>NC_135346.1:37231919-39731919 GCF_023851605.1 Tamandua tetradactyla | reverse complement strand
CCTTAGGAGACTTTTGGTCTCTTGCTCATACTTACAGCACCAGCTCCACAACAGAGATGCTGATTTCTCTACTGACCCTTGCAAAGGGGAGTTATCAGCTTTCTACAGACTGATTCCTAACTCCCATTGACTTGCTTGGCACTGAAGAATGTATACTGCATTTGGCATTGATCTTTAATGGCCAGTGCTGACTGGTACTGCCTCCCTGTCTCTGTTGCCAGCTAATGGGCAGGAAGCAGCCACTTCTGAGCACAGCAGAGTCAAATGCTAAAGACCTGTTGTGATATAGTCTCAAATGTCCACATAAGAGAAAAGATGCTTTCCAAATTGTCTACTTGTAAATCTGGATATTCGTTGCAAACAGTTTGGAGCCCATGTCTGACTCTCTCTGTTTTTCTTTTTTTCCTTTCTTTTTAAAAAATGCTTTAAAAAGTATTATAAAACTCCAAAATATTTACAATCAATGAGTCAGATGCTTGAGTAACAGGTTTTTTCTTTGTTTGTGTGTTCTGTAGACAGGCAAGAAAGAAGGCATTGTAATAATCAGTAGGCAGGTAGAGAGCAGCCCTTCGGCTCTGGCAAACATGTGGGTGGGAGGCTTCGAGCAGGGGCCATGTCAGGTGGGGGGTCCTCCAGGGCCCAGAACACTGGCAAAAACACAACTTTTATCTGTACAACACTTAGGACCAACTTTATTCTTTTTGTAAAAATTGCACAAGTCATGTTTGAATTCACGGTTGTTTTAAAAGATACCAAAAAGCCAGGAGTAAAATGTGACTAGAGTAAAATATGAAATGATCTCCCTTCCCATTCCATCTTTACCATTCCTGCTCCAGGCTCAGTAAGAACCTTAGAATCTTAGTCAACCCTTTTTTTTTTTGGATTGTGAACTATAACACATATACAAAAAGGCAATACATTTCAAGTACAATTTTAGAACAAATTTCAAAGCACAGTGTGGATTATAGTTCCACAATTTTAGGTTTTTCCTTCTAGCTGCTCCAAGACACTGGAGACCAAAAGAAAAATCAGTATAATGATTCAGCAGTCAGACTTATTTGTTAAACCCCACCTTCTCTATCACAACTCTTCCTTCTCCTTTGGTCCTTCTCCAACCTTTGTGGATATCTGGGCTATGACCATTCTAACTTCTTCATGTTGAAAAGGTAGTCAATCCCTTTTTTGCATTTCTGTTCCTACATATGTACATATTACATTAGCTAGGGTTCTCTAGAGAAAACAGAATCAGCTGGAGATACCCATAAATATAAAATTTATAAATGTGTCTCATGTGACTGTGGGGATGTAGAGTCCAAGGTCTGTAGGTCAGGCCGTGAGCTGGCAGCTCTGAAGAAGGTCCTCAATGAACTCTCAGGAGAGATGGGCTGGCTGAAGCAGGAAGAGTCACCATCTCTTCAGAATCCTCCTTAAAAGCCTTCCAGTGATTAGATTAAGGGTCACTCATTGCAGAAGACACTCCCCTTAGCTGATTATAAATGCAATCGCCTGTGGATGCAGCCAATGTGATCATGATTTAAGTCCATGAAATGTCCTCATAGCAACAGACAGGACAGTGCTTGCCTGACTAGATGACTGGGCACCACCACCTGGCCAAGTTGACATGTGAACTTGATCATGACACATGCACATGTGCACCCTGGGACTAAAACCTTATTTTTCTAAGCTAAGGCATCTTGAAGAGTGTTACTAGTCAATACATGGGCTCTAGCCCCGCTTAGGAATGGCTGCACAGCACAGAGGTGCATGTCATAGCGCCAGTGGAGTCTTGGGCTGGCCCTGGGTAGAGACAAGAGTGGGGTCTGGGCTTGGTAGTGGGTGACAAGAATTCATGCCCTTCACATGTATTCTGTCTTTATGAGATCAAGCTTTATTAGAATAATGATAGTTTCATTTTATTCAGGAGGTAAAAAAAAATGCTAACAGCTTAGCATGTCCAATTCTTTGGGCCTTTACAACAACCCATGAGATAGGGACTACTATTACTCCCATTTTATAAATGATGAAACTGAGGCTCATTTCAAAGATGAAGGACCTTCCTCAAGGTCACGCACCTAGAAAGTGATGGAGACACTGGTCTCACGTAAATCTTCTTAACTCCACTGCCCATGCTGTTAACCCCCACATCTTGCCCCTTCCCTATTTATATATCCAGGTCACGAGAGCTTTTTGAGAAACCTGGCTCTTCATTTTGGTTCCCAAAGTCTGTTTCAAGCAGGTGAAACCTTGTCCAGTCTGACTAGCTTGTTCCCTTACAGGTCTGCCCTCAGGCCTTTGCATTCTGTGGACGTGAACACTCACATATAGCCATAGCTGCTCTAAGGCCCCGTCCCTGAGGCCTCCACAGCAAGATGTCCCCAGAGCTACCAAGTATCACGTGGGCGGCGTTCTCGCTGGGAAAGGTGAATTGAGATGGGGCAGAGGTGGTCAGCATGCAGATGAGGGGGCTGCGCCCACTCTATGCAGTTATTGGAAATGGCACTCATTAAAATACTGTAATTGGTTCCCGCAGGGCAGTTGAGGTTAGTGATACAGAGGAGACAGAAGAGGAGGGGCCGAGGGGGAGTGCAATGCATGGATTTTGTTTTCTTTCTTTCTTTCTTTTTTTTTTTCTCACCTTCTCTTACCAGCTTGGACTCAAATGGGGCTGTCCACGGCTGCCTCAGAGTGCTGCAGACCAGGCGTCTCCTGTGACGTGTGTCCCTGGCTCCTTTCTGCTTCCCCTTGGTACTCCTTCTTTTCTCTCCCTTCATCGGGAGCCTGGGGGCCTTCTTCCACCCCTTTCACCAGAGAAGAAAGCTACTGACTTGCAAATCTGAACGAAAGTGTTCGAACTCAATGTGACTCTCCTCACAGACTGAATGTGGCGAATACAATTTTTCATAGAATCTAGGGAAAAGGGCAATGCTTAGCCCAACACCATAGAGCCCAAATCCGGGAACTGAAAGCATTAGCGAAATTACAAGTCACTGCCTAGATAACACGTTCTACCTCTTGCACATAGAACTGGGCATTGATTTTGAGCTGGGGCTTTGGGTGAAGAAAGGAGAGGAGGCAAATACTCCTCCCTTCTGGGTTGAATTCATTTCTTAACAAAATATGATGCAAAATAGGATGTCCTGAGACCAAATGCAGCACCTCCAGTATGTATGACCCTGTCTTCCAGAGAAAGTTTGGTAGCAAAGAATCTGAATCTTACTCTTGGATATCAGGAAACTCCTGGAGGGCCGGTAACATTCTGCATCTTGTCTGTCTGTGCATGGCGAAATGGAGATCAGTGCACATCGTAATTCATGTACGCCTCAATGAGGAAGGTAGAAAATAAAATGTTGTCAGTTGCCAAAAGCCATTCCCAAATGTTCTCTTTATGCCAACATTTTCCTGAAGCTGTATTGGCTGATGTGAACCTCCCCCTCCTCTCACCACCCCAATCCCATGCTTTGTTGAGGGCCAGGGGAGCCCATGCGCCTTTGAGGGAATCTACCCCGATTTCCGAAACCACATTGCTCACTGCTCTCTGAGCCCCTCACAGGACCCGCTGTCCATATCAGAGGCGGACTCGGAGTATGGGCCCTGAACCTTAGACAATGCGGGGACTCCTTAATAAGAAAAAGAATACAACATTAGGTTAGGAAACCAATAGTGGAGATTTGGGGGCTTCTTTTCTTGAGATTTCTCCAAGCAACTGATCACAAATGCTTACATGTAAATGTTACCTCGCTGCAACTTAGCTTGCCTGCTGCTCCTAGATGACTCAACTGTTCCCAGAATGCATAGTGGTCAGGCCCCTGAGAGGTGTTCGCTGAAGCTGAAGCCTTGTTACTTTCTGCAAATCTGCCTCAGGCCAGCACATACATGTTAGCATTTAATTTCAACCTAGTTCACGGCGAAACTTCCCTGTTTCATGCAGAGACAGCTGGCCATTCCAGGTGCACCATAAAATCCTACCACGCAAAACCATGGCTTCAGGTCACTTTCATTCCTCTTAGAGTGTCTGTGCTAGTGTATTTTATAGGATCGACTCTCAGTACTGTTGAGATAAATGTTTTGGGGAAGGGAAAGCAACTTTTAAAGATAGGTGTTAGTGATAATGGGGAATGATAAGCCATTAGTTGGATTAAATGGATTCTGTTCATGCTTCCCCTGCCCACATCCTGAATTAGTTCGCCCAGCACTACACCGAGCCAAATCCCTTATAAAATTGGCTTGACTGAAATTAACCTCAGACCATATGGAAGATAAGAGACAGGGTCTGGCTTGGCTCAGAGAGGTAAAGCCATTGCTCCAGTCTGCCTTCTCCTCTGCTTAACATGAAGGATTCTAGAGAGAAGAAGAAAAGAGGAGCTAATAGGGAGAAAGAAAAGAAGAGGAAGAGAAAGAGAGAGGAAGATGACAAAAAGGAAGGGTCCTATAAAAACAAAAAGTGGGGGATTAAAAGAATACTTAATAAAGCTCTCTTGGGCTCACACTGTCTTTTTTTTTTTTTTTTTTTTTTGAGGCTGCTGTATTAAATTAAAGTCATACATAGGTTTCAAAGGAAATCACATTTCTGCAGTCTGGTGAGCCCACCTGACAATGCACGCTAACAGAATTGTAAATGTAAAGGGTAATGCTTGTCAGAGCCTGACAGTTCTAAATGGCCTTTTAGTTCAGTACGCAGAGCTGTCATAAAAAAACATAAAAATGCATATGCAGACAGCTGAAACTGCTATGCACATCATTATCTGCAAATGGTATAAGTATCCTGAACAAAAGGCCTTCCAGTTTAAGGACATGCATAAGACATTTCTCTGCCTGCAGCTTTAAAACAAAGTGCTGTCAAGAAAACAAGATTCCCAGTGCCAGAACTGAGGTTTTTCTGTCAATCAGCGAGGTGCTACATTTGTACATATTTTTCTGACCCTGCATATGAGAAGAGCATTCTTAACAGATGTGTATTTAACTTCTGGCAGCTACATATGTTTCTTCTGCATTTTCCTTCTTATTTCTTTATCATTGTTCTAAGAGACAGCTGCAGAGGGGTGTTCTATTGTGTACTTATTCACCCCACTGTATTTTTGCTTTTTTTCCTCCCCTTTCCTCTAAAGTCTTTCTTTCTTTTTCTCCATTTTTTTTTCATAATTCAGGAGGGCCAAAAAAGCCTAAGTTTGGGTCCGTGGTGCCCAAATTGGTGAAAATGCTTGCCAATCCTTCCCTATTCATTGCTATCATCTGCCTTTTAAGATTGAGAGTTTCTTGAGGGTAAAGGTAATTTTTATAATGTAATAGCTCTGAAACCTAAGTTGCACAACAGAATCACAGAGAGAGATTTGACAAATTCTCATTTCCTGGAACCCCTCCTCACCCCAAATGATCTTTTGAATCAGAGCCTCTAGGGTTGGGGCCAGAAAATTTGTATTTTTAACAAACGTCCCTCTGGTTGTCATTTTTCATCCATTCCAGCACATATCGAACAAAGATTTATGGGCATCTGCTATGTGGCAGTCACTGTGCTAAACTCTAGGGATACAGATGTAAACAAAAAGACAAACTCCCTGACCTCAAACAGCTGACATTCTATTGGGAGAGACATGCAGTAAACACAGAAACAAATATGTAAATATGGTGGTTATGGAGATTGACAAATATCTGAAAAAAATGAAACATAGTAATGGAGGTGAGTGGGTAGTTCCTGGGTGGGGGTGAGGATAAATCTCCCCAGGAGCTGAAATTTGATCTGGGGACCTGAATGGTGAGGAAGCAGCCAGGAGAAGATCTGGGGGAAAACATGATCTCATTTTATTTGTTCCATAGATTAGAAATTAGTAGCACCAATTTATGAATGAGGGAACTGATGCTTAAAGAAATTAATGACTTGCCTCAAATAACATAGCTAGTAAGCAGCCAAACTGAGATTTATACCCTTATGCCAAGTAAGATGCAGGAAAAACAACTCCAAGCCTCACTCCTATTTCTACATCTATCCAAATCCTGCCCAAACTTTAGGGGCAACCTGAAGTACAATCATTTCCTTTCATCATCTAAAACGCATCCATCCAATTATCGATATATCCACCTGCCTAGCCATACAATATGTAGTAAGAACTTATTCCAATATAGGACCTGTGTTGGACACTCTACAACAATTTTCTTATTTAGTTCAAATTGAACTCTATCATTTCTAAATTGTTAGGATTTGGATTAGGATTAGATTCCTTAATTTTTAGGATTTTATTTCGTGTAACAAAACCCGACTTTTAATCAGGTTGAATATGTAGTAAATCCCAAATGAGACTCAGGCCAGAGACCATATTTTACAGCCCCACAGTTTTTAGCTCATTGAGGACATTCTTCAGTCCCTTTTGCAAATTTTTGAATCTTGCAGGGTTGAAGGCTTAAAATCTCCAGATGAATTGCAAAGAGAGATAATGGCCTTTAATAATGATTTTCCTCCAATGGCCACTCCATTGTTGGAGAGGAATCAGAGCACAGGACTTGGACAGCAAGATAGCAAATTGGATGCAAATGTGAGCTCTGGAAGCAGCCAGAGCTGGTTTAATATCCCATCTAATAGCTGAGTTCACGGACAAACTATGAAGCCTTGATTCACTCATCTGAAAAATGGCAACAAAAATAAAACTTACATGATAGAGTCTTTGAGAAGATTGAGTAGGAAAAAGTATATATGGTTCTTAGCACATTGTCTGACATATAGCAAACACAATAAATATTAACCATTGTCGTGGTTTTTATCATTACTCTCCATACCATTGTTAGACTAAGACATGCTCATGGGACAAACTGGACCAATCACCAGAGCTCTAGACACCACTGTTTCCTTCTCCTTAAAAGGTATAAAATGCACATCACTTCCTGCAGCCAACATGCCCAGATGCCCTCCGGGGCCCTGTCTAAGGAAGCATCATTTTTTGTACTATACTTTTTACTGTATTTTCTTCTAATAGAACTTAGGTCTTCCAGCTATTATAAAAAATAATGCTCTCCTGTTCCATCTCCTGGGGTTTCACTTTTGTGAAGAGCAATTGCTTTTTATTGAATGTGCAATTTTGTTGCTATGGAAAGTATATTGTGATTAATGAGACCCTGTGACCAAGGTTACTTGGGACAGGCCTGGAGTTGTTAGCACCATGTCCTTGCTTCCCACAATGCCAAGGCTGGCTATGGGGGACCCGTATCATGAATCCCATCGGGAACTCTTGGAGTGGGGATGGGGACATAGTCAATAAAAGGAACTGCTTTGTGTAGAATTGTAAAAGATTTAGGAATAGGTCACTGGAGAAGTGTAATGTGATGGAAGAGATAGTATATATAATTTTTAATTGCAGAAAGGGAAGAAAAATGAACAAAATAAGACAAATAGGAATTTATGGAACTTTCCATGCAGGTGGAATAGCTTCATATGAGAAATTTGTAGAATTATAACTGTGTGAAAAAGGCTTAAATTATTCATATACATATATGACAAAAATATGTTTATATATATATATATAAAACTTTTGAAGTTGAAAGGGACTTCAGAAGTCATCAGTATAATCTTCTTTGCAGGAGGAAATCCATCCCATGGTATTTCCATTAACTGACCAGAATTAAATACCTCACATGATGGGAGACTCACTATTTTAAGAGGCAATAACTGGATGGCAACTGTTTTCACTGAAAACTTCTGTATTTTAATCTGACATCTAAAACTACCTTTTGGTAACTTTCACCCTGGCCTTTTAAGAGCAACAAGGAACTGGTTTCATTTTTTTTTTTTCCAGAAAATGTTAGAGCTGAAAGAAGGCTTTAAAATCTCGGTGCTGTACCCTTTCATTCTGCTGTTAAGAAAACCGTGTGCTCCTTTTTCTAGAGACTTCCCCAATAAGTAGATGAAAAGTCATTGTTTTCCTTATTGTATATGTTGAGCTTGTGGTGATGGTGCATTCCAAGTATCTGGTGAAAATTCCAAGCTGGAACACAGGTGGGAGGTTTGGGGCAGAAAATAATAGTCATGGGGGTGTATTTCTTGGTATCTAAACTCACAGAAATGAAGGACATAAGATGAGAAAAGAAGAGGCCAGGATAAAATCCTGAGATCTCACTATTTTTTTTTTTTTATCATTGTGCTAGTAACTCTGTTACCTGAAATAGTAATGTAACACAGACATAATGAGAACCCCACATGGCCCAGTCTGTTCTGTGTAACATAAAATTCTTACTGTGTGTTTCTTTAAGGGAGATAGTGTTTTTCAAAAGTTCTGCGTAGTTACTCTCCTCCTTTTCAAATTGTCTGACTCAAGAAGGCTGCTAAATTGTCTGCTTTTCTACTTCCTGAATGTCTTGCCTCTCTACGATGGTGCTCTCTCTCCACTGTGTTGCTTTCTCCCCAAATATCTCTCCTCTCTTCCCCAAATCATGCTACCCTCCCTTAAACGGAAAGTGCCTGCTAAGGTTTCTGCTTCAAGCCATATCAGACTACCAAGGATGACTGCATGACCGAAAGCTCCAACACGCCTGACCTCCTTTATTCACCACAGAAAGAAGCAAGGGAAACTCTGTACCCTCCATCTACTCCCAGAAATGTGCTTCTTTTAATTTTTCTGTTTATTTATTTTCTTTTTTAATATTCTTGCGTGGAATTTCTAATAAATCAACCCTCTATAACATCATATAAAGAGTCCCCTCAGGTTTTTCTTCTTTTGGGCACATCTTTATGTAAATACTTAAGATTTTCGATGGAACTGAGTTAATGGTAGAATCATGTGGCATACCAATGAGACCTCTCTCTGGGATGATCAAGAGAATTTTCACTTGGGAAGTAGTGAAGTGCACTAAGTGACCACATATATTGATCTTCACATTTGAGGTAGATACAGTGACTTGTCCAAAGCCCAAAGTAAAATGGAATTAATTCAATTTCATGGCCATTGATTCATTCAAGACTACTGATTATCCAACGTATTTAAAATGTATCAAAATTGATATTTGATCTGCAGCCAGCCAAATATTCCAAATGGAAATTCTGACAAAAGCATTACTAAAATTCAGATCCATTTTATTTATGTCCCAATGATCTCTCAAAGTGGTAATACTATTTTTTTTAAATAAATAGGTTAGTCTTGTTTGCTTCATTCTCAGCAAACCCATGTTAGTTCTTACAAATTGCCACGCTCTTTGTTCAGGCTCCAAAACATTGAGTCAACAGTCTGTTCTAGAATTCTGGACAATTTTGAAGTTAAAATTAAGTTCCAGTCTGTAGTTCTCAGAATTTGTTGTTTAAAGAAAAAAAATCATTAAAAAAATGTTTATTTGCCTCTAGAACTTTGGCATTCATCTATTTCCTGAATCAATCTCTAAATTTTCAGACAGCTTTGCTAAACATCGTACTATGGGATCCATGTCCACACCCATACATGTCATGCCCCCGCGTCCCCCTTCCCTGAAGTCTGGGGAGAAATCAGTTTCTTTCCTCACTCAGAAACCTTCAGTTCAGCTGTCATTTTCCTTTTCACCTGCTGATTTGAGAGAGTTCCCTTTTGTTTCTCTCCTACTATGCCCCAAACGCAAGCCTCTGATAAGAAAGAAGTGGCATCTGCAGGCTCATATTTGGGGCATGATACGTGCTGCCCTATACACTCCACCATAGGGCCAGCCCCCATCAGGTTTAGAAATAGGAAGTTCGAGGTGCAGAGACAAGGATATCTGTACAGGTCCCGAGTTCTCATCTCAGCTCTGGTATCAAGGTTGTGCTCTGACCCTTGGGCAGTTATTGAACTATTTTCTGTTGCTGCTCATCTAAAAGTTAGGGTCACTAACACCTCTCCCACCCCTGAACTACTTTGAGAAAATCTGCTAAAGAAAAAATGTAAAAATTTTCCTTGATACATAAGGTTAAAATAAACCAACTTTAGAGTTCATCCCCTGAACTTCCACCATCTTGATTTTTGGTGTCGCTGCTATGATTCTGCCTTTCGAGCTGCTTCTAACCTGAATCCACTCCTGCCCTGTCTGCCCTGGAACTTCCCCAATTATCAATCCCTCCTCCTGACACACTGCCCTGTGCATTCTCAACGATATGATCACTGATTAATTGGGAAAGTGGCCCAAGCTCATAAGGAAATGGGTCATAATGTGTTCCCTCTCCAGACAACAAATTACAATCCCTGCACCACCACGGAAGTTATGTTCCTGAAAATTACCAGAGATGACAAAACCAAGCTTAACAACTTAAAAATCTCATGACAAAGAAGAGATTGGAGGAAAGGGATATTAAAAATAAATGTTTTAATACCTATTTTTGAAACACAAAAATAAAAAACTCTGTGGGTGGTGAAATGGCGGCTCAGGGGCAGAATTCTCGCCTCCCATGGCAGAGATCCGGGTTTGCTTCCTGGAGCCTGTCCACGTAAAAAAATAAATCAATAAAAAATAAAAAATGAAAGACTCCATCAGGCATCTACTTCTAGAACACATTCATCTATGTTTAAAACCCACTTCTCATTTCATTTTATTTAAATGTTTGGAAAATATTACTGTTGACTTCTAAGACAGATTCTTCCTCTAGATTTTTATTATATTAAAACTTAGATTTTCTAAAACTGAGGTCACAAATTGGAAACCTGTATGTTAGATCTGACCCAAGCTTTTTCTTTTCTCACATAGTATTTTAAAAGTTTCATTTTTGAATACCTTTTAGGCAGAGCACATTATTTTTTAACTGCTACAGTCCACACCACTCTCTTGTTTGCCTTTGTTGGTGTTTGTATATTGGCATAACAAACACTGGTTTAGGGATCAGAAACCTTAGGTCTTAGTTCCTCTCAGACATAAGATAGAAACAAAAGGTTTTTCCAGCTCTGCCATGAGTTAGCTTTACGATCTTAATCACATCCTTTCTCTCTAAGCCTTGGTTTCTTGCTCTCAGATAATGGAGATACCATCCTCTTTTCTACCAATTTTCTAAGACTGATCTGATGGTTACATAAAATAATGTCCAGGAACACTCTTCGTACATTGTAAAGTATACTATAAATATATAGTATAATTAGTAAGTAGCAGCTCATGGACAGTACAAGACAAGCTCTCTCCACACAGTTATTCAAAAACCAGGAGCTCCTACCACCATCTGCCAACCAAACTTTGTGAGCTAAAGAAATACAGGAGAAGACAAAGGGTCATTTACCTTGGTAGTTAATACTCTATATGGATTCTGTTTATATAGGACAGTCTACAATTTTTCAGTCTAAAGATTAATCCACACAGTTGCTTAATGGCTCTTTTATCTTCCCTTTAATCACTTCTAGGACTTCTTACCATTCTCCAATTAAAGTTCCCATTTGTCTCTTTGATCATTCTCCTCATCTTTATTTGTATGCAGAGCAGTACACGACAAATATCATGTTTCCAGGCTAGCTGATAGGAATTGAGGCCAAATGTCCAAACCAGTCAAGTAGAAAGCAGAAAAATCAAATGATCCCAATAATAAAACATGCATGTGTGCATATGTTTGGAGATGAGCTCTGTATTTACATTAGATTAGGTAGGTATTGAACAACAGTATCACATCCATTGCCATACTGGAGGCACTGCCATTAGAAGAGGGACTCCCAATCTGCCTTCAGGGACTTTAAAAACATATACAGATACTTTACCCTAACACCAGAGACTCCGATATAATTAGAGTGGTGTCCAGGCACTATTTTTGTTTTAGAAACTTGCCCCTTACCACCCCTTCCCCCAAATGATTCTACTGAGTAGTTTTTATTAAGAACACTCCAATAGTAATAAATCTTGGAGCTGGTCTTGACTTAGACACAACTGTTGGGGATTGAATCATGACCTCACAGGAGGCATGCTCAGATCCCAACACCTGGTCCTGTGGGTGTGAACCCATTTGTAAATTGGACCTTTGAGGATGTTATCAGTTAAGGAATGCCCAAACTGAAGGGGTGGGACTTAATCCAATATGGCTGAAATCCTCATATGTAAATGACATATAAGATAGAGAGAGAGGTTCCAGAGAGCAGCCAGAGATGGAAGTCAGTAGAACCCAGAGGAAAAAGGGACAAGAAGCCGCCAAGTGACAAACAAGCTAAGGAACTCCAAAGATTGCAGTCAGTCAGAAGATACATTTACCCTGAGAGGAAGTAAGGCTTCTAGCTTCTGAAACTGTAAGCCTATAAATTCCTGTGGTTAAGTCAATTCATTATATGACATTTGTTTCAGCAGCTTGGACACTAATACAACAACCAAGTCTTGCCTTGTGTTGCTTAATGAACATTCCTTCTTTTTAAAGTACAGCTCTCTCCCTATCTTGGAATTGCAAGTGTTAATAATTGGCTGCCTCTGAAAATTCCACTCCCAGGAATTAGTCCTAGAGAGATACAACCCTAATGTGCAAACACAGGGGTTCAAGGCTGTTTAAGGTGACACTGAGTAATAACGAGCAATTGGAAGCAACACAAATGCTCATCAATAGAGGCTCATTTAAAAAAATAAGGCATGGCCAATATAATGAAACACTATACAGGCATTAAAAAGAATGAGCTAAGTCCTGGAAGTCTACCATGACAGGAAAAACATCCATTGAAAAAAAATATTTTTTAATGAAGAAGGAAGACTGTGGGATAAACTTATATAAGATACATTTTTGTAGTAAATGAGATGGCTGGCACAAATTGAAAAATCTCAATAAGTGTTACTTGAGGGAATAGAAAAAAGTCTATTGGACACAAATCCAACTATTCAGTCTTTATTCTTAGGAGTGGGATGAGATGAGGAAGAAGGGGTGAATTATACTTTCCACTTTATATTCCTCTTTATTACTTAAATGTTTAGAAGAAGAATATATTGTGTTTATAGCTTTTAAAATGGAGGAAAAGCATTTGCCAGCCACACCCCTGCCTCTCACGCATACTACCTTCCAACCCAAATGTTAATTTGGCTGTTTTAAAAAAGAAAATGATAGATGCTATGCTGGCTGGGTTTTCTCTCTAGATCAAAAACACCCTGCATCTTTTCCATTCGACATTCCATTAAAGCTCAACAGAGCCAAGGCCTCTGTGTGGGAAAGAGTGTCTTTGTGTGAGTATCTCATTGTAGTCACAACGGCCCCTCCCTTCGGTAGAAATGTAACACCCACGTGCATCCTCAGGAAGGTCAAAAGGGAACAGCAAGAGTGAAAAAACATGTTGTAGAAATGTTAGCTAGCTCCCACTTCCAAAATTCTTTTCCCCCACATTAAAAACGACATCATGCATGTTTCCATGAGTTTCTGGTGGATTTAATAAAATGAGTGGTGATATCGTCCATAGAAAAAGTGGGAAACTGGCAGCATGCTTTTCATCGGAAATGAGGCACTGAGCTGGGAATAATAATGGGTTTTATAACATAAATTTAAAAGCCATTGTGCGTAATTCTGTGTCCTTTTCTTCACTCATACCAGGGTCTTGTGATGATTTTGAAAAGCTAGAGTCCTAGGGGATAAAAAAAAAATCATGGAATTTCTATATTCATGGAAAGTCAGCACCTTCTCAAATGATTTTTGCAAATCAAAATTCCATTCACAAAAGAGAAAGGTAATTTCCTGTAATTTTATATTTGGAACTTCAACTTGAATCTTCAGTACACTTAAGTGGCAAAGCAGAAAATCTAATAATCAGCACATTTAAAAGTATTTCAAGTGAGAGAAACAAGCTTGGGGCACTCATACTGTTATTTAGGAGGTTTCTCTGAATGTGTTATAGAACGATGCTTTTCGTTAGCATGTTTTTATCAATCTCCTGCTCTGAAGGAATGAACAAGTAAATATAATACTATGCAATCTTATGAAATATACACTCTGCCTTCAAAATCCTTAGATAATACAAAATTTAATTCTAGCTTTATCCTCAAATACCTGTGTAGCCTCAAAAATGTTACTCAACCTTTCCATGCCTTAGTATTATTATCCATGAAAACAAAAACAAAAACCTGCCCTTCCAACAGGCTGATAGGGATGAACGAGAGACTACAAAATAAAGCTTAAAAATAGAGCTAAGGGACTATTAATAAAGACAGCATAGTATAAACAGAAATGATACTACCTAAAACTTTATTATGTCATGTAACTTCCACAAGCTTGTTTCTTCATTTATGAATGGGATGGTTAATTAATAATTAATTCAGTAAATATCATCCTCTATATGCCAGGCACTGTTCTAGCTGCTGGGAAGAATAGTTGCTCCGTTCCGCCTGCTTACAAAGGTATTGTGAGGCATTAAATAAGTAATCCCCATCAAAAACTTTGGAAACCATGAAGTCTTGTGTCCTCATAAAGCAATATTATTCACAATTTTTCTTACCTTCAATAAAATTTTTGAATACCTACTATGTTAAAAGCAATGAATCAGGCAAATTCTGGCCCCTGAGGTCTTAAAAATGTAATAGCGTTGCTGAGTATACTGATACAACCTTAGCTGTTTTTAAAATATAAAATGATATAAATATTATAAGTAATTACCCACATTCCAGAGTGACTATTGAGATTGTGGCCTTACTGTAGGAGATCGGGTTTGGATTGACCCGATGCTGCTGCAGAAATTCATATCAATCCACCAATACTTCATCATGCCACAGATGTTTATTGAGTACTTACTATGTGCCAGACCCTGTTTAAGTGTGGTCATGAGATATCTTCTCCAATAAAACACATATGGTTTTTGCCCATGTGGAATTTAAACCATCATGTGCTTTCTCCTGGCTCTTCTAAGCACAGGTTTTTTGTGTGAATATAGGAAATATTACTCTTCTACATGGGCTATTCCCAATGGAATGCTAATCAACCAGTTCTCTGGAAGGGGAGAGGGAGGGGAAAAGTCCTGATTTCCACCATTTGCCAACTTCTATAGTATATGTACCCCCACTGTGGGTGACAACAAACTACGAATGGTTTGACAACCAGTTTGCGTGCTTCCTAAATATTCAATTACTGGTTTTCATAAACTGGTGAAACTGAGATTCAGCACAATACTGGAAACTGAAGTGTTTTAGTTTCCTATTTAGCCTGAAGAATGGCAATGTTTTTAGATTCCTGATGAGCATCCATTAAATGCCTCTTGATTCCAGTCTGAATCCTTCCTCAGGAATCTACGAAGTCCTTCCAGGAAGTCCCCAAATACAGGGCAATAGCCACATTGATTCCAGACTGGCCCCTCACTCTGAAATCAGAATGTCCAAGCATGTTCTCTGGAATGCTGAAATACCATCTTATGAAACAAGTCTTAGCACTGAAATACAAAGCAAAAACAAACAAACAAAAAAATCTGCACATGATATTTCTTAGAAATGGCATGATTTCTAAGTCAAGAAAGTCCAAATGGTTAGGAAATAAAGTCATAGTAAGCATGAAAAAACAAGATAAGAGAGAGAGACCCTGCCCATAAGTTCTTCTCTTTTTAAACAGCTTCCACTGCACAGAACATGTGCTACTTTAAGGGTACAAACCCTCCATTTAAGTGTTGGGTGGGGCCCAAAGGTCCTTACCCAATAGAAAGATATTTCACAAACTATTGCAGGCAAAAGTACATGCTCCATCCAACTTTATTTCACACTAAGTGCAATTGATGAGTATTTGTGGAGATGTTACAGCAAGAAAGAGGCTTCAAAAAGTATAAAATATGTTCTCCACCCTCCCGAAGCTTTCAGTCTGGCTGAATTGAGTCTGTGCATACTTGGAAAAAGGTGGCTTGAGGGAGCAGATCTCAACATTCCACAGACCAGTGGTTTTCAAGTGACATCTTCAAAGGAAGTCCAATAAATTCTGAACCCTTCTAGGCTGTTTTTCAGGCCATTCACCATGTGATTTATCTGTGCGACTCTGAATCTTGTCCTTAGACTTTGCTACAGTCACACTCAACTACTCTCAGGTCCTCAAGCAAGCCATGTTCTCTCCCATCTCTGGGCCTTCAGGTATCCTATTTCTTCTTCCTGGAGCATGCCCAGTCACCCTGGCACCCACACCCTGCACCTGGGTATCTTGGAGTCATTCTTTAGATCTCAACCTAAACACTGATTTCCCCTCTTATGTTAGTTTGCTAGCTGCCAGAACGCGATAAACCAGTACTGGAATGGCTTTTATAAAGGGGAATTTAATGAGTTATGAGTATACAGTTCTAAGGAAGTGAAAGTGTCCAAACTAAGACATCCAAACTAAGGCATACCCTAATTCAAGGAAGGCCGATGCATCTGCAACACCTCTGCCAGCTGGAAAGGCACACTGGTCCCTTGCTCCTGGGCTCTATTGCTTTCAGACTCTGTTCCTGTGAGGGTTCCTCACTTTACTTCTCCAGGGCTGGCTTTCATCTCTTGGCTTCCCTTGGCTCTCTCCAGATTCTGGTTTGCTTAACATCTCATGGCAGCATCTGCTGGCCTCCAAGCATCTCCAAACATCTATGTCTCTGTTGTCCATGTGTCCATATCGGTGTCAGCTCTGCTGTGAAGGTTCTGTTAGCTCTGAGGTTTCTGTCATTTCTCTAGGCTCTGTCCTTTCTTTTGTTCCTGGCTCTCTCCATAATGTTTCCTCTTTTAAAGGATTCCGGTAATCTAATCAAGACCCACCTGGAATGGTTGGAATTACATCTCCCTCTAATCAAAGGTCACACCCACAACTGGGAGTATCACATTTCTGTGGAAATAATCCAATTCGAAATTTCCAAATTACAGTGTTGAATTAGGATTAAAAGAAACAGGTGTCCTCACAAGATTGAATCAGGATTAAGATACGGCTTTTGGGGGGTACATAATATTTTCAAACTAGCACAACCCTCCAAAGACTCTCTTGACCAGCTAGTCAATCTGTGTTCAGTGTCCATCCTTGGGTTCTGTGTGATTCCTACCACACAGTGATATGCATCACATCTTCTTTTAATTCCCTGTTCATTTGTCTGTCTTCACCACTGTTTTACAAACTCTATGAATGCTGATTTTGTACCATATGCTCTGACAAATATTTTACATGCATTATTTCACTTGCTACAATCTAATGAGATAGTCTTTTTATTGCTACCATTTTTCAGAAGAGAAAAACGGGGCTCAAAGAGGTTAAATAAGAGTTTCTGTTAACACTTCTGGCCTATCAGTCAGGATTCTTGGTTGCAGAAAACAGATGCCACTCCAGCTGGCTCAAGCTTGGAAAGATCTACTAAAAATACAATGTAGCTTGCAGAAGTTCCCAGAGGGTACTTCTGCAAGCCACACAGTAGCTTGAGGACTATATAGTCAAGTACAGACCTAGCCAGGAGAAAGGCCCACTCACAGCACTGCCTCCATTACCTGCCAGTTTAGGGACTGGATACCAAGGGTAATTCCACAGCTGCCCGTAGCTGACAGAACCCTCCTTCTCTCTCCCTGTCTATAGCCTCCAACTCAAATTTCTCACAGCAGCCTCCAAATCTGTTTGGAAGTCTGGGCAAAGCAATTTTTTTTTTTTTTTTTAGCCTCCTTGCCTCTATCATAAAGAGGTGCATTTGAACAGGACTGGGTGAACTGGTTTACAGTAATGTTATCTGCCTCCTTCAGTGCATGGAAAAGCCCAGATTTAAGCCCTACTCTCAAAGTCCATGAATTGAGCTGCTACCTTAACTCATATTGAAGTCAAAGAGGAGGAATCCACCACTTCCCAAACTTCTCAGGCTTCCATTTCTTGGGATATGTGATCCTTCCAGATTTATTTACAGAGGAATAACCTAATCTTTAGATTCATGGACTCCTCATAGCCCTCTTTTGCCTGCACACAGGATGAACATGAAACCTCAAAGACAAACTAAGAGGAAGGAGGCTTGGGTAGCCAGAAAAGGCTTTCAGGAAGCAATAGGGCATGCTTTAGAAAAGGGGTTGGAATGAAAATGAATAAAGGTCAGTCTACTGGGTACAATTCATTGGTTACGCACCTGACATGGATTAGCTGTGATTCTTTCAGCAATCTTATAAGGGAAACTATATTACCCCATTTTCTAGATGAGCACGCCATCTCTAAAGAGCAAAGAGCTCCAACCAAGGTAGCAGAGCCAGAGTTAGAAGAAGTCAGGTCTCTCTGTTTCCAAGACTGTGCTTTCCTAGGTATAGATCATGATTGAAAATACAGGTTCCAGAGTCAGACTGCGTGGATTCAAATCCCAACTTAATATGTATGACCTTGGTTGATTTAGTTAAGCTTGCTATGCTCTGATGGTCTCATCTGTAAATAGAGATATCTGTATCTATGTCATGGAGTTATTGAGATGACCCTATATAAAATGTTTGTTCCATAATGAATCCTAAATAAAATGTTAGCTGCTGCTATAATGACTGTTGCAATTCCATTATTATTATTATTATTATTATTATTAGTAGTAGTAGTAGTAGTAGTAGTAGTATTATCCTCAAGGAAGATATTCTAGGAGGGCAAATTGTATGTTGTACTGCATGTCAAATAAAAATGGTAAAGATGAGCATTTGCATAGAACTTTCATGGGGCCATGAGATCCTCCTTCTTGCTGGGGTGGAGAGTTCCTGCAAGGGAGTAATGGGTGATAAGGCTGAAGACAGATGCAGAGCTGCATTGCACTGAAAGCTTTGAAATCCCTGGGAGACAGGCTCAATTGGGCACTGAAAGAGACCTGCCTTCGGGGTGGCAGTCATAGAACTATTCCCAGCCGCTGTGCTTCACATCTTCACCTCAACACAAAAGGGAAGGATGAGTGACACCTCAAACAACTTTGGAGAGTCTATCAACAATTTTCAACTTCAAACAGCCACACATAAAAGTTGAAGACTTTTGCTACAAACCCAACCACTGGGAAATCACTGCCTGGCTGACATTAATTCCCCAGTCACTGTGGAGCCTTCACTGAGAATGCAACTTTTAAATTTCAAGTGCTTTAACATTTCAATCTAGGGCATGGGCAAGATAGAGAAAATCCAGGTCAGTTCCGGCTTTCATCCCCAAACTAAGTATCAGTGTTAACTCACGAGGGATTAGGTCCCAGAAGTGAGGGTAGGGAGAAAAGAAGGGCAATAAGGAAATTATTTAGATCCTACTTCAATATACTTTTTCTATGTTCACATCAATAGACAATTTGAGTCACTATTGTTATTGGTCTCATTGTTTTTAATACCACATTGCATTTTCATAGCATTCTGCAGGCTGTAAAACTTATCTCCATGTGTCATCTTGTTTGAACTGATTTGATTCTACAGGATTGGACAAGTTAGTTTCAGAGTGAAAAGGTTAGGAATAGAAGTACCCCAGAGATCCTTCTAGTTTTGTGGCAGGGTGAGCCATCTCAGGGGAAGGTCGTGGCCATGGCCTCGCTGCCAGGCAATGTCAGAAGTTGGAAAAGCTTCCAAATCAACAGATTCCTGGATTAAAAAATTGAGAACATTCACTAAGTGTCTGTTATACAATAGTATGCAGCATTGGGGATTGGGATAAAGGTAAAATTCTGATTTTAGAGGAGATTTCAATGGGGGGGGAACAATCAGAGACTTATGGAATAAAGGCAGTGGATGAGATGAAGTTGAGTGCATGTTGAACTAGAAATATCTACACTTGGAGTTTCAAAGTGGCAAAGAAATTTTCAGGGATGCATTAAAGTAGTTTTATTTTGGGGGTAAAAGTGACATAGGCCCCTTGTTAAAGAAAAATTCGAACAAAGAAGAACAAAGGAAAAAGATCACACGTTTGAGAGATAAAACAATGTACAGTGGCCCCTACAGTAAACCATGGACTACAATCAATAGCACAGCTATAAAAATTTATTTCATCCATTGGAGTGAATATACCACACTGATGCAAGATGTTAATAATAAGGTAGTATATGGGAATTCTGAATTTTATGCATGATTTTTCTGTAAACGTACAACTCTAATAAAAAAATAACATTGAACATACTTCCAGATAGCTCTCTGATGCCATCTGATTCTGCATGGCCATAAATGTGGATATAGCTATAGATTCAAGTATTCTTATATGCAACCATATTTTATATGTTGATGTGTAAAATCATTTTTTTTTAAATTTTACAATATGATGTGGACACATTTTACTGTTGATAAAAGTAGGATTACCACATCATTTTTAAAAGCTAATACTCTTTCACTATAAGGATGTACTTCGTATTTTAACTGGTACTTTTTTTTTGTATGCTGTAGGGCAGGGTCACATCTCATTATTTTTCCATGTGAGTATCCCGTTATTGCAGTACCATTTTGTTGAATTTTTATTTGTTTGTTTTGCATGGGCAGGCACTGGGAAATGAACCCGGGTCTCTGGCATGGCAGGCGAGAACTCTGCCTGCTGAGCCACCATGGCCTGCCCTGTTTGTTTGTTTTGGGTTTGTTTTGAGAAGTGTATGGATCGGAAATTGAACCTAGGTCTCCTGCATGGCAGGCAAGAATTCTACCACTGAACTACCCTTGCACCCCCCAATCAGTATTTTTTAATGGTCATTTAAGAGGGCTTGTGATTCTTTGCCATTTTAAACAATGATGTGATGTGTGTTCTTGTGTGCAATCTTACATACTTAGGGCACTGTTTCTTTAGTATAAATTCCTAGAAAATGGACTGCTCTGGTTGATGTACACCGATGGGTTTAATACAAATTGCCAATATACCTGTGGGGTTGTTCTTTAAGTTTTGGGTCCCAGACACCTAGTTGTGGTGGAGTCCTCTCTGTGCTTGAGCTCAATGTTGTCTTCCCAGAATTTGCAAGAAATGATAGAGGATGGGCCAGGAAGTGGTTTGGGTGGGAAGCATGTCTAACGTGTGCCTGACTCTGTAATGTGTCTTACGCACTTCGCCTTGTGTAATTTACGTATGATTCTTGGAAGTTTGCATCTTTGTGTCCACTTTCAATATGAGGACTTGACAGCTCAGAGGTTGGCTAAATTTCTCAAAGAAAGAGAGAAGTTCAATGATGAAACATGGGCATCCATGGACAACCAAAATTCCCTGGGAACCTGGAGAATGAATAATAAAAGTGGAGTGAAAAAGAAGACAGCTTTACCCACTTTGTGTGCTTGCCTTAAACTCCACTGTTTCTTTGTTCTATTCTTACTGATGTCCAGTAGAAGCCAGCACTAGGGGTGGGTGCTGTGCCAACCCTCCCTCCATAAATGTAAGCCCTTGCTTGGGGCTCCTAAGACTGGCCTTTATTTCCCCCATAGGGCAAGCTTTTTCATGAGCGTAGGTCTGAGAAACAGGTGAGTTTTCTACTTTGCCAAGATCTTAAAATAGGAAATATCAGCCAGAAGCTGAGTGGGGAAGCCAGCCAGGGTGAGTGTTTGCTGGAAATAAAACTGGCAGGCCCTCTGGGGCCAGGGGGAATGGACTCAGGGGCATTTTATCACCATCTGTTTCAGCCTACAACGTGTCTTGATAGATGGTTTTCACTTATTACTCATTACTCACCTCATCCTTCTCCCTGAGCCCTGTTCCTTGAAATATGGTTCTCTCATTTGAATAGCAATGACTAAGTGCATTGGAACCTACTTAAATACATTCTAAAAGCATTAAATTGGGAACACACAATTCAGCGATGAACCAATTGCCAAACTTATAGCAAAATAGTAAAAGTTGAAGTGATTAAAGCAATTTAATGCATGAAACATGCACTCAGGAAGGCAGAGGGAGAGAGTAAGTTTTTCCAGTGCAACATCAGCCCAGTGGTTGATATTTCAGAAGTGGGTGGAGACCACTGCCAAGAGAAAGTGAAATAATTGATGAAGACCCAAGGGAAAATGCCCTTGATCTTGAAGTTATTACTTCATTTCATGAAATACCTTAAAATTCAATGACAGGCTATAAAGTCAGAAAGTCAATTGTTGCTTTTTTTCCCTTGGATACAATTCCAATATGTGCATATAAACATGTCAAAAAGTCCTCTAGAAAAAAAAAACACTATTGCTTGGGATCTGGGTCATGTTTTCAAATAGCCTTATTATTCCTGTTATGAAGTGGACACTCAGGTACTTGGCCTGGGACTTTTATCCACCCCAAATGGCTGGGTGATTTATAACTTGCTATCCACATTCTTATAGCTGTTTGGTCAATTTTAAAGCTTCAAACTAGGCTCAAAGTTCACTCTATAAAAAAAAGGAAAAAAGAAGACACACTCATACCGACACTTATACATACATGGACATATATGTACACACACACACATATACACACACTAAGTTATTACTCAGTCAATTCATACATTAGATGAACCACTATACAGACTTCTTTTGTCGTGGAACCAGATTCTAATTGTAGGTTTTTCCTTCCTTCCTCCCTCCTTTCACATTTTCTTCTTATCACTCTCCCACTCTCTTCCCTCTCTCTTCTTTATGATATACATAATCAAGAAAATAAATGATTGGCTTCATGTTGCCTTATTCCAACTAATTTCAACCTCCTTTATTTTGTAAACAGTGCTGAACATCTTAGGAGAAATGTTTCTTTTGCAATGCCTGATCCTAACACATCCCGTTTCTTGTTAAAGCAGAAATAGCTCCTCAACAGATACAATCAGGAAGCATCAAGAAGTTCAAAAAAAAATTAAAATTTTGTGCATTTCTCCAAACAGAAGAGAACCCTATTTGTTTATTCATAAATAAATAAATATTTATTAAGCTCCTCTAATGATAAGCTTCTGCTTATACTGGGGCAACAGCAATGGATGAAAGAGATATCACTCTTGTCCTCATAGAGCTTACAGAGCAGTTGACAAATACCCAACTTAAGAAACACAGTACTGTGTTTATGATCTGATGCTATTTCAGCCATTTATTTCCCATTGAGTGTCACCATGGGGTCTGGTGGAATTATCTCCATCTTCAGTTCAAGAAGAGGCCCTGCTGGGCCATGGTGGCACAGCAGGTAAGAGTGCTTGCCTGCCATGCCCGAGGACCTGGGTTCGATTCCCGGTGCCTGCCCATGTAAAAAAAATAAAAAGAAGTGATTAAAGAAGAGGCCCTGCTTAGGCTAAATCCATTTATATAATCTCATCCCTATTTCTATAATACTGTGTAAGGTTTGGATATATGAACTATATTGGTCCAATCAGACTGAGGACACTTGATTATTGATTGAGGAAAGACAGTTAACTCTCCCTTTCTTTCTCTCTCTCTTTTTCGCTCTGTCCCTTAGTTTCTCCCCAATTTAGCACCCCTCCCCCTCACCTGCAGTCCCCTGCTGAATCTGAATGAAGAAGTGCCAGCCGTCTTCTAGACATGAAGGGCCTAAGGGGAACGTGGAAAGCAAATTGCAGAGCAGGAGAAAATTGAGTCTTCAGTAACATTAGTGAGTGCCTGGATCAAACCCCATCTGAAGCCTCTGAACTTTCCATCAACTCCTTTTATCTATAAGCCAATTTTAATTGGACTTTTTGCCACTTAGAGATGAAGGAATCCTGATACATATAATGATGTCTTGTTCATTCAACAGCTTTGAGAAATAAAATATTCTACTCAAATAAATTTTCTACCTTATTGAAACTTGCCATTTTATATATCAAATTATATCAAATCTATTTAATTTACACTATTTTTGAATAGCTTTTTTTTAGGGGGTACATGATCTGGGAATCGAACCTGTGTCTCCTGCATGGAAGGCAAACACTCTACCACTGAACCACCCATACACACTCTGCACTATTTTTGATGAGAATAATTATAAGTAGTTATATACTTCTGTTCCTTAAGAATGATACCAAATAGAAGATACTAAAAGTATTCCTATAATTCTAAATACCTTCTCCATGTTTTCAATAGTACTTTCACACCTTCACAAACTATTGGCATGAGTTAGATTATTGTCCCCATAGTAAATATTTTGAGTATTGTTTTTTTAAAAGCTGATTTTGCAGTTACCACCTGTTCTAGTTTTCTAGCTGCCGGAATGCAATATACCAGAAACGGTATGGCTTTCAAAACCGGGAATTTAATAAGTTGCTCATTTACAGTTCTAAGGTCAAGATAATGTCCCAATTAAAGCAAGTCTATAGAAATGCCCAATCAAAGGCATTCAGGGAAAGATACTTTGGTTCAAAAAGGCCGATGAAGTTCAGGGTTTCTCTCTCAAGTGAGAAGGCACGTGGCGAACAGAGTTGGGGCTTCTCTCTCAGCTGGAAGGGCACATGGTGAACACGGTGTCGTCTGCTAGCTTTCTCTCCTGGCTTCCAGTTTCATGAAACTCCCCGAGAGGTGTTTTCCTTCTTTATCTCCAAAGGTCGCTGGCTCGTGAACTCTGCTTTGTGGTGCTGCAGCATTCTCTGCTCTCTCTGAATCTCCTTCATTCTCAAAATGTTTCCTCTTTTATAGGACTCCAGAAACTTATCAAGACCCACCCAAATGGGTGGAGACATGTCGTCGCCTAATCCAGTTTAACAACCACTTTTGACTAAATCACATCATCCAGGGGGATGATCTGGTTTTCAAACATATGATACTGAATAGGGATTATTCTACCTTTACAAAATGGGATTTAGATTAAAACATGGCTTTTCTAGGGGATATACATCCTTTCAAACCAGCACACCACCTTTGTTTCAGCTTCCATTTTGTGTAAAAATCACCATGCCAGCCTTTCATATCTATTTCTACCATGTAATTTGTTGCTTATAACCTATTATAAACTAGGATACCATATAACAAAACCTGTTAGAATTGTGTCACAAATTTCTACCCTGCTATTTGGAACTCTAGGGATCCTTGAAGGAACCCCAGAAGCTTCATTCAAGGGACAAGGAGATAGTCCTGGCACCTCAAATCCTGCCTCAATTGGTATACTCCATTTGTATGTGCTTTGCAAAATAGAGTTATGAAAAAGATTTCATTGAAAAAAGGGACTCAACTCTTAGAAATAAAAATGAAAACTATTCCTCTATACCAGTTTATTCTACTTGTTCTTTTCAGGTAAAATATTTTCCGTAGTACAGAAACTCTTGGATGTGAACATTTAGCTGTACAATTTCAGTCAAGAAATAAAAGGATTGAAGCCCCTGCTTTGTGGACACCTGTGGCTAAATTCAGTTTTTCAAGCATTGATCAGTCAATCCCATCTCAACAGGATTTGTCTTTGCAAAGACAACAATCTACTACATTCCATTAAATCAAAGACGTCAGCAACTGTAAGATATGCTTTTGTTATGTATACTACTAAGAAAGAAGGAAAAAGAACTGCCAATAAAGCCATAAACTATAGAAGCCCTTGATGCACCACTTCATATCCAATAGTTCTATGCAGTAGTCAACCTACTTCTCTTG
This sequence comes from Tamandua tetradactyla, assembly GCF_023851605.1. Classification (NCBI taxonomy): domain Eukaryota; kingdom Metazoa; phylum Chordata; class Mammalia; order Pilosa; family Myrmecophagidae; genus Tamandua; species Tamandua tetradactyla. Next base: position 39,706,656 of record NC_135346.1, on the reverse strand, counting down.
CTTCCTGTCCCAGGGTTGCTTTGATGCTGCAGAGTAGGATGCCTTGGTATTCACACATCTGCAAGCCCAAAATGTGGGTGAGGTCATGCCCCATGGGACAGCACATAATCAATGTAGAAAATGTCCTCAGGCAGATTATTCTGAGCCATATTTTATATGGCTCTCCAGAGGTCCTGCATGAATTGCTGGTCAATAAGCAGTCCTGTCAATTTGATAACATAACTTTGCATTGACTTACCTTTCTCTCCCTCCTCTCCCGACCCCTGGCCCTGGGAACCCATTCCCAAATAAATTATCCATACACATGCCTCTTTTTCAGGTTAGCGCTATCAATTGTAAGGCACATCCCAGTTTTGAAGGTTTTAAGCTGTGAAAATGTTTCATCATAGAATCAGGAAAGATGGTAATTTATAAGAATAAAAGAAGAATCTGCTAAGGAAACCAAATGGATATCCAGGATATCTGAAAAAAAAAAAAAACAGGTATAAATAAAAAAATAATTAAATGTATCTTGCAATTTTCTTTGTAAATTGTTCTGTTACATTGCCTACTGCTTTGCATCTCTATCACAGCCCTGGGCAATATTCCCTGCTGAGCACAATAATGATGTTTTGCCCCTGTAACTCTTCAACCTTCAGAGAGATTGAATTACCCTTACTCTCTGCAGAAAGGCAGGAAAGACCATTAAAGACTTTGAGTATCTCCCCCTTAATCCTGCTCCTCCCTGATTAAAAAAAATGGCACCTTCATTCACCCAGGTGTTCTTAAAAATATATATATACCGATACCTTCTTCCAAGTCATGTACAATGCTCTATTCCTTAGCAAATTATTTAAAATACATCTCCTTAAAATTTTCCAAACCTATATACTTCACCAAATCTTCACTTGCCACCACTTAATTCATGCCAGCATTACCTTCCATCTCGTCATTAATTACTCCTAACTGGTTCCCCATTTCCTCCTTGCCTTTCTTCACCTATTTCGGTGTTATTCCATCCATCCATCCATCCATCCATCCATCCATCCATCCATCCATCCATTCACACATCAATTCTTTTGCATATAATTTATTGTCTACCTGCCAGATACTGTCCTAGGGTTTGAGGATTCAATGTTGAACAGGAAAACATTCTCTCTGTCTCCATGAATCTTACTGGGTATTTTGGAAATCAGAGTGTTTAAAAACAATAACAAAAACACATGAGTCTGAACATGTTACTCTCTTTCTTTAGAGATAATCAATCACTCTAAAAATAAATTCCAAAATCCTCAGTAAAGCTCTCAAAGGTGCTCCATGATCTAGCCTATGATTTTTTACAACTATAAACTCAAGTCTTGCAATAGCTCTCATCCTACACGCCCACCCACTTCCTGCAACTGCATGAGCACATTCTCTGGACACTAGCTAGCTACATTAACTTTCTACCAGCTTCTATATCACCAACTCCTTCCCATCTCAAGTTATGACACTTTCTCTTTTCTTCTTGTAGTGTTCTTCCTTATTTCCTTTCTGTGATTAACTCTGACCCTTCTTCTTTGGGAAAGCCTCCCGTGAAACTTACATTTGGGTGAACTCCACTCTTTTAATAGCTCACTCTTCGAAGTTGCATTCATCAAAATCATAATCAAATAATATTTTTGAACGTCTTTGTCCTTTAGATTGAAAACTAATTGAGGGCAGGGCCTTGCTCTTTATTGTTATACCTGATACTTAGTTCAGTGGCGTTCATGTAACAAATGGTCCAAAAATACTCATTAAATAAGTTTAGGAAGGGCTTCAGGTAGTGAAGTGAAAGCAATACTGGACAAGAATTCAGGTGGCCACGGATCTATCCTTAATCCCTCTTACACTTTATGGGCTCCCTTTCCTTCTACTTGCAAAATGAAGAGAAACCACTGCTGGGATCTAAATTCCCTCATAAGTTCAGTTTCAACGTCTACAGACATAGAGGATTTAATGACTTAAAGGATTAAACCCACAAATTCATATTTTCACAATTACCTGAACTTCAAGCATGCTGGTTCATCACAGCCTTTCCTCTAAAATGAATCCAAAATGAAAATATTTAATTCCTAAGTTTATTCCTGCTTTAATTGAGAACAAACACAAGATGCCAACTTTTTATGGTCCATTTTATAAAGGAGCCTGAAAGAAATAGCACAAAATTTTAGGAGATAAATTACGATGATAAAATCCCAAAGCACTAGACTTCAGATAGCTTTTTAACATTCTATTCTTTTAATAATTAGTGGAGCTAATAATTGGGTAATTTGAGAATATCTATGTTCCAATAAATAATTTTGTTCTATGTAAACATAACACTAACCATTCCTTAGTGTTTTCATGAAATCTTCTTTCTATCCTTTTATTTTCAACTAGCCACTCCCTTATATTTAAATTGTGTCTCTTGCAAATGGCATAAAAATTAAAAATTAAAAAAAGGTCCTTAAAAAATTCAGTATGACTAACTTTTTTTTCAGAGTGCATAGTCCATTTCTTTTGTTATATTTATTGATACTACCTGGATTTTTGTTTTCTATTTCTCTCATGTCTTATTATTTTTTGCTTTTTTTCATTTATTTTAATTAGAGAAATTGTGGATTTTACAGAAAGACCATTTAGAAAGTACAGAGTTCCCATACAATGCCCTCACATTTTCCTTATTACTAAACTTTTTCATTAGTTGGTAACTTTGTTAAAATTGATAAAGCAATATAATTTAAATTATACTAACTATGGTCCAGAGTTTATATTAAGGATCATTCTTTGTATTGTACAATTCCATGAACTTTTGAGAAAAATTATTCTGCTAACATATATGCCACTTACAATTTCCCAATTTAACTACTTTCAAGGATACAATTCCATGCTGTTAATTACATTCACAATGTTGTGTTACCATCACCAACATCCATTACCAAAATGTTCCATCATCCAAAACAGAAACTCTGTTCTATTTACACATTAGCTTCCCATTACCTGCCCCCATACCAGTCCCTGGCAGTCTGCATTTTAGTTTCTAATTCTATGAATTAGCATATTATAATAATCTCATACAACTGAGATGATACAGTCTGTCTATTTTCCATCTGGCTTATTTCACCCAACATAATTTTTCAAGGATCATCCATGTAATACTCATTATATTAAATCAAAGAATAATATTTAATTGTGTATATATGCTATATTTTGTTTATCCATTCACGTGTTGATGGGAACTTGGGTTGCTTCTATCTTTGGCAATTGTGAATAATGATTCTATGGATATTACTGCACAAATATCAGTTCAAGGCCTTATTGTCAGTTCTTTTTTTTGTATATACCTAGAAGTTGGTCCTGGATCATATCATAATCCTACATTTAATTTTCTGAGGAACAATCAAAATGTCTTCCACAGCAGCTGCACTATTTTATATTCCCACTGATAATAAACAAGTGTTCCTATTTCTCCACATACTCCCCATTATTTGTTTTTTCCAATTTTTAAAATAGTAGCCATTCTAGTGGGTGTGAGGTGGTAAATCTCATTGTGAGTTAAGTATGCATTTCTCTAATGCTAATGATGTTGAACACTTCATGTTCTTGTTGGCCATTTGAATACCTTCTTTAGAGAAATGTTTATTCATGTCTTTTACTCCATTGTAAATTGGTTTGTTTTTTCTTGAGTCATAGGATTCCTTTATATATTCTAGATATTAAATCCTTATCAGATATGTGGCTTCCAAATATTTTCTTCTATTCTGTAAGTTGTTTTTATTTCCTCCAATTCTGTGTGTAGTCTTTTTTTCTAGCTCATAAAATGGCATTCCTATATTTGTATTGTTAACCTCAGTCATCACAACAATGTTCACTATGTTTGCAGTACCATATTTTGTCCTCTGGCTTTCCTTCTAGTGACATTCATGGCCCTAAACTTCACAATCATACCCATAGTTCAACACTTTTAATTACACACACAATAATGGGTTACTATCACATCTTTCCATTTCCAAACACTTACCACTGACCTAATTAAAAATTCTGCACAAATTAAGTATTAAGCCCCCATTCTCTACCTTTATTCTTTCTCCTGGTAACTGATATTCTACATTTTAACTCTATGAATTTTATTTTATATATATATATATATATATTTTATTATATATATTATATATTATAATTATATTTTATTAGTATATGATTATTATTCAGTCAGCATAATGTCCTCACATTCATCTGTGTTGGCACATGCATCAGGACTTCAATCCTTCTTACAACTGAACAGTATTCCACTGTATGGATATACCATATTTTTTAATCCATTTATAGTTAATGGACACTTTGATTACAACCATATTTTGACAATTGTGAATGATGCTGCTATGAACATCAGTGTGCAAATGTCTGTTCTGGATATATACCTTGTAGCAGGAGTGACAGATCATATTGCAAATCTATGCTTAGCTTTCTGAGGAACTACCAAACTGTCTTTCACAACGGCTGCACTATTTTATATTTCCACCAGCAGTGAGTGTTCCCATTTCTCCACATCCTCTTCACCATTTGTAGCTGACTTTTTCTTAAATAATGGCCATTCCAGTAGGTGTGAAATGATCCCATTGTGGTTTTGATTTGCATTTCCCTAGTAGTCAGTGAGGTTGAGCATCTTTTTGTGTGATTTTTAGCCATTTGTATTCCTTCGTTGTAAAAATGTCTATTCAAGTCTTTTGCCCATTTTAAAATTGGGTTGTCTGTTTTTTATTGTTGAGTTGTAGGATTTCTTTATATATTCTGGAAATTAAACCCTTATTGGATACGTAGTTACCAAATATTTTCTCCCACTGAATAGTTTGCCTTTTCACTTTCTTGACAGAGTCCTTTGAAGCTCAAAAGTATTTAATTTAGAGGAAGTCACATTTGTATGTATTTTTTCTTTTCTTGCTTGTGCTCTGGGTATAAAGTCTAAAAACTACCATGAGATCATGAAAATGCTTCCATACATGTTCTTGTAGGAATTTTATGGCCCTGGCTCTTCTGTTCAGGTCCTTGATCCATTTTCAGTTAACTTTTGTATAAGGAGTGAGATAGGTGCCATCTTTCATTCTTTTGAATATGGTTATTCAGTTCTCCCAATACCATTTGTTGAAGAGACAGTTTTCTCCCAGGTGAATGGACTTGACAGCCTTATCAAAAATCCAATTGACCATAGATATCAGGATCTGTTTCTGAACTCTCAATTTGATTCCTTTGGTCAATATATCTATCTTTATGACAGTACCATGCTGTTTTGACCACTGTAGCTTTGTAATATGCTTTAAAGTCATGAAGTACGATTCCTCCAATTTCTTTCTTCTTTTTTCAAGATGTTTTTGGCTATTTGGGGCCCCTTAACCTTCCAAATAAATCTGATGATTGGTTTTTCCATTTCTGCAAAGTAGGCTGTTGGAATTTCAATTGGGATTTCATTGAATATGTAAATCGATTTTGGTAGAACTGACATCTTAACAATACTTAGTCTTCCAATCCATGAACACAGAATCTCCTTTCATTTATTAGGTCTTATTTGATTTCTTTTAGCAATGTTCTGTGAAGAGATCCTTTACATCCTTGGTTAAATTTAGTCCTAGATATTTGATTCTTTTATTTGTTATTATAAATGAAATTTTTTTCTTGATTTCCCCCTAAGAATGATCATTTGTAGTGAATTGAACTTGACTGATTTTTGTGTGTTCATCTCGTATACCAATACCACTTTGTTGGACTCATTTATTAGGTCTAATAGCTTTATCATAGATTTTTTGGAACTTTCTCTTTATAGGATCATGTCATCTACAAACAGTGAAAGTTTTACTTTATCCTTTCCAATTTGGATGCCTTTTATTTATTTTTCTTGGCTAAATGCTATAGCTAGTACTTTTGACACAGTGTTGAATAACAGTGGTGACAGTGGGCACTCTTGTCTTGTTCCTGATCTTAGAGGGGAAGCTTTCAGTGTTTCACCAGAGTATAATGTTATCTGTAGGGTTTTCATATACGCCCTTTATCATGTTGATGAAATTCCCTTTCTTCATCAATCAAGATGATATGTGGTTTTTCCCTTCTATTTGTTAATGTGGCATATTACATTAATTGATTATCTTGTGTTGAGTCAGCCTTGCACGCCTGGGATAAAACCAACTTGATCATGATGTATATTTCTTTTAATGGGCTGTTGGATTCTATTTACAAGTATTTCATTAAGGACTGTTGCATCTATATTCGTTAGAGAAATTTGTCTGCAATTTTCTTTTCTTGCAGTATCTTTGTCTAGCTTTGGGATTAAGGTGATGTTTGCTTTGTAGAATGAGTTCAATAGTATTCATCCTCTTTAATTTTTTGGTGGAGTTTGACAGGATTGGTATTAATAATTCCTGGAATCATTGGTAGAATTCACTTGTGACACCATCTGTTCCTGGATTTTTCTTTCTCGGGAAGTTTTTGATGACTGATCCAGTCTTTTCTACTGGTAATCAGCTTGTTGAGGTCTTTTATTTCTTCTGCAGTCAGTGTAAGTTGTTGCTGTGTTACTAAGAATTTGTACATTTCATCTAAGTTGTCTAATTTGTTGGAATACAGTTGTTCATAGTATCCATTTATGATCCTTTTTATTTCTGTGGATCAGGAGTAATGTCCCTCCCTCTCATTTCTAATTTTTATTTATAAGCAGTTTCTTTCTATTTTTTTTTCTTTTTCAGACTAGCTAAGTGTTTGTCAATTTTATTGATCATCTCAAAGAACAAACTTTTGGTTTGGTTGATTCTCTGTATGGAGAATCTTAATTTCATTTATTTTGGCCATAATCTTTTTAAGTTTATTTCCTTCTGCTTGCTTTGGGATTAGTGTGCTGTCTTTTTTCTAGTTCTTCCTGATGTACAGTTAGTTCTTTGGCTCTTTCTTCTTTTTTTTAACATAGGTGTTTAAGTCTATAAGTTTCCCTCTCAGCACTGTCTTCACTGCATCCCATAAGTTTTGATATGTTGCGTTCTCATTTTCATTCATCTCCAGATATTTATTTATTTCTCTTGCCATTTATTCTTTGACTCAGTGATTGTGTAAGAATGTGTTGGTTAACCTTCATGTATTTGTGAATTTTGTTGTCCTCTGCCTGTTATTTATTTCCAGCTTAATTTCATTATTTTCAGAGAGAGTGCTTTGTATAATTTCAATCATTTTAAATGTATTGAGACATGTTTGTGACCCAACATGTAATCTATCCTGGAGAATGATCCACGAACACTTGAGAAGAATGCATAGCCTGCTGTTTTGAGGTGCAACGCTCTTAAAATGTTTGTAGATCTAGTACATTCATCATATTATCCAAGTTCTCTGCTTCCTTATTGATCTTTTGTCTAGATGTTCTATCTATTGATGACAGGGGTGTATTGAAATCTCCCACTTTTATTGTAGAAGCATCTATTTCTCCTTTCAAAAACCTCATGTATTTTTGGTTACCCTGATTAGGTGCAGGAATATTTATGATTGTTATTTCTTCTTGACAGATTGCCCCTTTTGTTGATGTATTTCGTTAATGTCCCTTTTTGTCTCTTATAATAGTTTTGCATCTAAAGTCTGTTTTGTCTGATATTAGTATAGCTGCCTCTGCTCATTTTTGATTACTGTTTGTATGGAATATCTGTTCCAATCTTTCACTTTTGAATTATTTTTGTCATTGGGTTGAAGGTGAGTCTCCAGTAAACAGCATATAGATGGATCATACTTTTTTATCCATTCTACCAATCTGTGTCTTTTGATTGGAGAGTTTAATCCATTAATATTCAATGATATCACTGTAAAGACAGTATTTACTTCAACCATTTTATCCTTTAGATTTTATATCTTATTTTTGTCTCTCTTTTTTTTTTTTTTACTATTTCATTTGCCCTTACAGATAATCTTCATTTTTATACTCTCCTTCAAATCTCTCTCTCCTGTGTTTTCCTTTCAGCTTGAAGAAATACCTCTATTATTTCTTGTATGGCAGAACTTTTGTTGATGAACTCTTTCAGTTTCTGTCTATCTGTTAGTATTTTAAACCCTCCTTCATTTTTCGAAAGACAGTTTTCCTGATAAAAACAAATTGGAGGGGGGTGGACTATGGTGGCTCAGCAGGCAAAGTTCTTGCCTGCCATGCCGGAGACCTGGGTTCAATTCCTGGTGCCTGCCCATGCAAAAAAAAGAAAAAGAAAAGAAAGAAAAATTGGGAGATGACAGTTTTTCTCTTTCAGTATCTTAAATCTATCATATCACTGACTTCTTGCTTCCATGGTTTCTGATGAGGTATCAGCACTTAGTCTTGTGTGTCCCTTGTATGTGATCAATTGCTTTTCTCTTGCTGCTTTCAGTATTCTCTCTTCAATTTTGCAGTTTGACATTCTGATTAGTGTTCATCTCAGAGTAGGTCTCTTAAGATTTATGCTATTTGGAATTCATTGTGCTTCTTGAACATGCATATTTATGTCATTCATAAGAATTGGGAAATATCTGGTCATTATTTCCTCAAATATTCTTTCTTCCACTTTTCTCTTCTCTTCTCATTCTGAGACGTTCATCATGCACATGTGTGTGTATTTTGTGCTGTCATCCAAATCCCTGAAACACTGCTTTGCTCCTTTCCTTACTCTACCTGTTCTTCTGTCTGTAAAGATTTCAATCGTCCTGTCTTCTAGCTCACCGATTCTTTCTTCTGTGTGTCCAAATATGCTGTTGTATGCCTCTAGTGTATTTTTAATCTCTTCTATTGTGTCCTTCATTCCCATGATTTCTGCTATGTTTCCAAATTCTTCCTTATTCTCACACAGTACTTCTTAATGTTTTTTTAATCTATTTAGCTATATTTTCCTTGAATTGATTCAGGAGATTAATTTGAACATGTTTGATTTGTTGTTCCAAAAGTCTTTGTCTCCTCAGAGTTTTTAATTTGATTCTTTGGGCCATATCTTCCTGTTTTTTTAGTATGGCTTGTAATTTTTTGTTGGTGTCTAGGCATATGATTTCATTGATGCATTTACTCTAGAGATCAGTTTTTCTTTCTTGCATAAGGTTTTCTTTTTGATTAGTTTTATGCTAAGGGTATTTTTTTTTGACATTTGTTCAAACTTATTTTAGACATTAGAATAGCTTATATTTAACTAATCAGATTTTTTTTGGCTCTCATGTATCTTTTTCTTGTCCTGGATATTTGGTATACGTTTTGAGATTGCATAATTTATGCAATTGTTTCACACCCAGCAGAAATCTCCTTTCCCCCTGTTCCTACATTTGCCTCTATATATTTTTTCTTTTTAAATTCAATGCTATTGAGGTATATTCATACACCATACCACGCATCCAAAGTATACAATCAAAGACTCACAGTATCATCACACAGTTTTGCATTCATCATCACAATCAATATTAGAACATTTTTATCACTCCAATAAAACAACAAACAAAACAAAATATCCCCTTTATAGTTTTTTTTTTTAACACTCTTTTCATTGTCTCTTGCAAGTATTGCCTAGAGAGCAAATTTTCAGAGGAGGGCCACCCCAGAGAGGACTTTCCCATGTCAATATTTCTCGGTCAAAGTAGAATCAGGACTCTACAAAGGGAAAATAGATCAGTTACAGAATACCTTGGGAAGAGACCCAGAAGGAAACCAAACTTCTCTTTGATGACTCCGCATATTTGTACTTTTCTGCCCTGCCCAGCAGATAGCCCTCTTATGCAAACTGTTCCCCACAATTCTAAAGTGGTACTGTGCCTTTAAGACTCAACCAGCTCTGCTCCTGTTGTGGGTGGGATTGAAACAGAGGCTGACATCTGCTTTTGTCCAGGGCAGGTTGAAACCCTAACATAGCCCAGCATAACAAATTTGCTAATCATAAGCCACAATTGGTGCTTGGCTATGCTCTTCCTCCCTCATTCTTGGGAAAGAGGACTTTTATTTCCAGTCAGAGACTGGATCCCAGAGTAGTCAGCTGCAAGGGTGGGGATGGGCACCACCCTCCCAGTATGGAGAGTTTTACTCACAGCTCTTCACCACTGGTTATCAGTCTCTTCCTTCTGCTCTACCCTGGATAGTGTACAGTGTTCTTCTGGTCTCTGGAGCCTCTGAAAAATTGTTTCAGATAATCTCTGGATGTTTACTAACTGCCCTGGTATACAAAGTGAGTCTTGAAGTTTCCTATTTTGCTGTCTTACCCAGAAAACTCCTCTCTCCCCTATATTCTTATTTTCTTTATTCCTGCCTTCCTGTCTTCTTTTGTATTCCTCCAGCATTTTTAGACAACATTTTATCCTCTGTTCATTTTTTAGTTATATTTTCTATTTCATTTTTAGTAATTAGGTTAGAGATTTCAATATGCCACCTTGATTTTAAAAAGTCTATCTTGTTAATTTTTTTACATTTTCCTGAATAATGAAACAAATTCATGAGTTTTTTTTTTTACTCCTCCACACTTTGTCCTAAAAAGACATATCTTTTTATCATTTTTGTTGCCTTAAACAGTCAATACTTGTTTAATTTTACCCATCTGTCCAACCTTTCTGATGCTCTTCATTCCTTCCTGCTTCCATCTTGAATCATTTTTTTTCAGCATGTAGTATTTCTTAAAACTACCTATAGTATTTCTCAGAATGTATATTTGCTTGCATTAAGTTATCTTAACTTTTGTTTGTCTTTGAAGGTCTTTATTTCATCTCTATTTTGAGGAATATTTTTCTGGGTGTGAAATTATAGATTGGCTTTTTTTTCCCAGCACTTTCATGATGTAATCCCATTGCCTTTTAGTTCCAGTAGTTTCTAATGAAAAGTTAGTTGTTGGTCTTCTGGTCGTTTTAAAAATTGTGTTTATTTTGACATTTAATATCTTGTTTAAGATTTACCTAAGTATTACATTGCCCCTGTAGGAGGTTCATTGAACCTTTTGAATTTGTGGGTTAATGATTTTCTTCAATTTTGAAAAAAAAAATCATGGTTATTTATTCAAATATTTGCTACAGCCCCACTCTCTTCTCACATTTTGAACTCCAGTTATATATATTAAACCTTTGGCCATGTTCCATATGGTGTTTATGCTCTGCTCCTGTCTTCCTTCTCTTTGTACTTTAATTTGGATATTGTTCATTGACCAGACTTCGAGTTTACTAGTCATGTCTTCTATTATGTTGGGACTCCTGATTGAAAAGTGCGTTTTACATTTCTAGGATGCTGTGCTGTTTTGAAGCTGTTGTGTATCCCTGAATGTTCTTTATACTAATCTAGTCTTGTGGGGCAGACTGATTGTTTCAGTGGGATCTTTTTGACTCACTTATTTCCATGGAGATGTGACCCATCCAATTGCGGGTGAGACCTTGGATTAGGTGGTTTCCATGGAGAGTTCGTGGTGAATCTTTATCAGCTTACTGGACTTGAGAGGGAACTATTACAGATAAAGCTTCAGAGACTACACAGGCAGAAACATTTGGAGATGTAGAAAAAAAACACCCCTGGGGATGCTGTTTGAAACCAGAAGCCAAAGGACCAATAGATGTCAGTTACATGCCTTCCCAGCTGACAGAGGTGCTCTGGATGCCATCAGCCTTTCTTGAGTCAGGATATCTTTATCTGGATGCCTGAATTTGGACATTTTTATGGCTTTAGAACTGTAAACTCATAACTTAATAAATCCTCTTTATAAAAGCCATTTCTGGGTGCAGAGGTGGTTCAGCGGTAGAATGCTCACCTTTCAAGTGGGAGACCCAGGTTTGATCCCCAGACCATGGACCAAAAAAAAAAAAAAAAAGAGGAAAAAGAAAAACAACCATTTCATTTCTGGTCTACTGCATTCCTGCAGCAGTAGCAAACTAAAACATATTTTTTGTACCAGAAGTTGGCTGCTGCAGTTTGCAAATACCAAACATGTTGGAATGGCTTCTTAAATGCATAAAGGGAAGATTCTGGAAGAATTGTGAGAAGTTTAATAAGGAAGGCCTAGAATGCTTTGGAAAGACTTTTGGTAAAAATATGGACTCTAAAGATGCTTCCAATAATGCCTTAGATAGAAATGAGGAATTTTTCACTGCACACTGGAAGGGAAGGTAATCCTTACTTTAAAGTGGCAGACAATTTGGAAAAATTAAGTACTAGTGTTAAATGGAAGGGAGAGCTCAAATTCCACAAGCTGGGATACTTAGCTGAAGAGATTTCCAAATTAAATGTGGGAAGAGTGGTCTGGTCTCTCCTTGCAACTTGTAGCAAAATATGACAGAAAAAGGATAAACTGAGAACTGAACTCTTGGCTCTAAAGAAACCAGAAATCAACGGTCTGGAAAATTCTGGGCTTCCATAAAGTGAGAACCCAGAGAAGTGTGCTCCACATGAGGATTAAATAACCAAACATGGAACCCTTCAGCCACAATAGGACAAGCCAGGATTAGGGATGGAGTAATCCAGAAGGGATTTGTAGAAAGTCCTACTGTCTGAAGGGTGGGACCCATGTATACTACCTGGAAAATGGCAAGTTTCTTGTAAGACCTGTATAAATGGAACTACTGCCAGACTGGACTAAAAGGGACAGCAAAGGGACAAAGGAAGGAAAAAGTGCTTCAAAGGCAGATCCATGGAAGCTAAGGTCTGAAGCTAAGAAATCTTGAGCCAAGAGTCTGGACCCACCCATCCATGTGGAAAGGGTGTTTTTGCCTTGGAGACAGAGGGCAGGTCTTTCACCTCAATGCTCAAGAAGAGTTTTGGAGTCTCATGCCTTGGAGAGGCTGGGGCACATAATCCAGGGATTGGAGAAAGCATTCTGCCATCCCATTGCTCTGAACAGGTTGAGTGTGTGCCCCAGAGATAGCAGAAAGCCTGGGTGCTGCCCTGATGTTTGGAGATGATGGACCTGAAAGAAAGATGGTATCCTCAATGTGGTCCAATGTTGCAACTCTCATCCTAGTGTTTGGAGAGAACAAGGTCACTATGTAGGCCCTTGGAAAGGGTGAGACTGCCACTCTCTAAGTCCCTGATGATAAATGACTCTCAGAATTAGAAACTCAATGGAGTATTTATTGCAGTTTTTTTTTTTAACAGTTTGGGTCTTGTGATTCCTGTTTTCATTTTGATTTCCCCTATGGCAATGGATACATGTATCTTACAATTGTCCCTCCTTTGTATATTGGAAGCAGATAAGTTGTCCTGAGTTTTACAGGTCCAGAGCCAGAGGAGAATTTTGCCTTAGGACATGTCAGTAACTGACTTTGATGTGATTTTGTACTACTTCTGACTTTATATTGCATTTGTGTTATTACTGACAGGGTTTAAGGCTTTTGTGATATGGTGAAAGAATGAATGTATTTTGTGTACAGAAAGAACATGTATTTTGGGATCAAGAGGGTGAAATGTGCTGGTTTGAAATTATGTACCCCAGAAAAGCCATATTCTTTCAATCTTAATCCACATTTGTGGGGTCAGCCATGTTCTTTAATTCTGATTCCTGATTCAATATTGTAGGGTGGGATCTTTTGAGTAGGTTGTGATATGACACCTAATTGTGAGTTGGAGCTTTTGATTAGATGGAGATGTAACTCCACCATTCAAGGTGAGTCTTGATTAGTTTACTGGAATCCTTAATAAAGCTGACACATAGAAATATTTAAGAAAATCTTAGACCCCTACATTTGGAAATGCAGAAACCCCAAGAGATGACAGGAGCTCAGAGTGGACAGAAGCTAGACAGGAACAAAGAAGGACAATGGAAGCAACAGTCACTAGATAAATGAAAATTCAAGAGAAAGAAAATCCTTTCATAAGAAATCTAATGGTCATGCAGTTTTCCTAACTGTTCGTTTCTATGAGATGCTAAACTAAGAGATGAAACCCAGAGTTTTTCCCCAGAGCTTCTATGTCAGGACCCATAGATGTCCAAAGAAAAAGGCCACTAGAATGAGATGCTAGAAACAATGTAACCAGAAACAAGGGCCTGCAAATGCCAGCCATGTGCCTTCCAGTATCACAAATGTTGGCCTTTCTTCAGCGTCAGCATATCTTTCTCTGGATATCTTAGTTGAGACATTTTATGGCCTTAGAACTGTAAACTTGTAACTTAATAAATCCCCTTTATAAAAGCCATCAAATTTCTGATATATTTCATTCTGGCAGCTTTGGCAAACTAAAATAAATGCCTTTTAGTTTTTCTTTCTACATTTAAATTTTGGGTTGAAATTCTAAAATTCTTCTTTTCATCTATGTTGTCATTCTTTCCTTTATTTTTCCTTAACATACTAATCATAGCTATTTTAAGTATCCTATCTGAAAGCTCCAGTATCTAGATTATTTTCAAGTCTACTGCTATTGGCTGGTACTTTACCTCTTGATTATTGCTCACATTTTCCTGCCTTTTCTTGGGTTCCATGCTGAACATTGTGTGTAAAAGAACCATTGCATCTCCATATGCTATATTCTACCAGCAAGAAATCTACTTTCTTTAGTTAGATATATATGGAAAGGAGCAAAGTACCACAATGTAATCCAATCATGAATTAAGTTGGACTGAGATTGGGTTGCAATTTTAATAGGACATTCTGTCTTTGGTGCCTCAAGCATGAGTCTCCCAGACCTTTGATTGAGAACCCTGTAGGTCTCAATCTCCTCAACTCTGAAAGTGTTTATAGATTTTGAATTTCATTCTTTGGTCCCTCACCCTATGAAAATCAATACCTTGCAAAATTCTTGAGGGAGAGACTGACTGTATTCATTATAGGCTCCTTCTTTCTAGTAAGGCTTCTTCTTTTAAGCACCTAGGGTAACTGATTCATCCTGGCTTGCCTGGGACTGTCTTGGCTTTAAAAGTGAAAATCCCATTTTCTTGGAAATCCCTTCAATCCCAGGAAAACGGAGATAATCAGTTACCCTATAAGCCCTACAAAACTGTGGAAAATTTCACTTTTCTTTCTTACCCAGCATCCCAGTCTCCCACATTATCCAAGAACTCAGCAAGCTCCCCCGTGTTTGAGATGACTCGTTTTCCCAATTCATCATGCCATGACTTGACTGCCAACATCTCTGCTGATTTATCTTTCTTCCATGAAGTCTCTCAGTTTGATTTAGGTCCAATCTTTAGGCTACCTCTGGAATTGGCAAATTCCTTCAGTTAGGAAAACTGCATGACCATTAGATTTCTTATGAAAGGATCTTCCTTCTCTTGAATTTTAGTTTATCTAGTCTCCTGTTGCTTCCATTGCCCTTCTTTGTTTTAAAAGTCAATTTTTTGTATTTTATCTGTTTTATTTCTTGTTGATGCAGTGGGAGGTTTTTACCTGCCATATCCTATTACAGTTAACCTCAAAGCAGAAGTCCATAGACTTTATCTGTTAATACATAAACCTGTATGATAGATGTGTTATTATCTCTACTTTACAAACATATCATGAATGTTAAATGACTTCTCCATGATTACATAGCTTGTAAAAATATTGCCAGGACTCAAAGCAAAGACTGTCAAGCTCCAAGGTTTTTATTCTCTAACTTCTAATAATATCCTTTTATAAACTAGGATACCAAATAAAGTTCACAACCAGGACCCTTGGGAGAAATTGAGACAGAATCAGGATTAAACCTAGAGCTGCTGATTCTTGGTCCAGTGCTCCTTTCAACACCATGTAAGAATACATCCAGATCATACATACATTGGTAATACCCTAGATATAGACATTATGCAAGAAAAAAGTAAATGCAATGAATTTCATACATCATTAATTGCCATCCTTCCTGTAGAGAAATTTACTGATTTATCCTGGGCACACACAGTCACATTTCATTCAAGGGCCAACACCACATGAACATAACTTCAACGAAAATTCAGGAAAAAAGTATGTCTTTCTGAATCAATAAATAAAACATAGTCTTCAATTATGCTAGCTGCAACTCTTTTTGTTTTTGAATGAGATTGATTTCTTCATAAAAGATCACAAGGGAGGTGAAGTGTTTCTAAAGTGAAGTTACTGAGAATGCTGACATGAAATGGGAACAGAGAGGATAGAAGAATCCTAAGGGTTTTCTTTTTTCTTTTTTGAGTCTTATTTCCTCCAATTAGGCTGATCTGATTTCTGCCTGTGAGTCGTTTTCTTTCTCCAATCAAGGAAACATCAGCACAATGGCTCAGGATATGACTCCATTTTTAAGGGAATAGAGCAGGGCAATGCCTACATGTTGGAATTTGAGCAGGAACAGATAATATCCCCACTTCCAAATAACTCCTGTCCTGGCTGATTTTCCTTTCTGACGTGCCCACCGTTAGAGCTTCTTCTTTGGACTAATGCCCTGTGTTGATAATGCTCCTGTTAAAATGAAAATAATTCCCAGGATGGAGGATGGGGGTGAGGATACATGAAAAATATTTTACTGTACTGCAGAAGTTAAGTTAGGGGGTATTAATAAGGCATTCTTGAGGAGCCAAGGGAAAGTCTTGTCTATATATACCAGGACCTTAAAGAACAGAACCTTAATAATTATACCAGGACCTTAAAGAGCAGGGATGAGTAATTATCTCCCACTGCTTCCCAGCATCTGTTGCTCTTGTGTGACCCTTAAAATAAAATTTAGCCTTGGGATGTTCTCTGTGAATTACAGCAACCATAGCATTACACCCAGGAATCATAGGAGTAGTTCACATTAGGTGTTTAGTTTGGCCACAATCTGTTCTTTTCATTTAACAATAAGTTTACTGCATTTTAGCACTGTGTTAGCAAGTAAGGGCCCAAAGATGAATAAGACAGTCTAGCTAGGGATACAGACTGACACTTGGCATCTATTCATTAATTCAACAAATATTTTACTGAGTACCAGTTATATGAGGCATTGTTTTAGGAGTTTGGAGTACTATGATGGAAATGATAGGCAGGGTCATTTTCCAAAGGCTCCAGTATCCAGTCTGAGTCACATATTTTCTCTGGATTCTTTGAGATCCTTACGTCATATCTACAACCTCAGCAAAGAAGTGAGCAGTACTTTGCACACCTACAGCTACTAGCATCCATCCAGATCAATGTGCTATAATGCCTTTTTCTGCAGGTTAGCACAAAACACTTAGGCAGCTGCATTCAGGAAGCAAAACCCTGGCTGCTTAATTTTAAGTGTTTAATGTTCAAGCTCTATCTGTGCTGGTTTGAAACTGTTGTGTATTCCAGAAAATCCATGAAATTTAATCTCAACTCAATATTGTTGGGTTGGATCTTTTTTATTGTTTCCATGGAGATATGACCCACCCAATTGTGGGTGGAACCTTTTGTTTAGGTGTTTCCATACAGATGTGTTTCTGCCCATTCAAGGTAGGTCTTAATCTGCCTACTGGAGACCTTTAAGAGGGAACTATTGTAGAAAAACTTCAGGGTCGACATATCCAGAGAAACTGTTTGAAACAAGAAGCTGGGAGAGAAAGCTAGCAGACATTGCCATGTGCCTTACCAGCTGACAGAAAGAGACTTAAACCTTATCAGCCCTTTCTTGAGTCCAGGTGTCTTTCCCTAAATACCTTAGTTTGGACATTTTTATACTCATATTATAATAGTAAACTTATAACTTAATAAATTTCCATTTTAAAAGCCATTCCATTTCTTGTATGTTGCATTCTGGCAGCTTTAACTAAACATAACATTATCTTAACATAGTTCTCACGCAGTTCTCTTTGGTGGCTGAGAAAGAGAGAGAGGAAGAGGAACAGGCAGTATGGAGGGAGTCTGTAGGAATTGGAAAGAAGAAAAGTGGTACAAGCAATTGAGGTGGTAGTTCTTGATGAATTTTTAGCTTTCAGAAAATTCAGCGACCTTTAGGAAATGTCACCAAAATTCTAACCTTCAGAGATATGCATTATCCTGACTTCTTTTCAGAAGACATCTGTGAAGGTCAAGACACTGTCCAAGCTCATGACAGAATGAGACCTGTTCCTCCATCACTGCTGGTCCTAGCCTGACACTGCTTATGAGGAGCTAATCAGCAGCCATTCAAAGAGCTGCTCCAACACATCCTCCCATGTCACCAGGACTGCTGGGAGGTAGTGAACTTCAATTCCTGTTTCTGTGGTTTCTGAGTGTGGATCTCCTATTGTGTAGAGCCAATATATGGTAAATATCAAGCCCTTGACTTTTCAGACCTGTAGGGCTGGTGAAGAAAAATACAGGGACTCCTGAGAGTTTCATGTTCCTTTCTTAAGCTGACCTCTCCTCTCTGTTTGGCATTCCACTGCTGGGTGTACAGAGAAGTAATAAAACATGGCCAAGTGCAGTACAAGGTTAAAGGGTCATACATCTTTTTTGAGGTGTATTATGAAATGGTTCCACGAGACTCAGAATCAGCCTCAAATTTCAAACCTGAATCTCTTTCTTTTCCTCGTCGCTTAATTTATTACGCGAGCCTTTTGTAAAATGGCTCCATTTTCCCTAGGAATATGTATAGGCTGCCAGTTTATATTGCAGGCCCTGCCATCAAGTTAGCATTGAATTGATTTGTTTTGAATCAAATCCCAGTTTACATGGTTACTAAATGCATGACCTCTGGAAATCATTTTACCTTAGTAAGACTCAGTCTCCTCATTTGCAAAATGGGAACCAATCTTAATATCTACTTCTAAGGATTGCTTCTTTTAATGCTCTTAGCATAGTCCCCAACAAATAGTAAGCACTAATGTATTACTGTTGCTATATTTATACATGTGTGTAGCCACACACAAATATATACCGTGTGGAAGAGGGCCTCAAGGGGTTTAGCCAAAAACTTCTTGAGCTGCCACCAAGGATGACATTCCATACTTATCCTGTGATTTCACATGACGTTGAGTCACCCCTGTGTACCAAGTAACCTATGGCCTTTGGGAGTTATGCTAGTGACAACTGGGTCAAGGTAAGCCAGCTGAAATAGGAAACAACAGGTCTATGATTTTTTTTTTCTGCTTCTGCCTAAATTTCTGTATCTTTTGCTTACTGGAACTCTTTTTGTTTTTCTAATTTCTACAATCAACCTCTACCTTAGGTATTTATTTCTCTTTTCCAGAACATGTCATGGTGACTCCTATAATAATTGCACATACTCTTTCCTGCTGTTTTTTCCCAGTACTGCCTCTCCAAACCTAACACCCAGTAACACACCCCTAGTACCAACTCTCCAGTCAGTCTCCTTGGGATTCAGTGTTTTTTGGGTCCCATTTCCCCAGGGGGCTCTGGTCCCAGGCATAGTGAATGTCCCCAGGGACTTTTGACTTTGCCCCAGCTCTGCTCTCCTCCATTTCCCCTATGCTTCCCCTCTTGGGGCTCTTCCCACTGTATCCCAGGTTCCTCCCCAAACACACATGCCATCAATTTCTTTGTTCTGTCTTTCCTCGGTAAACTTGGGACTCATTATAAAATTAGCATTCCTTAATCCCACAAGTGTGGGTGTTCTTGGGAACACCCATGTATCCATGCCCAGAGAACTTTACTTTACATGAGAGATAGAACAACTTGAAATAGTACACATATGACTGAAAGAATCAAGAATTATTTTAAAGTTTTCCTTTCACTCCATGCTGTAAAATAGAGTGGTTTTTAGCCTTTCTTTCAATCATGAACCCCATTACAAATTTTTGAAAGTTTTGAATCTTCATCTCCAGAAAAATGGGCCCATATGCACAAGATTTTGTATGTATTTCAGTGGAGTTGGGAGTGGGGAGGGTGGATACAGGTCCCGTAGAGGTCTTTAGATCCCAGGTTAAGAATCACTACTGTAAAGATACGCACTGAATGCTGTGGTAAATAATTAAGCAGACAAGCATGAAACCAAGCAAATAAGAGACATGATTTATTTAACACCTACAATGTGTCCAAAAACTTCACATGCAGTGTTTCTAATTGTCACAATACACTTGCAAGTTAGGTATTACTATTTCTGTTTTGCAAATGAGGAAAAATTCAGACTCAAAGAAATTAAATGATTTATTGTGAAGCCATTCAGCTGGCAAATAATAGACCTCTGATGTGGTCCAATGCAAGGGCCCCTCCCCCTGTTCCACTTGCACTCTCCCCTTTGAACTTCTCATGGACTTCAAGTCAGCACAGTCAACTCTACAAGTCCACTTCAGACCGAGAAGCATCACAGTGAGGTCTGTGAGCATTTCCAAATTATAAGCCTGGGTTTCATGCCAGGAAGACAACTGGAATTAACTACAGACAACTCCATGCTCTCTGTTGTCCTCAGCTCTGACAATGCCTCTCTGATCCAGTCTTGCATGTCGTCTCTGGAGTATCTTAGACCAAGATTCCCACGCACCTAACCCCCCGCATATTTATGCAGAACCAGCCATGTCTCTTGATTTGATGTACATCAGGTTTTCTATAGCTTTGTCTAAATAGAGTTGGAAAACGTTGATGCAGTGTTTAATTATCAATGTCTATTGCCTTATCTTAAAAAGAGCATGCACAAGCATAGCCTGACACACCTTTGAAGCTATATCATCAGTCAGCGTTCTGACATGTAGTTACCATAGGATTTGCTTTCCAATTCTAACTATATCTACTTGAGGAAGGAAATTTGCACAGTGGGAAAATATGTTGCCCTTTGCTTTGTTTCCTTTCCTTCTGGACGGGGAGTTATGTGTGTCTTGAATACAATAAGAAATAGCACATGCTACTATCAGGATGTTCTCAGAAACTCTTTTTTTTATAGCTTTTATTCTCAGAGCTAGATTCCACTGTAATTCTCACGTGGCAGGAATAAACTATTAATAGGCTTCCGACTTTTTTTTTTCTACTAGACCCCAGAGAAGTCTCCTTTGCCATGTGAGTGAAGGACAGATAGGATCTTAACATGACACATCGATTTAGTTTCCAAAACAGTAACTTTACTAAATAAATCATTTCAGCACTTGATTGTTATTTATACATGCAAATCTGGTTTTCATTTGTTGAACCCAAACAGGAGGAAAGCTAATAATCTCATCAAAAGGTGAATCTTTTCCATTTTGGAAGTAGTACAAAGTTTATAATCACACAACCTGAACTCTGCCTTAGATGGGTAAATCAAACACCTCCCGGGTATGTCCTCCAGAAAAATGCCATGAGGTAGGAGGATACTGGGGAACTGGTGAGCATGAGCCTCAACACAGGACAATGACTCCCCTGGTTTTCTTTCTAGCATCATGTTATCTGTTTCCAATGGTGAGACACTGAGAGGAAGAGAATGGAAAAAGATTAGAAAAAAATGAGAGTTTAAAATCCTGGGCAATTAACTAGCAGTATTATTTTCAAAATAAATTAAAGAAACAAAATATGTAATTTGGGTTCTTCCCACAGGAAGGAAACCTGATTAAATCTGGAAGAGACTCAGACTTCATAAGCAAGGAGATACGGGCTCTGGGAAGACATTTCTGCCTCCAATATGCCTTACTTCGATGTGAAAGTCTACCACTGATTCCTATGGTTTATACATTGTCCTCTCTTTGATAATTCTCCTTTAGCAGGCAAGTAACATAGCAAATTCCAAGCACCTTTCATGACAGGATGGTCTCTCTGTTCTCTTTATTCCTTTGACCCTCCTTATCCTTACCTCTGGTGGGAATGTTCTAACATCATAATCTAGCAGTTATGCCATGAGGGAACAATAGAGACGTTCATGAGGTTTTGGTGGCTACTCTCATGCCCAGGGCACCCAGAGCAAAAGAGCCCTCTTGACTCAAAGAAGAAAGATGCTGACCTGAAATGGGACTGTGTCCATCACAAGGGGAACTGTAGCATATGGCTGGGAACCCAGGAGAGGGTATAAAAGGAGATAGGGTGAGAGCGATATCAAAGGAGAACTTCTAGGGGCCCATGAAAGGCAACCTGAGGGAAGTGATAAAGATACTTTGCACCATCTTCTCAACTCCAAGCATATTCATCATTGGCTATGAGTAATAGTATTTCTTTGCTATTGATGGAACCATCCTACATGCCTTCAGCTGTTTTGGGGTGGGACAGCAGCATTATTTATTATTTATTACATGGCTTTTCTTTCCAGACAGCTCTAACTTTAGGGATGGAAGCTCAGAAAGTAGAAAAGAAGGAGAAAAGGGTCATAGAATGGGATGTGAGGGAAGCAGACATCCCCTGTCTGAATCAAAATTTGGCCCAGGGCTGGCCCCACTTCAGCAAAGATACTTTTTATGAAGAAAAGGAAGTTTATTCTCTCCTTTCAGAGAAATTTTTGGCAGGATGATTTCAGCCTTTTGGTGCACTGCCCATCTTTGGAAAATCCATCAAATATCAAACGGTGTAATGGCAGCTCACAGAGCTTCTGGATTTGCAAGGAAATGACTACATGCCTGTAGTATGTATGGATTTGGGGTTTTATAGGCTGAAGAAGGCAGGTAATTTGCATGTCAAGACCAAAGATAGGGAATGGCTGGGGGCCCTCTTGAGGTAGCAAGACTTGGGACTTCAGAACAGTGTCTTCCCAGCTTCTTTGCACTTATGAGTTTCTATCTGCTTGATTTTATGTTGCTACTTTCAGCTTAATTTGTCCCAGTTCTAAGAGGATTATGCTTTTAGTACCATCTTTGTGATGATTAATGCGTACTAATTGTTTTACCTTTGCATCAAGACTCTTTGGAGCTGTCTAGGTAAAAATCTCCCTTTTGTAGGAAGCAGGGCTGATGAACAGGAATCCCAAGGGAACCTCGGCTCTGCTTCAGGTTGATGTAAGGAGAGAGATTAAACAAAGTGCGGAAAGTAGCTTCCTTTTTGATTGTGCCCCAGTGGAAATTGTGTTGTTCCACACATTTGTATTAACTATTCTATGTGGCTTAAAAAATAGAATCAGTCTGAGCAGTTAAAGAGGCCCTAATGAGAACCTTTACTGCTATGGGGCTTGCTTTTGTCATATTATAGGAAGCAAGGCTGTGATTTGTCACTAATTTTCATCTCTGCTGCCTAGCTCAGTGCAGATCCTGGTGGCCCAGTGGGCAATGTAAATAAATCTCTTTCTGCCTACAAATTCTCAAGTGGGTGCAGATCATGGTGCCATGGGGTAGGAAAGCCTGGAGGGACAGTACCAACCTAAAAATAATGCAGCCTCTGATGCCCCTCTGCCAGGGATAAACCTAGATATCTCTTTCATCTTCATAGCCCTATAGATACCGTCCCAGCTATCCTTCTAAATTTTGAGAGACCATATTTAAATTTATCTCAAAAACTGTAAATTTCATTACACAAACATTTCCCAAACTTGTTCTCAATGTTCACATGAACGGTTACCACTGAAGAAAAGAAAGGAGAGAAGGACAGAAGGGGGAAAGAAAGAAAGAAGAAGATGAACAACTTTTCAAATGTGAGGTTCTGTTTTAATAGTGCAATTCCAATTTTGTTTTTCACTCAGATTGAATACAATATTCTAGCCAGTTGCTTCTGAAGCTGACTGCATGTCAAACATACCAGGGTGAATCTGTAAAAAATACAAGTTCTTGGGCCCCCGACCTATGCCCCATACTCACCCTCTTTGCCTCATATAGGCTTAGTGTAGAACTCAGGAATTATTATTATTATTAACTTTTTTTGTATGCTGTACGGCGGGGTCACATTTCATTATTTCTACGTGGAAGTATTCTGTTTTGCAGTATCATTTGTTGATTTTTTTATTTCTTTTTGTCTGTTTGTTTGTTTTGGGGGGAGTGCATGGCCTGGGAACCGAACCTGGGTCTCCTGCATGGCAGACAAGAATTCTACCACTGAACTATCCTTGCACCCACTATTATTATTAATTTTTAAAGGGTCCTAGGTGGTTCTTGGTAGCCACTTAAACCAAAATGAGCCATGGATAACCAGTGGAATGGGTTGGACCATCTCTAAAGACATTCAAATCCATGGGTAGATTCTGAGACCGGCTGCCCCATGCCCATGTTGAGCATGGCAGCAGATAGAAAGAAAGTAGAAATAAAAGTTTACAAAGTCTTTTTTGCACATCTCTCTTTAAAACCAAGGAAATATTTGCACAAATTTTCCATGAAAATCTTCAACTAAGGAAGAAACAAATAATATTTGACATGTGCCTATGGTTCTCTTAATTTAGATGTTTTTAATTGTGAAAAAAAAGTCATCCACAATTAGACACATTGTTTATTCGTTTTCTAAGAAAGCTACAGACCTGTGAATTTAGTATGGCAACAAACAGACAAACACATTTTGACAGTAGATGGAAGCCTGAAACTAAAATCACCAACTTGTCTCGATTTTCCTAGGACTTCGTTTGAAAATTGAGCCCTGGGACTGTCCTGGTTCTAAAATTGAAAACCCCATATTCTGAGAAGCCCCTTAGGCCTAGGTAAATCTGGACGGTTGTCACTGTCTGGTCTGAGACCATCCAGATCAACATGCTCCAAAATGGGTCATTTCTAGTCAAACAACAATTGTCTGTGCTGACCGTTGCCTAAATTCATATCAGCAATTGTCTGTGCTAACTTCACCTAAATTGCCTGGCTGTTGTTTTGAGACTGCTGATTAATTAGTTCAGAATAAATGGCAAATGCTTTGAGAAGAACTCCCTGCAGATTGTCAGAAACCCTGGACCAGAGTTCTCATGTTGCCATTTTTGTTGTGTGATCATAATGTCGGTACAAGCATGTTGTGAGCAATGACATTCAAGTTTTATAATACATGTGGAAGCACACTATAAGTTCTAAAGCTCCGTACATGTAACTAAATCTGCATGATCATAAAAGGAGACCACAGCAGAAGGGGGATTCTTTCACTCTCAATATAAACTACTGGAATGGAAAGAGCAAAGGTTCTGAACCAGACAGATGTGGATTGCAAGCTCATCTCTCAACCAAATAACGAGATTTCCTTAAGCACATTTCTGGCCCTCTCCTCTTCTTCCTTAGTTTACAAAATCCTAATTTTGGCCAGGGGAGTCTCAGTCTGATGAAGGGTACATGTCATCAATTGGGCCAAGGCAAGCATGGCATCCCTAGTCCCCTTTCCTGGAGACTGCTACAGGCATAGCATGTGGTTCATAGCTAGTGAGATATAAGGACCAGTCTACTCTTGGAGAAAGTGTCTTCTGCCCAATAAAAGAAATAGTAGCCCAAAAGGAAAGCACTCTTTGCCCCTCCTCTGTTCTTTCTGCTTTGGAGACTATCGCATGAGGATGTGATGGTAGCTGTGACGTCATCTTGAACCAGGAAGAGAGACAGATGCTGAGGATCACAAAATGGAGAAATGGAAAAACCTGGTTCCTTAGTAATTCTGTTAAGCTGTCAGAACTGCCCACCTCTGGGTTTACTGCTAGGTCAGATAAGAAATAACCTGATCCTTTAAGTAGTGCTATTAAGAGTGTCAATCATGGAATGCTGCCATTCCATGAACTGTTTACAACTGATCCATGTTGAGTTAAGTTTGTAAATTGAGAATGCTTTTTAAACTTTTATAACAGTAGTGATGGGATAATTTTATGTCTATTGAATCTAATCAATAAAAAATTTGAAAGCATATGTCCTTTTATTTCATCTTTGAGTAATTTATTTTTATTATATTTTATAAAAACTTAAGTCCATGGAGGAAAAAAACCTGGTTTTTCACAGATAGTTTAAGAAGCATTGCTTTAAACTAGGGTTCAGCCAATCATGGCCTCAGAGCCAAATCCAGCCCAATGCCTGTTTTTGTAAATAAAGTTTTATTGGCACACAGCCACACATTTTGTTTGCATATTGCAAATGGCTGAGTTCAATCAACAATGGTAGGGTTAAGTTGTCCTGACAGCCCACATGGCCCACAGAGCCTAAAATATTTACTATCTGGTCCTTTAGAGAAAAAAATTTGCTGGCACTTGCTTTAACTATCCTCAACTAGATGTTCTTTTGGTTTTGTGGCTGAAGTCATTCTAACTTATGGATAGTTGTTAGCTTCTCCAGGTCTCAGAGCACTCATCTATAAAATGGGATGAAAACTCATGGTTTGTTGAGAACATTGAATGAGATAATACATAGAAAGGTCTAAGGAAATTGTGTGGCTTACAATAAACATATAACCTGAAAATCTTCCATCCTGCCACTTTGATTAAGCAGCTACTGTGTCAGTGGCCAAGAGTTTCTATGCATAAACGGTGGGATGCAAAAACTCTGCGATATAGCATTCTCAGTCTCCAACTGCCAGTTGGGAAAACTTCACCTTCACCTAGAAAGTTTGAATCAGTACTTGAGAATAATACATAGGTGATAATCAGTGACTAGATTTCAGGAATAAACTGTGAATCTTTTTAAATATTGCTTGGTTCAAGGTTCTGAGGACCTCGTATAATAAAAAACCTTCTAAGCAAAGAAAAAAAAATGGGTTAAGAGCTCCATTTTTACTTTTCAATATTTAATGGAAAATGGTTTCTTGTGTACTCGTGTGCTATATTTCAAGGCTGCACATTCTTGAACTCTTACTGGTAACAGGAAACCAATGTGATTTTTTTTTCTCTTTCTTTAGGAAAGCTAACAATGACTTCAGAAGTGTGTGTTTGTTATCAGATTTAGGGCACTTGTCACATTTTGGCCTGAAGGCAGGCCAAGGGAGGGCTTGAAAAAATATCCAAGAAACGTCTTCATTGCTCTTTCTCTCTTCTAATTAAAATGCAGTTCGTCTTACAGATTCCAGAGCATGTTGGATTTGTGGTTGCAAGTATGAGGTCATTTTTCCTGCCTATATGATCGCAGTGAATTTTTAAAGTCTCCAGTGTTTGGTAACAACACACAAATAACTGGAAACCTGAGAGCCGAGCACAAGTTCTTTCCAAAGTGTTCCCATTATTCCTCAGCATGGGGTAAAAATGAGTCCACCTCATGTAGGGTATTGCCAGGATCCCTGGAGGCCCTGCACTCTGTGGCTGAAGTTGTGACCACCCCCCCCAAACACATCAGCTAACTGGGCTAAAACAGAGAAGTACGGAACTTGGTTTGGGGCTCTCCTGAGACTGAGTCAGGAGTTGGGTTCTGTTAACCTTGCTGTTGACATGGAACAAGTAAGTTATTTAACCTCTCTGAATTTCATCTTCCTTATCTGTAAAAAGGGCAGCCTCATAGGGATGTTGTGAGAATCAAATAGGAAACTGAGTGTAAAATGCTTACAGTCCCTGGGATGTAGAAAACTATAGAGGACCCGTTTGGCCTCACCTATTCTTTGCTTCTAGGTGCTCACCATTCTCTGAAAACTCAGCCCAAGAAACTCAACAGAAGCCGGCATCTCTCAAGTGCCAGAGGTAGAGCCTGATTTGACTCAACCAATCATTGCAATCCGATGCCAGTAAAAATGCCTAGCTTATGTAAGTAAAAATGTACTCAGGCTTCCAAACAACCAATCAATGCATGCAATTATTCTAGGGAGAAGCACAGGACCCATGTTGGTCTAATCAGACTGTTTGGGAGAGATTTTTCCCCTCCCTTGATGATGTGAGCAAGGAAGCATGAAATGTCAGCTATTGCTGGTAGCCATCTCGGGACCAGAGGGAAGAAGTCAGTCTGAGGAGAAAGCTAAGGTACAGAATAGGTCAGAACCAAGAAAATAATAGAGAAATGGAGGTGAAGCTCTGCGTACCTCACTCCTGAATCTGCCCTTCCCCTGGATTTCCTGTCGTATGAGCCAATAGAGTTTCTTATCATTTACACAGACTTAAGTTTTGGTTATCTGCAGTCAAATCATCCTAAAGGATAAGAATTTATAAATGATTAGTATTATCTCTCAGACTATACCCAGTAAATTTCTCGCCAGCTTGTGCTTTGGATCTCAAGAAATTTAGGAAAGAGATTAGGAAACAATTTAATTGCTCGTTTCCAAGTAATTTAAGCTAAGCATTTTTACTTACATAACTTATTTTGAGTCCTTCCAGTAAGAATGCACTCACTATTGGTAAACTGAGGCTCAGCGAGAACAGGTGACTTTCCCCAGGTTTAACAGCTACTGTGTAGCAGAGCCGAGAGTCAAACCCAGGTCTGGATCCATAGCCTGTGCTTCTGCTGCTGCCTCTTCTGCCAGGACCTTCTGCTGCAAAGTCATGCTCTCCACCAGAGCTGCTCCACGTCTGTGCCACCATGGATGCGGCATGAGAAGCTGCAGGCTCTCCTTCTGAAGCCCATCATCAGGCAAGAACTGACACCTCATTAGGCATGGGGTGATGGAGAGACACCTTGAATAAAACTATCTATATTAAGCCTTAGAGGACAGCCATAAAGTGACCTATCACATCAGATAAATTAAATGTATTCAAATCCCCCCAAGTCTCCACCTAAAAAAAAAAATTTAAAAAAAGATAAAAAACTAACACTGGTGAATAAGAGGGTTCTTTAATTACCTGTTGCAAATATGATTTGGCTGTGTGAGTAAAGGGGGTAGCAGGGCAGAGAAAGTGAGTATCATTGTGGGCGAAGCCACTACCAAGTGAAGGGAAATCAGAACTGAAGCGGGTCCCTGTGATTCCCCCATCACCAGTGCAGGCCCCTGGTCAGGGAAGCAGCCCCGTTGTCCCCTATCTGTGCATACTTGGGCTCATCCCTTCCTCTGGACCAGGAGTTCTCAAACTTGATAATGCATCAGAATCATCTAGAGGGCTTGTTAAAACACATATTGATGGTCTCCACCCACAGGGGTTCTGTTTCAAGGTTTCTGTATTGAGTGGGGCTCGATAATTCACTTCTTAAACAAGTTCCTGGAAGATGCCGATGCTGCTGGTCCAGGGACTGCATTATGAGAACCCCTGCACTTGACCACTTATGCTATGTTTATAGAAACTGAGAACCAGTCAGCCTCTCCTCTACGTTAACCTTTTCCTCCAAGGGTTGTAGAAATCCTGCCTCATTCTTGGTGGCCCAATACCCACAGATTCAAGTTCTAAATCTTTCTCTTCATTCCCTTAGGGCCTCCATCTGATTAACAGGCTTAAGGTCCCAGTTCCTCTGGGACCCAAGTCTTCTTTTGTCCTCATGAGTCCTCCCCAGGAAGGAGAACTGTGCCTTGAATTCCCCAATCTTTCTGCTCCCAATTGCTGGTCTCTGCTGAGCCTGTTGGTCGGCATCTATATTTACAATGCTAGCATCAACATCAACAACTCTACAAGCTTCTATTTATTGAATGTTAGTTATGGGTCTCGTGTGGCTTCTGTCAGACTCTACATGACCTCTGTGGGTGGTCACCCATCACCCATCCACCCCAGCATCTGTGAGCGCCCTGACAGCAACGTCCTCTCTGAGCCTTCTCTCTGGCTTGTCAGCTCAGTCGCAAGGTCCACTGAGGCCAAGTCCTGGTGCACATAAAGCACTTCCGAGATTTTTGTTTGTAAGGATGTTTGCATAATGGAAAAATTGCAGAATTTATCAGAGTGTCTCCTTCATCTCCCAAAAGTGAGGTGTACATTCACTGGTATGGCAGAGATTGGCCTGTATTCCTTCAATGAATGAAAACTGCACAATTTTGGCTTTACATTTATTATCCAGGAAATAACTTTGTTTCCCAAAGTGTGGGCCATGAGCCACCAGTGGTTTGTGGGTGTTTTTATGTGGCCCACTGACATGACATTACTTACACTGCATTGCATGGTGAAAAAGTTGTTTCCTTTTCAATTCTCTTTGAAACCAACCGGCAGAGTCAAGGAAAAAGTCCTGGTTTAGCATTAGTGTGTCTTCCCAAGTTTACCTCTTGCTAATCTCTCTTTTGTTATAATGGAGAGGAGACCACAGGCTCAGAACTCTGTTTGACCACAGAGACTAGGAAATGTGTAATAATACCACACTGTTACCATTCTAATTATTTTTATGGTTACCTTCAATTTATAGCAGGTAATAGTGACTTTCCACTTATGGTAGTGATTTAAAGTTTCCTGTATAAATAAACTTAAGAAAAAAGAGGATTTCATTTAAAGAAGTATATTATTTAAATTAGGATATGTGTGGCAAAAATCATTAGGGTCAAGGATAACTGAAGTTCAGGAAACATTGATAACAGAAACACATCGTTCTGTGTACCAGTCCATCAAGAGTAGCACAAACCTGAACTGTATTTCGTTCTTTCTTTCACCAATAGTGGGAATAAATTGCAATGAGTGATTACACATTTAATGAATAGTTTTTGATAGCCTAGACAACACAATTTATTTTTGAGAGGCAGTTGCTTGTCTATTAGATTGGAGAACAAGAACTAGGTCCCTGGCTGCTTTTATCCTCAGCATGGACCTTGCCCACCTCCTCGCTCTCATCTCCTGCCAATATCCAGCCATAATGGCCTTCCTCCAGGTCCTCAAACAGGCCTCATCCATTCTACCTCCAGGCCTTTGCACATGCTGACCCCTCTGTCCATCTGGAATGTCCTTTTCTTCTCCCCCCTTTCTCCCTTTCCCTTGACCAAGTCAGCCATTGGTTTAAATGTCTTAAATGTCTCTTTTTCAGGGGAACCTTGCCTGATCTCCAGACCAGGTGAGCAGTCCAGCTTACGGCATGCCTTTCTTGTCCTTGGAAGCACTCCTCACAATTTTAATTAAATGACTTTTTGATTTATCTAAGGCCTGTCTCCCCTGCTGAATTGTAAGCTCTATGAGAGCAAGTAACTTGCTGCATGATGGGTTTTCAGTAAGTAATCATGACCCATCCCAGACTACGAAGTATTATGTATGTAACACCAATACAGAGTGTTATGTATTATCATAGCACCTAAGAAATGAAAGGAACAGAAACATTTTCACACTTAGGGATTTGAAGTCAGTTACCTATGACTACTAGTCATAGCAAGTAGCGGAAATTATCTGTGCATCAAGTGAATCAAATGACCCAAGTGTGCAAACCTGGCCTTCCAAATGTATTGCTTATAAAAACAAGAGATTGAGACCATGGGTTGGAGCCAGATGTTCTGTGGGCTGGAGCTTATTGTCCAAACACTGCAGATTCTCGTAACTGGAACTGTGTGTAACTGAGATCCTGAGACATAAGATCCAACCCGCAAAATATTTTGAAATAATGTTGTACAATTACTTAATCCTTGTTACACTATTGGATAGAATGCTTTCTTATATACACCATTATAAAAACATTATGCCTTGGTTTCAAGTTCTGGAATGCCCAATGACAATAGCTTTTTTCCCACATTTGCATTCTCTTTATTTAATTGGTCTTAACCTTGTGAGCAGATTTATTGTATATGACAGTGAGCAACCCGAGCCTGTGCAAGAGCCAGCTATGCTATTTCCTGCTCCCTACCCACCTCCTCCTTAACATTGCTCTGTTCTGCTCGTTTCGCTAGCCCCTGTCCTCTGCTTCAGGTATGAATGTCAGAACAGCAGTGACTTAGAGGAACCTTCCCACTGATGGACCTCCTCTCTCCATCTCTGAACTGAGCTGATATGAATTTTCCATCCCAACTTCTATAATGATCTTATTCTTAAGATGTTCCATGAAGGAAAAACAGTTTGATAATCATGGAGTATTTAGCTTTAAGAACATGTGTCTGTGTGTTTGTGCATGTGTGCAGTAGGGTGACTCTGGTTTAGTTTGTGTGTGTGTGTTTCCTGATCCATTTTTGTCATCCAACTGAAATCTTCAAGTATTGACTAGTATAAGGAGTCTTGATAAATAAGAGGGGTTTATGAGTCATTTGCAGCTCTCCATATCTCATCTTAGCCAGCCTGTCCACTAGATAAGGGAGTCTGGGTATAAGAAACACAGATCATCAGGATTTCAATATTCATACACTGTGAGCATGTCAGAAGGATTTCATCACCCTAGACCCTCCTTCCCTTTCACACAATCTTGACCCACCACACTCTCATCTAGGGAGTTCTGTCCAAGATGCACATGATCTATGTATCACTCTCACTATTAATTGAGCACTTTTGATGCATCAAATAATGTGCTAAGTGCTTCAGGGCGCATTATTTCATCAAATCTCCCCAATAACATAGGCGATAGCCCTTTTGGTCTCAGTTTCCAAATCTGTAAAATGGAGAGAACTGAAACCAAAGGGGCTAATTAAGTAGTAATTTCAGAATTGAAATCGAAGTCTTTCAGATTCAGGGTGGAGGTGCTTAACCAGTGTGTTATACGAAACATTTGACTACATTCTATTTCCATTTATGATACTGAATTTGCACAATGAGTCAGAGGTTGGTCTGCCCCTCTACGACTGGGTGCAATGTGATTTTCTTAGAAACTTGCAAATGTGTAGTTGTTTTGAAAAGAAAATATTGCCATAGAGAAACTTCTAATTCATTTCATTTGGAGGGGGAAAGAAAAAAACAATGGGTCATCAACTGTCAAAGAGAAAAAATCGTATTAAAAGGGAAGGGCATGTAGAATAGCCTCCTTTCAGGGGAGAAGGGACATTAGGAGAGATATGGGATGGGAGCTTTCCACCCAAAGCTGATTGGCATTCCATTTGGAAGGGTACCAGAAGTGTCATCTTGTTTCCAGACAGGGGCATTGATTTTAATACTCATGGAGATCTGAACTGGACCTTGAGCAGCTTTCAAAACTCTGATCAGGAAGTCATGGACTTGATGTTCAAAAAGTTTGGATGTACTCTTTGGTTGTCTAATAAGCCCCTGTTCTTCTATTCTATCTCCATGGAGCCTATCTACACCTTTCCTAGTCCTCTCCCATACGTGAAAGCACCGCCCGATTATAGAGAAGTATATTTACAGCTGAAATTACCAAAATGGCCCATTATGTTTATTAAGACAGAAAGAAAAGAGGCTGCGATTTGTCCCAGCTGTCTAAAGAGCAGCTCTCTTGCAATTGGAAGTGTCCTGATCCTTCTTTTTTGTTTTTTTTACCCTTAAAAATGAAGTACATGCAGGAATACCCTTCATGATGTGATTTCAGGAAAAAAAAAATGGCATTTGGCAGGATAAAAGGTCACGGCATTCCAGACCATGGAGATTTCCAAATATCTGCCCTGGGGGTGTGAAATGTCAAACCTCCTGCCACATGTGCTTCTTCCTCATAGTGAAGGGTATGAGGGACATTGAAAATCCCAAGGGAAGGTGTTTTGGAGATGTATTCTGCACCACACAGGAATGGGGCTGGAGAAAGGAAAAAGGAGGCTGAATTCCACTGACAGCAGTTAATTTTTGTGACTAATTCAGCTTTTGGAAGGTAGAACTCCATGGAGTGCATGAGCTGCAACATGGTTTCTGTTTTAATTAGTGGCACCACAGGGAGAAGATGGGCTTATAATTGAGTAGTTTGCTGATCGGTCAACTTCTACCGGTAATCAGACATGCTGAGACGTGGACATTAGCGGGCAGCTCTGACTAGCAAGAAGTCAGCCCCCTTAGCGCGGCTAGTTTCAAATCAGGTTGCGTCTTTTCTCTAGATTCTTTTGGGAAGAGGATATCAAACAAATATTTTCTGGATGCTCTCCTCCATTCCCTCTCCTTCGACCTTTCTCTCTGTTCCAATGTTCCAGAGCAAGTCTCTGCTCAGGTATATGAATGGAAGTTGATTGGCACATCTACTACTCAACTTTCCCCCCAAGCTATATTGCTAGACATCTGTTATTGGTCTCTCTTCACCATGCCCACACCAGGACAATAACCATTCCCATTCCTTCTGTAAAACCACCTTAAGTTTTGTCTGTTTCCCACTCTGTGTAATCTTAATGAGACAACAAATTAAGGTGCTATGTTCTCCCTTCTCTCCTTCTAAGGGAGAACTATGTTCAGGACCTACATTAAACTATTTGGACTCTTTTTTCCCGAGACTTTGAATCTTGAGAAAAGTGACAGAAAAAGAAAAACGGTTGAAGGTAAATATTCAAATAGCAAGCTATGATCAGACTGCTTTTTCCTTATTTGTTACCCAGGCCCCTAAGTTGCCTCAGTTCCTATCTGTTTCCTGCCCTGATTCTCAAAACTTTCCCTGAATATGTGAACCTTCCACTCTCCTTTCATCACGTTCCTTTCTGCTCAGATTAGCCAGAGTGAGTATTCTGCTGCCTCAGACAAATAAGCCCAAAGTGTAGGGTATCCAAGAAAAGGGCCCCAATGTACTGCTCAGGGTCCATCCTCCACCTTCCTTTTCCTGCTCCCAGTGGGAGAATGTGCAGAAGGAAATCAAATCATACTTGTTGTATATGAGAAGATAAATAAATGAGAAGAAATGAAACATTTGTACTAATGAGTCTGGGTTTGGGGCCTGGCGTGAGTGTCTTCATCCCAGATGTTCTCATGGGATCTGCCGGGAAGCTGCATTCCCATGGGATTCTTGCTGCAGTTCAGAGCATGAGAGTGATTTGTCTGGCTCCTCGTTCTTTCAGGCGCCCCCACACTCTGTCATGCCCTCAACTATTTGGGGTTGACTGCTGATACACGCAAAAATGTCACATGGCTAGAGGAGGGAGAGATGCCACTTACCCTCCGTTTCCCGGCCATGCTTGGGGCATGGTTTGCATTAGCCTGCCTTAAGGAAGGCAAGTCTTGGCATCCATTCAGATGGGTGTGTTGTGCATGTGTGTGTACTCTGTTGCCAAGCTACCCCAAGAACAACACATCCTCCCTGCACCAGACCCCAGCCCAGTGTGTCCTCGGTGCCTTTGCTAGGGATAAGGGGGGTGAGGTGGCCGATGTTTCACCTGCCTGTGCATGCCAGGCCTTGGCTCTCAATGCTAGTCAAGGGTCTTGAAGTTATGACCACCAAAGGAGCGACAATTCCCACCCAGTGGATTCCAATTCATGTGCACAAGATTCTAAGGAGGGAGCTGAAGCATTTCCCTGGCTGAGTAGGATTTATACCTCTCTCCCGCTATGAAATAAAAATGAGAACAAATATATGCGTAAAAGAATGAGTTCACCACACCTAGATGGGGACCAGGAGAAGGAAATCCACAAAATCAGGTCAGCTTAAGCCGAACTGGCTTGGCCAACACTCTTTCATAACCACATCAATTTGGGGCTTTCACAGGTTTGATTTTTCTTTCAGCCCAATCCACTAAGGAGTTGCTCACAAGTTCTGTGGATTTCCTGCACAATTACAGATTATTGCCATGGCAACAACAGAACCATGTGACAATTTTGCTACCTCAGAGACCAGGAACGGCCACTTACAGGGAACACACATCATCTTGTAATGGGACTCTGTGTGTTGGCCTCACATTGTTTTAAGACTAATCACTGCTTTTTCACAGATGTAGTTTGTCCCCCACCTACCCTATTTTCACGATCTTTTAAAACAGCTTGGATTTACTCTAAAGCAGTTCCATATTTGCCTGTGTTTAGTGGTCATGAAATAGGTATTATTTGGGGGGTTGGTGGAAGGAAAAAGAGGGGTAGAACTTGATGAGTGGAGGCAGATGGGAAGCAATAAGCAAAGGAGAAATAACTTTGCTGGCAGATGGTTTGCTCGCCACCACGTCACTCGGGTTGAAACCCATGACAGTACTCAAATTCTGGGTCGGCCACGTACAAGGCCACCCTGGGAATGAATACAGCTTGTTTCTTTCAAGTGAACTCTTTTGTCCACTTTACAGGCACAATGAGAAATGGGGCCATTGATTAATTGAGTTAGAGAGATGATTGAGAAGGGGAACCAGGTAGTATTTTCTCTCTGGCAAAACAATTTCTTTTTCAGAAACTTGTGCATATAGCCAAATCCCAGGCTCTTTCTGCCAAACATTTCCCCCTTAATTTTTTTACCTCTGGGCATTTCAAGGAAAATTGAATCCACATGTTTTCAGATTCATTTGCAAATGCAGTTTGCTTTTGAGCTGTTTGATGACCAGCATGCCCTTTGAGTGTTTTTATGAGCTTAAACTTATTTTCCCCCAAGTCTTTTGCTTCTGAACCAGGAAGTGGCCTTTGAGGTTTGTGGTAGAATTCAGAAATATTTTTTACAGCCTTCTCCAGGTTTTCTTATCTCATCCTGGACCTTGGTAAAGCAAAGAAAAGGATTTTTACCAAGTGCACAGGAATAATCGAGGGTAGCTTACTGTTTTCATAACTAAGAAGTAGATCTGACATGGACATGATCCAGCTCCAGGAATCACATGGCTTCCCCATCTTTCTTTATTACGGATGACATTTGTATCGAAGCAGATGCTTTGTTTCCCAGGGACATGTCTCCACCTGTGACAAAATTCCCTGACTGGAATAATGCTTCAGAGGCCGAGTTGGAAGTTTAAATTTGGCCCTCCCCTCAGTTCCAATGGCAGAAAACACTCTTTCTTAAGTGAATTATTTCTGCAAAGCAGAAAGGGCTCCTTTTTCTAAGCACCCCTGGAATTTGGGGGACATGTAGGTGTTTTTACCTAATGCCTCCACATGATCCAAAAGAGAATTCTGACTTCCAGTAAGAGGAGAAACAAGTATGTATATATGCATGTATTCGGTATTAAGAAAAATACATTACAAGGGAAAAGAGTAATTGGGAAAGATGCACAGAGAAGGGGAAATATCTAGAAACAGTGGGTTTTTCTGAATTTAGTCTCAAGTTTCCTTTGAGGCTGTTCTGATGAATTCTACCTACATTCCAGGATACTTCCATTAATGAGGAATTAGTGTGAGGAGTTCTCTAGATAAATATTTGTGGACAAATAACATTCTTCCAGGAAGCTCATTTAATATGCACTCTATTTTTCTTCCCTCTTTCTCTCCAGACCTATGATCCCAGAGAAAGTTGTATTAAATTCACATGCCCTATTTTTAACTTTCATCTGGACTTCCTTATTTTTTTCTCTTTTAAGCATGAGAATCAAGCACATAATGACCCTTTGTATTGTATCCAATGGAAGGTCACAAGCTCAGGGAATTTACTTAAGTTCCCAGGAGAAGTCAGGTCATAAAAGATTCGTGTGCATGGCCTTCAAACTAGCTGTCAGCTCTGCTAAGTGTTTTCACCCCCATCTGCAGAAAAAAAAAAAAAAAACAAGGGATGCATGGCTACAGGAATTATTTAAGTTTTCACAAAAAAACTGCCTGTAAATTCATTCTCACCAAATCAAAAGTGTTAAGTGAATCATAGAAACTATTGACATTGCATTGGCTGGGAATAATCCTATAGAAGAGATGATATAGATATAGATATATGACTGAAGATTGGAGTTGTCAGATTGTCCTTTAACAGTTCTCAATTATTTTATGTTTTCTTCCTAAATCATGTTCCTTGTTCTTAAAGTTTATTACAGACAGAAAAAGAAAAGAAGGGAAAAAGGAAGCTTGTTGGTAGCTCATTGTCAGTTATAGAGAGGTCTCAGACTTCATGCGTTCAGGGTCGGGTGGATAACCCACATACGTGAGGTGGACCTGTAGGAATGTGCTACCCTGGAAGCCACCTGTCTTTTTCTATACGGACAATTGCTGCTTAACTCGAGCTGATTTTTGCTATAAAGAATAGCAGGTGCAGAGTAGCAAGATCTTTTTTTTTTAATAAGTCATTTATATTGTATATAATTACATTTATATTTTTAAATTAAATCTCCTGATTTTTAAATATTGGGAATCTCTTCAAAACTATAAGAATTTATGGTGGACTAAAACATTATGTATGTAGGATAGATTATACCTTCTCTAGGTACCAGACAAGTTCAGGGAGAAGAAAGCCAAATAGGTAAAAATGTAACCAAAACATTAGGTTTCCAGACCATGTTTTTTAACTCCTTGTCTCAGTGCCTGATTGCACTGTGGTTATGTTCAAGACTTAGGGGGTAGAGGGAGAGAGAAGAGATGGGGCAAGAGGTAGAGGTGCTCTGGAGAAGGAGAAGGGGCAGGATGTCAGCCAGCATTCATTTTTATGACAGCCACCATAATTTGGATGATTCAGTCGTGTGTTGAGTTGACAATATTTATTGAGTCCCCTCCATTTATCGGCTGTGCTGACATTAGACACATGGTGGGGAGAAAGTTAGCCATTGTTGTTCTCTTCACGGAGGAATCGTCTGTTGGGGACACAGACATTAATGAAATAATTGCACAAAAAATGCAAACTGTAATGTACATGTAATGCAAAATGGAAGCTGCAAAAATCCTCCAAAAGGGAAGGGTGAGCTATGGTGATATATAATTAGAGGACTTGATCTGTTCAGAAGTCCAGAAAGCTACCCTGGGGGAGTGTGCCAGTTTGAAACTGTTATGGACTCTGGAAAAGTCACATTCTTTATTCCTGATTCCATATTTCTGAGTGGGATCTTTTTGATTAAGTTGTTTCCATGAAGATGTGACCCACCCAATTATGGATGGGACCTGTTGGTTAGATGGTTTCCATGGAGATGTCTCCACTCATTCAAGGTGGAGTCCCTTACTAGAGTCCTTTAAGAGGGAACCATTCTGGAAAAAAGCTTTGGAACTGACACAGATGAGACCTTTGGAGATGCAGAAAGAATATGTCCCCTCCTAGCCAAGAAAGAAAGCTGGCAGACATCGCCATGTGCCTTCTTAACTGACAGAGAAACCCCAGACATCATTGGCCCTTTCTTGAGTCAAGGTATCTTTCCCTGGATGACTTAATTTGGCCATTTTTATGGCCTTAGGACAGTAAATTTCTGACTTACTAAAACCCCTTTATAAAAGCTAAACCATTCTTGCTGTTGCTAGCAGCATTAAGAAACCAAAACAGGCGAGGAGTTTGGCCTATAACGGTAAGGAGGAATTAAGAGTTAACCAGAAATGGGAGGATGGGAGGTGGGGGCGGGGGGGGCGGGGAGGATGACCTGTCAGGCGAAAGGAACAGCCCTTGCAAAGCCCCTGTGGCAGGAGGGAACATGATGAACGCAGGATTCTGAAAGGCTCCTGGGGCTTGAATGTAGAAAGCCAAGAGTAAGCTGAACAAGTAGGCAGGGCTGCGATCTGGCAGGGCCCTGAAGGCTGGTTTTGAGGAGTTGGGGCTGATCCTAGATTCAGGCAAGTGTGATTGAGTGATCTTTAAGCTGGGAGTACAGGATCAGGTCTCTATTTTGAAAGAGTTGACAATAGTTTGGTGAGAGGGAAAAATATATGCAAAGGGATGATTTGGGAAGCAATTGTATCAGTCTAGGAGAGATGAGGGCAACTTCAGTTAGGAAAGTGATGGGAGGTCCAGAGAGAAATATGTAAATTTGAAAGAGAATTACAAAATACAAATGAGATGACTTGGTAATATGCATTGGAGACTTGCCATACCCTTAGTCCTTCAGCAAAAAAAAAGAAGAAAAAGAAGATGCAGATTATATAAAATCCACCTCTACAGAGAAATCAGGCACGCTCAAATATATGCATTTTTACATTATGCATAATTGTGGTACAAAGGAAATATTTCCTGAAGACCAGCCCAGAAGTAAAGTAGAGAGGAACAGGGAGAACCCGGTCCCCGTTCTAAACTAAAATTGGAAAGGTTTAATTAACATCTTAACAAAATACTAATAAGTTTTTCTTTAACAAATAGGTCCTTTCATTCTTAGCTTTTTTGGGTCTTTAAAGAGAGGTGAAAACATTGGCAAAATAGCTGCATTTTTATATGCACAGTCAATTGAACCTGAGATGGATTCAGCCCAGTGCTGGGCATAGCTGAGATGGGGGGCTCCGGGTGTAAATGTTCTCCGAGGTCCTTGAAAGAGAGCTGGATTAAGGCTGGGTTCTGGATGCAAGAGGCCAAGGAAGCGTATCCTCACCCCAAGCAATCGGCTCGAAATTCCAGAGGAAGAGTCATAAATCGGCAGTTTCCACTTTCCATTACTGTAAGCCCTTTAACCCCTAGAGTCAAACAAAAAAGTAAATAAAGCCCCAGAATAGAATCAGCTTTGAAAATTAAAAAAAAAAAGGAAAAGACTTTCTTAATTTTTTTTTTAATTTTTTATTTTTCTGCCTTCCCTTTCCCTTCTGTGAATCAGGTTTTGATCCAGGTCTCCTAAGGAGAAAGGCAAGTTTGCTATCTGCATGAGCTGGCAATGTTGGGAAAGGTTTTGTTATTGGTGTGGAATCTCAGTCCTGCGAAGCTCGTGGTAAGCACCCCTTTCAACCTGGTTGCCTGGTGACTCTCTCACTTGATCACTGTATCCTGGTAATGCAGCGGGCTCTTAAGGGAAGAGGCAGAGGGAAAATAAAGGTGGGATGAGTTGAATATTGAAGCCACTTTCCTCAGACAGTGTTAAGGAAGAGAGGAGCAGGTTGCTGATGCATGCAGTTTGGCTTGTGTTTGTTGGGTTTTTTTTTTTTCTTTTGGATCAATACATGGATCAGAGATTAGAAAGGCAGAAGACTTTACTCAGAATCTGAATCCCCCTAAGGTCCAGCAAGTAGGCAGAAAAGCAAGTTCAGTCTCTTAATACAGTGTACACGACATCAGGCAAATCAATTAAACTCAGCATCTCAGTTTCTCTCTCTGCAAAAAAAAAAAAGAGGGTGGGGTGGGGAGGGGATAATAATTCTCATACATTGAAGCCACGAGAGACAATAGAATTATAATGCTGAAAGTGGCACCAATTATCGAAACCTTCAGCTGATGGAGGACTCCTGTCTCTCTCATTGTTCATCCAGAACCATCTTTTAGCATGCTCAGTCTTGTGGGATGGAAGAAAGGAACTTAAACCAGAGCTCACCAACTCCGCCATTCTCTAGTTCTGAGTTTTGCAAACTTCTTCTTCTACAGAGCCCAAAACTTTCTTCTCTAAGTTCCACTGATCAGGGAAGAAGCACTCGTAGTATGTAGACACTACATGGGTTGCTATGAGAGCTGGAACTTTACTGGTCATCCTCTGTTACCAAAGCCCTGCCTTCTAATATAATTTTCCAAGGAATTATCAAATAATCTAACAAGCATAACATATAAATGATGGATATTTATGCACAGACCCACAAACACACTTGCACACATGCATACTACAAACTCAAACATAAAATATCTCAGGAGCAAAGTAAAAGCATAAAATCAACTGGCAGAAATGGCCTACCTTAAACAGGGCATTAAGTGGTATAAATGGACTCATTCTAAAAATGATCAGAAATTCCCAGTTGAATTAAAGATTGATATCAAAGACTGAGAGATACCTCAAGGCCAGCATCTCCAGAGAGAATTGGAGCTGATTGGAACTGAAGCTCTATCTCTTCCCTGTGCATTTGAGTGAATACTTTAAATCTCCAAAGATTGAACTATAAAGAGAAATTAGTTTATTAATAATTCAAACTTCAAGGGGAAAAAAATGTCAAAAGCGTATGCTCAGGAACAAAGCTGATTTTATTTTCTCTGTTTAGAATAGAGCAATGTGTGGAGAAGTTGAAGTGCCAGGCTCAAAAATTGAATTGTATTTTTTTTCGTCTTCATGTTTTTAAGAAATGTTTCTACTAAAATATACGTTAGCAAATATTCTGATTTTCCTTGGCAAGCTTCAAGTTTTTCAAATCCTATGAGGTTTTGGAGAGCGTCAAAAGCAGAGCACTTTATTCAATACTTTAATAATTCAAGGTACTTTCATGAAGTTATTAACTGACCATACTTAATTGGGGTTTGTGAATTCAAGGCAACATATTCAAGAATGGGCGTGAAAGAAAGGTTACTAAAAATCCGAATTTAAAACAATTCCACCAAATTGACTAATGGGTTGACTCACTCCCCAGGAGACGTTTCATAAATGTGGGGATCGAGATGCACTTTGCCAGGGATCTACTCGACTGAGATGCCCTTGAAGGCTGAGTCTATATCTTCCTGACATCTGAGGGTGTGGTGGGGAGCCAGTAGCTGAGTTGCCCCAGTGTCCTCAGCGTGACTGAAAACAGGCCAGCCTGGGAACAAGAATAAGCATGTTGTGCCTTTTCCTGAACAGGTCAGCACTCAGGCACAGAATGGCCTTCACTTTGCCTGGTGCCTACAGGGTGCCCATTGCCTACTTCCCACACCCATGTATCTCGAGGGTGATGCTCCTGCAATTATGCCCTCTCTCTTCTGCAATGCCTCCCTGTCTAGTGGACCGTTTCCTATCAGCCCTTTAAACGCCTCTCTCCTTAACATTTCCTTAACCCTTGCTTACACCAACAATCCATTCTGGTGTTTCCCTTTCAAAGAAAACCTGTTTTTTAAAAATTGTTTTATATTTGCTGCATTTACTTCCTAACATCTCACTCTTTCTCAAACCCATTCTAAACAAGTTTCAATTAGTCTGTCATGGGATATGACATTATTGTGTACACTTTTATTTGTTAATTGTTTCCCTTATTAAAATGTAACCTCTATGAGAGGCACTTAGTTCTGTGCATTTCTGTATCCCCAGTACCAGTACTGGACCAACACACAGTACATAGTAGGATCTCAAAAAGTATCACTTATATAGCTGACCAAGTGAGGAGAGATCATATTCTTTTACGTAAAACCTATGGACTATCCCAGCTATAGCTCCTCTGATGGATAAACAGTGTGTTAATACATAAAATGACTGCTAGAAGAACCATTTTTTGAGCACAGTAAACTTTGGAAGTAGAAATCTGGACTTAGGACTTCACCGTGGATGCACAGGTATTCAGTAGGTAGTAAATAAACGTTGAATCGATGTACTTGTGACATACAACAATTCTGCAGCACTTTTGCTAAGTAGAATAATTTGGTGCAAGGAAAACCCCTATTGGACCCTAGCCAAGTTGCTCCAAATGTACTGCAAATTTCAGGAAGAGCCTCAGGCTTTGTACTTTAGGGTTATGGGGAAGCAGCTGCTAATTCTAGGCATGTAAACACTTCTTAGGAAATATTGTTACTCTTCGTGACAACAATTCCTTGCAACCCTGTTTTAATTCCTGTCTTTTTGCTTTAGGTCAGGGATGGCAAATAAGACATATCTCGTTTCCAAATCTGACTGAGTCATTCATCAAATATTTAATTCAATATTAACACACCATATGTATTGTGCATCTATAAATAAAAGGCACTCATCTAGATGCAGGGGATAAAACAGTGAAGAAAACAGACAGAAGTCCTGCCCTCATTAAGTTTACAATCTAGTGATTGTTGGTTACTGAAACGGCATCTGGGATGATCTGTAAAGATGCTGAGATGTATTAGTGATGTCTGCCATGAGTGCAAAGAGGGGTATGATAGCACCAATGCTAAGCAAATATTTGCCACTGTGGTTTTAAATTTTATTATAATATCCCCCTATGTTTTTAGCACAAATCATCGGTTTCTAGAATTGACTCAACCCTACTGCAGACTCTGCCACACTCTAGGTTTTTCTTCAAGTCAGTATTTACTGACAAACAAACATAAATAATCCCAGATAATTTGTGTGACTGAGGTAGTAATAGGGTAATTTAGGTAGGGTGATTAGGGGAACATCATTTTAGGAGGTAGTATTGGAGATGAAACATGAAGG
This sequence comes from Tamandua tetradactyla, assembly GCF_023851605.1. Taxonomy (NCBI): domain Eukaryota; kingdom Metazoa; phylum Chordata; class Mammalia; order Pilosa; family Myrmecophagidae; genus Tamandua; species Tamandua tetradactyla. Next base: position 39,663,411 of record NC_135346.1, on the reverse strand, counting down.
ATAAAGAGGAGCCAACTAGAGGAAGGTGGGGTATCTGGTATAGCAAGTCCAAATGTCCCGAGACAAAAACCAGCTTCACCTGTTCCAAAATCATTATGGTTAGAGTATAATGAATGAAGAGTGGGTGGTAGTGAGAGATGAAGTAGAAAGGCAGGTAGGGGCCAGATTATGGAAGCTTCTGGAGTATGGTTAGGCCCACGTTTGCCTGCCTGCCTGGAATTTTGCTCATTTCCTATTGCCAGAATTTCCTGGTACCATGATCAGCCATCTCCCAAAATTTCTACCCAATGGCACATTGGATCAGAGTGTCAGGTGTCAGCCACTCAGTCTTGAAACCTTCCAGTGTCTCCCTCCACATCCTTGTGAGTCTGTGTGGAGTTTACCTGTGCATGCTCTGGTCTAACCCATTTCCAACTAAACCCCGGGCACAGAATCCATCCTCAGAACTGCTTTTGTTCCTCACACTTATCAAGTTTCCAGATCTTGCCAGATTAAAACCATCAGCCAGAAGGAGAAGAGATGCCTGAGGAGGATTTGTTTCGGAATCACCTGAGACACTTTGTGACAAGGCAACCTCAGTTATAAAGGGGTCCCAAAGCATAGGCCCCAAGGGCAGTGCTACAGCAAGGCGCTAATTACTCTTTCTGAGAAATTGTGTTATTTCAAAGATTTAGAGCCCCAGAGCACTGACAATGAAAACTTCTTAGTTTAAAAAGGGTTCTTAACAAGAACAACTTATTCAGTAACTTAAGGGCTCTGGGCTAGGACCCTTGTCCCCTCCAATTATCCTCTCCATCTGCCATTTGGTCTGATATTCTACTGTTAGTGAGTCAATCCTTTGGGTTTTAAAGATTTTCTGGTATATTATATAGAAATATTCTTAGGAGAGTCAGCACTTTTGCAGCCATGACTTTTGCCTCAGTTTCCTCTCTCTTCCCAAATTGTCTTGTAAGCTACTAAGTACCTCATTTCTTTAATATCTTCTCTTATCCAAACTCTTGCTACTCCATTTTACTATTCATCTTTTTGTCACCATTTTGTCAATGCCTGGTGCTGTGTGCTCAAATACTATTCTCAAAGTACAAGAGGGTAAACTTAAGTGCTGAATTCCATGGTATGCCTTTTTAGCAGTGAAAGAGGTTTCTCAGGACTTAATTCCAACCTTGACGTCACACTGCAAAACCAAAGAGAGGAATTTTCAGAAAATGGCAAGGTTTTCAAAACAGAACAATTCTGTTTCTCTAGGTACGGATACTTTATATCTAAAATTCAGTAATCCAAATGGTCATTTCCAATGTTATCTGGCATGGCACCATATTGGACTAAATTGTTAAGAATGAATTGCAGATGGCCTTAAGATATTTTGTGTACTGGTTTTCACTGGAAAGAGTGGGTCATGAGAATACCCCATGGTTTCTACTGGGCCCAAAGTTGTCATAACACTCAAGATAAAACCATGTAAGTATATTAACACTGAGATGGGAAGGCTGGAGGTTTCACCCCTCGAAGGAACTGACCAAAAGAGTGAATCTTGAAACAATGCTGTGTTATGTAATTCCAGCATGATGCTTGATTCTAGTATTTTTTAATGTTCAAAAGAAAAAAAGATAAGAGAAAAAGAATAAAACACAGTGGTAGAAATAAGATAACAGGAAAACATGCAAAATAGGATCTGGGCAGATGATAATCATAAAGGCCTCCTCAGCAGCTAAAAGGTCAGATATTTATGAATTTTTATATATTAAAAACTGATATCAACATGACCCCATTAAAGGTCTTTAGTAGAGAAGCATAGGTCCATGTCAAAAACAATGCCTAATTCCCAGCACATCGGCCTTATCTTAGTCAACTTTTGTCATCCTTTACAAAATATGAACAAAGGCAGGACAAAGGTTGTCATTTACAATTAACACAGCCTCTAGCTTGTCCATGTTTAATGTCAAGAAATTATGACAGAGCCATGAAGAGACAGTCATTAGACATCAGTATGCCACTCATACCTGTCACAAACAACCCAACCCCATCACTGATTAATGTCACCATCACAGTTTTCGTCTCAGTTTTCATCTCCATTTCTTACTTTCATTTGTTTAGTGCCAGAATGGTCGGTCATCCTTGGAAGTAAACCAAAGAGATGATTCACTACCTCCTTTTCAAAACCGAATTGCATAATGTCAACCAGAGTAAAAGAAAACACACCAAAAAGTGGTGGGCTCATTGGCGATCTGAAAACATAATCCTGGCCAAGGACCAACCCTGAAGGCCTCTCTCCTGGACCAGTACGGCTTTCCATATGGAATCTGCTCTGACTCACAGTGAACCCCGCCTACTGAAAACCCACCCACAGCCAGCAGAGATTACTCAGTGGTGGGATCCAAGGGGTGCATGTCAGATGTCCCCCAAGACAATTGTTTGTTTATCTCTCTACAAAGAGCTAAGGCACAAATGGTCCTGGAGCTACACATATGAAAAACATCAAGCACTGAAACAAAGCTTGTCTTCTGACTTGCCTCCTTTTGTAAATCTTTTTGTTATCTCTTTTAACAACCAGAGGTTGGCTCAGTTCTCAACATTCAAGGCAAGTTTCAGAATTTATAGGCGTTCCACAGTTCCCAAAGTACAGAGAATAAAAATTTGCTAGACTGAACCAAACTAATAAAATTGAGAATGCAAATACCCTCCCCCAGTACACTGTTTCTAGCAATTGGGGGTTTTCCAAGTCCATTAACACAAGTGTGTTATCATTTTATTTTTTACTAGAGGTCAGTGTTAAATGTCCCCTTGCTGCTCTAGAACTAGGCTCAGAAATTTAAAAGATAGGAAGACTTGGCTTGGCTCATCCTATTCAGTTTGTGCTATGACTGCATCTGTCGGGTCCTAGAGAAAGATACAGCCCAGGAGATTTGGGAACTTCCTAATGTGAGTCAGGTTGGCAGCCCCACACTTGGTTTCCACTGACTAGAGCTTGGACTCCTGACCCCCCAAATAGCCAGACCAGGAAGGGAAATGTGTCGAGTAAACACAGAAACCCAGGATTGTTCCAAAGTGCCCCCTTTTCATTCTCACTGCCAGATAGTTTACATTGGTTTTTGTGCTCCAGCAAGGTCTACATTTTAGAGCCAATACCCAGTCCATGGCATGGAATTGAAATATCAAAACCCACACCAACCCAACTGCCCAACAATAGGAGAATTGTTTAGAACAATGTGGCCTCCATGAGATTGTTTGGCAGCCCTTATGTCATGTCTTAAAATAAGATTTAATGATGTGGGAAAATGTACAAAATACTGAGTTAGAAAAGCAGGATGCAAAGTTGTAAATTATAGCATAGTCCCCAAAAGAGTGTAAAATGGTTATGCCTGTGTGGTTAGATTACAGGTGATTTTCATTTTCTTTTTCTGATACTTTTTACATGAGATGGGATGATAAATATTAATGTGCATGTGTGTGGCAGGGGAACGCTGTCCCCTCATCCTCCCCTGATCTGAGAAAGCACTGAAGGTGCTTGGACAGATTCTCTCTGGAAAAATGTACTAAGAGCCCCAGGGTGGGGTGAAGCAATGGGACTTTCCAAAGAGTGGGATGAGTTGGGAGAGAGAAGACTTTGGAAGCTTTCTGGTCCTAGAGATGAAACGAGCAGCGCACGTATGTCAATAATAGACTTCGTGTTGCAAGTTCCTGAGCGCCTTTCAATATTTTACAGAAACGTGGGTGAAGATTGTTATTTCCGGCAGGGCCACCCATGCTTCTCTAAATATGACCCTGCTGTATGGGAGGGAGTTATCACAACTTCATAAGAATTAGATATGTTTTCTAAATTTTACATAATGACTAAGTTTTACTATTATATTCAGCAAAACAAACAGATAAATGCATAAATGAAAATTGACTCCCCCAACAAAAAAAACGTGGTTTTTTTTCTGATAAATTTTAGCTAATCTTCTTGATTATGTCATGTTACAATGTCTTTACCCTGAAACCACAAGGCAGAAGTGATCGCTATTTATTGAATCAATTAATTAATTCAATAAATATTTATGGAGCATCACCTCTGGGCTAGGCACATTGGTATGTACTTGAAAGACAGCATTGAGTTAAATAAGCTTAGCCCCTGCTCTGAAAAGGGGTCAGCATGGAAGAAAGTGGCTTGAGGAGAGCTTCCATGACCCTTAGGGCAATGCTCCAAACCAGCCTTAGATAATGCAAAGGCCTGACCATCCCCATCCCCTGAACACTCCTTGCAAAATAAGAGCCAAGGTCAAGGCACAAAGTATGTTCTTAGTTAAATATCATTATGAATCCGTTTTGGTCTGGAGTCAGTGGTAGTTGATAGATAATAATAAAAAATTCAAGATAGTTAGTTCCCTTAAGAAGGATAAGATTCTTGTTCTCTATTACAACACAAGACTAGAAAGTAAAGGTTCTGTTAAATGAATTGGGGTGTAGAAAGAAGCCCAGTCTTCCAGACTAAGTAATTGGAGGCTCTTCTCCGCTCATCCTTTCTTTTAATGCATTTGTTGCAGAGAAGCAGTTGCCCCGAGTTTGTCAGTAGCTGCTCAGCATATGCAGAAAATCAATCCTAAACAAAGTTCAAAGAAATCCTTTCAGAGCTCTATTGGACGTGACAAATGGTTGCTAATGAGCGATGGAGGCCCTCTCCTCCTTTGACTGACAGGTGAAAGGATAGCAAACTGGGAAAGACCACCTGCTCACTCCTGGCCCAATTAAGACCTCCAACTGTTTGCAGTAACATGAGATTCACAATAATTGATTCCCCTTCTTAATCTGCCCCAGAAAAATCCAATGCGAGATGCAAACTCTGAGGAATGATCATAAAATAAACTGGCATGAGTTGTTTCAACATTTCCATAGCCTTAATCAACCAGTAACTCCTTTCTCTTCTGCTTCAGTCCTTACTTGCCTTTGACCTGTGTGTATCTTATCACCCACCCACCCACCTTTTAGACGGAGACCACCAGAGTTTATTTCAATACCTGCCAGTGCTTTATACCCTAACAGGCGGAGGTTAGCCAGCACACAGGATCGGAGCTTACAGTGCATAGAGAAGGCCAAAGTTCTTTTCCCAGAGATAAAATCATGGTCATGAAGTTTACTGTGAATTTTCTTCCACTGGATTTTAGCTTACGGCCTTAGTTTTGATGAGAATGTTTCCTCGTGTTTTATGTTTACTAAACTCAACAACTTGGGTAGAATTTGTTAATTATTTTTACATTGTATTTAGGAAGATTGGCTTTGCATTCCCATGTTTTCTTCCTTCAGGACGGACTCTCCTGATTGCTCAAAACAACCACTTAATATCCACTGAACAACACGTGCAAGGATACTCATAACAGCTTTGTTTGTTGTAGCGCCGAACAGTAAACAACCCAAATGTCCATCCACAGAGCACAATGGATAGGTAAATTCGGAGTGGAATACTATGCAGCACTGGAAAGATAGTGAATGTCTAGTATGCGCAAAAACATAGATGAATCTCAAAGAGTTACAATGCTAATGAAAACATCCAGACAGGATAGCGATCACCCATGAGGGAACAGACAGGAAGCAGGCGTGAGAAACCTTACTAAGGAGCTGGGGATGTTTTCTATCTTGGTCTGGATGTGGTTACTCAGGGATAAACACATGTAAACATTCACTGAGCTGTACCAAAGATCCATGCACTTTACTGAATTTAAGTGACACCTTAAAAATGTAAAAATCCAAGTCATTTTTCTGTTTCCTACTTTACTGGGGCCTGGGTAGAGATGAGGGAATGCACAAAAAGAAACAGTCCTGTTTGAGGACTATGAGCTTGTGTTGACTGACAAATGTAGTGTAGTCCAACTACCTTTAATAGAATAGTAGTAGTGACAACAACAATGTGTTTACAGTACAAATGTATTGTAGGATACAGTGTAAAGGGGTATCTATTGTTATTCCATTTTACAAATATGTAAGAATGGTTTCAGCAAGATTTCAACAAAGCTTTGTGGCTGAATAAAGGCCATGAAATATATCCATGTCCTAATTCTTAGGTGTCACTTTTATGACAAAAATAACTCTGTAGATGTGATTAAGGATTTGGAGATGGGGATATTGTCCTTGATTATACAGTTGACTCCAATGTGGGTCTGATTTATAAGGGTAAGAGTCCTTATAAAAGAGTGACAGAGGAATACATCTACAGTAGAGGGTAAGGTTATATGATCATGGAAGCAGAGATTCAAGTGATGCAGCCAGGAGCCAAAGAATGTTGGCAGCTCCTGGAGTGGCAGAGACAAGGACAGATTCTGCCCTGGGAACCACTGAAGGAACCAGCCCTACTGATACCTTAATTTTAGCCCCCTAATACTCATTTGGGGCTTCTCACTTCCAGAACTGCAAGAGATAAATCTGTGTTGTTTTAAGCCACTTAGTTTGTGGTCATTTGCTACAGCACCACAGGGAGTTAATACAGACCTCACGCACAACTGGAATCATATTTTTCCCTTAGGTCCCCTAACTCCAAATTCAATATTCTTCCACCATACGAGACACATGGCACAAAGCAAACCAGAATCCAAAAGGCCCACAGTTGTGGCAACGGCACAGTAGACCACACCCAAATTATCTTTGGGCTCCTTCTAGATCTAATTTGGACTCTTTAGGTAAGAGTTTGTAAAATGTTTTCACTAGTGAAACCTAGCTTTCAAGCAGTGGAAGAAGTTGCCAAAAGAGCTGCCAAAATACTTTGAGTATCATTCCTAGATGGGTCTAAAACCCCTTGGGCAGAAAAATCTTTTTTTTTTTTCTATTAATTATGTCTATGGCACACAACTCAAACCCCAAAATAAATTTTCCCACTGTGGCTTATGTTATCTGGTTTGGCCACTTATACATATCCAATTTTCCGGTGGATTGACAAATCTCCCAGCCACTTTGTGGTAATTTGAAAATTTTATGCATTCATTCTCTCACTCATTTGGTATTATTGAGCTGTGCCAGACACTCTGCTAGGTGAAAAGGAAGTTGAAGTGAATTGGAGAAATTTTGGTCCTAGCCCTCAGGAATGGCTTAGATGTTTCTAGTGGCTGAACGAACTAGGGCAGGGGTGAAAAATGAAGGGCCAGTTCTTTGGGGGCCACTGGTCCTCTAAGGATGACCATTTCTACTAGTGGCCGTTTCTCACTAAGTCATATTACAAAGTCAAGGTGTTGGGGATAGGCCACGTGGTCTCGTGTGCTGTGTGTTAACCGGTCATTGCTACAGGTTAAGTGCTCAATCATGTGGAATGAGGAAGGGGAGGGAAGGAAGAAATAAATGTGGAGGGGGAGGGAGGAAAGAAAGAGAGGAGATGAAGGAGAGAGAGAAAGGAAAGAGGGAGGAAAGAAGGGAGGACAAATTTCCAAGTAGACCAACATCAACATTAGTTTTGCGTTTGTCTTCTACTTTCCCATTGTTCCCCCATCAAACTGTGCTCTCTTTTACTGAGGAGCATGTCCTCTTCGTTTCTGTAACCCTGACATCCAGTGTGTATCACACAATAAAAATATTTTGGATCAGTGGAAAACCAATTCCCCAGAAGCTATTCCAAAAGGGAGCAGCCCTTCCTCCCGCACAGCCTCCTCAGAACCCCCTAGTCCAGGAGTGACCTCCACTGTCAGGGAGCACAGCTTCACCTCTGGATTGGGGAGTGAGTAGATACTCAGGGCTATGAGCTTTTTAAACCAGCAGGATTGTGGCTGACAGAAAAAGAAGAGAAAAGCTCTGTGAATGAAGGTGAGCTTGCCCCTGGTGAGCTGAGAACAGTTGGCCATTTTCAACTGCCAGCACAAATATTTATGGGTGAGAGGGTCAGATGAAGAAACCAACTAGAAGGTACTAACAAAACCCACTTCTGGACGGTTTTAGAATGGAGAAGAGGAGTTTGGGATCTCAAGGACTCCTTGTTTCATTTAAAGGAATTAATCATTTCACACCAGACGGAGACTAAGAGTGAAGTTCGTCCGGGAAGTTTGAGAACTTGAGGAAAACAAGGTTTTCCAGCTGCCACTGTGCCTCAGAGTTTCTCAAAGGAGCTCTCAGCTCTGTTTATCTATTTCACATCTCTTCACGTGTGATTTTTCAGACTCTTCCCTGTGAACTGGGGACTGACTGGAAGGTGCGACGTTCCCATCAGTTTCTCCTCTCAAGAGAAATTGAAAATATGTCTTCTCTCTAAGCTGCCTGAAAATTTCTTTAAATGGAAGATTAACTATCTCACTGCTGCTGTGGCTGCTGCTTGTGTTCTGTGGATGAGTGGAAAGTGACTCTTCCCCTGACCCAGCTCTTCTGTGACTCATCAGTAAAGGGAGAGGGGGGCCTGGAATCTGTCTCTGTTGGCTCCTGAGAGCTGTTTCCAGGGCCAGCATTTCACCCAGAGCCGGAGAGTTGTGGCCAGGCCCTGCAGCCACCCTGAAACACAAAGAGGTATTTGGCCTTCAGGTAGTGTGGGAATCATTCTTGCTGGTCTGCATTTTCCATCATTAAAAACTTCACAGGAATATTGGCCAAGATATAAAACCAAACCACAGCTGTTTCTCTAGCCTGAAGACGAGAAAATTCACCTGTGTTAACTTGAAAGAGAAGCCAGGGTTGCCCTGAGCAAGCACTAAGCACTGAGAGCATAATACTTTCCCCGCCAGCACCACAGCAGCTCTGAGGGCTTCTCCTAAAGCCTGTGGCATCCCACCGCCATCCGAATAGAAGGCAATCAGGGGCCGTCCACTTTGGATGAGCCTCTATCCGAAACGTCCTTCCTCTGATGTCTACTGCTCAGTTCTTCACTTTTTCGGGTCTCTGTCCAAACGTCCCTTTATCTGAGGCCTTCCCTGATCATTCTATCTAGAATAGCATGCTCTCTCTTTCTGGCCTTCTTACCCAGCTCCATTGTCTTCCATAGCACTCAGCACCACCTGTTGCACTGTATATTTCTCTGTTAGATGTTTGTTTTCCTCCACTAGCAGGTAACCTCCTAAAGGGCCAGGGTTTAGATTACTCTAGGTCACTCCTGTATGTATCCCTAGCACCTAGAACAGGGCATGTGGTTGATTCTAAATGTAATTTCATAGAGTGAATGAGTGGCCCGGCCAGACCCAGATTCTTCCTTTTGTTGGGAACTTACTTTGAAGAGAGCCAGATCATCTTAAGCATGCCAATATCAAAAAGATGGAAAAGGGGCAGGCCACGGTGGCTCAGCAGGCAGAGTTCTTGCCTGCCATGCTGGAGACCCGGGTTTGATTCCCGGTCCCTGGGCATGCAGAAAAAAAAAAAAAAAAAAAAGATGGAAATGGGCCTCAAATGTACTTAGCTTCTTAACAACCTACTCTAAATCTAGCACCCATTAGCTTAACTATATTAGCCTTTCATGCAAATCACTCATGAGCAATGGTCACTGTTTTGCTAGTATGTGCAGGCACTAGCTTAGGTGTGTGACAGTGAACTCAGATGAGTAGGATAGACACCATTCCTGCCCTCAGGAGACCCACAGCCTGGCAGGGAAGACATCCATTTAAACAGGTAATAGGAGCTAGCCTTGTGAGGATTATGATGAGAGAGTACAGGGTGCTGTGGTAACACAGCGCCTGGGCTTTACCTGTTCCAGGGCTTATCCTCTTTTAAGAAGTAATAAAATAAAATGATTGCTCCCTTTAAGAACCAATAAACAAACAAGCAAGCAGTTTTCTGGTAATACAGTAAAATCCTTCATTCAGATTAAGTCATAATTCTTTGTGACACCTTCGAGTATCTGGTAGTCAGGAGTGTGAGGACTGTTAGCAAGCCGGTCATAGGAAAGAAAGAGGGAAATAATATTTATTGCCATTCTAGCATGTTCTAAATGTATAGTAGCCCCATCTCGCTCTACTTCTTTCTCTCAATCTCCTTCTCCATGTAAACTCTCATTTACATATACATATAAACACGCATTGAATCCTCACAATAATCCCATTGAGATAGATTCTAATCGATCCAATTTAAAAGTGAAGGAACCAGGGCTCAGAAAGGTTATATGACTGGCTCCAAGTCACACAGCTGGTGAGTGGCTCCTGTGAGATTCAAAGCCGGATGTATCTAACTCCCCAAAGCAGGACTTTCCAGCTTCCCCTGTTCTGTCCCGGAGGCTTGTGCTTACACCGGCCCCTCTTGTGTCAGCCCCTCTTGTGACGTCCCCTGGCACCTAACCCTATTGGTTGTGCCTGCAGAGAGAAGACGGCCTAACCCCTAAGTGCTGACAACCAGCTCTTCATTAAAAGGAACCCTATCTAGTGGGGAGGGGGATGGGGACAAAGGTCAGACACCTGAACAGATGAGGATGAGCCTGACTCCTGGTCGAAGCAAGGAAGTAGGGCTAAGTAGCAGCATATCTTGGACACTTTTCAGGCCCAGTGGAGAATGAAGAATCAAGACTTACTTTTTCTTTCATAGATTTCATCGCTGACTTTCTGGGTGACCTGGGCAAATCATTTAATGTCACACATTTCCCGTGCTTCCTTGGTTAGATGAAGGAGAAATAATACTAAGCAGCACCGCACAAGACAAAGATTCATAAAAAAGTCAAGCTCCCAAGATGAAGCGACACAGGCATGAACAACTGGATTTTTTATTACTACAGGTAGAAATTCATGGGAGGAAATGAAAAAGGGGAGGGCCTTTAAATTTTCTGTGTCAGAATTCTGCTGCCCTTGACCATCACTGCCAGGCAAAATCTTGTACTTCATTCACTCCCCCCAAAAGTGAGTAATGGCAGGACTCCACCTGCCATGTCTCTTTCATCCTATCTTTGCATTTGCCATCCAAAGCACCTGCCTTGGAAAATAAAATAATCATAATCATGCCAATAACTAACGAATAACTAATCATAAATTCTACATTTGTAAATCACTGTGAAGTCTATGAGAACTTTCAAGTATGTTACTGATATGAACCTCAAAATAACACTTCATAATGGATTATTATGTTTAAATGTTGACAGTTAGGGACCTGACCTAAGGAAGGAACTCCAACCCCGTTATTCTGACTCCTGGTTCAGTGACCTTTTAGTACCCTGGACTGGGGAATGAAGATGGTCCACATCACTTGCTAAACATATCAACCCACAAGCATCCCCAGCTGTGAAATAGTCACCTCAAGAACAAACCCTTTGCTACACAGTGCTGTTACTCAATTGGTTTTCATTCCCAAAGACCACATGATTTCTTTTATTGTCATATAACTCCAGCTTGTGCACATGACCGCACTCACTTGAATTTCCTTCTTTGTCAGCTGGCCTTGGAAGTGGGACTCATGTTCTTAGTATTTTTTTCCAGCAATGAAGTTAATGGAATCTGACTGTCAGAGCCCAGCTCTTTTTTCATTACTTTTTGATGGAAGAGAAACATTCAAACAGGGGTAAAGGAAAGGACTGCTGGCAGAAGACTGGGGGCTGAAATTCAGGAAACTGTGGAAAAGCCATTCAAAATCGCATTTAGAATATACATGGAGCATCTGAGAAATTAGCCCCTAAGTCCATTTACTCCACTGATGCTCTATTGGGTCTCCTTTTTAAACAAATTATCCCACACTGCCAGAATAATTGATATCTGCAGCTGTAGTAAATTCTGTATGCACATAGCATGCTTAGTTTTGTCTTGGTATTTAGTACATTTTCAAGATGTTGTGGGAAAGAATCCTAAGAAGCTACTCTACTCATCTTAATCTTAAAAAGTATCATTTTATGGACTTATGATTCCTTTTAGAATCTCCAAGTACACTAGAATCTCCATAAGCCTTTATTCTACCACTCACAGCTCACTAAGCCAACACTTTATTTTTAAAGTGGCAAATTATATCTAATGATGATCCAAGAGCTCCCCAAAAGTCTATCTTGGTCTCCAAATTATCAAAGAAGAATTCAACTATTTTCATTCCTGTAGGAAGTTAAGTTTATTGTGAGCATGCTTTGTCTTGCTCATCTCTGGGAGGTGCATGCCTTAACACTCCATTTGCCGTAGCAGACTGGACTTCCTAGGTTCATGACCTCTGCTGCCACAGAAGGTTCAACACTTAAAAGGGTGCACTTGGTTTAATGCTCTGCTGTTGCACTCTTGAAATTCTTAATAATTTTTTAAACAAAAGGTTCTGCATTTTCGTTTTACACTGGGCCTGCTACAAAGCTAGCCCTGACCTCTAGAATGTAAGCTCCGTGAGGACTGAGAATTTTCTCTGTTCTGTTCAAACAACATTCTTAAAATGGTGTTTGGCACTGTTTTAAATAAATATTTGTTGAATAAATGAATGAATGAATACCAAGATACTCAATGAGACTCTCCCATTCCCAGGCCAAGCCAGAAAACAGAAAATTTCTCTCATTTATCATTTCTGTGCCCTGGGTTATCAGTCCAAAGATTCCGGAGTTAGGTTATAAGCTAAATAATTGTTTAGGGAACAAGAGCTGTCAAGAAAAGAAGAAAGAGGGGATCTGGAGAGAGATACAGCCAAGCCAACTGAGAGACCCTGTCCAAGGAGGCACATTATGCTATCCCATGGCCCCAGCCAAGGGGAGTTTTCCTTAATGTAAGCCAGGCTGCGGGGAGAGTTTTCCAGATTTGCAGACTCCTTCCTACTCCTTGTCCCCAGGGTCTTGTAGAAGGAGAGCTGCCCAGATCAACCCAGGCACACTCCGGGGCCTGTTGATGGGTTTCCTTGGCTGCTAATCCAAACTTTTGGGTTCCAAAGGCAGAGCTGCAGAGGCAACCCTCCCGAGCACCTCAGGCCCTACCAGGGAACAGAAGGGAGAGGGAAGCTGGGGACCTGAACACGTCACTTCCACTGAGGGCTGCCTGGTGGAAGCAGAGGTGAAAAGAAAATGGGCAGGTACATGCATTTTTCACACAATGAACATAAGGCTATACTAATTCAGTATAGACTGTAATATAGCTGAAGTGATTGCTCATAGATTTTATTGATCCACATCAGGCTTTGTGGATTTAATTGTCATGGCGATATGCCTTCATTAATTTTCTGTTTGGGAGTGTCGTGGTAACCATCACATTTCTTTCTGTAAAATCTTTCACAAGTAATCCTAGAGGAAGGGGAATTCTGAGGAGGAACCCATTTGGGCATGAGACTGTGCTCTCAATCCTCTATTTATCACCCTCATTGTTCACTGAAATGATGTTATGTGCAGAAAATCAAAGTCATCTGAGGCCTCTGGGAAAAGTGGACAATTCAGGTCATAAGGAAAGACAAACAAATGAGAAAAGTAAAACCAACAAATAGGAGTTCTCTGGACCACATGAAGAAAACGCATAAGATGGGAAGAGAAAGGTCGAGAAAAATCCTGCACAATGTCCAAATTTCAGGCACTGCCAAAGTTTGCAAAACATCATTTAATTTAGAAATGCTATGATTTAATGGCAAAGGAGGACATTTTGTTGGAACGCCTAGCGTAACAAACACTTTTTTCTCCACTTAACAGCACTCTCCTGGCTTGGTCTCGTGGAGAAAATAATAATCTGGATGTTTTGAATTATAGCAGTAATACTGAAGGCACTCTGGGCCCACCCAAATTCCCAGGGATGAACGTGGTGCAGCACTCACTACGGGCGGGATGATATTCCTAGCAGGCAACTGCTGGTTTTAGGACATAGTGTGGGGGTTGCTATAGGCAGAAAGAGTGAGCAGAACTTTCTGTAGGGATATAAACCCGTTGGTGGCCTGCGTGTCCGGGCAAAACCAAGAAGGGCTCTGGTCTCAGATGAGAAGAGCCCCAGGGCTTTGGGTCATGAGCAGGATCCAGAGGGAAGAACATGAGTCTGATCATTTGGAGGCCTTGGATCCACTCCTCGCTCTGCCGCTAATGAGCCTGGTGACCTTGGGGAAGGCCTCCAGCCCCTTTGGGCCTCCCTCCTTCATCAGTGCAATCCTTGACTTGTAGAACTGTAAACACACTTAGAGATCACAGGGTCTACATTTCCCAAACTTCGTTCATTCACATTCTGCCCTCATGATTATTTCCTTTTCCATGCCCCGCTTTTATCATCCTTTCCTTCCATAGATCTTAGTTTTGAAAGAAACCAGTCAGTTACTACATATAGCAGATAACTCTTAACTGTAAAAGTGAATTCAGTACAAACTAAACCATAGTATTCAATTCTAGCCAGATACATGTTGCCTGCCTAAGAAGGCAATCATAACAAAAACAAAAATCATAAAATGTAACATTTATTGAGGCCTTTGTATGTGCCTGGCACTGTTCTTTGTGCTTTTCCTATGACATTTCATTTACTCATCACGACTCTTGGAATTAGTACCGTTGTCAACTTCCATTTTGCAGATGAGAAAACTAAGGCACAGAGAGATAAACTTGAGGTCTGCTCTCTCTGTTAAAAAGCATATGCTAGTGCTTATACCAGAATGAATCTGAAACTTTCTCCTTGACATAATCAGAGGGTTAAGAGTATTTAAAAGAAAGAATCATTTTTTTTCATTGTGGGATTCAGTCTTATTTGATGCCACGAGTTTGTACCACCCACGTAAGAGCACTCGGCTTGCCATAGGTAATAGACCCCCCCCTCCATAGTTCCGGTAAAGAATGATCCCACAGCCACACTGTTGCAGGTCTTTGTGAGTTTGAGCCCATTGACTCTTTTGCTAGTACTACCCTTTTCTCTCTTGCCTGAAGAATTCCTACCACTACTTCAAGCATCACGTCCTCGTGGACCCTCACTTACTTTCTGCCCACTCCAGGAGCTGTAGATCATCCCCTCCATGATGCCCCCATTGTATCCTACACATTTCAGTTACAGGAATCTCAATACATGTTCTGACATCTACCTTTTGACCCAATTGGTCCTTTGAAATAGAGAGTAAAGCTTGCTCTAAGTAAGCCCTTAAAACTATAAAAATTCCAAACAATATGAAATAAGTGAGTTGAAAAATGCCTTTGCCAGCTCTTATTACACAGAAATAAAACACCAAAACATGAACACTACATTCTTAAATTTCTTTTTGAGAACTATGTCATCATAGTTTAGACTGGGTGAGGCTTCTTAAAATAAGAATCCAATGAGTTGGATGGAACACACTTTCCCTGGTCAGTGTCCCTGGAGTAAGCAAAGATGTTCTTTGCTGCTATGACCTTTGTGGAATGCATGAATAGGGTCATTGCTCTGGAAAACTTTCCCATTTAATGTGCATTAACACTGCTGAAAGCATTTGAAGGTAAGTAACAGGGACAGATGCTTCTGGGTGGCATGGCCCCACTCCTAGTCTTCTGCTTCTGCTTCCAACCCCCACCCTGCCCCCCGCACTGCACTTCCATTTCATAAAGAATATCCTGAGTTGCTTTAGACCCTGGTCATTGGTATTGTCATAAACTGCCAAATGGCTGTGTCTTTTGCAGCCATTTGACAACCCAAAACACAAGTTTTGGTTGTTTCTTGGGGGAATGATATTTAGGTTAAAAATTGTCCTAACAGCAGAACTCACAAGTTAAGCTATTATAGGCTCAGGATCACCTGTAATTTGTTTACATGTCTGTTTCCCTGCTTGAGTAAGTTCTTTGAAAGCAGGGACTGTGTCCCATTATTTTATGTATCCCAAAGTTTTTCAAACATTATAGGCAAACAGATTGATTGGATTATTAGATCTATTAATTATTAATTTCATTAATGTGGTCAAACCTAGTGCCAGGAACTGGAACCCATGATCAGAACACTCTGAGCGAGAGAGAGGGGAGGGGAGGGGAGTGTATCCTACTTAATGAGGTTTCCCAAGCCGTTTTGATTTGCTGTAATCATTATAAAGCCATTTCTCTGATTGAGTTGAAATCTTTCTCCCTGTGACTTCCACTAGCCACTCCTAGTTCTACCCAATAATGTGGCCTAGCAAGAGTTGATGCCTCTTCAAAAAAAGAGCCTTTGTATGTTAGAAAGCAGTGCTCATCTCCAGCCATTTCTTCCTTTTAAACAGCATCACCCACTCCCTCAAACCTTCATATCTTACTATTCCCAGATCTCTTACCACCTTGGCTGAAGTCAGAATAGCCCAGGCTCTTGATGTAAAAGTCCACCTACTTTCAGATCCAGGCCCCACTGCCTACTATTGGTGTAATCTCTGAGCCTCAGTAGACTCATCTGCAGAATGGGAACGATTATAATAATGGCACCTGATGTGTCTACTGTGGGGGCTACATCACAGGGCACACTTAACATGCATGCTAGAGTGACAAGCATTTAATAAGCACTCAAAAATATTAGCTCTTTATATTCTAGATGACACTGAGCAGAAGACTTATCCTGGATAAGCCCATGGCTCCCTCAGAATAGAATTATTTCTGTTAATAAAGCCTCATTGGTTTCGGTTCTGGAGCAGCCACATCCCATGATGGCTCATCTTGATCTTGTGGTCAATCAAAATCTTCAGGTCTTTTTTTGCACAAACTGCTGTCAAACCTGCTCTCTCACATCATGTACTTTAAAAGTCAATTTTCTGAAACTAAAAGCAGACGCATATATTCATCCTTATTAAATTTTCTGTGCATCAGTTGGCCTATCATTCTAATATATCAAGATAAGTTTAAGTCTTGATTCGGTCGTCTCACCTATTAGCTACCCCTCCCAACCCTGTGTCATCTCCAGATATGATAAATATCGCTTTTCTCTTCACTGAGGTCACAGATAAAGTGCTGAACAAGTTCAAGGCCAAGGACAGAGGCTTGTGGTACTATTAACATTCTTTGGGCAGGTCAGTATTCTCACAGTGTGGGTGAGGAGAATAAGAATCAGAAGGACTAAATGATTTGCCCATTACTGCACAATGCAGCCAGTTGACTGTTCCCCAAATTGTGTACCTTGGGACAACATTCCCTGAGAGATTTTCTATAATAAAGGGTTTCTAAGTTTGGAAAACAATGCACACTCTGTTTCTTCTTGGAGATTCATGATGTCCAACAGCACACTAAAGATTTTGATAACTCCTACACTCAAGGATCCCGTTAAATTCATTTAACCCAGTTTTTCCCAAACGTATTTGAGTACAAAATCGTAGTTTCATGTCATAACTCTTGGGATCCACTGATCCAGTGCCCCATAGTCAGTTAACCACAGACACACCTAGAACACAAGAGTGGTGCCACTTGTCTATCATGAGAATAAGTTCTGAGCTCTCCAGGTAAAAAATAACACAGGAAAGAGCTTTGGAAAGGAAGATATTAATAATGGAGCTGTAAAAAGCTGAAGAAGACAGGAATCAAGGGAGGGCCCCCGCCTCTGGCTTCCATGCCACCAAAAGCAGGAGTGAAAAGAGGACTCCAGAGCTGAGTACTCTCAGCAAGAACCCCAGATGCTGCCTCCCACCTTCACTCCTCAAAGCCTTGCCATCACTCCGCCTGAGACCATCAGGACTGGCTTCTTTCTGCTTTTATGCCTGTGCATATCAGTCCCTGTGGAAAACCAGGGACTCCCAAAGGAGTTGAAAGCCAGGTTTTCAGAGAAGACTTCTCTGATTTTTAAACTTCAGTTGTACTTCCCCCATCTGGCACCTTCTCTCTCCTTCCCTGATTCATTTTTCTCCATAGCATTTATTACCATCTGACATAATATATGTCTCATTTATTTTTTTTTTTAATTATTTGCCTATTGTCTTCATCCTTCTGCTAGAGAATAAGCTCCATGATGGCAGGGATATTTATTTTGTTCACTGCTTTAGTCTCAACTCTTAAAACATTTAAGGGTTGATAATTGGTGCTCAATAAATACAAGTATTCCTTTCAGCTCAAATGAGGGGGCCTAAATGAATTCTAAACTCACAGAGGGCAAGGATCACGTCTTGAGTTTGCTTTGACTTATTTATGAAGTGATACCATCTGCTGAGTGGGTCTTTATTGCACTACAAGTGAATATTATTGCTCAGACAGATAACAATAGAGAGGGAGAGGCTATTAGTCTTGGAAGCCACATTCCCCCTCTCTGGTGACCTCATCTTCCATGACTTCTATGGAAATGATTCATAAATCCACAACACCAGCCCCAACCCTTCATCCGTGCCACAGTTCACCTTTCCTGATCTTTGCTGGACCTGCTAAGCTGTTCAAACTCAGCAGGCCCATAACCAGACACATTATCCCTTCCTTGCTAAAGATAAGTAAATAAATAAAAGCAAAACAACTTTTCTTAACTCAATAAACTATTTAGGTATCTATATAAACTGGTGGCACTAAAAAATTACAAAAATTAATAAAGGCATTGAGAGATTTTTCTGACTTCTCCCTCTTTCTGACAGCCTCTATATCTGAAATCTCCCTGCCAGCACTCTGCTCCATCCCATTGTCATTCTAGTAATAGGTTTCCAATATCTTTGCTTGGGCCATTGCAATATCCCTCTCCCAGTCTCTCTTCTCCCTTGTTGTCAAGGTCACTAATTTCCAATCCAGTGTTATTTGAACTGTGGTTTGTGCCTATTAGTGAGTTGTGAAATCATTTAATGTGTCATGACCAGCATTTTAAAATAGAATGGAATGGAAGGGAATAGAACAGAAAAGAATGGAACAGAGTAGAATAGAATAAGAATAGATAACATCGAAAGTAACTTGTAAACATTTTCTTGGTGTGAAAGTTTGGTTAAAGATGTGTATATATGTATGTCCTGGTCCATTTTATCAATATATTTTTCACAATAGTTTGAAAGTCAGTGCTGTAATCTAGAACACTCCAAACCTGAGCTTTAGTTATATCGCCCCCTACCAAAAAACTTTCAATGACTTCCCATTGCCCTCTGAATTAAGTCCAAACCAATTAACCCACCATTCAATGGGTTCCAAACTCATACTCTCATCTACCTTTCTAACTTATTTTCCAACACTCCTGTACTTATACCTAGACTGCTCATCGCACTGGAGTACTCATTATTTTTCCAACATACCCTTCTCCCCAACCAGTTCCCTGGCAAGCCATGTCTATTCCCATCCACATTGGGAATTACTAAACTGTTAAGGAACATCTTGGAGCATGAAAGAGTACATCAGGTGCTTAGGTGGGAAACTGAGTAACCAAGGGATGGAATGAGTGAAGTGACAAAAAAATTAAAAAAAACATACAACAGGGAAGGAGTCATTTATAAAGGAAGCAGATGTATTGGTAACCCCATTTCCGTTCTTCACTATTTTTTCCAGACTCAGCCTTGCCTGCCACCTTCATGCTAGGCAGCAAAATAGAGCATAAGAAAAAAGAGGTAAGTACCGGCCCTTCTCTTAGCATACTTTAGAGAGTTATGTGCACACTTGCAATAATTGGGTTCTGAATATGTTACTCTTTAGCCAATTTCCAGCCATTATTACAACACTATTGTAGGTTATTTTCGCCAAGATCCCATACATAAGAATTTTTTAAAAAGCAATTTTGCTTTAATCATATCATCAAAACACATGATTTTCGAGTGTTCGCTCCCAAAGAAGTTTCCTTACCATGGTTATTTCAAATCCCTTCTTAGTCAGAAAAAGAGTGGTCACACTTTAAATTAAGTGTCATGAGCAAAGATTTAATTTAGACCTAATAAGGCTATTATTGTATGTTAAATACCATATGGTTATTAAAAACATATTTATTGAGATTCAACAAGTGTGTCAAGACAATACTCCATAAACAGCAGGAATTGTTAGCAAGATGCAGTTATGGATTCTTATATCAGACCATGTATCTTGTGCATGGATACACTTTATATTAGATGGTAAAAAAAATAATAATAAAAAATCTCCAAGGGCCTCCAGCTGGGAGAGCCAAAGGGGCAGTGAGTTTGTACACTGCTCACTCACCCCAGGAGACCTAGCATCAGTTCCTGTTGAGATGGGCATGAAAAATGAGCTCGGGGGTCTTTTCCTCATCTTCATTGGTGCTCAGTGCAAAGCCAACTGCACCACTGGCATGATTGATGAAGGCTATTTAGGGGAGCTCACTGGGGCTGGAGAGGGGGAAGAACTTAGGAGGAGTCACTGGGGATGAGTCAGAGGGAGCAGACCCCTGGGAACTCGGACCAGGCTTCTGATGTTTACCAATTCTCATTTCGCTTAGAATCTTTAAAAATGAATGTGTGTGGGTGCATTTGTGCATGTCGTGTATACACTGACGCAGTCGCACATGGGTACGTACCCTACAGAGAGATGGTGTTAGGAGAGGAGATGATCGCCCCGAGGAAAGGTTTGAAACATTCCCGCCCTACGTCATGTACCAAGCACAGTGTCCTCTCTGCTTGCCCTGCTGTCTAAAAGAAAGTCAGGCTGGAAGGGAGCCATCTTGCCTTGCCACCCAGCTCTCTTCCAGATGAGCAGGGAGCCCACAGGGCCTGTGTTTACAGCCCCGAGTGTCGGTAGTGTGGCAACGCCCCTGCCACAAAGGCGCCCGTTCAACAAGATGACTTCACAAGAGGGTCAGGCCAGAGAACTTCAGACGGCCCATGAGTAAGAAGAACCAGCAAAAACTAATATTCTTAAGAGTTAGCAAACCCATTGAAGGAAATTATTCATAAATTATTCGAGGAGCATCAGGTCTCTGTTTTGAAGGAGCAGCTTCCCCCTAGTGAATCAGGTCCCTATCTAAGAGTCAAGGCTCTGTTCTGACTGAGACTTCAAATGTCAAGCCCCAGATGTTCCTCAACTGCTTCTCACACAAAAGGGGCTGAGATGCCTCGGTGTAGTTGTGTGGCAACCAACAGAGTCTGGTCTCTAGGTGATGACCCCTGGATACTTTTGTGGGATATTCGGCCTCTTTAGAGCCATGTTTGGAATTTCCGTCCTCTCTGAGACTGTATGTGCGAGAGAGAGATGGAGATAGAGAGAGAGAAAGGGAGAGAGAGAGAGAGGGAAAGAGAGGGAAGTGGGAAAAAGTATATACAAATCATCACATCAGCCCAATGAGCAAGGCTCAACTCCATGAGGATAATTATGTTTTACAGTTTTGCTAAACACAAGAAAGTATTTTCTCAGGCTATTTAATTGAAACAACATCATGGGTTATACCTTCATTGTAATAAAACTCCACTGTGTGTCCAAGTGCCAGGGGATTTATTAAGCCCTGAGCTCTGAGAATCAGCAGGCAGGGTCAGAGGCGGCTAGTGATGATGACATCATCGGTTTTGGCAGCTCTTTTCAACTGGTGTTGAGTGAGGTAATGTCCCCAAAATTAAACCTGACAGCAAGATTAATGATGATAGATTCACTGACTTTTTTTTTCATGATTTAAATTGGTGTTCTGTTTCTTCCATTCTGGACAGCCAAGAGAGCTTCGTGCCATTAGCTCGGCATATCAGCAAAGCCAGATAACAGGAGTCCCTTCTTCCCGCTGCCTGGGGACAGGCTGGGAGCTGAGGGTTAGAGGTGATTTAGAGACGGGGCCAAAAGAGGACACACCCTCATGTCTCTCGCAGAGGTTAGGACAGTGAGCTATGCAGCCTGCATCAGACCAGTGAACACATGTGGATTCATTATTTTGGTGCTAGAAAGGTTATGCGCTCTGTGGGGGGTTGCTGTGTGCAAGAAATACCTCATCAAATCTTGCTCCATTGAGTCAGAATTTGCAAACCCTTGAACCGGAGCTGGGCCAATCTTGCCCTTTTTACTTTTCACAATGAAAAGGTTTGCCAGAGAGAAGAGGCGCATGAAGAAAATTCTAAAGCAAGGAAACTGGAAGATGCCTAAGTTGCGCTACAAAGATCCATTTTATCAACAGTGTTAGAGACCCTGATATCCTACAAACAACTGATTATCTTAATTAACTAATTATTTTACCTCCACTCAGCTGTGAACTTAAGGACTTATTTTTGTCTTTGTAATTCCAACAGTTATCACAGCAGCACATAGCAGGTGCTCAAAAATATTTGTTGAATGTATGTTCCTTAAAGTAGAGCCCTTAAGAATTTCTCATAAGAAACTTAGTCACCTAACTGAGTTTATGGAGCATACTTTCAAATAATGAAAACTCTATTTTTTTTTTTTTTTTGAAGCATGGTCAAGTTGACCATATTTACTAGTCCATATGGACAAGTTTCAATAGTCTGAAATAATGTGGTTTACTGTTTCACAAAAAGAAAAAATAATAAAAGAAAATGCCAAAATGACATATGATGATATAATAAATAGCCACACGAAAGAATTGCACAACTGGAGAAAGTCCCCAGTACAAGTTCTCTGCAAGTATGAAATTTTCTTCAAAACCAAAATCCATCTGTATGATCAGTGATTATCTACAATCTTAGGATTGACCCTATGGTGGGGCAGGGGGATGGAGGGATGGCTTTCTGTCTTGAGAGCAAGGTCCTCTCAAGGTAGAAAATTTTTTTCTAGGTAGAAAATTTGCTCGGCTACACAGTCGGGGGACATCGAAACTAGTCCTCGCCCTTTCCCTAACTAGCTGGGACATTGTCAGCAAGTCGCTTACCCTCCTGGGGTCTCTATCCCCTCATTGGTAAGGGGAGGGATTGGACTAGACTGAATGACCACTGAGGTCCTTTGAAGGCCACTCATTCTCTGAGGCTTGGAGTTTAATTGCTCTTGGGTGGGGTACACCCATACAGTTCATATACTAACTCCTTATTCCAGCTGTTCAAACAAAGTCAGTTTCCTTTTTTTTTCTCTCCTAAGGTGTATGGTACTGGTTGGGGTAAAGGAGTATGGTTTTGCCCCCTCTGTTGTTTTGACCTCTTGGGCTCCACAGATTTTGTTTCTGAACAGGTTCCTACTATTTCCCATGGCCCTTTCAACCCCACGCCCACCCTTTGTTTGCCATATGTCTTCACTATTTCTTTCTCTGCTCTTCCACGCCTGGCTTCAACACAGAACAGCAGGTTGTGGATGGAGGGTTTGGAAAGAATGCTAAATTTGACTGATGAAAGGTACAGGAAGTAAAATCTTAGTAATGCCCCTTTGACACCACCCATGACATTTCTTTGAGAAAAATAGTGATTATAGTTCAAATCTTTATGGAGTGTATATCCAGCTCATAATGGTCCCCTTTGCTAGGCCCTGCCTCCTCTGATCCACAGGTTAAGGCTGAGGCCAGCAGCCAAGCCCATGCTATGGGACACCTGCCCCTTTGGCCATGGCTGATAGAACACAGGGGACACCCACCCATGCCGGGAAAGGGCAAACTCTTTATAGTTGGGAGATTTGGCTTCTCCCACCCTGCCAGACAGTACTTTTTTCTTTTCTTTTACAGGGGCAGGCACCAGGAATTGAACCCGAGTCTCTAGCATGGCAAGACAGTGCTTTTTTGGAGTCACAACCTACAACCTTAGCTTTTCTCCCTACTTAGCCTTATGTGGACAAGCGAAAGCAAGGTTAATATGGGTATCTTATCATTGCATGGCATGAGGAGGGTTAATATGCAAAATGTGAGTGCCGGGTCAGGAGACAGGCTCTCAAAGATCCTGAGCAGGACAACTGGACACTGGCTTTGCTTTCTCCACCTGCCCCCAAGATGAGGATGTGGTCTTGCTGATAAGCTTGATTTACCAACCTGGAGAACCTGTTCTTTGTAAACAGTCCCTTCAACCAGAAATTCTCAACCTGCCTGCAAACTAGAATCACCTGGGGAGCATTTCTGCACTGTCAAACTTGAGTCCCATCTCCAGAGTTTCCTATCCAATGGGCGATGGTAGGACGGGGATACTGTGAGGTTTTTGTTGCTGTTGTTTATGTTCCCAAGTGATTTCAGTATGTAGCCAGGGTGGGGAATCCCTTTCCTAATGGTCACTAGACTATTAGTTTGAGTTCTTCCACTGTGGTGATATAAACCTGAATATGAT
This sequence comes from Tamandua tetradactyla, assembly GCF_023851605.1. Lineage (NCBI taxonomy): Eukaryota > Metazoa > Chordata > Mammalia > Pilosa > Myrmecophagidae > Tamandua > Tamandua tetradactyla. Next base: position 39,639,621 of record NC_135346.1, on the reverse strand, counting down.
AGGGTGGCAGTGGAAATAAGCACCCTTCTTTCTTCTATCTGGTCCCCAGATTTCCAGAGTGTCAGTGACAGTTCTGTGCCATGTAGGGGACAAAGGGACCCAGGGAAAAGTCCCCTCCTGGACTGTAGAGGCCCTTCCTTTATCCTTGACCCAAACTAAGGAGTGGTCTCTTTCCATCAATCCATAACCTATCTACACTGTGTTAGTTTAAAATGCTAATGAGTGATTTTGGTTTTATGTCCAAAGATACAGGAAACAGTAAGTCACTGATCAGAAGTATGAAAAGGGGGAAGGTGATGGGAGGCCTCCCTGTGTCTTCTGGACCACAATTTTCATTGTCTAGGGATAAAGATTCAGCCTGTCACAACCAAACTAGGGTGATCAACTGTCCAGGTGTTCATGGGACTGTCCCAGTTTTAGTACCAGAAGTCCTTTACCAGGAAATCACTCAGTCCTGGAAAAGCTGGCACCATCGGTTCCAACAGCTTTCTTAACATTAGAAACCTTCATTGATAGAGATGGCTGCGCCTTTCATACCAATGCTGACCAATCCCCTGTCCCTAAGCTTCAGATTAATATGGAGTGGCAGTGGAGTGGGGGTAATTAGCCAGTTCTGAAATCGATCCTTTTGCTTTTCAAAACTCCCCAAGGATCTCAGATAATAGAATCTATTCCTAAAGCCAGTCAGGTTTTCTCTTCAAGTTGGAATTGGGATCTAGAGAGACCCTAGTTATTCCCTTCCAATGACCATGCATTTAACAGGTATGTTTGGGCGCTGTCAGCAGCCAGGTCATGTCAAGACAATTGTGAAGGAGGAAGCCAGTTTGCAGTGAGAGAAGGATAAAAAGGCACATGGGGAGAATCAGAGACAAAAAGAAGAAAAAAAAAGCCATGTGGGGTTCTGCATGTGCAGTTTCCCATTGTGACTATAACAAATACCACAAACTTTGTGACTACAAACAGCACAAATTTATTATCTTACAGTTCTGGAAGTCAGAAGCCCAACATGGGTCTCACTGGGCTAAAATCAAGGTGTTGGCAGGACTGCAATCCTGGAAACTCTAGAGGAAATCCTGCTTCCTTGCTTTTTCCTACTTCTGGAAGCCACCTGCATTCCTTGGCCCCCTGGTCCTTTCCTCCGTCTTCAATAGCATCAGTCTAACCTCTGCTTCCATATCTCCTCCTCGGACTCTGACTCTCCTCCCTTCATCTTTCACTTTTAAGGAGCCCTGCAATTATATTAGATCTACCTGGATAAGCCAGGACAATTCTCTCTCTCAAGCTCTTTAACTTAATCACATCTGCAACGTCTCTATTGCCCTGTCAGGTAACATAGTCACGGGTTCTAGGGATTAGGCTGTGGACATCTCCCTAACACAGCATGACTGTCTATTTTTTCATTCCAGGCTTTTTGATACCCAGCAGGTCTTCTATTCTTAGATTTCATAAAATTCCTTCCACCCCTTGTATCTTTCAGTTGCAAGGACAGAAAAGTCTAAACCAAACTGGCTTAAGCAAAAAAAGAGTCTTGTTTTCATGTTATAGCGCAATTATGGGTAATTCTGCCTTCAGGCACTGCTTGATCCAGGACTCAAGCCATGTGACTATTTCTCTCTTTGTTGCTCTGCTCTAGTTCTTTAATGGAGCTTCTTTGGGTCTCCAGCGTGCTCACCTCTCATGCTCATAAGACAGTTGCCAACATCTCCCAATACTTCACCCTGCTAGGTTCATTCTCAGCAGTAAAAGTGAGACCCTTTTTCAGAATTTCCAGTAAAAGTCTCAGAGCCTTCCAAGGCTCCATCTAGCCATCCTGAGCCAATATATGGGGCTCTGGGGAAATGAGATGCTCTAGGTGGCAGATCTGAACCACATGGCCAGGTTGGCACCACAGAGAAAGGCAGCTCTAATCAAGTTCATGGATTGAGATGGGGAAGAGGTGATTTCCCAGAAGACACTAACATATGGTTATCATACACAGGTAGACAGATGCAAAATAGCAAAAATAAGACAAGTCCCTCACTCCTGTTTAAATACACCTACCCCCTTTTTCTCCTAAACTAGGTCAAATTTGTTACTTACAATTCTTTTTAAACCCTAACAATTATAATAATACAACCCACAGTCCCAGCAATGAAAACATTCCAGAAATCCCATCCCTCCCCATATTTTTACATGGTCCCATCATGGGAGCAGATACCAGGCTCCCAGCCCCACTGGTATTTTGACCAAGCTGAGAACAAAGCCCCATTCAGTTGTATTAAGTTTGGGTGTTTATTTCAAATTCTAAGTATGGCAAAAATGACAATATTGTGAAAAGATGTGGGGTTTTTTTGGTCCAAAGTCCTTGTTCTGTAAATAGAAAAGTCACATGTTTGTCCTGACTATTGATCAGTCTTCTGCAGTGCCAGCCAGAACCTAGAAGTCTGAAACGTTTTTGAGGAGAACTGCCTAATAATAATAATCACAATATAAAGCATTAGCAATGTGGGAAAATGAATCTCTTTAATATCGTAAATTCCAACCTTTGAGTTTGTTTTGCTTGCATTTATAAGCAATCGTAACCTGCTTTTCTGGCTCTGTTATCACTGGATTTTGTCTGAGAATAACCAATTAGTACTCCCAAACCAATCCACAAGAATAAGAAAGCATCAAAGAGGAACAGAAATGAAGTGTCTTTTTCCATTTGTAGAACTTATTCCTCTCAATATTATGACTCATTATTGTCCACAGAAAATTGGACTTCCAGCCTTATAATCTAAGTCTAACTCCAAGCAAACTTTCCGAAATTACCATCCCACCTCACTCTCAATGCTCAGCATTCAGTCTCCTCTCCAAAAACATAGAATTGCTCACCAAACCCAGCACCTGCTCTGTGGTTCTCCAGCTTTTGTTCACATTCTCTCCTTTTTCCACTATGTCATTCTCCACCTTTGTCAATAATATCCATCTTCCAAGGCCCAACTCAAATGTCCCCTGTCATCAATTCCTCCTGAGTCTCTTATTTGGAATGAAGTCATTCCCCTCCTTAAAAGCCCTCAGTGGGTTCCCACTGCATTGAAGGGGGAATAATAGATTTTTTTGGTTGAAACTACTAGGTTCTGAATATCTGACCCAGCGTCTTCTCTATCTCAGCTCAAGCCATGATGCATCAATCTACCCGATCCTCTTCACTTGCCAGTATATTCCAAAACTTTTTTAGTCACAGAATCTTCACACATTCTATTCCCTGTACTTGGAATACTCTTCCTTTGATTCTCCTCAAAGCTGTTTCCTTTCCAGTCGTTAGGTCACAGGTACAATGTCATTTCTTTTTTTTCTTGTTTTTTAAATTTTTATTATTATTTATTTTTTTACTATTTTTTATTTATTTATTGTTTTACTATTTATTTATTTATTTATTTATTTATTTATTTACATGGGCAGGCACCGGGAATCAAACCCGGGTCCTCTGGCATGGCAGGCAAGCGTTCTTGCCGCTGAGCCACCGTGGCCTGCCCACAATGTCATTTCTTTTTTTTTTTTTTTTTTTTTTTAAGAGAGAGGGAGGAAGGGAAGGAAAGACAGAGAAGGAAGGAAGGATGGAAGGAAGAAAGGGAAACATCTTTAAACATTTTCTTGTTTTATTATATTTTTGTTTTGTTTTGTTTGTTTTTTTTTTACATGGGCTGGGGCCGGGAATCGAACCGAGGTCCTCCGGCACGGCAGGCAAGCACTCTTGCCCGCTGAGCCACCGCGGCCCGCCCAGACAATGTCATTTCTTAAGTGTTCCTTTCCTTCCATCTAGTTCCTCAGGCTATCCAATGTTCTAACCTCATATTGGTACCATCTGCCATGGAGATATGCTTCCTGCCTTCACTCCTAAATTCATAACTATATACTTGTCTGCTTACTTGCTTAGTATCTGTCTTTCCCAGAAAAATGTTATTTTCAAGAGGGAAAGGACTTCATTTATTCACTCACATCACTCTATACCTGGCATTTGTCCTGGTGCCTCATTTGAGAAGAGATGTCCAATAAAAATTCATTGAATAGGTGAGTATATTGCTCCTCTTCTACCACACTTACAATACTTTGTGGGATCACAGCCTGCCTTATGTGATAGTCTTGCATCTCATACTTGATTACAAACATCTTGAAGGAAGGGTCATGAAGAAATGAGATAGTGCTTGCAAAGCATCTAGTCCAATGTGGGTCCTCAATCAATTGCTATTTGATAAAGTGAATATTGAAGATTTTAGGGTTGGGCCGATGTGGGTTTTAATAAGACTCCACTATTTCCTGGCTCTGTAACATTGGCCGAGTTTACCCAGACTCCCTGGGGCAATAATTATTAAGAACAATAAAACTTATTTCATAGGTTGGCTGTGAGAATGAGAGATGCTAATGCAGGGAAGAACTCAGCAAAATGTCTATAAAGAAAAAAATGTCCAATAAGTGGTGACTATGATGATTATTTTATTCATATTGGGAAGGAGGCAAGCAGCCCCTGACGTGCAGGAGCTGGCCGGGCACCGCACTGCCGTTCTTCTCCTGGACATAAACACCTTCACAGAATATCAACATCAGACAAGGCTGCCTTGTACCCAGGATGGATCAAGACAAAAAGAAGATACTTCATAATCACGTCTGAACACAGACAAGGACATGAATATTTTCCAAACCACAAAAATGACCAAACTTCTCCCGTCCTGGCTAATATGAGCAGCTGCTGCTTCTTAACTAATTACAGAACCATTTAACATTGTTCTGGTCTTTCCTACTTCTATCTAAGATTTATTTAGATGTTCATCTGCCATCTAGTCTTCTCTCTTCCTAGATATGATTTCTTTAGATACTCAATCATAAGCTGACCCTTACTTTAAGGAAGGAGTATTCCAATCCAAAGCAAAACTCTGCTTCCTCAAACCCTCCCCCAAACCACCATATGCAAGTCCAAACCCGATAATAAGTCCTTTCTAAAACCCTCTTACTGAGATGCCCAAAGTTTCTCGCGGTGTGTGTTCTCCCTCCCTGCAACAAGTAATAAAAACAATTTGTTCAACCACAGATGTGTTCTTGGTTGTGATCAAGATGTGTTCTTGGTCACAGAAGTGGCCTTTGGCTGAAAGACATTGATAACAGTAACAATAATATAATAGATCCTTCTTACCAAACATTTACCAAATGCCAGAGCCTCTCCAAAGCACTTTACAAGTGTCGACTTATTCAATCCTTAAACCATCCTTACATTTAGGCACAATTATTAGCACCATAAGTATCTGGGGAAACCGAGCTATAGAGAAGGAAAAAAGTTTACTGCAGCCAGGAAGCTCATGAATGGTGGAGCTGGAATCTAAGCCAGAGCAGGCTGACCCTTACCTACTACTTCCTCCTATGCCCTCCATGGTACCTATCCTTGTGCCTTGAACAGAGACAGCACATGAAGTTTATGAAGAACATCAGCCACCACTATGTGACAGTCATGCAGCAGAACTCAGATAGCTAGCATGTGAAAGAGCTCCTTCAACAAGTTTCAATGGCAATTTACTGAACAGCATTATGGAGGCTGCAGAGAAGAATAAATCATCGTCCCTGACCTCAAAGATCCTGCAACCTAATTGAGGAGACAAGACTTAAACACACAAAAATTTGAATAACAATACAAGCTGCAATATGAGAAACACATTAAAATGGAAGAATGTATGATTCAGTGTCAAATGAGGTGTGCAGATGGTACTGGAAAAGAGCTCACCATGGCTGGATGCTCAGCCCACAGATTCTAACCCAACTCAAAACCACAATGGGAAATCAGCCAGGGGAGCTGCCTTGTTAGTAAGAGGGAAAAAAGAAAAGAAGAGACAAAGTCCTAATGGGAAGAAAGGAAAGAAAGCTTTAAAAATTATACTTGCAGAATATGCAGCTAAATGGCTTTTCACTTTTGTATTTTGGTAAAATTTTGTTGCATAATTATAACTCATTCTCTTGAAAGGGAGCCTCTTGGTCATTTCAAATAGAATACATATAAGGAATATCCTAAATTGACTTCTGCTGGGGAGAAACTGAGCCCTGGCTTGCCCCCATTTGCCTCTTCGTTATTGTTTCACACTAGTGTCTGTGTCATTGCTCTCTGGAATGGTAGGAAAACTCCAAATCATAATAACCTAGAAGAACTCCAAGACACTGAGCTCATAATGGCAAAGGGACTTGCCTATGATCATGTGATGACTGTGTGGAGTCCGGGGGACAAGACTCTGTCCTGTGCAATCACAATCCTGTTTCCAGCAAGCTGAATTGACTTTACTCCAGGATCTGGAGAGGAACCATTTTCAAGATAGGCCATGTGTGTGTTTCTGAACATAAGCCAAGGGAATCGGCTTAACTAAAAGAAGCTATGGAATTGGCCTCCTGGAAATATTCCAGAGGAGGATGTAGTCCCCTCTGATGAGATAGCCAGAGGCATTTTTCTCTCCAGCCGAATGTTCTGAATGGCATGCCCAACTGCCCTCAAGTGCCGTTGCCTCTAGTGGGTCCAGGAAAGGGTGCCCTTGTTTATGGACATATATGTATAACTTCTTCCTTTGAAAGAAACAAGAAGTAAGTACATGCTTTACTGACCCATGTACTTCTAAGTGAGCTAATGTTGGGCAGGATAGAAGACCTTGGGCAACCATCAAGAACTACTTTAAGATTGAGTGACAATGACCTCCAACATGGTGCAGGCAATCCAATTTACAGGGGCTTTAGTTTTATAACGCATTGTCCTCTGTTGGAAAAGACAGAGCTTATAAACCTATTCTAAAGTGAGAGTAGGGATGGTACACACTGTGAACCCCTCTTATCTTGTGACAGATGGCTTATATTTGCAGGTTTGCTGGTTGAGGTCAGAGATCTAGTCTTTGATGAAAAATAAAAAGAGGGCAACATAACGGTGTCCATTAGGATTGAAATCACAGTCGCATAATGGTCAAGTGATTTGGGGCAAATTACTTTACCTCCCTTTCACGTCCAGAGGCAGGGCTAGTGAGCACAGTGCATGGCATGTATGAAATCCTCTGTAAACTGTTGTCATATTATCATTATAGACTTTCTCTATCTCTTGTGCAAAATAATTGGCCAGAGACCATAGCAGGATAATATGACACCAGCTAAGAGGCTCACATTATTCTTTCATACTCTTCCCTTTTTTTATAGTCTTTTATATTCTTTTCTTTTCTAAAAATTTAATCTTGAGTTCAGACTGAATGAGAGAGTGCAGCTGTGTTCTGTTTCAGGCTAGAGCGTGAGGACCACACAAGTGTGAGGGAAAGGACTTTGGACGGAGTTGAGAGGCATGGATTCTAATGTTGACACCATGTTTTCACCTTTGAGTCTCAGTCTTCACATCTGTAGAATAAGGGTTGGAGCTAGACTGGATTGGATAGAAATTCTCTCCAGTTATAATCTTCTAGGATTCTAGTCCCTTAAGCCAGCACTGGAGAAGTTCACCTGTATTAGAAGTTGAGCTTCTTATGACAAGTGAATATTCCTGGATTCCCACTCTGGGCTTCTGGGAATCAGAATCCTGGGTGCATAGAAAAGGGTGAAGCCCGGGAATATTTATTTTAGTGATCTTCCCAGAGACCAAACTCCCTAACTGGGTTATTTCTATAAAGGGGATAACCTATCTCTTTTAGTGTCTTTCAAGGACTCATGGAGTCTTCCATCACTTTAGACCTGGAAGAGATGGAGATAAAGCACTTCTCTTGAGTAAACCCAGTTAATGTGTCTCAAGCAAGGCTTTGATATCAACTTGGGTGATGAGCTGCAGAAGAGACAGATTTTAAGGTAATGGTGGAAACAAAGGGAAAACGTGAATGTGAGGGAAGCCCATGTCTGCTCAGGTATATCAACAACATGTGGAACATTCTGGGCACTTAACCCATTAAGATTACTGAAGGATTATTTATAGGTACTTTTTAATATAGTCTATAAAATAGGAGGTTGATTCAAACATAAATTATCTACCACATCATTCTTTAACCTCTAAATCTTTCTCTAATGGCTTGAAAGGCAGCTTATTAAAGCAAAGTGGACGTTTATGTACTATGTATACATATACCCGTTAGTTTATAAACATCCAGAGAGGCAGGGGAAGTTATTAAAAGTAACAGGTTAAAAAAAGCATTAAGGAAATTTTGACTCTGGGAAAAAATTTAAATATTGTGAGCTGTGACTTTCTCTCTCTGCTCAGCTCTGCCTCCCTCTGGGTTGGCTCTGTTCTCTGGTTGAATTTCCACATGTGGTAACAATTGGGCGGCCTGAAACCCCAAGGGTGTGTCATGTCCTATCAGCAAGGGCACATCCCATCCTATCACCAAGGGGGAGTGACTCTATCTTGCATCTTTAACAAAGCTCTCCTAGGACTGGCTTGAGTCACATGATAGCCTCAGAGCCAATCACTGTGGCTTGGGGATTGGTGTGTGCTGATTGGCAACTTGTGTCACGTGCTCGGCCCTGGAACTGGGGAATGAGGTTTGCCACACCCAAAACACATAGAATGAAACAGAGTGGTGTTTCCCAAGCAAAATCAGGGTGTTGTTACTTCAAAAAGGAGCATATTATGGTCAGCAAAACAACAGCTGTCCCTTGCAAAATCTTAAAGGAACAAATGTCTTTTATGGGTTGAATTTACGTTGTTTGCCAGCCGTATTGTACACCATGGCTCCTCCGGTGTATTTTCTTATTTGTCTTCTTTTCTGTGTCTGCGCCATGTTTCTCTTGTTGTTACATGTGTGATCCTGTACACACTTGTCACATACACACAGTGTCTTAATGGTCACAGAAAATTAGATGACAAATAGTGGTGGAACTAATCAACAAAGTTTTGAGCATTGTCTGATTTACTAAAAGAACAGCTCCACCTAAGATTGTCTTGCCAACAATGACAAAGGAGTTGGAAATACTACAAATGTACTTCTGAAACCTTCTGCAGCTGTTGAAGAAGTGGAACTGAAAAAGAGCTCAAGGATTGTAATAGCTAGGAAAACATTTTCTAAATCTCTTCAGTGTCCCTCTAAGAGAACTCTTCGGGTTTGCTCACCTCTGAATTCCTATCATCTAGAAATATAGTTGACACATTATAGGCACTCCATAAATGTTTATTAAATGAATAAATGAAAAAAATGCATAGTTTCATTTTTAGAAGTAGTTTCAAGTCAGAAACAGATTTTCTGAATTACATAATTTGTAGAGTTATTTTACAAAACAGGACAGTCATTTTCAAACAGAACTCTTTTTTTAGAAACGTGCATTATTTCTTACTCCTTTTCATCATTTACAAAGAAATAAGCCCAATTTTGTTATTGAAAAAAAATTGGCCCAGAAATGGTAGAATATTGTAATTCAAAAATTTAATTTTATAGGATTTCCAGATGCTAAAAATGTCTACTGGTATTCAACATTGCCTGCGTTGTAAGATTCAAAAATAATGAAAAGCAAAATTAAAGAGTAAGGGGCCTTTGACTTTAATTAGCTATTTCTTATCTAAGGAATTGATTTAAAATGTGCCCAACAATTAAAACCTCTCAGGCCAGATATACAGAAACATGGTTGAGAGAACTTCAGAAAATTTTAAAGAGGGGATATATATTAATTTTCACATATATCCAGAGTAATATTTTATTCCTCAGAATTCTAGAAGAAGGAAGCTTAACTCAAAATATCAAATACCTTCCCTAACAAGGGTATCAAACTACACCAAAGTTTGAAAGAAGGTGTCATGAAACATTCATATTCTCTTCAAAATTAGTATTTATTTTGATTTTAGAAAGGAAGCCTAGGCCATGAGTCACTAAACTGAAACCAAACTAAGAAATGTTCCAGTTATGTATTGCTATGTAACAAACTACCCCAAAACAAAGTGGCATAAAGAAAGCACCATATTACTGTGCTGAAAAATACTGTGGGTCAGGAATTCAGACAGAGTACACTGGGGATGGCTTATCTCTGCTTCTTGATGCCTGGACCCTAGGCTGAGATAATTCAAGTAGGTGAGGACGACTGAAGTTTGATGGAAGCTGTAATTACTTACCTGTCTGGCCCTCATCAGTGATGACTTGATATAGGCCTCTACTAGGTTTTGTTGACGACATCACCAACATATGGAATCTCTGTTGGCCTAGGGCTTCCTCACAATATGGTGGCTGAAGACAGTCAGATTCTTACATGGCAGATCAGGGTTTTAAGAGTGAGTGTTTTGGTGAGCACATATGGAGAGTATACAACTTTTTTTTTTTAATGAAACATATCCACATACAAACACAAACTATCTTGCCATATGATCATTCCATTCTTGTAATATAATCAGTAACTCACAACATCATCACATAGTTGTACATTCATCATCATGATCATTTCTTAGAACATTTGCATCAATTCAGAAAAAGAAATAAAATGAAAACAGAAAAAAAATTCATACATACCATCCCCCTTACCACTCCCTTTCATTGATCACTGGCATTTCAATCTACTATTGTTCTCCCTATTTAACATTTGTTCCCCCTATTTTTTATTTATTTTTAATCCATATGTTTTACTTGTCTGTCGATAAGATAGATAAAAGGTGCATCAGACACAGGTTTTCACAATCACACAGTCACATTGCAAAAGCTATATCATTATACAATCATCTTCAAGAAACATGGCTACTAGAACATAGCTCTACATTTGCAGGCAGTTGTCTCCAACCTCTCCATTACACCTTAACTAAAAAGGTGATAACTATTTAATGCATAAGAATAACCTCCAGGATGACCTCTTGACTCTGTTTGGAATGTCTCAGCCATTGACACTTTATTTTGTCTCATTTCTCTCTTTTCCCTTTTGGTCAAGAAGGTTTTCTCAATCCCTTGATGCTAAGTCCTAGCTCATTCTAAGATTTCTGTTCCACGTTGCCAGGAAGGTCCAGACCCCCGAGTCATGTCCCACATAGAGAGGGCGAGGGCAATGAGTTTGCTTGTTGTGTTAGCTGAGAGAGAGAGAGCCACATCTGAGCAACAAAACAGGTTCTTTTGGGAGTGACTCTTAGGTCTAATTTAAGTAGGCTTAGTCTATTCTTTGCAGGGTTAAGCTTCATATGAACAAACCCCAAGATTGGGGTCTCAGCCTATTGCTTTGGTTGCCCCCACTGCTTGTGAGAATATCAAGAATCTCCACTTGGGGAAGTTGAATTTTCCCCCTTTCTCATCATTCTCCCAAGGGGACTTTGTGAATACTTTTTTATTCACTTTGAATAAAAGTGGGCATGATTTGAATTCACTCTGATTTATGAGGGCATCACTCTGGACAAACCTAAAAAAATCTCATGCCCTACTCAAGGTTCCATGTACTATGGTGCTCAATTAAGCTTTTCTCATAAGTTATATTAGGAAATGCACTAGTCAAAATATGTTCATTTATGCCAAATAAACATTTTTTGCTTTAATCTCATACATAAGTTAAAGTTTTAAAATATTAATGACCATCCATTTTCAACACCCTACAGTATTGCATTGCTTTGTTCTTTCTCATGCAAAAACATTTTTAAATTTGTACATTTAGTCACCATCATTATACACTCTAGGCATTCTTAGATCATACCATCTCAGTCTTTATCATCTATCTTTCCTTTTGATTTCATTTGTGCCCCCAGGCCTCCTCCCTCTATCATTCTCACATTTGGCTTCATTCAGTGTTCTAATATTATTGTATTACAGTTAAGTAGTATTGTGCGATCCATTTCTGAATTTTTACAATTAGTCCTGTTGTGCAATATCCCTTCAGCTCCAATTACCCAATATCTGCCCTATTTCTATCTCCTGATGGTCTCTGTTGCCAACTGAAATTCTCCAAGTTCATTCACTAACGTCAGTTCATATCAGTGAGACCGTACAGTATTTGTTCTTTTGTTTCTGGCTAATCTCACTCAGCATAATGTCCTTAAGTTCCATCCATGTTGTTACATACTTCACAAATTTATTCTGTCTTACAGCTGCATACTATTCCAAGCTGTACATACCACAGCTTGTTTAGCCACTCGTCTGCTGATGGACATTTTGGTTGTTTCCATCTCTTGGTGATTGTAAATAATGCTGCTATAAATATTGGTGTGCAAATGTCTGTTTGTGTCCTTGCCCTCATGTCATGAGTAGATAACTAGCAATGGTATTGCCGGGTCATATGGCAATTCTATACATAGCTTCCTGAGGAACTGCCAAACTGCCTTTCACAGTGGTTGTACCATTTAACATTCCCACCAACAGTGGATAAGTGTGCCTTTCTCCACATTCTCTCCAGCACTTGTCATTTTCTGTTTTATTGATAATGGCCATTCTGGTGGGTGTAAGATGATATCACATTGTGGTTTTGATTTGCATTTCCCTACTAGCCAGGGAAGATGAGCATCTTTTCATGTGCCTTTTGGCCATTGTTATTTCCTCTTCTGAGAAGTGTCTGTTCATGTCTTTTGCCCATTTTGTAATTGCGTTGTCTGTCTTTTTGTTGTTGAGTTGAACAATCTCATTATATATTCTGGATACTAGACCTTTATCTAATATGTAATTTCCAAATATTGTCTCCCATTGTGTAGGCTCTGACAGCCATTTTTAATATGAAAGGATACAATGTTAGGATTCTGATGTCACAATAGAAGGTAAATCAGAAAAGCAGAGAGAAAGGAGGGCTCCAGTGACCTTGTTTGAGCTGCTCGGTCAATCCTCACCTGAGGCCTCGCCTTACACTGGGCTTTAGTGTATATGATTCAATAAACCCTTTCACTAGATTAAATTTGGTTTAAATTTAGTCAAAATTTTGTTCATTTCAACCACAATATGATATGGAGAAATTCCTAATTTTTGGTGGCGTCAGCTGTGCACTGACTGTGGGAGAAAAGCTGTGGGCTAGAGGCTGCAGGCATGCACGATCGCAGGAGTGGTTGGTTAAGCACCTAGACTTGGCTGGCTTAGACTACCATTTGCCAGACATTTACCTTGCAAAAATCTCTTGGTCCAAATAGAATTCTTAGAAAACTATTTGTATGACTGTTATTCGGTGTCAAATGCTTTTTTCATTCTGGATAATTTCTTTAAAACTTTCCTTACAAGAGAGAGCAATAAGACCATAAACATAGTGATCTGGTGGTAATCCCACAAATGCCAGACTTTCTTCTTGGAGTCACGGTCCAGATGAAGGTGGTATCAAGTCACTGACATTTTCAATGGACTAATTTCGCTTTATTAATTAATTAACAGAAATCCACTGTGTGTGAAAGCTGCAAAATTCAGCATCAAAGCTGACATCATTATATATAACCTATTTCCTTTGTAAAGTAGAAGATGTATTCAGGCAGAACTCCAGTTGAAATAAGAAACTATTTAGTGGGCCAGTGAATGTACCATTCAGGAAAGAGTGCAGCACAAGCACGAGCTCTAACTTGCAATGGGTTTGGTAGAGTAAACTGTTCTATTACACAAGGGGTCGCCAAATCAAGCCCAAGGCCTGTGTTTATAAACAAAATTTTATTAGAACACAGACATGCCCACTCATTGCATATTTCAAGGATTGCTTTCAGGCTATAATGAGTAGTTGCGAAAGACTAAATAAATGGCCTGCAAAACCTAAAATATTTTCTAGCTGGCTCTACAGAAAAAGTGTGTGGCTCTCTGTGATTCAACTGTGAGCACCTTGAAGGTGAAACTATGTGGTTTTCACTATGTATAATAATCCCTAGTGTATTTTGGATGATTATTATATGTCAATCACTGTGCTGTTCTTACCTTTTAAAATTGTAAATAACACTGTGGGGTTAGATGTTCTTATCTTGATTTTATGAAACTCAGAAAGGTAAAGCAATTTTATGGAGGACACATAGCCAATAAGTCCCAGACCTGGGAATCAAACCTATATCTGCCTGTCTTACCCATGCTTATGACCACTGCCCGCCTTATATGCCTCTCCATCCCTGCAGCACAGTTCCAGTTTCATAAGGGTGTTTAATGCATAGTATTGAATTGAAATGGAGTAAAAATTATTATTCTAATAATAACAAATATAATAAATAATAATAAAATTATTATTCTAAAGAATATGCGTTTGCTTTATTTGATTTCCTAATTGAATTGACATGAATAGCCTGGAAAATTGGCAAGGAAGAAGCAGTTCCTTCTAACATGAAGGAAAGGTTTCATTGCCCTTTCTATAGACTTCTGTTTTGGTCTCTAATATGAAGCACAGGTGAATCATGAAGTTCACTGGAGGGAAAAAAATGGAATTGATGGTACTTGGATAATATATTGGATTTATGAAAAAGAGGGTCAAGCAGCCCACCATCAGGTTCCACACAGGTGAAGATCCCTGCTAGGTAAGTGATTAATGCTTGCAATGATTTTCACCTATGATTACCCAACATCTGGATTGCTGGGTCAGGTGGATTTCTGTATTATAGATTGTTATTGCACCTCTCTCTCCCCACCTTACTTGTTATAGGCGTTCTCAGATGTGGTCTTCATAGATGAAACCATTGCCTCCACCACAGACATGATGCAAAGATGGAAGGTTGGCCCAATAACAGTGGAGAAGATACCTCTGCCCAAATCCTTTAACTAACGGAAAGAGAGATGTTGCTATGGGAAGAAAGTTTTCTAGGCCCGAGAATTCCTTGGTTTATATTTTGCTTACTGTTACAGATTATTGGTCTTTAGGAAACTACAACTGTCTGGGCTGAAGGCCTTAAAATCTCTAATGAAAAAATTTAATGGAAACTACCGTTCATGTGCACCACAGTCTCATTTCCAAAAGAAACCTTGTTGTGCCAGAAGCCAGAGTTGTTCTTTGTTATTAAATATGCAGTTATAGTATCAGAGGTTCTTTGAAGAATTAAAGATGCTGCTTGAGGAATGTCCTGGAAAGCACGAAGGAAAGACAGTTGCAGAAGAATCCCATCTCTGGGCCTCTTGGTGTCTCTTTCAGTTTGTTAATGCTGCCAGAAAAGCAATATGCCAGAAATAGGTTGGCTTTTATAAAGGGAATTTATTAAGTTACAAGTTTACAGTTTTAAGACCATAAAAATGTCCAAACTAAGGCATCCAGGGAAAGTACCTTGACTCAAGAAAGAATAATGAGTCTGGAACACCTCTGTCAGCTGGGAAGGAAGGTGGTTGGTGTCTGTTGCTCCTTTGGATTCTGGTTTCAACATCTTCCCTGGGGGCATTTCTTTCTGCAGCTCCAAAGGTTTCTGTTTCTGTGAGTTCTGAAGCTTTTACCAAAATGGTTTCCTCCTAAAGGACTCCAGTAAGCAACCCCACCTTGAATGGGTTGAGACACATCTCCATGGAAACTATCTAATCAAAAGTCCCATCCACAACTGGGTGGGTCACATCTCCAAGGAAACAACTTAATCAAAAAGATCCCACCCAAAAACATTGAATGAGGATTAAAAAACATGGCTTTTCTGGGGTACACAACAGTTTCAAATGGCGTAGCGTTATTGCCAGTCTCTTCCCAGTGCCAGCTAGCATGTGGGTTTCTTTACAAGTGTTTTTTTTCTTATCCAAAGGCAGAAGTTAGCACTATTGGCTATGAAGTTTTCAATCCCCAAACAAAGTTCATTTTAGGGATTCATCTCAGAAACAATTTTCCTCAGCTGTCATTCTTCTTTTCTGGACAATTTCAAATAAGTTTACCTGATGCTGAGGGAAAGAGAATGTTTTTCATCCATTTTTAGAAATGA
The DNA here is from genome assembly GCF_023851605.1 of Tamandua tetradactyla. Classification (NCBI taxonomy): domain Eukaryota; kingdom Metazoa; phylum Chordata; class Mammalia; order Pilosa; family Myrmecophagidae; genus Tamandua; species Tamandua tetradactyla. Next base: position 39,623,900 of record NC_135346.1, on the reverse strand, counting down.
AAACGTTTTTCTACTAAGGCAAAAGTTTCAAAATTACAGTTTAGCTACCACATAACTGAAATTCCCCATCCTTCAGGGATCTTTTCTCTTTCCTGGTGACCCAGAGCCTGCATTTCTTTCACCTTCATTTCTCAAAGTGTTGTTTTTGGATAATCTGCATCAGAAACACCTCAGGGAGTGTCCTACAGATGCACATCCTTGGGCAGAGGGGGCCAGGCATTTTTAACAAGCAACCAGGAGATTCCTCTATCCACTGAAGTTTGATACTGATGGATGTAATCTCTCTGTTTAGACAATGGGTGATTCTCAGGTTTGCCTTTTACTTGTCTTATTGGCAGGATGTTGCATTCAGATATGCAAGATGCACAAAAGCATCTGTTCAAAGAGGAGGGACACTGAAATCAAGCTGTGTGCCCTGGTGCAAGACTGTGCCCACCAGAGAAAGGAGCCTTTTTTAATTTGCCAAATGTCCCTTGTGCTCACTGGTTGCCCACAACGGCTACATCTGCCCGGAAGGGACGCCTTTTTCTAATTTAAACAAGGGCACTGTGTGGGCTGGCAGTGCCTACACGTAGGTCTGATTTATAAGGCCCATGGGACTGGCGTCATGTGATAAGTTCTTTGTCCCCCCTCCTATAGCACCTCACACATCATTAAAATTAAATATTTGTAGAATCAAAGGGAAATGTTAATAACATATTAATACTCAAATAACAATAGCCCCCTTCATTTCTTTTCTCCCCTGAATATAGCAAAATCAGCAGAGTTTTCCATAGCAGACCACAAATTGAACATGCAGTCTGTGTGGGGGGCAAAATGAACCTCTTCTCTTCCTTCCTAGTGGAAATAAAACTCCTTGGCAGTAATTCTTGGATTGTTTTCTTTGGAAATTGCATTCATGTGATTTTCAAGATGTTTCCCGGGCTTTGTTGAAATTTGATCCATTTAACAAGAAACACATAACTCAATTCATGTTAAAATTCTCAGGGTTACTTAAGAATAATTATGGGTTGTCCATGTGTGCTGGGAAAACAGTCCAGACTTCCTTAAGAATAGGAAGATTATTTGTCTCTCCGGGGTAATGTTTCTCCAGCTCAAGCACACCCAATGCTGTGAGCTGTTGGAGAGGTGACCCCACATTTCCCACTGGAAAGCAAAAGACAGGCCTCACCCTCAGAGTCATTGTCAGATGTGATTTATCAGGTGCAAGCTTCTCTAGAAATAACAACATGATGTTCCATACAACTCAAGAGAACGAAGCCTGAGACCAAATGCTGAGATGAATTGGTGGGATTCAGTCTAAACCACAGGTTTCCAGAGCTTCCTTTGTTGACTAACCTTTCTTTCACCTGCACCCTTCTTTTTATAGAACCCTCCAAGCAGCAACTAAATCACACAAAGCCCCATAAATCTCGCTTGCAGTTGTACAACTCCCCTAACATAGAAAGAGAGTCCCTGGAGCTTTGGTGGACTCGCAGTGAAGGTCACAGAAACGGGGAGAGGCTTGTAGTCAGGAGATAGGCCAACCAGCGCGGGCTGCTGAGCTGGGATCTCCCACTCCAGGGAATGCCTGTCGCTTTGCCAATGTTAAGAGAGAGGGCTGATTCCTATGCGCCCTTGTCTTAACTGAACCTCTTCTGGTTGGTTGCAAGTAACAGAAACCTATTAGGGGAATCTCTTTGTAAAGATACAGGCATGTCTCACAGAACCCACAGGCCTCGGAAAGCCCTGGAGCTGGGAATAAGGGGCCATTAGGGACACGGGCAGTATTTCCCTTGCCATCTCTCATCTTCACTTCTCCTGTTCTGTGCACCAGCTTTCTTACCCCTAGTCCACACAACAGGAGCAGAATTCTTCCATTTAAATTTCCTCTGCTTAGGGGATCAACCTAGATTTGCATTTCTTCATCTTGTCTCCAAATGCCCAAGGAAGAGAGGTCTGTTGGCTCATCTTAGATGCTGTGGCTTCTTCTGGTCCAGTGACCTGTGGTTAGGGACAGCATCAAGCTGAACCAAGGTGGTTTCAGGGACAGCATCCCTTTACCTTTCTGAATTTTGAGGAAGGAGGCTCCAGAGAGCGCGTACTGAGCAGAGGCCTAAAAGGGATTCTCTAGAATCCTTTTGCCTGTAATTTTACAGAGGGGTGCTTTCCATTCAGGATCCCACCCACTAACCCGTAGCAGGAATACTTTCTGCAAAATTTTGGGCAAACAATCTTTCAGCTCTCCTTACATACCCCCCAGGGATGGAGAGTTGACTCCCCACGGTACTCTCAATGTTGTAGTTTACCATACCTCATTTTTAAAATATCTCTCCCAAGTTAAAACGAACATTTTTTTCAGCAATTCCCACTGCAGTCACTAATACTAACCGCTTAAGCAGAATGCAGTTCTAATTTGGGATATTATATATATTTCTTTAAATCAAAGAACTCAATTAGAAGCTATCATAAGGCAGGATGGTGTGAGCATCTGGAGATAGACGGTCAGGGTTCAAATATCTACCCACCAGGTGTATGGTCTTCAAAAAGCCATTGAACCTCTATTTCCTCAACTATAAAATGGTCATAATTTCAGGAAGACAAAATAAAATATTGTGGATAGAGCATTCACCTGAATGCCCGGCACTGATTTGAGCTCAATATTTTTTAGCTGCTCTTATTTTAATGTTAATTACTTAACATAAATAAAATGAAAGCATTCTGCAGCTGATATTCCTCAGTTTGCCCAGATAACTTTTCCTCAAAGGGCTCCTGTCCATGCCAAGGAGTACAGGTGAGAACGCAGAGCCAGAAGGGCTCTTTATCCACAGTCTGGAACTTGTTTCTGGCAAGGAGGCTGGGGAAACATCCGTGTTTTGCAGACCACCTGTCAAAGGGGTGGGTGCCGTTCTATTTGTTATTCAGGCGTGAAGCTGAAGACTTCTCGCTCAAGCTGTAAAGTCAGGGAATGAGAGCAGAGCATTCTACATGTGTAGTTTACAGAATTGAAATACAGAACTTGACATTTTTATGACTTTCATAATCTTTAAAAGTAAGTGGTGCAGCCAGACACGAGGTGTTCTACTTTCCCTGCCACCTCCTGGGTTTGGTGTAAGGTGTGGTGAGAGTGGGAAAAAGGAGCAGAAATGATTGGAACTCCCCGGAGGATGCATTTGCTACATCCCTGCCCTGAGGAGTGGCAGGGAGCTGCAGGGTGCCAGGCTACCTGTGCATGGGTGCAACATCGTTCCCTGGGCTGTATGGCCTTCAGCTCAAGAAGCAGCACCAAGGAGGCAGTGGAGTAACATCTCTTTCAGTGGCATCACATTTTCCCCTTCCTGTGAATAATGTGCCTATGGATCTTTCAGGCAGCAGAGAAGACTAGAACTGATGGGCATTTTAAGGCAGAACTTCTTCTATGCTCTGGAGTCCCAGGTGGCTTTGGAACCAAGCCCCAGCCATGTCCACCTCATTGGCTTCCCTAATAATTGCTGGTTATCCAGCACCCACTGGATCTGTCCCAGGATCCAGCAACTGATATAACGAGAGTGAAAGAGGGATGTCATGTGTCCGAGTTGGCTCTTTACTGAGCACAAGCTTTGTGTGAGGTCCTATCTTTCATTCAACAAACATTTACAACGCACCTACTATGTCCTCAATTCCTGGCTGCAAGTTCCATTATAAGAAAGCATAGAAAGTACTCAACTGAGAGACTGATCCCACCTGGGGTTAGGGAGAGCTGGGAAAGTTTCTAGGAAATAGTGATATTGGAGATGTGCCTTAAACAATGGTGCAAGTTTCAGAACATGCATAATTATATGCAAAATGTCCAGGGGGACATGCTGAGTGAAAAAATATATGCATATAATCTTTTATAGCACAATCTGGTTTCATTACAAAAAAGTACAAACACAAATAGAAATATAAGGGTGACACTGTTTAAATTTTTCCTTTTTCTCCTCCATTTACCACCAGCCTGATGAATAGATGCAATTACTATCTGCATTTTGGTATTTCTTTAAGAAACAGAAACAGAGAAGTATACCAAAATATCAGTCTGGATGGTAGATTATGAGTGATTTTTTTTTTTGTTTCTCTTTTTGTCCTGTTATAATTTCCAAGATATCAGACCAAAAATAGTAAACTTCTATAGTGTTTTACAAAAAATAGGATGAGTAAGATGTTTCCAAACAGAGGAAGGAAGGAGTACTCCAGGCATGGAGAACAGACAGTGCAAAAGCATGGCAGTATGAATGCCCCATATTTGAGGAGTGGCTGTGTCCCTGGTATATTAAGAAGAGAAACTGGGATCTAGGCAGGACAGGGAAGCTGAGCCCACTTGGGAAGGACCTTGTGGCACAGATAGAGAATTCTTCTTTCGTTACAGAACATTCTACTGGACAGCACTGGTCCAGAAAGACAAGAAGTAGTGCTGGGGCTTATTTCACTACCTGAACTTTGGTAGCAAAGGGAAACCTAAATAATTTTAAACTATAGGAATGTTTTCTCATAGTTTGGTACACATTTCATGTTACTCCAGATTGAACTAGATTATAGGGGCACATGCATGATTTCTCAGCCTTATCAGTCAGGATAGACTAGACTATGCTGCAGTAATGAATAACCCCTTATCTCAGTTGGCTTAATACAACCAAAGTTTATTTCTTGTACATGATACATGTTCAACATGGGTAATTATTCATGGCTCCAGGCTGTTGAAGATATCACCTTGACAAATGCTTTCTTAATTGCCAACCCAGGTGAAAAAAGAAGGTTGATGTGCCTACAATTAAATGCTTCCATCTCGAAGTAATACATATCACTGATGTTAACATTTTGTTGGCCAAAGCAAGTCACACAGCTACCCTCAAGAGTGTGAGAAAGTGTAATCCTAGAATGTGACCAGAAAGAGAAAAACCAGATTATTGTTAACAGCTCTAAAGTCTTCCACCCATGTTAATAAATCTATTACCCACCAAGGAAAGACCTCCAAGCACAGTACTTGCTCACAAATGATAAAATATATGTATTTATTATTAGGGCCACTAGATTGAGACCTTAAACAACATCCAAGGACCGTTCTGGAACAGGCCTCATTTCTTTCCTTGGCATTCCTGTGACATCCTTTATGATAAAGAAGAATGAGAAACCACAGCCATGACCATGGGGCTTTCTTCCCAGAATTGTGTCTCACATAGTTGCCTTTGTATAGGAGAGGTCTAGAAGCATAAACCTAATAAGGAGGAACATTATAAGGCTTGGTTTGCTTAAGAAGTTGGTTCTTACTTGCAATGCATGTTCATTTGAAATGCCTTAGGTTGAAGGAACTGGCAATGAATATCAGATGTAGATAAAGCCCCTTCAGCATGTCTCCTTGCCTGTCACTGCTCCATAAATGTTTAAGGGAATTAAATAAATGTACATTGTTCTGTCTTCTCAGACCAGAATTTATAAACTGGTGACCTTCTCAAGTGACCACTCAACCTCTGAAGAATTTATACCTTCTCATTCTGGGAGCAAGTTGCTCAGTTGATTCAGCCACAAAACAGGAGCATAAAATCGGTTTTGAGAGTATAAGGAGTCTTTCTACCTGCTCCATCAAGCCTCAGAAAGCAATTCTCTGCTGCCCTTTATTGAACATTTCTATCAGTTTTCCAGGAGAGCTACCTTCAAATTTCGTTATACACAGCTTTAAAATATTAACTCAATCTGTAGAATTTCATAAAAATGTGCTGGGTTGGGACATGACACAAAAATAATACCCATTGGTTTTCTTTTATAACATCATCCAACTAAAGTGACAGATTTTGTGTAGTGTGATTATTAAAATGCAGCCTTGCACTGGTATGAATGTCACTTTATTTAAAAAGAAAGTAATTTTACATGATTTTGCTCTTGTATATTTTGTTCCTGTGATACAGGAAGATCCAGGGATTCAGTGACTCTATCAAATAGTCTAGCTCCTTCTACCACACTTAATGAAGCCCGCAAGCTTTTGGAATCCTTCTTCCCAGTGGAATTCATGAAATGTCAAATGGTTACAGCAGCCACTTGAGCTGGCCTGGGAATGAAGATCTAATTTGGTCATGGGAAGAGAAGAAGAATATTCCCTTGAAGTTCTTTCAACCTCTTGGTCTTTCTCCTTTGAAAACATAACATTATGCTGCATCATTATCCAAATAGGAGTGCTCACAACTGAACTCAATTTATCATGGGTATCCTTTAGGACGCTTCATGTTCCAAGTCATCGAAAACTCAATTCAAGTGACTTAAAAGCCTAAAGGATATCAGGGGTTCACATAGTCAAAACAACAAAAAAAAAGTAGGTGGGCTTCAGATAAAGCTTGATCCAGAGGTTTCAAACTACATCAACAAGTGTTTAGTTCTTTTCTGTTCCTCTGTTCTGTAGTCTACAGTGTTGGTTTCAGACTTTGGATGAAATGGCAGCTGCCCAGCAGGTCTGGACTCTTTCCTTAAGATAACAAAAGGACCTGTCATAATTCTTCATCTCCCATCTTTCTACCACACTGCCCAAAGGGAGTGTGTAAAGCTTAAAAGGGCACAACCCTGAAACTAAGGGAGACAACAGTCCCACCCAAATCACTTGGCTAAAAATGGAAAAGGAGTGTTTTCCCTTAGAGCATTCAACATTCTGTTTCAAAGAAAAGGGAGAAGTTGATTTTGAGTAGCAAATAGCCTGTGTCCATTGCGCCAGGTGTGTTCTCAGAAATGCAGAGCAGAGCTTGACTCTTACCTTCCTTGTTCTAAAACAGAGTCGTGAAATAGAACTTTCTGTGATGATGGAAATGTTACATATCTAGACTTTCCAATACAGTAGCTACCTAGTCACAAATGACTATTGAGTACTTGCAATGTGTCTAATGTGACTGGGGATCTGGATTTTTAATGTTATTTAACTTAAATTTAATTTAATTAAAATAGCCACATGTGGCTGGGGGCTACCATATTGTACAGTGCAGTTCTAGAAATTTACACTTCCATTAATGCAATTAAAGATCATATTTGGCTTTTTGGCAGACACATAATATTGTTTGTGGTACATGCTGGAGCCTATTATCAACAAAGTTTCATAACTTTTTTTTCTATTTATGAGGTTAATGAGTCAAGTCTTTGTCAATCTGTGCATTTGCAATTAATTATTTGAACCTAAATGCAAGGTTTTCCTTTAACTCCAGATGGAGTTATCAGGGCACCCCCAATCTTAAGATCTTTTTATTGTTGTGTTTTTAACCTGTCAAATTACTTGATGTCCCAGTTTTATGTCAATTTCTATCATGGAGTGGATCATTTCAATAGCAGAGCTTTGCTTTTCTTAATCTGGGAATCATAAATGGCCTTTAAGAGTCTGTAAAGGGGGAAGGCAGGGCAAGATGGTGGTGTAGGGAGGTGTGCAATTTAGTTAGTCCACTACAGCAGCTAGTAAATAGCCGGGAACTGTCTGGAACAACTGTTTGGGGGATATCTGCGTCTGGATACATATCATACACCAGTCTGAAATGGCTGGAAGTACCAAGATCATAGCACAGAACTATAAATAAAGCTCCCAAATTGTGGAAACTGGCACTTGTCCCTACTGGCACAGCAGGTTCTGTTGGAGACCCTTCCCAATGGGAAAAAGAATCAGTTTCTATTAGGAGCAAGGGAAGATAGTTCAACCACGCTCCAAATGCGGTTTTAATTAACAAATTTGGATAGCAGAATACAAGCTCCATGTACAGATAAACACAGAGGAAGCAGGAAAGTAGTCATGAGGTCTTTTTTGCAGAGAGGAAATGGGGCTGATAAAGAGGAAAAAAATGGGAGACTTTTGGAGTCAGCCAAGCTCAGAATACTGGAACAAAGCTGTACCCCAAGAAAAGGGGCACATGAAGCCAAGCACCAGCTCAGGCTCCTGATTGGTGAAACTTGTTGGTTGAGGAGACTGGCTCTGAAAAGGGATTTTATTTATTTTCTTTCTTTTTTTCTTTTCCTTCTTTTCTTTTTAAAAAGTATTCTAAATGTCTCACTAGAGAAAGCCTCAGGCATTTTCAATTGTCAGCACTGACCCAGGCAGAAATTAAACTAGGTCTCAGACACAAAATAACAAGTCAAGTGAAGAAGATAATTTCCTAAAGAACATTTCTTGCCTTTAAAAAAAGGGAAAAATTTCAGAGAATTCAGACACCAAGGTCTGGGAATGAGAAGCAATTTAAGCCTGCCTTCCACCTCACCCTTTGTCTCAACCATACTTCTGGCAGGCTGATAATTAAAGGTTCCCCTCCATTTTATGCCAGTGGGGAGCTGTGGGCTGACAAGTGTCACCTCCTGGGCAGGACAGGAAAAGCACAGAGTCTAGAAGCTCCATAAGGAAGTGAGACAAACTGCTGGGTCTTATCATCAGGGAAATTTCATACTGATTACACTTTCTTCCTGAGATGTGGGCCTGTTTTGTCTGGGAAAATCTGATTGGGGTTGATCATATCTGAGGAGACTCTCTTCAAAAAAAAAAAAAGAGATTCCATATAGGCAGGGCAAGAACCAGAAAAGTAAGCACAGAAAAATTCTAATCAGTTCAACAGAGGCTATGAGAGACTTCTAGAATAAGTTGAACTGAATGCAGAGAACAGAAAGAAAAAAAGCTAACCAACAAGAAAACCATAGGTAAAAGAGTGAAAATGACCTCCAGAATAAACTAATCAATGAAATCAGATGCCTAGATATCAGCAAAAAAATACAAGTTATACTAGGAAAACTGAACCTACGGCCTAGGCAAAGGAAAAAACTAACATTTTAAGTCAGATACAGAAGTTGAAATATCTAATTAAAGATGTTCAAAGAAGCATGCTAAATGAATTCAAAGACCAAATCACCAAATTGAGGGAAGATATAGCAAAGGAGATGAAGGATATAAAGAAGACATTGAATGACCATAAAGAAGAACCAGAGAGCTTGAAAAATCAAATGGAAGGACTTATGGGAATGAAAGACACAATAGAAGAGATTAAAAACACAATGGAGAATTACAACAGCAGATTTGAAGAGGCAGATGAAAGGATTAGTGAAATAGAGGATAAGACATCTGAAATCTTACATACAAAAGAGCAAATAGGGAAGAGAATGGAGTAGGGTCTTAGGGAGTTGAAGGACAACTTGAAACACATGAATATATGTTTTACAGGTGTCCCAGAAGGAGAAGAGAAGGGAAAAGGGGCAGAAAGAATAATGGGAGAAATAATAGCTGAAAATTTCCCATCTCTTATGAAAGACATAAAATTATGATCCAGTAAGTTCAGCATAGCCCAAACAGAATAGATCCAAATAGACCTACTCCAGGACACTTACTAATCAGGTTGTCAAATACCAAAGATAAAGAGAAAATTCTGAAAGCAGCAAGAGAAAAGCGATCCATCATATACAAGGGGAAGCTCAATAAAACTATGTATGGATTTCTCAGCAGAAACCACGGAGGCAACAAAGTAGTGATATGATATATTTAAAATACTGAAAGAGAAAAAATTTCAACCAAGAATTCTATATCTGAAAAGCTTTCCTTCAAAAATAAGGGAAGGTTTAAAATATTTTCAGACAAAGAGACATTGAGAGAGTTTGTGAACATGAGACCTGTTCTACAAAAAATCTAAAGGGAGCACTACAGGCAGATAGGAAAATAAAGGGGAGAGAGGTCTTGAGAACAGTGTAGAACTGAAGACTATCAGTAAGGGTAAAAAGAGAGAAAAAATAAGATATGATATATCAGAATAAAGTCATGACACATGCAAGAAAGTTGATGAACCTTGGGAATATAATGTTGAGTGAAATTAGCCAAAAACAAAAGATCAAATACTATATGGTCTCACTAATATGAACTAACATTAATGAGCAAACTTTGAGAGTTAAAGTTGAGAACACAGCTTATAGAAGGTAGAAAGAGGGTAGAGATTGGGCGTTTGATGGTGAAGGAGTACAGAATGTTCAATAGGATTGATTGTAAAAATTCGGAAATGGATATCACAATACTATCTGATGCTAGCACTATATTGTAAGTACACTGAACAAAGCTGAGTGTGAATATTATTAAAAGAGGAAGGATAGAGGCATGAAAAAGGGAGGAAAGAGAGAAGATAAAGACTGAAACTATATCTTAGCAAAACCTAGAGTGGACAATGATGTTGACGAAATGTGCAAATATAAAAATGTTTTTACATGAGGGAGAACAAATGAATGTGAACAGTGCAAGATGTTGAAAATGAATGTCAAAGTGTTGAAAAAATACAATCAATGCAAATTAGAGTCCATAGTCAATAATAACATTGTAATATGCTTCTATTAAGTGCAACAAAAGCAATAGGGCAAAGCTAAATGTCAATAAGAGGGGGACATATGGGAGGGGTATGGGATTCTTGGTTATGGTGTTTTTCCTTTTCACTTTATTTTTTATTCTTCATTTTTCCTTCTTTCTTTGTGGAAGAAATGGAAATGTCCTCATATATATATATACATATATATATGTGTGTGTGTGAATTATACCAGGAACCATTTATTGTTTATTTAGAATGGGTGCTATGGTGTGTGAGTAATACTGTTTAAAAATAAACAGAAAGATACAAGTGCTGGAGAAAATATGGAGATGGAGATGCACCTATTCACTGTTGGTAAGGAAGTAAGTTGTGCAGTCCCTCCGGAGGACAGTATAGTAATTCCACAGGAGGATTCTCATAATTTGGTATATATTTGGAAAACTGAAAGAAGAGACACAAATGAGCACACTGGTATTTATGGCGGCATTAGTCAAGATTTGCAATGGATGGAGGTGGCCTAAGGGTACATCGACTGATGAACGGAAGGATGAACTGTGGTGTATCCATACAATGGAATACTGATCAGCTGCAAAAAGGAATGAAGTTATGAGGCATGCAACCAGATGATTGAATTTTGAGGGCAGGATGTTGAGTGAAATCATACAGGAACTAAAAGACAAATATTATAATGTCTCACTAATATGAACTAACTACAATGTGCAAACGCTGAGAATTGAATTTGAGAGCATAGGTTATCAGAAGAAGGCTTATGGTAAAGTTCCTGGATTATAAACTTTCACAGCAGTCACATCTATTACTAAATTATAGCTGTTATTTATAATTCTGAGATACTGAGCTATTTATGTATAACCTGATTGTTACCTGGAACTTCAGGCATCTCTGTGATACTGAGGTTCAGAGTTAGAGTTTTCCAGCTATGAAAGTTTTACAGCAACTGTTTAAAATGCTGAAAAAGAGATCAGACTTCAAGTATAGATATGGATGAAGCTGATCTGGTTAGGACTAAAGTAAATCAGACTAAAAGGTAAAGGATGATATTGATTGTATTTCAAAACTTCCATTTCTGGGTGATACCAAAAGAAGAGATGTTTATTTGGTGCAAAATTTATATTTCTGTAGCAAACCATCTAATTTAACTTATATGGTCAGTTTATCTGAACATCATAATTACGTGGAATCTTGAATAGGGAGAGAGATCTTATTGGTTAGTGTGATGCCCTGACAGTTCCCAGAGTAATCTGGGCAGAAGATGAAAAAAAGTATTTGCAAAGTCCCCTTGAGGGACTGGGGAAAAATGTGTAAGTATTACACTTCCCCACCTGGGGAAAAGCTAATATTCTCACAAGCATTGGGGTCTACCAATTTAATAGGTCGAGCCTCAATCTTGGGGATAAACTTTATGAAACTTATTCCAGCAAAGGAGCTAAGCCTGTTTATAATTATGCCTAAGAGTCACCCCTAGAGAACCTCTTTTGTTGCTCAGATGTGGCCTCTCTAAGCCAACTCTGCTGGTAAGCTCACTGCCTTTTCCACTATATGGGACATGACTCCCAAGGGTGCAAATCTCCCTCACAATGTGGGACATGACTCCTGGGGATGAGCCTTGCCCTGGCATTGTGAGATTGAGAAAGTTTTCTTGACCAAAAGTGGGAACAGAAATGAAACAAAAAGTTCACAGTGGCTGAGAGAGTTCAAATAGAGTTGAAAGGTCATTATGAAGGTTATTCTTATGCATTATAGATACCCCTTGTCAGTTTTCGATGTATTGGAGTTGCTAGAGGGCAATATCTAAAACTGTTGAACTGTAATCCAATAGCCTTGATTCTTGAAGATGATTGCATAACTACATAACTTTTAAGTGTGACCATGTGATTGCGAAAATCTTGTGACTGACACTTCTTTCATCCACTGTATGGACACTGCAGATGAGTAAGACACTACAGACAAAAAATAAATAAGTAATAGGGGAGTGTAGGGGGTATAAGATGTTTTAGATATTCTTTTTTACTTTTACTTTTATTTTTATAGTTTATAACATAATGAAAATATGAAAAAATCTATTGTGAAGATGAATGTACAACTATATGATGATACTATGAACCATTGATTATATACTTTGGAAGATCATATGGTATGTGAATATATCTCAATAAAATTGAATTAACAAAGAACCTGTAAAACTTCTGTAATAATGTAGATTACTGTATGCCCCTGCTTACATTCATATTTTTTCCCAAGGGAAAGGGCCCAATATCTTCATTCCATTCATCTTTATACACGTTATTAGATCATGTCAGAAACCTGTGAAGTGTCATTAAAAACGGCCTTCCAGATCAACACTGGCAGTGTTCAGTTTCTGCTGCTGGTTCCTTAGACCAGAAAGATGGTGAGATGTTGCAGCATCTTTGCCATCCCACACTGCACTGTACCTGAAGCCCTTTCTCAGGAGAAGCCACAGAAATCAGAAACTCAGGGATGCTAATCCCTTTATTTAAATTTTGACTCCTTTATAAAATCTGCCAATTGTTATTCACCCTCTACAAGCTCTCAGGTTTTTGTTTTTATATTTTATCCAGAATTTGTCTGCCACACATACTATTTATTTAACCAGACCTGTATTAATGAATATTTAGGATCTTTTTAATTTTGGGCCAGTGCAGTGCACATCTTTATTTGTGCCTGTTTGAGCACACATGTAAGATGATGAGAGTTGGAACTGGAGGGTTATAGAGTAGGTTCATTAAAATTATTATACAAGTTGGCTTAAAGTCTGGAAATAGAAATACTGTTATTTTATCATAAATGGTATTATCATGTCAATAATACATTTATTATATATCCATATGCATAATGCATGCTCATAGTTTATCAAATATTTTAAATGTATTAAATGCATTCAAATGTTTTCAGTGTGGCCACCCTATAGTCACTATCAAATGCTTTCTGAAATTTCTGTGGGTGCTGAACAATATCCCCTGGTATAAGTAGCCAAGGGGGGTTTTGAATGTTCTTTCTCTGGAAGATTAGAAGAGGCATTTTGATCTATCTGCAGTATGTTAAAGGTGGCCATCAATAGACATGGGGCAAGTGAACCTAGAGGCAGCAAGGCCACACAGGGCACTTGGTTACCCTAAGAGGTACCCTAGCTCACCTCTTAAAATAGGGCTTAGACAGTGGTGGCAAGCTGTTCTTCCAGCTTTGCCTTGTCTTATGCTGTGAGACCATCAGGGAGACATTGTATTTGCACAACCCTGGAGCACAGAAGATTGCATTAATGATCACTGGAAGTCTGGATGATGCAAAGGAACCTCATCTGTACTGCCCATCCTCCAGTGTAGGCTGGGCCCATTCTTGCCAAATAGCAGACGTCCCAAAGAGCAAATATGAGGAATTATTAAACCTTCTTCTCTTAATTTCCATTTTGATTCAAAAATCACAGGAGACTGTGATCTTACTTTATGATTCTTTTTTCCCCATGAAGTTGAAGTGGGTAATCTGATATTTATTAGTTGGTAGAAGTAGGACTTTTCCTTATAGCATTAAATAATCCTTTTCATGATAGTATTTTACCTTACAAATGGCAAATAGATCAAGATGTGACCTGCCTAGGAATATTTTCAAGGGAGGTTTGAGGATTCTGATAAATCCCCCATATTGTGTGCAGGTTGGAATCCCCCTATCATGTCTGGTATGCTTTATGCTAGCATCGCTCACCACATTAGTTAGAGAAAGTTAACTGAATATGGGAAAAGTCTTGGTGCTTCCGTTTCACATTCAGTGAAGTCATTTTTCTAATGAATCCCCAAAACATAAGAAAGATGCCATTACTCTCAGGCTTTTTCATACATTTTCATCCAGGAAATACTTATGAAACCCCCACCTTGTGCCAAGCACCAAACTAGAACCTGAGGGGACTACAAACATGAAATCTCTTTAGACCAGCTTAAAGTAGGGTCCCAGTTAGTTTCTTGCCCAGGATGGGTTCAGATGTCAGATACTTTATGTATGTCAAAGCAATGGTATCCATAGTCCAAGAGAAATATAGTTTCTATCCTCTTGGGGTTTACAGGTTAGGAGAGAAAATAAATGCTAAGAAAACATGAACGTATGAATTCAGAGTGAAGTGAAAGTTATGTTCCTGCTTTACATCGGGTAACCAGGTGGTAAAACCAGCCGAAATGTCCCTCCATCCCCACCTGGCAGCCAACATCCAATAACAATAAGCTCTGGCTTTTTTTTTATGTTCCCTCCCTTCCTTCATTTCATTCCTTCCACTACTTTATTTCATCCTCCCTTCCAAGCAGTATTTATTTTTGGAGTGCCTCCTATGCCCTAAGCTCTGGTTTAGAGCTGCATATGTAGTTGCAAACAAGATGCACAAAAGCACTCCAGCATCCACTGCTGCATGGCTGCCAGCACCCAGCCCACAGGGCACTCTCCCCTCAGAGCTTTTACAAAGTGGATGTGTCCTTTCCTTCTCTGGCCACAGGTATCGGAATGCCCAGGATGATAAATCAGAGGACTGTCTTGTGGAAATCAATTTCCAAGGGTTTGGAGATAGCTGGACATTGTTTCTCAAGAAACAGGGCTGTGCAAATGGTCAGTTTCTTGGAGCTCTCCGTGTATATTGTGGGACACTAGAATTCCTAATCACAGACTTGGGTGTCCTTACCTCTGTTCTTCCTTTGCAGAACCACAGAAGTGAAATAAATGAGCTGCAGGAATAGGCGTTTCTTCGAGGCTGGAGGCATTACAATCCCTTCTCTGAATATAAGAGCTGGCTTAAAAAGGCAGTAGTCACTGAGAGGATGACTTTGAAGAGGTCTTGTGGTTATGAAGGTTTTATGATGATTGCGGGTCTTTGCAAATTCTCCTTGGGTAACTGATTCCACACCGACGAGATTGCACAAACATTCCTTAACATCAGTCTGTGGCTTTGTTAGACAGAATTAAAAGAACTCTGTGCCCCTTCCAGTTCCCAGTGATACCCCAAATATGTCATTCACATGACCGGATTTTTTTCATAATTGAACTCTGGGTCTCCTTTTTTTCTTAAAAAAAAAATCACATATGCTAAAGCCTGCATGGTGTTGAAAATTAAAAAATGCTTAAGTCAGATCACTATCCTACAAAAGCCTGTAAATGAGGAGATGAGGAGATGAGATTCATCAATTAAATACATACATACATGCACAAATACAAACAGATTGAAAAATTACTAAGGATAACAGAAAGTGTTCATTCAACAAAGAGTCACCAAAAACTTGTCTATTTTCCAGGCATGTTCTGGAGCCAATACAGAGCTTTTACTATAGGGAAATAGATAGATAATAAACAATAAATATATAACTTCTGATAATAGAAAACTCCATAAGGAAAAAAAATAAAACAGGGTGAAAAGAATTATGGGTGAATATGATATTTGTGTAGAGTGTGGTCAGGAAAGCCCTCTCTGTAAAGGCAATACTTGAGTTTAGGGCATATGAAAATGTGTGTGGACCCTGAAGGATGCAGAAAAAATACTTTGTCTTTCAAGTAAGACAGAAGAAACATTTGGAGGACTGACATGATCCGATGTATGTTTTAAAGGGATCACATGCTCACCTATATTGAGAAGAGACTTCAGGTAATAAACGTAGAAGCAGGAGACCAGTCAGAAGGCTAGTGCGATGAGTCAGATGAGAGTTGATGATAGGTTGGCAGCAGGGGTGACAAGAATTGGCTGATTAATAGAAATATTTTGAAGGTAGAATTGATAGGGACTGGTGCTAGGTCATATATGAGGTGTAAGAGAAAGGAAGGAGCCAAGATGACACCAAGGTTTCTGGCCTGAGTGAACTGAAGAATTGTTAGTTCAACTAGTGCTTCTGGTTGGAATAAAGAAGACTGGAGGAGGGTCTTGTTTGGGTGGTATGGAAATGAAGGGAGGGATGGGATATCTGGAACTCAGATTTTTCACATTAATTTAAGAAACCTATGAGACTTCCAAGAGGAAATGTCAAGCGGGCAATTAGATAAACAAACCTGGAGTTCAAGGGAGAATAACAAAATGAAGATATAAATTTGGGAGTATTGAAAACACTGAGAGGATGAGATAAGAAAGGAAGGGCATGTATATAGAAAAAAAGAAGAGGTTCAAGGGCTGAGCCCTACAATACTCCCAAAATTTAAAGTTCAGAGCGAACATAAAGAGTCAGTAAAAAGAGATTAAGGAGTATTCAGAAAGGGGAGAAGACAACCAGTCAAGGCTGTTGTCCTAGAATTTAAGAGTAGAAAGTATTTCAAGGAGCAAATATTAGTCAACTGTACCAAATGCTGCTGTTTGTGCAAGTAAATTAAGGACAGGTGAATAAACTGATTTTAGCAAAGTGGAGGTCATTGATGACTTTGGCAAAAGTGGTGTGATAGGATGACAGGTTATTCAATGGAGGGTCAAGAAAGAAGGAACAAGTTTCACTACTGGCTGTGAGGGAGGAACTAGAATGAGACTAGTTCTCCTGCCATCAACAGTTAAAAAAAAACAAGATGACATATATGGAAATAACCCTTCTCAGCCATTGGAAAAGAGACAGGGCAGGATCTCTGGCTTCTCTGCTGTAACCGAGAAGTCATGATTCAAGGGATGATTTTGATTGCTGAATCATCATTATAAATATTCTTTTTTGATTTCTGGTATATTGGAGTAGACAGAGGGAAGTACCTGAAATCTTTAAGCTGTAATCCAGCTACCTTGATCTCTGATAATGATTGTATAGCTTTACCTTCTGCCCCTGTAATTATAAAAACCTTGTGAATAACCTTCATTGGTACCCAGTTATCCAGTTTTTCAACTTTAGAGTCTTAAAAACACTAAAGACAGCCTTTAATGTTTATTAATGAAGGGTCTTGGGTGAGCTCAGAACTAACCCACCCCAAGTCCAAAGTCATCTTGATAACCGAGACTGGATCTAATCAAAATGGACTTTGTCTGATATGTGCAGTAGCTTAGACTTTAACCTACAAATCACCTATGTGTAATACTAAAAATCATGTCCATCATATTAAGGCTGCCATTTTCTTCCATATGTTCTGTGATTAAGCATGTAATCAATCTGCACATGCTCAATAATTATATCACCTCCAATTTCATTGGCTGGGACCACTATGCTTATTATCCTAAACCTTGCCCATCATTTTCTCTAATAAAACTATCAGAATTACTGCAGTTTGGAGAGACAGATTTGGGACTACTAGGCCATCTGTTCTCCTACTACATGCCTAGTAATAAATTCTTTCTCTCTTTTAAACCCCAGTGTCTCAGGAACTTGCTATTGAGCCCATTGGGCAAAAGGTCCACAGTGTTTGTCTGGTAATGCTGCCAGCAGCCCATGGGCCCCCAGAATCAGATTGTCTTGGTGTGGCTCTGCACCCTGTGGAGAGTAATGAATAGTTACAGATTGAGGAAGTAGTTTAAACACTCACCAATTTTGGCAACTTCCCGGAAGAGCTCTTCTGATACTTCTAATATCTCAAGTGAAATCCCTAATGAATTTTTTTTAAGAGGATGAAATTCCAGAAAATGGACCCTTCTTTATGTTGCTCAGGGTCAGATAGGAGCTGGAAATTATAGCTATTTGAGATTAAGTCATGATGGAAAATTCTTAAAATGCAAATCTTAAAAGATGTTGCAGACCTGTGTGTATCTGGGAGCACCCTCCATCTCAGTTTTGATGGTTATGAATTACAATATATTACTGTAGCCAGGATATTGCTTTTATACCAGCATAGTGCCAATGCCCTGTGGGACTAGGTATCTATGGACATCCATCTCATCATTAGAGTGAATCTGAAATGAAAGTGTATTATGATAGAACAATTGAACAGTATCCATTTTGTGAGACTACTTTTTCTTCAGATACAAGTTAGAAGCATGCTTATGCTCAGAAGATGCATCTCAAGAAAAAGAATCTATTCTTTAGCAATATTAATTGGTAATTTCAAACTGGTACTTAAAATTCTTTTATGATACATTAGACATAGTCTGGAGTATAATACCCTTCATCTGTGAAGTTGATTGCAATCAACTTTTACCTATTTGAGATGCTGGTTACCTTTCTGTGCTGGTTTGAAAGGATATATGTACCCTAGAAAAGCTATGGTTTAATCCTAATCCCATTTTGTAAAGGTGGCCATTTCTTCTAATCCCTATTCAGTATTGTATGTATGAAACTGTAATTAGATCTTTCCCTGGAGATGTGACTCAATCAAGAGTGGTTGTTAAACTGGATTAGGTAGAGATATGTCTCCACCCATTTGGGTGGGTCTTGATTAGTTTCTTGGAGTCCTATAAAAGAGGAAACATGGAGAAAGTGAGAGATTCTGAGAGAACAGAGAATGCTGCAGCACCATGAAGCAGAGAGTCCACCAGCCAGTGACCTTCGCAGATGAAGAAGGAATACGCCTCCCGGAGAGCTTCATGAAAGGGAGCCAGGAGAGAAAGCTAGCAGACAATGCAGTGCTCACCACATGCCTTTCCAGATGAGAGAGAAACCCTAACCCTGTTTGCCATATGCCTTCTCACTAGAAAGAGAGAAACCCTGAACTTCATCAACCTTCTTAAACCAAGGTTCCTTTCCCTGGATGCCTTAGATTGGACATTTCTATAGACTTATTTTATTTGGGACATTTTCTTGGCCTTAGAGCTATAAACTAGCAACTTTTTAAATTGCCCTTTTTAAAAGCCATTCCATTTCTGTTATATTGCATTCCAGCAGCTAGCGAACTAGAACACTTTCCTAGTTCGTGGATTTAAAAAAGAGCCATATGCAGTTTTGTTACCTCAGTTAGTCCAAAAATAGGGAAAGCAGGAAGCACGATATTGTTTTAAAGCTCAAAAGTCCTGTAAAAGGACTATGTGCAATAAAATGCCCAAACTCCATTTTGAATAGTTTTTAAGGTGACTAAAAAGAAAGATTACTGAAGTAGCTTGGGTTTATATAAAAAAATAAGAATAGAGCAACCTTTTGTGCATTTATACAGATCAGATTAAAAGGTCAATAACTTTATATTTTTACTCTAATTAAAGGGTCTAAATGAAATTAGAACGTGTAAGCTTTTAAGAGTTAAAATCAAGTCTGTTTGGGGAAAACATGTGCCTACTGTAAACCATGGACTATAGTTAACAGTAATATTTTAACACTCTTTCATCAATAGTAACTAGTGTACCACACAAATACTATGGTCAATAATAGGGGGATATTGGAGGTGTTTTTGTTTGTTAATGCTTCTGGAAAGCAATAAACCAGAAATGGAACAGCTTTTTAAAAGGGAACTTATTAAGCTACAAGTTTACAGTTCTAAGGTCATGAAGATGTTCCAGATTAAGGCACCAACAAGAAGTTACCTTCACTCAAGAAAGGCTGATGCTGTCTGGAACCCCTCTAGCATCTGTGGAGGCACCTGGCTGGCATCTGCTGGTACTGTGCTCCCAGCCTCCACTGCCTTCAGCCTCTGTTTCCTATGGAAGTCCCTCACTTGGCTTCTCCTGGGCTGGCTTTCATCTCTTGGTTTCCGTTGGCTCCCTCCAGGTTCTGGCTTGCTTAACATCTCATGGGAAGGCACATGGCGACATTGGCTGGGTCTTGCATCTCGAATGGTCTCTGCTGGTCCAGCTTTGAAGGTTTTTTGAAAATATTTCCCTCTTAAAGGATTCCAGGAAGGGACCCACCCTGAATGGGTGGAGACATGTCTCCATGGAAACCATCCAATCAACAGGTCCCACCCACAGTTGGGTAGGTCTAATCTCCCTGGGAACAACTTAACCAAAAATAAACCACCCAACAATACTACATGAGGATCAAAGAACATGGCTTTCCTGGTGTATGACACAGTTTCAAACTGGCACAGAAAGATTTGGGTTTTCTTTTTTCTTTTTATTTCTTCTGAAGTAGTGAAAATATTCTAAAATTGATCATGGTGAAATATGCATAACTATGTGATAATGCTGTGAGCCATTGATTGTACACTTTGGACAGTTTGTATGGTGCATTAAAAATCAAGTCTGAAATGTAATGAAGGTGATTTATTTATACTTCTGTTAGCATGGACTAAAACCTCATGCTTTTGTCCAAAAGATGATACCTTCTACTCCTGTGCTGTAGCCAGATAGTGACCATTCTAAATCCAGTTCACCAAATTTTATTAAGCCACTTGCCATTTTATCATCTTTGGGCTACCTATTAAATAAAATTCACTATTTAAGTGAACTTCGTTATGTTTCCTGTTGTAGATCAGAAACAGTAATACAAAATAGGAAAGCTTCATGAAAATGACAGTAACTTTTCAGGCGAGTGGAGGTACAGGTTACATATTTCAAAGTAAGTTGTTAAATATTTCCATTGAATTTTTGGAGATAGTCAAAGAAGTAAGAGAGAAAAATTTCTGGAGGATGACCATGTCTCTACCTGGAATTAGTTTCAAGGGTAGCTTATGATAGAAATAACTCAATTTGAAGATTATAAACACATAGCTAATTCAAAAAAATTTTCTTGGCATAAAACTGAGAATGTTGTAAATAAACCGGCACCAGATATTTCACTTAAATGGATATTGCAATATTGAGGTCAAAAACTATTTTATCTCTCTTTGCTGTTTTGTTTCCCCTTCTGCCACTTTCCTGGGTATTGGGGAGTGGTGTGACCATGTCACAAATTCAGCAATATAGGAAAAAAATTGTTAGTTAACATATGATGACACTGCATTTTTACACCACTGAATTTTCAACCGCTTGAGCTCTTCTTCCCTAGGTATCACTAATGATATTCCCCTGTGGATTTGAGGTGGGAAGGACACTAATATCTTACTTAATTTAATATGAAAAGAATGAACTCCCCTTAAGATAATCCATGTAATCCATGTTGTGGAAAATTCAGTGTGAGAGTCAAGGAGGTAAGGGCAGAGGAGCAAAATGGTATCCAAAGTTATGAACCTTTTAAAAAATAAAATCCTTTCTGAAATCCACTCATTATCATACTTACTTCAATAATATAAATTCTAACATAAAGCCTGTTACTGAATTGGGCCTATTTTCAACTTTTTCCTGGGCTGCTCACTTGCAGCTGTGAGTCTAGTAGCATTCTTTGAAGTCCTGGTGTAACTTACAGTATGTCAAGTACTTAATAGCACAATGATAAATTGGACTTTATATTTTTTCTGACTTAATACACAACTCTAAACCATTATGAAAGTTGCTTAGCCTCTTAATGATTCCCGGGAAATTTAGTTTGGGGCACGGATTTGATTGAGTATTATTCAGTGTCAGTTATGCAAATAAGTTCTACAATTATACAAATATTTGTGTAATGTTTTAATTCAATAGCTGTGATTTTTCTTTAATTCTGTTTTCACTCTAAAGTAATTTTGAATTATCATGCTGCCTCAATTTATAGAGATCTGGGTTAATATATATAAAGGCATAGCAGCCATTTGTTAGATTTCTTAATAGATAGCATATAATAATAAATCAAGGATTTGAAACAACAAAAGAAAAGACGTGGAACAGGACCGTGCTCTCAAAAGAAGGAAAACACACACATTGAAGCTTACAATCACCATGGCTTTCTGCCTGGAAGTACTTGGCAGACTGGTGTACAGGGAGAAGGAATCAAGAGTACAGAGATCTCACCATGATGAGGAGACGGTGTTGAGAGACCGGAGTTGCTGAGGTAATTGGAATTTGTGGGTAAGCTTCCCAGAGAAGTGGAAGCCAAGCCAAGAAGTAGTTCCAGAAATCCACATAGGGATTCCCTTGAGTACTGGGCTAAATATTAAGCTGCACCTGCATGGGAGATTTCACAAGCCTAGCAGAGAACAATAATTGAAGAGCTGTAAGTGGAATGGAGATTCCAGGCACACTGAACTAGAATTTCATCAACAAGAGGCTACTGAACATTCCAGGCAACCATTGAGACGTTAGACGAACCCCAACTCGGGAGCAGAGTTCCTTAACCAAAGTGAAAGGATTACCCTAGAATTATCCAAACAAAGCTTTTAGAACACTTTAAAATGATCAAAATTGCATACAAATTGGATGCCTTTTAGAAAAATATTGCATCTTCCAAATAAAGATACGAAAATCCAATCACTCAACAACATAAAGACAATATACAATTGAGGAGACATACAATAAAGTAGGAAAATGAGAACCATAATGAAAATAGAAATCAGTCTACAGAAACAAACTTAGAAACACAGAAATCTTAAATTGGCAGACAATGATTTTAAAACAGCTTTCATAAATATGTTCATGGAGTTCAAGGAAAACATGAACATAATGGGGGGAATAAGTAGGACATCTCAGTAAAGAAATATAAAGTATTTTTTAAAAAAAGAACTAAATTCTAAAACTAAAAATGCAATGTATAAAGTGAAATAGCCAATGGGTGAGTTTAAGGACAGACTGGGCCCTTGCAGAAGACAAGATCAGGGAACTTGGAGACAAGGCAATTGAAACAATTTGATTTGACCTACATAGAAGCTTTTAAAAAAGAAGAGAGAATCAGTAACTTGTGAGTAAATATCAAGGAGTCTAGCATTGTGTGATTGGAGTCCTAGAAGAAGAGGACTTCTGTGGCAGAAGAAATAAAACTATTTGCAGAGATAATGGTGAAGAATTTCCAACATTTGATGAAAAATATTAAACAAAGAAATTATCAAGAAGGACAAGCATAATGAACACTATATCCAAGTCCACTATAATCAAATGGCTAAAAGCCAAAAATAAAATCTCAAAAGCAGGCAGAGTAAAAGGACGTGTTACATACAAGGGAACCAGGAGAACTATGACTCCTTGTCAGAAACAATGGAAAATCACTGAACAACATATTTAAAGTACTGAAAGGAGAAAAAAATCTCTACCTAGAATTCTATATTCAATAAAAATATCCTTCAAAAATGAAAGCAAAAATCTAGAAATTTCTAGATAAATAGAAAACAGAACATTCATAGCCTACAAAACAGGAAATGTTAAAAAAAAAAAAAGTTCTTCAGTTTGAAGAAAATGATGCTATATGGAATCTTGGATCAACCCAAAGAAATGAACAGTGCTCAAAATGGTTAGATATGGGTAAAAAATAAAATACATTTTTTTGTTGTTTCTTAATTTCTTTAAAAGTTAACTGACTCACTAAAGTCAAAATGTTTTTTAATGAGTTATGGAGTTTTATAATATAGAGAGAGGTAAAATTTTGACAGCAAGATATCAAAAGATAGGAGGAGGTCAATAGGAGCATACCATTGGAAAGTTCTTATGTTACATGTGAGGTAATATAAAATTAATTTATGATAGATTGTGATTAGTTAAAAATGTACATTGTTTACCCTAAAAAATAAAACAAAGAGGAATAGCTAAAATCTAATAGAAGAGATGAAATAGTCATCTAAACCATCCTCATTTAATCTCAAAGAAGGCAAGAAAGAAGGGATAATGGATCAAAGGAGGCACTGGGACAATCAGATTACAGTCATAGAGTACTATGTTTAAACCCAACCATATTGGTAATTATAATAAATGTAATTGACTAAACACTCCAATCAAAAGGCAGATATTGTTAGACTGGACAAAAATAGCAAGACCTTAATATATACTGTCTGCAAAAAAATAAATATTTTAAATATAAAGACATAGATAGGTTAAAAGTAAAGGGATGAAAAAGATATTCCAGAAAACACTATTTGTAAGAAATCTGGAGTGGCTGTATTGATACCAGATAAAGTAGATTTCAAAATAAAGAGTATTACCAGAGAAAAAGAGAGCTATTTCATAATGACAAAAAGGTTAATCTGTTAAAAGGACATTGTAACCATAATGTAAAACCTTTACTTCCCCATAGAATGGTGAAATTAAGACTGACAACATCAACCTTTGGTAAGGCTGTAAACACTTAGACTTCTTATACATTGCTAATGGAAGAGTAAAATGGTATACCCATTTTGGATATCAGTCTGGTAAGTTTTTCACACTGTTAAACTTATACCTACCTATGAACTAGCAATTCATTCCTAGATAAATAACAAGAGAAATGAAAACATATGCTTTAAAAAGACATGGATAAGAACTTTCATAACAACTTGACTTAAATGGCCCCAAACTGATGACAAACCAATTGTCCACTGACAGGAGAATGGGGGGACAAAAAGTGGTAGAATGGAGTACTACTCAGTAATTTAAAGGAATGGATGAACCATAGCAACATAAACACATAGCAACATGGATAAATAGCCAAAAAAAATTTTTCATTGCAAAACAACACAGATAGAAAGAATACACACTGAATCACCTACATAAAGTTCTAGACAGGAAAAGCTCATCTATTGTGATAATTCAATAATTCGCTGTTTGTTTCTGGGTTGGTGAGTGGTGGCAGCATTAAACTGGGTTGAATGAAGCACAGGCAGCCTTCTGGGTAATGGAAGTACAATGTATCTTGATAATGGCATGGTCACACCAATGAAAGTGCTTGTTTAAACTGATCAAACTGTACACCTAAGTGCTCTGCATTTTGCTGTATTATTATTATTAGGCCTCAATTTAGAAAAAGTTTATGAAAAGGAAAAAGTTTAAAAATATATGATAAAAAATAAAAGTATAAGCTGCCCAACGATGTACGCTATGTTAAAAAGCACAAAAACCTATTTCTGTTGATACAAATATGTATGTGTATATAATTAAAAATAATATTTTTAAATTAAAATAGTCTGACAGTGGCTTTTCTTGTTTGACTCAGCACTAATAATAACTAACGATAGCATGATCTTGTTTACATTTTACATCAGCCTTTCTAAAGTGGCTTATTTTACTTGCTTTATTTCACACATAAACCAGAGTATTAGAGTAACCTGACTTGTTCACATCCTTTTGGGTGGGAGAGGGGTGACTTGAACCCATGTCCATCTTACTCCAAAGTGTGTGCCTTTAACCACTGCAATATACTCCCCCCACACACACAATAAGGGCACAGGCACTCCCTGAGGAGTCTTCTGGATCTCTTCAGGACATCACAGAATCTCTCCAGGCTCCACCTCTGTTCTCCATCCTTGTTCTCTTTGGGAGCTTCCAGGTTCCATCCTATCATCGTGTACCTGGTTCTAACTTCCCACCCAGCTCCATCAAAATGATGTTTCTTTAAGAATATCTGCTTGGCTTTTGTCTTTCATTTTCTGCCTCGATGTTGTCTTTTAGCTCCAACTAGCTCCACACTCTCTGAAGCCCTCAGGCCAGTTCTGTTCCACGCTTGCAAAGTCCCGTCATTCTCAGAAACCCTGTTCAGGTCTAGAACCCTGAGCCCAGCTTTTCTAGGGACTTTGGATAATGCATATTCACTGCAGCTGAAACCCATTTTCACCCTGTGTGGAAACGTTGAACTAGTATCCTTGCTGAATTCATTTAATGAGACTGAACTCCACTTCCTTTCTACTAAAAAAAATTCAAATTTTGTTTTTCAAAAAAAAAGGTACAGGATGGGGAGAATTTTACATTCACCAATACAAACCTCAAATGTGTTGGATCTTAAGAAAACCTGTCCTTATCTACGAGAGTTTTAAATGCATAGCTTGCAGATTCTGATAACTCAATCACCTTATGTTTTCTAAAATGCAAAAATGATTCCACTAGCTAAGGCCAGATCTGGCAAGAAAGCAAGAGAAATAAGTAATGGATTAGGATATAAAACAAACAACCTTTCAGCAAGTTGTGCCTTTTAACCTTGGAAAATCCTCTGGTGCCTTGGAGAACACAGGTCAATGTATCAGTCTTTCACTTTATGAAATTATTAGTATTAAAAAATAACTCTGAGCAAGCAACAAAACATAGCACAGTGCTTTCTACAAATAAAATTTAATTTGCTATCTCAAGAGTTGCTGGCTTTTATCGCCAAAGATTGGAGCATGGTATTTTCAGAAAAGAAGTTTTTTTTTATCTAGTTTGGAGGAAACATGGCCAACATTAGTTCCAAATATTTTATTTCAAACATAAAGCACAGAACCAATACTAATAAACAACAGACTCTTATGCCAACATTGGTGCATGTTTTTGTTATTGCATTATATTCCATGAGAGTTATTGTGCATAATTAAATAGAAAAAAAACCCTTGAACTTGGAATTATAAAACCGTCACCACAAACCAACAATTCCACTTGATGTGTATTAAGTCATTAAATTTATTATAAAAAAAGGAGAAAGGAGGGGAAAAAATCTTTTCCTTGTAAATCATTAAAAATGCATGAAGGTTGAAAGCATAGCAAACAGCCCATACATTTGCTTAAGGAACTACTGCAAAAGAAGGAAATGCAATTCAGAACAGAAAATGAGGTTTTCTTTAAATCAGAATGGTCTGTTATCAAAATGACTACCACGTGGGCCTTTGGGGAGAAAAGACTTATAAATTCTAAGAATGCAAACGTTGGTTCCAATGCCTTGGAATGAAGAATGCAAGGCGGCGGGTGGGGGGGGGGGGAACAACGGGGGACACTGTGGTCTAAGGATGGGCTGTTATGAGATCTGTGAATAGCAAGAAGACTCAGAAAACGCATGCTGAGTTAGGACCTGGTTTCT
The DNA here is from genome assembly GCF_023851605.1 of Tamandua tetradactyla. Taxonomy (NCBI): domain Eukaryota; kingdom Metazoa; phylum Chordata; class Mammalia; order Pilosa; family Myrmecophagidae; genus Tamandua; species Tamandua tetradactyla. Next base: position 39,597,013 of record NC_135346.1, on the reverse strand, counting down.
GGACAAGGGTCAATCCAGATGCAGTCCATCCACCCTGCATTACATTCATACTGAAAGCCAGAACAACTGTTTTGCAGTTGTTTAGGTATCAGACATTATGTCAGTCTATACATGAATAAACAACTCATGCCACAGACTAGCCTGTGATAGCAGTGAGTTTGCTCTGAAAAGTTTTTTCTTAATATGCTACAACTGCAAGACCTTAAAGAGATGAACAGAAGCAGAGGGAAGGGGATCAAGGCACTCCAGCTGGTACACGGTCAAAGTTCTTTTAGTTGCCAGGGACAGATACCCATTCACACTGACTTAGGTAGTGTGCCTCAATTGAAGGGATATGGATGTCTAGGTCAACCAAAGACTGGAAACTAAGTCCCGCTAGAGCACTTAAGAGCTGATATTGGGGGGTGCAAGGGTAGTTCAGTGGTAGAATTCTCGCCTGCCATGTGGGAGACCAGGGTTTGATTCTTGGCCCATGCACTTCCCAAAAACAAACAAAAATTCAACAAATGGTGCCGTAGTAAAGGGATACTCCCATGGGAAAAGAATGAAATGTGACTCCAGTCATACAGCATACAAACAAACAAACAAAAAGAACCGATATTAGGAAGTAAGGCACGGAGGCTCCTCCCTCTGCCTCTCATGATGTCACCTGTTAGCCTTTTGGGAGAAAGGACTCTAAGTGAATATAGTGCATTTCCCTTTACTGTTCTGTTTTCTCATGCTCACTAGACATCTGCTCCATTTCTGTTATGCACACCAGCCTTTTCAATTTGACTGCTACCATGGCCTAAGTAGAATCTCACCTTCACGTGGCCTCTCATTTGACTGACTCTGCCTCTTTCTCTCTTAATTCAATTTAAAAATAATGATAATAATGGCGACTCATTGGCCTAGATTGGGTCCCAGGTTTATTCCTGATCAATCAACATGGTCAGAAGAATTGGTCAGCTGCCCAATCACCAGGGTGGGGACAGAGTCTCTGAAAAGAGAATAAGGACATAACAAACAAATTGAGGGGAACATTCACAATCATCAGCAAGCTATGGAACTAGTCATTAATAGAAATTGAACTCATATCAAATCTATGGTAACATAGGGTTATATATACAACTATTTATATATAAATAATTACTATTGTTCCTCAATTTTAAAATGAATACATTTTTCACATTTTAACATTTTTGAAAATGAGATGCAGTTTGCAATCAACTCATACATTAATGCAGCATTTCTTTTACTTCATCCTCATAATAGCTGCTATTAAATAGGTGATGCATCTTGTTCAAGTTTCTCCAAGTTTCTCAAAGAAACACGGGAAGCATGATTCCACTGGCTCATAGTTTTGTCAAAAGCTAAATATTAAATCCCTCAACATAAAATTACTTTTAAGTACCATCTTCCTAATTGTTCTGTTTTTGTCTCACTTTCACTTGGAAGATGACAATTTCATCATTTCAACAGGTAATTCCCCAACCCCATCATGTTACCCTATTCTCTGATATCATGCCTAAATCATCTCTCTCTGGATTAACTCATTATTCCAATTAAAGTCTTTGATATATGTCAAAGACATGCCCTTATTTGTGGCAGAGCCATAAAAAATGGATTGCTGTAATTCCTTCTATAAATCAGTTTCTCTACTCCATTCCCTTAATTATATGCTGTTTTTGTCTGGAATCACTCCAATGTCTAGAATTTTTTTATAACCTAGAAGTGTGTCTAAAATTTAAGTATTGGATGCCAATGCAGTCTGACAGACCCACCCTTCCTCTTTTGTGATGCTCCCTTACACACAGTCCCAAGTGAGACCTTACCTCTTGCTAGATGCTTTGACAAAGAACTAACTCCTCTAGACAAGGATGTTTGTTCACAGTGAAGATTGGCCATTTGAATTCTTTTCACCCAGAGAACTAAACTTTTATCTTTCCTTCCAACTGAATCTTCTCTTATTATTTCCTAACTCAGGGTTATTTACTTAGCCTGGTAGTTACCAAAGAGTGCTACAAACTGACATCATACAGAATGGCTCTGATGGGATAGAAAGGCCACATTCTCCTACTTAGTTTTAGTTCCAATCATGGCATCAATGTACTCTGTGGCCTTAGGAAAGGAGTTAAGGTCTCTGGGCCTAGTAAATGGTTAGGAAGATGGGCAGGACTAGGTGAGTCCTAAGACACCTTCCGTGTTCTCATTCTATAATATCATTTCTCAATGGCCTGGTTAACATTTGTCTGAGTTCTCACAGGCTCAAAATCAAACCAAGTCCTGGACCAACACTTGCAATACCTAGTCAACTCTATAGTTCATCACCTATATTCTGTATCTGTCAGTAGGTGACCATTTAGGCTATTTCGAAGTCCCACCTCCCACCAAACACACACACTCAAACACACACACACACACAAATTTTGCTTTGGAAGTGAATCTCTATGGAATTCAATCCCGTAGGAGTTCAGCTCTGTATCATTTTATTTCCTGAAGGATACATTTGAAAAAGATGTCCTCATCCTTTACTTTGATAAAAAGTAGTTTTGGATAAGAAACTACTTATCTGCAATTATTTATGGTATTTCCAATGATTTAATATGCTGGAAAACGTATAGCCCATGGCCTGCCCTTTGACATTCCTTTTGTGTTTTTATTTTAGCATATTCTTTCTTCAGGCTCAGCCCCCTTGATGTCAACCAGCTATACTTGGACTGAATAATGACCACTATGAGACCCTCTCCTGGATTTTTAAGTTTGGAGCCCCCATTTATCTGGCATCTGGGTTCATCTCAAAACTTGCTAAATGAAGCAATAACTGCTGGAAATCAAATGGGCACAGTACCAACTCCCATAATCTCCTAGGAGGCACACCATCCTGACCTGCTGATCCATACAGTGTACATTATGCTCAGATTTCTCAAGAATCCCCTCACTGGCCTTTCGTCAATAGTGACTTTTGCAAGGTCTTCCTTATTTTCCAATTGACTAAATTTATTTTCCTAATTTCTCTTAAAGACAGGTTTAAAAGAAGTCTTAATTGTGCAGCTTTTTAATGACCTTTTTCTTACAGGACTGTCCTCATTCCTAAATAGGCCTTTATTCTACCCTCATCTTAGATAAATTGATCTATCTCTATCTACCTATCTAGCTATCTAGCTAGCCTAATATATAGCCTCAAGTATAATATGCAAGGAATTGCATGCCTGGATTAGGAGGCACTCAACCAACCCCTTCCTTTTCCTTACCATCCCTTTCCCCTGCTCTGGGCTTCTAGTTATATCTTTGATCTCTCTTGCCCATTGGAGCTAAAACTCTGACGTATCCTCCTGAGACTAGAGAACATCCACTGCTACAAAGACCTTTTTGTTCCAGCGAGACCTGCATCCCATGGGCTCTGGGTGCTGCTGTCTCTGCAAATGCCAATTCATATTTAAGATTCAGTAGGATCATCAATGCTATACCTGGTTTATTTCATGGGAGAACTGTCCTGGACTCCCAAATAATACGATGTGTGTGTGTATATATGTGCATTAATTCACTGAAAAAGCTGCTTCCCCAGGGTTCAATGTTGCACCCAGAAGATCTGAATCAGCACATATTCCAGGGTCTTTTGAACCCAGAGCAATCATTGTCTTTACCAGTACAATGGGGACTAAAGCTTCTAGATCCATGTCCTTCAATCCTGGAAGTTTAGTTTGGTAGTTTCAAGGCCTCCCCTCCACCAAGTGAGTCTTGATCAAAGATATCCAGCCTGCTCCAACAGAGTTCAACAACCTAGAAGTGTAGAAGCTAGAGGAAAAGGTCTCAGTCCTGACCATCACAGAAGGTCCCTAAGCAACCTGTGCAAATTTCTACCCACTCCTCCACGTGCTTGGCCAGCTGCCTCAGTGCATACTTTAAAATCTTTTCCACAGGCCTTAAAACATTTTGTTAATGCCTTCTCTCAACGCTTCTTTCTGAGGCTCTATCCACACCTGGCTGACTATTTTAACTGTCTGGGCTGACTGGCCAACTTGGTCTAACAACAACTGTGATGGTGTGAGTGTTTTTTCACTGAATAAACTGCTTTTACTTACTTGACCAGTCAAGCAGATTAAAAAAAAAAAAAACAGGTTACATGTGTTTCTTAAAAATTCAACCATTTTTAGCACTTTGATCAGTGGTTTGGTGAAATTTAACTGATTGTTACTTCAGTCTGACACAAGTTGAGGCTTAAAACTTCTTTTACCCATGAATCTCCTCATTTCTCTAAGAATAATGCAGAAAGACCAGTCAACCCTGTTCTCTGCTTTTCCCATCTGCTCATTGGGCATAAAATCTGTCATTCCCCACTTAACTGCTTCAGATCAAGACCTTTGAGTATAGGGAGAACCAGGTCCTTTTCCTGACTTTGCCACTCCTGGCTATGTGGATTTGAGCAAGTCATTTCATATGCTTTGTACCTCAGACCTTCAACTGTGAAATGGAAGCATATGGTAGCCTTGCTATGAGGAGTAAATTAGAGAATGCATGAAATATCACAGTGAATATGCAATATTCTTCCAAGAACCCCCCTTAAGTATAACATGCAAGGAACCGCATGCTTGAAACTTGCCTTCACCACTTCCAACTTAAATAAATCATTGTAAGCATTTTAAACTGTTCAGGTCTTTGACATTCAGTACATTGACAATACTATGCACTTTTCACCACTATTTCCAGACTATTTTCATCACCCAAAAAATTCACTCATTTAGCAACAACTCCCCATTCCTCCCTGTCCCCACAACTGCTAACCACCAGTTTGCTCTGTGTTTCCATGAATTTGCTTATTTTAAGAGAAAGCATACAATATTTGTCCTTTTGTTACTGGTCAAATATTTAACATCACATTTCTTCCAATATGATGACTTCAAGATTCATCCGTGTTGTAGATTTCTCCAGTATGTCACTTCTTTTAATGGTTGAATAATATTTCATTGTATGCATATACCAAATTTTGTTTACTTGTTCATCTACTGATGAACACTTGGGCTGCTTCCACATTTTGGTTATTGTGAATAGTGCTATAATAAACTTTGGAGTATAGCTATCTGACTGAGTCCTTGCTTTTAACTCTTTCAGGTAAAAACTCATGAGTAGAATTGCCAGATCATATGGTATGTTTAACGTCTCAGGAACTCACAAACTGTTTTCCACGGTGGCTGCACCACATTACGTTCCCACAGACAACGTACAAGCATTCTTGTTTCTCCATATCCTTGTCAACACTTGCTATTTTCATTTTTTTAAAAAATAATAGTCATCTTAGTAAGTGTAAAGTGGTATCTCATAGTAGTTTTAATTTCCATTTCTTTAGTGGCTAATGATGTTGAGTATGTTTTCATATACTTATTGGCCATTTGAATATCTTTTTGAAGAAATGTCTATTCAAATCCTTGGCCCATTTTTAAATTGAGCTGTTGGTCTTTTCGTTGTTGAGTTGTAGTTCTTTATATATTCTGGTTATTAAATCATTATCAGATATATTACTTTAATAACATCAGAGTTTGGCTAGTACAAACCTATTTTCAGAAATTCACAAATTCTCTATTCCTATATATCTGCATCCTTCCCTTTTATATTATAATTACATTGTTATATATGGTATGCCCATTAACATAAATTTAAAATGCTATTTTACAGTTATAAATCAAAAGTAAAATAATACAGGATTTTGCATTTACCTATGTAGTTATGTTCTCTTTTTCTTTTATGGTTTTAAGTTATTATCTAGACTACCTTTTAGCCTTTCTTATGAGGACATGTCTTCTGATAATGAATTTTTACAGCTTTCCTTTATCTATAAATATCTTAATTTCTCCCTTATTTGTGAAAGATCATTTTTCCAGACATAGAATTCTTGTTTGTTTGTTTTTTCTTTAAGGACATTAATATGTCATCTCACTCTCTTCTCCCCACTGTGGTTTCTGATGAGAAATCTGCTGCTAACCTATTGGGAATCCCTAGTCTATGACAAATTACTTCTTTCTTGCTGCTTTCAAAATCCTGTCTTTGGGTTTTGAAAATTTCACAACTACTTGTCTTCGTGTTGATCTCTTAGATTCTATTCTGCTTGGAGTTTGTTGAGCTTCTTGGATGTGTATATTCATGTCTTTCATCAGACTTGAGAAGTTTATAGCCATTATTTCTTCAAATACATTTTCTGTCCCTTTCTTTCTCTCTTTTATTCCCCTATCATTTTTCTTCATTACTTTTTTTTTCTGCTTCTCACACTAGATAATTTCTATTGTCTTATCTTCAAACATGCTGATCCTTTCTTCTACCTGTTCAAATCTGCTGTGGAATCAATCTAATGAGTTTTTCATTTAAATTACCATACTTTGCAGGGCCACAATTTCCATTTAGTTCCTTTTTATAATTTATACCTCTTTATTTTGTTCAGACAATATTTTTCTAATTTTCTTTAGATCTTTGTATATGAATTCCTTTAGCTCATGGAACAAATTTAATGCAGTTTATTTAAAGTCTTTGACTAATATTTCCAATGTATAAACTTCCTTGGAGATGGTTTCTGGCAAGTCCTTGTTTCCTGTGAATGGGCCGTACTTTCCTGTTTCTTTGTGTGTTTTGTAATTTTGTTGAGAAAATTACATTGGACATTCAAATAAACTGGACATTCTGAGGAGTATGCTGTTATAACTCTGGAAATCTAGTTCTCCCTTTGGGGTTTCTCTTCTGAGATTGCTAAGTGTTTTTGTTGTTGTTATTACTGTAGTTGAGGGATGGAACTGTCAATCTTCTTGCTCCCAAATGGGGAATGGAAAGAGAAAAAATGAGAGAAAAAAGGTTCTGTTTCCTTAAGACTCTTCTGCTGCTTTTGCCTAAGGGAGTTGGAACAATGGCTGCCCTCAGAGTCTGTCCCCCAGCTATCTGATCTAAAACAGTGATCAAACCACATAACCTTGGATTTTGGAGACTGATCCAAAACAGTAATCAGACCATGGAACCTTGGGTTTTGGAAGCCTAGGTCTTACAGCCTACCCTGGAACCAGTAAGCTGCACCAGGAGCCTTGGCTGCAGTACTCACTACTGCCTGCTACGTTGTTGGGGAATGGGAGATCATAGTCATTGCAGGAGGGTGAAATTCACTGATAAATATTGCAATTTACCAGGCTCTTCCCCAGCTCTTCCCTATATGCTGCATGGTATTCCACTACTTTTCAGAGTTTCAAAAATAGCTGATTTCTAGATAGTTTCTGCCATTCTAATAGTTGCTTTGGTGAAGGGACTGATTCCTGGAGCTTCCTACTCTGCCATCTTCCCACAATCCTCTAGTTAATCTCTTTTGGCAGATGAAATAAACTGAGGCTCAAAGAAGTGATGTAACTTACCCAAACTCACACAAAGTGGTGAAGCTAGGATTTGTACTTGAGTTGGCCAAGTTCAAAAGATTTGGGGCTATCAGTTCATTGAAGTCTGAATAAACGTAATTTCCATTTATTCATGGTAGTTAGAGTTTCTATCTTGAGTATTCTAAAGTGTATTGTGTACCTTCTTAAGTGAACTCCAGTTTTTCTTAACTTTATGATAGAAGTTATACGGTGGTTTCCAGAGCAATTTTCCCAAACATCTTATGTTTTGCTGAAAGAGGCTCTTGCATAATTCCAAACCCTGGCCAAACTCTCTTAATGATGTCATTTCACACCATATGCATTGAGGTTGGCCTGAGTCAGCCATTTTTATTACTTTTGATTTTTGTCCTACCCTCTGCCCCCTTCTTTTCCAGTCAATATCCATTTTATATGCAAGAAGTCAGCCTGCTTTTTAGCTGATGTGGCTAGATGTTCATACAACATTTAGGTCCGTAACTGACAAGTATCCATTTAAGTGTGGGGCTAACTCTAAACAAGTGTTCTGAAATATTCCAGGGGAAAAATCAGGGAAAGCCAGGAATTTACTGAGCAAAGAATGTGCTGATAATTAGAGGCAAGCTGATCCCCTAATGCTGATCAGAAAATGCCTCTTGATTAGGAAAGGGGAGATTGCCAGCTGCTAAGCATTCCAACTCCGGGCCTTTGTGTCTTCTTTCCTGGTTGTGTCCTTGAACGAAAAGAATCTGCCCACATATAGGGCCAGAGACAGCCCCTCTTCCAGAGGCCCACTTTATCCAGCCTCCTTCCAACCACTTTTTCCTTCCTAAAACACTCAATAATTCTGGGGAAAAAATGCCTGACTAGTCTTATTTAAATCCTGGCTGAACATTTGAATTACCCTGGGAGCTTTAAAAAAGAATGCCAGTACCTTGGCCTTACTCATGATCAATTAAATTAACACCTATGGGGATGAGCTCTGAGCACTGATTTTTTTAAAACTCCCTATGTTATTCTAATACGGGACCATGTTCAAGATCTACAGTTTGTCAAAGTTCCTGAAGAGGAAATGCCTGAAAAAAAGAGTTTCTCTGTGGTTCACTGTCATTCTTTTTCAAGGGTAAATGATGTTATTCAAATAAAGAACAAGAATTTGCATTCAATCAGGACTATGAATAATTCTTCAAAAAGCAGAAAGCAAATACCCCTACTAATTTTGGAAAGAATGGAAAACCAAGCAACAATACACATTAAGATCTCACTATAGCATTTTTACTTACTCCACACCCTCTCTCCATCCATCGAAACTGAATTGTCTGAGAGAAAGTGACATCTAGCTCATCTTTGCATTCTTCTGGAAGTGCTTGGAATAATTGATGCCTATAAATGTCTATCAATGGAAGTATTTCTGCAACTTTACTCCCTGCCATGATTTCCACAAGCCCCAAGGCCATAGGCCTTACTTCCCACCTGTTATTATCGGATTTAAATGTTCTCCACAAGACCATTCTCCTCCACATCAGGTGAACTTTACTCAGTTTCTGATAGACTATACCCTTCATAGTATCCCTCCCTTATATAAACACATGCCAGTGATCCCTAAAAAGATCAAATACCAGAAGTCTTGATCTGTCTTTGCTTTCTTTTTTTAAATAATGTTTTAGATTTTACAACAGTTTTAGATTAACAGAACAAAGATAGTATAGAATTTCCATATATGCCTCATCTAGCTTTCCCTATGATGAGCATCTTAATATTACTCTAATAGCTGTCAGATCGAAGGAATCATCACTGATACTTTAAGATGAATGAAGCTTCACATTTGATTTGGATTTCACTAGTTTTTCTGTATCATCGTTTTTCTGTTCTGGGACCCTACAACATTAGATTTAGTTATCATGTCTTCTTAGCCTCCTGGTTGGTGACAATTTTTCAGACAGTCCGTTGGCCCTTCTTTTTATGACCTTGACTGTTTTAAGGAGTCCTGACCAGGTACTTTATAGAAAATTCCTTGATTTGGGACAGTCTGATGTTTTTTTCATTATTATTGCTTAAGTTTGCTAGGTTGCTGAAAGCTTATATCATGAAATGGGTTTGCTTTTAGCAATGGGAATTTATTAGCTTACAGGCTTACAGTTTTGAGGCCATGAAAAAGTTTAAATCGAGGTATCATCAATACGATGCTTTCTTCCTGAAGACCAGCTGCCAGTTATTCTGGACAACTCTGTCATACAGCAAGGCACACAGCGATGGCCCTTGGACTCTCCATTCTATTCTGGTTTTGTTGTATACAGCATCTTGCTTCCATGGATTTTCTCTCTCTTTTTTTCTGAATTTCATTCTCTTATAAAGGACCCAAGAAGAATAAGTCCTATCTTGAGTGAGGTAGGTCACACCTTGATCGATGCAACCTCATCAAAAGATCTTACCTATAATGGGTCTATACATGCACAGACATGGATTAGGTTTAAGAATATGCTTTTCTGGGGTATGTACAATATTAAACCATCACAATGAGACTGGGGTTCTGGGTTCTGGGGAAGAAGACCACGGAGATGAGGTGTCCTTCACATCATAAGATGAAGTCCTTATCATATCATTGGGCTTTGCTTTTGAGAAGAACTATGCTGCCACTATGAGAGCATTCTGGAGTCAGCTGACCTGGTGCCAAGCCCTGCTCCACCACCTATACACCTATGTACCTGTGACCTCAGGTAAGGCCATTTTTCTCTCCAAGTCTCAGCCATACTGTTAGTAAGCAGGAGTAACAATACAACTATTTCGTGTGTTTAAAGCATGTGCCTGGCACATATTAAAGAAATGACTATTATTTTTATCATTTAATCATTATCTTGGGTGAATTTCTCCTTTTTTTTCTTTCTCCCATGTTTCTTATCCATGGAGTAAAGAAGGGAACTAGATGATAGTCAAGGCGTCTTTCAATTCTAATATTCTTGGATTCTGGATGACCTATTCAGATATTTTGCAAATGAAAATAATGGAGTCATGAATATATGCTGTTTTACAATTTCCCATTCTAACTCTCTAAATTACCCTTTGAAACTGAAAGCTGAATTAGCATTCTGCCTATACTAGTCTAGTTATTAAGTTCTTCTTTATCTCAGAAGGAGCTATCATCTGTGGAAAAGCAATGGACATAGAATTAAGGGATGTGAGTTTATATTACAAGTTGTCAAGTTAGCATGGAATTGTGTATAATTGGAGCTGGATTTACCTTGACCCAGCCTGACTCCCTTGAATGGGCCCCTGGGAACGACCACAGTACAGGGAGGGCTGGAGTTAGGAATACAATTTGGGACTGTGACAATGAGCAAAGTATTGCAGAGCAGAATGGGTAAGAGTCACCTTGGGCAGCACTTAGTTCAAGTCCAGTCAGGTAGGAATTGGGGAGCATTGCTCCAGGGTTCTCCCTATGCTGTCACTGGCAGTTCAGCTTCCAGTCTAACCTCATATTCCTCACCTTAAATGAGGATAATAATACCCAGACTCTGGAACTACTGTGGGGCTCTAATGGGACCATATATTTGGAAAGCTTTGAACCAGGAAAAAATGCTGTTCAGATGTGTTATTATTTGTGAACATCTAGGATGGAAAACTGTGAGCAGTGAGTGGAGATAGACTGATCATAATGACAAGCTTCCATATTTACACAAGAACACATATTCTTTCTGCCTACAAAGGACAATGATGGGACCCAAAGAACAAAAATTGGCAGAAATGAGCCTTTTTTTCTCTAGTGCTGAGGAAGCTTCTCACTGAGAGCAACTCTGATCAAATAAAAGATGTAAAGGAGTCTAGATTCAGCAAGATTGAGAAGTAATGGCAAACTTGCTTTTCTCAGATAAGAGCCTCTGTTAATTAACATTTTAAATTTTAATGTCAATAATTTAAGAGCACAGTTTGCTTGGGTGTTTTTTTTTTTTCTTTTTTCCTCCCATGAAGAAGTTTGAGAGGGTAAAATTACTGAATAGTTCAACAGAAAGATGAAGGGAGGTTAGCTAGTAATTGTCTTAACAATGTCTATCCATTGCTGCAAAGTCTGGTTCCTCATTTCTATTTTAATATAACTTGTATGAGATTCAGAGTGATGAATCTAATCCCCAAATTTGGAGCACATGGCTTGAAATTGGGATTATTTCAGAAAATAGAGGTAAAAAACACATAAGAGGTTTTGCTGGCCATTTTCTGCCCAGGTCATTGCATACAGAATGTGCCTAAAATGAATCAATATAATCATTTAGAAAGTGAAAAATTCAATCAGCTTTTATCTAGAGTAAGGACTGACTAACCAGCAAATGCAGCCTGCTGCCTGACTTTGTAAATAAAAGTTTTATTGAAGCAGAGCCATGCCCATTCATTTACATGATGTCCATGGCTGCTTTTGTACTGCAGCCACAAATTGAATATTTGTGAGAGACCATATGACTTGCAAACCCTAAAATATTCAATATTTGGCTCTTTACGGAAAAAGTTTGCTGGCCCAAGAACTGAAATAATTTTAGGCAGTCCATAGAAAAACACTATTTTCATTTTAATAATTATATGTATATTTCACATGTATTAGAAAAAATATAAAACCACCTAACCTGCAATTTTGCAGATGTGTTTTGCTGAGGCCAACTAAAGAAGATATATAAGGAAAGACTTGAGTGAATTCAAAGAAAAATCCTAATAAATGACACAGTAAAAAAAAATACAATAGTGGTAGTCAAAATTCTGATATTTGGGAAACACACACACAGGGAACCAAACAACGTGTTTGATTTTTTTTTTTTTAATCAAATTGACCACTTTGCTTCCAAGAAAACAGTCTATGTGAGGTTTTCAACATGATACTTAAAACTTATTCTCTAAGTCTTAAAATAGTTTGGATCATAAATTAAACAGATAACAATAAAGACTTTCCACTCATATCCATGAAGATGAGCCATAAATGAACCCCATATTTGCAATCACATGGCCATAAGCAAACTTGTTTTGTGGGAGGTTGGGAGGGACAAGAATAGAGCCTTTTGGGTAAAGTCTTATTTCTTGTTTCTGCTCTTCCAATAATCATCTTGGCTCACTGGAGAGCTCCATAGAGCTTGGTGTCAGAAAGTCCTTTGGCTTTGTCACAAAACCATGAAAAAGATTTCAAACTCACCTGGCTCTACCACCTGTGGTCAAGTACATGTCTTAAAATCTTATACAAATTCTTATAGTGTACTGTGTTCTTACTCTAAAGCAGTGTTTCTCTGAGTTGTTTATATATGTATATACATATATTTGTAGGTTTGGATATTCTTTTTTAAAGTGTTTGGTGGCCTAATAACTTTAGGAATAAAACACTGACTTGAATAAAGTTGATCCTGTTCAAATTTATTGCTGGGCTTTTTCAAAATTTGCATAGAGATGGAGGATGCAATTTTGCCCAAGCCTACCTGAAAATAAGATTCTTTTTCATGAAGCCCTTTGGGAAATGCCACTTTTAAGGATCTAGACATGGTCATATGAACTTCATTACAAGTTGGAGACTAGAATATATTTCATTTTGACATTCTTTGGAATTCCAACCCTTCTGCTTGTATCATCAAAAGCAAACTTCATGTAAAGACTTCATGTTAGATGGTGTGCTGGTCTGAAACTCTTATGTATCCCAGAATAGTCATACTCTTCTAATCTGTTCTTGTCGGTGCAGACGTATTGTGGGTGGAACCTTTTTGATTAGGTTGTTTCCATGGAGATGTGACCCACCCAATTCAAGGTGGGTCTTAAACCTTTACTGGAGTCCTTTAAAAGAGCTCACAGAGAGAACCCAGAGAAAGAAAATGCCCCAGGAGAAGCTAAAAGAAAAAAGAAATGCCCCAAGACATTTTAGAAAGAGCCAATACAGACAGCAGAGAGACGAAACCAAGTAAGGACATGGAGAGAGAGAGAGAGATGTTATGGAGATGCTGAAAGGAGACCCCCAGGACACAGAGAGAGCTCAGACACGTGTCCCCAGAGAAGCAAGCAAGGACCCACAGATGCTCAGAGAGAAATTCACTGGAAACAGAGACTGAGAACAATGGATCCCAGGAGCAAGAAACCAGCAGACATCACCATGTGCCTTCACACATAAAACAGGAATCCCAGACGCCAGTAGCCTTTCTTCAGAGTCAAGGTATCTTCCTCCCGATGCCTTAGTTTGGACGTTTCTATGGCCTTAGAGCTGTAAATTTGAAATTTACAAATCCCCATTGGAAACAATAACCCATTTCTGGTATATTGCATTTCAGGAGCTTTAGCAAGCCAAAACAGAGGTAAATGGTAAAACTTCCAAACATGTGAGAACTTGCATTTATAGAGCACTTGGAAACTGAAAATCAGTCTGGGTTAAAACTTTTAGGAAACTAACTAAGAATAAATGCCAAAATCCCTTCAAAAATGTACATTTTTAGTAAGATATAAAAATGTGTATCTTTAGTAATACATTTAAGTAAGTAAATGTATATCTTTACTAAATGTATATGATTTAGTAAAATTTGCTTACTAAATTTATACTTTGGAAATAATCAGAAATATGTGCATAAGGAAGTTCCCTGTAGCATGATTTACAGTTGTGAAAAATTAGAAACAATTTAAATATCCAACAATGGAGGATTGTTAGGAGAATTTAAATATGTTGAAATATTAAGCAGGCAATAAAAATCATATTACTAAAGAACACTTATTGACATAGTAAATGTTCACAACATATATCTAAGAAGAAAAATACTAATTGTATTCACAGTATCCTATTTTTATAAAACCATATAAGCAAATAAATACGGAAAATACTATAAATACTTAAAAAACATTTATATTATGGAATTAATTTTGGTGGTAGAATTATAGGGAAAGTTTTCTTTCTTTGTGCTTTTCTGTCTGTCAAATTTACTGCATTGAGCTTCTATAATATTATTAGAAAAAAAGCTAGACTCAATTACACTAGATAATGCTACAGAAAACAGATAGATTTAGCCTTATATCATTTTTCCCAAAATGATCTATGAAATGGCATAATTTTGCAAGTGCATAAGCTACTATTGCTGGAATGAGAAGGGATTTTTTTCTCAGGTGCAAGTATGGCAAAGGATGATACTAGAACCCTGGAGGCTTCATGACTCAAATTTGCTTTTCTCATTTAGTTCTATTCAGAAACATGTCAACATGAAGAATGGTTGTGCCAGTATCTCAAGAAGTGACCTCTGTTTCTTAAATCAAGTGAACAATTTTGCAGCAGCACATCAAAGACCTGAGTCAGTTTGTTCTATAAATATGTTCCTACTATTAATAGTGCAGATCTCCATAGTCTTGTCATTTCTCTTCCCTGTTTCAATTCCCCCCTCCCCCCACCAACAATACCGGAAGTAAGTTTTTTGTCATAGTTGCTGGGAAATGGAAGTCTTCAGGCTAATGAGTGTTCCAACCACAACCAAGCTTGTTATCAGTTACGTCCATATAAGATAGTTAGTTCTTTCTTCACCTTGTTAGGCTGAACCAAACCAACCAGCACAGGTCCTTGTCCATTGCATCTTATAAAATTCTCCCAGTGTCATACAAAATCTAAAACAAGAAACTTGTGTCCCTGATGAATGACCCTGGCCCAAGTCAAGTCTCTGCCATGAACTTGCTGCATGACCTTAGTAAGAAATCTCTTCTCTATGGTTATCAATTCCCTTTTCCATTTAATAAGATGTCTAGGTTCACTCAATAAGCATTCACTGAGTTTCTACAAAAGTCTACAAAGATACACAAGACAGACACATCCCTGACCTTAATGGAGTTTACAGTTTAATGGAATAGATAGATAATAAATATTTTTAAAGCAACTCCAAAGTGGTGTGTAAAGTATTTTGGAGGAGGAAGTAAAATTTTCTAAATATTCTATTGGAACCATAGAAGGAGCAGCTAATGCAGATTAAGGAAGTCAAGGAAGACTTCTTAGAGTTAATGACATTTAAGATGTGAACTAGAAATGAGTAAAAGTTAGTGAGAGAGGGTGTGGTTCAGTGGTAGAATGCTCACCTTCCATGCGGGAGACCCGGGTTTGATTCCCAGACTATGCACCCCCCCCAAAAAAGTTAGTGAGAGATGGAAGTGGTGGTATTAGACGAAGTGTACCAGTGGCCAGTGGGCTGCACATGGTGCATGGTGCATGCTGCTCTGTGCTGCAAAAGGAAGGAAAGAAGGAAGGAAGGAAGGAAGGAAGGAAGGAAGGAAGGAAGGAAGGAAGGAAGGAAGGAAGGAAGGAAGGAAGGAAGGAAGGAAGGAAGGAAGGAAGGAAGGAAGGAAGGAAGGAAGGAAGGAAGGAAGGAAGGAAGGAAGGAAGGAAGGAAGGAAGGAAGGAAGGAAGGAAGGAAGGAAGGAAGGAAGGAAGGAAGGAAGGAAGGAAGGAAGGAAGGAAGGAAGGAAGGAAGGAAGGAAGGAAGGAAGGAAGGAAGAAGAATAATAAAAAAAGAAGGAAACATAAAAAACAAAACAACAAAAAAAGAAAAAAGGAGGAAGCATAGCCTATCAAAGGTCCAGAAACAAGAAGGTGAGTGATAAATTCAAGAGATTAAAAGAAATTCAAGAAGGGAATGGAGCAAAATGGGGACAATCCATGCTAGAGTTTAAATCAATGCTATCCAACGGATTTATAATGTGACTCACATATGCCATTTTAAATCCTCTAGTAACCACATTTTATAAAGCAAAAAGAAACAGCTGGGCAGAAAAGATGGTGGAGTAGGTAGCTCCAGGTTTCACTCATCCTCCAAAAAGGCGAGTGATCAGGCAGGAACTATCCGAAACAACTGTTCTCAGGCCCTGGAGGACAGAGGAGCACTGTAAGGCATCCAGGAAAAAAACAGGAAGAAACTGCAGGAAAGTATCGTAAGTAGATTGTGCCATGATGGCTGCCAGTGCCCATTCCTCACTCCTCAAGGTAGGCCCCCTTGGGGTTCAGTTCCTGGCTGGCTGCTGCAGGCAGAGAGGTACATGGAAGTCTTCTTACCCAAGAACAGGGTGTTACAGCCAAGCACTGATCAAAGCTTTTGATCACCAGATTTGGATCACCAGGTCCCAGCTCTGAGCTACTATTTCTGAGCATCCCTGATGATGATATGGCTGACTATTGTTTCAACTTGGCCCTGAACAGCCGCAGAGGCAATGAAGGTTTAAAGACGCAGGGTTCCTTGGGACTGTGGGGAACAGAATGCTGAAGGGCACCATCTTCTGGGCAGGCCAAGAAAGTGCAGCTTAGGGGAGTCATCAACAAAGCTTTTGGGCATCTTTCCTGACCCTTTCTCCAGGGCTCTCTGAAGATGTCAGTGCCCTCTTTGTGTGACCCTGACCCTGCTTTGGCTGGGAAATACTGACTTGGGAAAGTCCTCCCTGGGGTGATCCTCCTCATAGAATTTGCCCTCAAGTAAAGCATAGAGACAATGAAGGGAGTGTAGAAAACAGTACAGAGGCAAATTAGAAACAAATTGAACAGATAAAGATTCCCAGAAAAGGAACAGTGGAAAGGAAGTTTCTCCTAGGGTGAAACAATTGCAGAAATAGTGCAATCTTAAAAATTGTACCACATATCTAGGGCAAGAAACAAATGAAGAAGAGCTAAATAAGCCTGATCAATTAAATACAGGCAACTCTAAAGATCTAGGATAAGTTGAACCAATGTCAAAGAAGAACCTTAACACAAAGCCCATCAATAATAAAACCCTGGGCAAGAGAGGGAAATTGACCTTCAAAGTAAACTCATCAAGATAATCAGATACTTAGACATCAGTAAAAATTATAAGCAATACTATGAAACAGAAAGATACAGCACAACCAAAGGATCAAATTAGAATTTCAGAGGAGACACAATTTAGAACAATTTGAACAAAGATGTTCAAACAAATTTCCTAAATCAATTCAAGAAGATGAAGGAGAATGTGGTTAAAGAGATAAAGGATATAGAGAAGATACTGGCTGAAGATAAAGAACTTGAAATTAAAAACTAAGCATAATAGAAATTATAGGACTTAAAGGCACAATAAGAAGAGATGAAAAATACACTAGAGGTATACCACAGCATAAGAAGGAATCAGTAAGCTAAAAGGCAGGACAATTTAAATTTTATACACAGAACAGATAGAGAAAAGAATGGGAAAAGTTGAGCAGGGTCTCAGGGATTTGAATGATAGCATGAAGCTTGCAAATATATGTGCCATGGCTGTCCCAGAAGGAGAAGAGAAGGGAAACAGGCAGAAAGAATATTTGAGTAAATCATGGCCAAAAATTTCCCAACTCTTATAAAAAAAAACATAAATACACATGTCCAAGCAGTGCAACATACTCCAGACAGAATACATTCTAACAGAATTACTCCAAGACACATACTAATAAGAATGTCGGTGCCAAAAATAAGGAGAGAATACTGAAAAGAGCAAGAGAAAAGCAATCTATCACATATGAGGGAACCACAGTAAGATTGAGTACTGATTCCTCAGCAGAAACCATGGAGGTGAGAAGGCAGTGGTATGATATACTTAAGATACTGAAAGAATTCTTGCCAGCCAAGAATACTGCATCTGGTAAAATTATCCTTCAAAAATGAGGGGCAGTTTAAAATATTAACAGATAAACAGAAACTGAGAGAGCTCATCAACAAGAAATCTATCCTACAAGAAAAACTAAAAGGATTTTTATAGGCTGAAAGCAAAAGACAGGAAAGAAAGGCTTAGAGTAGAGTGTAGAAATTAAGATTTTCAGTAAGGATAACTAAAAGGGTAAAAAGTGTGAGAGACAAAAATGAGATGTGACATATAAAAACCAAAGGATAAAATGGTTGATGTAAGTACTGCTTATACAGCAATAATATTGAATGCTAATGGGATAAGCTCCCCAAAAAGCACAGATTGGCAGAATGAATAAAAAAGTATATTCTAGCTATATATTGTCTATAAGAGATGCACCTTAAACCCAAAGACACAAATAAGTTGAAAGTGAAAAACTGGAAAAAGATATTCCATGCAAACAGTAACCAAAAAGAACTGGAATACCTATACTAATATCAGTAAAAATAGACTTTAAATGCAAAACTGTTATAAAAAACACAGAAAGACACTATATATTAATATATGGGACTCACAATTCCTGACTTTAAAGCATATTGCAAAGCTACCGTTGTCAAAACAGCATGGTACAGGTACAAGAATCTATATATGGAATCAAATTGACAGCTCATAAATAGACCCTCTCATCTATAGCCAATTGATATTTGACAAGGCTTCCAAGTCCACTCAACTGGGGCAGAATAGTGTCTTTAACAAATGGTGCTGGGGGAACTGAATATCCATATGCAAAGAATGAAAGAGAACCCTTGTCTCATATCTTATTTAAAACTTAACTCCAAATGGATCAAAGACCTAAAAATGAGAATCAGGATAATAAAACACCTGGAAGCAAATGTAGGGAAGCATCTTCAAAATTGTATGGTAGACAATGGTTTCTTAGACCCAAACCACATGCAATGAAATAAAAAAAATAGATAAATAGGGCCTCCTCAAAATTATAATTTTTTTTTGCCTTAAAGAACTTTGTCAAGAAAATGAAAATACAACCTATTCAATGGAAGAAATATTTAGAAACCATATATTCAATAAGGATTTAATATCAAGTATATATAAAGAAATCCTACAACTTAACAATGAAAAGACAAACAACCCAATTTAAAAATGGGCAAAACAACTCTGCAAGTAAAATCATGACCCACCCCACTACATAGGACATGGTATCCAAGGGTGAAAGTCTCTCTGGCAATGTGGGAATTGACTCTCAGGAATGAGCCTGGCCCTGGCACTGTGGGATTGACAATGTCTTCCTGACCAAAAAGGGAAAAGAATTGTAACAAAATAAGGTATCAGTGTCTGAGAGAGTTCAAATAGAGTTGAGAGGCCATTCTGGAAGCTACTCTTATGTAAGTTTCAGCTAGATATTGTTATTTACCATGCATGTAAAACCCCAACCAAAACCATTCCTGTCAACCCTAAAGGACAGCTAGGTGTCTACTGGAGATTCTACAAAGGTTCCATACACTGTGATTACTTTCCAGAAACCTCCAACTTCTAGATGGGTTCATAGGCCAGATAAGTTCTGAAACCCAGAGGGGTCAGCCTCTTCAGCACATCAACTAGTTTCATCCCCCATCCCATAGTATTGGCAACCCTTACAACATGAAAAATTTAGAATGGGCATAGCCTAAATATTCCTAAAGATTGGGAGTAAGATCAAAGTAGAAGGTGGCATTATACCAGAGAAGATAGGATTTAACAAATGATTTTAACTGCTGAACTATTAATATTTCTTTTAGTCTTCAGTGTCTTAAAGCAGCTAGAAGGAAAAACCAAAATTTGTGGAATTGTAACCCACACCAAACTCTGAAATCTGTTTTATAACTAATTGTTGCAGTGTGCTTTGAAATTTGTTGCTTCTTTGTGTATATGTTATTTTTCACAATAGGCAAAAGACTTGAATAGACATTTTTCCAAAGAGGAAATACAAATAGCTAAAATGCACGTGGAAAGACACTCAACATCACTAGCTATTAGGGAAATGCAAATCAAACCACAATGGGACATCATCTCACATTCATCTCAAATGGCCACTATTAAAAAAAAAAAAAAACTGCAAGTGTTGGAGAGCATGTGGAGAAATAGGAACACTCATTCACTGCTGGTGGGAATGTAAAATGATGTAGCCATTGAGGAAGATAGTTTGCTGGTTCCTTAAGAAGCTAAGCATAGAATTACCACATGATCCAGCAATTCTGCTGCAGTATGTACCCAGAAGAACTGAAAGCAGGGAAGTGAACAAACATTTGCACACTGATGTTCATAGAGGCATTATTCACAACTGCCAAAAGATGGAAGTAACCCAAGTGTCCATCAACAAGTGAACAGATGAAGAAATTGTGATATAAACAGCTGTAAGAAGAAATGAAGTCCTGAGGCATGGGACAATATGGGTGAGCCCTGAGGACATTAGGTTGAGTGAAATAAGCCAGACAGTAAAGGACAAATACAGTATGATTTCACTGATTTGAGCTAATTAAAAATAAGGAAACTCAAAGGGTTAGAATCTAAAATACACATTACCAGGGGATAGAATGGTGGCAAAAAAGAAATAGGTGGGGGGGGGGGGGCTGGCTGATAATTAACTTGTGCCCATTTATCCTAAATAGAAATTCTATTTAGGAAGATTGTAAATGTCTTCAAACAGAGAGTGGTGATGGTAGCGCATTATTGTGAGTGTAATTAACAGCTCTGAATTGTATCTGTGAATGTGGTTGAAAGGGAAAATTTTGGGTCTTGTATGCTACAGAAGGAAAGTTAGAAGATAAAACACGGATTGTATAACACAGTGAGCCCTGTTGTGAATGACGGCTTGTGGTTAGTAGTACAAATATAAGACTGTTCTTTCATGACTCATAACAAATGTATGACACTATTACAAGGTGTTAATGGTAGGGTGGTATATGGGGGAGAATACACTTAATGTAAACTATGGGCTCAAGTTAACAGTAATATTTTAATATTTTTTCATCATTTGTAACAAAGATACCATGCTAATGCAAAATATCAATAAGAGGGGAGTATATGGGGACACTGCATTTTTTACTTGACTTTTCTGTAAACTTGCAAGTTCTCTAATTTAAAAAAAGAACAATTAAAAAAATAGCTGAAATTAGTTTTAGTAACATAGTTAAACCAATATATCTAAAATATTATTTCAACATGTAATCAGTATAAACCTTACTAATAAGATAATTTATGTTCTTTTCCCCTACTAGGGGGTGTGCAGTGGCTGCTTGGGATAAAGTGGTGTGTGCTGCTGCTCTGACCCCACACGGTGTGCATAGAGTAGAAATCTGAGGATGGCTGTTGCTTTTTTCTCCATCTGCTGACACACTGAATCTGTGGAGAGAAGAGAAGAGGAGAAACAAGATAGAGAAAACTGCTTCTTAGGGGTGATTACAGCCAGAGAGTGCCTTCAAGATGACATCCCTGGGTCCCATATTTCTTTTGCCACCAGTGACTTCCAAATCAAATGAGCCCAATCTGAAAATCAAAATGAGATTTTTCTTATTGACTTCCCTGAAAGCTTAGCCGGCACTCTGCAAATCAAGTCACGAGTACCCTGCATCATCATCAACCATTGCCGATTGCAGAGACCTCAGATCTGGGTTAGGTTGGCAAATATGTCACTGATGCATAAGGCCAGGGAAAACCTAGCTCTTATTGGCCTGGCAGCACTGACCTGGTTTTTCCATAAATGAAGAGTAAATGCAATTTGCAAAACACATAGAACTGATAAGGGGTTACAACAAGACAGGGCTGGAGTCACTTTTCAAAGAGCAGGCACACTTGAAGGAGAGACAAAGCAGATCTCAAGCTCAAAATAAGACAGTGTTTCTTAACATATACTCTTTGTACTGTCTTTCTCATAATCATCTGAAAAGTTTGTAAAAACTGTGCCACTTCTAGGTCTAAGTCCAAGCCCTGTGGACTTAGCATCTGGAGTTGAGGCCTGGAAACTTCCACATTTAAAGTCACCCCAGTTTCTTGTGTACTTTAAAGTTTAAGAATTGCTTGGGGAAGGAAAGTGGGGTGAGCATATTTCCACTTTTTTATTGGAGAAAACCCCAAACTTGGAGTCAGTCTACCTGGCCTTTCATCCAATTTTCCCTCTTAGCTGAATGATCTCATGACAAAGGGGAAAGAAAACGAGTTGTGAAACCCCATTTTCATTCATTCATGATGTCTTTATAGGTAGGGGGCTGATAGGAGGATATTGGGGAGGACAGGAAGCATATCAGATAACACTAGCAGATGATGCCGTGTTCACCATGTGCCTTTCCAGCTGAGAGAGAAACCCTGACTGTGTCCACCATGTGCCTTCTCCCTTGAGAGAGAAACCCTGAATTTCATCGGCCTTCTTGAACCAAGGTATCTTTTCCTGGATGCCTTGATGGGACATTTCTATAGACTTGCTTTAATTGGGACATTTTCTTGGCCTTAGAGCTGTAAACTAGCAACTTATAAAATTCGCCTTTATAAAAGCCATTCCATTTCTGGTATATTGCATTCCAACAGCTAGCAAACTAGAACACCTGGCAACAAGTTGGCCACAATCTCCTGCTGGCCCTTGACTCCAACCAACAATAGCAAAATTTAATTATTTGAAGACAAGCCTGATGTTTTTCCATGTCACAGCTTTGTGGTTTGTTCATGTCATATTCTTGTTTTGAAATGCTTCCCTTGTTACCCAATATCCTTCTATCAGTCTCCTACGTACAAAATACATCATGAATATATGCTAAGATTTAGCTTTGGAGATGTTGAATTTGATGCTGTATGTAAAAGCAAAACAAACATAAAAATAACTGGACACAAACAAAATGTCCATTGTTAAGGGACTGATTAAATAAACACCAACAGTCAGCAACAGAATATTATGCATTAGTTCATGTATTGTTGTAGAAGAATATTTGATGATGTGGAAAGATGGACATGTGTTCTAGTTTGCTAACTGCTGGAATGCAATATATCAGAAACGGAATGGCTTTTAAAAGGGGAATTTAATAAGTTGCTAGTTTACAGTTCTAAGGCCAAGAAAATGTCCCAATTAAAACAAGTCTCTAGAAATGTCCAATCTAAGGCATCCAGGGAAAGATAGCTTGGTTCAAGAAGGCCCATGAAGTTCAGGGTTTCTCTCTCAAATGAGAAGGCACATGGTGAACACAGTTACAGTTTCTCTCTCAGCTGGAAGGGCACATGGTGAGCAAGGTATCATCTGCTAACTTTCTCTCCTGGCTTCCTGTTTCATGAAGCTCCCCAAGAGGTGTTTTCCTTCTTCATCTCCCAAGGTCGCTGGCTTGTGGGCTCTCTGCTTCTCGTGGCTACGTCGTTTTTTTCCCTGCTCTCTATGAATCTCTCTTTCTCCAAAATGTTTCCTCTTTTATAGGACTTCAGAAACTAATCAAGACCCACCCAAATGAGTGGAGACATCCGTCACCTAATCCAGCTTAACAACCACTCTTGATTTGGTTACATCTCCAGGGAGATGATCTAATTACCTACAGTATTGAATAGGGATTATTCTGCCTTTACGAAATGGGACCTTGATTAAAACATGGTTTTTCTAGGGTTCATACATCCTTTCAAACCAGCACAACATGGTATACTAGTAAGTGAAAGGAAAAAGTATGGACTACTTAAAAAAATTATCAATACATACACCCAACGAAGAGAAGGACATACACTGCATCTGTTAGGCTCTAATTTTTTTTATCACATCATAGGCAGTATAGTGTAAGAGCTACAAAGAAGGAAATGAGAGCAGGAATCATCTCAGCACAAACATATCCAGACCTCACAGAGAACTGGATGCCCTGATCACTGTCAAAAATACAATATTGCTACGGGTGAGATCAACCAGCAACTGACACTCACATAATGCAACTTCTCTCTGCCTCTGCCATGCTCTCAGTTTCTGTCTATCCCTCTCTGCACATCAAAAATTCAAAAAATGAATGTGAAAGCCAGATTCAGCCATTCGATCATCATCTCATATACAGCTCACCCCCACCCCTCATTGGGCAGAGTTCTAAGACCAGCCTCCTTCACGGCCAGCGATCTGCTCAGCCTATAGGCAGGTGCCTTCGGCCTTGCTCCAATCAGTCATGTGCAGGCTGTAATGATCACATGACACAAAACATGGAAATGTACAGGTCAGGAAGTGCCTGTGGCTGCCTCTCTTATGAACAGCTGAAGTTACAACAGGTAGAGTCTCATGCCTCCTCTTTAATACATTCACTCTAAACAACACCTGTGGTTATACCTGAATGGCGGGGGAAACTAATCAGTTAGGATTGGAAAAATCCATATTACAATGTCTTAAATACATAGGGGTGTATTCTCTCAAGTGGACGTAGTCCTCAGGTGAGCAACCCAAGGCTGGTACTGCAACTCATGACGTCATTAGGAATTTGGGCACGTTCAAGCTTCCTGCTCCTTGTCCTAGCACACAGTACAGAAGTCATTATTTCTGTTCTCTAATATTCCTCTTCTCTCTTTTCAGGCACAGGATAGGTTATACTTCCCTCCTTTTAATTTTGGTATTGCATATAACTTGCTTTGGTATTTTGCATATAACAACAAACTGTGAGGGGAAGTGACATGTGTCATTTCTGAGCATAAGATTTAAGAGCTGGTGCACAAGTCATTACCTGTCCTTCTACCTACTACTGTGATTTTGAAAGCAAACATCGAGAGGAAGCTCCCATCAGCCTGGGTGATGCAGAGACTGCAGTTAGCAGAAACACTCTGCTGAACTATATTGGACATGTAAGTGAGGAAGAAATATAAAACCACTGAGATTTGGGGATTGTGTGCTATCAGGGCATGATCTACTCTATCCTACTGAAAATACACACATGGACATCCTCAACGTCACCTTCTGAGCCAGCCTGGTTGCGAGAGATTAAGCCATTACCATCATGTTCCAGCCATGAGTGAGGAAAACTAGGGACGTGCAAAACGGCAAAATTTTCCAGGAAGTCCTCTCCCTTAAGGAACCTTCCTGGAAGTCCCACAGAATATTCTCACGTACTTGTCATGGCCAACATTTAGTTACATAGCCACAGCCCTGCAGAGTATGCTGGGATGCACAGTCTCTCTGTGGGGCACGTGCTGCCTGGCATGTAATCAAGGCTGTGTCACTGAGGAAAGGGGAGAAAGGGTACTGGGTAAACAGCCAGCAGCTCTGCCACAAAGTATCAATACTCACTTTCTCCTTTTATTTACAGTTTCCTAATTTATTCTACAAAACACTTCTAGAAATTTTGCAATAAAAAAATATTGGCAACTTCTCATTTATCCTTCAGAACAGCTCCAAGCCCACCTGTGTCATGAAGGCTCCCCTAACCAACTCAGCAGAAGCCCTCTGTTCCTCTTCTGAGTTCCTTCTATGTCTTTTTGTCCCACCCTCATTTTCTTATCACAATTTCCCTCATATCATAGTTACCTGTATGGGTGAGTGTTCAATGTTGGAAGAGAGAGTAAGAAAGAAGATGGAAGGAGGGCTATTGCTCAAATACTATTACTTTTTCTTTTAAATCCCTAATTGAGACAATAGTAACTCTCCCTCTTCCTCTAGAGTAAGCATGAAGTTCCGGTCCTCGTCAAAGAATTTAGACAGTAAACCAGCTCACAGACATTCAAGAGAGACAACAGATGCAACTCACATGGAAACATATGGACAGGCCAAATAGAGGTATGTGCAAACTTAGGGAATATATGGACAGGCTTTGCTGGCTTCCAAACATCATGAAGATATCTTCGCTTGCCAGGGCTACTCTGATGTATGCCACAGACTAGTTGGCTTTACAACCAGAATTTATTGGCTTATAGTGGGAGGCTAGAAGTCCAAAATCAAGGCGTTGGCAAGACCATTCTTTCTCCTTGAAGTCTGCAGCATTCTGGCAGTGTCTTGCCACAATCCCTGGGGTTTCTTGGTTTGCATTTCTGCCTCTCAACACATAGAAATGTCCTTGATCTCCTCCTGTGAGCTTCTCTGACATCTGGCTATTTATAAGGCCTCCAGTAATATGGATTAAGGCCTAATCTGATTCAATTCCTCTGCTCCTAAATAGGACTTTCGGAGATCCTATTCACAAATGAGTCCACACCTTAACTGATCATACATCTTCAAAGGGTTCTATCTGAAGATGGGTCCGCACCTACAGGAACATGAATTAAGATTGCAAACATGTTTTTTGAAGGGGTACATAAAATAAGTTACCATGGAAGGCTAGCACGCAAGTGGCTTCCAGAGTATTCTAGCGTTTCCACACTGGCCAGGGCTCTAGGTCACCTTCTACAGAAAACTTCTTTACAGCAAAGTGCAGGCTGGCTTTCAGAAACCAAAGATGCTGGAATATCATCCAAGATAAATGTTCGTATGAAATTGCAATCTTCAACAAAGTGTATGAAAGGAAGAAAACCCTTGGGCAAAAGTGTTTTAAAAGAGAAGTAAAAGGGCGTTAAAAAAAATCTTACAAAATTGAAGTGGGGGAAAGGGATCTCTGTTTTAGAAAAATAGTCACTATAAGGGTTAACACTCTGAGTATTTGTTATATGTGCCACTCGCCAGGCACTATACTAAACACTTTGCATGCATTGCCGCATTTTATCCTCCCTTTGTCCCCGTACTATAGATAGTATTTTAACTCCTATTGCTGAAATGCAAAAACAAAAGAGCTAAGGGATTTTAGGAGACAGTTACATTCAATGGCTCCATTTAATGGCCTCCCTGTATGCCCACTCTTTGTCAGGTGACTGTGCAGTCCCTCCCCTTGAGAGATGGTGACTATTTTCCCAACCCTTCTGTTCAGGCTGGTATCCTGATTTGCTTGGCCAAAATAACTTTGCAGAAGTGACAAGGTGCCCATTCTGAGCCTATGCCTCAAGGGGCTGTTCACAGTTCCATTCTTTCTTTGTGCTGCCACGAGAGAAAGCCCGGGAGAGCCTGCTTTCGCAGAGCAGAGATAAATCATGTTAGCCAAGAGCATCCTAAATTAGTTCATTCCCATCTGACCCACCAGTGGACACAGATGCATAAGGGAGCCCAGCTAAGATCAATAGAATCTCCCAGCTGAACCCTGAACTCTTAAGCAAAAATAAATGTTAAATTATGGTATGCTATTGACATTTTGCAGTTGTTTGGTAAGCAACATTATTGTGGCACTAGATAACTCGTAGAAGGAAAAATAAATAACTTCTTCAAGGTAACCCAGGTAGTAAATGGCAGACACAGAATTGAACCCCGTAACTTCAGAGCCTACCATGCATGGAGAAGGCCTGAGAAAGAACAGATGTCTTGACAATTATCAAAAAGTTCCTCTGGTTTTCAGTCTCTAAGCCAAAGGTCCTGTTTTAAGGTCCAAGATCCTCAGCTAAGTAGCAAAGTCCCCTAGACCTTGGTTTCCTTATCTTTAAAGGGGCATAATACATTCTTATTTTAACAAGGTTCCTGTTAGTATCAAATGAGATACCCGCAGGGAAAGCACTTTGCAAATGGCTATGCAAATGCCACCCCTGCGAACTGCCCAACAACCAGTGGCTGTGCTGCCTGAAGGAGGCTTGGCTAGAAAATTCTCCACAGGTCTCTACTCATGGATTTATTATATCGTGTGACTGCACCTTTGGAGGAGAGTGGTATATGGTTTCCTTTATAGCATTCCCCTGCTGATAGCAGGGAGGCTTTAGCTGACTTCTAAATGGGATAAAAAGGAAGGGGAAAAAAGTGCCAAAACACCGAAGCTGCTATCAAACTCACAGAGGCCCTTAATGGTGATTTAATGCTGGGAGATATAGCTTGCCACAAGATTGTGACAGGGCTGTATTTTTTTCTGTCGGGGTTAGGTGAGTGGTATGTGGCTGCATTTAAAGGCAATCGGGATGGGGCGGTGGGAGGAGCATTAATCTTGGACCTCAGAGCTTGGTGGGGACCATGAGGTGAATTAAAGGGACAGGGCAACTGGGAGGCAGACCAGAAATGACCTTGGGACAGGTCGTTATCAAAGAAGCCCACAAAGGAGGGTGAGGCTGTACCTTGCCTATACTCAGTCCCTGTTTTTATAACTAAGTCTTTATTTGCTGCAACCCCCTAACCCACACTAGGCAGAGCCTTTACAGAGATAACTTAGCTTTCCCAGTGGTTCCAGACATGGTCTCAGTGTCCTAAAGATCAGGATTCAGAAGCATCACATGCATGCCTTACAAAGAGGCTCTAGTTAACTGTACTTTCATTCTTTACACTTCTAAATACTATTTTAAAAATTTATTCACATGTAACATTTAATCCCACAAATTGCCAGGCACAGCACCTGTATCAGCATACATTTATTCATCCATCTATTCATTCATCAAATACTATTGAACCCATCTATTATGTAGCAGGCATTGTGCTGAGCACAGGGGATACAGAAATGAGTGATGTGTGATGCCTATCCTCAAGGAGAGCCCAGCCCATCAAAGAGACATGACTGGAGGAGAGGACTTAATCTAAACTTGAGAAATCAGAAGATGCTTCCTGAAGGAAGTGGCACTGAATGAGATATGAATGACATGAATGTAAACAGAGAGATCAAGGCAAGCACCAGCCTCTGTGCCACTGGAGAACCCAGAGAAGAGAACAGAGGGGCTGGAGACACACTTGGAAACATAGGGAGGAAAGAGATTATGGGAGGGGCATACAGGTTGGGTTAAGGAGTCTGCAGGTGATGTGGAATCAGCAAGGATTTTAGTAGAGTTTTAATGTTCTAGTCTTCCCCACCTCCATGAATTGGCACCACCCACATGCTTAGGTCAAATACCTAGGAATTAACCTTATGCTTAAAAGAATTAGTTATTATACTTATTCCTTATTCTTCTTTCCCCTCACATCCAATCCATTAGAAAATCCTGTAGATTCTCCCTGTAAAACGTAGCCATAGGTCCCCGGTGGCTCAGCAGGCAGAGTTCTTGCCTGCCATGCTGGAGACCCAGGTTCGGTTCCTGGCCCCTGCCCATGAAGAAAAAAAAAAAAAAAACGTAGCCATAGTTTTCATCTCTACTGTCCCCACTCTCCTCAAAGCCCCTATTGCCTCTGACTATCCCTTTTCTGGGCTCTTATACATCTCTGTTCTCCTCACTGCAGACAAAATCATCAACTTTAAAAAGATGTAAAACAAAACCATAAATGAAAACCCCTCTTTCTTCTGCTTATAACTTTCTCATGACTTCCTGATGAGTAAAATACAAACTCCTTATCATGACCTACAAGACCCTGTGTGATCTGGCCTCTGCCCACCCCTCTGACCTCATTTCCTTGAACTTCCTCCCTTGTTCCCCTCACTCAAGCCACTCTGGATCTCTTGTAGCTCCTTCAACGAGGTGAGCTCATGCCCATCTCACTGCCTTTGTCCTTGGTCTGTCTTCTGCTTCCCTTCGCTCAGATCTTTCCATCTATGCCAGTGTCTTCTCCTCAGAGAGTTCCACCAGAGCTCCACCTAAGCATACTGAAAGAACATTTTGGCCTCACCCACTTTTCTTCATCAAAGCCTAGTCCCTTGGCCTGCATTACCCTTTTCTCATAATACTTATTAAAAAACCTTATAATCATATTGATTGTTTGTTTGTTACTCTCTTATTCTTTATTGCCCTCTAGAATGCTCCATGAGAGAAGACAAGCACGGCTTTCAGTTCACTGCTATGTCTCCATCACTTAGAACCATGGTCTAGGCTCAAAGGAGACGTTAAAAAATGTAGAAACAGAAAATACAGGAAAGGGGCATCTCTGAGGCAAGATAATGAATCCTCTTTTGCAAGGCAGAGGGTCTAAAAGCCAGTCTCCAAAGCTGGATTCAACCTTTCCTTATTCTTCTGGACCAATGTTTCTCCCTCACACAAATACAAGTCCTGAGACCTGGACTTGTAAAATCAGGTCTTTACAAAAGGCTGCTTCACCCCGTGAGTCCAGTGAGTAGAATGGAAGCAATGAGATTCCCTTTGAATTCAACAATTCTCAGCAGTTGTGAGAATTAAATGAGAGCTGATAAGTAAAAACCACAACCTAGAACCAGATGACAGATTTGCACTCCACAGAAAAGATCATCATATGATGTTTGAATTTGATGGATATGCAAATATTATCTATCGTATTCTGATAGTGAATATTTGTTTGAACTTGTTTTTATTTTTTCTGCTAGACTGTAGAAACCAAATCTTATTTTTCTCTGTATTTTTCTACATCCCCACCCCAGTATCTAGCACAGCACCTGTTGTGTGTTTACTTTACAGAAGACCAACAGCCTTTGTTCCAGAATCGGATGCAGTTGGAGGGTCTCTGCTTGGACTGACAGGACACGGTGAATTCCTTGATGGCCTGACCTCCAAGATGTGATTGTTCTGCTCCCTCTCACTGGCCTCCTGCTTCTAGACCTTCTGCTCCTGAGCACTGTGGTTACTGAACCCTCCATCTCAGGGGCTACTCCCTAGTACATGTCCATGTAAGGCTGCACATCTCTAGCTCTCCAGCCTTATGAGGACACTGTTCTAGGTTGAGGTCAAATTCAGGCACACTCATCTTTCCCAATGTACACACACACACACACACACACAAGAAAACATAAGCCATTTTCTTATTACAGTATATCTTTTTGAAAAGATTAGAGCAAATTATTTGCATACATTGTTCTGAAGGTTAAGTTTTTTTTCCTTGACAGATTTTTTAAAATTAATTTTTTAGTTTTTTAAAAATATATAATGACAAGCAGACACAAACATTCTTAACATATCATCACTGCATTCTACATATATAATCAGTAATTCACAATATCATCATATAGTTGCATATTCATCCTCATGATGAAGGTTGAGTTTTTAATTCAATAGAGCATGTTAAATCATTCCTTATCATCATCTATAGACTTAGACATTCTTCTTCACAGTTGCATAGTCTCCCTACATTTACTTAAGAGATCATCTAACAATGAGAAGTTTTTGTTACTCAACAATCACTATGAACATATGTGGCATCACTGTAGGACGATTTCATACAAGAAGACTGACAAGCATAGGTATTCTTGTATGCTTTAAATTTTGATTTCTATTGCCAAAAAAACAGTATCAATTTACATTCCAAGCAATGGCATATAAGAGCGTCTATTTTCCTGGTATTACTGACTTCTTTTCTTTGTCAATCTAAGTGAAAAAATGAAATTTCATTTTTGAACATTAGTATTTCTTTAATTATGAGTAAGGGCGAGCAGCTTTATGCATGCTAAAACTGTGTGTATTTCTTTTTTCTTTGAACCAATTGGGCTCATTTTCCTTTGGAGTTGATTTTGTTTTTTGATTTGCAGTCACTCTAGGGAATTAAGGAAATTAGCCCTTTGCCAGCCATATCTGTTGCAAATATTTTTTTTTCTAATTTGACACTGATTTAGTTATGGTATTTTTTCCATGTGGAAGTTTAAACATTTTATGGAGTCAAATTTGTTGGTCTTCTTTTTAATGATTTTTGGGTTTTATTTCTTCTTTAAAAAGATCTTTTACACTTCCAGATTACAAGTACATCTTACCACATTTTTCTTTGGTTATTTTTACAGTTTCTTTCAATTTTTTTACACGTCACTCATCAATCTATATAGACTTTATATTGGTTTTCCATTGAGATATAACAGCAGACCACAAACATAGCAGTCTTTTCTTCCACTCTTGCATTTCCCTGAATCAGGAGCCCGGACCTGGACTACCTAGGTCCTCTGCTTACGATCCCACAGGGCTGCAAGGAGCTAGCCAGCCTGGGTTCTCATCAGAGCCCCCACAGGGAAAGGATCCACATCCAACCTCCCTCGGGTGGGTGGTAGAATTCATTTCCTGACACTGGAGGATTCGCGGTGTCTTATTTCCTTAAATCCAGCAGAGGAGAGAGACTCCACCAAGATGGGCACTGCACTGTTACGTAGTCACACGCAATCACGTACAACCTACCTGCTGTGCTGCATTCCAGTGGTTGGAAACAAGTCACAGATTCTGATCACACTCAGGGCATTTGAGAGGCCTGAATATATGGAGGCAGAGATTGCGCAGATGACCGTGTTGGGGATTGAGTCATGTCCCTTACAAGACACCTTTGGTCTTTCCCTCCAGCCCTATGGGTGTGGATTCATTTGTGAAAAGTACTTTAGGAGATCTGAGGACAAATGGAATCAAGATGGGTCTTAATCCAATATGACTAGAGTCCTTATAAGCAAAGGAAATGTGGAAATGGGAGTAGAAATGAGAAGACAGAAGGAAACAGATTACCAGGTGATAGAGGGTCACTGGTAGGCCTCCAACAGAGCACTACAGACTTTGGAGAAAGTGTGACCTGCTAATATGTGATAGGGAAAAAACAGCAGAGGTTTACTATATTTATTAATGTCATAAGCTAAACCAGGAAATTTGATTACAGTTCCTCTCCCTCCCCCAACCATTACACTCCAGTAGCATTGTTAATCATTACAAACCTAGCTTTTAGATCTAATTTACACCAAATAATTTCTGCTAACTTTACTGAATGGGGAAGCTGAAGCCCAAGGAAAGTAAATAACTTCTCCCAAGGAAGTGTTTCATTCAGTTTGGGTAAGACCACTCCCATTCCTGTGTATCTGGAAATCTGGATGATAATTCAATTAGAATCTTAAAATATCTACTTCAGAGAAGGATTTTCTAAGATTCCTAATTTGGGTTGAAATTAGTATTTCTGATTTATAGTGAAATCAGAAAGCACAACTTAAATGTCCTGTTCCAATTCCAGCAATGGCTGCCTTACAGATCCCACTTTAAATAAAAAAGAAACAAAAATACACACATGCAAAAAAAATAAATAAATAAGATAATGTGAAGATGCCAACCAGAGAAATGTGAGAGGAGAAGTTCCTTTTATCAAGTTGTTCTAGTTTGCTAGCTGCCGGAATGCAATATACCAGAAATGGAATGGCTCTTAAAAAAGGGGAATTTAGGGCGGGCCGCGGTGGCTCAGCGGGCAAAGTGCTTGCCTGCTATGCCGGAGGACCTCGGTTCGATTCCTGGCCCCAGCCCATGTAACAAAAACGGAGAAACAGAATACAATAAAACAAGAAAATGTTTAAAAAAGATGTTTCCCTTTCTTCCTTCCTTCCTTCCTTCTATCCTTCCTTCCTTCTCTCTGTCTTTCCTTTAAAAAAAAAAAAAAAAAAAAAAAGGGGAATTTAATAAATTGCTCATTTACAGTTCTAAGGCTGAGAAAATGTCCCAATTAAAACAAGTCTATAGAAATGTCCAATTGAAGGCATCCAGGGAAAGGTACCTTGGTTCAAGAAGGCTGATGACGTTCAGGGTTTCTCTCTCAAGTGTAAGGGCACATGGTGAACACAGTCATAGTTTCTCTCTCATCTGGAAAGGCATATGGTGAACATGGCATCATCTGCTAGCTTCTTCTCCTGGCTTCTTGTTTCATGAAGCTCCCCAGGAGGCATTTTCCTTCTTCATCTCCAAAGGTCGCTGGCTTGTGGGCTCCCTGCTTCTCATGGCTATGTTGTTCTTCTCTGCTCTCTCTGAATCTATCATTCTCCAAAATATTTCCTCTTTTATAAGACTCCAGAAACTAATCAAGACCCACACAAATGGGTGGAGACATGTCGTCACCTAATCCAGTTTAACAACCACTCTTGATTAAATCACATCTCCAGGGAGATTATCTAATTACAGCTTCAAACATACAGTATTGATAGGGATTATTCTGCCATTATGAAATGGGATTTTGATTAAAACATGGTTTTTCTAGGGTCCATACATCCTTTCAAACCAGCACACAAGCCAACCAGTTTGTTATAACAGCTCTGGCAAATTAAGACAGATCTTTAACTCTGCCCTCCACAAACTTATTTTGGTAGAAGAAATGAGATGGAGATAAAGTATTTTTTCAGATGATTAGCCAAAACTCCCCATATCATTTATTAGATAATCTAACTTTCCCCTACTGATTAGAAATACTATTTGTTTGATTTTTTTTTTCTGTTTTTTCTCAGACAGACACTTAAAAATCCCAGACTAAGGATTTTCTCCTTCTTTCCTCATTTCAAGTACTGTGATATTGGAAATGCAGTTTGTCAGTCCCTCATTGGACAAACTATCAGACTTCCTCTCCAGAGGCTATCATTGTTACCAGATTCTTTTTAACTCTTTCATGCATATACACATCTATGTATTTATTCACATCTATATCCGTGTCCAAATCTCTATAGCGATAAATAGAGGTCAAGAGAAAGAAAATGAAGAAAGTTGACTCATTACCCCATTCTTTCCTTTATTGGAGGAACATGTTTGCAACCAAGCACAGACAACCTTAGGCAAATCCAAGTACCTGTTGGGAAACACTACATCTGCTGGTTAAATCAAGAGCCGACGCTAGTCATTCTCATAAATAAGCCAAACTCAGGACCAAGATGGAGAAGTGAGCAACCAATAGGTAGCCAGGAACATTTCTGAGGACACGAGATCCATCTCAAAGAAGAGGTCTATGATAGGAAGGGATGGGGAGTTTTCTAGGAAAACCCAGGCACTAGTGAGTCTCATGTAGTTGAACTGCCATGCTATCCACTTGTGCCTTGCAGAATAAGATCTATTGAGCTTGGTAGGGAAAATAGATGAATGCTTTCTATGACTACCTTGTTTCATATAGGAGCCCATGTCCACTAATCAGAGTCAAGGTCATTGAAAGAGGATGAGATTCATGCCAGCCATGATATACGCCCAGAATTGTCCAACATCTCTACTGTTGTGACTCCCCATTCCCACCCTTCCACTACTTTTTTTGGAAGAGCTTATAATTGCCCTGCATATTAGTTTATTTTAAAAGGTTTTTTAAAGTTAAATTACCTTTATTTTGAATGGAGAATATATACATAGGGTAAAAAAAGTTCAAATGTTACCAAATACACATAAAACAAAAACTGAGTTTCCATGCTATCCCTATCTTCCAGCTGCCCTAGTTCTCTCCCCAGAGGGGACCACTGTTAATCTGCTTCTTCCATGTCCTTCCAGGTATTTTTAATAGCTACATAGTAATCTGTTTCCTATCTTCTGCTTTAAAATAATGCTTTAATAAATGACTTCACATTTCACAATACAATTTTAATTTTTAATCTTTTTAAAGATCAAAAAGAGTATTTCTAACATAATTTAAAAAGAGAGTATTTCTAACATAATTCATTTGATTTCTATCATGGTTTTCCATTTATCAAAAAACAGTATCAAACCCTACATCACTTATCAAAACTGCATCCAAAGCAAAGGTCTAAAATGGTAGCCCACTGGCTAAACTAAACTATGGACAGGTTGTGTTTGAGCTACACCATTGCTGTTTTTTTTAATGGAGTGAATTATCAGTATTTAAAATTTGGGAGAAGTCACATAAAAATCCAAATCTGGGTTTTCTCTTGAATAATCAAATATCTGACAATATTGAGCTCACATTTCTTGCACAACAGCAACTAGCTGGAGGTGAGTAAAATTTGCCTGATTAGGATGTGTCATGGGCTTCCTCAGTCCACTACATAGCCAAGATGGAAGATGGTCTCTATTGCTCTATGTCTTTGATATTGTGTCAATTTTCAATTATCATTAAACATTCCCTACTTTCCCCTCTGAAACAGAGTTAAGAGAAAAATGAAAGGTATTTGTATTCAAATCTCTCTCAATAGTGGAGAAACATAAAATAAGCTCATACTCTACCACTCCCTATTGCCTGACACTCAGATGGCTTCTTCCCTCATCTACATAACTAGTCTGTCCTCTGAAGACACTTAAGTTTGTTACCCCATGTTTAAAAGGACCATGCTCTTCCCAAGGTCAAATATAATTTCAAGCACAGTCCAAAAGCTGCTGTTTTCATCTTCCTCCTGTATTTAAAGCATTCTTCAATTTTCCAACAATTTTGACAGGCTGGACTCTGGAAAGGGTTGTTTACTTTTTAATGCCTTTTCTTAAAAATAAATAAATAAATAAACACCTGAGCCTGTCCAGTGGATTTTACAGCTAAAGTGGCCAATCCTTTGATTCTGGATGGAGAAGAACAGCTGGTAAAACTAATCACTGCTTGGACATTTGCATTCTTTCCCTTTTTTATAGTCTCCCCTGGTGCTGGGAGATTGGTTTTATGTGTTGGAAGAAGAGCATGGAGAGCAGCTGCTGCCTTCCAGTCTAGTGCATAGTAAAGGAGAGAGCGTGGTGCAGAATTCATCTACCAAATATCCCAACAGGTTAACTAGTTCTGGAGCAGGAAAGTCACAGCTCTTGCTTTTGAAGTTTCTTTGTATTGAGGGCAAAATATTCTGTGTTTCCGGGAATAAGAATTCTATCTTCAAATTCAGTATCTCTATATATTCTGAGCAGCAAGACATTGTTTCATAAGCTTGATGATCATTGACAAAAAAAAAATGAAATACAACCCTGAACTTGAAAAATACAAACGTATGCATGCTCCAGAAAATAAGCAGCAATGTAATATTCACTACGAGTTATTAAATGCTTCCTGTCTACCAGGCATTATGCTCAGTGCTATAGATGCATTATCTTATTTGATCCTCTCAACACTGAAAGATACCTGTTATTGTTGACCCAGTTTCTCAGATGGAGAAACCAGAGACCAGAAAAGCAAAGCGAGTCTCATAAGGGCTCTACACTTGTAATCTGCAGAGCTGAGACTCCTCCTCGTCTTTTTGACTCTCTTGTGCCTTTTACCTAAATTCCTTGGGAAGCTTCCTTCATAGAACAAGTGTTCTGTAAAAGTGGTTCAGTTGGATTTTCAGTGAAGACCTCTTCTCTTTGGGAACTATAATGATGATGATAGTCATTCAGGGAGGAACTGTATGATATTAATTGTTATACATTTTTTTCTTCCACATCTTCCTCCCAGGAAGCAATCTACTGTTGACTCAAACAACTCACTATTGAAGTATCGACACCCATGATCTCACATCTATTCTGAAAGATCGCTTGTTTTATTGCTCATTTCTCTTCCTGG
Source organism: Tamandua tetradactyla (assembly GCF_023851605.1). Lineage (NCBI taxonomy): Eukaryota > Metazoa > Chordata > Mammalia > Pilosa > Myrmecophagidae > Tamandua > Tamandua tetradactyla. The sequence goes on along the minus strand of NC_135346.1, from coordinate 39,560,027 downwards.
CACTCATAAGTCCTCCTTGAAATGGTCTTATAGACTTATCCCTTCCCACTGGCTCCTGCATCTGGCCCTCTTCCCTTTACTGCAATTTGATGGTGAGAGGTCAGGAAACCCAGGTCACCTATCCTGAAATCCACAAAGTGTCAAGCTTCACACTCCCTCTATCCAAAAAGGTCTTCCTTTTTATATATTTTAAAATTTCCATACAGCAAAATTACTCTGTGGTATATAGTTCTAAGATATTCAACAAATGCATTCAATTGTATAACCAGTACCACAATCAAGAAACAGTAAACATCCATCACTTCCCCAAATTCTTCTTGTCCTTTGTGGTCAAACTTCTTACCCACTCCTACCTCCTGGCAGTGATTGATTATTCTTTGTCTCTATAAGTTTGCCTCTTCCATAATGTCATGTACAATATAAATGTACAGGAGCATCCCTTCGGGTCTGGCTTCTTTCACTCAACATATTGCTTTTGAAATTCAACCATGTTTTCAATGTGTTAGTAATCCATTCTTTTTAATGATGAGCAGTTTTTCAATGCCTGAATGGTCTATGGGTTGTTAATCCTTTTACCAGTCAATGGACATTTGGAATACTTCCGGGATTTTTCAAATTTATGAATAAAGCTGCTATAAACGTTTGTGTACAGAGTTTTTAATTTCAATTTGGTAAAACCTATGAGAGGGATAGCTAGGTCATATGGTGAGCTTACGTTTGACTTTATGAGAAACTGCCAAACTGTCTTCCAAAGTAACTATAACTTATTTGCATTTCCACCAGCAATTTAGGAGAGTCCAGTTGTTCCATATTCTTGCCAGCACTTCATATTGTCAGTTTTAAATTTTAAAATTTTTGATATTGTTATCATGTATAGGGGTATCTCATATGGTTTTAAGATGCAATTACCTAATGTTTAATGATGTTAATAATCTTTTCATGTGCTATCTGCCATCCATATATCTTATCTGTTAATGTGTCTTTCAAGTCTTTGGTTCATTTCATTTTTTAAATTAGGTAGCTTGTTTTATGGTGATATTCTGGCAATATCTCTATAATTAGAGATTAATTCATTTTAAATTGATTCACCTTTAAAATTTAAATATACCAGGAAGCTTCTATAAATCACTGATATCTCAGTATAAATTGGGTTTATTTGTTGACTCAAAAGACATAAGAACCTACCACTTACAACTCTTTATGCTAGGGACTTGGATACAAAAACAAGTGAACACAAACTTTTAGAGACACTTGTTTAATCTCATTGTAGGGCTGTTTCTCACAAAACTAAATGGAACCAATATTGAGGGGAAAGGCTATTTTATGCATGGCATTTTATAGCAGGAGTTCTCACATTGTGGTCCCTGGACCAGCAGTTTTAGCATTACATGGAAATTTGTTAGAAATACAAATTCTCAGACCCTACCCCAGATCTGCTGACTCAGAAACTCTGTGGTGGGACCCAGAAATCTGGTTTTAGCAAGCCCTCCATGTTGTCCTGGTGCATGTTCAAGAGCAGGAAGAACCAATGCAGATAATTAGCAGAGGAGGTGCATGTGGAAATGGTTTTGCTTGCAGCTTGAAATTTATAAACATGTACTGAACTGAACAGATTTTTTTCTAAGTTGTGTCCCATAGTATTTAAACTTGAATGTTCACCGGGTAAAAAGTTCCCTAGATATTTCAGAGGGTCATATTCATCAGATAGTTACTTGGTTCTCTATATCAGTGTTGAATGCAGCCTGCTCACCATGGTTAATGGTTAGCTCTCTCCTCACTACCCTGTTTTCTTTCCAACAACGAACAATTGTAGGAAAAGAGCAGTATGTGCAGAGTGGCAGAAACAGAGCACTGGGTCCAAGTCAATATAATAAATTAGTAATCTTGCTACAACACTTCTCTCTTCATTCCAAGAATTTTTCTCTTCACATTTTTGTTTTTGAAGTTGCTTTCTACTCCAGAAGAGTTTTGAGCTCTTTAAGGACTTAATAATTCTCACTTTGCATAAACTTCTATTAAAAAGTTTCAGGAGGATAATATTTTTTGGAAGAAAAGAGAGAGCTTAGGGCAGGCAATGGTGGCTCAGTGGCAGAATTCTCGCCTGCCATGCCACAGACCCAGGTCAATTTCGGGAGCCTGCCCATGCCAAAAAAAAAGAGAGAGAGAGAGAGCTTTTATTTTTGAAATATTTAACTAAATTCAAGTTCTACTCATTTCCAAGTAGATAACTTCTTTATTTCCCAGAATGACAAATATTCATTTAGTACAGGATGTGTTCAAAACCTTTTCTGGGTTTTGTGATCAGATAAAGAGGGGATGGTTTACCAGAATAACTACACAAAGAGTTAGATGGCCTGTGAGAAATATGGTATAAAAGATATAAGCAAATTGTTTGAGAAATCTAGGGCAAGAGATATGCTATCTGGTAAGACATTTGAGCTAAGTTTTGAGTGATGGTTATAATTTTGAAAAATAGAGACATAGAAGTAAAGAAAATATTCCAGGAAGAAGGTACATTATAAGAAAAGGTGGGGGCCCAGGCCCCGCAGCAGCCGACCCGCCCGCCCTCCTTCTCCCCTCTCTTTCTCCGCCGGCCCGCCGCGCGGCGCCCACGCCCCGCAGCAGCCGACCCGCCCGCCCTCCTTCTCCCCTCTTCCCCCTCCTGCTCCGGCGGCTCTCCAACCACCACGGTGCCCTCTTCCACCTTCACCGGCTCCTCCGCCACCAGCCTCGACAGCCTTGCCACCCTCACCTTTCCTCCTCCAGAACAGCTACTGGGGGAGTGGAGACAATACAGAGCAGCTCCTGGAGCCATGACAGAGATCAAAGGGACAGCGTACCCCATCCTGGAACGGCTGACTGTCTGGGAGAACCAGCTCCAGTGAGAACACCGAGGGACGCGGGCTTTCCTGGGCGGGACGGCAAGCGTCCGGAGTCCCTCCCTTCCTCCTTCCCAGGCCAGCTGGCAGAATTGGGCAGGTGGTCCCCTCAGGCCATGGCGGCTGGCATCCCCACCACGCGAGGCCCCCCGGACCAACTGAAAGAGTTGGGTCAGAAATCCCCAGACTGCAGAGAACGGTGACCAGGGGGTCCCTTCCAAACACGTGACTCCCCGGTCCGCCTGGGAACAGTGCACTCTCCCGGGCTGCGACAGCTGGCGCCCTTCCTCCACGCTTGGCGCCCAGGGCCGACTAGGAAATTTGGCCGGGCGCTCTCACGTGCTGCGGTAGCCGGCGACCCTCCCCACGTTTGGACCCCTGGGCCGGCTGGCACTTTTCCAAGACGCTTCGGCTGCCAAACCTCCCCTACGGTGAGAGTTTCCAGAGTTAAAGGACCCACAGCAACTTTTACTGGTGGATCCCGTAGACAAATGTGTGCCACGAGCGCCACCTATTGGGCAGGATAAGAAAAAGAGAACCCAGAGATTTCACAGAAAAATCTTACAACCTGTGGGGTCCAACACTCAGGGAAATCTGACTAAATGCCCAGACGCCAGCAGAAGATAACGGATCATGCTCAGAAAATTGAAAATATGGCCCAGTCAAAGGAACAAACCAATAGTTCAAATGAGATACAGGAGCTGAAACGACTAATGCTGAATATACGAACAGAAATGGAAAACCTCTTCAAAAATGAAATCAATAAATTGAGGGAGGACATGAAGAAGACATGGGCTGAACATAAAGAAGAAATAGGAAAACTGAAAAAACAAATCACAGAGCTTATGGAAGTGAAGGATAAAGTAGAAAAGATGGAAAAAACAATGGATACCTACAATGATAGATTTAAAGAGAAAGAAGATAGAATTAGTGATTTGGAGGATACAACATCTGAATTTCAAAAAGAAACAGAAACTATCCGGAAAAGAATGGAAAAATTCGAACAGGGTATCAGGGAACTCAAGGACTATATGAACCGCACAAATATACGTGTTGTGGCTGTCCCAGAAGGAGAAGAGAAGGGAAAAGGAGGAGAAAAACTAATGGAAGAAATTATCACTGAAAATTTCCCAACTCTTATGAAAGACCTAAAATTACAGATCCAAGAAGTGCAGTGCACCCCAAAGAGATTAGACCCAAATAGGCATTCCCCAGGACACTTATTAGTTAGAATGTCAGAGGTCAAAGAGAAAGAGAGGATCTTGAAAGCAGCGAGAGAGAAGCAATCCATCACATACAAGGGAAACCCAATAAGACTATGTGTAGATTTCTCAGCAGAAACCATGGAAGCTAGAAGACAGTGGGATGATATATTTAAGTTACTAAAAGAGAAAAACTGCCAACCAAGACTCCTATATCCAGCAAAATTGTCCTTCAAAAATGAGGGAGAAATTAAAACATTCTCAGACAAAAAGTCACTGAGAGAATTTGTGACCAAGAGACCAGCTCTGCAAGAAATACTAAAGGGAGCACTAGAGTCAGATACAAAAAGACAGAAGAGAGAGATATGGAGAAGAGTGTAGAAAGAAGGAAAGTTAGATATGATATATATAATACAAAAGACAAAATGGTAGAGGAAAATATTATCCAAACAGTAATAACTCTAAATGTTAATGGACTGAATTCCCCAATCAAAAGACATAGACTGGCAGAATGGATTAAAAAACAGGATCCTTCGATATGCTGTCTACAGGAAACGCATCTTAGACCCAAAGATAAATATAGGTTGAAAGTGAGAGGTTGGGAAAAGATATTTCATGCAAATAACAACCAGAAAAGAGCAGGAGTGGCTATACTAATATCCAACAAATTGGACTTCAAATGTAAAACAGTTAAAAGAGACAAAGAAGGACACTATCTACTAATAAAAGGAACAATTAAACAAGAAGACATAACAATCATAAATATTTATGTACCGAACCAGAATGCCCCAAAACACATGAGGAATACACTGCAAACACTGAAAAGGGAAATAGACACATATACCATAATAGTTGGAGACTTCAATTCACCACTCTCATCAATGGACAGAACATCTAGACAGAGGATCAATAAAGAAATAGAGAATCTGAATATTACTATAAATGAGCTAGACTTAACAGACATCTATAGGACATTACATCCCACAACAGCAGGATACACCATTTTTTCAAGTGCTCATGGATCATTCTCAAAGATAGACCATATGCTGGGTCACAAAGCAAGTCTTAACAAATTTAAAAAGATTGAAATCATACACAACACTTTCTCGGATCATAAAGGAATGAAGTTGGAAATCAATAATAGGCGGAGTGCCAGAAAATTCACAAATACATGGATGCTCAACAACACACTCTTAAACAACAAGTGGGTCAAAGAAGAAATTGCAAGAGAAATTAGTAAATACCTCGAGGCGAATGAAAATGAAAACACAACATATCAAAACTTATGGGATGCAGCAAAGGCAGTGCTAAGAGGGAAATTTATTGCCCTAAATGCCTTTATCAGAAAAGAAGAAAAAGCAAAAATGCAGGAATTAACTGTCCGCTTGGAAGAACTGGAGAAAGAACAGCAAACTAATCCCAAAGCAAACAAAAGGAAAGAAATAACAAAGATTAGAGCAGAAATAAATGAAATTGAAAACATGAAAACAATAGAGAAAATCAATAAGACCAGAAGTTGGTTCTACGAGAAAATCAATAAGATTGATGGGCCCTTAGCAAGATTGACAAAAAGAAGAAGAGAGAGGATGCAAATAAATAAGATCAGAAATGGAAGAGGAGACATAACTACTGACCTCACAGAAATAAAGGAGGTAACAACAGGATACTATGAACAACTTTACGCTAATAAATACAACAATTTAGATGAAATGGACGGGTCCCTGGAAAGACATGAACAACCAACTTTGACTCGAGAAGAAATAGATGACCTCAACAAACCAATCACAAGTAAAGAGATTGAATTAGTCATTCAAAAGCTCCCTAAAAAGAAAAGTCCAGGACCAGACGGCTTCACATGTGAATTCTATCAAACATTCCAGAAGGAATTAGTACCAACTCTCCTCAAACTCTTCAAAATAATCAAAGTGGAGGGAAAACTACCTAATTCATTCTATGAAGCCAACATCATCCTCATACCAAAACCAGGCAAAGATATTACAAAAAAAGAAAACTACAGACCAATCTCTCTAATGAATATAGATGCAAAATTCCTCAATAAAATTCTAGCAAATCGTATCCAACAACACATTAAAAGAATTATACATCATGACCAAGTAGGATTCATCCCAGGTATGCAAGGATGGTTCAACATAAGAAAATCAATTAATGTAATACACCACATCAACAAATCAAAGCAGAAAAATCACATGATCATCTCAATTGATGCAGAGAAGGCATTTGACAAGATTCAACATCCTTTCCTGTTGAAAACACTTCAAAAGATAGGAATACAAGGGAACTTCCTTAAAATGATAGAGGGAATATATGAAAAACCCACAGCTAATATCATCCTCAATGGGGAAAAATTGAAAACTTTCCCCCTAAGATCAGGAACAAGACAAGGATGTCCACTATCACCACTATTATTCAACATTGTGTTGGAGGTTCTAGCCAGAGCAATTAGACAAGAAAAAGAAATACAAGGCATCAAAATTGGAAAGGAAGAAGTAAAACTATCACTGTTTGCAGACGATATGATACTATATGTCGAAAACCCAGAAAAATCCACAACAAAACTACTAGAGCTAATAAATGAGTACAGCAAAGTAGCAGGCTACAAGATCAACATTCAAAAATCTGTAGCTTTTCTATACACTAGTAATGAACAAGCTGAGGGGGAAATCAAGAAACGAATCCCATTTACAATCACAACTAAAAGAATAAAATACCTAGGAATAAATTTAACTAAAGAGACAAAAAACCTATATAAAGAAAACTACAAAAAACTGTTAAAAGAAATCACAGAAGACCTAAATAGATGGAAGGGCATACCGTGTTCATGGATTGGAAGACTAAATATAGTTAAGATGTCAATCCTACCTAAATTGATTTACAGATTCAATGCAATACCAATCAAAATCCCAACAACTTATTTTTCAGAAATAGAAAAACCAATAAGCAAATTTATCTGGAAGGACAGCGTGCCCCGAATTGCTAAAAACATCTTGAGGAAAAAAAACGCAGCTGGAGGTCTCGCAATGCCAGACTTTAAGGCATATTATGAAGCCACAGTGGTCAAAACAGCATGGTATTGGCATAAAGATAGATATATCGACCAATGGAATCGAATAGAGTGCTCAGATATAGACCCTCTCATCTATGGACATTTGATCTTTGATAAGGCAGTCAAGCCAACTCACCTGGGACAGAACAGTCTCTTCAATAAATGGTGCCTAGAGAACTGGATATCAATATGTAAAAGAATGAAAGAAGACCCGCATCTCACACCTTATACAAAAGTTAACTCAAAATGGATCAAAGATCTAAACATTAGGTCTAAGACCATAAAACAGTTAGAGGAAAATGTAGGGAGATATCTTATGAATCTTACAACTGGAGGTGGTTTTATGGACCTTAAACCTAAAGCAAGAGCACTGAAGAAAGAAAGAAAGAAATGGGAGCTCCTCAAAATTAAACACTTTTGTGCATCAAAGAACTTCATCAAGAAAGTAGAAAGACAGCCTACACAATGGGAGATAATATTTGGAAATGACATATCAGATAAAGGTCTAGTATCCAGAATATATAAAGAGATTGTTCAACTCAACAACAAAAAGACAGCCAACCCAATTACAAAATGGGAAAAAGACTTGAACAGACACCTACCAGAAGAGGAAATACGGATGGCCAAGAGGCACATGAAGAAATGCTCAATGTCCCTGGCCATTAGAGAAATGCAAATCAAAACCACAATGAGATATCATCTCACACCCACCAGAACGGCCATTATCAACAAAACAGAAAATGACAAGTGCTGGAGAGGATGCGGAGAAAGAGGCACACTTATCCACTGTTGGTGGGAATGTCAAATGGTGCAACCACTGTGGAAGGCAGTTTGGCGGTTCCTCAAAAAGCTGAATATAGAATTGCCATACAACCCAGCAATACCATTGCTAGGTATCTACTCAAAGGACTTAAGGGCAAAGACACAAACGGACATTTGCACACCAATGTTTATAGCAGCGTTATTTACAATTGCAAAAAGATGGAAACAGCCAAAATGTCCATCAACAGAAGAATGGCTAAATAAACTGTGGTATATACGTACGATGGAATATTATGCAGCTTTAAGACAAGATAAACTTATGAGGCATGTAATAACATGGATGGACCTAGAGAATATTATGCTGAGTGAGTCCAGCCAAAAACTAAAGGACAAATACTGTATGGTCCCACTGATGTGAATGGACATTCGAGAATAAACTTGAAATATGTCATTGGTAACAGAGTCCAGCAGGAGTTAGAAACAGGGTAAGATAATGGGTAATTGGAGCTGAAGGGATACAGACTGTGCAACAGGACTAGATACAAAAACTCAAAAATGGACAGCACCATAATACCTAATTGTAAAGTAATCATGTTAAAACACTGAATGAAGCTGCATCTGAGCTATAGGGTTTTTTTGTTGTTGTTTTTTACTATCATTACTACTTTTATTTCTTTTCTCTATATTAACATTTTATATCTTTTTCTGTTGTGTTGCTAGTTCCTCTAAACCGATCCAAATGTACTAAGAAATGATGATCATGCATCTATGTGATGATGTTAAGAATTACTGAGTGCTTATGTAGAACGGTATGATTTCTAAATGTTGTGTTAATTTCTTTTTTCTATTTTTATTCATTTTTCTTTCTTTCCATTAATAAAAAAATAAAAAAGAAAAAAAGAAAAAAAGAAAAGGTGGGGAACTCACATTTAAAACCACGCTTAATTATAGAAGACTGAATGTTTTTCCCCTTAAGATCAGGAACAAGACAGGAATGTCTGCTCTTGTCACTTCTATTCAGCTTTATACTGGAGATTCTGACCATAGCAATCACAAGAAGAAGAAATAAAATATATGCAAATTGGAACGGAATAGGTAAAAATTATCTCTATTTTGCATAATATTGTATGTAGAAAATTGTAAAGAATTATAAAACTATAAGAACTAATAAATAAGCCTAGTAAGATTGCAGGATATAAGCTCTATATATAGAAATTAGTTGTATTTCTATACACTAGCAATGAACAATTTGAAAATAAAATTAAGAAATCAAATCCATTTACAATAGCATCAAAAAACAAAATACTAATATATGATCAAGGAAGTACAAGACTTGTCTACTGTTCTAGTTGCTAGCTGCCAGAAAGCAATATACCAGAAACAGAATGACTTTTAAAAAGAGGAATTTAATAAGTTGCATGTTAACAATTTTTAGGCCATGGAAATATCCCAGTTAAAACAAGTCTATAGAAATGTCCAATCTAAGGCATCCAGGGAGAGATACCTTGATTCAAGAAGACCGATGAAGTTCAAGGTTTCTCTCTCAAGTGAGAAGGCACATAGTGAACACAGTCAGGGTCTCTTTCTTATCTGGAAAGGCACCTGGTGAACACGGCATCATCTGCTAGCTTTCTCTCCTGGCTTCCTGTTTCATGAAGTTCCCCAGGAGGCATTTTCTTTCTTCATCTTCATCTTCAAAGATGGTGGTGAACTCTCTGCTTCTCATGGCTATGTTGTTCTGCTCTCTTGGAATCTCCTACATTCTCCAAAATGGATCCTTTTTTTATAGGATTCCAGTAAACTAGTCAAGACCCACCCGAATGGGTGGAGACACATCTCTACCTAATCCAGATTAACAACCACTCTTGATTGAGTCACATCTCCAGGGAGATGATCTAATATAGAATAATGGTCTAAAAAGTATGGCATATGAATATGAAGAATATTATAAAGATATTTTAAATCATTCTTTTAAAGAATATTTAATAACACAGAAATGATATAATTTAGTATTATTAAAAGTTCAATTGTTAATAGATGATCCCAATTATATATCTCTTCTTATATAACATTCATAGGCATTGTTATACATACATATATAGTACTATTGATGTAAAATATAGATGTACATATACAGATATGTATATATTTCATTACATATTACATAGCTAAATAATAATTGTATATGTATTTAACAAAATGTTAATAGCAGGGATGAGATTGTTGATACTTTTTTTCTTTTTATTGTCAATCCTGGAAAGGTAGCATGATGGATATTCCAACAATTTGGAAATATGGAAAAAATATGGACAATAAAATTGCCTTTTGATGTAGCCACTTTGGAAAATAGTTTGGACATTTCTTAAAAAGTTAAGCATCTCAAAGCATATGTCTGCACTGCATACAAAGACTTACATGTGAATGTTCATAAAGCATGATTTATAATAGCCAAAAATGTGGAAATAACCTGAATGTCCATCAACTGATTAATGGAAGAACAAATTGTGGCAGACAATACAAGGGAATGCTATCCATCAATAAAAAGGAATGAATAATGACCTATGCCACAGCATGGACAATATGCTAAGTGAAAGAAGCTGACATGAAAGACCATGTACTACAAGATTTTATTTATATGAAATGTCCAGAAAAGGGGTGGGGAAGAGAAATGGAGATTAACTGTAAATGGATATTTTGGATCTTATTGGGGTGATGAAAGTGTTTTGAAATTGGATAATGGTGATGGTTCACAACTTGGTAAACTTCCTAAAAATCATTAGAATGAATGAATTATGATATGTAAATTATTATTCCCTAAAATTAAAAAAAAACTGTTTTGAAAGTTGAGCTTTGTATCAACAGTTAGCAGACCACAGATATCTACAAAGCCACTTACAATATAGAACAGCTCCCAGACAAACAAAATTTGACTGTTACTTCACTGAATATAAGAAGAAATCTACACAAAGGATATACCTTTAGAATGGGGGAAGGTCAGTTTGGGAACCATAAAATAAGGGGAGAGATGGCCTTGGCAAAGTGTATTGGAGCATTATGGTTTTCACTACCTCTCTAATAAGGGAAGTGAGAGGTGAGGTGAGGGGTGGTTCCAAAGAGATAACTCAGCTAAGAGTTAGCAACGGACTCCCCATGCACTGATTCCAGGCACCCAGTCCAAGAAAAGAGTGGTTGGCTAACTTCCCATGTAGCTTCTTCACTGCAGGGAGAGGATGCACTGAAAGGCCAACATAAGTTCTTCTTGACTGCCACTTTGCTCTTTGTAAATCAACCAGCCTAACATTGTGGGTACCCCAGAAGATTTTGTGAACACAGTCGATGTTAATCCATCCCTATAAAACTGGGCTTTTGAGCCTATAGGTCAGAGAGTCTGAGTGGAGAAAATGGCCGTTTCTCCAAAACAGATGTTCCCTTGTGAGCAGCAGACTGAGCACTCAGAGGTCTTTCCACTTGGCATCCTCTCTCTAGATGTGTGTTCCTAGTTGGCATAACCCTGTGCAAGACAGTAGAGCATACTGGATAAGAAAGTAGACTCTGGTATCAGATCACCTGGGTTCAAATTCTATCCCTCAAGCTTATGAGCTATATGAATGGGGCAAGTGACCTAGTATCTCTGATTCAGTGTCTTCATCTTCAAAACACAGATACTCTCCTTTACCTGCTTGTTAAAAGGATCATATGAGATCCCAGCTGTAAAACATCTAACACAGAGATTGTCATATGGGAAGTTCCCACATATTTGCTGTGATTTCCAATTGGCAGGCTCTTCGTGTTTTTCTGATTTTTTTTTAAAAGCCAATTTCCTTATAATGAATGTATATCATTTCAGTTCATAATCAGGAAAAAAATTATTTGAAAAATGTGAAATAAATATGACTTCTTTCAACCAGAAAAGAGAAGTCAGCAGGATAAAGAAAGAAGATAGAGGAAAGAACAGGCAAAAAAAGGAAGGGCACAAAAGTACTAATGAACGGCATTTTTTAAAGGACAAAATGTTAGGATTCAGGCCTTTCTCTCTAATACAAGCCACTTGCACCCCACCAAGTACTGCAGAGATTTTCTCATGAAGTTCCTTAGCCACGATTTACTCCACATTTCATCTTTGCAGGAAAATGAGTGGATTTACCCTCTATAAAACAGGACAGCCAGTGAAAGTTGGTAAAAAGGAATAATCTGGTAGCAAAAATGAGAAGTAACTAAGGACAAAAGGTAGTAAGGCCACTTCCTCACGTTCCTCCCCACCGTCCTCCCAATACTGAAATCTTAGACAAGGCTTGCTCACAACTTAAACCTTTTGGTCCCAGAGGCTCCCAATCAGCACTAGGCCTTGTGTTGGGAGCTTCCAAGTCCCTACCCAAGATTTAATTAATTTTGAGCAAAAGTGGTTGGTTGACATGACAGCAATAAACAGCAAATTGCTTTAATTAATACTGAGACATCAGTGTCCATGTTGTTTTTCAATTACACATTCAGATGCAGGCACCCTGTCTGTGCTGGCCTCAATTTGGTCATAGAGCTCAGCAAACATAGCTAAAATGGAAGGAGGACCAGAAAGGGGGGTGGGGGGTAGGGTGGGGGTGGGCACTGCACTTAAACTGAGATAATCAGCTTGGAGGAATTCACACTCCAAAGCCCACTCCCTGGAGGAGGGCTTTAGAGACCTAAATGAAAGAATTTAAATGTAGTTGGGTGAGGCATTTTCATTTTGCTGATGGCCTGGAAGGGAACTATCAGTTTGATGAAAACAGAATTTCCCTTAGGTTCCAAGACATACTCTTCAAACTGGCTTTCTGAGCCATATGTCCCTTGCTCCCCTCCCCATATTTCTCTTTTTTTCCCTAGCTACAGTCATCTTCAATTTCATGTTAATTCAGAAGAGAGTCAAAGGGGAACAAAAAGCAATCTTTGCTTCTTCCACTCAAGTAACAACTCTAAAGGGACCAGAGTTCCCATTCAGGCACATACTTTTGGGCCTGGAGACAAAGCAAAATGTTTTCTTGAACACCCGAGGTTAAATCCTACAGATAGAGCAGTGTGATTAAATCTTGATAGATTTTTGTTTTAAAAGTAGGGGAAAAAAGGTCTTGTTTGCCTGGTTACAAAGAGTGCCGTTGGCAATCCCTGCTTAATCAGGATTTTGATGAGTAGATTTTCCCTCCCAGGACTTAACACCAAGGAAGAGTCTACCCGAGGCAGCCTCTGGCCCGTTCCCATATGGTCGCTCCATCCCTGCCACTTTGCAGGGCCCTGCCCTAAGAAACAGCTGCTTCATTATTCTAGAGATTTTATGATAATTGTTGGTGACTTTCGATTTAAAGATTATGAAAATAAAACCCTAAATCCCATCCAGCCCCAGGGGGCAACAGGCAAAGTTGATCATTGTCAAATTTCAGTCATACCTTTATGGGGGGAGTGCCATCCTCTCTTTACTAAATTAACAATCTTTTCCAATTTAAGGATGGAGAAACAACATCCCAAAACATGTGATATAATTTGCCCAATGTCACTCCCCAAATGTGTTACAGATCTCTAACAAATACATAGTGCTCAGAACAAGGAAGGAATACAATGTGTGGGCTGAAATGAGGATGCTACTAGATCTTGGGCTCAACCTCAAGACTCCAGATTTTGCAGCTGGTAGTTTTGGTTTGTTAAATGCTGCTGGAAGGCAACATACCAAAAATGGGCAGGCTTTTATAAAGGGAGTTTATTAAGTTACAAGCTTACAACTCTAAGACCACAAAAATGTCCAAACTAAGGCATTCAGAGATAGATACCTGTCTCAAGAAAGGGCCAATGATGTTCAGGGTTTCTCTGTCAGCTGGTAAGTCACCTGGAGAAGTATGCTAGTTTTTTCTCCCAGCTTTCCATTTTAAAAGGCTTTCACAGGGGAGTTTTCCTTCTGCATTTCCAAATGTCTCTTGTCTGTGTCAGATCCAAAGATTTTTTTCCAAAATGATTCCCTCTTAAAGGACTCCAAGTGACCCAACTTGAATAGGTGAAGATACATTCACCCATGGATACCACCTAACCAAAGGTCCCACCCGCAATTGAGTGGGCCACATCTCCATGGAAACGAAAAGATTCCACTCAACAGTATTGAATCAGAATTAAAGAACATGGCTTTTCTGGGGTACACAACAGTTTAAACCAGCACGGTAGTGTTAAGGAAAAGTCTTTATTACCATTTTTTTTTTCACACCACAATGTTTCAAAAAGTTGGAAAGCGGATGAGTGCCCAGCAGTGAAAAGAACAGAGCTGCACAGCTAGAAATTAATCAGTAGAGTCACACGATGGCATGATTTCAGTTTCAGGCATTACCCTGGTTACAAACGGAAGGAGAGTGGAGGGGGAGAAGGTCAGATTCTAATCCGACACACAAAAATGGAATTCATGTTCAAAAGGGAGTCAAAATACTTAATTCTGTTTTCAGGTCCCACAGCCAGCTTGCTTGGCAATATTGATGATGTCACGTAACCACATTGATCCACAATTCTTTCATTTGTTTCCGAGTCCTCAGTTTTACCTACTCTATTGTCAGCAGTGGTAGGAGGAAAAAACTGAATTACATTTACCTACCAGAAAGTTCAAATGGACCCAGGAATAGGGTGGCAGTTGAGTGAACATAATTAATATTTGTAAGTTTTTAATATGTCCCAGGAACTATGCTATGCACTTTACTGTCACCATTTTCTCTCCACAGATATCCTGTGAGGTAAATACTATAATTGCTGTCTTTTAAAAGATAAGGAAACTGAAGTTCAGAGTGGTTAAGTGACTTGCCTGAGGGTCATATACCTCGTAGTAAGTGGAGCCAGGATTCAGAGCTAAATTTATCTAATTTCTGAACTTGAGCCCTCACACGTGAGAGAATTCTACCTGGCAAAAGCACATCAGCGTCATATAGAAGGACCTCAGTGCACCTCCATTGAACACGATATGAAAAAATACCAAATTAGATCACATTCATGCAAAAGAAAAAGAGCTTCTGGTCCTGAACAAACCTCTTACTGGCAGCGGCAAGGTTTTAGTCCCAATCTCAAGTTAGAGAGCATGGATGGAAAAGCTTGTTGGAGGAGGCAGGGCTTGAGGCAGACATAGCCCTGAAGTGGCTCTACCTCTCCACAAATCAGCATGCCGGTCCCTTGCAAGAGTTCATTCCAAACAAATCCATTAAAACCACCATCTTAATGAATATTTCATACAGTTATGACATAGTGAGTTCCATTTAGGAGGGGCTTTTATAAAGACTGAGATGATGAACTAGTAAAATAGCCAACTAATCATCAAGGCTAATAGAAATCTGGCCAAGGGTCGCAGTAGATTTACACAAAGGAAAAAAAAAAAACCCATATACTTCCTTCTTGCTAGCTCAGAAATCCTGTTTTTTAAAGTCTACCTTCCATGTTCAGTTAATGCTAGCCATCCGCAAAAGGCACCTATTTGGATAATTAGATTTTCCTTGGTCCTTTCATGACTTCTGAATAAAGTTAATGTACATATTTGTTGGTTTTCCTTAATCAGATCTATTTCTGAACCCTTAGCGAAAACACACACACAAACACATCTTAACCTACTTTCCCTAGAAGTAGAAATAGAAAGTAGAGATAAGGAGAAGAGCTTATGGATAAATTCAAATGGCACCCCTTGTACTAAACCATGTTTCCAAGTCTTGGCCCTCTCCTCAAGGACACTGCAAGAGGAAGGGGGGTGAGCCTTCAACACAGACAGCAAACTTGGTGGCCAGTGTGTAAGTTGAAGCCTGCTGATGTGTTCTGTTTGCCCTATCCAGTGTTGGCTTCCCTACTGTTTTTAAGAAATTTAAATTTGCTGATGATGTTTAAAAATCTAGAGGTTTTAATAAACATTTCTTGATTTATGACTTTGAAAAATTAGATCTGGTATCATCCAGCCTTCATTCTCAAATAGCTGTGGCTAAGGCATAGCTCTTAGAGAGGACCAGCCTTCCTACCCTCCAGCCTCCATATTGCTTCTCTGATAGGAGAACAGGATTTTTCATTCCTCTTACACTGCTATTTTCCTTAGATTTGAAAGGAAAGTGAAATATTTTTCATACCCACATCTCTATCAAAAGTTGGGAAATGAGTAACAAATTATGAGAGCACATATTTGAAAAACATGGACAAAAACTAAAGCTTAATTAAGATGAGAGTGAAGAATATGCATTTATGTTTGATCTGCAAACAAAAACCAGATTGGGCATTTTAGGTGGACATCTCTTTTTTTTAAAATATTTTTATTGAGAAATTTTCCCACACATACAAACCATATATAGTGTACAATCTCAATATCATCACATAGTTCTGTGCATCACTGTGATCATTTTTAGAACATTTGCATCCCTCCAGAAAAATAAATAAAAAAAAAGAACTCATACATCCCATACCCTTACACCTCTCCCTCATTGACCACTAGCATTTCAATCTACCCAATTTTTACTGTTTATCCCCCATTATTTATTTATTTATTATCCTTTTGTTTTTTTTAAACTCACCTGTCCATACTTGTATAAAAGGAGCATCAGACACAAAGTTTTCACAATCACATGCTCACTTCGTAAAATTTATGTAGTTATACAAACATCTTCAAGAATCAAGACTACTAGAACACAGTTCAACAGCTTCAGGCACTTCCCTCCAGCCATTCCAATACACCATAAACTAAAAAGGGATATCTATATAATGCATAAGAATAACCTCCAGGATAGCCTCTTGACGGTTTGAAATCTCTCAGCCACTGAAACTGTATTTTGCCTCATTTCTCTCTTCCCCCTTTTGGTAGGTGTACACCTCTTGCCCAAGCCATGAAGACCTTTGGAAATTGTTCTTTTCTTTAGCCCTCATGTTCATTCCCATGCTTCCATGTGCCTTCCTTAGGAGTTAACAAAGAGCCAGGCATATTACAAAGTGAGAGAAAGTACAAAGTGAACTAAAATGACTTTGTACTAATTTTCCCTCTCCATTTGAACAGATTTCTGGGTACCAGTTGCACAGTTCCCCATCCTCCTTTCTTGCCAGTTTGAAAGCACTTTTAGAGCCTTTTTTTTTCTCTAAAGTTTTATTTCAGAACTAGTCAGTGCCTGGAAAGGCACTAGTAAAGGGTTCAGTTCACATAGAGACTTTCATAACTGGTTTGATAGGGTACTTACTTTGAGGTCAGCCAAACTTATATTTAGACTCTAGCTCTGCCACTTGCTGTTTCAGCTTGGGTCCCCTCAATAGCAGAATACAGGAAAAGATATTTGTGTAGGTCATTTATTGGAAAATGTGATCCCAAGAATGAGGGACAGGGAAGTGAACAAGGACACAGGAAAACCCAACATGAGGAAGCAAGGTCTTACTTCACACTAGAACTTCTAGAAGCCTTATGAAATATGTATCAGCCCAAGAAACAAAAATCTTTATCCATTGGCTCCTGCCCCATTAGCTGAGGATTGCCCCATGGTGTGTTAAGGCCCCCCCCACCCCATGCAACCAAATGGAGCCAGGGAGGTTAAACAGTAGCCTAGGCAGGAATCAGCGGTAAGGCCGAGAAAATGCAAGATGGTGTAGGTAAGGTGTCCTGGGCAATTACCTTGGTTAAACTGCTTCATTTCTTGAAACTTCAGTATCTCAAACTATAAAATGAAAATAATATTGGTCTTTACCTTGTAGAGTTGTAGGGAGAATGCAATGGAATAATCCATATAAAGCTCATAGCAAAATGTCCAGCAAAATGTCATGCTAATGAATGGCAGTTTCTAGTATAAGCTCTTACTTGAAGGTGAGCTTCACTTGCACACCTTGTAGGACATTTATCAAACAACTCTAGAGCAATAATCAGGCAAACTAAACAACAGTAATTATAATCTCAGTATTCATCTAGCATGAGATTGCAAACTGGCTGCTAATAGTTCAATTTTGTCTCATAGGCATGTGTTCTTTTCTTTTGTCCCACACAACATATATAGAGAGAAATTGATTACCAATAATTTAAAAATCAGAAAATTTTGCACAAAATCCAGATTCCCAGCCTAGCCTTATAAAATGGAAAGATCTGGCTCTGGTGAGTTGGCATTCTACTGCCCATTGGAGCTTTCAGAGTGATCTTTTCAGACAGGGCTCATTCTCCCCAAGTTGCCACTGCAACCTCTGAGTTCATTTCATTCATTCACCACCTCCCTGCCCCCATGGGCCTTTGTGTTTGAAACCCCTGTACTGATACTTACTCTAGAAAGCCAGCCTCCCTGGAAATGGATTCAGGACCCAGGAAAAGAAAATGCCAGGAAAATGACAAGGCTTTGTTTTTCACTATGATTGCTGGAGCCACCCCCAAGCCCAGGGAACTCAGTGTCCCTGTGATAGAGAGCTAAGTGAATCCTGCTGAGGTGAGAGTGTGTGGTTCCAGCAAGTCTGGCGATTACCAACCTGAGGCTGAGGTCACTCCAGCTGCTCCCGGTGCCTGCAACTCTGTTTATTTCATTCTGCTTCATACCAGAGATTTATTTTTATGAACAGTGAACATTTTTTTGTAACATTCCCTCATTTAACCTTCATTATCAAAGTCTCTGCCCAGAGCCCATATAAGCACTATTATTGCCCATATAACATTTTCCAACATAAACCATTTAGGGCATTTTTTCCCGTTTTTATTTATTTCTCTTCTGTTACATTTCATTTGAAATGTGCATGGGGGAGAATGTGTCTTGTTTTTATGTTGTCTCGTACAGACCATAAGCCCTAATGGTGGGGGCTGCCTATTTTGAAGGTTAATAAGCAACGGGGACATTCATCACATGGAACAAACATGCTGGCTTCTTAAAAAAAGTACTAGAAAGGAGTTTTGTGTGACTGAGGAAATTGAAAGGAAAATAACCCAGCTTCTTTGTCTCTCCTGAAAACCAAAAAAAGAAAAAAACATGGTGGCTCCAAAATTGAAGCCAGTGTGAAGATGTTAAACTACTAATCCTCAAATCACCCATAAGTAGGCAAATTCTCCATGGTTAACGACAGTATATATATCCATATCCCTGAATCCCCAGTAACTGACCAACGCATGGTTCAAAGGGAATCATTTAATAAAAGTTTGTATCATGACTCTTAGAAACTCAACTAACTTAAGTAAAATAGTAATATACTGCCTCACATAGTTGAAAAGTTCAAGATCTTCATTCACAATTATATGCAGACACTAAAGATATTAGACTTCAGTTCAGACTCATTCTTTCTATCATGAACACTCACTCTGCCTACCTCTCTGTTGGTTTTATTTTAAGCAGGATCTCCTTATGACAGTCTGATGTTCACCTAGAAGCTTTAAGCTTGCATTTGACAAGCTTAGTAACTCTAGTGAGAGAAAGAAGAAGAAAAACAAGTAAGAGAGAAAGAAAGGTAAAGAACAAGTTTCTCGTTTACAGCATTTCCATCAAAAATCTCCGTAGGAATCTCAATGGCCCAGCTTGGATCCCTGTAGAAATCCCTATGGTCAGAAGTAAGGAATATATAGTTTGGAAGGCTGAAGGTTAGCACACCTGACCTACTGGCCTGAAAATTGGGGCAGGTGGAAGGCACGCCAAGTGGGTATAACAGAAGCCCACTCACCACAAGAAGGGATGGTTGCTGCTGTTGTATAAAGAGTACAGCAAGAGGCAGAGACCATGGGTGCTTCCTTCCAGCTCTGGAGTACCCAGTTAGGAAGTCTCAGGAATTCAATTCAGTTCATTGTCACAAACACATTTTGCACCCTACTATGTGCTAGGGCTGTGCTAACGCCTGACAAAGAGAAGTTGCAAAGCAAGATACCGATCTCAACAAATCCACCAACTGATTGGGGCAACAGCCACAAAAAACAAATCATTATGAAACCCTGAGCTACAAGAAACAGTAGGAATATGTGCAAGGTACAGGGGTAACTTTGGATTTCCTAGGAAGTAGATCCTGAGATTAGCAATTGAGTACTTGTGGCAGGTATTTAGGAGAGAATCTGAGAAACCTGCATAGAGTGATGGTGAAGCGAGACAGGGTAAGGAAGGATGCCAGTATAAGGTGAACTATCAAGCAAGTTATCCTCATGCATAAGGGAAATGTAATCTGCTCTCTGAGAGCCAGTGTAGAACATATGCCTCAGAATTATTCGATGAACTAAGGTGGAGATGATAGTGAGGAGTGTGGGTATTTATATATGAATTCCTACCAGGCATTGGCTATAGGCCACTGGAAGGATGAGGCAATAATTCCCCAGACATTTCCGGCCTGCCACATGGGTGGACAGAGTGGGCTTCCAAGGTCAGAGAGAGCCCTCAGGCAAGGAGATGGAAATCAGGCCAACTGCAGTGAAATGGTAGGCCCTGGGGGTATTGAGTCAGCCACAGAGTATCTGATAGTATACAAATCCTTTTGCTATTCTTTTCTTAAAACACAGAAATTGAGCCAGAAAATTCCTTAAGGCCTAACCAACTCTAAAGTCTTAAGATGCAAGATTTATTCTAACAATCTTATATTTTATGCTTTCATGTTGGCTTGTCTCAGGCTGGTTTTTAAAAACAATCTAAAACTGCATGGGAAATGGGTGGGTGGTGGGAGATGGAGGCAGCTGGGAAAGTGATAATGCTAATGGTTTTGTGGTCAGAATATCTAGAAAGTCACACAAAAATGCATTCATCAAAGAGTCTTACTTGCCTATTAAGAATGTGCTTATTTTTCACCCTCTGATCTCAGCCCCTGAACCTGCATAGTAGAAACACAGACTCGGAGGCGTTTGTGGGAGGACGCTCAAGGCTGTGGTTTCACAGAGAAAGAAACTGAAGCTACAAGATGGTCATGGACTCCTGACCAAGTGCTCACTCCTCTGCCTATGGCCAGTGACAGGAACCAAGAAATGGATGTACCAAACCGTGCCTTACAGAGTGAAATGATTTTTTTCTATATCCAGGGGCTTAGTCTTAACTCACCTTCTCACTTCCAAAGCTTACTTTCAAACCAGGAAGAGGAGATCATTGTTTACATTATGTTTTCAACATTTCTTAGTATTGAAAGTTTTAGTTGCTGTTATACAGGATGGAAAAGTCTTTTGGAAAAGGCCCATGGCATAGTGTTACTCAAGTTTCAGAGCAATGCTCCTCATGACTTCAAAAAACCCTGTTTCTCCAAAATCTGCTTATAAAACACAAACCCCCCATAACCACGCTGTGCTCTGTACTAGAGCGTGTGGGCTCCAAGGGACAAGTTTATCTTCTTCTCATTTCTTAAGATGTGTTCTGGTAAATTAGATCTCTTCCCTATTTTTTCCCTCCTTTTCTTTTTCCATTCTGTAGAGTGCCACTATTGTTGATTCCAAATGAAGCTCATGAATTACATTTGATTGCAAAGGATGGAGCTTTTAAAGTGGTAAGTCTGGGGATGGAAAAAATGAAAATCATGTAATCTAATAATGAACCACGACAATAGAGGGAAAACTCTTCCTGAAGCAGTGTTGGCAATGAACATCTCCAAATGCTTGTGGACTCGACTCATTAGAAAGAACTGGCATTTCTCCCCTGGTCAAACACAGGATCAAACTCCTTGTAATTAAAGTCCTCAGCATGCACACAGCACTGCATAAGTGACAGCTGTTTCCCTCTATTCAGCTTAGTTTTCCTAGAAACAGATTAATTTGACAGATTAATTAGCGGTTGCATATCTTAAGAGTGATTTGAGCATTGCTAAGTACTGTCTGGTTTATTGGGAATAGAGAAAGAAACCCTTTTTAGTGATGAATTTGACCCTAAGATCAACATCCAGCTTCTATGGATTTCTCTCAAGTCTTAGCCCTTACCTCTGATTGCAGAATTACCTCTAGAAAAAGAAGTTATCAGTGACTCAGTGGTTGAGAGAAATTGGAGCCGAAAGGAAGATTCTTGAATTAGGGTTTGATTCTGGTTGGTAATGGTAAAAGTTTGCTTGTTTTGTATCAGATGTGGTTTCCAGCACTGCACATGTATTAATTTATTCAAACTTAAAAAGAAGATCTCATAGGGAAAATGTTAATGTTCCATTCTACAGATTGAGGGTTGGTGTGTAAGATCAAGCATATCTTCCCCTATTCTTATACTCTACAAAGAAGTGCTAAAAACAACAACTCTGCCTGATGAGCATTAATAACACTTTAATTGACCTGTTAATTTATCTAGTTACTGGTGTGTTGGTCTGAAACTGTTATGTCCCTCAGAAAAGCCATAAGCTTTTCCCAAGTCCAATCTTATGGCAGCAGATTTATTGTTTGGGCATGATCTTTTTATTACATTGTTTCCATGGAGATGTGACTCACCCAGTTGTGGGTGGTTCCCTTTCATTAAGTGGTTCCCATGGAGATGTGTCTCCACCCAATAGAGGTGGGCCTTAATCAGCTTATTGGAGTCCTTCTAGAGGCAACCATTTGGAAGAAGCTTCAGAGCAGACAGACAGATACATTTGGAGATGCAGAAATAAAATGCCCTCAGGGAAGCTTTTGAAACCAGAAGCAAAAGGACCAAAAGATGCCAGCCACATGCCTTCTCAGCTGTCAGAACTGTTTCAGACACCATTAGCCTTTCTTGAGTCAAGGCACCTTTCTCTGAATACCTAAATGCCTTAGTTTAGATGTTTTTATGGGCTTAGAGTTGTAAACTTGTAACTTAATAAATCCCCTTTATAAAAGCAAACCCATTTCTGGTCTATAACATTCCAGCAGTATTAGCAAATTCAAAGAGATTTTTTGATACCAGAGAAGTGGGATGCTGCAATTTGCAAATACCAAACATGGTGGAATGGCTTTTTTTCATAGATAAGGAGAAGATTCTGGAAGAATTGTGACATGCTTGAAAGAAAAGGCCTAGGATGGAGCCCTCCTCTTCCCGCTTCTTGGCCGGCGCACCTGCCGCCATCCAGCCCTCCTCTTCCCCCTTCTCCGCCGGCACTCCCGCCGCCATCCAGCCCTCCTCTTCCCCTGCTGCTCCAGCGGTGCTCCATCCGCCATCTTACCCTTCCCTTTCTCCTCCTACTCCAGCGGCTCTCCAACCACCACCGTGCCCTCTTCTGCCTTCACCGGCTCCTCCGCCACCGTCCTCGACAGCCTTGCCACCCTCACCTTTCCTCCTCCAGAACAGCTACTAGGGGAGTAGAAACGATACAGAACAGCTCCCAGAGCCACGACAGAGATCAAAAAGACAGCATACCCCATCCTGGAATGGCTGACTGTCTGGGAGAACCAGCTCCGGTGAGATCACCGAGGGGCGCGGGCTTTCCCGGGGCAGGGCGGCAAGCGGCCGGAGTCCCTCCCTTCCTCCTTCCCGGGCCAGCTGGCAGAATTGGGCAGGCGGTCCCCTCAAGCCGCGGCGGCTGGCGCCCCCACCATGCAAGGCCCCCCAGACCAACTGAGAGAATTGGATCGGAAATCCTCAGACCGCGGAGAACGGTGACCGGGGGGGTCCATTCCAAACACGTGACTCCCCGGTCTGGCTGGGAACGGTGCATTCTCCCAGGCTGCGGCGGCCGGCGCCCTCCCGCCACACTTGGCGCCCAGGGCCAACTAGGAAATTCGGACGGGCGCTCTCCCGGGCTGCGGCGGCCAGCGACCCTCCCCGCGTTCGGACCCCAGGGCCGGCTGGCACTCTTCCAAGCCGCTTCGGCTGGCGAACCGCCCCCACGGCGAGAGTTTTCCAAAGTTAAAGGACCCACAGCACCTTTTACTGGTGGGACCCGCAGACAAACATGTGCCACGAGCGCCACCTACTGGGCAGGATAAGAAAAGCAGAACCCAGAGATTTCACAGAAAAATCTTTCAACCTGTTGGGTCCAACACCCAGGGAAATCTGACTAAATGCCCAAACGCCAGCAGAAGATAACGGATCACGCTCAGAAAATTGAAAATACGGCCCAGTCAAAGGAACAAACCAATAGTTCAAATGAGATACAGGAGCTGAGACAACTAATGCTGAATATACGAACAGAAATGGAAAACCTCTTCAAAAACGAAATTGATAAATTGAGGGAGGACATGAAGAAGACATGGGCTGAACAAAAACAAGAAATAGAAAAACTGAAAAAACAAATCACAGAGCTTATGAAAGTGAAGGATAAAGTAGAAAAGATGGAAAAAACAATGGATACCTACAATGATAGATTTAAAGAGACAGAAGATAGAATTAGTGATTTGGAGGATGGAACATCTGAATTCCAAAAAGAAACAGAAACTATCGGGAAAAGAATGGAAAAATTTGAACAGGGTATCAGGGAACTCAAGGACAATATGAACCGCACAACTATACATGTTGTGGGTGTCCCAGAAGGAGAAGAGAAGGGAAAGGAGGAGAAAAACTAATGGAAGAAATTATCACTGAAAATTTCCCAACTCTTATGAAAAACCTAAAATTACAGATCCAAGAAGTGCAGCGCACCCCAAAGAGATTAGACCCAAATAGGCGTTCTCCAAGACACTTACTAGTTAGAATGTCAGAGGTCAAAGAGAAAGAGAGGATCTTGAAAGCAGCAAGAGAAAAACAATCCATCACATACAAGGGAAACCCAATAAGATTATGTGTAGATTTCTCAGCAGAAACCATGGAAGCTAGAAGACAGTGGGATGATATATTTAAATTACTAAGAGAGAAAAACTGCCAACCAAGACTCCTATATCCAGCAAAATTATCCTTCAAAAATGAGGGAGAAATTAAAACATTCTCAGACAAAAAGTCACTGAGAGAATTTGTGACCAAGAGACCAGCTCTGCAAGAAATACTAAAGGGAGCACTAGAGTCAGATACGAAAAGACAGAAGAGAGAGGTATGGAGAAGAGTGTAGAAAGAAGGAAAATCAGATATGATATATATAATACAAAAGGCAAAATGTTAGAGGAAAATATTATCCAAACAGTAATAACACTAAATGTTAATGGACTGAATTCCCCAATCAAAAGACATAGACTGGCAGAATGAATTAAAAAACAGGATCCTTCTATATGCTGTCTACAGGAAACACATCTTAGACCCAAAGATAAACATAGGTTGAAAGTGAAAGGTTGGGAAAAGATATTTCATGCAAATAACAACCAGAAAATAGCAGGAGTGGCTATACTAATATCCCACAAATTAGACTTCAAATGTAAAACAGTTAAAAGAGACAAAGAAGGACACTGAAATCATACACAACACTTTCTCGGATCATAAAGGAATGAAGTTGGAAATCAATAATAGGTGGAGTGCCAGAAAATTCACAAATACGTGGAGGCTCAACAACACACTCTTAAACAACAAGTGGGTCAAAGAAGAAATTGCAGGAGAAATTAGTAAATACCTCAAGGCGAATGAAAATGAAAACACAACATATCAAAACTTATGGGACGTAGCAAAGGCAGTGCTAAGAGAGAAATTTATTGCCCTAAATGCCTATATCAGTAAAGAAGAAAAAGCAAAAATGCAGGAATTAACTGTCCACTTGGAAGAACTGGAGAAAGAACAGCAAACTAATCCCAAAGCAAGCAAAAGGAAAGAAATAACAAAGATTAGAGCAGAAATAAATGAAATTGAAAACATGAAAACAATAGAGAAAATCAATAAGACCAGAAGTTGGTTCTATGAGAAAATTAATAAGATTGATGGGCCCTTAGCAAGATTAACAAAAAGAAGAAGAGAGAGGATGCAAATAAATAAGATCAGAAATGGAAGAGGAGACATAACTACTGACCTCACAGAAATAAAGGAGGTAATAACAGGATACTATGAACAACTTTACGCTAATAAATACAACAATTTAGATGAAATGGACGGGTTCCTGGAAAGACATGAACAACCAACTTTGACTCAAGAAGACATAGATGACCTCAACAAACCAATCACAAGTAAAGAAATTGAATTAGTCATTCAAAAGCTCCCTAAAAAGAAAAGTCCAGGACCAGACAGCTTCACATGTGAATTCTATCAAACATTCCAGAAAGAATTAGTACCAATTCTCCTCAAACTCTTCAAAAAAATCGAAGTGGAGGGAAAACTACCTAATTCATTCTATGAAGCCAACATCACCCTCATACCAAAACCAGGCAAAGATATTACAAAAAAAGAAAACTACAGACCAATCTCTCTAATGAATATAGATGCAAAAATCCTCAATAAAATTCTAGCAAATCGTATCCAACAACACATTAAAAGAATTATACATCATGACCAAGTAGGATTCATCCCAGGTATGCAAGGATGGTTCAACATAAGAAAATCAATTAATGTAATACACCACATCAACAAATCAAAGCAGAAAAATCACATGATCATCTCAATTGATGCAGAGAAGGCATTTGACAAGATTCAACATCCTTTCCTGTTGAAAACACTTCAAAAGATAGGAATACAAGGGAATTTCCTTAAAATGATAGAGGGAATATATGAAAAACCCACAGCTAATATCATCCTCAATGGGGAAAAATTGAAAACTTTCCCCCTAAGATCAGGAACAAGACAAGGATGTCCACTATCACCACTATTATTCAACATTGTGTTGGAGGTTCTAGCCAGAGCAATTAGACAAGAAAAAGAAATACAAGGCTTCAAAATTGGAAAGGAAGAAGTAAAACTATCACTGTTTGCAGACGATATGATACTATACGTCAAAAACCCGGAAAAATCCACAACAAAATTACTAGAGCTAATAAATGAGTACAGCAAAGTAGCAGGTTACAAGATCAACATTCAAAAATCCGTAGCATTTCTATACACTAGTAATGAACAAGCTGAGGGGGAAATCAAGAAACAAATCTCATTTACAATTGCAACTAAAAGAATAAAATACCTAGGAATAAATTTAACTAAAGAGACAAAAAACCTATATAAAGAAAACTACAAAAAACTGTTAAAAGAAATCACAGAAGACCTAAATGGATGGAAGGGCATACCGTGTTCATGGATTGGAAGACTAAATATAGTTAAGATGTCAATCCTACCTAAATTGATTTACAGATTCAATGCAATACCAATCAAAATCCCAACAACTTATTTTTCAGAATTAGAAAAACCAATAAGCAAGTTTATCTAGAAGGGCAGCGTGCCCCGAATTTTCTTGAGGAAAAAAAACGCAGCTGGAGGTCTCGCGATGCTGGACTTTAAGGCATATTATGAAGCCACAGTGGTCAAAACAGCATGGTATTGGCATAAAGATAGATATATCAACCAATGGAATCGAATAGAGTGCTCAGATATAGACCCTCTCATCTATGGACATTTGATCTTTGATAAGGCAGTCAAGCCAACTCACCTGGGACAGAACAGTCTCCTCAATAAATGGTGCCTAGAGAACTGGATATTCATAGGCAAAAGAATGAAAGAAGACCCATATCTCACACCCTATACAAAAGTTAACTCAAAATGGATCAAAGATCTAAACATTAGGTATAAGACCATAAAACAGTTAGAGGAAAATGTAGGGAGATATCTTATGAAACTTACAATTGGAGGAGGTTTTATGGACCTTACACCTAAAGCAAGAGCACTGAAGAAGGAAATAAATAAATGGGAGCTCCTCAAAATTAAACACTTTTGTGCATCAAAGAACTTCATCAAGAAAGTAGAAAGACAGCCTACACAATGGGAGACAATATTTGGAAACGACATATCAGATAAAGGTCTAGTATCCAGAATATATAAAGAGATTGTTCAACTCAACAACAAAAAGACAGCCAACCCAACTACAAAATGGGAAAAAGACTTGAACAGACACCTCTCAGAAGAGGAAATACAAATGGCCAAAAGGCACATGAAGAGATGCTCAATGTCCCTGGCCATTAGAGAAATGCAAATCAAAACCACAATGAGATATCATCTCACACCCACCAGAATGGCCATTATCAACAAAACAGAAAATGACAAGTGCTGGAGAGGATGCGGAGAAAGAGGCACACTTATCCGCTGTTGGTGGAAATGTCAAATGGTGCAACCACTGTGGAAGGCAATTTGGCGGTTCCTCAAAAAGCTGAATATAGAATTGCCATACGACCCAGCAATACCATTGCTGGGTATCTACTCAAAGGACTTAAGGGCAAAGACACAAACGGACATTTGCACACCAATGTTTATAGCAGCATTATTTACAATTGCAAAGAGATGGAAACAGCCAAAATGTCCATCAACAGAAGAATGGCTAAACAAACTGTGGTATATACATACGATGGAATATTATGCACCTTTAAGACAGGATAAACTTATGAAGCATGTAATAACATGGATGGACCTAGAGAACATTATGCTGAGTGAGTCTAGCCAAAAACTAAAGGACAAATACTGTATGGTCCCACTGATGTGAACTGACATTCAAGAATAAACTTGGAATATGTCATTGGTAACAGAGTCCAGCAGGAGTTAGAAACAGGGTAAGATAATGGGTAATTGCAGCTGAAGGGATACAGACTGTGCAACAGGACTAGATACAAAAACTCAAAAATGGACAGCACAATAATACCTAATTGTAAAGTAATCATGTTAAAACACTGAATGAAGCTGCATCTGAGCTATAGGTTTTTTTTTTTTTTACTATTATTATTATTTTTATTTCTTTTCTCTACATTAACATTCTATATCTTTTTCTGTTGTGTTGCTAGTTCTTCTAAACCGATGCAAATGTACTAAGAAACGATGATCATGCATCTATGTGATGATGTTAAGAATTACTGATTGCATATGTAGAATGGTATGATTTCTAAATGTTAGGTTAATTTCTTTTTTTTTGTTAATTAAAAAAAAAAAAGGCCTAGGGTGTTTTGAAGAGACTGTTGGTAGAAATATGGATGCTAGACGTGCTTCCAGTGAGGCCTTAGAGAGTAATGATAAATACATTATTAATTGGAAGAAAGATAAAACTTGTTTTAATATGGCAGAGAATTTGGAAAAATTAAGTGCTCATATTGAATAGAAGGCAGAATTTGAGAATGATGAACTTGGATATTTAGTAGAAGAGATTTCCAAACTAAATGTGGAAAATGTAGCCTGGCTGTTCCTTCCAGCTTATAGTAAAATGTGATAGGAAAGAGATAAGCCAAGAACTGAAATCTTAAACACACAGAAACCAGAAATTGATAGTCTGGAAAATTCTGGTCTTCCAGAAAAGGAGACTTCAGAGAATAGTGTCCCATATGAGGATTTAACCAACATGGAAACTGTCAGCCATTTCAGAAAAATTCAAAATTGGAAGTGGAGTTTTCTAGAAAGGATTTATGGAAGGCCTTTTTATCTGATGGGTATGATCCATGTTTACTGCATGGAAAATTGACAAGTTTCTTGTGAAACCTATAAAAATGGAACCATTTCCAAGCTGAACTAAAAGAGACAGAAAAGGGACAAACTGAAGGAAAAATTACTTCAAAGGCAGAACCACAGAAGCTAAGGTCGGATCCAAGAAATCTTGGGTCTAGAGAGCAGACCCATTCATGCACTTACAAAGGCCAAGTTTATCCTGGAGGCAGAGAGCAGGTTTTCTGCCCCAAAATTCAGGAAGAATTTTGGTGCCCCAAGCCTCAGAGAGGGTGGAGCACATTTGGGGGGAACTGGGGAGAGCCTCACTGCCAACCCATTGTTCTGAGGGGGTTGAGCATATGCACTAAAGATGGCAGAGAGCCTAGGTGATGCCCTGATGCCTGGAGAGGGTGGAGCCAATAAAAGGTAGTCTCTCCAATGCCCCCCAATATTTCAACCCTCATCCCCATGTTTGGACAGAACAGGGCCATTGCATAAGCCCTTAGAGATGGTAGGACTGCTGCGCTATCAAGCCCTAAGGATGATAAATGACTCTCAGACTTTGAAATTTAATGCAGTTTGCCCTGCAGTTTTCCAGAACAGTTGGGTCCAATGATCCCTGTATTCATTCCAATTTCTCCCTATGGAAATGGAAACGCTTATCCTATAATTTCCCTCCCTTGTATATTGAGCAAGTTCACACATCCACAGCCAGAGGAGAATTTTGCCCTAGGACAGACCATGCCTGTAACTGATTTTGATGAAATTTTGTACTGTTTCTGTATTGTATTGTTTTTGTATTGTATTTGTATTGTTACTGAAATGGTTTAAGGTTTTTGTGATATTGTGTTAGGATGAATGTACTTTGTATATGGAAAGAACATGTCTTTTTGGGGGCCCAGAGGATAGAATATGCTGGCTTGAAACTGTTACATACCCCAGAAAAGTCATATTCTTTTTCCAAGTCCAATCTTGCAGGGGCAGACTTATTGTTTGGGCAGGATCTTTTGGATTAAGTTTTTTCTATGGAGATGTGGCCCACCCAATTGTGGGTGGGACCCTCTGATTAGGTGGTTTCCATGGTGATGTATCTCTACCCATTCAAGATGGGTCTTTATGTGCTTACTGGAATCCTTTAAGAGGGAATCATTTTGGCAAAAGCTTCAGAGCCAGCACAGACAGAGATGTTTGGAGATGCAGAAATAAGCTATTTGAAACCAGAAGCCAAAGGACCAGCAGATGCCAGCCATGTGCCTTCCCAACTGACAGGTGTTCTGGACATCACTGGCCTTTCTTGAGTCAAGGTATCTCTCTCTGGATACCTTAGTTTGGACATTTTTATGGGCTTAGAACTGTAAACTTGTAACTTAATAAGTCCTCTTTATAAAAGTTAACCCATTTCTGGAATATTGCATTCCAGCAGCATTAGCAAAATAAAACACTAAGTATTATTGAACACCCAAAGTTAAAAGTAGTACCAGACA
The DNA here is from genome assembly GCF_023851605.1 of Tamandua tetradactyla. NCBI lineage: Eukaryota > Metazoa > Chordata > Mammalia > Pilosa > Myrmecophagidae > Tamandua > Tamandua tetradactyla. The sequence continues at coordinate 39,529,394 of NC_135346.1, read as the reverse complement.
ACAAAAGAACAAACAATCCAATATAAAATCGGCTAAAGATATGAATAGGCATTTTTCTGAAGAGCAAATACAGATGGCTCAAAAGCACATGAAGAAGGAAAAAAAGGACATGAAGAGATGCTCATTTTCACTGGCTATAAGGGAAACACAGATCAAAACTACAATGAGATACCAACTCACACCTATGAGAATGGCTGCTGTTAAACTATCAGGAAACTATAAATGTTGTAGAGGATATGGAGAAACTGGGACACTTATGCACTGCTGGTGGGAATGTACAATTCCCTGTTTAGTAGTTCCTTAGGAAACTAAATATCGAGTTGCCCTTTAACCCAGCAATAGCATTACTTGGTATATACCCAGAAGAGCTGAAAGTAATTTGCACACCGATGTTCATAGCAGCATCATTCACAATCGCCAAAAGATGTAAACAAACCAAATGCCCATTAACGGACGAGTGGATCAACAAAATGTGGTATATACATACAATGGATTATTATGCAGCAGTAAGACAAAATGACATCCTGAAGCACATGACAAGATGGGAGCTTTTAGGACATAATGCTGAGCGAGATTAGCCAGATACAAAAGGACAGATACTGTATAATTCAACTTTTATGATCAGCATAAAAGTACAGTCAGAGGGTTATAATATAGAATACAGGGGACTTGGGGATTAATAGAAGCTAGAGATGGGTGAACCGTTAGCTAATGAGGTTGAACTCCAATGTAAGGGAATAGATAGGAGCAAAGATGATTCTCTAGTGGGTCTAAAAGTAATATTACCATACTGAAGATGAACAAGACTGAAAGGGTTGTATAGACCGATGTGTCCCGCTGACTCACACTAGACATATGAATGAGTTCTTGTAAGAATTACTTCAAAGATATGACTCGTGTATAAAGAGTGTTTAAGTCCAGGGTACAGGGGGAAAACTGCTATTGTATGCTATGAGCTATGTTCAAAAGTAAACTACCAGCACTACCACAGCAAGAGCAGAAGTAAATAATGGGGTGAGGAACAAGAGTTAAGAGGAGGTTTAGATTTCCTAATTTGGTGAGGGTATGTTTATTGGTTCTCTGTCTCTTGGAAACAATGAAATAATCTAAAATTGAGAATGTTGATGGTTTGTGGACATTAGGCCCTCAACATGATGCCCTATGAATGCAGGTGGTTGAAGGATGCACTGACAGAGAAGTAAAACAACAAACGATAGTGTATACTCATGAACAAAGGCCGTGCTGCTACAAAAAGGAAAATTCAACGATGTGAATGAACATGTGGGATGTTTGGTGAAACAAAATAAGCCTGAAACAAAAAAACAACAATGGTATGGCCACCTTTAGAAAATACTTATTAAGAAAACAGGGGCCTAGATTGTAAGCTTTTAGAGCAGACACATTAAGTCTGTAGTGGTGATTATTATTTCTGGATTTTGAGAGGCTGTTTTATATATATAACCTGATATTTAGAGATAAGAACAAAGCTGAACAGGTTGGGGTTAAAGTAATTCAGAATACGGGGTAAGGAAGACAGTGACTATATTTTAGAACCATACATATTCTTTGAGACCAATGGAATAAAGCTTTATTTGATCTGGAACTGAAATTTTCTGTAGTGCATAATCTAATTCAACCTGTATAGCTGTATATCTGTATAGCTCATTTGAACAACTGAAACACAGAGAGCACAGAAAGAGAAAGAGGTCCTTTAATCCTGTATAATTATTGTAATGCCTGAAAACGTCCTAGATTATATTAACCAGATAATCATAAAGCATTGGCAAAGTCCCCTGAGGGAGGGATGAAAGACTATGGAACTATTAAACCTTACCATCAGGGAATCCCCTGATACCGTGTCAAACTTTAGGGACACCCAAATCAATAGACCATGCCCTTGATCATGAGGCTTACTCTTGTGAAGCTTATGTAGGTAGCCCAGAAGCTTAGACTACCTATAGGCATGCCTAGGAGTTACTTCTGGAAGACCTCTGTTGTTGCTCAGATGTGGCCCTAGTCTCTCTAAGCACAACTCTGCAAGTGAAATCATTGCCCTCCCCCCTACATGGGACATGATATCCAGGGGTGAAAGTCTCCCTGGAAAGTGGGAGAGGACTCCCTGGGATGAATCCAGACCTGGCACTGTGGGATCAACAATTGCATCCTGACCAAAAGGGAGCAAAGAGGCATAATTAATTAAGTATCAGTGGCAGAGAAATTTCAAACAGAGTTGAGAGACTACTCTGGAGGTTGCTCTTACATAAGCTTCAGATAGACCTTGCTACCTATCATAACCTGCCAACCCTTAACCAGGACCATTCCAGCCAATCCTAAAGAATACCTAGGGCAATTTATGAGATTCCACAAGGGTTCCAGACACTAGAGTAACTTGCCAGAAACCTACAACCTCTAAATGGTTCCCTGGACCAGATAAGTCCTGAAACCTAGCCCAGCCTCTCCAGAACATCAAATAGTTCCATCTCCCTTCTCCATATTAGTGACAGACCCTTCCAATATAAAAAATTTAGAATTGCCATAGCCCAAACAACCCCAGTGAGAGGTATGGAAAGATCAAAGGTGATGGTGGAATTATACATAGAAGAAGGACTTAACAAATGAATATGAATGCTGAATCATTAAATTGATATCTTTTAGTCTCCAGCATTTTAAAGCAGCTAGAAGTAAAAACCTAAAATTGTGAAATTGTAATGCATCAAAGTCTGAAATATGTTCTACAAGTAATTGTGGTGCTGTGCTTTGAAATTTATAGCTTTTTCGTATATATGTTATTGTTCACAAAACAGAAGGGAAAAAAGTCGATTGTGATGATTAAAAAAAAGTATTTAAACCCACTAGCCTCCTATATTCTGGAGCAGCTAGAAGGAAAAATCTGAGAGGATCGTATGGTAACCCATGACAAACTCTGGGATCTATCCTGTAACCACTTTTGAAGAGTGCTTTGAAAACTATTGCTTTTTTATTTCTTTGCTTTGTATGTATCTTATACTATACAATTTAAAAAGTTTAAAAAAAGTAGTGTTAGAAATGCTTGATAAAAATAAGAGAAACAAGAAATTATATTCAAATATTTCCAAACAGTATGAGAGCATAAGATAATTGGGAACAATTGTATGTACAGCTTCTATAAGCAAAATACTTTTATGCTAAATGCTATACATAGAAGAAAAAACAGAGAAAGAAAATACAGTGGTATTCTTCACTAAATTCTTATCCAATTCTGATAAGAATAAAATGTATGAATAAAATTCTTAAAGAGTTTCAGAATAAAAGTAGTAAACACCTATCAAGCATATTTGTTAATAGAAATTCCTAAGAAAGATAAGCTTTTTTAACGGTGCAGCAATAAAAATTCAACTTTAGTTTTTAATTTTAATTAAGAATATATATGGGTGGGCAATGGTGGCACAGTGGCAGAGTTCTCGCCTGCCATGCTGGAGACCAGGGTTCGATTCCTGGTGCCTGTCCATGCGGAAGAAAAAAAAAAAGAAAAAAAAGTGAAAAAAGAATAAATATTACTTTGGAGCTATTTTACAATCATATTACAAATAAAAGTATATAAAATAAACACATACATACACACAAACACAGTCATTTTCCAAAACTTAAAGACATTAATACTGCCACAACTGTCATGCCATTAATTTGAATACATAAAATATAAAAAATATCTTCATGCAAAAGGGATAACTTCCTTAACATATAATTTTCACAAACCATGATGAATAAGATTAATAAACAACCCAATAAAAACAATGATAAAACAAGACTAACATATAGCCCAACAGAAAATCAGAAGATATGAACAAAATGTTCACAAAAAAATAAATACTTTAACTTATAAACTTATGAAAACATGCTTAATCTCAGTTAAATCAAGCAATACATTGCCATGAAATATACATTCCATTCAACTCCAGATCAAAGTAACCATTACAGGCAGGTAAAATGCTGGTCTCAATGCTTTTCATAAAGGTACAATTTTTCCCCCCATTTTTCTTATTTTATCCCCAGGCTGTGATTTTTCTCACTTTGGCCTCTTCATATTTTCCCTCCAGCAACAATGCTGGCTATATCGTCCCAGAATTACTAATCCAAATAGTTGAATCGAAATGTTTTGGAGGTTGTGCATGCAACATCAGAAACAAGCAAAAACAAAACAAAAAAACCTGGACTATGAAGTGAAAGGTACAACTAACAGTCTTATGAGGGTATTTATCATTAAGTCCTTAGTGTTTAAATGCTATATTTAAATAGTTATCAATACTCTTAAAAAGAGCTGCCCAGTTGAGATTGGAAAAGCTTCCATTTGCTTCTACAAGCCAGCCAACCAGTGAGCCAAAACAGGAGTGAGGAAAAGCTAGTTAAGTGAGTATGAGTATCAATTTGAGTAAATTTTGAGTTTATGAAAAATATTTGGATCATGTTAATCAGAAAGTTAACCAGTATTACCTGTTATGTTTTTTACTTGAAAAAGAAGAGGAAAGAGAGAAGGAGAAAAGGGCCAAATCCTAAGGGCATTATATTATTTGAGCTCACTCAGATAGAATGTAAAATTTTAAGTTTAAATAATGATGTTTATTAATGATCCTTTACTATGCACTGGGCCCTGCACTGTGTGCTTTCATGCCTTATCATATGTAATTCTTACAATAACCCTATGAGGGAAGTGCTATTATTGCTACAAATTTGCAGATAAAGAAGCTGAGTTTCTGGGAAATTAAAGAACTTTACCCAAATCACATGATGAGAGTGGCAGAACTTTGAATCATAGGCAATCTTTTTCTGAAATCTGGATTCTTAAACACCCTGTTCTTTCCATCCATAAACTATTGCTGCACCTAGAAAACAATTTTGTTTGCCCTAGTACTACAGAGCAGGATGCATTTCCATGGAGATGAATTTTCTTTCTTAGACTCTACAGTTCCTTTGGGTAAGACTGGTGTTCATTAATGTTCAGAGAGGGCAAAGGGCACCTTCTCTACATTTTCCTCACCTCTGAGTTCTCCCAGTGGACTAGCCCCAAATGTTTCTCTTCATTGGACATGGCTCCAAAATGCTCTCTTTCATCTCTTTCTAGAAAGCTAACCATCCTGAATCATCAAGCAAAATTCCTTATAAGCAGCAAGAATAAACCAAATTGGGAGGTGCCAACAGAGGTTTGTACAAGAAAATAATGAAAGGGACATCATGTGCCATGGCATCTGCACAGATATATTCTACATGGCCTAGGAAGATAAAATAAAACAAGTGAGCAGAAGTTATAAGGAGGTAGCTCTAGTTCCATCTGAGCTGTGCTTATGAATAACTAGAATTCCCTCAAGAAGACATGAGAGGCCTTGACACTGGAATTATGCACTCAGAAGAGGATAAATAACTATATGGTAGAAGTATGGTAAAGGGGTCTCAAAATTTGGGTGAAGAATTAGATTAAGTCTGAGGTTCTCAACTTTGCTGTGTCCATGGTCATTCATCTGTTCTATAGCAGGTGACCTGTTACTACTAATATAGAACAATGTTTGTGAGTGAATTCTTTAAATATATGAATTAAAGTGGTTCTGTACTGGTTCCTTGATTCCAAACAATATACACTCTCGGAAGGATATGAAATAGCTCAGAGAATTGAAAGAAAAAAAAAAGTACTGCACATAACCACAAACTATGTTATCTTTTTAGTAGGTAAGCCTGATGGATTTACATCAGTGGAGATTCTTATCTTTGTCCACAGTATCCTTCCAGTGTGTGGTGACAGAATGAAATCTGAGTATCATGGTATACTAGGCCTTTTAGATTCCCTCCAAACATAAAAACAATCATTCTAAAGGGCAGGTGGCACAGAGCAGAATTGTGCTAGTCTCAGATCCATATTGGGCTGTTGGACAACAATCAGCTGTCATGCTGCTAAGGCTACAATCTGTACCTCATGGAATTAGGATGGCAACAGATCACTTTTCCTTTAAGGGAATTGCAAGGGATAAAACAATGGAATTACATCATTTCTAGAAGAATCAGGCTACCTGTGTGAGGTTCAAGCAGTGTCATCTAGGGAGAGAAAGAAAGTTCACTCCCACTGTTACTCGCTCACAGAAGGGAATGGAATAAGGAAGAAATTTGAAGAAATAGTTTCTTAGTTAAGTATGAGGTGTATGCATATATATGAGGAGATGCAGATACAGTTTTTCAAAATCAAATATTTTGAAGATACTGGCCCTGTCTTTGCTTATTGTGGAAGTGTATGTGACTTAGATCATTTTTTTCACTCGTTCTCACTCATTCAGAAAATGTTTATTAAGCACAAAATATGTGCCAGGCCCTAAATTCAATTTGAGTTAAAATATAAGTCCCAGAGGTGCCAGGGTAGTTCAGTGGTAGAATTGTCGCCTGCCATGTGGGAGACTGGGCTTGATTCCTGGCCCATGCACTTCCCCCCAAAACAAACAAACAAACAAAAAATCAGCCAAACAAAAATTCAACAAATGGTTCTGCAATAACAGGATACTTACATGGAAAAAGAATGAAATGTGATCCCGCCATACAGTATATATATATATATGTCCCTATACTTGCTCTCTCAATTCTTCAAAATGCCTTGAGGTATAGACCCAGTGAAGATCACCTTTGTTTCATGAGACTTATCTTACAAACACCATATAACACAGTTTGCCTGGGGTGATCCCAATTTGGGCATATAGTCCTAGTATAGTTATTAAAGAGTCTCTTTCACCCTCAAAAGTGTTTGGATTAATTTCCAGCTTCTACCCTAGGATATGTAGAGAGCTAAGAGTGCTGTTCTCACCCTTATAATAAAAATGAGCAAAAGTAATTTTGCATCAGCAATATTTCAAACCCCCTGGGGAGATAAGGTTGCAAAATGTGGCCCATCTCTGAGGAAAGAAGAATCTGCGGGTAGAAAAGAGATGCAAGTACATGCTCACCTGAAAGAGAAAACCAGAAGTCCATACCCCCAAGACCCGGGAACATAGTTCATGCTTATGACCAAGGATTAATTAGTCATACCACCCCATGCAACCACCACTAAACTAGGAAGTTTCAGAAAACAAATAGCAGCAGAATACCATTGAAAGAAGAATAAAAAAGGAAAAGGCTGTGGAAAGAGATCTTTCCTGATGCACAGCACAAAAAACCTAAAACTCAGAACTGAATAGAAATTGATGTTTCTGCACTGTGAACACAGGTATCTCTACAAGAATTTGAAAACTGTGGTGCACAAAGGGTAACCACAGCAGTAAAACCCAAACCCAGCCCAATTCCTAACTAGATTAACTCAAACTCCTATACTAGGCCTAGAAGAAGGAAAGACATGCCCTTTAGAGGCATAAAACTTACATACTTCAGTCTCTACTGCTCTAACAAGATGTTCAGCTTTCACCAAAAAAATGATAAGGTATATAAAAATTCAAGGAAAAAACTCTTTTCACAAATGACAAAGCAGTCATCAGAACCAGAGTCATTATATGACACAAATACCAGAAATATCTGAGAGACAATTTAAAATAACAAAAATTAAATGTTCAAAGTACTTAAGGAAAAGGTGGGATATACAAGATCAGATGGGTAATTTTAGTAGAGAGATGGAAGCTATATTAATCAACTGGAAATGCTAAAAAGGAAGGAATGAAGGAAAAAAGAAAGGAAGCATGGAAGGAAGAAGAAAGAAAGCACAGAAAGAAGGAAGGAAGGAAGGAAGGAAGGAAGGAAGGAAGGAAGGAAGGAAGGAAGGAAGGAAGGAAGGAAGGAAGGAAGGAAAAAAGAAAGAAAGCCCTTCAACAGGCACATACGTAGATTTGACACAGCTGAGGAAAGACTCAGTGAACTTGAAGACAGGTCAATGGAATTACCAAAATTGAAACACAAGGAGAAAAAGAATGGGGGAATAAATAGGACTGAATATCCAAGATCTATGGACAAAATCAAATACTTTAACATGCATATGATTCAAATGCCAATCCCAGAAGGAGAACAAAGCAGAAGAAATATTTGAAGAACTAATGCTGAGAATTAAAAATTATAATACAACAACAACAACAAAAAACCCTCAGCACATAATATTTAAAGTACAGAAAATAAAAAAACAGAGAAAATCTTGAAAGCAGCTGGGGGTGGATGGGAGATATTACATAATACAGGAACAGAGAAAGATATTACAGGAAACTTATCTTAAACCATGAAAGCCAGAAGACAATGTCTGACATCATTAAAGCACTGGGAGCAGGGAGGGAAGAGACTGTCCACCCTGAATTCTATACCTGGAGAAAATATTTTTCAAGAATGAAAGAGAAATAAGGACTTTCTCAGACAAAAACTGAGAAAATTCATTACAGCCGGTCAATGTACAAGAAATGTTAAAAGGTGTTCTTTAGGTAGAAAGTTGGATCTATGTACAATGAAAAATACTGGAAATGGTACAAATGAGAATAAAATTGAATTAATTTTTATATTTTGATTGCTCTAAAATAGTATCAACATACAAAAAAGAAAAATAATAAAAAAAATCAATGTATAAATATTTTCAGCATATGCAAAAGTAAAAGGTATGACAACAATAGCACAAAATATGAGAGAGAGAAATTGGGAAAAAATTATTTTAAAGTTTTTATACTAAATGTGAAGTGATTAGATACTATTTGAAGCTAGATGAGTAAAGATGTATATTTTAAACTAGAGTAGTCATGGCAAACATTTTAAAAAGAGGTATAAAACATGAGTAAATAGAGGAGGCAAAATAATTAAAATTATTAACAAGAGAAAAGACAGAAAAAGAGGAAAAAACATAGAATTGAAGGAGTGAGTAGGAAACATCTTGCAAGACAGATTTTAATCCAATAATATAAACAATATAATCACATTAAATGGCATAGTTGGAAAACATCAGAGATTGTTATATTTAATTAAAAAGCAAGACTGAACTCATTGTTTCTAAAAAAAAACAAAAAGAGCCACTTTAAAAATAAGCATAAATATTTTTGCTCAGTGGCAGAATCTTACCTGCTATGCCAGAGACCTGGGTTCACTTCCTGGAGCCTACCCATGTCAAAAAAATAATAATAATGAGCATAAATAACTTAAAAGTAAAAAGGATGGAGAGAGATAGCCTGCAAATGCTACAGAAAATAAAGGTGAAGTAGCTATATAAAGATCTCAAAAAGTTGACTTCAGAACAAGAAGATTTTCAGGGATGAAAATGGGACAACATATAATGATGAAAGGGTCAATCTTCCATGAAGACATAACAATATTAAACATGTATGCAAATAAAAATAGAGCTTCAAAATACATGAGTTAAAAACTGATAAAACTGAAAGAAGAAATTCATAAGTCTAAAATTATAGTTGGAAACCTCAACTTCCTCTCTAAACAACTGATGGAACAAGTAGACAAAAATCGTAAGAGTACAGAAGACCTGAAAATCACTATCAACCAACTGTGGATAATTAGCATTTGAAGAGAACACTCCACCCCCACCTACCTCCACCCCAAAATAATATACTTTCTTTTCCAGTGCAGCTTGAACATTGCTAATATGGACATTATACTGGCACATAAAATGAACCTCAAAAAATTTTAAAGAATAGGAGGCATACCATGTATGTTCTCAAACCATAACAAAATTAAACTAAAAATCACCAATCAAAAGATATCTGGAAAATTTTCAAACATTTAGAAATGTTTAGAACACACTTCTAAATAATCCATAAGCCAGAAAGAGAGTTTCAGTGGAGATTTTAAAAATATTTTAACTTATATGAAAATGCAAAACAATCCATCAAATATGTTGGATGAAGTTAAAGCAGTGCTTAGAGGGAAATTAACAGTATTTAATGCTTATATTAGAAATGAAGAATGATTTCAAAACAATAATCCAAGCCCCCACCTTAATAAACTAAGGGGAAAAGAGCAAAGTAAACCAAATGAAGGAAATTATAAAACAAGAGCAGAAATCAAATTGGAAACAAAAATAATAGAGAAAAACATTGAAACCTAAAATTGGCTTTTTAAAAAACATCAATGAAATTCATAAATCTCTAGCCAGACTAACCAAGAGAAAACACAAATTATCAACAGCAGGAAAAAAGCAGCATTTTCACAGTACTCTCTACAGACATTTAAAAGTTAACAAGGGAAGAGCGGTGCAATGGTGGCTCAGTGGCAGAATTCTTGCCTGCCATGCCAGAGACCGTGCTGGAGACCCAGGTTCATTTCCTGGTGCCTGCCCATGTAAAAAAAAAAAAAAAAAAAAAAACAATAAGAAAAATTAGGGGCAACTCCATGTCCGTACATTTAAAATGGGTCAATTTCTTGAAAGACACAAACTACCAAAACTCACTAAAGAAGAATTAAATTTTAAGTCTTATAATATCTATTAAATAAATTGAATTCATTGTTTAAGACTTTCCAAAAAAAAAAAAAGGAAAAGAAAACTCATTTCACTGGTAATTTCTACCAAACATTTAAGGAAGAAATAACCATACAATGTTCATTGATTGGAAGTGATATTGTTAAAGTGCCAGTTCTCTACAATTTATTCTATAGAACAAATACATGCAGACATCTTTTAGATATCAACAAGGTGATTCTAAAATATGTATAAAAAGACAAATGAATTAGAATAGTCAAAACATTCTTAAACAACAATAAAGTTGAAGAACTCACACTACCCATTTTGGAGACTTTCTATAAAGCTACTCTAATCAAGACCATATTGTATTGGCAAATGAACAGACACATAGATCAATGGAACGGAATAGAGAGCCCAAGAAATAAACCCACACATATAATAAATGGTTTTTGACAAAGGCGCAAAGGCAATTAAATGGAGTAAGTATAGTCTTTTCAACAAACAGTGCTAGAATAATCAGTAAAGACAGAAAGAGCTATATGCAAATACTATACTATAGCTCTCAAATGTTTTACACAGAGGTTTAGGTTAGAAATCCTAAATCTACTTTATTTGTGTACTAGGGTTGAACAAACAAGTAAACATATTGTTTAGATAATGAGAACCAGGTTTCTCACTGTCAGAAAAAGCAGTCAAAATAAGGAAATAAAAATTAGACTGAGTAAACATAAAAAGAAAGAAAGGTTAGAATGAGCCCTATGATGCTGGACTGAAGTTGGAGGTGTCAGTCTGGAATGGACTAGAGGTAGAGATAGATAGAGATGAGAGAGAGAGGTACTGAAATATAAATACAGATGTGTATGTATGTATGAGTTAGTACACTTTCATTTATTTTCTATCTGCTCCATCTAAAGATGGCCTAGAAATAGTGACACTTCAGTAGCACACCTAGAACCCAGATCTTGTCTTCTCAATATCATTCTCCAATAAAAGGAACCAGGGCTCCTTGAAGAACTGGCTGACTCCAAAACTGGGGCAGGGGAAAATACAAAATTAGCCTCAAGCACTTTATAGGGCCAGAAAATAAAGAAGCACAAAAAAAGGGAGGGGGAATATTAAAAAGACACAGGAGCTGACCTGACAGTCCTCCAGATGATCAAAATTTGAACAACTTGAACAACAAAATAAATAATGATAGAATCAGGTTCTAATATGAAGAATGAGATAAGTACCCATGGATCCATATTGAACAAATAAATAAAGGGAGGCGAAGGGACAGTTCTTTCCTACTGAAAAATTCCAATTAGCAAATAAAAGGAATGAGGGAAATAGAAAATTATCACTAGAATACCATAATAATAATTGCTGCAGACAAGATCTACCAATGCATGCTTAAATTGATATATGAAAGTGTAGGCAGAAACAGTCTATCTGCATAGCCTCAAAATATCTACCCCCAAATAATTCAAAGGGGAAAACATTAAATTTATAGTAGAGAGAACTGGCAGACAGCCAAATGATCAGGGAACATCACCAGTAATGCATATTGATGCCATGGACCCCTAATATTGCACGAAGAAAGGCATACCACCTGTCTTGTATCCTTTCCAACAATGTGTAGCCTCAATCTAATCAAGAGAAAACATCAGACAAACCCAAACTGTGGGACATTCTGCAAAACAAATGACAAGTACTTTCAAAAGTGTCAAGGTCATGAAAGACAGGGAAAGAGTGATTAGCTTAGAAGTAATCAAGGGCAAAGTGGCATTCTCGATTAGATCCTGAAACAGAAAAAGACATTAATGGATAAAAACAATGAAATCCAAATAAGTTGTGTACTTTTGTTAATAGTATTGTACCAAAGTTCATTTCTTAGTTTTAATCAATGTTTTGTGATTACATAACCTAGTCAACATATAAATGCTCTATTTTTTGCAACTCTTCCTTAAGACTAAAATAATTTCAAAATAAAAATAATTTCTAAGAGTAAGCACTAATTTATACAGCCACCCTAGTTAACTGTTATATCCAGAAGGAATGTCCTCATTCACTGCCTCCAGTGAACGAATATAGCATCCTCCATACCAGAATATTGTCATTTAAAGAAAAAAAAAAGTTGCCTCCTTTAGTATTTGAAAGAAAGCAATGTTTTCTTATCTGTTCTTCCTCTCCCTCCTATCAGGCTTTAACCCTTGTTGAGGGGTTCATTGTCCTTTCCTTAGGACAAGAAACAAGAAGAAAAAGAAATCATTAAGATAGTGAGGAAAATTCAGAATACTTTGCTGGCTGGAGAAATTCCAAGCCAAGCAAGGCCTCATTTTTAATGCTTGTGCATGTGTGTGTGTGTGTGTGAATGTGTGTCTGTATGGTTACCTGGGGCTGTTGACGCCCAAGGATCTCACTCTGATTAAATACTGTTTACTGTCTGGCTTTTGGAACCTCTTTGATATCTATGATGGATGCAGCTGCTGCACTTGGACCTTTTTCAAATTCCCAGACACTATAACAGCCTCCTTGTGCCAAAAGAGGAAGATGTGAGGGAATAGAGAAGATAACCTCACATGGTTTCCTCCACGGGGTTCAACCAGAACAGCCCCAGCTCAAGCACCCAATGGGGAAGTCAGGCCCAGGAGCTTCACGGAATCAGGTAACTTCAGAGCCAAAGGGGCCCATATCCTGTCACCTTCCATCCTAAAGGGTTTGCCTTGCATTATAAATTGTTCTCCTTGAACAATAGCTCAGAGTCAACAGCCCATCAATTAAGTTTGAAGAGGTTGTGTCAGGAAAAGGCACTGCCTTGTACAATGGAACTTGGCCTGTGACCCAGGAGGACATGACTCTGAGGTGGTTTCCTTTGCCACAGAAGGGAAAAGACAGCCACCTTCCCCTACATTTTAGACTTGTTGTGAGGATGAAGTGGAATGACTGAAATAACTAATATACTGGTATGGCCTGTGTTTTCACTGAAATGCAAGGATTTGCCCTTTGCCTTTCCCTCATTGCTCTCGAGGTAAATTGAAGACTCTGAAAGTGGTGAGCAAAGGCATCCAGGGTCTAGTCCCAGGGGCCTCATCTCTGGATTCTCAACTCACAGTTCTTACTCTTCTTCCTCCCTGGAAAACTCCTCCCTGCTCTCATCTACCCCTGACTCCTCGTCAGCTGCGAATTCCTGCTTATCCTTCAGGCCTCAACTTCTAGGTTACTTCTTCCAGAAAACCATTCCTGAACTCCATTGTCCTCTCAAATATCAGAACTTAATCTTTGGGTCTTAACAGGCCTAGGCATACACACACACACACACACACACACACACACACACACACCACAAACATTAGTTTGTGTAGGAATTTTCACCTTTACATTATTCTTGGTTCCTAACAAGATCCAGCACACAGTAGTACTTCAATAAGTGCTTGTTGAATAAATGAGTGATAGGTGAATGAATGCATGTTTTCAATGCAAATTCCTTGATATAAGTCCTATTTGGGAGACTGAGATATGGGAAAAGTCTTCCAAAGTATAGATTGATAGAACAATTAGTGGGCATGCAAGAGAATATTGTTCAGTGATGTTAAACAAGGAAGATTCTGAAGCTTAAATCCTGGGCTAAATAATACTACTATTATTAAAATTATTATTTTAGTAATAATATCATAGCAGTTCAAATTTACGGATCTTAACTATTTGCCCAGCAATTTGTTAAATGCTTCATACACCCTGCCTTAGCATTTTGAATCTACCCCCAAACCTTATGAAGCAGATACTGGTTTTATCCCCACTTAGAGATGAGCAAGCAAAATCAGAGAGGTTGGGTGGTTTGTCCAAAGCACACAGCTTTGAAAGAGTTGAGTCATACTTCATAACCAAGGCTGCCAGTTCTCAGAGCCTGCGTTGTTATACATTTATACATTTTCTCACCTCACTAAGTCCCAGTCCTGCCTCCTCTGCCAAACAACCAGTCACCAAAGTCTTTCAGGACCCCAGAGTAAAGCCAAACGAGTTTATGTCCACTCCTGGCTGAGTTCTCAAGTGTGGAATCTGCTATTTCCCCCACTTCCTCTCACTCACTAATAATGCTACCCGATCACATGGTCCTGAATGCAGCTTCTCTCTATTCAAAGCCAGGGCACTTAATCCTCCCACGGATCCCTAGCTGAACTGCTGAGTTTATGTTTTAACACAATTATGTCGTTCCCACTCCCCTACAGATCCTCTTTTTTCTTCATTTGCTTCCAATAAAGAGACATTATTTGCTTGGGAGCTTTCCAGGGTAACACGAATCCATCTTTTGAAAACTAGTCCCTGCATCTGGAAAATTGAATGATGCTTTGGTGTTTGTTTAAGCAAGAGAGTCAGTCCTTGGAAACAGCATTGTTATTTTATTATCTTTAATGCTTTTAAGCCGTATTAAGGAAATTTAATTTCCAAAAGATGTCTTTTCTCACCACCACCACCCTTTTCAAATGGGCAAGTCAGTTTCTACTTTCAAACTGGCTGCTTTCAAAATATGTCACTGGGCATTGATTTGGCCACTTAACTGAATTAGCCACATGGTCCATCTGTACCTTTCTGCCCTCATCCTGCAAAACAGGTGTTGCCTTTAACATAATGAGAAGGCTTTTCCTTATCAGACCACTCTTATCATAAAATTAAGTACATACACATCCTGGAACCCCAAATCCATCAAGTAAATAAAAAGACACACTCCCTCCATCTAGGGTGCAGTTTCTTTAAGAAAGAGACATCTGACACCCCCATGGTCTGACACCATGAATCAGAGATGTTTTTGATCACCCTGTCCCTTCCTGGCATTGCTTTTTATTCTTGGTGTCAATAAATGCAACGGGGTATGCTCATAGGGTCAGCAGGCGATTGCTACAGTAATCATTCTTATCTGCAGACTTGGATACGGTCCTATTTCTTTCTTACCCCAGGTAGGATTTTAAACCTTGGGAAAACTTCGGAACAGGTTGTCTGGTTCTTCACTTATATTCTCTATCCCTGAATAAAGGAAAGGGAAATACACTGCAAAAATAAGGCTTTTTATTTAAGAGAGAGAGAGAGAGAAAGAGAGAGCACATGCAAAAGAGAGAATTTAGACCTCCACTGAGAAATTCACATAGCAAGATCCCATTCAGACATTGAAACACATCACAATGATTACAGGGGTACATGATAATTGAATGAGGGACAGATCAAAAAGTTTTCTCTGTTAAAAAAAAACGGTTCCTCTGAATTTACTCACCTAAAACTTCAATTTTTAAATGAAAAGCTGAATTTCTTTGTGGAATATATCCTTTAGTTGAAACATACAATTGTTAATAACAAAAAATAATAATAAACAATGTTAAGAGCTTGTGTAACTCTTTGCCTATTCTAATAAGTAGATTCTAAATCATAAATGTCAATTCTAAAATCTGGAATAATAAACCTAACTGAAGCTCAGAAAGGATCCAGTTTTATCTCGTCATTTATGGCTAGCTGAATGAAGGATAGGATCTCTGTGTTTTTTTTGCTTAAATTATATAGCAGCATGGATGAACACTTTACTCACATGGTGATAAGGATGAGGTCATGGTCATAAGAAAGTGCTTTGGTTTTCCTTTTTTTCTTTTGTTATAATCCATGCATACCCAAGAATTCAATCCTGCAAGCAATTATTGAGCACCTAATAGGAGCAACTGACAATGTCAGATATGCACAGAAGGACCCCAGACATCTTAAAGTAATAAAACGTACCCCTTCTTCCTTATGCTAACCAAGATGCATATATTATCAAAAGCGAAGGCAGCAAACATATTAAATCTACCATATGCAGATATATTCAGGGTAGCCTCTTTTACTTTTTGCCTCATGCACAATCATCTTTAGTACTCTCATTCCAATGTCTGGTCCTGCGGTTTCAGAGATGGTCTCAGCCTTTGAAGACTGTACAGACTCAGTGGAGGGAAATGACAGATGCCACAAAATCATGAGAAAACCGAGGTTTAAAGTTTAACTTGTACATACTAAGTTACATATGTAGAAAAATTTTGATGGCCTCCTTACTAAACTTAAACCCAGGATGTAAGACAAGACTGCACTTACTAAGCGATTAAGAAAGTAGAATTTGAATAATGTTACTGAGTAAGTAGAGAGTGCCAACAAAATGCAATAAAGGCATTGTTGAAGATGAGGCCGTAAACCTTTGATGCACTTTGGAGTCATCTGAGGAGCTTTTGCAAGATGCATTCATTCATATTACCCAATGATTCTAAGTCTGTAGATGGTGAGTATAGCAAGGGCATATGTCTGTTGCAAATGCTCCCCAGGTGAGTCTTTCTTGGTTAAGCATCACTGCCCTTAATTAGAAGTATCTGCTCTACAAGACAGAGGCTTTTTTTCAAATCAAGCTTTGCCTTTTTAGCTGTCTGATCTCTCTGAAAGATCTATCATGCTCAGGAAATACACAATTCAAAGAATTGTTATTTTTTTTTCCTCCCACTAAAGGCATCAATGAATATTAGTGATTCAACACTACAAATCTTGAGAAATTAAGTCAGATCTTCCAAAACTCAGGCTTCTCAAATAGTGATACCAAATCCCCCCAAAAAGTGAACTTTTGAGCAGTGTGCCTAACAAACTGCATTTATTTACCATGTGCCATCCATTCTGCTATGCCCCTCTGTCATAGTCAGGTTCATGTGTCACCTTGGCCAGGTGGTAGTGCCTGTTTGTCTGGTTGGGCAAGGGCTGACCTGACCTGTCTGTTGCTATGAAGACATTTCATAGAATTAAATCATGATCACATCAGCTGCATCCACACAGCTGATTGCATTTGTAATCAGCCAAGGGGAGTGTCTTCTGCAATGAGTGACATTTAATCTAATCACTGGAAGGCTTTTAAGGAGGATTCAAAAGAAACAGTCTCTCTTCCTGCTTCAGTCAGCGAGCCTCTCCTGTGGAGTTTGTCCAGACCCTTCATCAGGGTCGTCAGCTTCACAGCCTGCCCTGTGGATTTTGGATTCTATGTTCCCATAGTTACATGAGACACTTTTATAAATTTTATATCTATGGATATTTCCTGCTGATTCTGTTTCTCTAGAGAACCCTAGCTAATACAGCTTGGTACCAGGAGTGGAGTCTTAAGAAACATAATCTTAAAAATGGGTTTTGACGATTGGTTTTCTACTCTGACTGGGCTCAAAGGCACTAAGGACTCTGATTCCCTTAATCAGAATGATACTGCCAATCCATGGGGTGAGTTAGCAAATGAGATATTTAAAATACTACCATTGGATTCTTCTGACACTTTGCTTGTACAAAGCCACACTCTGGAGGATAATGTTTTTGACACCTTTATGGAGTTTTTGACACCTTTATGGAAAGAGAAGGTATAGAGATGTCGGCTGATTGTTGTTAGATACACTGTATACACTAATGAGTGAAAGTGATGGGCTTAAGGCTTCAAATGAGAAGCTTACGCACTGTCTGACAGAAGTAAACATTCCTATGAGTGTCCTGAAGAAAAAAATTTTATTTCCTGTAGTCATAGACTTGAGAGCTCCAAAAATCAGATGCAGAATCTTATTCTTAGAGTAGCAACTTTACAATGTAAACTGAAATCTCAGTCTTGCATGGTGTCTGCCGTTAAGGTAAGGACATTGATTGGAAAGGAATGGGACCCTGAAAAATGGGATGGTGACATATGGATTGATAATGATGTTGGTTGGTGAGGTTGAAACCCTTGGTCATGCTGAGTCTTCTCTAAATAACCCCATAATAGTCTGCCCTGGGGACATAGCCACCCCTCCTCCAGCCTGCCCTTAGGAATTGGCCACCCAACCTCCTCCTGAAGGGCTTAGCCCTAGAGTGATTAATCATGTTTCACCAGATGAAACTGCAAATGAATGCAGTGAACCAAATGGCTTGGAAGATACTTCTCATTCTTTTCATGACCCACCCCCACCACTCCTCATTTCTTCTAGGCCTATAACTAGACTAAAGTCCCACAGGCCTCAAAAGGAAAGGTACAAGGTACCACCCATGAGGAGGTACATTATATTCCATAAGAACTGTGTGAGTTTTCCAATTTATATATACAGAAATCAGGGGAATATGTGTGGCAATGGATTTTAAGGGTGTGGGATAATGGTGGGAGAAATAAAAAAATGGATCAGGCTGAATTGTTTGATATGGGCCCACTAAGCAGAGATTCTGCAATCGATGTTATAGCTCAAGGGGTTAGGAAAAACTTTAAGAGTTTGTTTGGATGGTTGGCTGAAATACAGATCAAAAGGTAGCCAACGTTACCTGAGGTTGAAATGCCAGAACTGCCCTGGTATAATGTAGATGAGAGGATCGAGAGGCTTAGAGATATTGGAATGTTAGGGTGGATTTATCTTGGAAAGCCTGCTCTTATGCCCAAGAATGTCCAGAGGATGCACCTTTTACCAGAACTGTGAGAAATAAATTTGTGAGACTAGCGCCATCATCCCTGAAGAGCTGTGTAGTGGCACTTCTCTGTAGGTTAGATATTACTGTGGGAACAGGTGTCATATTACTGTGGGAACAGGTGTCACTGAGCTGGAATCCTTAAACATAATGGGGATGGCCAGATCCTGAGTTGGCAGAAGCCAGGTGGCAGTGCTTAATTGCCAAAGATAAGGTGGATGTGGCTATCATAATAGACAACAGACTCAAAGCAGGAGTCAAAACAATCTGACTCGCAGAGACTTGAAGCATTAGCTAGTAGATCATGGGGTACCTAGAAATACAATAGAAGGGCAGTCTACTAAATTCTTGTTTGAGCTATATAAACAGAAGAGTTCTAGGTCAAGTGAACAGAAGTCTAACTTGAATTACAAAAAGACAGAGTTACGGCCCCTTAATTTACAGACTCAAACCCCCTTGAATGAGGGGGAGGCCAGGTCCCTTTTGGGGAGGACTCTGTTACACTGACATAAATTTATACTGTTACTCTTCCTCCAAACCTTCCCCAAGGAAACTGATGGCCTTTTACCAGGGTAACTGAGCATTGGGAAAAAGGAAATGATCAGATATTTTGGGGATTATTAGACACTGGTTCAGAAGTGACAGTAATTCCAGGGGACCCAAAATGCCACTCTGGTCCACCAGTCAGAGTAGGGGCTTATGGAGGTCAGATGACCGATGGAGTTTTAGCTCAGGTCCATCTCACAGTGAGCCCTTGGACCCTTTCTGTAGTTATTTCCCCAGTTACAGAAAGCATAATTGGAATAGACATACTGAAAAATTGGCAGAATCCCCACCTTGGTTCTCTAACACATGGAGTGAGGTAGGAAAGGTCAAGTGGAAGCCACTAGAACTGCCCCTACCTAGCAAAATAGTAATACCAGATTCCTGAAGGGATTTCAGAGATTACTCTGCTACCTTTAAGGACTTGAGGGATGCAGAGGTGGTGATTCCCACCACATCGCCATTCAACTCTCCTGTTTATCCTGTGTAGAAAACAGATAGATCTTAGAGGATGACACTGGATTATCATAAACTCAACCTGGTGGTAAACTCCAATTGCAGCTGCTGTTCCAGATGTGTTATCATTGCTTGAGCAAATCAATACATCCCCTGGTATCTGGCATGCAGCTATTGATCTGGCAAATGCTTTTTTCTCAGTAGCTATTCATAAGGATCACCAGAAACACTATGCTTTCAGCTGGCAAGGTCAGCAACATATGTTCACTGTCCTACCTCAGGGGTATATCAAATCTGCAGCCTTATGTCCTAATCTTGTCTGCAGGGATCTTGATCATTTCTCCCTCCCACAAGATATCACACTGGTCTATTATATTGATGATATCATATTGATTGGACCTAGTGAGCAAGAAGTAGCAACTACTCTAGACTTATTGGTAAGACATTTGCATGTCAGAGGATGG
This sequence comes from Tamandua tetradactyla, assembly GCF_023851605.1. Lineage (NCBI taxonomy): Eukaryota > Metazoa > Chordata > Mammalia > Pilosa > Myrmecophagidae > Tamandua > Tamandua tetradactyla. Next base: position 39,509,123 of record NC_135346.1, on the reverse strand, counting down.
GAGATAAATCCAACAAAATACAAGGGCCTTCCACGTCAGTGAAATTTCTCGGTGTCCACTGGTGTGGGGCATGTCGACATATCCCTTCTAAGGTGAAGGAAAATTTGCTGCATCTGGCCCCTCCTACATGCCTAATTGGTCTTTTTGGTTTTTGATGACAGCATATTCCACATTTGGGTGTGCTGCTCTGGCCCATTTATCGAGTGACCAGAAAAGCTGCTAATTTTGAGTGGGGACCTGAACAAGAGGAGGTTCTGCGACAGATCCAGGCTTCTGTACAAGCTACTCTGCCACTTGGACCATATGATCCAGCAGATCCAATGGTGCTGGAAGTTTCAGTGATGCTGTCTGGGGCCTTTGGCAGACCCCTATAGGAGAATCACAATGCAGACCCTTAGGATTTTGGAGCAAATCCTTACCATCTGCTGCAGATAACTACTCTCCTTTTGAGAAACAGCTTTTGGCCTGCTGCTTTTGGCCTCTGCATTAGTAGAGACTGAACACTTAACCATGGACCACCAAGTTACCATGAGACTTGAGTTGCCTATCATGAGTTGGGTGTTGCCTAACTCACCAAGCTATAAAGTTGGGCGTGTGCAGCAGCACTCTATCATAAAATGGAAATGATATATATGAGATAGGGTCAGAACAGGTCCTGAAGGCACAAATAAGTTACTTGAAGAAGTGGCCCAAATGCCCATGGTCTCCACCGCTGCCACATTACCTTCTGTTTCCTAGACCAGAACTATGGCCTCTTGGGGAGTTCCTTACAGTGAATTGACTGAGGAAGAAAAAACTCAGGCCTGGTTTACAGATGGTTCTGCATGATATGCAGGTGCCACCCAAAAGTGGACAGCTGCAGCACTACAATCCATTTCTGGGATGTCCCTGAAGGACAGTGGTGAGGAGAAATCCTCCCAGTGGGCAGAACTTTGAGCAGTGCACCTAGCTGTTCATTTTGCTTGGAAGGAGAACTGGCTGTAGGTGCATTTTATACTGACTAATGGGCTGTGCTAATGGGTTGGCTGGATAGTCAGGGACTTGGAAAGACCATAATTGGAAAATTGGTGACAAAGAGGTCTGGGGAAGAGGAATGTGGATAGACCTTTCTGAGTGGGCTAAAGACATGAAGGTATTTGTGTCCATGTGAATGCACACCAGAGCGTGACTTCAGCAGAGGAAGGTTTTAGTAATCAAGTGGATAAGTTGACCCAGTTTGTGGATACCAGTCAGCCTCTTTCCCCAGCAACTCCTGTCATTGTCCAATAGGCTCATGAACAAAGTGGTCATGGTGGTAGGAATGAAGGTTATGCATGGGCTCAGCAACATGGACATCCTCTCACCAAGGCTGACCTCACTACAGCCACTGCTAAGTGCCCAATCTGCCAGCAGCAAAGACCCATACTCAGCCCCCGATATGACACCATTCCCCGAGATGACCAGCCAGCTACATGGTGGCAGGTTGATTACATTGGACCACTGTCTTCATGGAAGAGGCAGCAATTTGTTCTAACTGGAATAGACACATACTCTGTATATGGGTTTGCTTTCCCTGCATGCAATACTTCTGCCAAAACTACCATCTGTGGATTTACAGAATGCCTTATCCATCATCATGGTATTCCACACAGCATTGCTTCTGATCAAGGAACACACTTCACAGCAAATGAAGTGCAGGAATGAGCACATGCTCATGGAATTCTCTGGTCTTACCATGTGCCCCATCATCCAGAAGCAGCTGGATTGATAGATTGGCCTTTTGAAAACTCAATTACGGTGCCACCTAGGTGGCAATATTCTGCAGGGCTGGGGTAATGTTCTCCAGGAAGTTGCGTATGCTCTGAATCAGCATCCACTATATGGTGCTATTTCTTCCATAGTCAGGATCCATGAGTCCAGGAACCAAGGGGTGGAAATAGGAGTGGCACCACTCATTATTTCTCCTAGCAATCCACTAGGAAAATTTTTGCTTCCTGTCCCTGAGATTTTGAGCTTTGCTGGTCTTCAGGTTTTAGTTCCAGAAGGGGGAGTGCTTCCACCAGGAGAAACAACAATGATTCCATTGAACTGGAATCTAAGGCTGCCACCTGATCATTTTGGGCTATTCATGCCCCTGGATCAACAAGCTAAGAAGGGACTACTTTACTGGCTGGGATGATTGACCATGACTTTCAGGGGGAAATAGGACTGCAACTACATAATGAAGGTAAAAAAGAGTTTTCCTGGAATATAGGAGATCCCCTAGGGTATCTTTTAGTACTACTATACCCTGTGATTAAAATCAATGGAAAACTGCAACCCAATCCAGGCAGGACTATCAATGGCTCTGAAACTTCAGGAATGAAGGTTTGGGTCACCTCACCAGGCAAAGAAACATGGCCAACAGCAGTGCTCGCTGAGGGTAAAGGGAACATGGAATAGGTAGTGGAAGAAGGTAGTGATAAATATGAACTGCAACCATGTGATCAGTTACAGCAATGAGGGCTGTAATGCTGTGTTGTTCATGTTTTAGTATTTAAGTTGTTAAGATATCAAGTTTAAGAATGAATATTACCCAAAGAATTGCACCTATTCTGGGGAGATTTAATGTGCTTCCAGTTGTATGTGGGACAGTTGTTAGATGAGGAAAAAAAATGTGTCTTTTATTGTTTTCTATTTAGAGATTAAGTATGGTTTAAGGTAATGTGTATACTGCCAAGTTGACAAAGGGTGGACTGTCATGGTCAGGTTCATGTGTCAACTTGGCCAGGTGGTGGTGCCCATTTGTCTGGTTGGGCAAGTGCTGTCCTGTCTGTTGCTATGAGGACATGTCACAGAATTAAATCATGTTCACATCAGCTGCATGCACAGGTGATTGCATTTGTAATCAGCCAAGGAAAGTGTCTTCTGCAATGAGTGATGTTTAATCTAATCACTGGGAGTCTTTAAGGAGGATTCAGAAGAGACAGTCTCTCTTCCTGCTTCAGCTGGTGAGCCTCTCCTGTGGAGTTTGTCCAGACCCTTCATCAGAGTCATCAGTTTCATAGCCTGGCCCTAAAGATTTTGAATTCTATGTTCCCATGGTTATGTGAGACACTTTCATAAATTTTATATCTATGGATATTTCCTGCTCATTCTGTTTCTCTAGAGAAACCTAGCTATTACACCCTCATATACGTTATCCATTCTAGCCTCACCAACACTTTATGGTGAGTATCATTATTTTCTTCATTACACAGATGAAGAAACTGAAGCTGATAAGGGTTCAGTCATTTGTTCGAGGTAATACACAGACTGTAACCTGTTGAAACTTTGTGTTAACCTTTAGGGATTGGCTCTATGATTAAAATGTAATAAACCAAATAATTTTGGTTTAAGCAAGTTTGCATAGATCAGCACTTTTCGATTCCTCCTGGAAATTGTAAAAACCAACAAGGAGAAAACCAAATAATTTTGGTTTAAGCAAGGTTGCATAGATCAGCATTTTTCAATTCCTCCTGGAAATTGCAAAAACTAACAAGGAGATTGAACAACCATACCACAAACTCCATTTTTAATAAAACTAATTATATATAATCTGCAGACTATAAAAAGTAGCTGCAAAAAAAAGTAATTGAGATTAAGAAGTCACGTGGAAGGAAATGAAGTGGAGATGCATGGATGATAGTAAAAAGGCTCATCAATGAACTGTCAAAGAAAATGTCAATAAATGTATGGTCATTAATCGTAAGGGTTTCATTCTAAGTGCAAATGATATATCTCTTGTTTGCAATAATAGGTGTAGGAATTCAGGTGAGTAAATCTGAACTATTTTCTGGAAGAAGATGGAGCTGTTCAGGAAGGAAGCAGTCTGTCTTTGAGTCAGGTAAGGGCTTATCTGATCACCTACTGCAACTGATCTTCCCCACCCCCATTCCCTGCCAAATTTCCTGAGAATATCTGACCAAGGAAAATCCAAATAATTTAATGATGAAGAATAAAAAGGAACAAGCATAGTGGTGATACAAAAATCCTATCAGGGTGGGGGGATGAATGTGGAGAAGAGCTGCAGAATTCACCAGTAGATAAAGAACATTCACTCAGAAAGTGTTACAATGGAGCAGATGAAAAATGTGACCAGACAGTATATCATGAATTTAAATATATAAGAAAGGCAATCATCCCAATGAAAGACTATTACAAGGCAGATATGCAGAATCTCAGGGAAAAGATAGTGAGACCATAGGAGATAAAAAGCGAGATTGCAGAGTTCAGAAAGAGATAGAAAGAAAAATAAGAAAAATCAAAACCATCCAAAACTGAATGAATGAATGGGAGAATAGACACAGTGAGACGTATAACAAGGTAATAATAGATAGCAATAAGAAATGCAAACAGAAAAATGGAAATAAGGTTATTTAAAGAATTAACAAATTAGTATGGATATGGAGGAAAGGATAAGAAGATGCAGTAATTGCAGCCCATGAAAAAGAAAACAAGAACAATGGATCAGAATGCACATTGCAAAATAAAATTTAAGAAAACTCTATTTTCAAAGAGATAACTTGAATATACTCATAGGAGGGTAATACCATGTTCCAAGAAAATTGATCCAGGAAAGTCAACAATGGTAATATCTAGGAAATATTTGAATTTTAAAGATTAAGAACCCCTCAGAGTCAGTGAAAATATTAAATACTAAGTCACTTTTATAGTGGAAGAAATGCAGCAGGAAACAGTGGAGCGTAACTCTAAGATATTCATTCCATGCAAATTTTGCCTCAAAAGGAAAAAGAACTATAAACAAATATTAAATTCTTGTTACTGATATGCTTATTCAAGTATTTAAGAGAGGTTGTACTGACATCTACTACTTATTTTTTAAGTGCATCAAAAAATGGATTGAGGAATGAATGGAGTGATAGATGAATAGATATGTGATAAAGCAAGTAAGTAAAATATTAATTGTAAAATCTACATGGTAAGAATATGTAATATATGCGGGAGGCCTGGGTTCGATTCCCAGACCATGCACCAAAAAAAAAAAAAAGAATATATAATAGTCATTGTGTAAAATTATTTTAGCTTTATCCCATGTTTGAGAATATTTTAATGAACTATTGGAAAAAAATAGATGATAGAGAAACCTAAATAACCTAACTAATAAGATAGAACTAATTAATAAATGTATAATCTCAAACTCTATGTCCTAAACTTAAAGGATCCAACTTCTTTCAAGTTGCCATGGGCATTTATGAATATCAGCAATTTCTTGGGCCCATGCTGCAGACTGAATCATGTCCCCCACAAAAGTTATACTCAGTTATACTGGCCCTGTAGATGTGAACCATTTGTAAAGAGGAACTTTGAAGATGTTGTTAGTGGAGGTGCACACAAGCTGAATGAGGGTGAGTCTTAATCCAATATGGCTAAAGTTATAAGAAACAAAGGAAACTGGACCTGAAAGGAGGGAGCCAAAGGGAACTTTGTTTATTAGTTATCTTTATTTATTACTTGATGGCTCATTACTGTCTCATTTTATGAGACATAAAATGTCTGAAGCTGGAAGTCAATGAGATCAGGAAGAGAAAAGCTAAGACACCAACATGTGCATTGCCATGTGGCAGAAAAGCCAAGGATGAGGCTCACCCATAACCAGACCCATAAAGCTATCCTCTTCAGGGAGAAAGCCCTGCTTTGCTGATGCCTTGATTTTGGACTTCTCCTAGCCTCAAAACTGTGAACTAATAAATTCCCATGTGTAATCCATGGAACAACCCATTGTACGGTGTTTGTATAGCAGTTGGGAAACTAAAACAGTTCCCAATGCCATCAATAAATTCCCAAAAGCTGAAATGATGCATATTGCAATTCAATAAAACTTGAATTTAATACTAAGGCAGAAATCCTAAGGCCTCTTCTTGCTGGAAACTTCAAAGCTGTCTTAGATTTTAGGTTAAAGAAGAAAAGCAAGCCAATGTTGTGGAATTTCAGAAAAAACTGTTTATCAAATCATATGCTAAAATACTACTGAGAAGAAACTCCTTAGGCTTAGATATTCCTATCAGTAAAATTAAGGATGAAAACAAATGTTATTTATGTGATTTTAAAGGTTAAAAATGGCATAAAAACCAAAGGAAAGCAGCATAAAAGAATTAAGAGGAATAAAATGAGACAGTAATGAGCCATACAAGTAATAAATAAAGATAACTAATAAACAAATTTAAAAGCTGGTTATTTTTAAACTTTTAACTGTGAAATCATTTTAAGTATAGAGAAAAAAATGTAAAAATAGTATAGAGAGATTCCATACATCCTTTGCTTACCTTCCCCTAATGTTAATATATTACACAACCATAGTACATCTATAGAGAGGAGACAATTAAATTAACATAATACTATTAACTAGTTCACAGACATTACTCATATTTTTTTTAGTTTTTACCACTCATGACATTTATCTGGCCCAGAATTCATTCCAGGATTACACATTGCATTTAGACGTCACGTGTCCATACTCTCCTCCTGTCTGTGACAGTTCCTCAGCCTTTCCTTGCCTTTCATACTTTGACATTTTTGAAAAACAATGGTGAGTTATTTTCTGGAATGTCCCTCAATTTGCATTTGACTGGTGTTTCCTCATAATTCTACTGAGGCTATGTGTTTTTGGTAAGAATACCACAGAGCTGATGCTGTATCCTCGGTGCACCATACCAGAAGATACATGATGTCTGAATGTCTTATTATTGATGATATTAATTTTGATCACTTGGCCAAAGAGGTAGATGCCAGTTTTTTCCCCTGTAAAGTTACTATTTTTCTCTTTGAAAGTACTAAATATATTGCGGGGAGACATTTTTAGACTATGCAAATACCCTGTTTCTCATCATACTCTTGCCTACTAATTTTAGCAGCCATTGCTGGTTCTTGATGATTAATACCATAGCACCTGACTAATGGTGACTTCTATTTCCATCATTCCTACTGCATTTATTAATTGAATTCTATTGTATGGAAGAGCTGAACTTCTCACCATTTATCTATTTATTCAATCACTTACTTATATCAATATGGACCCATGGATGATTTATTCTACAGGTTATAATGCAATCTATCATTGTTTCTATCATTGTTTATTGTGCTGTCCACATTGTACCAGAATTGGGCATCAGAATGTTCAAGTTGTTTCCTGTGTCTTTTAGAACATGTACCATTGTATTTTTAATACGTCCTTATCTTCTGGAACCACAAGATTTTCCAGGCTCACCTTTTGATTCCTCTGCCTTGTCCCTGGAGTCAACCATTTCTTCCAGTTGCTGGAGAATGATACAGAGAAATGAAAACTTGAATACTAAACATGCTCACTGCTACTGGAGTGTCTAGTGCATTTCTGTGGACAGCAAGGAATTAAACATATGTATACTAACCTATACAAGCACACACAACTGTATTTACTTCTGAATCTATCTATCTGTGTATATTAAAAACCATGAGTTCATATTGATACCTCTGATTCCAATCTAACACCATAAGGCTTATGCTAGCCCTCCCTTTCCTTATTTGTAACTTGTTTATCTGAGGAAACTGTTTTTCGTATCTATAATCTGTTCCTTAATTCATTCAATCATAATAAGTACATAAAGTACCTTCAAAATTGCTCACCGTATCTCTATGAGAATTGAATTCAATAACTAGAGTACAATATTTGTATATAGTTATTTTTGTCTTTAGTTTTATAGTATACAGTAAAAACATTATTTCCAAAGTTACATAGGTTAGTTCTTTTCTTCTCACCACCTTCGGTGTATGTTATTCATTTGTAATATAGTTAGGTTTTTTGATAGTTTTGTATTCTATTTTGGATCCCACCCATATTCTTGTGGATTTAAATTATCTTTTTTTAGTATGTGAAATATCACCATGGTTCTAAGAGTAAGAGCTACATGAAAATGTATACTTGGGGAAATTTTTCTCCACACTCATTTCTTCTACCCATTCTCAGTCCCTTGTCCTTTTACTTGTCCTTGTCACTCACCCCATTACTACCCATAGCTGTTGCTAACCAATCTCATTAGTTCCTGTTTATTCTTCCTATATTTCTCTTGCCCAAATGAACAGGTACATATATATTTCTTATACCTCGTTTTCTCCTACCTGAAGAGTATGTATGTGTGTGTGTGTGTGTGTGTGTATTTAACCTTTGAAAAACTATGGTTATTTTTAAAATAAAGCAAAATAGGAACATAACCTAACCTAAGTCAAGAAAAAATAAAGGCACAAAGATCTTTTTTAATAATAATAGGGGAAAAAACTACAGAATCATAAATAATTTTGCTCAAATCTATACTAATGAATTTGACAGCATAGATGAAATGGATAGTATTCTTGGAAAATATATTTAACAAAAACAGACTCCAGAAAGGGTACAAAAATGTAAATAGTCTGATTTTCAAAGAAGTCATTGAAAAAGTTGTTTGGCTAAGCACCAGTCCTCCCCAACCCCCATCCCCTCAAAAACTCTCCATGTCCAGATTATTTCACCAGGGAATGCTACCAAACCTTTAAAAAGCAGATAATCCACTATCACCTGAAATGAAACCAAAACTTTACAAAGATTGGGCATGTACACCTACACACACACACACACACACACACACACACTCACAAAATCAGTGGGCTAACCTCACTTCTGAATATCAATGCAAGTCTTTTAATAAATATTAGCATACAGAATCTAACAGCACATTGAAAGAATAATACATCTGTCCAAATGAGGTTTATTATAAGAATGCAATGAGTTTCCAATATTGGAAAATCTATTAATAAGATCTATCACATAAAAATAGATCTAAGCATACAAGTTTTATGGTATCTCCATAGATGTATAAAAGGTATTTGACAAAATTCAACAACCATTCTTGACAAAAGCACTATAAAATAGGAATAAATTATATTTTATCTCAGGTCAATGGTCACTGGAAAAGCACTTGAGTACTTCTCAAAAGGATTTTATGAGTATTTTGTTCACTGGTCAACCACTCATTAAATTCCAGAAGCAAATTTCCCCAGTTATTATGCTAACAAACATAATAACTGGGGAAATTTTGTTATACATTTTCAGATTATTACCCAAAAGTGGTAGTATTACTCCCAGTCAAGAACCACTTAACAATGAGTAAATGAATCAGTCAAATGACTAAAGTCAAAATCAAGGCAAGGATGCCCTCCCATCACACGATTTTTTAACAAGTACTGCAATACTGGACAACACAATTAGAAAACAGAACAAAAAAAAGTGGATAAAAATGAGAATCAAGGTATCACTTTTTATATATGACATATTTGTATGCCTGGAAAATCTAAGAGAATCAGCCAAATGACCACAAAAAAACAAAACAGTTGATTAAAGTAATGAGATTCAAAATGTGTATACAAAAACCAGTGAAATCTATATTAAAAGCAAATAAGCAACAACGAATTAAAACATATAATAAAAAAGACATTATTTACATTAGCAACAAAACATAAAATACTTGAGGATAAATGAACTCAAAATATGTGACACCAAATAAGAAGAAAACTTTAAAAGAGAACTGAAAGATGCATTGAAGATTTGAAGAAATTGAAAATTACCATATTCTTGGATAGGAAGACTCAACATCATAAAGATAACAACAAAATAATCCCAGTAAAATATAAGGGTTTTTGGCGGGGGCAGATGGTAGTTTGGAATTAAACATTCTCATTCTAAACTTTCTATGCAAAAATGTAAAGAAAAAGAAGAGGCAGGAAAACTTTAAGGGGAGGGATTATGAAAAGTAATAAGAGGAATTTATCTCTGTCAGATATTTAAATACAAATACTCCATATTTAAAACAGTATTATCTTGCTGTCAGAATCTACAGGCAGACCAATGAAATGGTATAAAAAGTCCAGAAAAGAAACCCAAATACATATAAGAAATTAGGAAATAATAATGGATGTATCTCAAACAAATGGGAGAAAAGATAGGCTGTTCTATAAATAGAGTTGGATAACTCTGAGCGTAGCAACCTTGAAAAAAATATAGTTGAATCCATAACTCACACCATACAGCAAAAGAACTACCAAATGGACCCCAAATTTAATATTTTATAAGATAATTCATAAAGTCATTAGAAAAAAACATGGTAAATTCATTTATAAATTTAGATGAGGGAAGGGTTTTCTAACTATTACTCAAAATCCAGACACCATAGTGAAAAAATTGTTAGATAAAATTTATAAAAAGTAAAACTTCTTGTATCAGAGATATCAAAGTCAAAAAAGTGTATATCAAATTGGGAGCAAGTTTGTATCCCAGCTATGGATTTATCTCTTTAATATATAAAGAGTACCTAGAAATGGATAAGATAAAAATCAGTAACTCAATACAGAAACAGACAAATGATAAGAACAGAGAGGTCACACAGAAAAAATAAAATTAGCTCTCAAGCATATAAAAAGATGAAAAGATGCTCAACCTGGGGCAGGCAGACTGTAGGGTGACCCTTGGATGACCCCTCTCTCCTGAAGCTCATGACCCTGCATAGTCCCCTTCTCTTGAGTGTGGATAGGACCTGTGACTTGCTTCAAACCCACAGAATATGGCAAGGGTGATGCGATGGCACTTGTATGATTATACCACTTTACTTAAGACTCCATACTACTAGTAAACTTGCTGCAGAGACTTTTTCTAAATTTTCCAGTGTTGAAGAAGTGGCCATATGGAGAGGCCCATGTGCCAAGGAACTGAGAACAGCCTCAAAGAGTTGAGGGTAACCTCTGGCTAATATTCAGACAGAATCCAGGGCCTTCCATCCTACCCCCACAAGGAACTAAATTCTTCCAACAACCTAAGTGTGCCTGGAAGCAGATCCTTCCCCAGTTGGGCCTCCAGATGAGAACTCAGTCCTGGCTGACACCTTGATTGCAGTCTCACGGAAGACCCAGCTAAGCTATGCCTGGACTCATGACCCAGAAGAGATTATAAATGCATGTGCTTTAAACTCCTAAGTTGTTGGTAATTTGTTATGCCCCAATAGAAAACAAATACAAGCCTAACTTGTAATAAGAGAATTGCAAATTAAAATAAGGTAAAAGAGTACCCTTCATCCTAAGACAAAAATCCAAAAATGTGTTAATACACACTCTTGCTGAGTCTTTGAGGGAACAGATCCTCTAATACGTTACTAGAGGTAGGCTAAGTTGGGACACCCCACTGGGAGGGTATCTCTGTAATATCTATTAACATTACAAATACTGATTAGCCCAGCAATTTCATTTCTTGGTTGTTACCCTACAGGTGCACCCACTCACAAATAAAATGTCATATATACATAATTACTTGTTGGAGCTTGTTAATAATAGCAAAATATTAGAAGCATCCCAAGACTATGCAAATAAATTATGGCATACCCATACATATATTAGGTATATTAGGCAGTTATTTTAAAAATAAGAAGCTTCTCTCTGAATTTACATGTAGAAATCCATCAGATATGTGGATCAGTGAAAAAAACATGAGCATAACAGTATGTGAAAAATATTTTTAAAGGGAGGAAAAATGAGAAAGCATATCCATATTTGTTTGTTTATGCATAACAAGTTCTAGAAGAATACCTAAGAAACTAGTAACAGTGGTTACCTGTGGAACTGGCAGTTGGAAATGGCTGGTGGAGGGATAGTAATAAAAGAGAATATATGTACGTCTGTGTCATGTGACTATAGCATTATTTAATTTTCAAATTATATTTTTAAGAAAACAAACCCTTCAGAAAGTTTCACCAAGCTCTAGAGGAAATCTGAACTTGAATGTCCTAGAACTAATATTTTCATTTACTGTTCTGAATAATTCTTTGGAATTTATCCAATAGAAATTCTTTCTAATAAACTACAAAGGTATTCACTGCAGCATTATTTGCAGCAGTTAACATTTTAGAAATATTCTGAGTAGTCATCAAAAAGGGAACTGGTTAAGAGGTTTGCAGTATAGATATCCAAGAACACTACGTATTAATTTAAAATAAATAAAATAGACTGGCCCACGTTGAAGTTGAAAATGCCCATGATGCCTTGTTAAGGAAAAAAATTAAGTTCAGAAAAATGCACACAGAATTTTTTAAACTATAAAATAATTTTGTTTGTAAAGGCAACAGAGAAAGATCTGGAAAGACATACAACGAACAGAAACAGTGCTTACCTCAGGGGAAGTGTGTGGGATTTTAAGGAGAGGAGAGAGATTTACTTTTTACTTTTTCTTCTTCCTCATTGTTTGACTTTTTCTCTGCAACTATGATGTATTGCTTTTCCTATATCAATAAAAATGTAAAGATTTTTTAAAAACACAATGGAATGTTCATACTCCAGAAGCAGCAGCCATCACGGGGGCTGTTTGCCATTACCTCTGCTCATTTCTTTCAGACCAGGAAAGGGCCAAAGGAAACTCAGTGTTCTCCATAGCATTGTTAACCAGGGCACTGAATCTAACTTGCCATACCCTGTAATTGGATCCTTCCAGTAAAGCTGCCTCAATAAAATGTCCCAAGTGCTGCAGCCAAGTGTTTAGGAGGCACATAGGACCCTGGTGGCAGCTTTGGGGGGTGGGGGTGGAGAAAGACCTGGGTCTGGGGTCTGGGTATGAAATTCTGTAGGAGACATGCATTAAAGTCCCAGCAAGCTTAACTAGCAACAGAGGGGCCCGTCTGCATTTTCCATGTAGGCTTAGAGACTAGTTTGCAAGGCTCAGAATCCCTGGTGAGCAGTTTTCTGCAGCTTCAGTTACAGCACAATTGCAAAAGTATTAATGCAATGAGATTTTTGTATAACTACATTTTGAAAGGTGAGAGATTAGCTCTGTGGTTTCCTCCAACAAGCATTCGCAATGGCTAATAGTGAATACATCTTAAAAAGGAAGCGATTGTTGATAATTAGCCCCTAAATCTTTCACTGAGACCTAAAATGATAGGCAAAGAGAGGCCTACAACATCCCAGTTGCTGGTCTCAGAGCACAATGCAGGCTCCATTCAGATGGTGTGTCCTTTTATTATCTCATCTCCCAGGACCTTCCATTCCCACGTGATTTAGGAAATAAGGTCTCTGCCTTGGTCATTTTTTATTTTAAAGTTTCAAAGCCCAAGTGCTGAATCCAGATGTTGTCTTTCAAATCACACGAGCTTAGAGTCACAGATTGTTGGTGCTTGATGCTTGTCCGTCTCAGTTCCCCTTGTTTATCCAGGGGGAATGGAGGTCTTTGAGGTTGAAATTATTCAAAGGGGTCAGTCACAGACTTGGGTCCTGTGTCTAGGCCTCTAGAATTCCATTCCAGATTTCTGGGGTCATGTGTTCATTCATTCATACTTTCATTCATTTCTTCATTCAGCAAATACTTATTGTGTACCTCTTATTTACTGGAGAAGGATAGCATCATAGCTAAAAGTGCAGACTTTGTAACCAGATTGCTTAGGTTTTCATCCCAGATCCGATACTTATTACTGTGAAAATTTCATCAAGCCAAATAACCTCTCTGTACTTCTGTTTCCCATATTTAAATAAGGTTGTAGAGAAGAGTAAAGGAATTAATATATATAAGGGACTAAAAAGGAAGACATTATAAAAATAGTAACTACTATTGTTATTATTATACTTACCATTTTTGCCATTATGCACCAAGCATTGTGCTGTGGGAATAGAACACTGGATGGGCAAAAGCAGACAGGGGCCTGATTTCATAAACCTTGTAGACTAGTGGGAGCCCAAACATTTATCAAATCTGGAAATCATAAAAAGAAGTGTAAGATTGCCACTAAATAGTGCTTCAAAGAAGACTCATGTGATACCCTGAAGGCTTGGAGGTCTGGGATAGGAGAGTGAGAGCTGGGACCTGACAATCAGGACAATCAAACAAGGCTTCTCTGGGAGGATGATGCAGTTTTGAAGAGTGAAGTTGACAAAATGGGAAAGGAAAGGAAGAGTCTTGTGAGTAAAGGAAAAAAGCATGTGCAAAGTCCTGTAACCGTTGGAGCACGGTACTGACATGGAGCTGTAAATCTGAGTATGTCGTTGGAACATGGATATCAAAAGTAGAGCAAGATGAGGCTGGGTCCTGGTAAAGGTCACGTTTTGTGGGGCCTTACAGACTACTTTAATGGGTTCATCATTTTTCTCAGAACATAGGAAGCCATGGAGGAGTTTTAAGCAGGGAAGTAGAATGATGAGATTTTCACTTTGTAAAGACCACTCTGACTGCTAAGTGAAGAATGGATTGCTTCTTGTATAGCCAGTGTCCCTCTTGGTTGACATTTATCCCATTGTAAATAAATGGAGGGCATGAATCTCGGGGAAGAAGTCAATGATCTTCTTCATCAGAGAAAGGTAAGTAGAGAAATTGGGTATAAGAATAGGGTAGGAGGATGCAAATTTAGTATGATTTCCAATTTAGAGAATTGCCTACCCGGCCTTCCTTCTCTGAAAGGTCACCATATCAAACAGCAACAGACATAATTTGTTGAAAGCAATGGAAGAAAGTTCTGGACACAATTTGCTAGAAGGATGTGGAGGCATCGCAAGATCAAAGGCAAGGCTGCAAAGCCATGCTTAAAATGAACGGGGTCCAGGCATCATGACAGAGGAGCCAACAAAAGGGAAGAAATGCTTTCCCTCCCTTTAGAATAGATGCTAAGTAGCTGAAAAGCAACACACACACCCATAAGAATATCGCTTCATGGAAGCATCTTCCTTTCCTCACATTTATCATCTCCACCATCCTCCCTACCCCATAGACCTTCAGTCCTGACTGTTTGCATGTGATCAGAGCTGTCTCCCTAAATGACATCATGTACGAATTCCTCCATAGTCCATCCTCTAGCCATGAGCTCCCATTATGTCTCCAAATTTCCATGCTGTCTGCTGTTTGCAGGAGGTAAGGACCCTTCTATACATCGAATTTTTAAGGACAGTAATCTACTTCTTTGATACTTTTCTAGGATATGTGTTGGGGTAAGACAAAGAGAACTGGATTTTAGTTTTACTGCTCACTAGTTTTGTGATCTTAAGTCACTTACCCTCCACGAGCCTCCGTGTCCTCATCCATGAAATGGGGGCAATGACAGCAGCTACCTCATGATTACTGTGCCATTCAAAAGAAATAGTGAATGAGAAAGAGCTTTTAACCCAGTACTTCTCAACTCTGGCTATGCTTCAGGAACTCTTGTTTCTTTCTGCCATTCTCAAGCCTTCTAAATCACACTATAGAGAGACAGACCCCAGAAACATGTACTTTTTGCTAAGTAGCTATAAAAGTGATTCAAATGTAAAGTCAGGGTTGAAAACCACAATGAATCTAAAACACACACACTGCCATCCAGCTCCACAGACTACCATAGTCTGGTTACCATACCATACTCAATCTCCTCGCTTTTCCTCCAAGGCCTCTCGCCAAGCCACTTTGTACTGAAACTGCCCAAGGGGCCTTCTGTAATTGTAATTCAGACATATCAGAGCTTCTGTGTGAATATCCTCATGTGCCTTTCATTGCTCTTAGTATAAGGAACAAACTCTTGACCATGACCTTTGACTTTTGACCCCATCTTCTCCCTTCTATTGCCAGTTCCAGCCTGCAGTTCTTTCTGGTTCCCCAATACCCCAGGATCCCTCACACTGGCTCACACTCTGCCAGGAATAGTTTGCTCTAGACCTCTGAATGGCCAGTTTTTTCAGGCCTCAAGGAGACCTTCTAGACAATCTGATTTCAATTAGTCCTTCCCCACTTGTCACCCTCTGTCACAGCTCCCTCTTATTTCCTTCAAGTCACTTTTCAGTCTCTGAAGTTATTCATTTATTTGTTGTCTTGTTTTCATTCACCTTCCCTGGATGGAGTATAAGTTCCATAAGGAAGGGATATTGCAAATCCCGTAACTGCTTTCTCCCTAAAAGATTACCTGGCCTATACTAGTGTTTAGTAAATTCATTCAGTGAATGAATAAATAAAGGTATATATTTCATTTATTTAAGGTGAAGGGGACTCACATTTTACCATCTCCCAAAACTTTAGCCAGGCTGAATTGACCAGAATTTCTACTTTGATTCACCTCCCAGTTGCTGAATTGCAATTCCCAAAATTCACAGCCAAGCAGTATCAGGTGACCACAGACTCAAAAAGGTATCATAAATTGCTTAATGCGTTTTCTTCTGGGGCTTAGGCAATGAACTTGATATTTACTGTTTGGCAAAGCCTTTCTATTTTTCTTTGTTGGTAGGTGTAAGTTGATTTTTGCAGCCAAAAACACCTCTTTCTGGCTGACTTCCCCACTTTTCCCCCTTTTTACTAGCGTACCCTGGAGTAGTATAACCAAGCTGAGGTGAATTATGTGCAGGGAAATGGGCCTTAATGAATAGAAAATCCATGGAATTCATTTGATGTTAGCACATTAACACTCTCTGTGCCAAGTCTTCCAAATTTCAGATTTCTCCCACAAAACATAAAAATAGTAGAGGAGGGGCTATCTCTTGGACTTACAGAAGCAATTCTATACATTTTTTTTAATGAAACATGCTCATAAAGCCTCCACAATTATCAACAAACCCCAGACCAAAATGTCAACAAGTCCCACTGATTAAGTGTTTTTTGATTAGAAGCTTGGGTCCTGACATCAAGGATACTTAGTGCTGAGGCTTACTGGCTGTGGATCTGGGGCAAGTAATTTAGTCTCCCTAAATCTCAAGTTCCTCATCTGCAAAATAAGGGCAACAAAAGTACCTGCATGGCATGGTTAACCATTGTGGAGGTGAAATTCAATAGACACATGTCAGATGCCTAACAGGGTACTGGCACAGACTAACATCATTCTATGCATGCTAGCTAAAAACTAAAAAGCTAAATAAATAAAAGAAATGGCCTCGCCCCTCCTCTCCTTGCAATCTCCATTTTCCACAGTGCATTTTCACGCCATGCTCCCCATCAAGACGGGATTGATGGGAACTAAAAGATAGGTATAGTTGTGACTGTGCTCCAGCATTCCTGAATCTGAAAAAAATGTCAAGCGTTTCTGTATTTCAAGCCCTAATGTATTGTAGGACACAGTCTCTCCCCCACCAAATAGAGATAAAAATGTACACTGTAGGCTGAATATGGAGTCCCAAACTCAACTCATGGGATGCTATTAAGAGGCTGTTTCCTGCAAGGTGCTTTGCCAGGTGCTGGGCATAATACATTAAATAAGACCTGGGCTCTGCCCCCATGGATCTCACAGACTCACTATAAGTCTCAATTCTGTCCCTCACTAGTGAAAATATGGGTAAGTCACTCACTGAGCCTCCGTTTTCTCCTTTGGAAAATGTGGAAGAAAGCGATATCTAGCAGCCCCTGCTCTTGGTGTTGAAATGGGAATCAAATAAGATAAAGCATCTATAATGATTGGAAACCAATTCTGCCAAACTTTAGCAGAAAAGGCATTTTTAGAAGGGTATTAGATGACTCAAAGTGTCAGCCCAAAGGCTGGAAAATCAGGCTAGAAAAATAAGCAGCATCCAAGGGAAGCCCAGCTACTTACAAAAGGACACCTTGAGAAAAACATGGCCACTGCCAGATAACAGTGCCATTGCCACTGAAAATTGTGGCCACTATCACAGGGTGCCACCATCATGAATAATTCCTAATCGCCCATCATCTTTACATCCCTGGCTCAAACCCAAAAGTCCAGGTAGGAACATTCTAGGCTCAGTTGATTGCGCCTAGATCATGAACCCACTCTCTAGTGGGTGGGGCAGGGGCACCAACATCCTTTTAGCTTCCAAGGTGATAGACAGAGTACTAACTACCTTCCTCCTAGAGTTACATGGGGGTGATCCCCCACATAGGAGGGCATTTGGGTGCTGAGTTTCCCCCAAATGCCAAATATCCATTGAAGGGCGTCATAGTACTTTGCACATGATTGATGGTTATATTTTTCTGAATCATGCTTACTCAACAGAGTTCAAGTGCCTATGAGGGGGTTGATAAGGACTACAGAACTCAGGAGCACAATTGTCGGGCTTTAAAAGACAGAAGGATGAATTATGCATATGTGGAAGACATTTACGTAATAGCCTCCTAGAAAAATTCCAACAGTTTCATGCTGTTAGGACAAGGCATTTATGTAACTTCTAAAGGGAAATGGCATATTGCTTTATTCACTAATATCAACCTGTCATCTCATTACTAGTGACCAGCTACTGGATGGTCAAAGGCACGTTGGGAGGGAGCTGGTTTCCCCACGATCAGCTCTGATCAGAAAATCCTTCCACCAGAAACGAGGAACTTTCTCAAAGCCCTTGAAGATTCTCCATCCTATGCTTCTTCCCTTATCTCCTCCTCTGCCTTGGGGTGAAAACAAACAACCACCACAACCACAACAACAACAGAAAGCAAGTGAAGTACATGGATGAATTAAGAGGGATAGGGGCTATTTTAAACACTGCTGCGAAATAGGCTGCCTTTACTCAGTAGATATATTTGTTAGGCGGTGCTGGAAAATTTTGGAGGGGAGAAACAATAGGTATGTTTGGAACCTGAAGTCTTGCTCAGAGTTACTCACCACCTGGCAGCATGTCAGAAGTAAGCTTTCTTCCCCCCATCTCAACCCTCCAGCTTCCCCAGTATCCCTCTATAATAAGCAGCCTAGAGTGCTGTCATTTAATTCACATACACAGGACTCCCCAGAGCTCGGAAACTCTCTTGCAACTGTCTTCCTGATAGGCAACTAAGAAACGAATGAGGAGAAAGGGTGTCTAAAGGCTCCATTAACATTGTTAGGTTAGAAACGTTGACAATAAATCAATTCTTTTTGACATGGCTGTCCTGGTAATGAAGGGACATGTCTACATGACTCTTGCTAATATAAGATAAGATATGGATGGCCTCTGATTTTTTTGACAC
This sequence comes from Tamandua tetradactyla, assembly GCF_023851605.1. NCBI lineage: Eukaryota > Metazoa > Chordata > Mammalia > Pilosa > Myrmecophagidae > Tamandua > Tamandua tetradactyla. Next base: position 39,490,234 of record NC_135346.1, on the reverse strand, counting down.
ATGTCCAGTGTATCAAAGGGGTGGGGATAGGTGTAAGAAAATAAGTTGTTCCAGTGACATGTTAATAGGAGCGCTGGTTGGGAGATTAATGATAATGCCACCTCGAGCTTGAGTGTTCTGGCAGCTCACCTGGGAATATAAGCTGGAATTCCTACAAGAGGGGGTTGAACACTCAGGGGCATTCACCTAACATCCAGACGAAGTTCTCCTGTGTACCCATAATTCTAGAAAACCACATGGAAGAAAGGATTCGTTCACGCTCTGCAATGTCACTTTCCATCTGTCTCTGGCTCGGTTATGGGTGGGAGTAACTAGCACTCCCTGGTTGTGACCTGTTGGAAAGAATGGATATGCTGGGGTTGGGAAGCAGGCAAGAAATAAGTTGCATGTGAGTGCCCACTAGCTAGGAGCATCTTCCAGGGGGTTGAGCCAGGCTGGTTAGCCTACTGTGACTGAGAGGTGATAGAACGGATGATCAGGGAACAATAATGGAAAGCCCAGCTCTTCCAGCATCTTTCCCACAGACAGTAAATCCTGAGCTACGGAGCTCAACCAGTTCTTAGGAGGACCATATTTGATGGTTAAAACAAAGAAGGGTGGACCATGGTGGCTCAACAGGCAGAGTTCTCGTCTGCCGTATCAAAGACCCGGGTTCGATTCCTGGTGCCTACCCTTGCAAAAACAAAACTTGAGCCTCTATGCCTCCAATTTTCCTTACTCTGCCCTACTGTTTTTATTTTTATTTTTCAATGGCACTTGCCACCTTCTAGCATACGATAGAATTTATTATTACGCTATCTTAGGTTTAGGTAAACCTCAGAGTAGGTCTTGCTTTGTGTGTCCTCAGTGCCTGGAACTGTGTAGGCATATACAACAGGCATTCTGCAAATACTTGTTGAATAGATGACTGATTAAAGAAAATTGCTAAAAGTCAAATACTTCTCTTGGAATAAAACCTATAAAATAAAATTTGGCTCTCTTTCTCCGCCGGCCCGCCGCGCGGCGCATGCGCCCCCGCAGCAGCCGAGCCGCCCGACCTCCCTGCCCCCTCTCTTTCTCCGCCGGCCCGCCGCGCGGCGCACGCGCCCCCGCAGCAGCCGAGCCGCCCGACCTCCCTGCCCCCTCTCTTTCTCCGCCGGCCCGCCGCGCGGCGCACGCGCCCCCGCAGCAGCCGAGCCGCCCGACCTCCCTGCCCCCTCTCTTTCTCCGCCAGCCCGCCGCGCGGCGCACGCGCCCCCGCAGCAGCCGAGCCGCCCGACCTCCCTGCCCCCTCTCTTTCTCCGCCGGCCCGCCGCGCGGCGCACGCGCCCCCGCAGCAGCCGAGCCGCCCGACCTCCCTGCCCCCTCTCTTTCTCCGCCGGCCCGCCGCGCGGCGCACGCGCCCCCGCAGCAGCCGAGCCGCCCGACCTCCCTGCCCCCTCTCTTTCTCCGCCGGCCCGCCGCGCGGCGCACGCGCCCCCGCAGCAGCCGAGCCGCCCGACCTCCCTACCCCCTCTCTTTCTCGGGCGGCTCGGCTGCTGCGGGGGCCCCTCCTCCCCCTCCTGCTCCGGCTGCTCTCCAACCAACACGGTGCCCTCTTCCCCCGCCTTCACCGTGCTCCTCCACCACCAGCCTCGACAGCCTTGCCGCCCTCACCTTTCCTCCTCCAGAACAACTACTGGGGGAGTGGAGATAATACAGAGCAGCTCCCGGAGCCACGAGGGAGATTAAAGGGACAGCGTACCCCATCCTGGAACGGCTGACTATCTGGGAGAACCAGCTCCGGTGAGATCACCAAGGGGCACGGGCTTTCCTGGGTGGGACAGCAAGCGACCGGAGTCCCTCCCTTCCACCTTCCCAGGCCAGCTGGTAGAATTGGACAGGCGGTCCCCTTAGGCCGCGGCGGCTGGTGCCCCCACCACACGAGGCCCCCCGGAACAACTGAGATAGTTGGGTCGGAAATCCCCAGACTGCGGAGAACAGTGACCGGGGGATCCCTTCCAAACACGTGACTCCCCCGTCGGCTGGGAACAGTGCACTCTCCCGGGCTGCGACAGCCGGCGACCCTCCCCGCGTTTGGAACCCCGGGCCGGCTGGCATTCTTCCAAGACGCTTCGGTTGCCGAACCTGCCCTACGGCGAGAGTTTTCCAGAGTTGAGGGACCCACAGCAACTTTCGCTGGTGGAACCCACAGACAGGCGTGTGCCACGTGCGCCACCTACTGGGCAGGATAGAAAGAACAGAACCGAGAGACTGCGCAGAAAAATCTTTCAACCTGTGGGGTCGAACACCCGGGGAAATCTGACTAAATGCCCAGACGCCAGCAGAAGATAACGGATCACGCTCAGAAAATTGAACATATGGCCCAGTCAAACGAAGAAACCAATAGTTCAAATGAGATACAGGAGCTGAAACAACTAATGCTGAATATACGAACAGAAATGGAAAACCTCTTCAAAAACGAAATCGATAAATTGAGGGAGGACATGAAGAAGACATGGGCTGAACATAAAGAAGAAATAGAAAAACTGAAAAAACAAATCACAGAACTTATGGAAGTGAAAGATAAAGTAGAAAAGATGGAAAAAACAATGGATACCTACAATGACAGATTTAAAGAAACAGAAGATAGAATTAGTGATTTGGAGGATGAAACATCTGAACTCCAAAAAGAAACAGAAACTATCCGGAAAAGAATGGAAAAATTTGAACAAGGTATCAGGGAACTCAAGGACAATGTGAAACGTACAAATATACGTGTAGTGGGTATCCCAGAAGGAGAAGAGAAGGGAAAAGGAGGAGAAAAACTAATGGAAGAAATTTTCACTGAAAATTTCCCAACTCTTATGAAAGACCTAAAATTACAGATCCAAGAAGTGCAGCGCACCCCAAAGAGATTAGACACAAATAGGCGTTCCCCAAGACACTTACTAGTTAGAATGTCAGAGGTCAAAGAGAAAGAGAGGATCTTGAAGGCAGCGAGAGAAAAACAATCCGTCACCTACAAGGGAAACCCAATAAGACTATGTGTAGATTTCTCAGCAGAAACCATGGAAGCTAGAAGACAGTGGGATGATATATTTAAGTTACTAAAAGAGAAAAACTGCCAGCCAAGACTCCTATATCCAGCAAAATTGTCCTTCAAAAATGAGGGAGAAATTAAAACATTCTCAGACAAAAAGTCACTAAGAGAATTTGTGACCAAGAGACCAGCTTTGCAAGAAATACTAAAGGAAGCACTAGAGTCAGATACAAAAAGACAGAAGAGAGAGACATGGAGAAAAGTGTAGAAAGAAGGAAAGACAGATATGATATATATAATACAAAAGGCAAAATGGTAGAGGAAAATATTATCCAAACAGTAATAACTCTAAATGTCAATGGACTGAATTCCCCAATTAAAAGACATAGACTGGCAGAATGGATTAAAAAACAGGATCCTTCTATACGCTGTCTACAGGAAACACATCTTAGACCCAAAGATAAATATAGGTTGAAAGTGAAAGGTTGGGAAAAGATATTTCATGCAAACAACAACCAGAAAAGAGCAGGAGTGGCTATACTAATATCCAACAAATTAGACTTCAAATGTAAAGCAGTTAAAAGAGACAAAGAAGGACACTATATACTAATAAAAGGAACAATTAAACAAGAAGACATAACAATCATAAATATTTACGCACCGAACCAGAATGCCCCAAAATACGTGAGGAATACACTGCAAACACTGAAAAGGGAAATAGACACATATACCATAATAGTTGGAGACTTCAATTCACCACTCTCATCAATGGACAGAACATCTACACAGAGGATCAATAAAGAAATAGAGAACCTGAATACTACTATAAATGAACTTGACTTAACAGACATTTATAGGACATTACATCCCACAACAGCAGGATACACCTTTTTCTCAAGTGCTCATGGATCATTCTCAAAGATAGACCATATGCTGGGTCACAAAGCAAGTCTTAACAAATTTAAAAAGATTGAAATCATACACAACACTTTCTCGGATCATAAAGGAATGAAGTTGGAAATCAATAATAGGCGGAGTGCCAGAAAATTCATAAATACATGGAGGCTCAACAACACACTCTTAAACAACAAGTGGGTCAAAGAAGAAATTGCAAGAGAAATTAGTAAATACCTAGAGGCAAATGAAAATGAAGACACAACATATCAAAACTTATGGGACGCAGCAAAGGCAGTGCTAAGAGGGAAATTTATTGCCCTAAATGCCTTTATCAGAAAAGAAGAAAAGGCAAAAATGCAGGAATTAACTGTCCACTTGGAAGAACTGGAGAAAGAACAGCAAACTAATCCCAAAGCAAGCAAAAGGAAAGAAATAACAAAGATTAGAGCAGAAATAAATGAAATTGAAAACATGAAAACAATAGAGAAAATCAATAAGACCAGAAGTTGGTTCTATGAGAAAATCAACAAGATTGATGGGCCCTTAGCAAGATTGACAAAAAGAAGAAGAGAGAGGATGCAAATAAATAAGATTAGAAATGAAAGAGGAGACATAACTACTGACCTCACAGAAATAAAGGAGGTAATAACAGGATACTATGAACAACTTTACGCTAATAAATACAACAATTTAGAAGAAATGGACAGGTTCCTGGAAAGACAGGAACAACCAACTTTGACTCAAGAAGAAATAGACGACCTCAACAAACCAATCACAAGTAAAGAGATTGAATTAGTTATTCAAAACCTCCCTAAAAAGAAAAGTCCAGGACCAGACGGCTTCACATGTGAATTCTATCAAACGTTCCAGAAAGAATTAGTACCTACGCTCCTCAAACTCTTCAACATAATCGAAGTGGAGGGAAAACTACCTAATTCATTCTATGAAGCCAACATCACCCTCATACCAAAACCAGGCAAAGATATTACAAAAAAAGAAAACTACAGACCAATCTCTCTAATGAATACAGATGCAAAAATCCTCAATAAAATTCTAGCAAATCGTATCCAACAACACATTAAAAGAATTATACATCATGACCAAGTAGGATTCATCCCAGGTATGCAAGGATGGTTCAACATAAGAAAATCAATTAATGTAATACACCATATCAACAAATCAAAGCAGAAAAATCACATGATCATCTCAATTGATGCAGAGAAGACATTTGACAAGATTCAACATCCTTTCCTGCTGAAAACACTTCAAAAGATAGGAATACAAGGGAACTTCCTTAAAATGATAGAGGGAATATATGAAAAACCCACAGCTAATATCATCCTCAATGGGGAAAAATTGAAAACTTTCCCCCTAAGATCAGGAACAAGACAAGGATGTCCACTATCACCACTATTATTCAACATTGTGTTGGAGGTTCTAGCCAGAGCAATTAGGCAAGAAAAAGAAATACAAGGCATCAAAATTGGAAAGGAAGAAGTAAAACTATCACTGTTTGCAGACGATATGATACTATATGTAGAAAACCCAGAAAAATCCACAACAAAATTACTAGAGCTAATAAATGAGTACAGCAAAGTAGCAGGCTACAAGATCAACATTCAAAAATCTGTAGCTTTTCTATACACTAGTAATGAACAAGCTGAGGTAGAAATCAAGAAACGAATCCCATTTACAATCGCAACTAAAAGAATAAAATACCTAGGAATAAATTTAACCAAAGAGACAAAAAACCTATATAAAGAAAACTACAAAAAACTGTTAAAAGAAATCACAGAAGACCTAAATAGATGGAAGGGCGTACCGTGTTCATGGATTGGAAGACTAAATATAGTTAAGATGTCAATCCTACCTAAATTGATTTACAGATTCAATGCAATACCAATCAAAATTCCAACAACATATTTTTCAGAAATAGAAAAACCAATAAGCAAATTTATCTGGAAGGGCAGGGTACCCCGAATTGCTAAAAACATCTTGAGGAAAAAAAACGAAGCTGGAGGTCTCGCGCTGCCTGACTTTAAGGCATATTATGAAGCCACAGTGGTCAAAACAGCATGGTATTGGCATAAAGATAGATATATCGACCAATGGAATCGAATAGAGTGCTCAGATATAGACCCTCTCATCTATGGACATTTGATCTTTGATAAGGCAGTCAAGCCAACTCACCTGGGACAGAACAGTCTCTTCAATAAATGGTGCCTAGAGAACTGGATATCCATATGCAAAAGAATGAAAGAAGACCCATCTCTCACACCCTATACAAAAGTTAACTCAAAATGGATCAAAGATCTAAACATTAGGTCTAAGACCATAAAACAGTTAGAGGAAAATGTTGGGAGATATCTTATGGATCTTACAACTGGAGGTGGTTTTATGGACCTTAAACCTAAAGCAAGAACACTGAAGAAGGAAATAAATAAATGGGAGCTTCTCAAAATTAAACACTTTTGTGCATCAGAGAACTTCATCAAGAAAGTAGAAAGACAGCCTACACAATGGGAGACAATATTTGGAAATGACATATCAGATAAGGGTCTAGTATCCAGAATTTATAAAGAGATTATTCAACTCAACAACAAAAAGACAGCCAACCCAATTACAAAATGGGAAAAAGACTTAAACAGACACCTACCAGAAGAAGAAATACGGATGGCCAAGAGGCACATGAAGAGATGCTCAATGTCCCTGGCCATTAGAGAAATGCAAATCAAAACCACAATGAGATATCATCTCACACCCACCAGAATGGCCATTATCAACAAAACAGAAAACGACAAGTGCTGGAGAGGATGCGGAGAAAGAGGCACACTTATTCACTGTTGGTGGGAATGTCAAAGGGTGCAACCACTGTGGAAGGCAGTTTGGCGGTTCCTCAAAAAGCTGAATATAGAATTGCCATACGACCCAGCAATACCATTGCTAGGTATCTACTCAAAGGACTTAAGGGCAAAGACACAAACGGACATTTGCACACCAATGTTTATAGCAGCGTTATTTACAATTGCAAAGAGATGGAAACACCCAAAATCTCCATCAACAGAAGAGTGGCTAAACAAACTGTGGTATATACATACGATGGAATATTATGCAGCTTTAAGACAAGATAAACTTGTGAACCATGTAATAACATGGATGGACCTAGAGAATATTATGCTGAGTGAATCCAGCCAAAAACTAAAGGACAAATACTGTATGGTCCCACTGTTGTGAACGGACATTCGAGAATAAACTTGAAATATGTCATTGGTAACAGAGTTCAGCAGGAGTTAGAAACAGGGTAAGACAATGGGTAATTGAAGCTGAAGGGATACAGATTGTGCAACAGGACTAGATACAAAAACTCAAAAATGGACAGCACAATAATACCTAATTGTAAAGTAATCATGTTAAAATACTGAATGAAGCTGCATCTGAGCTATAGGGTTTTTTTTTGTTTTTGTTTGCTTGTTGGTTTGTTTGTTGTTGTTGTTTTTTACTATTACTACTACTTTTATTTCTTTTCTTTATATTAACATTTTATATCTTTTTCTGTTGTGTTGCTAGTTCCTCTAAACTGATGCAAATGTACTAAGAAACAATGATCATGCATCTATGTGATGATGTTAAGAATTACTGAGTACATATGTAGAATGGTATGATTTCTAAATGTCGTGTTAATTTCTTTTTTTTCTTTCCGTTAATAAAAAAAAAAATAAAATAAAATAAAATAAAATAAAATTTGTTCAATTTCTCTGGTAAGGTAACCATGCTAAACATATGAGAGACTTTATTATTATTGTTGTTAATTAAAGAATTATCAAAAAGATAGAAAAAATAAAAAGAACAAGTACTGTGTGAAAGGTGAACATTCCAGGGAAGGCGGCTGAAAGCAGAGGATTGATAGGTTCCCCCTCTGACAGGTCCCTTTTTCAGTCCCATGCATTTACTCCCTCCTTGATAAGAGAAAATAGAAGTGAAAATACCAACCAACATCATCAAATCCTGACAACATCCCAGGCCCTGAGCAAAGCAATTTAGAAGCATAATCTCACATAATTCTCACAGTGATACATTGGAAGAGTTGCTGGGATTGTCATTCCTGTTTTACAGATGAGAAAACTGAGTCCCAGAGAAGTTAAGTAATTCCCTCAAGATCACAGGGTTATTACTTAGCAGTGCTGGGCTTTAAACCTGGATTTCTCTGATTCTGACCTGCAACTTCAGGTTCTTTATCATATTGCCTCATTTTCATTCTCTTTTTGCCTCTTACTCACTCTCTTGTTGACTAGTCTATACCGTAAAGGAGAAGTTAAAGAAGGGGAAGAAGTAGTCATTTTAATCTTTGGAGTAGAAACAGCAGAATAGCTAAGTAGACGCATTCCAGCTGGCCTAGCCCATCTCCTCATTGCCCCCAGAGCTCGCAAAAGTTGCGATTAGATGCTGTCTATGAACTCAGAAGGCTCCTTCGGTTCCCACCTTCTTTAATCAATTTAATCTCAAAGAGTTAAGAAAACGCTTCTCATTGAATTGTTTGCCCCACCAGGAGATCCACGTACCTGACCTACCTCCTTTGCACACCAGGTCTTGATTTAATCTGTTGTAACGCCACCTCAAGCCCCCCAGGGCAGATGGTGCCAGAGGGTTAACTCACAGCAAGTTCTGCCATCAGACTGCAGAGCAGTTACCAAACTGCTCTCCTCTGAGCCCAAAGAATTATTCAAAGATTCCTTGGGTGCTCCTGCGGGATGGGGGTGACAAGGGGAGGGGCCCACGTCCACCAGAGGACTCTGCTTTTTATCTACTTTTCATCTCGGATTTCTGAATGCGATTTGTTTCTGAGGGGACATCAGCCATAAAAGAGAAAATTATGAATGTCATAAGATAGAGGATCATAATTCCCCACAAAGAGCATTCTATCAAAAGAAAATTGAATCACGGTTTGGCCTTGCCATTGCCTGGAGCAAATCACTTAACCCCTTCAGGACTCAGTTATTTTACCTGCAAAATGAGAGGATTGTATATTAAAGCTGTTTAATTGTGTGTGACAAATATACCATAGTAATGTCAACCACAGGGAAAGCTGAGTGTGAAGTATACAGGAACGCTCTGTAATATTCTTGTGACTGTTCTGTAAATCTGAAACTATTCTAAAATAAAAGTTTTATGAAATGCTTAAATAATGAGATTTCTAAGGTCTGTTCCCACTCAAAAAAAAAATGCACTTGATTGCTGTCCTTTAAAGAATGCTACCTTGGTAAAACTACTGATGTTTACAAGTAATGTTATGGTTTTGAGAGAGTATATTGGCCCCAATGCTTCAATCAAGTCACTGAATAAAATGGACAAGTATTTGCTCCTCAGCAAAGTTTCCTGCTTCCTTTCCTACCGGATCCTTCAAGGACACTTAATGACAATGCACTGGCTTCCAAAATCCCTCCAACACAATCGATTCCATGGGGCTAGGGTCAATCTATAAATTGGGTGTTGGAACCAAATTGCACCGCTATCGCTGAGTAGAGTGGCCATAATGAAATTGTAGCTATTTGACCTGCTTACATGAAAGGACTTGAGGAAAAAAAAAATCCATTAATCAATTTGTTTCTTGAGGCAACTTAGCAACAGGGATCCCAACAATGAGTTAGGTGCTTTTGCTAATAAGCAAGTTGGATCAAATAGTTAGTGGCATCAACTTAATTTAACTTTTAGGGTATTGATTTTCATTAGGAAGACTCAATGCAACCTTCCTACCTTCTTACATACATCCCTTTTCCTTTTGGAACAAGCTATGCTTCAAAACTGTCCCAGGGGAATATCTCCAGAAGTTCATTTCAACATGGGAAAAATTGTGGAATCTTGTTTGGCAGTCCAGGACTCTAGTTGTTAGGAAACCAACACAGAACGATTTCTAAGCCCCATACCTCAATGATCAATCCCCAACTGTTTCTTTTTTTTTTTTTTAAACTCATACCCTCTATAAGATTTCCTCATAGTATCTTCTTTATACCCCTCCCCATCATTTTGGTTGAGCTTTTGTTTATATGTTCATTAATTCATTCACTTGTTCAATAAATTTTTATTGAGCATCTACCATACCCAGGTACAGTGTTGGTGCTGAGGATACTTTGGAAATGAAAAGCCATGGGCCCTGCCTTTGTGGAGCTTACACTCTAACAGAGAAGCCAGATACTTAACAAGTAAATAAATATATAATTACATAGTGTGGTGAATGCTATGATGGAAACCAAAAGAAAGCATGACAGAGAATCACAGGGGTGAATCAACTTATAGATATGATAGCCAGGAAATAATAAAAGCTAATATTTTTTGAGAGCTACCCTAAATATTTTACATATATTTTCTTATTTAAAGCTTCTAGCATTCCTATGGGGAATGAAGGTATTAGCACAACCTCTGTTTTTTAGAAGAGGAAATTGATGAACAGAGAATTTGCCCAGGATCACATCATTAGCATTTACCCAGATTCAAATTTGACCCCAGCAGTCCTGATCCAGGGCCCACACTCAACACTACATTCCCCCAAGAGACATTATTTACTTTGGTAACTAAAAGCTTGCAATGAATCACCCAAACGAGCAGGAGAGGCAGGGTATTCAGTGAAGTTCAACCAGCATGCATGGAGTCCAGAGGCAAGAAAGTGGTTGGCATTCAAGGAGGCAGGCTTAGCTGGAGATTAATAGGTAAGAGAAACCAAGCAGGAGATGAACTTTATTTTCTGTAGATATATTATAAAAACATTTTGGATATGTTTTAAAAACTACATATATCGGTCCCAAACCAGAGATTCTGAAACACCCCAGTTGAAAGTTGTCACAAACGGCATGAACTAAACCATGAACAGAATAATGCTGGACTCCAAATCTCATCTTCTTAGAACACAAAGAGCTTCTATCTTACATTGCCGAAGACAGTCCTTTAACCATTTCATTTGGCTCTGTAAATCTATTTAATATCTGTCTATGACACCAGAATTGAACTTCTTAAAGGCAAGAAACCATCATATTCATCTTTGTCGCCCCAGCCCCTTACACGATCCATGGTATACAGTGAGTGTCTAATAAAGGTAGGATAGATGAATAAATGACAAGTGATGAATGGGTAATGGTGCCATGTGTAGCATCTCATCAACAAAAGTTTGAGGAAGAAGGAGGGAGGGTACGGAAGGCTTTGTTTGTGCTGAAGAATGAGGGCGTATTTGTGGGGCAAGGTAGGTAGGGGACTGGGCAGAGAGTGCACCAGCCAGGGTGAACTCTGCAAAACAGAAATCTAGGCAGTCATTCCAAAGTTTAAGGTTTTTCATCCGCTTTTAAGTGTAGAAATCAAAGCTGTCATTCACGAATCTGATTGTTGATGCTTTGGCAATTCTGTGTTTAGATGTCGCCCCCCCACCCTGATTATCACCAAAAGGAATAAGAGTTGTAACAAGTTCAAGTTGTCGCGGTCTGTTTACCTCTAGTGTCTTCAGCTGTTTAGATCATGGTGTGATCTGTTGTGTAAGTGACTACACAAAACCTTGGTCCGGAATCATCAGGTTAAACTCCTCAGCTCTCATTTGCCCTCTGCCCAGAGAAAACCGTGTTTGTGAACCTATTCAGTTGCTGGGGGGTCCAGAGGGAGAGGGCTTCAGAAGTGTGATATTTAAGAGCCGGAGGAAGGAAGAGCTCAATGTGGATACTGGGCCCCTATTTTATTCCATGCCGTATGCCAGGATCCGAGCCTTCTCGGCTGATTCCCATTTGTCTTTCTCCTGTGGAATAGTTCAGATTTACAGTGCCATCTGTTGAGGAGCGCAGGCCCAGGGCTTCACAGTTCAGCCTGCGGCCTTTCTGCCACCCGAGGTCGGGAGGCGGTCCCGGAGTGGCTGGTGCCAGGCTCGTGACATCCTTGCCTGCGCCAGGCTGGGCAGACTCCGAAGAGTGATGGACTAGGACCCCAGCCAGGCCACCTCCTCTTCTTTCTGCATCTGAATGGGTGGCGTGGACGCGATCTCTAAGTCCTCCTTGTTTGTGAGCGCCTTGCATTTTCTCGCTCACGTTGTTGAAAAAAACAGTCTCCTGGCTCAGATCTGGGCTCCCTGGGCCTGGGCTCTTCTGCATTGTACATTAACTCCTCTCTATTCTGGCATTCTCAGAACCTGCCTTTGCCAGGGCTTTAGGGGGTGGCTGCTGAACTGTGACTCTGACTAAGAAAAAGACTGTCACAAAATTACTAGAGTATGATGCAGACAATAAAGGGCACAATGCTTGGAACGCTAAAATGCTGTTCGGATGTATTTGAGATCTATCCATGTGTCCTGCTTCACCCAGGAAAGCCTTTTCATTTCCAAAGCAAAGCTACCGCTGTCTGAAATTGACACATAAAAATGCACCCCAGCTCCTCTTGCACTGGCAAGCGCTGCTGCAATCAACAGGCCCTGTGCGTGCACTGGAATTTGAAATCGGGCCACACTCCAGCATACCAGGCTGGAGCAGTAACAAGCGGAAGTGCCACGGATTGATGGGTAGGAACCTGCTCTGTCGTTCTATTTGCCTCACCTTCTGCTTGAACAGCAGTTCATCTTTGCAGACTGCTTTCCTGTGCCCATACTTCATCTAATTTGATCCCATAACAACCCTGGAAAACATGCAGAGTGTGTCTCATCTCTCCCATTCTCACTTGGCTAAGGAGAGTCAAGATGTATATGTGATTTGCCCAAGGTCACATGGGTTTTTTTTGGTTGACACATCCTCCAACTCATAATCCAGCGTCCTTGCCTCAGTATCATATTTTCACTCCTCTTTTATACTTTTCTTAAACATAAAAGAACCACGTTTACACCAGGACTAGCCAAGGCATAACAAACACTTGATGTTGCAATTTGCCTTTGAGGAGGTCAGAACCTTATTTTAGTTGTTTTTGTAATTCACACTTAGCCGCTTGAGAAGCATGGCCTCATGGGCTGGTCCAGCTGGCTTTGAGTTATCTATGAAAAAGGTGTGTGCAAAATGATTTGCTAAATGGCAACAACAATAATAGCAGTGGCTCACATGTAATAGATATTAACTCTGTGCCAGGAACTGTTCTGTTTTCTATGTATTTAAACCTCACCATGACTCTGTGGTGGATTTTACAGTGTTTTACCATTTTACAGGGAAAAAATAAAATAAAACTGAGACAAAGAGAGGTCAGGCAGCCTGCATAAGATCACATGATTACTACGGAGCTGAGCCAAATTTGAACTCTTAACTCGGAAACCATGCTCTCAACCACTTTCACTACAAATTAAATAAGTGGGACAAAGGAAAATTGAGGGAGATGATATTTAGACAACAACAAAACACTGTCAAGTACTCTTAAATCACAGTCCTCAGTACATGATCAACTAAATGGAAATGGTTTCTCTCTATTTTATAAAATAGGTCCTGAGGAGTTATATCTGATATCTCTTAAATCAAAGATCATTAAAGAAATCCCATTTTAGAAACAGTGAGAGTGTTTAGATTTATTTCTTAATCAGACTAGTGTTTCGGGATTACTGGATCATCTTCTGTCTACTCAGACCCCAACCCAACTGCCAGCCTTCCTGTCATCCAGGACACGTGATCTGTTTCCAGCAGCCATTTAATAATCATCAGACCCCATTGCATAGTCTGTTAATAGGAGACCTCAGCCCTCTCTCCACTGGCATGGTCAAGATCACAACTTGGATTATCAGTGTAAGCAAAACATCATGTGCTAAAAACCATGAGATGTGATCAAAAGCCAGTGGGGGTACATGGGTGGTTCAGTGGTAGAATGCTCGCCTTCCATACAGGAGACCTGGGTTTGATTCCCAGACCATGCACCTTAAAAAAAAAAAAAAAAAAAAAAAAAAAGCCGATGGACCAGAAAAGGCAAATACGGCCATACAAGTCACTCACTTCCATGAAAACAAATAAAATGTTCAGCTGTAACAAGGTCAGCAATTTCTTTTAGTGGAGCAGAGATTCTCTCTTCTTTTCCTTGGCACAACAGGCCCAACTACTTTAAAGCTCAACTCTGAGACATGAAGTTGTGCCTGAGAACACTGAAGTCAACGGGTAGGAGTACAGGAAGAGGACAACTGACTTTTTATGCTCAAGAGAAAACCACCTAAAATTCCTTGTTCCCAAAGAAAGCAAATAAACTAATCATTAGCTCAGTCTTAAGTTTAACTGGTTCTTTCCAAACTGCATTCAGTTTTTGCTAAGACATGAATTAATAGTCTCCTTTTTTGTCCTTTATTAAGTATTGAAGACACTGTTCAAGCAAACAGTTATTAGAATGTTTGAGAAAATTATTGAAAAAGTTTGTTTCACAATCAGACTTTGGCAAAATATCAGTTTTATTTTTCAAATTTGCTTCTCTTTCCAATGATAAAAGAGAAAGATGGAGAAAAGCCAGTATGGCTAATGTGAGGTTATTATTATTTTTTTACCTATTCACCTTTATATACTCAATCTCTTTGAACAAATGAATAGTTCTAAGGATAGATAGCCCATTGGGGTGTTTGGGAGATTCCAAAGTAAGGGAAATGAAGCATCCCTCTAACCTGGATTTTTTTAAAAAATGGTGCCAACAAATTTTAGGAGTCTGAATTCCAAATACGACATGAATGTGTGAACCCAACCATGAGGACCAACTTCCCAATTATAAAGAAAAGGAGGATCGGAGAGATTCATCATTAAGCAAGGTGAATCAAATCCAATTTTGATAATTTAAGCATGACTATAAGCCGTGGATTAAATTTCCCTTAACATATACTGGTTTTAGCAATACAAGAAAAAGAGGATTAAGAAAAATGTGCTTTACATTTCCTTCTTCCATATGCTTGAGTGAAAAATGTCTTAAGACATTTAAAAAGCAAAACACACAACTAACAATTTACTGACTCCAAACAGATTTTGTTCTTGCAAACATCTGAAAACTAATGAGAAACTTGAAAAGATAAAAATGAAAGGAGAGCGGGGAAGGGTAGAAAAAGAAAAAGAGAAAGAGTGAAAATACTGAGCTCCACTGAAATCCTACCTTGGCTTAGGAGAGCAAAGAAATCTTGACACAATATATTATTTTTCTCTGTCATCACCACAAATCTGTATTTCAAACTAGAAAACCAGCACATTGTTTCCATTGAGTAGGATTAGCAAAATTTGTTTCATGGAAAACTTTAAAACTAGCCCTAAGTTTAAGTCTCCTTTGGTGAGGTCATAAAGAGCAGCAATCAATTCCAGTTTGCTGGTTATTCATGGTGTCATTTGCTACTTCACATCTGTTTAATTCAGAAGTGACGTTCCCAATTGTGTGCGTTTTCAGCAAGTTCCCATGAAATTACTTCGGTTTTATGTATAGATCATTGTGCACATTTCATGAATTCATGTAGAGCTAAAATAAATAGACACTTAAAAGCTTCACAGTTCCCAATCTTATATATTTTTCCCAAATATAGAAGGAAAAGAAATGGGAAAGGGGTATAAGAGAGGAATGGTTGAATGTTGTGTCTTTCAAGAAAAGATGGCAAAAAGCAGAAGGGATTATTTTTAAACTGTAAATGTTCTGGACAGATTCCCTTTACAGATCATTATAGCATAAAGTATTATTGTTCTTTTTACAGAGACTGGCTCATTTTTATTCTCCCCTATATATGGTTTGGCTGTTACATTCCAGATGTCATGTCCAGTTTCACAGCTTCCTTGGCCAGCCAGGGAGGATGCTATAATTCTTTGTTGTTCTCCTACAGACAAAGGTAGAGCCCTTTCAGCCTTTTGCCAACAGATGGGAGGTTCGTCTTTCCTCACAAGTATATCATTTCTGCCTAACAGTGAATTGATTCCTACCCCACTTCAGAGTTGAGCCTGATGTGGTGAGAATTCCAGGTCAGAGGTAAAAGCCAATGTTTCTGGAGACACAGGAGGAGGGAGGGGGGAGGAGGGGCTTTAATCTCAGGCCTCCTGATTTAGAGGCCTGGGGTAAATGCCACTATAACAAGGCTCCAAACCAACAACAGGATGACATAAGCTCTTCCATTTCTAACCCAGTTACCCACCAGAACCCAAAGCATCCTGAAACTCATGATGTATAAATTTAATTTCTCTTTTATGGCCAGAGCAATGTTTTCCATGATTTATAAATCATTTGGTGGGTGATTTCTTTGAAATCTTTGCCTCATTTATGCTCTTGACCTCTTGACCTCCTGATACATTTATTTATGCCAGAGATCTCTCTGCAGTGGTGCAGTTTAATGTCATTTGCCTGAGACTGGGTGGCTGAAAGGCAAAGAAACAAAGACAGATGTTAAAGGAGGTATACGATGCAAAAATGTGTTTAAAAAGAAGGATAAACAAAGGAAAATGTGAACACTGAAAACATATTATTCCTGCACTATTGATTTATTGCAGGAACCCTCTATTTATTGAATACTTTATGGGTATCTGATTATATGGCAGTTGATGGGACAATGAGAGAATACTGATCCTCTCAGCAAAAATATTTGCTGTAAATGTCATGACATGCCTTGTCTATAATATGATTCTTTCCAGATGGTTATTTTTCAAGTTTCATAAATGGAAAACTATGCCTAAGACAAGGATACATAAAAACGATGCCTTTCTCCTTTGTCTCTTTTTTATTTTAGTTTATTAATACTCTGTTGTTTACCATGAAGCAATGTGCTAAAGAAATCTGGTCAGAATGACATGTGATTAATTGGGCAGGGCACTTCCTACATAGCTCTTTGCTGATAACCCAGCTGTCCAAGAACCATTTCATTATAAGAGATGCAGAGGTAGGCGACAGTCACAAAACCACTGGGAAGCTGGGACTGCTCTAACAGATTGGCACAATTTGTATCACTGGCACTCAGAACCTACAGGGTTTGGGTAGCCCACAGCCAAAGACAGGGTCTGCCTCCCGGGACAGACTGTATTTCTCTGTGCCATTTACTTACGAAGAAAATGGCTCCTCTTCCGCATGCCCTAATCCATTTTACCTGCTGCAGAATTAATTACTCTCTGATTTCATATATACGGTGAGGCACGCAGCATGCACATACATGCTCAACTAGAGACTGTATTACTGACATATTCTAGAAGTAAAATAGCATATTCCACTAGCTATTACAGCTGAATTTAACAATACACTAACACTGAATGACCGATTTTTGATGTTTTAGATGGCAAAGCGTTTTAGCTCTTTGAGCAACCACGTCAGAGGCACGTTCAACTTATGTAAGTTCAACTATGGTGCATGAGCATGGAAGACAAAAATAATGAGAGGGAGAGAAATAATGATTTAAAGAGTGTGTATGAGTTTATCACCTCCTCCCCCAGTTCCACGCAAAGGACACATTATCAGAGTGATTGTGAAATGGGCAACGTAAATCAGCCGCATCCACCCATCGGTTTTGGCTCCCTTATTCCTCTCCTTTTGTGGGCATTTTTTTTGCGGAACTGACCATGGTTTGAGGACAAAGCTGAGTGTGTTATATTTACATCTTACATGCTGATGCAAGATATCAGTGATTTAAATAGAGCTCATTGCAACCCATGCCGCAGCCAGGAGCCCTATGTGTAAGGGCAGAGTGAAAGCTACTAAGAGACATCAATGTAGAGATCAGAAAAGGGAAAAGCCCAAAGGCAAAACAGAGACCACAAATAAGGATTGGGGTCAAGGGATCAGAAACAAAAAGATCAAAGTCAGCTGAAGGTGATAAAATTTTAGCATTCATTATTTCATAGTGCTGGTTATTCTCTTCTTCATGTATTTCTCTATTTTCCAGCTTGTCTGTAACAAGCATGGGTTACTTTTATGATAAGAAGACAAACTGTTAAGGCATTAAATATGATGAAGAATGTGCACAAAAATCAAAGTTTGGGATGCTGTAACATGGAGCAAGAGAGCAACAGGACAGGGGTCATTGTAATAGGCAATGGAAGATCAAGTTCTTTTTTTCTCTGACTTTTTGGTGTCATCTTGGACAGAGTTGGGATTCAAGAGGCCTGGGTTCAAACCCTGGCCCTGCCGCCTTTCGTTTGTAATCTCGAACAAGTTACTTCACTTCTCTGAGCAGTGGTGTACTAGTAAATGTTTAACAACGGGCTCTGGGAAGGAGGGAGGCTGAGATTTGTAGCATTTGCCTATTTCTGTGGGTGCAAATGCTCCACTGTGACCAATTCCAAAGTGACTAACATATGATCAGCCAGCTCACAAAATCCCTAAGAATTTCACCATGGGCTCCCTCAAGCTGGTACAAGGCAGCCCAGCTGGCTGTCAGCTCCCAGCTCTTCTCTCCAGAGTGCGGGCTGAACATACCCTAGCCCCTATCCATGGGTGTATCATGAGGATTAAGTGCCCGCAAGCATGTAAAATGCTTAGCGGAGTGCCTGGCTTATCCTGAGCATTTAATTGTGCACAGCATCATATTATATCTGTATTTACTTGTATACACATAAACTATCTTGGAAAAATACACAAGTGATTGGTCACGGGATTGTCTTTGGAGAGGAGAACTGAGAAACTGAACATGACAGGAAAGAGAGTTTTCACTGTTTACCTCTAGTCCCGTTTGAATTTAGAACCATGAGTAGTTCTTTCTTATTTAAAAAATAAATAAATAAGATTGACGTTATTTTTAAAACCATAGGATGAAGTCCTTAATTTTAGCTCTTAAGGCCGGCTGCACTCACCAGCCAACAAGCCCCCTGCCGAGATCTCACAAAACTACACAAAGGGACTCAGCATACATTAAAACATAAGGAATTCCTACTTGGGACACAGAAGAAAAATTCAATTAGTCGGTTTATCTGAAAGAGATCATCACAAAGGACATACCTCCAGTTTTCACCCTGGACATTAGTTGCCTGTGTTAATGTCAGAGGTTGACCCCTTGTTGCACCCTGACTACGACATCTGTAAAAGCTAGAATAACAACAGTAGTGCCACCACACATTCCTGTTTTTCTGCGAAAACAATAACTGTAGAAATTAATTCACAAAAATAATGCTCTAGAATTCCTTTCTTTTCATTTCTCCATGATCCCTTTCTTTTCTTTTTCTTTTTTTTTGGTTGTTGTTTACAAATATTTTATTTTCTCCAAGTATGCCTCTCTTGGAGTTCCAAGGCCCCTCATTTCTCTCTTGGTTGCATGGCTCCACTGACTGGCTTCAGGGAAAAAGCAAGGGTGAGCCTCTTCCCCCCTTTTCTATTCCCAAATGGAGACCTTTCATAAAATTCTCTTTCATAAAATTATCCCAGTGGTGTTGGGACCAGGCTCCAACTGTTAATAAGACTTTCTTCATATTTCGGGAAGAACCTAAGGAAACTACCACACAAAGAAAACCTTGCCTCTGGACCTAGAGTGAGATCCCGATGCCCCTTTGGGGGGGGGGGGCCCTGTTGGAAATAAGTCCCTGCCTGGCCTCAACTATACGTGTAGGCCAACCGTCTTCGTTATGGTCCAGCTCGCAGCACCCTGGCTCTAAGGAGAGAAAAACAAGTCCCTCCGCAACTCAGACCATAATCTGTCTTCCCAGTCTCCACTCCTTGCCGAATGATCAGCAGTGGCAATATACATTCCTTCCAGAGCAAACCCCACCCTCATCCACAGGAACGAGGCACCACTCTTTGGCCCCAACATGAAGCTAATGCAAGAAAACAAGACTCCAGAATTGGCACATTTCTCCCGGTCTGGGTTACCAGCTCTCAAAGAAAGCCACACCCAGGACCTGGGCAGTCCACTCCAGCCTGTGCCCAGCCCAGTTCAATCCTCCCAGAGTAAAGTGAAGCCCTTGTCTGCCCCCTCATTCTTGCAGTTACTTCCCTGGAAGGCAACAGCTCAAATAATAACCCCGAGGTCACCACACCTCCCTGGAAGGCAACAGCTCAAAATAATAACCCCAAGGTCACACAGAAATGATAACTTTGGATAGGGCACATCAGAGCCTCGATCCACACAAATAAAAGAAATGCTCTGGCTCAGACACAGGCACAAATTTGCACGACCAAACAGAGCTTTGGGAGAGCATTTAGTTTCTCAGGAGAAATTGTCTGCATTTTTATTTCATAAGAACCCTCCCCATCCCCCACCCCAACCCCCCAAATAACAGCTGGGATCTTGCTTTACATTGGAGTAATTTAAGGGACAATTCAGTGATTCTTCTAGAACAAAGGAGCAGCCTGAACCCGAGAAGTTCAGAAAGGTGACTTTCTTAGGAGACAGAAAATCTTTGCAGCTTTTAAATGACATTTTTTTCCTCCAGCTTCTACTCATAAATGTTTCAAAATCTTCAGACCCATTTTCAGTTAGGTCAGCCCGTTACACACATAATTTCTACATTACTATGATCATATTGTAGATAAAATATTACATTTGACCTTTCTCATTTAACATGATAGTATACACATTATCGTGTCTCATCTGTATTGTTTAGAAATAGAATGGTGCAGTGACTGTCATTGTAATAGTGATATCCACTCAGAAGAAAGCAGTGGAAATGGTAGAAGTCAGTACAACCTTAGGCAAAATCTGTAAGTGTATCATTTGTTTTCAAAGCTCATCTCATCTCATCTGATACCTGAAAACAGGAATCTGCCTGCCTAGCATCTAGCATGATACCTAGAGCAAAACAGGTACTTGCTAATTTTTGTTGAATAGCTGAGCAAGTGAATAAAGAAGTGAATAAATAAAGCTCCCCTCTGTAATGACCCCTGTGACCTGCCACTGTGAAGGCATCATATGCCTTGCACTTTTCTAAGCATCTCTCCGCTGTTAGAATAGCCCCATTCCTTGCCCATGACACTTTTAAATTATGGCCTAATAAAAGCAAAATGCAGGTGCATGCATGGGTGGTTCAGTGGTAGAATGTTTGCTTTCCGGGCAGGAGACCCGGGTTCAATTCCTGGACCATGTACTTAAAAAAAAAAGCAAAACACATTAACTCCTGACCTTAGGAAACACTGGTTCTTTATGAAAGCCCTTCAGTAAACAGGTCAATGTCTTTTGGAGAACCAGTGGTTTACATGATCTGGGAAACTGGGTAGCAGCATGGTACTGACCTTCCTTTTGTTTTGGATCTGTGTTTTGCCTTTTCTGTTCTCCATGTTTTGTTATATATGGCTCCTTCAAGACCTCTCGTTTCTCAAGAGAGATGTTTTCCAAAACTAACAAACAGGGACATGAAAGGCCTCACGAGAAGCCCACCTAGCGTGCAACAGGAAAATGTCATGGTTAAAGGAGCAGATTCTGGACTAACTCTCATCTATAAAATGGGAATAAAAAAGATAATATATACTAAGTGTTTAACTTAATATCTGGCATAAAATAAAAACCCAGTACATGTTATGATTTATTATTTTTTAAATAATAATGTAGGCTGAGCAGTAAATAAGTGATGAACACTTCAAGTACTGGAGTAGAATAGTGAAGAAAGTTATTTGAGGCAAAGCAGGCATGGCCTTTTGTTACAACTCAAACCACTTCAGGGATATCAAATATACCATATTCACACCATCATTCTCCCCTCCCATGCCTATAACAGATGTCACTAATCAAGCCCAGATTTGTTGTCACTCGTCTTCTCAAAGCTGAATTTACTAATTGATCAGTATGGCCACAAGAAAGAAAATCTATTTGCTATTCCATATTTAATTTGCTCCCTCCTTTGCCTGTGCAAACTTCGGCCCAGGGAAGAATGCTCTTTCATTAGGCAGTTGTGTAAAATTTGAAAAAAATAAAAAGACATTAGGCTAAACTATTCAATTGCAAGCCTCCATTCACCTCAGGTTATACATTCACTGAGAGCAAACATTGAGAGCTAACAAACACAGGGTCTTACTCCTAAGGCCGAGCCTTAATCCCTTACACTGAGGAGTCTTCAATGAACAGCTGTTGGATTTTACAGGGTTTCCAACCCTGAAACTGCAGTGTATAAATTCACCCCTATTCAAAGTTGATTCCCTCTCCTCCTCACTGCCCTCCTCACTGCTTCCCTAAACATAGCCTCTAATTGTCACTAGCTAATTCCACATGAAGACTAAGTCTCAAGAGTTTGTACACTTTCAGTATTGGACAACATTCTTTGGGAAGCAACCTGGTATTTTCTTAGACTATTCACTCTCCAAATATGAGGAGTAAGTGAAGTCATATGCCAGCTCATTTTCTAACAGCAACAACAACAAATAGTTCAAAGTACAGAAGAAGTGCTTTAAGGGATTGTAGGTTTGGTTTTTGGTTTTGGTTGTTTGGGTTTTGTTTGCTTTTTATTGATATAACTCTTGGAGGTCACAGCTCAAGGTCTTTTTCTTCAGGTTATAATGGAACCATTTAGCTGAGTTTGTGTTTTCTTTTTCAATTTTATGCCAAATGAATGTGTGGTCCTAAGGCAAGGTGGCAAGGGACAAGGTGACAAACACAATTTCCACAATTCTTTTTAAGGACGTCCACCTTGCTCTGGGTTGTGTACTACCAAGGCATGTGTTGATACCTCACAGCTGTATCTATGCAAGAAGGGTGGACTGGAGAGTTGCACATCTAACCAGTGAAATCAATCCAATCTCACTAATTGGGACCCCTAAGTTATCTTTCCTCACTAAATTTATTCTGGGGGAAGCCTGAATACTCCTGAAAATTGCTATAATTACATTATCCCTGTAAATACAGCTTAGGCGACCCGTTTTGACCACGTCTTAAGACTAATCAGTTTTATTTTGTACCAGCGGCAGGGTTTATGGGAGAATCTTGATTAAACAAATCTAGAGTGGGAATTCTTCATTTCGTGTGAACAAATGAATCAAATTCAGACCAATCGGTTCAGAGAAGGGGCTCCAGAGTAAGCAAGATCAACTTTCAAATCCAGTGAGATGGTGGGCATTTTACTCTACCATTCTTTAGCCATCATATAGGAATGCTGTTCATGGGAATGCTACTGTCCCTATCTTGTAGGATTTGTTGTGAAAATTACATGAAATAATGATTTAATCATTTTGTGTTTGACGTGGTACTCAACAAATAATAGGAAGGATTGTTGCTTTCTTTCTTTCCTCTCCCTTCTGCTTCTTTTATTGGGCAGGAAGATGTAGGTGTAAAGTTCAAACTAGTTCAGCTTCTGTAACAGAAAAGGCCCAACCTCCTTCCTCTAATGCTTACACATTTCCTAAGCAACAGATAACAGACATCTGGGGAGAGTTCAGGTCTTGAGATTGTGGTTTCTTACTTGGAGTTTTGGGTATTCTCTTGTGCAGCACTATTTTTTATATTAAAAAAAAAAAAGGAATATCCTTAAACATTTCCGGACAATGTTTCAGTGTCTCTGCAACATCCTGCTGTTAGTCCTAAGTGAACCATATAACATGCACTTGGAATATAAAACTGGGGGCAACTATGCTGGTTTTGATTAATGTAATCCTGGGCTTTAGCTTCCCCATATAACAGGCCAACAAATTATGCTCTCTCTCCCCCTCTGTGAATTGCACTGCCCTGGAGAAGACTGTCCCATCATTGGTTGAAAATCCCCAGACTGGTGGGCTGGGAAGCAAGGAGAAGGACACAGCAAGGAATAGCAAGACTATTGATCGGAGGGCCACCTGTATCATTAAGGGAGGACAAGGTTTGAGATTCTGAGGGGCTGACAGCAACCAATTTCCCCAATCAGCCCGATGTACTTGCTTTTCTATCTGATGTCCCCTGAGATTCGACCAAAGGTTTTGTATTCTATGTAAAAGAAACAAGCACTGTGACTCCACTAAGTCAGTTTTCCACTTTGACTTCTGAGGAGCAAAGATACATACTGAGACCCAATTCAAGCAAGCTTGCATGAAGGACAGCATCAAGTTCTACCTAGGAAACTCTTTACTTCATCTACATCTCCCACCACAGGAAGATCACCACCCTCTACTCTGAAGGAAAATCGGGGTGATTGTGGTCTATGACATAGGGCCAGCAATAAGGTATAGGGGTTAAGAGCCCAGTTTCTGGAGTCAAAGAGGAGTATGTTCTAATGATAATTTTTCTATTTACTACTAAGTTACTTAATCCCACTGCCCTCCAATGCCCTTAGATGTTAAATAGGGATAACAAGTTATTGCTTAAAATTGAGTTCCGAGACAATTGAATAATACAACTCATGTAAAATGCTTATATGATTGCCTAGTAAATAGTATGTGCTCAAAATATGCTAGCTGATAACTAACTTATCATTGAGTATATTGGGCAAGAGAAGCAAAGTTGTTTACTGAGATTAATTATGAGATGAATCTGGCAAAATTGGAAAATTAAATTGCTGAAGAGTGTTAGAAATGAGATGATTTAGCTTACAATTATATAATATTATATTAGGGGAATCTTAAAATACCAAAATCTTATCACTAACTATAGGCATCCTCCCAATGAGAGCCCTAGGAATATATATGTTCAAGGAATAATGGTGCGTGGAAATAAAGAAAGACTATTAGCAGAGGCTTTGTCCCAAATCTTGGGGCAGAGAACTCATGTGAACTGAACTACACCACATGAAACATGGTTTTTGCCTAGTTAGTGGATCTATCACCCCTGATAGAATAGTTCAGAATGAATGAACCTAGACAGCCAGAGATGGCAAAAAGCAGAGCATGTTTGCTTGCAATGCTTGGCATCAGCTGGGGGGACTGTAGTCAGTGCAGGAGTCTCAGACCTAACCGCCACATGGGAGAAGAAAGAGCAGAGAGATGACTCATTACTCCTAATGTAAAGATCCTGACCTTGCCACTAATTTGGAAAATTTGTAAAGAGGAAAGACAAGAGGGTGTGACAAAGAGATAGAGAGAAGATGATAAAGACATTGACCGTTTGAGAACACAGTCTTACACCTCCAGTGAAGAAAATTACCCAGAATCTAGAGGGAGAATCCCACACTGGTGTGCTGATCTTTGAATATACTTTGTATTTCTACTCTGCATTAGGACTTTTAGCACAAACACTCTACTTTATCTTCATCAAGACTCATGGGAGGAAAGAGAAAAATTAGGCTTGAATACATTGAACAGAGTTAGGGAGATTTAGTGAGGGGTCCACTGGATTAAAAGGTGCACAACTGGTATGACTCAACTTCTTTCAATAAACATCTGCTTATTCGTATCTCAGGATCTTCCAAGTCAAGCTCATTTCTACCATTCTTATAGATAAAAATTATGACTTCAGAATATCTATGCGATTTTATCAGGATGCATACAGGGTATCTCAACCTTTGCACTTTTGATATTTTGTGCCAGATAGGTCTTCGTTGTGGGGACTCTACTATCTTCCCTGGTCTCTTGTCCACTTCATGCTAGTAGCAACCCCTTAGTTGTAACAATTAAAAATGCCTGAAAACAATGTTAAATATTTCCTGGAGGATGAAATTGACCTCCAATTGAGAATCACTAGATGTTGCTATAAGAAACAATCCCCAAATCATAACTAACAATGTTTTTCTCTTGCTTACACTGTATGTCCAATGCAGACAAGTTGAGGGATCTGCTCCAGGACCAGACTAATAAAGCAGCTAGAATACTGCTCTCTACCATCTAGAACACTGTGGTTCAGCATGGTAGAAGTAAAGAAGGAAGTCTTGTAAATCATGCACTAGCTCTTACAGCTTCCACCCAGAAATAATACATATTCCTTCACTTACATTTGATCAACCAAAACAAATCACGTGGACACACATAGCTCCAAGGGCCATGGAAATGCCATCCACCATAAACCCACAGGGAGAAGCACACATATTTGGTGAAGATTACTAATGACAACCATAGCTACATTTGAAAATGTTTGAAACTTCTTCCTAAATTAATTTATTTATGCTCTTTGCTAACTCCTGAATTCTATTCTTTGTTTATTGTTATTATTTTTCTGACATCTTAAGTGAGATACCTTGCTAACTGATTTTAGTCTTTCTTCTTTCTATTAGAAGCAACTATAGCTTTGAATTTACCTCTAAATACCACCTTTCTTACATCCCACTAATTGTAATGTGTAGTATTTCTGTTATGTTCAGATAAAAGAGTTTCTAATGTTCATTATACTTTATGTTTTGACCCCTGAGTTATTTAACTTTTATTTTTCAGTTGCTTGATATATGGTGTTTGGTGGAAGGGTTCATTTTAGTATTTGTTTCAAACTGAATTGTACTATGCTTAAAGAATGGGTCTATATATCCATAGGATACTGGTTCTTTTAAATTTGTTAAGACTTGCTATATGGCCTAGTAAATAGTCCATTTTTATAAATGTTACATGTATCTTTGAAAGAATGATATAATCCAATTGTTGAGTTATATTGTACTATATGTAACACTTAGATCAATGTCATTAGTTCTGTTATTCATATGTTTGCTATTACTGATATTTTCTCTGCTTGATCTACCAGTTTTTGAGAGAAATTGTGTTAAAGGTTCCTCTGTGATATTTAGTTGTCATTTTCTCCTTGTAATTCTGTCACTTTTACATTCTATATTTTTAAGGTGTATTATTAGGCATATATAAGTTTAAGAACATCTTATTTTCCTGATGAGTTTAAACATTTTCATCTAAATGGTAGCCCTCTTTACCACTTACAATGTTTTTGCTCTAGCCTTATTTTGTCTGATATTAACATAGCTACACAAACTTTCTTTTCATTGCCTGGTACATTATTTTCTATGCTTTTATTTTTAACCTTTCTACATTCCTATATTTTAGGCGGATCTTTTAGTGTTTTTTAAAGTCAAGTCCTAAATCATTTGTCTTTTAACTATAAAGTTTGATCCATCTTCTTTTCAAGATATTGCAAATATATTTGGATTTCTTTCTATCATCTTTGTGCATTTCATTTGCCTTATTTGTTTAGATGTGGTTCCTTTAATCTTCTTGCCTTCTTCTGAATTGCTTGGGTTCTTTTTACTCCTAATTTTTTTCTGAAATGATTTTCCTTCTCTTTGAAGTTCACAATTTAGAAGGTTTTTTTTTCCTTAAGAAATTTTGGTAGCTTGTGAACACTCTCAGATTTTATTTGTCTGAAAGTTTCTTCATTTAAACCATTCTTAAAAGATAGTTTCATTGGTTATATAATTCTAGGTTGACAGATAATCCTTTTCAGTATTTGAAGATCTCCCCATTGTTATTAAAAGTCAACCTTCGAGATGATTATTCATTTTTATATAACCTGGATTTTATTTCTGTTTGCTTTCAAGATCCCTCCATTGTGCTATTATAAAGTTTTGCTATACTGCATCTACTTGTCAGTTTATTTCTATTTATCCTATTCATCACACTTCCTTAATCTGAGAGTTCATGTCTTTCATTAATTCTGGAAGATTATTAGTTAATATATTCTCAAACTTTCCTCCTCTCTCTTTTTCTTCTTCTAGAACTTTGCTTAGGCACATGTTAGAACTTTTTTTTATCATTTCTTTTAACATTTTCCATTTTTTATTCTTCTCTGTTCCATTCTGTGAAATTTCTTTAAGTTTGTCTTCCAGGTCACTAATTCTCTCAATAACTGCATCTAATTTGAATTTAATCCATCTATAAGGTTTTCAATAATTATTTCTAAGAGGATTAATTTGCTTTCTTTTTTCATGTCTGCACAACAGATTTATCTCTTTTCTTACTTGTATTTTTGTTTACTCTTTCATTTCTTTAAACCTATGTAAATTTCTCATTTCATTTTCTACATGTGATAATTCAAATATTTGAACTCTTCGGGGTCTTTTTCTGATGTTTATAGCTTTTGCTTACTCTCTCATAATTGCTGACTCTCTCATAATACCTTGTTTCCTTATGTGGTTAGTGATTTTGAGGGAAATAAAATGTTCTTTAAATTTTTATCTAAAGTAATTCTTTGAGGCTTTGGTTTAAGCATATTTATATAGAAATTATTAATGTTTGCCTTTGTCAAATGTTCAGGACATTAACACTCAATGATCATTTTATTGGTGTTTTTCAGGCCACACCATCAAATTTGGTTCCTAAATTTGTAATATTAATTCAATTCAATATGTTTAGGGAATTATGGATCTTACTATAGATCTCTCATCTTCATATATATGTGTGGTAAGGATAGGAGGGAATGAGAGAGCATCTTAATTAAAACAAAAATCAGGTAAAGCTCTTTAATTTTCACAATAACATACATTCTGCTCTATTCATTCTCTGCCTCTCAAATATATGGTTTTCCTTCAATCAACTATATAGAATACCTGCCTTTTAGGTATGAGATAATATCCCCATTTCTTAACTGTCTGCTGCATGGGCAGTTTTAACTGCCTCATGGTTAAAAGCCCAACCTGGACTATCACTATTCTAGAGAGATAGTTTAAGGGGCATGTTTACTATTCATATTTCAAAATTTCTCTGCCTTAACCTCAGATCCTACCTGATAATCAGAAAGTTTTCCCCTGGTGTATGTATTGTTGCATGCTGCTGAACACTCTCAGGTCCTTTGCCTTTTTAGAAGATGTCTTATAATTCTCAGCATAATTCCCTTTCATAGAGTATTGCCACAAAAAATATCTATATGCAGAACATCTCAGAATAAGAACAACAATTAAGAATACAATGTTCCTGATATAAATAAATGCAAAGCAAATCTTCTCTAAGTTCAAATTTAGGAAATTAAAAAGGGTTATCTCTCCTAATGTTATCTTTTATTGGATAATAAGAGTTGTGTAGACACTCTCTTCTTTTACCCTAACTGTTACATATCTCCAAGTACAATAATTTTTCTCAGCCTAGGTTTTCTGATTTAATCATTCCTCCTTCCAGTAAATATTACCTTTAAAAAGACTGTGTTCATGTATTAACTTTATTACATCTGTATTTTCTATAGTAAGACTATTTAGATCTTGGGGAATATGTGAGGTACAAAAAATCATATTAACAAATATTGCAGTATCTTAGTTTCACCATCTATCAATGTTGGCCTAGATGATTATTTATGGCACTAAAATATATAATATATCATTCAAAGAAAAATTTAACTTCTAGCAAAGTACTACTGATAAGTTATGGTAAGTCCTCTAAATAAAGCCTCTTATCCCAGAGATACAACAAAACCATCATGACCATCACCCCCACAAAGACCCCGCCATCTTCACACAAAGTCAATTGGCAGAAAAAGAGGCAATGGTTCAAATGATATGTTTGTACCAGGGAGATGGTAAGAATTACTCTTTTCATAAAAGATGTTTGATATGTGCCAGCTCAACCATATCCCACACTTATGACAGACATTGTTAATTCATCAGAGCACTCTTGCCTGCTGAGCACAGACCTGGTCTCAGAATCTAGAGCAGCATTCCAAAAAGCCACAACCAATCATTTGGAGTTGACAAATAATCATAGATACCACCCATTGGCACTTTTGCTGTGCCAAGTATTATTTTCCAATTAATAAATGTAATTCTTCCAATAACCCTCTGCTCTAGTTTGCTAGCTACCAGAAGGCAATATACCAGAAACAGAATGGCTTTTAAAAAGGACAGTTTAATAAGCTGCTAGTTTACAGTTCTAGGCCAAGAAAATGTCCCAATTAAAGCAAGTCTATAGAAATGTCCAATCTAAGGCATCCAGGGAAAGATACCTTGGTTCAAGAATGCCGATGCAGTTCAGGGGTTCTCTCTCAAGTGAGAAGGCACATGACGAACATGGTCAGGATTGCTTTTTCATCTGGAAAGGCACATGGCAAACATGGTGTCATCTGCTAGCTTTCTCTCCTGGATTTTTGTTTTATGAAGCTCCCCAGGAGGCATTTTCCTTCTTCATCTCCAAAGGATGCTGGGTGGACTTTGCTTCTCATGGCTGCATCATTTTGCTCTCTCAGAATTGCTCTCATTCTCCAAAATGTTTCCTCTTTTATAGGACTTCAATAACTAATTAAGACCCACCCAAATGGGTGGACACATGTTGTTACCTAATCCAGCTTAACAACCACTCTTGATTGAATCACATCTCTGGGGAGATGATCTAATTATAGTCTCAAACATACAGTATTGAATAGGGATTAGAAGAAATGGCTGCCTTTACAAAATGGGATTAGGATTAAAACATGGCTTTTCTAGGGTACATACATCATTTCAAACCAGCACACCTTCAGTGGTAATTACTGTTTTTACCACCTATTTTACAAGTAAGTAAACTGAGTCAAAGAGCAGTTAAGTAAACTCATGCAAAGCCACATAGGTCATAAGGGCTGGCTGATGACATTTCATACAATAAAACCTATTTGCATTCCTTGTCAGCACAGCTGATGCTAACTGAAGTTAATACAGATATTGTTGGGTTTTCAATTTGATCAGAAATAGTTACTGCAGAGAGACCCTTAGGGTTGATCTGCTCTCTGCTATCTCAGACACAGTTGTTTCTGTGTAATAACTTGGCCTCATTTTATTCCAGTAGTCACCAAAATAGGATATGTGTACCTCAGGAGATGTGCAAGACAATTTTTTTCAGTGCAGGAGGAAAATATTTTCATGTCTATTTTTATTTATTTTGTCCATAAAAATAAGAGAAAAATCAAACAATACCAATGAGTAAAATAAGGAATGATAATAGGACATTGTCATTTTTAAATACGTACACATAGATTTGGGGGTTTTGTCCAAATTTTTTTAAATAAGATGCATGATCAAAAATATTTAGAGAACACTGGTCTATATTGAAATTAGAAAACAGGGGTCATGACCTCCAAAACAAGGCTATTGTGGTTTAAAGCCAATAGACAGAAAATAGGCAGCCAGCTAATTAATTCTGCTGTCAATACAATACTTTGCAGAAAGACAAAGAATGGGATGGTGCAGAGCATGTTGCTGTGCAGTCCATTATAGGAACAGAGACAGAGGCTCCCAGCAAATGACTGCTTTATTACTTACACAGTACAAAGGATCCAGAAGAGCAGGGCAAAAGATCCTGCTGCAGCCAATCCTCTAGGGAGGCCAACTGCTTGGGTCAGTGTGCCTGTTTGAAAAGTATTATGTACCCCAGAAAAGCCATGTTTCAATCTTGATTCAATCTTGTGGAGTAACTGTTTCTTTTAAGCCTGATTCAATAATGTAGGTTGGAAACTTTTTATTGGATTATCTCCACAGCATGACCTTCTGATTAGATGGAGATGTGACTCCACCCATTCCAGGTGCATCTTGATTAGTTTACTAGAGTCCTTTAAAAAGGGAGACATTTTGGAGAGAGAGCCAGAAAATGACAAAAGCCTATGAAGAGAGAACTGACAGAAATTTCAGAGCAGAGCTGATACAGATGCCAACACTTGGAGAACAGAGACACAGATGTGTGGAGATGCTTGGAGCCCAGCAGACATTGCCAGGAGATGTTAAGCAAGCCAGAACCTGGAGACAGCCAAGGGAAGCCAAGAGATGAAAGCCAACCCTGGAGAAACAAAGTAAGGATCCCCCACAGGAACAGAGGCTGAAGGCAACAGCGCCCAGGAACGAGGGACCAGCGGATGCCAGGCACATGACTTCCCAACTGAGAGAAATGTTCTATACATTGATCTTCCTTGAATTAAGGTATCTTTCCCTGGATGCCTTAGTTGAACATTTTCATAGGCTTAGAACCAATAATTTGTAACTTATTAAATTGCCTTTTTAAAAGCAGTTCCATTTCCGGTATGTCTCATTCTGGCAGCTTGCAAACTACAACAGTCAGGGTCAGCCAATGGCAGCTTGCATACTTCACATCAAGTATGAAGAAAAATTGTGGCTGACCTCCCAGGAAACTTTATGTCAGAGATGAGGGACACCTGCACTGCCTGAGTGCTGGGCTTTTATTCACCCCAGGGGGAGGGGGCCCTGACAATGAGCAGCGTTTTGTCCCTGCAAGCAGCTGGGGCTGGTTAAAATTTAACATCTCCCCCAATTTCCTGTGGTCCCTTGCAAAATAGGAAATACTGAACACCTGAACACAAACAAACACAAATGGAAATATCAAATAACAAACAAGAGTGAAAACAGCAGATGCCTACATGCAAACAAGCAACAAGGGAAAGGAGGGGTTAGGTGAGGGCTGGGAGAGGGCCCTGAGTATATCTGTGACTTCCCCAGCAAGTTGGGGAAATAACCAATCCATTGCTTATTTCTTTAATGATGCTGAGCATGTCCCTTTTATCTGAGACTCAGGTTTTGTGCATCTGTTAAAAGGTCCATACTAGCTGGAATAATTTAATCTCTCTTTGCACCTCAATTTTCTTGTCTATAAGGTGAACATCAATAAAATAAACTCAAGTTTATCTGGAGACATCACTAAAGTAACAATTTCAAGCACTCGGAAATCCCATCAAGAAATGGATTCATTCTCTCCACTCCTTCAATGTGGACTGGATTTGTGACTTACTTTGACCAGTGGAATAGAGCAGAAGTAACATATGAGTTTGAGACCTTAAAACTAGGCTTTAAGAAGACTTTCCACTTCTGCTTTCTTTTTTTTTTTTTTTTTTTTTTGGAATACTCCCATTACCATGCGAAGGACCCTGTGCTAGCCTCCTGGAGAATGAATGACCACATGAAAAAAGACACCCACCCAACAGCCAATACCAATCCCCAGACACGTGAATGAAATCATCTTAGATCATCTATCCCTTGCTGAGTCAACAAGAATGAGCACAGATAAGACCAGTAAAAGAACCACTCAGCTGAGCTCAGTCCAAAGTACTGAACTGCAGAATCATTAGCAGATAAATAATTACTGTTTTAAATCACTAATTTGGGGTTACACAGCAAGAGCTAACTGATAGCTATTATAATCACTATTATTTCATTTGATGTTCTTCATAACTATGTGAGATAAGGAGGATGGACACTACCCCTATTCGTTGATAAATAAAATAGACCATATAGTTCTCTATCACATAAGACCTTCAATTGGGATGTGTGATAAATGACCCACATGTATGTGGAAAGAAACATTACAGTTTGTATTTATCCTTATTTTTGTTTTAAAAGGGAAACAAGTAGAGCTGTATTAACATTAATATGCAGTGAGAGTAATATGCATATAGTTTACAAACAATTGTACACACTTCAGGGATGACTCTCTAAAATGTGATATTAATAATGATGTGACATAAAAAAGTTAGTAAAAAATTGCTTTACGCATCTTGATAGAAGAGAAGACATTTGAATACAAGTTTATGACACTATTAGACAATGCTGACAAATGCTAGAATTAATCCCACTCTCTAACACGGACTATGGTACCTCCAAGCCCTATGAACTGGAAGAGTTGAACAGAATAGCAAAATGAATAGGAGATGTATTTCAGCAAATGAAAGAATTTCCCCCAAAAAAACTGTCTTCCTTTGAGATATTAAATTGTAATAGTTAAAAATTCAAATTATATAGTTATCTAAAATTTAAATAAAATCTCAGTATGAAAGGAATGCATTTTTAAAAAAAGTAGAGGAGATTAATTTAAATTATACTCTGGTGGACATTTGATAATTAGGCTTATAAATGGTTGCATCTGGAAACCATCATTCTTCTAAATAGGAAAATTATGCAATATGAGTTGTATTGTGAGAGCAGCACATGAAATAATTTTGTTTCTTCCATCAGCACTAAGGCCTCAACTTGCTTTAAAATAATTGTGCAACTCTCCTACAATATACATTATATACAATAAAAATACCATGGGTCCCCAAATTCCATACACAGCAGATAGGAATAAAAATTGTTTCTTGGAATTCATTGATAATAAGAACATCAGCTAGCTACCCTAAACCATGTTGACAAGGGAAAGACAATGGAATCCATTTATTTGATCAGCTAGCCAGGCTTCTTTTTTTTTTTTTTTTTAAGCTAGGCATTTTTACAAGGCCATGCTTGATTGTCAAGAATTATGAGTTTGAGTGAGTTAATACACATGAAACTCATAGAACATTGCCTGGCACATAGAAGGTGCTTGAGTTAAGCAACACATTATGATAAATGTGTCATCCCTGTGGCATCTTTGACTTAGCACATCCCCTTAATTTTGCACATACATCAGAAGCTCCGAGTAGAAGCCACTGTCAGCCTGGGTGCCTCAGAATTGACCATCACCCAAACCAGCCTTCCAAGAATCCATGACTTTACTGATGAGAAAATGAAAGTCAGAGGACTTAAATGGCTTGTCCATGAACATTCACATCAGAGTCTAAAGGTATCCTTAGACTCTGCTCTTTACATATATTAGGCTGCCTTCAATAACCATTCCAAGACAGGCAAATCTTCTGTCTGAGCTACTGTGATACTCACAATGAACCTCCCAGACCACTAGGAATTTTCTGCCGTCTTCCAGGTTCCAGACTAAGGAATCTAACTAGTTTATAACTGATGAACAAGGAGTCCAGAGCTCAAATATGATGGCTCCCCCAGATCACACAAACATACACACACCAAAGATACCCTACAAAAGACCCTCTATTAAAGCCTCACCTTAGCAGCACTTTCACCTACAATAAGTAGGTGAAACATATACACCATCAGCTCATACATACTATAAAGGGCAGCAAAATAAATTTTTCATAGTTCAATCTGACCTGGGCCTTCCCATTGCACAGTGGCTCTCAACTGGGGGAAATTTTCCCCCAAGGCAAAGTCTGGACACATTTTTGATGATCACAAATGGGGTGTATTTGTAAGTGCCACTGGCATCCCATTGTAGAGGTCAGTGGTGGTGCTGACATCCTACAACGCACAGGGTAGTCCCACAACAAAGAATTATCAAGCCCAAAATGCCAATAGTGCCAAGGTTGAGAAACCATGCTTTGATAACTATAAGACCAAGGTGTCTCCTTTATAGCACAGGTGCTTCCTGGCTAACCTGTGACTATATGCTTTCACCTTTCAGCCTATTCCTCTCTGTCAATAAAATGGGGATAATAACAGTACTTACTCTACAGAATGGTTGTTTTGATTGAGCAAGATCTATGGTAAGCCCCCAATATGGTGCTTGTCTCACAACAAACAGTGACTCATTCATTCAGTAAATATATATTGAGTGCAAGTGACTATGTATATAGGGGTATGTAGAGACATTTCTTGCTTCTCCCCTCGTGGGGCCTACAGCTCAGAGTGGGTATGTGATGGTTAAGTTCTGGTGGCATCTTAGTCAAGTGATGATGCCCAGTTGTCTGGTCATGTAAGCACTGGCCTAACAGAATTCTAGAATATTTCCTGGCTGGCTGATGAACTAGAAAGCTGGTTTATTAAATCATCAGCCATTTAATTGCAGCTATGACTGATTACATCTATAATCAACTAAGGGCATATCACTTAGTTGAGACAATCCAATCAGTTGAAGACTTTTAATGGAGAAGAGAGAATTCTCACTGCAGTTCAGCCAGTGAGCCTCTCCTGTGGAATTCATTGAGACTCTTTATTGGGGTTGCCAGTTCACAGCCTGCCCTACTAATTTTGGGCTGTTGCATTCCCACAGTTGCATGAGACACCTTTGTAAATCTCATATTTACGGATGTCTACTGATGGTTTTGTTTCTCTAGAGAAC
This sequence comes from Tamandua tetradactyla, assembly GCF_023851605.1. Taxonomy (NCBI): domain Eukaryota; kingdom Metazoa; phylum Chordata; class Mammalia; order Pilosa; family Myrmecophagidae; genus Tamandua; species Tamandua tetradactyla. The sequence continues at coordinate 39,454,836 of NC_135346.1, read as the reverse complement.
CCTGACTAATACAGCTTGGTACCTGGAGTGGTTCTTGAGAAACAGAAACTTATGAATGGGTTTTTACAACTGGTTTTCTACTCTGATTATACTCAAAGGCACTAATGACTCTGTTTCCAATAATCAAGATGGCATTAACAGTCCATGGGGTGAGCTGGGAATAGAGATATGCAAAATATCAACATCTGATTTTAACTGTATTCTTCTATGGGCCAAGGCTCTAGCGAGAGTGTTTTTGACACCTTAATGGAGTTTTGTGAAGTTAAGAGGTATAATGATGCTGGGCAGTTATTGTTAGATACATTGGATACAGTGATAAGGGAAAGGGAAGAGCTGAAGGCTTCTAATTTTCAACTTAAGTGCCATATGAAAGATGTAAAAGTTTCCGTGTGTGCCCTGAAAGACAAGCTTACTGCCTGTGGTCACAGACTTGAGCTCTCTGAAAACCAGACACAGAGCCTCATTGTGCAAGTAGTAGATTTACAAAATACACTAAAATCTCAACCTTGCAGGGTGTTTGCTGTTAAAGTAAGGGCTTTGATTAGAAAAGAATGAGATCCTGAAACTTGGGATGGGGACATATGTCTTCAGAATGATAGCAATGGGGACATAGAAACTCTGCAATCTGCTGAGCCTTTGCTAGATAGACCTGTAATGGTCTGCCCTGATGAAATACCTGCCCCACCTCCAGCCTGCCTTGAGGAAAGAGCTTACCCACCTCCAGCCTGCCCTGATGAAATACCTGCCCCACCTCCAGCCTGCCCTGATGAAATACCTGCCCCACCTCCAGCCTGCCTTAAGGAAACAGCTCCCAGCCTTCAGTCTGCTCAGAGGAGTCTGCCATCCAACCTCCCCCTAAAGAGATTAACCCTTCACTGCCTGCTAAACTGGTAACCACATCCCCTGGGGAAACAGCCCTCACTCCTCTGTCCGGACTGATTAATCCTGTTTCATCAGATGAAACTGCAGTGGAATGCCCTGAGTATAATTGGTTTGAAAGACAGTTCTAATTCTTTTCATGACCTACCCCATCACCCTTCTTTTCTTCAAGACTTATAAACTAAAATCCCAAAAGGCCCAGAAAGGTGAGGTATAAAGTGTAACCTGTGAAGAGGTCCAAAAGAATTGCATGAGTTTTCCAGTCTATATAGACAGAAATCAGGAGAATATGAGTGATAATGGATATTAAGGGTGTGGGATAATGGTGGAAGGAATATAAAGTTGGATCAAGCTGAATTTATTGATATCAACCCACTAAGCAGAGATTCTGCATTCAACATTGTAGCTCAGGGGGTTAGAAAGGGCATTAGCAGTTTGTGTGAATGGTTGACTAAAACATGGGTCAAAAGGTGGCCAGCATTACCTGAGGTCAAAATGCCAGAACTGCCCTGGTATAATGTAGATGAGGGAATCTAGAGGCTTAAAGAGATTATAATATTAGTTTGGATTTATCATGGAAGACCTGCTCACATACCCAGGAATGTCCAGAGGACACATCTTTCACTAGGACTTTGAGAAATAAATTTGTGAGGCTAGCCCCATCATCCCTGAAGAACTCTGTAGGTTAGATATTACTCTAGGAACTGCTGTTACTGAGCTGGAACCCTTATACACAATGAGGATGATTGGATCCTAAATTGGCAGAAGCCATGTGGCAACAGTTAATCACCATAGATAAGGTGGGTGTGTCCACATAATGTACAGCAGACTCAAAACAGCAGTCAAAATAATCTGACTTGCAGAGACTTGTTGCATAGGATAGTAGATCACGGGGTACCTAGAAGTAAAATAGATGGGCAGGCTACTGAATTCTTATTTGAGCTGTATAAACAGAAGAATTCTGGGTCAAGTGAACAGAAGCCTCAGCCCCTTAATCAATTCCCAGATATGGGACAGTTTACAGACCCAGAGCCCCTAGAATAAGGGGAGGACCAGGTACCCTTGGGGAAGGGCTCTGTTGCATTGTCCAAAATTTACACTGTTAACTTTGCTTCTAGCCTTCCTAAAGGAGACATATGGCCTTTTACCAGGATGACGGTGCACTGGGGAAAAGGAGATGATCAGATATCTGGGGGATTATTAGACATTGGCTCAGAAGTGACAATAATTCTAGGAGACCCAAAACATCACTCAGGTATGCCAATCAGAATAGGGGCTTATGGCAGTCAAGTAATCGATGGAATTTCAGCTCAGGTCCATCTCAAAGTGGGTCCATTGCATCTCTGGATTCATTCTGTGGTTATTTACCCAGTTCCAGAATGCCTAATTGCAATCAACATACTCAGCAACTGGCAGAATTCCCACATTGGTTCCCTAACTCATGGAGTGAAGGTTATTATGGTAGGAAAGGCCAAGTAGAAGCCACTAGAACTGCCCCTACGTAGCAAAATAGGGAATCAAAAGCAATATCAGATTCCTGGAGGGACTGCAGAGATTAGTGGCCACTCTTAAGGATTTGATGGATGCAAGGGTGGTGATTCTTATCACATCCCCATTCAAATCTTCTATTTGGCCTGTGTAGAAAACAGATGTGTCTAGGAGGGTGACAGTGGTTTATTGTAAATTTAACCAGATAGTGAATCCAATTGCAGCTGCTGTTCCAGACATGGTATCATTGCTTAAGCAAATCAACACATTCTCTGATACCTGATAGGCAGCTATTGATCTGGAAAATGCTGTTTTCTCAATAGCTGTCAGTCAGGACCACCAGAAACAGTTTGCATTTAGCAGCAGTATACCTTCACTGTCCTACCTCAAAGATATATCAACTCTCCAGCCCTATGTCATAATCTCGTCTTCAGGGAACTTGATTGTTTCTCCCTCCCACAAGACATCACACCGATTCATTATATTGATGATATCATGTTGATTGGATCTAATGAGCAAGAAGTAGCAACTACTTTAGAATTATTGGTAAGGCATTTGCATGTCCGGGGTTGGGAGATAAATCCAACAAAAATACAGGGGTTATCAGGCAGGTGATGATGGCGCAGTGGCAGAGTTAGTTCTCACCTGCCATGCCAGTGATCTGGGTTCAATTCCTGGTGCCTGCCCATGCCAATAATAATAATAATAAAAAAACTTTCCACTTTAGTGAAATTTCTAGGTGTCCAGTGGCATGGGGCATATTCAGATATCCCTCTTAAGGTGAAGGATAAGCTGTTGCATCTGGCCCCTCCTACAACCAAAAAAAAAAAACGAGGCACAATGCTTAGTTGGTCTCTTTGGATTTTGGAGACAACATATTCCTCATTTGGATGTGCCTCTCCAGCCCATTTACCAAGCGACCAGAAAAACTTTTTGAGTGGGGACCAGAGCGAGAGGAGGTTCTACAACAGGTCAAGGCTGCTGTGCAAGCTGCTCTGCCATTTGGGCCATATGATCCAACAGATCCAATGGTGCTGGAAGTGTCAGTGGTAAATAGAGATAATGTTTGAAGCCTTTGGCAGGCCCATATAGGAGAATCACAAGGCAGATCCTTAGGATTTTGGAGTAACACTTTACCATCCACTGCAGATAACTACTCTCCTTTTGAGAACCAGTTTTTGGCCTGCTACCAGGCCTTAGTAGGACTGAATGCTAAACCAAGGACCACCAAGTTACCATGAGACATAAGTTACCTACCATGAGCTGGGTATTGTCTGACCCACCAAGCCATAAAGTTGGATGTACACAGCAGCACTCCATCATAAAATGGAAATGGTATATAAGAGATAGGGCTCAATCAATTCCTAAAGGCACAAGTAAGTTATATGAGGTAGTGGCCCAAATGCCCATGGCCACCACTCCTGCCACATTACCTTCTCTTTCTCAGACCAGAGCTATGGCCTCATGGGAGTTTCTTACAATCAGTTGACTGAGGAAGATAAAACTTGGGCCTGGTTTACAGATGGTTCTGCAAAATATGCAAAGACCATCTGGAATTAGACAGCTGCAGTGCTACAGCACCCTTCTGGGATGTCCTTAAAGGACAGTGGTGAGGGAAAATCCTCCCAGTGGGTGGAGCTGCTAATGGTTTGGCTGGGTGGTAAGGGTCTTGGAAGGAGAATTATTGGCAAATTTGTGTCAAAAATGTCTGGGGAAGAAGTATCTGAATAGACATTTCTGAGTGAACAAAAAAAAATGAAGGTATTTGGGTCCCATGTGAATGCTCACCAGAGGGTGGCTTCAGCAGAGAAAGGTTGTAATAATCAAGTGAATAAGATGACTCATTCTGTGAATGTAAGTCAGCCTCTTTCCCCAGCCACTCCTGCCATTGCTCAATGGACTCATGAACAAAAGTGGACATAGTAGTAGGGATGGAGGTTACACATGGGCTCAGCAACATGGATTTGCACTTACCAAGACTGACTTGGCTACGACCACTGTTAAGTGCCCAGTCTGCCAGCAACAATGACCCACACTCAGTCCGCAACATGACACTATTCCCTGAGGTGATCAGTCTGCTACCTGATGGCAGGTTGATTACATTGGGCCACTTCCATCATGGAAGCAGCAGTGATTTGTTCTAACTGGAATAGACGAATACTCTGGATATGAGTTTGCCTTCCCTGCATACAATGCTTCTGCCAAAACTTCCATGGACTTACAGAATGCCTTATCCATCATCATGTTTTCCACATAGCATTGCTTCTGATCAAGAAACCCACTTCACCGTAAATAAAGTGCAGGAATGGTCACATGCTCATGGAATTCTCTGGTCTTACCATGTTTCCTATCATCATGAGGTAGCTGGGGTGAAATGGACTTTGGAGGACCCAATTATAGCATCAGCCAAGTCTCAATACCTTACAAGGCTGGACAATGTCCTCCAGGAGGCTGCGTATGCTCTGAATCAGCATCCACTGTATGGTGCTTTCTCCCACAGCCAAGATTCACAGGTCCAGGAATCAAGGGGTGAATATGAGGGTGGGACCATTCACTATCATCCCTGATCCACTAGAAAAATTTTGCTTCCTATCCCTGAAACCTTAAGCTCTACTAGTCGACAGGTATTAATTCCAAAAGGAGTAGTGTCCCTACCAGGAGACACAACAGTGATTGAACTGGAAGTTAAGACTCCCACCTGGGCACTTTGGGCTTCTCATGCCTCTGAATAAACAGGCAAGGAAAGGGATTACTGTTCTGTCTGGGGTGATGGATCCTGACTAGCAAGGGGAAATAGGACTGCATCTACAAAATGGGGGTAAAGAAGAGTTTTCCTGGAATACGGGAGATACCTAGGGTGACTCTTACATTACTATGCCCTGTGATTAAAATCAATGAAAACTACAACAACCCAATCCAAGCAGCACTATGAATGGCCCAGAAACTTCAGGAATGAAGGTCTGGGTCACCCTGCTAGGCAAAGAACTACGGCCAGCGGAACTGCTTACTGCGGGTAAAGGGAACATGGAATATGTTGTGGAAGAATGTAGTGATAAATATGAACTAAACACGTGACCAGTTATAGAAATGAGGACTGTGGTGGTATGAATATTTTCTCCTTGTTTTATTATGAGTGTGTTTGTACTTACACATAAAGCAAATGTCTTGTTTTCTTTTCTTCATACAAGTCATATTATTCATGTTATAGTATTTAAGTTTTAGGATAGCAAGTTTAAGAGTGAATGTTACCTAAGGACTTGTACCCTGTTCTGAGAGATTTAGTGCATTTTGGTTGTACACAGGACAACTGAGTATCAGCAGATGAAGCATATGTCTGTTACTGCATTCTATTAGATATTAAGCATGTTTCAAGGTGATGTGTATAGCTGCCAAGTTGATAAGAGATGGGCTGTGACGGTTAGTTTCTGGTGTCATGTTAGCCAGGTGATGATGCCCAGCTGCCTGGTCAGGCAAGCACTGGCCTAACTATTGCTGCAAGTATATGTGGCTGGTTAATGCACAAGAAGTCTGGTTTATTTAATCATCAGTTTATTGCAGTTGTGGCTGATACATCTATAATAACTAAAGACATATCTCTTAGTTGGGATGATCTAATCAGTTGGATTTGATTCGATCAGTTAAAGACTTTTAAGGGAAAAGAGAGAATTTTCACTGCTTCTTCAGCCAGTGAGCCTCTCCTGTGGAATTTGTTGAGACCCTTCACTGAGGTGCCAGCTTCACAACTGCCCTATAGATTTTGGACTCATACATTCCCACGGTTGCATGAGACACCTTTATAAATCTCATATTTACTGATATCTCCTGTTAGTTCTGTTTCTCTAGATATATCAAATTGTCACACAAACAATAAAAGTTAGCTCTCATTACTACTGATAGTATTAATAAGAAGAGAAATGACTCCTTTTTGTGGATTTCCAATGTTTCTAAAGTATTTTCTGTGATCTTTCTGATACAGTCCAAGAAGGGCTAATAACAAAGGTGAGTGAGCTAAAAGCCATACATGCCCACACTGAGATGGGAGAGTAGGAATGGCCTTTGCTCATCTGTCAGCATCCTGACCTCTGTGAGCAGCAGCCCAGAAGATCTAACTGCCAGCCACACACTCTGCGGTATATGGGTAAGGGAGCCCATGGTCCCCATGCGGCCTTGCTTTTGCATTACGTTGCTATAGTGAAGATGTCCTTTATTGATCAGACTCGCCTGAAGTCATGTACCTCCCCAGCCTACTGCTGAGCTCCCCAAGGGGCAGTTGGCAGGCAGTGGTGTGTCTCTGAACCTGCCCCTTCTTCCACCCTTGACACACGAAGACCGCCGGCAAAAACACCTAATATTTCTTTATAGTGTCCTGTCATTCACACACTAATTTGAACTCGCAGATCAAAACTGGTGAGAGACACCAGTGAAAAGAGATTGGAAGGCTCCCCGCCTTCTCTAAAGCAAGGCTGCCATCCTGCATCAGCAGCCAGCAAACCCATTGTGTTTCCTAGAGAAGCTCTATCCTACCCTTTAATTTCACCATTTTCTAGAGACTCTCCTTCTTCCCAACACTTTTATTATAGGAAATTTGACACTGAATCGTAGAGGAAGTGCAATATGTCTGCTACCAATTAGAAAGCTGATGTCGTGAGAGGTTCATACTCTTCCTCAAAGGTGCTCAAAGGTCACGCTGCTGGTTAGAATAGCACAAAACCCAGACAGTTAGCCAGTTTCTTGCTCCCTTCATTTTAGTACCCTCAGAGAATGGAGTAGCCTGAAGGTGGCTCCATATGGACATTTTTTTGTTTTTTAAAATCCAAGTTCCTCTGATAGTTTCTACATACAAATATTCACTTAGAAGCACAAATAAGGAGCCATTATTTCTAAAAAGAAGATATTGAAACTGTCTTCCTTCTCCAAGGACTCCAAATGTCATCATATATTCACATTTGTCTATTCAACACCCTCCTCTACTGGCCCCCACTCACATTTGTTGGTGCTCTATGACATCAATAATGCTAAAATTTAGTGTGTTAGTTAACAAAAAACCCTTTAAGCCGAAGAAGGAAATACACCAAAAGGCCCCCATCGCTCTCCAGGCCTCACCAATGGCACACAAGAGTAATCCATCACAGCACCCTTTCCTTTCAAGTCCCAATTCAGACTCAGAATTCTTCTTAAGAGAATAGTCCAAACAACCATTACCTATCAACAGGTTTGCATGAAAATGTGATGGTTTGGGAAGGCCTCTTCAAGGAGGATCCATTTCATTTGAGACCTAAGAATTAGGAGAAGGCAGAGGAAAATTAGAAGAACATAGCAGGCAAAGGGAAAAGCACATGAAAAAAAAATGGTAAAAATGAAATGATATTGATGCATTTAAGGAACTGGAAGAAAATAATTGTGGTTGCATTGAAATGAGCAAGGAGAGAAGTAGCAGGAGACAAGGCTGGCTAGGTGTGAAGTCCCTACTGTACCTAATCACTCAATGATCTCTTTCCTAGTTTGCTAGCTGCCAGAATGCAATACACCAGAGACTGATTGGTTTTTAATATAAGGGGATTTATTTTGTTAGTTCTTCAGAGGAAAGGCAGCTAATTTTCAACTTAGGCTCTTTCTTACATGGGAACGCACAGGATGGTCTCTGCTGGCTTTCTCTCAAGGCCTCTGGGTTCCAACAACTTTCCCCAGGGTGACTTCTTTCTGCATCTCCAAAGGCTGGGCTGAGCTACGAGTGCTGAGGTGAGATATGCTGAGCTGCTTGGGCTGTGCTACATTGAGCTCTCTCATTTAAGCACCAGCAAATTAAGTCAAACTTCATTCAACAGCCAACTGCAGATGTAATCAGCAACAGAGGAGATTCATGTACCATCGGCTCATGTCCACAGCAACAGAACTAGGTGCCTTTACCTGGACAAGTTGACAACTGATTCTAACTACCACAGTCTCCCAACTCCTATCACCTTAGTGTGAATTAATTCACTATATTGATAGGTAAATATAAAGATCAAAAGGACAAGAAATTCCCACAAGGAAAACAGTTTTGAGCATGGGACCTGTTTCTTGTCAGAAATAAAGGAATCATTCTGTTAGGAAAGTGAGGCTGCTGCTGATTAAGTATATCAACTAGGACTAACCCAGAGGAGGAGAACTATTAGGAGGGATATGTGTGTGTATATGCATGTGCATGTGTGTGAAGGTACATGTAAAGGCATATGTGCATGTTTATGTGCATATTGAGGGATTTGTTACAGGGCTTTGACCTTATACAATTGCATGAATTGGGAAAGCAAATTCTGTTAGGCTGTTGTGTTTGTGCTTCATGCTAGAGCTTGAAGATCTTCGGGGCAGGCAGTGGGCAAAAGGTGACAATATAAAGTGGGGAGAGCAAAGACAAGCTGGAAGCTCAGCATGAGCTGGAAGTCCATGAGGATGAACTGAAACCTAGTTTTCATTGCCTCTACCTTTGATACCAAGACTCTTCATCATGGTACTAAATACATACCCAGCCCGATAGTCCAAGAACTAAGTGAGGGTGCTAAGGAAGCAGGAACTACCTGGCTGATGCCTCCTGCCAAGGAAGTGAGCCTTCAGGTAAGTACCAATTTGTAGGAGCTCCACAATGGTTGCTGCTTCACCTCTACCCTCCAAATTACAAACAAGAAATCTCTCAATGGCCCACTCTGACTGGAAACATATATGGAAGGTGATTCTAGGACACACAGGTCAGCTTAGCAAAGTTACTATCAACTGAATGACTGGATAGGAATGCCAATCCTTGCCTACTCACCAACACCCCTTTGATGATTTGAAGCTATATATCCCCCAGAAAAGCATGTTCTTAAAGCTAATCCATGCCTGTTGGTGTAGACCTTCATAAGTAGAAACTTTTGGTGAGTAGGATCTTAAATTGAGATGTGACCCACCTCAAGGTGGTCTTAATCCTCTTACTTGAGTCTTTTATAAGAGAATAAAATAGAGGACAGAAAAACAAAGTCCCAGAGAAGCTATGAGATGAAACTCAAGAGAAGCTAAAAAAGAAAAGCCAGGGAAGCAGAGAGACAAGGACACACACAGAAGCTCAGAGAGGAAGCCACTGAAGCCAGAAGCTGGAAACAACAAAACCCGGGAAAGAAGGAAGAGATCAGCAGACATCACCACATATCTGGCCATGTAACACAGAGGAGCTAAGGATCACCAGTAGCCAGTCTTCAGGGAGAAATCATTGCGTGGTGATCTCCTAATGCCTTGAACTGGACATTTTTATGGCCTAAGAAACGTAAGCTTGTAAATTAATAAACCCCGTTATAAGAGCCAACCCATTTCTGGTATATTGCATTTCATCAGCTTTAACAAACTGAAACAACCCTCCTTCTATTCTGCTCCCACCTACAACCTCTGGTCATCTCTGGAAACAAATGATTAGGCTAGGAATGACAAGTGACTTAAAGGAAACCAATCTATAGGGTCAGCTAAGACTACAGAGTATCCACTCTCCCCTCCTATCCTCTTTCTCTTCATCCTTCCTCTCTCCCTCTCCCTCTCCCATTCTCACTCTCTCTCTCTCACCAAAAACCACTCAATTAGCAGCCATCTGAGGGTACTGTGCCCATAGATCATGCTCTCAGAAGTTGAGGCAGCATATCAGACTGTGTGCAAGCAGGGAGAGCTGGAGCTCTCCTGAGAGAAGCAAAAATGAGAGTGACTCTGTGGTAGTTCTTGAGAAACAAAAAGAGGTCCCTCACTTCCTGACCTTCTCTGCAGTGCCCAATTTGCTTCCTGTATTTGAGTAAACATGTGAAGGCCAATTGTAGTAAAAAAAAACTTTCCTTTAACCCTTCTATCAGCTGGGAAATGTTTCTGGTTTTTGCAACCAATCTGTCTCTGAGTCAGAGAGCTGAAGTTGAAGATATTCTTTACCTGTTTCCCCATACTCCCTAGTTACCATGGTCAGTTACCCAGATGGCACAAGTTAGAGGCTTACACTCATAAAGACATGCCATGAAGTCGCAGTAACTTGGAGTAAATGGCATAGCATGAGGGAAACATCTCCCTTCCGTCTGAGTGCTGGGCATGTCATGTCATCAGAGGCCTCGTAAGGTAGCAGGGGCAATTTCAGCTCCTTGCTACTCATAAAATACGCACTTGAGAGATGACACTCTTCCCAGAGCTGTCAATCTTTGAGCATTCATGATCCCGAAAATCAATTTAATAGAACATTTTAAAGTAACTTTTTAAAAACTTCATGCTGAAAAGAGGAAAGTGCTAATTGCACTTTAGTGCTTTAGATGCTTTTCAGTCCAGGATCTCAAAGTATTTGATGAACCCTCATTTCATACAACCTTGCTTTACCCCTTTTTGGGAACAGATCAGTATTGTTGAGTACATTTTACAATATGGAGAAACTGAGACCCTTCCCGAGAAAGATGAGGATGTCACTGTTTCCAATTTTCTACTTCAAGAGAAATTAAGAAATAGTATGCCTCATTTAAATTACAGACCTTAATAATGCCTCTGAGTGAGATACTTTGTCAGACCTATTTCCATGGAAGTCAGTTCTTTACCTGTCTTAAATATTATAATACAAAAATGACTTGTAGTCTCGTTGGAAGTGAATTTTATTAGTTGTGGTTAAGGTTGGTTAAGATTAATAGTTTTATAAGATTTTTAATAGTTTTCTTATCAGATGTATCTTCATGCAAAACAAGAATTTGGCTTTCACTCTATTAAAATGACAATGTTTTCTTGGATTATTTGTTTGTTCTTAGTGAGGAACTATAGAAGGTTTTTAACCATCTGAGTAATTCGCCTAGAAGACAAAGATTCTATGTCTTATCAGGCCAATATACTTACTGATAAGTATTTTGACCATTTCCTTCCTTATTGTTTAAGACAATACCTTCTCACTTAAAAAAAAAAAAGTCTTTTTAAAATTATTTTAATTCCTCTATTACTTTGTCACTTTGATTAAATAAAGAACAAAAAAAATAATTTTAAAAAAGTGACATAGTAAAATCTCTATGCACACCTACATTTGATTCCTTAGGATAAGTTCTTAGAAGGAGAACACCTGGGGTCAAATGGCGCTCACATTTTTGAAGATTCTGATGGCTTCGCTTACCTGATTTTCTAAAAGGGTGTACAAATTTACACTCCCACTTACTCCGTGTACATTATCATTATCATTTTAATCTGCTTTCTAATGAAAGGAGGGAACATGCACTAAAATAGCCCATAGAGATAGGTGAAACAAGAAAGAGCAGGAGGGACCCGACAAATTACTGCCTAGATGATCTGTATCTGAACAAATTGAGGGCTGTTTGGATTGATGAGGTCTGAATACGATCAGGTGAAGTGACAGATTCTGCTGGGTCCAATCATGAGCAAGAACCTTGACCTTCCAGCATCAGGCAGCAACGTGAACCAGAGGGGTTCTTTGTGTCAGGCAGCTGAGTGTCGAGGGGTAGCTGGTCATGCATAGCTTCCTTCCTCAGCAGGATGAACTCTGGGCAGATCACGGATGGGATTACATTTCTCAAGGATCATGGCCCCCTGAAGCCAGGACAGCATACTCGTCTAAGGCAGACATTGCCCTATAATTGCCCCTGGTGCACTGAGGGCTAATTGCTATTGCTGAAAATAATCTCCAAAGATTACAGCAGGCACCATAAATTACAAGGGGGTCTGTGATGCTACATTATGACAAGGCCTCAATTGCTCTTATCTTTTACTACAGCAGAGCTTGTGCATTCATGTTACTAATGAATCTTTTTCATTTGTGCAAATGATGTTTCCATTTGACAATGACATGAACATAAAGTGGAGTTAATTTACTCCATTGCGATAGGTTCATTATTTAACCTGACATTGAGGACAAAACAATGTAGCCTAATAGATGACAATTAGTTGTGATGAATTTTGCCATTTAATTTTAGCAGGTTCACTAAGTGTTTGCCATAAACATGGTAAGAGAGCCAGGGTTGCCCTCTCTGTGGGTGGGATATGCTCATTCTGCTGTTTCACCCAAGGATCAGGGACCTTCCTTTGGGAATTTCCATCATTCCCTTGGGGAACAAGCAATTTCCAGGTACACAAAAGACTTTGCAGGCTAATGATGATACATTGTCACCAGGTCAAATTTTATTGAATTACCTTCCTTTAACAGCAGATAAACAATTGATTACAAGCTAGATATTAGAAGTTTTATTGAATTCTGATAAGTATTAGCATTAGTGTCTAAAACCCTAGACTTGTGTCTTTTTATTCTTCCACATGGAGGTAACTGAGTAATAACAGGAATTAGTTATAACTCTGGAGTCAAACAAAGCTTGTGTTTAAATCCCAGCTTAGCCAGTTGTTAACTGGGTGCTCTTGAGTTAGTTTTTCAGGTTCTCCTAGCCTCAGTTTCCTTACCCATAGAATGGGGAGGGTAAGTATCTACTTAATACTGTATATCAGATGGGATTCTGAGAAGGGAAGGATACATAAAACTTGGAATTTTTATGGAGTCGATTTTCTTGAAGAATGGTCAGGAATTCAGTCACTGATTCTGATTTTTTTTGCTCCTCCATCAAAATATGCTTTCTGGATATACCATTTATACCTTCTTACAATCAGTGTGCTCCTTCTCCCAAAGGTATTTGCATTTTCACATGACTTTTCACTACAGAATGAAAGACTTGGTCTCCAGGTTAAGTCCAACTGACTGCATAATAAGGCCAAAAAAGGAGGAGAGCATTTCAGGGAAAAAGCACAGCCTATGCAAAGGTCCTGTGTTAGTAGGGAGTGTGGGAAATACAAGAAACTAAATGAAATCTAGGATGACTAGAGCATTGATATCCAGGAAAGTCATGATAAGAGAGATAAGCAGGACCAAGGCTTTAAAGACCTTTGAAGGCCTTTAAAGAGAAAAAGAGTTTTCTCTTTTTCCAAAGAGACATAAATGGAAGGCCACTGAAAGAGTCCTAACAAAGGTGGTGATAGATTTCATTTCAAACACATAAGCCTGAAAGATGTATAAAAGTCGACTTGGAGTCAGGCAAGAGTGGATGTAGTCAGACCAGGCTGGAGGTTATTGCAGCTACCCAGAGCAAGATGGCAGTAGCTTAAATGAAGCAGTGATGGACACAGAGAAATGGAAAGGTTTGATAAACATGTGGGAAGTAAAATTAAATGGACTTGGCAATGGATTGGAAACAGGGATAAAGAAAAAGAGTATATTAATGATGTCTTCCACGAATCAACAGGCTCAGAACCCTTGTTTAGAAATAAAGGAATAAAGGTCAGTAAATTAATTTTCCTTAAATCAACATACATCCATTAATGATTAAGCCTATAATATGTACTTATATGGATATGATGTGTGTACATGAGATGTGTGTGTGAAAGAGAAAAGGTATCTGTATATATGTCGGGTGTTTGTACACACATATCTAGGATATACTATGTAGATAGATTCAACTAAAAATTTGGGCACTATTTTATTCTGAGAAGTTATAAAGCTTATGCCCATCTCCCACCCCTATTAACTGCATGCTTATGATGTATTATTCATGCTTTGTGCTTATTTTTAAAACTACAGAATGCATACCCAACCTTCTACGCATTTTCTTTTATCTCTCCAGTGTGTGGCCTTCTCATTTTTATTGTTATTCTGGCTTCTATTCAACTTATTCGTTTGTGGCCTATGTAAGCATATTTTAATAATTTTGAAGGAATATTTTCATCATTGAAGCTTGTCTAAAGAAGGCCTGAAATAATCAGTATTTCAGATTTTTACTGCTCTCCACCTCCCTCCCCCACCATGCACACATACTCATGTATGTTTTGCTATTTTAAAGAAAGAGATTTAACAGCCATAAGGCACTTTTAAAAATAACATTCACATCTGGGCTGACCACCTGTATGCCAAAATGTAGCTTGATGTTAATTAAAACAGGCATGTTATAAACCTCAGGAAATGGCAGCTGACCCCTAACTATGAATGTAATGCTATAATAATACACAGTAAAAATAAGACATTTTGAGGCTGTTGCCCAAACCACTCATGCATTAAAATTCTCACCACTGTGTGCCCTTGCGCAAGAACGTATAAATCAACTGCAGAAGTGGCCCAACCAAGAAATAATGATAATAATTCAAGGGGCAAGTCATTCATTCATTCAACAGAGGGCTTTCAATGCCTATCCTGGGCAGGCATAGATAGGTGCTCTGCCTCGTGAGAAAGCTTCTGCAATGGAAGGTGGCAGATTACCTGGATCTTGTTAGATATGTTAATCCTAATATGAATGCAGTTGATATACATTTACATTTTAGGACATAGATAGTCAAAATATAATGAAGTGGAGTTACAGTATTTACATTGTACCTGGATATTAGAATCCATATATATCAGCATTTAAAAAAAACTTGACATTCTCTATTGTATCCACTATACCATCAAAAATCCCCATTTGGCACAGCTATGAGCAGAATTGGAATTAAGTTTGCTAAGTTTTGTGCCTGAAATTTCCATGTTCACTTCCAAATGCATATTTTTCAAAAGATAAAAACAGCTTGTGAAGCTCAACTGTTATCCCTGCTCCTGAAAGCCACAAAAATGGTTGTGCACATGTGGAAGAGTCACTGACTCCATTGTGTATTCAGGATCAACAAGACTTGACAGCACCCTATGCCTCAGGACCTGCAAGGCTTTCCTTGTGCTGGTCAGGACGATGGCTGTGGAGCAGAAGGATCAAGGTTTTGTCCCTACTTCCACACTTACTTGCTCTATGACCTTGAAGAAGTCATTTACCTTCACTGTGCCTTGGTTAATTATCTTTAAAATGGGGATAACAATTCTATGGGGAATTCTCCCAATAGAATTCAGGCGAGAATCAAACAAGATAATACATTTAGAGTGTCTAACCAGGCAAGTATTCTATAAATGACACCTGTTGTTATTAACATGGACTCTTTAGCAGCAGAAGTAGTTATGAAATCATTGTTGGAGTTGTTGTTTTTGAATAGCAGTGCCAGTAGTAGTAGTTGTTATAGCAGCACATCAAAGATCTATGCTACCAGGGAATTTCTGTCCACTCTTCTTTCTCAGCAGAATATCCAGCCATACCAAACCTACTAACACCAGACTGTTTCAATTGCCCTGTGTCTTTTTGTATGTTCTTTTCTTTTCCTGGAAATATCAGCCCAATTTGCCAGATGAAGTCCTCATCACAGTCCAGAATCAGATCAAACATTAGCACTTCTGCAGCCCTCACCCTGACTCCCCAAGAGAGCCTCAACCATTCTGGTCCCATTTTTCTTAGCAATATCTCCCTACAATACAGAGCTGGTACAGAAAGGACCTATGTTTTGCTTATTTATGTATTTTGCTATTGGATTCTCCAATACCTGGAATAGTGGCTGATATGTTGTAGGGCTTTATTCTACAATGGCTTAAATATTAAGGAAGTGTGTCATTTCACACAGCATGTAGTACAAAGGAAGGACAAGATACAGGGTTGATTCAATGGTTCAATACACACATGAAGAACCTGTTTCTTTTGAACTTCTCCTTGCTATCCTCAGGGGGTGACCTCACACTCAGGTGAGAGTCTTTCACGGCCACAAGATGGCTGCTACAGCTCCAGGCCCTTCATCCAGATGCCACTAGGACAGAAGGAAGAAAGGCTATTTTTTTCTAGTGTCCCCTTTGGAGGAGCTAGAAATCTTTCCCAGAAGCCCCCAGCAGACTTCTCCTCATGTTCCATTTCCCAGGATTAGGTTTTATGTTTTTTCTCAAACCAACCATTCACAAAGGAAATGAGATTACCACGATTAGTTTAGACCAGGGATCGACAAACTTTTTCGGTAAAACGCCAGATTGTAAATATTTTAAGCTTAGCAGACCATATGTCCCCACTGCAACAACTCAACATGGCCTTGTGGCACAATAGCAGCCACAGACAACATATAAAGGAGTAAGCACAGTTATGTCCAGTAAAACTATTTAGGAAAACTGAAATTTGAATTTCATATCATGCGCACATCATGAAATATTCTTCTTTTGAATGCTTTTTTTTTTTTTACCATTTAGAAGATGTAAAAGCCATTCTTAGCTCGGGGCCATATAAAAACAGGTAGAAGTACAGGTGAGGCCCACAGGCCATTGTTTGCTGACCCTTGACTTACATTATTTGGGGTCAAATGTACATTGAAGCGCCACCTGCCACAATTTCTAAAGTGTCCAATAAACATTTAAAAAATTGAAGGAATAAATTATTAAGAACACAGCTCTTGCCCATGAGCAGTTCATAGGATATACATGTGTATGATTTCCTGAAAGATATTTCTAAAATAACTGTTTTGCTTAATGATGGGGGTTTAGCAAGATCAAACAGACAAAAAAAGTTATGATTTGTGGTAGCATAGATATTAAATTGTGGAAATGGGAAGGTAAATAACAGTTCGTGCTGTGGGTGCATGGGAAATACAGATTTGAAAAACTCATGAATCTAGTCATAAAGGGATTGCTTTGATGGTAAGTAAGGGAAAGAGATTACTTAATGGGTGTTTTCTATATTAACATCTTCTGACTTCACAATTTCCAAACATAATGTTGTATGTAGCCTGATGCAGGCAAAGAGATAATTACAGAGTAACTACTTATACTTGGTGTAAATTAATCAAATGTAAATTAAATAAACTGTAAATAGAAGATACTCCTTAGCTGATATGGCAAGTGAATCACCTCCATTATAGACTCATTTTTGCGAAATTACATCTAATCATAGTATTTTAAGATGGTGTTTGGCAAAACATCTCGAAATCTGTCAACAAAAGCAGCAATTACTTTTTGCTGCTGAATAACTCTGCCAACAAACACCCATCTGTCTGGAAAGATTTACTTAAGGATCTGCCTAAAGGCAGGGGCAAAACTTCAATGACCTCTGGAGGTTTCTTCCACTTTTGTGCTCCAAATGTTAATAAAAATTCGTCTTAAAGTAATCTTACTGAGATCCTTAAAACTGCAAATCTAATAAAAGTCTGTTCAAAATCCCTGAAATAGATATTCTTTTATGTAAATATATGGCTTATTTTGCTTGATAAATATTTTAATCTTGCTTGTCAATTGCTGCTTTAATAGAGTCCTAACTCCTTGACATGGCTTACAAGACACAGCCTGGTCTTGTCCCAGATCAGCACCACCCTTCTTTATGTGCCACTGAACCAATTTTTTTAGTTCAAGCATATGGTGCTCGTTTCCAGATCATAACGCAGGCAGCCCCCTTCTGCCTGGGCCATGCTGGCCTCTCGCTACCTCACTGCCCCTTGATGTGGACAGCGTCTATCCTTCCTATGGACCTTTGTTTAAGGTGAGGATCTGAAAGCCTCCTTTGCCTCCCTTCCCCACCAAAGTGGGGTAAGTGGCTCTCTCCGTGCACAGAACTCTGTGCTTTTATAGTGTTTTGAAGTGTTGAATCCAAGTACGTTTCTGCCTATTTGTCAGTCTCTTGATGATAGGAACTATGTTTTGTTCACCACAGTAAAAAAAGCAGAGGAAGCCAGATCATAAAGGGATTTATATATCTTGTTACAAAGTTTGGAGTTTATCCTGAAGGGTATAGAAAGAAGCCATTGGAGAGATTTGTCATGCTCATATTTGCCTTTCAGAAAGATCACTCTGGGAGCAATATGAAAGGATGGACTGTAGGGCAAGGGACAGGTAGTGAGAGGTTCAGACAGGGGGCAGCAAGACCTCGGAGGACGTGGTTGCTGTAGTCCAGGTGAGAGTGGCTAGAGGGCCTGTTTTAGTGCCATGAATACTGGAGATGGAGAATAGTGATCAGTTTACAGAGACATTTAGGAAGCAAAAATCTGTATAACTGGGAACCGATTGCATGGAGGACCAGGAGAGAGAGAAATAAAAGGTGACTTCTGGTTCCTGGCCTGGACAATGAAACAAATGATGGTGCCAGTCACTTGAGAAGGGTACAGAATAAGGAGCAATTTGAGGCTGGGTAAAGTGATGATTAATTCCATTGTGAACAGACATACTGATTCTAAGGCACCTGAAAACATTTAGGAGAAGGCGACCAAAAGGCAGCAGTAAATACACAGATCTAAAGTGAGGCAGAGAATTCTAGACCAGAGACAAAATTTGGGAGTCATCAGGCTATGAAGGATAATTGAAGTCATGAGCATGCAGGAGATGACTCCAAGAGAATATATATTGGGGAAAAAAAAGGAAAGCTCAGCCAGAAGTTTGAACAACACCAGCATCTAAAGGACTGGTGAAAGAGGAGGGGCTCATAAAGAAAACCGAGGAGTAGCCAAAATTAAGAGTAAGATCAAGAGGAAATACAGTCAAAGGAAGGATAAAGTACCAAGAGGTAGATGTTATTAATCAGTAGTGTCTGCCTGACAATCACAAATCTCAGTTGCACATTACAATAAGCATTGATTATCATACTTGTAGGTCTACAGGTCAGCTAGGATGATTCTGCTCAGGCTGCAGGGCTGCACTAGCTGGGGCTGCTCTGCTCCATATATCTCTTATTTTGGGGGGGACTAGCAAGCTCATCGAGGCAACTGCTTTTCCTAGTGATGGTAGAAGCTAAGAGGGACATGTGAAAGTTTGTGACATCATGGTACCTTTTAAGGTCCAGACATTTTACTGCCTCTGTCTGCATTCCATTGACCAAAATAAGTCACAAGGCTAAACCCAGTATCAGTTGGTAGAGAAGGGGTCAACAGGGATAAGGATTGTTATTGTGGCCAGAGCAATTTCATAGGAGGCTGAAGGTTGTCCCAAATGAAAAGTAACATTGTTCGTGTAAGGAAAAATGTTTTTGTATATTTTTAAAAAATGTTAGGTAGGACCTGATTGTCCCACCCCTTTGGAGGACTCTAGCAAGCCAGGGTCAGCCACTAGAAGTCACCCGTACAGAAAACCAGTGGGTTTCACAAGAGAAAATATTCATACAGTTGTGGGCATTGGGTATTAGGGTCAGGGTTTTGGTATCAAGGGAAAGACTAAGCTCAAGAAAAGGGCAGTTCATTGTAAGGACATTAGTCAAGTGGGAAGCCATTAAAAATAGAAGCATAGGGCAGGCCATGGTGGTTCAGCAGGGCCAGGCAGAGTTCTCACCTGCCATGCCGGAGACCCGGGTTCGAGTCCCAGTGCCTGCCCATGCAAAAAAATAAAATAGAGGCAAATCTAAGGGCTGACTACTTTCTCCAACTTTTCTCATAGATTCCATTGTCTATTTCTGTTTTAAAACTTCTTTCTTCACTTATGCACTGTTCCCCTATCTATCAATTGGATGCTTCCATTTATTCCTAGATTTTGCTCCATCCTAAATTGTACTTACCTGTAACTCTGGTTTGCCAAGACCCTAATTGGGGGCATTTTTCTGCTCCTGATTCTAGCTGCTTCAGCCTCTCCAAGTTTCTCAGTTCAAGCTTCTAAAAGTAAAATTTAGATTTGTTCAGGTCATTTTTCAAACTGAGCTGTGTTGCAGCCAATTAGACCCTTGTGTCAGATGATCATTTCTAATTTAATCTGCTTTAATACACTGAAGGAAGGCTGGATCAAGGTACAAGGAGTAAGGAAATTTCCCTTAGGAAGTATTATGGGCAGGAAGGTACCAACTGAGATTTTTAGTAGCAGGGGGTGCCCAGAATATTGGGATTAGAATTTAATAAGGGAGGTAGAATGTCCACCCTCTATTTGGAGAGTTCCCCAGACAAGAAAGCTCATCTTGAGGGAAGAAGGATTTACTATGCCCTGACTAAAGCCCAGGTCACCTATCCATTATAGATGTAAAGGGAGACTTTGCCATGTAACATAATGGAATGCCTCTCATAAATCTCTCAATCCAACCTCATTTATAGAATTTGTCTCAAGCTCCTTGAGATAAGAGCTATAAAGAAACAAGTTGAATACAAAATTGTAATACTGGGAGAGATATAGGAAAAAATGAAACCATGATGTTGGGAATCTTCATTTAAGGAATAAGACACTATAGGGAGAGGTGTTTCTCCCACTTCCCTGAGAGAAGGAGCAGCTTAGGGGAGGGAGATGGAAACTAGAGCCATCTGCAGTGGCTGGTGAAATACCAAGACAGCTGGTATGGCCATGTTTGTCCTTATCTTCTCAAAGAGTAGGAGCCCCTGACACAATAAGCCCAGATTTCCTGGCCACATCCTAGCATTCCTAAAGGGCATCATTTAGAAGCCCTCAGAATTCTATTTCGAAAGATTTGGTTTTCCTACAGGACCACAGAGAATTAGAACCTCTCATGTCTTTCTTTCGGTGTGGCTTTCATGGCTCTATCCATGGAGTTCATAGAGCAGGTACCCTCAGCTGGTCACGGGGTAGATTCACCTGACTCTTCTCTGAGAACTTATCCAATTAGCATTGACAGCTGAAGTTCCAAACCTGAACTGTGACCACCACCCACCAAGGATATCTCTAATTACTCAATTGATATTTTTGTTGTATATCTACTCTATGCTTAGAACTGGGCCAAATCTGAGGGGAATAATATCACTGGGGATATGGAACATACTAGAAACAATTAGAGAATACCATATGGTCAAGTATCACATTAGAGAGTACAAATATAGTTCAAAGAAGGCACAATTAAATTAGCTAGACTCATTGTTGAGGGGATGAGGATACAGAGAGCATAAAAGCTGAACCAGCTCGGAGGCACATTCCTGGTATGACTATTAAAAATTCTCCCAAGTACCTTTCTCTTCCCTCACCCTCAAAAATCAAGTTAAATAATAAAAAATATACAAATAATGATTTACTTTAATTTTTTAAATAAACATATGACACACCTGTTACTTTTAAAAAGGGGGAAGAAGGTGTTAGCAAATCAAACCATAAGGTGTCACAAATTCAAGAAGGTTAGAAATCACCACATTTGAGTCCCCCTTGGGTTTGGAGAGATTTATGCTTCTTAAGGGTGCCCAGACATTAGCAGCTCAAACCCTCACACTGTATCCTGGCTTCATTTAAAGGACCCATAGGTCAGACCAAAACACAACAGGGCTTTATATTGCCAGTTTTTCTTGACTCTCCATAGGTCAGGGAAGTTAAGCTCATGTAATTAGGGGATAAAGTCAGAGGCCAGGAGTGGGGGATGGAAGCATGATGAAAGTTCCAGATTTTAAAGGCATGGTAGGAAACCAGAAGAAAAGTTGATAAAGCCATGTCTTTATGAAACATGTTTTTCCATGGTATAGTAGACATATTTGCCATTATACCTAGAGAGTATCTCTGAGACATAACACTCTCTCCCCTCTCTGGGCAAGAAAAATTCAAATTCATTATGATGCTTCTGAGGCAATAGTCATCCTAAGTGGCCTTCTGAATCATCAAATACTGATTCAGTTATGCTGAGTATAATATAAGTATTAAATGCATTTAATTGCATTAACTTTATTTTCCAAATGATAATACATATCATATTTTTATAATTCTCTCAAGTAAATATAAGATTGAACTGTCCATAAATGATGCCCAGGGGAAAAAAGTCCCTCTAAAAAAAAAGTCCCTATTAAAAAAAAAAAGTCCCCATCAAAAGTATAGTCTCAACATATAGTCACCTATGAGACCAGGAAGCAGTAACCAGTGGCAGTTTAAACATAGTAGTAAAAACTAAGAACAGCCATAATCAAGAAAACGCATGGAGAAAATAATTGGAAAAACAAGCCCTTTGGTCCTCAGAACAAATACAAAGAAAATATTCTCATACTGTCCCAATGACAAACATCAATACTCATATTGATTGACTAGATTCACAGAGTCAGTCTTCTAGATTCCAGTTGTACTATAAACAAAGAAATGGAATGGAGCCAATTATTCCTTCAGACTGGAAACCATTGTCAGTGGACCCAGTCAGCTTCTTCCAAAAACTGTGTACTTTGTTGATGGCCATTCACAGTCCATGATTCCATGATTCACCAAGAACTATTACCGGGTATATCTGTATGACAACATACATTTCCATGGGATGGTCAGAGTTTTGTATTAGAACTTTTTGGCATCCGTCCTTAAAAGAGGGAACTTCTCTACTTTCATAAGATTGATTTATTCAGCCTTTGTTGATTATCCATTGATCCAGCCATCATCCAGCCAGTCAGCCGGTCATCCCATCTATCCATCCATCTATCTATTCTTTCTTTCTTTCAAGAACTATGTGTTAAGCATCTGCTATAAGTCAGGCACCATTCTGGGCATTGGGAAGATAGTGGCACACAGAACAGACAAGACTCTTACTACAGTATATTCTAGAGAAGGGAGGCAGAAAAGAAATAAGAAAAAAATGCATAAAGAAAGGAAATTTTAGTGAAACAAAACATAGTAATGAGAGAGAGTGAGGTTGAATTAGTGAAGTTGGTGGACCCCCTCCCTAAGGGGGAGTTGACTTTTTTCGCCTGAATGCAAAAGATCAGCTATAACTTATTAATATGAGTACTACTGACATTTTAGACTGGACAATTCTTTGTTGTGGGATTACCCTGCACATTGTGGGACATTTCACAGCATCCTTGGCCTCTACCCAAGGGGAGACAGTAACAACTCCCACCCCCAGCTATTGACAACTGAAAATGTTTCCAGACATTGCCAAATACCCCTGGGGGACAAAAGCATCCCTTTTGAGAACTACTGAGCTAAGTAAAGATCTAAAGGAAAAGCATTCCAGAGAGAGGGACCAGCAAGGACAAAGAGCCTATGATGGGAGTGAGCTTGAGGTATTAGAGGAAGAAGGAAGGAGGCCAGTGTGGATGGAGTGGCAGGGAGCAAAGCATGATGAAGGCTGAGGTGGGAAGGGTGCCAGGTCACAAGGGACCCCAAAGGCATAGAAAGGGCATTTTCTGTATGACAAAAACATACTCTTAAAACATACTATTAGTCCAATGGAGCAAAACATAAAACCATGAACCCAAGTCATAGAACTGTTCGTGTTTTGGCAATTAACTAGGTATCCCTGAGCTAAGGTCTGAGAACTTATTCTATACCCAGACAAACACCCATATTTGCAGCAACCTGAGAGAAGAAGGTAGATATCTTTTTTATCTCTATTATTAGAATTGTCTCCTCATAGGGCATTGTGTTTTGTAAGGTCCTCTTTGTAAAAATACACAAAATCATCTTTAAAAAGGTTAGTATTGAACATCACCAGTACTAAGTGAAGAAGCACCTGATTTATCATCTTTTGTGGCTTGTGAAAGGACCAGGGTTGTCAACGGTAAATAAATCATATGTCACATTTGATTTGTGTTCAGTTTACATGTTATTTTATCAGAGGTTTAAAAAAAAAAGGCTTTAAATTGCCAGCATAGGAACCTCTTTAGGGAAGATTACTGTAAGATAGGAACAAAAGAGATTTGTCTCTTGCTTTTTTTCCCCAAGAGTAATATAATTGTTGATAATTGGCCCTCTTAAACATTGACAGAAACACCTAAACATGGTAATAAAGTGGGCCATCATCAATGTCAAAATTTCTCTGCTGGCTTTTATCTTGAGAAGGTAGTTCTGAAAGCTGGAAGACTGACTCTTCAATGCCTTCCCAATTTCAGCAACACAGAAGTTTCCTTCAAAATTACTCAAACATCATTAATGGAACTCCAAACTAAGAAACTGATTGTACATCAGGAATAACAATAAAAACAGCCTGGAGTAATTTGTAAGTAGTGTGGTAGATACAGTCATCAAGTCATATAACCAAAAAAAAACAGCAAGGAGATTTTGCAGACAAGCAGTACTGGCAAAGTGAATGGGGTGGGGGTAGGGGAAAACTGGATCGTCCTTTCATTTCAGTAATCATAGAAGCTACATGATCTGATTGAAAGAGCCTAGGGCCAGGAAATCAAGTCTTTTCTAATTGACAACTGCTAAATCACTCTCTGACTTTGGTGAATCTCCAAACTCTGCCTCAGTTTCTTTACTGCCAAATGGGGAGAGGGGTGGTTAATAATACCAAGAGTACTTAATTCACAGAGAGGATCAAAGAACATGACATGAAGAATTTGTAAAGAATTATGTATGAAGTGTAAAATGTTATAAGTATGTAAAGAATTTACTGTCAGCAAATTGTCACAGAGCCTGAGACTTTATCCTGCATATGCTCTTTTTTGGCTGAGAAGCAGAAATTCCAGTATTGAATTCTATTCAAATGATCCACAGGAGGAACAATGCAGTTATCTTAAAAATCCAGATGATCTGACATCCATTCCAGCCCATTGCCTTGCATGGAAGCTGAGATCCTAGAGTGAGATAGACAGAAAGCTATCTTCTCACAGGCTTGTCCTTAGCAGTCAGTTTCAGTGACTCATCTGTCCCCTGATTCATTCGTTCAACAATGGTTACCGAGCAGGTGCTCAATAACTATGTACAGAGATTGTGCTAGGCCCTGGGATAAGGAGATGAATAAGACCAGATTCTTGTCCCCATGGTTAGCAAACAAGAAGAGAGGGAGCTCCTAATATTTTTGGAACACAGCCCTGTGCCAGGCATTTTCCATACAGTCTTATACCTTTACGACCTATGTTGATAATGAACTGAGAGTTGAGATGGTCAAAAACTCATAAAATGACAAAACTAAACAGTGGGGCAGATTCTGAGTCCATTTGTTCATTCACTCACATAACTGATTAA
This sequence comes from Tamandua tetradactyla, assembly GCF_023851605.1. Classification (NCBI taxonomy): domain Eukaryota; kingdom Metazoa; phylum Chordata; class Mammalia; order Pilosa; family Myrmecophagidae; genus Tamandua; species Tamandua tetradactyla. Next base: position 39,429,818 of record NC_135346.1, on the reverse strand, counting down.
GCACCTACTGTGTGCCTGGCACTGCGCTGGGCACTGGAGGCACAGAAAGAAATAAGACAAAACTCTGTTTTCGTGGTGTATACCTAATTGTGAAAGGAAACAGATAAAACACAATAGATGCAAAAGCCCAAAACATTTCCGACATGCTGCCCTTCTCTAAGTCATCACTTGGCAAGTACAAAAAAGAACAAGAGGGAAGACACAGACATACACACACAAACAAACAAAAACTCAAGCGAATACCCCCAGTAAACCAGATATCTGGAAAGAATAAAGCCAGAAAGATGAGATTGCCCAGAATACTACTAAAATGTCCTTTTTCGAAAGCCTAAATTGAAAATGTTTGCATTTGGCTTGAGTGCCTATAAACCCAAAGGCAGGCGGCTCACAGACCACTGACAACATAAAGACAACTCCTGTCAGAGCCAAAACACGAAAACCAGCTCTCCACCAGAAGGCCTGAGGTTGAGATGAATTAACCAGGCCCCCGGCTCCTGGGGGATGGTGAGAGAAGACGAAAGCGTGTGCTGTGCCCACCTGGCAACAGCTCTCCCTGGCAGGCTGTCCTAATGGACAGCCTGGAATGAACACGTCTACACCAGCCAAGAGAAGCTCGCAGCGCAGCCGTCTTGAGTGGAGAGAAGCTGCCGCCAGCCAGCATCAGCATGGGGCTTCCCTACAGTAGGTGGCTCTTGCTGAAACAAAGAGGGTGGAAGGGGGAAGCTGTGGATGCCCAGCCTCCAGGCTCCTATCTAAAATCCAGAGCAGCGCTGCACTAATGGAAGGCCGGATCTGCTCCAAAACCTTAGGCAGTGATGTCTGGGATGCAATCTGAGTAATTTCCTGATGACTCTCCTCTGCATAATGGATTTGAGTTATAAAGGAATTTATGCCCTCAGGACCAAATTACCCAGATAATTGAAGATACAGTGAGGGGGAGGGGAGAGTGGGAAGGAAAGAGGCCTCAATTACATGGATTTCTCCTTTACTGTGAATGAGTTCAACATTTGAATTCATGATTTTTTTTTTTTATCTTTAAGGCCACTTTACATACACAAACTGCCCTGATTTTGATACTCAAATTCAGTTGCATTCCCAAGTACAATGAAGCTACATCAGGGTTTAATTTAACGTAGGCTTGCACATTTTAGAATCTAGATCCACCCGCATGCTCCCACCCCCATGCCCCAAGACGTGACTCCACTTACTGGTTTAACCTTCACAACCACAAACCAGTTTATTGAAATGCGTTAAGGTTAGAGAGGCTTAATAACAGAACCGAGTAGACTGAAGCCTGGAGGCAGTCAGGATCAGCTAGGAACTCCCACACATCCTCCAGACAAAGCCAGGAAATTGGTGATAGTCTTGAAGGTGGGATGGTTTGAATTCCCAGTAACTGCACACCTACTTTGCTTTTATTCTTTTTTTTTTTTTTTTTGCAGTAGTTCTCATTCTTGAAGGTATGCAAGAATTCTTCAAGGGTTGTAAGCACAAAATTACTAACCTTGTCCTATATGGGTGCATTAAGGATTTTCAAAGTCATTTTGACATCTCTGTGCTGACCGGATATCCCAAGCCCAAGGAAGCTATGTCCCAAGCATACTGCTTTTCGGCCTGCCTTTAGAATTAGTGACTATAAAGCAAGGGCAAAATCTTGTTCCATTCCACACTCAGAAGAAATTCGTGAAATGTCAGTGTCTAAACAATCACAGGAAATTGCAACTTATCCATTTGCTCTCTACTATCCAGACTTCCTTTACTGTTCTAGAGACGCTCCTTTAGGAAAGTTTTCCATGATTTACTCCAGAGCTAATGAGAGATTAAGGAATCTAGAATTATAGATTTGTGATTTACCTGGGCAACTTTCGTTGTATTTATGTGCCTCATTTATTAAATATTTACAGAGCTGAGTGGGCAAGTGAATAAAGTCAACAGCTCTGAAATGTGATTGGAGTCTTCCAGTCCCAGAGTAAGGGCTATAACAGATGGTCACATACATTAGTAAAGTTGGTAAATGATGCAGAGAGGTTTGCAAGTCACCCAACACAGCTGACTCAAGTTAAGTCCACCATGAAGCACCAAAGTGCTTGAGGTGGGGGTAGGAGTAGAGAGTGGTGAGTAGTCTGTAAACAGGTGTTAAACTACTTATTCAAGCACTCCCACAAATGGCCTGAAAGATTTTCCCGGCATCCCCTGTTCCCTATGAGTCACTGTGGGAATAGCTGTGAGGTTTGGACTTGAGTTATAACCATTCAGTGAAGCATTTCCCTCCAGACTGTACAAAGGAAAGGGGCTATGTTAGTAAATTTATTGACTATTTCATTAGATCAATATGGAATATGATTTAAAAGGCTCTGCCCAGGCTCTTTAAATCTATTTAATCAAACCAATTAATAAAAAAAAAAAAAGTAAGAAGTTGAAGCATATCCTGTTAGGTGCATCATAAATATATTCCTTTACTTAGGCTTTTGATCTCACCCAGGTAATTAACAGCTTTAGTTAAGTTCAGTCATTCCTTCATGCCTGGTATGGTCATAAAAACCCCAGGCTATATGTAGCTTTTGGATTTATTATGTTTTTCTTACTGCAAGAGCGTCTCCCACATTCTGCTTTCTCCCCCCACCCGACCCCCTTGAGAAAGTTTATGCAGCCATTGCTTTTGCAGCTGTCATGAAAGCTCCTTGGCTGGTGAGCTTTGTACTGCATGCAAGGCAGAATACACTCTGCTGCTGCTATCCACTTCAGTAGTTTCTTCAATCTGCATTAAACTATTCCACGCTATCTCCTCGTTCAGAATGGGGAGATAAAAACATGCTAAAAGTTTGACTTACAAAGTGCTTTTCTCCTATTGCCTGTCTTTTTTCGGCTACTTTTCATGAATGAAATGGCCTCTCCCTATTACGGGGTGCTTCTTGTTATGGGATTTGGGGAGCTCTCCCTTTTTGTAACCACTGAAGATGAACTATTCTCATAAGCCCTTTAATGATCTGGTTCCGATCTGCCCACCCTAAAGGGTGTCCCCTACCAGTTCCTCAGCTATGAAGCTTTGAGATAACTTGGTAAGCCAAAGTATCATGCAGAACTGGGAGAAAAATTTAGGTGGCCCTCCCATACCAGAGTCAGTGTCCACTATACCTATCAGATTGAACAAGCAGCTTCTTTCTCCCTCTAGCTTAGAAGGAAGGTAAATGTTTCCCCAAAGCCCTCTGTATTGCCATTTGAAGAAAAGCTTGAAAAGTATAGTTATCCTGATAACTGTGCTCCAGGGTCCTTCCACAGCTGAAAGAAAGGTCTGAGAAAATATGACAGTTAATTATAAAATTCAAACTGTGCATCAACCCTCAACCTTCTTGAATAAATCACAATTATTTGTGCAAAAAGTTGGGGAAATAAGATTCTTCTTGATGTGACCAGTCTTCCATGGTTGACTAACTTTTGTTCCCAGGCGCTGCAAAGGGTTATGATTTCAGAGCTGGGAAGGTAAGAAGTTCTACTGAGGAACTGAAATCAGAGCAATCGCTTTCCCGGATTTTCAGATCAACAGAAGCCTATTTTACTTTTGCCTACCTGTACTTTTGTCCAATTCAATAAGTATTTACCAAATAGTTGCTGTTCCATGTGCTGTCAGGAATACACAAAAGAAATACAAAAACACAGAGTAAGCTAAAGTTATCGCTATTCTTTGTGGGAGATAAAAGTAGGCTGAGATGAAATCCTTACATTTAAGGCCATTTCCCCCTTAACCAACCCTACAAATACCTGTTCATGCAAACTTTGGGTGAGCATTTATTCATTGTTTACTGAGCATCTACTCTAAACATACACGAGGCCAGGGATGGTAAATAGTTGATAAAAAATTGGGTGAACAATCCCTAATCTCTATGGGTTTATTGCAGAACAAAGGAGATATGAGACACTTACAAATCATTTCATGGCTCTTCAGACCATGACATTTACATGAATAAAACCCCAAAAAAGCTTTATTCAAATACTCAGATCATTTTCATACAGTCTAAACTTCCAAGTGTACTGTACACTAAAACCCTACCAATTTGTTCAAAATAGGTAAAATATCCTTTGATTTAAGTAAATGTCTGATTTAAAGAGCATATTTAATAAAACAGTATTTAAAAACATGCAGTGACTTACATTATGGTTGACAGAATATTTAGCAAGGGGTGTGTTTGGATAACTAAGAATAAAATGTAATATCTATGTTGGTTGCCTGTGAGCAGGGTTTCTAAGACACCTGAGGGGACTTGAAAACTGTCTGAATTGTTTAACCACCACAAATCATGCTATATCATTTATTGCCTTAAACAGCAAATTCTCTCAAAGAAACCTTCCTTTCTAGACAGGCACTAATTTATGAAAATATACTCTTTGAACCCTGTGATCAGCTTTAGCTCAGGATCACAAATTCTGAGCTGCAGAAATAATAGTCATCATTATTAAATCTAAAGCTTGTTGAGCCCAAGCTTTATATCAGGTATTGTGCCAAGTGTTAAAGTATATTATGCCATTGAGTCCTCACAACATCCTTAGCTAGTAGGTTCTCTTACTAGTTCCATTTGGTAGATGAGAAAATTGAAGCGAAAGGTCACACAGGTAGGGAAGCCACAGCTGTCTGAATTCGGGCCTCGTGCTCTTAAATGAGACTAAAATCAATGGAGTTTTGTCACATATATGCAGTGCAGGGTTAAAATACATCTAAGTAGGTTGGCAGAAGTCCCAAATATATCTCTAAGCACAGAGGGAACAAATGTGATTTTTCCCCCTACCAATTTCCTTTTAACCTCCTGATTTCTAGAGGGACCACTTTTGCTCTGTGCCTCCCGTTTCTGGCCTGCCCTCCAATCAAAGATGCTCAAGTGGCAAAATCCACTTAAAATATGGAAAATGTTCCTTCCTCCTGCTTCAGGTGCCTGCCAGCACAAGGCAACTCTGGGACGCTTGGTGAACAGGGAGCGCAGAGAATGGGGTACAATTCCCATCACTAAAATTAAATTATTAATTTTTTATCAATTAATTGGATGAGAATTGGTAGGGAAAAGAGGCCCTCAGCTCAGCAGAGCTCTACTGGCTGCAGATAAAACAAGAAATCTGCTCGGGTGAGATGGGGAAGAGAAGGGAGGAGAACTCACTATGGTAATAAAAGGGAGAGTCCCCTGGTTTCAGGCGAGGGAGAGCAAACCATTTCCCAGGAGAGGAGATGCAGAATAGCTCAGATTTCTCCAGAGTGGGCATGACAGAATCAGCCCTCCAGGCCTTGTTAAAAGAGACTCCAATGCTTGCCCAGGAGTTGCATTTCTTAATTCTCTCACATATACTGAGGATGATCAAATCCCAGAGAAGAGAGGCTTCTAGCCTCCCTTCGAATGAATGGAAAGTGTTCTTACAGAAAATACTGTTGTTTAAAAAATGGGAATAGAGTAAATCACATTCATTGTAAAAATATCAAGCAATTTAGAAAGCATATTTTAAAGAACACTTTTTCCCCCACTTGATATCCTACTACCCCACCCCCACCCCCACCCCAGAAAACCAATGTTAACATTTTGGGGAACATCAATCTATACACCTTTTTTTACAGATAAGGAGGTAATGGACAGCCACATAATCCAGTTATTAGTTTACTGAACAAGTATTGCTGAATACCTACAATAAACATAACTATACATATTAATCTCTAAACTTTCTTCATTCGATAATATGCTCTGAACTCATTCATATCAATAGATATCTACATGATCATTTGGGATTGTTTTATTGTGTTTCACCATTTATTCCATAATTCCAACTGATGCACCTTTAAGTTTTTTCCAACTTCTTGCTATCATAAACATTGATACAATGAGAATAGTTTCAACATTTCTTTGATTATGTCTTCCAAATAAGATAAAAGTCACTGGGAAATCAAAGCACCTTATATTTTTATAATATTTTGTTATTCTAGTTGGTCTCATGTGTAGCATGAAAATGAAGAGACAGGTTTTTGTAAAGCTTACATCAGAATTGGGATCACTGTTTGTTTCATAGTTACCTTGCTCATATTTGGTTTTCCCTCATAAATTTGAGAGGGCAAGTCATGACAGATGAGGAAACTGAATCACAAAATACATGTGTATATGAAAGAGAGTGAGATAAAAGAAATTCAACATAAAGCTCTAAAGATAGTTCTCTGGACATCTAGAAAAAAGAGTTTGCCCCAAAATTCAGGTATCTCCAGAAGACCAGAGGGAAGTACAGCACATGTGTGTCCACTGGACCAAAAGGAGACTTGGCAGCCTTTTATATCCTTCTGGATGAAAGTTCCCTGAAGGCAGAGGCTCTACCTGTCTTATCACCAATATATTTCCAGTGCTTAGCTCAGGGATTGGGATAGGATGAGTACTCAATAAACAGTTCTGGATTTAATAAATGAACCGATGAACAAACCACAAATAAGTTCTTAGTGGACCTCTGCAAACCACAGTCAGTTTCTACTCTCATCCCACACAGCAAGGGGCACACTGAAACGAATCAAAGAAATCCACAGCTAGTATATTAAATATGGCTCTTATCCAATGTGTTTCTCATTCTGAAGGAGATGTAGACAGTATGTCTCCTTCAAAGCAACATCAGATCCTTGAACTGAAGGACTAAACCAAGGAAGACAAGTTAAAAAGTAAGTACAGAACAGGGGTTTTCTCATTTAGTGCTTTATTTTGCCTTTTCTGGAATTTTCCTCTCAGCCTCTATGAGCAAAGTCCATTCATTCTCAATCTCTGCCCCTCCTTCTCAATCCATAATATTCCAAAGTAGAGCAAAAGAAGGTTACCTCACCCTCTGCCTCCCTGGTAGAAATCTGTCTTGTGTACTAATTCACATGTATGGACACTGTATACGTAAAGGAGCTTTATCAAGTAGGTGGTTTGTGAAAATCAGCCGTTCATCATGCATATTGATCACCAGGGTAGTACAGAATGAATCAAAGAGTAGCGATCATTAAATCAAAGATTTATACTAGTAAAAGAGCACCAAAGCAATTCATCAATTCTACACCACCTTCAGTGATTAATTAGGTTCCAATCTGACAGCACAGAAGCTAGTTCACAATTAAGGCTATTAAAGTTAGAGGTCGGGTTACTTTTTTTTCTGCCATCTAAGGAGAGAAAAGGTGGAGAGAGCCCTAGCCTGTTGGTTCTTAAGGCATCTTGCACTTCTCCTTCATAGCATTTACCACGGTTTGTAAACATAGAGCAATTAGTGTGATTATATGTTTAATTTCTGTCCCCTACTAGTCCATAAGGTCTAGGAAAGCTTAAAGCCTCTAGCACTGTGTCTAGCACATAGCTGGTGCTCAATAAGTATAGGGTGAAGAAATTAACTTATTAACAAGATGTTTCTTAGCACTTACAATGGTGCTTCCAATGTTTTCCACTGGGTCTTGTCCTTTAAACATTTCAGCTGACTCTAGATTAGAAAAACACTCTGGACATTGCGATGAAGCCCAACACATGTCTGCTTACGACCCAGGACTTCCAATTATGGGTATATAACTCCACAGAAGCGTGAATAAAAGAGCACCAAAAGACATGTGCAGAATGTTCAAAGAAACATCAATTGATAGCCTAAACTTGAAATAACCCAATTGTCCAACTGTTCATCAACAGAAGAAAGGATAAATAAAATGTGGTATGTTCATACAATGAAAAACTATGCAGTAATGAGCACGAAAAAACTATCCATGTACCAACATGGATAAATATCAAGTTCAAAAACAGACAAAACCAATCTCTGGCATCAGAAATCAGAATAATGGTTACTTTTGAGGGGTAAAATGGTTGCAAGAAGGGATGAACAGAGCTTCTGGGGTGCTGAATCAGCTCTACTATTTTATAAGGGTACTGGTTACACCAGCGGTGTTTACTTTGTGAAAATTCATCAAGCTATCTGACTAGTGCTCTTTTCTGTGTGTATGTGATAGTTCAAACAAAATTTGTTTAAAAATAAGAAGAGCTTACTTGATGTATTTTTCTCTGTGTGATGGAAGGATGAGAAACATCTTCATATATGCCCCTGGCCCTAATTCCAAAATTTCAGGAAGCATCTCTTCATAGGGATTCCAAAGAAGGGAATCAAGTTTCACATAGAAGATTAGACTACATGACTTATTGTGCCTTTCATTCTTAAAATTTTATGGTTCTTCTTGAAAACTGATAGAGAACCCACTGTCCAGCTCTTGAGGATTTCTGTGGCTAGCCTTGGTCATTCTCAGCAGAGTGAGAGGAGGCAACAAGAGGAAACTGCATTTCCTTATTAAACAGACTAGTCTACAACATCTTTTACAATTTCCCCTTGCAAAATAAAGCAAGTGTCTCCTATAAGTTGAGAGAGTTTATTAAAAATGGGTGTGGTGAAAAAATGCTGTGAAATTCAGAAATGCAGATGTTTCTGATCATCTCAAGGATTACACCAGAAAACAAAGACCTGGGTTTATAACAATAAAGCCCTCCATTTTTTCGAGGCTTGTGATACATCAGGTACCGGGTTGCTGCACTTTTTATAAATTTTCTGATTTAATCCTTACAACACACTATAAGATAGTGGCAGACTCCCTCAACTGTAAGAGGGTGAGTCACATCCACTAAGCCTCATATTCAAATCTGTGCAGTAGGGTATGCAATGCCATGCCCATATAGCAGTGGTTAAGAGAATCAATTCTGGACTCTGACTACCAGGATTCAAATCCTGCTCAGCTATGCAGCCATGATAAAATATTTAACCGCTCTCTGCTTCAGGCTTCTCATCTGTAAAAGGGAATTACTAATAGCATCTACTTCACAGGATTATGACGAGGAGTTTGCGGCAATATATATGTCACTTAGGATAGTGCATGGCACATCAGTAGATGATAAGTATTTATTAATATTATTTATTTATTCATACATCCACTCTTTGGAAGTGCTACATACCCAGCAGGTATTATATATATGATTAGTAAAAATTTTTAGTGAAACAAAACTATTACTAATACTTCTCTACTAGGCTAAGATCTATTGGAGTCTAGATCCCTAAGACATATAGGGAATAATTGTTATATCAGACTCCACATTTCCTGAAAGCCAAGATCATATCTGTCCAGTTCTTCCTGAAGCCAAGCACAGTGACTGGCACATGGAAGCCACTCAACAAATATTTGGTAAATGTTTAACTAAATATTTTCCAATAATTCTTCCCACTTTATATTAACTGGGGAGAGGCCTAGTTATTTAGTATTTTCTCTCAACCCTGATTTTTTTTTTAAGAACTACTTTATAAGGCAAATAAAATACACAGTGATTTTTTTTTTCAAATGGATTCACTGCATGTTCCCTGGGTTGCATTTAAACTATGACTCAATATAACAAAAGCTGATTTATTCTCACTTTTCTAATATATATTTTCCCATACTAAAGTCAAACACAATTAAAGACTTTCATCCTGAGAATTTAAGCCTTAATTTCTTTCTTTCCTTCCTTCCTTCTTCCCCTAAATTTTTATTAACACCTTTTATATGCCTTTTTCTTTATTAGAGAAATTATGGGTTTACAGAAAAAAACATGCATAAAATACAGGATTCCCATATACCACTCCACCACCAACACCCTGCATTTGTGTGCAACATTTATTACAATCGATGATAGCACATTTATATCTGCTTTTAATCTCAGCTGCAAATAACAGACACCTCAGTTAAATGGAAATTTATTTAAAATGACACATAACAGGAAGTTCAGAGGTAGTTCAGGCTTCTTGTTTGACTTGATTCAGCAGCTCACTGATGCCATGAAAGACCCTGATTCCTTCCATCTCTCCACTCTGCCAGTCTCAGTGTTGGCTTCATTCAAACCACTGCTAGATGACTACAAATAGTACAGGCTGTGGCTGACCTTAAATGGTTGTCCACCCAACAGTCATACTTTCCCGCCTCTTCTTTTCTCATAGGAAGTCAGTTTTGTTCAGGTAATGGAATCAGTACACTTTATTAATTCCTTTTGAATATGAATGCTGATGCATCTAAGCCAATTATGGTAATTCCGTATGTCAACCAGCAATTGCTTGAAGAATGCATATATGAAAACGTAGGAGGCAATGTAAGAGGAAGCTTGCTTTGACGCTTCTGCAAAGTTTTCCTCACTCATATATAGGCTTGTAAATCCAGAATATGTCCTCTTCCCTGCCTCTGGTCATAGCTGTATAAGCAGGAGATTGCTGGAGCTGTTATAGCTATCTTGACAGAGGAAGAAATTTACAAACATACAGCATAGAAAGATGGAACGAACCTTGTGCCCCTGTAATTAACCAGCCATGGAACTATCCTATATCTGAACTTCCTACTATTTGATAAATTATAAAATTTATTTTTTAAATTGATTTTAGCTGGGTCTTTTGGAAATCTACAGCTTAAATCATTGGGATATACAGTTATCACTACAAATAGTTACTTCCAAGGAAAGATAAAGATGGTCTCTTGCGGGGGATTTCTTTTCAAATATAGGAGAATTTACCCAGAACCACCCCCCTTCCCTTCACATCTAATTGGTCAGTTTTGGGTCACATGCCCATTGTTGAACCAATCAAAAACTAGAAGAACTGGAATATCCTAAGGCCAATCAGGTTCGGCCCTGGGATATGGAAAGGAGACAGCTGTCCTTGAAGTACCTGGATGTATGGGGAAGGGATAACTGGTTGAGTAGAAATGGATTCTGTTATGAGGAAGGGGATGAATGGTAGATACTCATCCCCTGCATCCTGCTCACTAATTACCACATGCATATCGTGTGCTGGACTTCAACCTTCTCCATGGTAGGATATGGTTAGCATGGCACTAATTCAGTCATTGAATCAAAGCCTTCATCTTTCTTCTTCAGGGTCTTATTTGTAGAATCTCTGTATCTCAGCAGATCTCTAACAATTCAACTTAGGCTCAGGTCCAAATGTAGATTTTGCTAACAGAGATCTTATGTAAAGAGCAAAGCATGGTTTATTCCTACCTCCCAATCATTTTACAGAGCTGAAAAAAAGTCTTTAGCCTATTGGTATATTCTAGAATACTAACTTGCTTCCAGGCACATTTCCAATACTCTCCTGCCCATCAAACTTTTCTGAACCTAAGTCATCAGACCTTCTGGAGCTTAGAAAACTGGACCCAAAATTGGAGAGATGTTTTTCTCCTCTGACAGTGGTATGGTATAGTGGCTCAGAGGGGATTCGAATCCCTGGTCTATCACTAACTAGGTGGTCTTTGACAAGATGCTTAACCTCTCAATGCCTTCATTTCCTCAACTATAAAATGTGAATGATAATCCTAGTTCTTCTCTCGTAGGGCTGTAGGGAGGATTAAATGTGTCAGTGCAGGAAAAGTGCTAAGCACATTACATGGAAAATAAAATGTCAGCTCAAGAAACACTGTTCTTAGTGTTTCTCTCTTCCTCTCCATCTTTCTTACTACATCATCACAGAGAGAGCTAATGAATTGACCAATCTGGTTCAGTGTTGTCAGTCAATCAAATAGCTCATTTTTCTCCCATTTGTTAGATAAATTCACCATTTGGTATAATAGTTAAGTTGACCAATTAAAGGGGAAAAAAGCATGATATTTATATAGTAATCCTCTCTATCCTGAGCTTTCTCTAAGGCCTTAGAACACAGCCTTTCTGGGTCGGGCCTCTGGGGCTTCGGTGGCTTCATTTCCTTGGGCTGCATTCCTGGCCTCGTGCCAGCACCTCTCCACAGCCACAGAGAGGCTGAACTCCAAGAGTGCCTTGGGGACTCAACTTCATTGACTCACAAAATCAAAATATACAAATCCCCCTCTTAAACCATGAGATATAACTGGGAGAATATTGCCTCTCCACTGCATTAGGGACTGCCCTAATACCTTATGGAATTACCCACAGTGGCAGAAATCCATTCACCTGATCCACGGACACCCTGGGGGCAGCTCAGATAGCATAAAGCCAATTGATAGATGTATATTTGATATATATTTTATGCCTGGAATTTATGTCTTCTACATGTTTCATTTGCCATTCTGACTCGCTTTTTGTCACAGGAGAACCGGGGAAATTTCGAGGGACTGAAAAAGAAATGGCAGGGAAGGAACAGGGTAGAAATCAAACTAGTCATTTTTCTTCCTGACCTAGGATCATATGCTCAAGCATCTGATCAACTTAAAGAACAGAGGAAGTGTTCCTCCTTCGCTTTCTCCCAGGAAGGGCTGATGAGAAGGAGAGGAGCTAAAAGTGGAAGACAGAAAAATCCTTTCTCTGCAAACTAACTGAGCTAGGTCCTCACTACAAAGAGAGGGTTATGCACCAAGAATTTGAACCATAATAAAACTAAAGGTATGCATTTATTCTATATCATTTACAAAACACCAGCCTGTATTTCAGTTCATTTCACCTCCAAAATACCCAGGCTACAGACTGCCCAGTGTTACTGATGGTCCAGAGAGGACAGTGACCTGCTTAAGATCACACGAAAATTGTGGGGCAAAAATTGAACTCAAACCAGCCTTCTGCCTTCTCCCTACCTCTCTGGTCTAGCATTCAAATGGTGATACTTAAGAATTTTAGAAGACTTTACATAAGTTCCCATATATGAAGAGAATACATCCTTATACATATTATTCCAAGGTCTTACATGTTCTATTTGTGGCAATAGCTTGCTTTAAAAAAAATAAAATAAAATATTTATATGTCTGTATATACCAGTGTATGTATGTGTATGCATCCTAATTTGATCCTCATAGCAGTCCTATAGGAAGGTAATATCACTTTCCTCATTTTATAGATGAAACTGAAACATGGAAGATTAAGTAACTTCAAAGTAATATAGGGCAGCCTGACTCCAGGGTCTCTCTCTTTAACCATTCTGCCATATTGCTTGTCTATCAACTCATAGATGGGGAAATGGAAGTCTACACCTAAAAAATAAAGTTGGTAATACAATCAGGCATCCTGTTGGCTCAATATCTGGCACATAAAGGATGGAGTCCAGGGAAAGACAAAATTACCTAATCCAATCTCGTTGGTTAATTTACTATTCCGTTGGCTAAACTGCTCTTTGGCCTTGGCCACCCAGTGTGATAACTATTCATTTCAACTCACTAAATAATTATGAGGCACCTCCGAAGTGCAAAGGTCTATGGCAGGCCCTGGTAATACAGCAGGGACAAGATAGACAAAACCCTTGTCCTCACAGAGCTTACAGCCTGAATGACAAAGCACATATTTAAGAGAGTCACAAGAGTATCTCGCAGACACTGCATTACAAGGGATTGAAGAACTCAAATAGCTTGGTGCACTCAATGCAGAAATCTCTGTACTCTCCTGCAGATGGTCATGCAATCTCTTTTGGGTCCTCAGAGCCTTAAAGCTCCCTGTTCAACAGCAACACATTCCAGTTTAACCATACAGTTATTCCATACATTGAGTCTATATCTGCTCCCCGGTAATATCTGCGCATTGGTCTAAAGCTGCCTTCTACACCCACAGACCAGGGTAGATCCCTGTTCAACAAAGTTGAGGGTAGCTATCAAGTGGCCCTCAAGTTTTCTATTTTGGGGACTAAACTTCTCTTCTTTCCTCAACCATTACTCTTAGGCCATGGCTTCCCAAACTCTTCCTTTCTAAGCAGCATGCTGGGTACTACTGAGTTTGCCAATCTTAAAATAAAAACCTAGAAAGAATATTTAAACGTGATCTGGCTAATAGGGGGAAGTAGACTTATTTGGGGCAGGGTCCTGTACTCCTATTTAAACCTCCCTCATTGTTTTGGTTTTAATACTGACCACTGTGCATGGATGATTGCCCACAGTTTTCAGAAAGCCAGGTCTCCTTCAGACTGTACTTGAGCAACTGATATTTTTTTTAACCTACCTGCAGGGCTTTACATTTGCCTCTGGCAAATTTAATCTTAGAGAACTCAGATAACAGTGGGCACCTTTGGATTTGTGGAATAAGCTTATCTTAATCCCCCTTAATCATTCTTACAGATGACTTCTGTAAGAAACCTATTCCAACAAAGTACTTGATGAGTTGAGCAGTATTTGATGAAGACTTTGAATTGAAGAAGGATCTCACTGCATACATTTCATGTGAAAAATCTCTTCTGTGAAGCTCCTTCTTTCCTTCACCACCAGCTCTACTAGGAACACTACCTCCTCTTCCCTCTCCCAGCCTCCATGACTCTCTTATAGCTCTCCCTCCTTCCTATAGCATCCCCAACTGCAACCAAATTCCTCTCTCTTTAATTATGAAAACAATATGATTCAGCCCCAGCTCCATCCAAAAATGTGGTATCTTGACAACCCAAATGGTCAGAAAATAAAAGGCATTCCCTTTTATTTAACAGGCCTAACTTCCTCAGAATTAAGTGCATATAGATAGGTGAGAATCAGTGTTCAACAAATATTTACTGACCATCTACTATGATCCAGGCACTAAGCTCCCTGGAGGAGGCAGTTATGAGTAATATCAGATATGATCTCTAACTACATGGCACATGCTATCTTATAAAGGATCCAGACATTAATCAATCACACAGTTGATGTTACAAAGGTATAATAAACACTATGAGGAAAAGAAAACTCCATATAATTGGAGAAGGTAGTGTAATCAGAGGTTAGGAATGAGTTCTCTTTGAAGTGGTGAATGGGCTGAGCTCTGTGGAAGAGGAGGGTTAGTAAGTGTATTCATTGTTGCTTGATTTAAAATGGTGAAAAGCTGGAAACAACGTAAATGTCTTTAAACGTCTATACAAAGGGACTGTTTGTGCTATTAGTTAGTGGCATATCCACATGATAGACTATTAGAAATCCATTAAGAATTAAGGTTTTGATATTAAAATATTGCAAAGATAAAAAAGAAAACCAACCTAACTTTAAACATATCAATATAAAAACTAAATAAAATGTTAACCAGGGGAATCTACTAGTACATTATGCAAATTGATTCATTCCAGGAATTCAAAAGTATTTCAATCTTAGAAAATCCATTAATGAAATTCATCATATTATTAGGTCAAAGGAGAAAAAAATATGAGAACCAAGTAACTGTCAAAAAGCATTTGATAACATGCAAATCCATTTCTAACTTTAAAATAAAAATCACTTTTGGAGAAAGACATACACCCCACTCACCACCAAAATCAAGAATCAAGCTAATTAGGAAACACTAGAAGCATCCCCTTATAAGTCAACAATAAGACATAAGGGTGTGCTTTCGCATTTATCATTTAACATTATTTTAAGCGCACCAGCCAATGCATATAAAATCAACCAAATAAGAGATACAACTTAGGAAAATTAATTCATATGTATCATTGTTTGCATGTTTTAGAATTTATGATTAGACTTAACTTGGAAAACATAAGTGAATCAACAAAAAGACCATATAAAAAATAAAAGTATTTAATAAAGTGGCCAGGTACAAAAAACAATACACAGAACTCAATACCATTCTAACCTAATCAAGAAACAAAATCGGAGCAAAAGCAAATACAGAAAACAAATTGCAAAGGGCAGAAAACATCAAAAGAGAGGAAACTGAAAAACCCCATTAGAAAAATATTTTGTGTAATTTTGAGCAATATATTTGAAAACGTAAACAAAATGGAAAATTTTAAGAAAAAATAACTTACCAAACTGATCCCAGTAGAGATAAAAAGTTTAGACAGATGAGTTTCCTAGAAGAAATAGAGAAATTTATCAAAGACTGTCCTCAAAACAAAACTAACAAAATGGCATCAGGCCTAAATGATATCCTACAGAAACTTTCAGAGAAGGGATAATCCTATTGCTACCTAAACTGATACAGGGAATAGAAAAAGAACAAAACTTCCCAATTCATTCTAAAAGACAAGTATGACATTTAGATCCCAACCTCGAAAAGATGGCACAAAAAACCCCAGACCGTACTCACTTGTAGATATCATTGCAAAAATATGAAATAAAATTTTAGCCAACAGAATTAAATAGCAGATTAAAATAATGCTCCAGAAATGCAAGGATAATTCAACACTAGGAAATTCATTAATATAACTCACAGGTTAATAAATCCAAGGGGAGAAAATCATATGAACCATTTACAGTGAGAAGGCATTCAAATTTTTATGAAATTTGAAAGATTCTCTCTCTATATATATTTACTTTTAAAATACAGGAATTGAGGTATACATAGCTCTCCTGCCCTCCTTCTCGTGAGGGTGAAGACACTCCCTTAGGCAGAGATGGAAGTAGCCATGCCAGTGAACACTGTGTGCAGGTGACCTCCCAGCGGTGCCAAGGGAATCTGGGCAGAATATGGACATCTGCTGCCTTAGGAACAGACTATTTCATGGTAGTAAAGCAGCCTGACAGCCTAACTTGCAATGTACAAAGGGGAAAAGATGCACCTTTATAACAGAAAAATCTGGCAAGGTATTTTTACGTACATCATCTAATTGAATCCTCTTCACCATCCAAGAAATAAAAAGAATCATCTCTAGTTCACAGGCAAAAATCTGAGGCTCAGAGATGTTTCATGGCTTACTCAGAATAGGTAGAACAGCGGAACCTCCATCCCAACTGCCCAGTTCACTGATTCCCAATGTTTTATGGGCATCACAAACTACTAGTGGGGTTGTTTCAACACTGATTGCCAGGCATCAGGGTCAGAGTTTCTGTCTCAGAAGGGCTGGGTGGGGCTCCAGAATTTGCATTTCTAAAAAGTTCCCAAGAAATGCTGATTCTGCTGCTCCAGGGACCACCCCTGGAGAACGACTGCTCTACTTCTAAGGCTTGTGCTCTGTTCATTAGCCACATTGCCTTCTTAATTAAGGCCATTAACTGATAGCCATGCAAAACATGGCTCCATCCAGAGGCAGCCATTCAGTGATTCATTTGCCTGCATGGGAAGACAGAGATATATCAACCATAAACCTACCACACAGTCACATTTGCAATCAAATCTCTTTCATGGAGGGGGAGGAGACATGAAGACATTGCTTACTTTATCTAAGATAGATGTTCTCAAAATGGGATCCTTGAACCAGCAGCACCGTAATCACATGGAATCTCCCTAGGAATGCAAATTTTCCAGCCCTTCTGCTGAATCTGAAGCTCTGGGGCTGGGGCCCAGCAGTCTGTGTTTTGACAAGCCCTATAGAGAGGTGAGTCTGATGCAGACTAAAGCTGGAGAACCAATGGCCTAAAGACTAGGAGGAAGTACAGAGGAGTGGTTAAGATGCCTTCTTTTTAATAAGGCAAAGCTGTATATGAATCTCAGTCCTACTAGTTTTCTACCTGTGTTACTTTGGGCAGATTATTTAAATTTTTCTGTCATGGGGGCCTAAGAGGGGTACAGATTAAGATTACAAATTAGAATAATTCAAGAAGAGTCTGTTTACAAAGAGGTAGATACTAATTCAAGAAAAGTCTATTTACAAAGAGGTAGATACTAATCCAAGAAGAAATCCTGGGTGAGCAGTAGCAGCCACAGAGTTGTTACCACCCTTAGGCTCCAAGGATGGAGGGGAGAGCAAAGTTATCAAAACCTGGAAGGAGAGAGCCTTTGAGAGGAACAGCCAGATGGAGACTGGCTCACCTAGAGGGAACCAAGAGAACAGGTAACCTGACCTCACTCTCCCCCTTCCATCCCTCCAATCTCCGGCCAGGACCCCTCAATGTTCAAACCCATAGGTAAGCCAGGAAGCAGGGAAAGGGTGGATACAATCCATTCTCTGTCAACTTCCTAGGGCAGAGACCAGATAGAGAAGTGTACAGGTGTGCATCTGCAGGTGCTAATGGAAGATAACAGGCACATCCAATTTCTTAGCTGTAAAATGAGAATAATAACAATCTTGCCACCTAGATTGTTCAAAAACTGAAGAAAATAGTACATGGAAACAGCTCAGCACTGTCTTGGCACTAATCAAATTCTCAGTACATATTAGCCATGCAAAAGACGATCTTTCGCCTGCATTGGTTAAATACCCTGAATCAAATAGACTTGATTTTTTCAGTCTAACGTTTGGTCTTTATGCTTAAATTTTCAGAACAAAAACAGCAGAGATGAATGACTCAGCTGGCTCCATCCATCAACATCCACGGGAAAACTGATTAAATATTACAAACAAACCAACATCTGGGCAAAGGAGGGTGTTAATAAAATGAGCAGCACCAATTGCCCTTCACAAAACCTCTTTAAATCCCTTTTTAAAAGTAATGCATCCATTTCCTGATGCCTGCCCATGCCAAAAAAAAAACAAGTAGTACAGATGATGAGCTTTCTCACTAAGGTAACATCTTTTTGAGCTGTGGGTTCATTCTGAGGATATGCTCTTTGCACCATCCTCTAGATGGTTAAGTTCACATTCAATAATCTTGGTCATATATGACCACCTAAATATGTCAGAGATAATTTAGCATCTGTGACCCCAAAAGCTGAAAATGTAGATGAATGTAATTAACCTACTTCCAAAATTGGAAGAAAAAAAAAATCTCTATTCTCTCCTGATTGGGGAACATATGGTGTCGGATTACATGTTTGGCACCTGGCTGGCTGCTGGGTGCATGTGTCACATTCTAGCACAAACAGGCTGAAGCACAAAAGGCCCTCGAGGAGGCGTCCGCCAAAACCAAAATGGGCAGCTCCAGCCACAGCCTTAGCCAAAAACTGCGATTAACAGCCTGGTGGAGGAAATAGAGCTCTCGGCAAATCCCTGCTGAGCCTGTCTCCCCTCTTGCCCCAGCACCCCTTCCACAAGCACCTTGAGGAGGGCGCAGGCGGTAGGTCTCTCCGTCAACACACATCCTCAACGTTCTTGGCTTTATTTATTAGGAAGAAGTTGAATTGGCCTCAACTCAGCTCTGGGGTTGGCTCTTATAAGTTGAGGCATTTTGAAGCAGGTAAATTCAACCAAATGCTTTCCATTCCAACTAAAGATGTGCTTGTCATTCTCCCCACCCAAGCTCCCAAATCCTGGCATGTTTGTGATGAGTAAAGATCATCCGCATCCCAAACTAATGTGAAAAAAGTAAGATGCGACCCCCTTCTGGCCTCATCGACCCCCTTCTGGCCTCATCGTTCTGCTCTTCCTTGCCCTATCGTATTGCAGGCTCCATCGCTTGCTCTGCAAATCAACCCAATTCACCGAAGCACCATGAGGCTGAATATGTTCCTTCACATCCCAGTGCCCCTAATTTCCCATTGCCATACTCTATGTCCCTAAACTGTATTATTACTTACTTCTCTATTTGACATGTTTCATTTCTTCAAAGCTCTGCCTTCTGCTGCACTAAAAATTGAAGGTATAAAATAGTTCATGCTAACATGCTAAGAGTAAATAGCCTAAAGAGCTCCTCCTTCCTAGATGGTACACAAAAGTAAAGAGCTACCTGAAGACAATAAGAGACTAGACAAAAGGAATGCCTTTCTAATGCAGCGATTTCAGGGCCCTTTGACAGGAGTTATGGGAATGTGAAACTTCCAGTCATTCCACATAGGTGATTTGTTCATTCCTGTGTTTCAGGTTGAGGCTTAATTCAAACATCCCCTTACTCTGGGAAGCCTTTCCTGAACTAGTCACCCTGGAACTAAGCAGCCCTTGTATTCCCATGGACTTAGCACTTAGTCTACACGGCACAGGGATCATGTGCTTGAATGTCCGTCTTCACAGTAGTTCGCTGTGAGCTTCCTGACAGCAGCAACCATGTGGGGTTCAACCCTCCGTGCCTGCCCCTTGCACGCTGCCTGGTCCACAGAAGTGACTCCATGGAATGGATGGATGATGCAAAGCAATAACCAGAGAACTGGCCTGGAAGGTGGTAAATGGACATTGAAACCCACCCACAGAGGGATTGGGGACTGGGAAAAGTGATGCCTAGAAAAATCAGATCAGGGCGAGCCGCGGTGGCTCAGTGGGCAAGAGTGCTTGCCTGCCGTGCCGGAGGACCCCGGTTCGATTCCCGGCCCCAGCCCATGTAAAAAACAAACAAACAAACAAAATATAATAAAACAAGAAAATGTTTAAAAATGTTTCCCTTCCTTCCTTCCATCCTTCCTTCCTTCTCTGTCTTTCCTTCCCTTCCTCCCTCTCTCTTTAAAAAAAAAAAAAAAAAAAATCAGATCAACATGCTTAAAACGTCAAGAATCTCATAGAAATAGTGCTGAATTGCTTTGGGTATTACAGTAATTCCTCTTAATACTAATTATCTCAAAATGATACAACTCATAATAATGCATTGTATTTTTATGCTTTGCTTTTTATTTTTAGTGTACTTTTTTACAGTACTTCCATACTGATAATCTCACAAGAATCTTATAAAGAAAGCAGAAGGCTACCTGTAACCCCATTTTATAGATGAAAAAACTGCAACTAAGGAACTTGACCAAGAGCTAGGCAACAAAAAGTGAAAAGGAGATTCTTCATTGTTCTATGTAATTAAATACAATTTGGAAACATTGTTTATTTGACTTTTGAATCATCACAAATTAAAGAGGGTAGCAAATACTTCCTAAAGTCTATAGACATGGTTTAATCCAACCCCTAGCATTTCTCATACTTACACGAGCACAAAACCCCCTACTTTTCTATGTGGCAAAACATATTTTAACAGCTCATTGAACTAGGATTATACAGAAGGTAATTTGGAAAATGTTAGTGCAGTGTAACACTTTGTAGTGGTCACCCTTTTGTGAGTATTTCTCTCTTTCGTTCCTTTGTCTTCTGAAATGTGTCTGTGTGAACCACAAAGAATGCAGGTTCAGGTCACATTTGGTGTGGAAATGGAGAAACTCCAGGAAATGAGTGGGGATGGTACAGTTAGAATGAGAAGAAGCTTAGGGTGGAAGATGTGTGGTTGTTTGGACTCATCTGGGGCATCCTCCCCACAACAAGCTTGGAGATGGAAAACATCGATAACAAGGAGGAAAGATACCTGAAGTGATTGAAACCTGGGTCTTTTTCAAGCGATTGGAAGAGTCCCTAAAACCAAAAAGAAAAACATTCAGCTACATCCACTAGTGAGAAATGCCCATCCGCAATCCCAATATGCACCATCTGGCCAGACAAGATCATGGCACGGAAGACTGTCCTCTCCTTCCCATACCCCTATCATGGAGGTTGTGGTGGACATCTACTGCTTCTTTCTTTCCAGAATCCAGGTCCTTCTGCTAATAACACTCCCACTTTTTTTAAGGAACAGCTTCTTTCCTACTCTAAGTGATTATGGTGGAGCTGCTGAATCCAGTAAGCTGCTTGCCCCACCCCCATCGTCACTGGTCGCAGGAATGGGCATTTGACCTAAGTAGGTGAGACTGAATTTCTCGTTTTGCTGCTTGAGTGAATTAATCCCAAGGAGTGGGTAAGTAACAAAAAAAGCCTTCTCTGAGATTTATATAAAATTGAAGCCTTGTGGGAAAAGCACTCTTTGCTCTTGGGTCACTGTGATCAGAAGGCTGTTCTTTAGGAAGAAAGCATTGCTTTGATGACACCTTGGAGCTTCTTTCAGCCTCAAAATCCTTAACAAATAGATTCCCATTGTTTAACCTGACCCATTTCGTGGTATTTGACTGAGCATCCCAGAAACAAAAACAGTCACTGAACTGGAAAGATGCAAAACTGGAATTTCCTGCGCCATGTTTCTCATTATGTAGAGAAAGCCGTTACACAGGCCTATATGAAAAGTTCGTGACATGGGGAAAGATAAGGAAAAAAGAGAAAGAGACAGGAGGAGAGAAAGTGAGTTGGAGGTGGGGTGGGGGAATAGAGAGAAGAAAAGATGGGAGAGAGATTGAGGAGAGATAAAGACAGATAGGAGAATAGAGAGAGTGAGGTAAGAGAGGGAGGTGGGGAAGAACAAAGAATCAGGAAAAGAGAAATATGGGGAAAGGAGGTTGAAATGGGGTGAGAGAAAGATAGGAACAGAAAAGGAATGGAAGAAAGAGCAACAGAGGAAAGAGTTTGAGAGAAGGAAAGATGTGGGAGAGAGCAATGAAGAAGAGAGAGACAGAGGGGTAGAGAGGTGTGGGAGAGCACTGAGAGAAGAAGGCTGAAAGAGGGTAGAGAGAGATGGGAGTGAAAGAGGAGAGACAAAGGTGGGGGAGTAACATATATGAAGAAAGAGATGGGAGGGGGTGAGGAAGAAATGAGAGAAAGGAGAAAAGAAAGAAGCTAATGACATCTCTTGAGGTCCAGGTCCCAGGCCACCACTGAAATCTCTGCACCCTTGTCTATTCTAGTTTATGAATAGGTTTGAATTGGGTTCTATCGCTTGCAACCAAAAGAGTATTAACCACTCTCATGCTATTAATCTAATCCAATCCTATCCAAACTTTGCTCTCACTGGCTTTGTTCTAGATGAATCAGATGTTTCCCTGATCACTTCAAAACCTGAACACTCTTAGAATCTACCCAGCTTATTTCTGTACCTCAAATAAATGGAGAAAATATCAGCTGCTTCCCCCTACTATCAGAGACTATGTAAAAGGTCTTCATTTGTTCCTTTCTACCTCCCAACTGGGATATGGCTATCAGAAACCATTCTTCCACCAAAAATACAAAGGAACTTATTTGGAGGCTAAAAGCAGCATTTAGGAGAAAAGGATGTTGTACATCATACCAAAATTTAATATGCCTTTATGCAAAACAGTAATGTGTCTGGTAATGCAAAGATTCTTCTAAAGTAGGTTAATAACAATCCAATACTATTCTCCTTAAAAAAATGAAAATGTATGTCAAAAAAAAAAACCTAAAGTAGCTGAATCTTGTACCCATTGATGCAGCTGATTTACATAGATAGCATTTAACATTCCATCATCATTATCCTATCAGTCTCCTGTCTAACATGCAAGCCTGAAGACGCTCAATGTGCTTAGAGTTTAGAAGAAAAAAAAACAACCCTACACCCACCAGCCAAAATGGTGGCAAATGACAAAAAGGAAAAAGAAAAAAATAATTTTAGGCAGACAGATGAATATCAACCGGGCTAAGAAAAAGACTGTCTCCCCTCCTTTCCATACTAATATAGTAACCGAAAAGGTTGAATAAAAGGAAACTAAATATTTAAGAGTAAAATGTGGTTATCAAATGGAGAGAAGGGAAAAAAAAAGGTAGACAGCATTATGATAATAGTTGAGTCTGCTTCTGCTAAAGGAATCAGCTTTAGTGTGCCTGCCTTGACTTAAATGGAAAGCAAATTTAAATGAAACACCGTTAGTTCTTTAAAGTCAACTGTGTGAATATTTTCAGAAATTTCTTTTCTTTTAAATGTTAATGAATTTAATTCTGATGAAAAGAGCCAGAGGGAGGCCCTGGTGGAGACTCAAAGGTCTGGCTATGGCTATACCCAGAATGTGGTACAAATGGGGAGGAGGAAGCGATGGGTCATGTTTATACATCCTCCCCATCCTGAGAGCGCTTTCTTGTCCATGAACTTGATGCAGTCTTGAAAGGTCAAGGCCAGAACTATGGGAGGCAAAATGGAGCCAAGAAGGTTGCAAAGCCATTGACCTCACTGCCCTAACCACGCGGTAATCCAGAACCATCCCTAGACGAGCGGAGAACAATGGTTTTCTAAAAATGTGTATTGCCAGGGTGGAGATGGGGAGGCATCCTTCACATCTGCTGAAAGGCAGCTATGTGAAGGCAGAGGGAGAAGAAAAAGAGAGGCAGTAGAGCATGAGAACAAACAGCAGGAAAGTGGGAGAGGGAGGGAAGAAGAGAAAGAGGAAGGAAAATGAGGAGGTAGAGAGAGGATTAGTCAACGGGAATGAAATTTCCTTAGTCTTCCGTGCATCTGGTTCCTCACCCTGAACACCTGAGTTCAGATCAGCTTTTCAACCACTACTCCAAATATACACAGTACATGTCCCCACACCCACAACTGTCATTGTTAATGTAACATGGTGCTCTTTCCTATCAAGCCCAATTATACATCAGAATCATTCCTAACACAGAATTCCAGGCCATTACTGCTATTCAATAGAACTGCACTCTTGCTATAAACCCCAGTTGTCATTCTTCAAGCTTTTTCCTCAATTTCAAATCCAGCTCATGTACCCTGTAGCAAATGCCCCCTCATGAGCAGACCTAGGTCCTGTCTGGAATTTTTCCTTTAAGCACCAAATTGTATTTATAAGGGCAAATGTCAATTAAGTAGAATGTAAAGCCAGGAGAAATATGCAGAAACTCCTGAAAATTGAAAAGAACACTAACAACCTTGGGCCATGTCTCGTTTTGTCCTGTCCTACAATGTGGCAAAACTAAACACAACAAACCAGGTTCTCTCAGCCTAGCAGTATAGTCTGCTAAAGAACAGAAATAAAACAAAGTCACAGCTTTTGAATATTATTAGGGCATATCAGCAAGGGTGAGCAGCAACAAGTGAAGTCATCCACAAGTTCTAATACCAGTTCTTAAAAGTCTGAACTCATTTCATTGCTTCCCACTTAAGAATTCCACTAAGAAATGAATCTTTATTTCAAAAATAAACTTCTGAGCTGCCCTGAGATGAAAGCCAAAGAAGAGATACTGAAAGCATCACAGGACCACATCTCACTCATCTTCTCCCCCCGAGGGCCCATCACGATGCTAAGCATATTATAGGTATGCAATAAATGTTTGTGGCATGAGAGATGTAAAAAAGACAAAAAATGTTTTAAAATCAACTTCAGAATGGGAATGGGCTTTGAAAAAAGACTGGACCGTAGAAATCAGGATCATAGAAATAGAAAATAGAGCTTGAGGTAACCGAAATCTACTCCAGAGATTACCTATAGAAACTTTGGAGCGTTTTCACTTCCAAAGTGGGAGGGGAAAAAAAACTTTCCAGAGCACCTCATTTCTATCTTTTTGATTCACTCCCTCACCCACTCAGCATTCAATCATTCATGTAATAAATATTATTGAGTGCCAACTATGCATCAGGCACTGTTCAAGGCTCTGAGGCTCCAGCAGTAAAGAAAAACAAGCAAAGTTACAACTCTCATGGAGCTTATTTTTGCTCCTTTCCTTCTCCTCCCTTGACACCTATGCCTGGGCAATTTTAATAACTTGAATTTAGCCTCCCTATGATGTCTCCCCCAACCCCAATCCATCTTGCCCACTCACTCTACACTAATCTTTCTAAAAGATTACTGTCATCATGTTATTTCCTGCTTTTAAAAACCTTTAGCGGCTCCCTAGCATCTACAATTCAACTGAGGAAGCATTCACTGACCAGGTACTCTGTATTAAGCATGAGGCTAAGATTTCAAGATCTACACTCCTCAAGAAAGCACTGAAAGCTGTATTAGTTATTTATTGCTGTTAACAAATTACCCCAAAACAACCTCAACTTGAAAACAACAAATGTGTATTATTTTGCATGTCTGTCGGTCAGGAATTCAGGAGCAGCTTAGCAGCAGAAATGAGGCTGCAGTCAAGATGTCAGCCAGGGCAGGAGGTTTGATTGTGGATGGAGGACTTATTTCCAAAATGGCTCGCACCCATGGTTGTTGGTGGGAGGCCTCAGTTTCTCACCAAATGGACCTCCTCATAGGGCTGATGGAGCATCCTCAAGACATGGCCACTGGCTTCCCTCAGAATGAGTGACCCCAGGGAGAGAGTGAGAAAGATACAATGCCTTTTGTGACCTCATCTCAGAAGTCACACACCATCATTTCTACTATATTCTGTGACTTAGAAGTGAGGCACTAAGTCCAGCTCTTGCTCAACAGAAGGACTTAACCTAAACCACCATAAAAGCTATCTATAATTAATCCTGCTCCATTTACCCATTTTCATATCTCTATGCTGGTATCTCCAGCCATAACCTCTGCACTCCAACCCAGATGGTTTTCCTAAATATACTGTATTTATTGTCAATAGTAACTCTTTCCTCATATGTTGTTCACACCTTGCCCTTCTCTTCTACCAACCAAATCCCACACTCCCAGGGAAGCAGCATAGTATAGTGGCTAAAAGTACAGACTCTGGAGCAGGGCTGCCTGAGTTCAAGTCCCATCTCCACCATTGACAAGTTACTTAACTCTGCTTTACCTTGATTTCCTCAATACTAATAACATCTACTTTATAATCTTGTTATGAGAATAAGCAGAATTCATATTTATAAATTTCTAAGACCAGAGCTTGGCATGCAGTAAGTGTTATAATACTATTTGCATCCAGTTCAAGCTCCATAATATAACCCACAGTTAACTTCTTCACTGACTTCCTAATGCTGTCATAATGATCCACTTTAACTCCAGACATACATGCGAATTGTGATTTAATTACCTCACTTGTAAATGTCTGGCTTCATCCCCCAAATTAAGCTATTGTTTCTTGACAGTCTTATAATCCTGTATTACTCTCAGAGTGCCTAGGAGAGATGAGCATTCTATATCAAAGGAAGAAAGAAAGGAATTAATTCAAATTAGTTCCTAGAAAAAATATGCAAGCTGCCAATCTGGTCTCACCAAACACCAAGAAACCACACCCTCATTAATTCCATGCTACCCTCCAATATCAAAAAACTAACCCCAGAGAAGCTTTCCTATAAGGTAGGATCTGTGCGGGCTCCCTTCCCCACCAACGGAGGGCAGATGTGAACCTCAGAAAGGAGGGGTCCAGGTATTGCTATAACTCCTGATAACAAAAATCGCAGTTTTGTGGGATGGTTAAATCTTCAAGAACAAAATATCTCAAAATCATGACCAGTTCCTTCCCTATTCCGGACTCAAAAATGGTAGAGCTTCAGAATTATCCACCTGTACTTTTTTCCAAAGAGATGGTGTTTCCTCCTGAAGGGTTCACAGCTTCTGCTGAGAGCCAAAACCTAAGTTGGGTTATTCCTATTCTTGGAAGCTGTCAGGACCCTCAGGCAAAAATATAGGCAGTGGTTATCAGTAGCTACAGGAGGCTGCAAGAGAAAAGTTCCCTCCCAGTTATAGCAACACAGATCTGATGGCTCAGGATTGACCACTGAAAGACTTCATTCATTCATAGAGTCATTCATTCACTAATTCATTCATTCATTTTCTGACAAATCTCTTTAAGCATGAGTTTGGCACCATGGATGATACCAAGAAGTTCCATGTAAGGTGCCTGGCTTCAATGATCTTACCTGGAACAAGTTTCTCTCTCACGTCTCAATTTCTTTGCCTAAAAAATGAGGAGGTTGGACACAGACTTTAGGATTCTTTTCACTTAAAACTTTCCTATTTTTCTGATTCTAATACCTGCTTTGCTTTACCAGACAGGGTTGCTATGAAGATGAAGTTAGAAAATGTACATAAAAGTGCTTTGAAAAATAAAAAGTACTATTTAAAATGTAAGGCATTATCCTCACTGTTGTTGCCATAGCCCTAAAAATCCCTAGAGGAAAGTTTTCAAAGACCTTCTTGATAGCATCCTACTGGGATCCTAAATAGGAAAAGTTCTCCTTCAAGTCTCACTGGGATCTCTCCTGTTGCTAAGGAGGTCCATCTCCATCAAGGTTTCTTCTGTATGATAGCAGCTCCTTGGAACAAATGATATTCAGAGATTGCAACTGCCCCCAGGAAAAGTGTTTTTGTGTTTTGCTTTTTTTAATTATTTCACCTAACGCTGAGGTCTAATCTAAATCCTGAAGGAAAAAGGGCTGGCATCAATTTGTGATGTCTGCAACGGTCACAGGGTGAAGTGATCCTAAGCTATGTGACATTCCTGGATTAGATCCTTCTGAGCTGCAATTTATAAGCATTAATTATGTGTCAGGCAGCTTACTAAATGTTTCACATGCATGCTCTCATTTATGGTGTAGGTACTAACATTAACCCCATTTTACAGATGAGGAAACTGAGATCCAGAAAGGCTAACTGGCCCCAGACCACACTGCTAGTATGTGACAAACCCAGAATTAGAAACAATTGTTCTGTGATTCCAAGGCCAGTATATTTATTACAATACACTGAACTTCAGGTAGGATCCTTACTTGACTTGCAAATAAATGTAAACCAAAGAACCTTTCTTAGATTTTTCCTGATTAATAGATAGGATCATTAAGATAGCTCAAAGTTGGAAGGTTATTTACGAACTCTGGCTTAGCACAAGGGTTGAATTTCTAAAGCAGCATTCTATAAACTTATTTTTTGCAAGCTGAGTTAAAAAAAATCATCAACAAATTCATTGTATAGTTACCTATTCGCATATGTATATATTTATAAATTGCATATGTATATCATAAAACAGATATTACCTACATATCAAAATATATCAAAAACAGATTTTAAAAATGAGAAAATCATATAAACACACATTGTAATACTTTCTTCTCAAACTCCAATAAGATTCTTATATCACTTTCTGTAGCATAAAGCAAGAAAGATAGGTTTTGCTTAATTTATCTCCTTCAGTTCCCCCCTGGGCTCTGATTCAGGGCTTACCCTAGGCAAAACACCCAAGGACAAGACTATCTCCTCCCTGCCGCCGCCACTACCCGCACTCCCACCCCATGAGCTCCATGCCTCTCCTCCCATGCTCACAGTCACATCTGCACCTTCAGGCATTTCATGCTCACTGTCCAATGCCCCCCCTCCTTTTAATTCTTGTCCAGGATTGACATCTCCTCCAGAGGCCAAAACCCATTCATTTATACATTCATTCATTTGTGCAATCAACAAACACTAAGCACCTGCTACAGATAGGCACGTCAGGAGTTTGGAGAACCCAAAGATGAACCAGTCCCAAGCATATCCAGATCAGGAGAGAAATTAGTACACATACATAAATCAATATGCTATTAAATTGAAAGTGATAAGTTTGCTAAGGGAGCCATGGAAGAGATGATTTCCAGCTAGAAAAATGAGGGGTATGTGTATTAATAAGGAGGCTGGACTGTGCAGATGGGTTGAACTCAGAGATGACAGAAAGTGCATTTCAGATTAAGGCAATAATAGGGAGCAAAGGCAAAGAGTAAGGGAACCTTTGGTCTAAGTAGGAAAAAAAAATGGGGGCAAGATGACAGTTTAATAGGTGGAGAGTTTGTACTGTGCTATAAGAACTGTGCATTCCAGGCAGAGAAAACAACGTTCATAACAAACATGAACAAAGAGGAGGTCAGAGGGGTTGGGGCAGAGAGGGTAGGGGCTGCAGAACAGATAAGGCTGGAGGCTGGCCCCACAGTGAGTTAAGTTATGGTGGGGTGGGGGTGAAATGTTCAGAACAGCCATAATCAGATTTATCTTCCTGAAAAACTGCTTCAGCAGCAGTGTATAGAGTGGATATGAGGAAGACAAGTAAGGAAGAGTACATCACCTGGAAACTTTCCTCTGAGAGCAAACACATCACTCCAGGGTGTCCCCTGGAACATCTTAGCAAGGCGAAAGACCTCTGCTTTGCAGAATGCAGTTGACCTGTTCCTCAGCTATTCTGGGGCCAGCTGCTACTCACAGCCAAACCTCCATCAGGACTGTCTACAGAATCCAGGCTGCAAGAAGAGGGCAACAGAACTCCTTAGCCCACCTCTGCACATTTTGCAGGCCAGTCCAACTCTTTCCAGCCTCGTGACTTTGGAAAAAAATTTCCCGCTCTCTGCCCTTCACAGTCTGGGGTCAGCCTCCTCCTGGCAGGACAGATTCTCCTCTTGGTCAATCAGAAGCTTGGGAATCAGATTTCCCACTCAGCTTCCAGGGTGCTCTAGCCTGAGCCGACACACTGCCTCTTTAAACACATTATGAAAATTATCAGCAATGTATCAAGGTGTCTTTGCAGAATAGTATAAACTTCGGTTGCACTACTTATTGCCATAAACCACACTTCCAGGTTTTTATTTATATGCGCATTAGTTCAATATGATTGGATCTGTAGGTAGCAGAGGGGATTGGGGTAATTTATATATATATCAATAAAGGTCTCCAGCCAGCCACTGGGTGCTCTAAGGGGAACAGTAGTTCCATTTAAAACATTAGGAACTGGAGAAATTGAAAATAACTCTCTATTTAGAGGCCAAGGATTAAGGCATTTTGCGAGGAAGGTCTCAGCCCAGCCAGGCTATGCTAAATAGGCTGTTAAAATGTCATTTGGCTGATAGTTAAGCCACAGAATTTACCTTAACCCCTTCATTTCAATTGGATTTTTTCTGTGACGCATGGACCCCAACAGCAAGAAGCACAGTGTGGTGGAAAGGTGGCAGAATATACAGCTGTCATATTTTGCCTGCTTATGTCCATTTCCACCCACTCTCCTCAAGGAGCTCTGCTGCATCTGTCATGTGAGGTCCTGGCATGACTGTTGACTAAGTTTCTCCCTAATACCTGTCCAAAGAGAGCTCCCTGTCTGCGCTGAGCCACTCAGACCGTCTCCCCCAAGATTCTGACTACTGTTAGAGAGATCCTGCTAGCTGTACACTGAAGGGTAATAGTAACTCTCACCATCCCGTCCATTGGCACTGCCCTGTCTCCTGGTTCTTGCGATTCTTCTTCCATTCGATGAACCACAACATAACCCCCCAGTGAGTTCTTCTGCTTTCACCAGAGAGAGTTTCTGTTGCTTCAACTAGGAAGCCTATCGAAGCGAGATCTAAGGTTTCCTGAATTTCAGGCCTGCACCAACTAGCTGTGAGACCATGGACAAGTCACCACCCCACGCAGCAGTGTCTTCACCTGCAGAATGAACGCATTAGATGATGTCAGTGGGTCTCAAATTTTACAGTGTGTCAGAATTGTCTTGTTGAATAATGTTGTTGAAAATGTAAATTCTAACTCAATCAATTTTGGGAGGGGGGATGGGTCAGGCATCTGCTTTGTGCCCATGAAATTTTAAGAGTCCATTTTCAAATCATGCTCTCTAGGACCCTTAACTCTGTGAAGGACCCACAAGAGGCTGCCTCTTCATAAGGGAAAATTTGAGGTAAGTGGCACTTTTCATTTAACTAGGAAAGCTCTCCTTCTGTTTTATATGTTGGCATCCTACATTACATTTACTCTGCAAAAAAAGGGTCTATCACTGAGAGAAAAAAAAATTGATAATCAGTGGACCAGAAGTACTAGGTAATCTCTTAGGAGCCCTACTGCTCTGATTCCATGAAGACCCTCCTACATGGCTTCCAAAGGAAAGCAGATGTCAAAGCTGCCTTTACTTTATTTGTGGGCCTGAGAGGTGTGAGCCAAATCAGGAAAAATAGATTCTATTTTTGTTCTAAAGTAGACACAAGGAAACAAAACGGCATGGTATTCAAGCACACTCTTGTGCTTCAGTTGACAAAGGGAAATGAGACCAAGACCTCAATATTGAAATCCTTATACCAAACGCACAGACAGGAGCTGATCTCAGCTCCACTTGGGACCATGCAGCACCCGAGGCCCTGATTGACTTGCCCCATGTAATGCAACCAGATAACAGCAGAGCCCGATGACCTCTCAACCATATCGCCAAGCTCCTCCTACAAAGCCTCTTCCTGCTGTGGCATTTGAAACATCATAAACTGGAGCCAGAGGAGATCCATAAACAGCCCAGTTCTTATTTTCTACTTTAGAGTCCCTATGAGGCTTCATTTATTTTCAGAAGAGCATGTGACATGTTCGTTGGCACCTTCCCTGCTATAAAATATCTGTTGACATTTGTGGTTTGGGGCTGGGATGGATTAGTTGCTGTTTCATTGCATTCACCTACTGCAGGAGAAAAACTATTCTATCATGAGCCCCCTCTCACCAACCTCTGCCTTCCACCCAGACCAAACCTTGTGTGTCCTCTGGTCAATGGGGAAATTTAAAAAAGAGCTACTCCATCTCTTACTGGCTGTGTGAACTTATGCAAGGTGCATAACCTGCACCTCCATTTCCTGGTCCCCGTAGTGTTGTTACAAAGAAAATAACAAGGAAGAGGAGAAAGACAACAATAGTGGCTAACATTTATCCCTCACTTATAATGTGTCCGACACTGAGCTATGCTCCTTTGCCCGAATTGTCTTAATCAATCTTCATGCAAGCCTACTAGGTAAACCTGATTCACATCATCACTCCCATTTGACAGAAGAAAAACCAGAGTATGGAAAAGTTAAATAAGTTTCCCAAAGTCTACATAGCTAATAAGCGGTGGGATTAGGTTCAGTCTCAGAAAACCTAGCCCTACCACTATATTTTTTAATTGCAACACTATTTTCATTTTGCTTCTCCACACTTGGTTGAAAAGTTTAGAGAAGTTTCAGATAGAAAACCCCTATAATATGATAGGGCCATCAGGTATGAAAGATGATTTAGGAGAAAATGGTTCAAAAAGAACAGTCAACATGGTACAATAGAAAGACTATAGACTTAGGTTTGTCTTCACCAGCAGGAGGAAGTTGTGGCACTTATTCTCCCTGAGTCTCCCTCTACTCATCTGCAAAATGGGGGACATTATTCCAAACGGGTAAAGACAGTGCAAAAGTGAAGATTGGTGCAAACCACCTATAAAGTTCTCAGTAAATGGCCACTAAGTAGTATGTGAGGGAATAACTGAAAGGTTTAAATTGTTAGTTGAAAGTAAGATATTAATATTCATATAAGGTATTATTATTTATTGGAACAACATAATGCTTTCCAAGATTATAATAATGTCAATCCAGGATTTTCTCCTGTAAATTAAACTTACAGAGAACATGAATCTAACCTCCATAATGTTAACAAGAAAAAAGAACTTGTCTCCATTTTCCACCAGCCCAATTTGAATGGGTCAAAGCTTTGAAATTGCTGTGATTAAAAATCTCTACTATGTTGGTGTGCCATTTTAAATCTGTTGTGTAGCCCAGAAAAGCCAAGTTCTTTAATCTTCATTCAGTATTGCTGGGTGGGAGCTTTTGGATTG
Organism: Tamandua tetradactyla; assembly: GCF_023851605.1. NCBI lineage: Eukaryota > Metazoa > Chordata > Mammalia > Pilosa > Myrmecophagidae > Tamandua > Tamandua tetradactyla. The sequence goes on along the minus strand of NC_135346.1, from coordinate 39,397,004 downwards.
TTTCCACGGAGATGTGACCAATTCAGTTGTGGGTGATAACTTTTGATTAGATGGTTTAGATGGAGATGTGTCTCCACACATTCAAGGTGGGGTTGCTTACTAGAGTCCTTTAGGAGGGAGCCATTTTGGAAAAAGCTTTAGAGCCACCAGAACTGACAGAGCCACCAAAACCCACAAAGCCCACAGAACAGACATAGCCCCAGGGAAGCTGTTGAAAATTCCTGGAGAGAAAGCGAGCAGACGTCACCATATGCCTTTTCAGCTGAAAGAGAAACCCTGAACATCATCGGCCTTGTACCAAGGTATCTTTCCCTGGATGCCTTAATTTGGACACTCTCATAGCCTTGCCTTAATTTGGACATTTTCATGGTCTTTGAACTATAAACTTGCAACTTAATAAATTCCCCTTTTTAAAAGATGTTCTGTTTCAGGTATATCACATTCTGGCAGCTTGCAAACTAAAACAGTTGGAGTTATTACATATGAAGGACAAGTGAAGTATTAGTCCTCATAGAAACTAGTCTTTTTTTATGTTTACCATCCAGATAAAATTTCTATTAATATGTCTATGTATATCATTTTAGATAGATTTCTATATATACATATAAAGTCATAAATAAATATTTATTTTAATGAAATCATTTTGCACGTGTTAAAATTGAATTCCACTTTTTTCCTTAACAATATGCCATAGACATCTTTCCATGCCAATAAATGCAGATACATATCATCATTTTAAGGTCCTCATAATATTACATTGTATAAATAGACTACGTATGATTTAACCAATTGGAAGCTTAGATGGTTTCTAAGTTTTGCTATTATAAACACCACTGCAGCAGACATTTTTGTAACCTACATCTTTGTACACATGCCCAGTTAAGATCTTAGGATAAATTCATTGAATTGAATTTCAGGGTCAAAGATATGCACATTTAAAACTTTGCTGTATACTCCCAGATGGTTATTCCCCAGAGAGGTAGCTCTACTTTCTTTCCCCACTAACTGGTCGAACCATATGAAATTGTCAATTTTGTAGGTCAAAATTGGTTGAATATTGATGAATCCACACAGCTCAACCCAATAATTCATCCCTAATGTGAACCAAGTATCGCCTTTCCATTTCAGAAAGGAGACATATGCATATTTTCTTGTGCACCTCCTTAGGCGGGATGGTTGGGGAATACAGGTGAAGACTGTTTTCACTGCCTGACTGGACATGAGCAGGTATTTAAAGAAATCCTACTGTCCAATCTGGAAACAGCCTGTTCTTGAACAAAATAAGGTATCAGTTTTGAGTCACTTGTCAGCAAAGAGTAAGTTGTTCCTCTACTACCCTTTCTTGTGAACAGACAGCTTTGGTGAAACTGAAATAAAATTGAAAATTGGTGCTTGTTGTGGAAAGTCCTTGAAACCATCTCCCTAAATGCAAACTAGATCTGGGGGGCCTGCCAGAACTGAAAGGACCTTACAGCAACCAGCCATTCCCGGATTGTGTTACAAGGAGCACTGGTCACACAAGGGCTCTGAGAAGAAAGCTCACAGACATATAAACTGGGAGAATAAGGCACTCAGTGTCCTCCTGGAAGGACACTAACACACATTCAGGGCTCTGAGGAGTCCCATCATAATGAAGCTTGCTACTTTCACTGAACACTGCTTTGCTGCCAATTGTTTGACCACGAATCCCTTGGTCATATAGCATTTATGACCATCCAGTAGAACAGACTGTCAAAAATGCCCAAAACTCTTCTTTAAACCAGTTTTAGATAGTATTATCTCAAACCATTATTGGTTGAGTCCCAAGCTCTGTGCCAGGAATGGGCAAAACATAGTGAATGAGACATAGTTCTTGACCTCAAGAAGCTTACCATCAAATGAGAGGAAAAGACAAGTCAACAGGCAATTTTAATTTAATATGACTTGTAATAATCTAAGACTGCACTGCCCAATAAGCAGCCACTAGCCACATGCAGCTATTGAGCACTTAAAATATGGCTACAATACCCAAGGAACTGAATTTTTAATTTAACTTGAATTAATTAATTAAAATTAAAATTTTAAAACTGAAGCAGTATAAAACATAAATAAATATAATCAATATATTAATAAAAATTAAATTAAAATGTTAAATGTGGTTTGTACTATATTTTCTGTTGGGCGGACCTGGTTTAATACAGAGCGCTCAGGAAGAACACAGAAGGATGCTAATCAAGATATGGGGAAAGCTTTCCATGAGGAGGTGGTTTTTTATGGTGGGAATTGAAGGAGGAGAAGGAATGAGCCAGGAGAGGTGGAGAAAGAATATTGATAACAGAGGGAAGAGCGTGTGCAAAGGCCTGGAAGCTGAGCAGAGCAGAGTTCCTGGTTCCAGGCCAATATCATTTTGAGTGCATGGCCACAAAATGTTCTTCCCACAGATAACTGCCTCCAAAACCCCTAGAGGACCTTCATTTGAAAAGAAACATCTCTGAAATCCATGTGGACATTAGGTGCTTGGAAAAGCACATTTTGTTCACATTTTACATAGGTTAAAGCTAACCATAGAGTCTGTTCTTGCATTGGGTACTGATTCATTTTTCAAAATGTACAACCATCTTATATATACTCAAAAAGAATCTTATTTATAGGGTATTACTCCCACCAAATGAAATATCCTTTCACTCCTAGTTGCATTGTGATTGGTTCTTGTCCTTACTTGAGGGCTGGCAGCTCTCTTGGTATGGAGACAAGGAGCTCTGTTGCAAGAGATAAGTGAAAACGGGTACTCTGGGAAGCAGGCTAGAGAATGGTAAGAGCTCAGGCTCTGATAATTCAACTAATAACTAGCTGAGTGGCACCAGACAATTTTCTTAATCTCTCTGGGCCTTGGTTTCCTCATTTATACATGGGGTAAAAAGTGGCATCTCCTATAGGGCTTCTCAAACTCAACACTACTAACATTTGGGGCTGGACAGTTCTTTGTTGTAGCAGCTGACCTAAACATGATAGGATGTTGAACAGAATCCCTGGCCTCTACCTACCAGGTGCCAGTAGCACTCTCTCCTCCTTCACTAGTTGTAACAATTGAAAATATCTTCAGACATTGCCAATGTCCTCTATCTCTGGATCAGAAAATCACTGAGGTATGGAATGAATTGCTGTGAGAATGAAATAAAATTCTGCATTTGAAGGGTTGGTACAATGCTGGAACTTGGTGAGTGTTCAAAAAAGATTTGCCTAAGAAAAAAAAAAATGGAGGAAAAGCTCCTACAGGGATGATAACGGTGCTTAGTAGATCTGCCATTTTGTGAATTTAACCAGCCATCACTTTAGTCCAGGAAACTCCATCTATTTTCTCTCCTCCTCCCACCAAGATAAGCCAGGCCCTGGGTCTCCAGAGTAATGTGGGCAGAAAGGCCCTGCAAATGGGACATTACTGCCTCAATGGATTTAATGGTGCTTTTTAAATGTGGATAATTACAGGGCCTCTTCTAAACAAGTGCACCAGTGACAGCAGGCTGCAGGCTCTGGGGCACTGTGGGCCCGCATAGCTCAGCTCTGTGGAGCTGATGGTAATGTTATTAAATGTGCTCTCTCCTTTTATTAGGCATCTTAATAACCTCTAAGTTGTACCCAGGAGAGTTGGTGCAGAAAAGGAATTCTGGCCAACCTAATTTGTATCTGAAAATACCCCATAGGCCAACGGAACAAGATTCAGATGAATTTCACAGGCAGCTGAGGGCTACACCAGGCAAGTGTTTCCAAATTGTACTCGATTATTGAATGCAAAATGCCTTCCTTTCTGCCTTTCCACCCGATTCTTCACCCTTCTTTTCTGCCACAGCTCCTGCTCCCTCAACACATGCATATAGAACCCAGCCAGCAGCTAGTAAGGAGGCCTTAGTGTGGGTTCTTCCCTAGCCATCAGAGAAATAATTATAGGCATGCACACTTATTGACCATTTGTTTCCCTTAGCCAGACCCTACTGATTCATCACAACAACCCAAAACCATTGGATGAGTGCCACTGTTATCCCATTTTACAGTTGAGGAAACTGAGGTTTGGAAAGGTTGGTTACCTTGCTAGAGAAAATGACACAATAGGTAATTGCAGAGCGTGGGCATAACCCAATCCCATCTTACCTCCAAACTGCTGTTCTTTGTATTTCAGTGATTAGGTGGTAGCAAGGAGTAGGTCTATTCATTTGTTTGAGGAACTACTTGTTCCAGCCCTGTCTGGAGGACTGGGAAAAGACTGCCCCTTTCATCAGAGATGGCATAGTAGAAATGACACACAGTGGAAAGAACCTTTTCAAGGACTCACAAACAGGGAGCAGAAACTCAACAAACATTTGGTAAAAATCTACTATATGCTAAGCAGTGTTCTAGCTACTGAGGATATTGCCACAGCCACAACTAAACATATTAGATTTGAGAAACATTTCAGATATAGAAAGAATACCATCTGATAGTCTTGACCGAAAGGATAAGGGACACAATAAAGCAAAAGAGAATCAGATTTCCCTGGGATGAGAGACTATGAGGATGGGCAAGCCATTAGCTGAGGTTGAAGGGCAGGAATTGGGGAAGAAGATAATGAATTTGGTTTTGGGTATGTCAATTTAGAGGTTTCATAAGACATTGTATTAGTTTCCTACTGCTGCTATAACAAAACACTATCAGCTTACTGGCTTTAAAGAACAGGAATTTACTCTTACAGTTCTGGAGGTAAGAAGTCCAAATCAGTCTTAAGGGGATAAGATCAAGGTGTTGGCCAGGCTAGTTCCTTCTGGAGGCTCCAGGGGAGAATGAGTTCCTTGCTCCTCCAGCTTCTAAGGCTGTTCATATTTCCTGGTTCAGACCGCCTCACTCTCCTTCTGCAGTCACATCATTTTCTCTCTGTCCCTGACACCCCACCCCTGCACCCATTTAATAAGGACCACTGTACTTACATTGGACCTGCCCGAATAATTCAGAATCATCTCCCCATCTAAAGATCCTTAACTTAATCACATCTGTGAACTCCCTTTTGCCATTCACAGGTTGTGGGGATTAGGATGTGGACGTACCTGGGGGAACACTATTCAGCATACCACAGACACCCCAGGAAGAGATGCTCCATAGATGGTTTCAAATGCAAGTCTGGAACTTGCGGAAAATGATATTCATTCATTCATTCGTTCACTCATTCAAACATTTCATAATTATTTATCAAGCAGTTTATATGTGCCAAGAAGATGACCACACCAAAACAGTTGATTTGGGACTTATCCCCATAGCTCATAGTGATGGGACTACATATTTTCAAAACGAGAATATGGAGAGTGAAAAACAGAGGACTGAATATAATGTTTGAGGTAAATATACACATTTCAGGGGCAGACAGGAAAAGGGGAACGGATGTGAACTTGTCTGGATTAAGACATCCTACAGCACCACTGGTACGGGTCTGTTTGTCATTGTGTGGGTGACTGCAGGTCATGGGGAATGTGATATCTGAATAGCTATTTGGGGGACATTCAACTATATTCTCCTTGGCCTACAGGGTCTTGGAGGGTCAGTTCTCCAGTCCAGGATCACTACTAGCGACTATGGTTTTGGGCCTTTTCTTCTTCTCTCCCTTCCATAGCCAAGTGCAACCTTGATACACTTCACATCCAATCACTACAGCCCAAGCTCTTGGCTGCCCTTGTAATGAAGGCAGCAAGAATTTAATCCATGGCAGCCTCAGGTGCAGAAAGATGATGCTGAATATTTCATTGCTGGGATGATGGGAACTGGAAGCCTCTGGAGAGAATCTGGCTGAATCTTTTAAGTGAGCCCTTTCCAGGAATCCATTGGGTAACTGTGCTATTGGCAGTAATGCCTGCCACTTGGGCCTCCGCTTCCCAATGGGAGGGGAAGCAGCGTTAATGTGCAACAGTGCTAAAAGGCCAGCTCCAACCCTGGTTCTAGGAAATTAATTTAAGGGAAAAAAACAACCTGCTTTCAGAGATTTCCAGTCACCTCTCTTCAGATCCAAAAGACATTTGTCACCCATTTCTCCCTTTTTTTGTTTTTCATAAAGAGCCAAAAGAAAGGAGACTTAAAAGATCTAACAAAGAGAAATCATTTCAGGTACATTTCTTCTCTTCAGGAAATTACCTACTTTTGGCTTACAGCTTTAACTCCTCTCAGTCTTTAATAGCTAACACAAGAAGACCGTTAAGTGGTAAAAGGGACACAAAAAACACAGATGCATTATCTTGGTGGGAAATTGCATAGATTGTGTTGGTAAGTAAATACCATTTGTTAAGCAGTGAAGTGCTAAAATGAGAAAAGAGTCTATTTGTCCTTAAAAATTAAGCATTTTGAGAAACTGGATTAGGTTTTGTTTGTTTGTTTTCGCTACTCTTCACAAAACTGAAAGTAGATGGTATATGCTACGGACTCAGGAAAACATAGGGAAAATGGAAAAGGTCAGTTTCAGAATAATAGAAAGGCAAGATGACCTGAAACATGATCCTTTTGCCCATAAGACCTGAATTCAGCTCTGATTTGTGACTCCTGGCCAAAGACGTATACACTGAAGAGGGAGTATCTGAAGTGGAAGACAGCAGACAGGAGAGCAAACCAGAGTTTAGATGTGTCCACCTTGCCTCTCCCTTCCTAATCCTGCCCATTCTTCCAGAAAAAAAAAAATCTCCTTAGGAAGCTCTATATCCAGCCCAGCCCAGAGTGTCTTCTACATGGTTTGACCTCCTTCTTTGCTAACTGGACCATTCACTCATGATATATATCTTGCCTCCTGCAAAGAGAGTGTGAGCAAAAGAGGATGTACCCTACCCAAAGAAGGACAACTAGGCACCAACTAAACCATGGCTTGCCTCACGGTTCAGCCTGAGTTTGGTTATATATGTGGATGAGTATGGGGCAGGTTTTTGTACATCTTTGCATCCCCTGTATTTCCCACAGAGTGAACAGTTAACTAGAGGAGGTGTGGAAGGTGACTTTAGGTGGGCTCATGTAGCTATTCTCTCATTAGAAAACATTACTAATTTACTGCAGTAAATTTCACTATACTTTCTATTTAGTAGTGATGGTGTTATTTTAATATGTCCTATAAATATAAATAGCAAGAAACGCTCAAAAGATCATGACTAAGAAATTTAGGCTTAAGTTTTCAAAAGTGAATTAATATGGGAAAGTATTAAGTGAAATTTCATGTGAAATTTAGAAATGGCAAAAATCATGAAGATGATAGACAAATGACGGAAGTATTAGAAAACACTGCCTTATGCCATTTGGCATAATACTTTTTATATTATCCAATGAATATTTGTCAATTGCTTGCTTGTTATTATTATCATTGTTGTTGTTTATATCCTGAGAAAATCCCAACAAGAGTATCGTTTGACAGAAAAAGAAAGGGAAGCAGTGAAATTTTGTTGCCTGGATAGTCAAGACAAAGAGCTCTGGGGTAAGAATAGAACTGTGTTTAAACTCTGACACTGCTCTTTTCCAGCAGGTTGGCTGCCAAATGTAAACAATTAATTGCTCAGTGCCTCAGTTTTCCCATTTGCAAAATGGAATTGTTGTGAGAAGTAAATGAGATAATGTGTGCAAACTGCTCAGAGCCTGGCACATACGAAGAACCAAAGAAATTGCAGTTAAAATTGATAACAAAAATAGAAATTGAAATTGATAACAACTAAAACCGATCTTCACACAGAAATTCATGTATTTTAAAGGACTTTTATCCAACCATTGGCATTTACCCAGCCCATCTACTGGGTACTAAAGCTGTGCGAGGACTCAGAGACTCAACTGTGGAACAAGAAATGTCCAAAGGTATATTTAAGGAAAGGTACAGGTAAGGAAACAGATGCTGGAACCAGGTTGTCCATCTTCAAATCCAGACTTTGCTACTTGCCAGTTGTGTGGCCTCAGACAATTGATTTTCCTTTCCATGCTTCAGTTTCCTCATACACAAAATAAAGATAGTAATAACCACCTTGTATGATTGCTATGAAGATTATGAGTTCATGGATGCAACAGGTATCAACATCAGAAAGGTGTCTGCACATAGTGAACTCAAATCATTTTAACTGTTGTAGTTCCTGACCTAACAAGACTGCCACACAGTCTCTTGTGGATTTATCACAAATGGGCAGCTGCTTTCCAGACTTCGTATTTGCCACAAATTATATCCAGCCACTAATTCAGAGACTAACATGCTGCCATATAAACATCTTGGAGAACATTTTATCACTAAGTCCTATCAATGACTTCACATAGATTCAGAACAAGCCAGTTTATAATTACATAGAGTAGAAGGTCACTGACATTGTGTATTCTACTCACTAGGAAAATTTCCACCATCATCCACCACACAGACACACATACACACACACTTATAGTGCTTGAAATTCCTTTGGTGAAATGTGTCTTATTACAGTAAATACCACGCAAAGCAACTGTTTGCTTCATACTTGAACCTCAGGCTGCTTTGGAACATGCACTGACATGGAGCCTTTTATGGTAATAAGATTAGTTATCCTGACATATCATGCTTTCTGTGCAAACCCAGAAAGAGATTTAAAGAGCCCAATTTTTCTATCCCACCATTGTTTTCTCTTATAGAAAATCCAGACAGGTACTGGAATGGTCAGATTCAACATGTAGATAATGAAGCTCCATGAACCCAGCCCCAGATAGTTCAGAATGGCCATTCTTTTGACAAGTGAAGCCCGTCAACTCAAGATATTCCAACCAGAGACTGCTGCTCCCCCGATGGAAATAACTGCTTCACTCTAGGCTGTGCCAGTGAAGCCCTAGACATAAAGGTGATGAAGGGCTGTTTTCAAAGCCCAAAGTCTTGCCCAAGACCATTTAGAAAACACTGCTGGCTAGGGAGCCATCATACACACAAGTCAATGAAATATTACCCCTAATTGAGTGGGCCATTTGAGACTGCAACCAAGAGCATGTCCAAGGAGTCAGCACTCCCATTTACAACTCCCCAAGCCCCTCCTGAGTTAGTATCCATTTAAAGAGAGAGAAAAAAAAGACCACTTTCATCACTTAAGTGTAAATGAATCAAAGTGTGATATGGATAAGGGAGAAATCAGCTTCCCGTGATGATTGATCTGTTAAAGGGAGTGAAAGATGATTCATTCTGGATGTCGTGTTCCTGAAATGCACTGCTGGATCGATTCTAGACTCCCAAAACTCCTACAGATTCACCAGAATATTCAGGAGTTCAGTTGGGGTGAAGGTACTGGAGAATTGTGACCTTTAAAACTGGGAAGTTTTGGATGCATCAGATCTGGCCACAAAGAACAAGCTAACTTGATCTCTAAGTCACTCTTTAGCACTCCATTAAGAAGTCTCCTGGAGAACTAATCCCAAAACAAGATCTGAGAATCTAGACATCTGAAAAGAGATATACTAAAGTTAGCTCAGCAGTAGCAAACTGGTGCATTTGTGGGTGGGGGAGCAACCAATGTTGTTGTTTTCATTTTAAGTGGTTGCTGATATTTAAAAATCAGGAAATTTCATTGTAATTTAGCATTTGTTAGGTCCACATGGCAAAATCAGGTGAAACTGAGTAGCAGCCACTCCTTCAAGCAGTTACCATGGTCTCCTTCTGGCCTCCCCCTGACACATTTATATTAACTGTTGGCCCCTGTAGGCACTGAGATTGCAACAGTTGTCATGAAATCACGATCTATAGACATTTTAAGTTAGAGGTGCCTACTAGACATCCAAATGGACCTATCAAGAAGGTAATTGCATGAGTCTTGAACACAGAAGAGAGATGGAGACTGGAAATATAAATTTGTGAGCCATTAGTATAGAGATGATATTTAAAACTATGGAACTGTAACAGATTACCTAGGGAGTAAGGATGGAGAAAAAAAAGAGAAGAGGACTGAGGAAAAAGCCCCAGAGCCAGCTAAGTGGACTGAGAAGGAGTGTGCAGTGAGGTAGGAGGGACAGTGGGAGACTGCAGCATAGCATAATTCATGTGAAGAAAGTGTTTCAAGATGGAGGGAGTGGCCAACTAAGAGAAATCCTGTCAGCAGGATGGGCAAAATGAGGACTGATTATAAACCACTGGATTTACCAAGATGGCAGTCACTGTGACCTTGAGTGAAAATTTTAGTGGAGGAGTATATATTAAAGCCTGATTAGAGAGAGATGAAAGAATAGTAAACACAATACAGTCAACTCTTCTGAAAGATTTTACTATAAAGAAGAACAGCTATGTGTGTGGTGAATTGTCAATATGGGCAAGAGTAGAAACAGGAAGACAGTTGGAGGTCATCAAAACTCTGAACAAGTTGGCCCCTCCACTGTAAGGTAGTTATCCAATTCCACCCAAACCTAAGAAACACAGTAGTTACATTGACCAAATTCTGTCATACTTAAGGATTTGATGGTAAGCATTTTACTTTTTGTTAAAGACAGAATTATATGAATATTAAAAATAGATGCAATGGTGGCTCCATGGCAGAATTCTCGCCTGCCATACCAGAGATGCGGGTTTGATTCCCTGTCTATGCAAAAAATAAATAAATAACTAAAGAGGACCTCAGATTATGTAATCAACCTCAATTGAAGAGATACCACTTACCTAGAAGAGAAACTGAGGCAAGAGAAATGAAATTCTGTATCCAAGCACAGAAAGCTTATTTGTGGAGAAACAAAAACAAAACAACAAACTTAACTGGAATGTCCAGTTAAGTAATCTTTCCTTCACACCACGCATGTTCCTAACAGGAAATGCTATAGCATATCACAAGTCCCATTCAACTGGAGTCAAGAAGGAGAAAGTTTTGTTTCCTGGAGGCAAGTGTTAAAGTTTCCAGGTCTGACTCAGCCATTTCTTAGCTGTGTCACCTTGGTCTAGTTACTTTCCATCTCCAAAACCCCATTTCTTCATCCATTAAATGAAGGTGAAAATAGCACCTGCTTCACAGGGTTTTTGTGAGGATTAACTGAACTGATGTATATAAATTCATGGTGCCAGACTTATAGTAAGGGCTTAATATATGATAGTTATTGGTATGATTGTCTTTTATTCCTGGTAGCTCAGGTATAAATTCAGAGGTTAGCCTCAAACTAGGAAGATTTTAACAATTGAGAATGATTGGGAAAAGAAATTCCAAGCAAGGAAAAGAGCATAACTAAAATCATCAGGGCAGTATCATGGATCACACTCTGGGAAGAGTGTAATACCACATACCATCATTTGAGGGTTCACATCACAGAGAACTGGAAGGAAATTCAAACTCCTGCAGATTTGGAGTTTAATTTTTTCAAAGGCATGGGGGTTCTCTGTGATTCACAAAGCACAACCAAGAGCATTTGAGCCCCCAACCCTGCAAGGTAAATCAGGCAATTTTAATCATTAATATGCCCATTTTAGAGATGAACAAAATAAGACTAAGAGAGATTAAGAAACTTACCGAAAAGCACATGAAATCTATTAAGTACCAGGGCCAGGACTAAAGCACAGGTCTTCAGAATTTTCCATTAAAGTGTCTGGATTCTTGGGAAAGCCTAAATACAGCTTCCGTAGCATTTGATGATTTTATGATGTGCTTTGGGATTTATGGATGTTATTTTGCTAGTACTTCTTCACCTCATAATCCACAATGGCAGTATCTGCCTTTTGTCTATGAAACGCATAAAAGCACCCAGAGGTTGTTAAGTGGTAGGTGCATCCAATAAATACATAAATCATAAAAATACAAAGAGCACATGATAGCTAGTTTCCTTTCTGACAAATCTGTTTCCTTCCTGACAAGAGATGCTGCCCTGTGGTTCTTCATGTGGGGAAATAAATGTCATAAGTTATCAGCCATTTAGTATTATGCCTTGTATGCACCTAGAGTCCTGTGGGAATTTAAATTTCAAATTGAGGCACATCATTTAGGAGGGCTGGCCTAGCCCTGTGCAGAGGCAAAGTCAGTGGTTATTTACAAGAGGAGGTTTGAGGGCCTCAAAGTGTCTCTCCTACCCCAAAATACTTTTTCCCACTGTCATGGTACATTGTGTGAAATTGGTAACTTTATGCAGGTCTTTGGGTTAAAATAGTAAAGGTTCTTCCTTCATTTATGAAAAAAAATTTGTTGAGTATGACTTTATATTAGCCAGTGTTTTAGATGCTGGAGGTATGGCAATAAGCAAAATAAACAAATGCTCTACTCTTTATTAAGAAGTAGAAGGGTAGATAGGAGACAGAAAGTTAACAAATAAATATAATGCTGATAAAATGCCTTCCTTCAACAAATATCAATCATGTGCCTACTATGTGTAAAGTCAGTGTAGGTCCTGAGAGAGTTTACTGATGAAATAATTTAGAATAGCTTAATTTGTCAGATTAGCCACAGTCACCTAACAAACTCAAGGAAATTTGAATAATGTCAAACCCTTTCTAGTTTCTAGTCTCTCGGCTCCTGCCCCTCCCTGCCTCTGAAATCACTTGGGTCAGCTCCATCTCTATAGCCAGCCCTCCCACATATGAACAGGAGGGATTTAAGGAGTGCCAACCCAACTCTTTGGAATTCCCCATATCAAGTTATCCTGCTAACCAAGCTTTCTTCATTATTTTCAGCAAACATACCTGAATATCTACTGCACATTGAGTATTAGAGATATAAAGATGCATGATGTAATTCATGACCTCAAGGAGAACACAGCCTCTAGCATGCAGAGAAACAAGTAATAAATAAATGAATAAGTAAATAAATAAATAGTAGCCTAGATGCTGAAGCCCAATTTCTACTCACAGATTTCCTGCTTTTCCTTCTAAATGCATTCACCCTTTAGACTCCCAGAGTGCTGTACTATAGAACTTTCTGCAATGATGGAAATGTTCTATATCTGTGCTGTCCAATGCAGTGCCACTATGGCTATTGAACTTGTGAAATGTTGCTAGTGCAACTAAGGAGCTGAATTTTGCATTTCACTTATTTTAATTAATTTAAATTCAAGCCAAAATAACCACATTTGGTTAGTGGTTACCATATTGGATACTGTTGATCTAGAATAAAGAATGTTTTCAGAGTGGGCAAGTCTTGACAAGAAATCTTAGAATCCAGGAGGCCTGATGCGGAGGTTTGTAATACCAGCCCCCTCAAAATGTTTTCTAGGTCCTGAAAGTTTTCACCTCTGTCTCTCTGTCCCAGAACTTACTCTGGACATAGAAATGGTTGGCAGGGTCACTAAAACACCTTAAGAAAGTAACCAAACCACAACTGACTAGGCATAGGATTACTACTTGAGACAAACAATATAGCATCCCCATAATCCTCAAAGATAAAGAATGTCTCAGGAGTATCCATGTATAACGGAGGAATTTATAAGACCACACATGCATGACCAGGACAAGACGCATGCTCAGAAAATACCTGCGAGGACCCTACGCTTTCACCTCGAGCTGTTCTTTAGGCTTGCTCTAAGGTTGGCTAATCACTGAAGAAAAGCCCTAGCACAGTCAGTCAGCAAAGACTGGGAAAGATGTTTCCTTCAGTTATTTTTTGTTTGTTCCTGATATTCTAGGAAATCTTTATCATAACATTAGCTGAATAGAAGTTTAAAGAACAGAAACTTCAGTGACTACTGAAGAGATAGTCATTGCATACATAATTTAGAACAAATCACTAAAAGATAGACTATTTAACCATCAATAAGAAAAAAGGGGAAAATATACCAAACCCTGGGGAAGAGGGAGACTCTGATTTCCAGAGTTAACATATTAAAATATCCAAATGTTCAGATTTCAACAAAAAAATCGCAAGGCATCCAAAGAAACAGAAAAAGATGGTCCATCCAAAGGAACAAAATAAAACAATAGAAACCAGAAGACTGTTTTTTTAAATGGCTGATTGGAGGGTGGGGGTGGGGTGCTATATCCTATAAAGGTAGCGAAGACAAGGCCTATGGAATCCTGGTAGGGTACATTTCCTCTGATATGTCACCAGACAGCTGGATGGCCCATCAGCGGTGGTGAAAATAATGATCAAATGAGCCTTTATAAGCACACTCATTCTCCTAATATATTTATGTCATCACAACTTTAGAATGCGTTTTATTGACATAGTTTTTTTTTTTATATGGTGGCTTGAGGACGTCTTCATTTTCCTAATGCTTACTTTGCATTTTCTCTGGCTTATGGGGGGTGATCAGCAAGTTTGTTGAAGAAAAGGAGAGAGAGAGAGAAAACAGTGACTTTCTGTTTAGACCATGCTTTAAAATGGTTGCATGAAGGAAAGAGAATCAAACAGTGATTTGCACATAGTAGGCATTCACTAAATTTTTAATAGATTGTTTCATTAATACATTGTGCAAAGTCAGCATAGCAAAGTAATTACTGTTGCCTTCGGAATTCACTGTAATAGGCTTTTAATTATGTTTGTATATGTCAAGACTCATGGTTAATGTCCAGATCATGCCTATCAATGAGCAACAAATTGGGAAACAGGGTCCCCTAGCATTATGCTCTGGGCTATATCTGTTTACTTAGCTGGCTTCATTAGTGACTGGTGTCATATCAAATAATATTAAATTATGGCTTAACGGTTTCTGTTTTTTTTTTTTTACAGGCTTATGACTTCTTTTGTAGCACTAAATTTCAGCAAACACATGGATGGCTAGAAGCCATCAGCTAAATAAGCCCTTTTGCTTATGAGAAAAATGATCATCACAAGCGTGACCTGCCAGTTCATTGATTAGCAGATGTATTCATTAGGGTAACCGAGCTGCTGCCACAAACAAACCACAAACTTTCAATGTCTTTACAAAATGCAAGTTTCTTCTTCATGCAACAACTCAAGGTGGCTATTTTTGCTCCATGTGGCAATTCAGGAGTGTAGTGTCCCCACATCCCTGAAGGCCTCCGAGTCGTCTATGTTTGGGCAGTGGATGGGAAAAGAAAAAGCAAAGATGACACTCCAGTTTCTGGGAAGACCAGCTAGAAAGTCTTCTCTCATGGTGTCCCTTTGGAAAACTCATAATGTGGCCACACCTGGATGCGAGGAGCGCTAGGAAATGCAGTCCCTGGCTGGGCAGCTGCCTCCCACTGGTAAATGCACACTATGGAATAAGGATACATTTCTGGTGGGCAGCTGGCCATCTCTCCACCACAGCTGGCATTAGCCTTCTACTGGGATTCTGGAGTTGAACTGGGGGAAGTGCCTAATACATGGCCCCAGATAAAAGTTTCTGTTCTTTCAGAGAAAATAGGAATAGCATTAATCAAAGTGTCACTGAACCCAATTCTCCAAACTGAAAATCAAGCATCTAAGGACAGAATGACCTTCATAGCCAAGAGGAGAGTGTCTCCTTGTGTGTGGATGGGAGGGGTTTGCCTTGCTTGCAGTTTCTTCTACATTTGTTACATGGCCCTCCGACTATCCCCACCCTGCAGGGTGTTTGCATATAAGTCCAGCTGTGACCCTTTCTCCTCCCCTCTCTGCCTACCATGATCAACTTCAAAGGGTGCCCGGGCACTCAAACGACATCCTGTTTGAGGGGAGAATTTAGAGGATGCTAAAGTTCCTCTCACTTCCTGGGTCCTGAAACATTAAGATTGTACATATCAGAATGGGGGGAGTATTTGAGTATTTGTGATTTATAGCTTTTATTTTTGTTTTGGCAGTTTCCACTTCAAATTCAGGTTTCCTGGATGGCAAGACAACACAGAGTGCATTGCTCTGTTGTCAGGATCATGAATTACTGCTGTATTGATGACACGGGAACAGTGTTATAGAATAGTTTTCTGTGAATAAATACAGTGTAAGCCTCAAACTTCTTGTTGTTCATTAGAATGGCTTGGCTCACTATAGCAAGAACCTTCCTAAGCCAGGCAAATCTCCCTTTTGGAATTCCATTGTTCCTTTATTGCAAGAGAAATTAGGTTATCAATAGGTACAGTCACCCTTGTAATCATGCGTGCAAAAATATGTGTTAATTCACATCAAATTCATATCATGGAGGGTGACCAATGATCCCATGGCTATTATTCCATATATAACTGATCCTATCTCCTATGGTTTTGGGGAGACACAAATGAGATAGTGCATGAAAAATGCTCAGCACAGTCTCTGATATATAGCAAGCGCTTACTAAATATTACCTTCCATTATTAGATTCACCCATAGTGGACATCAATTGCCCCTTTGGATAATAAAGCTCCAGTTTTCTTGAGGGAATGCATTCACAGAGTCTGCAAATTCACCAGATAACCGTGCTCCCCCCGACCTCTGAACTGGGGTGCGGGCCATCATGGTCCCTGGGTTTCAGGACCCAGGTTGGCTGTATGACTCCTATGTTCCCACTGCCACTGTGCATCCTCTCACTCAGCACTTGGCATAGTGCATTCACCTGTCTGTGTTCCCCCATTTGACTGTGAGTTCAGTGAGGATGGGGAGGTGTCTGCTAATATTCCCAGGTATTCCCAGCACCTAGCTCAAGGCCTGGCACTGAGTAGGTGCTCAATAAATGTTTATTGAATTAATAAATGAATGGATGATCAAACCCTACTTCTCAAACTCTACTAGAATTTCCAGCTGACCTATTCAGCTCTTACCCTAGATTTTAAGCTCCATGAGGACAAGGGCTCTAACAGTCAGAGTCTCTCCATGGTTATCCCCAGTGCCAAGTCTCTGTCAGAGGATAAATGCTCAACATGCATATTTATAGAATAAATGAATGTGAGAGAAATAGCTATATCTACAGCTGTTTTCATAATGATTTTATACCTAGAGTAAGCTTATTAAGACCTATTCATATTACCTTACTTCTTAAAACTCTTTAGTGGTTGCTCATTGTTTTTAATGTCCAGATAAAACTCATAAAAATGGCCTTGTGTGACCTTGACCTACTTCTCCAGGCTCATCTTCCACCATGTGCCTGTCCGTCTCTCAGCTCCAGCCTGGGAGACCCTTCCCCTTTTACCTAGTTAACACCTACTCATCTCTAATCTCACCTCAGCTTCACTTCCTTGAAGAAGTATATTCTAGATGGTCACAGATTTAGTTACCTCTCCTTCCTTGTAGTTAACCCAGATACATCTTATATTTACCTTTCCAATACTTGGATTAAATTCTGTGTCTCCCATTAGACTGTAAACTCTACAAGAGCAGGGGCCACGTCTCTCCAATAGCCTTAGCATCTAGCCCTGTACCTGGTACAAAGTAGGTATTCAACAATATTTGTTGAATGACTAAATGAATCCTCTAGTTAAGGATAAAATAAGTACTGTCTGGGCACAGGATATTCCACTATTGAAGAAGTCACAAGCCCTTGAGACACCAATGAAAGCTATGGCCCCTCTCTCCAGAAAAAAAAAATAGGCGTGTGTTTATGAGTACCTCATTTTGTATACAATTTTACACGGTCGGTGGATCATCTGCTGTCCACTCCTGGGCCCTCCAGGGATCCATAACACCAGGTTGGCGGCATCTCAGTGGCCCATCTGATCAACCCTCAGAGTGAGGGAAGAAATCTTTGCTAAGAGCCCCTCTGCGACTTCTCAAATACAAGGAAGCCCACCCCCATCCAAGTGCCAGCACTCAGCAATTCAGAATGACTTTCCAGAGCAATCCCTCAGTCTCCCATGATACTTGTCTGACAACCCCTTAATCGTGGCAAGAGCTGCATTAAACCTACCTGTCATCATCATTGCTGCACACAGCAGCATCTCAGACACACACACACACACACACACACACACACACACACACACACACTCACTCGGAATAAGACTCTTCAATCCATTAGAAGAAATTACTGTTTGGGGGGCCTGGTGCTCCACAGCCAGCACTCAGGAGCAGACAGACAAGGCATGCCAAGAGGCACCCAGCCAAATTCAGGCTTGGAGGTGAGCTGCTTCCATCTTAGGGGCTGTCAGGAGTCTTCAAAAGGAATGTTTAAACAATCATTACTCTCAACAAAACCCAGGTCCCTGCCCCGTTGAGTTAAAACAAAGGAATGGAGCTGAGATATGAAAAGGTGTCAGGGGAAATTTGATAAGAATGGGATTCACTTCAGCAAATTCAAAGAGCTCTGTTGTTACCTTGTTTCTAGAGAAGCTGTTTCTTCAGTTACTTTTGTAGCCTGTGATACTCTTCCATTTTAAAAGAAAGAGAAAGTGAAACTATATTCAACTGACACCCCTAAAATATTTTGGAAGCCTAAAGAATAGAAAAATAGCAGCAACTACAATAAAAGGGACAATTAGTGATATGAGATCAAATCCTTCTTTGAGGTTAACCCCTCCAGAGGGATTGCACCATTTTAATTACCTACCAACATTGAATCATTATCTTTCTCTCTCTACATCTTGCCCAGCACTTGCATCTTTCTGTTTATTTTGGAGGGAGGGAGGTGTGCCCATTCCACAGAAGACTAAATATAGGGTTGCTATATGAACATGCAATCCCATCACTAGCTATATACTCAGAAGAACTGAAAGCAGGGACACAAATAGACATTGCAAACTGATGTATGTGGTGGCTTATTCACGATTACCAATGGATAGAGGTGGCCAAAGTGTCCATCATCTGATAAAAGGAAGGGCAAACTGTGTGTATACATATGACGGAATATTGTGTAGTTGCAGAAAATGAAGTCATGAGGCATGCAACGAGGTGAATGAAACTTGAGGACATTATGTCAAGCAAAGTAACCCAGAAAAAAAAGGACACATTTTAGGTGGTCTTATTTAGAAAATGCTCATAAGAAAATTAGGGTCTAGATTTTAAGCTCTTACAGCAATCACATCTATTCCTCAGTTTTAACCGTCATTTCTAAATTCTGAGATGTTGTGCTTTTTGTGTATAGCCTGGTAGTACTTTCCTGGAACTTTCCCTAGAACTATCTGTGTGACACCTGAGACTCAAAGTTAGAGTTCTGCAGCAATGAAAGTCAGCACTACTCATCACAGCAACTGTTACAGAAGCTGAAAGAGATCAGACTTCAATTAGAGATATGAATAAAGTAGATTTAATTAGAACTAAGGTCAATCAGAATTTAGGGTAAAGAATGATATTCTCTGTATTTTAAAACTTCAACTTCTGTATGAGACCAAAGGAAAAGATGTTTATTTTGTCCAAAATTTAAATTTTCTATAGCACACTATCTAACTTAACCTGTTTGGTCATTTTATTTAAATAACCTAAATACATGGAAACTAGAATAGGAAATGAGATCTTATTATTCAGTACAGCTTAATGTAATACCCTGATACATTCCAGAGTATTTGGGGCACAAAATAAAAAAGTATTTGCAAAGTTCCTTGAGGGACTAGAAAAAAATGAAGAACTATTAAACTTCCCCACCTAGGAAATACCTGATATTCTCACAAGCATTAGGGATTCCCAATTTAATAAGCTAAGCCCTCAATCTTGAGGCTTGCCCTTATGTAACTTATTTCTGTAAGGACAAAGCTAAGCCCATTTATAATTATGCCTAAGAATCACCCCAGAGAACCTCTCTTGTTTCTCAGATGTGGCCTCTCCCTCTCTCTAAGCCAAACTTGGCAAATAAACCTACTACCCACTCCCTTATATGGGACATGATTCCCAGGGATATAAGTCTTCCTGACAATGTGGGACATAACTCCCAGGGATGAGCCTGGCCCTGGCATCACAGGATGGACAATGCCTTCTTGACCAAAAGTTTGAGAACAAATGAAGCAAAATAAAGTTTCAGTGGCTGAGAGATTTCAAATAGAGTTGAGAGGTCATTCACGAGGCTACTCTTATGCAAGCTTTAGCCAGATATTACAAATTGTGACAGCATGCCAAGCTCCAACCAACAGCATTCCTAAAAACCCTAAAGAATACCCTGTGCTCTAACACCCTATGAAAGTTTTATTTATTAAGTTTATTATTTCAGAAACTTAACACCTCCAGATTGTTCCTATGTCAGATAAGCCCTGAAACCCAGAGGTACCAGTCTCTACAAGAATATCAACCAGTTTCATTCCTCCACTGCATAAGGTCAACACCCCTTTCCAGCATGAAGAAGTTAGAATGTTTGTTGCCCAGATATCCCTGAAAAGTGAAGAGAAGTTAGGATTTATCAAATGATTATGACTACTGACTCATTATATAGACTTTCATTTTAGTTTCTAGTGTATCAGAATAGCCAGAAGGACATATTCAAAATTGTTGAACTGTAACCCAGTAGCCTTGATCTGTGATAATGATTGTATAACTATACAGCATTTATATTGTAACTGTTTGATTGTAAAAACCTTCTGACTGACACACCTTTTATCCAAGGTATTGCTGGATGAGTAATAAAATAAAGGTATGCATTGAAAAAAAAAAAAGGCCCTTATTCTTCACTCCTCCTACCTTGGGTGAGGTATCCTGCCTTATCCCTTGACTTTGGACTTGGCCAAATGACTTGCTTTGTCCAGTGGAATGTTAGCATATGTGAACCAGGTAGGCTTGGAAAGCTGTTTTGTGTATTTCTACTTGCATTCTGGTACCTCTGCCATCACTGTAAGAACATGCCTGAGCTAGCCTGCTGAAGGGGAAGAGATACATGGAGCAGCCCCAGGCAACAGCCAGCCGACCCTCAAATCCATGAACAAGTGCAGAAAAGATCAGGTGAGTTACCTAGCCAACACTGAACCTACTCTTGCATACTATTAAGGTTTTTTCATTGCTTATTTTGCAACATTATAGCAATAGATAAAAGACCAAATATGTGCCAAACACTGTTCTAAAGCATGGTATGTAGCAGTAAACAAAACAGACAATGTCAGTCTTCCTACACTCAGGATTGCATTTTCTAATTTAAAATTTATAACTTTCTAATAAGCAATATCCCCATTCACAGATGAATGGGTGAGTCACTTGCCCAAGGCAATATGGCCAGGGAATGGACCTGGGATTCCAATGCAGGCCATAGGATGTGGTGGGTAAGTTTCTTAACTACAGTCAGACATGGCATCTGCATCTAAAAGATAGGAGTAATAATAATGCATATTACAAGAATTATTGTGAAGATTGAATTAGATCATACATGTGAAACTGAATGCAGAGCATTCTACATGGATAATTCAAGATCATGTTGTTGTGGATAATATAAATTCTGTTACCATTTTTGTCCTTGCTGTTGCTGTGGGTCGTTGTTGTTGTTGTCATGCTATCTGAATGCAGAGTCTGACTACTAAACCAGGTCTTTGTTATTGCATTGCCTCTGGTCTAGTTTTCCATCCTTCTTACCTGATCAATCTGGAGATAGAACTGATTGATAGGCCTGGTAAATAACACTGTTTCTTTTCATAGGGAAAAGAAGAAGTTTTAAAAAATGTTCAGAACAGCTTTAATAAATTTTATCCCTCTGAACCTCAGAGGGACATAGACCTTTTCTGATAAGTGAACACTGAGAGGTTGTTACACTCTTAGACTGGAAGCAAACATGACCAAGGGAAGAACTGGCTCCATAATTTGAGGGGCCCAGTAGAAAATAAATATATAGGACCCTTTCCTCAAAAATATGGAGACTTTCAAAAAAAAAAAACAAGGGTGGGCCACGGTGGCTCATCAGGTAGAGTTCTCACCTGCCATGCCGGAGACCCAGATTTAATTCCCTGGTGCCTGCCCATGTAAAAAAAAAAAAAATTATTTGGACTTTTACAATGGTAGCATCAGAGCATTGAACAAGCACAGGGCTCTTAACAGTTTAGAACCTAACTCATGTGATTGTTTCAAATAATAAATGAAATTCTGTATTTCCAGCCCTTAGAGCAATGTCTAGCAAAGAGTAAATACTCAGTATTATTAGTGTAAGCTGTCGCTGTTATTACCACATGTTTGCTGAAGTAATAAAGGGAAGCCCAGCTTCTGCATAGCCCTTTTGCCTCTTCAAAATGCTTGGAGGGCCATTTTCTCATGTGGTTTCATAGATAGCTCTGTGAAGCAGGAAGGGCAGCTTAGCTTAGTTCCACAGCTAAGAAACAAGAGGCTCAGAAAGTGTTTGTAGCTTTCCAGAGGCCACACACTAGGAATTTCTGAAGTCAGTCTGGTATCTGGGATCCCCTAGCCCTGTGTTCTTTCCACCAGGTACCCCTGCTCCAGCTACATCTGACCCTGACAGAATTACCCTGTGGACAGCCTTTTACTTCTGACATAGTCAAAACCCAACCATCAGGATCAGCGTACAGCCTTATTTTGCATAGAGATCCATACCAGAGGCTCCCTATTCATTCTCTCAGGTTATCATGCACCCCATGACTTGCATTATTATGTAGCCATGTCTTCTGAACAAATCATAGACTACCTAAGAAGAAAGGGCCCAGGAGAATAGCACAGTGGATGGTCAGCACACAAACCCTAGAGTCAGACAAGGGACTTCGAACCCTATCATGCCACTTAACAGTTTGGGCAAACACTTAATCCAGATTTTTTTCAGCCTGGGTACTATTGACATTTTGAGCTAGATAATTCTTTGTTGTGGGAAGATGTAGGATGTGTATCAGTATCCCTGGCCTCTACCTACCACATGCTAATGGCACCCACTTCATCCCCCAACTGCAATAACCAAGTATATCTCCAATATTGACAAATGTCATCTGTGGACAAAAATCATCCTCAATTGAGAACCACTGGCTTGACCCATCTGCACTTCAATACTCTCAACTGCAACTTGGAGATGATAATGATAAAAAGACCTGCTTCATTGGGTTCTGAGGATTAAATGTAATGACCACATACTGCTGTGGCACAGGTCTGTCATGCAATTAGATGGCCACTAAATGTTAGCTGCTATTATCATGGCAATACCAGCTAAGGAAGAGGGGAGTTTTCAAGAGCTCCATCAACTCCCTGAATTTGGGGTTCAGAATTCAATTTAGCAAATTGGCACTGAAGGTCCATTTCTACAGGTATTTTGCAAGGAACTGGAAATTAAAGTTGAGCAAAGCTTGCATCCTACCTTCAAGGAACTCCCTACCTGGTGAGAAGCTCACACTAGACCCAGCTTAAATCCTAGCTCTACCACTTACATATGTGACTCTGGGCAAATCTGCTTTGCTTCACTGAGCCTCCATATCCTCATCTCTAAAATAAAATCCCTAAGAGGTTAGTCTTAACCACCCGGCTATACTGCCTCCCCAAAACACCCAGGTCTCTGATTGCCTGTCTGATTCCCTTTCCCCTCATCATGCTACCTACAGACTGAGTCCATGCCACTTCCCAGTGGAAGCTGCTCTCTCTTTCCCAGAGAACATTTATACTTGTCCAAGAGGCACTAAGGTGCAGTGATTTGGGGTCTGAGTGCTGCAGTCAGGTGGACCCATGCTCCTGGCAGTTACTTCATTTATCTCATTCCTCAGTTTATTCACCTCCAGGATGGGGCTAACAAGGCTGCCTATTCCATAGAGCTGTTGGGTGTACAAAACTAGATCATTCATGTAAAACACTGCAGAGAGCCCAGAGCGGAGGAAGCACTCACTACCCCATCACCATGGTAACAGAGGTGTTGAGAAGGGGGAGAGGATGCTGACCAAACAGCGGGACAGGAGGATGTGACTCTCCAGGGCCTGATCCAATAGCCTTTGGAGAGCTGGATGCGGAAGCCTGGAACTCCATTTCCTTCCAATCTTTTGGGCATAACCTGCAAATATTCCAATGCCAAAACCTCCTCTCTATCCCAGAGCTTCTCAAGCCAATAGTAGCAACTTTCTCCCAGGCCTTCACCAAACGATGCAAGTGGATTAAAATATGCATATGTATATATTTATGTGGATGAGAAAGGGGTAAGGTACAACTTCTAGTCAGAGCCTAAATTTCCTGCCTCGAAAAGCCAGCTGGAGAGCAGGAGTTCTAACAGAAAACAGCCGCACAATTAGCTGGAGTTCTGTAGCTGTCTGCAGCAGACTGCTTCCTCGGATGTCTCGATAGGTGGTCTCCCAGTTCATCAGTTCATAAATAAGTAATTTGAAATGTGTTCCTGGGGGAAATTTTCCTCCTGCTCTCCCCAACAGACTGTACGCATCAGTTTTCCCATTCTCCAGGTAGCTGCCGTCCTCATTTATAACGGCCAGAGGAACTACGCTGTTCTAATTCCTGCTTCACTACATTGTCTAATGTGGGTTTGCACCAGTCTCACAACTCCACATTTCTTTACATTGATAGGAAGGATAAAAAAAAAAACTGTCCATATATTATTTATTAGCACTTTGGAGGTAGCTTTGCTGCAGGTTTAAATGGAATATTTTTACATACAAAAACCCGGTGGGCTAGTTGAGCTCTGGACAGAGGTTTCGGAATGTCGGTGATCAGATCTCCAGGGGCAAGCACAGGTGCACAGGGCAGGCACACACATACACACATGCCACACACTCTGCATCCTTCCAACCCCCCCCCCCCCCACATGCACACACACGGAACCAAACCATCACCACCTATCTTATCCCTTTTACCTCGTTTCCTACTCTCACCACCCATTTAGATTGGCAGATAATCCGTACACATTGTGATGCATGTTTCCAACCCTATATTTTTCCACTCTAGAAAATGCACAACCAGATCAAAAGCACCTGGTGACTTAGGAATACCAGGGTCTCCCACTGGCAAAGCTAATGGAGTCACTAATTTGCCTGGCCAATAAAACCAATGATTTCTGTGCTAAAAGCCTTGAGTGAAGCCTCAGGGGCTTGCTTAGGGGCACTGGAGGGGGGCTAGTTTCCTCTTAGCCAATAACCTAATTATTTTTTTAAAGCACTAACTGTACCTTTCATTATAATAATGTATATAATTGACTTTACTGATTATGTCTTTCATGGCATCTATTAGTCACTGGGAACTATATTTACTTCTTTTTGTTTTTATGATTGTTTAGCTTTGGGGTCTCATAATAGGTAATTAATAAAATATGTTAATCTGAGAGTCATTTACCTAATGAGATCTCTAGGAACACTTTACTCTCTTGATAAAGGAATGGTCCTCAGAAGGCCTTTGTGAAAGGAAAAGCTTTCCTGTGAAATCTTGGCACAACCTGAAGCCTAAACTCAGTTGTTTGCTTTTTTCCTTAGCCTCTGGACAACCGGACACTTTCATCAAAAGAAAATAAAAGTGAATGACAGTGGCAAGGGCTATACAGTTTTAGACAAAATTATCTTTTTCTCTGGTCTGGTAGCAAAAAACAACCATTCTGTTAGCCACTGTGGAGCTGAACAGCCATCTTTTGGATAGCTCTTTAACAAAGAGGCTCTAGTTTAAAAGAATAGCAACATTACTGTTGTGCAAGGAGAAGCACAATAAAAAGGGCAAGATGAGGGAAAAAAGAAGAGAAAGAGAGCTAAACAAGGACAGCTTCTGCACTAGAGGAAGACTTGGGGCACAGAACGTACTATTGGATGGGCAAGGGAGGCAAAATCTAGGGATGGTTTTCTCAATACAAGAACAATTCACTTGCATCTGTGTGGGCCTCCAGTGTACCGGTGGCAACCTCAGCTCATCTCCTGGGAGTCTGGTCCAACAGGATTGAGGATATCTGCAGCAGAGAGTAGATGTCAAGTAAAGGGACTGCAAGCAGACAGCCGCCTCATGTGCAGTGCTGCAGCTGGGAGTGGGTGACCTTGGCCACATCATTTCCTTGCTCTGTACCAAACTTCTTTAATCTATAAGATGGGAATGGACTATATAGGACATATCCCATTGGGCCCTTGAGAGGATTGAGAGAGACATGCTGTAATGCTGGCACACAGTACTGGGCAAACACCAGGGTTTCTCAACCTTAGCACTTATTGACATTTTGGGCCAGATAATTCTTCATTGAGTGGGGAAGGGGACTGTCCTGTGCATTACAGGATGTTTAACAGCATCCCTGGCCTCTACTCAAAAGATAACAATAACACTCCCACTGTTCTCAGTTGTAATAACCAAAGTTGTCCCCAGACATTGCTCAAATATCCTCTGAGACGAGTGGAGGTTGGGCAAAATCACCCCTGCTGAAAACCGTTGGCCTACACTAAGGATTCAACAAATGCCATCTGTTTCAGTTTGCTAAAGCTGCTGGAATGCAGCATACCAGAAATGGGTTGGCTTTTTGAATGGGGATCAATTCGGTTACAAATTTATAGTTCTAAGGCCACAAAAATGTCCAAATCAAGTCATCAATAAGAGGATATCCTCACTGAAGAAAGGCTGATGGCATCCAGGGTTCCTCTTTCACATTGGAAGATACATGGTGATGTTTGCTGGTCCTTTTCTCTTGGCTTCTGGTTTCAATGGCTGTCTCCAAAATGTCTTTGGGTATTTCTTTCTCACTTAGCTTCTCCCCGGGGCATTTTCTTTCTCTGTCTCCAAACGTCTTTGGGTGCTCTCATAAAAGGCCTCAGGATTAAGACCTGCCTTGAATTGGATGGGTCACACCTCTATGGAAACAACCTAATCAAAAGATCCTTCCCACAGTAGGTCTGCACCCGTAAGAATGAATTAGAAGAAGTTGGTTTTTCTAGGGTTACATGACAGTTTCAAATCAGCACACCATCTTAGTAGCACAATAAGCTTTTCTGGGAATCAACTGACAAAACAGATGAGAAAACTACTTGGGGAAAAAAATGTAGCATGTTCTTACAGTGAACTCCTCCAACTCTTGTTGCATCACAAAGAACAATTCTAAACTTTGGTTTGAGTGAGTATCTCTCCCTGACATGTAGGAACCTCTCTCTAGACAAGGCCAATATCTCACGGGTAGGCAGAGGGCATTTACCTGGGCTGAAATGACTCCAGGCTATGGATTCCACACCAAGACATGCAAAAACCACCTCACATCCAGCTCAGGATCCTGGAGAGCCAAGTCAAGTCAAAACTGAAAGCCATCAATATGAAATAATACGCATATATAAAATATACACATAAATACACAACCACACGTATATATATGCTTCTGATATGTAAACAAAGAGACACAATAGCAAACTCCTTGTTGATTAAGGAGAAAATGAGAGTTCCTTATTTATTCAGAGCAAATCTGAATATCTACAATGAAGTCTAAGAAAGACATGCCCATTCTTTGACTCCTATGATAAATAACTTCCTCTGGAAATTCAGGTCCCAGATGCTTTTCTAATCCAGACTATTTCAAATTTAGAAGATAAGATGGGTTGAATTGTGCACCCCAATTTGGACATGTCCTTGGTGCTTGCCCACATTCTGGTGGGTGTGGACCCATTACAACCAGGATTTCTTTAAGACGTTACTTCAGTTCAGGTGTGACCCAACCAAAGCAGGTTGGACTTCAATCCAGATTACTGAAGTCCTTTATAAACAGAGTGAAAATCAGACAGAGGGAAGCTACAGGGAGCAACCAGAAGGTGAAAGTCCACAGAACCCAGAATAGAAAGCAGAAAAGCTAAGGACCAAGGATCACTGGCAGCCAACCCTGGAATGCCACAGTCTTTTGGGACTAAGTATTGCCTTGCTGATGCCTAAATTTCAGGCTTCTCCTAGCCTCAAAACAGTGAGCCAAAAAATTCTTGTTGTTTATGCCAATCCATTGTATGATAATTGTTTTAGCAGATAGGGCTAAGACTGAAGAGCAAAAATCATTTGGAGTGGCCATGTTTTACCTGGTAAGAAAAAGAAGTGCTCATACATGGGTTACAGGCCCTGTGAAAGGCTCTTTTTACATACGTCATCTCATTTAGCAAACTATAGCCTGCCAATTTTAGCGATCATTGGATTCGCTTCGCTCTGTAGAAAAAGAAAACAGAAATCATCCATTTGTATACATAAGCATTCCCAGAAAAACACCCGTACTTAATACCAGAGAAAACCACATAAACGTAAAGACAATCACCCAAACATGCGTTCACAAAACCCTCTAATGCTCTCACTTGAAAATAAATACTTGATGACACTTAGATTTATTAACTGGATTTCCCAGTAATGGGGAAAAGCCCAAGCCTGAGGCACTAGTAGAACAGGGGTACACAAAATAAAAATTTCAAATAGAATTTGCTATTTGAAAATCATTAGTGTAGTCATCATCAGAAAAATGGTTCTTTATTTGACTTCCTCACATTCGTACCGCTTTTATTTTCAATTATCTGCATTGGGGGTCAGGAGAGGTCAAATAATTGATTGAGGTATTTAGGCCTTTAAAATCTAACTGCACACCCAAGACACCTAAACATTCACATCTAAATTATGAAACATGGAAACCCATGCCTGCTGATAGCAGTACCCCTCAGCAGTACACTTGGGATGGTGTAAAGGGCTGGGCTGGGGAAGCCAGGGTGCCTGGATTCTAATACAAGACTTCCACTTACTCCTCAGGGATACCTTGTTCAGATCTCAGCCTCCCAATTGCTAAAAAAAAAAAACAAAAAACCAAGATGGTGGAATTTACATGATTTCCATAGCTTGCTGCGACTGCCTTTGAATTCCACCCCTTGCCCAAAGTCATGTACAGCTGATGGCCAGTAGAGAGAGAGACAGAACTGGAAGTAATTCCCCCTCCTATTACAAGGCCTTTTCCACAAAGTTAAATACCCAAGTCCCTGTCCTTCTCTTTCCTCACCCGTCTCCTCATTACTATGCATCTCTTCTCTCATCTCCTGTACAGCCAATCCACACCCCCTCTCCCCAAGCCCTCAGCTTGCACGGCAGGTAGTGCAGGAAAAGACAGCGATGAGGAAAGACAGTCGGGCACATTGAAGGGGTTACTTTGCCCGGGGACCCCTTTATCTGAAGTTGTCCTCAAAAGCAGAAATGAGTTGATTAGCATTTTCCCACTGAAGCATGCAGAGTAGCTGAGGAGTGTTTCTCATTACCAAGCACCGGCTTCTCTGGTTTGCCTGAGGCCTTCTCTGAGGCTGTAGCAGCTCTAAAAACACCTGTATGCTCCCCCATTTAAATACATGCTTCAGACAAATCTTTTTGGGGGTTTCAAAAGAGAAAGACTAATGCTTTCTCTCTGCGGCATACATTATCCTTCCTGTGAATGCTGAAAGCAGAAATTAACCCTCTCCAGTCTGGTTCATTTCTAATCTGTCTATCCATGCAGGGTCTTCACTCCATGGACTGGCAGTTAACAGCTCTGACCTTTGATCATTCATTCATTCATACAGTCATTCATTCTTCTCTGTGTACAGGTGAGCCATGCTTGGCTTCCCATAGCCTACAGAGACAACTTTGACAAGCTCCTGTTTTCACATCACTCATAGCCTAGCTGAGGAGATACGGTGACTAGATGTACCCAAGTGCACCCAGATGTTATCTGGGGACCTCACTGCGTCTCAGAAGTTGCCTCTGATAGTTTCATGGCTTGTTTGAAGGCACAGTCTTCCCCACGCTTTCTGCAAATTCCTGGTAAAGAATTGATTAGGTATCAGCATCTCAGGGCTTTAAGATCATTGCCAAAGATCCAAAGATAGCAGAAGGGAATCGTATCACATACTACCTAGCTATCCACCTTACACTCCATAGTCCAGAAGTTCAGCTCTCCAAGAGGTGACACCCCACAGTGTACTATCCCCTGTGAAGTGTAAGCCCACCTCCCCCTCTCCACCCACACCTTACCCTGTTTCTCTTATAGCAAACACACTCACCTATTCAGTCTTCCCTCCCCAGTAACCTGAAAATGTGGAGAATAACACTTTTTTCTCCACCCTTTACTCAAATAGTTATATTGTAAAGGAGAAAATGATAGAAGCTATAAGAACATGCCTAACCCCTGGCAGACATTAAAAAAATATGCTGAATGAACATGTGTTGAAGGAGAGGACCGGAAAAGTCAATGGATGTTCATGGAGGGAATGTTGGCATTCATGAAAGTTTCAAAAAAGGCTTTTCTCCAAAAGAATGTAGTGGCACAAAGAGCAAGCACTACCTTCTGTTACCCAAGACCTTTCTGACCCTCATCTGTGTATGCTTCCTTTGCTCCATTCTCATACTGGGCATCTGCCCCAGGTCTTCATGAAATGCAAGAAAGACGAAAGGAGCTTAAAGATATGAATGCAGGAAACAGGAGTCATAAAATCCTAGAGAACCCAAGCAAAAGGAAATCTTGAGCTCATTTACCCCAACACTGTGGATTCATGAAGGGGTAAATAGACTTTTACAAGGTCACACAGCACATTCCTGGGTGATAATGCACTGGCAGAGAAATCCAGTCCTCCGGTCTGTTTGATTTGACCTTGTAGAGTGGGCTTTTTACTTTCTTCATTTAAATTAGTGACCAATATTTTCAAATGAGGAAACTCTACATAAGAATCCTGAAAAATCAGAGGTCTGGAAACGCTGGGCTTGCATTTCTGCACAGCGGCAATGGGAGCTGAGTGGCTACAGCTCCTTTAGATAGGACATGGCTCTCCTGTTTGCACAGTCCCCTCCCCCCCCCCCCCCCCCCCCCCCGCTATCAAGTACCCAGCCAGTCCCCTCACCTCCATCACAGGCAGGGTGCCTGTAGGCTTTAAAACTGATAGCCCTGTACAGTGAGCTTCCTGCTTCTGGCCAAGGTAAAAGAAAAAAAAAAAATTAGCAGGACTGGGTTCAGGTAGCTCTGTATGGGATATGATTCTGGAAGAAGCAAGAATTTGGAAATTCTCCTTTCATGCACCAAAAGTTAATCATTATAGTAATAAATACAAGCAAACCAAAAAAGAAAGCATTCCCATTTTCTCTTACTGCCTGAAATTCCACTGTACCTTGGGTTAAGCATTGCAGTCTTCTAACATCTTGGATTTGGAAGAGAAGTGATGAAGAAAAAGGAAGGAGCAGTGATTAGCCCACACCTTCATCTACTTTAGTTTTTCATCTGAGGGCATTCTTGGGACAACCACCCTCAGACCCTCTGCATGCTCCCACGCATGCACGGTGTGTGCAAGCACACAGACACACACACACAATACCCCCCTCTCGTTTTCTCTTTCACTTATAAAAGCCACATACTAAATGGTGTTGAAATCTGATTCAACCACCCCGAAACAAAAATTTCCCCTTGGAAAAGAAGAAAAGAAAAATAATTATCATAAATTGAAAACACAGAACAAATAAACCTCTTTGAAGATGAAAAAGTGACCATTTCTTCTTGAGGGTCAAAGAGAGTGTGAACCAAAGGAATGGACTTCCAGAGTTCATGCACACTGCATTTTGCTTACAGAGAGACAGAAGGTTTATGAACACAGGGTAGAAAGAAAGAGATGGAGGAAACATTGTCATTCTAGCAGGGACCATTTTATTGTGATGTCAAGATAGTGGTCAAGTAAATACCAAAATACCATGTCCGGAATTTTAACAAGTATTGCTCGTTTGTGGGTTCCTATTGTGAGTTCTGGGAAATGGAAAGAAATTGTAATAAAGTGTGTCTTTTCAAATGGCAGGGAATTTGGCTTCTGATGGCTCCTATTTTCTGGCATCATTTTAATTAGGAAAGCAAGAAAGTTCCAACGCCCCCCACTCTTGTGTCCTAAGCAAGAGTTTCACAGAGAACTGGCAACTAACATCATTTTGAAAGAGCGAACTTCTTTCCCTCATAAGCATTCCTCCAATCCCCAGACAATACCCCTCCTTCCTCCCACATTAACTAACACACGCAACTTTCTAGCTCACACCCTCCCCCAGCCCACACTTTTTTGCTCCAAAATGTATAACATAATTGTGAAGGCTAATTATCAAATAATGCTTAAGCCTTTGGGAGCAAGATAGGGGGTTCTAGAAATGTTTTAAAAAGTCCCCAGGCTGCAAGAGAAACGTGATTAACTGAAACAAAGATGCCTCGTGAAAAGTTTCCTATCCAAAGACAGTTTTTAGATATTTTTAAATATATACACACACACACACACCCTGATCAAGATGGCAGAGTGAGATGCTTCAGCGTTCCGACTCCCACAGAAGTTTTGAGCAAGCAAGAAAAATCTTTCATAAAGCTCCATAAAACAGATAAGGGACTGTAGTAATAAGGTGAATGTCAAATCAAAGAAAAGGCCACTTCACAGTGTAGCATGTCACGGCATCCTGGCTGGCCCTTCTTTCATACCTCACATACTTGGCCCAGAACTGGCTGCGCTCCCAGTGTGGATTCTTCCCAGTTCTAGGGGGAGCACACTAATTCTCGTGTATATACCAGAAGCATAAAGGAATGGTCCAATCTGTCTGTTAGTGGTCTGAGAGTCTTGCCATCCCAGAACTTGCCCTGCCTGTAGAAGGCTGTTCACAGAGCTCTCCTATAGAAAACTGTGGGAGAATAATCAAATGGCTGCCTGAGGACTACTGGCTGTAGGACATATGGTATAGTGTTCAGGATGTGAGGAAACTGCTTCCTATGGAAGAGGAGACTTTCATATTTGCGTACACAGATTAATTCCCAGGACCACATGCACATGTTTTAAACAAGATGCCTATGCAGAAAGGATCAGATTGGCTCTGTACTTTGGCCTCAAACCATTCTCTAAACTCATTGTATGGATAAGCACTGAAGAAGAGAATACCCACAGGTCAATCTGCAAAGACTGGTGTAGTGATAACACTATTTCTAAACAACTGGGGATGGTGGTAAGCCTGCCTTCTTCAGGTACCAGAGCATACTCACACACATGGGTGAGTCTGCTTTCTTGGCCTGAGAAGATGTCTATGAGCCAGACCTCAGCTTCCATTGTCCTGCTCTGAAAGTGATTTTCTCTTCTATCTGTCCCTTTCATGTCCCTTTTATTCCAAGCCGGCAATGGTTTCCTTCATACAGATCTCACAATAAAACTTGCCAGTTTCCCATGTAGTACACAGGGGTCCAAACCAGCAGACAAAAGAACTTTCCACAAATCCTTTCTGGAGAATTGCATTCCCAATCTTGACTTTCACTGAAATGGCTGACTGGTTCCGTGATCAGAGAAACTCTCTACTGGAGCATTATTCTCTGGGAACTCACTTTCTGAACACTCAAAATTTTCCAAATCACCTATTTCTGGTTTCTTTGTGCCCAGGAGTTCAGTTCTTAGTTTATTTCTTTCCTCTCACATTTTTCTATAAGCAGCAAGAAGAAAACAGGCAGCATTTTCCACATTTAGCTTGGAAATTTCCTCTACTATATATTGGGAGCAGATAATTTGTTCTCTAGGCTTCACAATTTCAGAGCCAGAGAGGCAATGTGCCCCATGACAGATCACAACTCTAACTGATCTTAACGAGACTTTGTACTTAGCATTGTTACTGAAATGATTTAAGGTTTTTGGGATATTGTGATGAAATGGATGTATTTGCATATGGAAATAGCATGTCCTTTGGGGGTCCAGAGAGTGAAATGTGGTGATTTGAAACTCTACATTTACCAGAAAAATCATGTTCTTAATGCTAATCCATTCCTGTGGCTGCAAACCTGTTGTAAGTAGGTTTTCATGGGGTTACTTCAGTTAAGGCATGGCCTAGGGTGGGGCTTAATGCTTTTACTAGAGTCTTTTATAAATGGGATGGATACAATGAGAGAAAGTCATGGAAGCAAAAGGCTGAACATCATTGAACCTGGAAGAGAAGGGAGAGACCAACAGACAATATCATGTGCCTTGCCATGTGACAGAGGTATCTGGGATTGCCAGCAGTGTGTCTTAAGGAAGAAAGCAACATTTTGATGATGGCTTGATTTGGACATTTTCATGGCCTCAAACTGTAAGCTAATAAATTCCCGTTGTTAAAAGCCAACCCATTTCATGATATATTGCTTTCAGCATCCTAGGAAACTAAAATAACAGGGAAAAGTGTTTTCTTTTCCCTTCATTTGTTAGCTCCTGGAATTCTAGGTAAACCCTATTATAACACTGCCTGGATATAAGCTTAAGGAACAGACATCTCGGAGTCTAAGTTTCAGTAACAGTAAATTAAAATATCAAAATGTCCAGGGTTCAACAAATGATTACAAAACATATAAAGAAACAGGAATTGATTGCCCAGGCAAAGGATAATATTAAAGCATTAGAAACTATTGATTTGAAGGATCAGATCTGGGACATATCAGACAAAGACTTTTTAAAAATGGTCCTACAAATAACAAAAGAATAAATAAACAAATAATAAATAAAAATGGTCCTAAATATGCTCAAAGAGCTAAAGGAAATCATGGACAAAGAACTAAAGGAAATCAGGAAAATAATAGATGAACACAAAGAGAATATCAATACAGACATGGAAATTATTAAAAGTAACCAGAGCTAAAGACCACTGTAACAGAAAGTTAAAATTCCCTGGAGCAATTCAACAGCAGATTGGAGCTGGCAGAAGAATCAAGGAACTTGAAGATAGAACAATAGAAATCATCCAGCCTGAGGAGTAGAAAGATGAAAGAAGAAAGAAAAGGCAGGAGAATCTGAGGAACCTGTGGGACACCATCAAGTGCCAACATACACATCATGGGAATTCCAGAAGGAGAAGAAAAATAGAAAGGAATAGAGGGACTATTCGAAGAAATAATGGCTGCAAACTTCCCAAATGTAACAAAAGTCATGAATCTACACATCCAAGATGCTCAACAAATTGCAAAGAGGATAAACCCAAAGTGTTGAATGCCAAAGATGAAGAAGGTATCCTGAAAGCCATGCAAGAACATGTCAAATACAAAGGTGTGTCAATAGATTAAGAACTGACTTCTCATCAGAGCAAGAAGACAATGCTGAAATGCTTAAAGTGCTGAAAGTTAAAAAAAAAAAGCAAAAACTACCAACCAAGAATTCTATATCCTACAAAACTATCCTTCAAAAATGACGAAGAGATTAAGACATTCCCAGATAACAACAGCTGAGGGAATTTATCAGACTAATCTAGCCCTATAAGAGATGCTAAAAAGATTTCTGCAAATTTAAAGAAAAGGACAACAGATAATAGATTGAAAGTCCACAAAGAAATAAAGCTCTCCAGTAAGAGTTCTGATATGGATAAATATAAATGTTAACACTATTGTTGACATTTTGGTTTCTAACTCTACTTCTTACCTCCCACAGGTTCTAAACAGCCAAGTCATAAAAATGTAATGATAAATCATTGGTTTGGGTCTCATAATGTATAAACACGTAATTTTTGACAAGAACTACATAAAAGTGAGGTGAGGGGAGTATAGGAACATAGTTTTTGTATGCTACTGAATTTAAGTTGATATCAAAGCAAATGAGATAGTTACAGATTTAGAATATTTAGCATTCTGGCTGTAGGGTTTTTATTTGGGGTTATGGGAAAGTGCTGGTAATAGATGGTGGTGGGTAGCCTGACACTGTGAATGTGATTAACCCTATTGAATGGCATGCTTGGGAGTGGTTGAGAAGGGAAATTTATGTTGTATATCTATTTCCACAATAAAAAAGAGCAGCTAAAGAGACAGTGACAATTAAAAGAAATACATGATCCTGAATGGGATCCAATAAGAGAAGAGAGAAGGCTCAAAGTGGCATTACTGGGACATATGAAAAAAGTAGAATATAAACTATAAGCCTTATAGCAATGCTCAATTTCTTGAACTTGATAACTGCACTTAAGGTGGATACATAAGTGACTACACTTGTTCTTAGAAAATATACACACCAGCAATAAGTGTTCAAGGAGCATGACATATATAATCTACAAAGTGTTCAGAAAATGAACTGATAGACAGAAAGACAGATAGATGGATTGCTAGATTGATGGAGAGACAGAATGATATGGCAATTGTGACAAAATGTTAAAATTGGTGGATCTGGATATCTTGCAGGATAAGGGTATGTTGGGAGTTCTCTGCATGGCTTTTGTATTATTTTTGTAAGTTTCCTGTAAATTTGAAAGTATTTCAAAATAAAACGTTGGAAATTAATATATATTGCACATATGTAAGTAATATAGATACAAATGGTATCATATATATATATAGTATATATATTTATATATATAAATGTACATTTTTAATAGGTCACAAGGATTCTTTGACATTAAAGGGTGAGTTTTTTAAAGAGATGAATAATTTGAAGTTGATTCATCCTTTCCCTGATACAGGGAGATCCACCAGGAATTTCTATCCACCTCCTCCTTCCCCTGAGAGAAGCCTTCAGCTGGCTCTGGAAGGTGGGAGGAGAAGGCTGCCTCTAGGAAGAGGGAAAGGAAGAACAAATCTGCGTGAAATAATCTTTTTCCTGGTCCGAACTTGAGCAGATAGAGCCTGACAGATGTAGTCTTTATGATGGAATAAAATAGGCTCACAGCAGTGGTCTGCACACACGAATGTCACATTTTATGAACTACCTTATTGCCATGCTACATGCTGCAGTGAGGGGAGCTGGGTAGACCAAGAGGTTGAGAGACAACAACTCAGCCTCCCCCACCTCCTGTGCCCCCTTCACCCCAGGCACAGACACTGGTTTTCTGCCTGCATCCTTGGAGAGGAAGAAACAGCAGCCATGGATACACCTGCTGTGTGTGTCCCATGCTCATTTGTGATGCGTGGAGATGTTAAAAATAGCACCACAGCTGGTCAGATTTCAAGTGTCCTGGGACCTTGAACAGTTATAGAGCAGAAGAGGTTTTGGGGATAGGGGAAGAAAGAGGAAGGATTCAGGGAAAATGTGCATAATAACCACCACAGCACAGAAATCAGGGCTCCTCACTCCTTCCTTAGGAGAAATCAAACCCAGAATGCTGATTCTGTGCACGACATTCCCCGTGGTGGGAAGGTAAACCCATCCATGAACTTATGGTCAGAAAAGTGAAGCAGGTCCATTCTGAGATGGAGTCCCCCGATGAGAGTCTCATGAGAATCAGTTTTGACTGGGGAGGATATGATATTCATGATCACCAGGGACTTACTTTCTAATTGGACAGCAAGTTCTACTAGTGTTTGCTTTACACCCTCTGGGAACTCTTGCCTCTTGGATGGTACTTGAACATGAATGGGGAATTCTGAGCAAGAAACAATAAGAGTCAGGGACAGAGGTGTTGGGGCTCGTCTCCGCTGGGTTACTGGGCCAGGCGCCAGTCAGCCATAGCTAGGTCTATGACACCTCTTAATTTGCACTCATTCCTCCACTGTGATGCCATGCCGTGAAAATTAGCTTAAGTTACCTCTGGAATGTGGATCACATTCCAGAGAATGGGAGAACCATGGTGCATCTTTCTGGACCAATACTTCTTTTGTTGGGGCAAAGTGGGAAGAGAGATTGTGTTCTTCTTAGAAAGTGGACACAAATGTAGAGTAAGCTAGAAAATTCAAACCTATTTTTAAGATAAAATATTAGTCTTCAACAAAATTGTAGCCTTACAGGAGACTATTTTGAGCTTTAGCCCTATAATCTCCCTGGAAATGAGTTCACCCCCCTCTGTTATTAGGGGTTCTTTGGTGGGAATAGCTTTATAAAAAGTGAGTAATGGTGTATCTATTTGCTAATGCCACAATAATACCATATAACAAGCCACTCATAAACTCTGTGGCTTAAAGCAATAAGCATTTATTTAGCTCACAAGTCTGTGGGTCAGGGGCTGTTTGGATGGGGCAATTGGGTTGTATGTCTCTTGTCCTCCATCAGATTAGCTTGTATTGCTTGCATTATGAAGGAAAATATATAAGTGCTTCAAAAAGAAACACTTGAAGGTTTTTCAAGGCATTCTTGTGATCTACCAAAGACAGAGGGCACAGACCAACTCTTAGGAGTCTTAGGACCTGCTCTCTAGTCCAAAGTCTGGTACAACTTGGACAAGACACTCCACATCCATGGGCCTGGATATATGCAAATAGAAAATATAGAGACTGGACCAGATGTACTTTATAGCCCTCTCATTCTCTACACATTCAGAAATCCAATACTGATGCTCCCTTAATGTCACAGGTCCAGTAACAGCCCCTAATGATATTCACATCCTAATCCTCAGGACCTATGTTATGTTACATGGCAAAGGAGACTTTGCAGATGTAATTAAGTTGAGGATCTTGAGATGGAGAGAGGACCCTAGGTCATCCAGTAGGTCCTAAATGTAATCACAGGTGTTTTTATAAGAAGGAGGCAGAGAAAGATCTGACTACAGAAAAGAGAAGGTAACGTGAGGATGTGATGATGGGAGTGGAGGGATGAATTTTTAAGATGGAGGAAGGGGCCATAAACAGGCAGCTCCTAGAAGCTGAAAAAGGCAAGGAAGCAGATTCTCCCCACAGAGCCTCCAGAAGGAGCCAATCCTGCTGATCCCTTGACCTCATCCCAGTGAAACTAATTTTGGACTTCTGATCTCCAGAAATGTAAGAGCATAAATTTGTGTCCTTCTAAGCCCACTAAGTTTGTGGTGATTTGATACAGCAGGAACAGAAAATTAATACACTTCAGAAACAAAAGACCAGGGCAAAGGGATCAGCAACTGTACACTATTATTATATACCACTTTACTTTGAACCACATGGAATGTAGGATGTTTGGGGATAGTTATGCTCTTTCTCCTCCTTTAAATATGATTCTATTAAATGGAATTATTCCATTAAGCCACAAAACACGCATTGCTCAGACTGGCTTCTGCACCTCTGCTGTATCATTCCCCTACCTAAAAGGCCTTCTTCACAATGTGAGGTTCTAGGATGAAACAAAGAAAGAAATCTCCTCGTACTGGTGTTTTTACTAAAATGATGTTTCTCTGTTCCTAATCAGTTTCAAGATTTTGAAAATACAAAGAAAGTGTTTCTCATCCCATAAATAAATGAGATTCTCACCTCCTGTGTCAATCTCTGATTTTTATACTGCATGATCTGAGAGGCAGAATAAGTCTCAGGGCACCAAACTGTCTTTTTTAGTAGCCTGCTAATGTACTATAATGCACTCTATTCATTGGAGATTATAGTTTAATTTCTTCAGTGCCTCTTAATAAAATGAAAATAATATATAAAACCATTGTCAATCATAAATCCCAAATCATAAATCAGTTTTAAAATAGCTGCATTTGCCCAGACCTCTTATGAACTAGCAAGAAAATCAAACATTTGAAATTTATATTAAAGAGTCAACCAGAAGATGGATGGAGAACATCTAATGTACAGCAAGTAGGAGAACTTAAAGAAAAAATTAAAGGAACAGAGGAAACTCAAGGAAACAGAATACCAGAAACTGTAATTGAAAAAAAATTTCCTAACATAAAAAATTATTCAAAACTACATAAATCAGAAGAATACATGTATTGACAAAACAAAAGAATACATATACATGAGAATATTGACCCAAAACCAAGACATACCCTAGTAAAAATATTGTAATTAAATACGAAAAAAAAATTCCTTTAGCTTCTAAGCAAAAGGATCATATAACTTACAAGGAAAATTATCATCAGATATTTGACAAATGCTTTATGCCTGAAGAAATTAGAATAATATAGTTAAGATACCCCAGAAGAGAATTGTGAACTAAGGATTTTATACACAGAAAAATCACAAACTTTTATTTTTTTATTTTATTTCTCTCTTTTTTTTTTAATCACAGACTTTTAATAACATGTGTTTTAGTTTGTTGAAGCTGCTGGAATGCAATATACAAGAAATGGGATGGCTGTTTTAACTTTTTTTGTTTTTGTTTTTGTTTGTTTGTTTGTTTGTTTTACATGGGCAGGCACTGGGAATCGAACCTGGGTCCTCCGGCATGGCAGGCGAGCATTCTTGCCTGTTGAGCCACCGTGGCCCACCCTGGGATGGCTGTTTTAAAGGAAATTTATTAAATTATAAGTTTACAGTTCTAAGGCCATACAAATGTCCAAACTAAGGCATTCTTGACTCAAGAAAGGGCTGGTGATGTTTAGGGTTTCTCTGTCAGCTGGGAAGGCACATGGTGATGTCTGCTAGCTTTCCCTCCTGGCTTCTTTCAAATGACTTCCCTGGGGGCATTTCCTTTCTGCATCTCCAAATGTCCCTGTCTGTGTCAGCTCTGAGCTTTCTCCAAAATGGTTCCTTCTTAAAGACCTCCAGAAAGCAATCTACCTTGAATGGGCAGAGACACATCTCCATGGAAACCACCTAGTCAAAAAGTCCCACAATTGGATGGGTCATATCTCCATGGAAACAACTAATCGAAGAGATCCCCCACCCAACAATATTGAAAGAGGATTAAAGAACATGGCTTTTCTGGGGTACACAAACAACAGTTTCAAACCAGCCCAACATGCAAATACTTAGGGTATATTGTTCCTGTGAGCCCTTCCTAAGGCATCTTCTAAGGAACAAGCTTCTGATAATCAAAATGACTAAAAACGCATCTATGGAGTTATTGTTAATAAATATTAAATATAAGGTAACTTTTAGAATAAAGACCAAATGAGAATTAAAAGAGAGATGCTAGTATGTAATGGCTACATGATTTTAAATGAAAATTTAGTAGAACTATAAAAATAGGGGGGTGGTGATTAGCATAGGCAAAAAAAACTTTTATATCCTTTCAATGATAATCATGTTAGTGATAAAACTAGTCTTATTATTCTAAGAATGCTGTATGTGTAAAGTAGAATAAAACAAGGAATAATTATGGAATATTCTAATTCTATTATCTCCTGTGTCTTCAACTACTCAGCCTTCAAGGATTTTTAGCATGAAAGAAAGAAGCTACTGATGTAGTATATAAGATGTTAAGTCAAAATCCTGTAATTCTGAATCTGAATTGGAAATATCAGCACAAATTCATAAAGTGATTATATATTCCATCTGTTTCCATTAAAAGGGCCTAGGAAAAAAAGCCGAGACAACAGCAATGAACATCTCTAATGCCCATATTTGGTCTTGAAATGTCATTTCCAATTAAAATAAACCAGAATATTTTAGAGAAATGGGTGATCCTAGGTCTGAGGCAGGAAAAGTACATGAAGAGCTTAGAACATCTCGACATACAGTTAGTCACAAGATCTCAGGAAGCACCTTGAAAGGTTTCACTGGCCAAAGAGTTGAGCTCTGCAATGGATTGAGACCCTTCAAATATATATAAATCCAAGAGTTCATAATAATCTGTTTTCTGTTTCTTGTTTTTTTTTTGCATGGGAAGGCACCAGGAACTGAACCCAGGTTTCTGGCATGGCAGGCAAGAATTCTGCCACTGAGCCATTGTTGTACAGCCCAATAATATATGTTTTAACATTATTTATTGTGAAATATAATATATATGCAAAAAAGTAATAATTTCAAAGTACATTTTAACAATTAGTTATAGAACAATTTCAAAGTTTGGTATAGATTACAGTTTCACAATTGCAGCTTTTTCCTTCTAGCTGCTAGACATATAAGAAATATCAATATAATGATTCAGAAGTCATACTCATTTGTTAAATCCTAACTTCTCTGTTATAACTCCTCCTTTTCCTGTGATCCTTCTCCAAATCTTTCGGGATATTGGGTTATGCCCATTCTAACTTTTTCATGTTGAAAAGGAGTGTCAACAATATAGGATAGGGGGATAGAACTAGTTGATGTTCTTGGAGAGACTGGTACCTCTGCATTGCAGAACTTATCTGGCCTAGGAAACACCTGAAGGTTTAGG
This sequence comes from Tamandua tetradactyla, assembly GCF_023851605.1. Lineage (NCBI taxonomy): Eukaryota > Metazoa > Chordata > Mammalia > Pilosa > Myrmecophagidae > Tamandua > Tamandua tetradactyla. The sequence goes on along the minus strand of NC_135346.1, from coordinate 39,355,579 downwards.
TTTCTGAAAAATAAACTTTATGCATGCAACTTTTGTAGGAATTTGGATAGAGCCCTGGGTGTTCTTTAGGGTAACAGGAATGATGTTGGTTGGGGTTAGGCAAACATTAGCAATTAGCAATACCTAGCTGAAGCTTGCTTAAGAGTAGCCTCTAGAACAGCCTCTCAACTCCATTTGAACTCTCTTAGCCACTAATACCTTATTTTGTTATATTTCTTTTTCCCCTTTTGGTCAGAAAGGCATGTCAATCCCATGGTGCCAAGACCAGGCTCACCCCTGAGAGTCATATCCCACATTTCCAGGGAGACTCATACCCAGAAATATCATGGCTCATGTAGTGGGGAGGGTAATGATTTTTCCTCGCAGACTTGGGCTTAGAGAGAGAGAAAGAGTCCACATCTGAGCAACAAAAGAAGTCATAATAACATATGTTTAAAAAAAACCTAATAGGTCTCCTTCTAAGGAGACAATGATCCAATTCATTATCTAAAAGACTGGGTAAATAAAATGATATAATCAAGCATTTGTCCTGAGTATCCTATATGAACTGTAGTACTGGGTAACAAAATAGTAGATGAGTCCAAGTGTTTCTTTATAAATGTACTCCAGGTAATGAATTAAAACATAAGATAGGATTAGTACTACTATTTTCAACTAATTCTCAGTGAATTATTGTATGCAAACATTACATGTCTCCTGATGAAAGACGCAAGGCACAATGCCACCAAAACTTTGCTAAAGGGATTGAACCTGTGTTGGATTAAACCTCTAGATCCAGCTACCAATTTCAGGAACTATAGAAGACTGAGAACATGTTAAACTGCACCATGAGTGGTCAGCAAAATACAAATCATAGAAAACTTGACAAGTCAAATGTCCCAGGTTGATCAACAGATAAATTGCAAGTAAAAGAAAGAAATGGAGGGTAAAACCAGAGATTAAACATGGCTTAAAAGATATGTCAAGTTGAAAATGTATTTAGACAAGACTAAACTATAGGGTTAGAAATGCACACTTGAGTGATAAAACTATAAATAAATACAAAACAGGATTTAATAAAGTCAGGAGAGTGACTACTCTTGGAGGGACGAAGGGAGAGGTTATAGGAGTAGCTGGCAATTCTATTTTTTAATTTGGTGGTAGTTACAACAATGTTCACTTTATAATAATCCAAAAATCTACATACTTGTTTTGTGTGGCTTTCTGTATTTGTGCTTATTTTTACAATAAAAAAGTAAATACTATAAAATAAAATAAAAAGTTTAACTACAATGTTTATTCATTTGTTCTTCATCTCTAGGCTGACTATTTTGTCTTGGTGGATAAGAAATTCGCCCCAAAGCAAGAGCTAAGTTTGCTCTGAATTCTGAAGAAACTAGGACATATCTAGTACCCAACAATGATCATTGAATTAAGCTCATATTAGAGCTCAGAAAACTTTTGTTTTTGTTTTTTTAATATGGGCAGGCACCAGGAATCGAACCCAGGTCTCTGGCATGGCAGGCGAGAACTTTGCCACTGAGGCACCATTGCCCACCCAAGATCGGTAAACTTTTGTTGAATGAACCCGTGAATAAGCGAGTCAATAGATAATGCAACTACCCCATGTTCTAAGTCAGCTTGCACACTACTATTAGGTACCTCTCTGTGGATAAAAATATCTTTAGATCTCTTTTACCTGTAGGAAAGAGCGTATCTTTTACATTTTGCCTTCTAGCTTCTTTCCCATAAACCAGTACCAATCTACCTTCCCAGTCTTACCTCAAATACTCTAGCCAAATATATCTACCCTTTCTGGATTCTGCCTTCCAGCTTTTCTCATTCTAACTATACCCCATACATCCTTTGATAGGCTTTCTCCTTTCTTTCTATCCACACAAATTCTACTCATCTTTAAGGCCTGACTCAAGTCCCATTTCCCCTCTAAAGTTGGTCCTTATCATTCTGTCTCTTTGTACTTTCTCTTTCCTTTGACCGTCAACAATGCCTATTGTCCCTGCTGAGCATTCAGCCCTTACTTGCACTGGTATTGTGAGAGAACTTTTTATCTGTATTTGTTTGGGGTCTGAAAATGTATTCTATACTTCCTAAGCCTGGAACTGTGACTAACACTCTATAGTGTTAGAATGTCTACCACCATATTTTGCATATAGAAGGGTCCTAATCAATATAGGATGGATAAATGGATTGATAGATGGATGAATGGGTGGACAGACAAACAGATTGATGGAAGAATGAACCAAATATTAGCATATATTTGGGAGCACTAGATAGATATGGATAGACATAAGACATGTAAGTTAGCATTCAGTGGAGGCAGAATTATAGGGGTCTCTTTGATATTGAGTATCTGCCGGTTGAGATGCTGACAGGAAAAAAAAAAAGGACACTGAGAGTGAATACAAGAATACTACTGACCAACTTCCTTTCACTCACAGCTTTGGACACATCCAGGCCCATCTGTAGCAGGTCACATGCTTAAATTCTGAAACTTCGAGGGAAAAATTTGAGTCCCACTATATATAATAATAATATTTTAAAATCACTTATGCCAAGTTTAGGGGTAGGCAAAACTAGTCAGTGAAGGGCTCTATTTTGGCCTAAAATCTAAGTAGGAGCAAATACCATGAAAAATAGAGGCCCTACCCATTAGTTATAAAGGTGACGTGTGAATAAAGAAGTAAAGGGTAGGCCCTTAAAACATTATCCATTGACACAAAGAGCACTAAGCTGAAGGAAATCCCTGCGCTGATGAGAACTCTAGACTGCCTGAACAGTACAGAGCTCAGGGTATGCTTCTGGTTTCCTAATTCCACCTAACCACAAGCCAGTCCTCCTTTCAAAGGAATGGCTCCAGAGAGACATCTGCAAGGACTCAACAGATTGGAGACAACTAATGAAAAGGAGTCTGTGACCTAAGATACTAGCAAATATAAATAAATAGTATTAGAGGTGGAAAGAATGGTAACCTTCTTTTCCTTCCAAGAAAACCAGGAAAGCTGAGAAATAACAGGGACAGAATTATCTTCCTTGTTTTATTGATGATAAAACTATGATTGAGAGACTCAGGCGAGCGCCTTGGGTGGAGTTGTCGGTGACTCGTCCTGCCTGCTGCGTTCATGGCCAGCATGGCAGTTTGGCTGTTGCATGGCCACGAGCTGCTAAGAAGACACTTTTCAACTTGCCTGTCTCCTTGGAAAGACATCTCCTCTTCATGCCTTAAAATCTTCCCAGGCAGAATCTGAACTTAATATAGCGAACAATAGATTACGCTATGCCCCTCTACAAACTTTTACAGAAGAGGAGATGATGATAAAGAGCATAGTTAAAAATTTTTCCCAGGAACAAATTGCTTCTTTAGTTTCAACAATGTATGAACATTCAAAAATGGAGAAATCAGTAATTCAAGGATTATTTCAACAAGGGTTGATGGGTATTGAAGTTGACACAAAATATGAAGGAACAGAGGCTTCATTTTTTGCCTCTGTCCTTGTGATAGAGGAATCGGCCAAAGTTGACACATCTGTGGCCGTCTTGTGTAACATCCAGAATATAATAATTAACACACTGATTAAAAAGCATGGAACAGAAGAACAAAAGGCCGCCTATTTGACCAAGCTGTCCACAGAAAAAATAGGAAGTTTCTGCCTTTCAGAGTCTGGAGCAGGTAGTGATTCATTTGCTTTGATGACCAGAGCCGATAAAAAGGGAAACTATTGTGTTAACAGTAGGTCAAAGGTGTGGATCAGTAATGCCAAGTATGCAGGGCTTTTCCTGGTGATGGTAAATACAGACCCTTCAATGGGATATAAAGGAATTACCTGCTTCTTAGTAGATCGTGAGACTGAAGGCCTTCATATAGGGAAGGCAGAAAACAAAACAGGGACCATAGCATCTTCCACCTGCCCATTAACATTTGAAGACGTTAAGGTTCCAGAAACCAATATCCTTGGACAAGTTGCACATGGATATAAGTACGCCATAGGGAGTCTTACAAAGGTAGAATAGGAATTGCTGCACAGATGCTGGAACTGGCACAAGGATGTTTTGACTGCACTATTTCATATGTTAAAGAAAGGATATAGTTTGGCAAAAGAATATTTGATTTTCAGGGGCTCCAACATCAAGTGGCTCAAGTGGCCTCCCAGCTGGAAGCTGCAAGATTACTGACATACAACACTGCTAGGCTTTTAGAAGCTGGAAGGCTAGTCATAAAAGAAGCATCTATGGTCAAAACCTATGCATCAGAGGTCACAGGACTAACCACTAGTAAATGCATGGAATGGACGGGTACAGTAGGCTACACCAAGGATTACCCTGTGGAAAAATGCTTCCAAGATGCGAAGATAGGTAAAATGTATGAAGGGACTTCAAACATCCAGCTGAGCACCATTGCAAAGCACATTGATGTTGAATACTGACATCCGTGGGGACAGGACACCTCTCTGATGTCGCTGGTGTAAAAGTTGGCATATTGTGTCTTGTTGAGACTAAACCTCCTTAGCACTGAATATTTTATTCAAGTCATTTGTGATGGTCCTTGGGGTTTTACATCATAAGAGACAAAGAAGGACACCATATACTAATTAAAGGGTCAATTCACTAAGAAGATATAACAATCATAAATGTTTATGCTCCCAATCAAGGAGCTCCAAAGTACATGAGACAGACACTGGTAAAACTGAAGGGAGTGATAGATGTTTCAATAATAATAGTAGGAGACTTCAATACACCACTTTCCTCTATAGATAGAACAACCAGACAAAAGATCAACAAGGAAATAGAGAAGTTAAATAACTTGATAAATGCATTAAACCTAACAGACATATATAGGTCATTGCACCCCAAAACATAAGGCTATACATTCTTCTCTAGTGCCCATGGAACATTCTCTAGATTAGATCATATGCTGGGGCACAAAACAGGTCTTTATGAATTTAAAAATATTGAAATTATTCAAAGCATTTTCTCTGATCACAATGGGATGAAACTGGATCTCAATAGCCACTAAAGAAAGAGAACATTTACAAATATATGGAGAGTAAACAACACACTCTTAAACAAGTGAATCAAAGAAGAAATTGCTAGAGAAATCAGCAGCTCTCTGAAGATGAATGAAAATGAGAATACAACTTATCAGAACTTACGGGATGTGGCAAAGGCTGTGTTGAGAGGGAAATTTATTACTCTAAATGCCTATATTAAAAACAAGAAAGCAAAAATCGAGGACTTAACAGCACACCTGGAGGAACTTGAGAAAGAACAGCAAACTAACCCCAAAGCAAATAGAAGAAGAGAAACAACAAAGATTAAAGCAGAGATAAATGAATGGGAGAACAAAAGAACAACAGAAAGAATCAATAAAACCAAAAGTTGGTTCTTTGAGAAAATCAATAAAACTGATTGGCCACTAGCAAGACTGACAAAGAAAAAAAGAGAAAGGATGCAAACAAACAAAGTCAGAAATGAGAAGGGGTACATTACCACAGACCCTGAAGAAATAAATAAATCATAAGAAGATACTATGAACAACTATATGCCAACAAACTAGACAACTTAAATGAAATAGACAAATTCCTAGAGACACACAAACAAGCTACACAGACTCAGGAAGAAACAGAAGATCTCACAAACCAATCACAAGTAAAGAGCTTCAGTCAGTCATCAAAAATTTTCCTACAAAGAAAAGCCCAGAGCCAGATGGCTTCACAGGGGAATTTTATCAAACATTCCAGAAAGAACTAACACCAATCCTGCTCAAACTTTTCCAAAAAAATTGAAAGAAAAGGAGTTCTACCTAACTCATTTTATGATGCTAATATCATTTTAATAGCAAAACTGGGTAAAGACACAATAAGAAAGGAAAACTACAGGCCAATCTCCTTAATGAACGTAGATGCAAAAATTCTCAATAAAATATTAGCAAATTGAATCCAACAGCACATTAAAAGAATTATACACCATGACTGTTTTAGTTAGGGTTCTCTAGAGAAACAGAATCAACAGGGAACACTTGCAAATATAAAATTTATGAAAGTGTCTCACGTGACCGTAGGAACGCAGAGTCCAAAATCCACAGGGCAGGCTGCGAAGCCGATGACTCCAATGGATGGCCTGGATGAACTCCACAGGAGAGGCTCACCAGCCAAAGCAGGAATGCAACCTGTCTCCTCTGAGTTCTCCTTAAAAGGCTTCCCATGATTGGATTTAGCATCACTAATTGCAGAAGACACTCCCCTTTGGCTGATTACAAATGGAATCAGCTGTGGATGTAGCTGATGTGATCATGACCTAATCCTATGAAATGTCCTCATTGCAACAGACAGGCCAGCGCTTGCCCAATCAGATGAACAGGTACCACAACTTGGCCAAGTTGACACCTGTCCCTAACCATGACAATGACCAAGTGGGATTTATACCAGGAATGCAAGAATGGTTCAACACAAGAAAATCAATTAATGTAATACAGCACATTAAAAAATCAAAAGGGAAAAATCACATCATCATCTTAATTGATGCTGAAAAAGCATTCAACAAAATTCAGTTCCTTTTCTGGTAAAAACACTCCAAAAGATAGGAATCAAAGCTAACTACCTCAATATGATAAAGGGAATATATGAAAAACCAATAGCCAGCATCATACTCAGTGGAGAGAGACTGAAGGCCTTCCCCCTAAGATCAGGTACAAGAAAAGGATACCCACCGTCACCACTATTATTCAACACTGTGCTAGAAGTTCTGGCTAGAGCAATCAGGCAAGACAAAGAAATAAAAGGCATCCAAATTGGAAAGGAAGAAGTAAAACTCTCATTATTTGCAGATGATATACTATACTTGGAAGATCCTGACAAATCTACAGCAATGTTACTTGAGCTAATAAACAAGTTCAGCAAGGTGTCAGGATATAAAATTAATGTGCAAAAATCAGTAGTATTTCTACACACAAGCAATGACCTAGCTGAGGAGTCAGTTAGGGAAAAAATTCCATTCAAAATAGCAGCTAAAAGAATCAAATACTTTGATTTTAGGAATGAACTAAACTAGGGACGTAAAGGACTTTTACACAGAAAAACTATATAACATTGCTAAAAGAAATCAAAGGAGACCTAAATAGGTGGAAAGACATTCCTTGCTCATGGATAGGAATGCTAAATATAGTTAAGATGTCAATTCTCCCCAAATTGAACTACAGATTCAACACAGTACCAATCTAAATTCCAACAACATACTTTGAAGATTTGGAAACACTAACTACCAAATTCATCTGGAAGGGAAAGAGATCCCGAATAGCTAAAAGCATCCTAAAAATGAACAAAGTGGGAGGATTAACACTCCCTGGCTTTTAAACCTATTATAAAGCCATAGTGGTCAAAACAGCATGGTACTGACACAATGACAGAAGCATTGACCAATGGAATTGAATCGAGAATGCAGAAATAGACCACCAAATCTATGGTCAATTGATTTTTGACAAGGCACAGAAATCCTCTGAACTGGGACAAAACAATCTTTTCAATAATTGGGCATGGAAGAACTGGATATCAATAGCCAAGAGAATGAAAGAGGACCCCTATCTTACACCCTACACAAAAATGAACTCAAAGTGGATCAAACACCTAAATACAAGAACTCACACTATAAAGCTTCTAGAAGAAAATGTGGGGAAACATCTCCAAGACCTAGTAATAGGAGGTAGCTTCCTAAACCTTACACTCAAAGCACAAGCAACAAAAGAAAAAAAAATAGATGAATGGGAACTCCTAAAAATCAAATGCTTCTGCACCTCAAAGGACTTTGTCAAAAACGTGAAGAGGCAGCCAACTCAATGGGAGAAAATATTTGGAAATCACATATGAGACAAAGGTTTGATTTCCTGTATATACAAAGAAATCATACAATTCAACAACAAAAGAGCAAACAGCCCAATTATAAAATGGGCTAAAGATCTGAATAGGCATTTTTCTGAAGAGCAAATACAGATGACTCAAAAGTACATGAAGAGATGCTCATATTCACTGGCTATAAGGGAAATGCAGATCAAGACTACAATGAGATACCACCTCATACTTGTAAGAATGGCTGCTATTAAACAATCGGGAAACTATAAATGTTGGAGAGGATGTGGAGAAACTGGGACACTTATGCACTGCTGGTGGGAATGTATAATGGTGCAGCTACTGTGGAAGACTGTTTGGTTCCTTAGGAAACTAAATATCGAGTTGCCCTATAACCCAGAAATAGCACTTCATGGTATATAACCAGAAGGGCTGAAAGTAACGACACAAACAGACATCTGCACACCGATGTTCATAGCAGCATTACTCACAATCGTCAAAAGATGGAAACAAATCAAATACCCATCAACAGAAGAGTGGATCAACAAAATGTGGTATGTACATATGATGGAATATTATGCAGCAGTAAGACAAAATGACTTCCTGAAGCACATGACAAGATGGATGAGCCTTGAGGATATGTGCTGAGCAAAATTAGCCAGACACAAAAGGATAGATACCGTATGATTCCACTTCTATGACCAGCACAAAGGTAAAATCAGAGACTCATAATACTGATTCTAGGGGACTTAGAGATACATAGAGGCTAGAGATGGGTGAATCACTAGCTAATGAGGTTGAACACCAATGTAAGGGAGCAGATAAGAGTGAATGTGATTCTCTTGTGGGTGTATAAGTAATATTACCATATTGAAGATGAACAAGATTGAAAGGGGTTGTATAGGCCTACGTGTCCCACTGACTCACACTAGAAATATAAGTGAGTTCTTGTAAGAATTACTTCAAAGATATGATTCTTCTATAAAGAGTGTTTAAGTCCAGGGTATAGGGGGTAACTGCTATTGCATGCTATGAGCTATGTTCAAAAAGAAACCATCAGCACTACCACAGCAACAGCTGAGGTAAATAATGGGGTGAGGGACAAGAGTGAAGAGGAGGTTTAGGGTTCCTATTTGGTGAGGGTATGTTTATTGGTTTTCTGTCTCTTGGGAACAATGAAATTATCTAAAATTGAGAGTATTGATGGATGGTGGATTTTGGACCCATTACATGATGCCTGATGAATGCAGGTGGCTGAAGGATGCACTGCCAGAGAAAGTAGATTGGCGAACAATGGTGTATACTTATGAACGAAGGTTGTACTGCTACAAAAGAAGGAAGAATATCGTGAAGCATGCAATGATATGAATGAACATGTGGGACATTTGGTGAGACAAAATCAACCAGAAACAAAAAAACAACAATGGTTTGGCCACCTTTAGAAAATGCTTATAAGAAAACAGGGGCCTAGATTGTAAGCTTTTAGAACAGACACATTAAGTCTGCAGTGGTGATTATTATTTCTGGATTTTGAGAGGCTGTTTTATATATGTAACCTGATATTTACAGATAAGAATAAAGCCGAACAGGTTGGGGTTAAGGTAATTCAGAACATAGGGGTAAGGAAGACAGTGTCTGTATTTTAGAACCACACATACTCTTTGAGCAGATAATCAAAAAGTACTGGCAAAGTCCCGTGAGGGAGGGGAGAAAGAATATGAAACTATTAAACCTTACCAGCAGGGAATCCCCTGATACTGTATCAAACCTTAGGGATACCCAAATAAATAGGCCATGCCTTTGATCATGAGGCCTACTCTTGTGAAGCTTATGTTGGTAGTGGAGAAGCTTAGACTACCTACAGGTATGCCTAAGAGTTACTTCTGGAGGACCTCCGTTGTTGCTCAGATGTGGCCTTGGTCTCTCTAAGCCCAACTCTGCAAGTGAAATTATTGCCTTCCCCATTACATGGGACAAGACATCCAGGGGTGAAAGTCTCTCTGGCAAGTGGGAGAGGACTCCCAGGGATGAATCCAGACCTGGCATTGTGGGATCAACAATTCTATCCTGAACCAAAAGGGGGAAAAGAAGAGTAATTAATAAAGTATTGGTGGCTGAGAAAGTTCAAATAAAGTCAAGAGACAACTCTGGAGGTTGCTCTTACACAAGCTTCAGGTAGACCTTGCTACTTATCATAACCTGCCAACCCCTAATCAGGACCATTCCAGCCAATCCTAAAGAACACCTAGGGCAATATATAAGATCCCACAAGGGTTTCACGCACTAGAGTAACCTTCCAGAAAACTACAACCTCCAGATGGGTCCCTGGTCCAGATAAGTCCTGAAACCTATCCCTCTCTCCAGAACATCAGATAGTTCCATCCCCCTATCCCATATTAGTGACAGACCCTTCCAATATCAAAAATTTAGAATTGCCATAGTCCAAACAACCCCAAAGAGAGGTGTGGAAAGATCAAAGGGGATGGTAGAATTATACATAGAAGATAGGACTTAACAAATGAATATGAATATTGAATCATTGAATTGATATCTCTTTTAGTCTCCAGTATTTTAGAGCAGCTAGAAGTAAAAACCTAAAATTGTGAAATTGTAACCCATGTCAGAGTCTGAAATATGTTCTACAACTAATTGTGGTGCTGCACTTTGAAATTTATAGCTTTTTTGTATATATGTTATTATTCGGGAAAAAAGTCGATTGTGATGATAAAAAAGTATTTAAGCCCTCTAGCCTCCTATACTCTGGAGCAGCTAGAAGGAAAATCTGAGATTATGGTATGGTAGCCCATGACAAACTCTGGGATCTATCCTGTAACCACTTTTTGAAGAGTGCTTTGAAAATTATTGCTTTTTTATTTCTTTGCCTTGTATATATGTTATACTACACAATAAAAAAAGTTTTTAAAAAAAGTGTGGGGGAAGATCAAAGGTGATGGTAGAGTTACACAGAGAAGTTTGAGTTTAACAAATGAGTATAAGTGCTGAATCACTATACCAATATTTCTTTTAGTCTCCAGGACCTTAGATCAGCTAGAAGTAAAAACCTAAAATCGTGGAATCGTAATCCATACCAAACTCTGAAATGTGTTCTACAACTAATTATTGTGATGTACTTTGAAATTTATTGCTTTTTTGTATATATGTTATTTTCATAGAAGAAAAGAAAAAAGAGAGAAGGAGGAGCATAACAGAGAAAATAGGCTTTAACTAATGAGTATGAGTGCTGAAACATCATATTGATACTTCTGTTGGTGCCCAGTGTCTTGGAGTCACTAGAAGAAAAAACAAAAAATCATGGAACTGTAACCCATACCAAACTTTAAAATCTGTTCTATAACTACTTGTTAAAATGTACTTGGAAATTTATTGCTTTTTTGTATACATATTTCACAATGAAAAACATTAAAAAAAATTTAAGGGCATGCAAAAAAAATCAAACCAAGACTAAGAGATTAAATGACTTGGCCAAGGCCAGACACTTCATAAGTATCGGAATCAGGATTCAAACCCTTGTTTATTTTCCTCCAAAGCCCTACCCACAATTCTGCTAGTGGAAACAGAATCATCACGTTTTAGCACGTTCACCTTCTCATCATCCTTATTTCTCAGATAAAGAAACCAAGAAACCAGAAAGAAGAAGCAACTTGCACAAGGTCACTCAGCCTACTTGTAGCAGGTCCTCAGCTGTAGCCCAAGCCTTCCAGGTGGGCGCTAACAGTACTGGCTTTTAGGCAGGGCCCTAGCAGGAAAGGCACACTCAAATGGAGGCATTTGAGGAGAGCTTAATGAAAGAACTGTTTAGATTTGTGGGAAGCCAACAACAGATGGTGACATGTATGAGGTCTAGTACAGCAGGGGGACACAACCAGCCCTATGCCTGGAGGGACAAGGGCATCAGGGCTGCAGAGGAGGCTGTAGCTATAGCAAAGCTGCCAACTTTGGAAAAAGAAGCCACTGCTAACCCGCCACCTAGCAAGGAAGGAGCCAAAGGATAAATACCCTGCTCGCGCGCTCTCTCTCTCTCTCTCTCTCTCTCTTTCTCATCTCTCACTGGTTCCTCCCATCAGTTGAAAAACAAGAAGGTGAACGCTTTCCATGATGCACCTTCCAGGGGCCCAGAGCAGGATGGAGGATGGGAAAGAGCATACCTGGGCAGGGAAGGGAATGAACAAACACTTGGGCCCACCACTACACAGGGACGTTTCTCTCTCCATGGGAAGGGTCCTGCCTCTGCCCATCAAAGATGAAAACAACAGCAGTCCCAAGTCTTGGCCCATACAAGAAGGTTTCTCATTAAGAAATAAAGGGCAGAGCTCGATTTCTCACTGCCCACTGCAGGTTGCTATCCTAATCGGATCAACCTACCTCATAAAAGGCAACAGCAGCCGGGATCTAACCACCTAGGGATAAAAAGCAAAGCTCTTCTGCTTTCGTGCCCAGGACAGTGCTGGCATTGGAGGGAAGAGTTGTTGGTCTTTCCGATCCACAGTGGTGAGCTTTTGAGGGTATTTGATGGAAAGATGGGGAGGAGGTGCTGGGAGCAGGGGAGCTAAGTGTGTACATAACAACAGTATGTATTTGCTGCTGACCAGTACTTGGAGGTAAATGCTTGTTTTTAAGTGAAGACAACTCCTAAATGAGTGCACTTGTGGCATCAATACGGTACATTCTTCTTATCTACACCTTTGGCATAGATACCATCCTCTCTTTGATTGTCCCTCTCTCCCTGAAACACATACACACACACACACACACACACACACACACACACACACACACAGCGCTGAGCAAAGGAAAACCCTCCAGGACCACATTAGCCCTCTCAGGCCATCCCAGCCTTCCAGCTGAGCCTGAAGTTTCCACCTCCACCTCCACCGGGCGCCCTCCCTCTCCTCTCCCTGATTTGGTCATATTTCCTATTTAGTTTAAATCAACAGTCTGATTTTATCAACAATAATGCTTCATGGAGGCTTACACTGTGCTCCTCTTTGCTATAAAGTTAATTTTATGTTCTTTGTTCACTTCCCTAATCTGCAAATTACATCCTCCTGTTCCCTGATTACTCACTATTGGGAAAACAGCTCTTTTTTGCTTCCAGTTTGAGTATTCTCTGCCTTATCTTGATGACCCTAATCTCTCTCTCCGCACCGGCCTATCCGGGAAGCCGTAAGTAACAGGCAGGGCGCAGCCTCTCCGCCTGCACAGCAGCTCCCCGGCTGCATCGAGCCGGCCCCGGCCTCGCTGCTCCGGCCGCCTTTTTCTCCCGGTTTCCTTTTTCTCCGAGCGTGGGAAGAGGCTTTTATTGCAGCGGGGAGGATTAGAAATTCTGGGATCCACTCCATGCTCTCAGGATGTCCTAGTGGGAAGACAGAACTTCCAGCGCTCCGAGGAAGAAGGACAAATGCTTCGGAAGCTGACATTTGGCTGATGCCGCCTGAAAATGACTTGACTCTTTTGTTGAGAAGAGCTGGGAGGGGGAAGGGCGGCGAAAGGAAGAGAAATCACCAGGAATCGGAAAGGGAAAAATAGAATCAATTCTTACACGATCGGGATTTTTAAAAAAGGATGGGGAAGCGATGACCTGACTGTCAGAAATGTCAAAGAGAATTAAGGTTGTTTGTAACTGCATGGTGGGAAGGGAGAAAGGGAAATGAGAAAGGAGGAAGAAATTGCTAAAAAATAAATAAGACAAGAGTTGGAAGAAATTTAAACAAGACTCATGTTTTACAGATGAGGGGAGGGGAGACCAGGAGCAGAGTCACAGAGCTAACACCAGACTCCAAATTCTAGTAATAGCAAAATAATGATAATATGAATAATAATAATAATAATAATGGCAACTGATGTTTGCTTACTGTTATTTATCGGATCAACCCATCTTCTTACTTTTACTCATTATATGCCATGTCCATTTCCATCTCTGGACTTCTAGATACTCAATAATAATGAAAGCCAAAATTTATGGTGTGTTACATGCTTCTTTTATATTATACACAGGCTTCTTTTGTCTTATTGATTTAATCCTTCTCCAGATTTCTAGGAGATAAGTATCATTACTATCTCCATGTCACAAGTGGGGAAACTGAGACACATCGATACTAATAAGTCAGCCAGGCTCACAGGCAGCAAGTTGGAGCCAAGATACAAACCAGGTCTGTCTCCTGAGCCCACACTCAAAATAACATTTGTGGAATGAATATGTGACTGTTAAATCCATGTAATTCACATAAACCTCACTCCAGCTTCAGTTGCATTGCCCTCATTTTTAGGGGCACTGCACTCTGTCCAAGCCTTTTGCAGTTTCCCCTATTTCTGGGGCAGTTTTCTTCTGCTTCCAGGCCAGGCGTGGGCTAATTTTTCTGTAAATGGCCAGAGAGTAAATACTTTAGGGTTTGGAGACCACATATGTCTGTGTCGCATATTCTTCTTTGGTTTTTTTGTTTCTGTTTTGTTTATTTTATTTTACAACCCCTTAAAAACTGTAAAAATCATGCTTGGCTGGAGGGCCCCAACTGACTCTTTTTCTAGGTCCCAAAACTTTGGAGTCATGCTTGAATTTCCCTTTCTCACGCCTTGTCCATCTGATCATAAACTTCTTTGAATCCAGGATGCCTCCCAAAACACCTTTTAAATTATTTTCATCACCCTTAATCCAGGCCTCATTCTCTCGTGCTTGCCCTTATCACCAAAACTGTCTCCCTATGCTCCAAAACTGCCCGCATTTCATTGCTGGATTTATCTCCTCAAACAATGGTTTGCACAGACCATCCCTTTGCTAAAATACCTTCACATATAAGCCTCTTACTCTGCATTGAAGGACTGTTTCCTTGCATCTCACACACACACACACACACATACACACACACACACACACACACACACACACACTTTCTGGACTTTAACAATAACACACAAAAAAGGAAGCATTGATATGAGCTAGCCGTTCTGTTAGATACATGGTCCATCTCATTTAAGCCTCACAAGAACCCAATGAGTAAGGCTGACTGTGACCCCAGTTTTACAGGTGAGGAGCCAAGGCAAAGAAGAGACTGCATGACATATGCTAGCTCACACAGCGGAGTGATATACACTAAGAATTGTGGCTATCGGATTCCAGAATTCCCTTTACCTCCATCCTATATCACCTCTAACCACTTTCCCGCTCTCTGCCCTCCCAGAGTCTCTGCCCCCATTCCACCCAGGAAACAGGCATATCAAGGGGCCCACCAATTCAAGAGATAGCAAGCAGGTCACCCGCTGGGTACACATGGCCACTCTTGGCCTCTCCAGGAAAGCTATCCCCCTTAAAGAGAATTTGGTGCCTCTGAACTTAGAGCATCATAAACGGAGCAGGGGTGACTCTCTGGACAGAGAGTGGACCCCATCCAATGCCCCCAAGTCAGGCTGCCAGGCAACAAGTGGGCAGTGCAGAGCAGTTGCATTTCAAAGCTACTGACTTGTAGACCTAACCACTCCACAATTTGCTTAAAAGCCACACTGTGTTTCCTGGACAATGGCTACAGGCCAAAACACACACATTCCAATTTTTATGACTCGAAGGTAAGCATTCCTTTAATGGCCCTTTCCCTATTCCCTCACTCTCACGCACGCACGTTGTGTTTCACTTGTGCCTTCGCTTTGCCTTTTTCCTTTCTTAGTTCAACTCTGCTCTGTTCCCTGCCTCCCATGCTTCCGTCCTTCTGCTTCAAAGCCTCTTCGCCACTATCTCCTGCCTTGCTTTTCTGTGACTTCCTCATTGCAGTGTTTTTTTCCCTCCTTTCAGGAGCCTTGGCCAGGTTTTCTCTAATTACTAGGCTTCTCCTCCTTCTGTCTTCCTGTTTGTCTCACAGAGTCTCCTTCCCTTGCTTTTCAAGTTTCTCAGCTTTAGCACAGACTTGAAAGCTCCCCTCCTGTTTCCTTTTCTTCCTGCTTCTCTCAGCCCTTGCATCCTCTCCTCTCCAGCATGGCTTCCCCCCGATTTCCCTTACTTTTCTTCCTTCCTTTCTTTCTTTCTTTCTTTCTGGACACCTGGTCCCCCTCCCTTCGCCATCCCCTTCATCCTTCAACTCTATCCTTTGTCCCCTCTTTCCTCTCTTTCTTGGTCCTTCCCCTCCCTCCTCTTGGGCCTTCTCCTGGTTTCCATCCCCCTCCCCCCACCCTTATCTTTGTTTTCCATCCTTCTGGCTGCTGATGGAATGGGAGGAGCTGCAGGCTGCATCCCTGACTTCAGATATAGATCAGGAGCCAGAGCGTCAGCCTAGCACTCAAACTGCACTGGAAAGGGGGGTCTCTGTCCCTGCACGGAGTTGGCCCCTGATTGGAGTTAAGTTCAGAATAAAGCCATCCCCTCACCTAGGCAATCTAGTTTGACAGGCAGGATGGACAAACAGCAGGAGTCTTATTTTGTTTTCCAACCCATCTCCCATAAGTCAAGGCCAAAGGCCAGAGCTGAGACATGTCATTTGTAAGTTCCAGCCTTGGAAAGGGCCTGAATGACCATCCTTGTCCCCTCCCCACAACACATGCACATATTTCTAACTCACTTTTGTTCGGAGCAAAAATCCCGATAACTTTTCTGATGTAGTGTGCAAAACTCCCACACAAAAAAACAAAAACTGTAAAGGGAACAAGAACCACTACCATAGAAGAAAGTCTTGCTGCTGGGGAAAGGGCCGTCTCCCATCCCTTCTACCTCCTGCCCATCAATTACTTTCTATCTCAGTTGCTCCTGTTTCCCCGACTGAGCCCCCAATTCGAGCAGGGCTGCTGCCTTTCCTTAGAGGACAGTGCCATCTAGCAGGCAAAATGCAAACGCTGAGTTAAGAGCAGAGGACGCCTTCCAGCTCCTGGCTTCCCGGCTCCCAACTTCCCTTTTTTAACGCTCAACCAGTCAAACCCCAACTGTTCGGAAATAGCAATTAAGCCCTTTGGCCTTGCTGGAGAATTAATTCCATTTCTAATCAGCCCCATGTCTTCAGTGCCTGCTTTAGTGTCAGTTTGTGGCCTGATTCCCTAAGAAAAGACAAGAATGTTCTAGGTGAAATAAGCCAGGAACAAAGGACAAATATTTTATGATCTTGCTGACATGAAATAATGAGAATAAGCAAACTCATAGAGCAAGAATCCAGAATGTAGGTCACCAGAGGCCAAGGTGGGGGTAGGGAATAGGGGGTTAACACTTAATGTATAGAACTTCTATTTGGTATCATGAAAAGGTTTTGGAAATGGATGGTGATGATAGTAGCACAATATTGTGAATGTAATTAACAGTACTGAAATATATATATTTGAATGTGGTTAAAAAGGGGAAATTTTAGGTTTATATGTTACTGAAATAAAATTTTAGAAAAAATCCATGGAACTGCACAGCACAAACAGTGAAGACTGGGTTAAACCATGGGCTATAGTTAATAGCACAATTATAAAAATTGCTTTCATCTATTATAACAAATGTACCTACTCATACAAGGTGTTAATAATAAGGCATATGGGAACCCTGCATTTTATGCATGATTTTTCTGTAAACCCACATTTTCTCTAATTAATAAAAAGAAGAAGGAGAATGTTCTAGTTGAGCCAACATGGAACTCCAGGTAACTTTTCCAAAGCAAAATAAAATTTCCTAAAGATGACTGGAGAACACCTTTTTGCTACTCTTTCCTTTTTCTGTCTTTACGTCCTCCTTCCTTCCTTCCACAAATATTGAATGCTTCCTGTGTACTTGGCACAGTGATATGTTAATTAAGATACAGCCTCCCTCTCCAGGTCCCACAATCCAATGGGCCCTGATGTTAAACTCTTAGATTTGCAAAATATTTGAGCTGGGAGGGGGTCTTTGTGATTGTACCTCTATCCAAATAGTTACATTTTTTTTAAGGTTTTACAACTTAAGATTCTGCATAAGATTTCATTTTCATAAAGGATTATGAAGCTTAAGAAATGTTTGGAAACACCTGATCTAGTCTAAATGTTTCACTCTACAGGTGAGGCTATCGGGTCCAGAAGGGTTAAAGGATTTCCCTGAGGCCACAGATTAGGGGCATTTATCCAGGTCCTACTTTCCTAACTCCTTGACCATACACAGCCCTCCCTGACCCAGGGCTATGAGGCCCATCTGCTGCAGTAGGAATGAGGGTAAAGTGAACTGCCTTAGTATTGTGTATTTTTGTTTGCTTTTCACCTGCCAAGCTCCATGTAAGCAAGAGCTAGCAGATACTTTTCATTTCCTTTGCAAACCTGATCACTTGGAAGTGGCTCCCCAGATGTCAAAAAGGGTGAAAAACATTCTAAGATCCAGTCCACACTGGTGGTGAGCCTGGGGAGCCTTGCCCACATCTACTACAGGCACAGGAGTGGGGGCTGGTGGTACAATTGCCGTACATCTGCCTTCCCCACCTAGAACATGTGCACAACACAGACCAGGAGGCACATCTCACCACTCTATATCTCTATATCTCAACATGGCAGTTACTTTCCAAAGCAATACAAAGGAGTGTTGGGTCTGAAGTAAGGGCCGTGGCAATCATGTAGTCGTTCCAAACAGATCCAGGAAGGTTAGGCCTTGCCTAAGATCACTCAGCTACTTTATAGCAGCATCAAGACTAGACCCTGATTTCACATATCCTGACATAATGTTTGTTCCAGGACCTGAGGTGGCCCCTACTGACATCCAATAGAGACAGAGCTCCTACATTTCCCAGGAGCTCCCAATTCCTCATCCCCACAGACCCAAGAAAGAGCCATATGAAAAGAACTAAGCTCAGAGTTAAAGGTCCTGTGTTCGAGTCCCTGGCCAGCTACAGCTTGATCGGATTAGTAGTTCATGGAACACTAGGCATTAAAGGGTTCTGCTGCTGCACCTAGGCCCATCCAGAAAGAATACTGCCACCAGTTAGTGATCCTGCCATTGCTATGTCACAGGAATGGGGAATGGAAAGATGACTATTATATATTTGCTGGATTAGATCATCTCGAAAGTCCCTTCCAGTCCTAAGACTTTGCAAAGAAAGCTTGAGCAGACCCAGAAGCTACAGCGCCCATTAAGTCCATACCCATAGTTCCAGTCCCACTGAAGTTATTGCTAGTGTTCTTCCATGTAGAAGCTCCCCGATGAAGTCAGCTGGTGAAATTCTGACTCCAGTTCCTGGCTGAATACTGGCAACTTCTACTTACTTGATGCAGGCCAAACAGGCAAGAAGTATTTGCTAAAGAGTTATCACTCAGTCATTGCAGATGATAGTGCATGCAAAGGCTGGCCAGCTCACAGGCCTCGGCAAAGGTCAACTACAAGAGGGAAGACACCATTTTTCAAAGGCTCTCCAACATGCTGGCATGGATAGCCATGGATGGAGCTATTCATGGGGAAATAAACTTGAAAGTGTAGATGACAATTACTATCTTAACTTCATGCAAAGACAACAAGCCTTATTCAGATTCTTCTCTTCCAATTTGCCTGTGACTCCCCAGCAACCTGTTTTTGCCCCCTCTTAGAAGGCAGGCATGGTCCAGCTACTGAGGAGCATTGTGGGGTAGATATCTAACACTCAAAAGATAAAAAACCACTCCATCTCAATGGACGTGAAAGAACAGGCAAATGATTAAGAGCTCTGGAGATGGTCAGATCTAGGTTCAAATCACACCCCTGCCACCTTCTAGCTGTGTGACCTCAGGCAAGTTACTGAACTCCTTTTAGCCTCCATATTCTCAGAAGTAAAATGGGGAGAATCATAAGACCCAGCTCATAGAGCTGTCAAAAGGATGAAGTAGATCATGGTTACTGGTGCTATTGATAATATTAATTCAACAGATATTTAGTGAGCATGTACCTCAACTAGATCCTGAGATACAAAGATGAGTAAGATCCTTTTTTTTTTGTACTTCTTGACATTCACGACCAACTACAGTTCAATTACATATGACATTACATGCCATATCAGATATTTATCTAAAATTCCACAGGAAGATAAGAAGGATTAAATTCAGCTTGGGAATCTGGTGACTCCTTTGATAATATTTGAGCAGGACCTTGAAGAAGTACTAGGATTTTACCACAAGTCTTCACAAAAGGAACAACATATGCCAAAAAGAGATCAAGGCCTATTGTGGGAACTTTGAATATGGGCTTTGAGTGGAGATGATACAGTTTCTAGATTTATTCTGAGATGGAAATCTTGGTTACAGGAGGGAACACTTCCTGAAAGTCAGATTTGACTTGACCCTGGCTTGCTGCATCACCTCAGTCAAATGACCCTACTTCTGTATGCCTCAGTTTCTTCAGCTGTCTAATGAGACTGCTTTCCCACACAGAAGCTGCATTACACTTGAAATAAGAAATGTATAAGAACTCGAGAAATTAAAAGAGCTCTTCAAGTGAATAAAAATAGTGGTAACAAAACCTTACTGAACACTTACCACCTGTTCAGGCACTGTGTGGAGGGTTTTATAGGCATTATCTTTATGATTATCACAATAAGCATTATCACAATAACATTTTTATCACCATTAGGTAGGAGAGGTAACTTGCTCAAATTAATGCAACTAATAGGTAGCTGAGCTAATGCTGACATGGATTTAGAAGGGAGCAGGGGTATTCCTCTCTATCCCTAGACATGGAATGACTTTCTAATTATCATGGTATATGGTCAGACTTGTTTCCTCATTGCTCAGGTGAGAAACGGGGGCACCAAAGCAATGCGGGACCTCAGACAAGACAGGGCTATGACTCTGCTTGTGCCCATATTGCCAAGCCCTAGAGAAGCTAGGAGCACTCTGAGTCGCTTGGCCTGACACTGGGGAGGTTGTAACCAGAGAACACATTCTTTCTTTGCCCAGTGGATGCCAACAATGCACTCAATATGCAAATGCAACATTTCATTAAAGCACACCGAAGGTATGCTTGGCTCAAGGGCAGCGAGAGCACAGAACACATACCTTCTTTCTCTTACTGAATTCTTAGGGCCTTCCCTCATCCAATGGTTCCAGTCCCATAGGACACCCCACAGGACAACCCCAGACTCCTGGGAAGATCTCCCTCATCCCCATCAACAAGCCTTGGCAGTAGAGGCCTAAGGGAAGTGGGACCAGAGTCTCTAATGCCTCCAAGTGACAAGCAGGAACCAGCTGTAAGAGGCTGAGAGGGGGCCTGGCTGGGGCTTGAAGGGCAGGCCTCACAGGGACAACACAGGAGAAGACATCTATGTACCTGGAGACTGGAATAATCAAAGCCTCAAAGCTAGAGAGGGTTTACTCAGGATGTCAAAGGATGTTCATCCATTGAAAAAGTTAGTAGTAAAAATTCCTAATGAAAAGCTGGCACTCACACTCCCTGGAGCTGGGGGGAAGCCCTTAGTTACCATTTCTGCTGCTTTTGAGGAGAATTAGGGATGCTGGGACATGAACAAAGGCATGGCAGAGTGATCTTGGATGCTGGTTGTCTACTGGGCTTGTCAATTTTCTATCTTTTTCTTCATCTTCCTCTTCTCCTCCTCCTACTTCTAAAGTTCACGGAGGACCACCTTTAGGCCAAGCCTGTGTTAAATGCTTCACATAAATCATCTTATTTAATCTGTACAACAACCCCCTGAGGTATATACATAAAGGTTTTAGAGATAAAGGAACTAAAATTCAGACAGGGTTAAGTAAACAGTCCAAGGTCAGAGATCTGACGCAGCATTCAAATCTAAACTCTTACCCTAAAGCTCACGATCTTTCCACTGCACCACTCTGCCTAGAAATCTTGAGGTAGAGACGTAGCTTATCAGAGGACTCCCTATCAGAACTTGGACTTAGGCTAATTTTTTTCTTCTTCTTCTTCCAAGAGAGAAGTTTCCAACTGTGTCACAGTATCAATCACCAAAGGAACTTTCTTCAAAAGGGAAATGTTTGTAAGAATACTCAACAGTTCTTGAGCTGGAATAAAGCCTGTGATGTTTTGAGGGGTTGAGAAAGAAGCAGCCCCAACCCAGGGGAGAGGGTCAGAGGACAGAAAGAGGAATCAATGTTCTAGGCCAGTGAAGGGTTGACTCTGAAGGTGAGCCTTACTCAGTGAGGTATTGGCAACTTTGTCAAGCAAGTGAGGGCAAGTTCAGAGAGGCTGGGATCCTGGTGCAGCCACAAAAGGACTTAAGCTGAAGCCTGATCCATTGGTGGTCCAGGACTGTGATTTAACAGTTACCCCACGTGCCAATGAGAAACCATGCCACTAAAAGATCAGGCACACCCCAGTTCCCTCCTCAGTGGGGGTCTAATAAGGATGGATCACCATTTGGGCTGAGTAAGCAAGCCCCTGAGATTTCTGGATAAGTCAAGGATTGACAAGACCTTCCGAACTTCCTCTAACAAGGCATGAGAGGATTTCAAGCAATTATATGCAAAAAGTAAGAAAATTAATCCTATTTATACACTGAGGGTGCACCACAAGAGGAATTTTACTGAGCTTTTCTTTGGTGTTCCCTTTCCGTTCTGTTCAAATGATATGACAAAAAAGCAGTCAGTCTACCTTGCTCAAGAAATCCACAACCCACAAGCACAAGGATGGTTGCTTTTCCCCGAATCAAGCCAGGTTTGCTATGTATGCTGCACAGGCTGTGCACTACTCAACTCCAATGGGCTCTGCTCACACAAACTAGGATGTGCACAGTTTCTCTAAGAGTTGTGCATCAGAGGCACTGAAGTGTGTTTTCCCCTAAACTACATTCTCCCTAGCTGTTAAGGATCAGGCCAAATAGTCCCTTCTTCAAGCAGTCTTCCCCAACAGCCATATGATAAGAATCACATTCTCTTCTGCAACCGCACAGTCTACTCTCTATACCAAGACACTTCTTATCTTGCAGTTATTGCTTCATGTAAATGACTTGTCTTCTCTATAGATCTTAACCTTTGTGAAGGGGTCCTGGGCCCCTTTGAAAATCTGATCAAAGGTACAAACACTTCCCCCATAACAAAATTCCCAAATACATGCCCTTTTGCATCCTATTTCAGGAAACCTGTGGATGCCCCGAAGTCCATCCATAGCTATTTAGAGTGTAGTTCCCAGAGAACAGAGACAGTATCTATCTTGTTTACCACTTCTCTCTAATAATTAGCACAGTGCCTGGCACAGAGTAGTACAAAAAAATATTTGTTGAATGAAGAAACAATTCCACCCAACATGGTTCCTGTGGTGAGTAGGGTCAGTGTCTGATCCATTTTTATAGCCTCAAAGAGTTTCCTACCATTGAACTGTGTTCCAGTAGCCTTGATTCTTGAAGATGATTGTACAGGCACATAGTTTTTACAATGTGACCCTGCGAATGTGGGGGGATAAAAAGAGTTTCCCAGACAATGGGCCCTCAGCCAGCCTGGCATAGCACTAAAAAGTCATTGAGTTACTGCTCAGTCCCAAACAACCTGGTCTTTCCAGGCTCGGCCAGACAACTGAGAGGAAACCTCTCCTAGTTCCAGAATTTCCTCCATGAAAAGGTACTATCACTGCTTGGTGGGGGTTTCAAACTCTGAATGGGAAATTGGACAGAATGAATTTTATGGCCAATTACAGTTCTGAGAATTTATGTTTCCCTTTTTTTTTGTCCAAAGAGACAGAGAAGATTGTTTAGCGAGGTGAATGATAGTGTTAAGAAAAAATAATAATAATTACAATAATAATAATCCCTTACTTGTAAATTAAGCAGTATATAAAATACCGCATTTTTATATACATGAGTTCTTCTAGTCCTTGCAAGTCATCCAGTGAAAGAGATACTATCTTCATTTTACAGATCAGGAAGTTGAGGCTCAGAGAGACCAAGTGATTTTCCCAAGGCATACAGCTTCTCAGAGCCCAGAACTAGTACCTTTGATTTCTGTCTGTTTCTTCAGCATTCTTTTTGCTGAACTCAGGCTGACATCTAAGCAATTACTGTATCATGTATTAAATGTCATCCATATGCAGACATCAGCATCCTCTGAGTTTAGCCTATCTGGCCCAGGCCCTGGAGTCTGTCTGCATCAAGCTAGAAAACTGAATCTGCTCAGCAAGTATTAGCTGCCACAAGCTTCCAGCTGCCAATGGCCTGGCTAAATCTGGCTGGGGACTGCCACTAGAACTCCCTTAGGTCAACAATCCACAACACAGTGGTACTGAATGGCCGACCTCCTCACTTTTTTCCATATCAGAAGTAAAGCAAAGTATGACCTCTCACCAACTGCTGGCCTCAGGAACTTCTCCTCTACACTTTCTCTCTCCCTGTGGTGGGCAAAGGGTGTGTCCTCACCTCTGAGCTATAGAGCACGAGAGAAGATGAGGGCTGAAACCTCCATGCACCCCTTTAGAAAGATATGTTACAGATTCCATCCTCAAATGGAGAAAATTCACAAAGAACAATTCAAATGACTGAAAGAAAGAAAATGAGACTAGGAAGTGAAGCAACAGGACTCTGGTTCTCTCCTCCAAAGGAAAGATGTTGGTGATAGGTACTCTGTGTGGTCTTCAAGCACATAAAAGGAAATGCTATTACAGATGATTCAGACTCGCTTTTTTCCATATCAGAACTAAGGCAAAGTATGAGCTTTCACTGCAACAGGCAAAACTTAGGTGAGATTGAGGAAGGACTTCCCAACTGCATGAATGAATGAGGCTGTGGAATGTCCTCTCCTGTAAAGCTTCAAAGTATAATTTGCGTTCCATAGTATGAAATAGCTTAAGAATAAATAATCTTGCATTGAGATAAAGGGGTTGACCAGCTGACTTCTACACCTGCCTCCTCTTCCCAATTTGAAACTATGTTTCCCTACCCCTAGATCACAGTAATGCTTTATGTCTGTATAAATTTTATAGTTTTCAAGCACTATTATGGAAATTATGTCATTGGATTGTCTTTCACGATACTGGGAGATAGTCCAGAAGAAACTACCATGTCTATTTTACAAATGAAGAAACTGACCACCAAGATTATTTAAGCAGCTACTCATGCTCCCACAATGAGTAAGAGACAGGCAGGATTTGAACTGAGAGCTTTGGACTATTATAAGGCAGTGCTTTTTTCCACCAACCTATGGAGTAGAACCATGCATTTTACCAGCTGAGACCTCAGCTCTCTGCAGCTCAGTTCCCAAGGTCTGACTCCTTGAACCAGGAATTTGGAGTTCTGAGAAAGCCCAGGGAAGCCCGTACACAGACATTCAGGCCTCGGGTGGTTGACAAAAACACAACCACAGTGACCAAGAGTGAGAAATCACAGTGACACTCCTTATCTGGCCGGAGCTGCCTGCTGATAAGGTGAAAGATAGTACACATCACAGCAACTTCCTGGGTTTGTGTTCAGGCAACCATTTTCTCTCAAGACTGCAGCCATGAAATGCTCTGTCTTCCTGTCTTGTCTTCCCTCTGTTCTGTGCTCTCTCCCAAAGCCTCTTTACTTATCTTACTGCTGTCTCTCTTTCAGTCATGCCACTCCTCAGCTCTCACCTCTCACTGCCAGGGCTACTCTCTGGAATAAGCAAAGAAGTTATTGGAGTTAATGAGCAGTGCTGGGAAAAGCTCCTTGCTCCCACAGATCTCCCATCCCAAGGGCTAACGTGCCTGAAATAAAGGAAACTCTTCCATCTTTATATTGACCCATTAAATTCCTAGGGACTTGATGAAAATTACTTTATTAGAATGTCTTGCTCTGCCTGAGGAGTGGATCTCGTTATTTATCCAGTCATCACGATACTTGGGGTCTGGCACAGAGCTTCCCCTAGCTCTGTCATGGAGTCCCAAGACTGTGATCCCCCTTGGCCTTGGGGCAGCTGGGTGGGAAGGTACCAGGGCAGCCTGAGCCTCCATACATGGCTCTCATTTGTCATCTTCTCTGTGTGCTGCACGGTGAGGAAGGGTGAGCACTGGCCTATTGGACCTACAACAGTCGAAGCCCAGGCTCCTCAGGAAAGGCAGGGAAAGTATTGAAAGGGAAAGAAATCCCAAACCAGAGAAGTGGGAGTCCGGGAGACAAATGTTGCTTCACAATAGGACTGGGATTTACCCCTATTGCCACCACTATATGCCTCCCCCATCCATACACACCTCCCAACCCAACCAATGAACTCCTATGGAAAGCATTTTAACAGTGACTGAAATGGGATCCTATGACCCCTGACCAGTTTCCATTTTCCAGGGAGTTTTCATCTTGTCCTGAGCCCCTGAGATGTGGAAGATGAATTGGCCTAAGACTACAAGTAGGTAAGAAACAGTGTGGATGAAAAGTTTACCTGGATTTGAATCCTGTCCCACCACCTATTAAACCTATAGCCACAGATTTGTTAGTTGCATACCTTCCCTATCTGTACAACAGGTATTTTAACAGCACCTACACTGTTGCATTCTATTGCGGATTTAATGAGATAATGCATAGAGATGCTTATTGCTTGGCACATCATAAGTGCTCAGTAAAATTTTAACACTATGAGTAGCCTGGTCTGGAACCCTTGCCTTTGGACTTGCAGTACATCTTTTGTTTTGTTTTGTTCTGTCTTCTCTACCAAACTCCCCATTTTGCATTGGGAGGAAGCTGAGATGTTTATGATTTAGGAAAGAGAATGAATGAGCCTTTGAAATGTCACCAGAAGTGCTGTTGCTCCTTGCTACTGATTCAGACCATTGGAATTTGGATACCTCTCTATTCGAAGGCCCATGCCCTGTTAGAGGAAAGCAGACCCAGAAACTGAGCTCTCCCCTGCCTCCCTCCAAGCCAGCCACTTGAATCAAATTCTGGAAGGATCTTCTTTTCAAATGTAACTTTAATATCAGAGTAACTAAAAAAGATACAGTGTTCTGGTCTTAGCGACACAATTCTTATCTCACTTGTGATTCCTGCGAAGAAAGATGAAAGTCTTATTCTTCCACAGACGAGCTTGAGGAGAATTGAAGATTGTGCAGTTCAGGGGAGACTTGCTATATAATATCTGAAATCGCTAGACATTTGAAAGCAAAAATGTCTTTTTCCTTTGAGCACTGCATCCTAACTGCCATGCAGAGATGATTTATATGTGCTCATCTTATTACAGACTACACATAATAAAGGCATGATAGAAATCATATCTGCATAGATTCAGGCAGCTCTGGGAGAGAGGCTGCCAGTTTTGTTTGACAAGACACTCAATCAAGCAAAAAGGTTTAAAATATTCGAGGAGGTTCTCACAACCTGCTCAAGACTGTATATTTTTATTCAGATAACAGAAATCCTAATTGAGCACAGCATTGCTACTCATTTTTCCTAACCCCTTCTTGTAATAAGAAGCAGAAAGGACAGGTACATTAATACTTTATTTTTGTGGATGGAGTTATTTAGGAGAAGACCTTTCCACTCAGTCAATCCCATAAACTCAGGCATTGCCAACTTGTTTGGGTACTTCCTAGCAGGAAGTGGGGGCTTCTGTGCACACTATATCCAGAAAAGTAAACATGTGGGGCTGATTTCTTCCTATACTCTGACTCACTGGGTCAAAGTGTTTTCTTCGGAGCATCTTCATATGTGTAACTCCCTTTTAAATTCCTCCTTGTACTTAGAAAGAACCAGGGTGAAAAGAGAGAGGTATCACCTCAGGTACAAAATTTAAGAAGATATGAGAAACTCAATAATCAAGACAAATTATCTCTTGGAGCAATTTATTTAAAAATTGAAATTAAAGTGAAAAAAAAATCCATGCTGAACAAAATGTCCAATTTTTAAAGTATGAAGTATACTAACCCTGCCTCACTCACCTTACCCTAATCCTGATCCTGTTTAAAAAACAAAACAAATGATTTTATTTATAAAAAATAGGCAGCTGGCCTGTATTATTTTTTAAAATACTTCATTAAAATATTATTTATCTTGACCTGGAGTGCCACACTTGCCTTATCTTAGTCCCAGCCCTAAAATATAGATAAAGGTACTCCAAAACTCACTAGGAAGCTCAAAAAAAAGACCTTAATTTACTCATTCAAATCCCTGCACACTGCCATGGCATCCGATGGCATCAAACACCTTTCATCCAGAGAAGGGGTGGACAAAGGACAAGGAAAAAAAGAAAAACAACATCCCAGCTCCTAAAGAGAATCTCTTTTCCAGCCGTTACAAGAGCTGACAGGTTGATAAAATGTTTAAAGGCATAATGTTCAAGCAGAGAAAAAATTAAAAATGCAATAATAAAGTTAAATGCAACTGTTTTAAAGTATAATGCTTCTGAGAGACGAGTTTTATGTTGGACCAGCATTTGAAGTAGCAGTAGTCATTATTAACGGGAACCTCCGAGAGAGAAGATTTAAATCACCAAAGTAATAAAAGCTGCACAAGGACTAGCACCTTGAAAGGCACTTGGAGAGAAGATTGCATACAAATGCAATTAAAACGATGCTTATAAAATACTAAGATGTTAATTGGGTTCAGTCCCAGAAGCCCCAGCAGTACAGTATGTCAGAAGTTAGCTGGTTTGAAGTTTAAAAAGAGTAGTTTAATTTGTACACCTTGTCCTAATTACAGAGCTTTCTGCAGCCCGCGTAGCTGTATGGTTTATTGTAGCTTGGAGCTTTGTAAAACAAACACACACACCAGTTAATTGGGTTATTGCGATGGAAAATTGGGCTACAGAACAGCAACCTCTCTTGCTGGTGTGCCTTTACGGCTTGTAATGAACGCTCCAGCCATGTCAGGGAGACTGATTTGTAAGGTGTACCGTTTACAGCTTGGCAATTCTGCTGGCCTGAGAAATAGGAGGTGATGCCGTGAAAACAAAGAATCACACCAGATAATGTTCCTTCGCGACCACGCTGCTGCCCCAGCTGGCTTGTTTAGAACTTTTAGCACGGCCACCCCACTCCCTGGTCCCTGCCCTTTCAAATGCGCCAGCCTCTCTGAAGGCCACATTCTCACATTAAAGGCCTAACCTCAGAACAGAGGGAGCGAGCGGATGGTCCCCCCAGTAGCCCTGTTTTTAGAGCACCTGCAGGGAGACACCCCGGGAAGTGGTGGTTTTTCTCCTAACCAGCAAATAAGTACATAATGCTATCAACTTAGGATCATTAAATTGGATTAGGAGTGAGTGTGGCTGAGCCATTTTCCAGGACTCCTATTGGAATTTGCTTCCCACAATTGGAGTTTGGGCTGTTTCAGGCCGGGCATTGGCAAACTTCCTTCAGGAGGGAGGCCACAAAGCTGTGACATCTCGTGGGTGGGCAGTCCCTCTCGGTCATTCTCGCAGTCCCCCTCTACCTCTCACTGCCAAATATGAATCCTAACGCAGAGAAATGAGAGCACTGGGGCATTTGTTCCCACCCCGGCTAAATAGGTCATCTTTGGAAGGTTCAGAGGTAGACAATGGGGTCACAGATTGTCTGTGGAAAACAGCAAACACAAGATCCCCAGGCCAGATCCCAACTTGTTGAAAATATAGGCGGGCTCCCTCAGTCATTAACTGGGAGTTAAAAAGAAATATCACCTCCTGACCACAGCCCAGAGCATTTCTCCTCCTGGAAGCCACTGTCCAGAACCACCCATGGGGGCCCACCCAGGTCAAGCCAAAACTCCAACTGCTCCTTCCCCTGGGGTGCAAGGGCCTTGCCACCAAGAGGCAGGCAATCCCAATAAATGAAGGCATCCTAAGGAGCTAACGCCTCAAAGCATTCTTCAATCAAGAGTATTCACCGTTTAGAAGAACATTGCACTAGGAAGGCCAAGCTCTGCAGACTGGAGAACAAAGGGACTGGGAGCCAGCATCTCCCACGAGAGCCCACTCATAATGCTGAGTACACTTGGAAACTCTCTGGCCATCAAGCTTTCCTACATGTTAGAAAAAGAAGGCCAGAATACAAGCTCCCTCTTGTCAATGAGCTAACATTTGGGAGGGGCAAAACCCATACCTGGCTCTTCAGGTACAGGGCTGGTCTGGAAGGCCAGGGGAGAAAGGAAGCTTCCAAAGGGTCTTTGGGCGGTGCTAGGATTATCTACATCAAGGATATCACTGGATCTGAAAGGTGGAGTTAAAAATGTTTACTATGGGTTATTCAAAATCCCTAAGGGAAATTTTCCCTGTCTTCCACCCCTAATTTAATAAGGCCCATGCTTACTGCCACTTAGTATTGGGGAGACCTGCATCAGGAGGCTCTGACTCCTGACAGCCCCGAGAATAATCCTGGCCCTACCCTTAGCTGAGTGGCCTGGAGCACATTCCTCAACTTCTCTCTGCCTCAGTGTCCCTATCTGTTAAGCCGGACAACTATATCACTGCCCTCATGGGGTTGCCATGAAGAGGCAGTGACATAATTTAGGTAAAGCACATAGAATACTGCCTAGAACATGATAAGCATGAAATAAATATTAGCTATTCATAATTTTTTAATTTAGTTTTATTTTTGTTACCTATTATATTACTACTACTAACATTATCCTTGCTTTACAGATGACAAATGTGCTCAAGATCACATAAACACTCTAATTTTCTCTCCCTCTCTCTCCCCCTCTCTCCCTCACTCTCACACACACACACACACACACACACACACACACACACACACACACAGAAAAGCTGAAATTCAAACCCAGGGGTTTCTGACCCCCAAAGCCCAAAGTCTTAATCATTATGGGTATCAAGTCCCCCCTGAGGGGGTAGCCCTTCCTGCCTCAAGGAGTCATTCACTTAGCCTGGTCATTCCAATCCATAAACTAGGAGAAGAGAAGGAGCATGGAGGTGCCTGAGACAGGGCTCGTCTGTGGAGAGGAAAAACTGGAGACCGGGGAATGCAGGACAGCTACAGACACGCCACTCATCTCACAGCTTCACCCAGATGGGTCCCGACCCTGGAATCCAGCCTAAGGAGAGCGGGAGGGGAGAATTCGCACAGTGCAAAGCTGCTACAATCTCTGCTTAAAATTGACTTATGAGGTTGTATTAAGGAATGAGAAAGCATCAGTAAACCCAGTCTCTCCGACAACCCCATGGCAGGTAGGTTATTATTATTTGTTGATGGATATTCAAAGACATCAGTCAGCTCTTCCCCCAGGCCAGAAAACCAGGGAGCAAAACACTGGAGATCTCAGGTTTGGTTCCCGGAGATGCTCGGGGGGCCGAGAGTTTTTCAAGCACACTTCACCATTGCTGTCTGCTCCGAGGGGTGCTTGGCCCTACGTCTGACTTCAGGCTCCTGCTGTCCCCACAGTACAGGCAACAGAAGGTTGTACAAATTGCAAAGAAGGACTCCAGGGAAGGGTGTGCAAGAACTGGCAGGAAAGAGGAAGAGTGGGGTTTGTCGGGATGGTGATTTCTGTGCCCTGGTTTCTTACCCTCCCGGCCTGATCTTTTATTGCTCAACAACCACAGGGCTCAGGGAGCGCCGAAGACAGAGGAAGCTGTCCGAGGCGGGAAGAACGGCTCTGTCAACGCCAACAAAATCCATGGAATAAAAGAGGAAAGAATGACCTGCCATTTCACGTCACAGGGGTGGACACAGAGCTTCAAACTTTTCTTCACCATGACCATGACTCACAATGAGACATACATTTCACACGTCCCAGTCCACCCTCTCCCACCCAACACTCCTAACTGGAGCAAAAGCCTCACTGAACGATACTTTTACCAAATGGGATGCCTCGTGATATTTTCTATAATCTTCTGATGCATTGTTTTAAACAATGGTGGAGACCCACTAAATTAACCTCATTACCCACCCTAGGACAAGGGAAATCCGACTCCTGTGGAGTGAAGTGAGAGAGCCAACATTTTTCACAAGCACCAAGATGATTCTCCTCCCCCACAACCCCATGCCGGGGACTCTACTGCCTCCGCCTGCCTTCTGAAGGAGTATAAAAATCATCTGGGAATTCTCAATGTCTGGAGACAGTCACTGAATGCCAAATGCGTCGTCAAGGTCTGAAGTCTAATTCACGCTTAAATAATCTTCTGAATGCAAAAAGAGAGTGCTCTTTCTGGCTGCACATTGGAAATCAAAACGAAGGGGAGAAAGCCTGGATTCAGCGAGACAAGTTAAGAGTGTTGTAATCTAAGTGAAAAACAAGCAGCCAAATTTAGGAAATTGGAATGGAGAGAAGAGGATGAGTTCCATAGATATCAAGGCGTCTTATTCCTTGAGAATTAATGACTAATTTGTTAAGGGGATTAAAAGAGAGAAAGGACTATAAAATGATATCCAGGATTTTGGCTTGGCTTCGTGAGTAGTAATGGAAAATAAAGTGAGCAGTTTTGGAAGGAATGATGATGAATTCAAATTCATACACATTTGTGATATTTGCAAAAAAACTGCAGATGAAGATGCCTCATAGGTAGTTACAGGAACAGGCTGGAGAATGGAATTATGGAGTCACTAAGAAATAAGTAGTATTTGAAGAAATGGGAGTAGGTAAAATTAGGACATTTTGTTGCAAATGACAGGAACACAAACTATATTAAACAAAAGGCAGGGGGGAGGGTGATATTTACTGACCCAGGTTTCTAAAAGGTGTGGGGATAACCTGGTTTTAGGATAAGGGTGACCAAATGTTACCAGCAGCAATCAGTCTCTCTCCATTTCTTATCTTTTTCTCTCCCTTCACAGTGAGAAAATGGTCAACCCTCCCCGCCCCAGGCAGACATCTGGTAAATCAAGTAACGACCATAAAAAAAGACCCCACCTTCCAACTAGGTCAGCAACTAGTAGCCGAATATCAGCAAAAGTTCCTGGGCTGCTAGTTTGGGCTGTTCCGCAGCTCTTGCCTGGTTCATTTCTCTTCATTCAGGTCTCTCCTCAAACTTCAGGTTCTTACAGAAGGCTTTTTTACCACGCTGAAATAGCTCCCTACCTCACTCACTCATTTCCCCTTTATTCTACTTTATTTCTATGGCACTCATCATGAGCTGATACTATATGTTAATATGTGCACTTATTTATTTTCTTATTTATTATCTTTCTCCACAACTAGATGATAAACTCTACCCCTTATGGAGTCCTGGTTTTAAATCAGCACCCCCAGCCATGTATTAGGTACTTAATGAAAAATGTGTTGAATTAATAGGCCCTGACCAATGAAATGCTACAAACTAGGGCTTTTTCCCTTGAGAACTCATTGTTAAACATTTACCAGCATACCAGGGTCATATATACTAGAGTGACAGAGGTTTTGTTGGTTCCTCCAAGACAAATCAATTTGCTTTTTCTAAAAAAGGGTGGGATGAATGTTGAGAGGACCATAACAACAGATGGCCACCATAATAAAGCTGACCAGAAACAGCTCGTAAACCTAGAAGAGAAACATACCAAAGATAAAACCTCGTGGGACACCAACATTTAAGGGAAAGTGGATGAAGAAGAACCCACAAAGTATGTATTGAGAAGAAACAATCAGAAATAAGAAAATCAAGTCATTGTGATATCACAGGGCAAACTGAATTTCAAGGAAGAAGAAATGAGCCACTCTGTCTTATGCTGCAGAGATCAAGGTAGTGCAAGTTTGTAATTAAAAGCTACAGACTTTATTTGATTTAATAAGATGGCAAGATTCTGACATCCCTTGGTCCACATTTCTCTATTAGGCAGAATGGATGCATTAAAGATCACTGTATATATGACACCTCTTCTTTTTCTCATCTCTTAGGGATCTCTATGTCTAAAGGGTGTGAGGTAGGGCTCCATGCTTTATGTGGATCATTGGAGTAGCATTGGCCCAACAGATTTTACCTTCCCCTTGGGTTATTACCACCTTCAGAACCCCAACTTTCGAATGAGAAAGGGAGGTAATTAGTGATGGAAGGACATTGAGAAGCATCAAATTTCCAGCCAGGTCTGGAGACCATTAATTTTATAGTCTTTGGGTCATTTGGTTTCTATAAAACTATTTAGCTGAGAAGGAGGATGGTTAATTGACACAGAACTGGGTTGCCAGTTGCTTCCTGTTAAAAACGCCATCTTCCCCTTTGAATTCTAAGATTCAGGTCAGGAACCAAAAATATCACTAATCTAGGAGACAAAACCTACCTGGTCACAGCTACTTCTATACTCTGTGATTCTAAGTGCTTCTAAGAGCACTTAAGTGCTCTGAGCCACTGATTATTCTTTAAAAGTAAGAAGGATTAAACTACACTGTCTTAAATGGATCTTCCATCTCTAAGCTTCTGCTTCTGTGTTCTAAACTACATCTCTGTTCTCTAGAGTATCTGCCATTACGTGAATCGGTATATGTCCAGTAAATATTTGCAGAAAGATTGAAAGGCGAGGAAGCAATACATTTCCTAGTCATCATATTAGTACCAGAAAAGAGTGGTGGAGGAAAACAATGCAAGCTATAACCAAAAACATTAACATTGGACCATACCATGACTTGTAATTCATGGATATTCATGGATTCAGAATAAAGGCAATCTATCCTGGGACCCCTTTGTAAATGGATTATTACTGTAAATTCTAGAAAGCTTTCATATATCATAGTCTCATTCACATCATGACCCAACTCCATGGACATGGTTGTAACAAAGCAACAGAATAAAACTCCCTTGCCTTCAGCATTTCACTAACCATTAACTTGCATTGGCTGAACTAAAGAGATGATTTATATTAATTAGGACTCTTTGGTGGCAAGCAACAGAAATTAACTTAAGGGGTTAAAAAAAGTCAATTATTGGAAGTCTACACTGCCATTAGATGACTCAGCTTCATCTTCCTTCTATCTCTATGAATCTCTGCTCAAGATCCAAATCCTGGGAGGAAAATCTGATTGGCTTGTTTTGGGTCATATACTTTCCCCTGAGAAGTCAGAGAGGAATGACTGCTCCCAAAAGAATGGTGCATATATCATGTATATATGCATACATGTGTGTATTTGTACATACATGTAAAGCAAAGCATGTATGAATCTGCATGTGTATGGCATGTGCATGTATGTGTGTTGTATGTGCATCTGCATGTGGTTTTGTGCATATGGTGTGTATATGCATCTATATGTGGTATATGTGTGCATAAGTCTAAATGTGCATGATGTGTGTAACTGTACATATAATACTTGTGTATATACGCATGTGTTTGTGCACAAATGCAGAGGAGAAATACGCTGTCCAGATAAAGTCAATAGTGTGATATAGCTTTGGGTTAAGTCTCTAAGAACACAATTTTGAATTCTGGTAACATTCCCTGCCATCTATGTAGCCTATCACCTCTAAGCTTCAGTTATTTTCTTCTATAAAATGAGAACAATAATACCTACCTTTCAGGGCTGTTCTGAGGATAAAATAAGATATTGCAGTATGAGTAAACAATAACCTCAATAAATATGAGTTCATTTTCTCACTGTCTTGTTATCTCTGAGATAGGTTATGATGTTCATAAATAGGTCGAAATCAAGACCAAAGAGTTCTATCCAATCTCATTCTTCCTGCCCCCAAGAACATTAGGAAAGTTGCTCCCTTCTCTATTCTGAACTTCACTCTCAACTCAAGGACACTGCTAATGCTCTTTTTTCAGCCTGGAATAGCCTCTTATCTTGAAATCACAGGCCCAAATTCCCCCTCTCCTTCTGGGCCAGGCTTGAACCCACTGCCTCCATAAAGCCTTTCCTGAGGACTCCAGGCCTCCCCATCTCCTGGTCCTCTGAGTGGCAACTCTGAGAGAAGAGATGGTGACTAGATTCAATGGCTGAGAAAGAGTCTAAGACCACATCTGGAATCAGCAGGCAGAGTGCCAAAGAGTGAGAAGTGTCTAGCATGGGATGCAAGAAGTAGGTGCTCTGAGCTACCTGCACACAGTTGTGATGCCTGCCAGCTTTGTCTCTGATTGTATACCATGTTGTACTGTCCACCAAATGTTTCAAGTGTGCTCTTTGTTTGAAACCAGGGACTATGTCTCATACTTTTTATTTATACCCCACCCCTATGAGTGTGGTACTGAGCACAAAGCAGGAGATCAATCAAGGCTGTTGGAAGGATTGATTCATTCCTTGACTGGTAGCCAAAAAGCATGAGGTCATGTCCTGCAAACTCAGGAGCATCTAGGAATGATGAGCAAATGCAACCCCATAGCCTTCACAGCGGGGGTGGGGGTTGAGAGGGTGGGGTCAGTGGCAAGATCAAGATCACGGCTTTTGGAGTCAGACACAACTGGGTTAGATTCCAGTCCACCTAATAACAGTGTGATCTAATGGTTGGGTCATGTAACCACATCAAATCTCAGCTTCCCTGTTCAAAGATCAGGAGATGATAAGACTCATGTTGCAGGGTCGTTGAGAGGGCTAAAAGAAGAGCACAAATATAAAAGAACTTCTTCAGTTCTAAGCAGAGAAGCATTCTGTGTATCTGAGCTTCATTTTAAGAGATTAATAATGAATTTGAAAAGAGTTCAGAAAGTACTGATAACATCAGCTTCCTCATTGCCCTCATTGTACGGTGTTCTGGTTGGTTTTCCAGGAAGACAGTTCACACTCTCTCTTCCTTGGACCTTGCCTTTGGGTGACATTTCCAAGGAATCCCCTCATCTCATTGCTCTTGGCCTCCCACAGGCCCCACCAGGAAGTGCTGTGTGCTGCTGCCTCTGCAGGTAACTTGGAACTTTTCTTCATGAAGGACTGGAGACTGGACAACTCAGGTACACTTTCTATGAAAACAAGCCCATATTTCTCATTCGGGAGCTGAGCCTATTTACACATGTGGAACATGGGCCAGGATCAACAGAGACTCTGGATTACTTTTGCTTATATAATTTTCTGGGGAAATCCAGGAGTTTCAGATCAGTAACCACCCAGCATCACTTGAATTAGGGTCTCCTTTTAGAGCCAAAAGACAATCTAGGATAAACCATGCATTTATCCCATAGATGAAGCATTTTTTTAAACAGTTACCTCTTGTTGAGTGCTTACTATGTACTAGGCACAGCACTAAGAATTTAATATACATAGTCATCCTTCATCCTTACAACCCTGAGAGGTAGGATAAATGATTTCTTCTCCTCAAATCCATATAAAATTCAGTCATTATCTGAAACACAGTGTTTCAGTGGTAATTAAAATGCACAGGGACTTTACTGGCCCCTGGACTCTATCTCTGCCCCTACCAAACATTCAGTACAATCACCAGTAGTCCAGGGGGAACAGATGCCCTGGCGTGAAACTCCCATTTTTTGTCCTGGTGCCCCCAGAGATTTCCTCCTGGAACGTCCATTAGCCCTGACAGGCATTGCTGGAGTAAATCACCACCCAGCACTCGATAAGAATATAGTTATTATAACAATTGCCGTATTGCATGATGCTCAAGCCATTCAGAAATGTAAGTCTAATTAGCTCTAAGCTGTAGAAGATTTGAGTATGGTAGTTTCATTTTGGCTTAATGCTCAGTGCCTGGTGTAAAATCTGAATATATTACTTTTTTTAATCATTTCTGCATGGCTCAACCAGTCGTATCAAAACTACTGCATGTTATAGACTTTAAAAAGTGATTCCCTGTAGGCATTTTAAGGTATAGGATCTATTATGGGAAGATATAGATTTGACAGCATTCTGTTTATTACTCAGTTCCGCTACATTGTTCATGAACCCAGTGAAACATGTTCACAGTGGTAAGTAACATTTTACTCCAGGAAGAAGAAATGCAGGGCAACTTCCTTGGGTAAGTACAATTACAGGACTAATGAGCAAATGATTCACATATTCCATCAAGACCCTTGAACACAAAAGAGACTGTTTTAGTGCACATATCCTACTAGGTTTTACCCAAAAAAATATCTTCCCATTAAAAGTAGTGTGCATCAGGACTTCCTAGAAGATGGCGGCTTAGTAAGACGCGCGGATCTTAGTTTCTTCTCCAGGACACCTACTAGGGGAGTAGAAACGATACAGAAAGCGCCCAAAGCCACAACAGAGATAAAAAAAGACAGCGTACCCCATCCTGGAACGGCTGGCTGGCTGAGAGAAGCAGCTCGGGTGAGATCGCCGAGGCGCGCGGGCCTTACCGGGCGGGGTGGCAAGCGGCCGGAGTTACTCCCTTCCCCCTTCCCGGGCCGGCTGGGAGAATTGGAGAGGTGGTCCCCTGAAACCAAGGCGACTGGCGCCCACACCACGCGCAGCCCCCGGACCAACTGAGAGAATTGGATCGGAAACCCCCAGGCCGCGGAGAACAGTGACCCCGTGACTCCCGGGGAACGTGCACTCTCTCGGGCGGGCCGCTGCCGCTGGCGCCCTCCCGCCACGCTTGTTGCCCAGGGCCGACTAGGAAATTCGGACAGGCTCTCTCCCTGGCTGCGGCGACCAGCACCCCTCCCTGCGTTCGGACACCCTCCCTGCGTTCGGACCCCGGGCCGGCTCAAGCCGCTTCGGCTAGCGAACCCCCAGGACGGCGAGAGTTTTCCAAAGTTTAAGGTCCCACAGCACCTTTTACTGGTGGGACCCGCAGACAAACGTGTGCCACGAGCGCCACCTACTGGGCAGGATAAGAAAAACAGAACCCAGAGATTTCACAGAAAAATATTACAACCTTGCTGGGTCCAACACCAAGAGAAATCTGAATAAATGCCCAGACGCCAGCAGCAGAAGATAACTGTCCACGCTCAAAAGATTGAGAATATGGCTCAGTCAAAGGAACAAACCAATAGCTCAAATGAGACACAAGAGCTGAGACAACTAATGCTGAATATACGAACAGAAATGGAAAACCTCTTCAAAAATGAAATCGATAAATTGAGGGAGGACATGAAGAGGACATGGGCTGAACATAAAGAAGAAATAGAAAAACTGAAAAAACAAATCGCAGAACTTATGGAAGTGAAGGATAAAGTAGCAAACATAGAAAAAATAATGGATAGCTACAATGATAGATTTAAAGAGACAGAAGATAGAATTAGTGATTTGGAGGATGGAACATCTGAATTCCAAAAAGAAACAGAAACTATAGGGAAAAGAATGGAAAAATTTGAACAGGGTATCAGGGAACTCAAGGAAAATATGAACCGCACAAATATACATGTTGTGGGTGTCCCAGAAGGAGAAGAGAAGGGAAAAGGAGGAGAAAAACTAATGGAAGAAATTATCACTGAAAATTTCCCAACTCTTATGAAAGACCTAAAATTACAGATCCAAGAAGTGCAGCGCACCCCAAAGAGATTAGACCCAAATAGGCGTTCTCCAAGATACTTACTAGTTAGAATGTCAGAGGTCAAAGAGAAAGAGAAGATCTTGAAAGCAGCAAGAGAAAAACAATCCATTATATACAAGGGAAACCCAATAAGACATTGTGTAGATTTCTCAGCAGAAACCATGGAAGCTAGAAGACAGTGGGATGATATATTTAAAATACTAAAAGAGAAAAACTGCCAACCAAGACTCCTATATCCAGCAAAATTATCCTTCAAAAATGAGGGAGAAATTAAAACATTCTCAGACAAAAAGTCACTGAAAGAATTTGTGACCAAGAGACCAGCTCTGCAAGAAATACTAAAGGGAGCACTAGAGTCAGATACAAAAAGACAGAAGAGAGAGATATGGAAAAGAGTGTAGAAAGAAGGAAAATCAGATATGATATATAGAATACAAAAGGCAAAATGGTAGAGGAAAATATTATCCAAACAGTAATAACACTAAATGTCAATGGACTGAATTCCCCAATCAAAAGACATAGATTGGCAGAATGGATTAAAAAACAGGATCCTTCGATATGCTGTCTACAGGAAACACATCTTAGACCCAAAGATAAACATAGGTTGAAAGTGAAAGGTTGGGAAAAGATATTTCATGCAAATAACAACCAGAAAAGAGCAGGAGTGGCTATACTAATATCCAACAAGTTAGACTTCAAATGTAAAACAGTTAAAAGAGACAAAGAAGGACACTATATACTAATAAAAGGAACAATTAAACAAGAAGACATAACAATCATAAATATTTACGCACCGAATCAGAATGCCCCAAAATACGTGAGGAATATACTGCAAACACTGAAAAGGGAAATAGACTCATATACCATAATAGTTGGAGACTTCAACTCACCACTCTCATCAAGGGACAGAACATCTAGACAGAGGAACAACAAAGAAATAGAGAATCTGAATATTACTATAAATGAACTAGACTTAATAGACATTTATAGGACATTACATCCCACAACAGCAGGATACACCTTTTTCTCAAGTGCTCATGGATCATTCTCAAAGATAGACCATATGCTGGGTCACAAAGCAAGTCTCAACAAATTTAAAAAGATTGAAATCTTACACAACACTTTCTCGGACCATAAAGGAATGATGTTGGAAATCAATAATAGGCAGAGTGCCAGAAAATTCACAAATACGTGGAGGCTCAACAACACACTCCTAAACAACGACTGGGCCAAAGAAGAAATTGCAAGAGAAATTAGCAAATACCTCGAGGCGAATGAAAATGAAAACACAACATATCAAAACTTATGGGACGCAGCAAAGGCAGTGCTAAGAGGGAAATTTATTGCTCTAAATGCCTATATCAGAAAAGAAGAAAAGGCAAAAATTCAGGAATTAACTATCCATTTGGAAGAACTGGAGAAAGAACAGCAAGCTAACCCCAAAGCAAGCAAAAGGAAAGAAATAACAAAGATTAGAGCACAAATAAATGAAATTGAAAACATGAAAACAATAGAGAAAATCAATAAGGCCAGAAGTTGGTTCTATGAAAAAATCAATAAGATTGATGGGCCCTTAGCAAGATTGACAAAAAGAAGAAGAGAGAGGATGCAAATAAATAAGATCAGAAATGGAAGAGGAGACATAACCACTGACCTCACAGAAATAAAGGAGGTAATAACAGGATACTATGAACAACTTTACGCTAATAAATACAACAATTTAGAGGAAATGGACGGGTTCCTGGAAAGACATGAACAACCAACTTTGACTCAAGAAGACATAGATGACCTCAACAAACCAATCACAAGTAAAGAAATTGAATTAGTCATTCAAAAGCTTCCTAAAAAGAAAAGTCCAGGACCAGATGGCTTCACATGTGAATTCTACCAAACGTTCCAGAAAGAATTAGTACCAATTCTCTTCAAACTCTTCAAAAAAATCGAAGTGGAGGGAAAACTACCTAATTCATTCTATGAAGCCAACATCACCCTCATACCAAAACCAGGCAAAGATATTACAAAAAAAGAAAACTACAGACCAATCTCTCTAATGAATACAGATGCAAAAATTCTCAATAAAATTCTAGCAAATCGTATCCAACAACACATTAAAAGAATTATACATCATGACCAAGTAGGATTCATCCCAGGTATGCAAGGATGGTTCAACATAAGAAAATCAATTAATGTAATACACCATATCAACAAATCAAAGCAGAAAAATCACATGATCATCTCAATTGATGCAGAGAAGGCATTCGACAAGATTCAACATCCTTTCCTGTTGAAAACACTTCAAAAGATAGGAATACAAGGGAACTTCCTTAAAATGATAGAGGGAATATATGAAAAAACCACAGCTAATATCATCCTCAATGGGGAAAAATTGAAAACTTTCCCCCTAAGATCAGGAACAAGACAAGGATGTCCACTATCACCACTATTATTCAACATTGTGTTGGAGGTTCTAGCCAGAGCAATTAGACAAGAAAAAGAAATACAAGGCATCAAAATTGGAAAGGAAGAAGTAAAACTATCACTGTTTGCAGACGATATGATACTATACGTCGAAAACCCGGAAAAATCCACAACAAAACTACTAGAGCTAATAAATGAGTACAGCAATGTAGCAGGTTACAAGATCAACATTCAAAAATCTGTAGCATTTCTATACACTAGTAATGAACAAGCTGAGGGGGAAATCAAGAAACGAATCCCATTTACAATTGCAACTAAAAGAATAAAATACCTAGGAATAAATTTAACTAAAGAGACAAAAAACCTATATAAAGAAAACTACAAAAAACTGCTAAAAGAAATCACAGAAGACCTAAATAGATGGAAGGGCATACCGTGTTCATGGATTGGAAGACTAAATATAGTTAAGATGTCAATCCTACCTAAATTGATTTACAGATTCAATGCAATACCAATCAAAATCCCAACAACTTATTTTTCAGAAATAGAAAAACCAATAAGCAAATTTATCTGGAAGGGCAGGGTGCCCCGAATTGCTCAAAACATCTTGAGGAAAAAAAACGAAGCTGGAGGTCTCGCGCTGCCTGACTTTAAGGCATATTATGAAGCCACAGTGGTCAAAACAGCATGGTATTGGCATAAAGATAGATATATCGACCAATGGAATCGAATAGAGTGCTCAGATATAGACCCTCTCATCTATGGACATTTGATCTTTGATAAGGCAGGCAAGCCAACTCACCTGGGACAGAGCAGTCTCTTCAATAAATGGTGCCTAGAGAACTGGATATCCATATGCAAAAGAATGAAAGAAGACCCATCTCTCACACCCTATACAAAAGTTAACTCAAAATGGATCAAAGATCTAAACATTAGGTCTAAGACCATAAAACAGTTAGAGAAAAATGTTGGGAGATATCTTATGGATCTTACAACTGGAGGCGGTTTTATGGACCTTAAACCTAAAGCAAGAGCACTGAAGAAGGAAATAAATAAATGGGAACTCCTCAAAATTAAACACTTTTGTGCATCAAAGAACTTCATCAAGAAAGTAGAAAGACAGCCTTCACAATGGGAGACAATATTTGGAAATGATATATCAGATAAAGGTCTAGTATCCAGAATTTATAAAGAGATTGTTCATCTCAACAACAAAAAGACAGCCAACCCAATTACAAAATGGGAAAAAGACTTGAACAGACACCTCTCAGAAGAGGAAATACGGATGGCCAAGAGGCACATGAAGAGATGCTCAATGTCCCTGGCCATTAGAGAAATGCAAATCAAAACCACAATGAGATATCATCTCACACCCACCAGAATGGCCACTATCAACAAAACAGAAAATGACAAGTGCTGGAGAGGATGCGGAGAAAGAGGCACACTTATCCACTGTTGGTGGGAATGTCAAAGGGTGCAACCACTGTGGAAGGCAGTTTGGCGGTTCCTCAAAAAGCTGAATATAGAATTGCCATACGACCCAGCAATACCATTGCTAGGTATCTACTCAAAGGACTTAAGGGCAAAGACACAAACAGACATTTGCACACCAATGTTTATAGCAGCATTATTTACAATTGCAAAGAGATGGAAACAGCCAAAATCTCCATCAACAGAAGAGTGGCTAAACAAACTGTGGTATATACATACGATGGAATATTATGCAGCTTTAAGACAAGATAAACTTATGAACCATGTAATAACATGGATGGACCTAGAGAATATTATGCTGAGTGAATCCAGCCAAAAACTAAAGGACAAATACTGTATGGTCCCACTGATGTGAACGGACATTCGAGAATAAACTTGAAATATG
Organism: Tamandua tetradactyla; assembly: GCF_023851605.1. NCBI lineage: Eukaryota > Metazoa > Chordata > Mammalia > Pilosa > Myrmecophagidae > Tamandua > Tamandua tetradactyla. The sequence continues at coordinate 39,312,382 of NC_135346.1, read as the reverse complement.
TCATTGGTAACAGAGTTCAGCAGGAGTTAGAAACAGGGTAAGACAATGGGTAATTGAAGCTGAAGGGATACAGACTGTGCAACAGGACTAGATACAAAAACTCAAAAATGGACAGCACAATAATACCTAATTGTAAAGTAATCATGTTAAAACACTGAATGAAGCTGCATCTGAGCTATAGGTTTTTGTTTTGTTTTGTTTTGATTTTACTATTATTACTTTTATTTTTTTCTCTATATTAACATTCTATATCTTTTTCGGTTATGTTGCTAGTTCTTCTAAACCAATGCAAATGTACTAAGAAATGATGATCATGCATCTATGTGATGATGTTAAGAATTAATGATTGCATGTGTAGAATGGTATGATCTCTAAATGTTGGGTTAATTTCTTTTTTTCCGTTAATTAAAAAAAAAAAAAAAAAGAGAAGGGATAATTGGAGATGAAGGGATACAGACTGTACAACGGGACTGGATATAAAAACTCAGAAATGGACAGCACAATACTACCCAACTGTAATGCAATTATGTTAAAACACTGAATGAAGCTGCATGTGAGGTATAGGTTTTTTGTTTTTGTTTTTTTTGTTTTTTTTTCTTTCTATTATTGTTTTAATTCTTATTCTGTTGTCTTTTTATTTCTTTTTCTAAATCGATGCAAATGTACTAAGAAATGATGAATATGCAACTATGTGATGTTATTAAGAATTACTGATTGTACATGTAGATTGGAATGATTTCTAATTGTTTTGTTAATTCTTTTTTTAATTAATAAAAAAAAAAAAAGAAATGGCAGTATGGCTGGCCACAGCGGCTCAGCAGGTAAGAATGCTTGCCTGCCATGCCAGAGGACCTGGGTTCGATTCCCGGTGCCTGCCCATGTTAAAAAAAAAAAAAAAAGAAGAAGAAGAAATGGCAGTGGGGCGGTCCATGGTGGCTCAACAGACTAGAGTTCTTGCCTGCCATGCCAGAGACCCGGGTTCATTTCCCGGTACCTGCCCATGCAAAAAAAGAAATGGCAAATTAAAATCACTGTGCCAACTTTTACAGATTATCTATTCCCAATAATAAAATGTTTTATTATGCTCAAAAAAAAAAAAAAAAAAAAGTAGTGTGCATCAGTGGTAGATAATCTATGTTACATTTCTGAACATTTTAAAGAACAAAACCCACATGGTACATTCATCTTTCCCCATCTCCTAAGGACAGCTGTTTGGAAAAGGGAAGGGTAGACATCCCTGTTATTCTTTCCCAAATTCATTTCTTTATTCTATTAGTGTCTGAACTAGTTCAGCTCTTTTCCCTACCTGATGAAGGGAGCCTGGTCAAACAGGTCCCATAAAAGCCCTTGCAAGTTAAAGCCAGCACTTTAGGGAATGATCCCAGGCGCGACTTCCTACTGCAGATCCAACCTCACTGGATCTGTCTCAGACTTCCCAGTTCCTCTTCTCATGCTGCACCCAGCCCCAGAGGTTATGCTCTGACCAGCCTCTCTGCTCAACCCTCAGTCTGGCTTTACTACAGATGCTGAACATAGGACTGCTTTGAAGGCCTTGGGCCACTCCCAACCCATCCATATGGAGCTTGAGAGCAGCCCCATATGTCAGGCCTTAGGGTATAGGTATTTTTGAGGAACAGAAGTTTCAAGAAAAAAAGCAAAGTGAACTGAGGCAGCTGGTCCTACTCAATCTCTGTGCATGTCTTTACCCAGCCCTATCTAGGGTATGCAGCGTAGGGGCCTCTCGACTGCCCCTCATGGAGCTCACCATGGCCTAAAGACCCTGTTCTTCAGAATGGCTGAGTACAGAGCTGGGGCAAGTGTCCCAGAGCTCTGCCTCCAATAAGCTACCAAGAAAACCACCCCAGACACTACCTACCTCCAGAAGTCCTCTTATATGCAATAATTCTGTTTAAACCACTTTCTGTGGGATATTCTGTTATATGCAGCTCAAAGCATTCTGAATAAATCACTAGAAGTATTAAAATCTCTCCAGCCTCAAACGTATGCCAACAGGTACAGAAGAAAGAACATGGACTTGGTATTTGGGCCTAGATAAACACTTCAGGTCTCTCACTGACCTGCTTAATATTTGTCTCCCAGTTGGACTGGTAGCCTCCTGAGACCAGGAAACATATCTCATTGTTCTTTGTTTTGGATACTCAATGTACTAGAGTCTTTCCCAAATTCAAACATCTTGATTTGAACACAGACTCTGTCACTTACGAACTGTGTGAGCTTAAGCAAGTGACTTAATCTCACTCTCAAAAAAAGAAAGTAAAGAAAATAGTATCTACTTTGTAGAATTGTTGTGAGTTGAACTGAGATAATACATGCAGTACATTGCTTAGAACAGTGCATGTTACATAGAAAGAATCAAATGAAAGGTAATTAATAATATTAGTCTTGAATATTTACTACTTACATAGCACACATCCTGACACTTAACAAAAATACATGAAATGAGTGAATGAATGAGTAAGCAAGTGAGTGAGTGGACGAATGAATAACAACTTTATTTTCATTGCTTTGATAGTTCCAGGAGGTATATGATTCAGAGGCTTGAGATACTGAGATCTTGTAGATCTTTAAAATCATGAATTCTCAAAACTTTTCAGCTGCTTTGTACCAAGTCTTACGGATTCCTTACCCCATTTTTTTAAGATTCTCTAAGAAAGATTTGCCCAAAAGCAATGAGTTGCCTTCTTAAGGAACATTCTCTTTGATATTGTTCCCAAGGATACAAGCAGAGATGCCTCTCCCTTTCATGCCTGCTCTCAGCTTTCCAAAGCAGAAGAACAGCTCTGACTTCTGAGCTGGACTTCAGCTGAACCTGCCTGTGCTCTCTGCATCTCCTGACCCTGCAAAGCAGTTGCAAGTGGTAGGTGGGTGGTGAGTGGGCACCAGAGGATGCACTGACTTCTCAGAGTCAAGAACAATGGGATTACAGAGAGGAACCCCAAAGACCAAGGAGCATGTTCAAGGAGCCAGGATTCATCCAGACATTCAAAAAATATTTTTGAGCAACAGCCACATCTTGAACGCTTGCATATCCCTTCTTCTGGACTGACAGATTCATTCCCATAGCCACTAGGAGTATTCGCTGTGGAAGGCTTAAAGCCAAGTCCCACTCCAGTAGTTGCTCTCAGCAGAAGAAGGCTACTTTGCCCCTGCTCTGGTTATACCCTTGCTCCAGTGGCAGTCCACCTCCAATAACTGGTCATTTCTGGGGTACCAAGGCCTTGCCCCTTGCCTCCACTCAGGGCAACCCAAGACTATTCCAGTCTTAAGGCTGCAGCATCTGTCTCAATTGCCACTGAGTTCTACATCTCCCTCTGCCCAATAATCCTTCCCTCCCAGGTGTTATTCTGAGCAAATCTGAAGATTTGTAAAATCTTCTTACAGGCAACAAACTTAGAGTAAACCTTAGGCAGAGGAAACCTGATCTAAGACAGAACCCTTTTAGTTTGGGGAGTGGGGTGAGATGAGAGAAACAAAAACAGAAAAATATATGTCAGGTAGTGATAAATGTTATAAAAAACAAATGAAGCAGAGTAAGAAGAAGAGAAAGTGAAGGAGTTGATATTTAGATAGCTTCATCGGAGAAGGCCCCCTTGCTAAGTGGCTTGTGAGTCGAGACCTGAACGAAGTGAATGAGGCATGGCCATGTATGAGGGGAGTAAGGAGAGGGAAGAACCAGTGCAAGGGCCCTGAAGTAGAGGCATGTTTTGTTTAGCTGCAGTACGGTGAGGAGGCCAAAGTAACTAACAGTAAGAAAGGGGAAGAATAAGGAGTTATACCTGTTTTTAAGTGGTTATTCCTGCTGCTGTGTGAAGAAGGGACTGGGGCAGAAGGCAAGAACGGAAGTAGAAAGAGCATTTGGAGGTTAAAGCAATAATCAGGCAAGAGATGCTAATCAGCGTGGTATTTGTAAAAGTCGGAAGTAGTTAGATTCCAAATATATATTTAAGGTAATGGCAACAAGATTTGCTAACGTATTCAATATGGCTTTGAGGGAAAGAAAGGGGTCAAGAATGACCCCAAGATTTGGCCTGGGTAACTAAAATGAAAGACACTACAGAAAAGAATAGGTTTGAGAGCTAAAATCAGGTGCTAAATTTTAAGTATGTTAAGTTTGAATCTCCCATTAGACATTTAAATGGTGCTGTGAACAGGCAATTTGGGAGCCGGAGTTTAGGAGACAGGCCCAGGCTGAAGGTACAGCTTTGGTTGTCATCAGCATACAGATGATATTTAAAAGCTGCGACATTCTTGAGTTCATCAAAGGCATGAGTGTACACAGGGTCCTAAGCCACTGCAGTATTTAGATATTAAGATGATAAAGCACAGGATATTGAGAAAGAACAGCCATGAGATAGGAGGAAAATCAAGTGAGAATCGGGTCCTGGGAAGTCATGTGGAAAAGGTAGTTTAAGAAAAAGAGAGAGACTAATTGCTAATAGGTTGAGCAAAATGCAGTCTAAGAATTGACCTTGGGATTCAGCGAATAAGTCACCGGTAACTTTGTCAAGAGTTGTTTTCATCATAGCGGAGATGAAAGATGTAATGGAATAATTCATGAGAGAATGGCAGAAGAGGAAGTGGACAAAGAAAACACAGACAATATTTTCATAGATTTTTGTAGTAAGGAAAGCTGAAAAATAGGGCAATAGCTGAGGGGATTTGAATTGTTGAGCTCTCCACTAGAATTTGTGGAGTTAAAGGTTTCAACTTACATGGCAACTCCAATCAAATAACAGGATTGCCTGGCACACTGGGCTAAGAAAGATTCTGAAGTTAAGCCCAAGTTTGCAAGGTGCTGTGCTCAACTAGTGATGTCTGCCATGAGTATGAGCTAGGGAGGTAGTAGGGGTGTGTATGACACATATTCACCACACTTTTTCTACGATATATCATGGCTCTTTCCATACTCAGTATATACCTTGTTATGCTATCAACCTATTTAGATTGATACTTATTATTACTTATTAATAATAAGTAATTATTAATATTAAGTACTTATTAATAATTAGTTATTAACAGTGAGTTTATTATTGTTCCAATAAACTCCTTCTGGCTCTTCAACATCCAGATATTCCTAAAAAGAAAAGCAGGCTTTAACAAATTCTGCACCCTACTTGGATAGTTTTAAACCAGTTTCCAGTGTACCATGTAAGTAATTTATGAGACACTACAGCGTGCTGAAAGAACTCTGGATGTCTTAAAAATATAACAAATCTCTCTGCATAACTTACTAAGCAAAGTGGCTTAAAGGGGTGGAAAAATCAACATTTGACTATGCAATACATGCTTGCATTTTCTGTCTCCCTTTTTCCTGGAAAACAGGACTAGAATAATATAGATGTCTATATACTGTGTTTTCAATCAGACTTATATGAGGCTGTTTCATCAAATGGCTGAAGTGTACAGGGAAAGAAATTAGTGAGGACAGAAATATTAAAATTGAGATTATTCACTTTGCAAATGATTCTCAGTAAGAACGCACATGTCCAAGTCTTGTGGTCTCCAAAAGCAGTTCTTGGCTACTGACTCCTCTAGGAAAATATTTCCTAGAAGGGTACCTGCTATTGTTTCAAAGCTTGACGGTTCTTTAAATCTGCATGTCTGCTTTCTAACATATGACATCTCAGAGTTGAAAATGTCTTAAGGATCATCTTGTTCAAACATCCACCCTACGTGTGAATGAATCTTTACCACACTAACCCAGAAACACAGCCCTTGAACTTCTACTTAAACACCTCCAGTGATGGAGAACTTGGTACCAGGAAAAACAGTTCCCTCTGACTGTCAGTCACCTAAAATGACAGATGAAGGGAGACATGGCTGTGCAAGTAATTGAGGATTTACACGTGGGCAGGTATGTTTACACACATCCCTTACAGGCTTGTATAACAAGTTCTCAGATTTTTGGTTATCTGGAGCCAGTTTCTTTTGGTGCTTCTTTGACTTCTGAGGCTGCAAGACAAAGCAAATGTTATTCTTTATTTGTCAGTTAAAGCCCTTGAATTATGCCCAGACTTAAAAGGGTTCCAATTAAAATAAAAGCAGAGCTGTCTGATTTTCAAATATTTTTTGTTCCCAGGATAGAGGAGAGGGATGTGGTTGGGAGGGTAGAGAAGCAACTGCAATAACAACCTCCTAGTTCTCTAATTATGGCACCAATAATCTCCTTTATATACTGGTGTTTTATAGCATGTTTGTGGTTTTTATCTTATTTCATCTTAAAGGCCAAACAAAAGCTGACTCCAATTGCTGCAAAGACACGAGGCCCTGGCCACAAGCTCCAAGCAAGGAAACAAACAGAATGCATGGGAACCCAGTTTCTCAGATTAAGTGTGACAATGGTGTAGAGTCCATATGTCTCAGGAAAAAAAAGGACACTGTAAAAGTCTCCAGAGTGCCCTGTCAAATCAGGATCATGCAGGACTCATGCAATTGTTCATTTTTCATCCTCAATAGAACGTCATATGGACTCTGTCTCTCCCTTTTGCTTAAAGATGGATGGCCAATTGTTTAACCCCGATGCTTTTAATTAATTAGGTCTCTGCCACCAAAGCTTAGTGGAGTCATTTCATTTCAACTTTGCTCAGTGGGCTATAGAAAATCAGTATTTATTACTATTTTTCATTAATTTTTGTTTTCCAGATGATTCAGCTAGTCAAGGAGAATAAGGCTTTGAGCTTTTACAAACCAATTCCCCACAGATAACAAAGAAAGCAGAAGATTTGCCACCTGAAAGTGACAACTTGGGCCTAGGGATGTCCAGAGCAAGCAAAGAAAGAGTAGGAAGGTAAAACATGCATTTTTTTTTTTTTTTTTTTGCTTTTTTCTATTTGTAGAGAGATGGGATAAAACTGTGTTTTCATCTGTGGATTCTAAATGTTTATTTATAGATGAAGTATCAAAATGGTATTCTCTCTCATTCTGCAAGAATAGTTTGGTAAGGAGTGATTTTTTAAGGCAATTTTGTTATATCCATCATTACCTTTAGTTAATGACCTACTTGTTAGTTGGCAGCTGCCCTTGCTGAGAGGAAGACACCTGGGCTCTAACAGTAGCACCTCATTGCTAGTTGGTATGAAAGAAAGAGAAGAATCAATGACTGCTTCAAGGCCATAGGGCTGAATGGGCCCAGTCTGCAGAGAATGTGCTTTTCTTTGCTTACCTAGAAAGACCGCAAGTTCTCCCATAGGAAGAAATCTGAAAAAATTAAATTAAATTAAAAAAGAGCAGTCTAGTAGAGAGTTATCATAAAACTGGACAGACCCAATTAGGAAAAAGCAGGATTAAAAGGAAAACATTTCCAGGACTCACATTTTCCTTGGAAAAGAATATAAAAAATGATTTTGTCAACAAAATACCAATGAACTCATTTCTAGGGAAACTCTACAGATCAAAAGATAAATCATAAGAAAAGGGAAAGAATGGATGAGGAAACAGTAGACTAAAAGAGGTTTGAAAGGCATGGCATTTTTTTAATGGACATGATTAAACTACAGTGTCTAGGAATGATATACCTGGATAACAAAACTACAAAGAACACAAGGAAGTGATTACCGTGAAAGCAGGATAGGGGTTACTTTGGGGCAAGAGGAGAGTGCAATGGGGGAGGGAGCACAAGAGCCTTCGGTAGCAAATGCCAAAGTTTTAGTTCATGACTTTGACAGTGATTACAAGGGTATTGTCTTTAACCCATTAAGCTCTACAACTTTTCTTTTTAACACTTTCTTACCCTGTAATTGATTTTACAATAAAAGCTTTACAGAAAGAGCAATCTAGTCTTCCTCTTTCTCTTTGGCTTTGTTTTTATGGGTACCTGGGCCTGAGGTGGACTTCTAAGACTCTATAAGAGATTTAGCCAACCATTCCAAAACTGTCAAATGTCAAGGTATTTTGGAACAACTATGTGATGGGCTACGTCCATTTTAATCTGGAGATCCAGCTCTCTCATTGATACTTTTGACACCTCTTGGGACTACAAAGCAATATTTCTAAGAGATCCTTCAGAAATATAAACTCAACCCAGGAACCCTAGGAGGCTGTATTTCATAGTGGTGACAATAAAGGACTGGTAGTTTGAGGTGCTAAAGTCATTCTCTTTAACAGTCATCTCTCTAGTGAACCTGAGAGTGGTGGCAGTATGGCTGTTGAGAATGGGAAGATGACTTCAGCACTGCAGCCCACTGTCAAGATGAAAAGATGATCTCATTAAAGCCACCCTTTAGAATTCCTCCTGTCAGTCATTAACAAGTAGCAAAGCTCCAAACAGTTAATAAAAAGCCTTCCAGAATATGCGGGGGGGGGGGGGCAGTTTGAAATGCTTTTTAATATATTCCTAAGGACAGAGGAGACAGGATGATTTCAACTGTATCAATTTTCCAGATCCCTAGCCAGCCTCCTTCCACTGCTGAGAAGCCTTGGCTGCCTATATGCCCAATAAAATAACAGCCCCAAAACCTTCCTCAGATGAACCCATCTCATTCCCAGGCAGTCTGCAGTCAGTGCCTGGATGCAGAACTACTGCCTTGGAGAGAGAAGTGAAGAAGACCTCAGCTTCACTCCCACAAGGTCTACCCACAAGTTTTTGTAGTTTCTCACCCCCAAATCATGTCTATTATTTTTAATAATGATAATAATAAATTATTTTTTGACACTCATGACCCAAGAGCCCTTGGGACTGGCTTATTTTAAATTAGCCAATAAAGCTGCTTAAACCAAGGTAACTTGTGAAAGGAGGCAGAGATTTGAGAGTCTGGAGCATGAGAGAAGAGGGAACTATTGAGAAAAGTCTCTAAGTGCAAAGTCCTTTATTTGTCTTCAAAGCACTTTTAAAGTAATGTAACTAAAAGCTAACGAAACTGCACATATACATCCCTCACCAAGGCAGCATTCCCTCTGGGTATATAAAACCCAAGATGCAAGGTTTTATGGGAGCCGGAACATATAATAGTCCTTGCCTGTCAGGAAGCTGACGAAACAAGACTTTTGACGACGTAGACCAGTGGCACCCTGGAGCACAAACAGTAGCTTTGGTCCAACCAAGACCCTGTAAGATAATTTGGACTCCATTTCTTCAGGGGGTAAGGTCCATGGACCCTGTGATAATAACCCTTGCCATAAAAGCCATCTTGTCACATATTCTCTGTTTATCAATGGGGAAATAAGAATCAAAAAGGGGTGAGTGCTTGCTTAAGGTCTCTGAAGTAGACACTAATTTCAGCTTCTTCCTTGATGACAAAGCCCTGGATTTGTTTGGGAGCTCACTTACCATGCAGCCATTTATTTGCTCAGAAAAGGCACCCACTGCTGCCCCCAGACTAAATGAACCGTGAATGGTCAACGTCAATCATAGTGATCTCTTTGCCCAAGGCAGTGGTTGGTTTAGACACGGGCATGTGACCAGTCCTGGCCAATGGGATCTGCAAGTAATCTGTTGGAGAATTTCAGGAAATATTTTCCTCAAAAACAAGAAAGCAGAGAAAGAAATGTAAGGGAGCAAACACCTTTCTTCTTTGTGGGATATTCCTAATGTCTACATATGACACTTTAAACCCTTACAGCCACTGTAAATCACTACAGGAAGACCCAAGCATAAAGATGGCAGACCTGAATCATCAATGTCATGAAGCTAAAACTCTGGACTCCTTGTTGTGTGAGATCATAAACAGCCTTACTGCTTAAGCCACTTTTTGTTGCGCTTTTTGTTTCTTGCAATCTGAAGCATCCGAACTGAAACAATCATACAGAAAGTTGTGCAGAATTAGGGCTAGAAGCCAGAGGCTATGATTTCAAGGCCAGAGAGGGGCCTCTATTTAAGGGACTGGCAAAGTCTATGAGCAGCTATATCAGTCAGAGATAGGCTGCCATGTCCCCATTCCAAGCCTAAGACATCACTAATTGATCAGAGCACTCTTCTTCTAGGCCTCAGAATTTTTTACCATGCAGCCTTCCAAGCAACCATCACCAATCAGTTAGAATGGGCATTGGTATTGAAGCCCATTTGTCAACCCCCATCTATAGCAATAGATAGAATCATGTTCTTGCCAAGCATACTTTCCCATAGGATGGTTCTTCAGCTATTACCTCACCAACGATAAAACTTTCTTAGAATAAGCTGAGTCTACAAACACAGGGATTATGTGCAGGTCCAAAATAGGAAGTAGAGAACGGCTAATCTGTTTCTTCCAATGTTCCCCATTGTTCCATCCCACCCACATACAGAATTCTCTCCTCCAGGGCCCAGGATTCTCATAAAAGGGTTTCCCACAAAAGTAGTAGACCTCTGTTTTCTCCCCACATAGAGGTATTTTCTTCCACTAATCCCCTCAACAAATATTTACTGAGTGTCTACTATGTGCAGGTGATGGTCCAAGCACTGGAGTCACAGCATTGAACAAAGCAGACAAAAATGTCTGTCCTCTTGGAGCTTACATTCAAGGGAAGACACAAAGCAACAAACAAGGTAAGCAAGTAAAATGCATGGGTATTAACTAATGCTAAATGCTAAGGAGAAGAAAAAAGGCTCAACATAGGGAATATTAGCAGATGGGGGTGAATTGAAATTTTAATAGGGGAGACTTTACAGAAGCTAGAATTTAAATAAATACCTGTCGAAGGTGAAGGAACATGCCAGGTAGATATCTGGGAGGAGAGTCATTCCAGAGAGAGATCTTGGGGCAGGAGCAGCCCAAAAACAGTGATGATGTCAATCCCAGTGGATAAGCTGGGGAGTATAGAAAAGGAGGTCAGCAAATGAAGGGAAGGGGTAGATGTGGTAGTGAGTTTGGGCTGGGGATAGGGGGTAAATGGTCATATAGCAGGGACAAAGGAAAGTAACACTGTATGGTCTCTATCCTCATGGAGTTTCTCTTTTATCACAGAAGACAGATAACGACCACATTAATACAAATAAATTATTCCAAATGCAACAAGCATGCCAAGTTTATAAACTGGAGGTACAAGGAGCTATGGGAGAAATAACGGGGGAATCAGATCATATCTGGTGATCAGAGATGGTTTTCTGGAAGTGGAGAGATCTAAGCTGAGCCCTGAAGGATGAAGGAGAGTTTTCCCAGCAAAGAAGGGGAAAGAATGTAACAATCCAGAGGAATCAACATAAAGAGCTATATCATTAGACTGCAGAAAGCAAGGTATAGGGCTGAGATATAAGCCTGGAGAAGCAAAGAGAAACTAGAAGTCTCAGGACCTCAAAAGTCTTCTTAAAGGTCTTGGACTGCATCCTAAGCAAAACAGGGAGCTAATGAAAATTTTTAAGCAGAAAAATGATGAGCTTTAAATTTTTTGTGAAAGTATCTCTCTGCTACATGGAGAATGCATTGGAAAGGACACCAGAATGAGTCACTGTCCATGCCAACACCCTAGATTCTTGAATGAAAGTTGGCCTTGCTCCTTCTCTGATTAACTATCTTGAAAGCACACTTTTCATTTCCGAGCTCCCTTCCTGATCATTAGGGCTGCTCCTTCCCCATTCATTCTTGTAAAATAAAGCCTTGGCCATTCTTCACCTGTTCTGGAACAAGTAAGTCCCCAGAGATGATCTCTAAAAACAGGGCAGGACAAGGATATATGAGAATACTTCTCAAGGAGGAAGGAAAAGAAAAATCTGATTTCCTTTACTTCAAGCTTTTTCCATAACTGAACCCAATAGATCAGAACCATCTCAAACAGGGGTGAAACCATATCATTTCCAGAATCATGACCTGTTTTACCAGGTTTAATGGCTGAGACTGACTTTCACTCCTGGTGGAAATGTACCAGACTTTTTCTATTTGCTATTCATGACTATTACTTGGAAGTTAATTCATTTGTCACCCAGGTAGACAGCATGTAAAGTGTCAAAGGTAATCTGGAACATACCATCAAAGGTGATATTCCTTCATTCTGAAATCACCTTGAGTCCTCACGTTTTCTTGACCAATCTCTAGGGTTTGCCTTTGTTTTGTTGAGTTCTTTGTTTTCGAAAGTTCTTGATGTATGCCATATTCTACATTAGGCCTCAAAAATATTTCTGATTAAACATTTATACAGCTCATGACAACCTCTTTCTAGAACATAACCCCTAACTAATTCATGTTCACTTACCCGGCTTTTTTTCTATTTATAGTATTTTACGATTTCTGTGTATTTGTATTATAAATTATTAAATGACATCAAGGTTTTTATTTTAATGAGAGAATTTCTGATGAATTTGACAGTGTAATTACTTCAGATCCTGCTCTGAATTGCTGGGGAAATATTTGGTTTTATTTACCTCGATGAATAATTAAAGCACACAAGTGGTGGGCTCCCTTGCCATGCCTTCTAGCTTCTTACCTCTGTTTGCTTCTCACTAATAATGCTTATATGTGTAGTGGCTTAAAAGGAATAAATTACCAATTTGAGAGGAGTGGGATATGACTTTAGAAATCTAAAAGGAAGAAGAGAGGAAGGAGGAAGATAAAGGGTTTTTTTGCAAGGGCAAGGAAAAAGAAGAGCAATCTCTGTGTTTACATCGTGAGCTACCCTGTCCGATAACAGGAACTTCTTATCCAAAGGTTCCCCAACTCACACAGCAGAAATTGTCAATGATAATGGCAACTGATGCTGTGAAAAGCACAATCACTCCATAAGACCCATAAGAGAACTGATGATCCTTTGTGCTATCTGTTGGGTTTATGGATTATAGCTGTATATGACTTCCATTTGGTTATCATAATACCCCTGTAAGATATGTGTAAGAGCAGTCTTTCTATCCTTACCTGAGGATGACCAAGTTGAGGCTGCTTATGAGGAATGGCTGGATCCAGCATCACTCAGAAGTCTGAGGGCCCAGGTTTCCTGGCTCCTGATTCACTAGGATGAGCAAGTCAATGAACAATTATTTTCTCATTACTGGAACCCAAACAATCCAACAGAATAGCCATGTGGCATTCCGTAAATCTTAACAATAAAATAACACATCTAACCATATGAATTTCAAATGCTAAAATATTTGAGTCATCGATGAAAACAGTACTGAATTACAGGTCAGTAACAGGCATAGATTTGAAGTCCAACCAGGATGATGATGGGCAAATCACTGCTGTCCTCTAGGTCTAGGTCTCCTCACCCAGAACTGGAGACCATATTAGCACCCAACTTACAACGTTATAAACATTTAGTGAGATAACACAGAGGGAGCACTCAGTAAGTCCTAGCTATTACTACTGTTAAGTGATATATATCGTCCCAGGTGACACCAACCCTATCTTGGTCATCTTTGCATCCCCAACCCCTGACACAATGCTTGTCTGAAATATATTGCCAATGTTCATTTCAAGTTCATTCACTATATGGGTTGGATGAATAAAATGTATTTGGGATATTCCATGACCAGACTGAAAGTCTCCAACTGCATCATAAGATCCTTGGGGGAAGGGAACTACCTTATTCTTTTCTACTGCTCAGTATATTGCTTGCACACAGATAATGCTAAAAAAAAAAAAAAAAAAAAAAAAAAAAGCCTGCTGATTTTTACTGGAATTGAATGCTCAGTATCATCCACACAGAGAGTAGAAGGGCTTGGCAGCAGCTTTTCCCAGGAGTATTACCCGAGGCAGGGGCTGTAAAAATCCTGGAAGTGCTGAGGCCACCTTAGGAAAGAACAAGGTATTGTTTGGAGCCAGAACCCCCGTTGGGCTGAGGTCTTTTCCAATCAAAGGCCCAGTCACTGGCGTGTGTTCCACAAGCCCCCAGGGCCCAGCTCTCATTGTGTGGCGGGACAGCTGGGGGCGGGGGACGCCTCCCTCCCAGACTGTATCGATTAGCTGCTCCATCTGCCACTCTGCAAACAAGAAGCACAGTCCCCCATTGGATGAGAATGTCACCCATGGTAACAGATCCTCGCCGCTGGCGTCTGACCACAGGACCCTCTGGGAGGGAATAATCAGATCCTGAAAAGCGGTCAGCCCACAGCAAGCTAACTGCAAAATGAAAAATACATAAATGTCTATTTTAATCGCCTCCCTCCCTTCTCAACCCTGACTTTAGGAACGCCAGGCATTATTCACAAGTTGCACCGTTATAGCAGGGGACTGGTGGCCCGCAGGTTGCTGGAGGGTCTTGAGCATAATCTGTAGGAATTGTAACTCAGAAACCTCCTCCAGATGGTTCTGAAGCTGTAGAGAACACACCAAACACTGCTCCAGCCTCTCTCCTCCCAATTTTGTTCTCTCTGCCCAGGACCCTCTTCCCATCCTCTTCTGGCTCATTCCTACTTCTCCTTCGGGCCTCAGTTTAGCATCTCCTCTGTGAATTATGACCTGAACACCGCCCCTAGATATATGGGGCCCTGCTACTATATCCCTTCCACCTTGTGCTCCCCCTGCCAGGCTGAAAGCACCAGAACAGTAGGAATCTTGTGTGTCAAACTACTACATTGCCATCACCCACACAGTGCCTGGCACCTAGTGGATGCTTAATAACTACTTACTATGTGACTTAATGAACATTGTTTTGCCAGGTGCACAGCAACCCTTAAGGGGACTTCTGGACATTATCAGATTCTGATACCATAAATTTCTTTGTCAATTTCCATTACTGAGCTAGTGTAAGTAAAACAATTTTTTTAATTTTCAGAAGCACTGGATTAGCTCACAGAACTGAAGGAAAAGCTTTGGGGACAAGTGCAATTCCAGAGAACTCTGGGTCAGGGAACTCTAGGTCTCTCCTCTTTTCCCCAATCTTCCCCTTTTCCACCTACCCTGCTCCTTTCCTTCTCTTCTGCTCTTCCTCCTCCTTTTATTCTCTTCCTCTCCTCCTCCTCCTCTTCATCTTCTTTTTCTTTCTCTCCTTCTCCCTCTCCCTTTCTCCCTATCCCTCCCTCCCTTTCCTCTTTCTCTCCACTTCTCATCTCTGCTTGTCACAGACATCTGTTTCATTCTCTAGAACTTCAAAAGCAACTCTAGGACAAGTCTCTTAGACTTTATTACCAGAGAAAAAGGAGGACATCACTTTCCCATTTCCAGATATGAAATCTCAGCGAAGAGCTCTATTAGTCTGGTTCAGGTCATGTGCACAGCCCTGGACCAGTCGCCATGGTCAGAGGATGGAATGCTGTGATAGACCCTGCCCAGATCATGTGATGACCCCGAGGTCAGAAAGGCCAGTCTGTTTACCCCTGGGAACAGAAAAGGGGAGCTGGACCAACATAAACACTAAGACCTGGAATAGACCCGTGTTCCCAAAATAAATCAGAGTTCATCCAAGGGAAATGAAGCAACAAGCATAAGAAAAATCCAATTAACTAGATATCTGGGTTCCTTATATTAAGCTTCCATAGGAACTGAGGTTTGGCTGTGTGTACCTTGGCCCTGTTTTCTGTTGTTCAGGAATTCGTTTCAGGGATACTTATACATCTACTCAGTTACTATGAAAGTTCTGCAAGGGAGGAAACCAGAAATCTGAACTGGTCCTCATCTATTCATGTTTTATCTGTTGCAGTTGCCTCCCGAATGATCTACCAAGTTCCAGTCTCTTCTACATTGAGCCCATCAGGTGAGCCATTGCCAATCCCATCTTCCTAGAATCACATTTTCTTCATTTTATATTCCCATCAAAATGCACTAAATCTAAACTCTGTCCCATCTACTTAAATTTCAAAGCTCATTAATGATCTGGTCTTATCCCGACTGAAAGCTAATAGCATTTACTGTGTTCTAGTCTTTGTCTAGGAGCATTATATGCATTATCTCATTAAAGCCTACAAAATAGCTACTATTATTATCCTTATCTGAACACCTACTATGTGCCCAGCACTATACTAGGCATTTTCGTGTATTACCCAGCTTAACCTCAGTCATCCACAAGCTGACCTTGTGGTGGACTCCTGTTCACAGATGATTAAAATCAAACTCAGAGAGAGCATATTATTTTGTCCAGAATCACACTGCAAACGTGGGGCAGATCCAGAAATCAAAACACTGTTTCTCTGACCCCAAAACCTGATCTCTTTCTATGTTCTCTCCTAATTCAACATCTCTTACTACTGTTCCCCACAAACAGCTCCTCTCCAGGCTAGTTAGCCCCCCTGCCCTCTGACATCACACCTTCTATGCATTCTCCCCCTCCATGTCTACAATGAACATCTCCTGAAATGGATTTTCACAGCCCCCTCACTTCCATTCAGAAGGAAGTATCATCTATCTTGCAGCAGACTCCCTGACACTGAGATGTGACACCCCAACACGGCTGGTACTTTGAACCCAGTATCTTTCCTTCTTTCTACCTAAATCTCTCTCCCAGGTCCCATTTCCTCTGCATCCTGATCTGTTCCTCACGCATAATAGGAGATAATAAGTCCAGTGCCGCGAAATAAGAGAGTGTCTTCCACTTATTATCTACATCAGTGGTTTTCAACGGGGGCAATTTTGTCCCCACCCTCCACTCCAGGAAATCATTCAGCAATGTCTGGAGACATTTGTGGTTGTTACAAACTGGGGGCAGGTGGTTCCACTGGCATCTAATGGTAGAGGCCAAACATGCTGTCACATAGCCTGCAATTCACAGAACGGCTCCTCTCCCCCTCCCAACAAAAAATTATCTACTCTAAAATGTCAATAATTCTGTAGCTAAGAGACTCTTATCTATATGGATAAGGTGGGCACAGAGTCTCAACTAGACATTTGAACTTCTCATTTTAGAACCTGAACTATGCACCTCAGCCTTGGAATCGAGAAACACACTGGGTCTGGAGGTGTTCCTGGCATGGACCCAGCAGTCTGCCAAGAGTTGTGGTGGGGCATCTCACAGGCAGCATGGCGTGATGTGGTTAAGAGTATGGCTCCATTATCATCCTCTTGGTTTCAATTCCAATTCTGCTACTTTCTAGTCATGTCCTTGGAAAAGTTACTTAATCTTTCTGAATCTCAGGTTCTTCATCTATAATATGGGAATAACAACATATCTACAAATGATAATCCAAGAAAAGCACATGACACAGTTACCTAGCACAGGAAGGATATTAGTTACTTTTTTTTTTTTTTTTTTTACTGTGTTACAATCAACAACCAAGACCTTCTAACACAGAGTTTTCACTATTTCATAGTTATGTTCAATGTCTGACAAACGCACTGGCACTATTTGATCTATAATTAATCCAGAGCTATATCCATCTTCTTCGGTTTTAATGAGAGGTGGCTCTGGGCGTACAGCTTTATAGGTACAAGAGGACAGGGTATACCTGGTCAAGGTGAGATGCTTGGCACAGCAGGGGCTTAAAATGCATGAATGTAGGTGAATGAGAGCCAGTGGGGCTCAGCCATAATCTTGAGGCCAGATTACAAGAGCACTCGCTGAGGAGTCAGAACTTGGTGCCCCAAGCATCAGAGGCCAAGGAGAGTTTTGGCATAGGAGAGCCTCTAAGGAAAAGCACTAGGACAGCACAGTGGAGGATCTCTTCTCCCTTGTTGTAAACCCTCCTCCCTTGCTGTAAACTGTACTTATTATGCTCTCCCAAACTTGGTTCTTCAAGTTCAAGTGGAATAACTTTGGAATGACAAGGATGAGGAAACAGCGGATTTTAGTTCTACTATGGTACTATAAATGAATCCCATCTTTCTGAAAGGTAGTTTGAGAGTATGCCTTGAAATATGCATGCTTTTTCAACCTAGAAGTTCCAGTGCTAGAAATCTATCCTGAGGAAGTCATAAAGAATGTGCACAAATATTTGTTATATGAAAGCTCATTTTAGTACTGTTTGCAGGAGTGAAAAGTTGAAAACTATAAATGTCCAACAATAATTAATTGGTTAAATAAGTCAAGGTACAAAGACTTACTATCCAGCCATTAAAGCCACATTATTAACATGTAAAAATTAGGTTACAAAACAGCACATAGTTTTTTAAAGATTAAAAAATAGTACATAGCGTGTGATACTTTAAAAAGTATCTACACACACACACACACACACACACACACACTTGTCTTTATATTTCTATATAAACCCTTTGTTCTAGTTTGCTAGCTGCCAGAATGCAATATACCAGAAATGGAATGACTTTAAAAAAGGGGAATTTAATGAGTTGCTAGTTTACAGTTCTAAAGCTGAGACAATGTCCCAATTAAAACAAGTCTATAGAAATGTCCAATACAGGCATCCAGGGAAAGATACCTTGATTCAAGGCCAATGAAGTTCAGGGTTTCTCTCTCAAGTGAGAAGGCACATGGTGAACACAGTCAGGGCTTCTCTCTCAGCTGGAAGGGCACATGGCAAACATGGTGTCATCAGCTAGCTTTCTCTCCTGGCTTCCAGTTTCATGAAGCTCCCCAGGAGGCATTTTCTTTCTTCATTTCCAAAGGTTGCTGGTTTATGGACTCTCTGCTTCATGGTGCTGCAGCATTCTCTGCTCTCTCTGAAACTCCTTCATGCTCCAAAATGTTTCCTCTTTTATAGGACTCCAGAAACTTATCAAGACCCACTCAAATGGGTGGAGACACATGGTCACCTAATCCAGTTTAACAACCACTCTTGATTAAATCACATCTCCAAGGAGATAATCTGATTACAGTTTCAGACATACAGCATTGAATAGGGATTAATCTACCTTTATATAACGGGATTTTGATTAAAACATGGCTTTTCTAGGGTATATACATCCTTTCAAACAAACAGTTTGAAAGGTAATTTTTTTTCTGGTAATTTATTCCAAGAATTAATAAAGGCAGTAATAGCAATATATGTAAAAAGTGTGTGTGTATACATATATAAACCTACATATGCAAAGAAAAGTACCTGGAAGGGTATATACCAAGGTGTTGGCTATGGGTAAGTGGGATTATGGGAGATTATTTTCTTTCTTTCTCACTTTCTTGCTTTGGGGAATTTCAGATCTTTCTAATGGGGGCTTGTTATCTTCATAATGATAATTTATTTAAAATTAATAACAAAGGGAAAGAAAGTCCATCCCAATAATTGAGCCCAAATAGAATTTTGTGAAATTTCTGATCATGATACAATTTTTTTATTAGAGAAGTTGTAGGTTTATAGAAAAATCATGCAGAGAATAGAGTTCTCATTCTACACATACACGCACACACATACAAACACACACACACTCAGTTTCCCTATTATTAACCCTTGCATTAATGTGGTATTTTGTTACAATTAATGAAATAGTATTATTGTAATTATACTACTAGCTGCTGTACTCCATACTTCACATTAGAGTTCACAGTTTTTGTTGTACAATTCCATGGTATTTTTCCACTCTTATTCTGGTAACACATACACAATCTCAAGTTTCCCATTTTAACCACTTTCAAATATACAATTCAGTGGTGTTAATTATGTTCACAACATTGTGCTGCCATCATCACCATTCACGACCAAAAATGTTTCCCTCACCCCAAACAGTAACTCTGTACTAATTAAGTTTATAATGCAATTTTTGAAGCATTAAAGGGATACCAACTCAGCAATACTTTGAAAATGGTTGATTATCCTTAGATTTCAGTAAACATTAAATTCAATGTTTACTGAATTTAGGGTAAACTGAGACTCCAATATCCATTCAGCACCACCCTATGATGGGAGGCTACAAGAAAAAATGTAAGATATTTTTTCCTCAAATTACTGTAGTCTGTCCAGGATAAAGTATATACTGTGGGGGGAAAAAACTGGGACTAATTCAAGGCTACTCATGATAAAGTGCTAAATCACAGGGGAGAGCTGCTGAGTTGCACAGGAGTTAAGAGAGGAAGATAATCACATGTTGGAGGGGTCTGGGAAATCATCATGCAAAAGAGAAGATGGCACACAAAAAAGAAGAAGAGCAAGCAGCCTCAAAGGCATAAAAGTAGTTTCAGAAGCAATAAAAGGCCAGCTTGGCTAAAAGCCTTGGGTTCTTGTTGAGAGGTTACAAATATGTGATGACAGTTTACAGAGAATTCTAAATTCTGGGGCCATTGTAATAAAGGATGTCCTTTAATAATGAACAATGTCCTTGTAATAAAGTCCTGGGTCTAAACCTAATAAAGAAATAAATGTTTAGAAAAGCCACAAATATGAAAACATTGATAATTTAAGCATTAATCATCTAGAAACTGCTTGAAAGAAGCAAGCAAATATAAGAAGGAACATAATAGCCTCTCTTAAAACAGGCCTTCAAAAACCCCACTTTAAAAAATATACTTTTGGAAAAGGGATAATGATGGTTTTCTTTTCAGCAGCAGGCAGCCTTCATGAATTCCAAAGAAGTAGGAAGAGATAGTGGGCTTTAGGGAAAGGAAAACTCATACTAACAAATGGAGGTGGAGAGATTTGGATGAAACTTCAAGTAGAGAAAACTTGCTTCAGTCCCCAAAGTGGGAGCTCTGTAATGAGTGAAATTCATAATATTAAACTTCTGGCTACGATACGTAATTGTTAACCTCTGCTGCTTTGGTTCAAGGCTCCTTTCAGTAAAATATATTGTTGGCCATCAAAGCTGATGTGGATTAGGAGCTGAGCATGTGCCCTCACTTTTAGGTTATATTAATATACCAAAATCAATAACATGCCATAGCTTTCAGAAGTAGTAATAAAACACCCTAAAATATTCCCAGAATACATCCATAAATTATTTGTTCAATGTACTTACGTTAAAAAGGTTGTCAGTTACAATGCTATGGAAGACTCTAAAATTACCAGTCATCGTATTCGTTTTTGATAAAGCTCTTGCTGTTTTGGTTCAGAAGGAGTTATGCTGTGGTTAAAAAAAAATCATTATTTTCCCTAATAAATAAATTACTTGCCCATATTTTATGTATCGCTCAGACCAGCCAGTACTGAAGGTTTAAATAATAAATAACAAATAGCTCCATTCATTTATTAATAATGATGCATCACTTGTGGTGTGTGTGTGTGTGTGTGTGTGTGTGTGTGTGTGTCTCATCCTGAGTGTATGAGTTTTCTTGTAGATTCTGTGGGTGACAGAGTGAATTGTAGCTACGTGAAAGGATACAACATCATCCTCTGGGATTATTAACATTTTTCCAGTTTAAAGAAATCATCTGGTGCTGACAGACCATTTCACTTTGCCCGATGCTAAGGAGTGTGCTGGGATAAAGTTATTGAAAGGCACAGAACCACCCCAATACTGCTTACCTGAGATTAGCTGAAGGCTCCTCCTTACTATTAACTCTACTTTCAGTGGAGACACTGATAGATACAGTCCTAGAGAGAAAATAAAGGGCAAAGAAGACAATTGGGCATCCAAAGAATCTCCCAAAAACTCTCCCCTTTCATTTAATAAAAGAAGAAAAGAGGTTGGCCAGTTAATTAACCGATCCCACAGATGTAGGTATCAACCTGTGCCATATACTGTCACAAAGCAACCCTCACCTTACCTATATTTGAAATAGAGGCAAGTTGATCAGGTACCCATACCTACAAAAAAGCCAGCTAAGAAATATACTGTATTACAATCAATCCCCCAAGGAATACCTGGACCAAGGAAATGGCTGGAAACAGCTGGACCCTGCAATGAGTTATTGTTGGCACCAGGCCAGAACAAAAGCAATCAGCCTTGTAGTGAATTCTGAAACAGATGGGTCCCCTCTGTTTGTCCTTCCCTTGTCTGCACACCTAGGACAAGCACAGAGCTTGGCAGGAGTTCTGGGGAAACACACACATATGTTTAAATAGACATAAGTCTCGGCTATTCTTTCATCACAAATTGCATAAGTTTTTTTCTGCATTATTTGGCTCTAGGCAAAAGATCTTTCACCTCTGAAAATAGAAATGAAAAACATAGCCTGCTTCAGTGACCTATCGAATTGGGCCCTAGAATGCTGGATGGAAGAATCAAGTTTTGCCTACTCTTCTGTGTCTGTTACTCACTCTTTTACGCCCTCGGTAAATGGTTGCTCATTCTTTGGTATTGTCTTCATGTGGGCCTCACCACCAAACAGCAAACCAGGGCAGGGGCACAGCAGGCTGCCACACCATGATCCTTGTTTAAAGAGCAGGGTCAGCTCCTTGCTGTGAACAGATTTTCCTCTGTGGAAACAGGTTCACGTTTATCTTTCAAGTTCCAGCAACAAACTCAGGATCACCAACATGTGCCACACAGCTGCTGCAGTGCCTGATTTATGAACAAATCTGCATATAATTGTGTTGGTTCTCTTTTTTTTCTTGGTTGATTTTTTTTTTCTTTAAATAAAATGGCTTAGTCCAGGCTGCATAAAGCCCCAATTCTAAAGCCATATAATTTTATGGACATGGGGTGGAGGGTAGGAGTAGGGGGAGTTCTTTTGTATGGCACCTGAACTCATTAAAATCCTAAATTCCATAATTTTACACTACCATGTGCCACAACTGAACAGTCTAATTGCTTGCCGTCTTTATGAGAAGCACAAACGGATCAGGAAAACCAGGGAACAGGTGGGAGGGCCACACTGGGGTTTGTATCCAAGCTCTGCCGAGTGCTGGTGACCAGTGAGAACTGGATGACCGTAAAATAATACAAAGGCCACAGAGGACTGAATGTTGTCAAAAATGAAGAAAGTCCTGAACTCAGATGCCTCCTTATGGGGACCATACCTGAGCTTCTGTAAGACAAGGGCACTAGGGAATGAGGTGAGATGGCATGGCACACAATCTTATCTCTACCAGTATATTAACAGATTCCTGAACACAAAAACGATTGAATCTTACCATTAGGAAAAAATAAATGCAAAAAAGAATGCAAATTTCTTCCCTGGCCCCTCTGAACAGGAGCTGGTGATCTAGGAGTCATGGGTATGAAGGTTCTTCAGCACATATTCTACAGATAATGAGAAAATTTGATTCACCAGAACCACCGGTGTTTTCAGTATCTTGACTGATCACCTGGCTTTCCTCAGGAGGAAATCAGTCCCTTTGAGAAGATGTTATAATTTGGTGATGGTGGGAAGATGATTATACAGAAATGATCATTCAAAATGACACTTTCAGCGTGTTTTCTTACCTTACATACAAATCAATAGCAAAGACCAGAACAATCAAACCCCAATCATCAGACCCTATTCTCAAGATCTGGACACCCAACCACTATTTCTTTCACTTACAATGATAATATTTCCTAAACCCAACCCTCCAATTTCAAAGCCTCAAGAAGCCTCACCCGAAAAATCAAGACTGTCCAGGTTATACTATAAACCTAGACAACCATGAGACATGAGAAGACCTAAGAGCTGAGATTCAGAAACCTTCAAATTTGAAAGGGACTGGAAGATAGAAAAGGATCTGGGAAGTTTAAAAGTCCATATAGCTTAGCAATGGAAATGAATGAATGAAACTTGTTCAGAACTAGGCATAGGCTCTCATATGAAGTAAGCATTAGTGTTGACTGAATGGTTCAAGGGGTGAATGGATGGATGGGAAGAAAGATTGAAGAAAGGAAAGTCAATGTGTTAGGAAGATAATAGGAATTGATAAGATCTGAAATCAGGGAAAAAAAATCCTAGAGGAAGAGGAGTGAAAAGCAGCCCTATGTAGCCTGCTGATGATCACAATCAGAAGTTTCCATGGACGCTACTGGTGAATTCTGGATCCTAACTAAGAGACAGAGATGGATTTCTTCACATCTAGCATGCCCTACACTCAAGAAAAAGCTCTTATTTCCCAAGGGAGCTTTCCAGCAAGAACTGTGAGACCTGACCTAAGCTTTGGCCACTCAGGAGTATTTCCAACAAGCACTGCCAACTTCTTTAGAAATGTGCAAGAAGATCTGAGCCAGGGGGACAAGATGCTTCCATTTAATCCTCAGCAGAGATCTGGGATCTTGTATCAAGAATGTGGTGTCTGGCATTAAGAATTCATTGGCACAAAGTAGAGGCCAGATAAATGTCTGCTTTGCCAGGCACAGTCTATGGGGAAATAGAGGTCTCTTATTCAGGCCCAGTGATTAAAGAATGGGTCTAATATAAGAGAAAGATCACTGGACAGGGAATCCTGCTTCTAGCTTTACTAATTCCAAGATGAGGCCAAAAATAACAAGTAGGACAATTTTTTTGGTTCACTTTCCTGCCCCACTGGGGTGGTTTGAAGCTGTATGTACCCCCAGAAGAACATGTTCTTAATGGTAATCCATTCCTATGGGTATGAACCCATAGTAATAGACCCTTTTGATGAGGCTATCTCAATTAATGTGTGACTCACCTCCATCCAGATGGGTCTTAATCCTATCATTAGAGTCTTTTATTAAAGAATGGAATTCAGACCACGAGAGGGCAAGCCACAAAGCAAGAAGCTGAAATCAACAATACCCAGAAGAGAAGGGAGAGACCAGCAGATGTCTTCATGTGATTTACCATGTGGCAGAGGAGCCAAGGATCAATGACAGCTGGTCTTTGAGAAGAAAGTATCACCTTGATGATGCTTTGATTTGGACATTGCCCAGCCTCAAACCCGTAAGCAAATAAATTCCCATTGTTTAACCTGACCTATTTCATGGTATTTGCTTTGAGCAGCTAAGAAAGTAAAACACCCATTTTCTTTCCTCCTTCTTTTTTCTCAGAAGAGCCTTTCCTCATGAAACATCCCAGATGGCCTTCACCATTAACCAGCTTACAACTATTTATATAGGTACTTACTTGGCATTAAGCATTTTGTATTCATTTTGTCATCCAATACTAATGACAACCTGTTGAGGTAGACACAAGCAAAATTAAATAATCTGATTAAAAATAAATGTGTTTATCTGGACAAGGCTGGTCTTCCACATTTGGTCCCTTGTTTGCCCTTTATCCTTATGCATCTCCTAGTTCCTAAAGCTCTGGCTTTCTCTTCAGCCTGCCAGTTTTCTATTCACCAGCTAATGACTCATGGCTTATCTTGCTCCCCAGAATGGGAATGAAAATGAAAGTACTTCATAATGTATCACATAAATGTGAAGTCGTATTTATATGTGTGTGTGTAGGTATATGCATATATGTCTGTATCCATGCATTGATTTCTACTTGTATGTCTACATTTTCCCTGGATGTGTTCACCTGAAACTCAAGCTTCCTGGCTAAAGTAATGCCCATCACCTAAGCAGGCCCCATACATCTGCAGTATGTCTAGTTCCCAATCATAGCTCCTTTCAGATTCCACAAAGAGGCCACTTGTATGTTAGACCCACAAGTGATAATGCTGCCTTGCCAACTGAAATGCTTTATGAAGCATCCTTTCCCCTAGCATCCTATGCTCTCTCACTTGCCCTTATGTCCTTCCCATTGATTCACAAGGTCCATCAAATTGGATCTATATGTACTCCTTTAATGCTTGAAATAGCATTTCCTATCCCATCCCTACATCACCAACAAAACATTTTGATTGATCCAAGAAAAACAGTCACATAATCAAAGCTAATACTATTTGAGCATTTATTATATTTCAAGTGCTGGGATATGCAACTCATTTAATTCTCACAATATTTCTGTAAGATATATAAAATGGTAATCTCTATTTTATAGATAGATGGCAGAACTGAGGTTAAGAATGTGTCCAAGATCACATATGTTAAGACACCAGGCCAAGACTTAAATCAGATCTTAAAGTGTATCTCCAAAGCCTTATAGTCTTAACTACTATATGATACTCCATAATACTAGAGATAATTCTTTTTTCTTTATTTGCCGAAATGAACACAGGCTTTCCAAGTCTTCTAGAGCCATCAGGAGTCTCCTATAATTTCCAGCACATTCCTGACTCCAAGGCCAAGTATGTTCCCATTGTGGGACTGCAGATAGAGCAGTTGCCTTGGTGCTACCCATCTCAGTGACTTGGTTTAAGTTCCTGGGAAAGAGCTGTGCCCTGGTCACCAATCCCATGTATAAGCTACTGCTAGAGATTACAGGACAGAAAGGGATCCTTAGCGTATGTCCAAAACGGGGACTGAATGCAATCTGATCTTCTGCATAAAGAAGCAGCCACTCTATAGATTTTTTTTTCCAGCCAATAAGGTACATCTGCTTCCTGGACATAGGAGCTAAATATTTGAAACCCAGTACCTCCCATTCTGGACTCTTCTCAGTACCCCTTCTACTCATCAGTACATTCCTTTAGAAGTAGAAAATCTTTTGATAAATCCACTCATATCAGAGGAATAGATAAATAACATTTGCATCTTAAGAGAGTTTGCTTTAATTAAACTAGCAGTTGAACCACTGAAATCTGATCTCCTGGGTTAAAACCATTACTCTTTTTGACCTCTCTAAGTCTCAGTTTCCTTAGTTGTCATGAGTATCAAATGAAATAATGCAAGTAAATTACTTAGCCCAATGCCTGGCTGGGTCAGTGATTTTCAGACTTTAGCCCATTGGAATCACCTGGAGGTCTTTTAAAACACAACGCGCTGACTTGAGAGTTAGAGTTGAGAACACAGGTTATCAGGAGATAGAAAGAGGGTAGCGATTGGGCATTTGATGCTGAAGGATCAAATGTATAGAATGTTCAACAGGACGGACTGTAAAGGCCCAGAAATAGACAGCACAATACTATCTGACAGTAGCACAATATTGTAAGTATGCTGAAGAAACCTGAGTATAAGTGTGGTTGAGGGCTGAGGGATGAATGTCATCAGAAGGAAAGACAGAAGATAAAGACAGTGACAGCATAACTTAGTGATGCCAAGAGTGAACAATGATGGTGATTAAATGTACACATATAAGAACGTCTTTGCATGAGAGAGAACAAATGCATGCCAATATTGCAAGGTGTTGAAAATGGGATGGTATGGAGGGGAGGCAATATAATCAATGCAAACTAGGGCCTACAATTAACAGTAACATTGTAAGATGCTTCCATTGAATATAACAAAGGTATTAAGCCAAAGCTAAATGTCAATAAATGGAGGGACATGGGGGAGAAGTATAGGATACTTTGCAGAAGAAATGGCAATGTCCTTATGTTGATTGTGGTGGTGAAGTCATGGCTATGTGATTATACCAAGAACCACTCATTTTTTACTTAGGTTGGATTGCATGATGTGTGAATAAAACTGTTTAAAAATGAACAGAAAGATAAAAGTACTAGAGAAAATACGAAGAGAGCATTATACCTATTCACTGTTGTTAGGGAAGTCAAGGAGTGCAGCCTATCTGGAGGGCAGTGTGGTGGCTCCACAGGAGGTTAGGGGTGGGGTTGCCATTACTCTTGCAACCTCGTGGTTAGGTGTATACTGGAGAGCAGGGACACAAATGGATATCTACACACTGGTGTTCATGGTGGCAGTATCTGTGAATTGAATTGGTGACCTAAGGGTACATCAACTGAGAACTGGAAAGGGGGAACTGTGGTGTATACATATAATGGAATATTGAGCAACTGCAAAAAGAAATGAAGTTGTGAGGCATGCAACTAGGTGAATGAACCTTAAGGACAGAAAGTTGAGTGACACAAGCCAGAAACGAAAGTACCAATATTATAATGCCTCAATAATATGGACTAAGTATAATGTGCACACTCTCAGAATCAAAAATAGGTTATCAGGTGAAGGGATATTGTAAAGGTTCCTAGACTTTAATTTCTTACAGCAGTCACATCTATTCCAGAGTTGTAACTATTATTTCCAAATTCTGAGATGCAGAGCTCTTTGTGTTTAATCTAATCAACTTGAGGTATCTGTGTGACACCTGAGGGACAGCTAGAGTTCTGTAGCTATGAAAGACAGCATTACCCCATTCAGCAGCTGTTAAAAACACTGAAAAAGTGATCAGATTTCAATTAGAGAAATGAATGAAGCTGATCAGGGTAGGACTAAGGTAAATCAGACTAAATGGTAATGGATGATATTGAGTGCACTTTAAAATTTCAACTTCTATGTGTGACCAAAGGAAAGGATGTTTATTTGGTGCAAAATTTATATTTTTTGGTAGCACATTAATTTAACTTATATGGTCAGCTTATTCAAATACCATAGTTACATGGAACCATGAATAGGGAGTGAGATCTTGTTGGCTTGTACAGGTTAGTATGATGCCCTGATACATCCCAGAGTAAACTGGGCAGAAGATTAAAAAGTATTTGCAAAGTCCCCTTGAGGGACTGGGGGAAAATGTGGAAATATTAAACTTCCCCAGCAGGGGAAGACCTGATATTCTGACAAGCATTGGGGACTGCCAATTTGATGGGACAGGCCCACGATCTTGGGGTGCCCTTATGAAACTCACTCCTGCAAAGAAGCAGCTAAGCCTACTTATGATTATGCCTAAGAGTCACCCCCAGAGAACCTCTTTTGTTGCTCAGATGTGGCCTCTCTGTAAGCCAACTCTGCATGTGAGCTCACTGCCCTCCTCCCTACAAGGGACATGACTCCCAGGGGTATGTCTCTCTGGCAACCTGGGGCACAACTACAGAGAATGATCCTGTCTTGGCATTGTGGGAATAAGAAAGCCTTCCTGACCAGAAGGGGGAAGAGAAATGAAACAAAAGTTTCAGTAGCTGTGAGATTTCAAATAGAGAAGAGAAGTCTTTCTGGAGGTTATTTTCATGCATTATATAGATATCCCTTTTCAGTTTTTGGTGAGCTAGAGGGATATACCTGAAACTGTTGAACTGTAATCCAATAGCCTTGATTTTTGAAGATGATTGAATAACTAAAGCACTTTCAAGGTGTGAACATGTCAGTGTGAAAACCCTGTGACTGAAACTCCCTTTATCCAGTGTATGAACAGATGAGTAAGGGAAAAAAAAGACCAAAAAAACACTAGGAGGTAGGGGGTTATGGGATGTTTTAGGTGTTGTTTTTTAGTCTTATTTTTATTCTTATTTTCATTGTTTTTGGAGTAATGAAAATGTTCAAAAATCTATTATAATGATGAATGCACAGCTTTATGATGATACTGTGAACCATTGATTGTACATTTTAGGTGATTGTATCTAAATTAAAAAAAATCCTTGAAGAAAGAAAAAAAGAAAAACACAGATCACTGGCCTGCACCCCTAGAGTTTCTGATTCACTGGGTCTGGAGTGAGGCCAGTGTAAATGCAAAAAAAGAATTTGCATTTCTAACAAGCTGCTGGGGTAATGCTAATGCCGCCTGTTCTGGGACCACGCTTTGAAAACTACTTGTTCAGAGAGTTCTTGTCATTTACTATCCAAAACAGGGCACCTGTGAGAGCAAAGGGGAGCAGTGTTAACAAGTCCAGTGTAAACCAGGAACACCAGGCAAACGGGGCACTGGCCACCCTGCCCTCACGCCCCACTACCCACAGAGCTGCGGCGGTCCGCTAGCCCTGAGAAGTGGGAATACGGAAATTTCTGGGAAAATACAGACTGGCCTCCACCAGTGGGTAAGAAAAACACCCTGGGGCAAAACAAATAATAATAATAATAATAATAATATAGTAATAAATAAAGAAGGCCAGTAGAGGAGGGGTAAGGGGCTAAGGATTACTGAGCTACACTTATCCAACTTTTCTGTCACAACCAAAGGAAACTAACGGGCAGGAGAGAAAGGGGATTTCAGCCCACCTTCTCCTCACTTTTAAAATGACATTGGGGTGGGGGGGGTGCCATGTAGGAAACCCAGGTTCAATTCCCACCCATGCACTCCAAAAACAAGAATCATTCAACAAATGGCACTACAATAATGGGATGCTCACATGGAAAAGAATTAAATGTGACACCCACCTCACAGCACAAACACACTCAGAGAAAAAGAATTTCACATAAAATGGCATTAGGGCCCACTGTGGAGCTCTGGGAAGGGGCCAGGTCCCCAAGTTAAGCTGGTACAGTTTTCATCCCTGCCTCCCACATGTCAGGGGGAAACAAGCCCTTCCAGTAGGAAGCAGAGCATTTCGGCCAAGATCACAAACCTGGTCTAAAACCCAAGTTTCTCCCTCTTTTGGAGAAGGGAGCATAGAAAAGAAATGAATGAGCAGAAAAAAGAAGGGAGGAGTGGTGTGATTTAGTGGGGAGTGTGTAAAAAGAACTGATGGCTTTTCAATAGAAACAAATCTTTGGATTTTGTTTCCTAAGCCTCCATCCTAGACCCCACTGCCTTCACTGTGGGATAGGACAACCACATCAGAGAAAACACATAAGGGGAAGAAACTGGTCCAGAGCTGTGAAACTTACTCTCCTCCTGCGCCCAAGCACGCCTCCTCTCACTGCCTGTTTGTCGGTGGCAAGAATCTTAACATTTCACCATTTAAGGGACCATGAAACCTCCGAGTGAGGAACAACTCGTTTCCTGGCTCTTTTTATTACCATTCCCTCTAATTTAAAATTTATAATGAATGCGAGCAATAATCAGTTTGTAAATACTGTTTTTAAGTTCACTAGAGCTTTGCAGAGATATTCCTTCTAGGTAACAAGTATGTGGCTCATTACTCTCTCATTAGCAAGATAGAAATAAAGATGAAAAAAAAAAGAGAGAGGAAGAAGAAAGAAAAGGAAAAAAAAACACCCTCTCCAAAGATATTATTGGGGTCTAATTGCCTGCAAGGAATTCTTAATAATGTTTACTAATGCCTTTTCAGCCTTGCCAATTTTATAATGCTCATTCCAGATTCCAGGTGTGACGTTTGCGGACCCCGCTGTGATTTTAGCAAGTGAGTTTAGACACCTACAATAGCAGCTTTGGAGAGTTTTTAGCCCCATCTCATGTCCCGAGAATGCAATCACAGGCACTGGGATGTTAGAAAGCAAATGTGAAGCTCTGGCATTTTCATTTAAAATTAGATCTTCAACTGGACAAGGCCTGCCCTCTATTTGGACAAGACACATCACCAACTAGACCTGGCTCCTTGAGGGCAAGACTGCAAGGGTGAATGTTTCAGTTGATGTTACAAGTGACTCAAAAGAAGTTTCCCCTTCATCTCCCATAAACTCTGGTCAGGGACGATACCCCTCTTGTCTCAAACAAAGATCGTTTGTTTGTAATCATTTGGTGCTCTGGAAATCCAAAAACAAATGGAAATTACCTTACAGAGATTGAAGAAGCCATACCAAATATGAACTCCTGAGATCTCACTACTGTTAAGCCCAAGAGTGCCAAGAGGGCTCAGTAAGAAACTATAATAGTTTGGGGTGGGGTGTTGTTAGGGGAAGCAAACGTTGGTTGTTTCTCTTCTAAACAGCTTATGCGTTATTCAGCAATACTAATTAGGAATAACCGTTTAGAAAATAATTCTTTGGCTGTTGCAAGAAGAACATTGCATGTTAAGAAACTAAGATGGTGAAGTTGTAAATGCAGGTGAGAGACCAGGCTCTCAGGAGGTTTGTTTTCGCCCAGTGAAGTTCCACTCTGTTCTAAATCACCTTTCAGCCTCCTTCTCCTCTTCTCTAAGGAGTGAAATGATCTTACCAAGCCCATAGGGTGGTGGTTGAGTTGTGAGACTTTCATTTTGGAGGGAATTTTGAGGAGAACCAAATTTGAAATGGGCTGACACCATTTCCTGTTATGCTGGTAAACTCCTTTCTCTCGTCGTTTCATAGTGAGAAGGAGGAAGCAGGGAAGGACATCCTATGGCCATCACAATTCCTTGCTAGTCTAATGTTTAAAGGAGAACTTTTGAATCTGACTTGTTTCAGAGAGTCTGCTGTTGATTACACAGTGAAATCAAGCAGAGAACTGCAAACGAGTTTCCCCAACTGGGTACATAAAACAAGATTGAAAAAGATATAAGAAGCCATAACGTCAAAACTACCAAGCCGAAATCAGGCTCTGTGCCCAGATGTGCAGTCCTAGCCTTAAACAAACCAAAGCCTCCAGCAGGTAAACAAATGATCTTTTTAGCCTGGGCATTAAGAGGGGCTTTAGGCTAGAGGTCAAGGGTTCTGAGTTTTGCCAGGAACTAGCTGTGTAATCTTAGGCAAGGTGCTTGACTCCTCTGTGCTTCAGTTTCAATACACGTGAAACGAAAAGGTTTAACTCAAAAGCAAGTGATTTCTGACTGTTTGGGTTTGAACCCCACCTCTACAATTTATTGGCTGTACATCGTTAGGCAAGTTATTTAGCCAATCTGTGCCTCCAATTTCCTGACTTGTAAACTAGAGATAATTATACTACTTAGCCCACAAAGTTTTTGCAAGGATTGAAGTAAAAAAAAAAAATCAGATAAAGGGTTTAGAATGATGCTGGCATAAAACTCTCTAGATGTTGGGTGTCGCTGCTGCCGTGACATGCTCTGGCTGGAACTCATTTAAACTTACAGAAGCAGAAAGGATAAAGCAGTTATCTGAGCAGACCCTGGGCAAGAAGCTCCAGGTTTCCTGATAACTTGGCCTCAATACTGATTCTCTCCTCCCGGGACGCAGGAAACCTGACCCCAGCGCCACCAGGGACAGGTGCTTTCACCTGCTCCTCATACAAATACACACCTGCAGATACACAAGTTTACATTCCTGACTGCCAGACCAAACAGGCAGACCTCGACAACTGGCATGGCTAGCTGCCCCTCCCAGACCCCCTCCATGCACTTTGTATAGAAAGTTCTAGTTGGAAACTGGCTTTTACAATCCACTTGCTGTGTGAACTTGACCTAGTCATTCAACTTCTTGATCAGTTTCTTTATCTGGGGAAAAAAAGAATCTTATTAGCCAACTTACATAGCTCTAGAGATAAGCAAATGAGGAGACAATAATAAAACATATTAACAGCTACCGTTTATAAAGAAACTGCCATTACCAGGCACTGTACTAGATGGTTGTAGGTCATTTCATTTAAATAATGCTCGCAGCAACCCTGTGAGCCAAGTGTTTGTAATGCTGCTTCTCTGGCTATGCTCATTTCCCTTTATGATTTCTGCCAGCCCTATGGCTTTAAGCACCACCTGTATTGTACCTCCAGCCTGGACCCTTCCCTGAAATTCCAAACTTCTGCTTGCACAACTTTTCCACTTCGGTGTCTAATAAGCATGCCAAACATGGCAAGTCTAAACGTTACTCTTGATTTTTCTCTCTTAAATACATGGCTCTCTTTGAGCTTTCCTATATCAATCAATAATGCCATCCCTTGCCAGTTGCTCATGTCAAAATCCCTGGAGTCATTCTTAAATCTCTCTTACACTCCACATCAGTCCATAAGCAAATACTCTTGGCTCTACCTTGAAATATATCCAGACCACTTTCCTCCAGTTTTTCCCCTAATCCTGCCAACCTTCCAGGACCACTGCAGTAGCCTGCTATGTAGTGTCTTGTTCCTGACCCCCACCTCCATTCTCATCTACTCTCTGCCTGATGCCAGAGAATTCATTTCAAATCGTAAGTCAGATCACACCACTCCCCTGCTCAAGCCCCCCAACTACTGCCCAATACACATGGAATAAAACTCAGTTTTAACCATGCCTTTACTATGTAGGAGGTCTTCACTATCATTTGTGGGGCCAGGACAAGAGTTCAAACAAGGTCCACATGCCATATTCTAAATTGCTTGGTTTAAAATCAAGATAACAAAATGTTTTAAAACATACATTCTACTTGAAAAATATTTGAAGTGAAGAAATCTAAGCATATATGTAAATCCATGACTTTTATATGACCAAAAATGTAAATCCATGGTTTTTAATGCCTAAGAGTTGGAAAATGTCACATACTACTACATTTAATCATGCAAGTTTGGGTTTTCATTGATGGGATAGCAATGCTTAGAAGAATAATAAAATAAATACAGGGCAGTGCAGCAGTGGCTCAGTGGCAGAATTCTTGCCTGCCTTGCCAGAGACCTGGGTTCAGTTCCCAGTGCCTGCCCATGCAGAAAATAAATAAATAAATAAATACACTGATACTCATGAATTATTATATGAATACATACATGGATAACTCATGAATAATTTATTCTATAAAGTGTATTTTTCTTGCCTTATTTTTAGCAAAATTAAAAATTATGTTGTTTTATCAAGATTTTCACCTAATTTGTGTTCTAGTGACAGTTATGATATAAAGGGAAAAAAAGGTAATTTTATTAAAAGAATGCAATATCGAATAAATTTTCACCAAAAATGTTTAATTAATATGAATGTAAAAATCAAAATGCAAAATTAGATTTCATACGCTGGCAAAAATGATACCAAAATTAACTATTAAAATTAAAAGGCAAAAGATTGATTACATTACTGAAGTTCAGTATTTTAAATCATATTTAAACAAGGCTAAAATGTATTTCCTTTTGGAAAATTTAATTAAATCTTATCAAATATTTTTATAAAAACAGAACTATTTGTAATTCTAACTTCATCTTGTTGACAGTAAAGACTCCCTATCACACTTCACTCTTGACATCAGATATACATATAAATACATATACAAATATTAAGAGTAATATGATTGTTTCACTGTTGCAAAATGCCCCCAGCAACGCTTTGCAACTGTATTCAGTAGTGCTTCCAGAAGAACATATTGCACATGAAGAGCAACTTGAAAATGGATGCTTGATGTTCCTGGAAAACAACACCTCATTATGCAAAAATTTGTAAGCATCAGAGATACATGAGAAGAGGAATTCATCATATTAATTTGTCTTTTCTTTTAATCAAATGCTTTCTCCATTCAAATTCTTCCTGTTTTCCAAAGCCGTGTCTGTTTCCAAGGTGACCAGCAGCACAAAGCTCAAATCTTTGCAGCATTTAGATGCAGAGAACTTCCACTTTGAGGACATCAGATAAGAGGTGTGGAGAAGAGTCTTCTGTGCCTGAACAGTGTTAGTCTCCAGAGTGGGTGTTTAGCTCCCTCCACTGTGTGGGACATGCCTCCCAGAGGTGTACATCTCCCTGGCAACCTGCGATCTGACTCCCAGGGATGAGCCAGGACCTGGCATCATGGGGTTGAGAAAGCCTTCTTGACCAAAAGAGGAAAGAGAGAAATGAGACAAAATAAAGTCTCGGTGGCTGAGAGATTTCAAACAAAGTTGAGAGGTCATTTCACAGTTTATTTGAATGCATTATATAGATATCCCTGTTTAGTTTTTAGTGTATTAGAATAGCTAGAGGGAAATACCTGAACCTGTTGAACTGAAATCCAGTAGCCCTGATCTTGAAGACGACTGTATAACTATATAGCCTTTATGGTGTGACTGTGAAAACCTTACGGCTGGCACTCCCTTTATCCAGAGGATGGATGGATGAGTAAAAAAAAGTAAGGATAAAATATAAATAAATAATAGGGTGGATAGGGAGCATGGAATGTTTTGGATGGACTTTTTAATTTTTATTCTTATTTTTTTTTTTTTAATGAAGAATATGTTCAAAAATTGATTGTGGTGATGAATGCACAACTATATGATGATACTGTAAACCATTAACTGCATGCTTTGGATGATTATATGGTATGTGACTTTATCTCAATAAAGTTGCCATTTAAAAAGGAGTGGGTGTTTAGCACAGGGTTGCTCTGTGCTAACCCTGAGGGCTGAATCACAAGTAGCAGAGGCCTGTGTGTTTGTTAAGAAATTTATGTTTCTGTGACTGTGGAAGGAGAACACTCTAAAACTCTTTCCTGGGTCTAAGAACCATTCTGTCTATAAAGTCCTATATGATATGGCTCCTGGGTACCTCTCCAGTCCCTCTGCCATCCTTCTCTTCCTCTATCAGGCCAATTCAATGAGATTTGCCTTCTTGCAGCTCCTTGACCACAACAACCAAATTTAACACCACAGGGACTGGCTGTCTCTCTGTCTGGAATGTCCTTCCTCCAGATATTGGGATGACTCCTTCCCTTAGGACTTCATGTTTCTTCCTAAGTGTCACCTTATCAGAGCCCTCTCTGACCAGATTATCTACAGCAGTATTGCCATCCTTTGCTATCCCCTTAGCCTACTTTATCTTTTTTCCTAGCATTTATCTACCTGACATTAAATATAAGATTTGTTTACTGTCTGCTTTTCCAACTAGACCTTCCCACTTTTGTTCACAAAATAAAGTAGAGTACATTCTCCATAAATGTTTGGTATATGGAAGGTTACTTTTTTTTTTCTTCTCTGCACTGTGCTCTTTTTGCCTTTATCACTGTGGGAAAGAACAAATTATAGGTTCTCAAAGCTTTGAGGACAGCAGGGATGAACCAGATAAGGGCCTGGCCTGTTGTCCCAAACAAGGGTAGAAGACAGAGGTGAAAAGAAAGAGAGTAAATGACAATGGCTCCAAACTCTAAGACCAGTTGACTTTTGCAAGTGTTCACGCTTCCAGGAGTTATAACTGTTGGAACTAGTTATGTGAGCCTT
Source organism: Tamandua tetradactyla (assembly GCF_023851605.1). NCBI lineage: Eukaryota > Metazoa > Chordata > Mammalia > Pilosa > Myrmecophagidae > Tamandua > Tamandua tetradactyla. Next base: position 39,276,217 of record NC_135346.1, on the reverse strand, counting down.
TGAGTCCTCTCCTCCCCATCCTCTATTCCTTTCTGCCATGAGGAAATTGAGACCAGCTTCTTCGCTGTCTACATTCCCCTTTGGCTTTTCCTGCTGCTTAACTGGGCACTGACCATTTGGCAAGCACTGTGCTCATTTGACCTTCACACGACCACTGTTGTCCACTTTTCACTGAGGAAGAAGATGAGCTTCAGAGAAATAATAACGTTTGTCCAAGGCTAACAAGTGGCAGAAACAGGTTCTTGAAGCAGTTTTGTTTCTCTCCGAAGACTCTGCTCTTAACCACTGTGCCTCTTCAAATTCATTTAGACTATTCAGTTCAGCCGACACTTACTGGACACCGTCTAACAGAATGCTGTGTGGTCAGTGCTGTGAGGGACACAAGAATAATAAGTCATGATCCGTGTCCTTAAGTGGCTTTCCTCTGAAACAGGAGGCAAGATACTCAAATACCAAACCAAGAACAAACACTCTGATAGCTGAATTGCTGGCAACATGGTGTGGACAATAAGTGCTCTAGGAAGATGGAAAAAACAACTGTGGAATCAAATAAAGGAAAGAGGAGTGAAAACTTGAAGCTGACTCTAAAGGATATGTCAGTACACTGGAATCCTGACTTCTTTATGCGCTGGCGATACCTGTGGAGGTTACCCGTCTCCTTCCTTTTGTGTATATACTGCGCGATAGTTATTGGTCTCTTAGCATGTGCCTCGCAATGCACTGGAGAAACAAAAATTGAGGGTTTTGCAGAAGATAAGTAAATGGCCAGGGAGTAGGACAGATCTGGGCTCTGTGGGGAACAGGAGGTTGCCTTCCTGGCTCCAATGATCCCATTAGAAAAGAACGTATTCAGCATTCTTCTTTATTGCCCAGAGTGTAAGAACATTTTGTAATCAGGACCCATTAAATGGACCCTGGAGAGGCTCCATCCAGTACAGGTCAGGTTTCAGTTGAGGCCCTTCCTTGTAATTCTCCTGATGAGACAAACTAGAGTGATCCAAGGGGCTGGTTTGAATCTTGGCTTCAACACATGAGTCCTATGTTCCTGGGCAAATTATTTAACCTCTCTGGGCCCATTTTCCTCACACATTCAGAGGATAATCCTTACTTCATAGAGTTGCAGTGAGGATTAAACAAGATCCGATATATAAAAGTTCTGGCACATACCTGGATCCCCCAAATTAATAGTTCCTTTTCCTTCCCCACTTGTCTTGGAAAATAGCTTCTTGCTTTCTGAATAAGGAAGTAAAGGCACTGCGTCTGATTTTTTTCTTAAACTATTACTACACTGAATTCACCCCCTCACCCCTGGGCAGCTTTCTTTACAAAGTCACACCCCTCTAGAGCTTTGCCCAAACATCGCCCCCTCAATTACCCCTCACCCCAAGCCCCACTCACCTTCATCTTACTCTCTGACTTAAAGCCAGTTTCTCTACTCAGGGTAAGAATCTTCATTTAGTAGTCATAGACCTATTTAAGCTTGTGAAGCAAAAATAATTATAACAGGGTGATCCCCTGCTTTCCCCTGTAATAATCTGGCTTCCTCAATGGGATAAATGACTTGGCCATCAGGTTTATAGTTTACCCATTTGGGAACTGGATTATTGCTTCATAAAACTGTGCCGCATGGTACTATTATCGTTTAATTATATCGCATAAAGAAAAAGAAAAGAAGATCTTGCCCTTTCAAGTACTACGTGCCTTTGAGTACCTGGGTTCTTCTGGAAGCTGTGTCCTCCAGCACATTTCCTGGCCTCAGATATCTTTGAGAAAGGTCATTCTGTTTGGCACACTCTCCTTTGCTGGGCACCTCTCCGCAAAAGCATAGCTTCATCTCTATTTAACAAGCTATTTCAGATCCCCCAGAAACCAGTTCTAGACTTTGTGGCAACATTTTCTTTCCCAAAGGCATTATGTGTCTCATGTCGCTTTATATATATTCCGGACACTCAATGCAAGAGCTAAATTTCCTTATACACTACATGATTGTTTCAAAGGGCACCTACAGAAAATTTTCTACCCAATCTCTCTCTTAAAATGCCAGTAGTTTCTTCCCTTAAGGATGCATTCTTTAGGTTTAATGAGTTTTGTTACTACAATGCACTTGCCTATATAAGATGTTGGGGGTAGGATGGAGTATGAGGGAGTATAAACCAAACAAGATTTGACTTGAGTTGATTACTGTGCTGGTTGGCTGCTGGAACACAGAGGGTCAATATACTGTTCTCTGCACTTCTGTATAGGTTTGAAGTTCTTAAAAAGATATTATCCTAGAAGAAGTAATAAGGCCAGTTTTATTTACATTTTAGTATTTATAAATGCATCAGATCTCACTGGGTCCTTTAAAGTACAAAGCAAGTAACTCTGATAGGAAAGCAAAGATGAAAAGGTATACGCCCCTCCCCACGACATGGCCCTGATTCAGTACAACTGTGGGTTATTATACAGCGCTAGTAAAATGTGGCCCTGTGAACCAAGCACAGCTTTGGAAGAGAGGAAGTCAACAAGGGTTTGAACAGCTGGACACTTCAAGCTGTTTGAAGGAGAAACAGGATTTAGATGGACTTAGGAAAATATTCCAGAAAGGAGAATGAGGTAAGACAAGCCATGGAGAATGAGCACGGGCTCCTGACTCCCTGGCTTCCTAACTGCTCTCGTGCCCTCAGTCCCCTTTCCACACCGCAGTCAAAGTAAATCTTTCTACAACACAAATATGATCTCACTGTACCCTACTAGAATCCTCTGGGTCTTCTCACTGTGCTCGGGATAAAGTCCCAAATGCAAGGCCCTACATGCTGGTGCCTCCCTCAGGAGCCTCACCTGGCACTGTTTTCACCGCACTCTATTGTCTCCACCCAGATGCCAGGAAGTACTCTCACATTTTCCTAATGGTTCTCCCTAGGTCAGTATTTCTTTTTGCATGACTATCAGGTTCTAAATTTTCTACAGTGAACCAAGATTATGTTTTTCAAGAAGTCTTGAAAACTGTGTGAAGGGAAAGGGTTTAAGGAGGCAACTAGCAATAATGCAGGAGGCTTCTGAGAGGGCAGGTAGAATAGAACAGGTGCTGAGAACAGGAGACAAGGCACGAGCTGTGGCAACACAATGGCCAGTGGTGCCCTATGTCAGGGAGACGTAGGGGCAGACTCGAGACTAGGTGAATTGAGACAAGACGGAAAGAGAGGTGACGTTAACATCTATTTTTCCAAACAGCACCTAGAAATGATGTGAAGAAAGAGATCAGTGGTTTGGAAGGGAGGCAGAGCTGAAGTACTTTCCTTGTTTTGGGTTTGGTCTGGTCTTCTATCTTGAATACAGTTAAATGTATTTGCACGTGAACACTGGAACTCACCAAAATCTGCCTCTATTTACCCATGTGACTTTTTAGTTGCTGTCCTGTGGATGATTTTAAAGGGTCAAAACACATTTTAAACTAAACTTCATTTTAAACAAATGTTAGCTAGTTTCCATTAAAAAAAAAAAACTTTTCTGCAGATAAAAATATCATAAGGATGAAGATAGTTGGAAAATGTCCATCTCTTATCAACGAATGATTCAAGTTTTACCTACTTCCAGCCTATGCTGTTGTTTGTTTTCACTCTCACCCTAATTCCTTTCAGCCTCCAGATCACCATATTGTTAATCTGCAAAAGTAGTTCCCAGTGACCTTTGGAGTCAGTCCAGTTCACAATGATTCAGTGAGTTAGGGACTTGATAAATACATATTTTCAAAGAGCATCTCCCAGTGGTCCCAAGAGTTGGATACGGTTATTTAATTACATCATAAAGAGGTTAAAGAAATCAATGCTTAGTACCTTAAGCTATAGAGAAGTAGAAGAGTTAGCTAACCCAAATCCCACATTAAGGAGGAAACTGGAGCCAAAGGGGATAAAAGATCTGTCCAACATCCCCACACACTGATGGCTGAGCCAAGCCTGAGAACTCAGGTGTTCAAACCCCCAATCCATGCTCTTTCTCTAGGCGATCATTCTCCTGATAGCACTCCTGGCCAAGACAAACATCTCTTCCCTAATCATCTAGAATTCCAAACTCCCTGGGGAAATGGACCTGATGGAGATCCTAAGCAAAATAAATTTTCCCAGCATTACTGGAACCAGAGATATTCCAAGTGTCATCTGCCCTGACTTGACATACACCAGTAAGACGAAGTAAAAAATAGGAAAAGACCGCAGTTAAATGTTGTTTTTAATAGTTCCTTGGCCAGCATTAGCTTTTTCTATGTTTGATCAGTTTTGGTTTGTCTTTTTTCCAAGAAATTTGGATCATATGGGCCCTGAGCTCACACTCGGGTGCACGCAGCTGGCTCAGAGAGAGCTGCCACATCTGTCTACCGAAGTGTAGTAGGAAGGGGCTTCTCATGTGGGACGTGAAAATCCTGCCTGAGAACACCTCCTAGACTCCTCTGTCCAGCTTCCTGAGGCTGGTTTCCAAAACATATCCTCTTGGCTCCCCTGTGCCTTGAAACTGCTTCCTAAGAGCTAGCAGTTGCATAATCCCATATCACCCTAAGGGTCACCTTCTTTAAGGGTCAACGACATCATACCACAGGGCATGAAACTGCAGAACAGGCTCTCAAGGAGCAGACTTGAGCTCTGAGAGAATAGTTCAGCAAATCCTCTGAGGGATGTGAACCTGATTCACAGAGGAGGGGATATGCGATACCTTTGTGCATGTTTTTTTCTCTTTTTTATTGACCTTATGACATGGAATCTAGACACTGAGTCACTGAACAGAGACAGCCTAAAAATAATGTGAGGAAGCTGCTGTCTTTCAAGGATGAGCAAATGCATTTTAACCATTGAGTTACTAGGGCTCCTGATGAGAGAGAGCCAGGCCCTCTAGGGGAAGATGGTCCTGAACTCACAGACAAGACTTTGAAATGGGCTATTCCTGTGCCCTGCCACCTTCACCCATTCTCCTCCATGAATCCAACCAACACCAAAGCATGATGCCTATTGAATGCAGGCTGTGGTTTAGATAAAGAAGTCTAAACATGGGGAAGTTCAAATGTCAACCTGGGTCAGTGTACGGTATGTGTAAGTGGCCTGAAGACTCCTAAATATAATTTTATCTGACCTTTGGGGACCTGTAATCAGGTACCAGCTTACAGTAAATTAGGGCAAATAATATGAATATCTTCAGCTCCATGGATAGTGACTTTATATCCCAGATTTAACCAATTTTATGTAATTCTGTTCTTTTCAGTAAATCAGTTGATTCTCAAAATACATCTAATGTACATATAAACCTGAACTGGGAACAGCATAGTATAGTGAATAAGAATAGATTCACTATATAGATTCACTATAGACTTTCTGACTCCAAATAGATTTTGGAGTCAGAAAGACAAGAGTTTAAGGCCTTATCACATGTCATTTATAAGCTTTGACCTTGGTTAAGTCCATTAACTTCTCTAAGCCTTAGTTTCCTCATCTGTAGAATAAAAATATTCTTTATATGAGAGTAAGATTGTTGAATCATTATACTGATATTTCTTTTAGTCTCCAGGCTCTTAGAGCAGCTAGAAGTAAAAACCTAAAGGACAGAATTGTAGCCCATACCAAACCCTGAAATCTGTTCTACAATGAATTGCTACGATGTGCTATGAAATTTATTGTTTTTGTATATACGTTATTTTGTCACACACACACACACACAAAAAATATATATATATATGTATTTCTTCTAGCCTCTAGTGTTTTGGAGCAGCTAGGAGGAAAAACCTGTAATAGTGCAATGGTAATCCGTAACAAACTCTGAAATCTGTTCTGTAGCTACTTCTTGAAGTGTGCTTTGAAAATCATTGTTTTTTCTTTCTTTTCTTTGTATACATGTTATATTTAGCAATAAAAAACATTTTTAAACATATATATATATTCTTTATACCTATCTAACAGAATTGTGAGGAAATTATAGGAGAAAAGTCACACAATTTACTCAATAAATGTCAGCTATCATTATCCTTCATCCTTGATAATGATAGTATAATGGTGCAGCTTTTGTTGGGCGCCCATGTGACTTAAAGGCCTTGTAACTGACACTGTCTTTGCCCAGTGTATGGGTGGTTGAGTAGAAAAATAAAGACAAAAAATATACATATAATAGGGGGGATAAGGGGTATGGAATATTTTGGGTGTTCTTTTTATTTTTATTTATTTGGAGTAATGAAAAGTTTCTAAAATTGATTGTGCTGTGGAATGCACAACTATATGATGATGCTAAGCCACTGACTATATGCTTTGAATGGTTTATATAGTGTGTGAATATATCCCAATAAAATCAAATTTAAAAAAATAAAATAAATTCCAAAATCATATGACTCTTTGACCACGTGGTCCAATATCTGGCATGAAAGCTGACCAGTTTCCACTGGAAGATTCAAGGTTATAAATGCAAATTATTCAACAAAGCTTTTCTCCAGAAGTATATTGTTTCTGTAAAACTCTACATTTATTCATCAGAGTCTATTTTCTTCTTATAAGAATTTAATGCCATGGGGTTAAAAAAAAATTCAGTAAGAAGAGAGAACTGAGCACAGGTGAAGAGAGCTAGCCCCCAGGCCTGGCTCTGCCACTCACTAAATGTGCCAACCATGTCACAGACTCTGTGAGAGACTTGGGTGCCTCTTCTATAAAAGAAAGGCTTCAGGATGTATCTGGAGCTTCTTTCTAGCCTAATGACACGGGGATTATTTCAGTGATTCAGTAAGGCTCATAAACAGTAGCAGAGGGCTCCTGCATCAGACAGAAGACCATGTGCTCAGCCGACAAACAAGCATCCAGACAAACGAGAGGTGGGGTGAAGTGGGGTGGGCAATAAACTTTGCTAAGCATGCAATTCCATCGCCAGGGTGGCAGGGTCCTAGGCTGAGGCCAGGAAGGCAGCAGCCCCTTTGAACTCAAGGAATGGGGCTACCACATATCCAGTAAGAGAGGATTCCCAATCCTCTGGCAAGTGGAATCCTGGCATCAAGGGAGATCAGATCTCACCTCCAAACCAAGCCACCAAGAAAATTGTACCGACATATTAGAGTAAGGCCTCTGCTTGTCCCAGCATCTTTCTTCCTGGAAATAAAATTGGCATCTAAACATCTTCAAATGGAGCACAGCCATGATGCAACCATTGAACGTAGACTAAATAAATGCTTCTCCTGATGCAGTCCTCAACCATGAACTAATGGCCATCATCATCATCAGTTAATCACAACACCAAGAATCCATATGAGGCCTCAGAACCCTTCTAAATCACAATAAGACAGGCATTAGAACAAAAACCCATGTGTCATCACCAATAAAATTTTAAGTTGGATACAAAATTATATATGTACATATATCTTGATATCAGCCATGTTTTTTAAAGCATGCCAAAATGCAAAGGTTATCTTTGGGTGGGGGATTATGAGTCATCATTATTATTTTCATCTCACTTTATTATTGTTCAAAATGTTCTACAATGAGCCTAGATTACTTTTATGCTCAGAAAAAAATTTAAGAGAGTTTAACAAAAAATATTATCCTCTTGCTCTTTGACACAGTTTAAGGAAAACCACCAAACTCAGCCACTCATTTAGGAGATCATTTGAATGGACTGAATGTCCTTGAATTTCTGCTTTGCTCCTTTCAAACAGCAATTCTACAACAGCTTAAATCAAAAGGCAGGGTTATATGTTTGGAAAAACTATGTATCAGAAAGCCAAAATTATAATCCTACTTCTGGCCTTTAACTAGCTTTGAGATTGTAACAAATCACAACTTCTCTGGGTCTCAGACTATGGGATTGGAATCAGTTCACCAGATCCAAATTCTACCTCCCCTGCTTTCTAGCTGTGAGACCTCAGGCCAAAGACTTAACTTCTCTGAGCCTCAGTTGCCAACTTAGAAATCAAGGAATTGTCCCTGCTTTCTAGGACTGGGATTCCGCACGGATCTTTAGCCTTGTGCCTGGCAGTCGACAAGTGCTCAGGGAACATTCACTGGCATCACTGTTATTGCCATCTTGTCCCAAAGCAGAGGAAGAGGCAGCATGTCCTCAACGGGGATCTTCTCCAAGAACTGTGACTCTGCCCTTCAGTGCCTTCCCAGAGGCCAAACCAGTTCCTCCCCATGGAGGCTCAGATTCTCTACAATTACCAGGTCCTAGCTTCCCTTGACATTCATTTAATTCCCACTGTCGCCCTCAGTCTCTTAGACCTCCAGATCACCCTGGAGGGGTAAAGGAAGGGCCAGGAAGGGGTAAAGGAAAGTACCAGCAGTGCCTGCTGAAATCCATAGATTTCAAGATGACCTCTTCTACCTTTAAAAGAAATGGTTCACAAGTGTGGCCTAAGACAAAGGGAGTGCTGTTGACTTTTACTTGTTAGAGACTATCTCAGACTCCCTGAGCTCACTTGATGAATTGTTTTTGGTAGATAAAACAGCCCTGTTCCCACTCTCCCCAGATGCTGCCACCGAGGGCAGATTAACAAAAAATGTGCTCTACACATCGGAAAATGCAGCCCTAGGAAAACAGTTCTTGAGGGAGGAAAAAAAATTTTGTCTCTCACTGATAATTTTCCCATGCTTTCTGGACAGCCCATGCTGGCCTGAGCTCGGGGTCACCTTTTGCTCATTTGGAAGAGTCAGGAGGACTCAGGGTTGAGAAGCATGTACACGGTTTGCGGCTAAAGTTGGAACAAACGGAAGCCAGGCCCAATGAGCCTGTGGGCAATACAGAGGACTGACTCCCAGCCCCTACGACCTGGAGTTGCAACAGAAGTGGATGGACAAAAGCAACATTTGGTTGCAGAAATACATAGTTCAAAGAAAGCACGATTAACAGTCGCAAAAGGCTATTAGATAGTCTGGGCTTTGGCGTCAGACCTCAGTTCTGTCCTGGCACTGCCACTCAGCCAGGTCACCCTGCTTGAGCTCAGCTACTCAAGGGGTATAAGAATGACATGATGGCTGTGTGACTGTGAAAACCTTGCATCTGATGCTCCTTTAATCTACCATCGAGAGACGAGTGAAACATACCGAACACAAATAAATAATAGGGGGAATAAATGTTAAAATAAATTTAGTAGATTGAAATGTTAGTGATCAATGAAAGGGAGGGGTAAGGAGTATGGTATGTATGAATTTTTTTCTATTTTCTTTTTATTTCTTTTTCTCAATTGATGCAAATGTTCTAAGAAATGATCATGATGAAACTACGTGATGATATTGTGAATTACTGATTATATATGTAGAACGGAATGGTCATATGTTAAGAATGTTTGTGTTTGTTACATTTCTTAAAAATTTAAAAATTAATTTTAAAAATTAAAAAAATAAAAAATGACATGAGGAGGCTTGATGGAGGTAAAGCAGTTGGTAGGTGAAAATGGTGGTTTGATAAATATGTGATCCTAGTCCCTTTATTTAGGGCCAGATTTTCAAGGCCCTTCAGAGACAAAGGGCCCTTCTCTAGAGTAGCAAGCACTTCAGTATGACAGCGGTCCCTTAAAAAACCCTCAGCTACTTCTGGAAAAAACCCTGATTGAAGGACCATGGAGAGGCAGCACAGTCCCCGCGCGTGGTCAGCACTCGGTAACTAAAGCTGACGTGACATTAAACTACACAGACTGACAGTTACTGAGCAGTTCCTCTCACCAAGCACCAGTCTGATATTCTTCATGCATCTTACTTGGTCCTTAGAAAAGCCCTTGAGTATTACTATGATTATCATCATCACCATCCTTATCATCATCATCCTCAGTTTATAAAAAAGAAAACGGAAACTTAGAAACTTGCCCAAGATCACCCTGACAGTAAATTCCAGAACCAGCATGTAGCTGTCACCTACTTTATCCATTCCGTACATCTCAATGGCTGGGGTCGCTGAAGGATTTGACTCTTTTCTATGGAGAAATGTTAGATTACCTTTTGTCACACCACATTTCCCTTCACCTGAGACCGTACGTCCCTATTTGTGCCACGCTTCACATTGGTACCCTGTTGATGGTGGCTGGAAACCAGCCAAGCCCTGCAAGCCCCCTATTTTATACAATCATTCAAAGCTCCCCCAGACATCCACTCGATTTCCTCTATTTACTAATAAGAAAAGGCTCAGAAAGGTGACATGACTATATCAAAGATGCAATGAACTCCTAACCCAGCCTAGTCTGGAAGAACCCAGCTCTTCAAATTCCTTTCTACCATTTCACACTTTCGCATTTCTAAGGTCATAGTCTTCTTTGCAAAGGAAAAGTGGGCTTTCACTAGGGTTAGCAATAATAGTTGGTGGGCCACCTTCCAACCCTGGTTCCCAGTGTGAATGCCATGTGACAATAGAGGAGCCTTCATCATAAATCTAGCAAGCTGACACCTGCCAGCATCAAACAGCTGTCCTAGCTATAAGGCACCCTCTCCTCTTCTCATTGACTCTGCACAGCCCATCCCTGCCCTCTTGCTGCCCTAGCTGCTCTGTAAGGACCTGTTTAGCCATCACACTAACGTATAAATTCATTGCGGATGTTTCTCCTCTTACATATAGATAAAGATTCTTCTCACTGGGCTCTGGAATATAAGGGAAAAAACATCCATTCATTCATTTATTAATCCAACAAGTACTTACTGAGCATCTACTATGCAGTAGGCCTTGGGCAGAGTGCTGGAGGCCTGTGAACTAGCCAGATATGATCTTAGATCAGGACCTACAGCCCAGAAAGAATAACAAATATTAACTAGACAAGCACAACAATAAAAAAAAAATGATTGTGAAGCTGCAATGAAGGAAACCAATCAGGATGCTCAGATCAATGCTCAGGAAAGGCCTCACTGAAGAGGCAACCTGTGGGCATATGCCCAAGGGGAGCTCAGATTCTCCAAAAGAACAGGACAGAGACTTCTCATACAATTCTGTCCCTGGAACCCCATTCAATCCAGGTGTTCCATTTGTTCTAAATCATGTTTAGCATGTTTTAATTATAAAAATAAGATATACTCATTGTAGAAACTTTAAAAGTAAAAAGTTTTTAAAAGGAAAGGAGAAAAATTAAATTGCCCACAAACTTACCACTCCCATTATCTCTAATTGGTATATGCCTGTAGAGATATATGTTCCAATCCATTCTAAAAAGGAAATTTTTATTACTGAAAAGGAAATTCATGGACATGGTTAAGAAAAACCCAAGGCATAAAAATGTACAATAAAAATTAAGTTTTTCTTCTACCCTAGCCACTACCACCTCCAGTTGTATTCCCCAGAGTAACAGTTTCTTGTGTGGCCTTCCAGAAATTTTATATACATAAATATATATATATATATATATATACCTTCTTTATATAAAATGCTATAATTCTATAGATCCTATTCCCCTCCTTGCTTTATCACTTAATAATATATCCTAGAGAAGAACATATAGATTTTCTTTATTCTTTTTTAATGACTATTAGTGCCTATAGCTGAGACCACATAGAATAATAATTTTGCATCCTGCTTTTTCACTTAAAATTGTATCATAAAAATTTCTTACACCATTAAAATGTATTTATAAAAAATCACTTTAATGACTGCAAAAGATTCCATTATATGTGTAAACCACAATAAATATACATATTTACATATGTAAATATGCCCTGATTAGGAATATTTGAGATCTTTCCAAAAATCTTATAAATGCAAACGTGGCTTCAATGAGCATTGTGCATAAAGCCTTTGCTGTATTTCGATAACTATAGAACCTCAAATTCTTTTCTGTAAGAATTTACTGAGCTCTGTTATGGGCCCAATATTGTGCTTTAGTCTGCTGTATTACCAAAGACATTTGTGATATGGGTCTTAAAGTAGAAGAAGATGCACTGTGCTATATACACAAATGCTCTGCGTCAAATTACATCTCCATGTGGCCTAAATCAGCTCTGCTCTAGGCAACAAGACAAATGCTTGTTCTTGCTTTTTGGTTGGCTGATTTATTCCTCCCACAAGTAACCTTTCCTCACCAATCGAGTAATAAGATAGAGAGGGTCAAGGGCTCAGAAAAGGGGGCTAAGGAGGCCACTCAGCCAGCTAAGATTCTAGGTCTGGATCTCCTTCTGTATTAGGGAGAAAATGTCCTCCATGTGAATTAGCTACCAGGGTTCTACACTAAGGTTGGAGGATGATGATAAAATGTCCCTTTGTCTAAGTTTGCTATGGGACATGAATTTTTTTGGTAACTCTGATGAGATTGGGAAGGGACAGCTGTGACCAGACAGAATTCAGATACCGATCTAATGCTCCCACTTGATAGCTCTCCATCTACTTACATTTTACTCCTGACTCAGGGATATTTGAGTTCAGGTTCCAAGCCAAAGGATCACCACTTCCTAGTAGTGGCCTTAGACAAGTTCTTTAACTTCTCGTGGCTCCAATTTCCTCATCTTTAAAATGGTGATAACAATAGGGCAAAATGTGAGAATTTCATGAGTTAATTTTGTATAAGAAGTGGGAACTATGTCTGGTCCATCATAAGCACTCAATAAATGTTTATTATTATAATTCATAACAGGTGAAAAATGCAGTCAAGTACTTAATAAGTTTTTGAAAAACTCACTCAATTCCAGTAGTCTAATGGAATGTAGCCGAAACTCAAAACACTTCACAAAAACTACTGTAAATATTCAACATCCCCATAAATATTATTTAATCATAGGACCAAGGGAACATGGTTAGACTAATGTAGTGAAATAATGCTTGATGTGTGGAATTGCTAAGATGAAAGGCTAGACCACGTCATAGGAACTTCCCTTCCTCCATCACATGGACTCGTGATGGATAAGATACAACTTGCTTCCAATCTTATTTCTAACTCTCTAAGATGGAGTTGGGACATAACTTTGTCTTAAAGGCATTCCAGGCAGAGAGAATAGTAGTAGGCAAGCATAAAGGCATGGAACTATACTGTGTACTCAGAAGGTGACAGATGACATGCTAGAGATTATATTGGAGCCTTTCAAATGGTTGAAGCCAGACTCTAACAAAGAGATGAATCTAGAAAGATTGGAATCACCTTTTAAGGCCACAGAGAATAAACTTCAAGAGCCATTGCAAAGAAAGAAGCAATGGGTCTTGGTGACGGTTTCATGTCACAGATTGAAAGAACAAGAGAGAGAAGAGTTAAAATTGTTCCTAAGGGTCATGGGAAAGACGAGAGATTAGAGCAGGCACAGTCAAGTATCAATGATTTGGATGGGTTCATTGCCAGTGGGAGTGTTGAGAAGGGCACATCCTGGTGATGTTGAGCAGTAGAGGAATCCCTGGAACTTCAAGTCACTGGGTTACCTTGGAGTCAGGAGACACTGGAAGTTGCAAGGAAGTTGTCAAAACCAGAGAAGGATATGCCAAAGATAATTTTTACCCACTTGACTGTTTTACCAAGTGTCAATCCTACCAATAAGAATATCGCTTCTTTGCTATCCAGTGTTGGAACAGTCTCCTAATTCTTTCATGCTGCCTCTCTCTGCCACCCACCAAGACTGAACTATCCTTTCCCTGTACTCGACTCAGCAGGTATGATCACACGACGTTATAATCATCTGTTTCTCCTTCTATTTCGCTCTGGACCACGAGCTTCTTATTGGCAAGGAATGCGCCTTAGTTATCTTCATAATATCCCCACCCAGCACAACGTACAGCACACAGTCAGACAAGGATTCCTTTGTTGTGTAACATCCAAGAAAGAATCACATGCAGTTGCGTTAGCTCTCACAGATGGCTGCAGTGTTAATTTTCCTTGACCTGTTGAAATTAATAGAAGGAGAGGTATAGTCTGATAAATTATAATCAAGACTCTCAGATGTTGTCTGCTGCACTCTAAATGCACTATAAACCCATCTGCCTTTTCTCATATTTCTGTCACAAGTACTTTGTTATTTCTGTTTCCAGATTCCCACAAAAAAAATTTTTTAATCTGTACCTTACCTCTACAAAAGAAAGCACAGACCAAACTCAACATGAAAAGCCGACAGCAAGAAATATGTTTTTCTATTTTAACTAATTTATTTATAAAAGTATTAGAGATCTGAGCACATTGTAAATAGTATGCCAAGAATTCAAGATTTAATTTGGGTTTTACAAGCAGTGAAAGCAAATGAGGAATCCATTTCAAAGTAATTTCTCAACTGGCATTATCGTCTCGGAGCATTGACAAGGAAACCAATTCACAGAATAGGGAAGTAGTCCAAACACACATGCGGAATCTGCAGACGATATGAAATGCAATAGAATTCCTGATCTAAGCGTGACACCAGGGTCTCTTAACTTTTAGTGGGTAGCAAAAGTCACCTAGCACACTTGTTTCAAATGCAGATTCCTGGTCCCCCACCCAGACCTCGTGGATCTGGCTCTCTAGGAGTGGTCCCCACAAGACGCACTTTTGCAAGCTTCCCAAGTGATTCTTAGGAACACCCAAATTTGAGAGCCTCTGATCCAGTGGTCAGAGCTCAGATACCATACTGTGAGAAACAGTTCACTAGACTCTTCAAATGCCTCTGCTCTATTTGGCTTAATCAGAATGCCACTTTGTGAAGTGCCTAAAAACAGGCAGCAGGCAAGAATGAGGAGAGACTCCCCCCGGGGATCCCTTCGGCTCTCATCTTACCAAGCCAGGCCTGGCAAACAGGAACCAGCTCCCCCATCACCACCGCATTCCCATTCCCACTTCCCCAACCCCAGAACATGGCATGGGAAGCCCTCCTTCAGTCCTGCTTCTGAAGAACTGTAATGGGACAGCTCCTCCAAGCCCAGTCCTTGCAAGTTTTTTTTATTTGTTCTCTGTACAACTAATTAGCTAATAATTTTTGCTTCTGATCCATTCCTCATTAAAAAGCTGAATCCCTGAGTTGGAGCTGTCAGAACAAAGGTGGGAGAATTTACTTCTTAATTTTCGTTCATTATGGCAGGAAGCCTCTTGCTCGCATCACTCCCTCCTTCTCAGCCCCCTCCCTCCGTGGCTCTGACGGCTCTGTGACCCTCAGTGCCTCTCACTCGGCAGCAGCCACGGAGACACTGTCTCTGCCCTTTATCTTCCACCGCCTCATTAAGAGAAATGAACCTGAGTCTGAGAAAGACGACACAGGGGAAATAAAAATGTAATCCCTCGGTGCCACCTATAATGAATTGTTATGAAAACCATGAAAATATCTGTCTGCGGATATTGTTCTTTGATTTGAAGTCAGTGTTGTAAGCGGTAATTTTTGTCATTAAAGCTGTTAATCTGCTCAGCACTCCTCATAAGTTTTTATGAAGAAAAACAGCCCTGCTGCCTCCCCACTCATTGCAGGGTACTTTGGAGGCCAACACACAAGCAGAGCCCATGGAATAATTAGCTTTAATTATGGCTGATGCTGCTGTCTGCTGAAAGTGGAGGGAGTTCATGCTGCTCGGGCTGGGGATGAGGCCTGCTCAGCTTTCTCTCGGCCAGAGAAGAGCGGCCTGTGGCTTTGGGTCTGGGCTCCCACCTACAGCCAACAGTCACCCCCCGCCCCACCCCCAGCCATGGCAGACACACACGAGCTAACACACCCCCATACCCCAGCATGAATTTTTTGGGAATCTGGAAACAGAGATAACACATGCTCACACACACACACCTAACTACGCCCGCTCACCCACACATCCTATACATACTTGTCCCCAGCGACCATGCCCACACTCAACTACCACAAATATTCATAACTTCCATGACCCACACACACCTAGCCACAACATATGAATATCAAGTCATAACAAGACACACAACACAAAAACTCAGCCTACACAACCAGGTACATACCTCCCATATATGCCTCAGTTACAACAACATAAACATTCAGCTACATCACATACATTTCCCCATCCCCCAGCCACAACACGCACCAAACACAGCACACACATAACCAACATGATATATGTCGCTTGATACATATATGTGCCCCAAACAGACACATGCCCAACTATAATACACACATGCACACAAAAAAACACACCTGTACATTAGCAGTAAGTGGCAGACGCATCGATCACCAATATTATGTAAAAGGCACAGTAATAAGTTCTGGAAGGACAGAGGTTCTCAATCTCAAGGAACTTACCATATAGTCAAAAAAAGTATCTGGGCAGAAAACAATAAACAACACAGGTAGCATGTATTTATGCACTGTATACTGATCAGTGTCCAGCACAGGGCTAGGCACTATTGTCTTTCACCAAAAAATAAGACATGGTCTGCACCTCTAGGAGCTGAGGTAGACATGTTGAGTAGCTGCCCAGATTGCCCTTCAAGAAAGAAGTTGCACAGCCTGCTGGGAGTGCGGTCTGCAGAGTGCCTTCAGCTACCAGCCACCGCAGGGCTGCATCAGCTGCAGAAAGCTGCCTCACCTAAGGTCACTCCCTGCCCAGGGTAGCCACATTCAATGGCTGATCTCTGTAGGGAGGTAAACTCTGGCCATCTCAGCCAATGCAGAACAAATATGATAGGCCAGATCTCCACTCCTGTTCGAGGCTCTCACCTGGCCTACATCTAAGGCCAGTCTCTTCCTCTGCCCACTTCTTTTTGCTTTCCACATGCACTACTTTAAATGGCACTCCCTAACAAACAGCATATCCAACTAAACCCATCTCTGAATCAGCTTCCCAGAAAAGTCAACCTATAACAGAGTTAAATTCATGATAGCCATGGATGCTATCTACCAAAATGAGAGTATCAGAGAATAAACACTAAGGTGAGTCTGGGGAAAAAGAGATATACTCAGCGATCAAGGAAAGATTTCTGTAGGAGCTGAGATTCGGACTGCTCTGTAATGGTGGTTAGTATTTGACAACTGAGGGAGCACAACTTTTTGAATAGAGAGTAAAACTTACGCAGATGCAAAGGGGTAGGAAGTGCAAGGTTTGTTCAGAGGAAATTTAACAGAGTTACACCAGCAAAATAGTGAGATGTAAAAATGGGGCCACAGTGTGATTAGGGATTGAATTTCTTTTTAAAAAAGGCTGCCTTTCATCTGTTAGACCAGTTGCTCTCAACATTTGGTGCTGCAGAGTAATTACAAGGGCTGTGTAACCCCTAAGTACGTCCAGTAGGATCTGAAAAATAAAAGTACAGTTATAGTCACGAAGGGAGGGGCATCATAAATCGATGAATATCTTTTAAAAGAATCAATTATAATCATATTCTAAAGGGCTGGGAACCACTACTACAGCAAAACGATAATTTAGTTCTCCCACTATGGTCTCCAGGCTATCCATTTAACCATCCATCCATTCAATATTTACTGGGCACAGACTACTTAGGGCAAGTCATGTGCCAAATAAATGCCTTTATAGAAAGTGTCCTCTAATTGTAGAGACAGACATTAAACCAAGAAATGAACAGAGACTTAGAAATAATAATGTACTTTAAGCTGTGATAATGTCATGAATAAAAATTATAAAGTGAATAATTTAAATCGACTAGAAGGGCACTTGACCTAGATTGGGGCGGTATAGCAATCAAAGGAGCCTTTCCTGAAAAAGTGAAATTTAAAGTGATGGGAAAATTTTTGTACTCAGTTTTTAGCTGGGTCTTCAGTACAGATGAATAAAACTTGTTCCTTCCTAAAAACCTAAGTAGGGAAAAGAAATGCAAAACCATAGGACTAAAGACAAAGGCTTTTGTCTACTTTACAACTTTGCCATGGAAAAACACTGACATGGAAAAGAAAAAGTAGCTAATGACATTTCCTTTGTCATGATGAGAGGGCGGTTACCAATGGGTTACATATGTGTTTGTGCAGTTTATTTCTCCTTCCTCAAAGAATATATTCTGGGAAGTGACGGCTTGAGCTGGATTCCCGATAATAGCCCAACTAAATTTCTTACTTTGCTTAAGTCTTGAGGTGATGCTAGGGTAAGGGGTGGCAGGGAGCTGCAACAGCAAAAGCAGGACTGGAGATCTGCTGCCACTTCTGAAGTCTGATCACCTCATCCCAACCCCATAATTTCATTCCTGCTGTTATCAGGGACTTTGCATGGATGAAGAAGTTGTCTCCAGCAGATTGAACTTATAGACATTTGAAGTTCTCACTTTGTTCAATTTCAACAACATACAAAATATACAGCTTTGGGACTGCTTTGAAATAATTCCCTAAGGAGTTTTTAAAAAAGAAAAGAATGTCTTTTCTTTGATCTATTATTCAATTAAAAAGTAATATTTGGGTTTGACTTAAGAGTTCAAAAAATTAGCATTCATTTTTTCTGTGGTTCTACATCAACCAGTTCAGTTCAATTTTCTATTTGCTCTAGTTGGCCTAACCCAGAAGAATCTATATAACAAGGCATGTGGTTAATTAGGATTTATTCAAACACCCCAACTACTCTCTTGGAGGCCTAGTTTATTTGGCCCGGAGGGAATGGGAAGATATTCCTAGCTGAAATTTATGAGAACAATAACTGCTGCTAAAGGAACAAACAAATCAAACCATGAACTCTTACTAAACTAGAAATCAAAGGAAACTTTCTTAATATGATTTTTAAAGTATATATCTGACACTAACAGCAAATATACACAATGGTGAAACACTTAAGATACGGCTATTTATGTCAAGAACAAGACAAAGATGCCATTATCTCTGCTATCATTTTAATGTGTTCTGGCAGTCCTAGCCAATGCAGTTGGACAAGAAAAAGAAATGCTGAACACATACGTGAAAGAAAAGACAAAATTATTATTATTTGTAATCATGACTATCTTCCTAGAAAATCCAAGAGAATCAACTTTAAAACTATCTGCACTAATAAAGGAGTTCTACATGGGATAAGATAGAAGACATATACAAAACCAACAGCTTTATTATATGCTAGCAAAAATGTTAGAAATGTCAAATTGAGAAATATCCCAGTTACAATATGAATGAAAAAATGTAAACTACCGAAGAATAACTTAACAAAAAATGATCAAGACCTATATTTTTCAACCCTTAAAATAAACCCAGGCTTATTGAGAAGCATCAAGCAATCAGAAGTTTAAATACAGGGCTTGTAGATTTAAACTCTCCTTCTCAGTTTTTATTCTTGGTGAATTTTCTATCTAGACATAATGATTTTGATTATTTACAACCAGACTTTTCCATCCCTGGAAAATGGGGAGCAAGAGAATGCAGTTTTAATTCTTTGCCCGCTGGAAGTCAATCAAAGGATATGGTTCTGATATTGTTACAGCTCTGACCAACAACAAAGCCACCTAACTATCTAACATCAAGTCGTAACTTTTAAAAAATCATAACAAATATGTAAATAATAGCTGTGCTTTGGCATACGCAGTGTGATAAACCTCCAAAACACAATGCATTCAATGATGTCTCATGATATCACTCTGGGGTAGGTGTCATTATTGTGATACTTACTTTATGGATAAGGAAACTGAGGCTTTAGTAGGTCAAAAATTTAAATATAGATCCTGGAGGCTCTTCTCAATCAGAATAGAAGAGTGAGACTCTTCAGGGTTCCATCTTCTCAGAGAAACTTTGTATAACAAGCAAGAACTAACAGAAACATCTTTTTCAAAGTTCAAAAAAACAATTTAAGGATAGCAGTAACAGGACAAGTACCAAATAAAAAAAAAAAAGGCTACTTTAAAGTGGTAGGATCTTGTGGCACACTGGCCATCCCTTTCCCCATCCCTCACTAGCCTGGCGCACAACCAGCCCATGATCCCAATGTGGATCCCTGGTCCTCATTCTAGAGGAAGGAGAGTAACCCTTGTATACCTATTAGGAACATGCAAGTCTGGCCCAATATGTACACTGACAGCCTAAGATACTTGTTGCTCCAGAAGTTACCCTTTGTGTAGAAGGCAGTTTACAGAGCTCTCCTACAGAATGTTACAGGGGAGCAGTCAAGTAGATACCTGGAGAAAGGAACTGCTGGCTGTAGGACCTACAGCACACCGACCAGGACCGTGAGGATATTGTTTCCTAGGGAAGAGGTGACATTTGAAATCATGCAAATGGGGGAATTTCTAGAACCAAATGTACATACCCAAGATAAGATGCATGTGCAGAAAGGCCCAGAGAGCACCCTACAATTTGGTCTCAAGCTAGTCTCTAAACTCATGGTACGGATAAGCTCTGAAAGACAGCAAAAGTTCATCTGTACAAACTGGGAAAGGAGTTTTATTATTTTCCTTCTTTTACTTATTTTTTGTTAGCACCTAGCATTCAAAGTTCTATTATAACACTAGCTGGATACAAGCTTAAGGAACAGATGCCTCAAAATCTAAATTCAAGCAATAACACATTAAATTATCAAAATGTCTAAGTTGTAAGAAAAGATTACAATTCATCCAAAGAAATAGGAAATGACAGCCAAGTCAAAGGAGAAAATTAAAGCATTAGAAACCATCAATCAGGAGAATCAGGCCTGGGACACACCAGAAAATAATATTTTGTTTTATTTTAGAAATAAATATTAGAAAATAATTTTCTAATGGTCTTAAATACGCTCAAAGCATTAAAGGAAAACATGGACAAAGAATGAAGGAAAATAATAAATGAATACAAAGAGAATCTCAATACAGAGATGGAAATTACAAGAATGAACCACAGTTAACAGAAATTTAAAATTCCTTAGAGGAATTCAACAGCATTTTGGAGCTGGCAAAAGAAAGAATCAGTGAACTTAAAGATAAGACTGGTTAACATTTAACTCTCCTTGTGAAAACCTTGTATCTGGTGCTACTGTTATCCAGGGTATGACCAGAAGAGTAAAAATATGGATAAAAAAATAAATGAATAATAGGGGGACAAAGGGTAAAATAAATTGGGTAGATGGAAATACTAGTGATCAATGAGAGGGATGGGTAAGGTGTATGGTATGTATGAGTTCTTTCTTTTCATTTCTGTTTCTGGAGTGATACAAACGTTCTAAAAAATTATGATGTGATGAATACACAACTATGTAATCATATCATGAGCCACTGATTGTACAACATATATGGAATGTATGTGTGTAAATATTTCTCAATAAAAATGTTAAACAATAAAAAAGGGGGGGTTTCTGTGGTACATACAGCTTCAAACCACTACAAGGGGTATAGGAAATAGTTTATATATATTGGTGAAGTTCAATTGGTATCACAGGGAACAGTTTATTATGGATTTAAGATGTGAAATTTAAGCCTCAAGGTAATCACAAAGAAAATATTAGAGAATGCACCAACTCACAGAGAGAGAAAGAAGAGTGCAGGTTACCAGGGTGAGGGTATGGGCAATAGGGAGCTAACGCAAAACAAGCATAGGGTTTCTGTTTGGGGTGGAAGGAAAGATCTTGTAACGGATAGAGCAGAGGTGTTTCAGTTTGCTAAAGCTGCTGGAATACAATATATCAGACATGGATTGGCTTTTTTCGAGGGAATTTATTAAGTTACAAGTTTACTGTTCTAAAGTCATAAAAATGTCCAAACTAAGGCATCCAGAGAAAGATACCTTTTCCCTGAAGAAAGGTCATGGTATCTGGGGTTTCTCTGTCACATGAGAAGGCACACAGCGACATCTGCTGTCCTTCTCTCCCAGCTTCTGGTTTCAAACAGGTCTCTCAGGTCCTGTGAGTCCTTTTGGCTTCTGCTGGGGCATTTTCTTTCTGTACCTCCAAATGTCTGTGTCTTGGTCTCTTCTCTCTGTTCTCTGTGTCAGCTCTGACCTCTTTCTGTCTCTCTGTAAGCTCTTTTAAGGACTCCAGTAAACTATTTAAGATCACCTTGAACGGCTGAGGTTACATCTCCATGAAGATAACCTAGTCAAAGGGTCCTGCCCAATAATGGGTCTGCCCCCATAAGAA
This sequence comes from Tamandua tetradactyla, assembly GCF_023851605.1. Lineage (NCBI taxonomy): Eukaryota > Metazoa > Chordata > Mammalia > Pilosa > Myrmecophagidae > Tamandua > Tamandua tetradactyla. The sequence continues at coordinate 39,254,407 of NC_135346.1, read as the reverse complement.
TGGATTAGAAGCACATGGCTTTACTGGGGTACATAACACTTTCAAACCAGCACAGGAGGGTACTGCAACATTATAAATGTGTTAATCCAACTAAATGGTATACTTGGGAGAAATTGGTTTGGGAAGATTTATGTTGTATATATATTTCCACAATTCAAAAAAAGAAAGAAACTGAGAGAATTCAAATAGTCAAGAGGCTACCCTGGAGGCTACCCTTACACAAGCTTCAGCTAGAAACTGCTATTTATCATGGCTTGCCAAACCCAACCAAAACCATTCCTGCCAACCCTAAAGAACACCTAGGGCATTATATGAGATTCTACAAAGGTTCCATGCACTATGATTACTTTCCAGAAACCTGCAACCTCCAGATGGATTTTCAGGTCAGATAAATCCTGAAACCCAGAAGGGCCAGTTCTCCAGAAAATCAACTAGTTCCATCCCCCTATCCCATATTATTGACAGCCTTTTCCAAGAAGGAATAAGTTAGAATGCGCATAGCCCAAATACCCCTAAAGATTAAGAGAAAGATCAAAGGAGAAGATAGAGTTATAACAGAGAAGATAGGATTTAACAAATGAATATGACTGCTGAATCATTACATTGATCTTTTAGCCTCCAGTGTCTTGGAGCAGCTAGAAGAGAAAACCTAAAATTGTGGAATTGTAACTCATACCAAATTCTGAAATCTGTTCTAAAACTAATTGCTGCAGTGTGCTCTGAAATGTATTGCTTTTTTGTATATACACTATTTTCACAATGTAAAAATGCATTCAGATTGGAAAGGAAGAAGTAAAACTATGTCTCTTTGCAGATTACATGATCTTATATATAGAAAATCTCAAGGAGTTTGCTAAAAAGTTATTAGAACTAATAAATGAGTTCATCAAGTTTTCAGAACATAAAATCAATATATGAAATTCAATAGTATGTCCCTATATTCATAGTGAACAATCCAAAAAAAAATTAAGAAAGCAATTCCATTTATACCATTATCCAAAATAATAAAATACTTTGGAATAAACTTAACATAACTAGTGCAAAACCTGTACTGTGAAACTACAAAACACTTCTTAAAAAAAATGAAAGATGACCTAAATAAATGGAAAGGCTATCCACATTCACATATGTGAAGACTTAATATTGTTAGGATGGCAGTACTCCCCAAACTGATTTATAGATCCAATGTAATTCCTGCCAAAATCCCAGCTGACTTCTTTGTAGAAATTGACAAATGAATCCTAAAATTTGTATGAAAGTTCAAGGATCCCAAAAGAGCCAAAATAATTTCAAAAGGGAAGAAAAACGTTGGACAACCTACACATTACAATTTCAAAACTTACCCAATGCTACAATAATCAAGTCTGTGTGGTATTGGTATAAGGCAATACATATTGATAAATGGGGAAAAAAGAATAGAAGCGAGATAAACTGAAGCAATAATGACAACTACATGTAATACTTGATATTGGATATCACCTAAGACTGGAGGAGAAAAGGCCCAAAAGGACATTATTGGGATTTAAGAAAAATTGGAATATAGAATGTAAGCTTTATATCAATGTTAAATTTCTTGAGTCTGTTAACTACACTTAAGGTTATTATCTAAGTGAATACTCTTGTTTGTAGGAATGTGCATGAAAGTATTATATATTTAAGGATTATGATGACTGCAACCTGCTCTCAAATATTCAGAAAATAGATATTTGATAGGTAGGTAGGGGACACACAGAAAGAAAGAAGGATATGGTAAAGGAAGCAAAATGTTAAAAGTGGTGGATCTGGGGCTGGCCACCGTGGCTCAGCAGGTAGAGTTCTCACCTGCCATGCCAGAGAACCAGCTTCGATTCCTGGTGCCTGCCCATGTTAAAATAAATAAAAATAATGAGGGAGTTCCCTAGCACCCTCCAAAAGTAACAAATGAAGTACATTTAAAAAAAAAAAAGTGGTGGCTCTGGGTATCTGAGGGCAAGGAATGTGTGTTGGATTTCTCTGTATAGGGTTTACATTTTTGTAACTGTACTATAAATTTGAAATTATTTCAAAATAAAAACTTAAAACTTAAAAGTCATCCTGCATGCTTTTCTACTCCAGACACACAGATTCAGTGTCTCAGGAGATGAGGCCCAAGAATCCCTATTTTTAACTTCCCAGGTTACTCTTAGGCACACTAAAGTTAAAAAAAAAAAAAAGCCATTGAACTACTGAGCCCATGCTTTTGCTGATACTGTGCTCTGTCATTTACAAACAATAGCCAGTTTAATATTATAAAAACCCAATGAATGAGGTAGCTTTATATCTATTGTTTTAGTTTGCTAATGCTGCGAGAATCTAATATACCAGAAATGAGTTGGCTTTTATAGAGTGAATTTTATTGTTACAAGTTCACAGCTCTAAGGCCATAAAAATGTCCAAACTAAAGCATCCAGGAAAAAAATTCCTTAACTCAAGAAAGGACAATGAGTCTGGAACACCTGTCAGCTAGAAAGGTATGTGGCTGGTGTCTGCTGATTCTTTGGGTTCTGGTTTCAAATAGCTTCCCCAGGGTGTGTTTTCTTTCTGCATCCTCGAATGTCTCTGTGCCAGCTCTGAGCTTTTTCCAAAATAGTTCCCTCTTAAAGGACTCAAGTAAGCAGATTAAGACCCACCTTGAATGGGCAGACATATATTTTCATGGAAACTACCTAATCAGAAGGTCCCACCCAAAAATGGGTGGGTCACATCTCACGGTAACAACTTAATCAAAAACATTCCACCCAAACAATAGGTCACCCCACAGGATTGAACTGGGATAAAGAACATGGTTTGTCTGGGGTACATAACAGCCTAAAACCAGCACACCCATTTTATACCTGAAGAACTAGGTTTAAGTTAGAAAACTGCCAAAGAATACTGAGTTTGTAACTGGAAGAGGTAGTCTGGATGAGTTCATGTCTGATTGATTCCATCACCCAAAACTCATAACTGGGTGATCTAAAAGAAGAAAAGCAAATTAAACCCAACATGAGCAAAATGAAGGAAATAAGAAATTTAATATTGTGTTGATATGAAACTGCTATGTACTCCAGAAAAGCCATGCTCTTTTAATCCGATGTGGGTGCAGACTCACTGTGGGTGGGATCTTTTGATTAGATTATTTCCGTGGAGATGGGACCCTACCCTTTCAAAGCAGGTCTTAAAAAGAGCCCACAGAGAGAGAATTCAGAGCCAATACAGAGCAGACTGTTCAGGTGCTTGGAGAAAGCCAGAAGCTCAGAGAGTAGGCCACCAGAACCAGGAGCTGAATGCAATGAAACCCGGAAGCAAAGGGCCAACAGATGTCACCATGTGACAGACAAACCCCAGATTCGATTGGCCTTTCTTGAGTAAATGTATGCTCTTGTTGATGCCTTGATTTGGACATTTTCATGGCCTTAGAATCATAAATTTGTAAACTAATAAATCCCATTTGTAAAAGCCAATCCATTTCTGTATACTGCATTCCAGCAGTATCAGCAAACTGAAACAAGTATAGAGATAAACAAGAAATTTTAGAAAGAACAGAGAGAATTAATGAAACCAGAATTTGATTCTTTGAAAAGATCAATAAAATCAACAAACCTTTCACTAGATTGACAAAGAAATAACTAAAAAGGGGGAGATTATTACTGCCAACCCCATTGAAATATAAAGGATTATAAGAGGATGCTATGAACAACTATATACCAGCAAATTAGCTGAAATGGACAAATTTCTAAAAACATACAAACTACCTACATTGACCCAAGAAAAAACAGATCTCCATAGATCCATAGCAAGTAAAGAGAGTGAATCAGTTTCAAAAACCTCACAATAAAGAAAAGCCCAGGACCAGATGGACTTCTTTGGTGAATTACAGCAAACATTCTCCAGAAAAATTAACAATAACACTACTCAAATTCTCCAAAATAAAAAAACTGAAGAGGAGGGAATATACCCTCATTCATTCTATGAGGTCAGCATCACCCCAATACCAAAAACAGATTAAAAAAAAACACACACAAGAAAAGAAAATTACAAACCAATAACCCTTATGAATATAGAGGCAAAAGTCAACAAAATACTAACAAAATGAATACAACAATGTGTTAAATGAATTATACACCATGATCAAATAGGTTTTATCCCAGGTTTAGAAACATGGCTTAACACAAGAAAATTTAATGTAATGCAACACATTCATAGAACAAAGGAAGAAAACCATACGAGCATCTCAATTGATGCAGAAAAGGCATTTGGTCCTTTGACAAGACCCAACACCCCTCTTGATTAAAAAAGAAAATCACTCAGAAAACTAGGAATAGACAGCAAACATCATTCTCAAAGGTGAAAGATTAAAGCTTTCCATCTAAGATGAGGAACAAAACAAGGATGCCCACTGTCACCACTGTTAATTCCATTGTACTGGAAATTCTAGAAAAAGACAAGCAAACTGAACCCACAAAAGGACTGAAATAAGAGAGGGTGGAGATAGTAGAGATAAATTTAGAGCAACTAGGCAAGAAAAAGAAATAAAAGACATTCAAATTGGAAAGTAAGAAGTAAAATATTCTCTATTTGCAGATGACATGATCCTTTATATAGAAAATACTAAAATTTCACAACAAAGAACTTATAAATGATTTTGGCAAAGCAGCAGGATACAAGCTCAACAAGCAAAAATCAGTAGTGTTCCTATACAGTAACAATGAACAATCTGAAGATAAATTCAAGAAATAAATCCATTTACAACAGCAACTAAAAGAATCAAATGTCTAGGACTAGATTTCACCAAGGATGTACATAGAAAACTATAAAACAATCCTGAAACAAATTTTTAAGAACACCTAATAAATGGACAGACATTCCATGTTTATGGCTTGGAAAACTAAATATTGTTAAGACATTGATTCTGCCCAAAACAATTTACAAATTCAATGCTATCCCAATCAAAATTCCAACAGCCTTGTTTGAAGAAACAGAAACTCTACCAAATTTATATGGAATATTAAGGGGCCCACAAATATTAAATATCGAAAAGCATTCTGAAAAAGAAAAACAAAAGTTGGAGAACTCACATTCTTGATTTTTAAATTTATTAGAAAATTACATTAATCAAACCAGCATGAGAAGTGTGAATAGAACAGTGACATGATTTGACTTGTCACTTTACAAGGATCGGGAAGCATTCAGTGTTCAGTACAAGCTGTGATTTTTTAAAAATCATAACTAATATGTAATTAATAACTGTTCTGTGGCATAGAAAGGCAGTGTGATAAGACTTACACACCCAACAACTCATTCAATGATGTCTCACGACACTGCTCTGAGGTAGGCGTTATTATGACACTTCTTTTATGGATAAGGAAACTGACGCTTAAGTAGGATAAAGATACAGAGAATATGGGTACAGATACTGTAGATAGGATAAAGTGCAGGTGCTTGGGAGAGGGGTGTCAATAAATAAACAATTCTAGGGAAGGAAGCAGGGTCAGACCATGAGGGATGACTCGAACTTCAGTACAAGTTCCATATTGCTTAATTTAGTAGTCATTTTCTAGGACTTGTATGTGAGCTATCACCAGACTTCATTCTAAATGAAATATATAAAGCAACATTAAACTTTTAGGCAGATTTTCATTTTATAACTCAGTTCCAGGAATATGTAGAAGGGGTGGAGAAGGGGACCTAAAGGCAAGGAGAGTAGTCAGGAAGCTGTTGGTAACATCAAGATGGGAAAAGGTGACAACAAAAATGACAACGGGAATGAATAGAAGTTGGCAACTTTGAAATTTTTTTAAAACTGGATTCTGAAGGACCTAATAATCAATTGGATATGAAGGAAAAGGGGCAGGAGTCATATATGAGCACAGTTTCCTAGCCTGGGTTGCAGGGAAGATAGGCATGTCCTTCACTGAGCTAAGAAATAGAAGAGGAGATCTTGAGTGGGGTAAAAGAAATAGTCTGTTTTTTGACCTCTTGGGTTGTAGACTTCTACGGGGTATGGGAGTAAAGATGTCTCAGACCGTGGATTATATGGAGTAGGAATGGAGAAAAGAGCTCTGAACTGGAACTAAAGAACTGGGGGTCAATCTTGACAGTTCTTCTTGTAACTTGGGCAGAGGCTAAGGAGTTCACTGATGTGTGTAGTCCTGTCTGCCCCTAAACTCAATGGCCCTCGCCCACTCAGATTTTAGAGAAGTCCTCCCTCTGGCATTAGCTGTCATCCTGATGTGTTTAGAATCTGCTTTTAATCTGATTGTCTTTTACAAATGTGCCAGTATAAAGGCATGAAAGTAGGTAATCTGGCAGAATAAAATACTGAACCTTTGTTAAAGCACCTCAGAGACTGTTTCCATTTTCAATTTTATGACGTCTTATTAGTTAAGATTTTAAATAATAGAGTGCTACTAGTAAATACTTTGTAGTTCTTAACTATAAATAACTTTTTTTTATTATGTGCTACCATAGATGATACAAGCCACCATCTGCCTCCATCTATTAGATTAGCCCAAAGCAAATTATCTTAAGCATTGTTTCCTAAAATGTGGACACATACCCTTCCTATGCATTTAAGTTGCTCTTAAATGGTATGGGAGATGAGTTTAGATGACATGTGGCTATGGCACAAAATGACATTGAGACTCATTGGAAGAGAGTTTATTTCAGTTTCCATGTTCTTTCAATCCTTCCGACTAGACCAACACAAGGAGAAAGTCCTTGATGCTAGGTGGACTTAATGACCTCTGAATCCTACTAATATCCCTTTACAACAGAAATAAAGCAGTTCTGATACACAGAACCTTCCACAGACCACAATTCCTAACTAAAACTCAGTGACATTATTTTCTTTTCATTTTATACAATTTTATACTTAAATTTTACTTGTGGAAAATGGTTTATACTTGTTCTTCTAAAATAAATTATCCTAAAGTGCATCAATTTTAAGAAAGATATTAAGTAAAAGATGGTTCTTAGATACATCCCAAAACATGAAGATAGTAATGATAAGGGATAATTTCCATACATACAAATGGTAAGTTTGTGACTCATACAGATATAAAATAACATATACTAAAAGATTTTATTTTACTCATTAAATGAGGGAGCCAGGCAGATGTTATAACCAGTTCAAAGGAGGAGGAGTCAAAACAGCTCAAAGTTATATGGAATGAAGGAATATGGAAATGACTCGGGAAACATGAAAAATGGGCTTTTCCATGGGAGAGGGAGAGGGGCTGTTTAGCCACTGGACCGAGTCCATTTGTATGTCTAGAGACAAAAATTATTTTACTTTACTATCTGCTGTGTACAATTTACAGAGTAGTAAAATAACTCAAGGGCATTGAAAGGCTAGAATGAGAGGACCTGAGTGGGTATGCTCTAAACAGTGCAGTTTTGCACTGAAGTACTAGCCCAAAGCCATTTATAATCTGAATTCTAGAAGGCAACATTGACTAAATGAAAAGGTACAATCAATGGAAGCCTGGAAACTTAGAGTCTTGACTTGGCACCTGTATAATTTTGGACAAGTAAGTTTTCCCTTTGGCCTCAGATTACTTATCTACAAATGAAAGACCTGAAGAGATCCTTTCCAAAGATTCCAACAAGTTATGAAACTCTCAGATTCATGACACTTATATGACCAGGACTTTGGTGGCCCAAGCGTAACATTTTGAAATCACACCTCATGTTTGAAGGGTTCTTAGCCTATAGTTGGCCCACTCACCAGCCTTTCCAGAAGAGAAGCCTGGGAAGCTGCCTCCATTTATGCAGACCAAAAAAGCAGCCTTTCTAGCTAATCAGTTAATGGGCACCATCCATATAACAATGGCCTTGTTAGAAAGAGGGTGTTTTCTTTTATGTTCATATTGCAATTAGGACCTTGCTGAAATCTAACAAATATACTCACTTATCATTGTTGTTATTGCTATCATTAATAACCAGAGTAGAAGACCCAGCTGCCACTGTTTCCCCCATCACAGCATTAACTAACTTCCTTCTCCATATACTAACTGAAGATCCCACTCCCACTTAGAAAGTTCCTGTACTGTTGGAAGCATTAATACAGTTATTGTTTTAATAATTTGATGTGAGAATTTCAGAGGTGCACAGTTGAACTTTTATATTCCCTTCTGAGTATTTTTTGGACCATTTTGAAGAAGTTGGATTAATAAAATTTACATTGTCTCCAATTTTTTCCCTCCTTAGGGGACAGGAGTGGGCAAGAGCATGAGGGCAGAGGTTAAGGGACTACACATCATGATCTTATACTAGGGGAGAACCCACAGAGGTACAAATACTGCCTTTTCTCCCCAAAGCATATTCCTGTATATCAGTTACCTTCCTGCCAGAGTTAGGGTCAGAAACAGGCTTTGTAATCTGAAAACCTTGAATCTGCCACTTACCTCAAGCAAGTTCATTGGTTTCTCTGCACTGCAGTTTCCTAATCTGTTTAAAAAAAAGATAATAATAGAATCTTTCTCACAGGGTTCTTGGGAGGCATGTAAAACACTTAGCACAGAGCTAGTAAGCACTTAATAAATAGTAACTATTGGTTGGGTTGATGTTTTTGCTATGCTCCTCCTCACTGCATGTGGTATTGGAAAACCAACAAAGACATTTTCTCCCTTACTCATTTTCATTATTTCCCATTATAAAAACTGTGAGTAATGTAAATATATTAATATTTGCAGTAGTTGGTAATAATTGATGGAAAGTATATATACCAGGTGTGTGGAGTAGTTACTCCTGAAGTAAGGGATTAGATGGAGAATTTCACTTTATACTTGAACCCTAAAAATCTGGGGTCTTTTTTTAAAAAAACAACAAAATATATCAATATTACAAAAATTTTAAAATAATTCCCATTTTAAAAATATGAAATGCAAGTACCATAGCCCACAATAAACAATTTGCAGAATCAGTAAAAGGAGGAAGAGAAGACATTTCCCTACCACGCCAGTTATCTTTGCTCTAACTTCTCTGAAAATGCATGAAGATTCAACCCTTGGGGAATGTTAACGAGAGACACTGGACACAAGTGTAAAAGTTCTGGGGGGCCAGGACTCTTAAAATTTGGAAGGTCATAGATGCCACCAAGTATCTGATGAAACCTGTAGACCTTCTCCAAGAAATGTGCATAAATAAAATAACTGCACACAATTCCAGAATGGTCCTGAAATTCCTGACATTCATCCAGGTACAATACACCCTAGTATTTATGACCATACTGTATCACTAATGAGATCCTCCACCCAGCTGCCTATGTGATTAAAAGTATACCAAAAAGACTCAAAATGGATCAAAGATCTAAACATTAGGTCTAAGACAAAAAAAAAAAAAGTATACCAAAAAGGTCCCATGATCAAAAATATCTTCCCCTCAGGCTTCATGTGTAGATGCCTAATGTCTCATCATTAGGAACTCCTTTGAGTGAAGAAATTGTTACCTATTGTGCTGGTTTGAAAGGATGTGTGTACCCTAGAAAAGCCATGTTTTAATCAAAATCCCATTCCATACAGGCAGAATAATCCCTATTGAATACTGTATGTAATTAGATCATCTCCCTGGAGATGTAACCTAATCAAGAGTGGTTGTTAAGCTGTATTAGGGGAGATGTGTCTCCACCCATTTGGGTGGGTCTTGATAAGTTTCTGGAGTCCTATAAAAGAGGAAACATTTTGGAGAATGAAAGAGCTTCAGAGAGAACAGAGAAGAACGACATAGCCACAAGAAGCAGAGAGCCCACAAGCCAGCAACCTTGGAGACAGAAGGAAAATGCCTCCTGGGGAGCATCATGAAACAGGAAGCCAAGAGAGAAAGCTAGCAGATGATGCCTTGCTCGCCATGTGCCCTTCCAGCTGAGAAACTGTGACTGTGTTCGCCATGTGCTTTTTCACTTGAGAGAGAAACCCTGAACTTCATCAGCCTTCTTGAATCAAAGTATCTTTCCCTGGATGCATTTGATTGGACATTTCTATAGACTTGTTGTAACTGGGACATTTTCTCAGCCTTAGAACTGTAAACTAGCAACTTATTAAATTTCCCTTGTCAAAAGCCATTCCATTTCTGGTATATTGCATTCTGGCAGCTAGCAAACTAGAACAGATTTGGGTACCAGGAGTGGGGTACTGCTACAGTTTGAAAATACTGAACATGTTGGAACAGCTTTTAAATGGATACAGAGAAGATTCTGGAAGAGTTGTGAGAAGCTTGATAGAGAAGGCCTAAAATGCTTTAAAGAGACTGTTGGTAGAAATATGGACTCTAAAGATACTTCTGATAAGGCTTTAGATAGAAATGAGGCACATGTTATTGCAAACTAGAAGGAAGGCAAACCATGTTTTAAAATAGCATATAATCTGGCAAAATTGACTAGTGGCTTTGGCTGGAGGCAGAATTTAAAAGCCATGAACTTGGATATTTAGCAGAAGAGATCTCCGAATTAAATGTGGAAAGTGTAGCCTGGTTTCTCCTCGCAGCTTAAAGTGAAATGCGACAGGAAAGAGATAAGTTGAGAACTGAACTCCTGGATACAAAGAAACTAGAAACTGAAGTTCTGGAAAATTCTGGGCCTCCAGGAAGGGAGACCCCAGAGAATAGTGCCCCACATGAGGTCTTGGCCAAATGTGAAAGCAGTCAGCCATTTCACAGAAAGCCAGGATTGGGCACAGAGTTATCCAGGAAGGATTTGTGGAACTCCTTATGTCTGATGGGTATGATCAAAGATTACTGCATAGAAAGCCAACAAGAGTGCTTTGGGACCTATATAAACAGAGCCACTGCCAGTCTAGATTGGGGGGTTCAGAGAAGTAACACATTGGGGGAAAAGTAACTTCAGAGGCAAAAACATGGAGGCTGAGGTCTGAAGTCAAGAAGCCTCAGGCCAGGAGAGCAGACTCACCCAAGCCCAAGGAGAGGTGAGTTTGCCCCGAAGGCAGAGGATGGGCCTTCCAACTCATTGCAGTAGAAGAGTCATGCCGCCTCAGGCCTTGGAGAGGGTAAAGCACATTCCTTGAGGTTTGGGGAGAGCTTGGCTGCCACCATATGGAGGAAGTGAGCATGTGCCCTGGATATGGCAGAGAGCCAGGGTGGAGCCCCAATGCTTAGAGAGGGTGGAGCTGAGAAAAAGGTGGTCTCCCCAATATCCCCCGAGGTTGTATTCAGAGAGAGGTAGGCCTCTGCATAGGCCCTTGGAAAGGGTGGGATTGCCACTGTGTAAAGCTCTGAGAATAAATGACTCTCAGACTTTGAAATCTAATGGACTTTGCCCCGCAGGTTTTCGAAACTGTATGGGTCCAGTGACCCGTGTTCCTTCCTCCCTATGGAAATGCGTATATGTATCTCATGACTTTTCCTCTTTTGAATGTTGGCAGCAAATAACTTGTTATGAGTTTTCAAAGGTCCAGAAACAGAAGAGAATTTGCCTGAGCACAGATCATGCTTGTACCTAACTCTGATGAGACTTTGTACTGGTTTTAACCTTGTATTACATTTGATTGTTACTGAAGTACTTTAGAGTTTCCTGATATTGTGATGGAATTAATGTTTTTTTGTATATGGGGAAAACATGTCTTTTTTTAGGGTCCAGTGGGTGGAATGTGCTGGTTTGAAAGGATGTATGTACCCCAGAAAAGCCATGTTTTAATCAAAATCCCACTTCATAGAGGCAGAATAATCCTATTCAATACTTCATGTAACTAAATCATCTCCCTGGAAATGTAACCTAATCAAGAGTGGTTGTTAAGCTGGATTAGGAGAGATGTGTCTCCACCCATTTGGGTGGGTCTTGATAAGTTTCTGGAGTCCTGTAAAAGAGGAAACATTTTGGAGAATGAAGGAGATTCAGAGAGAGCAGAGAAGAACGACATAGCCATGAGAAGTAGAGAGCCCACAAGCCAGCGACCTTTGGAGATGAAGAAGGAAAACGCCTCTGGGGAGGTCCATGAAACAGGAAGCCAAGAGAGAAAGCTAACAGATGACGCCTTGTTCACCACGTGCCCTTCCAGCTGAGAGAGAAACTGTGACCATGTTCGCCATGTGCTTTCTCACTTGAGAGAGAAACCCTGAACTTCATTGGCCTTCTTGAACAAAGGTATCTTTCCCTGGATGCCCTTGATTGGACATTTCTATAGACCTGTTGTAACTGGGACATTTTCTCATTCTTAGAACTATAAACTAGCAACTTATTAAATTCCCCTTGTTAAAAGCCTTTCCATTTCTGGTATTTTGCATTCTGGCAGCTAGCAAACTAGACCACCTATAAAACCTTCAAACAGCCCAGAAGAGATTTAACACATTAAGGTTTTAATATTTTTTCATTTTTCCAACAAAATATTTGAGCACATACTACATTCCAAGTAATGGGATAAACAGGAAAGTTTTCTTTGAATCCCAGAGTCCAGTGTTAATGAGAAGATGGGCAAAGAGATGGACAATAATTTGTAAACAAACAAATTAGAAATATGATTGATTAACGATGAGTTACAAGGAAAAATAATGGACTAGATTGACCCAGGGAAGGAGAACTTTCTAGAAGGTACTCGAGGAGGTTTTCTGTAGATCTGACCTGTGAGAATAGCCAGTCATATTGACTGACTTAAGGAAAGAGTGCTCTAAAGTCATGAAAATGTTCAGTGAATCTGCATACCACATTTTCCTCATATGAAGGCAGCTTCTAAAAACAGAAAGAGACCCAAGTCCAGGAAGAGAATCCTGCACAGATAGAAGGAAGGGTGCAACCACTGGGGAGTCACAAATAAAGAGAGATATTGAAAAAGACAGGTAGAAAAGAGAGGTGTTAGGGCCAGACTTGATATTTGATTGTACTTTGGAATAGTTAGAATCCTTTCAGCAGCTAGTAACCCACACTTGACTCAAACTGGCTTAAAGAATAAGGAATCTGATTGGCTTTCACAGCTAGATATTCAGAAGTAATGCAGGATTTGGGTTCAGTAGCATCAGGGCTCCAGCTGTTTGTCTTTGACTCTCTCTACTGGGTCCTCCTGACTATAGCCAATTTGCCTTCAGACCATTTTCCCTCAAAATCACAAGATGGCAGCCAGCAACAACTAGAACAACATGTTCTCTTCTTCAAGACTGATGAAGGAAAAAATTACTAGTATCTCATCATACCCAATTAGGAGTAAGATAAACCCTTCCCAGAATCCTCCTACAAACCTTAGCCAGAAGTGGGTCATGTGATAGTTTCTGAACCAGGCCCTAGCAAGAGGGATAGGATGACATGAGTGGCTGAGACCCTTGATGCCCACCCCTGGAGCTGGACTTCTGCTTTCCCTGAGTCAGAGATGCTGCATGGAAGAGGAGTGCATATCTGAACAAGACACAGTATTGTTAATAAGGAGGAAGGGGAAATGATGTTAGATGGGCAACCAAATATGTCCACTACACCCCACGAAACAAAATCCCTTCTAACTCGTCACATATCCTTAACTGTCACTGGCTATAGGCATCAGTGGTCACCATATTTTACTATCTTGACTGACAACTAATCTGAAACTCATACAGTCTTATCCCAGTTGCGTCTTGGAGTGGAGGGAAAAAAAGGGATATAGATTTTTAAAAAATTGCTATGGCTTTAAATGATAGAATGGTACAGAAATAGATAAAGTTATAAATATAGGTATAAATTCAGGGCTAGTGGGCGGTGCAATGATGGCTCTGTGGCAGAATTCTCGCCTACCATGCCGGAGACCACAGTTCAATTCCTGGAGCTGCCCATGTAAAAAAAAAAAAAAAAAATTCAGGTCTAGTATCTCCAGCTTTTCTATCTCTCTTACTGCCAAAAAAAGTTTCTGGCTTTCCTTGCTTGTTTTCTTCCTCTCCTAAGCTCTTTGAGTTGGGGTATGTTATCATCAAACTTGTTCTTTAGATTTTGTGATAGAAGGGGGAAAGAGTAAGTGGATACAGACACAAAAACTAGACCTGGAGGTAGAACTTTTCTAGGAATTTTACCAAATTGTGGAAAAGGAGAAGCCACAGAGTATGAGGAAACTCTATGACTTGAGAAGGGTATTTTTAAAAGAGCTTTATGGCATATATAGCCCCTTCTTAATACTTGAGCAATTTAAGTAAAGAACTTGAGTCATTTTGAATTAACATTTTTGTTTTTTTAACTAAGTCCTTTGCAACATAGCTCGCAGACTGTACTACATGGGTCATCACTTCAGTAGGGTTATACACACACACACACACACACACACACACACACAGCATGAGCTCAACAACCCTCTTTCTCACACCCCTTAGGGACAAGATTGTCATGATCTGCTGCAATGCTGACCTATCTAGGCAGGTCAGGAAGAAGGGGACTGGAATTTCGGCAAATCACTTTTCAGGGGTCTTCGACCTCTGATTTACACTACAGTTCAAATCACGACCTCTGTGCTACAAATCATTATTAAAAGCAGATTGGGCACAGTGGGAAGGTCTTGGATTTATAGGCAAGAGACGTGGGATGAAATTGCTCTTCTGCCACTCACTAGCCAAGTGATCTTTACCATGTTCTTTAACATCCCTTGAAATCTGTAAAGGGCACATACTAGTACCTACCCTACTAGGTTAGTGCAATACTGTGAGCTCCTTTTATATAATGGTTTATACATGTAGATGTAGAATAGTCTTTATTCACTAGTGTATCCTTAAGACATGGTCCATGGAAGGCAAATGTGTGGCTCTGGGGCTACCACTACCTACACAGGGAAAATAAAGCTAATAAATAATAGTAGTTCATTCTACTAAACCTGACACATAAGAGTCACTAAATAAGTAAACATTTGTTGAGTGAATTAATGAACCAACCTAGCGCTCTAGGCAGCCACTATCATCTGATCAGACCTGGCTCTTGAGAGGTAGTACGATGGCTGTCTCTGGCTTTAGGCTTTTTTCCAGCATTATCACAATGTATATGACTGACCTGCTTGCTTGGGCTCTCTAGATTAGGGCCCACATCTTATTTTTGTAAATTGTTTTATTGGAACACAAACACATTCTTCTTTTCATGTACCATCTATGGCTGCTTTCACATTACAATGTGTGTGTGTGCATAACTACTGAAGTGATGACCCATGTGGTACAGTCTCAGAGCTGTGATACAATTAGTAGTTGCAGCTAAGGCTGTGTGGCTCACAAACCCTGAAGTATTTACTATTCAGGCCTTCACAGAAAAGTTTGCAAAACCTCTGCTCTAGACCATGACATCCTTGAAGACAGAGACCATAAGTTCCCTCTTATTACCCCCAGCACCTAGCAAAGGATAAATGCTAACAGAATCAACACATGTTGGGGATTCCAAGAACATTGGCTGCATCTGAATCTGAAATTATGGATATACTACAACTAGCCACTTGAATTTATCAGGACTTTCAGGTGATAGAAAACAAGACAGTCTATCTTTCATTAGAAGAATGCCCACGGCAAGCAGCAGGGCCCAAAGACAGATTGCCAAGTAGTGTCTTAGAGCACTCAGGGTTGGGGCAGATTTGAAGGTGATTGCAGAGTGTAAACCAAGAGGAAGAATAAATCTAAAGTCAAACGTGGTCTCCCACCTACTTTTGTAGCGCCTCAACATGTGCTCCATGGGTCACTTACATCAGAATCACCTGAGGAGTTTTTAAAATAAAGATTCCCAGGAATCATCCTAGACTTACTAAATCATAAGCTCTAGGGTAGGGTCCAGGAGTCCACACGGTTAATAAGCTCCCTCCGTGCTTTAAATACCCACTAATTTTTAGAATCACTGACAGAGAAAATGAGCTCTTTTCCCATGTGGGACTTCCTAATAAATATGTATTTCAGATCATTTCCTTGTCACCCATATTTTCCATTTACAGACTTAAGATCAACGAATTCTTCCAGAAGATTTTTTTAAACATATTTATTGCATATATTTATCACCAAGGCATCACAAAGAAGTCACCAAAAAGTAGGCTTAGTTTAGGTCACAATAATATAGATACTGTGAAAACAGATTTTTCATCTTACAGTCTATAATACTCTATAATTTTTAATTAAACAACACAAGATTAAATTTGCCAAAAAAAAAAATGTGATTTAATTCAGATGTTGAAAACTTGTGAAATAAAAGGCCACGATGGAAAAACACTTAAAAATCTATAGACGTAAAGAGCTTATTTGAATACCTGGGGATAGGGAAAGGGCATTTTTCTTGCTCTGTACTCAGAATGATGTCCTCAAAAACTGGTCCATGAAAAAAAAAATTAGTCCATGAACCATACCTGTTAGAAAAATGGGCCGATTACCATCAGCTACTGAAATAAAGATGAACATGCTCTAAAGGAGTAATCCTGCAATAGGTTTACCAACACTATTTTTTTTAATTGGAAAATTATCATCTTCCCTTAAATACATGACTTGCTAAAAAAGATTTTTTAAATTCTGATTGAAAAATAATGTATGTCATTCAGCTCTAAAGTTTTTCCATGAATTTATCTCTATGCTTGTAAAAACAAGTAATTTAAAAAATGATTGACAGAAACATTTCACTTTTTATTCATTAATTCAAGAAGTTTTTGTTGAGTACCTTCTATGTGCCAGAGTTTTCAAAGTTAACAGGAACAGAAATTAAACAGATTTCATTGTTGCTTTCTAGAAGTTTTCCTACCTCCAAGAGGGAAAAAAGGCTCAATTAGAAAATAAAAGCAATGTTACTGTTTTCCTTGAACAGTAAGAGAATAAATAAAAATATAAAACAATAACAACAGCAGCACGTAATATGGCACTTACTAGAAGCCAGGCCCTGTTCCAGGTACTAACTTTTTCCTGGCATAGGCAGGTTCCAAGAATCGAATCCGGCATGGCAGGCGTGAACTCTGCCACTGAGCCACCGTTGCCCACCTGGTACTAACTTTTATTATCCTATTTAATCTTCACAACAACCTTAAAAAGCAATTATTATTAACAGTTTTTTTACAGATTAGAAACACGAGGAACAGAAAGATTAAACGACCTCCTCGTGGACACTAAGTGGCTTCATAGTCCCAGTTCTGAGAGACTGCACTGAACTGTTTCTCAATCTAATAGAGTCAGTAGATTTATTTTAAAAGAAGGAGAAGGAGTGAAGAAGAAAAAAAAAACAAACAGATGAATTGGAAAAATCAATAAATTTAATTAATAAATGAACTGCCTCAGGGCTTTAATAATGAGGTATGAATCATTTTATATTTTTTAAGAAGACAACAAACACAAACATCCTACTATTCAAAATTAAATTCTGAAAACAAATAATGCTCAACTAGTACCTGCAGACGTTATCCGTGAGGCACCTCCCCCAGCATGTATTTTCTCTTCATCCCGACAATAGGTCTCTCAAGGTGGAAAGGCAGACCACAGGATCCGCTCAGCAGCCACCCCAGTCCCATATGCTCTTGGCCTACGCCAATCGGTGCATCTCATCCCCTGGCAACATTCATTGGCCCAGGAATGAGCACGTGTCCAATCAGCCCAGTCCAATCAGAATGAGCCTTATAGTTTTTCTAAGACTTCTGTGAGAAAGAGTCATATCTGCGCTGGATTCAAACCAGAAAGGAAAATTTCCAAGAGCTGCTGGCAGTCATCTTGCAATCTTTTGGGGCCCAAGAATGACACCAAGAGCAGAGAAGCAGAACCAATAAAATGGAAAGGAACCAGTTGTGACACTTTGAGTCATGGATTAAATAGAATTTAACTCTATGGCTGAATGTTCACTTATGCAAACTTAATAAATTCCCTTTTTCCCAAGGTGAACGAAAAAAATCTGTAGAATTATAAAACTGTCCATTATTAAATCAACTCAATAAAACGAAATAAAAATCATGGTAAAACACAAAAGGCAAATTAGAGATTTTGGTTTGGTACCTTCCCTGAGTCTCTTCTTTTTAAAAATCAAATATAAGGCCAGTTCAAAATTTGATCTCCTCCATGCTGCTGTAGGGAATACAATTAAGACAAGTGGTTATATTAACTGAAATGGTCCCAGGGCTTTATTCCGAATCCAATTTGTTTGTGCGGCAGGGTTATCTGACCTGTTAGTGCAGGTGAGCTTAATGAGGAGTCAAGATTTTTACCCTGGCCTGCAATAATATAACATGTAAGATTATATCCCAAACAAGGGTGAAAAATCTTCAGTTATTAACATTAAATTTCTAAATGGATATGGACATTATATACATCAAATTGTGGTAATTTAGCATAGAAACAAACTTACATCTGAAGATTTTATTATCTGTTGAGAGATACTTTTACTGTGTCTGCACAATGCCAACTGCCTGATCAACCAAACCAAAAATGCCAGGCAAACTTTTGTTTCAATGAAGTGGCCAGTCATGAAAGTAATTGATGGACACTTGAGACTCTGAGCTCGAGTTCTGCAGCTATGAAAGTCAGCATTACCTTATATAGCAATTGTTTAAAAAGCTGAAAAGGAGATCAAACTTCAGTTAGAGATATGAAGGAAGAAGATCTGGTCAGGACTAAGGTAAATCAGACTAAAGGATTAAGATAATATTGACTATGTTTTAAAATGTCAACTTCTATGGGAGACCAAAGGAAAAGATGTTTATTTGGTGCAAAGTTTATATTTTCTGTAGCACACTATCTAATTAACTTGTATGGTCAGTTTATTCAAACACCATAATTACATGGAACTTTAAATGGGGGGGGGGGGTGATCTTGTTGGTTTGTACAGTTTACTGTAATGTCCCGATACTTCCCAGAGTAATTTGAGCAGAGAATAAAAAAACATTTGCAAAATACCTTTGAGGGACTGGGTAAAAATGTGGAAATATTAAACTTCCTACATGGGAATTCCTGATATTCTTGCAAGCACTAGGGACTACCAATTTAACAGGCCAAGCTGGGGCTTGTCCTTTTGAAACTTATTCCTGCAAAGGAAACAATAAACCTACTTATAGTTATGCCTAAGAGTCATCCCCAGAGAACCTCTTTTGTTGCTCAGATGTAGCCTCTCTAAGCCAACTCTGTAGGTAAACTCACTGCTCTCCACCCCACCTCCATGTGGGACATGACACCTAGGGGTGTAAATCTCCCTAGCAACATGGTACATCACTCCTAGGAATGAGCCTGGTCTTAGCATCCTGGGATTAAGGAAGACTTCTTGACAAAAAGGGGGAAGAGAAATGAAACAAAGTAAAATTTCAGTGGCTGAGAGATTTCAAATAGAGTGGAGAGGTCATTCTGAAGGCTATTCTTATGTATTATATAGATTTCCCCTTAGTTTTTAGTGTATTAGAATAGCTAAAAGGAAATACCTGAAACTGTTAAACTGTAATCCAGTAGCCCTTGATCTTTGAAGACAATTGTATAACTTTATACCTTTTACAGTGTGACTATAAAAGCTTTAAGGCTGGCATTCCCTTTATCCAGAGTGTGGGTAGATGAGTAAAAAATAAGGACAAAAAATAAGTAAATAATAGGGTGTATAAGGAATGTGGGATATTTGGAGTGTTCATTTTTGTCTTTATATTTACTCTTTTTTTTATTTTTTGGAGTAAGGAAAATGTTAAAAAATGGATTTGTAGTGATGAATGCACAACTATATGATGATACTGTGAACCCGACTGTATATTTTAGATGATTATGTGGTATGTGAATATATCTCAAAAAATTGCATTCTAAATAAAAAGAAGAACTGATCGATGAGCCAACTGTGTCATATAGACACAGGCCTAGAGAGAGACAAGGGCAGTTAGGGGAATACACAATAGCATGACTGCATCTTATTGGGCAGTATATTTTCCCCCAAAATAGCCAGGATAAATGATTTATGACTGTGTCATAGGACAGAGAATTTCAGTATAACAGAGTTGATTATGGAAAAAATGCAGCTAGTACAGTAAATCACTCTATGGGGAAAAACAAAAAGGAAACAGTTCAGAATGAGTGCCTCTGGAGATAAAAATCACCTCTCAGATATTTTGGGGGAAATTTTTTTCTTAGAAATATTGGGAAATAATTTATAGCAGGAAAAAGAAGCCATTTTAAACCAAATGGCCTTTCCATATAACAAAGCATATTTTTAATCTGGGCTCATTACACCTTATTTACTATCAATTCTAACTAGGTTTTCATTTACTACCAAGTTTTGGCCCCAAGAGTGTTAACTCTAAAGCCAACCCATTCTTCTCAAAGCTATAAAAATCCCTGAAAGGGGTTAAGAAAATGAAGATAGACTCCCCCCAAACACACCGTAGGACTCATTTCCTGAATTCTCAATGGCAGTCATTCATTACTTATGTACCTTGGAGACTCAAGCTACCTGCCAACTGGTCCCACTCAGATTCTGTACAGCAGAATTCAGAAAGAACACACACTCCAAAGAATTTTTATTTATATTTTTAGAGAATTACAAAATGAGTAAAATCTTATTGGGAAAACTGAATAATAACCTCAGAAAATAACTGATGTTTGATTCTTAAATCACCCCCTACACAAAAAGCCATTCCAAATGAATCAAAGACTGAAGTGCAAAATATGAAACCATAAGAGTTCTAGAAGAAAACATGGGGGGAAATGTTAAGAACTTAGTAGAGAAAGCATTTCTGTGTGTAACACAAAATTCAGAAGCTGCAAAAAACTATAAATTTCATTCCACAAAATTCTGAATGGAATAAAACAATACAAATAAAAGATTTGTTAATCAGAGATAACAAACTGGATGAAAATAGGTTGCAACACATCTCATAGAACAAAGGCTATTTTCCTTAATAAACAAAGACCTCTTAGAAATTAAAAAGAAGAATCCAAGTCCAAAGAGACAAACAGGCACAGGACATAGACACTTCACAGAAAGCTAGCTAAAATTACTTATAAACATTAAATTAACTCAACTTCCTTGTAATAAGGGAAATGAACATTAAAAATTGCACTAAAATATAAGAATTCAGCTTGACAAAATGTAAAAAATAAAGAACTTTTATTGGTGAGGGTAGGAAAACATACTTTCATATCTTACTGATGGAAGTGTGAAAGGATTTAACCTCTGAGAAGGACAATTTGCCAATATTTATTAAAATTAAAAATGCCTACATCCTCTAACCCAATAATTAAACTTCTAGTGACTTATCCTAAAATTTACTTACATGTGTACAATAACTAGGATTCTTATTGTATCATTGTTTCTAGTAGCAAAAAAACTGAGAAACACCTTAAATGTCCATTAGTAAAGGGCTGATAAAATAAATTACGGTAAATACATATAGTAGAGTGTAGGATGAAGCTATTAAAATTAAAGAGGTAGTTCTGTCATTATATTCTAAATGGGTCCTAAAGGCAGATTTTGGCTGTATGATTTGGGTATTATCTTAGGGCAGGAATAAATGTTGAGGTATTAATTAGTTATTTTGTTTATTTTTCCCTCTTCCCCTTTCCCAGATATGTACTCAGACCTTTACTAATTTCTTGCCTTTTTGGAGCAGAAAGCAGAAGCTTCTAGAAATCAATAGTTCTTTCTATCTTTTGCAGAAGTCCCACCACTTTCAGGAGGTTATATCTGTATCCCCAAAGAGCAAGGAGAAGATGTGTGTTTTTGATAGTAATTAATGGGTAGTGAGAAAAGAAAAGTTTCCATAACCAGAAGGGGGTAAAGTTCAGGCAGCACCAAAAGCAAAATGGAAGGCACCAAAGAATGGCTGTATAGCAGGCTAAGGAAGGCTTAGCCCAGGGCACAGAGGCTCCCAGTCTTAGTAAAGAGTCCTAAACCTCAAGAGTCAGCAAGCTTAAGGACCTGTGGAAGCCATGAGAGCTAACCTATGCAGACCAGTGGAGACACCTCTATTTGGCTTTAAGAAAAAGCCTAGGACTGTATGTTGAATGAAATGTCAGAAACAAAAAGAGAACTATTATCATGCTTCATTCATATGGACTAAATAGAATTTTAAAAACTCAGTGAATTGAAGTCGAAAGCATGGTTTATCCGGTTGGGGCCTATGGTAAAGGGTCCTAGATTGTAAGCTCTTGCAGCAGTTACATTTATTCAGGAGCTGAAACTATAATTGCTAAATTCTGAGATAATGAGCTGTTTGTATAAAAACTGGTCATTCCCTGAAACTTTCGGGACTTATGTGACACCTGAGACTCAAAGTTAGAGCACTGAAGCTATGAAAGTCAGCACTATCCTATATAAAAATTATTTTAAAAGTTGAAAAAGGGATCAGATTTCGACTAGAGATACTAATGAAGCTGATCTGGATAGGACTAAGGTAAATCAGAATACAGAGTAAAGGATGATATCGTTCATATTTTAAAACTTCAACTTCTATGTGAGACCAAAGGGAGAGATACTTATTTGGTGCAAAATTTATATGCTGGGTAGCACATTACCTAACTTAACTTGCATGGTCAGTTTAGTTGAATACCCTAAGTACACGAATCTTGAAAAGGGTGTGAGATTTTGTTGGTTTGTCCAGTTTAGTGTAATTCCCTGATATATTCCAAAGTAATTTGGGCAGTGAATAAAGAAATATTTGCAACGAGCCCTCAGGGTTTGGGGAGAAAGGAGGAAATATTCAACTTCTCCATTTGGAGAATTCTGATATTCTCACAAGCAGTGGGGACAACCAAATCAATAGGCTGAGCCCTCAATCTTGGGGTTCGCCCCTATGAAACTTCTTCCCACAAAGGAGAAGTTAAGCCTACTTATAATTATGCCTAAGAGTCACACTTAGAGAAACTCTTTTGTCGCTCAGATGTGGCCCCTCTCTCTCTCTCTAAGCCAACTCAGCAAGTGAACTCACTGCTCTCCCGCCTACATGGGACATGACTCCCAAAGCTGTAAATCTCCCTGGCAACATGGAACAGAACTCCCCGCATGAGCTGGCATCCCATATCATGGGATTGAGAAAGCTTTCTTTATCCAGGATAGGGACAGATGAGTAAAAACATATGGATAAAAAATAAATAAATAATAGGAGGGATAAGGGGTAAAATAAATTGGGTAGATTGAAATCGGGTAGTGGTCAATGAGAGGGAGAAGTAATGGGTATGGTATGTATGAGTTTTTTTCTTTTTATTTCTTTTTCTGGAGTGATGCAAATGTTCTAAAAATGATCATGGTGATGAATACACAACTATGTGATGATACTGTGAGCCTGAGCCATTGATTGTACCCCATGTATGGACTGTATGTATGTGAGGATTTGTCAAGAAAAAATACTTTTAAAAAAAGAGAAAAGCAACATGTTACTTACAAGGGAAAGAAAAAGAAAAAGAAAAAAGAAAATGCCCAGGAGCTTGGCAAATCCCTGGGTGGAGGTGGGAGAAGTGGTGGGGAAGGTTAAAAGAACTCCCATCATGATTGAGGTTGGGTTTCCCTCCAGCCATAAGGATTTAGGGCTTGTAGTTGGATTACATTGATTTATAACATAGCTGATTGCGTGGATGGAGCCTCCTCCAGAGTTCAGCAGGGTGTACTATAAATCAACTGGTGCACAGAAAGTATTTAATACATTAGTACCACCGCCCAATGTATTTTTTAGATACCACTTGAAAACCTCTCTCTTTTCTCTCTTTTCTACCATGTTTTGTCCCCTTCTCTTTCCTTTGTTTCTTATACACCACATCTTTGCCTTTTTCCTATCTCTTTTCCTTTTCCTGCTGCCTGGGATGCAGGCATATTAAAGGCACAATTGGAGACTATGGCATGACCAAAATCACTCAGGGATCAAGGTGTTCTCTTGAGCTTACAGAGTTCACGTGCTGAATCTAAGTAATTTTCTCAAAATGCCTGCCTCTTCTTGAAGGCTTTCTCCTTGAGGCTTCAGAAAGTGCTGATGCCGAAGCAGGCTGTGCCCCCAAGACAGCATAGGAGCTTTCCAGATAGAGCTGATCCTCTCAGCAAAGCGAAAAACCAGCCTATGGAGCTGGAACTAAATACAGCAGTGCTTTTGAACAGAAGTGCAGGGATCTGGACGTTGAATTTGAGTAACAGTTGCACAAGGAGATGGAATGGGGACTAGTGAAGCATACCAAAATCATGAATAATCAAAGAGATGCCACTTGCGTGACTGAAGAAAGGTAACAGAGAAATAGGATGAGCAAATGGTGACCTGGCAACTTGGGAGGGGGTGAGGGAGTCACCCGCAGAATTTACAGGGTACTGAAAGGCCCAAGCTGTCTCCCTACTGGATCCAACACATGCTCTACAATTCCTTCATTTAAGATGGTGTTCCCCTCACAGAGATCCAAGTTGATCCCCAGGGTTCTGTGCACAGATCTGAAGAGCTTCATCGCAATAATTTTAAATGATTAAAAAAAAAAAAGTTTTAGCAGCTATAAAACAAAATCTTCTCTTTAGCACTGACAAATTGCAACTTACAGTTTGTTAAGATGGTGTTTCTCAAATAGGAGTTTTTTTACTCTGGAATTCAGAGAATTTTTCCCCTTTCAAAAGGGTTCATAAACTACCCCAGTTTAAGTAGTCCTGGTTTTAAGCATTGTCTTTTCAGAAAAATGGGGTAAAATGTGAATTTCTCCATGACCTCCCATTAATGTCTTAGCACTGGTACTTTAATGATCAATTATAATTCTAGAAAGCAGGGCCCTGGGGGGATAGGGAAGGTTTGGAGGAAAAGTGGTAGAGTAGCAAGGAGAGAAGTGGGGATCTAAAGGGCACTGAGCAAGAGAAGGGTGGGCAAGGAACAGAGAAGGGCTTTGCAAAAGCTCACTGAAATAGCATCCAACATAATGGCAGACACCAATCCAACAATGGGTCCATGGAGAACCCTAGGGTCACCACCCTGAACTCAAGCTGCAACCACTGGGACACCCTCCCACTCAACCTCACCCCACCCAAACACAGTGTGTTACAACTGCCAGGGGAGTCAAGGCATCCCATAAGCCCAAAATATTGACTGGCCTGGGACTCCCGTTCTTCTTTTCCTAAACCCCATCTATTCTTCCAGGCCTGCCTTCTCCCTGTCCTCATCCAGCTTATATCGTCTACGCCATATATTGTACCATTGGTCCATAAACTGCTTTGAGTTGCTTATTGATCAACCTGTAGTTCTTTTGTCTATTCAAGAAGACTGTGAAATCCTTGTGGCTTGGCCCTAGAAAAGCACTAGCCCATAATAATAGTATCTATCATTTTCATGGTACTTAATGAACTACAAAGTACTTTTATACATAGTCTCTCATTTGACTCAACCAGCAACCCTATTAGGCAAATTGGACAGAAATTACTATAGACTTCTACCAAGAAAAGGAGAGGCTCAGAAAAGCTGGAATGACTAGGACAGCTCTGGATTTGAACCCATTAACTCAATTCACAAGCGTGCTAATGAGCTCTTTAATCTGCCAACCTCCATACTGACCTGGGGAGTCCTTTTGGCATTCCATGATTTGCCTTGAAACTATTCTTCAAAGCAATGGCATACCTCCTGCTCTAGTAATCTGCTACTTCTCTTTCAGAATACAGGTAAGCCATCATTCCCCAACACCCTAAACGAGGGCAAATACCCCTTACACAATTTCTTAGCCCACTACCTTGACTTTATATTACTTATCACCATTGCAATTTTATAGTTATTTTGCAGTTATGGGCCTGATCCAAAGTAGGTGTTTAATAAATATCTACTAATTAATGAATGAATTCTACCCCCTCTCCTAGGCCCTTAAGTTTAATGAGAACAGAAACATACCCGTTTGCTCATTATCACATTCCCAGCCCCTAAATGGTGCCTAATACAAATACACAGTAGACTGTTCATTAAATATTTACTGATAAGTGGATGAGCCAATCAATTAATCAATGCCTAAATGTCCTCCTGTGAAAAGCATCAAAGTTGCCCACAAAGAGATTTCTTTTAAAAATCTACTTCTTGTCAAACCCCCAAGCCAGGGCAGTGAACCCAAAACAATAAAATTACTTCCAAGAAAATGAACTGTTCCCCACTTGCAAATTGGCTCTGAATGCTGCTGCTTCTCTCCCATTTACCCTCTTTTCAGGCAGCTATTTCAGGTGATGGCATTATCATCGATGGAATTCAATAAAGCAAGCGGCTCCCCCCACTCGACGTTTATTTTCTATAATCCGTCTTACAGCGGGAGACCATTATCCAGTCAAACAACGTGCAATTTCTTCAGCAATATCGCTTCAAGGAAACATGCAGAGGGGTTTGCACAAATGGGTGTGTAGTAAATTTAGTCTTTTAATAGGTTCATTCTTTATTAGGTATTTATTTTGGGAGGCGAAGTCCTAATTAGATTAAGTGGAGAAGCTAAAAAGCTATGGAAACACACAGAGAGATTCCAGAATTACATGCATTTGGTTTAGATCTCCAGTTTTCTTTTTATTTTATTTTCTTCCAATGGCTGAAGAAATCCACATCACAATCTCCAGCCCCTCAAATAAGAGTTGGTGAAATGAAACGCTGCCAACGTTTTGTGCCAGGAAACCACATTTGTCTTTTTCCTAAGCAAAGTTATTGTGGGGCTGGAATCTAGGAAGAAAAGCAGCTCCCGGAGCCGATGGTGAACCCAATTTACTGTGGCAGATGAATATAACAAAGGTGGTGGTCTAGATGTTTGGCCTCAAGGCACAATTCAATTTTCAGCTGTTTCAAAGCTATTATGTCAAAGGCTGTTTGCATAAACATAATGCTGCCCTGGTAATCCTGGGTCGGCAGGAGTGGAGACGTCTGCCCTCTACTGCCCACAGTGGAAATAGCGATTGGACTTCCCTTCAACCAAGAAATAAAGCTACAAAAATCTCCTGTCCCCCCAGATACTGAACCGTGGCCAGAACTTTCTTTAATTTTTTTTCTCAAGCTTTAAAAGCAGAAGCAATTATTCAGGATTTTTTAGAGGAATTAGATGCAGTATGATGAGGATGTAAAGGGTTGATGGATAATGTGGGAACCTATGAGAAAGCTATTTCCCGTCTTAGAATTTAAAGGAAAATTCCCCTCCCCCTCCCCCATCCACCCACACATATATATATTTATATCATCACTCTGATATTTAATATGTTTATAACATAAAAGAAGAAATAGACAATGACTCACAGGAAACAAATCAATACATTTCAGAACATGCTAAAAACAGCATCATGAAAAAAATGTTTACTATGTATGTGGGCAGGAGTGGGAGAGGATATTGTCTCAGTTTCACATAGGAGTCCACCCATTTCTTCACATTTGTTCTCTCGTTATTAGTTTTTATTAAAGAGAAAGAGCCATGTGTCAAGTGCCATGCTTAGCACTTGACATCCTCAGAGAACCACAGATAACATGTAAATGTTTTTCCCTCCAAATATAGATTTTTTTTTTTTAAAGTTCTCCACTTCTAGGGAATTTTTTCCACATGAGATGTCACAGTGGAGGGTTCCTGCACGGAGAGGAAGGTCAAGTGCCAATAGGTGTGTTCCAAGAGACACTGATCTAAACCCAAAGCTGCATAGAGTCAGCCCTAAATCAAACTTGGAACAGAAAATAACCCCATCAGATGACATTGGGCCCAAATGGCACAGAATGAATCCCCAGCTGGGATTTTTAAACTGATGTTGCTATATGTAGTGTTGTCCTTTCAATGCTTTATATTCCCAAATGTGCAAATGCTGTTCAAGTCTGAACTTGACTGGACACAAGGTACCCAATAAAGCCATGCATGGAGATGGGAGTTTATGGTCTAATGAGAGAGATTGACACTCATCAGATAATCATACCATCAAATGATTAATTACAAATTGAAGAAGATAAATAATGTTCAACAGGGAAACTATACCAAAACAATCTCAATGGTAGTGAAATATTTTGTCCATAATTTTTTAATATCTACTACTCATCACTATCTTTCTCATTCCAGAAAACATATGGAGTCTTTATGTAGTTCTCTCATTTAATCATCACTACACCCCATGAGGTGGGTGTATCATTACCCCCATTTACTGAGGAATAAACTGAGGATCAAAGAAGTAGAGTAGCTTGTCCAAGGTCATACAGCTAGTAAGTCACTCACATCTGTCTAATGTGAGGCAACGCCCTTCAAATCTTCCTACTTTTCTAATTATCTATGCTAATTATTATAAGAAACTCGGTCAGCTAAGTTTAAGTTGAGGATCAACACCATGCACATTAGACAAAGCTACCATATTTATTGTCCTAATGGTTCATGGGAAAAAAAAAAAAAAAAAAAAAAACCTCGTTTAAGCAACAGGAGAATGGGGAGTGATGGTGGGATATCCTTCCTAAGGCTAGACTGCCTGGGTTCAAATCCCAGAGCCACCACCTACCAACCATATGACATTGAGCAAGTTTCTTCATCTTCCCCCATACTTCAGTTTCCCTACTGTAAAATGGGAATGACAATAATAGCATAGTAGCCCACTGTATTTGAGGCTCTCATATAAATGCCTGGTACTCTAGAAGTATTTGCATAGTTTGGATTCACTATAAAACCATGAGTGATGGTCTACCTGATAGGGGGTTTGTGAATATTAAATGAGCAAATACTTATAAAGTGCTTAGAACACTGCCTGGCACAGAGTAAGAGCCATACAACTGGCCAATCAAATCTCTTTGCGGGGTGCCCATGAGTGAAAGAAAGGGGGCTTGGTAGCTACTGTCATCCCAGTATCCAAAATCATGACTTTGAGATGAACCAAGTGCACGTTCCTATATAGATGTGTGAAGCCAAGGCTTTTATCAAAGCCCATGGTCTAACTGGAGAAGGGTTTTACATTGCACACTCATTTACACTTATCAGGGAAGATGTATTATTGGAATTTGGCAGAACAGTGGGGAAAAAAAATTAAATGAGGCAGAGAGTTCTTTGGTTTCTTCCCACACAGAAACCTCACCCTCCCACACAGAAATAGGAATTCAGGGCCCACATGAACTTTCATTTTGCCTTCCCAGTTGATAAACTAAAGGATAGGAAGGCAGAATAGAATAGTAATTAGGGACATGGAATTTGAAATTAGGGCCAGGTTCAAATTCCAGCTTCTTTCCTTACTTTAGATGACCCCAATTGAGTGACTTAAGCTTTCTGGGTCTGTTTTTCTTTGGTAAAATGGGGATAAATATAATATTTTTCTCATAAGTTTGTTAGAAGAGTTAAATAAGAAAATATGAAAAGAGCTTAGCTAATAATAACCCAGATTTATTGAGTGCAGACCATGCCAAGAACTTTCTATGTCATATTTATGCCTTACAACAATTTAGCAAAAGTATTGCTATCAATCAAGTCCCTTGAGAAAAAATATGGAACTATTAAACTCTATCACTGGGGAAACTCCTGATATTGTGTCAAACATTAGGGACACCCAAATCAATAGGCTAAGCCCCTAATCTTGAGGCTTACTCTTTTGAAGCTTATATATGTAGTGGAGAAGTTTAGCTACCTATAGGTATACCTAAGAGTTACTTCTGGAGGGCCTCTTTTGTTGCTCAGATGTGGCCTCACTCTCTCTAAGCCCAACTCTGCAAGTGAAATCATTACCCTTCCTGCTACATGGGACATGACATCCAGGGATGACAGTCTCCCTGGCAGTATGGGAGATGACTTCCAGGGATGAATCCAGCCCTGGCACTGTGGGTTCAACAATTCCATCCTGACCAAAAAGGAGAAAAGAAACGTAACAAATAAGGTATTAGTGACTGAGAAAGTTCGAATAGAGTTGAGAGGCTACTCTGGGGATCACTCTTACACAAGCTTCAGTTAGACATTGCTACCTATCATAATTTGCCAAACCCCAACCAAAACCATTCCAGCCAATCCTAAAGAACATCTAGAGCAATATTCAAAATTCTACAAATATTTCATGCACTACTATTAACTTTCCAGAAACCTACAACCTCCAGACGGGTCCTGGGACCAGATAAGTCCTGAAACCTGAAGGGGCCAGCCTCTCCAGAACATCAGCTAGTTACATCTCCCTACCCCATCTTATTGACAGCCCCTTCCAACATGAAAAAGTTAGAATGGCCATAGCCCAAATACCCCTAAAGAGTGGACAAAAATATCAAAGGTAATGGTAGAGTTATACAGAGAAGGTAGGGTTTAACAAAGGAATATGATTCCTGAATCATAAAATTGATATTTCTTTTAGTCTCTGGTATCTTAGATCAGTTAGAAGTAAAAACCTAAAATTGTGGAATTGTAACCCATACCAAACTCTGAAATCTGTTCTACAATTAACTGTTGTGCTGTGCTTTAAAATTTATTAATTTTTTTTAATATTTGCTATTTTTCACAAAAAAGTTTATTGTGTTGATAAAAAAAAAAATATTTATTTCTTCTAGCCTCCAGTGTTCTGGAGAAGCTAGAAGGAAAAATCTGAGGTAAAACCCATGACAAACGCGGGGATCTGTCCTATAACTACTTGTTGAAGAGAGCTTTGAAAACTATTGCTTTTCTCTTTCTTTGCTTGGTATACATGTTATATGATAAAATAAAATAAGTTACAAGAAAAAAGTTTTGCTATTTGTCCCATTTACCAATGAGACTTGGAATAATTGAGAAACTTGATGCCATAGCTGAGATTTAAAGTCAACTCTGACATAATGTTCTATAAGTGGAGGCTGTTATTCTCTTTTGTGTCATCTATTCTTCAAACCATTAAGTATTTCTTCTATGCTGGGTGTTTTGAAGCCAGGGGCAGTGAGAAAAAATAAGCTGGGTAATACATGACTCTTGCCTTCATGGAGCTTTTAATTTCATTATTTAGATAAGACCCAGGCACTTAATGAGTTATGTTCCCATCTCACATCCTTCCAGATTTCATCAAGTCCTTCACATTGTATATCCAATCCCCTGCTGCATGTTTGACCTTCTAAAGTCATATCTCCATTACAAGTGTTAACATTTCTCATCATCAACACATTTGGTAGGAATTCTGAAGATGGCCAAATACTTATACGATATTCACACTGTGAGATACGGTTTGGCATAGACCTCTATTATTTTCTACCTAACAGCCTTATATCCTTCTCCAAGTAAATTAAAATCCCCAACTCTGCTTTGGAAACTATCCCCATCCCCAAATCTCAGTCCATATGCTTTGGGGAGAGTTGATTCCACCACAGGCTCCAGTGGGGTGTGAAGTGAGAGCTGGCATGTTAACTCAGGCTAGGCCAATCACAAAGCTGCATTCTCCAAGCCAAGCAGTTGGTTCTGTAGCCTCAGAACCACGTGGCTCAAACCACATGGCTCCTGAAGTATACCACCACAATGAGCCCATTTTTTATTCTTCTATAGAAATCTCTTCTCTACATACTAATTTGGCTAAAAAAGGACATATATATGTCCATATTATATGTCCTTTTTTAGCCAAATTAGTATGTACCGATCAAGTACTCAATGAATATAGATCTACACTGTTACTAGAGTAATAGAAGTGGAAATTGACTGTATATACTCTCCCACTTCTCAGTTTTGCACACATTAGCTCATCCTTGTGAAATCTCTCTCCAGTGTTTGAAGTGCTTTCTAAAGAATAGACTGAGCAAAACTACCATCTAAAGCTGGGAATGAAGCAAATCAACTCTACTAAACCTTGATGCCAACAACGCAAACCATAATGTTGTTTTCAGCATCTCACAGGTATAAACTCTTTCCAGTGTTCATAATGCAAGAGCACTCAAAACCAAGACTTATGGGTGAAATTTAGCTTGACCCACAAGTAATTTACTAACTCCCCTGATTGGAGAAGAGCAAAACCTAAGGCATAAAGCTGCCTTTTTTTTTTTTTAGGGAAGGAGACATTGTGAAACAAAGTGGTATATTTTATAGCAGGACACCTGTTGCGGAAATGTATTCATACGGTTTTTCTTCCTTGTCTTTTCCTCCCTCCTTTTCCCTGGGTTTAATCAGGTACCAGGCTCCGTGCTTCCTTGCCCAAGGAAGGTTTGTGACTGTAAAACACTTTCTACCCTGGCCTTTGTCTCCAAAAGCTTGCGCTAGGATGGCAAACTGACACCCCTGGATATTTTATTTTAACCATCATAAATGTTTGAGCCAACACGTCACATGACAGAGATTGCTCATAAAAACCTGGATTTCTCACTTTCTTGAAAATCAGAAGATCCAGCGACACAGGGCAACGTGAATGACGATAAACTGCATCTGGGAAGCAGCCCTCCTTTACCCAGGCCACGTGCTCTCCGCTCTGCTACATCCCTGACTACACTGTTTTTATTTTTCTTTTGGTTTTTGTTTTTTTGTTTTTTCTACTCCTACCTGGACTCCACCAGGATTAGACTGTCATTCTTGGCCTAAACTTGCTGAAGGAGCGTATGCCAGGGATCCTGAAAGATAGGAGAATCCGGTTGGAGATTAGAGGAAATTCCTCTGATGGGAACAAGAAGACGTATAAATATTCTCAAGGCTCAGAAAGATTCTGAAAGGCTGAGGGAGAAGATGAGGGTTTGGGGCCCCACGAACAGCAGGGTGGTGCAAGGAATGGCCACACGGTTCTCTGCTTTGACAAGGACTTTCTCGTCCCACTGTCGAGCAGGCATTGCACCCTGTGGACCAGGTTCGAGGGCTCAGCACTGAGGCACTCTGAAGGCCTGAGACCCATGGGCCCTACAATCCCTTGGCTCTGTGGTGCACTCCCTTACCACTTCTGGGGAAGGTGCAAGAGATGGCCCCCAGGACTGAGCAAAGTGGAATTTCTAGCCCACCAGTGAAGCTGGGCTTGGGCTGTATTAAAGGAAAGAGAAATGCAATATTTCTTGAGCCCCTAAGACAGAGAACTGTTAGAATTTTAAAGTACTCCAGGAAGTAAGCATATCCAAGAAATAGTCTTTCCTCCTTGGTTTTGCTCTGGTTTGTTTGGGTTTTTTTTTTTTTTTTGTGTGTGTGTGTGTGTGTGTGTGTGTTTGTTTCCATATATTGGGTGGGTTTTCTCAGATGAGAAAAGATGACCATTCCTGTTTGCATTGTTCAGATGGCTGCTGTAGCTTTGGCCCACACATGCCTGGGTTTTAGAATGCCTTAAGTATTAAGATGTTGGAAGTTCTTCTCTATTTCTCTGGCCTGGACACTAAGATCCTGGAATTGAGCCGCTATCCCCACATTCCTTGCATAGTTTCATAGCTGACAGTGCAGTTCAGCTCAGGCAAGTCTGCAGAATGGGGGGATGAGATATTCTCTGTAATTGCTCTAGAATTGGGAAAAAAAGTCAACCAAGCCTTCCTTGGCTGCGCCAGAGGTAATATTATTACATGCTGGTAAAGAGCAACAGCTTTAGTCATACAAATCAGGTTCAATTCCTGACTCTACTGCTTATCAGCCTTTTCACCTTAGGCAGCTATGAATTATGGCTTTTAATACCACAAGGATGAGCATCAGGCCCAATTCAAGGGAGGTTAAGATTTGTGTGGTGTAGACAGCACTGGAATTAGGATTCAGTTATAAACTGCAAGGTGCTCTGTAAACAAAAGACATAGCAGGGGATGCGAGGGTAGCTCAGTGGTAGACTTCTCCCCTGCCATGCAGGAGACCCGGGTAAGATTCCCAGTCCACGCACTTCCCCAAAAAAGCAAGGAAACAAGCAAAACAAACAAAAATTCAACAAATAGTGCTGCAATAACGGGATACCCACATGGAAAAATAATGAAATGTGACCCTGCCATTCAGCATACCAAAAAAAAAGCCATAGCCATCTCTAAAAGAGGTATTGTTTCAAACCCCAAGGCAAGATGGGGATGCCCTGAGATCTGAGTGAAGGCAAAGCATCCCCCTCTGTCCTCCCACACCAGCCCCCTCAGCCGGTCTGAGACCCAAGCCCACAGCTGTACAGGAAAGGCTGCCAAGAAGGCAAATATGGCCTAACAGCCAGGAGCACCCATGGGGACAATCCGTAACCCACAGAAAAAACCATTCCATTTGAAAAATCATCTCTCTCTGATCCCCTCATAACACACAAACATCCATGTAGTGATACAGGAGAGCTTCCTCTTGAGTCAACACCTAAGTTGAAAAGTTTCTTATTTGCATTTATTTCTTTAATCATAATGTCATCTGGGACTTCTCCAGACCCTTGGAATCTAATAGGATTGTCTCAAAATCCCAACTCTGTGGCATGAGGAAGCCCTATGTCTTGCCAATATTTCTGTAATGCCTTGGGATTTACTCCCCACTGTCCCTTCTCCTCTGGCTCCCCCATCTTGGGGACAATCTCTGCACTCCTCTGAAGGGCCCCAAATGTTAAGCTCAAAACATCTTCAGGTAGCCCCATGGAATTCACTCACAGAGAGCTATGAGTGAACAATGAGGATTTTACTTCAGATCTAAGAGAGAAGACAACAAGCAATGTTAGCAATCTAGCAGCTACTTGAGAAGCCACATTAGATAATGTCTACTTATCTGGCTGACTGGATGAATCGTTGCTTCATACAATGTTACAGCGGATGCCCAGGCTCATGGAATCCTCACAGTTAGTCAATTCCCACCAATTTAGTGTAAAGTTTCAAGAGTTGGTTATCCCCTACTCCCCTAGCATGTTTGTGGCAGTTGTGCTGCTACTGTAATTATGTCATTTAACTCAGTATGAATAGAAAAAAAAAATGGAAGTGCAAAAGTAGGGCTCTAGTTTCTATCAAAACTAAGTGGAATACTTTGTATAAACTTCATAAATGTGAACTTATAAAGAAGTCACTGTTGCATTATACATGGTGCCCAATGGATAGAGGTACCTAAAGGATACGCTGAGAAAATAGAATGGTGAACTGTGGTGTATCCATGTAAATCAGTGAATTCCTAAGGACACACCCATGTACAGGACAAGATGCACACACAGAAAAGATCAGACGACCCTACACGTTTGCCTCAGGCTGTTCTCTAAGCTCATTATTAGGACAGCTAAGCACTAAAGGAAAGCACTTACACAGGCTAATCTGCAAAAATTGGGAAAGATGTTTATTTATCCTTTCTGTTGCTGTTAGCTCTTAGCATTAAGGAAATATCTGTCATAACACTAACTGGATACAAGCTTAAGGAACAGATGCTTCAAAGTCTAAATTCCAGAAAATAACACATTAAAATATCAAAGTGTCCAGATGGCAACAAAAAATTACAAAGCATACAAACAAACAGGAAGAGATGGCCCAGGAAAAGGAGAAGTTTAAAGGATTAGAACCCATCAGAGAAGAGGACCAGATATGGGACAAACCAGACAGACTTTTTTTTAAAAGGTCCTAAATATGCTCAAAGAACTAGAGGAAAACAAACCACTCTTTATCTTTATAGAGAGTGAAAAGAAGAGCCACAAACTGAGAAGAGATATTTGCAACACATATAAACAACAAACCTAAAAAGACAAAATAGAAAATGGGCAAGACATGAACAGGCATTTCACACAAAAGGACACAATGAATAAAAATAAACATATGGAACAATAATAATTCTTATTAGTAACAAAAATTTAATCTCAATGAGATTCTATCTCATATCCATCATATGGGCAAAAATGATTATGTCCTAAAATACCAAGTGTAGATGGAGATGCAGATGGGTGCCTTAGGGAAGCAGAAGCAACAGGAGATACCTGTAAATATGAGATTTTATTAAAGTGTCTCATGCAACTGTGGAGATGCATGAGTCCAAATTCCATTGGGCAGGCCACAGGCTGACAACAACAATGAAGATGTTTGTGCCATCTTCACTGGCACAATGAAGGATTTCTAGGATTTATGTACCCTAGAAAAGTCATGTTTTAATCCTAATCAATCTTGTGGGAGCAATGGTTTCTTCTAATCCCTACTCAGTACTATAGGTTGGAAACTTGATTAGGTTATCTCCACGGAGATGTGACTCAATCAGTTGTGGGAGTATTAAGCTTGATTAGATGGAGATGTGTCTCCACCCACTCTAAGTGGATCTTGATGATTTTACTGGAATCCTATAAAAAAAGAAGTATTTTGGAGAAAGCTTCAGAATGGCACAGAACCATAAAGCAGAGGGTCCACCAGCCAGCAACTTTTGGAGATGAAGAAAGAAAATGCACCCAGGAAAGCTTCATGAAGCAAGAGGCCTGGAGAGAAAGCCAGCAGATGCTGCCATGTTCACCTCGTGCCCTTCCAGCTGAGAGAGAAATGCTGAATATCCGTGGCCTTCTTGAACCAAGGTATTTTCCCTTGGATGCCTTAGATTGGATGTTTCTATAGACTTGTTTTAACTGGGACACGTTCTTGGCCTTAGAACTGTAAACTAGCAACGTATTAAATTCCCCTTTTTAAAAGCCATTCCAGCTCTCTCTCTCCACCGGACCGCCGCGCGGCGCACGCGCCCCGCAGCAGCCGAGCCGCCCGACCTCCCTACCCCCTCTCTCTCTCCGCCGGACCGCCGCGCGGCGCACGCGCCCCGCAGCAGCCGAGCCGCCCGACCTCCCTACCCCCTCTCTCTCTCCGCCGGACCGCCGCGCGGCGCACGCGCCCCGCAGCAGCCGAGCCGCCCGACCTCCCTACCCCCCTCTCTCTCTCCGCCGGACCGCCGCGCGGCGCCCGCGCCCCGCAGCAGCCGAGCCGCCCGACCTCCCTACCCCCCTCTCTCTC
Source organism: Tamandua tetradactyla (assembly GCF_023851605.1). Classification (NCBI taxonomy): domain Eukaryota; kingdom Metazoa; phylum Chordata; class Mammalia; order Pilosa; family Myrmecophagidae; genus Tamandua; species Tamandua tetradactyla. Next base: position 39,217,877 of record NC_135346.1, on the reverse strand, counting down.
TCCGCCGGACCGCCGCGCGGCGCACGCGCCCCGCAGCAGCCGAGCCGCCCGACCTCCCTACCCCCTCTCTCTCTCCGCCGGACCGCCGCGCGGCGCACGCGCCCCGCAGCAGCCGAGCCGCCCGACCTCCCTACCCCCTCTCTCTCTCCGCCGGACCGCCGCGCGGCGCACGCGCCCCGCAGCAGCCGAGCCGCCCGACCTCCCTACCCCCTCTCTCTCTCCGCCGGACCGCCGCGCGGCGCACGCGCCCCGCAGCAGCCGAGCCGCCCGACCTCCCTACCCCCTCTCTCTCTCCGCCGGACCGCCGCGCGGCGCACGCGCCCCGCAGCAGCCGAGCCGCCCGACCTCCCTACCCCCTCTCTACCCCCCTCCTCCCCCTCCTGCTCCGGCTGCTCTCCAACCAACACGGTGCCCTCTTCCCCCGCCTTCACCGTGCTCCTCCGCCACCAGCCTCGACAGCCTTGCCGCCCTCACCTTTCCTCCTCCAGAACAACTACTGGGGGAGTGGAGATAATACAGAGCAGCTCCCGGAGCCACGAGGGAAATCAAAGGGACAGCGTACCCCATCCTGGAACGGCTGACTATCTGGGAGAACCAGCTCCGGTGAGATCACCAAGGGGCACGGGCTTTCCTGGGTGGGACAGCAAGCGACCGGAGTCCCTCCCTTCCACCTTCCCAGGCCAGCTGGTAGAATTGGACAGGCGGTCCCCTTAGGCCGCGGCGGCTGGTGCCCCCACCACACGAGGCCCCCCGGAACAACTGAGATAGTTGGGTCGGAAATCCCCAGACTGCGGAGAACAGTGACCGGGGGATCCCTTCCAAACACGTGACTCCCCCGTCGGCTGGGAGCAGTGCACTCTCCCGGGCTGCGACAGCTGGCGCCCTCCCGCCACGCTTGGTGCCCCGGGCCGACTAGCTAATTTGGCCGGACGCTCTCCTGTGCTGCGACAGCCGGCGACCCTCCCCGCGTTTGGAACCCCGGGCCGGCTGGCATTCTTCCAAGACGCTTCGGTTGCCGAACCTCCCCTACGGCGAGAGTTTTCCAGAGTTGAGGGACCCACAGCAACTTTCGCTGGTGGAACCCACAGACAGGCGTGTGCCACGTGTGCCACCTACTGGGCAGGATAGGAAGAACAGAACCCAGAGACTGCGCAGAAAAATCTTTCAACCTGTGGGGTCGAACACCCGGGGAAATCTGACTAAATGCCCAGACGCCAGCAGAAGATAACGGACCACGCTCAGAAAATTGAACATATGGCCCAGTCAAACGAAGAAACCAATAGTTCAAATGAGATACAGGAGCTGAAACAACTAATGCTGAATATACGAACAGAAATGGAAAACCTCTTCAAAAACGAAATCGATAAATTGAGGGAGGACATGAAGAAGACATGGGCTGAACATAAAGAAGAAATAGAAAAACTGAAAAAACAAATCACAGAACTTATGGAAGTGAAAGATAAAGTAGAAAAGATGGAAAAAACAATGGATACCTACAATGACAGATTTAAAGAAACAGAAGATAGAATTAGTGATTTGGAGGATGAAACATCTGAACTCCAAAAAGAAACAGAAACTATCCGGAAAAGAATGGAAAAATTTGAACAAGGTATCAGGGAACTCAAGGACAATGTGAACCGTACAAACATACGTGTAGTGGGTATCCCAGAAGGAGAAGAGAAGGGAAAAGGAGGAGAAAAATTAATGGAAGAAATTATCACTGAAAATTTCCCAACTCTTATGAAAGACCTAAAATTACAGATCCAAGAAGTGCAGCGCACCCCAAAGAGATTAGACACAAATAGGCGTTCCCCAAGACACTTACTAGTTAGAATGTCAGAGGTCAAAGAGAAAGAGAGGATCTTGAAGGCAGCGAGAGAAAAACAATCCGTCACATACAAGGGAAACCCAATAAGACTATGTGTAGATTTCTCAGCAGAAACCATGGAAGCTAGAAGACAGTGGGATGATATATTTAAGTTACTAAAAGAGAAAAACTGCCAGCCAAGACTCCTATATCCAGCAAAATTGTCCTTCAAAAATGAGGGAGAATTTAAAACATTCTCAGACAAAAAGTCACTAAGAGAATTTGTGACCAAGAGACCAGCTTTGCAAGAAATACTAAAGGAAGCACTAGAGTCAGATACAAAAAGACAGAAGAGAGAGACATGGAGAAAAGTGTAGAAAGAAGGAAAGACAGATATGATATATATAATACAAAAGGCAAAATGGTAGAGGAAAATATTATCCAAACAGTAATAACTCTAAATGTCAATGGACTGAATTCCCCAATTAAAAGACATAGACTGGCAGAATGGATTAAAAAACAGGATCCTTCTATATGCTGTCTACAGGAAACACATCTTAGACCCAAAGATAAATATAGGTTGAAAGTGAAAGGTTGGGAAAAGATATTTCATGCAAACAACAACCAGAAAAGAGCAGGAGTGGCTATACTAATATCCAACAAATTAGACTTCAAATGTAAAACAGTTAAAAGAGACAAAGAAGGACACTATATACTAATAAAAGGAACAATTAAAGAAGAAGACATAACAATCATAAATATTTACGCACCGAACCAGAATGCCCCAAAATACGTGAGGAATACACTACAAACACTGAAAAGGGAAATAGACACATATACCATAATAGTTGGAGACTTCAATTCACCACTCTCATCAATGGACAGAACATCTACACAGAGGATCAATAAAGAAATAGAGAACCTGAATATTACTATAAATGAACTTGACTTAACAGACATTTATAGGACATTACATCCCACAACAGCAGGATACACCTTTTTTTCAAGTGCTCATGGATCATTCTCAAAGATAGACCATATGCTGGGTCACAAAGCAAGTCTTAACAAATTTAAAAAGATTGAAATCATACACAACACTTTCTCGGATCATAAAGGAATGAAGTTGGAAATCAATAATAGGCGGAGTGCCAGAAAATTCATAAATACATGGAGGCTCAACAACACACTCTTAAACAACAAGTGGGTCAAAGAAGAAATTGCAAGAGAAATTAGTAAATACCTAGAGGCAAATGAAAATGAAGACACAACATATCAAAACTTATGGGACGCAGCAAAGGCAGTGCTAAGAGGGAAATTTATTGCCCTAAATGCCTTTATCAGAAAAGAAGAAAAGGCAAAAATGCAGGAATTAACTGTCCACTTGGAAGAACTGGAGAAAGAACAGCAAACTAATCCCAAAGCAAGCAAAAGGAAAGAAATAACAAAGATTAGAGCAGAAATAAATGAAATTGAAAACATGAAAACAATAGAGAAAATCAATAAGACCAGAAGTTGGTTCTATGAGAAAATCAACAAGATTGATGGGCCCTTAGCAAGATTGACAAAAAGAAGAAGAGAGAGGATGCAAATAAATAAGATTAGAAATGAAAGAGGAGACATAACTACTGACCTCACAGAAATAAAGGAGGTAATAACAGGATACTATGAACAACTTTACGCTAATAAATACAACAATTTAGAAGAAATGGACAGGTTCCTGGAAAGACATGAACAACCAACTTTGACTCAAGAAGAAATAGACGACCTCAACAAACCAATCACAAGTAAAGAGATTGAATTAGTTATTCAAAAGCTCCCTAAAAAGAAAAGTCCAGGACCAGACGGCTTCACATGTGAATTCTATCAAACATTCCAGAAAGAATTAGTACCTACTCTCCTCAAACTGTTCAACATAATCGAAGTGGAGGGAAAACTACCTAATTCATTCTATGAAGCCAACATCACCCTCATACCAAAACCAGGCAAAGATATTACAAAAAAAGAAAACTACAGACCAATCTCTCTAATGAATACAGATGCAAAAATCCTCAATAAAATTCTAGCAAATCGTATCCAGCAACACATTAAAAGAATTATACATCATGACCAAGTAGGATTCATCCCAGGTATGCAAGGATGGTTCAACATAAGAAAATCAATTAATGTAATACACCATATCAACAAATCAAAGCAGAAAAATCACATGATCATCTCAATTGATGCAGAGAAGGCATTTGACAAGATTCAACATCCTTTCCTGCTGAAAACACTTCAAAAGATAGGAATACAAGGGAACTTCCTTAAAATGATAGAGGGAATATATGAAAAACCCACAGCTAATATCATCCTCAATGGGGAAAAATTGAAAACTTTCCCCCTAAGATCAGGAACAAGACAAGGATGTCCACTATCACCACTATTATTCAACATTGTGTTGGAAGTTCTAGCCAGAGCAATTAGGCAAGAAAAAGAAATACAAGGCATCAAAATTGGAAAGGAAGAAGTAAAACTATCACTGTTTGCAGACGATATGATACTATATGTAGAAAACCCAGAAAAATCCACAACAAAATTACTAGAGCTAATAAATGAGTACAGCAAAGTAGCAGGCTACAAGATCAACATTCAAAAATCTGTAGCTTTTCTATACACTAGTAATGAACAAGCTGAGGTAGAAATCAAGAAAGGAATCCCATTTACAATGGCAACTAAAAGAATAAAATACCTAGGAATAAATTTAACCAAAGAGACAAAAAACCTATATAAAGAAAACTACAAAAAACTGTTAAAAGAAATCACAGAAGACCTAAATAGATGGAAGGGCGTACCGTGTTCATGGATTGGAAGACTAAATATAGTTAAGATGTCAATCCTACCTAAATTGATTTACAGATTCAATGCAATACCAATCAAAATCCCAACAGCATATTTTTCAGAAATAGAAAAACCAATAAGCAAATTTATCTGGAAGGGCAGGGTACCCCGAATTGCTAAAAACATCTTGAGGAAAAAAAAAACGAAGCTGGAGGTCTCGCGCTGCCTGACTTTAAGGCATATTATGAAGCCACAGTGGTCAAAACAGCATGGTATTGGCATAAAGATAGATATATCGACCAATGGAATCGAATAGAGTGCTCAGATATAGACCCTCTCATCTATGGACATTTGATCTTTGATAAGGCAGTCAAGCCAACTCACCTGGGACAGAACAGTCTCTTCAATAAATGGTGCCTAGAGAACTGGATAACCATATGCAAAAGAATGAAAGAAGACCCATCTCTCACACCCTATACAAAAGTTAACTCAAAATGGATCAAAGATCTAAACATTAGGTCTAAGACCATAAAACAGTTAGAGGAAAATGTTGGGAGATATCTTATGGATCTTACAACTGGAGGTGGTTTTATGGACCTCAAACCTAAAGCAAGAACACTGAAGAAGGAAATAAATAAATGGGAGCTTCTCAAAATTAAACACTTTTGTGCATCAGAGAACTTCATCAAGAAAGTAGAAAGACAGCCTACACAATGGGAGACAATATTTGGAAATGACATATCAGATAAGGGTCTAGTATCCAGAATTTATAAAGAGATTATTCAACTCAACAACAAAAAGACAGCCAACCCAATTACAAAATGGGAAAAAGACTTAAACAGACACCTACCAGAAGAAGAAATACGGATGGCCAAGAGGCACATGAAGAGATGCTCAATGTCCCTGGCCATTAGAGAAATGCAAATCAAAACCACAATGAGATATCATCTCACACCCACCAGAATGGCCATTATCAACAAAACAGAAAATGACAAGTGCTGGAGAGGATGCGGAGAAAGAGGCACACTTATTCACTGTTGGTGGGAATGTCAAAGGGTGCAACCACTGTGGAAGGCAGTTTGGCGGTTCCTCAAAAAGCTGAATATAGAATTGCCATACGACCCAGCAATACCATTGCTAGGTATCTACTCAAAGGACTTAAGGGCAAAGACACAAACGGACATTTGCACACCAATGTTTATAGCAGCGTTATTTACAATTGCAAAGAGATGGAAACAGCCAAAATCTCCATCAACAGAAGAGTGGCTAAACAAACTGTGGTATATACATACGATGGAATATTATGCAGCTTTAAGACAAGATAAACTTGTGAACCATGTAATAACATGGATGGACCTAGAGAATATTATGCTGAGTGAATCCAGCCAAAAACTAAAGGACAAATACTGTATGGTCCCACTGTTGTGAACGGACATTCGAGAATAAACTTGAAATATGTCATTGGTAACAGAGTTCAGCAGGAGTTAGAAACAGGGTAAGACAATGGGTAATTGAAGCTGAAGGGATACAGATTGTGCAACAGGACTAGATACAAAAACTCAAAAATGGACAGCACAATAATACCTAATTGTAAAGTAATCATGTTAAAATACTGAATGAAGCTGCATCTGAGCTATAGGGTTTTTTTTTTGTTTTTGTTTGCTTGTTGGTTTGTTTGTTGTTGTTGTTTTTTACTATTACTACTACTTTTATTTCTTTTCTTTATATTGACATTTTATATCTTTTTCTGTTGTGTTGCTAGTTCCTCTAAACTGATGCAAATGTACTAAGAAACAATGATCATGCATCTATGTGATGATGTTAAGAATTACTGAGTGCATATGTAGAATGGTATGATTTCTAAATGTTGTGTTAATTTCTTTTTTTTCTTTCCGTTAATAAAAAAAAAAAAAAAAAAAAAAAAAAAAAGCCATTCCATTTCTGGTATATTGCATTCCAGCAACTAGCAAACTAGACAATGTTCTATGAATTCCACTAGCAATGTATTAAATTCCCCCTTTTAAAAGCCATTCCATTTCTGGTATATTGCATTCCAGCAACTAGCAAACTAGAACAATGTTCTATGAATTCCAGAGAAGAGGCCGGCTGGCTGAAGCAGAGACAAAAGTTCTCTCTTTTGATTGCTGAACCCATCACCTCCCCCTTAAAAGACTTCAACTGATTGTATTAAATCCAATTGATTGGATTCTCTTATTGCAGAAGATACTGCCCTTAGTTGATCATAGATGTAATCAGCCACAGATGCAATCAACTGACTGATGATTTAATAAACCAGCCTACTGGTTTACTAACCAGCCACAAAATGCCCTTGCAGTAACAGTTAGGCTAGTGCTTGCCTATCCAGATAGCTGGGCACCATCACCTGGCCAAGTTGACACATGAACCTGACCATCACACAGAGCACAGGGAACTCCCATATACTGTCAGTGAGACTTAAACTTCTATAAAACATTGGAAAGCAATCAGCATAAATTTGAAGATACTCTTACCCTTCAACTCAACTATTCCACTCCTAAATGTACATGCTAGAGAAGCACTTATCCATGTTTACCAAAAAGACATGTGTAAGAATAGTAATAGCATTGTTTGTAATGGGAAATAAAAAACACAGAACTTGAAACAACCTAAATGCCCTCAATGATATCATGGATAAATAGGTTAGAATATATTTATACAACAGATTATGATACTACAGTAAAAATGAAGGGAGCAGGTGAGTTCAATTCAAAATGATTGTTAATGTTCTATTTCTTAAGCTGGTGGTGGGTCTGAGGTTATTTATTAATACTTGTACTGTCCTAATTTGTTATATTCAATTATTTATATGTATATTACACAATATTTTCTAAAAGGGCAAAAACTAATAAGTGTTTTTTATAATTTCTATGTGATATCACCCAGATTCTGATGGGTCCATGATCTGCCTCAGTTCTTCATATAGAGAAATAGTAAATAAAAAATAGTTCGATCAAATTGATCAATATGGACCATTAAACTCAATCTCTGAGGGGCCTCAGAGTGGTTTTAGAAGAAAGGCCTGAATTAACTAAATGAATGAATTTCAACACAGAGTCCACCTCATTTTATGTGGCATGGATATGCACACTGATCTTCATTCTATCAATCAACGTTCTAATCTACTAAAAACTCATTTGAGGAATGATTGGAGGCTTACAGCTCCGCAACTGTTTCCTGAGTCTCCTCTAAATCCTCACAAAATCTACCAAGAGTTTTTGCCAAAGAAGAATAGGAAAGCTATATTCTTGACCAGGAATTCAGAAATAAACTTCAAAGGGCCCAATGTATGGAATTGAAATGTATGCAAAATGTATGCAAAATATTGTATTCATGTAAGTGTGTGAACTTTTAGGGGAAGAGTATCAGTAATCATCATTTGAGTTTCAAATTTGACCTTCTAAAAAGCTGCTAGACTGCTATTGACCAATGGTCCCCATTTACCTAGATTATCCTGGGTTTAGCACTGCAAGTTCTATGTTCCCAGAAACCCCTCAATTCTGGGCAAACCGGGATGGTTGTTCACGCTAACATAGGGTGACCAGATAATGACAAATAATTTTTAGTTTAAGTACATCTGTGAAATGACCATTGTTTATCTGAAATTCACATTTAACTGGGCATTCTGTATTTTTATTTGCAAAATGAGGCAACCCTACTCTATTAGAATAATTAACAATTATAGTACTAGTAATACTAATAGGAGTAGTAAGAGAAATAGTTGTAGCAACAGCAGAAGCTAACAGTTATTGAATGTTTCTTCACGCCAGGCATAATTTCTTACTTGAATCCTAAGCACATCTCAGGAGGTGAATATTTTCATCATTCCCATTTTATAGATGCAGTAGTGAAAGATCAAAGAGTTGAAATAGCTTGCCCAATATCTCACAATCAGTCAGTGGCTCAGGCTCAAATTCACCAAACCCTTGTTCTATAAAAGGGAAAAGAGGGAAAGCTGTACCTCAAGCTGCCAAAGGTGGCTAAGTTTGCCACCCTTGTAATCAGAAGGTTTATCCCTGTGCTCTGAGCACCCCCATCAGAACGTGCTTGGGAGGCTTACACATGCAAGACATCAGCACCATGGCTTGGCAAGCATCCTTCTCCCAATCTCTGCTCTAACTCCCCCAGTTTTCTCATAGTCTTTATCGGGGAAATTTTCCTCAAAGACTCGCAGCTCATGAGAGTGAACAGTGTCTTTGAGCCCCAGCTGAAATTCACTTGTCTCTTTGAGCTGCTTCCTATACTCCTAAATCTAATAGCATTTTGCCCAAATCTTCTGTAGCCTGGACTGGAGGCCTGCCTAGAGGGTAACCGACTTTCCCGGGTTACCTGGGAATGAGGCATTCCCCGGGATGTAGGGCTTTCCGTGCTAAAAAGGGGAAAGTCTCAGGAACATGGGGACCATTGGTAATCCTACCTGCCTGGCAGACACACCACACACTTTCACTAATATCTCATTTGATCCTCAGCACAATTCTGGGACAAAGGCAATACTAGCCCATTTTACAGATGAAGAAACTGAATCACAGAGGTATTCAGTAATTGCTCAAATTTGCCCAATTGTGAATTGCAGAGCTGAGCCAGTCATATGTCTCACTCTGGAGTCTTGAGCTGGAGAATGAAAGCCCAGCTTCTTTGCCTTAAATTGAGATAGACTCTGAGATACAATCTACACTCCAGGTTTCCCTGTGGAGTCTGCCTGAGTCTAAATCCTGGGTCTAAACCTCAGGCCACTTTATCAACCCCTTTTGGCATCCCAATTTCCTTATCTTTCAAAATGGGGGATGATATTAATACATTCCACATTCAATTTTGTGATGATAAAGTTAGATAATGCATTAAAACATTCAGGACATCATGGAGAGTAGAATAAACCAGACACAAAAGGACAAATACTGTGTGATCTCACTCCTATGAAATAATTAGAATAAGTAAATTCATAGTTAGATACCAAAATACAGGTTGGTACTATCCCCTAAATATTCTTCTTTCCCCTCATAATTACTTATCCATCTATCATCTAAGGTTTTTTTCCCTAAATATTTTTAAAACTATATTTTCAGTTTTTATTATCTCTTGTGAGCTCCATATTCTAATTACAAGTCGCATCTACTAGAGCTTCCTTTTCTCAACCTATATTTAACTGTATCTTTCATAAGCTCAAAGGGAGTTAACATCAACCAGCATTTCTTTAATGAAAAAAAATGCTCCTTTACCCCACCCCCTGATGATTTGGTAAACACAGGGATCACAGCTGCTTTTTTCACCTCAGAGTCACCTCTGATGTCCCAATTCTTGCAGTACTCAAATATGTGTTTAATTCTTTAATCAATCAATACCAATTCTCCCATTAGCAATCATTCTTGCTACTCTGGAATAAGCCATCCCATTTCCTCATTTTTTCCTTGTGTATTCCATGAGTCTCATTTTACAGTAATTTTTACATCCTGTCTTACAGTTCCTAATGTTCTAAAGTTTACAGTCAAACAAAGCCATTCACCAACCCAGTCACAAAAAGAAAGTTGTTCAGACTAAGTAGGAGTTAATGAATGGATGAAGGTGGGGTAGAAGGATACCAAATCAGAGGACAGATGAACTAGAGACCAGATTTGCCTTTATATCAAATTGGTCATTAATCAACTATGTATCTTTGGGCAAAAGAAAGGGAATGTGTATCTCCTGCTATGGGCCAATGCTGTACTAAACACTTTATACAAATTATTTTATTAAATTCCTCTACCAAAGAGCTCTTTCTTCCCCAGATTAAAAAATGAGGAAATCAAAGCTAAGGACTTTGAGATTTTATCTAAGTTATACCTGGTAATAAAGTCAAGATTTGAATCCATATCTGACTAGAAAGCACAGATTATTCTCCTTTTTCTCATCACCACCAAAAGGCCAGTTTAAAATAAGAGACTCTAACAGAAAACGGTTTCATTTAACCAGTCTCTAGCTTATTGAGCCCAACAAGCTTCCTTTGAATAAGATCATGTCATCAATTTAAGCTCTAGATTTCATTCAGGTTAAATGAGGAAGTTGAACTAGATGATCCTTTCACACCTTAGATCCTGCGACTTGGTGCCAAGGTGTTGAGCTTCAATCAGAAAGAAGAGGCTGCCTGTCAGAATTCAGAAGAAGGCAGCCTGGGTGTTCAAGCATTCATCCCTCTAGCATTATCAATCTGCCACATTGATATGCTAATTGGGAGAGAAGCAATGTGGAACTAATTCTAAGTGCATTCAAATAAGGGCATCCAGGTAGCACCAAGATACTGGAGCATCAAAATCAACATGATTGCATGACTTTGAGTGGGTCATGGCAGAACAACAGAAAATGTGTTCTATTCTAGCTCCTTAATAGGTTGTTCATTCCCAATAGAAAGAAAGCTCTTCTCTCCATTTCCTTTGGTGCTGGCATTATCCAATGCATTGGCAGCCACCTCTGCCCCTCCAGAAACCCATCAAACTGTAATAACCCTGTTGCCTTGGGGCTGGGCAAATCTGTTGCTTTCAGAATCCTCACCAAGCTTTGAAGGGCTGGCTGACTTGAATAAATGGAGCTAAGAGAATGTTCCAATTGGCTTTTTAAGAATCTTAACTAATTGAACCATCTGGTAGAGGACAAAAACCATGTCATCTTGGTCATAATGACTTTAAATAAATTACCAGCATATGTGGGATAAAAAAGATGGGTGGCATGTTGATGATGATGACTATAGGGGAACTTAGTACATCTGCCAGAATGGACCCTTAAAACAGAAGTTCCTGAACGTAAAATCAGCCTTTTTCCTCCATGATCCATGATCTGACAGTCTATAAAATGAACTATATGTTTACTTCATTTTTTTTTACATCTCTTGCCCAAATAAGGGCATTCCTAGCTTCTTCTTTTTAAGTAATTCCTTTAGTAAGAATATACCTAATATATAAGCAAAACAGTAAGTCACCTACTTAAAATATGAAGGGCCCTTCACAGTCCTTCTGTCTTATTTTCCATTACTGGACACCCACCAAAACTATATTAAACCTGGCTTTACCCCAGTGGCTGATATTTCCATGATATCCTTCCTTCAGAATAAATGTATATGTATTTCTCTAAGTAGAAATATAGTGTGCCAGGTGACGCTCCCCAGAAGCAGAGCCTGGGAGAAGGATGCAAGAGCAAGTGATTTGTTAAGAAAGTGCCCTCAGGAGAAAATCAGAGAGAGAGAGAAGTAGAAGAGGGAAAAAGTAGAAGATAAGCAAAGGCTTGATTTCTAGCAAATTCCCAGGGACAGTAGTACTATACCCTGATCCTACAGGGAACCCTGGGGTGTAGGTTGTGTCTCAGAGTGTCTCAATTCAAGGCAAAGAAGCTGGGCTTTCATCCTCCAGCTCAAGTCAATTAGTCTTTGACAAAGAGTAGCCCCCAGTAGATAAAGTCCCAGGCACTTCTACTTGTATGCCAGTTTGGGCAAAGAAACGCCAATTACCCAAGGGTCATCCTTCAAAGAGAATTCGGGAAAGGTATCCCAGGGTATCTGGGTAGAGCACTGGCAATGTCTTCTACACACATGAAGCTTTTATCAGTCTTCAATAGTTTCATGCCAAGTAGCTAAATTGGCCTTAGGAAAATCAAGTGCCCAGAGTGATGAGATGTTCTTGAGTAAAGAGAGGGACAGGTCAATACAAAGAGATGTTCAGTCAAGGGAAAATTTAAGGGTCACAGGAGAGGATACAGTGGGGAAGAAATGTGGAAAGCCATGGACATATACCTCACAGACAAAACAGACATCCATGGAAACAACTATCTGACAGTGAGAGGAGGAAGAAAATAAAGAGTAGAGGGAGGGAAGGGAGTTAGATAATGATGCATTTCTAGCCCTGGGCTACCTGTGAACTCATGTGACATTGGACAAGCCATTTCCCTCTCCTCATTACAACTTCCTCTTTGGTAAAATGAGAAGTTAACTAGACTAGATTACCAATGCACATTGCAAAGAACACTGGGTTTTCATGAGATGTCAATAGTTGTTCATGGAAAAGGGTTTTGCAGATATAAGGCTTAGAGAGCACTGCATTTCCTTCTTAAAAAATCTTCACTTATATTAGCATATTAAAGGTACTGAAGTCCCACCTTGAAAAATTGGTTTAACAGTTCAACACCTTTTTGCTTAAATCGATTTGACCATAGGATTCTTTTTTTCCCAAATACCTACCTTCCTTTGGGACATTAATGTTGGGAAATGGAATCTTGACTCTGTTTCACAAGTTAACAGTGCATGTGCTCAAAATGAAATGAAATAAAAGTATGTCCAGTGGGGAAAACCCATCATAATCAAAAAGCAACCAAAAAAACTCAGTGATAATATGACCACCTATCGTGTGTCAATCACTTAACCTATGCCAAGTACTAGGCACTTTACAAATACTATTTGATTTTCACAGTGATCTTGATAATATTTATCTCCATTTTCCACCTGATATAACTGAGGCTCAGCTAGGTTAAGTAACTTGCCTCAGTATCACAGTAAGTTTAAATGCCAGAAGTCAAGACTCAGCAGTCTAACACCATGCCGTGCTCTTACTCATTGCCCAAGCTCATTGCTTCCCATCCTTCTCACACCACTCTTCCTGTTAACACCCTTTGCTTAGAAGTACATAAAGGTCAGGGATGGAAGGGTATAGAAACAATATTTGTGCATGTTATTGAAGTTAGGTTAGTACCAAAGTAAACGTAATTGTTATAGATTTAGAATGTTAAATTTAAGCCTCTTGGTAACTACAAAGAAAATATTGGAGAGTATGCAAGCTCATAGAGACAGAAAGTATAGCACATGTTGACAGGGGCAGGTGGCAAGGGGAATGGGAGTTAATGCAAAATAGGTATAGGTTTTCTGTTTGGGGAGATAGGAAAGTTTTAGTAATAGACGATGGTGAGCATACACCAACATCGTGAACGTGATTAATCCCACTGAATGGTGTGCTTGGGTGTGGTTCCAATGGAAAAGTTTATGTTGCATATATGTTCCTACTTTTTTAAAAAAAGACCCTTTGTCTTTTTGTCATTTCCCATTGATCTATCATCCATAAAAAAAAGGGGGAGGGGGTAATAATACCAGTCAAAATTTAAGTTTTGAGTGCTCACACAAAAAATTGGAAAATGCTTTTCAAATAAAAAGTGTCTAAGACGTTATTCCTCTATGGGAGTGGTGATTTGAAACTGATGTTAATAAAAGTTCATAGCTATATGATTTTTGGGAAAATTTTCTTAATGAGTCAATGAGGGAATTATGCCATCATTATAAGGGGGAAAACATGATGAGGAAATATTGATTTAGGTTAAAGTCAGACTAATTTTACTGAGATTCTGTGATGTTTCTGCTAGACTACCTTACAGCAAGGTCGATGGAGACTTTTCCACGCCACTGTCCATATCAGTATTGCTTCCGGAAATACCTCTGCCATTTCATCTATCCCAAGCTGTAAGACCCCATCCAGGTTCTGCCTCCTAAGTGAAACTCATACTCCAGGTCACACTCTCCTGTGCAACCTTATGGTCAGTAGTACCCAACAATGCCATTTATGTTCTCATGTGTATTGATCTGGCCTGTCCAAGATCTGCCTCTAAGTGCTTTAAAGGCAAGACGAATGTCTTGCATCATCCACAGCTCTAATCCCAGAACCAGACTCTATTTGGATAGTTTGCTTGTTTATTTGTTTAATATCTGTCTCTCCTATTAACCACAGGTTTCCTTCAGGGCAGAGACAGGACTGTTTTGCTCAAAATTTATGCTCAGGTCTAGCACAGTACCTAGTATTTTAAGTAAATGCTTAAAAAAAAACTTGTTAGATCAATAAAAGAATATATAAATAGGAGACGCTTAACTAATAAAAATAAAACAATGATGGCAGCATTTATTGAGTATTTTCCAGGTAGAAGGCATGTGCTAGACTCCTGAATTATATTTCATCTAAGTCTCACAATAAATTGTGATGTAGAGGTTATTGTTATGCCCCTTTAGGGATGGAGAAACTGAGACTCAGAGAGATTGAATGACTGGCCCAAGGTCAGATAGCAACCAAGTCAGTCTAACATGACAACCCAAGCCCTTAATGATTAAGCTAACATGAATATTTGGGCATTCTGAACCTCTATAATACCCCTGAAGGCAAAAGGTCTGGAAAGAAATTCACAATTTTTAAGTGATCCACAGCATGAACTTAACTTTCATAAACTAGCCCTCAATGCAGTTGCCTAGTCAATATGCTGCAGTAAAATATGCTCACGGGCAAGAAGTAGAAGAGGAAATTAAGAAAGTTACCACAGCCCTGGGGAAGAAGCAGGCAGACTGTGATGCCAACACAGTTTGGAGCTTCTACCAAGAGGACTGATTCATTTATCCCCTCAACAGACTTTTCTTGGGCACTCATGTGAAATGTGGGAATTATCCTAATGAGTAAGATAGTCAAGGTAACTGTTCTCATGGAGCTTACATTTAAGACAATGACAAATGCTAGCATAGCAACACAAAGGGGTGATGAGATAAATAATGTTGGGGAGGCACCTCTAAAACAGTGGACAAGGAAAGTCTTTCCTAGGAGTGTCATTTGAGCAGAGACTTGAATGAAGTGCAAAAATCTGAGGGAAGTTAAATGATCTGGTTTGAGTTTTTAAAAGATAGCTGTTATCATTGTGTAAATCATGATGCTATCATTACGTTATGAAGATTTGTTAGAAGTTTGGAAACAGGCCAGTTAGAAGGCTTTTCTTTTCCAATTGACCCGGGGAGATGGCTGTGGCTTAGACTCGGATGGTGGGAGTGGAGATGATGAGCGGAAGACATAAATAGGTATCGGAGAGGGAGGGAAAGGATGTCTGCTAGATGCAACTCTGAGATCTGCATTCAGGGAGAGAATTACAGATCAGAACTCTACTTTAGGGTATGCCCATCCTCTTCCTCTACCCCATTTGTCCATTTCGGAGAATAATAATCAGGATCATCAAAATCCAAATGCATCTATGGTGTAAAAGACCTTGAACTCTTCTAGTCCTACTGCTAACCCTCCCAGAGTTCAAGTCCAAATTCCTCTAGGAGAGAGATCAGAAAGCCTTTTACTGTAAAGGGGCAGATAGCAAATATTTTCATCTTTGCAGTTGCATCCACCCAGTTCTGCCATGGTAGAGCAAAAGCTGCCATGGACAATACGTAAATGAAAAAGAATGACTGTGTTTTTATGGGCAATGAAATTTTAATTTTATATAATTTTCTCATGTCACAAAATAGTATTCTTCTTTTTGTTTTTTTCTCAGCCATTTAAAAATGTAAAAGCTATTCTTAGCCCCCAAACTGTATAAAAACACAGAGGCCAGATTTGGCCCAGGGGCCACAGTTTGCAGAACCATGCTCTAGGACATTGCACTCTAGAAGAGCAGAAGCTCTAACAGCCATCCCATTGGTTTCTTATGTAGCATCACTCCTTTGGGCCCAATATATATCATACTTCATATCTTACATATAAATATAAACCAGATTTTTCATTCCCCTCTGTAGAGTTTCCCTGGGGAGTGAAGGGCCTAATAGCCAGGGTGAGCGCATTTTGCTAACAATCCCCACTTTCCATAATGGAATTTAATTTTTTGACCTGAAAAACATTTAAGCCTCACTATACAGAAAGAACCAAATAAATAAATAATAAAGGGGCACATTTTGATAGCAGCTGCCTCAAAGATCTCAAAGGCACTATCATGCCTGCTTTAATATTTTATAGTGTAGAAATGTGACTGTTACCAAGTCATAAAAATATACTGTTTTTTTATACCAGGTCAAAATCTCAGGCCAGTATTCCCATCTTGTGGCAGGATGCAGGGAGCCAGCCAGCAAAGAGGATAGAGTTACCTTTTTTTGAAATCTGAAGGGAGCTATTTAAAGATGATGGGTCAGATAAATGCAGATTGGTATTTTTATTGTATCTTTTCTATCCTTCTGCATCTCGAAACAGAAGGTCTCAGAGTCTACCAGCAGCTGGTGCAGCATTCGTTATTTACCACTGAGAAATCTCAGCCTCTGACCCGCCGTTGCTGCTTAGGGATATTCTGGGAAGAGCCGAAGGGAAGGCAGGTGTTTCTTGGAGGCAGTAACACATGGTTTCTCCTAGAAATGCCCCAAATCTTCAAGTTGGAAGTGACATTAATGATGCTCTACCCCCAAGCCTTCATGTCCTAGAAGAAGGGCTCCTGCAGTCACACTGACTAAGGATCATCCCATCGCTGGGCAAGCAATTTATTCCCTCCCTGCATGGCCTCTATCATCACCGGACCGAGAGCTTGCTGTTAGAACAGTCAGGTCTACAGCAGGTCAAACTTGTTTCCCCCAAATTCCACCCACTGATCCCAGTTCTGCATCATGGAGCCTGAAGGACCAGGTTTATATCTCCTCTATAGGACAGTCCTCCAAATATTTCAGCACAATCTTTCTCTTCTCCAGCCTAAAAACCCCGTGTTGCTTTTTTAATCATAGTAACAATATAATAGCAACTTTATGTACCAAGCACTATGCTAAATACTTGCCATGCATTGACTTGTTTAAACTTCATTGAAGTAGGGACCATTATAATGTCCATTTTACAGATGACAAACTGAGGTTAGATAACTAGCCCTAAAGTGACACGGCTGGTCCAGCCCTCTCATCATCCTTACCTCCCACTTCTCAAAACACTGTAGTGTAATAATATCCTTTTTCATATGGGACCTGCCTCAGTTCCTAGCCAAAAAAAAAAAAGAAATGGCAATCTCCAAGACTGAGACGCAAAAGAGAGGGAGAAGGAGAGAGAGGAGTAACACCTAGAGTTAGGTACTGGCAAAGCTAATAACTGATATACGAGCAAACAAATGCAAAGAAAGGTTTTTGGCACTACTCTATGTAAAACAGAGATTAATTAAAACTAGATTACAATGAAATTCCTATAGAATTACACTTGATCCAGACCCCAGAATGACAAAGGAATTCAACATGATTAATGCTTTGAATACCACGGAACGTCAGAATGATTTACCTCTTATTACTAAAAAGCGCTGCCAGATTGCTTAAAAAAAAAAACTCTGCCTGACCCAGGATATTGCTATCTCCAGTGCAATCAGCAGTCTGAGTTTACTCGTTTGACAGAAGCATGATTCTCTGCCAACTCAGCTTCGTTTTACATCTCCCCATTCCCCCCTTCTTCCCCCACTGTCCCACCCTATCTCCCAGATTCATTCCAGCCCACAAAAGTGATGTTTGAGAGAAGAAATTCTGAAACCCCGCACTAGGGCAGAAGCCCAGCCAGGCAGCCTGGGCTGTCCAGAAGAACAAGCTGCACCCAGTAGACTAGGAAAAAACGGCCTGAACTCAAGTGCCAGCCATTCCACCAGCTCTGAAGAGACTCCTTTATCTCCTTATTTTTTTCTGTTCAGAAAAATCTTGGCTGGTGAGTCATTTGTGGCTATAGGTGTTTAAAGCATTTATATGGGGCAGGAAAGACAGATTGATGCATTTAGCATGGCCTGCCTGCTCCAGCCTAAGGAGAGGTCAGGAGGATGACGAGAATGCTAAAGCTGAAGACAACAGAGTTGGCGCCAACAGGCATTTAAGCAGAGACTAAGAGTCCAGAATTCCTGGACATCATAAAGAATCTATTATCGTTGTGGTCACTTTCAGCAAGACTGATTTCATCACCATCTGTCTTCATCCACTGCTACTTGCTGAATAAATATTAAATATGGACCTTTTCCTGGGCTCAAGTCACTGAGGCCTAGAGGGAGGCAGTTATGTGACCATGTGATTTCCGCACACCTGGGAGCCAGGAGGGCAGAAGCTGAGGTGGGGCGTGGGGCTGTAAGTAGAGGGACGTGTGGGGAGGGAGGCGCAGCGGAATGAGACGATCATTAGGTCTACTGAGTCGAAGATAAGGGTTCTGTTCTCGGTTGAGTAATAATTCTCTTTTCAAGGTGGGCAATATTTAAGCAATCAGCTCTTGAAAATTGGTCATTACCACCAGCTAATAACTGATTTGTTAGTTAATAGCCCAAGGTGAAGCCAAGGGCAGCAAATACTCTGGCATACCGTTCTTCAGTGACAGGATTAACAGATTTCAAGGACATTATTGCTATTATGAACCATGTTCATTGATTTATAACAATGCTAATATGTTTTACAAAAGAATGGGTGCAATGTCCTGGAAAAATCCATCATTGTCTGGCACTTTGAATAGCTACTATTCCATGTCCAAGGGAGACACCAGTCCTGGGCCTCCAGCCCAGCCCTGGAGGTTGGCACAATCTGGGATTGGGGAACCCAGAGCAATATCTCTCAGGAGGACCCAGGCTTTAATTACAAAGAATCACCTCTTCCCCTAAACATGTCCTGATTATGTATTCTTTAACTTGCCATTCTAGAAAAAAAATCTACAAAGTTGAGCAATGATATTTTATCAGCGGCACCTCTGGGGAATAAGGTAGGGGAAGAGCAAGAATCTTTTATTTCCTCCTTTAGAACTTATGATTTTGAATTTTTAATAAAGATTTTTTGGCCAAAAAATAATCCTATAACTGCCCATTGAGAATCCTGAGGCAGAGGTTAAGAGCTAATACCTGCCCCCTGGTGAGGCATGTCATCCCCAATCCACAAGTTTGCACAGTGTCCCTGGATCCAAAAGGGAGAGGCTACAATAATGTGGTAGGCATGGGGGTCCTACCTGGAGGGTCCCAGAGTCCTTGAGCATTACTTCCATTCCTGAAGTCAAAGCTTTCCCAGGAATCACATCCCCTTTGCTTCTTGGGACAGCCCCTTCCTCTCTTTTTCCTTGATGACACAACTCTAGTTTTGTGCTTCAAAAGAAGCAGGTTCCCTTCCCATTCCCAAGGGGAACCCTTTATTAGTCTATGCTAACCATGGTAATTCCAGTCCTCCTGCAAGTGAAGGTTTATGCCTGGACATATTGACCCCAAATCAATAAGATGTAAGGGGAGATCTGTAGAGGGATCTCTTGTAAAGGTTTTCTTGCTCCTAAAATGAAACGTGCAAAAAGAAAGAAGCCCATCTTTCTGCTCTCAGCAAAACTGGGAGCTGCTGCAGCTTTGTTGCAACCACAAAAGGATGTCAGCCTGAGGACAAAAGCAAATATGCTGAGGATGGTAGAGCAGAAAGATGGAAATAACTTAGGGACTTGATGTCATCGAGCCTGCAAATTTAACCAACTCTGCAACTGCCCTACCTCTAAATTTATTGTTATTTGACATACTCAAAATGCCCAGATTGTTTAGCTACTATTCACTGGGTTTTTTTTTTCTTTTTACTTATATTTGAAAATACGCAGTCCTCTATCCTGCATCCAGAAATATGTCATAAGGAAAGGTCTGCAGAGAAGAAACTGAGGACAAGGTCATGACAGAAGCTGAGGAGGCAGGGTTTAGAAAATACTGAGAACATTGGAGTTCCAAACAACTGACTGACTTGCATACCCTAAAGATTAGGTGGGGTCTTTTCCATGGCAAATGCAAAATGAATATGTGCATTAGCCAGAAAAATAAACCTGTGCCCAAAAAATCAGAGTGCAGCTAATGAAAATCAACTGGCCCGTCCAATGAAAATCAAGTGGGGAACAATATGTTATAATCAATCTCAACACTCAGCTTCAAATTCAGAAAAATCTGTGGCTGTAAGGAAATTCATTTACTGAAACTGGCTACTTGGCTTTCTCATGGGGAAGAAGAAAATAAAAGGTGAGGATTCAGAGCTGATCAGCTTACTAAATAAACACTCACTCACTGCCTGTCATGCATAATTACTGTGTGTCAGGACTACAGGACAGTGGAAGATGTCTCTGCCTTCAAAGAGCTAACAATCTATAGATACCCAATAATAGATGGTTGTAGGTTTCTTGGAAGAGGCTAATGTAAAAATAGAAGCTTCAATAATTAGATGAGCGAGGCAAATATGTACTCATGTTACCACCAAACAAACCCATGAAACGCATCACTCACTGGCCAACAACTGCCATCAGCAGTTCTGTGTTAAACTAACAGATTGTTACTTTTCCTTTGTACTTTCTTTCTTTTATCTTTAACTGAGGCAGAAGTTTTCAGCAGATGAAGTTTGATTTTGAACTGCTAAAATTGCCAAAATTGGAGGCGCCAAATGAAAAAGAGAATGATGAGGCGGAATATTTGGCTATGACACAGATATTATCTTGGAAAGACTTTGTACAAGATCATTTATTTTCCTAATCCACCGTTTTTGGATTGCATTTAGATTCGCCAGCTAATAGCAACATCAATTAATTTTAGGCCTTAACCAAAACAGAATTTTAAAATGTCTCTGAATTCCTTCAGAGATACTTAGACGGATAGAATCCAGCTGCTTAACAGTATACCAGGAAAAGCTTTGATCAATTGAAGAGAAGCGAAATATATACCTTACTTTATCTCATCTACAAAGAAATAAAATAGAGAAAAACTTTTCCCTGCAAATAACTGGCAAAAAAGATTAGTGTTTCATGAAAAGAATTCTAAGCAATTTTTTTCTGAAGCCAACCTTAATGACGAGACAAAGTTTACCTGCCTACCTCTTCCCTTTCTCACTCCCCACTGCTGTGTTTCCGGAGCCCAGCTTCCTCTCTTAGCCCCTCCCACAGATACTCAGGGGTCACCTGAACTGTAGTCAACCAGGTCTTCCTTACCCAGGGTGAGTACTCCCCATACTAAACATTTTCATCCCTCCTCACCCACTCTACCCCCATTGAAAATTCATCTGATCTGTGTGCCACCCATTTAGTACCAAGTCCTCCGCTCAGAATTGGAGAAACTACATGCATTGTTGGGTCTGGGTTGGTTAATCTGGCACCTCTCCCAGGTAACATATTTGCATTTTTATAGGAACCTCCTGAGATTTTTTTTTGTAACACACTTGTTAAAGATTCTAATAATGAGGATTTTAAGTACTTTGGGAAGAGTGTAAAGAAATTTGAGGAAATACACCTAAAGGTACACCTGTCAAGCCATTTGAATTCACTTATTTGTAGGGCTGGTCATCTCCTGAATTCATCCAAATAGTTCCTGTGAAAAGCAACTCACACATTAACAATCTTGTTCCAGAACTCTCCTGTTCTCTCCTGACTTTTGCTACAAGCTCATGATTGTGTCAGCTCTGGCATGCACTGTTAATTTGAGTCTAGACATTCATTTCCAT
The DNA here is from genome assembly GCF_023851605.1 of Tamandua tetradactyla. NCBI lineage: Eukaryota > Metazoa > Chordata > Mammalia > Pilosa > Myrmecophagidae > Tamandua > Tamandua tetradactyla. The sequence continues at coordinate 39,196,017 of NC_135346.1, read as the reverse complement.
TTAAGAAGGAAGGAAGAGGCTCTGCTTAGTGAGGTTCTGCTTCCCGTACTCAGACAGGCACTGCAGCATCTCAGAGCTGAAAACAGTAAGATTTGTTTCATATAAGCATCATTCAACTCTCTTCTAACTGATCACTCATGAACCCAGGCTCCTTCCAAATAGGGTTCTGCCACCTGCAACATGCAGCTTACAAGGTTCCCTGGGCTTCAACTCTGAGCCAGCAGTCTGGAGAAGACAGATCATGGAGTCAGGGGAGGTCCTAGCAGCCAGGTCTGGAAATGGCACATGTTCCACCCACAGCTCATGGGCCAGAACTGCCACATGCCCACCCAACTGCGGAGCAGGCTGTGCAGTGTAGCTTGTCTGTGTTTGTGAGGGATAAAATAACAGAGTAGAGTGAACAGTATCTCCACGACCACCTGAAACCCAGAGGGCTGATAACTCTGGTCTCACCCCTGAGGTCCATTTCTGAACCTCAGCTATAGCAGACTACATCTGACCAGACCCTAATTGTTCCTAACAGCTTCCTCTGCGTGTTTGGTTGTTGAAACTAAAGTTATGACTAAAATTTATGAGATAAAGGTTTTTTGTTTGGATACTCTCAGTTCTAATGGCTTCTTCTGCAGAAAAAAACAATGATTTTCAGTTTGAAGAAAATTATATACCTCCCAGGACTTTTACCTTTCCCAAAAAATAATTTCTGCCTAAAGGAATTTTCTGTTCCATTCCAAGAAAATATATCCACAGGTGCATAAGGTCTGAGAATGATGGACACATATAAAATATACAGGCCTCTGGGGAAACTGGCTAGCCTCACACTGTTTGAGCTTGGGTAACTTTCCCTAATGTATACCCACAGCATTTCTTTTTGGTTGTCCACTTCACAGAAAACTACAGTCAAAGGACAACTAATCCAAGGGATTGCAAAAAGTCTTTGATGCAAAAATCACCTTATCAAGCCACTCACCACTGATGGTCCAACTCCAGCCACTTCATTCTCACAGAGTGCCTGGGAGGGAATCCATGGCTTTCAATGAGACACCAATGAGATGATGTTTGGTTTGTATTCGATGCTATAATTATTAATTCAATATCAAATTATTAATTTATGTCAGAAACTAAAGTATGGATGTTGTCGTATTACAGCATGAATAATAGAGGTCAGACCTCGGGCCACACTTTGAGAATCTGTGACATAAGTGATTTCCACTTTCAACCTGCCCCCACCCAGGCAGAATCGCAAGACCAGTTCTCTCAGTCTTCTTGATCTGGGCAGCACTGATGGAAATTGGAAACTGCTCACTGCTCTATGAATGATCAACCTCATACAAAGATAATACCTTTGACACTGAAGGTAAAGGCAAGTTCTGATTAGTGAAAACATTTCAAGCAAAACCTTTTTTCGGTTTTAAGCTGAAAGAGTCTTCTCGTCAGTTATTTATCCTTGCAGTCTCTAGAGTTATAATGTACCTATTATGTGCCAGGAACTGTTCTAGTTGGCATTTTATTTCATTTACTCCTCATAATAACCCAATGAATTAGATATGACTCCTTCCCCCATTTTACAGATGAGGAAAATGTTGCATTTGTTTAAGATCACATTAATACCTTATATTTGGATCAGAAACTACATACAGTTTATAAAAACATTTTTATTTACAGTATCTTATGTTATTTGATACTCACAACAACACTAGGAGATAGGTTGACCGTGTCATGTTTTCCCATTTTGCAGATGCAAAAACGATGTTACTTAATCAAGACTCAAGTCTTGATCTCCTGACTCCCTATCTAGTTGCCATTTATACTACATCACAGTACTCTTTTGAATAAAAACATCCCTATAGGGTCCTTTTTATTTCAAGAAAATGGATTAAACTAAAAAAATTAAGTTTGGGGTATGTCTTCATACCCTTGAGTAGAGTCTAAACCAAAGATAACATGAAAGGAAAAGACAGATGATACACATACTATCTGACCAGTGACTGTTGGCACAGCTTTTCCTTTGGTAAGTCAATTAAGAGAAGAGAATGTTTATAGGAGAATCAGCTCCATTGTGTTCACCTGTGAGAACACAGAAACTGGACTGGCAGTGAACCCACAAGTATTGCACAAACAGTAAACTCAGCAATAAATTTCAGAGCCAGAAGTGTGAAATTCTGGACAAAGTCACCCTCCCCTCAGCCAGAAAGGCCTTCAAACCTTCTCATCCCATAGTGGTTCCTCCTTCTTGTATGTTTTTCCTTCAGAATCTGTATCACACAATCAAGTGCCTGATGATACTTGGGTTTTATTATCTTCAACATATTGCAAATACATATCTAACCAACTGATTATTACCTCCTAGAAAGTAGAAACTAGACTCCCTTTTGATTCTACATCCCCCAGAATATGAGTATCTTTCTGGGTCCCAATCAGTGATTACTAAAACTTGAAGGGTATTTCTAATGGCAATAACCGTTTCATTAAAATACTAATATTTTATGACAAAACGAACACTTTACGAGCTTATCGTATTGTATTGAGATTTTACTCTATGGAGCTATGTTTCAGTGTACTCCTAGTGTTGTTGTAAGAATCAAACGGGATAATGCAAGTAAAAATGTTTTAATAATCTCTAGTGCCTGATACAATGATGAAGTATTATTACCATGTATACTGTGTAGCTAGAGCTGAATAATAGAGATGAATGTTTAAGACGGTTTCCCCACACTTGTATAGATAATATCATTTAAAACCTAGTACTAAATTTTGAAATCCCAGAAATGAGAAGGGGAGATGGCTGGTTAAATATTTGATATTTATACACAATTTGCATATAAATTCATCATAATAAAGATACACTGCAGACATTTCCACCCAGCAATTTTAATGAAAAGAAACCTCTAAATCTATATTAGTGTTTCATGAAAAATGGAACTGTTTTCACACCTCAGTTACCTAATGAACATTAGGTACCTTTTACTTTGTCTTAGAGGATGAGCAGGAACAGATAGGAGAGGCCATGCTTGACAATGATATTACTGATTACTAGAAGATCTTTTGCTACTGCCTTTAACATACAGATATGCAATGATTTACACTTCAAATTTGTGACATCAATACATAAGACCATATAAAATAGTTGACAGCATAAAAAGGTTGATGGTCAGAACAGCCTGTTCACTGCAGTGTATTACCCTAGGAACAGAGCATATGAGCAAATAACTACCTATTCTTTATTTTCTGCAGAAACACACCTCCATATCTCTCTGAATCTGAGAACCAAGCCATGTCCCTGGACACAAAAACCAACTTACTTGGGCAAAGCATCCTAGGCAATCCAAAGTCAGCATGCCATGCTTTTGTGTGGGTATATATCTGTTGTGTAAACATTTGCCAAGACCTTGAGGATGCCTAAAACTGCATAACAGATATGGCTATATATGAAAGCTACTGTCTCTAATCATGCCCAGTAGCACAAGACTCATCCACAAGCCAGTCCTTGCCTTTCCTTTTTAAAGTAACTACTCTCTCTGACTCCTTAGCAGAGGTTGAGTGCAATTGTGACCATGACCTAGAAATGCCAGTGGGAAGAAACCCAGACTTCTTGACAAAGCCAGCACAAATCCCAAGTTTTGAGACAATAAAGGCTGCCTGCTAGCCAGCCTCAGGGACATGAAACACAGTCACAAACACTTTTATTTGCAAAATGGAGCTGAAAAACAACTCTAGATTCTGTTACCTGTTAAAACAACTACTTGTAGTTAAAACAAAAGTGGTTGTTTAAAACAAAAGAAGATTGGCAGCACATTAGGGGACTAGAGAATAGAAAATGGTTCCAACATAGCCTTAGGTTTAATTTAAAATGCTTGGTTTTGGAGGCAGGGCAAGATGGCAGCATAGTAATGTGTGAAATTTAGTTTTTCCTCCAGAGCAGTTAGTAAATAGCCAGTAACTGTTTGGAACAACTGTTGGGGGGATATCAGTGACTGGATATCTATCGTAAACCAGTCCAGAATAGTTTGATCCCACACAGAACTGTTAAGTCTTCCAAGCCACGGAGCACAGTACCCCTCCCTCAATGGCACTGCTGGCTGGTTCCCCAAGGAGAATGAAAACAGACTTTAATAGTAGCAAGGAGTTAGCTCAACCAAGCTCTGATTACAGAATTAATTAACAAATTCTGACAGGTAAAAACAGGCTCTGAGCACAGATAACAGATAAGCACTAAGGGAACCAGGAGTTCTCACTGTGACAGAGAGGAGGAGGAGTTGATGCCAAGCAAAAGAAAAAAAAGCAAAGGTTTTGTGAGTCAGACAGCACAAACTACTAGAAAAGGGCAGGACCTCAGAAAAAGGTAGCATATAGAGCCTGGTGACCCATAGAGTAACATACCAGCTCCAGCTCTTGATTGGCAAAGCCATGGAGCTGGAGTCCAGCTCTGCTTTTTTTGTTTGTTTGTTTGTTTGGTTTTTTTTGTACTTCTTAACAGCTCATTAGATAGAACTGCTAGTGCTTTCAGGCTTCAACACTGCCCCCAGGCAAGGGCAGAATTAAGGCATGTCTGAAAGACAAAGTAAATAGGTGAATGTGGAAAATTCCCTAAAGGGTGTATCTTCCCCAAGAAAAGGAGTCAGGGCTCAGCTCAAGTGGCTGCCCTACTTCAGAGAATTCAGGCCTCAGGGCTGGAAAACAGGAAGCAACCTAAGCTCATCCTCAACTCAGTCTCTGTCTCAACACATGACTGGCAGGGAAAGGCTGCTGAAATTAAAGGCACCACATCACTTTACACTGGTGGGAAGCTGCAGGCAGACAAGTGAGCATGCTGGGCAGGATAGGAAAAGCAGAGTCTAGAGGCTTCATAGGAAAGTCTGACAACCTGCTAGGTCTCATCCTCAGTGAAACTTAATACTGGCCTATTCCCTCCTGAGATGTGGGCCTGTCTGGACCTGGGAAAATTTGACTGGCATTGATCATATCTGATTTCATATAGGCAGGGCAAGAGACAGAAAAACAAGAACTGAAAAATTTTGATCAGTTAAACAGAACCTATGCTAGAGGTCTAGATTAAGTTGAACTGAATGCCAAAGAATACATAGAGAACAAAGCCAACCAACAAGAAAACTCTAGGTAAAAGAGTGAAAAACCTCCAGAATAAACCAATCAAGGAAATCAAATGCCTCAATGCCAGCAAAAAAATAACCAGTCATACTAGGAAAGTAGAAGATATGGCCCAGTCAAAAAACAAACCAACATTTAGAATGAAATATGGGAATTGAAATAACTAATTCAGGATGCTTGAACAGATATGCAAAATAAGATTAAAAATCAAATCAATGAGTTGAGGGAAGATATGCTAAAAGAGATGAAAGATATAAAGAAGATATTGGGCAAACATAAAAAAGAACTCAACTTTGAAAAAACAAATTGCAGAACTTATGGGAATGGAAGACACAATAGAAGAGATGAAAAACACAATGGAGACGCTACGGCAGATGATTTGAAGAGGCAAAAGATGAAGAAAAAAAGGATTAGTGAACTAGATGACAGGACATTTGAAATGCTACACACAAAAGAAAAGATAGGGAAAAGAATGGAAAAATATGACCAAGATCCCAGGGAATTGAATAATAACATGGAGTGCATGAGCATATATGTTATGGGTGTCCCAGAAGGAGAAAAGTAGGGCAAAGAGACAGAAAGACTAATGGAGGAAATAATTACTAAAAATGTCCCATCTCTCATGAAAGACATAAAATTACAGATCCAAGAAGTGCAGCATACCCCAAACAGAATAGGTCCAAACAGACCTACTCCAAGACACTTGCTAATGAGATTGTCAAATGTCAAAGACAAGGAGAATTTGAAAGCAGCAAGAGAAAAGCAATCCATCAGAAATAAGTGCAATTTGATAAGACTATCTGTGCATTTCTCAGCAAGAACCATGAAAGCAAGAAGGCAGTGGTATGATATATCTAAGATTTTGAAAGAGAAAAACTGCCATCAAAACTCTCCTTCAAAAGTGAGGAGGAGGCAATCCCTTTCCAACATGAAAAAGTTAGAAGGGGCATAGCACAAACACTCCTACAGACTAGGAGAAAAAAGCAAAGTAGAAGATAGAGTTATAACAGAGAAGATAGGATTTAACAAATGAGTATATTTGATGAATTGTTATATTGATATTTATTTTAGTCTCCACTGTCTTGGAGTAGCTAGAAATAAAAACCTAAAATAGTGGAATTGTAACCCATACCAAATGCCAAAATCTGTTCTACGACTAATTGCTGCAGTGTGCTTTGAAATTTATTGCTTTTTTGTATATATGTTATTCTTCACAATATAAAAATTCAATAAAAAAAAATGAGGGGGAGGGTAGTGTGATGGTGGCTCCATGACAGATTTCTTGCCTACCATGCTGGAGACCTGTGTTTGATTCCTGGTGCCTGCCCGTGCAAAAATAAAAAAAGAGGGGGAGTTCAAATATTTTCAGACACAGTCACTGAGAGAATTTGTGACTGAGAGACTGGCTCTACAAGAAATACTAAAGGCAGCACAACAGACAGATAGAAAAAGACAGGAGAGAGAGGTCTAGAGAAGAGTGTACAGTACAGTAAAGAGTTTACAGTACAGTAAACAAAGAAGAAAAAGTAATAAGATATGACATATAAAATCCAAAAGACAAAATGGTAGAAGAAAGTACTTCCTTTGCAGTAATAATATTAAATGTTAATGGATTAAACTCCCCAGTCAAAAGACAGAGACTGGCAGAATGGATTAAAGAACAGGACCCACTTATAGGCTGTCTACATGATACTCACTTTAGATCCAAGGACAAAAACAGATTGAAAGTGAAAGATTGGAAAAAGATATTTCATGCAAACAACAATCAGAAAAGAACAGGAATAGCTATATTAATATCTAACAAATTAGACTTCAAATGTAAAACAATTAAAAGAGGCAAAGAAGGACACTATGTATTAATAAAAGGAACAATTCAACAAGAAGACATAAATACCATAAATATTTATGCACCAAGCCAGAGTGACCCAAAATACATGAGGCAAACACTGACAACCCTGAAGGGAGTAGACACCTCTACCGTAATAGTTGGTGACTTCAATTACCTGCTCTTATCAATGGATAGAACATCTAGACAGAGGATCAATAAAGAAACAGAGATTATACTAATAAATGAACTGGACTTAAAAGACATTTATAAAACATTACACCCCATAACAACAGAATATATGTTTTTCTCAAGTACTCATGGATCATTCTCAAAGACAGAACATATGCTGGGTCACAAAGCAAATCTCAATATATGTTAAAAGGTAGAAATTAAACAAAACACTTTCTCAAATCATAATGGAATGAAGTGGGAATCAATAACAGGCAGAGGACTAGAAATATCACAAATATATGGAGGCTAAACAACACATTTTTAAACAACTAGTGGGTCAAGGAAGAAATTACAAGAGAAATCAGTAAATATCATGAGGCAAATGAAAATGAAAACACAACATATAAGGGCAGGCCACAGTGGCTCAGCAGACAGAGTTCTCGCCATGCTGGAGACCTGGGTTCGATTCCCAGTGCCTGCCCATGCAAAAAAAAAAAAAAAAATATATATATATATATATATATATATATATATATGAGATGCAGCTCAGGTGGTACTGAAAGGGACATGTATTGCCCTAAATGCCTACATTAAAAAATAAGCAAAGAAAAGTTGAGTAATTAAGTGCTCGCCTAGAGGAAATAGAGAAAGAACAGCAAACTAACTCCAAAGCAAACAAAAGGAAAGAAATAACAAAGATTGGAGCAGAAATAAATGAAACTGAGAATATGAGAACAGACAAGAACAAACAAAACCAAAAGTTGATTCTTTGAGGAAAATCATAAAATCAATGGAACCTTAGCTAGGCTGATAAAAGAAGAGCGCATTCAAATAAATAAAATCAGAAATGGAAGCAATAAGGGAGGTATTGAGAGGGCACTATGAATAACTATATGCTAATAAACTAGACAATGTAGATGAAATGGACAACTTCCCAGAAAGGCATGAACCACCAACATTGACTTGAGAAGAAATAGATGATCTCAACAAACCAATCACAAGTAAAGAGATTGAACAGTCATCAAAATACTCCCAAAATAGAAAAGTCCAGAACCAGATGGCTTCACATGTGAATTCTACCAAGCACTCAAGATAGAATTAATACCAATCCTGCTCAAACTCCTCAAAAAACTTGAAGAGGAGGGAAATCTACCTAACTTACTCTATGAACCCAATATCAACCCTAATACCAAAGCCAGACAAAGACACTACAAGAAAAGAAAATTATGTACGAGTCACTTTAATGAATATAGATGCAAAAATCCTCAACAGAATACTTGCAAATCTAATCCAGCAGCACATTGAAATAATTATACAACATGTCCAAGTGGGGTTTATTCCAGGTATGCCAGGATGGCTCAGCATAAAAGAAAAATTAATGTAATACACCATATCAACAAATCAAAGAAGAAGAAGCACATGATCATCTCAACTAAAGCCAAAAAGGCATATGACAAAGTTCAATGTCTCTTCTTGATAAAAACATTGAAAAGGATAGGGATATAAGGGAACTTCCTCAAAATGATAAAGAGAATGAAAAACCTACAGCTAACATCATCCTCAATGGAGAAATATTGAAAGCCTTCTCTCTAAGATTAGAAACAAGACAAGGATGCCCACTGTCACCATTGTTATTCAACATTGTGCGGGCCGTTCTAGCCAGAGCAATAATACAAGAAAAAGAAATTAAAAGTATCCATATTGGAAAGGAAGAAGTAAAACTGTTTGCAGACGACATGATACTGCATGTTGAAAATCCAAAAAAATCTACAGTAAAGCTAGTAGAGCTAATAAATGAGTACAGCAAAGTGGCAGGGTACAAGATCTCTAACAAATAATCAGTAGTGTTTCTATGCACTAGCAATGAACAATCGGAGGAGGAAATCAAGAAAAAATCCATTTACAATAACAACCAAAAGAATCAAATATTTAGGAATACATTTAACTAAGGATACAAAAGACATATACACACACAAAAAAAAAAAACAGAAAAAATTGCTAAAAGAAATCATGGAAGACCTAAATAAATTGAAAGGCATGCCATGCTCATAGACTGGAAAACTGAATATACTTAAGATATCAATTATACCCAAATTGATTTATAGGTTCAATGCAATAACAATTAAAATCCCAACAACTTGTTTTGCAGAAATAGCAAAACCAATAACCAAATTTATTTGGAAGTGCAGGGTAACCCAAAAAGCTAAAAATATCTTGAAAAAGAAAAATGAAGTGGGAGACCTCACACTACCTGAATTTAAAGCATATTACAAAGCTACAGTGGCCAAAACAGCATGGTACTGGCATAAAGATAGATACACTGACCAATGGAACAGACCCTCTCATCTATGTAAAACTGATCTCTGATAAGGCAGCCAAGCCAACCCAACTGGGATAGAGCAGTCTCTTCAATAAATGCTGTTAGGAGAACTGGATATCCACATGCAAAAAAAAAAAAATGACAGAGGATCCATACCTCATACCCTCTACAAAAATTAACTCAAAATGGTTCAGACTTAAACATTAGAGCTAAGACCATAAAATTTTTAGAAAGAAACCTCTTATAAATCTTGTGATAGGAGGTTGGTTTCCTAGACCTTACATGTAAAGCATGAACATTGACAAAAGAAATAGATAAACAGCATCTCAGAATTAAACACTTTTGCACATCAAAAAACTTTGTCAGGAAAGTAAAAAGGCAGCCTACGCAATGGAAGACAGTATTTGGGAATCACTTATCAGATAGGGATTTAATGTTGAGAATATATAAAGAGATTCTACAACTCAACAACAAAAAGACAAATAACCCAATTTAAAAATGGGCAAAAGATATGAACAGACACTTTTCCAAAGAGGAAATACAAATGGTTAAAAGGCATATGAAAAGATGTGCAACTTTACTGGCTATTAGGGAAATGCAATTCAAAACCACAATTAGACATCATATCACACCCACTAGAATGACCATTATAAAAAAAAAAAATAGAACAAGTGCTGGAGAGGATATGGAATAAGAGGCACACTTATTCACTGTTGGTAGGAATATAAAATGGTGCAACCACTTTGGAAGGCAGTTTGGCAATTCCTCAGGAAGCTAAGTATAAAATTGCCATATGGTCCAGCAATCACATTACTAGGTATATATTCAGAGGAACAGAAGGCAAGGACACAAATGAACATTTGCACACTGATCTTTATAGCAGCATTATTTACAATTGCCAAGAGATGGAAAAGGCCCAAATGTCCATCAATGGACGAGTGCCTAAACAAGCTGTGGTGTATATGTATGATAGAATATTATGCAGCTCTAAGACAGAATAAAGTCATGAACATAAAACAATGTGGATGAAACTTGAGGACATTATGCTGATGCAAATTAGCCAGAAACAAAAGGACAAATACTTATAGTCTCACTAATATGGACTAATATAAATGAGTGAACTTTGAGAGTCAAAGTTAAGAATACAGGTTATCAGTGCACAGAAAGAGGGTAGAGATTGGGCATTTGGTGCTAAGGGAATGCAGAATGGGGAACAAGACTGGTTGTAAAAATTCAGAAATGGATAGCACAATATTATCTGATGCCAGCACAATAATATAAGTACACTGAATGAAACTGAATATGAGTATGGTTGAAGGAGAAGGGCTGGGGGCACATATGACACCAGAATGAAATATAGAGGCTAAAGACTGAGATAATATAACTTAGGAATGTCTAGAGTGTATAATGATGGTGTTAAATGTACAAATATAAGAATGTTTTTGCATGAAGGAGAACAAATGAATGTCAACATTGCAAGGTGTTGAAAATGGGATGGTATACAGGAAAAAAATGCAATCCATTCAAGCTAGGGTCCATAGCCACCAATGACATTGTAATATGCTTCCACTGAATATAACAAAGGCGTTATACCAAAACTAAATGTCAACAAGCAGGGATATGGGAGAGGGATATGGGGTTCTTTACAAAAGAAAAGGAAATGTCATCATATAGATTGTGGTGGTAAAGCATGGCTAGGTTATTATACCTGAAACCATTGATTTTTTTACTTAGATTCTATTATATGCGATGCGAATTAAACTGTTTAAAAATGAACAGAGAGAAACAAGTGCTGGAGAAAATGTGGAGAAACAGATATACCTATTCACTGTTGGTAGGAAAACTGAGAGGTACAGCCCCTCTGGAGGGCAGTGTGGTGGTTCAACAGGGGGCTAGGGGTGGGGTTGGCATATGATCCAGCAACTCTGTTGCTAGGTATATGCCTGGAGGAACTGAGAGTGGGGACATGAATGGACATACGCACACTGGCATTTGTGGTGGCAGTGTTCATGATTTGCAATGGATGGAGGTGGCCTAAGAGCACAACAACTGAGGAATGGAATGTATACATACAATGGACTACTGAGCAGCTACAAGAAGGAATGAAGTTGTGAGCCATGCAACTAGGTGAATGAAACTTGAGGACATTATGTTAAAGAAAATGTCAGAAACAAAAAGACAATATTATCACGTCTCACTTATATGGAAGAACTATAATATACAAATTCAGAGAACTGAAGTTGAGAGCATGTGTTATCAGGTTGGGGCCTACTATATTTTATAGTTTCTAGATTGTAAGCTCTTACAGCAGTCACTTTGATTTGAAGTTATAACTGTTATTTCTAAATTCTGAGATACTGAGCTGTTTATGTCTTACCTGGTAGATCCCTGAAACTTCAGGTATTTATGTGACACCTGAGACTTAGAGTTAGAGCTCTGAAGCTATGAAAGTCAGCACTATCTCATATGGCAACTGTTTAAAAAGTTGAAAAGGTGATCAGACTTTGACTAGAGATATGAATGAAACTGATCTGGATAGGACTAACGTAAATCGGAATACAGGGAAAAGGATGATGTTGGGCATATTTTAAACCTTCAACTTCTGTGTGAGACCAAAGGCAGAGATGTTTATTTGGACCAAAGGAAGAGATGTTTATTTATATTTTGGGTAGTACATTATCTGATTTAACTTATATGGTCAGTTTATTTGAACACCATAATTACATGGAATCTCGAATAGGGCATGACTTCTTGTTTATTTTTACTGTTTAGTATGATGCCCCAATACATTCCAGAGTAATTTGGGCAGAGAATAAAAAAGCATTTGCAAAGTCCCCTTGGAAACTAGGGATAAAGGAGGAAATACTAAACTTCCCCATCTGAGAGATCCTGATGTTCTCGCAAGCAGTGGGGACAACCAATTCAAAAGGCTGAGCCCTAGATTTTGGAGCTCACCCCTGTGAAACTTATTCCTGCAAAGGAGAAGCTAATCCTACTTATAATTATGCCTAAGAGTCACCCCAGAGAAGCCTTTTTTTTTCACTCAGATGTGGCCTCTCTAAGCCAACTAGGCAGGTGAACTCACTGTCCTCCCCCCATATGGGACACAACTCCCAGGGGTGTATCTCTCCTGGCAACATGGGACATGACTCTGGCATGAGTCTGGCCCTGGCATTGTGGGATTGAGAAAGACTATCTCAATCAAAATTTTTTAAAAAAATGTTTCCCAATGGGGGAAAAACACTTGGTTTGCAAGAGTCTGTGGTTTAGTTGATGAAAAAACAATATTGAGCTTAGACTCTAGTTCTGGCTACCAACTCACTAGTAGTCTTAATCACATGACTGAAACTCTCTGAACCTTTGTTGCCTTGCTATTCAAATAATAATGAGACTATGCTATCATCTACAATAGACATTTGTTGTATTTTTTATTATACTTTTGGCCAAAGGTTTGTCAGTTTTACCCATTTTGTGCTTTAGAATTGGGTGTATGTCAGCTTTGAAAATTTTTATACCTAGATTATACCTAAGTCTAATATAGTCTAAGACAGCATTTCCCAAAGCATGTGCCATGAACTATAAATTTCAAAGATAGCACATGAAGAAAAGGTTCTATATTGAGATAAATTTAGAAATAAATTTAGGAAACATTATATACCAGAATCTCACTTTTGGGTATTCAATATCAACATTAGCATATTAAAGGCTCTAAGAAGTCCTGAAGTATATAAACCTACACTTTGTTGAGTCCTGCCCATTTCCCTTGAGTTTGCTGACTCAACTGCCAGTATCTGCACCTCCTTATCTAAGAACTTGTTTTCTCTCTGAAGACACAGAACATTTGTCTGCCTGACTACAGATCAAGCCTGAAGGAACAAGGAATTAACATCACCCACTGACAGTACTCAACTAATAGCTGATGGAAGTTGGGATTTAAATATCCCAGCTCCCTTGTTGCTTGGTTAGAGTAACTCTGAGGCATGTGTTTTATACCATCTCCCATGGTTTCCCCATGGAATTAAGTTCTAGTCACAGATAGTGGTTGCTGACTCGATAATAAACCCTTTATCAGATGCCCTCTCTTCTATGCCTTACTGCCTGTGGTGGATTGAATTGTGTAACCCAGTTTTGACACGTTCTTGCTCTTTTTCCACATTCTGGTGGGTGAGGACCATTGTAAATAAGATCTCTTCAAAATGCTGCTTCAATTAAGATATGACCCAATTTAATCAGGCTGAGCTTTATTCCAGATTACTGGAGTTATTTTTATGCAGAGTGAAAGTCACAAGGAGAAGGATGCCACAGGAGAAGCAAGAAACCAAAAGTCAATGGAACACAAAAGACGAAGGAAAAGACACCACCTTGTGCGTTGCCATGTGAGAAAAAAGTCAAGAAACCCCAAAGATTGCCAGCCAACTAGAAGATATCAACCCTAAGAGGAAGCAAGCCTTCTAGACTCTGAAGCTATGACCAAATAAATTGTTATTGTTAAGCCAACCATTGTATGGTCATTGTTTTGGCAGTCAGAAGACTAAAACATTTCCCCACTTCCATCAGCATACCCTTTGCCTCCCGAATAACTATTTGCATATGAATCCTATCAATCTGCTTCTGGCAGAATCCACACTAATATGCCCAGTGTCTCCTACACATGCTTGATGACAGAGCCATTCTTCATATAACACTTTTTAAATTAACTTCCCTGGATTCTTAGTAGCAAGTTAAAAAAAAAAAATTCTAACCCAGGGTGACAAAAACAGAAAAAGTAAGTCCAGTACATGACTACCAGGGACGTGGGCCTCACTGGCAATGTGGAACAGAAATCCTGGGATGAGTTGGGACTTGGCATTAAGGGATTGAGAAAGCCTTCTTGACCAAAAGGGGGAGAAGAGAGATGAGACAGTATAAAGTATCAGTGTCTGAGAGGTTTCAAACAGAGTCGAGAGCTTATCCTGGAGGTTCTTCTTATACATTATATAGATATTCCTTTTTAGTTTACGGTGTATCAGAGTGGCTAGAGGGAAGTTCCTGAAACTGTAGAGCTGGGTTCCAATAACCTTGTTTCTTGAAAATGATTGTAAAATGGTATAGCTTTCACAATATGACTGTGTGATTGTGAAAACCTTGTGTCTGATGCTCCTTTTATGTATGGTATGGACAGATGAGTAAAAAATATGGATAAAAACAAATAATGGGGGAACAAATGTTAAAATAAATTTGAGTAGATTGAAATACTGGTGATCAGTGAGAGGGAGGGGTGCGGGGTATGGTATATATGACTATTTTTTTTTTATTTCTTTTGCTGGGGAGATGTAAATGTTCAGAAAGATGACCATGGTGATGAATACAAAACTATGTGATGATATTGTGAGCCATTGATTGTACACTATATATGGAATGTTTGTATGTTTGTTTGTTAAGGTTTACAATAAAAATATTTAAAAAAATAAAAAATAAGTCCAGGGATAGGGGTGACTCTAGGCCTCACAGAAATCAGGGTCTTGGACAAAATCATGACTACTTGATCTGTCTCCATTTCTGAGCACTACATTCCTCTGTGTTAGCTTCGTTCAAGCCAACTCCTTCCACAACGTAGGAAAACAATCATCAGCACTAAACTCATCTCCTCTCTTTTTAGCAACCCCAATAAAAAGAGGCTTTACCTTCTCAATAATTCCAAAAAGGACCCAGGATAAATTTCACTAGACTGTCTTTGCTCATGTCTTCTCAACACATTTTATGCATTACCATTTTCTAACATTGCCAATTCTCTGCTTGGCTTCCTAGTTTTTGGTATATTTAAAGACGTATTGATTATCAGCTTTGGCATTTTTTGGCAAAAAAAAAAAGTTATTGCATCAATTCCTTTTCATCAACCTGGATCCTCCTGATTAATTTACTATTCTTGCCAGATCTAGTAACCCTACATGATGGGAAAACACACTCAGAACAATTGAAAACACTAAAGAATAACAAAGATCAGAAATGTATTCTATAAATCACCCATGCACTCCTGAAAAAAAGTTTTTTTTATTTTTTTGTCTTTCCCATAGGAAAAAAAATTTTAAAACAAAACTGCAAACAAGAAGCAAATGGGAAAAAAAAAAGGATTTAACTGCACAAATGTGGTTTTAATGGTTTTCCTACAATTCACTACAATGTCAGGAATTAATTTACAGATAATGACAAACAAGAGTCACAACCAATAACATGTAAAGAAAAGAAAAACAGCTCAAGAATGTTTTAATTGACAAGGAAATTCACATCTGTGGCTGGAATAGCCAAAAGAGAAGGCTGAGTTTTACATACCAGTTTTGAAAGCACTACAAGTTTTCAAATTAGAAGCAATATAACATTGTCTCTCCAAATTTTTTCCTATTGCTTGTCTCAACTCCTAAATTCAGTCTCCTATAGGGGCCTCACTGAGATAGGGAGATTATTAGGGCAGCTGTTATGCCATATTGTTTTACCCTGCTTAAGTCACTTTTTACTTTTTTAAAGGGTACTATGTCATTTCTATTTTATGCCCCACATGGCAAATACAACTACTAATATTTATTATGAAAAGATGCACTACATTAAAATTACATTATTTCAGAGTTCCTTGGTCTACAATGTGGAGTCGACAAATATCAAGCAGCTTTTCAAATATAAAAGAAGGGCTCCATTAGAGTTTTCAGCTGTGGTCTCTGCTTGTACACGTATAGGCTTGGAGAGCTGGATTAATTAAATGCTGCTATCCATGCACCCGTATAGCTGCAGCCCTCTCACCCCAATGCACTTGGTATAGACACCTTACTTCCCTGCCTATACAAGGAGCAACTGAGCTGCAAAAATATAAAGATGTTTAACAATAAAGATCCAATAAATAAACGGTGGGACATCAATTCCATTTGGCTATTTAAAAGCATATTACAAAAATACCAATAATGGGGGGAAATGCCAATGATGATTTTTTTTAAAGACTGAGAAGAAATGCACTCAAATATTCATAGTAGTTTCCTATCTCTGGATAACATGATTAGAACCAGAGCTCTGCTGACACCTGAGCTGAGCTCCATTCCAGGCTCAGAGTCTCACCACAAGAAAGAATTCTGAGATGAGAAAAGTAAAAAATAACAGTAAGCAGTGAAGTTTATTGAAAGGTTAGTATGCACTAAGGAAATTAGCATGGACATGCTCAGGCGAGGGACACATCCCGAGTGCCATGGATTTGGCTCATTTTATAGGGAGATTTTGCTAGCAGTAATTTTTCATTTCAACCCGTGAACGCCTAGTGTCCTCTTTGTTTCAGAAAGCGATAACTATCAGTGCTTGTGGAGTGCTGTCGCAAGCTAAAAGTTAGTTAAATAATCTTTATGACCTCAGGCTTCCTGTTATTATCTATGAGTCCATTTTGGCCCATAATTTTACAAGCTGTATGGTTTTGGGGGGTTTCAGTGCTTTATGGGAAATACTTGTTCTAGGGAGCATGCAATTGTACATTAATTCTTCTCAAGCTAAATAGGAAGCCAGAAAGCACAGCCTCAATGCCCTATGCCATCCTGCCTCATTACAAATGGTTGTATTTCTTCCTCATTTTTTTTCATGTTTTCTACAATGAATATCTATTACTTTATAATAAAAAAAATAACAAATGCTAAATAAGCTTTAGAGATTGAAAAGTACAAAAAGTCTCAGAGAAAAATCTATAAATTGCTGAGCCTGGTGAGTCCAAATAGGTCATTATTCCAAGAATCAGAGCCCTGGATTCCCTTCAATACTATTTAACCCTTGTTATCATCACCTTGTTATAGATACTTACATCCCCCACAACACTGGAACATACTAGAATGTCAGTGTCACATCTCAATTTCTCTACAGTTCCAAACATACTTAGTACAAGGCTTTCCAAAAACCAGGTCTGAAAGAAATGTATTGTGAATTGATTTATGAGTGCACAGTGATTAGAGTAGATATGAGATTAGGCAGGGCCTTCTGAGAAGAGTGAGAACTAAGAGCCCAAGGGCTCCAGGGCCTTAAAATTTCAAGTAAGATTTGGAAATCAGTGAAGATGAAGAAAGAGTCAAGGGATCAGCAGCTCGGGCAAAGTTTCTGGGATTGGGGAGTTAAAACAAGTATCTAGGAAGTCAGTTGAGTCAACGGTCCTAAAAGCCAAGACAGCAAAGCAATGCTGAGTCTTTTTTTTTTTAATTTATTTAATTTAAAAAAATTTAACAAATGAATTAAACATTAACATATATAATCAGTAATTAACAATATCATCACTTAGTTGCATATTCATCATTTCTTAGAACATTTTCATCAATTCAGAAAAAAAAAATAAAAAGACAACAGAAAAAGAAATAAAACTAAAACAGAAAAAAAAAGATTATACATACCATACCCCTTACCCCTCGCTGTCATTAGCATTTCAAACTAAATTTATTTTAACATTTGTTCCCCCTATTATTTATTTTTATCCCATATGTTCTACTCGTCTGTTGATAAAAAGAGCAACAGACACAAGGTTTTCACAATCACACAGTCACATTGTGAAAGCTATATCATTATTCAATCATCCTCAAGAAACATGGCTACTGGAACACAGCTCTACATTTTCAGGCAGTTCCCTCCAGCCTCTGCATTACATCTTGAATAATAACAAGGTGATATCTACTTGATGCATAAGAATAACCTCCAGGATAATCTCTCGACTCTGTTTGGAATCTCTCAGCCATTGCCACATTGTCTCATTTCACTCTTCCCCCTTTTGGTCAAGGAGGTTTTCTCAATCCCTTGATGCTGAGTCTCAACTCATTCTAGGGTTTTTCTCAGTCCCTTGATGCTGAATCTCAGCTTATTCTAGAATTTCTGTCCCATGTTGCCAGGAAGGTCCACACCCATGGGAGTCATGACCCACATAGACAGGGGGAGGGTGGTGCGATTGCTTGTTGTGTTGGCTGGAGAGAGAAACCACATCTGAGCAACAAAAGAGGTTCTCTTGGGGGTGACTCTTAGGCCTAAATTTTAAGTAGACTTGATTTATCCTTTGTGGGGTTAAGTTTCATATGAACAAACCCCAAGACTGGGGGCTCAGCCTATAGCTTTGGTTGTCCACACTGCGTGTGAGAATATCAAGAACTACTGAGTCTTTCTTGATTCTTCTAAGCAGGGTTGTCCTAGGAGCAAGGGCACTTTTTGGTTATTCAGAGTTGCCCTCCATATAAAGCAGATCCAGATGGTTTGACTGAAAACAATTTGGCCAATGTTTAGTCAACTATACAATTTGGGCCAACAATAGAAGATTCTTTGAAATAACCTTGCCCCTCAATAGAATGCCTTTTAACATTTCTTTTATTGTTTTTGCCTAATCTCAAAAACAATGTATTCTCATCACAGAAATATCTTTGATAACTAAAAAGCATTCCAAACTTTACAAGTCTGACTTTGCCTCCCAAACCTGTAGACTTTCCCACTTATAAAAGAATACTATCCTTTCAATTCCTCAGGCCGAAAAACTTAGAGGAATCCCTGAACACTCTCTTTACCACATATCCCAAATCCAACCTATCAGCAGATCCTATAGACTCCAACTTTAAAATATACCAATAAGCCAACACTTTTCATCACTGCCACTGCTCCTACCCTGGTCCAAACGTCTATTACTTCTTATCAATGATCTCTTGTCTGATTGCTCTGGCTAGAACTTCCAACACGATGTTGAATAACAGTGGTGATAGTGGACATCCTTGTCTTGTTCCTGATCGTAGGGGAAAGTTTTCAGTTTTTCCCCATTCCCCATGAGGACGTCCTCATTCCCCATGAGGACGATATTAGCTGTGGGTTTTTCATATATTCCCTTTATCATTTTAAGGAAGTTCCCTCCTATTCCTATCCTTTGAAGTGTTTTCAACAGGAAAGGATGTTGAATTTTGTCAAATGCCTTCTCTGCATCAATCAAGATGATCATGTGATTTTTCTGCTTTGATTTGTTGATATGGTGTATTACATTAATTGATTTTCTTATGTTGAACCATCCTTGCATACCTGGGATGAATCCTACTTGGTCATGGTATATAATTCTTTTAATGTGTTGCTGGACTCTATTTGCTAGAATTTTATTGAGAATTTTTGCATCTATATTCATTAGAGGGATTGGTCTGTAGTTTTCTTTTTTTGTAATATCTTTGCCTGGTTTTGGTCTGAGGGTGATGTTGGTTTCGTAGAATGAATTAGGTAGTTTTCCCTCCTCTTCAATTTTTTTGAACAGTTTGAGCAGGATCGGTACTAATTCTTTCTGGAATGTTTGGTAGAATTCACATGTGAAGCCATCTGGTCCTGGACTTTTCTTTTTTGGAAGCTTCTTAATGACTGATTCAATTTCTTTACTTGTGATTGGTTTGTTGAGGTCATCTATTTCTTCTTTTTTTTTTTTTTTTACTTTTTTTATTAATTAAAAAAATTAACAAACAAAACATTAAGATATCATTCCATTCTACATATACAATCAGTATTTCTTAATATCATCACATAGTTGCATATTCATCATTTCTTAGTACATTTGCATCGATTTAGAAAAAGAAATAAAAAGACAACAGAAAAAGAAATAAAATTAAAATAGAGAAAAAAAAGATTATACATACCATACCCCTTACCCCTTGCTTTCATTTACCACTAGCATTTCAAACTGAATTTATTTTAACATTTGTTCCCTCTATTATTTATTTTTATTCCATATGTTCTAACTCTTCTGTTGATATAGTAGCTCAAAGGAGCATCAGACATAAGGTTTTCACATTCACAGAGTCTCATTGTGAAAGCTATATCATTGTTCAATCATCATCAAGAAACATGGCTACCGGAACACAGTTCTACATTTTCAGGCAGCTCCCTATAGTCTCTCCACTACATCTTGAACAACAAGGTGATATCTACTTAATGCATAAGAATAACCTCTAGGATAACCTCTCGACTCTGTTTGGAATCTCTCAGCCATTGACAGTCTCATTTCATTCTTCCCCCTATGGTCGAGAAGGTTCTCTCAATCCCTTGATGTTAATTCTCAGCTAATTGGAAGTCAGCTGTACTTGTTTTTACTAAAAGGGTAAGATCCTCATCAATAGATTGATACATAGAGGAATAGTCAGACTACATCTACAAAATGTCAGTACCAGGCTGCAGCTTCAAAGCCGAAATGGTGATTTGATGTGAAATGGAATTTTAATTGGCGGAAGAAGCATACAATTAGGAATGATGAGCCGATAATCACGTGTAGTCCGTGGAATCCTGTGGCTATGAAGAATGTTGATCCGTATACTCCGTCAGAGATCGTAAATGGGGCTTCAAAGTATTCTGATGCCTGTAGTAAGGTAAAGTTTACTCCTAGTGAAATAGTAATGAATAGTGCTTGTAGCATGTGTATGCGATTTCCTTCTATAAGGCTGTGGTGGGCTCATGTGATGGAGACTCCTGAGGCTAGTAGCACAGCTGTATTCAGTAGTGGTACTTCTAGTGGGTTGAGTGCTAGGATTCCAGTGGGAGATCAACATCCTCCTAGTTCGGGGGTCGGGGCGAGGCTTGAATGGTAAAAGGCTCAAAAAAATCCTGCGAGGAAGAATACTTCTGAGATAATGAAGAGAATTATCCCATAAGGTAGCCCTTTTTGTACTGTTGATGTGTGGTGGCCTTGGAAGGTGCTTTCTCGGATTACGTCTCGTCATCATTGATATATTGTTAGGAAGTTTGTTAGTAGTCCTAGTGCAAGGAGGGTTGTAGAATTAAAGTGGAATCATATTGCAAGTCCGGAAGTTATTAGTAGTGCTGATAGGGCTCCTGTTAGTGGTCAGGGGCTTGGGTTAACTATATGGTAGGAGTGTGTTTGGTGTGTCATTAGGTGTTGTCGTGTAGGTATAGGCTTACTAGGAGGGTGAATACGTATGCTTGGATGAGGGCTACTGCGAATTCAAGCATGGTTAAGAGAACTAGGATGATAAATGTAATTAGTGCCGTTGTAGGGCTGATAGACATTAGTGCTAATGTAGCTCCTCCAATTAGGTGCATTAGTAGGTGACCTGCTGTGATGTTAGCGGTTAATCGTACTGCTAGGGCAATTGGTTGAATAAATAGGCTGATTGTTTCGATGATAATTAGTATTGGGATCAGTGACATTGGGGTTCCTTGTGGTAGGAAATGTGCTAGTGATGCTTTAGTCTTGTGGCGGAATCCTATGATTACTGCTCCAGCCCATAGTGGGATGGCTATTCCTAGATTTATAGACAGTTGGGTTGTAGGGGTAAACGAATGTGGTAGGAGGCCCAGTAAGTTTGTTGAGCCAATAAACATGATGAGTGACGTTAATATTAGTGCTCAAGTTCATCCTTTTGGGTTATGAATCATTATTATTTGTTTTAGTACTAAGTTAGTTATTCATTGTTGTATGGAGATTATGCGGTTGTTAATTAGGCGGTTTGGGGCTGGGAAGAGGATGGTTGGGAATATGATAATTAATATGACAATAGGGAGTCCTATTATTGTTGGAGAGATGAAGGAGGCAAATAAATTTTCGTTCATTTTGTTTCTCAAGGAGTTAGTTGTTTAGTTGAGCTTGGTATACCTGGTATTGGTGTCGGGTGGAAGTAGTGTTTTGTGAATTTTAGCTGTATTAGGGTAAATAGTGTTAGGATTATGGATGTAATTGTGATTAGTCATGTTGATGTATCTAGTTGTGGCATGTCATTAAGGGGAGGTTATGTCCCAGTCTTTAACTTAAAAGGTTAATGCTGATTTTAGCTTCTTTAATGATCTAGATTAGTGATATAGTTCAGGCCTCAAAGTGTTTTAGTGGCACTAGTTCAAGGACAATGGGTATAAAGCTGTGATTAGATCCACAAATTTCTGAGCATTGTCTGTAGTAGAGTCCAGGTCGTGTTGCTATTAGTGTGGCTTGGTTTAGGCGTCCCGGGATGGCGTCAGTTTTTAGGCCCAGAGATGGTACTGCTCATGAGTGTAGTACGTCTTCTGATGAGATTAATATGCGGATTGTGAGTTCTATTGGCAGGACAACTCGGTTGTCAACTTCTAGTAGTCGTAGTTCTCCTGGCTTTAGATCTGTTGTTGGGATTATGTATGAGTCGAATCCAAGATCTTCGTAGTCGGTATATTCATAGCTTCAGTACCACTGGTGTCCTATTGTTTTTACAGTTAATAGTGGGTTGTCAATTTCATCTATTATGCATAGGATTCGTAGTGAGGGCAGTGCGATTAGGATAAGAATAATGGCTGGTAAGATGGTTCACACTGTCTCTACTTCTTGAGCGTCTATGGTGCTTGTATAAGTAAGTTTGGTTGTTAATATTAGTGCAATAATATATAGAACTAGTGTGCTGATTAGGAATATGATCATTAGTGTGTGATCATGGAAATGGAGTAGTTCTTCTATGATTGGGGATGTGGCGTCTTGAAATCCTAGTTGTAGAGGGTAGGCCATAGAGGAGTAAAGGGTTTGAGCCTATAATTTAACTTTGACGAAGTTATATAATGTTTTTATTAACTCCTCGTATAAAGAAAGCCACATTGGATGTGAAGTTGGCTTGAAACTTACTTTAGGGGGTTCGATTCCTTCCTTTCTTGGTTAGTTTTTTATGAAGGCAGGCTCTTCGAATGTATGATATGGAGGAGGGCAGCCGTGTAGTCATTCAGCATTAGTTGTTGTTAGTTCTACTGTTGAGACTTCGCGTTTTGAGGCGAAGGCTTCTCAGATTATGAAGATTATAATGATTACGGCTGTTAGTGAGATGAATGATCCTATTGATGATACTGTGTTTCATATGGTATATGCATCTGGGTAGTCAGAGTAACATCGTGGCATACCGGATAAACCTAAAAAATGTTGAGGGAAAAATGTCAGGTTTACTCCTACAAATATGATTGCAAAGTGTACTTTTGCTCAGGTGTCATCTAATGTGTAGCCTGAGAATAGTGGGAATCAGTGGACGAACCCTCCTATAATCGCGAATACTGCACCTATTGATAGTACGTAATGAAAGTGGGCTACTACATAGTACGTGTCATGTAGTACAATGTCAAGTGAAGAGTTTGCTAGTACGATGCCGGTTAGTCCTCCTACTGTGAATAGGAAAATAAAACCCAGGGCCCATAGTATGGCTGGCGATCATTTAATGTTTCCTCCATGAAGGGTGGCTAGTCAGCTGAATACTTTTACTCCAGTTGGGATTGCAATAATTATTGTTGCTGATGTGAAGTATGCTCGTGTGTCTACGTCTATACCTACTGTAAACATGTGGTGTGCTCAAACGATAAAGCCCAAGAATCTAATGGATATTATAGCCCATACTATGCCTATGTACCCAAATGGTTCTTTTTTCCCAGAGTAGTATGTAACGATGTGTGAGATTATTCCAAATCCGGGGAGAATTAGGATGTAGACTTCTGGGTGACCAAAGAATCAGAATAGGTGTTGGTACAAGATTGGGTCTCCACCTCCAGCAGGGTCGAAGAATGTAGTATTTAGGTTACGGTCTGTTAGGAGTATGGTAATACCGGCAGCTAGGACAGGGAGTGATAGTAAAAGAAGTACTGCCATTACTAGTACTGATCATACGAATAGTGGGGTTTGATATTGATTTATTGCTGGGGGTTTTATATTAATAATAGTGGTGATGAAGTTGATTGCGCCTAGAATTGAAGAGACTCCTGCCAGGTGTAGTGAGAAGATGGTTAGATCTACGGATGCTCCTGCATGGGCTAAATTTCCCGCTAGAGGCGGATAGACAGTTCAACCTGTACCTGCTCCTGCCTCTACTGTAGAAGATGCTAGTAGCAGGAGAAATGATGGTGGTAGGAGTCAAAAACTTATATTGTTTATACGTGGGAAGGCTATATCTGGGGCACCAATTATTAGAGGAATGAGTCAGTTGCCGAATCCTCCAATTATAATAGGTATAACTATAAAGAAGATTATTACAAATGCGTGTGCGGTTACAATAACGTTGTAAATTTGGTCGTCTCCTAGTAGGGTGCCAGGTTGCCCAAGCTCTGCGCGGATAAGGATGCTTAGGCCTGTACCAACTATCCCGGCTCAAGCACCAAATAGTAAGTATAGGGTGCCGATATCTTTATGGTTTGTTGAGAATAGTCAACGTGAGATGAACATAGGTAAAATGGCTGAGTTGAGGCATTAGACTGTAAATCTAAACACAGAGGCATGGTGTCTCTTTTTACCAATAGTCCCGTGGTGAACAATTCATGCTGAATTGCAAATTCAGAGTAGTAGGTTGGGCCTGCCGGGGCTTTTTGTTGAGATAAGGTGTGATGGATAGATTGAAGCCAGTTGATTAGGGTATTTAGCTGTTAACTAAAGTTTCGTGGGATTAAAGCCCACCAGTCTAGGGAGGATTTAGCTTAATTAAAGTGCTTGAGTTGCATTCAGGTGATGTGAGATGAGGTCTTGCAGTCCTTAATTCAGGGGCTAAGTAATTTAATACTTGCTTAGAGCTTTGAAGGCTCTTGGTCTTGGCTAACCTAAGCCTCTAGCCAAGTGTCGTAAGTATTGGTGATATTGGGATAATGAGGATCCATAGAGTAATTAGGGTGGGTATTGTGGGTATAATTATTTGTGGTTTGAGTTGTCATTTTATTTTTGTGCTATTATTTGATGGGAATATTGTTAGGGATAATGAGTAGATTAAGCGTATGTAGAAGAATAAATTTAGCAGAGCTAGGATTGCTATAAGTGTGGGTACTATTAGAAGATTATTTTTTGTTATTTCTTGAATAATTATTCATTTTGGTAAAAATCCGGACAGGGGAGGTAGACCCCCTAGGGATATTAGTACTAGCGTTAGTAGAGTGGTTATTAATGGGGTGTTATTTCATATGTGTGATAGTGATAGGATTGTAGTTGCTGAGTAGTAAGATAGTAGCATAAATATTGGAATTGTTATAATTAGATATATAATGAGGTTTAATATTGTTAAGGTTGGGTTGAATATGATGATTGCGGTTATTCATCCTATGTGTGCAATTGATGAATAAGCTATGATCTTGCGAAATTGTGTTTGATTAAGGCCACCTCACCCCCCAATTATGATTGAGAGGATAGCTATAGTAAGGATTAGTGTGGTATTGATGTAAGGGGAGATTTGATATAAAATTGTAATTGGCGCTAGTTTTTGTCATGTTAGTAGGACTATTCCCTGAATGAGTGGTACTCCTTGGCAAACCTCTGGGAGTCAAAAGTGGAATGGTGATAGTCCTAATTTTATAGCCAGTGAGATAGTTATGATTGATAGTGCTATTTGGTTGTGTGCTTTTATAATGGTTCATTGGCCTGAATTGATTAGGTTGATTAGCACTGCTAGTATTAGGAGTATTGATGCTGTTGTTTGTACTAGAAAGTATTTTGTGGCAGCCTCAGTTGATCGTGGGTTTGCTTTTATTAGTAAGATGGGGATTATGGTGAACATATTTAGTTCTAGACCTATTCAGATTAGGAGTCAGTGGGAGCTGAGTATTGTAATTACAGTGCCTGATAGTAGGGTTACTATAATTATTATTAGGACTAAGGGGTTAATTTAGTATGGGAAGGATATAAACCAACATTTTCGGGGTATGGGCCTGATAGCTTAATTAGCTGACCTTACTGGTAGAATGTGGTGTAAGAATGGAAGCACGGAGAAGTTTGATTTCTCAGGAGTAGGTTCGACCCCTATATTTCTAGAAATAAGAGGGCTGTGACCTCTATGTTTTACTCTATCAAAGTAATTCCTTTGTCGGACATATTTCTTATGTTTGTGGGGGGATGCTTGCTAGTGACATGGGTAATGATACATGTCATATTAGCATTGCTAGTGTAAGGGGTAAGAAGTTTTTTCATAGTAGATGCATTAATTGATCATAACGGAATCGTGGGTATGATGCTCAGATTCATAGGAATGTGGCTGTTAGTATTAGTGTTTTTAGTACAAAATTGGCTGTGTAAGCCTCTGGTACGAGTGGGGTATGGTGTGCTCCTAGGAATAGGAGTGTTGTAAGAGCATTTATTATTATGATGTTAGCGTACTCAGCTAGAAAGAATAGGGCGAAGGGTCCTGCTGCGTATTCTACGTTGAATCCTGATACTAGTTCTGATTCCCCTTCTGTTAAGTCAAATGGGGCTCGGTTGGTTTCAGCTAGTGTTGAGATAAATCATATCATGGCAAGTGGCCATGCTGGGATAATTAGTCATACTTGTTCTTGTGTTGTAATCAGGTTCGTTAATGTAAATGATCCTGATATTAGTAGGACGGACAATAGGATAATAGCCACAGTTACTTCATAGGATACGGTTTGCGCTACTGCTCGAATGGCTCCAATTAAGGCGTATTTTGAGTTTGATGCTCAGCCTGATCATAAGATGGAGTATAAGGCTAAGCTTGAAATTGCCAGGATGAAGAGTACTCCCAGGTTAAGGTTAATAAGTGAGTAAGGTATTGGAAGTGGGGCTCACATGGTCAGTGCTAGTGTTAGTGCTAGTGTTGGTGCCACTGTAAATAGTAGTTTTGATGATGTTAGTGGGCGGAGAGGTTCTTTAGTGAACAATTTTACAGCATCTGCGAATGGTTGCAGCAAACCGTGTGGACCTACGATGTTTGGTCCTTTACGTAGTTGCATGTATCCTAAAGTTTTCCGTTCAATTAGTGTTAGGAATGCTATTGCTAAAAGGATTGGAACGATCAGGCATGCAATATTAATTATAAACATGTGTTAAGAAGAGGAGTTGAACCTCTGGGAATAAAGGTTTAAGTTTTATGCATTTACCGGGCTCTGCCACCTTAACAAACCCTTGTATCGGGTTGATTTTTGCTTGGTTAACTAGGTTTAGATAATTTCATCTATTTTGTCCTAAGGCTCTTGGTTCAAGTTGGCCCCGTCTCTCTGGTCCTTTCATACTGGGAGAGATAAGCATATAGATAGAAACCGACCTGGATTGCTCCGGTCTGAACTCAGATCATGTAGGACTTGAATCGTTGAACAAACGAACCAATAATAGCTGTTGCGCCATTTGGATGTCCTGATCCAACATCGAGGTCATAAACCCTATTGTCGATATGAACTCTAAAATAGGATTGCGCTGTTATCCCTGGGGTAACTTGTTCCGTTGATCAATTTCTTGGATCAATTGATGATGAATTACTAACTTGACTTGTTAGGTCTGGTTATAAATCATTCGGAGGATTTTTTTTACTCAGTCCTTTGATGCTGAATCTCAGCTCATTCCAGGATCTCTGTCCCACATTGCCAGGAAGGTCCACACCCCTGGGAGTCATGTCCCATGCACAGAGGGGGAGGGTGGTGAGACTGTTCATCATGTTGGCTGGAGGGAGAGGCCACATCTGAGCAACAAAAGAGGCTCTCTTGGGGGTGACTCTTAGGCCTAAATTTTAAGTAGACTTGACCTATCCTTTGTGGGGTTAAGTTTCATATGAAAAAAACCCAAAACTAGGGGCTCAGACTATAGCTTTGGTTGTCCACACTGCTTGTGAGAATATCAAGAATTCAACTTGGGGAAGTTGAATTTCTCCCTGCTCTCACCATTTCCTGAAGTGGGCCTTGCAAATACTTTTCCAGTCACTGATCAAATCATTCTGGGATTCATTGGGGCATCACTCTGGGCAAACCAACAAAATCTCATGTGCTACCTGAGATTCCAAGTACTTTTGACATTCAATTAAACTATCTACATGAGTTATATTAGGAAATGCTCTAGTCAAAATCTAAATTTGTAACAAATAAATATTTTTTGCTTTAGTCTCACACATAAGGTGACATTTTAAAATATTAATTACCATCTATTTTCAGCACCCTGCAATAATGACATTCCTTTGTTCTTCCTCATGCAAAAGCATTTTTAAAATTTGCACACTGTACATTTCACTCTTATTATACACTCTAGGCATTCCTAAATTATACCATCTCGATCTTTAACATCTATCTTTCTTTCTGATTTCATTTATGTCCCCAGCCCTCCTCCCTCTATCATTCTCACATGCACCTTCATTCAGTATTTTAACATAATTACATTACAGTTAGGTAGTATTGTGCTGTCCATTTCTGAGTTTTTGTATCCAGTCCTGTTGTACAGTCTGTATCCCTTCAGCTCCAATTACCCACTATTTTACCCTATTTCTATCTCCTGATGGTCTCTGTTACCAACACATATTCCAAGTTTATTCACTAATGTCAGTTCATATCAGTGAGACCATACGGTGTTTGTCCTTTATTTTTTGGCTAGTCTCACTCAGCATAATGTTCTCAAGGTCCATCCATGTTGTTACATACTTCATAAGTTTATTCTGTCTTAAAGTTGCATAATACTCCATCATATATATATACCACAGTTTGTTTAGCCACTCATCTGTTGATGGACATTTTGGCTGTTTCCATCTCCTTGCAATTGTAAATAATGCTGCTATAAACATTGGTGTGCAAATGTCCATTTGTATCTTTGCCCTTAAGTCCTCTGAGTAGATACCTAGCAATGGTATTGCTAGGTTATATGGCAATTCTATATTCATCTTTTTGAGGAACCGCCAAACTGCCTTCCACAGTGGGTGCACCATTTGACATTCCCACCAACAGTGGATGAGTGTGCCTCTTTCTCCACATCCTCTCCAGCACTTGTCATTTTCTGTTTTGTTGATAATGGCCATTCTGGTGGGTGTGAGATGATATCTCATTGTGGTTTTGATTTGCATTTCTCTAATGGCCAGGGACATTGAGCATCTCTTCATGTGCCTTTTGGCCATTTGTATTTCCTCTTCTGAGAGGTGTCTGTTCAAGTCTTTTTCCCATTTTGTAATTGGATTAGCTGTCTTTTTGTTGTTGAGTTGAACAATCTCTTTATAAATTCTGGATACTAGACCTTTATCTGATATGTCGTTTCCAAATATTGTCTCCCATTGTGTAGGCTGTCTTTCTACTTTCTTGATGAAGTTCTTTGATGCACAAAAGTGTTTAATTTTGAGGAGCTCCCATTTATTTATTTCTTTCTTCAGTACTCTTGCTTTAGGTGGAAGGTCCATAAAACCGCCTCCAATGATAAGATTTATAAGATATCTCCCTACATTTTCCTCTAACTGTTTTATGGTCTTAGATCTAATGTTTAGATCTTTGATCCATTTTGAGTTAACTTTTGTATAGGGTGTGAGATACGGGTTCTCTTTCATTCCTTTGTATATGGATATCCAGTTCTCTAGGCACCATTTATTGAAGAGACTGTTCTGTCCCAAATGAGTTGGCTTGACTGCCTTATCAAAGATCAAATGTCCATAGATGAGAGGGTCTATATCTGAGCACTCTATTCTATTCCATTGGTCGATATATCTATCTTTATGCCAGTACCATGCTGTTTTGACCACTGTGGCTTCATAATATGCCTTAAAGTCAGGCAGCGTGAGACGCCCAGCTTCGTTTTTTCCCTCAAGATACTTTTAGCAATTCAGGGCACCCTGCTCTTCCAGATAAATTTGCTTATTGGCTTTTCTAATTCTGAAAAGTAAGTTGTTGGGATTTTGATTGGTATTGCATTGAATCTGTAAATCAATTTAGGTAGAATTGACATCTTCACTATATTTAGTATTCCAATCCATGAAAATGGTATGCCCTTCCATCTATTTAGGTCTTCTGTGATTTCTTTTAACAGTTTCTTGCAGTTTTCTTTGTATAGGTCTTTTGTCTCTTTAGTTAAATTTATTCCCAAGTATTTTATTCTGCAATTGTAAATGGAATTTGTTTCTTGAATTCCCCCTCAGCTTGTTCATTTCTAGTGTATAGAAACACTACAGATTTTTGAATGTTGATCTTGTAACCTGCCACTTTGCTGCACTTGTTTATTAGCTCTAGTAGTTTTGCTGTGGATTTCTCAGCGTTTTCGACGTATAGTATCATATCATCTGCAAACTGAGAGTTTTACTTCTTCCTTTCCAATTTTGATGCCTTGTATTTCTTCTTCTTGTCTAATTGCTCTGGCTAGAACTTCCAACACGATGTTGAATAACAGTGGTGATAGTGGACATCCTTGTCTTGTTTCTGATCATAGGGGGAAAGTTTTCAGTTTTTCCCCATTGAGGATGATATTAGCTGTGGGTTTTTCATATATTCCCTCTATCATTTTAAGGAAGTTCCCTTGTATTCCTATCCTTCGAAGTGTTTTCAACAGGAAAGGATGTTGAATCTTGTCAAATGCCTTCTCTGCATCAATTGAGATGATCATGTGATTTTTCTGCTTTGATTTGTTGATATGGTGTATTACATTAATTGATTTTCTTATGTTGAACCATCCTTGCATACCTGGGATGAATCCTACTTGGTCATGATGTATAATTCTTTTAATGTGTTGCTGGATTCGATTTGCTAGAATTTTGTTGAGGATTTTTGCATCTATATTCATTACAGATTGGTCTGTAGTTTTCTTTTTTTGTAATATCTTTACCTGGTTTTGGTATGAGGGCAATGTTGGTTTCATAGAATGAATTAGGTAGCTTTCCCTCCTCTTCAATTTTTTTGAAAAGTTTGCACAGGATTGGTACTAATTCTTTCTGGAATGTTGGTAGAATTCACATGTGAAGCCGTCTGGTCCTGGACTTTTCTTTTTGGGAAGCTTTTTAATGACTGATTCTATTTCTTTACTTGTGATTGCTTTGTTGAGGTCATCTATTTCTTCTTGAGTCAAAGTTGGTTGTTCATGCCTTTCTAGGAACTTGTCCATTTCATCTACATTGTTGTATTTATTAGCATAAAGTTGTTCATAGCATGCTGTTATTACCTCCTTTATTTCTGTGACATGAGTGGTTATATGTCCTCTTCCATTTCTGATCTTATTTATTTGCATCCTCTCTCTTCTTCTTTTTGTCAATCTTGCTAAGGGCCCATCAATCTTATTCAGTTTCTCATAGAACCAACTTCTGGTTTTATTGATTTTCTCTATTGTTTTCATGTTCTCAGTTTCATTTATTTCTGCTCTAATCTTTGTTATTTCTTTCCTTTTGCTTGTTTGGGGTTAGTTTGCTGTTCTTTCTCCAGTTCTTCCAAGTGGACAGTTAATTCCCGAATTTTTGCCCTTTCTTCTTTTTTGATATAGGCATTTAGGGCAATAAATTTCCCTCTTAGCACTGCCTTTCCTGTGTCCCATAAGTTTTAATATGTTGTGTTTTCATTTTCATTCGCCTCGAGATATTTACTGATTTCTCTTGTAATTTCTTCCTTGACCCACTCGTTGTTTAAGAGTGTGTTGTTGAGCCTCCACGTATTTGTGAATTTTCTGGCACTCTGCCTATTATTGATTTCCAATTTCTTTCCTTTATGATCTGAGAAAGTGTTGTATATGATTTCAATCTTTTTTAATTTGTTGAGACTTGCTTTGTGACCCAGCATATGGTCTATCTTTGAAAATGACCCATGAGCACTTGAGAAAAAGGTGTATCCTGCTGTTGTGGGGTGTAATGTCCTATAAATGTCTGTTAAGTCTAGCTCATTTATTGTAATATTCAAATTCTCTGTTTCTTTATTGATCCTCTGTCTTGATGTTCTGTCCATTGATGAGAGTGCAGAATTAAAGTCTCCAACTATTATGGTAGATGTGTCTATTTCCCTCTTCAGTGTTTGCAATGTTTGCCTCATGTATTTTGGGGCATTCTGGTTTGGTGCATAAATATTTATGATTGTTATGTCTTTTTGTTGAATTGTCCTTTTATTAGTACATAGTATCCTTCTTTGTCTCTTTTAACTGTTTTACATTTGAAGTTTAAATTGTTGGACATTAGTATAGCTACGCCTGCCCTTTTCTGGTTGTTATTTGCATGTAATATCTTTTCCCAACCTTTCACTTTCAACCTATGTTTATCTTTGGGTCTAAGATGTGTTTCCTGTAGATAGCATATAGAGGGATCCTGTTTTTTAATCCATTCTGCCAGTCTATGTCTTTTGATTGGGGAGTTCAATCCATTAACATTTGGTGTTATTACTGTTTAGGTGTACTTTCCTCTACCATTTGCCTTTTGTATTTTATATGTCATATCTAATTTTCCTTCTTTCTACACTCTTCTCCACACATCTCTCTTCTGTCTTTTCATATCTGTCTCTAGTGCTCCCTTTAGTATTTCTTGCATAACCAGTCTCTTGGTCACAAATTCTCTCAGTGACTTTTTGTCTGAGAATGTTTTAATTTCTCCCTCATTTTTGAAGGACAATTTTGCTGGGTATAGAATTCTTGGTTGGCAGTTTTTCTCTTTTAGTAATTTAAATATATCATCCCACTGTCTTCTCACCTCCATGGTTTCTGCTGAGAAATCTACACATAGTCTTATTGGGTTTCCCTTGTATGTGATGGATTGCTTTTCTCTTGCTGCTTTCAAGATCCTCTCTTTCTGTTTGACTTCTGACATTCTGACTAGTAAGTGTCTTGGAGAACTTCTATTTGGATC
This sequence comes from Tamandua tetradactyla, assembly GCF_023851605.1. Lineage (NCBI taxonomy): Eukaryota > Metazoa > Chordata > Mammalia > Pilosa > Myrmecophagidae > Tamandua > Tamandua tetradactyla. The sequence continues at coordinate 39,163,133 of NC_135346.1, read as the reverse complement.
TATTCTCTTTGGGGTGCACTGCACTTCTTGGATCTGTAATGTTAGGTCTTTCATAAGAGTTGGGAAATTTTCAGTGATAATTTCTTCCATTCATTTTTCTCCTCCTTTCCCCTTCTTTTCTCCTTTCAGGACACCCACAACACGTATATTTGTGTGCTTCATATTATCATTCAATTCCCTGAGTCCCTGCTCAAATGTTTCCATTCTTTTCCCTATAGTTTCTGCTTCTTTTTGGATTTCAGATGTTCCATCCTCCAGTTCACTAATCCTATCTTCTGTCTCTTGAAGTCTACCATTGTAGGTTTCCATTGCTTTTTCATCTCTTCTACTGTATCTTTTATTCCCATAAGTTCTGTGATTTGTTTTTTCAGACTTTTCATTTCTTCTTTTTGTTCATTCCTTGCCTTCTTCATGTCCTCCCTCAATTCATTGATTTGATTTTTGTTGAAGTTTTCCATTTCTGTTCATATATTCAGAATTAGTTGTTTCAGCTCCTGTATCTCATTTGAACTATTGGTTTGTTCCTTTGACTGGGCCATATCTTCAATTTTCCTGGTGTGATTTGTTATTTTTTTGCTGGCGTCTAGACATTTAATTACCTTAATTAGTTTATTCTGGAGATTGCTTTCACTTATCTTACCTAGGGTTTTCTTGCTAGATGAGTTTGTTGTCTATCTGTTCTTTGACCATCAGTTCAGCTTTTTCTGGGCCTCTAGGTTAAGTTTTGTTTATCAGAGGGTAATTTTTCAGTTCTTGTTTTCTTGTTTCTTGTCCTGTTTGTAAGGTGCCTTTTCCCTCCCCACTCTTAGGAGGGTCTACATAGGTAGTACAGACTCCAGCCAGGTTTTCCCGAACTAAACTGGCTTCCTATCAGGGGGAAGGAGTCACCTGCATCAGTTTTCCCTGAGGGTGAGACCCAGCAGGTTGAAAGACTTTCCTGTGAAGTCTCTGGGCTCTGTTTTTCTTATCCTGCCTGGTATGTGGTGCTTGTCTGTCTGCGGGTCCCACCAGCAAAAGATGTTGTGGCTCCTTTAACTTTGGAAGGCTCTCCCTGCTGGGGGCATGGTGGAGACAGAGGAGCGTTGTAGGCTGGTTTTAATGGCTTCAAATTGCAAAGCCCTGGGGTCCGAATTCCTTGAGAGAGGGATTCCACCTAAGTTGGGCTTCACCCCTCCCCTGGGGAAGGTACAGGTGGGAGATAGCCCTGAAAGCAGTCTGTTTCTGCCTATACCTGGGGCAGTTGCAGCCCAAGTAGCCCCACCGCTGAATCCAGAGGCAGCCAAGCCTCCATAGAAACAGCCACAAAAACCTCTGTTTAGTCCCCTTTCATCTTTTTTTGGTTAGCCCAATAAGCGACCTCTGCCTTGACCAGTTTTGCCTGAGCTGGGGGCCTATTTTTAGTAGTCAGAATTTGTTTATTAATGCCACAATTGGTGTTTGGTTGGACTCAGTCCCTGCTACTGTTAGAGTCTCTTTCCTTTCCCTCTGGGAAGCTGCCTGTGGGGGAGGGGCACCGGGTGCCGGCTGCCGCAGCTTGGGGAACTCACGGTTCCAGAGACTCACAGCCAGTCCAGCTGGTCCAGACTGGTGTACGCTGTGTGTCTGGTCACTCTCATGGCTCCAGGAGCTGTTCTGTACTGTTTCTGGTTATTTAGTAGTTGTTCTGGAGGATGAACTAAAACACGCACATTGCTAAGCCACCATCTTGGCCTCCATCCTGTCTATTTCTTCTTGAGTCAAAGTTGGTTGTTTATGCCTTTCCAGGAAGTTGTCTATTTCATCTACATTGTTGTATTTATTAGCATAAAGTTGTTCATAGTATCCTGTTATTACCTCCTTTATTTCTGTGAGGTCAATGGTTATGTCTCCTCTTCCATTTCTGGTCTTATTTATTTGTGTCCTCTCTCTTCTTCTTTTTGTCAATCTAGCTAAGGGCCCATCAATCTTGTTGATTTTCTCATAGAACCAACTTCTGGTCTTATTTATTTTCTCTATTGCTTTCATGTTCTCAATTTCATTTATTTCTGCTCTAATCTTTGTTATTTCTTTCCTTTTGCTTGCTTTGGGGTTAGTTTGTTGTTCTCTCTCCAGTTCTTCCAAGTGGACAGTTAATTCCTGAATTTTTGCCTTTTCTTCTTTTCTGATATAGGCACTTAGGGCAATAAATTTCCCTCTTAGCACTGCCTTTGCTTCGTCTCATAGGTTTTGATATGTTGTGTTTTCATTTTCATTCGCCTCGAGATATTTACTGATTTCTCTTGTAATTTCTTCCTTGACCCACTCATTGTTTAAGAGTGTGTTGTTGAGCCCCCACGTATTTGTGAATTTTCTGGCACTCCGTCTGTTATTGATTTCCAACTTCATTCCTTTATGATCTGAGAAAGTGTTTTGCATGATTTCAATCTTTTTAAATTTATTGGCACTTGCTTTGTGACCCAGCATATGGTCTATCTTTGAGAATGATCCATGAGCACTTAAGAAAAAGGTGTATCCTGCTGTTGTGGGTTGTAATGTTCTATAAATGTCTGTTAAGTCTAGCTCTTTTATTCAAATTCTCTGTTTCATTATTGATCCTCTGTCTAAATGTTCTGTCCATTAATGAGAGTGGTAAATTGAAGTCTCCAACTATTATGGTAGATGTGCCTATTTCTCTCTTCAGTGTTTGCCTCATGTATTTTGGAGTATTCTGGCTTGGTGCATAAATATTTATGATTGTTATGTCTTCCTGTTGAATTGTTCCTTTTATTAATACATAGTGTCCTTCTTTGTCTCTTTTAACTGTTTTACATTGAAATCTAATTTGTTGGATATAGTATAGCTACTCCCGCTCTTTTCTGATTGTTATTTGCATGGAATATCTTTTCCCAACCTTTCAATTTCAACCTATGTTTATCCTTGGGTCTAAGATGTGTTTCCTGAAGACAGCATATAGATGGGTCCTGTTTTTTAATCCATTCTGCCAGTCTATATCTTCTGATTGGGGAGTTTAATCCATTAGCATTTAGTACTATTACTGCATGAGTAGTACTTTTTCTACCATTTTGCCTTTTGGGTTTTATGTCATATCTCATTTTTCTTCTTTTTACTTTTACTGATAGTCTTCATTTCTATACTGTTCTCCACACCTCTCACTCCTATCTTTTCATATCTGCCTTTAGTGCTTCCTTTAGTATTTCTTGCAGAACCAGTCTCTTGGTCACAAATTCTCTCAGTGATTTTTTTGTCTGAAAATATTTTAGTTTCTCCCTCATTTTTGGAGGACAATTTTGCTGGTTATAGAATTCTTGGTTGGCAGTTTTTCTCTTTTAGTAATTTAAATATATCATCCCACTGTCTTCTTGCCTCCATGGTTTCGGCTGAGAAATCTACGCATAGTCTTATTGGGTTTCCCTTGTATGTGATGGATTGCTTTTCTCTTGCTGCTTTCAAGATTCTCTCTTTCTCTTTGACATCTGACAATTTGATTAGTAAGTATCTTGGAGTACATCTATTTGGATCTATTTTGTTTGGGGTATGCTGCACTTCTTGGATCTGTAATTTTAAGTCTTTCATAAGAGTTGGGAAATTTTCAGTGATAGTTTCCTCCATTGGTTTTTCTCCTCCTTTTCCCTTCTTTTCTCCTTCTGGGACACCCACAACATGTATATTCATGTGCTTCATGTTGTCATTCACTTCCCTGAGTCCCTGCTCATATTTTTCCATTCTTTTCCCTATATTTTCTTTTGCTTGTCGGATTTCAGATGTTCCATCCTCCAGTTCACTAATCCTAATTTCTGTCTCTTCAGATGACATTGTAGTCCATTGTTTTTTTCATCTCTTTTACTGTGCCTTTCATTCCCATAAGTTTTGTGACTTCTGATTTCTTCATTTTGTTCATTCCTTGCCTTCTTTATACCCTCTCTCAATTCATTGGTTTGATTTTTGATGAGGTTTTTCCATGTCTGTTCAAACATTCTGAATTAATTGTTTTAACACCTGTATCTCATTTGAATTGTTGGTTTGTTCCTTTCACTGGGCCATACCTTCAATTTCCCTAGTGTGATTTGTTATTTTTTCCTGGCATCTAGGCATTCAATTGCCTTAATTAGTTTATTCTGGAGATTTTTTTCACTTCTTTTACCTAGGATTTTCTTGCTGAATGACTTTGTTGTCTATCTGTTCTTTGACATTCAGTTCAGCTTATTCTGGACCATTAACTTAGGTTTTGTTTAACAGAGCAGAATTTTTCTTTTTTTCTTGTTTCTTGCCTTGCCTGTATGGTGCCTTTCCCCTCTCACCCTTAGGAGGGTCTACTTAGGTATTATAGACCCCAGCCAGATTTTCCCAGACCAAACTGGCCTCCTGGTAGGAGGAAAGAGTCATCTGCATCAGTTTTCCCTGAGGGTGAGACCCAGCAGGTTGAAAGAATTTCCTGTGAAGTCTCTGGACTCTGTGTTTTTCCTATGCTGCCCAGTATGTGGTGCTTTTCTGCCTGTGGGTCCCACCAGCATAAGGTGATGCAGTACCTTTAACTTCAGCAGACTCTCCCTGCTGGGGACATGGTGGAGGCAGAGGAGAGGTTGTAGGCTGGCTTTAATCACTTCAATTTTCCAAACCCTGGGGTCTGAGTTCCTTGAGGGAGGGAATCCACCTGAGCTGGGCCCCACTCCTCTGCTGGGGAAGGCACAGGCTCCAGAAAAACTCTCAAACAAGCTTGTTTCTGCCTATGCCTGGGGCAGTTGCAGCCTGAAAAGCCCTGCCACTGTATCCAAATGTAGAACAGCCTTTGTAGAAACACAGCCACAACAAAGAAAGAGAAAAATCCTTCTCCAAGGAGGGCTGCCATTCCTCAGGTTTGCCAATCAAGAGCATAAGTTGGTATGTTGGTATGTTGCTTTGTGTACCTTCAGATCCTGTGCTGGTTTAAAATGATGCATGTACCCTAGAAAATCTATGTTTTAATCAAAATCCTGTTTCATAAAGGCAGAATAATCCCTATTCAATACTGTATGTTTGAATTTGTAATTAGATCGTCTCCCTGAAGATGTGATGTAACCAGGAGTGGTTGTTTAGCTAGATTAGGTGATGACATGTCTCCACCCATTCTGGTGGGTCTTTATAAGTTTCTGGAGTCCTATAAAAGAGGAAATATTTTGGAGAATGAGGCCATTTGGAGAGAGTAGAGAATGCTGCAGCACCATGAAGCAGCCAGTGACCTTGGAGATGAAGAAGGAAAATGCCTCCTGGGGAGCTTCAAGAAACAGGAAGCCAGGAGAGAAAGCTAGCAAATGATGCCTTGCTCGCCATGTGCCCTTCTGGCTGAGAGAGAAACTGTGACTGTGTTTGCCATGTGCCTTCTCACTTGAGAGAGAAACCCTGAACTTCATCGGCCTTCTTGAACTAAGGTGTCTTTTCCTGGATGCCTTTGATTGGACATTTCTATAGACTTGTTGTAATTAGGACATTTCCTCAGGCTTAGAATTGTAAACTAGCAACTTATTAAATTCCCCTTTTTAAAAGCCATTCTGTTTGTAGTATATTGCATTCCAGCAGCTACCAAACTAGAACAGACCCTATATGCCCCCTCCTTTCCTTCAGGGCCCAGACCCTTTCAAGTATTATGTACTATCCAATCCAAAAAACCTCTGTTTCTACTTGTCTTTTTTCTTTCTCTGTCAGCCCTGCCCCCCGGCACCGGGGCAAAAATCAGTAACGATTATTTTGACGAGGTTCAGCTGAGCTGGAGGCCTATTTGTAGTAGTCAGAATTTATAAATTAATTCCACAATTGGAGCTTAATTGTGCTCAGCCCCTGCTGCTGGTTAAGTTTCTTTCATCTCCCCTCTGGGAAGTAGACTGTGGAGGAGGGGTGTCAGCCGCCATGGCTTGGGGCATTCACAGTTCTAGGTAGGTTCACAGTCAGTCCAGCTGGTTCAGACTGGAGTACGCTGTGTGTCCAGTCACTGACGTGGCCCTGGTAGTTGTTCTGTACTGTTCCTGGCTATTTAGTAGCTGCTCTGGAGGATTAACTAAATCCCACACCTCACTAAGCTGCCATCTTGGCCCTAAATTCTGAGAAAACACAAAGAAGAACTTGAAGTCTTGAAAAAAAAATGGTAGAACTTATGGGAGTGAAAGCACAAGAGAAGAGATTAAAAACACAGTGGAGACTTACAACAGCAGATGTGAAGAGGCAGAAGAAAGGGTTAGTGGGCAGGACATCTGAAACACTACAAATGAAAGAACAGATAGGGAAAAGAATGGAAAAATATGAGCAGGGTTTCAGGGAATTGAATGACAATGTGAAGTGCATGAATATACATGCTATGGGTATACCAGAAAGTGAAGATAAAGGAAAAGGGACAGAAAGAATAATGCAGGAAATAATCACTGAAAATTTCCCAACTCTTATTAAAGTCATTAAGTTGCAGGTCTAAGAAGCACAGCATACCCCAAACAGAATAGCTCCACATAAACCTACTCCAAGACACCTACTAATCAGATTCTCCAATGTCAAAGACAAAGATAATTCTGAAAGCAACAAGAGAAAAGTGATCCATCGCATACAAAGTACGCTTGATAAGACAATGTGGGTACTTTAGTTTGCAAGCTGCCAGAACACAATATACCTGAAACAAAATGGCTTTTAAAAAGAGGAATTTATTAAGTTCCAAGTTTATCATTCTAAGGCTGTTGAAAGTGTCCAAATTAAGGCAAGGCTATGAAAATCTCCAAATTAAGGCATCCAGGGGAAGATACCCTGATTAAAGAAGGACATTGAGCTTCAAGGTTTCTCTCTCAGCTGGAAAGGCACATGGCAATGTCTGCTAGCTTTCTCTCCAGGAATCTTCAATGGCTTCCATTCTGTTGGCCCTGTTGGTTCTGGTGGCTCTAAAGCTTTTTAAAAAATGGTTCCCCCTTAAAAAGCTCCAATAAGCAACACCCCCCCCCCTTGAATGGGTGTAGACACATCTCCATAGAAACCATCTAATCAAAAGTTACCACCTATAATCGAGTGGGTCACACCTCCATGGAAACAATCAGAAAAGTCCCGTCCAGCAATATTGAATGAGGATTAAAATACATAACTTTTCTGAGGTATGTAATGGCTTTAAACCAGCACAGTGGATATATCTCAGCAGAAACCATGGAGGCAAGAAGAAGAGAGGAGTCTGGAGATTAGTGTAGAAATGAAGACTATGTGTAAGAGTAAAAAGAGAGAAAAGGGTGCACAGGAAAGACATGATAGACACAAGCATAGCTCTCATACATGCATCTGCAGTACCCTCGGGCAATCTCAGCTGGTAGAGCCAGTCACTGGCCCAGACTGGGGCACAGAGGGACCCCCAGAAGGTGACAGCTGCCTGCACATATCAGGTTCATCAAGGTGGTGGGGTGAGTTTTTCAGGACTCTATTCTCCCAGAAGAAGTTTTATACAACAAACGAGCTGACAGAATGATCTTTTTCAAAGCTTCAGAAGAGACTTAAAAGGTTACAGCAACATGGAAAGCACTCAGCCAAGGAAAAGGCAACTTCAAAATGCTTTTTGCACCTTGCTTGTCTGGTTGTGAGTGGAAATCCAAAGGAAAACAGTTGTCAACTGAGCTATTGACACTGCAAACATGGCAGATTTCTCACACAAAAGAATTCCTTTCAATGTAAATATTAGCAAGAAGATTTCACTCTCAGATCCATAGTGACTCAACATGCATCAATTCTTATGAAAAAAAACATATTTAAGCAAACACTTTGATAACATCTCATAGAGAAGTCATCTTTTAATTAACATAAACAGATTTACACTAGAAATAAATTATATGAATGCCATTGATGTGCTAAAGCCCTTATTAACAGCTCTGGCCATAGACAATACAATGAAACTTAAATTGGTGAAAAAACATTTAAATACTTTCTATGTGAGAAAACATTCTTTCGGTTTTTTGATCTTAGACAAAATGAGAGAACTCGTACTGGAGAGAAGCCCTATGAATGTAATCTATGTGGAGAAGCCTTCAGTCAATCTTCTAATCTTCAACAACATGAGAGAACTCACACTGGAGGAAAAAACCTATGAATGCCATACATGTAGGAAAGTCTTCATTCATTTTTCCACCATCAGACAACATGAGAAGACCCACACTGGAGGGAAACCCCATGAATGCCATCTATGTGTGAATGCCTTCAGCTAATATTCTCATCTTAGGCAACATGAGAGAGCACAGAGTAGAAAAAAACCACAATGAATGTCATCTATGTGGGAAAGCCTCCATTCATTATTCTGCCCTCAGATGACATGAGAGAATGTACACTGGAGACAAACACCATGAATGCCATCTATGTGAGAAAGATTTTGCTTATAGTTCTGCCCTCAGTCAACATGAGTGATGCATGTTGAATGCATGATGAATGCACAACGGACAGAAGTAATAAGAGTGTCATCTGTATGGGAAAACATTAATTCTTCTATCCTAAAACAACATGAAATTATTCAAAATGGAAAAGAAACCTATGAATGTCATCAGTGTGGGAAAGCCTTCAGTCAATATTCTAATCTTAGATTAACTGAGAGAACTCATGCTACACATTTTGAATAGGAAAGAGGTTTCAACCACAGTTTTAACCTTTAAACACACCAGAGAACTCACATATTGAAGAAACACTATGTTTGTAAACAAGAAGAAACACCACATTTGTAAACAATGTGCTGGTGCCTTTAGTCATCAGTACTATTTCAGTTACCATAAGGTAATGTATACAGTAGAGAATCCCTATGAATGTCATCTATATAGCAAAGTCCTAAGTAGTTGGTGTGATGATATACCATATGAGAAAACTCACAATATGAATCTTTTGGAAGTTGAAAGTCCTAATCTACCACTCCAGTTCGTAAACAAGCCAGATAAATTACATTACATGTGAGGGATTCTATGTCTGTATTCAATGTGGGAGTACCATAATTTATAAATGTATCCTTTAAATAAAATAAATGGACTCCATTTTAAAAAGAGAGAGAGAAAAAAATAAGATACATCAGAATAAATTCATAACACATGCAACAAAGTGAATGAAACCTTGAGGATATTATGTTAAATTATCTAGAAACAAAAGGACAAATACTAATATGAACTAACATTAATGAGCAAACTTTGAGAGTTAAAGTTGAGAACACAGGTTAACAGGGGATAGAAAAGGGGTAGAGATTGGGCATTTGATGCTGAAGGAGTACAGAATGTTCAACAGATTTTATTAATAAAGATTCAGAAATGGACAGTACAATACTCTCTGATGGTAGTACAATAATCTAAGTACACTGACCAAGGCTGAGTTTGAGTACAGTTGAAGGAGGAGGGTTGGGGCATGTATGACATCAGAAGGAAAAGTAGAGGATAAAGACTGGGACTGTATAACTTAGCAAAACCTAGAGCAGACAATGATGGTGACTAAATGTACAAATACAAGAACATTTTTACGTGCAGGAGAACAAATGAATGTTAACAGCGCAAGGTATTGAAAACAGGATGTATATGGAAAAAATACAACTAATGCAAGCTAGGGTCTATAGTTAACAGTAACATTGTAATATGCTTGCACTAAATGTAACAAGGCAATGTGCCAAAGATAAATGTCAATGAGGGGGTTATAATGGAGGGGTATGGGATTCTTAATGTTGTTGTTTCTCCTTTTCATTTTATTTTTTAAATTTTTTATTCTTCACTTTCTTTTCCTCCTCTTCTTTCTTTGCAGAAGAAATAGAAATTATCCTCATACAGATTGTGGTGGTGAATACATAACTATTATTATACCAGGAATCATTGATTGTTTACTTAGGATAGATTAAATGGCATGTGAATAAAGCTGTTTAAAAATAAACAGAAAGATACAAGTGTTGGCCTGATAAATACAGGTGGCTGAAGGACGCACTGATGGAGAAGTAGATTGGTGAACGATGGTATATATTTATGAATAAAGGTTGTGCTGCTACAAAAAAGGAGCAAAGTCGTGATGCATGCAATGATGTGATTGAACATGTGGGACATTTGGTGAGACAAAATAAGCCAGAAACAAAAGAACAACAATGGTATGGTATCCTTTAGAAAATGCTTACAAGGAAATAGGGGCCTAGATTGTAAGCTTTTATAGTAGCCACATTAAGTCCGGAGTGGTAATTATTATTACCTAATATTGAGATAAGAACAAATCCAATCAGGTTGGGGTTAAAGTAACTCAGAGCACATGGGTAAGGAAGACAGTGTCTATATTTTAGAACCAGACATACTCTTTGTGACCACAGGAAGAAAGGTTTATTTGAGCTGGAACTGAAATTTTCAGCAGTGCATAATCTAACTCAACCTATCTGGATAGCTCACTTGAACAACTGAAACACAGGGAGCCCAGAATAAGAAAGAGGTCCTTTAATCCCATATAGATTAATGTAATGCCTGGATACATCCTAGAGTATATTAAGCAGATAATCAAAAAGTATTGGCAATGTCCCTTGAGGGATGGGAGAAAAAGTATGGAACTATTAAACTTTACCATCAAGGAATTCCCTGATACTGTGTCAAGCTTTAGGGACACCCAAATCAATAGGCCATGCCCTCAATCCAAAGCCTTGCTCTTGTGAAGCTTATGTAGGTAGTGGAGAAGCTTAGACTACCTACAGGCATGCCTAAGAGTTACTCTGGAGGACCTCTGTTGTTGCTCAGATGCGGCCTCAGTCTTTATAAGCTCAACTCTGCAAGTGAAATCATTGCCCTCCCCCCTATGCAGGACATAACATCCAGGGGTAAAAGTCTCCCTAGCGATGTGGGAGATAACGCTCAGGGATGAATCTGGCCCTGATACCATGGAATCAACAATTCCATCCTGACCAAAAGGGATTAAAGAAATATAACTAATAAAGTAACCGTGGCAGAGAGAGTTCAAATAGAGTCGAGAGGCTACTCTGGAGATTTCTCTTATGCAAGCTGCAGTTAGACATTGCTACCTATCATAATCTGCCAAACCTGAAACAGGACCATTCCAGTCAATACTAAAAAACACCTAGGACAATACATAAGATTCTACAAGGGCTCCATGCACTAGAGTAACTTTCCCGAAACCTACAACCTCCAGATGGGTCCCTGGACCAGATAAGTCCTGTAACCTAGAGGGCCCAGCCTCTCTAGGACATCAGATAGTTCCATCTCCCTACCCCAGATTAGTGACAGACCCTTCCGACATGAAAAAGTTAGAATGGCCATATCCCAAACACACCTAAAGAGAGGGATGGAAAGATCAAAGGTGATGGTGGAATTATACAGAGAAGATAGGATTTAACAAATGAATATGAATGCTGAATCATTAAATTGATATCTCTTAGTCGCCAGTGTCTTAGAGCAGCTAGAAGTAAAAACCTAAAATTGTGAAATTGTAACCCATGTCAAACTCTGAAATATATTCTGCAACCAATTGTGGTGCTGTGCTTTGAAATTTATAGTTTTATATATATTTTATTTTTCACACACACACACACACAAAAAGCCTATTGTGACAATAAAAAAATAGTTAAGCCTTCTAGTCTCCTATATTCTGGAGTAGCTAGCAGGAAAAATCTGAGAGGATTGTATCGTAGCCCATGACAAACTCTGGGATCTGTCTTGTAACTATTTGTTGAAGAGTGCTTTGAAAACTATTGCTTTTCCATTTCTTTGCTTTGAATATATGTTATACAATAAAGAAGTTAAAAAAAAAAAAGATACAAGTGTTGGAGAAAATGTGGAGAGGAGATGTACGTATTTGCTGTTGATAAGGAAGTAGAATGGTGCAGCCCCTCTGGAGGAGAGTGTGGTGCTTTCACCGGAAGCTAAGCATAGGGTTGTCATATGACCCTGCAGTCCCATTATTAGGTATATATTTGGAAAATTTAAAAGCAGGGACACAAATGGACATTTGCACACTGGTGTTTACAGTGGCAGTCTTCATGATTTGCAACAGATGGCAGTGGCCGAAGGGTACATCGACTGAAGAACAGGAGGGTGAACTGTGGTTTACACAGATAATGGAATATTGAGCAACTGCAAGAAGGAGGGACATTTTGAGGCATACAAATCATTGAATGAATCTGGAGGACAGTATGTTGAGTGAAATAAGATAGAACCAAAAGACAGATATTATAGTGTCTCACTAATACGGACTAGCTATAATGTGCAAAATCTGAGAATTGAATTTAAGAGCATAGCTTATCAGAAGAAGGTCTATTGTAAAGTTTCCTAGATTGTAAGCTCTTACAGCAGTCACATCTATTCCTGAGTTCTAACTGTTGTATCTAAATTCTGAGGTGTCAAGCTCTTTGTGTATAACCTGGTCATTCCCTGGAATTCTGGGTATTTGTGTGACACTTGAGACTCAGAGCTAGAATGCTACAGCTGTGAAAGTCAGCATCATCCCATACAGCAACTAATTTAAAAGCTAACAAAGATATCAAACTTCAATTAGAGCTATGAACTGATGCTGATCTGGTTTGAATTAAGGTAAATCAGACTAAATGGTAAAGGATGATATTGACTATAGTTTCATGCAGACTTGAGGTTTGAAAATAAAGAAGAAAGGGTTTATTTGGTACAAAATTTATACCCTCCATAGCATACTATCTAATTAAACTTGTATGGTCAGTTATTCAAACACCATGATTACAGGGAACCTTAATTAGTGCATGATATCTTGTTAGTTTGTACAGGTTAGTGTTATGCCCTGATGTATCTCAGAGTAATATGAGCAGGAGATAAAAAGGGATTTGCAGGGTCCCCTTGAAGGACTGGGAGAAAATGTGGAAATATTAAACTTCCCCACCTGGGGAAGACCTGATATTCTCATAAGCATTGGGAACTCCCAATTTAATAGGCTAAGCCCTCAATCTTGGGGCTTACCGTTATGAAACATTCCTGCAAAGGAGAAACTAAGACTACTTATAATTACATCTAAAAGTCATCTCCAGAGAAACTCTTTTGTTGCTGAGATGTGGCCTCTCTCTAAACTGACTTGGCAGGTGAATTTGCTGCACTCCCCCCTTACATGGGACGTGACTCCCAGCGGTATATATCTCCATAGCAATGTGGGACCTGTCTCCTGGGGATGAGCCTGGCCCTAGCATTGTAGGATTGAGAAAGATTTCTTGACCAAAAGGGGGAAGAAAAATGATACCAAAAGAAACAAGTTTCAGTGGCTGAAAGATTTCAAATAGGGTATAGAGATCATTCTGGAAGTTATTCTCATGCATTATATAGATATCCCTTTTCAGTTTTTGGTGTATATCTTTATATCTTTCAAAAACTACCCAGTTAGTGGAACTTTTAAGAATTTGAACTGATTTCCCACTACCTAAACAAAGTGGATGACACGATTTTTGGTTTTTCCCCCAAGAAAATGGAAATCAGACCCAGTGTTTTGCATTATCAAGATTATCAGCCATTGAGTTGAGGAATCACCAATAAACACACTGGACTTTAAATTTCTCTAAAAGGGACTTTCTGTGAGGATCCACTGAGTCAGTAACTGCAAAGGACTCTTTCTTTATGTAAAGGGAGGAGAGCAATAAGGAAACAGCTATCCTGTAGCAATTCAGTTTGGAGATTTATACTGAAGAGAAATAAACAGATAAAATAACACATACTCTGAACTTACTTTGTGGCATGGCTCATGTTGGTGCTTTCATATGATAACTTACTCAATCTTCACAACTATCTGATTAATAAAAATTGCCTGTGATGTATACATCATTATATCAGTTTTACCAATGAAGAAAATGAGGCTAAAAGGAATTAATTTCTAAAAAGCAAAGCCAAAATTTGGAATCTCATTCCTATTTTATTGCTCTAGGCTAACCCCTCCACCTTTTTTTCTCATGGGCAGGCACCGGGAGTCAAATCCAGGTCTCTGGCATGGCAGGCGAGAACTCTGCCCACTGAGCCACTGTGGCCTGCCCCTTGCTATATTGTTTATCTTCAAATATAAATGGAGGGTGCATGGATGGTTCAGTGGCAGAATGCTCACCTTCCATGCAGGAAACTCAGGTTTGATTCCCACACCATGCACCCAGAAAAAAAAAAAACATTTTAAATTTAAATGGAATAGTATTTGCCTATGGCAGGGGTGTGTGGAAATAGGAGGAATGGGGGTTAACTACTGAAGGGTATGTGGTTTCTTTCAGGGGTGATGAAAATGTTCTAAAATTGATTGTGGTGATGGTTGGGCAACTCTGAATATACTAGAAACCACTGAATTGTATACTTCATGTGGGTGAATTGGATAGTACATGAATTATATCTCAATAAAGCTATTCTAAAAAGTTTTACATGGAAGACTTCTCCCACACCACTATACCAATGAAGCCACAAAAATCTCTGAATTTCCAGTAATCAACATATTCTAAAGTTCAAAGAGTGTGCTTTTTATCTCTTTGTAATTTTATAGAGTAAGAAAAAATAAATGGTTGTTGATAGTAATTATGAAACAGATCCAAATTTCTCCACTCCAATTGCTAGAAGAAATACTCAACTGAAGGCAGCTGAGTGGAGGTCAAAACTATAATCCCAGTTAAAAATAAATAGAAAAGTTTTCTCTAGCACAGTCCTCTCCCATTTAAAAATATCTGCCCCAATCTCCTTGCATTTTCTCTTCTTCCATCACACTACCACTACTAACAAATTCATGTGGTAAAACAATTTTATTATTCAGGGTCAAAAGTCAAAAATAATGAAAAAATTATGCTATTCTCCTGATTCTAAGATGCCACCCCTTTTAGTTGCATTATAGTTTTCATAACAGCCTTCAAATAAATAAAAATAAAACACCATATTAAGTATATATATTTTAAACTAATTGAGCATTTGAAGGATATTAAAATTGGGGAGGTAAAAAGCATCTTAAAATCAAAGAAATTTAGGTTTTAGTTTCCCTTGGCTGCTCAAGAAAATACCATGTAATGGATTGGTTTAAACAATGGGAATTTATTAGCACACAGTTTAAAGACTAAGAGAAAGTCCAAATCAAGGTGATGCTTTCTTCCCAAAGACTGGTATCCTGGGGCTGGCTGCCAGCAATCTAGTCCCGAGTTCCTCAGTCACATGGTAATGCAGATGGCGGCCTCTCCTGGCCTCTCCCTTTTCACCCAGTTCCATTGACCTTCAGCTGCTTGCTTACAGTGGCTTCCTCTATATCTGTTAGAATCATTCTACTTATAAAGGACTATAGTAATAGCATTAAGACCTCTCCTGACTGGGTTGGGCCAAACCTTAACTGAAGTAACCTCATAAAAATGTCCTATTTAGGAGATTTTGCGAAGATAGAAGAGTAGGGAAACCCAAGATTAAGTCCCTCCACCAGAACAACTATTAAAAAGGTAGGAACTGTCTGAAAGAGCTATTTAAAAACTCCAGAGTGCAGTAGAACACTGTATAGCATCCAACTAAGAACAGGAGGCAAATTATAGTAAAGACTAATAAACTGTCCTCTCTACAGGGCAGTTACCAGCACCCAGTGCCCACTTTTGCAGCAGACTGGATGGGGTATGGCTCCTGGCTAGCTCCCTAGTGACAGAAAGGGATATAAAATCCCATCTCCAAGATCAGGGGGATGGGCATGGCTGATCACTGTAATAGCTTTTGATTATTGACTTTGGATCACTGGGGATGGGTTATAAGGGTGGCCACTTTTCCAACTACCCTAGACAAAGGCAGCTGAGGAGACTTAAAGATGTTATGCTTCCTCAGAGCTGTAGGGACAGATGAAGGTCTGTTTTTGTGGAGCAGATCAAGAAAGCACAGCACTGGGGAGCCATAGAAGAACTTCCTAGCACCCGTTCTGATCGCCTTCCCAGGGCATTTTGGAGCCAGTCTCCACCTTCTTCATGGTCCCCGGCCTTGTTCTGGCTGAGAAACACTGACTTGGCAAACTTCTCTCTGGAGTCCTTCCCCACCTTGTCTCTCAGAATTTGCCCCTCAGGCAAAAGCAGTTTGAGATGACAACAAAGGCAGTGATAAGAAACTGTTGAGGCAGATATCCTAGGGCAAAGGCTTACCTGCTTTGTACACTCAGGAGAGGGAGAATGTCTGTCTTCAGTGAAATAGAGAGAACATTCAAATTCTTGAACACAGGGGAACCCCAAAGCAACTAGCAAGCACAAGCCCAAGACAAGATACAGGCCCCCCCAAAATAGAGAGAACCCTGCACTTTGCATTTGTCTTGTTCCAACCCAACTTAGTCCCAAGACCAAAGAATGCACCTAGCATGGACTATTGGTGTTCCACACAAAAGAGAAAGAGGGGAATGCCACAGGAGCAGCTTCTAGAAGTTTAAGACCACAGGGTATGACAGCAGAGTTTCAGCAGGGTCTTATGAGACTTGATTTGGGGAGAGGAATTTTAATGACATTCTTCCCCCACCCCAATGAGGGGGTGTGCTGGTTTGAAAGGAAGTATGTCCCCTAGAAAAGGCATGTTTTAATCAAAATCCCGTTTCATAAAGGTAGAATAATCCCTATTCAATACTGTATATTTGAAACTGTAATCAGATCATCTCCCTGGATGATATAATTCAGTCAAGAGTGGTTGTTAAACTGGATTAGGTGACATGTCTCCACCCATTTGGGTGGGTCTTCATAAGTTTCTGGAGTCCTGTACAAGAGGAAACATTTTGGAGAATGGAGAAGATTCAGAAATAGCAGAGCAGAACAACATAGCCATGAGAAGTAGAGTACATCAGGCAGTGACCTTTGGAGATGAAGAAGGAACATGCCTCCCGGGGGAGCTTCAGGAAACAGGAAGCCAGGAGAAGCTAGCAGATGATGCCGTGTTCACCATGTGCTTTCTCACTTGAAAGAGAAACCCTGAACTTCACTGGTCTTCTTGAACCAAGGTATCTTTCCCTGGATGCCTTTGATTGGACATTTCTATTGACTTGTTGTAATTGGGACATTTTCTCGGTCTTAGAACTGTAAATTAGCAACTTATTAAATTCCCCTTTTTAAAAGCCATTCCGTTTCTGGTATATTGCATTCCTGCAGCTAGCAAACTAGAACAGGGGGTCTGTAGACCTTTAATGTCTGTCACAGTCATGTAGACAGCTGCATTCAATGACTTGTTCTCATAATGAGGAGGATGAGGTGGTGGGCAAGCCCTTGGTCCTCAAAAGCAGACTATTCTGATAGGATGGCTAACACTCCGAAAAAACCTCTGCTATATCACCAGTTGGTTATAAAATCAAGAAACATGCATCTCAAAGAACAAATCCAAGAGTTAACATTTTTAAATATTAAAATGTACTGTGTGCAACAAACGAGTACAAGACAAAGAAAGAAGAAATGATGGGACTTCCGGAGAAGATGGCAGCTTAGTAAGGCACGCGGGTCTTAGTTCCTCCTCCAGAACAACTACTAAAGAACTACTAAAGAACTAGAAACAGTACAGAACAGCTCCTGGAGCCACGACAGAGACCAGACACACAGCATACCCCATTCTGGAATGGTTGGACCGGCTAAGAGTCTCCACTGCGGTGAGGTCCCCGAAAGGCGCGCGCTTCCCCGGGCTGTGGTGGCTGGTGGCCAGAGCTCCCTCCCTCCTTCCCGGGCTAGCTGGGAGCTCAGGATCGGGTTCCCCAAGCCGTGGCAGCTGGCGCCCCTCCCCACACGTGGCTTCCCAGGCCAGCTGGGAGCCTTGGAGCAGTGATCCCCCAACCCGCGGAGGCCGGCGACCAGAGCCCCTTCCACACACGCGGCTTCCCAGGCCGGCTGGGAGATTTGGATCAGCGGTTCCCCAAGCCACGGCGGCCGGCGACCCTCCCCCACGCGCGGCTTCCCGGGTCGGCTGGGAGCCTCAGAAAAGTGGTCCCCCAAGCCGCGGTGGCCGGTGACCACAGTCGTTTTCACACATGTGGCTTCCCGGGCCGGCTGGGAGCATCCGAACAGCAGTTCCCCAAGCCGCGGTGGCTGGCGCCCCTCCCCAACAAGCAACTTCCTAGAGGGAAAGGAAAGAGTCTCCAACAGTAGTAGAGACTGAGCCCAACCTAACACCAATAGTGGCATTAATGAACAACTTCTGAATACTAAAAATAGGCCCTCAGCTCAAGCAAAACTGATCTAGGCTGAAATCGCCAATTGGGCTAATTGAAAAAGAGGAAAGGGGGTGAAACAGAGCCTTCTGTGGCTGTTTCTATGGAGGCTTGGTCACCTCTGGACTCAGCACCAGGATTACACAGGTTGCAACTGCCCCAAATACAGAAAGAGGCTGCTTTCAGGGCTCTCTACCAACTGAATCATCCCCGCGGGAGGGGTGAAACACAACTCAAGTGGATTACCTCTCTCAAGGAACTCAGATCCCAGGACTTCACAACTTGAAGCCATTAAAACCAACCTACAACCTTTCCTCTGTCTCCACCACACACCCAGCAGCGAGAGTCTTCCAAAGTTAAAGGACCCACAACATCTTTTGCTGGTGGGACCCGCAGACAGACAAGCACCACATACTGGGCAGGATAAGAAAAACAGAGCCCAGAGACTTCAAAGGAAAGTCTTTCAATTTGCTGGGTCCCACACTCAGGGAAATCTGATTAAATGCCCAGACACCAGCAAAAGATAACGAATCACACCAGGAAAATTGAAGATATGGCCCAGTCAAAGGAACAAACCAATAGTTCAAATGAGATACAGGAGCTGAGACAACTAATTCTGAATATACGGACAGAAATGGAAAACCTCTTCAAAAACCAAATCAATAAATTGAGGGAGGACATGAAGAAGGTATGGGATCAACAAAAAGAGAAATGGAAAGTCTGAAAAAACAAATCACAAAACTAATGGGATTGAAAGACACAGTGGAAGAGATGAAAAAAAACAATGGAAACCTACAATGGTAGATTTAAAGAGACAGAGGATAGAATTAGGGAACTGGAGGATGGAACATTTGAAATCCAAAAAGAAACAGAAACTATAGGGAAAAGAATGGAAAAATTTGAGCAGGGGCTCAGGGAATTGAAAGATAATATGAAGCGCACAAATATACATGTTGTGGGTGTCCCAGAAGGAGAAGAGAAGGGAAAAGGAGGAGAAAAGCTAATGGAAGAAATTATCACTGAAAATTTCCCAACTCTTATGAAAGACCTAAAATTACAGATCCAAGAAGTGCAGCGCACCCCAAAGAGAATAGACCCAAATAGGCGTTCTCCAAGACACTTACTAGTTAGAATGTCAGAGGTCAAAGAGAAAGAGAGGATCTTGAAAGCAGCAAGAGAAAAACAAACCATCACATAAAAGGGAAACCCAATAAGACTATGTACAGATTTCTCAGCAGAAACCATGGAAGCTAGAAGACAGTGGGATGATATATTTAAATTACTAAAAGAGAAAAACTGCCAACCAAGACTTCTATAGCCAACAAAATTGTCCATCAAAAATGAGGGAGAAATTAAAACATTTTCAGACAAAAAGTCACTGAGAGAATTTGTGACCAAGAGACCAGCTCTGCAAGAAATACTAAAGGGAGCACTAGAGTCAGATATGAAAAGACAGAAGAGAGAGGTATGGAGAAGAGTGTAGAAAGAAGGAAAATCAGATATGATATATATAATACAAAAGGCAAAATGGTAGAGAAAAGTATTACCCAAACAGTAATAACACTAAATGTTAATGGACTGAATTTCCCAATTAAAAGACATAGACTGGCAGAATGGATTAAAAAACAGGATCCTTCTATATGCTGTCTACAGGAAACACATCTTAGACCCAAAGATAAACATAGGTTGAAAGTGAAAGGTTGGGAAAAGATATTTCATGCAAATAACAACCAGAAAGGAGCAGGAGTAGCTACACTAATATCCAACAAATTAGACTTCAAATGTAAAACAGTTAAAAGAGACAAAGAAGGATACTATCTACTAATAAAAGGAACAATTAAACAAGAAGACATAACAATCATAAATATTTATGCGACAAATCAGAATGCCCCAAAATACATGAGGAATACACTGCAAATACTGAAAAGGGAAATAGACACATCTACCATAATAGTTGGAGACTTCAATTCGCCACTCTCATCAATGGACAGAACATCTAGACAGAGGATCAATAAAGAAACAGAGAATTTGAATATTACAATAAATGAGTTACACTTAACAGACATTTATAGGACATCACATCCCACAACAGCAGGATGCACCTTTTTCTCAAGTGCTCATGGATCATTCTCAAAGATAGACCACATGCTGGGTCACAAAGCAAATCTCAACAAATTTAAAAAGATTGAAATCATACACAACACTTTCTCAGATCATAAAGGAATGAAGTTGGAAATCAATAATAGGCAGAGTGTCAGAAAATTCACAAACACGTGGGGGCTCAACAACACACTCTTAAACAATGAGTGGGTCAAGGAAGAAATTACAAGAGAAATCAGTAAATATCTCGAGGCGAATGAAAATGAAAACACAACATATCAAACCTATGAGACGAAGCAAAGGCAGTGCTAAGAGGGAAATTTATTGCCCTAAGTGCCTATATCAGAAAAGAAGAAAAGGCAAAAATTCAGGAATTAACTGTCCACTTGGAAGAACTGGAGAAAGAACAACAAACTAACCCCAAAGCAAGCAAAAGGAAAGAAATAACAAAGATTAGAGCAGAAATAAATGAAATTGAGAACATGAAAGCAAAAGAGAAAATAAATAAGACCAGAAGTTGGTTCTATGAGAAAATCAACAAGATTGATGGGCCCTTAGCAAGATTGACAAAAAGAAGAAGAGAGAGGACACAAATAAATAAGATCAGAAATGGAAGAGGAGACATAACCACTGACCTCACAGAAATAAAGGAGGTAATAACAGGATACTATGAACAACTTTATGCTAATAAATACAACAATGTAGATGAAATGGATGGGTTCCTAGAAAGGCATGAACAACCAACTCTGACTCAAGAAGAAATAGATGACCTCAACAAACCAATCACAAGTAAAGATATCAAATCAGTCATTCAAAAGCTTCCCAAAGAGAAAAGTCCAGGACCAGATGGCTTCACATGTGAATTCTACCAAACATTCCAGAAATAATAAGTACCAACTCTCCTCAAACTCTTCCAAAAAATTGAAGTGGAGGGAAAGCTACCTAATTCATTCTATGAAGCCAACATCACCCTCAGACCAAAACCAGGTAAAGATATTACAAAAAAAGAAAACTACAGACCAATCTCTCTAATGAATATAGATGCAAAAATCCTCAACAAAATTCTAACAAATCAAATCCAGCAACACATTAAAAGAATTATACATCATGACCAAGTAGGATTCATCCCAGGTATGCAAGGATGGTTCAACATAAGAAAATCAATTAATGTAATACACCATATCAACAAATCAAAGCAGAAAAATCACATGATCATCTCAATTGATGCAGAGAAGGCATTTGACAAGATTCAACATCCTTTCCTTCTGAAAACACTTTAAAGGATAGGAATACAAGGGAACTTCCTTAAAATGATAGAGGGAATATATGAAAAACCCACAGCTAATATCATCCTCAATGGGGAAAAATTGAAAACTTTCCCCCTAAGATCAGGAACAGGACAAAGATGTCCATTATCACCACTGTTATTCAACATTGTGTTGGAGGTTCTAGCCAGAGCAATTAGACAAGAAAAAGAAATACAAGGCATCAAAATTGGAAAGGAAGAAGTAAAACTATCACTGTTTGCAGACGATATGATACTATATGTTGAAAACCCGGAAAAATCCACAACAAAACTACTAGAGCTAATAAATGTGTACAGCAAAGTAACAGGTTACAAGATCACCATTCAAAAACCCGTAGCGTTTCTATACACTAGCAATGAACAAGCTGACGGGGAAGTCAAGAAAAGAATTCCATTTACAATTGCATCTAAAAGAATAAAGTACTTGGGAATAAATTTAACTAAAGAGGCAAAAGACCTATACAAAGAAAACTACAAAAAAACTGTTAAAAGAAATCACAGAAGACCTAAATAGATGGAAGGGCATACCGTGTTCATGGACTGGAAGACTAAATATAGTTAAGATGTCAATCCTACCTAAATTGATTTACAGATCAATGCAATACCAATCAAAATCCCAACAACTTATTTTTCAGAAATAGAAAAACCAATAAGCAAATTTATCTGGAAGGGCAGGTTGCCCCGAATTGCTAAAAGTATCTTGAGGAAAAAAAACGAAGCTGGAGGTCTCAAGCTGCCAGACTTTAAGGTATATTATGAAGCCACAGTGGTCAAAACAGCATGGTACTGGCATAGAGATAGATATATCGACCAATGGAATCGAATAGAGTGCTCAGATATAGACCTTCTCATCTATGGACATTTGATCTTTGATAAGGCAGTCAAGCCAACTCACCTGGGACAGAACAGTCTCTTCAATAAATGGTGCCTAGAGAACTGGATATCCATATACAAAAGAATGAAAGAGGACCCGTATCTCACACCCTATACAAAAGTTAACTCAAAATAGATCAAAGATCTAAACATTAGGTCTAAGACCATAAAACAGTTAGAGGAAAATATAGGGAGATATCTTATGAAACTTACAATTGGAGGTGGTTTTATGGACCTTAAACCTAAAGCAAGAGCACTGAAGAAAGAAAGAAATAAATGGGAGCTCCTCAAAATTAAACACTTTTGTGCATCAAAGAACTTCATCAAGAAAGTAGAAAGACAGCCTAAACAATGGGAGACAATATTTGGAAATGACATATCAGATAAAGGTCTAGTATCCAGAATTTATAAAGAGATTGTTCAACTCAATGACAAAAAGACAGCCAACCCAATTACAAAATAGGAAAAAGACTTGAACAGACACCTCTCACAAGAGGAAATACAAATGGTCAAAAGGCACATGAAGAGATGCTCAATGTCCCTGGCCATTAGAGAAATGCAAATCAAAACCACAATGAGATATCATCTCACACCCACCAGAATGGCCATTATCAACAAAACAAAAAATGACAAGTGCTGGAGAGGATGCGGAGAAAGAGGCACACTTATCCACTGTTGGTGGGAATGTCAAATGGTGCAACCACTGTGGAAGGCAGTTTGGTGGTTCCTCAAAAAACTGAATATAGAATTGCCATACGACCCAGCAATACCATTGCTAGGTATCTACTCAGAGGACTTAAGGGCAAAGACACAAACGGACTTTTGCACACCAATGTTTATAGCAGCATTATTTACAATTGCAAAGAGATGGAAACAGCCAAAATGTCCATCAACAGACGAGTGGCTAAACAAATTGTGGTATATACATACGATGGAATAGTATGCAGCTTTAAGACAGAATAAACTTATGAAGCATGTAATAACATGGATGGACCTAGAGAACATTATGCTGAGTGAGACTAGCCAAAAACTAAAGGACAAATACTGTATGGTCCCACTGATGTGAACCGACATTCGAGAATAATCTTGGAATATGTCATTGGTAACAGAGACCATCAGGAGATAGAAATAGGGTAAGATAATGGGTAATTGGAGCTGAAGGGATACAGACTGTGCAACAGGACTAGATACAAAAACTCAAAAATGGACAGCACAATACTACCTAATTGTAATGTAATTATGTTAAAACACTGAATGAAGTTGCATCTGAGCTATAGTTTTTTTTGTTTGTTTGTTTGTATGTTTTTTATATATTTTTTGTATTTTTCATTTTTATTTTTTCTCTATATTATCATTTTATTTCTTTTTCTGTTGTCTTACTATTTCTTTTTCTAAATCAATGCAAATGTACTAAGAAATGATGATCATACATCTATGTGATGATATTAAGAGTTACTGATTGCATATGTAGAATGGAATGATTTCTAAATGTTGTGTTAGTTAATCTTTTTTTAATTAATAAAAAAATAAAAAATAAAAAAGAAATGATGGCCCATCCAAAGGAAGAGGATTAAAATCTAGCTTCATGTACTTATAGTATTGTGCTACAATCAGGTAGTATTGTGCCATCCATTTCTGAATTTTTACAATCAGTTCTTGTTCTAATTTGCTAGCTGCTGGAATGCAACACACCAGAGATGAATTGGCTTTTAATAAAAGGGGATTTATTTGGTTAGTTCTTCAGCGGAAAAGCAGCTAACTTTCAACTGAGGTTCTTTCTTACATGAGAAGGCACAGGATGGTCTCTGCTGGCCTTCTCTCCAGGCCTCTGGGTTCCAACAACTTTCCCCCAGGTGATTTCTTTCTGCATCTCCAAAGGCCTGGGCTGAGCTGTGAATGCTGAGATGGGGTATGCTGAGCTGCTTGGGCTGTGCTACTTTGAGCTCTTTCATTTAAGCACCAGCCAATTAAATCAAACAGCATTCATTGCAGCAGGCACACCTCTTAGCCGATTGCAGATGTAATCAGCAACAGATGAGGTTCACGTACTATTGGCTCATGTCCACAGCAACAGAACTAGGTGCCTTCACCTAGCCAAGTTGACAACTGAATCTAACTACCACAGTCCTGTTGAACAATCTGTATTCTTCAGCAGCAATTGCCAAATCTCTACCCTAATTCTATCTCCTGATAACCTGCGTTCTTAGCTTAAATTCTCCAAGTTCACTCATTAATGTTAGTTCCTATCAGTGAGACCGTACAGTATTTATCCTTTTGTTTCTGACTAGTTTCACTGAGCATAATGTCCTCAAGGTCCATCTACATTGTTATATGCTTCATGATTTTATTCTGCCTTACAGCTTCATAATATTCCATCATATGTATATACCACAGCTTGTTTAGCCACTCATCTGTTGATGGACATTTGGGCTGTTTCCATTTCTTGGCAATTGCAAATAGTGCTGCTATAAACACTGGTGTGCAAATGTCTTTTGTGTCCTTACCCTCATGTCCTCTGAACAGATACCTAGTAATGGAGTTGCTGGATCATAGGCAATTCTACACTTAACTTCCTGAGGAAGTGCCAAACTGTCTTCCAGAGCAGTCATACCATGTTATATTCCTATCAACACTGTATAAGTGTGCCTCTTATTCTGCATCCTCTTCAGCACTTGTCATTTCTGTTTTTTTGAAAATGGCCATTCTAGTGGGTGTGAGATGACATCTCTTTGTGGTTTTGATTTGCATTTCCCTAGTAGCCAGGAGAGTTGAGCAGCTTTTCATGTGCCTTTTAGCCATTTGTATTTCCTCTTCAGAGAAGTGTCTGTTCATGTCTTTTGCCCATTTTGTAATTGGATTGTCTTTTTGTTGTTGAGTTGAAGAATCTATTTATATATTCTGGATACTATACCTTTATCTTTATGTTGTTTCCAAATATTGTCTCCCATTGCATAGGTTGTCTTTTTACTTTCTTGACAAAGTTTTTGATGCACAAAAGTGTTTCACTTTGAGGAGTTCCCATTTACCTATTTCTTGCTTCAAATCATGCCTTGTGTGTAAGATCTAGGAATCCACCTCACATTATAAGTTTTATAAGATATTTCCCTATATTTTCTTCTAAAAGTTTTATGGTCTTAGCACTAATGTTTGGGTCTTTGATCTGTTTTGAGTTAATTTTTGTATAAGATGTGAGATATGGATCCTCTTTCATTCTTTTGCCTACAAGTATCCAGTTCTCCAAGATCATTTATTGAAGAGGCTGCTCAGTTCCAGGTGAGTTGGCTTGACCACCTTACCAAAGATCAATTGTCCATAGATGAGAGGGTCTATATCTGAACACCCTATTCAATTCCATTGGTAAATATATCTAAAGTGAGTCTCCTGTAGACAGCATACAGATGGGTCCTGTTTTTTAATCCACTCTGCCAGTCTATGTCTTTTGACTGGGGAGTTTAATCCACTAACATTTAGTGTTATTGCTGTAAAGGCAAAATTCTACCATTTTGCCTTATGGATTTTAAATGTCATATGTAACTTTTTTCTCTTTTTACTTTTACACATAGTCTTCATTTCTACACTCTTCTTATTGGGCTTCCCATGTATGTGATGGATTGCTTTTACTACTTTCAAAATTCTCTTTCTCTTTGACATCCGACAGTCTGATCAGTAAGCCTCTTGGAGTATATCTATTTGAATCTATTCTGTTTGGAGCACGCTGCACTTCTTGGATCCGTAATGTTATGTCTTCCATAACATGGGAAATTTTCAGTGATTATTTCCTCCATCAGTCTTTCTCCCCCTTTTCCCTTCTCTTCTCCTTCTGGGACACCTACAACATGAATATTCATGTACTTCATGTTGTCATTCAACTACCTGAGACCCTGTTCACATTTTTCCATTCTTTTCCCTATCTTTTCTTTTGTGTGTTGGATTTCAGATGTCTAGTCCTCTAGTTCACTAATCCTTTCTTCTCCCTCTTCAAATCTATCACTGTAAGTTTTCATTGTCTTTTTAATCTCTTCTACTGTGCCTTTCATTCTCATAAGTTCTGTGATTTGTTTTTTTAAGCTTTTGATTTCTTCTTTTTGTTCATCCAATGCCTTGTTTATATTCTCCCTCAACTCGATTTGATTTTTGATGATATTTTCCATATCTGTTCGAACATCCTGAATTAGTTATTTCAACTTCTGTATCTCATTTGAATTGTTGGTTTGTTTCTTTGACTGGGCCATATCTTTGATTTTCCTGGTGTGATTTGTTATTTTTTGCTGGCATCTAGGCATTTGATTTCCTTAATTAGTTTATTATGGAAGTTGTTTCTACTCTTTTACCTAGGATTTTCTTACTGAACAGTTTTGTTCTCTGTTCTTTGATGTTCAGTTCAACTTATCCTGGACCGCTAGCATATGTTCTGTTTAACTGATCAGGATTTTTCAGTTATTGTTTTTGTGTTTCATGCCCTGCCCATACGGAGACTTTTTTTTTTTTTTTTTATCTTTTGAGGAGGCTTCCTCAGATATTATAGACCCCAGTCAGATTTTCCCAGACCATACTGGCCTCCTCTCAGAAGGAATGAGTTTCCTGCATCAGTTTTCCCTAAGGATGAGATTCAGCAGGTTGACAGACTCTCCTATGAAGCCTCTAGATTCTGTGCATTTCCTATCCTGCCCAGCATGTGCCACTCATCTACTGATGGCTTTCCACCAGCATAAAGTTGTGTGGTGCCTTTAATTCCAGCAGAGTCTCCCTGCTGGAGGCATGGTTGAAACAGAGGTGAGACTGTAGGTTGGCATTAGTTGCTTCAGTTTTCCAGTCCCTGGGGCCTGAATTCCTTGAGGGAGGGGTTCCACTTGAGCTGGGCTCCATCTTTTTTGGGGGAAATTAGGGAATTGACTCCTTTCACCTGATTAGTGATTTTGTCTCTCAGACAAGCTTAATTTCCCCCTTGCCTGGGGCAGTGCTGGGGCCTGAGAAGGTTTCCAATTCTAGATAATGAGCAGTTAAGTAGTAGAAACAAAGCCAAAAAAAAAATCCTTTTCAGAGCCAGCCCCCTGCTTCTTGGGTATGTCAATCAACAGCTTAAGTTGGTATGTGGCTCTATGTATCACCAGACTCTATGTACTTCCTTTTTTTTTCAGGGTCCAGCCCTTTTCAAGTATTTTGCACTGTCCAACTCAAAAAGCCTCTGTCTCCTCCTCCCCCCATCAGCCCTGTCCTCACTGCCAGGGCAAAAATTCCTAGCACCTTTAGCATTTATTTCAGGATTATCTGAGCTGGGGGCCTATCTTCAGTAGTCAGAACTTGTTAATTCCACAATTGGAGCTTAGTTGAGCTATGCCCTTGCTGCTAGTAAAGTCTGTTTTCTTTCCCTTTCAACAAACCAGCCTGCTGCACCCATGGGGGAAAGGCACTGGCCTCCACACTTTAGGGGATTTACAGTTCTATGTGGGGTCTCAGCTAGTCCAGTTTGTCCAGACTAATTTTTGCTGTACGTCCAGTTACTGATGTAGCCCCAGCAGTTGTTATGTACTGTTCCTGGCTATTTATTAGTTGTTCTGGAAGATGAACTAAATTCCACACCTCACTAAGTTGTCATTTTTCCCCTAATCAGGCAATGGTTTCTTAAAGCTTACACCTAAAGCACAAGGAACAAAAGAAAAAAAAATAGATAAATGGGACCTCATCAAATTAAAATCTTTTATGCCCCAAAGATGAAGAGTAAATGTATCATGAAAGTAAAATGACACCATGGGAGAAAACATTTGGAAACTTCTTAACCAGGAAGGGTTTAATAACCATAACATATAAAGAAACCTCCAACTTAACAAAATAACAACCTAATTCAAAAAATGGGCAAAAGCTCACTCTCTCTAAATTCAACTTTGTAAGTAAAATCATTGTCCTCCCCACTACATGGGACATGCAATCCATGGATGAAAATCTCCCTGGTGGTGTGGGAGATGACTCCTAGGGATGAGTCTGGCCCTGGCATCATGGGATCAACAATTCCATCCTGACCAAAAAAGGGAAAAGAAGTTTAACTTATAAAGTATCAGTGGTAGAGAGAGCTCAAATAGAGTTGAGAGGCTACTCTGGAGGTCACCCTTATGTAAGCTTCAATTAGACATTCTTACCTATCATAACTTGCCAAACCCCAACCAAAACCATTTCGGCCAATCCTAAAGAATACCAAGGGCAATATATAAGATTCTATAAAAGTTCCATGCACTAGGGTAACTTTCCAGAGGCCTACAACCTACAAATGGGTCCCTGGACCAGATTAGTCCTGAAATCTAGAGGGGCTAGCCTCTCCAGAACATCAGATATTTCCATCTCCCTATCCCATATTATTGACAGCCCCTTCAAACAAAAAAAAAAAGTTTTTTCCAATGAAAAAGTTAAAATGGCTATAGCCCAAGTACTCCTAAAGAGTGGGAAAAAGATCAAAGGTGATGGTGGAGTTATACAGAGAAGGTAGAGTTTAGCAAATGAGTATGATTATTGAATCATGAAATTGATATTTTCTTTTCATCTCCAGTATCTTAGAGTAGCTAGAAGTAAAAACCTAAAATTGTGGAATCGAAACCCATCCCAAACTCTGAAATACATTCTACAACTAAATTCTGTGCTGTGCTTTGAAATTTATTGTTTCGTGTATATGTTATTTTTCACGTAAAAAAGTCAATTGTGATGATAAAAAATATATATATTTAATCCTTCTAGTGTCTTATATTCTGAAGCAGCTAGAAGGAAAAATCTGAGAGTACAGTATGGTAGCCCATGACAAACTCTGGGATCTGTCCTGTAACTACCTGTTGAAGAATGCTCTGAAAATTATTGCTTTTTTCTTTCTTTGCTTTGTATATATATTAAACAATAAAAACAGGTTTTTTAAAAAAACGGGCAAAAGACATCACTCCAAAGATGATATACAAATGGCCAAAAGTATATGAAAAGATGCTCAACATCACTAACCATCAGGGAAATGTAAATCAAAATACAATGAGATATCATTTCATACCCACTAGAATGGCTACTATTGAAAAAACAGAAAATTACAAGTGTTTGGAGAGGATGTAGAGAAATTGGAACACTCATCCCTTGCTGGTGGCAATGTAGAATGGTGTAACTGCTGTGAAAGACAGTTTTGTGGTTGCTCAGAAAGTTAAATATAGAATTACTATGTGACCAGCAATCCCACTTCTACATATACTAAAACAGTTGAAAAGAAGGACCGAAACAGAAATTGGTGAGAGCTGACCCAACAGAGAAGTTTGGAGATGCAGAAAGAAAATGCCCCCCAGGGAAGCCATTTGAAACAAGAAGCCAGGAGAGAAAGCTAGCAGACATCATCGTGTGCCTTCCCAGCTGACAGAGAAACTCCTAACGTCATCAGCATTTTCCTAAGATATCTTTTTCTGAATGCCTTAGTTCAGATATTTTTATGGCCTTAGAACTGTAAGCTTGTAATTTAATACATTCCTTTTTAAACTCTGTTCCATTTCTGGTATATTACATTTCCAGCAGCATTAGAAAACCAAACCAGATTTTGTACAGAGAAGTAGGGTGCTGCAATTTGCAAATACCAAACATGTTGAGATAGCTTTTTTAAATGGATAAGGGGAAGATTCTAGAAAAGCTGTGAGGATCTTGATGCAGATGGCCTAAAATACTTTGAAGAGACTTGGCAGAAATATGACTCTAAAGATACTTTCAATGAGGCTTTAGACAGAAATAATGTATGTGTTATTGCAAACTGGGAGAAAGGCAACCCATATCTTAAAGCAGTATAGATTTTGGACAAATTGAGTACTACTGTAGGATGGAGTTAGAATTTAAAGGCAATGACCTAGGATACTTAGCTGGAAAATTTTCCAAACTAAATATGGAAAATGCAGTCTAGCTGCTCCTTGCAGCTCATGATAAAATGCAACAGGAAAGAGATAAGTTAGGAACCAAATTCTTGGGTACAAAGAAAACAGAAATTGATGGTCTGGAAAATTCTGGGCTTCCAGAAAGGGAGACTCAGTGAACAGGGGCCCATGTGAGGATTTAACCAAATATAGAACCAATCAGCCATTTCAGAAAAAGCTAGGATTGGAAATGGAGTTATCTAGAAAGGATTTGTTGAAAATCCTATTGTCTGATGGCTTTGATTCCTGTATGGTACATGGAAAAATCAACAAATTTTTTGAGAGTTCTGTATGAATGGAACCACTGCCAGTCTGGAATAAAAGGGTCAGAAAAGGGACAAATTGAAGGAAAAATTACTTCAGAGGCAGAGCCATGGAAGCTAAAGTCCGGAACCAAGAAATCTCTAGCCAAGAGAACAGATATATCCATGCATGTGGAGAGGGTGAGCTGGTCCCAGAAGCAAAGTGTGGGCCCTCTGCCTTGATGTTCAGGAAAAGTTTTGGTGCCCCAGGCCTTGGAGAGGGTGGGAGCAGATAAACCAGGGATTGGGGGAGTCTGGTGATTACCCCATTATTCTAGGAGCTTGAGCATGTACGGCAGAGATGACAGAGAACCCAAGTGCTGCCCCAGGCTTCGAGAGGATGGAGCCAAGAGAAAGGTGGTCCCCATAGTGCACCCCTATGTTGCAACTCTCACTCCAGTATTTGGAGAGAGCAGGACTGCCGCACAGGCCCTTGGAAAAGGGGTGACCACTGCCATCTAAAGCCCTGATGATAAATGAGAACATGTCTTTTGGGGGACCAGAGGGTAGAATGTGGTTTGAAACTGTTGAGTATCCCAGAAAAGCCATGTTCTTTAACCCTGATTCAATATTGTTGAGTGGAATCTTTCTAATTAAGTTGTTTCTATGGAGCTGTGACCCACCCGATTGTCAGTGAGACATGTTCATTAGGTCGTTTCCATGGAGATGTATCTCCATCCATTCATGATGAGTCACTTACTGAAGCCCCTTCAGAGGCAACCATTTTGGAAAACGTTTTACAGCTGACACAGAGATGTTTGGAGATGCAGAAAGAAAATGCTCCTGGGAAAGCCATTTGAAGTGAGAAGCCAGGAGAAAAAGCTAGCAGACATCATCATGTGCTGTCCCAGCTGACAGAGAAACACTGAAGGTCATCAGCCCTTTCTTGAGTCAAGGTATCTTTCTCTGGATGCCTTGCTTTGGACCTTTTCATGGTCTTAGAACTATAAATTTGTAACTTAATAAATTCCCTTTATAAAAGCCAACGCATTTTTTTGGTATTTTGCATTTCTGGCAACATTAACAAATTAAAACAGATGTCAATACAATAGCCACTTTTTATGTAATAGAATGCATTTTATATCAAACATCCAAGAAAAGATATTTGCATACCAATGTTCACCATGGCATTATTCACAATTGCCAAAAGATGGAAGCAACCCAAATGCCCATCAACCAATGAGTGAATAAACAAAATGTAGTAGCTAGATAAAATGTAATATTATTCTACCATTAAAAAAATGAAATTCTGACATTTGACAACATAGATGACCTAGAAGACATGTTGAATGAAATAAGCCGGACACAAAAGAAAAAATACTGTATGACCTTACTGATATGAAACAATTAGAATAAGCAAACCCATCGAGTTAGAATGTAGTATGTGGTTTCACAAGGGACAGGGTGGGAATAATGAATAGGGAGTTAAGGCTTAAAATGTACAGGTTTTTAATTTAGAATGTTTGGAAAAGTTTGGGTAATGGGGGGGTGATGGTAGCACAGCATAGTGAATGTAATTAACAGCACTGGATATATATTGTGAATGGTTAAACAGAAAACATTAGGGGGCACAATGGTAGTTCAGTGGTAGAATTCTCACCCACCATGCAGGAGACCCAGGTTTAATTCCCAGACAGTGCACCTCCCAAAAAAAAAAAAAAATTCAATAAATGGTGCTGCAATAACAGGATAGTTACATGGAAAAAGAACGAAATGTTATATACCATATAGCATGCGAGAAAAAAAAAAGGAAAATGATAGGTTGTATATATAATAGAATTAAATTTAAGAAAAATCCATGGAACTACACTAGGCAAACAGTAGACCCTAAGTTAAACATGGACTAAAGTTAATAGTACAATTGTACAAAAAATGTGCTTTCATCAATTGTAACGAATGTACCACACTAATGTGAGGTTGTAATAGTAGAGTGCTATATGGGAATCCTGTATTTTATGCATAACTGTTCCATAAACCCACAACTTCTCCAATAAAAAAAAAATTTTTTTTTAAAGTCCTATTTACAATGGGTTCACACCCACAGGAACAGATTTAAGTTTAAGAACATGGTTCTCTGGGGAACTTATAGCTCCAAAGCACCACATTTAGTAATTCTCAATAAGGTGGTAATCCAATTAAAGTATGAGCTCTCCATATTTGAAGATAAACCAAAAACTTCTCAGAGTCAAATAGGTGATGTTTCTTTATGATGGAAATAGAAGCCTGAGGGAACAGAAGAAAGAATGAGGTTTATTGTGGTGGTGGAGGGGATAGCTTCCCAGAACCTATCAAATACCCACAAGCCATACTCTATCCATCCATTTTGCTGGAATGAACCTCCACCCTCATTATGCAAGGACAGGAGGGGAGGTAGAAAGCATTGTGGATTTGTGCTTGGGAACTGAAATGCGCATGTTCTCAAAAGCCTGCAGAGATATGTATCATCTCTGAGATTTCACAACTGCTGCCAGCATGCTGCAGAACTTCCAACAAAGGATTGGTAATTGGACCACCCAAACTGTGAAGACCTGTAAAGCCTCATTTCTCTGAAAATGAATTGTCCACAAGAAAAGGCAACTTAGAGTAAAGAAAGAGAACCAAATCCTACCTATAAATGAATGCTTGAGTCTATCATTATTGGTCAGTCAGTCCCTTGGCTTGGATTGGAGGTTGTCAGAAAATCCTAGCATCTCTGCCTCTGGCTTAATCACCAGAGGGGCTTCCTTCTCCTTAAACTAATAAGACTGGGGCCCCTATTACTCCTTCAGCAAAAGAGATCAAACAGGGCATGGAGTAAACACCTCTTTGTGTTGCTCCTGAGGATAACTTGATTTCTTATGCCCAGAATATGTACACTCGCTGCCTACACCATCCCATCTCAACTGATCAAATACTACTGGATTTGAGTCTGTCCAAATGTTATGTATCTGCTTAGTGGGATACTCAGGACAACTCTAAAACCATCTATATTACCCACACAATGAATATTTCCTCATAACAAGGGAAATACAAGGCTCCGACCAAATGGCAATAAATTAGTTTCCCAGGCTGGTATGACAAATTCCCCAAATTTATTGACTCACAGTTTCAGAGGCTAGAAGGCTTGCTTCTTCGGAGGATGGGTAGTATTTTGACTGGCTGGTAATGCTCGGGTTCCTGGGCTTTTCTGCTACATGACAATGTCCTCTCCTTTCTCTTCTGGATCCTCACTGACTTTCACTTCCAGCTCCTCCCTGTTGCTTTCTCTTTCTGAGGCTTCCAGTAACAGAATTAAGACCTGTCTGGATTCAGGTAGCCAGAATTAAACTAAAAATAACATCTTCAAAAGATCTTATTTACAATTGTTCACACCCACAGGAATGTGATTAAGATTAAGAACATGTTTTTTCCTGGAGTACAAAACTCAATCTACTTTGATAATATAGGAAGAGAGTGTCATAGTGAGCTCTACAAAAGTAGAAACTATCATATTTGCTGGAACGGAAGTTACAAAACAATCTTGCATAGAGATTTGTGGGGGGGATTTTAATTACATTTATTACATATAAATTAAAAGTAACTAAATTGGGATTACAGAGAATAATATCATTTTGTTTTACAAACACAGCATTTTATATTCTGGACTTCAGTAGAAAAATGTATATTCTGGATTTGTAGTAATACTCAACTTTTATAAAAACTGTAAGTCACATAAGCAAATATATTACATTGATTTCAGTGAATAGCAGGGTTACAGTAAAGAGGAAGCCCTCATATTCATGTGATCAAGACTGATAGTTCGCTGAATAATTTAAGTCAATCATTAAACAATTGCAAATAATAGTAATCATACACTGTAACAAATTTATTGGGATCACAGAGAATAATATCATTTTGTTTTACAAACACAGCATTTTATATTCCACTATGTAGGACATGACATCCAAGGGTGAAAGTGTAAGGGATGTAACTCCCAGGGATGAGCCTGGCTCTGGCACTGTGGGATCAACAAATGCCTTCCTGACCAAAAGGAGGGAAAGAATTGTAATAAATAAGGTGTCAGTGGCTGAGAGAGTTCAAATAGAACCAAAAGGCTACTCTGGAGGCTATTCCTAATGCAAGCTTTAGCTGGATATTT
This sequence comes from Tamandua tetradactyla, assembly GCF_023851605.1. Taxonomy (NCBI): domain Eukaryota; kingdom Metazoa; phylum Chordata; class Mammalia; order Pilosa; family Myrmecophagidae; genus Tamandua; species Tamandua tetradactyla. Next base: position 39,128,459 of record NC_135346.1, on the reverse strand, counting down.
CTATTTATCATGGTTTGCCAAACCCCAACCAAAATCATTCCTACCAACCCTAAAGATCACCGAAAGATTTATCTGAGATTCTACAAAGGTTCCATGCACTATGATTACTTTCTAGAAACGCAGAAACACCAGATGGGTTCCCAGGCCAGATAAGTCCTGAAACCCAGAGGGGCTAGCCTCTCTAGAATATCAACTAGCTCCATCTCCCATCCCATATTATGACATATCTTTCTAACACAAAAAAGTTAGAATGGGCATAGCCCAAATACCCTAAAGATTGGGAGAAAGATCAAAAGAGAAGGTGGAGGTATAACAGAGAAGAGAAGATTTAACAAACGAGTATGACTACTGAATCATTATTGATATTTCTTTTAGTCTCCAGAGTCTTGGAACAACTAGAAGGAAAAACCTGAAATTGTGGAACTGTAACCCATACCAAACCCTGAAATCTGTTCTATAACTAATTTTTGCAATGTTCTTTGAAGTTTATTTGTTTTGTATATATGTTATCTTTCACAATTAAAAAAAGTGTAAGACTTAATTCAAGTGCCTCCTCCACCTTTTTCCTGACAGTGTGGCCTTGGACAAGTCATTAACCTTTCTAGGACTCAAGTTCTCCCTCAATAATATAAGTGGTCTAAGATCAGGACCTTTCAGACTATAATCCCAAAAATTTCACATAACCTGCCCTGAGCAAATAATTGCTGTCTAAAAGGAAAGTGGGGCACACATACACCCATACTCGCACACACCCCTTCACACAAAACAGCTCAAAACCATCTGTTTTACATACCAGGCTTCTGGGTAAGATATTGTTTCCTGGCTTTAAAAAAAAATCAGAAATCCCTAAGGGAGATGATATCTGAGTTCAGCCCAGCTCTTTCTCTGGCTGTTCCTTCCATACTGCTCTGCAGAAGGTACTCAAAAATACAGGTCGTGGATATTGTTAATGGTGATTATGGCAAAACTGAAACACTGCTGACAAGAGTTGTAGGAATTACGCCTACCTTTACACACAAGATCCCTCACAACTCTGCACATGTTTAAGATTTAAAACGTGCAGCCTAATTAGCAAAGTTTGTTTTTTTTTTTAATCCTGGCTGCTTAGCTTAATTTTGGCATTGCCTTCAAACTATATTCCCATTTGCAAACTTTCCCATCAGATTTTCTTCCAATGTATTTGACATTTCATTTCCCTATTAGAGCCAAGCCAAAGAAAAAAGAAACAGAAAAAGAAAGAGAGAAAAGGAAAGGAGCAAACCAACAGCCATGTAGAAAGATAGAGTAAAACAGCTTGACAAAGGTCACTAGAAGATCCTGCCTCTAAAAAGTTCAGAAGTCTTGGGGAAAATAACTGGTATAAGTCCAAAAAGATTTGAAAGGTTTAACTAGTTTTTTGTTTTTTTTTTTTTGCTATTAACCAGTTTTTAAAGGTGAGCAAATACACATACGCACAGCAGCCTAAAATGCTTTATCATATCCTGAACACCACAAGAAAAAGAAAGTCCTAGTATGGGTGTTCACAAGTTAATGGCTTGGGTAGATTATATTTTCTAAGGGTAAAAAGCAGCTACAGTGCAAAACTCAAGTTCCTAAAGTCCAGGTGGTTTTAGAGCATTAAAAGAAAAAATTTCCCCATAGAAAGAATTCATTTCTCTCCAGCAAAAAAGCAAGTGAGAATTTCTTCTACTAATCCCATGTTTTAGAAAGAGACAATAGAAATTCCCAGTCTCAGAGGTGACTTTTGCAGAACGGCTTAAACTAGCATTTTCCCAGGAGGCCACATCCAGGTTTGTTAGATGTGTGTAAGTTCAAAAACATGTCATACATTTGCATATTCATTGCCTAAAGTTTACATAGGGTGATAAGGTCCATGCAGTCGATTCTCAGGCACTCTTCAAATTCACATTTTATCGCTGCTACCTTTAAGTGAGTCAGTTTGAAAGTTCACTCATCTATATTCCTCTTACTCAGCTAATATTTCTGTCTTGGGTCCCCTGAGGGGAGGCACATTACTTAATTCATGGAGTCATAGGCAGGATTGTGAGATGTGAGCGCAGAAAAGGTTTTGTTCTATCCTTCTCTGACATACAGAGTTGTTAAGCAATGGCAAGGTCATCTGAAATTTTCCAATGGTCCCTCAGAGCCGGCAAACCAAATTTGGAAAACATTGGCCTAAAGGGGAAAAATGCACAGAAACCCAGTAAGAGTCAGTTAGTGTGGGCTTTTGAGTCAAATTATAGTTCAATCTTCCCAGTCTACTTCTTACTTACTGAAATGCAGCAAGCTCTCAAACTTTTCAGGCCTATGTTTTCTCATCTATAAAATGGGGATAATATTAAAGCCTGTTTCCTAGGGTTGTACAGATTAGAGGAGATACCTATTAGTGTTCACTCTAATGCCTGGACTTCATTTATCTTATCTTCTGATCTTCACTGCATGACTTTGATGTTTAGTAGTATCAAAAGGTTCCTACAGATACACAGTTTCTCCTGAATGAACTTCCATAACAAAACCTGGCATTTTTCCCATTGGCCTATTCAGCCAACTGCTAAATCCCCATTGCCTCATTATCCTGCAAGTCTAACTAAGGTCACCACATCCTCCTGAAGCACCTCAGAACCCTCTGATACTTTTATGGTCGGTACCTTGTCTATATCCACTAAAAAAAAAAAAAGGAACGAGACATGGATCTGGGCTGTTTTAGAAACAAGGGTACACTTAGCACTTATTATTTTCTGCCATTCAGTTCTTCCATGTATAAAGGGGGGAAAAGAAACAAAACTCAGCACTAGGAGGAGAGAGGATGTTAAACCAAGCCCTTGGCTGCTTTTAATTTGAGGCATTTCAATCTGGTTATTTCTCAGAGTCATTGAGGGGTAATGGTGCAATCCAGTTTTGCCTAGATGAATTTCCCATGACAAACAATATTGGCTCATCATTTGTGGTCGTGATAGAGTGCCAGTATTTTTCTTGCTCTAAAGCTTGGGTAACACAGCATGGAGCTCTTATGTTCCTTGGGACATTTGTTTCCAATTTTGCAAACACTGTGAATGTGGTTATTTTTGTAGCTCTGACAGGAAAGTGCAAGGCATTTGATTTTTCTTATTGGAGTTAATTATAAATCATTAGGGTTCCAGTACCCACAACAAAGTCCTTAGACCTTGAAATGCAATCACTGGTGATTGCAATAGTCCTACCCACAGCCCCCTACTTCTTGCTAAATCTCTCCATTTCTCATTATAGAGAGGAGAGAAGGAGGGGTGTTATTTTAAGATGTTTTTATTGGCTTCTAAATGTGGAGCATTGGTTCCAAGGTCTTCTTTTTTCCCAGAGCAAGACAAACTTCTTTGGGCTGTAAATCATGGGATTTTTGCATTACTTGACAGCATCTATGTTTAAAAGTCATTCCAATCACCTCTCTGATGACTTAGGAAGTGGAGTGGGTAGCCCACGCATTGTGAAAAGGATCCTTTCGGGAGCACTGGGCCTACACCCAGATCTGTTACTTGGGGAATTTAAATCATTTCTATTTTCACCCCCTCCCTACCACCACTCACCTTTTATAAAAAAAAATTATTAGTTTGTACAGGTTAGTGTGATGCCCCGATATATCCCAGAGTAATTTGGGGAGAGAATAAAAAAGTATTTGCAAAGTCCCCTTGAGGGACTGGGGAGAAAGGAGGAAACATTCAACTTCCCCATCTAGGGAACTTCTCATACTCTAGCAAGCAGTGAGAAAACCAATTCAATAGGCTGACTCTGGGCGGTGCAACTGTGGCTCAGTGGCAAGAATTCTAGCCTTCTGAGTCGTAGACCTGGATTCAACTCCCAGAGCCTACCTGTGCCAAAATAAGTCAATAAATAAATAATCTTACAATAGGCTGACCCTTAATCTTGGGGCTTCCCCTGATGAAGCTTATTCCTGCAAAGGAGAGGCTAAGCCTACTTAAAATTATGCCTAAGAATTACCCACAGAGAACCTCTTTTGTTGCTCAGATGTGGCCTATCTGTCTAAGTCAACTTGGCAGGTGAACTCACTGCCCTCCCCACTATGTGGGGCATGACTCCCAGGGGTACAAATCTCCCTGGCAGTGTGGGGCCTGACTCCTGGGAATGAGCTGGGACCCAGAATCATGGGACTGAGTTTAGAGATCGTCTTAATGTGGCTTCTCTGAAAAGCAGACCCTGAGATAAGGAGTTCAATACAATTTATAGAGATGATTCCAGAAAGTATGTGAGGAAGTGAGGGAAGGAGGAGTCAGGGAAGGGAGAAAAACCAATTAAGGGCATCTTAAGGAACAGTTTACCACTAAGGGCTACTGGGGTTTCCATACCACTGAGAAGTGAGGAAGTTGGGATATTCATCCTTCAGCTTCTGTCCCACTGTGGTGGTGAACCCCAAAGGGGCATCAACTCTGTGGTGCTTCTGGTGGGCCCATATGGCTCCACAGTCTCTGCAGCCAAAAAACTCACTACAGTGGACAAAGAACTCACTCCATGTGTCTATGAGGGAGAAATCTGCAGGTGACATCCAGGGCTGGCTGAGGGGCCACGTGCAAAGCATCTGCTGCAGAGAACAAGCAGGGGATCAAAAACCTCCCACATCTCCAAACAAGAGTGACCAACAGTTGAGAATGTCAAGCTCTCTAAAAGGTTGGAGATGGTTTTTAGATGCACAAAGAAACCATATAAAACCTGTGGGAGGCTGTCCTTTTCCTCTAAAAAATAATCTCTAGAATGTGATTCTTCCTACTCATTTTTCAGGATTCATCTTAAAAAAAAAAAGTTTCTTGTTGAGGACTTCCCTGACCTGTTCTTATACCTTGCCCTTTGGCAGTACTCGTGGTGCTTATAAATGCAAACTCGGTAACCATCTCCCTCCGTAGACTGTGTGTTCTCTGAGTGCACAACATATTGTCTTACTTCTATGTTGCCAGCACCTGGCGCTCAGCCTGAAAACAGGAGGTGCTCAATAAATATCTGTGATTGTGTCAAGAAAGCTTGTGATTAACCTAACTTCATTATGGGTTGGATTGTGTTTAGCAGGAGTGGGTTGAGTTAGGCCTCCTGGCTTCTTTTGCCTGTTTCCACTTGATCAAACTGAGTTTCTTCTGTGGCCAGTAGGTGATGTTCCTCAAAACAGTTTAAAACGTAGGTGAGTTGGCTTGACTGCCTTATCAAAGATCAAATGTCCATAGATGAGAGGGTCTATATCTGAGCACTCTATTCGATTCCATTGGTCGATATATCTATCTTTATGCCAATACCGTGCTGTTTTGACCACTGTGGCTTCATAATATGCCTTAAAGTCCGGCATTGCGAGACCTCCAGCTTCGTTTTTTTTTCCTCAAGATGTTTTTAGCAATTCGGGGCAACCTGCCCTTCCAGATAAATTTGCTTATTGGTTTTTCTAATTCTGAAAAATAAGTTGTTGAGATTTTGATTGGTATTGCATTGAATCTGTAGATCAGTTTAGGTAGGATTGACATCTTAATTATATTTAGTCTTCCAATCCATGAACACGGTATGCCCTTCCATCTATTTAGGTCTTCTGTGATTTCTTTTAGCAGTTTTTTGTAGTTTTCTTTATATAGGTTTTTTGTCTCTTTGGTTAAATTTATTCCTAGGTATTTTATTCTTTTAGTTGCGATTGTAAATGGGATTCGTTTCTTGATTTCCCCCTCAGCTTGTTCATTACTAGTGTATAGAAAAGCTACAGATTTTTGAACAACTCAACAACAAAAAGACAGCCAACCCAATTACAAAATGGGAAAAAGACTTGAACAGACACATACCAGAAGAGGAAATACGGATGGCCAAGAGGCACATGAAAAGATGCTCAATGTCCCTGGCCATTAGAGAAATGCAAATCAAAACCACAATGAGATATCATCTCACACCCACCAGAATGGCCATTATCAACAAAACAAAAAATGACAAGTGCTGGAGAGGATGCGGAGAAAGAGGCACACTTATCCACTGTTGGTGGGAATGTCAAATGGTGCGACCACTGTGGAAGGCAGTTTGGCGGTTCCTCAAAAAGCTGAATATAGAATTGCCATACGACCCAGCAATACCATTGCTAGGTATCTACTCAAAGGACTTAAGGGCAAAGACACAAACAGACATTTGCACACCAATGTTTATAGCAGCGTTATTTACAATTGCAAAGAGATGGAAACAGCCAAAATGTCCATCAACAGAAGAATGGCTAAACAAACTGTGGTATATACATACGATGGAATATTATGCAGCTTTAAGACAAGATAAACTTATGAAGCATGTAATAACATGGATGGACCTAGAGAATATTATGCTGAGTGAGTCCAGCCAAAAACTAAAGGACAAATACTGTATGGTCCCACTGATGTGAACGGACATTCAAGAATAAACTTGAAATATGTCATTGGTAACAGAGTCCAGCAGGAGTTAGAAACAGGGTAAGATAATGGGTCATTGAAGCTGAAGGGATACAGACTGTGCAACAGGACTAGATACAAAAACTCAAAAATGGACAGCACAATAATACCTAATTGTAAAGTAATCATGTTAAAACACTGAATGAAGCTGCATCTGAGCTATAGGGTTTTTTGTTTTGTTTTGTTTTTTACTATTATTACTACTTTTATTTCTTTTCTCTATACTAACATTTTATATCTTTTTCTGTTGTGTTGCTAGTTCCTCTAAACCGATGCAAATGTACTAAGAAACGACGATCATGCATCTATGTGATGATGTTAAGAATTACTGAGTGCATATGTAGAATGGTATGATTTCTAAATGTTGTGTTAATTTCTTTTTTTTTTCTTTCCATTAATAAAAAAAAAAACGTAGGTGAGAGGATCTCATCAAGTTTTATTAAAAGAAATTTGATAAAACTTTCCTCCCTCTAACCTGTTTACTGTCAGGACTCATTCATAAAGCAAAGAGCTTACAATATGAAGGATTTAATCAGGTTTCCTCTGTTCTTGAGAGGATGAAAATCCTGCTTCCTTATAGAATAAGCTATATGATATCACTGCCCGTTCTGGAAAAGACAAGACCCCTGCACTTCATAACTAGTATTCTCTCTGGAATTTATGTTCTTGCAGGCTTTAGAGCAGCAGGCAACAGCCATGTGGGAGGGGGCCTGCAGATTAGCTACCCCAGACAAACAGTGGAGAGAGAAAAGGGATGGTGGGAACAGAGAGGAACATGAGTCCCTCACACAGGACCATCCCCCGGTTTTCTCCTAATGTGATTTTGCTCAACACAAACAGTAACTCACTCAGACTAACTCAAGTATAAAGTGGAAGTGGTTATTGTAAAGATAAAGAAGCGCCTCATGGAAAAGAAGAATTTAAACAGCCAGGACTCAGGAGAGGTAAGAAACAAGGCACCTCTGGGGATCGTGCTCTCCTCTTTCTTTCCTTCTCCCTCCCCTCCCCTGTTCCTCCCTCTTTCCTCTCTCTCACTCTCTCCCTCCTTCTCCTCCTTCATTCTCCATATTCCTTGCTCCAGCAACCAGCTTGTTCATGATTTCTGCTTGAACACAGTCATCATGTGCTCCGCTCTTCATATATTAACATTTTAATTCCCGCTCTTATAGTTCACTGATAACTGGTTCTTTTTTTCTCAATTCCGTATCCCCAGGAGAGGAATTTGACCTGCCCTGCTTGATTGAATTGGGACAAACTCTAATAACAAGTCATGGGTTATTGACAAGCTCAATGACAGTGTGAACTCGGGTCCCATCAGTGTGGTAGGAATAATAATTGGAGAGAGTTCCAAGGGACAGAACATAGACCTGCCAATCAGGTGCAGGAGAAGGCAGACTTTCCTAAGAAAGGGGTATAGATGAGTCAAACATTCCAAAATACTAACTCCCCCAATCCTCTCCCTAACAGAGGATGGTAGCTGGTGGCTAAGGTTGCAGAAATTTAAATCTTTTTAAGACAGTTGTATCAAAGCCCTTCATTCACTGTTCTTGTGCAGATTCACAACTTCCAACTACAAGTTTCTGCAACTCTCTGCCTTGGACTTGTGCTAGTCATGGGAGCATGCACAACTCATGCACAGGGCAAACCAGAGGTACCTGGGAGTTGATGCCACCAGGAGCAGCCTTCAATCCATGAGAAATAAAAATGTATAAATGCCTAGATGCCTTGCCCTTTAGGGGAGACAACTCTAAAATATGTTCTACACCTTCTCCTGGAGGTTCAGAGAACAATTAAGTCAGTTACCCATAGAGTAAGGTTGCTCAACAACACAGGTTATGTTGACTTCCTTCCCTTCCTTGACTCACTTCTCTACTCTACTACCTGTGCCAGTTCAGGAAAATTCAATCCAAGAAAAAAAAAATTTCCAGATTTAAAGTATGGGAACAAAACTTTCTCCAGATCTGTGCTAATATTTCTCATTTTCCTCCCTCTGTATCATGGTTTCCATTGACAGGCATCAAAAGCATCTGCTGCAGGGTGGTGCAACGGTGGCTCAGTGGTAGAATTCTCACCTACCATGCCAGACCCGGGTTCGATTCCCAGAATCTGCCCATGCCAAAAAAAAGCATCTGCTGCAGAGAACAAACAAGTGATTTAAAATAGGCAAGTCAATGACAAAAGCCACAAATATTTATCATTTCCTACCATATGTGTTTGCTCTGTGGATATCAGTGGACAGGCAAGTGGTTAGCACCTACATCTTCTGAATTCGTAGAACAGGTTGTGTCTCAACAATACGTATAATAACTTAAGTCAGTTTAAGCAATGAACCATGTAGTCCAGTCTCAGAAATCTGTCACACTCAGAGAAATGCATCAACTTGAAAGGTAACTTTGAAACAGCACAAGTTCTTTAAATAGAAAAATACACTATATCCAAGCTTAAGAACTCAACCTCAACATCATGAGGATGTCAAATCCCCAAAGATGACATATAAATTTAAGGCAATCCAAATAAAATTACCAGCGGTATTTTTTTTTTAACTATTTTCATATGGAAAGATAAACAAGTAAAACCAGCCCAAAATTTTCTTTTAAAAAAAGTAATGAGAGAAAATTAGTTCTGTCAGATATTAAAATAAAATATAAAGCTACCTTAGTTAAAGCAGCATGATATTGGCCCACAAATAGCCAAACCAAGGGAATAATTTAGTAATAGACCAAAAACACACAGGAACTTAATATATGATAAATACATGTTGCTAGAGAAATTGTGTTCACACAGTGGGTAGTCATTTGGAAAAAAAATGCAACAAAATTGAATATATTCCTCCAACCTTAAAAAAATAATAATTACAGATGGAACAAACATTTAAATGTAAGACACAAAAAAACATAAAATTATCAGAAAAATGGAATAAATTTTTGTACAATCTTAGAGTGGGGAAGGCATAGATCGGATCAAAAGTCATGAAAGAACAGACTTGTCTATAAGTCAGACTTGACTGTAAAAGATCAAAAAAAAATTTCACAGCCAAAACTTCCAAAAGCAAAGTCAAAAGAATACATAACAAAGGGATATATTTGTGCAATTCATGTCACAAAGGGCTCAAATAAAGAGCTCTTAGAAATTAACTTGCAAAATCAACAACTCAATATTTGCCAACAGATATGCAAAAAATATGAAGAGAGTCCGTTGAAAAGGAAGTACAAATATTCTTAGATAAGATTAGTTTTGATCAAAAGAAGAAACTCTGTCTTACTACTAGTAATATAATGCAATTAAGTACTATAAATTAAATGCAATTAAAACTACGGTGAAATATCATTTTTCCCCAACAAATTGGCAACATGGAAAAGTTTGATATCACTCTGTTGGTAAGGATACTGGGGAGCAAGCAATCATGTGCGTTGCTAATACAAATATGAAGGGCATTATTTATAGACATTTTAAATATACATACCCTTTGACCCAGAAATTCCACTTCTGTGAGCAATCCAGACCCCTCTCTAGAACAGAGGTCAGAAAACTTTTGCTATAAAATACGGTCAAATGGGAAATATTTTAGGTTTTGCAAAAACCATGTGGTTTTTGTTTCGACTATTCAACTCTGCCATCATAGGATGAAAGCATATATATATATATGTCTTTTATACATATACAAAGTAATGAGCATGGTTATGTTCCAATAAAGTTTATTTACAAAAACATGCTGTGGCTAGAATTTGCCTGTGGGCCATAGTTTGCCAGCACCTGATCCAGAAAGCAGAACAGAAAAGCTGGGCATACCCTCACAGTAGCAGAATCCACTGGCTGTCACCAAACTCCATTTCTTCCCCACTATCAGCTAGCACTTGGATGCCCAACCAGAGCCTACATTTGTCAGCCCTCTTTGCAGTCAGGTGGTTCTTAGTGATGTTTGAGCCAAGATTGACATGTTCTACTTGACATACTCTTTTCCTATATCCCTGCCAAAAGTGAGACTTGGAAGTGGCCTTCTAGGGTCCTTTTCCTTTAAATGCAAGATGATAATGAAACTTTGATGCACACTCATAACTAAATTGTCTGAAAAGTTTTCTTCAATATCTGGAATATTGACCTGGCACTAGCATATTAGTGAGAAATAAATGTCTTTTTCTTTAAGCCATTAAATTTGTTGCAGCAGCCAAACCTACCCTAATACATTTACACTTTATAAATTGCTTGATTGCAATAGCAGCTTAGAGGTACTAAATGATTACCATATGCCAGAAACTGTGCTAAGCAATTTACATGTTCTATCTGTCACCAAACTCTACTTCTTCCCATAGTAAAGACCTGCAGCCAAGGACTACTACCAAGCAATAATAGTGATGGCAGCAGTAACAGTAATTATATAAGCTAATACTGATTGAATGTTTACCATGCACCACGGACTGAGCAAAACCTTTTATTCTTTACCCCCTGTGCTGGTTTGAATGTATGTCCCCTAGAAAAGCCATGTTTTAATCTAAATCCCATTTCATAAAGGCAGAATAATCCCTATTCAATACTCTATGTTTGAAACTGTAATCAGATCATCTCCCTGGAGATGTGATTTAATCAAGAGTGGTTGTTAAACTGGATTAGGTGACGACATGTCTCCACCCATTTGGGGAGGTCTTGATACATTTCTGGAGTCCTATAAAAGAGGAAACATTTTGGAGAATGAAAGAGATTTGGAGAGAGGAGAGAATGCTGCAGCACTACGAAGCAGAGAGTCCACAGCCAGCGACCTTTGGACATGAAGAAGGAAAACGCCTCTTGGGAAGTTTCACGAAACAGGAAGCCAGGAGAGAAAGCTAGCAGATGACGTCGTGTTTGCCATGTGCCCTTCCAGCCCAGAGAGAAAGCGTGACTGTGTTCGCCATGTGCCTTCTCACTTGAGAGAGAAACCCTGAACTTCATCAGCCTTCTTGAACCAAGGTATCTTTCTCTGGATGCCTTTGATTGGACATTTCTACAGACTTGTTTTAATTGGGACATTGTCTCAGCCTTAGAACTGTAAACTAGCAACTTATTAAATTCCCCTTTTTAAAAGCATTTTGTTTCTGGTATATTGCATTCTGGCAACTAGCAAACTAGAACACTCCCTTATGAGGGTTTATCCTAGGAAAAATAGCAAACCAACCCAAGTTTAATCACTAGCTTTAGATTCCCCTCTCTGATAGAAAAATCCTTTACACTTAGAAAATGAAAGAAAATTTATTGCTTTCCTAATACAAACTACTGACAATAAAATGCTCAACCAAGTCATCTTGGTAGGAGGGAGATAAAGAAAATGAAGTTACCCTTACAGGGGGCATGACTCCCCAGGGGCATATTAGCAACGCTGGGGCAGAACTGGTGGTGGGATTTTTTTCTTAATGCTTTCCAAAAATGATATAAGTTTTAAAAGCTAAGGAGTCCTGCACACGTTTACAGTTTAGGCTGGCTCACTGGCTTTTCAGAAGGCAAAGCTTTGAAGGTACCTTTCAAGTTTCTTCTAAATGTCCCTTCTTTTTAGAGGAAAGAAATGTTCTCACTTTGTCCCTCTAGGGATGTGGCTTAGTTTTAAACCGACCACAAATTATAGGCATAGAAGGGAGAATTCAATTTTGATTTGAGGAACAGGATATTTTTACAGCTTTTTCTCTAAAGGGATTGAAAATCCTGATTATTCAGACTGACTTCTGTAGGGTTGGATGGATTTTTTGGTTTTGCTTTATAGGAGTTGAATGGGATTGTGTCTACCTGAAGGCAGGACTTCTGATGCAAGGTACAGAGGTGTGGTCTTAAATGGAAGCTGAGCATTAGTGAGTTATTGAAAAATTGTTGAATAAACATTGAGGCCCACTTGGGGGAGCAGAAGTCCTAGGGACCAGAGACTCTGGGTTTTTGCCACCAAAGGTATGAGTCAGTTGCATTACTCTTCCACATTGTCAGAGAGCAGAGATCAGATTTATGGAGTTCTTCAAAATCACCCAAAGGTGCCTATATCTCAGTCTCCTAATCTGTTTAATGGAAACTCACTAGTACCTACCTCATCAGACTGCTGTGAGGGCAATTTTGGGGTGTTTAAGCACATACACGCTGAAGTCAGGCGGCTTGAAATTTTTTTAAAACACTTTTATTCACACACCATACAATCCACCCAAAGTGTACAATTCATGGGTCTCGGTATAATCACAGAGTTGTGCGTTCATCACCACAATCAATTTGATTGCAGCCTGAATTTTGATCCCTACACCACCCTTTACTAATCTGTAAATGCTTTAACACATAACTTAACTTTTCTGTGTTTAAATTTCTTCTCTATAACAGGGACGTGTCATCTATTTATCCCCTTGGATTATTAAAATGTACAAATGTGATTAGGATGGTGTCTGACCTGATCTCATTGTTACTGCAACCCACCCACCCCACCACCACCACCATTATTTAGCAAGGAAACTTCCAGCTGTGTCACAGTTCAGGCAGGGGTCCCTGGAACTCCTGAGATAGCCTTCCTTGGAAGAATGTTTTCAAGAAAAAAAAAGGGCCCGGAGTCTGGTTATATAAAGTACAGGATGCTGGAACTGTTCTTGTACAGCTCCCAGGGTAGGCTAGTTACCTGGGATGGGGCTGGGCATGCGAGCAGAAGGAGAGCAACGGAATGCATATTTTGGTTGTATTCAGAGGCATTCAGATCTGCGGGGCCTGAGCCCTAGGTACCCATGGCCCAGCCTAGCCTGAAGAAGCAGAATGTCCTTCGTGGAGAACCACAGTGGCTGTGGCGGGGATGGAAAAAGCAGTCTCCTCTCAGAGTGAACCACCCTCAATGGGATTGTGCAGACTCAGCTTCACCAGCAAACTCTCTGGCTGCAAGGAAGAAACAGCCGAGAAGTCCAGGGACCTGGTTCCCCATCCCTTGAGACTAAGAAAAAAAATTCCTGGAACTCCTAGGCATTTTCAGGTCATGTGAAGCCTCAAGAGAGGGATATCTGGAGTGACTGCATATGAGGAAGGGCTCAAGCAATTTAGTTGAGAAAAAAAACTGTTAAATAAAATAAAACGACCACCTGCATTGGGTCTTGCCAGGAGGGACCCCTTCCTGAGAAAGGATTTTCCAGGAGGCAAAAATAGTTGACCAGTAGGGAATTTCTGAGAAAAATGGAACAATGGAAAACACCCTACAGAACAGCAGATAAGCAATACCTGGTGATAAACCAGTTTCTTTCTACTAGGGATAGCTTATCAGAAAGACAAGAATACCAGTCTAATCAATATATATCTGCTCTCTACTTTGAAGACTTCCCAATGTAAAATGGAACATTTCCTCACTTACTTCCATGTTTGCCCTATAAAGTTCCCCCTCCACTCCTTTGGTGGATCCCCCTTCCACATGTGGTTTGAATGCTGCCCAATTCATGAATTGTACACTGTTCATATAAACTCCCATAAGTAATATCCTGTCTCTTATTTTTTAACAGTTTGGGCATCACCAGTAGGATTTGAAGGAGACCCTAACACCCCCCAGGAGGCAACAAGAGCTGAGGCAAAATGTGCCTGCTGAGCCCTTTGCACCCTCTGTTCTCTCATGCTGCCTGGAGGTTTGTGGGGAAGGCTTTTGTTTGAGCAGAGCTAATGTCTGGGAATCAGACTAAGGGTCTGGTTCAAGTCTGGATAAAACAAGTCTGGGTATAAGACCATAAAGGCTTGGCATCTCACGTAAGTAACATAGACTCTTCTTTGTTGAAGAATTCAGAATCTGGGGCTTGCCTGGCTGGGATGCCAGTTGGGTACATATTTAAAAAAAAAAACAAAACTATGGACCTCAAACTTGTCTATTTTTACGAAATTGTCACATTTTAAAAAGGATGATTTACAATTGCAGCGGCCACAATGGGGTTGTTTTAGTGTAGGTAAAGTAGCTTTCCTCAGAGGACGTTTGTGAAATAAAAGACCCCACATCTCTCAAAAGCAACGGAATGAATATTTTGGTTGTATTCAGAGGCATTAAAAGGATTTAGTGATTACAAAATAGCCTCATTAAATGATACCTTACAAAAGGCAATGAAAAACGTAAGAGACGAGAAGTCAAAACCAACAACAAGGACCATAGACAAACTGACTCAACTCCAACTGTGCATTCTGCCACTTCTCTTATCTCCCTTTGCCTAATTACTCTGAATCTACTAACCCTCTTTCTCATTTACCCTTTTACTTAAAAGAAGAGGAAGAAAAGAAAACTAGACAAATGCCCTTGAAGGATAAACACTCCCCAGACCCAGGTGTTCTAACCATTACCGCTTAAAAACGACAGTCAAAAATGGAACTCAGGGGCATAATTATTCATAAAAGAGTTTAGAATTCTTTTAGGTATGCATGACCCAGGCTTACCTGATGTGTACCAGCTTAACCATATGTTGGTCTGAACATCAGGTGCTAAATCCTAGAAGGCAAAAGCTGATTGGACCGACCTGGAAAGGGACATGTAGGATCACTCTTTCCACAACAACATTGGGGATTAAATAGACCCAAGATGTATGAGTTCTTTTTTGCTTCTTTTTATTTCTTTTTCTGGAGGGATGCAAACATTCTGAAAATGATCATGGTGAGAAAACACAACTATGTGATGATATTATGAGCCAGTGACTGTACAGTATGATTGGACTATATATGTGTGGCTATTTCCCAATACAAATATTTTTGTAATAAAATTTTTAAAAAAGAATAAGGCAAAGCTTCTATAAGATTACACATCAGGACAAAGAAAATCTTAAAGGTCTCCCCCACAAATGTCAATGTCAAAGCTTTAGCTCTCATATTAAGCAAATAATCTCAACTTGTCCCATCTGCCAAGAACAAATTCTAATAAAAATGTAAGAATAGGGCAAGGACAGAATGCCAGATTTATACTAGTAAGGTTTGTATTTCTATGCTTTCTGTGTTTTTACATCTGACTCACGGCTGAATATTTTTAAATTGAAGATTTAAGCTCCCTGTATGCGCCTGTCTGTATGTTTGACGCATGATATTTTCCCATCTCCATATGGTATCACCAAATTAACCTACAAAATTTCTTAAAAGTGCTCTCTTCAAGTTGGCTTAAAGATAAATAAGTGCTTATATATAAATTAATGCTCTGAAAGTCCAAGAAATTAAGGTAACCAACTTTTAACACTTTCAATATAAAAAAAGGATTTGCAAAATTAAACTCAAATGTTTTTTTTCTTAAACAAGTTTACATAATTTAGGTACACCTTTAACAAAGGAGGCTAGTTTAATATTGTTGGTTAAACAAAAACAATTATGTCTTCCAAGTTAAAAATGTAAGTATGATACAAGCATACAGCTTCATTCTATTTGGGTATGCTTTTTCCCCGATTTATATAGGTTTACTGATCAGATAAACTAACGTATATCAACTAGATGTTTAAGATGATGAAAAGTATAAATTTCTGTTCAATCAAATTGAGTTATTATTTTGAAAAACTTTATTTCAAGAATACTTGTGAATTTTCCTTGGGACTTCCGGAGAAGATGGCGGCTTAGTTAGATGCGCGGGTCTTAGTTCCTCCTCCAGAACAGCTACTAAAGAAATAGAAACGGTACAGAACAGCTCCCGGAGCCACGAAAGAGACCGAAAAGACAGCATACCCCATTCTGGAAAGGCTGAACTGGCAGGGAGAATCCACTGTGGTGAGATACCCGAGGGGCGCGCGCTTCTCCAGGCTGGGGAGGCTGATGTCCCTCCCTCCCTCCTTCCTGGGCCGGCTGGGAGAATTGGACAGGCGATCCCCTCAAGCCACGGCGGCCGGCGCCCCCCCCTACGCATGGCCACCCAGGCCAACTGGGAGAATTGGATAGGAAGTCCCCCAAGCCGTGGAGGCCGGCAACCGGGGTCCCTTCCACGCACGTGGCTTCTCGGTCCAGCTGGGAACGTGGGATCAACACTCCCCCAAGCCGCGGCGGCCGGTGCCCCACGCCACGCTTGGCTTTCTGGGCTGGCTGGGAGATTTGGACCGGCACTCCCCCAAGCCACAGAGGCTGGCGCCACACCCACACGCGGACTCTCGGGCCAGCTGGGAGATTTGAATCGGAACTCCCCCAAGCCGCTTCGGCTGGCGACCCTCCCCCACAGCGAGAGTTTTCCAAAGTTAAAGGAGCCACAGCATCTTTTACTGGTGGGACCCGCAGACAGACGAGCGCCACGAGCGCCACATACTGGGCAGGATGAAAAAACAGAGCCCAGAGATTTCACAGGAAAATCTTTCAACCTGCTGGGTCCCACACCCAGGGAAATCTGATTAAATGCCCAGACGCCAGGAGAAAATAATGACTCACGCTAAGAAAATTGAAGATATGGCCCAGTCAAAGGAACAAACCAATAGTTCAAATGAGATACAGGAGGTGAGATTCAATTAATTTTGAATATACGAACAGAAATGGAAAACCTCTTCAAAAACCAATCCATAACTTGAGGGAGGACATGAAAAGACATGGGCTGAACAAAAAGAAGAAATAGAAAGTCTGAAAAAACAAATCAGAGAACTTATGGGATTGAAGGACAAAGTAGAAAAGATGAAAAAAACAATGGATACCTACAATGGTAGATTTAAAGAGACAGAAGATAGAATTAGTGATTTGGAGGATGGAACATCTGAATTCCAAAAAGAAACAGGAACTATCAGGAAAAGAATGGAAACATTTGAGCAGGGGATCAGGGAACTGAATGATAATATGAAGTGCACAAATATATGTGTTGTGGGTGTCCCAGAAGGAGAAGAGAAGGGAAAAGGAGGAGAAAAACTAATGGAAGAACTTATCACTGAAAATTTCCCAACGCTTATGAAAGACCTAACATTACAGATCCAAGAAGTGCAGTGCACCCCAAAGAGAATAGATCCAAATAGGCATTCTCCAAGACACTTACTAGTTAGAATGTCAGAGGTCAAAGAGAAAGAGAGGATCTTGAAAGCAGCAAGAGAAAAACAATCCATCACATACAAGGGAAACCCAATAAGACTATGTGTAGATTTCTCAGCAGAAACCATGGAAGCTAGAAGACAGTGGGATGATATATATAAATTACTAAAAGAGAAAAACTGCCAACCAAGAATTCTATATCCAGAAAAATTGTCCTTCAAAAATGAGGGAGAAATTAAAACATTCTCAGACAAAAAGTCACTGAGAGAATTTGTGACCAAGAGACCAGCTCTGCAAGAAATACTAAAGGGAGCACTAGAGTCAGATACGAAAAGACAGAAGAGAGAGGTATGGAGAAGAGTGTAGAAAGAAGGAAAGTCAGATATGATATATATAATACAAAAGGCAAAATGGCAGAGGAAAATATTATCCAAACAGTAATAACACCAAATGTTAATGGACTGAATTCCCCAATCAAAAGACATAGACTGGCAGAATGGATTAAAAAACAGGATCCTTCTATATGCTGTCTACAGGAAACACATCTTAGACCCAAAGATAAACATAGGTTGAAAGTGAAAGGTTGGGAAAAGATATTTCATGCAAATAACAACCAGAAAATAGCAGGAGTGGCTATACTAATATCCAACAAGTTAGACTTCAAATGTAAAACAGTTAAAAGAGACAAAGAAGGACACTATATACTAATAAAAGGAACAATTAAACAAGAAGACATAACAATCATACATATTTACGCACCGAACCAGAATGCCCCAAAATACGTGAGGAATACACTGCAAACACTGAAAAGGGAAATAGACACATCTACCATAATAGTTGGAAACTTCAATTCACCACTCTCATCAATGGACAGAACATCTAGACAGAGGATCAATAAAGAAATAGAGAATTTGAATATTACAATAAATGAGCTAGACTTAACAGACATTTATAGGACATTACATCCCACAACAGCAGGATACACCTTTTTCTCAAGTGCTCATGGATCATTCTCAAAGATAGACCATATGCTGGGTCACAAAGCAAGTCTTAACAAATTTAAAAAGATTGAAATCATACACAACACTTTCTCGGATCATAAAGGAATGAAGTTGGAAATCAATAACAGACGGAGTGCCAGAAAATTCACAAATACGTGGAGGCTCAACAACACACTCTTATACAACGAGTGGGACAAGGAAGAAATTGCAAGAGAAATTAGTAAATATCTCAAGGTGAATGAAAATGAAAACACAACATATCAAAACCTATGGGACACAGCAAATGCAGTCCTAAGAGGGAAATTTATTGCCCTAAATGCCTATATCAGAAAAGAAAAAAAGGCAAAAATTCAGGAATTAACTGTCCACTTGGAAGAATTGGAGAAAGAACAGCAAACTAATCCCAAAGCAAGCAAAAGGAAAGAAATAACAAAGATTAGAGCAGAAATAAATGATATTGAAAACATGAAAACAATAGAGAAAATCAATAAGACCAGAAGTTGGTTCTATGAGAAAATCAATAAGATTGATGGGCCCTTAGCAAGATTGACAAAAAGAAGAAGAGAGAGGACGCAAATAAATAAGATCAGAAATGGAAGAGGAGACATAACTACTGACCTCACAGAAATAAAGGAGGTAATAACAGGATACTATGAACAACTTTACGCTAATAAATACAACAATGTAGATGAAATGGACGGGTTCCTGGAAACGCATGAACAACCAACTTTGACTCAAGAAGAAATAGATGACCTCAACAAACCAATCACAAGTAAAGAAATTGAATCAGTCATTCACAAGCTTCCCAAAAAGAAAAGTCCAGGACCAGACGGCTTCACATGTGAATTCTACAAAACATTCCAGAAAGAATTAGTACCAACTCTCCTCAAACTTGTCAAAAAAATCGAAGTGGAGGGAAAGCTACCTAATTCATTCTATGAAGCCAACATCACCCTCATACCAAAACCAGGCAAAGATATTACAAAAAAAGAAAACTAAAGAAAACACAGACCAATCTCTATAATGAATATAGATGCAAAAATCCTCAACAAAATTCTAGCAAATCGAATCCAGCAACACATTAAAAGAATTATACATCATGACTGTCATGGTTAGGGACAGGTGTCAACTTGGCCAAGTTGTGGTACCTGTTCATCTGATTGGGCAAGCACTGGCCTGTCTGTTGCAATTGAGGACATTTCATAGGATTAGGTCATGATCACGTCAGCTACATCCACAGCTGATTCCATTTGTAATCAGCCAAAGGGGAGTGTCTTCTGCAATTAGTGATGCTAAATCCAATCATGGGAAGCCTTTTAAGGAGGACTCAGAGGAGACAGGTTGCATTCCTGCTTTGGCTGGTGAGCCTCTCCTGTGGAGTTCGTCCAGGCCATCCATTGGAGTCATTGGCTTCGCAGCCTGCCCTGTGGATTTTGGACTCTGCGTTCCTACGGTCACGTGAGACACTTTCATAAATTTTATATTTGCAAGTGTTCCCTGTAGGTTCTGTTTCTCTAGAGAACCCTAACTAATACATCTTGGTACCAGGAGTGGTTCTTAAGGAACAGAATCTTAAAAATGGGTTTTTATGAATGGTTTTCTACTCTGACTGGGCTCAGAGACACTAAGGACTCTGATTCCCGTAATCAGAATGACACTCCCAATCCATGGACTGAGTTGGCAAAGGAGATAGTCAAAATATCATCATTCGATTCTCCTAATGCTTCACTTGTACGAAGCCAGACTCTGGGGGATAATGTTTTTCACACCTTTACAGAGTTTTGTAGGAATAAGAGTTATAGAGATGTTGGTTGGTTATTGTTAGATACACTGTCTACATTAAAGGGTGAAAGGGATGGGCTTAAGGCTTCAAACAAGAAGCTTAAGTGCCGTCTGAAAGATGTAGAGGTTTCTATGAGCATCCTGAAGGAAAATTTTATTTCTTGTAGCCGTAGACTTGAGATCTCTGAAAATCAGACTCAGAATCTTATTGTTAGAGTAGCAACTTTACAACGTAAACTGAAATCTCAGTCTTGCATGGTGTCTGCCGTTAAAATGAGGGCATTGATTGGAAAGGAGTGGGACCCTGAAAAATGGGATGGTGACATATGGATTGATAATGATGTTGGGGGTGAGGTTGAAACCCTAGACCATTCTGAGCCTTCTTTAGATAACCCTGTAATAGTCTGCCCTGAGGACATAGCCGCCCCACCTCCAGCCTGCCTTGAGGAATTGGCCACCCAACCTCCTCCTGAAGGGATTAGCCCTAAAGTTATTAATCCTGTTTCACCAGATGAAACTGCAAATGAAAGCCCTGAAGCAAATGGCTTGGAAGATATTTCTAATTCTTTTCATGACCCACCCCCACCACCCCTCATTTCTTCTAGACCTATAACTAGACTAAAGTCCCAACAGGCCCCTAAAGGTGAGGTACAAAGTATCACACATGAGGAGGTACGTTATACTCCAAAAGAACTGTGTGAGTTTTCCAATTTATATAGACAGAAATCAGGGGAATATGTGTGGCAATGGATTTTAAGAGGGTGGGATAATGGTGGGAGGAATATAAGGCTGAATCAGGCTGAATTTATTGATATGGGCCCACTAAGCAGAGATTCTGCATTCAATGTTATAGCTAGAGCAGTTAGAAAAGGTGTTAACAGCTTGTTTGGGTGGTTGGTTGAAACATGGATCAAAAGGTGGCCAATATTACCTGAGGTTGAAATGCCAGAACTGCCCTGGTATAATGTAGATGAGGGGATCCAGAGGCTTAGAGAGATTGGGATGTTAGAGTGGATTTATCATGCAAAGCCTGCTCTTACACCCCAGGAATGTCCAGAGGATGCACCTTTTACCAGAACAGTGAGAAATAAGTTTGTGAGATTAGCACCATCATCCCTCAAGAGCTCTGTGGTTGCACTTCTCTGTAGGTCAGATATTACTGTAGGAACTGCTGTCACTGAGCTGGAATCCTTAAACACAATGGGGATGACAGGATCCCGAGTTGGCAGAAGCCAGGTGGCAGCACTTAATCACCAAAGACAGGGTAGACGTGGGTATTATAATAGACAACAAACTCAAAGGAGGCATCAAAATTATATGACACGCAGAGATTTGTGGCATTGGTTAGTAAATCATGGGGTGCCTAGAAATACAATAGAAGGGGAGCCTACTAAATTCTTGTTGGAGCTGTATAAACAAAAGAGGTCTAGGTCAAGGGAACATGGAATGGGTAGTGGAAGAAGGTAGTGATAAATATGAACTTCGACCACGTGATCAGTTACAGAAACGAGGACTATAATGCTGTTTTGTTTGTGTTATACTATTTAAGTTGTAAGATATCAAGTTTAAGAATGAATGTTGCCCAAGGATTTGCACGCTATTCTGGAGAGATTTAATGTGTTTCCAGTTATATGCAGGACAGTTGAGTATTGTCAAGTAAAAGAAAAAATGTGTGCTTATTTGTTTTCATTTGGAAATTAAGTATGGTCTAAGGTGATGTATATATATATATATATATATATATATATATATATATATATATATATGTGTGTGCCAAGTTGACAAGGGGTGGACTGTCATGGTTAGGGACAGGTGTCAACTTGGCCAAGTTGTGGTACCTGTTCATCTGATTGGGCAAGCACTGGCCTGTCTGTTGCAATGAGGACATTTCATAGGATTAGGTCATGATCACGTCAGCTACATCCACAGCTGATTCCATTTGTAATCAGCCAAAGGGGAGTGTCTTCTGCAATTAGTGATGCTAAATCCAATCATGGGAAGCCTTTTAAGGAGGACTCAGAGGAGACAGGTTGCATTCCTGCTTTGGCTGGTGAGCCTCTCCTGTGGAGTTCATCCAGGCCATCCATTGGAGTCATTGGCTTCGCAGCCTGCCCTGTGGATTTTGGACTCTGCGTTCCTACGGTCACGTGAGACACTTTCATAAATTTTATATTTGCAAGTGTTCCCTGTTGGTTCTGTTTCTCTAGAGAAGCCTAACTAATACAATGACCAAGTAGGATTCATCCCAGGTATGCAAGGATGGTTCAACATAAGAAAATCAATTAATGTAATACACCATATCAACAAATCAAAGCAGAAAAATCACATGATCATCTCAATTGATGCAGAGAAGGCATTTGACAAGATTCAACATCCTTTCCTGTTGAAAACACTTCAAAAGATAGGAATACAAGGGAACTTCCTTAAAATGATAGAGGGAATATATGAAAAACCCACAGTTAACAGCATCCTCAATGGGAAAACATTGAAAACTTTCCCCCTAAGAGCAGGAACAAGACAAGGATGTCCACTATCACCACTATTATTCAACATTGTGTTGGAGGTTCTAGCCAGAGCAATTAGACAAGAAAAAGAAATACAAGGCATCAAAATTCGAAAGGAAGAAGTAAAACTATCACTGTTAGCAGACGATATGATACTATACGTCGAAAACCAGGAAAAATCCACAACAAAACTACTAGAGCTAATAAATGAGTACAGCAAAGTAGCAGGTTACAAGATCAACATTCAAAAATCTGTAGCATTTCTATACACTAGCAATGAACAAGCTGAGGGGGAAATCAAGAAACGAATTCCATTTACAATGGCAACTAAAAGAATAAAATACCTAGGAATAAATTTAACTAAAGAGACAAAAAACCTATACAAAGAAAACTACAAAAAACTGTTAAAAGAAATCACAGAAGACCTAAATAGATGGAAGGGCATACCGTGTTCATGGATTGGAAGACTAAATATAGTTAAGATGTCAATCCTACCTAAATTGATTTACAGATTCAATGCAATACCAATCAAAATCCCAACAACTTATTTTTCAGAAATAGAAAAACCAATAAGCAAATTTATCTGGAAGGGCAGGGTGCCCCGAATTGCTAAAAGTATCTTGAGGAAAAAAAACGAAGCTGGAGGTCTCACGCTGCCGAACTTTAAGGCATATTATGAAGCCACAGTGGTCAAAACAGCATGGTATTGGCATAAAGATAGATATATCGACCAATGGAATCCAATAGAGTGCTCAGGTATAGACCCTCTCATCTATGGACATTTGATCTTTGATAAGGCAGTCAAGCCAACTCACCTGGGACAGAGCAGTCTCTTCAATAAATGGTGCCTAGAGAACTGGATATCCATATGCAAAAGAATGAAAGAAGACCCATCTCTCACACCCTATACAAAAGTTAACTCAAAATGGATCAAAGATCTAAACATTAGGTCTAAGACCATAAAACAGTTAGAGGAAAATATAGGGAGATATCTTATGAAACTTACAATTGGAGGCGGTTTTATGGACCTTCCACCTAAAGCAAGAACACTGAAGAAAGAAAGAAAGAAATGGGAGCACCTCAAAATTAAACACTTTTGTGCATCAAAGAACTTCATCAAGAAAGTAGAAAGACAGCCTACACAATGGGAGACAATATTTGGAAACGACATATCAGATAAAGGTCTAGTATCCAGAATTTATAAAGAGATTGTTTAACTCAACAACAAAAAGACAGCCAACCCAATTACAAAATGGGAAAAAGATTTGAACAGACACCTCTCAGAAGAGGAAATACAAATGGCCAAAAGGCACATGAAGAGATGCTCAATGTCCCTGGCCATTAGAGAAATGCAAATCAAAACCACAATGAAATATCATCTCACACCCACCAGAATGGCCATTATCAACAAAACAGAAAATGACAAGTGCTGGAGAGGATGCGGAGAAAGAGGCACACTTATCCACTGTTGGTGGGAATGTCAAATGGTGCAACCACTGTGGAAGGCAGTTTGGCGGTTCCTCAAAAAACTGAATATAGAATTGCCATACGACCCAGCAATACCATTGCTAGGTATCTACTCAAAGGATTTAAGGGCAAAGACACAAATGGACATTTGCACACCAATGTTTATAGCAGCATTATTTACAATTGCAAAGAGATGGAAACAGCCAAAATGTCCATCAACAGATGAGTGGCTAAACAAACTGTGGTATATACATACGATGGAATATTATGCAGCTTTAAGACAGAATAAATTTATGAAGCATGTAATAACATGGATGGACCTAGAGAACATTATGCTGAGTGAGTCTAGCCAAAAACTAAAGGACAGATACTGTATGGTCCCACTGATCTGAACCCACATTCGAGAATAAACTTGGAATATGTCATTGGTAACAGAGACCAGCAGGAGTTAGAAACAGGGTAAGATAATGGGTAATTGGAGCTGAAGGGATACAGACTGTGCAACAGGACTAGATACAAAAACCCAAAAATGGACAGCACAATACTACCTAATTGTAATGTAATTATGTTAAAACACTGAATGAAGCTGCATCTGAGCTATAGTTTTTGTTTGTTTGTTTGTTTGTTTGTGTGTTTTTTTATATATATAATTTTTTAATTTTTTATTACTATTATTCTTATTTTTTTCTCTATATTATCATTCTATATCTTTTTCTGTCGTTTTGCTAGTTCTTTTCCTAAATCGATGCAAATGTACTAAGAAATGATGATCATACATCTATGTGATGATATTAAGAATTACTGATTGCATATGTAGAATGGAATGATTTCTAAATGTTGTGTTAATTTTTTTAATTAATTAAAAAATAAATAAATAAATAAATAATAGGGGGAACAAATGTTAAAAATAAATTTAGTTTAAAGTGCTAGTGGTAAATGAAAGCGAGGGATAAGGGGTATGGCATGTATAATCTTTTTTTCTGTTATCGTTTTATTTCTTTTTCTGTTGTCTTTTTTATTTTTTTCTAAATTGATGCAAATGTTCTAGAAATGATGAATATGCAACTATGTGATGATATTAAGAATTACTGATGGTATATGTAGAATGGAATGATATCTTAATGTTTTGTCTGTTAATTTTTTTTAATTAATAAAAAAATTAAAAAAAAAAAAAAGAATACTTGTGCCTTGCAGGATGTTGGCTTGAAGACAGTTTCCAAGATCTTGTGCTTTCATTGAAGAGAAAAAGAGAATAGTTTTGACTCTAAAGAAAAATGACTAGTTGCTGCAGAATGAAAAACAGGAATGTATAGGACAAAACCTGGATGGATATAGAAAGTTGTAGAAAGTTTGCAGAAAAGGAATTTTATTTGTTGTAGCCAAGGTTGGCCAAGACTTAATAGGTTTATAATATTTTTAAGACTTTTCTTATCACACAATATATCATATGAAACTAGAATTTGGTTTTCTCTGTTGAAACAACAAAATTTTCTTGAATTGCTGGTCTGCACTTAGTAAAAGTTTGTAAAAGTTTTCTCCTAACCATCTGAGTAATCTGCCTAGAAGGCAAAGATTCAGTGTTTTATCAGAATAGTCTCCTGTGCTTTATATTGACCTCAGAATCCTCTATTGGTTTAGAGAACAAGTCTCCTCATTTAGAAAGAACTAAGATTTTTTTATGCTCATGTTAGCCCCTCTATTTACATTTTTTTTGTATGCCAAATGACGGGGTTCCATTTCATTTTTCCATGATAGTATCCTGCTACTGCAGCGCCATTTCTTGAATTTGTTTGTTTTTTGTTTTTGTTTTTGTTTTATTTTTGCTTGTTTGTTTTGTTTTAGGGGAAGTACATGAACCAGGAATCACACCTGGGTGTCTAGCATGGCAGGCAAGAATTCTACAACTGAACTGCTCCTGCACCCCACCCCTCGATTTACTTTTAAAATATTTTATTGTCACTTTGTTAAATAGGGAACCAAACATCATGGTAATCCGTGATCCTGTTTAACAAAATGTTCAAACTTGGCACTTTCCCCAAATCAAACCCTAAATGATATCTTCCTGAGCTCAAACTGTCTTTGGGATTTTCCAGAGAGCCCCTGAAAAATAAAATCACAAAGGATTTGTTCTTTTACCTTATGAAAAGGCACTTGCAATCAGGCACAGGCCAGGGGGCTTCATCTTAAAAAGGACTTATCACAGAGACCTATGGAAAAGACTATGCCAGGTAATCTGGGATATAGACTCCTGCACCAGTTTAAAACTATTATGTACCCAGAAAAGCCAAGTTTTAATCCTGACCCAATCTTGTGGGGGCATCTGTTTCTTTTAACCCTGATTCAGTATCGTAGAGCAAAAAACTTCTGATTAAATTATTTCCATGGAGATAGTGACATGCCCGATTGTGGGTATAACCTGTTGATTAGATGGAGATACGACTTTACCCATTCAAGGTAGGTCTTGATCAGTTTACTAGAGTTCTTTAAAAAGGGAAACATTTTGGAGAAACTTCAGATACAGATGCTTGGAGAAGAGTTGCTTCAGAGCTGACAGGCACAGGTATTTGAGATGCATAGAGTGCTAACAGAGGAAGCAGATGCCTAGACATGGGCAAAGCTCAGCAGGCGTCACCATGTGCCTTCCCATGAGATGATAAGAAAGCCAGAGCCCAGAGTTCTGTCCTTGAGGCTGAGCAAAGTCCTGCAGACACTTACAGAGGAAACCACTAGCAAAAGAAGCTGGAAGTAATGGAATCAGGAACAAGAACCAGCAAACACCAGCCACGTGACTACCCAGATGATAGAAGTGTTCCAGAAGGGATCAGCCTTTCTCGAGTGAAGGTAACCCTTGTTGGTGCCTTTCTGGACATTTTCACAGCCTTAGAACTATAAAGTTGTAATTACTAAATTCCCTTTTTAAAAGCTATTCTGTTTCTGGTATATTGCATGCTGGCAGCTTTAGCAAATCAATATGCCTCCTAATAACATTGTTTAAATAACTTTGAAAGTATACCAATAGAAAGAGTCAAGATCTCCAAAATTCTAGAAGAGAAGCTGATAGGTTGATGAGGTTGCTAAAACAAAATCAAGCAAAACAAAGACTAGTAACTTTTGACTGAATAAACCGTTAAGAAAATTATAGGCTCTGTTTGGATTATTGCTGATGTGTAGAAAATGTTCTATTTTCTAGATACAAGAAATTCCTTACTCTTTTCTTTAAGCTATCTATAACCAATAACACATCCATCTTTTTTCCCCTGCCTGACCCCTCCAGAATTCAAAAACTCTCATTGAATATATATATTTTATGGCAATATAATTATTTGCAAATGTTCAATCAGAATTTATCATCATTGTTAACAGGACATATTAGAGACATTGATATTTATAGATCAAAGCTTTGACTAGAATGCCTTATTTGAAAATGATGTTCATTTAACCAGATATGACCAGAAACATTTTTTTTTTACTTTTTTATTGTATAGTATAACATATATACAAAACAAAGAAATAAAAAACCAATAGTTTTCAAAGCACTCTCAACACATAGTTGCAGGACAGATCCCAGAGTTTGTCATGGGCCACCTTATGATCCTTTCAGATCTTTTTTCTAGCTGCTCTAGAATATAGGAGGCTAGAGGCTTCAATATTTTTATCATCACTATCGACCTTTGTTCTTTTTTTATGAAAAATAACACATACAAAAAAGCAATAAATTTCAAAGCACAGCACCACAATTAGTTGTAGAACATATTTCGAGTATGACATGGGTTACAAGTCCACAATTTTAGGCTTTTACTTCTAGCTGCTCTAAGATACTAGAGACTAAAAGAGATATCAACTTAATGACTCAGCATTCATATTTCATTTGTTAATCCTGTCTCCTCTGTGTAACTTCAACATCACCTTTGATCTTTCCATCCCTCTCTTTAAGGGTATTTGGGCTATGGCCATTCTAACTTTTTCATGTTGGAAGGGTTTGTCACTAATATGGGGTAGGGAGATGGAAATATCTGATGTTCTGGGCCCTCTAGGTTTCAGAACTTATCTGGTCCAGGGACCCATCTGGAGGTTGCAGGTTTCTGGAAAGTTGCTCTAGTGTATGGAAGCCTTGTGGGATCTTATATATTGCCCTAGGTATTTGTTCTAGTTTGCTAGCTGCCGGAATGTAATATACCAGAAATGGAACGGCTTTTAAAAAGGGGAATTTAATGAGTTGCTAGTTTAAGTTCTAAGGCCGAGAAAATGTCCCAATTAAAACAAGTCTAAAGAAATGTCCAATCAAAGGCATCCAGGGAAAGATACCTTGGTTCAAGAAGGCCGATGAAGTTCAAGGTCTCTTTCTCAAGTGAGACGGCACATGGTGAACACAGTCAGGGCTTCTCTCTCAACTGGAAGGGCACATGGCAAATACGGCGTCATCTGCTAGCTTTCTCTCCTGGCTTCCTATTTCATGAAGCTCCCCGGAAGGTGTCTTCCTTCTTCATCTCCAAAAGTCACTGGCTGGTGGACTCTCTGCTTTGTAGTGTTGCTCTCTCTGAATCTCTCTGAATCTCTCATTCTCCAAAATGTTTCCTCTTTTATAGGACTTCAGAAACTAATCAAGACCCACTCAAATGGGTGGAGACATGTCATCCCCTAATCCAGTTTAACAACCATTCTTAACTAAATCACATCAACCAGGGAGATGATCTCATTACAGTTTCAAATATACAGTATTGAATAAAGATTATTATACCTTTATGAAATGGGATTTATATTAAAACATGGCTTTTCTTAGGGGGCATACTTCCTTTTTTTTTTATTAATTAAAAAAAGAATTAACAAAACAATTAGAAATCATTCCAATCTACATGTACAATCAGTAATTCTTAATAACATCACATAGTTGCATATTCATCATTTCTTAGTACATTTGCATCGATTTAGAAAAAGAAATAAAAAGACAACAGAATAAGAATTAAAACAATAATAGAAAGAAAAAAAAACAAAACAAAACAAACAAAAAAAAAACCTATACCTCACATGCAGCTTCATTCAGTGTTTTAACATAATTGCATTACAATTGGGTAGTATTGTGCTGTCCATTTCTGAGTTTTTATATCCAGTCCCGTTGTACAGTCTGTATCCCTTCAGCTCCAATTACCCGTTCTCTTTTTTTTTTTTAATTAATGGAAAAAAGAAATTAACCCAACATTTAGAGATCATACCATTCTACATATGCAATCAGTAATTCTTAACATCATCACATAGATGCATGATCATCATTTCTTAGTACATTTGCATTGGTTTAGAAGAACTAGCAACATAACCGAAAAAGATATAGAATGTTAATATAGAGAAAAAAATAAAAGTAATAATAGTAAAATCAAAACAAAACAAAACAAAACAAAAACCTATAGCTCAGATGCAGCTTCATTCAGTGTTTTAACCTGATTACTTTAAAATTAGGTATTATTGTGCTGTCCATTTTTGAGTTTTTGTATCTAGTCCTGTTACACCGTCTGTATCCCTTCAACTCCAATTGGCCATTATCTTACCCTGTTTCTACCTCCTGCTGGACTCTGATATCAAGGACATATTCCAAATTTATTCTCAAATGTCTGTTCACATCAGTGGGACCATACAGTATTTGTCCTTTAGTTTTTGGCTAGACTCACTCAGCATAATGTTCTCTAGGTCCATCCATGTTATTACATGCTTCATAAGTTTATCCTGTCTTAAAGCTGCATAGTATTCCATCGTATGTATATACCACAGTTTGTTTAGCCACTCTTCTGTTGATGGAGATTTCGGCTGTTTCCATCTCTTTGCAACTGTAAATAACGCTGCTATAAACATTGGTGTGCAAATGTCCATTTGTGTCTTTGCCCTTAAGTCCTTTGAGTATATTCCCAGCAATGGTATTGCTGGGTCGTATGGCAATTCCATATTCAGCTTTTTGAGGAACCGCCAAACTGCCTTCCACAGTGGTTCCACCCTTTGACATTGCCACCAACAGTGGATAAGTGTGCCTCTTTCTCCACATCTTCTCCAGCACTTGTCATTTTCTGTTTTGTTGATAATGGCCATTCTGGTGGGTGTGAGATGATATCTCATTGTGGTTTTGATTTGCATTTCTCTAATGGCCAGGGACATTGAGCATCTTTTCATGTGCCTTTTGGCCATTTGTATTTCCTCTTCTGATAGGTGTCTGTCCAAGTCTTTTTCCCATTTTGTAATTGGGTTGGCTGTCTTTTTGTTGTTGAGATGAACAATCTCTTTATAAATTCTGGATACTAGACCTTTATCTGATATATCATTTCCAAATATTGTCTCCCATTGTGTAGGCTGTCTTTCTACTTTCTTGATGAAGTTCTTTGATGCACAAAAGTGTTTAATTTTGAGGAGCTCCCATTTATTTATTTCCTTCTTCAGTGTTCTTGCTTTAGGTTTAAGGTCCATAAAACCGCCTCCAGTTGTAAGATCCATAAGATATCTCCCAACATTTTCCTCTAACTGTTTTATTGTCTTAGACCTAATGTTTAGATCTTTGATCCATTTTGAGTTAACTTTTGTATAGGGTGTGAGAGATGGGTCTTCTTTCATTCTTTTGTATATGGATATCCAGTTCTCTAGGCACCATTTATTGAAGAGACTGCTCTGTCCCAGGTGAGTTGGCTTGACTGCCTTATCAAAGATCAAATGTCCATAGATGAGAGGGTCTATATCTGAGCACTCTATTCGATTCCATTGGTCGATATATCTATCTTTATGCCAATACCATGCTGTTTTGACCACTGTGGCTTCATAATATGCCTTAAAGTCAGGCAGTGTGAGACCTCCAGATTCGTTTTTTTTCCTCAGATGTTTTTAGCAATTCGGGGCACCCTGCCCTTCCAGATAAATTTGCTTATTGGTTTTTCTATTTCTGAAAAATAAGTTGTTGGGATTTTGATTGGTATTGCATTGAATCTGTAAATCAATTTAGGTAGGATTGACATCTTAACTATATTTAGTCTTCCAATCCATGAACACTGTATGCCCTTCCATCTATTTAGGTCTTCTGTGATTTCTTTTAGCAGTTTTTTGTAGTTTTCTTTATATAGGTTTTTTGTCTCTTTAGTTAAATTTATTCCTAGGTATTTTATTCTTTTAGTTGCAATTGTAAATGGGATTCGTTTCTTGATTTCCCCCTCAGCTTGTTCATTGCTAGTGTATAGAAATGCTACAGATTTTTGAATGTTGATCTTGTAACCTGCTACTTTGCTGTACTCATTTATTAGCTCTAGTAGTTTTGTTGTGGATTTTTCCAGGTTTTCGACGTATAGTATCATATCATCTGCACACAGTGATAGTTTTACTTCTTCCTTTCGAATTTTGATGCCTTGTATTTCTTTTTCTTGTCTAATTGCTCTGGCTAGAACCTCCAACACAATGTTGAATAATAGTGGTGATAGTGGACATCCTTGTCTTGTTCCTGATCTTAGGGGGAAAGTTTTCAATTTTTCCCCATTGAGGATGATATTAGCTGTGGGGTTTTCATATATTCCCTCTATCATTTTAAGGAAGTTCCCTTGTATTCCTATCTTTTGAAGTGTTTTCAACAGGAAAGGATGTTGAATCTTGTCAAATGCCTTCTCTGCATCAATTGAGATGATCATGTGATTTTTCTGCTTTGATTTGTTGATATGGTGTATTACATTAATTGATTTTCTTATGTTGAACCATCCTTGCATACCTGGGATGAATCCCACTTGGTCATGATGTATAATTCTTTTAATGTGTTGTTGGATACGATTTGCTAGAATTTTATTGAGGATTTTTGCATCTATGTTCATTAGAGAGATTGGTCTGTAGTTTTCTTTTTTTGTAATATCTTTGCCTGGTTTTGGTATGAGGGTGATGTTGGCTTCATAGAATGAATTAGGCAGTTTTCCCTCCACTTCGATTTTTTTGAAGAGTTTGAGGAGAATTGGTACTAATTCTTTCTGGAACGTTTGGTAGAATTCACATGTGAAGCCATCTGGTCATGGACTTTTCTTTTTAGGAAGCTTTTGAAAATGACTAATTCAATTTCTTTACTTGTGATTGGTTTGTTGAGGTCATCTATGTCTTCTTGAGTCAAAGTTGGTTGTTCCTGTCTTTCCAGGAACCCGTCCATTTCATCTACATTGTTGTATTTATTAGCGTAAAGTTGTTCATAGTATCCTGTTATTACCTCCTTTATTTCTGTGAGGTCAGTAGTTATGTCTCCTCTTCCATTTCTGATCTTATTTATTTGCATCCTCTCTCTTCTTCTTTTTGTCAATCTTGCTAAGGGCCCATCAATCTTATTGATTTTCTCATAGAACCAACTTCTGGTCTTATTGATTTTCTCTACTTTTTTCATATTTTCAATTTCATTTATTTCTGCTTTGATCTTTGTTATTTCTTTCCTTTTGCTTACTTTGGGGTTAGTTTGCTGTTCTTTCTCCAATTCTCCCAAGTGAACAGTTAATTCCTGCATTTTTGCCTTTTCTTCTTTTCTGATATAGGCATTTAGGGCAATAAATTTCCCTCTTAGCACTGCCTTTGCTGCGTCCCATAAGTTTTGATATGTTGTGTTTTCATTTTCATTTGCCTCGAGGTATTTACTAATTTCTCTTGCAATTTCTTCTTTGACCCACTCATTGTTTAAGAGTGTGTTGTTGAGCCTCCATGTATTGGTTAATTTTCTGGCACTCCGCCTATTATTGATTTCCAACTTCATTCCTTTATGATCCGAGAAAGTGTTGTGTATGATTTCAATCTTTTTAAATTTGTTAAGACTTGCTTTGTGACCCAGCATATGGTCTATCTTTGAGAATGATCCATGAGCACTTGAGAAAAAGGTGTATCCTGCTGTTGTGGGATGTAATGTCCTATAAATGTCTGTTAAGTCTAGCTCATTTATTGTAATATTCAAATTCTCTATTTCTTTATTGATCCTCTGTCTAGATGTTCTGTCCATTGATGAGAGTGGTGAATTGAAGTTTCCAACTATTATGGTAGATGTGTCTATTTCCCTTTTCAGTGTTTGCAGTGTATTCCTCACGTATTTTGGGGCATTCTGGTTCGGTGCGTAAATATGTATGATTGTTATGTCTTCTTGTTTAATTGTTCCTTTTATTAGTATATAGTGTCCTTCTTTGTCTCTTTTAACTGTTTTACATTTGAAGTCTAACTTGTTGGATATTAGTATAGCCACTCCTGCTATTTTCTGGTTGTTATTTGCATGAAATATCTTTTCCCAACCTTTCACTTTCAACCTATGTTTATCTTTGGGTCTAAGATGTGTTTCCTGTAGACAGCATATAGAAGGATCCTGTTTTTTAATCCATTCTGCCAGTCTATGTCTTTTGATTGGGGAATTCAGTCCATTAACATTTGGTGTTATTACTGTTTGGATAATATTTTCCTCTGCCATTTTGCCTTTTGTATTATATATATCATATCTGACTTTCCTTCTTCTACACTCTTCTCCATACCTCTCTCTTCTGTCTTTTCGGTTCTGACTCTAGTGCTCCCTTTAGTATTTCTTGCAGAGCTGGTCTCTTGGTCACAAATTCTCTCAGTGACTTTTTGTCTGAGAATGTTTTAATTTCTCCCTCATTTTTGAAGGACAATTTTTCTGGATATAGGAGTCTTGGTTGGCAGTTTTTCTCTTTTAGTAATTTAAATATATCATCCCACTGTCTTCTAGCCTCCATGGTTTCTGCTGAGAAATCTACACATAGTCTTATTGGGTTTCCCTTGTACGTGATGGATTGTTTTTCTCTTGCTGCTTTCAAGATCCTCTCTTTCTCTTTGACCTCTGACATTCTAACTAGTAAGTGTCTTGGAGAACGCCTATTTGGGTCTAATCTCTTTGGGGTGCGCTGCACTTCTTGGATCTGTAATTTTAGGTCTTTCATAAGAGTTGGGAAATTTTCAGTGAAAATTTCTTCCATTAATTTTTCTCCTCCTTTTCCCTTCTCTTCTCCTTCTGGGACACCCACAACACGTATATTTGTGTGCTTCATATTGTCCTTGAGTTCCCTGATACCCTGTTCAAATTTTTCCATTCTTTTCCCGATAGTTTCTGTTTCTTTTTGGAATTCAGATGTTCCATCCTCCAAATCACTAATTCTATCTTCTGTCTCTTTGAATCTATCATTGTAGGTATCCATTGTTTTTTCTATCTTTTCTACTTTGTCCTTCACTTCCATAAGTTCTGTGATTTGTTTTTTCAGTTTTTCTATTTCTTCTTTATGTTCAGCCCATGTCTTCTTCATGTCCTCCCTCAATTTATCAATTTCATTTTTGAAGAGGTTTTCCATTTCTGTTCGTATATTCAGCATTAGTTGGTTCAGCTCCTGTATCTCATTTGAATTATTGGTTTGTTCCTTTGACTGGGCCATATTTTCAATTATTTGAGCATGATCCGTTATCTTCTGTTGGCGTCTGCGCATTTAGACAGATTTCCCTGGGTATTGGATCCAAAAGTTTGGAAGATTTTTCTGTGAAATCTCTGGGTTCTGTTTTTCTTATCCTGCCCAGTAGGTGGCGCTCGTGGCACACGTTTGTCTGCGGGTCCCACCAATAAAAGGTGCTGTGGGACCTTTAACTTTGGAAAACTCTCGCCGTCCGGGAGGTTCGCTAGCCGAAGCGGCTTGAGCCGGCCCGGGGTCCGAACGCAGGGAGGGTTGCTGGCCGCCGCAGCCCGAGAAAGAGCCCGTCCGAATTTCCTAGTTGGCCAGGGGCGACAAGCATGGAGGGAGGGCGCCAGCGGCAGCGGCCCGCCCGGGAGAGTGCACGTTCCCGGGGAGTCATGGGTTTGGAAGGGGCCTCCCCCACCCGTCACCGTTCTCTGCGGCCTGGGGATTTCCGATCCAATTCTCTCAGTTGGTCCGGGGAGCCGCGCATGGTGTGGGCACCAGCCACCGCAGTTTCAGGGGACCGCCTCTATAATTCTCCCAGTCGGCCCAGGAAGGGGGGAGTGACTCCGGCCGCTTGCCGCCCCGCCCGGTGAGGCCCGCGTGCCTCGGTGATCTCACCCGAGCTGCTTCTCTCAGCCAGCCAGCCGTTCCAGGATGGGGTACGCTGTCTTTTTTATCTCTGTTGTGGCTTTGGGCGCTTTCTGTATCGTTTCTACTCCCCTAGTAGCTGTCCTGGGGAAGAAACTAAGATCCGCGCGTCTTACTAAGCCGCCTTCTCCGGAAGTCCCATACTTCCTTTTAAACCAGCACAGTATTCTTTAGGATTGGCTGGAATGGTCCTAGTTGGGGTTTGACAAGTTACAATGTCTAAATGAAGTTTATGTGAGAGCAACCTCCAGAGTAGCCTCTCAACTCTATTTGAACGCTCTCTGCCACTGATACTTTATAGTTACATTTCTTTCCTCCTTTTGGTGAGGATGGAATTGTTGATCCCATGGTGCCTGGGCCAGACTCATTCTTGGGAGTCATCTCCCACATTGCCAGGGAGAATTTCACCCCTGGATATGACCATATACTTTTAAGGAACTAAGGTTGATTTTACGGAATCAATGTTTATAAAACCCTACTGGAAAAAACAGTCTGGTATCTGATTCCAGGGTTCCCAGCCTTACAGTCTAGCAAGCAGAGGAACCATATGATATTTTGGGAATCTTGAAAAAGAGGAATTCACCTAAATCTATAGGTACTGCAGGTGAAATCCACTGAGTTCTTGGTTCAGCTTCCTAGACTCGAGGGCCTTTTAAAAGTCCAATCTAAAGTTCCTTATGAAAACTACCAACAAAGCAAACTTTAAAAGGCCTATTTGGTAAGTCACTATTTTTATTGTACCTATGCAAATAATCAGGACAAATTTAATGAAAAACAAGCCTTATTTCATAATCAACGATAATCTTTTATAGGGTTACTTTTGATCAAAAGAGGGTGACTGTAGAAATCTCAGGCTTCAGTAGAAACTATAGCACACTTCTGTGTACTGTTTCTGTTCATTGTCATAAATATTTTGTACCCCCTTTATTGGTTTAATGGAATATGGAGACAAACTAGTAACCTTTGGATTTATGCTTCTCATTGTGACTACCCATATATATGTTTTTATTTCTTGTACAAACTGTTTCATGATTCTGTTCAAATTCCTTGTCACCCCAAGACATATGGTTGCTCTTAAGAGAGCTAATCAAAAGGAAAATGAGATAGAAATGGGACTCTGGTGGACTGAGACTAAAAATATAATTAAAGATAATAGACACCCTGACTCAGAGAGAGGACCTCACCCATAATCCAATCAACTGAGTAAGTAACCCTGCTCCAAGGGTCTGAAATGTAATTTAACAGCCACCCAACGAACCTTACTGCAATCAGGAAAAGAAACAAGCATGAAAAGGGAAAAAGAAGAAAGGGACAAAATAATTGACCAAGCCTACTCAACCACCTAACTAGAAAAGAAATCAGTGATGGTGAGCAGAGTTTCTTTGGTCAAGTTTCCAACAAGATCATTAGGAAAATGACCAAAAGAGGGACTGTATTTATTTATTGACTTATAAAATAAAATGGTCACCTGTATTGGCATTAATGGGGGAGACACCTTTCTGATAAAGGATTTTCCAGAAGACAAAAACAATTGACCACCAGAGGATTTCTGAGAAAATGGAACAATGGAAAACACCCTACAGAATCGAAATAAGCAACACCTAGTGATGAACCAGTTTTGATCCAGTAGAAATAGCTTATCAAAATGAACAACCATGCCATAAAGTCCATGTATAGCTGTCCCCTACTTTGTAAGATACTCACCCCCCCGTATGTAAAATGGAAACTTAACATCAGTCAATAAGAACATTAACTCACTTCCTTCTACATTTGCCCTATATAAGCTCTCCCTTTACACTCCTTTGGTGAATCTCCTTTCCATGTATAGTTGAATGCTGCCTGATTCATGAATCAACAACTGCTTGAATAAACTCACATAAATAATATCTTTTCTAATTTTTTAAGGAATCCATCTATCCATACATTCTTTCAATTCACAAATAATTATTGAGCATTTACTATATGCCAAGTACTGTTCAAAACATTAGAAATACAAAAGTGAACAAAATAGAGGTGTGACTATTTTGTATCCTATGGCTATGTAACAGTTCATAGCTGTCATAGAATTATATTGTCATATCAAATGTGTTTTTTCAATTTACACATAATTTCTCACCTAGCCATCTCATATAGTTCACCTACTCTTCCCCCTCATCCGCCTCCCCCTCAGCCACTTTTGATAGTACTACAATTCTCACAAATGTTATTGTATCAGACAGATTCTAAAGCCAGAAATGGTGGCATCTATGTTGAGTGTTGGCTGTATACCAACATTGCCTCGTTGGCCCACCCCAAAGACTAAAATGTTTCCTTTCAAGGAGTCATGACTTTGGGTTTATGTACACATCCAAAAGTCCCAATTTAAATGCTGGTAGCTCTGGAGCCATGACACATTACATCATTATCATTCATTAGCAACATTCTAGTATAACAGCAACAGGAAGAAGTAAGTAATTCTGGAGAGAGAATCTAAGAGAGTGCTTCCTAGAAGAACAAGGCTAGCTGATGGAACTGAGCAGGGACAATGGGGAGAGGTTGCAGAACGTGAAGGTAAGATCAGACAATTTTCCCAACTCCAGGCTGGCTCTTTAAGTAGGGACAAAAGGGCAATAGGATGGTAAGTAATGAACTGAATGATACCTAGTATCGGACTATTTAACTGCACTCATGTATATTTTCACATATACCTGGGATTCTCAATGATTCACAGTTCCTTTTGGAAGTAAGCAAAATATACCTTACTTGAAAATATAGAGAAAAATCTTTTTTTCTTAGCAGAAGAGCACTACCTCCAACATTATTTTAATTGGATAAATGAGTGAAATAGAAACTTTGATGTTGGAGGACACCTCTAAGAAGTGCTTGATGATCACTCTGAAGCTAGTTGCAGAGTTTGGTTTTGCTGAATGGGGTACAGAGGTTGAAGACACAGCTGAATAGCTTGGACAGCAAAGGAGTCCTTAGAGAACCATTTAGAATAAGAGATGGGGAATGATGAGGTGCTGGTAGAGGACAAAACAGGAGTGGAAGCTTTATTAGTTCCCTACAAGGTGGTCTTCAATGTAAATCATCTCTCCCTCATGAAATCTTCAGTAAAAAGTCATTCTTGTTCATGTGTTCTGAAGTTTGGGGGTTGCCAAAGACCTTAAGAAATGGCATGAGCACCAGCTATCCACAGAAGGTCTGCCACATCTGGATTCCAATTACAAATGAATAAATCTAGTTAGTTGCATGTGCTCCTCTCCAATATATGAAGCCTGATGGGTAAAGCAGGGTGGTTGGTTTCAGGATGGGACTTTGAATGGTGGTGGCAAAGTATGGATGTTCAAATTACAGTGTTTTCATAAGGCAATATTAAATTTATGCCTCAAATTCAAATACCAGGATAAAGTTACCTAATCCTCAGAGCAAGAGGAATATAGTAGGTAGATTTCCCCGTTTTCAGGAGAGACATGACTCTGACTAGGAGAGAACAGTGAACTCCATCAAGGTCACTTCCCTCAATAATGACAAGAATTAAAGAACCTGGCTTTCCACAGAGAAGATGGCAAAACCTGTGAGCCCTGTCATGAGTAGTAGAGCCTCATGAAGTTGATTTCCTGAAAGAAAATTCCATTTTCTTCTCCAACAGAAGTCTATTGAGACACCATTGGGTGGCACTATTGCGTACATTTTAAAATTACAGCCCATCAAGCTGAGCGACATCTCCACAGTACACAGAAGAGCAAATCCTTGGAGGATCTCTGGAAGGCAATTTCCCACCAAGGTGTATCACTAAGGTGCTTCAACCACAAAAGGTTCAAGCCAAGTGGAAAATTATTTCTTGAGTTATACCCACACATAAAACACAGTGTACAGACTCAATAAGCATTATCATCTTCACTGCAATTTCCATGCATTTCGATATCCTGAAGAGCTCTACTCCTGACCCAAGATAGATTGTCAGCAATTGCCACTCACTTCTGTTTAGGAACTAATGGGGGAAGGCATACTGTTTTGTGGCTTTTCCTTTCTGAAGACATGTTTAAACCTTGTTTAGTCAATTACCCCCATGACTCCTATATCCACTTATAGTAATTTCTATTAAGAAAAGTTCTACCTCTTGCACTAATGGGAGCTTTGATGATTAACTTACGGTGCCTAGCTACTATGTTTAGCTACTACGCCTGCTTGGACCTCCAAGGCCTTTCTCAGCATTATAGATAAACGGATCTTTAAGGAATTTAAGGGTTCTCGTTACCCTTCCTCCCAGTCCCATCTCACCAGCAGGCAGACAACATGGGCGACAGCTGGCAAATCCACCCCGGGAACAATTGTTATAGTTGTCTTGTCTGGCATAACATTCACACGCAGACACGTATGTGCCACACACAATGGAATTTTGTTCAAGAGCAACCCTGCATTAATTATAGTTTCAATATTAATACTATTTCACTGATTTAAATAGTTCCTGCCATGCTGCTGCTCCAGAGTGAAACCAGACATGCTCACTGCTAATTGCATTTCAATGAAATATTCCATTATCACAGCGAATTACATGTACCAACTTGTTTTGGGGGTACACACCCAGCTCATGACCATCAGAGTGGCAAGAGGGGAGACAGAAGAACCAAAATCATAAGTCAAATAGACGTCGGGGGAAAGACAGTAGAGAATTATACCACTTTTTTTCATATAATATCTTGTTGCTGTTAATACATTCACAATATTTAAAGCAATTGATATGGTTGGTGGTGGGAACCCATCCTCTTCAAGCATGCAGAGGGACTTCTAGGGAGACTGAGAAGAAAAAGCCCAAAACAAGTGATTATAAACCGAGTCCTCTCCTTGCCACTCTAAACACAGTCCACAGAGTGGCAGGCGATGGTGTCCCCTGAGAGCTCATTAGAAATGCAGAATCTCGGGCCTCACACAGGCATCCTGAATCAGAATCAACTTCCTAACAAATACCCAGGGGATTTGCATCATCCACATTAAATTTCGGGAAGCACTGCTCTGGTTCTTTGCAGTATGAGAAAACAGAAGCCTACAAATGACAGAGGGTCAGTTCCAACAGAGTTTGGCTAGAATAAACCTAGCAGAGGAGCTTAAGAAATGAAGTCAAGTTTTATTTTCAAAAATGTGTTACAGGGGCTCTCGCCAATGAATTTTGAGACAGAGTCAATTGGACAATGTGTTGACTTTGGCAAAAGTTATTTTTAACTTCACTTTCTGCCTGTACACTAAACATGGCTTGTCTAAAGTTCTTTCAAGTTGTAGTGTAACATAAAGACTTGTGTTTTATTGGTGACGTGGTCCTTTTATATGTTGTTTTAAGTTCTATTTCTTTTCAATCCAGTCTAGCGTATCTGTGGTAGACTGAATTGTATACCCCAGTTTGGAAATGTTCTTGGTCTTGGTCTGCATTCTAGTGGGTGTGGACCCATTGTAAATAAGATCTCTTCAAGATGCTCCTTCGGTTAAGGTGTGGCTCCACTGAATAGGGTTGACCTTTAGTCTGGGTTCCTGGTTCCTTTATGGGTGAAAGTCAGACAGAAAGAAGCCACAAAGAGCAACCAGAAGCTGGAACTCAACAGAAGCTGGAAGAGAAAAGAAATGAGGCTTCCATGTGCTCTGCCATGTGACAGAAAAGCCAAAGACAAGGGATCACCAACAGCCAACCCCAGAACTCCACAGTTTCCCAGGAGAGTGCAACACCTTGCTAACTCAAGTACAACCTCAACGTTGTACTTCTCCTCGCTTCAAAACTGTGAGCTAATAAATTCCCCCATTGTTTAAGCCAAGCCATTTTATGGTATTTGTTTTAGCAGCCAGGAAACTAAAACAGTATCCCAACAAATCATTAATTACTTACAAAATTAATTAA
Organism: Tamandua tetradactyla; assembly: GCF_023851605.1. NCBI lineage: Eukaryota > Metazoa > Chordata > Mammalia > Pilosa > Myrmecophagidae > Tamandua > Tamandua tetradactyla. The sequence goes on along the minus strand of NC_135346.1, from coordinate 39,087,443 downwards.
AATCATTTAATAATTATTAATTAAAATCATTTAATTAATAACAAATTATTAATTAAAAATTAACAAACAAAACATTAAGATATCATTCCATTCTACATATACAATCAGTAATTCTTAATATCATCACATAGTTGCATATTCATCATTTCTTAGTACATTTGCATCAATTTAGAAAAAGAAATAAAAAGACAACAGAAAAAGAAATGAAATGATAATAGAGAAAAAAAAAGACTATACATACCACACCCCTTACCCCTCGCTTTCATTTACCACTAGCATTTCAAACTGAATTTATTTTAACATTTGTTCCCCCGTTATTTATTTATTATTATTTTTTATTAATTAAAAAAATTAACTAACACAACACTTATAAATCATTCCATTCTACATATACAATCAATAATTCTTAATATCATCACATAGATGCATATTCATCATTTCTTAGTACATTTGCATCGATTTAGAAAAAGAAATAGAAAGACAACAGAAAAAGAAATAAAACGATAGAAAAAAATAAAAAATTAAAAAAATTAAAAAACTATATCTCAGATGCAGCTTCATTCAGTGTTTTAACATGATTACATTACAATTAGGTAGTATTGTGCTGTCCATTTCTGAGTTTTTGTATCCAGTCCTGTTGCACAGTCTGTATCCCTTCAACTCCAATTACCCATTATCTTACCCTATTTCTATCTCCTGATGGTCTCTGTTACCAATGACATATTCCAAGTTTATTCTCGAATGTCCGTTCACATCAGTGGGACCATACAGTATTTGTCCTTTAGTTTTTGGCTAGTCTCACTCAGCATAATGTTCTCTAGGTCCATCCATGTTATTACGTGCTTCATAAATTTATTCTGTCTTGAAACTGCATAATATTCCATCGTATGTATATACCACAGTTTGTTTAGCCACTCGTCTGTTGATGGACATTTTGGCTGTTTCCATCTCTTTGCGATTGTAAATGATGCTGCTATAAACATTGGTGTGCAAATGTCCGTTTGTGTCTTTGCCCTTAAGTCCTCTGAGTAGATACCTAGCAGTGGTATTGCTGGGTCATATGGCAATTCTATATTCAGCTTTTTGAGGAACTGCCAAACTGCCTTCCACAGTGGTTGCACTATTTGACATTCCCACCAACAGTGGATAAGTGTGCCTCTTTCTCCGCATCCTCTCCAGTCATTTTCTGTTTTGTTGATAATGGCCATTTTGGTGGGTGTGAGATGATATCTCATTGTGGTTTTGATTTGCATTTCTCTAATGGCCAGGGACATTGAGCATCTATCTCTTCATGTGCCTTTTGGCCATTTGTATTTCCTCTTCTGGTAGGTGTCTGTTCAAGTCTTTTTCCCATTTTGTAATTGGGTTGGCTGTCTTTTTGTTGTTGAGTTGAACAATCTCTTTATAAATTCTGGATACTAGACCTTTATCTGATATGTCATTTCAAAATATTGTCCCCCATTGTGTAGGCTGTCTTTCTACTTTCTTGATGAAGTTCTTTGATGCACAAAAGTGTTTAATTTTTTTTTTTTTTTTTTTTTTTTTTTAAGAGAGAGGGAGGAAAGGAAGGAAAGACAGAGAAGGAAGGAAGGATGGAAGGAAGGAAAGGAGGAAGAAAGGGAAACATTTTTAAACATTTTCTTGTTTTATTATATTTTGTTTGTTTGTTTGTTTTTTACATGGGCTGGGGCCGGGAATCGAACCGGGGTCCTCCGGCACGGCAGGCAAGCACTCTTGCCCGCTGAGCCACCGCGGCCCGCCCCAAAAGTGTTTAATTTTGAGGGGCTCCCATTTATTTCTTTCTTTCTTCAGTGCTCTTGCTTTAGGTGTAAGGTCCATAAAACCGCCTCCAATTGTAAGCTTCATAAGCTATCTCCCTACATTTTCCTCTAACTGTTTTATGGTCTTAGACCTAATGTTTAGATCTTTGATCCATTTTGAGTTAACTTTTGTATAGGGTGTGAGATACGGGTCCTCTTTCATTCTTTTGTATATGGATATCCAGTTCTCTAGGCACCATTTATTGAAGAGACTGTTCTGTCCCAGGTGAGTTGGCTTGACTGCCTTATCAAAGATCAAATGTCCGTAGATGAGAGGGTCTATATCTGAGCACTCTATTCGATTCCATTGGTCGATATATCTATCTTTATGCCAATACCATGCTGTTTTGACCACTGTGGCTTCATAATATGCCTTAAAGTCCGGCAGTGTGAGACCTCCAGATTCGTTTTTTTTCCTCAAGATACTTTTAGCAATTCGGGGCACCCTGCCCTTCCAGATAAATTTGCTTATTGGTTTTTCTATTTCTGAAAAATAAGTTGTTGGGATTTTGATTGGTATTGCGTTGAATCTATAAATCCATTTAGGTAGAATTGACATCTTAACTATATTTAGTCTTCCAATCCATGAACACGATATGCCCTTCCATCTATTTAGGTCTTCTGTGATTTCTTTTAACAGTTTTCTGTAGTTTTCTTTGTATAGGTCTTTTGTCTCTTTAGTTAAATTTATTCCTAGGTATTTTATTCTTTTAGCTGCAATTGTAAATGGAATTCTTTTCTTGACTTCCCCCTCAGCTTGTTCATTGCTAGTATATAGAAACACTACAGATTTTTGAATATTGATCTTGTAACCTGCTACTTTGCTGTACACATTTATTAGCTCTAGTAGTTTTGCTGTGGATTTTTCTGGGTTTTCAACGCATAGTATCATATCATCTGCAAACAGTGATAGTTTTACTTCTTCCTTTCCAATTTTGATGCCTTGTATTTCTCTTTCTTGTCTAATTGCTCTGGCTAGAACCTCCAACACGATGTTGAATAACAGTGGTGATAATGGACATCCTTGTCTTGTTCCTGATCTTAGGGGGAAAGTTTTCAATTTTTCCCCATTAAGGATGCTATTAACTGTGGGTTTTTCATATATTCCCTCTATCATTTTAAGGAAGTTCCCTTGTATTCCTATCCTTTGAAGTGTTTTCAATAGGAAAGGATGTTGAATCTTGTCAAATGCCTTCTCTGCATCAATTGAGATGATCCTGTGGTTTTTCTGCTTTGATTTGTTGATAGGGTGTATTACATTAACTGATTTTCTTATGTTGAACCATCCTTGCATACCTGGGATGAATCCTACTTGGTCATGATGTATAATTCTTTTAATGTGTTGCTGGATTCAAGTTGCTAGAATTTTGTTGAGGATTTTTGCATCTCTATTCATTAGAGAGATTGGTCTTTAGTTTTCTTTTTTTGTAATATCTTTACCTGGTTTTGGTATGAGGGTGATGTTGGCTTCATAGAATGAATTAGGTAGCTTTCCCTCCACTTCAATTTTTTTTGAAGAGTTTGAGCAGGGTTGGTACTAATTCTTTCTGGAATGTTTGGTAGAATTCACATGTGAAGCCGTCTGGTCCTGGACTTTTCTTTTTGGGAAGCTTTTGAGTGACTGATTTGATATCTTTACTTGTGATTGCTTTGTTGAAGTCGTCTATTTCTTCTTGAGTCAAAGTTGGTTGTTCATGCCTTTCTAGGAACTTGTCCATTTCATCTACATTGTTGTTTTTATTAGCATAAAGTTGTTCATAGTATCCTGTTATTACCTCCTTTATTTCTGTGAGGTCAGTGGTTATGTCTCCTCTTCCATTTCTGATCTTATTTATTTGCATCCTCTCTCTTCTTCTTTTTGTCAATCTTGCTAAGGGTCCATCAATCTTGTTGATTTTCTCATAGAACCAACTTCTGGTCTTATTGATTTTCTCTATTGTTTTCATGTTCTCAATTTCATTTATTTCTGCTCTAATCTTTGTTATTTCTTTCCTTTTGCTTGCTTTGCGGTTAGTTTGCTGTTCTCTCTCCAGTTCTTCCAAGTGGACAGTTAATTCCTGAATTTTTGCCCTTTCTTCTTTTTTGATATAGGCATTTAGGGCAATAAATTTCCCTCTTTGCACTGCCTTTGCTGCGTCCCATAGGTTTTGATATGTTGTGTTTTCATTTTCATTTGCCTTGAGATATTTACTGGTTTCTCTCATAATTTCTTCCTTGACCCACTGGTTGTTTAAGAGTGTGTTGTTGAGCCTCCACGTATTTGTGAATTTTCTGGCACTCTGCCTATTATTGATTTCCAACTTTATTCCTTTATGATCTGAGAAAGTGTTGTGTATGATTTCAATCTTTTTAAATTTATTGGCACTTGCTTTGTGACCCAGCATATGGTCTATCTTTGAGAATGATCCATGAGCACTTGAGAAAAAGGTGTATCCTGCTGTTGTGGGGTGTAACGTCCTATAAATGTCTGTTAAATCTAGCTCATTTATTGTAATATTCAAATTCTGTTTCTTTATTGATCCTCTGTCTAGATGTTCTGTCCATTGATGACAGTGGGGATTGAAGTCTCCAACTATTATGGTAGATGTGTCTATTTCCCTTTTCAGTATTTGCAGTGTATTCCTCATGTATTTTGGGGCATTCTGATTCAGTGCATAAATATTTATGATTGTTATGTCTTCTTGTTGAATTGTTCCTTTTATTAGTAGTTAGTATCCTTCTTTGTCTCTTTTAACTGTTTTACATTTGAAGTCCAATTTGTTGGATATTAGTATAGCTACTCCTGCTCTTTTCTGGTTGTTATTTGCATGAAATTTCTTTTTCCCACCTTTCACTTTCAACCTGTGTTTATCTTTGGGTCTAAGATGTGTTTCCTGTAGACAGCACATAGAAGGATCCTGTTTTTTAATCCATTCTGCCAGTCTATGTCTTTTGATTGGGGAATTCAGTCCATTAACATTTGGTGTTATTACTGTTTGGGTAATACTTTCCTCTACCATTTTGCCTTTTGTATTATATATATCATATCTGATTTTCCTTCCTTCTACATCTTCTCCACACCTCTCTCTTCTGTCTTTTTGTATCTGACTCTAGTGCTCCGTTTAGTATTTCTTGCAGAGCTGGTCTCTTGGTCACAAATTCTCTCAGTGACTTTTTGTCTGAGAATGTTTTAATTTCTCCCTCATTTTTGAAGGACAATTTTGTTGGATATAGAAGTCTTGGTTGGCAGTTTTTCTCTTTTAGTAATTTAAATATATCATCCCACTCTCTTCTCGCCTCCATGGTTTCTGCTGAGAAATCTACACATAGTCTTATTGGGTTTCCCTTGTATGTGATGGATTGTTTTTCTCTTGCTGCTTTCAAGATCCTCTCTTTCTCTTTGACCTCTGACATTCTAATTAGTAAGTGTCTTGGAGAACGCCTATTTGGATCTATTCTCTTTGGGGTGCACTGCACTTCTTGGATATGTAATGTTAGGTCTTTCATAAGAGTTGGGAAATTTTCAGTGATAATTTCTTCCATTAGTTTTTCTCCTCCTTTTCCCTTCTCTTCTCCTTCTGGGACACCCACAACATGTATATTTGTGCACTTCACATTATCATTCAATTCCCTGAGCCCCTGCTCAAATTTTTCCATTCTTTTCCCTATAGTTTCTGTTTCTTTTTGGATTTCAGATATTCCATCCTCCAGTTCACTGATTCTAACCTCTGTCTCTCAAAATCTACCATTGTAGGTTTCCATTGCTTTTTTTCATCTCTTCTACTGTATCTCTCATTCCCATAAGTTCTGTGATTTTTTTTTCAGACTTTCCATTTCTTCTTTTTGTTCATCCCTTACCTTCTTCATGTCCTCCCTCAATTTATTGATTTGGTTTTTGAAGAGGTTTTCCATTTCTGTTCATATATTCAGAATTAGTTGTCTCAGCTCCTGTATCTCATTTGAACTATTGGTTTGTTCCTTTGACTGGGCCATATCTTCAATTTTCCTGGTGTGATTTGTTATTTTTTGCTGGCATCTGGACATTTAATCAGATTTCCCTGAGTGTGAGATCCAGCAGGGCGAAAGAATTTCCTTTGAAGTCTCTGGGCTCTGTTTTTCTTATCCTGCCCAGTAGGTGGCGCTTGTCTGTCTGCTGGTCCCACCAGCAAAAGATGTTGTAGCTCCTTTAACTTTGGAAGACTCTCCCTGCTGTGTGCATGGTGGAGACAGAGGAAAGGTTGTAGGCTGGTTTTAATGGCTTCAAATTGCGAAGTTCTGGGATCTGAATTCCTTGAGAGACAGTTTCCACCTGAGTTGCATTTCATCCCTCCCCTGGGGAAGGGTCAGGTGGTAGAGAGCCCTGAAAGCAGCCTGTTTCTGCATTAGGGGCAGTTGCAATTTGTGTAATCCCGGTGCTGAGCCCAGAGGCAATCAAGCCTCTGTAGAAACAGCCGCAGAAGGCTCTGTTTCGCCCCCTTTCCTCTTTTTCAGTTAGCCCAATAGGCTACTTTCGCCTTGATCAGTTTTGCCTGAGCTGGGGGCCTACTCTAGTAGTCAGAATTTGTCCATTAACACCACTATTGGTGTTTGGTTGGACTCAGTCCCCACTACTGTTGGAGACTCTTTCCTTTCCTTCCAGGTAGCCACCTGTGGGCGAGGGGCACCGGTCACCGGCTGCCGCAGCTTGGGGAATTCGCCGATCTGAGACTCCCAGCCAGTCCGGGAAGGAGGGAGGGTGGGGTGCCACCAGCCGCCGTGGCCCGGGGAAGCGCGCGCCGCTTGGGGAGCTCACCGCAGCAGAGTCTCGCAGCGGGTCCAGCCAGTCCAGACTGGGGTGCGCTGTGTGTACAGTCTCTGTCGGCTCCGGGAGCTGTTCTGCACTATTTCTGGTTATTTAGTAGTTGTTCTGGAGGAGGAACTAAGACGCGCACACCTTACTAAGCTGCCATCTTGGCCCCCACCGCATCTCCTAAGATTGAAATTTTAAAATAGGTTTTTCAAGATTGAAATCATGAAAAATGTAAGGTTTTCATGGAAAAATACCTCAAAATCTCACACAGAATTGGTGGAGTTCCTTGTTGTTTTAAGGACTGATATGTGATGCTGAGACATACTGTCTTGTCAGCAGTCCCTCCCCACCCAAAAATATTTGCCAAGACAAGTAAGTGAATCAATTATTCTTCAATATCTATGTTTAGGGCTGATACTCAGTGATACACACCAATAGGATCACATAATCTGTTTCAGCTGGGGGGCAACCTGATTGGTTGATGCCTTATGGTACCAGCTATCAAATATTTTAATATCAGCCCCATGTAGAGTCTAGTTAGTGCCACAGCTTCAGGAGTATCTGGAGCCTTCCTCTTCTACTACCAAAAAAAAGGGGGGCCTTGAATAATAATAATAGTTAACGCATCAGAGAACAGCAACAAGAGGTCTGGATAAGTTTGATTCACTTTTTTATTCTAATAGTTATTGATCATTTGCTATGGATCAAGCAGGGTCCTACATGCTATGTGTACATCATTGAACAAAACAGACAAAATGACCTGCCTTCATGGAGCTTACAGTCTACCTAAGGGAGACAGACAATAAACACTCAGCATAATAAACCATATAGTATGTTCGATGGTGATAAGTGCTATGGAAAATAAAGCAGGTAAGGTTGATGGAGGCAGTAGGGAAAGGTTTGCAATTTTAAGTGAGAGTATCAAGGTAGGTCCCATTTGAGCAAAAACATAGAGGAAAGGAAGTAGTAAGCCATGCAAATTCCTGAGAAGAGTATTCCAGGCATAACTGCATTTGAAGAAAAGGGGGGATGCCTATGTATCTAGAGCAGAATGACTAAGAAGGATAGGGACCAAATATCAACAATTCAACGGATGACAGAAGTCATCGCAGAGGGGAGTGACAAACCAGATGGATAAGTATCTCAGCAGAAGCCACTGTCAAGAGTCATCAACTCCATGTCACCACATGAACCCTTCAGAACTTGGCTGTCATCTAATGATAAAGAAGGAAAGCAGAAAATACTGACTTGACTGAGTATAGCTAGACTGGACTAATGGATTAACATGGATTTTCTGCTATCAAATAGTCTGGAGTCTCAAAAAATGAGAACAAGTGACCATTTTTGCACAACTACTTGTTAAATCCACACCTGTCACACTGATAGCTTTCAAGGCTCAGCCCATGTTTTATCTCTTCCATGAAGATCTTCTTGATAGGCCCACCAAACTGTTATTCACTGGACACTCGGTACACACAGTCTTACATCATTAGTCCATCTTTTATGAGTAGAGTTTATGTCCCAACTAGACTATCACTTCCTTGAATTCAGCAAGCTTTCAATTAAAAACCTTTTTAGAGCACTGTATAGGTTAGGAATGATTTCATTCATGGATAACAATGCATACTCAACCGTGGCTTACACAGTTTCACAATTAGTTCTCTTTCAGGAAGTTCTAGGGCTGGTACAGTAGCTAGTACAGTAGCTTAGTATGTCCACCCAGACCCAGACTCTGTCTATTTCTCTTCTCTGCAACCCTTACCATGTTGCTTTTTTATATTTGAGCTTCTCACTTGAAGCAATTTGGCAGTATCAGCTACAAACATCACATCTTCACACAACGATATTTAAGACTGAAAGAAAGGAGCTGCTCTCCTCACCATCTCTTTTTATTCATAAGCCAAATCCCTTCCAGAAGACTTCCACTTACAACTCATTGGCCAGAACTTGGTCACAACAGCATTCCTAAACCTTGCTAGCAAAGGTAAATTGAGATAAACTAGACTTAGACCCAGGAATCAGGGAAGTGTGCCATATTCCCAAGGTACATTGTGGCATAAACAAAATCAGGGTCTATGATGTCAGAAAGTAGAATGGCTGCTTACTAAGCCATTAGTAAGTAATGCCTGCAACATTGGGGTTGGCTTCAGTTTCCTACCATGAACACCTTTTAAATGTTCCCTAAAACTCATATAACCCTTCTCTGTTGAACTTTTTTTTTTTTTACATTGCAATGAAAGACTGAATTCCAAAGCCCAATACAAATAAATAAAAATAAGGAACCCTTATTTTACTTTGTAGATTTTGCTTTTAATTCATTGCAGTTTATTAAAACGCTGCTTTTGGGCTTTCCCACCAACAACTTGGCATTTTTAATAAACCCTCTTTATTAATAAAAATCTATGTTTTAAGGAACAAATTTTCCAACTGGCTTTTGAAAGGGTCCCCAGAGAACTGCTGTGGATAGCGACTAACGTGAAGAAAACCCAACATTTGCCAAGTGAAATTATCATCTGTATATCTACAGGGGCCCTTTCCAGAGGCTACCTGGGGACTCCAGCTTGTGACAATCAGTGGGAAACATCTTCCTCAGCTCTCTTCCTCTGCATCTCCTCCCAGAGCCGCCAGTCTGATGTGGGTGCAAATGACATATGAGCACAATTGATCTGTTTCTGTTGAATAGTAGGTGATGTGGCTATCACCTACTAAAGTGCTCATTTAATGTGCTTTTTTTTTTTGTCATTTACTAACAAAGGGAGACTATGTACTTGGAGCTTTTGAACAGAACTTCAAAGGCATTCAGCACTCACAAACCAAATCCTTGCAAAAAAAGCCTATAAAGTCAGTAACTAAGAGCTGTGAAAGAGGCAAAAAATGTTGTACTTGAGGGAATTTGTGACTTGGGAACTTGCAGGATAAGAAGAAATTCTTCATATTTCAAGATTGCAAAAACTACTTATGCTCACATAAAGCTTCAAGTGGAAAAAAATTAACACATGAGTAGCATAGAGCAGTGTTTTTCAAACTTCTTTGACTACAACCTACAGTAATAAACACATTTTACATCATGACCCAGTGCAAGCACACATGCACACGCACACACACACACACACACGTGTGTGTGCACATAGGTAAATGAAATGAAGACTTCATTAAAAGAATATATAAACTATCTAATAAAAAAAAATGTATCCAATCATGCAATCTCTCAAATGACTTTCCCTGAACAAAAGAAATATGAGAGAAGAATTAGCCAGTCAAAATATCTTAGTATCACATTTGAAGTCCTCAGAAATTATGCAACTAACGGTACTTTTGGTTTTATCATATGAAATTGAACACCAGCACTTTGATCATGTTATTATTTCCATTGAAATGGGTTTCTGGGCAGGCCACGGTGGCTCCGCAGGCAAGAATGCCTGCCTGACAGGCCAGAGGACCCAGGTTTGATTCCCGGTGCCTGCCTATGTAAAAAAAAAAAAAAAAAAAAAAAGAAATAGGTTTCTTCCGCTGCTTTGTGAATTGAAATTCTATCCATTCTTCATGCCCTAAGTCAAATGCTTTTTCCTCTATGATGTGTTTTACAAAACTAATATTGGAATTACTCCCATTTTCTGTGGCCTTATACCTGTTTGATTTCATTTGTGATATTGGGCTTATCTCAATATTATGAGCATTTTCTTGAATGGCTTTTGCTTCTGAATCTCTAAATAGACTAAAAGCTCTTTGAGGGCTAAAATATAGTCATATAGATTTTCACAAATACCAAGTACATAAACATAAATGTTTGATGGTTGGGTTTAGTATCTAATAATCTTTGCATTTTATAGAAAAAAAAAGAATATATAAACTATCTGGAAGTAAAGGTATATTCTATTCCATTTCACTTCAGGGTTTTAATGGGGTTTTTGACCCAGTGAATGGATTTCATGACTCACTGATGGTTTATGATCGGAAGTTAGAAAAAAAAAATTGACTTCACCTAAGAAGAGGGCCAGGCACCTTTACAGTCACAAAGGCCGGTGTTAGGCCCAGCTTTGTCTCACTTATTCATGCATAACTTTGAGAGGCACTTGTTTTATAAGCCTCAGTTTCCCCATCTGGAAGGTGACGATAGTAATGGTCTTAGCATATAATAGGCTCTCAAGTGATAGCTCCCTTCACGAACATCAAGATGATGATGACGATGACGACGACGACGACGACGGTGGTGGTGGCGGCGGCAATGAACTCACTCATTTTGAAAAGTGTCCCCAAAATGGGACCAAAATCCAGAGGAGAGCAGGTACCTGTGTAGATAGCATTTATGAATTACATATTGACACCCAAATAAAGGTTTTCTAGAAGAGTGACCATATTTTCCAATCCGACACACCACAGTTTACAAGATAATGCCTAGTATATAGGAAGCAAGCCAGTATTTATTAGTAAATTTGATTATATGCCCCATCCACATAACTATAATAATATAACATTCTTATTCGTAAGAGATCAGTACAATTCAAAGGTCAAAGTGTCTCTTAATAACATTTGGAATAAAGAATCACCGATTATCTTTAAAAGATAGAAAGAGAAGGCAGCATCTAAAGAAAGCAGTGTATTTGGCAACACAGAACTCTCTAGCAAGGACAGCACAAATAGATGGAAGAGGGAGTACCTGGCCAAGCCTGAATGCAAACATGCATCACAAATCTAAAAGAGTGAAGCCTGGAAAGGAAACCCTTAATGAATATTTTTAAAAGGCAAACTTACTCATTAAACCTCAAGACGACACCCACACTGGGCAATTACTTAACAGGAAAAAGAAGACTAAAACAATTTCAACAAGCTGGGGGAGGAAAAGGGAAGGACAGATTGAGAGAAAAGAAAATAAAATTTAATATTAACAGTGTAACATCTATGTTTGTTTAAAAAAAATGTATAGGATGATGTAAATCTTGTTTAGGAGCTGTACATTAAAAAAAATAATGCGGCTTTTCAGTTAAATAACTGTTGACTGGTTGCTTTAATTTTTTTTTTTTTTAAACTTTTTGCAAAGTCCTCTTGAAGGACTGGGGGAAAAGATGGAACTATTAAACCTCCCCACCTGGGGAAGACTTGATATTCTCAGAAACATTGCAGACTGCCAAGCCGATGGGCCAGACTCTCAATCTTGGGGCCTGTTCTTATAAAACTTATTCCTGCAAAGGAGAAGCTAAGACTACTTATAATTATGTCTAAAAGTCACTCCCAGAGAACCTCTTTTGTTGCTCAGATGTGACTCTCTAAGCCAATTTAGCAGGTGAGCTCACTGCCCTCCCCACTAGTGGGACACAACTCCCAGGAGTGTAAATCTCCCTGGCAATGTGGGACATGACTCCAGGAGATAACCTCAATCCCATTATGGGATTGAGAAAGACTTCTTGACCAAAAGATGGAACAGAAATGAAACAAAATGAAGTTTTATTCAGTGGTGGAATGCTTGCCTACCATATGGAGACCCAGGTTCATTTTCCAGCCCACACACCCAAAAAATAAAAAATAAATAAGGTTTCAATGGCTGAGAGATTTCAAATAGAGTTGAGAGGCTATTCTGGAGATTATTCTTATGCAGTATATAGCTATCCCTTTTCAGTTTTCTACATATTGTATGGCAAGAGGGAAATACCTGAAACTATTGAACTGTAACCTAACAGCCTTAGTTCTTGAAGATGATTGTATAATTATATAATTTTTAAGGTTGGCCATAAAATAGTGAAAACCTTGTGACTGAAGCTCCTTTTATCCAGTGCATGGGCAGATGAGTAAGAAAATACTGACTAAATAAATCATACCAGGATTTAGGGAGGATGGGATGTTTGGGGTGTTCTTTTTCACCTTTATTTTTATTCTTATTCTTATTTTTTTGGAATAATAAAAATGTTCAAAAATCAATTGTGATGATGAATAACAGCTATATGATGATACTGTGAACCACCAATTGTATACTTTGGATTATTATATGGTGTGTGAACACATAATATATCTCAAGAAAATTGTGTTAAAAATTTTTTAGAAAGCAAACAGGTTTCACTGATAGGATTAGTATCCACGTCCAAGAAAAGGAATGTTACATTCTCTTGTAATTGTTGTACCCAGTACCACTTTTAAGGGAGACTCTAATTAGCCATAATGTATTAAAAGGGGAACAGGTTGAAAAGGGGTCTAGGAAGACTATTACAAGAAAAGCTGGAAAGATTTAACATAGGGGCAATTACAAACGCAAAGAGAAACACAATCTAGGGAATCTAAGGGTTAAGTCCTAAATGATCGAATAAGAAGAAAATAGCAGTGTTCTAATTTGCTAGCTGCCGGAATGCAACACACCAGAGATGGATTGGCTTTTAATAAAAGGGGATTTATTTTGTTGGTTCTTCAGAGGAAAGGCAGCTAACTTTCCACTGAGGTTCTTTCTTACGTGGAAGGCACAGAATGGTCTCTGCTGGTCTTCTCTCCAGGTCCCTGGGTTCCAACAACTTTCCCCGGGGTGATTTCTTTCTCCATCTCCAAAGGCCTGGGCTGAGCTGCAAGTGCTGAGATGAGGAATGCCGAGCTGCTAGGCTGTGCTACGTTGCGATCTCTCATTTAAGCACCAGCCAATTAAGTCAAACGTCACTCATTGCAGCAGACACGCCTCCTAGCCGAGTGCAGATGTAATTGGCAACAGATGAGGTTCACGTACCGTTGGCTTATGTCCGCAGCAACAAGATTAGGTATGCTCACCTGGCCAAGTTGACAACTGAATCTAACTAACACAAGCAGGTAGTCAAAATTACCCACAAATATTCCTTAGAACCACATATAGAGCGCAATGTACACACTTTTGTTGCAAAACCCTTGCACACCCAGATTTGAAAACCTCAGGGGGGAGAAGCAGAAGGAAAGTGTTTATGCAACAGAATGGCTTCCAGTCTTTAGGACAATTATCAACTCCCTGAAAGTGGATGGGACAGGTGTGTGGAATAGATGTTAAAGTGAACTTGCACAAAGTGCACAGGTGGTTCAGTGGTGGAATGCTTACCTTCCATGTGGGAGACCCGGGTTCGATTCCTGGACCATGTACCCCCCACCCCCTCCAAAAAAAAAAAAAAGAATAAAGTGAACTTGTACACATGATCTTGAGCTTTTAAAACTTTTTGTTTAAAAAGTTGAAAAAGTGATCAGATATTGAGTAGAGATATGAATGAAGCTGACCTGAACAGGACAAAGGTGTATCAGAAGACTGGGTGAAGGATGGTATCATCCATATTTTAAAACTTCAACTTCTATGGGAGGCGATAGGGAGAGATGTTTATTTGGTACAAATTTTATATTTGGGGTAGTACATTTCCTGATTTAACTTGTATGCTCAGTTTACTTGAACATCATAAGTACATGGAATCTTGAACAGGACATGAGATTTTGGCAGTTTGTCTACGTTAGTGTGATGCCCCAATAAATCCCCCCAAGTGATTTGGGTAGTGAATAAAGAAGTATTTGCACAGTCCCCTTGGGGGACAAGGGAGTTGAATAGGAAATATTCAACTTCCCTATTTGGAGAACTGCTGATATTCTTGCAAGCAGTGGGGATAACCAAATCAATAGGCTGAACATTCAATCTTGGGGTTCATCCCTTTGAAACTTATTTCTGCACAGTATAGGCTAAGCCTAATTAAAATTAGGCCTAAGAGTCACCCCCAGAGAATCTCTTTTGTTGCTTAGATGTGGTCTCTCTCTCTACACCAAGTCAGCAGGTGAACTCATTGCCCACTCTCCTATGTGGGACATGACTCCCCAGGGGTATAAATCTCCCTGGCAATGTGGGACAGAAAGCCTGGGATAAGCCAGGACCCAGCATCAAGAAATTGAGAGAGCCTTCTTGACCAAAAGAAGGAAGAGAGAACTGAGACAAAAATTGAGAGATTTCAAACAGAGCCAAGAGGTTATCCTGGAGGTTATTCTTACGCATTATATAGATAACCCCTTTTTAGTTTAAGGAGTATTAGAAAGGATAGAAGGAAGTACCTGAAACAGTAGAGCTGTGTTCCAGTAGCCATGTTTCTTTAAGGTGATTGTATAACAATATAGCTTTCGCAAAGTGACTATGTGACTGTGGAAACCTTTTGTCTGGTGCTCCTTTTATCTGCGCTATGGACAGATGAGTAAAAAATATGGATTAAAAATAAATAAATATTAGGGGGAACAAATGTTAAAATAAATTGGGTAGAAGGAAATACTAGTGGTCAATGAGAGGGAGGGGTAAGGAATAAGTTATGTATGAGTTTTCTCTTTTTTTCTTTTTATTTCTTTTTCTGGAATTATGTAAATGCTCTGAGCAATGATCATAGTAATGAATATATAAATATGTGATGATATTGTGAGCCATTAATTGCACACCAAGTGTGGAATATTCATACGTTAAGAATGTCCATGCTGTATGTTGATTGGTTTTATCAATAAAAATTAAAATAAATAAATAAATAATTAGGCCTAAGAGTCACCGCCAGAGAATCTCTTTCGTTCCTTAGATGTGGTCTCTTTCTCTAAGCCAATTCAGCAGGTGAACTCATTGCCTTCCCTCCTACATGGGACATGACACCCGGGGGTGTAAAAGTCTCCCTGGTAATGTGGGACAGAAAGCCTGGGATAAGCCAGGACCCAGCATCAAGAGACTGAGAAAGCCTTCTTGACTAAAAGGGGGAAGAGAGAAATGAGACAAAATGAAGTTCAGTGGCTGAGAGATTTCAGAGTCAAGAGTTTATCCTGGAGGTTATTCTTATGCATTATATAGATATCCCTTTTTAGTATTTGTTGTATTGGAGTGGATGGAGTGAAACTGTTGAGCTGTGTTCCAGTAGCCATGTTTCTTAAAGACAATTGTATAAAGATAAAAAATTTACAATATGACTGTGTGATTGTGAAAACCTTGTGTCTGATGCGCCTTATATCCAGGGTATGGACTGATGAGTAAAATAAAAATGGATAAAAAAATTAATATGTGGAATAAAGGGTAAAATAAATCGAGTAGATTTATTTTTATTATGAAAGGGAGGGGTAAGGGATATGGTATGCATGAGTTTTTTCTTTTTTTTTTTTAATTTCTGCTTCTAGAGTGATACAAATGTTCTAAAAAAATGACCATGGTAATGAATACACAACTATGTGATATTGTGAGCCATCGATTGTATACCATGTATAGAATGTATGTGTATGAAGATTTCTCAATAAGATAATAAATTTCAATGCAATTTTACGGAATATACTATATATTCACATACCATGTAATCATCCAAATTGTACAACCAATAGTTCATAATATTATCATCTAACTGTGCATTTATCATCACAATTGACTTTTCTTCTTTTTTTGTGAAAAATAGCATATATTCAAAAAAGCAATCAATTCCATAGCACACTACAAAATTAGTTGTAGAACAGATTTCAGAGTTTGGTATGGGTTACAATTCCACAATTTTAGGTTTTTACTTCTAGCTGCTCCAAGACACTGGAGACTACAAGAAAAATCAATATAATGATTCAGCAATTATACTCCTTTGTTAAATCCTACTTTTTCTGTTTAACTCCACAATCACCTTTGATCTTCCTCCCACTCTTTAGGGGTCTTTGGGCTATGCCCATTCTAAATTTTTCATGTTAGAAGGGGTAGTCAATAATTTGGGGTAGGGGGATGGAACTAGTTGATGTTCTGGAGAGGCTGGGCCCTCTGTATCTCAGGACTTATCTGGTCCAGGGACCCATTTGGAGGTCATAGGTTTCAGGAAAGTCACCCTAGTGCATGGAACTTCCATACAATTTCACATAGTACCTGAGGTGTTCTTTCAGGTTGGCAGGAATGGTTTTGGTTGGGGTTTGGCAAACTATGATAGGTAGCAATATCTAACTGAAGCTTGCATAAGAGTGGCCTCCAGTGTAGCCTCTCAAACTCTATTTGAACTCTCTCAGCCACTGATACCTTATTTGTTACACTTTTTCCCCCTTTTGATCAGGATGGCATTGTTGATCCCATGGTACCAAAGCCAAGCTTATCCTTGGGAGTCATCTCCCACACCACAAGGGAGACTGTCACTCCTGGATGTCAGGTCCCACATAGCAGGAAGGCTAATGATTTCACTTGCAGAGTTGAGCTTAGAGAGAGTGAGGCCACACCTGAATAACAAAAGAGGTCCTTCAGAAGTAACTCTTAGACATAACTATAAGTAGCCTACATAAATAAGCTTTACAAGAGCAAGCCTCAAGATCAAGGGCTTGGCCTATTGATTTGCTGTGTTCCTAATTTTAACACAGTATCACAGTTTTCACCAGTAGTGTACAGGTTTGAAGCTATGATATACCCCAGAAAAGCCATGTCCTTTAATCCTCATTCAGTATTGCTGGGTGAGATCTTTCCAATTGTTTCCATGGAAATATGACCCACCCAATTGTGGGTGGTAACTTTCGATTAGATGGTTTCCATGGAAACCATGTGTCTCCACCCATTCGAGGTGGGGTTGCATAGTGGAACCCTTTAAGAGGAAACATTTTTGGAAAAAACTTTAGAGCCACCAGAACCAACAGAGCCCACGCAGCCAGAGACCTTTGAAGCAGAAGGAAAATGCCCCCAGGGAAGCCTTATGAAACAAGGAGAGAGAACTAGCAGACATCACCATGGGCTCTCCCAGCTGAGAGAGAAACCCCGAACTTTATCAGCCCTTTCTTTGGAATTAAGCTATCTTTCCCTTGATGCCTTAATTTGGTCATTTTCATGGCCTTACAACTATAAACTTGCAAATTATTCAAGTCCCCTTCTGTAAAAGCCATTACAGTTCTGGTATATTGCATTCTGGCAGCTAGTAAACTAACACAGGTGGTAAAGTTTAAGAGCTCCACATTTTTTCTCCCCTCCTTCAAGGGACTTTGTCAATCTTTTAGATTATCTGCTTAATATACTCTGGGATGTATCCAGGAATTATATTAAGTTCTCCAGAATTAAGGGTCCTCATTCTTATTCTGGGCTCCCTGTGTTTGGGTTGTTTAAATGAGCTATCCAGACAGGATGAGATAGATTATGTGCTACAAAAAATTTAGGTTCTAGATAAAATAAGTCTTTCTTCATTCGGTCTCATAGAGTAGGTAAAGTTCTAAAATACAGATGATGCTTTCCTTACCCCTGTATTCTGAATTACCTTAGACCCAACCTGATAGGCCTCATTCTTATTTCTAAACACCAGATTATACATTAGACAGCACAGCCTCTCAGACTCCAGAAATAATAACTACCACTCTGGACTACATGTGACTACTATAAGAGTTTACAATCTAGTCCCCAATTTTCATATAAGTACTTTCTAAATGAGACCATATAATATTTGCTCTTTTGTTTCTGGCTCATTTTACCTCATCAAATGTCCCACAGGTTCATTCACAACACTGCATGCCTCACAACTTCAGTCCTTTTTGTAGCAGCGCAATACTCGATCATATGCAAACACAATTGTTCGCTGTTCTACTTCTCAGTCAGTGCATCCTCCAACCACCTCCACCCATTGGGCAATATGATTTGATTTTAACAGTAAGGCTCTATAAGCTCAAAATAGATTGATAAATGTGTTTGTTGTTATGATTTTTACCTCAATTTCCAACCCACGTACACATTATGTGAAATTTTGAAAACCTTAATAACTTTTGGACAGGAACCTGGTCAGCTTTCTGTCTTTCTGAGTTGATGTATTAGTTAGGGTTCTCTAGAGAAGCAGAATCAACAGGGAACACTCGCAAATATAAAATTTATAAAAGCATCTCTTGTGACCGCGGGAGTGCAGAGTCCAAAATCCGCAGAGCAGGCTGTGAAGCCGACAATTCTGATGGAGGGTCTGGATGAACTCCACAGGAGAGGCTTGCCGGCCGAAGCAGGAAGAGCCTGTCTCTTCTGAATCCTCCTTAAAAGGCTTCCAGTGATTAGATTGAGCATCACTCATTGCAGAAGACACTCCCCTTGGCTGATTATAAGTGGAATCAGCTGTGTATGCAGCTGATGTGATCATGATCTAATTCTATGAAACGTCCTCATTGCAACAGACAGGCCAGCACTTGCCCAACTAGACAAACAGGTACCACCACTTGGCCAAATTGACACATGAAGCTGACCATGGCAGTTGACATTTTCTATCACGAACCCATTTCACTCTCTTTCTCTTAGGCATCCTTCTTGGGAGGTCAGGTTCAAAGCCAGCAGGGATGCTAAACACAGGTGTGATGAGACCACCTTGGCCTCACTAATTAATAGCTAAAGCCTCAGTTTCCTCATTTGTAAAATCGAGAGCATAATTGTGCCCACCTCACAGGGTTGTTCACAGGGTAGTAAGGCATATGAAAGCTGCTCTGAGAACAAATCCTGGCCTCCTTATAAGTGCTCAATAAATGGCAGCTATGTTTATGATTATATAAACATGTACAGCTCTATTATTGGAAAAGCTATTTAGTGAATCTTATGGATTATGCAAATTCTGGTTATAGGAGTTAGTAACCAGTTAGGGCAATTCATAAGTGGTCTGGTCTGCTTTGCAGAGCAGGGTGTTCCCAGTTGTAGGTATGTTCAAACAGAGGCTATCTGTCTGTCCGTCAGGGTTGCTGTAGGCTATTTACTCTCATCTGAATGTGAAGGGGTAATGTCTACTGAACAGGGTTATTGTAAAGATTAATAAAATCACAAGGGAAGAAAGGGTGGCCCAGGGCTTGCCACACAGTGCTCAGGGATGCTCTAACTATTATAATCTCTTCTGTTATTAAGTGATTAGAGGAGGTCCTGGCCCCAAGTAGAGCCTTGAACCAGATCACACCCCTTTTCAACTTTCCACCAGCGTGGCTTTCTAGGAAAAGCATTGCTGAGCGGATCTTCCTGTTGGCTTAAAAAGAATATTTGCCTCCTTAACACATCAGGAAGAGTTGAAGTCCAGGGACTTAACGACTAAGATGTTGAGGGCTCACTCAGTGTAGCACTGTTTTATATTAAAAGGCTAAGACTGAGAAATAACTAACACACACCAAGTTAGAGAACCGGGTAAAAAGCACACAGACTCTGGAGTGAGCTGGCTAGGTAAGAAGCTCCACTCAGCCTTTGGCCAATTCCCTAAACTCTCTCAGCCCCACTTTCTTCATGTTCGGAGGGCCATTGGGATAACTAAATCAGTTATAACATTTCTAGCCTGGTTACAACAAGCATTCGGTAAGCAGATTGATGGCGTCGGTGGTGATATCACTACAATGAAAGAGGGAGCTCTACCATTTTTTTTTTTAACTTCATAGTTTACTTCATGAACAAAACTCTGATGCATTGTTAATTTTTTTTAAAGCTGGTCCTACAGTGGAGAAACTAAACAATACCTTAGAGTGCTGAAAATGAGCATCACAATGGATATGGTGTGACCGGCGACGGGATGCCCTGAGACAGAGCGCATCACCCTGGTAACATTCTGGCCAAGAACACATCATCTGAACCAAGTCTAGAGACAGTATCAGATACAGATAAACCAAATGCTGGGAGAATCTATAAAATAAATGGCCTTTCTTCTAAAAATGTCATGAAAGACGAAGAAACCTAAAGAACGCTCCAGATTACAGAAGGAAAAAAAAAAAACAAAACCAGACAATTAAACGTTCTACATGATCTTGGACTGGATTCTATACTACAGGCAAAAAAAGAAAAGAGGTACAAAGGACAATGTTGGGATAATTGACAAAACTGAAATATGGACTGTAGATAAGAATATCGTATCAGATACCGCAGCGGGTGACAGGCAGCGGGAGCCAGGTGGGCAGGGGAGGAGCAAAGTGGGAGCGGCGCCTTCCTCCCCCCAGGCTGGGTCCAGCGCGCCTGCCACGGCCTCTTACAAACCAAATGTGAAAGTCGACAGGGGCTGGCTGCTCCCAAGTGTCCACTCTCCTTCCACCAGCGTGACCATGTCCTCACAGTACCCACCTGCTGAGTGGCGATGGGCCGCCATCCCTTAGCTACACCCAAGGAACTGGGATTAGCCCGGTGCCCTAAAGCAAATATGCTGAGCTGCTGGCCACCACGGAAGAGTCGGGAAAAGAGATCAGAGTCACAGACATGGGGAGCAAGAGCACGATGGAGAGGCAAAAACGAGGCCTCATTCACTCTAGAGGACTGGTTCAGGACTGCTTGGATGAAACAAAATGGAATGCCAGACCCTAGCAGCCTTGTAGTGTGAAGGTTATGCATCTTTCTACAAGATGAGAAGTTAAGTTCATCTCCCCTGTTCAGATGAAACTCTTTGGTATGTTAACAGTTTGCTTTGATTTTTTTTCCCATTTCCCTCCCATGGTTAATTAGGCTCTGAACCTACAGACTTCAAGATCGAGAAAACATTTTGTAGTTGATTAAGAATCATGTTTGGGCGGGCCACAGTGGCTCAGCAGGTAAGAGTGCTTGCCTGCCATGCCCAAGGACCCGGGTTCGATTCCTGGTGCCTGCCCATGTTAAAAAAAAAAAAAGAATCATGTTTTAAATAGTTAGGAGTACTGGGTTTGTTTGTTTGTTTTTGTCTTTCCCTTGAAAACACTGATTAAAAAAAGAAATACATGGAAAAATTACCTATCTTACATAAAGCCGTAGTTTACCTCCAAGGTATCAGCATCTCACTTCAATCTTTAGAGTACATTTCTGTTACCTAAATTGTTTTTTTGCTCCTGTTCATAAGCTAATGCAACTCTAAGGATTCTGTTTTCTACAAATACTGACAGCACACCTAACTTAGTAGCCATCCCAGTTTTGCATACAGTGTAGGGTCTGTTTAATATAACTTTTTTTTGCTTAAGCATTTGCATGACTATTAGTACTTTGAAGTCAATTTAAAGAGTGCATGTTATAAATACAGAAGAAAGAGCAACCTATCTTCCCTAACAAGGACTCCCAAAAATTTTCTTACTGAAATTACATGTACATTTCAGTTCTGTGTTTCCCATATGGTGATTAAAATGTCTGGAAAAAATGACTAAAGTTGTTTGTATCTTTGTATGTATCTATTATTGCTACAATAAAGCGTAACTTCATTAACAAAAAATATATACATTGTATCAAGAGCTCTCCTGAATTTAATAACTGTATTATGCCTATGTTAGAGAATATCCTTGTTCTTAGGAAATGCATACTGAAGTATGAAGAAATAAAGGCACCTGAGGCATGCAGCCTACCATCAAATGTTCCAAAAAGTTAATAATTATATGTGTACATATATGTGTAGATGTAGGTGTATACGGAGAGAGAGGGTAAGAACCAGGAGGAGGAGGGGAAGGAAGACAGGGAAGGGAGAAGGAGAAGAGAGAATGATACAACAAACATGGCAACATGTTAAAAATTAGTGTTTGGATAAAAGGTATTATGGTATTTTCTATACTATGCAACTTTCTTGTAAATTGGAAATAACTAATTTCCAGTAAATAGCTTAACACCTATAGAGAGTGGGGAAGTATGGGTATAGGGATGAAACAAGACTGAGCATGAGTTGATCACTGTTGAATCTGGGTGATTGTATACAGGATTCACTACACTACTCTGCCCACTTCATAGATATTTAAAAAGCAAGTCACAAGCTTTACCATGAATAAAGTGATTCTGTTTCATAAAACATATGTACTCATATGTGTTTGTATGCATGGGTGTGAGCATGCTTGTGCACACATCCATGTATACATATGTGTGTGAGCATGTATGCAAACATATGTTCAATAGGATATTTAACAAAGGGTTAAGAATGGCTTTTTCTCAGCAAGGCTAGGTAGGGAAGTGTTAAAGAGCACAGGCTTTAGCAAAAGACTGAGTTCAAATTCAAGCCTCCTAGTATTGTTAGTCAAGCTTAACTTTAATATATATATAAAGTATTCAAAATGGCCCTTCGTACTCTTTTTTACTACTACTTTCAGGTAATGCTATCCTTGATGGGTAACTTTTACTATCTCCTTATGGTCTGATTTTTTCCCCCCTGGTTTTATAATCTGAAGCAAAAAATAACTTTTTTCATTTTAGCAAAAGAAGGAAAAAGGAAAGGAGGGAAGAAAACAAGGGGAAGGAAGGAGGTAAGATTTTGCTCTGGGTCTAATTCTAGTTACCCTACTGCTGAACTCTGTGCCTTCATTAGAGTATTTTAGCTGCTATTATTTTGAGAAGACTTGAGATTTTTTTTCCTGGAAAATGAGAAATTCTTTGGTAGTGCAAAGTCTTTCCCTGATATACTTGTCCTATAATTTGGAGCCCTGGAGATTTCTTTAACATGTGTGTCCATCAAGATAATGGTAAACCTTTTCTTTCTCCTAATTTTATTTATTTTTAATTTTCAAGTGCACAAAAGTTAAAAGAATAGTACAATGAACACCTGCATGCCCGCCACCTAATTTCAGCAATGGTTAACATGTTGCCATACTTACTTCCTTCCTCTTTCTCTCTCTGCATGTGCACCCAAACACAAACAAATGTACAACAAAAATATGCATTTTTTTTGGCTGAACCAAATATGTTGCAGGCATCATCCCACTTTTCCCCTAAACACTTCAATATGGATCAACTAAGAAAAAGGGCATTTTCCTAGACAAACACAATAGTATTAAAGAATGGTACTCATTCCAGCAATGTTTATTAAGGGCCTACTATCAGCCAGACAGTATGATAAAGACTAGGCTAGAGTCATGAGCAAAATATGTCTCTGCTCTCACAGAGCAAGAGAGACCAACACCAAAAACAAAATGGTCTGCCGGATAATCCTGCAACCCCATCATTAGGTGTATACTCAGAGGAACTGAGAGTGGAAACATAAATGGTCAGTTGCACACTGGTGTTAATGGAGGCAGTGTTCACCATTTGCAATGGCTGGAGGTAGCCTAAAGGTACATCCACTGAGGAATGGAAGGGGGAACTGAGATATATACATACATTGGAATACTGAGCTGCTGCAAGAAGGAATGAAGTTGTGAGGCACGCAACAAGGTGAATGAACCTTAAGGACAGTATGTTGAGTAAAATAAGCCAGAGATGAAAAGACGAATATTATAATGCCTCACCAATATGGACTAACCATAATGCGCAGACTCTGAGAATTGAATTTGAGAGCACAGGTTATAAATGAAGGCCTACTGTAAAGGTTCCTAGATTGTAAGCATCTATTCCAGAGTTGTACCATGATTACTAAATTCTGAGATGATGAGCTCTTTGGGCATAACAGGGTTGTTCTCTGGAACCTCAGGTATTTGTGTGACAGCTAAGACTCAAAGCTTGAGTTCTACAGCTATGAAAGTCACCATTATCTCATACAGCAACTGTTACAAACACTGAGAAAAGTGATCAGACTTCAATTAGAGTTATACATAAAACTGATCTGGGTAGGACTGAGGTAAGTCAGACTAAAGGGTAAAGGATGATATTGACTATATTTTAAAACTTCAACTCCTGCATAAGATCAAAGGAAGAGATGTTTAGCTGGTACAAAACTAATATTTTTGGTAGTATACTATGTAATTTAACTTGTATGGTCAGCTTATTTGAACACCATAATTTCATTGAAGCTTGAATACGGACTGAGATTGTATTGGTTTGTACAAATAGGTGTGATGCCCCAATACATCCCAGAGTAAGCTGGGTAGATTAAAAAGAATTTACAAAGTCTTCTTGAGTGACTTTGTGAAAAGGTGGAAATCTTAAACTTCCCAACCTGGGGCAACCTGATGTTCTTGCAAGCATTAGAGACTGCCAATTTGATAGGCTAGGCCTTCAATTTTAGGGCTTGCCCTTATGAAACTCATTCTGATAGAGGAGAATCAAAGCCTACTTATGCCTAAGAGTCATCCCCAGAGAACCTCTTTCATTGCTCAGATGTGGCCTCTTTAAGCCAACTCCACAGGTGAACCCACTGCCCTTTGCACTATGCTGCAGGTTATGACTCCCAGGGGTATAAATTTTCCTGGCAATGTGGGACAGGACTCCTGGGGTGGGCCTGGCCCTGGCCACATGGGAGACAGAAAGTCTTCTTGACCAAAACAGAGAAGAAAAATGAAACGAAAAGTTTCAATGGCTGAAGGATTTCAAATAGAGTCAAGAGGTCATTCTGGCAGTTATTCTTGTGCAGCATATAGATATCCAGTTTCCATTTTTTGGTGTTTTGGAATAGCTAAAGGAAAATACCTGAAACTGTTGAACTGTAATTCAATAGCCTAAATTCTCGAAGACGAATGAATAACTATCGAGCTTTAAAGGTCTGCCCATGTGATTGTGCAAACCTTGTGGCTCCCTTTATCCAGTCTAAGGACAGATGAGTAAGAGGAAAAATAAATAAATAAGTAAGTAGTGGGTATGGAGGGTATGGGATGTTTGGGGTGTCCTTTTTACTTTTTTTATTTGTATTTTCTTTTTTATTTAAATGTACAGAGCTCCTCTTTGAATAAAGGAAATATTTTGGTAATGGATGGTGGTGAGGGTAGCACAACATTATGAACATAATTAACAGTACTGAAACATATGTCTGAACATGGTTAAAAGGGGAAATATCATGTATATGTGGTAATAAGATACAATTTTTATAAATCCATGAAAATGCACTTTAAACAGTGAATTCTAAGATAAACCATGGACTATAGTTAATAGTACAATTATAAAAATGTGCTTTCACCAATTGCAACAAATGTACCACACCAATGCAAGGTGTTAATAAGATGGTATATGGGAATCCTGTGTTTTGTGTGCGATTTTTCTATAAATCCACAATTTCTCTAACAAAGAAATGGTCACACAAATCACTATATAATTACAGTTGTAATTGTGATGAGTTCATCAAGGAAAGTGTAGCAGTGCATCTATTTCAGAAGACTTTGGATTTTCCTCTACTAATAATAACAGTGGCTAACATTGATTGAGCTTTATAATCATAGGGAAATTTCCAGTTGGAAGCAACAGAAAGCCAATTAAAGCTAGCTTAAGAGGAAAAAGGGCTTTATTTATTCCAAACACAGTAGAAGCAGGAGCTTAACTGATAGTTCCCTTTGCATCTCCATACCCCCAGAAAGTTATGTTCTTAAAGGTAATCTATTTGCCAGAGAGAGAGAAAGATCCATGAAAGCAAGAAGCCTGCAAGCAGATGCCACCATGTGCCTTGGCACATGTCAGAGGAGTAGCTAGAATCAGCCAGCAGCCTGTCTTCAGGAAGAAAGCACAGTCTTGATGATGTCTTGATATGGATATTTTCACAGCATCAAAGCTGTGAGGTTGTAAGCTAATAACTTCTCATAGTCAAAGCCAATACATTTCATGGTATCTGCTTGAGCAGTTTAGCAAACTACAACACCCACTGTCTTAGTTTTCCAAGTAACACACAATGGGTTGGCATAAACAATAGGACTTTATCTCAAGGTTTAGTAATCTGGAAGACTTGCTTTCTCCCAGCTTTAGGGTCAGTAGATTGCTAACTCCCAGCAATCCTTGGGTTTCCTTGGCTTTCCCGTTACAGGACCACCTCCTGTCCTTTCCAGCTTCTGTGATTTGTACATTTTCTTTATAAGACCTCCAGTCACCGAATTAAGGCCACCCTGCTTCAGCTGGCCACACCTTAACTAAAAGTAACACCTAAACAAAAATGTAACCTTAAATAAATATTACCAAATTAACATTTTCAAAAGTAAAAGTATTTACAATGGATTCCCAGCACAGGGACCATTAAGAACATGCATTTGTTGGGGTACATAGTTCTACCTACCACATCCACCTTTCTCAATGTTTACTTAACCCTCAGGCAGGCAGCCTCTCTCCAGATTGCCAAGGAGATGGCTGCTGACAGTGCAAGTATACAAGAACCTTATAACTCTATACCCCAGGGGAAGGGGAGTGACACCCGCTTTCCCACTACTCTTAAGTTTAGAGAATACCCCATTTGCCCAGATTGGGTCATGTGCCCATCCGTAGCCAATCCCTGAGGCCTCAAGGATGGTGTACTCTGATTGGTCAGGCTGGGCTCTAAGCCCACCCACTGCACCAGGGGAGGGAGGGGCTTGATTCCATCCAACTCTAAAAGGTGTGGTGGCCAAAAGCCATCAAGCCATCCCGTGGCGCTATCCGCAATTCTATCCTTCCACAGATCCCGGAAACCTGAGGAGGACCTGAGAAGTTCGGGTTCCGCGTAATGCGGTACAGACTAAGTTAAATGGGTTTAGGTGGTTGTAGGAGGGAAAAGCTTCCCCAATCTAGCTTGGGCTATGTCTTAACAGGCCGTTTCCACCAGAGGTCAGGGCAGAGCACAAAGCAGAGCTCGTCAGGAACTGGCTCTTCAGTTCTCTTCAAATCAGCAGCTCTTGACAGCGGTCCCTGGGAACAAGAGGTCCCCAAGCACTAGAAACAAAACCTAGGCAACGTGGAATTCTGTGTTTCCTCCACAATTGACTTCCTGAGTGGCTGATCTTGACTTTAGAGCAGGGCCAGGCAGGGTTAGGGAAGCGATCTTTAAAATGTTGTATTCTGGAGGTGCACATGTTCTACTGAACGAACACAGCTACCAGAACCCCAGACTCCCTGCTTAGAGATAAAAGGTAAGATGGATTATCCTCTCTGCCCCTCCCCCCACCTCTGTCTGCCTCTCTAGACTCATCTACTATCACATCACTCTAGTACCCAGTGACTAAGCGTCAGCCCCACTGAATTTGCTGCTCCTGGAACATGCCAAGCAGGTCCTGACATCAAAACCTTGGCTCTTGCCTGTACCCTCTCCCTGGGAAGTCCTTTCCCTGTATCTTTGCATGTCAGGCTCCTTACTGTCATTAAGCCTCAGCTTAAATGTTGGCACGTCGTCTAAAGTGCCATCCAATAACACTACACATTCCTCTGTACGTTTCCTCCATGTCAACTGTCACTATCTCAACTTCTCACCTATTGATTTGTTGGTTTGTTGTTGTGTTTTCCCCACCTCACAACAAAGCACAACAAAGTTAGGAACTTTGTTTTTATTCACTGCTGTTTCCCAACACCTAGAATAATGCCTCATGGGGAATAAATAAAGGCTCAGTAAATTTTGTTGAATGAACTAACAAATGAATGAACCCCAGTTTCCCACATAAAATGAGATGGTTAGACTACATGACATTAGCAATAGCTAACATATACTGAACGTGTAATGTGTTCTGGGCACATTGCTAAGGACTGTGGGTAGCACTGCAGATGATTTACTTTATAATTTTTCAGTTTTAACAAGATTTCAAATATTCTCAGGACCTCAACTATCTCAAGTGCTATTTCTGATGCCAAAATTCCTCTCCTAGCAATTTATTCCTTTGGCTTAGTTTAGAACATTTCAAAACATCACTTTGCTCCAGAAACATTTGTTCGAGTGAAATTTCACCTGGAAGCCCTACATGAAAAACAAATGGAAAAAATTATGGTGTACTAAGTCATTAAAAAAGCCTCCAACAAATTTCAAAAATAGGCGTAATAAAGACCATAACTGAGTTAGAAGTTTATAACAGTAGATGAAATGTTTCTCTCTATAGAAGCATTCCAACTAATCATTGAAGAATGGATGAGAGGTTTTGTGTGTCGCTATTTTGCCACTATTCATGGTTTAGGCATGGGTCAAGGAATGAGCATGGAAGCCTGCTAACTCACAAAAAGAGGGACAACTAGACATCATGGCCCCTTGATGAAAGAGCACACCAAACCATCACCCATGAAGGAATGTTGCCAGAAAGATCACATCTAAATGTGACCTTGAGATTCAACCAATTTACAAGAAATACAAAGCAACATGCTCATCTGCACCACAGGAATGCAATCAGCAAAACTGAAACAGTAAGAAACTCAACTGGACAAATAACCAGAATTCTTCAAAAATAAATCACAGAAGAAAAAAATAGAGAGATGGAGGGGAAAACAAAAGATTAAAAGCCTTAAAATACATATCAGTCAACCACAATATGCATGGACCTTATTTAGATCCTGATTGAAACACACAATCTGAAAAAATAAAAGTTAATATGAGAAAGTTTTTAACACTCATTAGATACTGAAGAATCATTTGTTTTTAGAATGGCATTGTAATTACATTTCCTTATGTAGGGGAGTGCTATTATTTTATGTATACATAAGGAAATTTTATAAATAAAATGGAAAAAGTTAATAACATGAGATAATTTAACAATCTCCACATATTTGGACATTTTAAAAACACACTGCCCTCCCTCTTTTCTGCTTATGGCTTTCACTGCTTCCTTTCTTTTCCCCTTCCTTATGCCTTTGGCCTGCATCCCAGGAGTTTGGTTACATTCAGAGGGGAATAGAGAAAATAAATACACCAAGGGTAACACAAACCATGTTTCTCACTGGGGAAAGAGAGTTACATAGAAAAGGCGAAATCAAGAATAAACTATCATATTGGATTGAACTTGGAGACATCGATGTGAACTACTGGCTTTTAGTATAGAAGAATAGATATAGGTTATATGTGTCTATTCTGCCCACTCAGAGACCCTAGAAAAAATAACATTCCAGTGTCAGCAAGCAGCCCTATTGCTCAGATCTTGGTTTCTATATACCATACTCCACTAAAAGAAACCAAGACTCTTTGGAGAAATGGCTGACTCCAGGACTAGGGTAAGGAAAATATAAGATAAACCTGGAATAGCTTCTTTTTTTCCTTTTTGTATGCTGCATGGCGGGGTCACATTTCATTATTTTTCCATGTGCTTATCCCATTATTGCAGCACCATTTGTTGAATTTTTGTTTGTTTGTTTTGCCTTTTTTTTTTTTTTTGAGTTGTTTTTGGGAAGTGCATGGACCGGGAGTTGAACCCGGGTCTCCTGTATGGTGGGCGAGAATTCTACCACTGAACTACCCTTGCACCCCCAGAAAACCTTTTTATACCAAAAAGTAAAAAAGGGCTCAAAGAATGATAGGGTCAGGCCAAAAGATGGCACAGAAGTATCTACAAATAACTTAGAGCAAACATCATTCTAAATGGCGAAAGCCTAGATTCATTCTTACGAGAGTCAAGAGAGGGACAAATATTCCATAAAGACCAATTCTATTCACATTGTGAAGGTCTGAGCCAGTGCAATAAGAAAAGAAAAAAATCAGTTCTACAAAGTGAAAGGAAAAAAAAATGTATAGTTAATTGTATATTTTATTACTTAAGAAGAAGACTCAAAAGGATAACTTGAGAAATAATTAGAAATAGAGTTTAGCAAGAAGATTGGCTGTAGGACTTTTAAGTTGCTTATCTATACAGCATCAAACAATCAAAAAAATAATTTAAAAAAAAAAGAGATTCTATGTACAGTAGTTTTGAGTATACCAAGCTAGGAAAAAACTCCAGCAAAAGATGTGCCAGAACTATAGAAAAATCATAAAAACTTTATTAAAAGGTATTAAGAAGATATAAATATAAGGGAAAAAAATACCATGTCCATGGGTAGAAAGACTTAATATTGTAGAGATATCCATCCTCTCCACTCATCTATAGATTTGATACAATTCCACTCAGAATCCCAACAGGGTATATTACATACAACTTGATGATCCTAAAATGTATATGGAAGAGAAAAGGGATAAGGATAGCTAGGACCCTCCAAAGACGAATAGGGTGACTGAACTTAACCCTAGAAACTATCAGGACTTATTATGAAATTATAGTAATTAAGACACTTATATTACTTCAAGATCAGATAAATTGATGAATTAAATAGAGTTGAATCAGATTGGATCAGATGAAATGGAAGCATATTATAGACTAGAATAGAATAGAATAGAATACAGTGCTCAAAAATAAACCCACGGGCTTCCAGTCAACCAAGACAGTGGCACAAGATGCTCCAGTGTGCAGATGACATGATCTCATATATAGAATAGCCTGAAAATTCCACAAGAAAGCTGCTAAAGATAATAAATGAATTCAGCAAAGTAGCAGGGTACAAACTCAACATGCAAAAATCAATAATGTTACTATGCACTAGTAATGAACAATCTGAAGATGAAATCAAGAAAAAAAATTCCATTCACAACAAAAACTAAAAGAATCAAATATTTAGGAATAAATTTAACCCAGGGATGCAAAGGACTTGTGTATGGAAAACTATAAAACATTACTGAAAGAAGTCAAAGACCTAAATAAATGGGAGGACATTCCATGTTAATGGATTGAAAAACTAAATATTGTTAAGATTTCAATTCTACCCAAGATGATTTACAGAGTCAATGCAATCCCAATCTAAATGTCACCAGCCTTCTTTGCAGAAACGGAAAAGCCAATCATCAAATTTATATAGAAGAGAAGAGGTCCCCAAATAGCCAAAACATCTTGAAAATGAAGAACGAAGTTGGAAAAGTGATAGCTTCCCAGTTTTATATAGCAATAGTAATCAAAACAGAACGGTACTGGTACAAGGACACACATGTAGGCCAATGGAACCAAACAGAGTTCAAAAATCATCCTCACTTCTTTGGCCAATTTGTTTGACAAGAGTGCAAGTTCACTCAATGGGAAAGAACAGTCTCCTCAACAAATAACGTTGGGAAAAGTGGCTCTCCATTTGCAAAACAATAAAGGAAGACCCGAACCTCAAACCTTATACAAAAATCAGTTCAAGGGTGCATGGGTGGTTCAGTGGTAGAAAACTCATCTTCCATGCAGGAGACCCAGGTTCGATTCCCAGACCATGCATCAAAAAAAAAAAATAAGAAAAAAATAATCAATTCAAAATTAATTTAAGTTCTAAATATATGTGCCAGAACCATCAAACTCCTGGAAGAAAACATAGGAAAGCATTTTCAGGATGTTATGTTAGGCAATGGTTTCTTAGACTTTACACATAAAGCATGAGCAACAAAAGGAAAAAATAAATAAGTAGAAGAACTTCATAATGAAAGTAAAAAGACTGCCCACAGAATGTAAGAAAATATTTGAAACCTCATCTCGAATAAGGATTTAATATCCAAAATATCTAAAGAAGTCCTACAACAAAAAGACAAAAAACCCAATTAAATGGCCAAAGGCTTAAATAGACATTTCTCAAATAAAGATATACAAAATGGCGAGTAAGCACAGGTAATGATGTTGACCATCTTTTCATATTAGAGAAATATAAATCAAAACCACAATGAGATACCATTTCACATACCCTAGCAATGGCTATTAAAAAATGGAAAATAACAATTCTTGTAGAAGATATGGTAAAATAAGAACACAGTTGTTTTTTTTCCACACGTATAGGTACTGGGAATCGAATGCAGGTCTCCGGCATGGCAGGCAAGAATTCTGCCACTGAGCCAGTGTCACACCACCCTAGTTCATTTTTGATGGGAAAAATCACGCAGCCACTGTGAAAAACAATTTAGTGGTTCCTCAGATAGTTAAACACATACTATTACCTGGCAATCCCACTTCGAGGTTATACCCAAAAGCAGGAAATCGGACAGATACTTTCACACCAACATTATTCACAACTGCCAAAGGATAGAAGCAACCCAAATATCTATCAACCAATGACTATATAAATAAAATGTAGTATACCCATACAATGGAATATTATTCAGCCATGAAAAGGAATGGAATACTTGAAGATATGTTGAGTGAAAAATGCTAGACTCAAAAGGACAAATGCCATTAAATCTCACTGACATGAAATAATTAGAATAAGCAAACTCATAATGTCAGAAAGTAGAATATAGTTTACCAGAGGGAGGGATGGGGCTAGGAGATGGAGAGTTAATGCTTAATTAGTTCAGTTTCTGTTTGGGGTTTTGCCAGTTTGAAATTGTTGTGTACCCCAGAAAAGCCATGTTCTTTAATTCTCATTCAATATTGCTGAGTGGGATTCTTTTAAGTTGTTTCCATGGAGATGTGACCCACACAATTGTGGGTGGGACCTTCTGATTAGGTGGTTTCCATGGAGATGTATCTTCACGCATTCAAGATGGGGTTGCTTACTGGAGTCCTTAAAGAGAGGAACCGTTTGATTGTATAAAGATATAACTTTTATAACGTGACTGTGGGATTGTGCAAACCTTGTGTCTGTTGCTCCTTTTATCCAGGGTATGGACAGATGAGTAAAAAAATATGGATAAAGAATAAATATATAATAGGGGGACGAAGGGTAAAATACATCGGGTAAATGGAAATACTAGTATTCAATGAAAGGGAGGGGCAAGGGGGGTATAGTGTGTATGAGGGTTTTTTTTTTCCTTTTTATTTTTCTGGAGTGATGCAAATGTTCTAAAAAATTATCATGGTGACGAATACACAACTATATGATGATTTTGTGAGCCCCTGATTGTACCATGTATGGAATGTATGTGTGTGAAGATTGATCAATAAAAATATTTAAAATAGAGAGAGAGAGAGAGAAGAAACCATTTTGGAAAAACTTTAGAGCCCACACAGCCAAAAACCTTTGGAGTTCCAGAAAGAAAATGCACCCTACCCTCCACCCCCGGGGAAACCATTTAAAGAAGCTGATAGAGAAAGTTAGCAGACATTGCTTTGTGCCTTCCCAGCTGACAGAGGTGTCTGGACAGCATTAGCCTTTCTTGAGTGAAGGTAACCTCCTATTGGTGCCTTAATTTGGATGCTTTCACAGCCTTCGAACTGTAAACTTGCAATTAAAAATGCCCTTTTTAGGGCTGGCAACGGTGGCTCGGTGGCAGAGTTCTCACCTGCTGTGCCAGAGATCCAAGTTCGATTCCCATGCCTGCCCATACGAAAAAAAAAATCCCCTTTTAAAAGCCATTCCATTTCTGACATATTGCATTCTGGCTGCCTAACAAACTGAAACAGGGGTGATGGAAAAAATTTGGTAATGGATGATAGCAATGGTAGCACAACATTGTGAACGTAATTAGAAACACTGAAATATTTTAATGTAGTCAGAAGGGGAAATTTTAGATTGTATATGTTACTAGAATAAAACTTTTAATAAAACTTAGAATTATACAGCACAAACAGGGATCACTAATGTAAAGCACGGAATATGGTTAATCGTACGAAGAATTATAATATTCTTTCATCAGTTGTGACAAATGCATCACACTAATGCAAAGTTTTAATAGGTGGAAATATGTGAAAACTATTTTCTGCATGGTTTTTCTGCAAACTTACTGCTTCTATAATTAAAAATATATTTTAAAAAAACACTGGGCTTAAAATAAAACAGACACTTATGTAACTTTGAACAATGAGAGGTAGCATGTGAAAATGGTAACTGTTCAATAAATAGAGCTGGTTAAAAATACAATCCATATAGAAAAAGAAGAAATTGGATCCCTGCTTCATGCTGTATCCAAAAATCAACTCCAGATGTATTAAAGACACAAATGCCCAAAAAAAAAAAAAAACACATACTACTTCTAAATAGAAAATATAAATGAATATTTTTACATTGGAGTAGGAAATGTTTTCTTAAAGAAGACATGAAAAAGTTACCTATCTGATTATATTAAAAGTACAAACTTTTATTCAAAATACAGAAAGTGACATAAGTTACAAACTTATAGGAAATATTTTCATTACATGCAAGGATAGAATTAGCATCACAAATAGGTAAAGAAATAGCAATTAGGGAAATGCAACTAATTGTAGTAGTCAAACTTTTCCTTAAAGTTAAAAATTAATAATATCTGGAGATGAATGAAAATGAGAATATAACATGTCAGAACTTAGGGGCTGTGGCAAAAGCTTGCTGAGAGGAATATTTATTGCCCTAAATGCCTATATTAAAAAGGAGAGGGCCGTGCAACGGTGACTCAGTGGCAGAGTTCTCACCTGCCATGCTGGAGACCTGGGTTCGGTTCCTGGTGCCTGCCCATGCCAAAAAAAAGAAAGAGCAAAAATCGAGGACTTAACTGCTCACCTGGAGGAACTTGAGAACAGCAAACTAACTCCAAAGCGAATAGAAGAAGAGAAGTAACAAAGATTAAAGCAGAGTTAAATGAATGGGAGGACAAAAGAACGATGGAATTTGTAAAACCAAAGTTGGTTCTTTGAGAAAATCAACAAAATTAATGGACCTCTAGCAAGGCTGACAAGGCAAAAAAGAGAGAGGATGCAAATAAAATCAGAAATGAGAAGGGGGGTCATTACCACAGACCCTGGAGTGATGAAAAAAAGTCATAAGAGGTATTATGAACAGTGGTCAAAACAGCGTGGTACTGGGAAGGTCATGGTAGCCACAGCGGCTCAGCAGGCAAAATTCTCGCCTGTCATGCTGAAAACCCGGGTTCGATTCCCAGTGCCTGCCCATGCAAAAAAATAAAAAAATAAAAAACAGCATGGTACCGGCACAAAGACAGAAGTATTGACTGATGGAACTGAATAGAGAGTGCAGAACTAGCCCACCAAATCCATGGTCAAGTGATCTTCAACAAGGCCCCCAAATCCACTGAACTGGGACAGAATCGTCTTTTCAATAAATGGGCATGGGAGAACTGGATATCAATAGCCAGAAGAATGAAAAAGGACCCTTATCGTACACCCTATACAAAAAATTAACTCAAAGTGGATCAAACACCTAAATAAAAGAACTAGCACCCTAAAGCTTCTAGAAGAAAATGTTGGGAAATATCTTTAAGACCTAGTAATAGGAGGTAGCTTCCTTAACTTTACACCCAAAGCACAAGCAACAAAGAAAAAATAAAGGAGAACTCCTCAAAATCAAATGCTTTTGTGCCTCAAAAGATTTTGTCAAATAGGTGAAGAGGTAGCCAACTCAATGGATGAAAATATTTGGGAATTACACAGCAGATAAAGGTTTGATATCCTGTATACATAAGGAAATCATACAACCCAACAACAAAAGAAAAAGCAACCCAATTTTAAAGTGGGATAAAGATATGAATAGCCATTTTGGGGAAGAGCAAATATAGATGGCTAAAAAGCGCATGAAGAGATGCTCATTTTCATCAGCTAGAAGGGAAATGCAGATGAAGACTACAATGAGATCAAGACTACTACCACCTCACATCTATAAGAATGGCTGTATTAAACAGAAAACTACAAATGTCGGAGAGGATGTGGGGAAATTGGGACCCTCATGCACTGCTGCTGGGAATGTATAATGGTACAGCCACTAAGGAAGACAGTTTGGCGGTTCCTTAAGAAACTTAATCTCGAGTTCCCCTATGGCCTGCCAATTCTACTACTTGATATATACCTAGAAGAGGTGAAAGCAGTGACACAACAGACATTTATGCACCTATGTTCACAGATGGAAACAATCCAAGTGCCCATCAACAGACAAGTGGAAACAAGATATAGTATATACGTGCAATGGAATATTATGCAGCATGCAGTAGAATATTATGTGTTCTGAAGTACTTGACAAGTGCTCATCTGAGCCTTGAAGACATAATGCTGAGTGAAATAAGCCAGACACAAAAGGATAGATACTGTATGATTCCACTTTTATGACCATGGTAAAGGTAAAATCAGAGGCTTATAATACAGAATATAGGGGATCTAGAGATACATAAAAGCTAAAGATGGGTGAACAGTTAGCTAATGAAATTAGACTCAAATGTAAGGGAATAGGGCGGGCCGCGGTGGCTCAGCGGGCAAAGTGCTTGCCTGCTATGCCGGAGGACCTCGGTTCGATTCCCGGCCCCAGCCCATGTAACAAAAACGGAGAAACAGAATACAATAAAACAAGAAAATGTTTAAAAGATGTTTCCCTTTCTTCCTTCCTTCTATCCTTCCTTCCTTCTCTCTGTCTTTCCTTTAAAAAAAAAAAAAAAAAAAAAAATGTAAGGGAATAGATAGAAGCGAAGGTAGCTCACTAGTAAGTCTATAAGTAATATTAGCATATTGAAGGTGAGCATTATTGAAAGGGATTGTATAGACCCATGTGTCCTACTGATTAACACTACAAATATAAATAAGTTCTTGCATGAACTACTTCAAAGTTATGAATCTTGTACAAGAGTGTATAAGTTTGGAGTATAGGAGAGAAACTGCTATTGCATACTATGGGCTATGTTTAACAGGAAAACATCAACAGTACCACTGCAACACCAGGGGTAAATAATGGAGAGAGGGACAAGAGTTAAGGGAAGGTTTAGATTTTTTATTTGGTGAGGGTGTGTTTACTGATTATCTTTCTCTTGGGAACAATAAAATTATCTGAAACTGAGAGTGTTAACGGACTGTTGACTTTGGACATTACACATAATGCCTAATGATGCAGGTGGCTGAAGCATACACTAACTGAGAAGTAGATTGGCGAGCAATGGTATATACATATGATTGAATATCATGCTGCTACAAAAAAAGAACGATACTGTGAGGCATGCAACATGCGGGGACATTTGGTGAGGCAAAATAAGCCAGAAATTAAAGAGCAATTATTGTACGGTTTTATTTAGAAAATACTTATAAGGAGACCTAGATTGTAAGCTCTTATAGCAGTCACATTTAACCTGTAGTGGAAATTATTATTTCTGGATTTTGAGAGGTTATTTTATAGATGTACAACCTAGTATTAGAGTTAAGAAAGAAGCCAATCAGGTCGGGATTAAGGTAATTCAGAATATGGGGTTAGAAAGACTATGTCTATATTTTAGAACCTCATTATCCTTTGAGACCAAAGGAAGAAAGGTTTATTTTGTCCAGTTTATCTGTAGCACATAATCTAAATTTTCTGTAGCACATAATCTAACTGAACCAGTCTGGATAGATCATTTAAACACCACACAGGGAGCCAGAATAAGAATGAGGGCCTTTAATCCCACATAGCTTAATGTAATGCCTGGATATATCCCAGAGTATATTCGGCAGATAATCAAAAAGTATTAGCAAAGTCCTTAAGATATGGGAGAAAAAAATTAGAATTATAAAATTTTACCACAGGGCGGGCCACGG
This sequence comes from Tamandua tetradactyla, assembly GCF_023851605.1. Classification (NCBI taxonomy): domain Eukaryota; kingdom Metazoa; phylum Chordata; class Mammalia; order Pilosa; family Myrmecophagidae; genus Tamandua; species Tamandua tetradactyla. The sequence continues at coordinate 39,049,976 of NC_135346.1, read as the reverse complement.
TGGCTCAGCAGGCAAGAATGCTTGCCTGCCATGCCAGAGGACCCGGGTTCGATTCCCGGTGCCTGCCCACATAAAAAAAAAAAAAAAGCTCTGATTAAAATTTTACCACATAGGAAATCCAGATACTGTGTCAAACATGAGGGACACCCAAATCAATAGGCCAAGCCTTTGATCTTGAAACTTGCTCTTATGACGCTTATGTATGTAGTAGAAAAGCTGAGCCTACCTGTAGGTATGCTGAAGAGTTCCTTCCAGAAGACCTCTTCTGCTGCTCAGATGTGGCCTCTCTCTCCCTAAGCCCAACTCTGCAAGTGAAATCATTGCCCTTCCCCCTATGTGGGATATGGCATCCAAGGGTGAAATTCTCCCTGGTGGCATGGGAGATGACTCCCAGGGATGAGTCTGGTCCTGGCACCATGGGATCAACAATGCCATCCTGACCAAAAGGGGAAGGAATTGTAACAAATAAGGTATCAGTGGATAAAAGAGTTCAGATGGAGTCTAGAGGCCATTCTGGAGGCTACTCTTAAGCAAGCTTCAGCTAGACATAGCTATTTGTCAGGGTTTGCTAAACCTCAACCAAAACTGTTCCTACCAACCCTAAAGAACACCTAGTGCTTTATCTGAGATCCTACGAAGGTTCCATATGCTATGATTTCTTTTCAGAAACCTACAACTTCCAGATGGGTTCCTAGGCCAGATAAATCCTGAAACCCAGAGGGGCCAGCCTCTCCAGAACATCAACTAGTTCCATCCCCCCATCCCATATTATCAACACCCTTTCCAATATGAAAAAGTTAGAATGGTCATAACCTAAATACCCCTAAAGAGTGGGAGAAAGATCAAAGGAGAAGTTAGAGTTATAACAGAGAAGATAGGCGTTAACAAATGAGTATGATTGCTGAATCATTATATTGATATTTTTTAGTCTCCAGTGTCTTGGAGCAGTTAGAAGTAAAAACTTAAAACTGTGGAACTGTAACCCATACCAAACTCTGAGATCTGTTCTATAACTAATTGCTGCGGTGTGCTTTGAAATTCATTGGTTTTTGTATATATGTTATTTTTCACAATAATTAAAAAAAAAAAACTAACCTCTTATGTTAGCTCTTTCTGGTTTGATTCCTAAAGAAAAGCATTTTCACAAACAAGTTTATAGAACTTGGACTCTCATCCAAATCTGAGATGTATGGGTCAACTGAGCATTTCTAGAAACATGCTATTTATATCATAGATTCCCAAGAGAGCAAGCATCCCCTCCTCCTACCCTTGCTGAGAGACTTACGAGAAGCAGGGTGAGAAGTGGGAGAGTCTAATTTGAGGAAATTTACTCAAAGAAATACTCAATATTACAGATAGAAAATGAAAAATATCTACCTTTAATACAAATTACAGAACCATCACATTTATAAAAAGAAAACATGGTTTAAAAAAAAAAAGGAGAAACCCCACCTAGACAATGGAGAGATTCCAGTTTCTGGGTATACCCTGAGCCATTTCTCTCCAGGAGAGAACTTGCAGCCCCATTTTGCAAATCCAGCCAGAGAAAGAACATCCCAGGGACAGCCATGGGTATATTCCTCTTCTGGCTGAATCAATTCCCTGGCTGGTGGGCACTTGGCAATCTGACAAGTGTTTTGCATTCAAAAGGTCGAGCTATGAGTGAATCTGCCCAGAAACTCTGGTGAAGGGGGCCTTATCACTCATGCCTGGATGCCCAGGCCTGGCATCTGTCCCCTACCTCTGCCATTCTGACAGCTATGGAGGAAGGGGCCCAGGTTCCCAGCTTGGGCTGTCAGCCCAGTGACAGCAACCCTTTTGCCAAAGGTCAAGCTCTAATTCTCACTCCAGGGAGCCTCCCCTCTTCATTCAATATTCATCTTGATGATTGCTTGCCTTTTTCTGCTACTTTACAATCTTGAAAACATTTTCCCTCTCACGCTCCCATTTGACCCTCTCAAAGCAATCAAGAGTCTCCCCTTTTGAAACAAAGGCTAAAATATATTGAGTAGATAGAAATAATACCAGTCAGTGAGGAGTAAGGGGTATGGTATGTATGAGTTTTTCCTCTTTTTTTTTTATTTCTTCTTCTGAATTGTTGCAAATGTTCTAAGAAATGATCATGGTGATAAATATACAACTATGTGATGATACTGTGAGTGATTGATTATATACCAAGAATGGAATGATCATATGGTAAGAATGTTCGTGTTTGTATGGTATGTTTAAAAAAAAAAATTGAAAATTAAAAAAATAAAAAAAGAGAGTCTTCCCTTTTGACAGAAGAAAGAACTGAGACCTAGAGAGACCAAGCAATGGAAGTTAGACTCATACCCATTACCAACCGTGTAACCTTGAAGAAGTTACATAAATCTTTCTATGATGTTTCTTTGTCTATTAAACAGAGATGATATTCCAAAATCATAAGGTTTTCTCAAGAATCAAGTACAATAATTTAAGTAAAATTACAAATACAATAAATCACGAGTATTGTTCTTATTTGTATTGCAAAGCAAGGACTAGAACATAAACTCATGGACCTGAAAACCATTCTACCTACCTCCATCTTTCAATAAAGACGTACTGGAAATCGGACTGCTGTGCTTTCTGCTCTCCCAAGTGAGATGTAGACTATGCCACACACAAGAAAAAAAAGGTCTAGCATTCTCCCTTAGAATCATCTTCTGAAAAGAAAACTCTTGCTAAAACTTCAGAGAGGAACTCCAGGGTCCTGCACTCTTTTAACTACTTCAAAAAAAAAACAGGTTTTATCCATTACCATTAGCCTTTCCCTCTACAGCCTATTATTCTAATCCAGGAAAGTCGGCGTTTCCAGATAAATCAGTTTTACTAATAAAGTTCTTGCTCATAAGCAAGGAGTTTCAAATCCTGTTCCAAATTTGATCAAAAATCACCAAATTTTAACTGTTCAAGTTCTATTTTTCTCCTTGAAAAAAAGCTGTGAACTTTTTCTGCTCACTTTTTCTGCTCACTTTCATGTCCATTGGTAGTTGCTTCATGACTACCAAAGTAGCTTTCATGTAACTATCAATAGACATGAAAGTGAGCAGAAAAAGTTCATGACTTCGGCAATAGGCAGAGAAGGGGAAAACAGAGTCCGGATGACCCGTGATCAGAATGCCAACTCCTGAATAATCCACAATTGACTTTACCCACCAGAAAGAAAACAAGAGGTGTAGTTACAGGATGCAAACACAAGCAAAAAAATCTTACATGCAGAAGAGAAGTGAATTTCCAACACAGTTGGACGATATAGGAAAAAATCATGAGAGTAAATGAAAAGCAGAGAAGAGTTAGAATCCCCAGGAAATACATTGAACCGTCACTATGAAAGACAAAAAGAAAACAGAGAAAAAAACAAAGGGCAGTTACCTTCACCGCACTGTGCATGACCAAAGGACAGTATCCAATGACTCTCCTCCTACCATTAAACACAAGTTGCTTTTGTTTCTAATTAACATCTGCCTGAGTCAAATGTGACGGTGACAAGTCTTTTTTCAATGCCTTTCACATGTCCCAGAAATATGACAACCAGAATGAAAGATCATTGATGGTTTTCAATCACTTCCTCTGAAGTATAAGCTAAACCTTATAGATAGTATATGTGAGAGGCGTTCGAATTCTATCTGCATATACAAGGATCAGCTGTATTACAGTGAATAGCAAATGAATCCATAATGAGGAGGTATTGCAGACCAATTGCTTTCAAATTATGCTTTTAGATTATCTTCATTTCCCTTTTGGATATATGCCTTGTTATTTTTAGCATGGTATGAGAAACCCTTGGCTTTTCTGACAACAAATTACATCTCCAGTTTCTATGGTTGCACTCCCTAAGCCTAGCCTCCCCAGACTTATATTATTGTCACTTCTGGTAAGCTCCCAGCATCCTTCAAAGCCCAGTTCAACTATCACTTTCTCTGTCAAGTCTTTGTCAGCACTCCCAGGTAGGGTAAGCAGTCCTCCCCAATGCGCCCCCCACCCTGTACCGATGCGTCTATAGTTCTAGAGGTAAATTTAGGCAAGAATCTTCTCTTTCCAAGTCTGAACTCACCAAGTTAAGGATACAGCGACAGTGACTGATACCTAATAGGCTGCATTAGTGTCAAATAAGAGAAACCTATGGGAGGTAGTTTGAGTTAAAAAAGGGAAAATATTATAAGCATACATGGGAATCTCATGGAATCCAAGCCAAGCTCATGGAAAAACTGATATAAGAAATGGAAAGCTATCCAGAAACCAAAGATCAACCCTACCCTATATTCCAGCATTAATTCTCCCTAGCATCTTCTTTACTGTTTACTTATTTCAGACTGACTTTTTATGTTATCAGTCCACACAGCAAGGTGATGGTGGGAAAAACTCAGTCCCATCTCAAATTCTGTACCACAAGGTGGAGTCCAGCCACACAAAAATAATTCCTTTTCTCTCCCCTTCTGCCCCAATTCTGGCATCCAGGGGAAGGACTCTGATTGTCCAACTTGAATCAGGTATCCCCAGTAACTGAGTTCAGATGGACAGGGACATGTGGTTCAAACATGATTAGGAGTAACACCGGGGAGGGTTTGTGGAAGCGGTTGCTCTCTGCTGTATCATGGAAATGCACACTCAGACACAACAAACACTCCCAACAAATAACTGCCTTATTGCGTACACAACATGAAGGGTCCAAAGAGCAGGGGAAAAGAGCTCACCTTGGCCAGTCTCTCAGGGAAGCCAACTCCACAACCTCTCCTTGCATTATAGATGAGGGGCACTTGCACCAACTGAGTGCTATGCTTTTATACACTCGGGAATGGGGGTTTGGGGAGGGGGTGAAGGGGCTCAGCCAATGAGCAACATTTGTGACCTAGCAAGCAGCTGGGACTGGTTAAGTTTTAACTCTCCTTGTGAAAATTTTGTGTCTGTTGCTCCTTTTATCCAGGGTATGGACGGATGAGTAAAAAAAAAAAAAAAAGGATAAAAATTAAATAAAAAATAGGGGAGACAAATGGGTAAAATAAACTGGGTATATAGAAACACCGGTGATCAATGAAAGGGAGGGGTAAGGGTATGGTATGAATGAATTTTTTCTTTTTTCTTTTTATTTTTCTGGAGTGATGCAGACGTTCTAAAAAAATTATCATGGTGAGGAATACATAACTATGTGATGATATTGTAAGCCATTGATTGTACACCATGTATGGAATATTTGAGTGTTAAGATTTATCAATAAAAATATTTTTAAAAGAGAAAAGCTTTAACCCTGCCCTGGCTGTCTGTGGTCTCTGCAAAACAGAAAAATACGTACAATCTGCATGCAAACAAGCACAAATGGAAACATAGCAAACACCTGCACACAAACAAGCAAGAGGGGAAAAGGAGGAGGATGGGCAAGGGCTAAGAGATGACCAGTGAGTGTGTCCTTGAATTTCCTAATAGGAGCAATTCCAAAAGAAGGGAGAATCATTGTAAACTGAGAAGACATCCCAAAAGGTGGCTCCTACATAGACAGTTTGTTGAATAGATGGGAGGGAGGGAAGGAAAATGCATTTTGGGGTTCTTCCCCATGGTTATAAGAGTCAAGCCAGATCCGTCGGCCCGGCACGGTGCTCATGCCCCGCCAACCAGCCCGCCCTCCTCTCCCTCTTTGTCCGCCGGCCCGGCGCGGCACTCACGCCCCATCGGCCAGCCCGCCCTCCTCTCCCTCTTCCCCCTTCTGCTCCGGCGGCGCTCCATCCACCATCTTATCCTTCCCTTTCTCCTCCTGCTCCGGCGGCTCTCCAACCACCACTGTGCCCTCTTCCGCCTTCACCGGCTCCTCCACCACCGGCCTCGACAGCCTTGCCACCCTCACCTTTCCTCCTCCAGAACAGCTACTGGGGGAGTGGAGACGATACAGAGCAGCTCCTGGAGCCACGACAGAGATCAAAGGGACGGCGTACCCCATCCTGGAACAGCTGACTGTCTGGGAGAACCAGCTCCGGTGAGATCGCCGAGGGGCGCGGGCTTTCCCGGGCGGGACGGCAAGCGGCCGGAGTCCCTCCCTTCCTCCTTCCCAGGCCAGCTGGTAGAATTGGGCAGGCGATCCCCTCGGGACGCGGCGGCTGGCGCCCCCACCACGCGAGGCCCCCCAGACCAACTGAGAGAGTTGGTGCGGAAATCCCCAGACAGCGGAGAACGGTGACCGGGGGGCCCCTTCCAAACACGTGACTCCCCGGTCCGGCTGGGAAAGGTGCACTCTCCCGGCCTGCGGCAGCTGGCGCCCTCCCGCCACACTTGGCGCCCCGGGCCGACTAGGAAATTCGGTCGGGCGCTCTCCCGGACTGCGGCGGCCGGCGACTCTCCCCGCGTTCGGACCCTGGGACAGCTGGCACTCTTCCAAGCCACTTTGGCTGCCGAACCTCCCCCACAGCGAGAGTTTTCCAAAGTTAAAGGACCCACAGCAACTTTCACTGGTGGAACCCGTAGACAAACGTATGCCACGAGCGCCACCTACTGGGCAGGATAAGAAAAACAGAACCCAGAGATTTCACAGAAAAATCTTCCAAACTTTTGGATCCAATACCCAGGGAAATCTGACTAAATGCCCAGACGTCAGCAGAAGATAACGGATCACGCTCAGAAAATTGAAAATATGGCTCAGTCAAAGGAACAAACCAATAGTTCAAATGAGATACAGGAGCTGAAACAACTAATGCTGAATATACAAACAGAAATGGAAAACCTCTTCAAAAACGAAATCGATAAATTGAGGGAAGACATGAAGAAGACATGGGCTGAACAAAAAGAAGAAATAGAAAAACTGAAAAAACAAATCACAGAGCTTATGGAAGGGAAGGATAAAGTAGAAAAGATGGAAAAAACAATGGATACCTACAATGATAGATTCAAAGAGACAGAAGATAGAATTAGTGATTTGGAGGATGGAACATCTGAATTCCAAAAAGAAACAGAAACTATCGGGAAAAGAATGGAAAAATTTGAACAGGGGATCAGGGAACTCAAGGACAATATGAAGCGCACAAATATACGTGTTGTGGGTGTCCCAGAAGGAGAAGAGAAGGGAAAAGGAGGAGAAAAACTAATGGAAGAAATTATCACTGAAAATTTCCCAACTCTTATGAAAGACCTAAAATTACAGATCCAAGAAGTGCAGCGCACCCCAAAGAGATTAGACCCAAATAGGCGTTCTCCAAGACACTTACTAGTTAGAATGTCAGAGGTCAAAGAAAAAGAGAGGATCTTGAAAGCAGTGAGAGAGAAGCAATCCATCACATACAAGGGAAACCCAATAAGACTATGTGTCGATTTCTCAGCAGAAACCATGGAAGCTAGAAGACATATTTAAGTGGAATGATATATTTAAGTTACTAAAAGAGAAAAACTGCCAACCAAGACTCCTATATCCAGCAAAATTGTCCTTCAAAAATGAGGGAGAAATTAAAACATTCTCAGACAAAAAGTCACTGAGAGAATTTGTGACCAAGAGACCAGCTCTGCAAGAAATACTAAAGGGAGCACTAGAGTCAGATACAAAAAGACAGAAGAGAGAGGTATGGAGAAGAGTGTAGAAAGAAGGAAAGTCAGATATGATATATATAATGCAAAAGGCAAAATGGTAGAGGAAAATATTATCCAAACAGTAATAACTCTAAATGTTAATGGACTGAATTCCCCAATCAAAAGACATAGATTGGCAGAATGGATTAAAAAACAGGATCCTTCTATATGCTGTCTACAGGAAACACATCTTAGACCCAAAGATAAATATACGTTGAAAGTGAAAGGTTGGGAAAAGATATTTCATGCAAATAACAACCGGAAAAGAGCAGGAGTAGCTATACTAATATCCAACAAATTAGACTTCAAATGTAAAACAGTTAAAAGAGACAAAGAAGGACACTATATACTAATAAAAGGAACAATTAAACAAGAAGACATAACAATCATAAATATTTACACACCGAACCAGAATGCCCCAAAATATGTGAGGAATACACTGCAAACACTGAAAAGGGAAATAGACACATATACCATAACAGTTGGAGACTTCAATTCCCCACTCTAATCAATGGACAGAACATCTAGACAGAGGATCAATAAAGAAATAGAGAATCTGAATATTACTATAAATGAGCTAGACTTAACAGACATTTATAGGACATTACATCCCACAACAGCAGGATACACCTTTTTTTCAAGTGTTCATGGATCATTCTCAAAGATAGACCATATGCTGGGTCACAAAGCAAGTCTTAACAAATTTAAAAAGATTGAAATCATACACAACACTTTCTCTGATCATAAAGGAATGAAGTTGGAAATCAATAATAGGCGGAGTGCCAGAAAATTCACAAATACGTGGAGGCTCAACAACACACTCTTAAACAACGAGTGGGTCAAAGAAGAAATTGCAAGAGAAATTAGTAAATACCTAGAGGCGAATGACAATGAAAACACAACATATCAAAACTTATAGGACGCAGCAAAGGCAGTGCTAAGAGGGAAATTTATTGCCCTAAATGCCTTTATCAGAAAAGAAGAAAAGGCAAAAATGCAGGAATTAACTGTCCACTTGGAAGAACTGGAGAAAGAACAGCAAACTAATCCCAATGCAAGCAAAAGGAAAGAAATAACAAAGATTAGAGCAGAAATAAATGAAATTGAAAACATGAAAACAATAGAGAAAATCAATAAGACCAGAAGTTGGTTCTATGAGAAAATCAATAAGATTGATGGGCCCTTAGCAAGATTGACAAAAAGAAGAAGAGAGAGGATGCAAATAAATAAGATCAGAAATGGAAGAGGAGACATAACTACTGACTTCACAGAAATAAAGGAGGTAATAACAGGATACTATGAACAACTTTACGCTAATAAATACAACAATTTAGATGAAATGGATGGGTTCCTGGAAAGATATGAACAACCAACTTTGACTCAAGAAGAAATAAATGACCTCAACAAACCAATCACATGTAAAGAAATTGAATTAGTCATTCAAAAGCTTCCTAAAAAGAAAAGTCCACGACCAGACGGCTTCACATGTGAATTCTATCAAACATTCCAGAAAGAATTAGTACCAACTCTCCTCAAACTCTTCAAAAAAATCGAAGTGGAGGGAAAACTACCTAATTCATTCTATGAAGCCAACATCACCCTCATACCAAAACCAGGCAAAGATATTACAAAAAAAGAAAACTACAGACCAATCTCTCTAATGAATATAGATGCAAAAATCCTCAACAAAATTCTAGCAAATCGAATCCAGCAACACATTAAAAGAATTATACATCATGACCAAGTAGGATTCATCCCAGGTATGCAAGGATGGTTCAACATAAGAAAATCAATTAATGTAATACACCATATCAACAAATCAAAGCAGAAAAATCACATGATCATCTCAATTGAGGCAGAGAAGGCATTTGACAAGATTCAACATTCTTTCCTGTTGAAAACACTTCAAAAGATAGGAATACATGGGAACTTCCTTAAAATGATAGAGGGAATATATGAAAAACCCACAGCTAATATCATCCTCAATGGGGAAAAATTGAAAACGTTCCCCCTAAGATCAGGAACAAGACAAGGATGTCCACTATCACCACTATTATTCAACATTGTGTTGGAAGTTCTAGCCAGAGAAATTAGGCAAGAAAGAGAAATACAAGGCATCAAAATTGGAAAGGAAGAAGTAAAACCATCACTGTTTGCAGACGATATGATACTATACGTCGAAAACCCGGAAAAATCCACAACAAAACTACTAGAGCTAATAAATGAGTACAGCAAAGTAGCAGGTTACAAGATCAACATTAAAAAATCTGTAGCATTTCTATACATTAGTAATGAACAAGCCGAGGGGGAAATCAAGAAACGAATCCCATTTACAATTGCAACTAAAAGAATAAAATACCTAGGAATAAATTTAACTAAAGAGACAAAAAACCTATATAAAGAAAACTACAAAAAACTGCTAAAAGAAATCACAGAAGACCTAAATAGATGGAAGGGCATACCGTGTTCATGGATTGGAAGACTAAATATAGTTAAGATGTCAATCCTACCTAAATTGATTTACAGATTCAATGCAATACCAATCAAAATCCCAACAACTTATTTTTCAGAAATAGAAAAACCAATAAGCAAATTTATCTGGAAGGGGGGCAGGGTGCCCCGAATTGCTAAAAACATCTTGAGGAAAAAAAACGAAGCTGGAGGTCTTGCGCTGCCGGACTTTAAGGCATATTATGAAGCCACAGTGGTCAAAACAGCATGGTATTGGCATAAAGATAGATATATCGACCAATGGAATCGAATAGAGTGCTCAGATATAGACCCTCTCATCTACGGACATTTGATCTTTGATAAGGCAGTCAAGCCAACTCACCTGGGACAGAACAGTCTCTTCAATAAATGGTGCCTAGAGAACTGGATATCCATATACAAAAGAAGGAAAGAAGACCCGTATCTCACACCCTATACAAAAGTTAACTCAAAATGGATCAAAGATCTAAACATTAGGTCTAAGACCATAAAACAGTTAGAGGAAAATATAGGGAGATATCTTATGAAACTTACAATTGGAGGCGGTTTTATGGACCTTAAACCTAAAGCAAGAGCACTGAAGAAGGAAATAAATAAATGGGAGCTGCTCAAAATTAAACACTTTTGTGCATCAAAGAACTTCATCAAGAAAGTAGAAAGACAGCCTACACAATGGGAGATAATATTTGGAAATGACGTATCAGGTAAAGGTCTAGTATTCAGAATTTATAAAGAGATTGTTCAACTCAACAACAAAAAGACAGCCAACCCAATTACAAAATGGGAAAAAGACTTGAACAGACACCTATCAGAAGAGGAAATACAAATGGCAAAAAGGCACATGAAGAGATGCTCAATGTCCCTGGCCATTAGAGAAATGCAAATCAAAACCACAATGAGATATCATCTCACACCCACCAGAATGGCCATTATCAACAAAACAGAAAATGACAAGTGCTGGAGAGGATGCGGAGAAAGAGGCACACTTATCCACTGTTGGTGGGAATGTCAAATGGTGCAACCACTGTGGAAGGCAGTTTGGCGGTTCCTCAAAAAGCTGAATATAGAATTGCCATATGACCCAGCAATACCATTGCTGGGTATCTACTCAAAGGACTTAAGGGCAAAGACACAAACGGACATTTGCACACCAATGTTTATAGCAGCGTTATTTACAATTGCAAAGAGATGGAAACAGCCAAAATGTCCATCAACAGAAGAATGGCTAAACAAACTGTGGTATATACATACGATGGAATATTATGCAGCTTTAAGACAGAATAAACTTATGAACCATGTAATAACATGGATGGACCTAGAGAACATTATGCTGAGTGAGTCCAGCCAAAAACTAAAGGACAGATACTGTATGGTCCCACTGATGTGAACGGACATTCGAGAATAAACTTGGAATATGTCATTGGTAACAGAGTCCAGCAGGAGGTAGAAACAGGGTGGGATGATGGGTAATTGGAGCTGAGGAGATACAGACTGTGCAAAAGGACTAGATACAAAAACTCAAAAATGGACAGCACAATAATACCTAATTGTAAAGTAATCATGTTAAAACACTGAATGAAGCTGCATCTGAGCTATAGGTTTAGTTTGTTTGTTTGTTCGTTCGGTTTTTTTTGTTTTTTTTTTGTTTTTTTGTTTTTTTTTGTTTTTTTTTTACTATTACTATTACTTTTATTTCTTTTCTCTATATTAAAATTCTATATCTTTGTCTGGTGTGTCGCTAGTTCTTCTAAACCGATACAAATGTACTAAGAAACGATGATCATGCATCTATGTGATGATGTTAAGAATTACTGATTGCATATGTAGAATGGTATGATTTCTAAATGTTGGGTTAATTTCTTTTTTTTTTTTCCGTTAATTAATAAAAAAAAAAAAAAGAGTCAAGCCAGGAGGCTGGGAACTTAATGTCTTCCCAGGGATGTTCATAAAATCCAGTGTTAGTGATGTTATAGGATATGCATATATGCATGTGATGTGTATCTGTACGTAAGTAGCTACTGCTATCTAATGTTTGGCAGTGATATACAGCTTAGGAAAAGTAAAAAACAGGCAAAGATTTCATTGAAGAACCCAGACCAAAATTCTGTACCCATCAGTGGCATCTATTCCACTGTGGTCTTTATGCTACCTATTGGTAGAAATGGGAAACTGATATGACTCACCATAAAATTACACGTGGACATCAGATGACCAATGAGATTAAAGCATTGGTATGATATCGAGGTTTCCCAAAGTGTGGTCCACATCAGAATCTTAGCCACAAAATCTGCATATTTAACAGACTCCTGAGAACCTTCTCTTGTACAGCAACACTGTGTGATACTAGGTCAATAGTCTCTAAATTGACTCCAATGATCCCTGAGTCTCACCTTTTTTGCAGTCCCCTCCCACACTGTACCAGGACTGGATGGCAAGCCCTATAGCATATAGCAGAAATGATTGCATGTCACTTCCAGGATTGGGTTAGAAATTGACTGGGGCTTATTTTGGGCCTTCCCTCTCTCTCCCTCACTCTCCTCTGCCATTCTCTCTCTCTCTCATCACTCCTCTGAGGGAAAGCACCCTCTGGAGAGATCCACGTGGCAAGGAACTGAAGTTTCCTGCAAATAGCCATATGAGTGAGCTTGAAAGGGGAAACTCCAGCTCCTTCAGAAATGTAGGAGCAGCCAACATCTCTGCTGCAATGTCACAAGAGACTCTGAAGTCAGAACCACTCAACTAAGGCATTCCTGAATTCCTGACCCTCAGAAACTTTGAGATGTTAACGTTCATTGTTTTAACTGCCACATTTTGGGATAATTTGTTACACAGCAATATATAACTAACACAGGTAGCTATTTTTCTGACAGCCTTCTCTTTGTCCCTGTATGCTGCTTCTCACATTAAGAGATGGAGTTTTCTATCTTCTCTTTAAATCTGTGCTGGTCCTTTGATTAATTTGGGCAATAGAATGTATTAGAAGTGACATCCTGGGACTTCTAAGGCCAGGTCATAAGAGGGCTGACAGTTTCTACTCCCTGATTTTCAGAAGCCAGACACCATGCTGTGAGCAGCCAAAGCCACATGGAGAGGATACATAGAGGAGGACCCAAGTGCTCGGCGTGACACTCCCAGCCAAGAGCCAGCACTAATCCTTTGCCACATGAGTGAGTCATCTTGGAAGTCCCACCCAACGGAGTCTGTTTTAGTTTTCCAGCTGCTAAAATAAATACTATACAATGGACTGACTTAACATCAGGAATTTATTGGCTCACGGTTTCAGAGGCTGTAGGGTACCAGAGTCTGTTCTGGCTGATCAGCAATCTTTGGGTTTCCTTGGTTTTTCCATAACATGTCAGTGCACAAGGTGACATCTTTTCCTTTCTCTTCTAAGTTCCATAGGCTTCTAGGTTCTGGTTGTTCCCATGGCTTCTCTTCCATGGTCCAAATTCCTTTGCATATAAGGGCTACAGCCATATTGGATTAAGGTCCACCCTCATTCAGTTTGGGCACACCTTACCTAAAAACATCTTCAGAGGTCCTGTTTACAAACGGGTTCGCACCTACAGGTCCAGGGGTTGGGCCCTGCACATGTGGAGAATATGATGCAATCCCCACAACCTCCCAAGAGGACTGCAATCCCAGCTGACACCCTATCAAGGAGAACTGTGAAAAATAATAAGTGGTGGTTGTTATTTTAAGTCAGTAGGCATGGGAGCAGTTTATGTAGCAATAGATAGCCAAAATACTCTCTTAGACTGTGGTAGTTAGATTCAGCTGTCATCTTGGCCAGGTGTAGGCACCTAGTTTTGTTGCTGCAGACATGAGCCAATGGTACGTGAACCTCATCTGTTGCTGATTACACCTGCACTCAGCTAGGAGGCGTGCCCGCTGCAATGAATGACGTTTGACTTAATTGGCTGGTGCTTAAATGAGAGAGCACAATGTAGCACAGCCCATGCAGTTCAGCATACCTCATCTCAGCACTCGCAGTTCAGCCCAGGCCTTTGGAGATGCAGAAAGGAATCACCCCAGGGAAAGTTGTTGGAACCCAGAGGCTTGGAGAGAAGGTCAGCAGAGACCATCCTGTGCCTTCCCACATAAGAAAGAACCTCAGTGGAAAGTTAGCTGCCTTTCCTTTGAAAAACTAACAAAATAGATCCCCTTTTATTAAAAGCCAATCCGTCTCTAGTGTGTTGCATTCCAGCAGCTAGTAAACTAGAACACAGACTAAGAAATTTATTCTTTAATGGTTGGATTGTAAGCATTAGCCTATAAGTAAGGTAAAGATATCCATCCAATGGATATTGAATGGGACCTTTCCAGGCAGAGAACTTGTGCCAGGTAAGAAAGTCCTGCATCTTCTTTGCATCCACCATAATGCTGGGTATCTGCTAGAAACCCAGTGATACTTTTTGACATTGGCTTCCCCAATTTCATTAGTTTCTAATAATAACACAAAAAAACTAACATTGACTGTGCTCTACTAGGCACAGAAACTAAGTACTCTAACTCTTAAGTCGCAGCAATTCTACAAGCTAGGTACCATTGTTAGCTCCATTTTACATATGGGGAAATTGAGGCACGGAGAGGGAAAGAATTTACCCGAATTCACAGAGTTAATAGACAGTGGAGCTAGCAGTGGAATCTGGGTAGTCCGACTCCTTGCCCATCCTCTAACTCACTGCCCCATGCTGTCCTCAATCTTTCCAGGTAAATGCTGTGATTATCTCCATTTGAGGGACAAAGAACCAGAGCCTTAAGAAGAGTTAGTCCTCAGAGTCAGAGCTCTGAAGCTATGAGAGTCAGCACTACCCTATGCAGGAGCTGTTGAGAAAGTGATCAGACTTCGACTAGAGATATAATGAAGCTGATCTAGATAGGACTAAGTTATATCAGAATACAGTGTAAAGAAAAATATTGTCCATATTTTAAAACTTTAGCTTTTATGTGAGTCTAAAGACAGAGATGTTTATTTGGTGCAAAATTTACATTTTGGGTAGTGATTACCTAACTTAACTTGTATGGTCAGTTTAGCTGAACGCCATAAGCACATGGAATCTTCAGTAGGGTATGAGATTTTGTTGATTTGTCCAGGTTAGTATGATGTCCTGATATATCCCAGAGTAACTTGGAGAGTAAATAAAAAGTATTTGCAAATTCCCCTTGGCGAGTGGGGAGAAAGGAGGAAATATTCAACTTCCCATTTGGGGAATTTCTGATGTTCTCACAAGGAGTAGAGAGAGACAAATCAATAGGCCGAGCCCTCAATCTTGGGGTTTGCCCTTATGAAACTTATTCCTGCTAAGGATAGACCAAGCCT
Source organism: Tamandua tetradactyla (assembly GCF_023851605.1). Lineage (NCBI taxonomy): Eukaryota > Metazoa > Chordata > Mammalia > Pilosa > Myrmecophagidae > Tamandua > Tamandua tetradactyla. The sequence continues at coordinate 39,034,600 of NC_135346.1, read as the reverse complement.
ACTTAGGCCTAAGAGTCACGCACAAAGAACTTCTTTTGTTACTCAGATGTGGCCTCTCACTCTAAGCCAGTTTGGCAGGTTAACTCACCGCCTTCCCTCCTATGTGGGACATGACTCCCAGGTGTATAAATGTCCCTGGCAACGTGGGAGAGAAATCCCAGGAGGAGCCAGGACATGGCATCAAGTGATTGAGAGAGACTTCTTGACCAAAAGGGGGAAGAGAGAAATGAGACAAAATAAAGTTTCAGTGGCTAAGAGATTTCAAACAGAGTCAAAAGGTTATCCTAGAGATTATTCTTACGCATTATATGGATTTCTGTTTTTAGTTTATGGTGTATTGGAGTGGGTGGAGGGAAGTATCTGAAACTGTTGAACTGTGTTCCAGTAGCCTTGATTTTTGAAGATGATTGTATAAAGATATAACATTTACAATGTGACTGCATGAAAACCTTGTGTCTGATGCTCCTTTTATCCAGGGTATGGACAAATGAGTAACAAAAATATGGATAATAAATAAGTAAATAACAGGGGGACAAAGGGTAAAATAAATTGGGTAGATGGAAATACTAGTAGTCAATGAGAGAGAGGGGTAAGGTGTAGAGTAGATATGAGGTTTTTCTTTTTTCTTTTTATTTCTTTTTCTGGAGTGATGCAAATATTCTAAAAATGATCATGGTGATGAATAAACAACTATGTAATGATATTGTAAGTCATTGATTGTATACCATGTATGGAATGCATGTGTGTGAAGATTTCTCAATATATTTATATTGAGAAATATAATATTTATATATATATAATTTATATATTTATATTTATATATATATCATATATATATAAATAAAATATATACAAAATCATGTATTTATATATATATATGATTAAGGGTAAGTCCTTGCACAAAGCACACATTGTTAATGAAGGAAAGAGCTAAAAGGACAATGTTCTAGTTTCAAAGCTGCTAGAATGTGACATACCAAAAATGGAAAGGCTTTATAAAGGAGAAATTATTAAGTTGCAAGTTTACAGTTCTAATGTTGTAAAAATGTCCAAATTAAAGCACCAACAAGAGGATACCTTCACTCAAGAAAGGATAATAAAGTTTGGGGTTTCTTTCTCAGCTGGGAGAGCACATGGCAAGGTCTGCTAGCTTTCTCTCCTGGCTTCCCATTTCACGAAGCTCCCCTGGGGGTGCTTTCCTTCTTCACCTCCAAAGGTCTCTGGCTGTGTGGGCTCTGTCAGTTCCGGAAGCTCTCAAGTTTTTTCCACAATGGTTCCCTCTTAAAGGGTTCCAGTAAGCAACTCTACCTTGAATGGGTGGAAACATATCTCCATGGAAACCATCTAATCAAAAGTTACCACCCACAACTGGGGGAGGCCACATCTCCATGGAAACAATCAAGAAGATCCCATTCAGCAATATTGAATAAGGATTAAAGAACATGGTTTTTCTGGGGTACACAATAGATTCTTACCAATACAGACGACCTCCTCTAGCACCTATATTCTGCACTGCATATTCGGAGAATATGCAGACTGTAGCAGGGTCTGGTCTAATCACATCTCTCAACTCTTCTAGTATCTCCCTTATTTTAAGGAAAAGGGCCAAAGAATCATACACCTGTGGTGTAATCTTAGTAGCTCCCTCCTCTGTAACTCCTCCCATCCTGAAGTCTATTAAGAACATCACCTCTGTCAAGGAAATATGAGTATTTTTCACACCCACACCTTGCAAACAGTGAGGAGGTAAAGGAAAACAGAATTTCCCATGCACAATTTCATTTGATCCTCACAAGTTTCTTCTACCAGCAAAGGTCTTTTCCATGTATGGCATGATGTTTTACTGAAAATTTACTGAAGCAGGATTATCTACTGGATATTTCTCTGTGTCTACTTTTTCTTGCCTGTCAAGAAGGAATGAGTGGTATTTACCCCTCCCTGGAGAGCCTTTGTTGCAAGGCCAAAAAGGAAAGCTGCCCAAAGGGGTTGAGGGAAGGCCACTGTGGTTAAAACCCCAAAACAGACTTGTGGTTCCGAAGACCTTGCCCAGATTCCAGCTCCACCGGAGAGGAAAGCATTCTGAATGGGGCCATAAATGTTCAGCTTTGGCTGTCCTATGGAGATGTGGACAAACATTTTAGGGATAACTAGTTCGTAATGTCTGGTGCAAGCCCACTACTGTGGCCAGGCTGTTCCAGAGTGGAGAGCAGGGGTGCTTGGAGCTTTTGCTGCTTTGATGTAATCTGAGGTAAGATCCCTTGGGCCTAGACAAATTCTGAAACCCAGAGGACCAGACTATCCAAGAGTATCAACTAATTACATCCCCCTGTCCTTTAGTGTCAACACCCCTTCTCAACATGAAAAAGTCAGAATGGGCATTGCCTAAAGATTCCTATAGTTTGGGAGAAGGATCAAAGGAGAAGAGGAGTTATAACAGAGAAAATAGAGTTTAACAAATGAGTGTGACTGCTGAATCACTATAATGATTTTTTTTTAACCTCCTGTGTTTTGGAGCAGCTAGAAGGAAAAACCTGAACTAGTGGAATGGTAACCCATAACAAGCTCTGAAATCTGTTCTGTAACTACCTGTTGAAGTGTACTTAGAACATTCTTGCTTTTTCTTTCTTGCCTTTGTATGTACGCTATATTTCACAATAAAAAAATCTTACGAATTAAAAATTAAAAAATTTTTTTAAAAAGAACCCTCGGGCCTGGGGATGGGAGCCAGGGAGGGTTAGCACCTCTTCACACCCAGGATCTCTGAGGCTGCCATTGGAGTGGCAGAGGTCTGAGTCCCAAGTGCTGCGGCCTTGGGGCCAGTGGTTCCCTCGGTAGGTTCAGCACTGTGCTGACAACACTGAATCCAGCTCCAGAACCCTCACCATTCTCCTGGCTCAGCAGGCAGAGTTCTCACCTGCCATGCCGGAGACCTGGGTTTGATTCCCGGTGCCTGTTCATGCAAAAAATACAAAAGAGAGAGAGAGAGACTACACCATGTAGATGAGAGTATGCTAGAGTAAGAGGATATAGACTGCCCAAGGGGTAAGTGAGTTGCACCCTGACTTCCCCTGACTGGGACCCTAAAATATGGGGTCCTGTTGATTTCTCTTCAGATGGTGATAAGCCTCAATCTGACTGGGATATTGAAGATTAGGAAAAGAAGCCTGTTTGTCCCCTCATTCATCAAAAAGTTAAGTCAGAACATATGCAGCACCAGTGGAGTAGGGAGACATGAGCATGTTACAAGTGATGCAGCTGCCCCAGCACCCCCTCCTAACCAAAAGATCTTAGTTACCATGCAGGACTATAACACTGCCGAATTATGTGAAATTGGGATCAGTACAGACAAAAACCTAGAGAAGCTCAGCCAAATTGACTCTACTTATTTGGGACACTGGTGTGGAGGAAGTGTTACTTTCAGGAAAACAAATAAGCAATTAGTCTCAATTACTACACACTCCTCCCTCCGCCAAGGTATATGCACTCTGGCTGCCAGGCCAGAATCCAATTCATTGCTAAATTGGGTTATAACTCAATGTAGAGGAACTTGGCTCAAAATGGGAGACATACCTACCACATGCTACTCCCAGTGGAATATGCTAGATGAATTGCAAGATGTACTGAGGGGACAAAGAATGAAGCATGCCATTTATGCTGTTAATTTCATTGGACCATTTAACAAAACCTTCACAACAGGCATAAAGGATGCTATCCTGCATAGTGCCCCCAATCAGTGCTATGGGACTATTGTACCCATTCTTAGTCCAGTAGTAGGACAACCCATTTCAAAGGTCTCCCAAATTGTGGACTATTTAGGAGAGTCAGAATGCCTAAGGCACAGAGAGGCCAGAGTAAGAGCTACAGTGCATGCCCCAAGGAGGCATGACAGTCCAAGTTGTGTATCACGCAAGCAGATGTAAGCCGACCTAGTAGCCACCAGCACCAAAATCGAAGTTATTGATGGGCAGCCAAATGCAGTACTTGTTAGGCGCTGGAGTAAAAGAACAAAGATATACTAAACTTGAGACCAGTTTAGGAGATGGAGAAAGAAACTCAGGTCAAAAAATCCAACCCTTACAGTCTACAGGGCCCTCTGCTCCTCCTGCTGAGGAAGCTGTTCTATCTTGCGAGCTGCTGGAATGTGATATACCAAAAACAGAATGGCTTTTTAAAGGGGGAATTTATTAAGTCACAAATTTATAGTTCTAAGGCTGTGAAGATGTCCAAATGAAAGCAAGGCTATGTCCGAATCAAGGCACCAACTAGAGGTTACCTTCACTCAAGAAAGGCCAATGAAGAGAAAACTATGACTCACCTATAATGCTGCACTGGGTACTTGAGCTATTCATAGGAAATCCACTTCTATTATGGTTGTGCTGCATAATGAATATTGTTCTAAGACCTATATCTAACTAAAAGAAGTATCTTCATTCCTCAACTTGTAAATAAAACTTTTTTCTAGAGACAAGTACATTGTATACCACAATTTTCATTAAACATTTTATTTGTTGAAATCATCTTGTGTAAATCAGCCTCAACCTGATTTAGTAAATAAATGTGTTTTCAACATTATCAAAAAAAAAAAAAAAAAAAAAAAAAAAAAAGGCCAGTGAAGTTCAGGGTTTCTCCCTCAGCTGGAAGAGCACATGGCGAAGTCCACTAGCTTTCTCTCCCAGCTTCTTGTTTCATGAAGCTCCCCTGGGGGTGTTTTCCTTCTTCATCTTCAAAGATCTTTGGCTGCTTGGGCTCTAAAGCCTTTTCCAAAAATGGTCCCCTCTGAAAGGACTCTAGTAAGCAACCCCAGCTTGAATGGGTAGAGAAACATCTCTATAGAAACCATCCAATCAAAAGTTACCACCCACAATCGGATAGGTCACATCTCCATGGAAATAATCAAAAAGCTCCCATCCAGCAATATTGAATGAGGATTAAAGAACATGGCTTTTCTGGGGTACACATCAGAGTCAAATTGTCACAGAGGCCTAGCAAGCTCCTTTTCCCCCTCACACAGGGGACTGACCAAGATCCCCAAATAAGAGCTGTTTCTGATGACACCGGGGATTGGAGGCCACATATTGTGTTAACAATCTTTAGGTCTCCTACTAATAAGCATAATGTTTTGCCACTTGTGGACACTGGAGTGGAATGCACCTTTATAAATGGAAAATGGCCCCAGTAGTAGTTCTACATTAGCCATTGCCAAGTATGGGGGCCAAAGTATTAAAGAAACACAACGACTACTCATGCAGATTGGCCAGTTATCACCTATATTTATATATTTTGCAAAATATCACTTTGAAAACTACTGTAGGTGAATTCTGTCTCCAGTCCTAGATGACCAAAACCATCCAAAGAGGACATGCTAAATGATCACTGGTAAAGGTACTCTCCCCATAATGCACTATGGTGGTGCATGAATATAAGTTATCAGGGGCCGTTAAGAAATTACGGCCACAATTAAGGAACTAGAAAGAGTGGGCATTATAATCCCCACTTACAGCGCATTTAATAGCCAAGATTGACCAGTGAAGAAGCCTAGTGGTGCTTGGCAGATGACTATTGATTACAGAGAACTTAACAAAGTAACTCCTTTGTTTGCAATGGTACCAAACATAGCTACTTTGTTATAGGATATAAGTACTCAAATAGACCAATTTCATTTTGTGTTGGATCTTGCTAATGCCTTTTTCAGTATTTCTTTAGATCCCTCCAGCCAGCCTGCATTCACCTTCATGTTGGAAAGACAATAGTGGACATCTACTGGGCTATCACAAGAATATCTTCATAGTCCCACTATCTGCCAGTGTTTGCTAGCCCAAGATTTAAAAATGTGGAAACCTCCAGTAGAGGTCACTCTTTTTCATTATATTGATGATGTCTTGGAGAATTGAAATCCACTGCTAAGACCATAGTGTCCCACCTCAAGAGTCAAGGATGGGCAGTAAATTGGGACAAATTACAAGAGCCTGATGTTCCGTCAAATTATTGGACGTTATTTGGTCAGATAAGACCAAGACTACTCCCTCTACTGTTGTTGATAAAGTACAAAATTTCCCACCCCACATACTCCTAAACAGTTCATGGCTTTCCTTGGTTTGTTGGGTTATTGGAAACCATTTATATGTCATTTGGTGCAGACTCTAAAACCCTTATATGTCCTAGTTAGAAAAGAAAAAATATGGGAATGGGATGTTCCACAGCAGGTTGCTTTTGAAAAGGCCAAATAAGCTATCACAAAGGTTCGGGCTTTACAGGGAGGTGGATCCAGATGTGCCTTGTGAGTTAGCCATAGTCAGTTACAAAATGATGTAACCAACCTGAGACCCCTGCCCCTCCATATTGTTGGTTTTAGGTGGGGCTTGTGGCAAAGGCCACAGGCAAAGCGAGTTCCCATCAACTTTTGGTCTCAGCTCTGGAAAGAATTTGCACTACGATACAGCCTCTTCGAAAAACAACAGTTTGAAACCTATAATGCCTTAATGCAAGTTGAAGGACTAACTCAGAAACGCCCTGTGAAATTAAGGACAGTCATTCCCATACAGGGGTAGATACAGGATACCATCCAAGTATGCTTCTTCATCAACTTGGTCACATCAGCCACAAGCAGATTCCAGTCACCAGGTGGCAAGTAAATTATATTGGGCCCCCTCCCTTATCCTAAGGTACAAATTATGATTTTACAATCATAGATATGACCACTGAACTGTTGCTGGCCTTCCCAGTAGGGAAAGCTAACCAAAGAGTTATCGTACATAACTTAGGAAAGCTAAGTGCATTCTTTGGGATCCCACACATGTGAACAGAAATGGGGGCCCCCCTTTACAACTAACCTAAGCTTGGGCCACTGAACATGACATCTAATTTTCCATACAACCATATGGCAGTGGGGTTAATTGAAAAGATGAATGGGCTTTTAAAGGAGCAGTTAAAAGGTAATAAGCATTCTCTGCAGCAGCGGACATGCCAGTTGTATTGGCCTTCACTAGCCTCAATTCATGACCCTGAGCAACTGCCACTGTTCCTAATGAACTGGTAATGGTGGGGCCCAGGCGGGTGCTGCAAATTCAGGTAAAAAGACCAGCAACACGACAACCACAATGAGGTAATGAAATTAACTTGTTCTTTTTTTTTTTCAGATTGTAAAAGTTTATTGAAATAGTCAAAAAGCAAGCAGCCAGACAGTTGATTATTTTTGCCACCACAGTGTGTCATTCTGAATAATATTTCTTAAATGCATGATAAGTAATAACCATTACTAGAAAAAGTAAATTAAGCGTCTCCTGAAGGCACTTCAGATGAAAGCTGATTTCAAAATATCCACAAAAATAATGCTATTTTAAGTGTGGCAAATCTGCTTTCCATAGATTTCAGCCAGAATACTACTTTTCTCCTTATAGAAGAAGAATGTGCTCTTGAAAGTAAGGGAGACAAAACAAAATTTTAAAACACTCATTCTTTCAGTGCTCATGCTAATTATCTATAGCTATACAAGTTAAATGGTAGTAGTATTCCCCTGGGCAGTTTGTAAAAATCAGGCAAAATAACTTGCTCTTTCCTGCACCAAAATTGGGGATAATAAGATCAATTGGCCATGGTCCTGGCCGATGCAGCCATGTTGGTTGGGAATCCTAAGCCCATGGGATTATCAAGATCACCCAAAATTTAAGCATTAGACCACAGTTTATATACAAAATGGTGTAACCAACCTGGAACCCTTGTCCCTCCATATCTCAAGGATATATGACTCTGTGGACACTTAGTATGCCAGGCTAACCATGGATTTGACTCCATAAGTCTCGCTGCAATTGCAGGGGGAAAAGGTTGGTATCTAAAGTCCCCAATACGGTATAATCTAGAAATGCCTAAAGTGTACAATGATAGTGCCTAAATGTACAAATTAATGTTTTTGCATGAGGAAGAACAAAGGAATGTCAATATTCAGGGTGTTGACACACTGGAGAGAAAATCTATGAATGTCATACATGTGGGAAAGCCTTCAGTCAATGCTCTCATCTTAGGCAACGTCAGAGAACAGACAGCTGGAGAGAAACCCTATGAATGCCACACATGTAGGAAAACCTTAAATCACTGTTCTGCCCTCACACATCATGAGAGATGTCAGACTAGATAGAAATCCTATGAATGTCATCTATGCAGGAAAGCTTTCACTCACAGCTCTGTGCTCAGGCAACATGAGAGAATGAACAGTGGGCAGAAGCCAGAAGAATGTCATCTCTCTGGGAACACTAAATTTTCTAACCTTAGACAACATGAAAGTATTAAAACTTGAGAGGAAACCCAAGAATGTCATCAATGTAGGGAAATGATCAATATTCTGATCTGAGCTAGAATGAGAGAACTCACACTACACATTAGGAATACGGAAGAGATTTCAGCCATAGCTTTAAACTTTAAACACACCAGAGAATTCACATACTGAAGAAACACTGTGTTTGAAATCAACATAGTAGTGCCTTTATTCATCAGTCTTATGTCACTTAATACAAGGAAACATACAGGAGAGAGTCCATGTGAATGTCGTCTTAGTACCAAAGCCCTTAGCAGTTGGTGTGATGATACACCACATGAGAGAACTCATAGTATAAATCTAATACAAGTGGAAAGTCCTCATCTACCACTCTGTAAGCTAGCCAGAGAAATTATATTTGAGGAATTCTATGGCTGTATTCAATATGGGAATGCCTTAATTTTTAACTTATGCTTTAAATAAAATGAGTAGATTCCAAATATATTGATTGAGAACACCTTCTTGACTGAAAGGGGGAAGAGAGAAATTAGACAAAATAAAGTGTCAGTGACTGAGAGATTTCAAACAGAGTCGAGAGGTTATCCTGGAGGTCATTTTTACATGGTATATAAATGTCCCCTTTTTAGTTTAAGGTGTGTTAGAGAGGCTAGAGGGAAGTGTCTAAAACTGTAGAGCTATGTTCCAGTAGCCATGTTTCTTGAGGATGATTGTATAATGATATAGCTTTTGCAATGTGACTATGTGATTGTGAAAACCTTGTGTCTGGTGCTCCTTTTATCTATGGTATGGGCAGATGAGCAAAACATATGAATTAAAAACCAATAAATAAAAGGGGAACAAATGTTAAAATAAATTGAGTAGATTGAAATACTAGTGATAAATGAAAGGGAGTGGTAAGGGGTATAGAAAAAAATAAGGGGAACAAAGGTTAAAATATATTGGGTAGATGGAAATACTAGCAGTCAACAAGGAGGGGGCAAGGAGTATGGTATGTATGAGTTTTTTCTTTTTGTTTCTTTTTTTGGAGTGATGTAAATGTTCTAAGAACTGATTGTGGTGATGAATATATACCAAGAATGGAATGTTCATATATTAAGAATATTTGCGTTTGAAATCCCCTTAAGGGAATGATGAGAAAGGGGAAAAATTCAACTTCCCCAAGTGGAAAATTCTTGATATTCTCACGAGCAGAGGGGACAAACAAAGCAATAGGCTGAGCCCCCAATCTTGGGGTTTATTCACATGAAACTTAACCCCACAAAGGATAGTCAAGCCTACTTAAAATTAGGCCTAAGAGTCACCCCCAAGAGCACCTCTTTTGTTGCTCAGATGTGGCCTCTCTCTCCAGCCAACACAACAAGCAAACTCACCGCCCTCCCCCTGTCTACGTGGGACATGACTCCCAGGGCAACCTTCCTGGCAACATGGGACAGAAATCCTAAAATGAGCTGAGACTCAGCATCAAGAGATTGAGAAAATCTTCTCACCCAAAAGGGGTAAGAGTGAAATGAGACAAAATAAAGTGTCAATGGCTGAGAGATTCCAAACAGAGTCCAGAGGTTATCCTGGAGGTTATTCTTATGCATTAAATAGATATCACCTTGTTAGTTAAGATGTGATGGAGAGGCTGGAGGACACTGCATGAAGATGTAGAGCTGTGTTCCAGTAGCCATGTTTCTTGAAGATGATTGTATAATGATATAGCTTTCACAATGTGACTGTGTGATTGTGAAAACCTTTGTCGCTCCTTTTATCTACCTTATCAACAGACGAGTGAAACATATGGTATAAAAATAAATAATAGGGGTAACAAATGTTAAAATAAATTTAGTAGTTTGAAATGCTTGTGATCAATGAAAGGGAGGAGTAAGGGGTATGGTATGTATGAATTTTTTCCTGTTGTCTTTTTATTTCTTTTTCTGAATTGATGCAAATGTTCTAAGAAATGATCGTGATGATGAATATGCAACTATGTGATGATATTGTGAATTACTGATTATATATGTAGAATAGAATGATTATATGTTAAGAATGTTTTTGTTTGTTATATTTTTAAATTAATTTTAAAAAGAATATTTTTATTTGTGTGCTGTTATGTTTTGTCAGTAAAAATAAAAAATAAAACCTCCTCATAGACTAAAGGGAGAAATGTTTATTTGGTACAAAATTTCTATTTTGACCAGTGCATTTCCTAATTTAACCTGTATGGTGAATTTGATTGGACACCATAAGTACATGGAATCTTGAATAGGGCATGAGATTTTGTTTGTTTGTCCAGGTTAGTGTGATGCCCCGATAAATCCCAGAGTGATTTGGACAATGAATAAAGAAGTATTTGCAAAGTCTCTTTGGGGGAATGGGGAGAAGGGGAGAAATATTCAACTTCCCCATTTGGAGAATTCCTGATATCCTCGCAAGCAGTGGGGACAACCAAATCAATAGGCCAAGCCCTCAATTTTGGGGTTCACCCCTATGAAACTTATCCCTGCAAAGGACTGGCTAAGCCTACTTAAAATTAGGGCTAAGACTCTCCAGACAATATGATGAGCAGTCTCACCACCCTCCCCCTCTCTGAGTGGGACATGACTCCCAGGGGTGTGGACCTTCCTGGCAACGTGGGACAAAAATCCTGGAATGAGCTGAAACTCAGCATCAAAGGACGAGAAAAACCCTAGAATGAGCTGAGAATTAACATCAAGAGGCTGAGAGAACCTTTTCGACCAAAATGGGGAAGAGTAAAATGAGGCAAAGAGTCAATGACTGAGAGATTCCAAACAGAGTCGAGAGGTTATCCTGGAGGTTATTCTTATGCATTAAGTAGATATCACCTTGTTGTTCAAGGTGTAGTGGAGAGGCTGGAGGGAATTGCCTGAAAATGTAGTGCTGTGTTCCAGTAGCCATGTTTCCTGATGATGATTGAACAATGATATAGCTTTCACAATGAGACTCTGTGAATGTGAAAACCTTATGTCTGATGCTCCTTTTAGCTACTATATCAACAGAAGAGTAGAACATATGGAATAAAAATAAATAACAAGGGGAACAGATGTTAAAATAAATTCAGTTTGAAATAGTGGTAGGTGAAGGCGAGGGGTAAGGGGTATGGTACGTATAGTGTTTTTTTTTTCTCTCTATTATCGTTTTATTTCTTTTTCTGTTGTCTTTTTATTTCTTTTTCTAAATCGATGCAAATGTACTAAGAAATGATGAATATACAACTATGTGATGATATTAAAAATTACTGATTATATATGTAGAATGGAATGATTTCTAAATGTTTTGTTTGTTAATTTTTTTAATTAATAAAGAAAGTTAAAAAAAAAATTAGGCCTAAGAATCATCCCAAAGAATCTCTTGTTGCTCAGATGCGGCTTCTCTCTCTCTCTCTCTCTCTCTCTCTCTCTCTCTCTCTCTCTCTCTCTCTCTCTCTAAGCCAACAAGGCAAGCAAATTCATTGCTCTCCCCCTCTACACGGGACCTGACTCCCAGGGGTATAACTCTCCCTGGCAATGTGGGACAGAAGTCCTGGGATGAGCTGGGACTCAGCATCAAGGGATTAAGAAAACTTTGACCAAAAGGGGGAAGAGAGAAACGAGACAAAGTAAAGTGTCAGTAGCTGAGAGATTTCAAACAGAGTCAAGAGGTTATCCTGGAAGTTATTCTTATGCATTATATAGATATCCCCTTTTTAGTTTATGATGTATTGGAGTGGCTAGAGGGAAATACCTGAAACTGTAGAGCAGTGTTCCAGTAGTCATGTTTCTTGAAGATGATGTTATAATGATACAGCTTTAACAATGTGACTATGTGATTGTGAAACCCTTGTATCTGATGCTCCTTTTATCTAAGGTATGGACAGATGAGTAAAAAAATATGGATCAAAAATAAACAAATAATAGGGGGAGCAAAGGTTAAAATAAATTGAGTAGATTGAAATACTAGTGGTCAATGAAAGGGAGGGGTAAAGGGTATGATATGTATGAGTGTTTCTTTTTTCTTTTTTATTTCTTTTGCTGGAGAGATGCAAGTGTTCAAATAAATGATCACGGTGGTGAATACACAACTATGTAATGATATTGTGAGCCGTTGATTGTACATCATACATAGAATGGTTATATATCAAGGATGTTTGCATATTTGTTTGTTAAGATTTGACAATAAAAATATTAAAAAATAAAATAAAATAAAACCACCTCATAGGACTCCTTCTCCAGGAACACTTCTGTCCTCTCATAGTTCCCCATAAACATCTTTCTTTTAACCCTAAGCATCATAGCAAACTCTTTTCTGCAATAGGATTCTGTGGTGACCTATGTGCACAATAAAACCCAAAGCTGAGCATTCCCTGAACTGTCATTTTTGGGTGCCACTGGCCTGCCTTGTAGAGTAACTCCTACAAACTGGACTGCATGGAATACCCCGCTGGCCTGGAAGAATTCAACACATTGATAAATCTGGAAAAGAATCGCATTTAAGATTGAAACCACAGGTTCTCATTGCATTATAGGGTCATTATCTCGGTGGATGGGGGGCCTCCTAGTGATCTGTTGTCTCTTATACTGTTGTTGTGGAATATGGATGCAATGTCTGTCCTACGGTCAATGCAGTCTGCTATGTGGGGCTGCACTGTGAAGGCCCATGCCCCCACACACCCCCACCCATCCCCCTGCCATTAGGAGAATGAGTCACAGCACACAGCTACATACATGACCAAGACAGACAGTAAAGGTGAGCAGTTCCCCTTGGAGGGAAGGAATATCATTAAAACTCTCCTCCTCTAATTAAATTTCGTAAGATTTTGCTGAAACTCCATTGTCACACCCTGTGTCAATCTGAAAGTATTATGTACCCCAGAAAAGTCATGTTTTAATCCTGTTTCAATCTTGTGGGGGGCAGCCATTTCTTTTAATCCTAATTCAATACTGTAGGGCAGAAAGTTCTGATTAGATTATCTCCACAGAGATGTGACATGCCCAATTTTGGGTGTGACCTTTTGATTAGATGGAGGTGTGATTGCCCATTCAGAGAGGGTCTTGATTAGTTTACTGGAGTCCTTTAAAAGAGGAAACATTTTGGAGAAAGCAGAGCTGACGCATGGAGAACAGAGACACGATGTTTGGAGATGTTTGGAGCCCAGCAGATGTCGCCATGAGATGTTAAGCAAGCCAGAACCTGGAGAGAGCCAAGGGAAGCCAAGAGATGAAGGCCAGCCCTGGAGAAGCAGAGTGAGGAAACTCCACAGGAACAGAGCCCAGGAGCAAGGGGCCAGCAGATACCAGTCATGTGACTACCCTGCTGACAGAGATTTTCCAGACCCATTGGCCTTCCTTGAATCTTTCCCTGGATGCCTTAGTTTGGACGTTTTTATAGGCTTAGAACTGCAAACTTGTAATTTATTAAATTCCCTTTTTAAAAGCCATTCCATTTCTGGTATATTGCATTCTGGCAGCTTACCAAACTAAAACATACCCTGTGTACCTAAAGCTTTAGAAGCCACTCCTGTGGCACTTCTCTCTCCCTCTTTTGCATGGAACACTGACTTTCATTTTCCTATCAGCTGCTATCAAGAAGAATCTTCTCTTGGGTGTAAGTCCCAAATTAAACTGTTGGGTAATTCCATGCCAGGCATGTGCTCTGGTTTTGGGGCTAAATTGGGTTGGAACAGGTCCCATATACATGGTTTATAGCTACCATCTTAATTGAGACTTCAGGTTGTAAATATCAAACTTCTCAAACTATATTAAGTCAAAATAAGAATTTTTTAGTAGTGGTACCAAACAATGCAGGGTTCCCTGCCTGATGTGCATAACAACCAATCCATGACACCAAGGTTTCAAAGAGAGAAAAAGTTTATTGCTACATGCAAAGCAGGAGCTCAGATGGACTAACAACTCATAAATCTGTCTCCCCCAGTCTGAGTTCAGGGTTTTTGTGGATTCAAACAAGGGGAGATGGAGTGATTGCTATTACAATAGCAAGTATAAATAAGGGTGAGACTAGGCTAGAATAACCATCATGAAAGCATATGTTTTTTCAATACGAGACAATATTACAATAGCAAGTATAAACAAGGACTGAGACTAGTTCAGTTTCAATAATTTCAGGTATTAACTTCTGCCTATTCTACAATATAGAAATTAAAAAGTCTATATTATGATTCTGTAATCATAATCATTTATTTATTCTTAATGGTTTGGTTATAATAGACATAATCTGTTACTGTTTTCTTCTCCATCAGAATAAATTATGAGTATTACAGAGTAAGAAACTTCTTATAGAAATGATCCTTCTCACAATTGTGGGGAAAACTGGGTAAGTAAAGTCTGAAACAGGACACAGGAGGACAAGTGAAATTCACTACCAGCCCTCCTGAAGCCTGGCATGGGGAGACAAGCTGGAGCTGACCGGGAACTCTTGGATCTAGGCCCATCCAGCTGCTAGAATGGTTTGTGAAAGGGCTGATATGGAAGGCCATGGAAGGCTGTTGGCCCTTCACAGCTAGGGCCTCAGTGAGTTTGCAGCCCAGCCTCTGGTGGTGGGCCTAGAACTGTTGTTGATCAGCAGGACAGGCAGTTGGGAAGGAGGTAGGGTTAGAAATAGGGCCCGTGGCTAGATAAGCAAAGGGAAAATTCCCAGAAGTGGTCAGGCCTCAAAGAGAAAGATATCTCTGATAAGAACAGCAATAAATAGTACCTGGGGGCCAAACCACCCCAACCTGAGTGAGTCATCTACAGAGAAGGGTGGAGCCAACCGACCCACTCAAATGTACTATCTACCACCACGCACTGCCCTGAAAAGAAGGGAGGAGAGGAGAAAGAGTCCAGAACAAGGAAAGGGTAGGGAGAGTAAATAAAACTAATCTATAAAAGCAGGTTGCCCACATTGCCAAGGCCTCTCACCTCTCTCACCTCTGTCTTTGGAAGAGTGCCTGCATGGTCCTTCCCACATGCTTACTTAATAAATCTTCTGCCTGCTATCTCTCTGTACTGTGTCATTGAATTCTTTCTCATGGCATGACCAAGATTCTAGACCAAATCTGGCAACAGGAAGAAGTGGAGAAGGGAACTGGGAGCAAAGAAGAGCAAGGAGGAACTGGAATTGACTGGCTCTTCTGCATCTGGCTCTCACCTCCACTAACAAGATGACTTTCAGAACATAAAAGCTGTGACTTTACTTCTGCCCTGCAACCTTCACACACATTTCTGTTTGAGCCAAAGCTTGCTTCAAACTATATAGGGAAAGAGATTCTGGGAAGCAGTTCCAGCTAGCCATGTTGACATAGTACAAAAACACCGCATCTTCTTTCATCTGTTTCTTCTCAATCTCTTTTGAGAGTTCCCCCACCTCCCCTTTTTATTTTCTTGCCCTATAAATGTTGCATTCCCCAAGTCCTTTGCCCTTGTTTTAATCACAACTCTTGTTGGATGCAAGACACAAACCCACATCAAAACTAGTCTTGGAGGGGTATAGGAGAGGTTCAGTGGTAGAATGCTCGCCTGCTATGTAGGAGACCCAGGTTCGATTCCTAGCAAGTGCACCAAAAAAAACTATTTTTAAAAAGGTCTGTGGCTATCTCATTAAAGGTCTCAGGAGAAATGAGAACAGGAAACCAAGAGAGCTGGACTTCATGCCCCTCACTCTGGTATAAAGTGTCTCTCATCTCTAACTCTGTTTCATTCCCTTTTCTCTGCAGATTGTAGTTTCCCAGTTTTCCATACACATGCAGGTCAGTGGTCACCCGCAGCTCTTAAGTTTATGTTTGTTCCTCTTCCAAATTCTTGGGAAAAAGATTCTGATTGGTCTGGCCTGGTCAGATGTGCAGCTCCTAGATCAATTGATTATGGAAAGAGTGGCAGGGTTTGATAATACAAATGTGGCAGCTACAGTCAGACCTATATGTGAAGGCAGCAGCTCTCTGAGAAGAGCATTTGTGTGCTAGGGAGGCATCTGCTGGCTCTCTTCCTTCTGTAACCTCAGCCAGCTGGCTCTTCAAAATACCCCTAATGAGATGGAGTAGATAGGTATAGAAATCAGAATCAGAGAGATAATGTGCATCTTTGCCTAATTCTGCCTGGGAAACCTTCTTATTTAAACACTCTGCTCTCTTCTTGGAGCGTGATTCACTCTTTGGAGCTTAATGATCTATATCACATAGATCAAAACTTCTTTTCAGAGCCAGCTCACTTTCTAATGACACAAGATAGTGGGCCAGTTCCTTAAACTACCCATGTGGTAATGAGTCAGCTGGTGAAGATGGCCTTCCCCAAGAAGACCAGGGAAGGTCCCATGACATCAGCCCCTGACAATTTCCAGAGGCAGCAGGCTATTATTTTTAACTCTTACAGGGACAAGTTTATCAAAGGCCACGAGGCAAATAGCGTTATCTATTGGCCCAGACATAACCATGGAACCCAGATTCATTTTACCTCCTGTTAAAATTAGGGCAGACATGTAAAAGGAGCCCTCATCAAGCCTTTTCTTGGGGGATAACACACT
Source organism: Tamandua tetradactyla (assembly GCF_023851605.1). Lineage (NCBI taxonomy): Eukaryota > Metazoa > Chordata > Mammalia > Pilosa > Myrmecophagidae > Tamandua > Tamandua tetradactyla. The sequence continues at coordinate 39,017,835 of NC_135346.1, read as the reverse complement.
CAAAGATAGCTAGAAATGAAAAGTTTGTCTTCACCTTTCAGTATTTAATGATTTGCTCAATTAACAAATATGTATTGAGTTCCTAACCTGCATCAAACATTGTTTCAGGTGCTGGAGAATCAATGAAAAACAAATCAAAATCCCTGCTCTCACAAATCTTACAGTAAAATCAACACACAGATGTCATATATGATTGACTTTATACAAAGGGAAAGACGAAACAACATAATATAATGATGCAAAGACTGCTCTTCCAAATACACCACCATGTTTTCCCTGGTGCCTGAAATGTTACCATTAGTAATTTATGTGGGGAGTGGGGGTGCATAAAGTAGTCTCTTCCCCTCTGTGAATGTGAAAACCTTATGTCTGATGCTCCTTTTAGCTACTATATCAACAGAAGAGTAGAACATATGGAATAAAAATAAATAATAGGGGGAACAAATGTTAAAATAAATTCAGTTTGAAATAGTGGTAAATGAAGGCGAGGGGTAAGGGGTATGTTATGTATAGTTTTTTTTTCTCTATTATCATTTTATTTCTTTTTCTGTTGTCTTTTTATTTCTTTTTCTAAATCGATGCAAATGTACTAAGAAATGATGAATATGCAACTATGTGATGATATTAAGAATTACTGATTGCATATGTAGAATGGAATGATATCTAAAAAAAAAAAAAAGTAGTCTCTTCCCACCTTAATAGTTATAACCAAATGAACAGAGTAATAGGCACTGGGGTAGAAACAAGAGCAAAAAAGGAGGTGTGGGAGGGACAGAGGGGGAAAGCAATGAGGGTATAGTAAGCCTCACTAATGTCTACATTAACATTGGCTGTCACATTGACTTTTATAAGATTCTCACTTGCACCCTCTCAAAGAATGGGAATGTTCCCCCAAATTCTACCCATTGGAGAAGTTGTAACACTTTGCCTTACATTAAAGTAATGAGTCCTCATCCAAACTGCTTACATTAGCCCTGGTAATAAGAAGAATTGACAATTATATGGTAAGTTTACTTCTCTGCAGCAGTTCTCTCTCATTCAGAAGTGTTCTGGACTCAAATTTATTGATTTTGACAACAGCTCTTACAAACATTCCAGATCAGTGGCTGAGTATGTGGTAGTTTTAAAACATATTTGCAAGTTCTTTGACAATCTGCTCACAAAATGCGGACTCTAATTCCTCTCCCCTTGACTCGAACAGATATTCGCACACGAATGTTCACAGCAGCATTATTCACTACTGCTAAAAGTTGGAAGCAACCCAAGTGTCCATCAGAGGATGAATGGGTAAACAAAATGTGGTATATATATACACAATACAATATTATTCATCCATTAAAAAGTGTGAAGTCCCGACACATGCTACAACATGGATAAACCTTGAAGACATCATGTTGAGAGAGATAAGCAAGGCACAGAAGGACAAATAGCATATGATTTCATTGATATGAAATACCTTGAATAAGCAAATTCATAGAGTCAAAAATTAGAATACAGATTACCAGGGGCAGGAGTGGGAGTGGGGAAAGGGGACTTAATGCTTATTGATACAGAGTTTTGTATAGGGTGATGGAAAAGTTTTGGTAACAGATGGTCGGTGGCGATGGTAGCATAACACTGAATGCAATGAATACCATTGAATTGTATACTTGAAAGTGTTTCAAATGCAAATTTGATGTTGTATGTATGTTGCCACAATAACATAATAAAAAAATTTTTTTAATCCATAGGATTGTATGACCTTAATGCAAACTATGGACTTTAGTCAATGTTAAAATAATACTGGCTCATCAACTGCAACAAATGTAACACTCAAATGCAAAATGTCAGTAATAGGGAAAACCGTGTGTGAAGGAGTGGTATATGAAAATTCTGTACTTTCTGCATGATTTTACTGTAAACCTACAACTGCTCTAAAAAAATAAGTTTAAAAAGCAAAAAAATGAGAGAGCCATTGAAGTAGTAATTTATGAGTGCCATAAAGGGGATCCCAGAGTGTTTTGAGCCCTTATTAGGTAATAAGTCACATATTTTTTCTGGAATATTCTTAAAGATATGTTCTCCTTAATTTCCAAGAGTCTTTTAGAGTCAGGCAATGTTCCAGATATGCAGAGCGAAAGTAAAGATATCACTTTACAAGTTCAGCAAATGCAAGCTTGCTGGTTTACAGAGATCTATGGTAGTGATTTCAACTGTGGCAGTGAGCTGTCCTTTCTCTGGATCAAATGTACATAGACAACATGCTAATTGTATGATTTTTCCTACACCTACTTTGAAATTATTTATAAAGATGAAACTGTAAGATCATCTTGTCTAAGGAACACTACTGTTCAAAGTAGCCTTAGTTTGGTTGCAAATTTAAGTTACTCACAAGATCTATATTAGAAACTAAAAGCTTTCTCATCAGGCTGCCGATAATGAAGTTTGCCAACCATTCTAGTGCATAAAGTAGAATTATGAAAACTGATTCAGTCTAATTATCAAAGGGTCGGGTTTTTTCTGCTGTTCTCAAAATGTGGCCATTGAAGCGGCTTGAAAACTCATTGCCCGGAATTTAAATTACCTATTGCTGAGGCTCAGTGACTGCTCCAGGAGTGAATGAAAGTGCTTAAAATCTCCGGACTGTTTGATTACAGGTACCTGTCCTCCATTTGCTCGGTCATTTACACCTGTGCAATTAAAACAAATGGCGGCTCGTAAAAGGCTGACTGAAGTAAATTTGGCCTGCAGGCAGTGGGCCAGTCTGCTAGAAAGAAGTACCAGGCATGGTAGTGGAAACAATGAACAAAACAGATGTAGGTAAGGTCCTCTTGCAACATACTGTCCTTGATCTTATCATCTAGTGGGGAAGACAAGTAATTGGGCATCATTAATACAATGCAGAAAACCTGGGGGAGGCAGTTCAGAGTAGTGTGGGGTCAGGGGAAGCTAACTCAAGGAAGTTACCTTTAAACTGTAGGATATGTGGCAGCCAGCAAGGCAAAGGTGACAGAAAAGAAGGCATACTGCAAGCTGAGAAAATACTCAAGTATAGAATAAGATGCAAGAGAGACACAGAGTGTTTAAAGAACTGAAAGAATTCAGATGGTTGGAGGATTAAGAGGTAGAATCATAAAAGATGAGGATGTACAAGTAGGTAAAGGGGTCAGCCAGGTCATAAAGGGCCATGTAAGTCATTTCAAAGCTGCTCAACTTTTTTATTCCTTAGCTTTCATTTCAAATACAAAGCAGATGTTCAGCTAGCAGCTCAGAATTTGAAAGAAAAAAATTTTTACTATTATGAAGAACTCTAGAAATCTGATAAATGGAAGAACCAGTTCTTGATCTTTAGTCAAGAAGGCAGAGAACGTGGAGTTCCAAATCCCACTCCCAGGTTTTTTCTTCCAAAGACTGGCAGCTATTTACTCCTTTACTCCCCCACCCTGACTCCTGACTGCCACCCCCACCCCCACCCTGACCTCTCTGTGCCCAGCAGATTGCAGACAGAGAAGACAGAATTAAGTTTGAAAGCTTGGAAAATATCATTCTCCACTTTCAAGAGGGAATTTTCCAGCAAGAAGGACAAGGATTATTATTTTAAACAAGCACAGGAGTAAGTAACTATTAAGCATCTAGAATTGTCATAGATTTTCTCTCTAATGTAAAAGAGTCTCACATAGAACATTTATTCCATTAATCTGGGTCTCAAAGAAAAGTCTTACAGTCTATTACAAGGCCCAGGTGAATACAGTAACAAAACTTGGGAGCAGCTCACTTTTACCATAGGCAAACCGATTAAGCATGTGTACATCCTTTTGCTAAGTAACGGAATGACCACCCCTTGTGAAAGGTGCCCTATTTGCAGAAAGGCCCTGAGCCAAGTGTAGGGTGTGTCCTAGATTAAATGCTAGACATTGAGTGTACCCAGCATGGTACTGGGGGGTGGGAAAATTCACATGTGTTAAATACATCTGAAAGTCCAGGCACAGGGGTGGCATGGGATGGGCAGAACTTCTGTACCAAACTCAATTCTGTCATTTGAATTTCCTGTTTCCTGAACCAACCAAGCAAAATTCACAATGAAGACAGTCCTTACCTTGAAAGAGACTAAGCAGAAAGACAAGATTATTAGCTTCTGTTGTGGACTGAATCATATTCCCCACAAAGACATGTTTAAGAGCTAATCATGGGTCCTGAGAATATGAACTCATTTGTAAATAGGATCTTCAAAGGGCCTATTAAGATGAGGCTAAAGTGAGTCAAGGTGGGCCTTAACCCAACACTACTAGAGTCCTTATAAGCAAAGGAAATTTAAGGACAGCAGCAGAACTGAGAAGGAGACAGAAGGAGACACATCACCATGTAACAGAGGCATAGGTTGAGTTATGGATTGCCAGTAAGGAACCACCCGAATCCTACCAACTTCTATGGAGAAATTATAATCCTACCAATGCGTTGATTTTGGATTTCTAGCTTTCAATACTGTGAGACAATACATTCCTATTGTTTAAGCCAACCATTTCCGTTGTATTTGTTATATCAGCTCTGGCAAACTAAGACAGTTTTCTGTTGCTGTTGTAACAAACTGCCACAAACTGAGTGGCTTAAAGCAAGCCAAGGTTATTAACTTACAGATCTGTAGATCAAAAATCCAAAATGAGTCTTACAGGGATAAAAATCAAAGTGTCAGCAAAGTTGTGTCATTTCTGGAGGCTCTAGGGGAAAATCCATTCCTGCCTTTTCCAGCTTCTAGAGGATGCCCGCATTCCTTGGTTACCGGCCCCCATCTGCTTCCCTCAGCACAGCTCCTTCTCAGATTCTCCTGCCTCCCCTTTCCCCTATGATTATATCCTGGGATATAATCTCCCCATCTCCAGATCGTTAATGTAATGCCACCTGCAAAGTCCCTTTTGCCATCTAAAGAAACATTCACAAGTTCCAGGATCAGAACATAGATATCTTCGTGGGGTCATTATCCTGCTCAGGGCCACAAGGAAGAATACAATCTGCAAGATTTCTGTCTGATTTGTTCAACACCATTTTCAGAACCCAGCAAAAAGTATCTGGATCATCAATGTATTCAGTTAACATCTGCTGAATATTTGAATAAGCGAATAAATGAATAAGCAGATAAAAAGGGTGTGCTGCTTTCTGTAATACCTCCTCATGTGGATAAGGTACAGACAAACCTAGAATTCATTAGCTCTTAAAAAAATGAAGGACTAATTGAAAAAGTGTGTAAGTCAAGGAAAAAATTCACAATGGCCTTGGGTCAAAAACAATAACATCTGACTTGAATACATATCATTCTTGCAAAAATTACTGGATGGGAAAGATGCAGAATGTTCTCGCTGTCATATTATATCCTCATAATTTTTTTCCCTCCTAAATCATTAGAAAGTATTGCAGGCCATGTTCATGAAGCCAAAATGCCTTCAGTATGTTTTTTTAATGCAATTTTACTGAAATATATTATGTATTCACATACTATACAATCATCCAAAGTATACAATGAGTAATTCACAGCATCATCATATAGCTGCGCATTCATCATCACGATTGATTTTCAGACATTTCATTACTCAGAAAAAAAGAATAAAAGTAAAAATAAAAGTAGGAAAGGAATATCCCAAACATCCCATGCCCCCCACACACACCCCCTATTATTTATTTTGTCATTTTTTTTCTTACTCATTTGTCCATGCACTGGAAAAAAGGAGTGTCGGTCACAAGGTTTTCACAATCACATGGTCATACCTTAAAAGCGCCATACAATCATCTTTAAGAGTCAAGGCTACTGGATTACAGTCCAACAGTTTCAGGTAGTTCTCTCTACCTACTCCAATGCACCAAAAACTGAAAAGGGATATCTACATACTGCATAAGAATAACCTCCAGAATGATCTCTCGACTCTATTTGAAATCTATCAGCCACTGAAACTTTACTTCATTTCATTTCTCTTCCCACTTTGGGTCAAGAAAGATTTCTCAGTCCCACAATGCCAGGGCCAGATTCATCTCCTGTAGTCATGTCCCACGTTGCCAGGGAGACTTATACCCCTCGGATTCATGTCCCTTGTGGCGGGGAGGGCATTCGATATGTTTTTTTAATTCCACTAACATGGGAGAGATCAGCCAAGTAAGCAGACTTCCACTTTGGCCTTTGGTTGGTTCATTTTTCTAAGTGTCTGTCTGCATTTGGCTGTATCGTAGTGTTAAATACACATGTGCATGCCTGTACCAACATCAGTATTCACATAGTGCCAAAATACGCTGTGGCTCAAAGATAAAAAACAGCCAGATTACTTAGAGAGATTTCCACAGAGCCGACAAGCAGGATGTGAAGTGAATTTTTCATTCGTATATCAGTCCATTTTTGGCAAACTGTAGACACAGCCTCAAAGAAACCATTCTCAGGATAGACAGTCAGCTTTTATCCCAAAGCAACCACTAGGAACCAATTAGAGCCATTCTCTTCAATGGGGTTTATTATTGGAGCTAATCTGCAAAGAGAAGAGTCCAATTGTGAGGAAGGTTAGCAACCCCAAATAACACACCCGTTAGGTTTATGAGGTTTCTGCCAACACCTTCTGGCAGACTTAATTGCTTCTTCAGATGCTGGTTTCACGCGGTGCATGGAGACATTCCCAGGGCTCTAGCCTAGCACTCTTATACCAGGTTCAGAAAGCAGGGCATTGCACAGAACTCTTGGGTCACTCTATTAAATCTTATTAGTAGATTATTGTTGCATTTAATCATCACAACAACCTTGTGAGAGAAATACTGTAAGTAACTTATACAAAATTACTCAGCTAAAAATAGTAGGACGAGACTGGAGCTTAACTTTATCTTACTCAAAGTGCATCTTGTTTCCACTACATCACACATTGACCCATGGCCAAACATTCAATCATCAGAGAAAGAAATAGCCAATATTTGTCTTCTCCAAATATTGTGCTAGTCTTCCTATACCCTCTCTCCCTTTGAGGAACCACCTCCTTTGTGCCCTTAGGGGAGTCCAGTCCCCCTCCCCATCACACTTCCCTATTAAAGAAGAAAGCATTTGATAAAATAAACTTTCATGCCAACTAAAGCTAGAGCTTACTGGGTGCTTATTCTGTGCCTGAACCCATGTTAAATATCCTATGGGCATTATCACACATAAAATCTTTATCTTAAGTATGTGTGGTCATGCTAAGAGATTACTGGCAAAACCAGAGCCCGAATTCATGGCACCAGACTGAGTTCCAGGCCTCTTCATTCTGCCACATGGCCTACGGGGCCACAACTTCCAACTCTATCTTCTCTTCCACAGTGAATGTCAATAAGTGGAGGACAATATTGACTTTGTCGTACAAACAAAGCCAAGCAGGGAGGGAGTGGAGAGAGCAAAAGAACAAGGAGCCCTTGGCCAAGGAAAGAAAGGACTTTTCTATAAACAAAGCTTTCTTACACTTTGCTTTCAAAGGATTTCTTTATAACAGTAAGGAGTCAATGAAATACATTTGTGTTGGAAAGGACAAGAATGCATCAATATTTCTTCTGTTTTCTATGCCTTGGGTTGAAGGAGCTTGGTATAAATTGTTCCCTTAAGCGTGTAGCTAACCTTGGTCCAAAGAGACGGATAAGGAAAGATGGATCCAGAGGCTGCCTCCATGGCATTGTAAAGTCTTCTTATTCCTATAGTCATCATCCAACATCTTGGAAAAACATGCTAAAGTTTCCTAAGAAATTTGCTCACAAAGGATTCTTTATTATTTTTTAATAAGTCTGGAGTAAAAATCCTCCTGTGAAAACACTCTTTTCCTGTATAGTTTAATGTTCGTATTTCTTGTCTCAAGGTCCCCAAAGTAGAGAGTACTGATTCGCGAGCACTCCTTTTCAAGAGGAGTGTAGTATGTAGAAAGGGGTGTGGTATGTAGAAAGAGAAGACATTTTTATAGAAACTCAGGTCAAGGAGCAATAGAAGATTGAAACTGGATCTTGATATTTCTTTTCTTTTCTTTTTCCCCTCTACAATACATCAACCCCCCAAGAAATTGCTGAAATTCTTCTATAACCAAAAAACTAAAGTTTGAAAAGATTCTAAGCTACTAAATTTTAGCTTTGTGCAAAGAAATCTTTTCATCTGAAATTAAGCAGAGAAGCAAGCCAATGCAGCCCACGTACTGGTAGATAACCTTGAAAGAAATTGATCAGAACAAATTGGTTAGCAGGGATATTTTTTTCGTTTGAAAGTGGCAGAAGATCATATTTACTGTCTTACAGACGGTAAATCTCTAGCCTGCAACACTGGACAATGGAGGAAACTTCTCATGAATGAAATTAATGTACAGAAAATCCCTTGGTGGGCTGTACCTTTTAGGAAAGTCCCTGCCTCTGCTTGGAAAGTCAAATGCAACAGGCATGCCCAGGATAAGGCTAAACTGGCCAACGACACGGGATTTATGCCTATTATTTTTGCTTGCGAAATTTAAAGAGCTGTGAGCAAGAGTTAAACATCTCAATAACAAGTCCTTTGGAGAGCCTCTCCGTTCTTTCAGGTTAAAGCATTTGAAAACTCCCAAGCTGAGTGGTCCCATTGGGATGAGCAAGGAAAATTCAGTTTCACCTGACTGACACCAACCTAGGGTCAAATGTGAAGTTAACCAAAGCTGTGTGGTATGATTAAAAATAAAACTGGGTTCTCACATTGGCCTTGCTACCAACTCCATGGGTAATCCCAGTTCTTATTTTTCTGTTGTTCTTTTTGTTTTTGGTTTTCTATTTTGCATTCTACCACTAAACCACCTGTGCACACTGGGCTTTTTTTTTTTTAACCTACAAAATGAGGGTTTTGATTAATCTCTAAGATCCCTTTACACCTATACAACTTAAAATTTTGAAAACTGCTTCCGATCCCATCTTACTTCCCTCTATTTTAAGCCCTTCTCTCCCAACTTTGACACTTACCTCCTCCATTCCAGGCACTTCTGTAAAAGCTAATGTGTGTAAACATCATCTGATTTAAATACACACACATGTACACATACAAAAAGCTAGGGTAATAAAGATATTATCTTTGTTTACCAAATGCAGAAACTGAAACAGATTAAAACATTTGCCAAAGGTGGAGCATGGTGGCTTAGCAGGCAGAGCTGTCCCCTGCCATGCCGGAGACCTGGGTTTGATTCCTGGTGCCTACCCATGCAAAAATAAAAATAAAAAATGTCACAACCATCACTTTGGTATCTTTAGTTATGAGTTTTTCATTGTATACCAAGAATGGAATGATCATATGGTAAGAATGTTCATGTTTGTATGTTGTTATATTTTAAAAAATTAAAAATTAAAAAAAAGCACTTATCCAAGAACAAGAGCTAGAGAGGGTCTAAAGTCAGGACCATCCGACTCTGAATCTCAGTTCCCCTTTCTACCCTCTGCAGTCTCCTTTTGGCCCCAGGCCTCTTCTGTGGGTTTCTTAGCAAATGGACATTTTATTTAGCAGAAATCCCTATGCAGTGACTCTCTATTCCCCATCAAAGCTTATCTGTCCCATCTCTTATTTCCTTAAGTGTCTATTCAGTTTTGCACACATTTTCATTAGAGTTCATAAGGGACTTAGACAGTATCTATTCCATTGATTTGTAAGAAAGAAGACCCAAAGCTCAGTTCAAGCAGTTTGCTCAATCTCACACAGATTTGGAAATAGTCCAAATATCCATCAAGAAGAGAGTGGGCCTACAAATGATGATAAATTCATAGAATACACACGGGGAAAAGGAACTAAGTTCTGATACATGCAAAAGTGTAGGTGAATCTCAAAAACATTACCCTGGGTAAAGCCTTGCACAATAGAGTACCTAGTTTATCATTCCATCTACATGAAGTGTGATATAAGGCAAAACTAATCAATTCTGGACAATTTGGAACAGCAGTTGCCTTAGAGTATGGAGAACAGAGATTGACTGTGAAGTAAGGAAATCTGAATGATGACAATATTCTGTATCTTGGCTGGGGTTTGGCCTGCACAGATGGGTGCATTTGTCAGAACTCATACGCAATACATACAAGCATTTCCTTGTAAGTAAATCCTCCCTCAAAAAAAAGTACATAGCCAACTTTAACAAGATGCATAATGAAGTATTTGGGGGGAATTTTACTATACTAATATCCACAATTACTTTGAAATGCATCAAAAATTTAGGTGGATCCATAGAGGAATGTATAGATATATGATAAAAGAATTATAGTAAAATATTAGTTGTAAATTAATAAAATGTATATTTACCATAAATTTCTTCCAAATTTTCTGTATGAATAAAAGTTGTCATAATAAAATATTAGAGGAAAGAGTAAAAAAAATTTTAGAAAATATAGAAAACTCAAAAATTCAAAGAATTAAGAAAGATTCCTTCAGTAGAGCACTGCCTAACATGATAAAAACTGTTAACATTTTAGTGAATTGCTTTCAATCTTTTTCCCTACACTGGTGGGTATGGATGAGTATTTTACAAATTAGCATCATAGGCTGATGTCTTCCTATTATGAAATAGTAGGTTATTAATGGCATTTTCCCATATCATTAAATATGGGAATATCTTCAAAAATATTATATTATAATTTACTTAAACATATTTTAGATGCTTTAAGTTATTTTTTACTACTATAAATAGTACTTTGATGAACATGTACAAGTAAATATACATTTATGTTACAGCCTCCGAATGCTATAACTAAACAGATATATTATTCAAGCCAGTATAATATTGTGGTTTAAAGGAGGGTGAGCATGAGTTTAACTCTACCACTATTTCCTTGGGGAAATTATTAAATCTCTCTAGATATATTTCTTCTCCTGGACTCTGAGGATTTAATAAAATAGAACATGGGAAGTGCCTAATACTACTATACTAGGTGTATAGCTAACTGCAAATAAATGGCAGCTATTATTACTCCACCCAGTCATGGAACCTGTGCACTGTGAATGTCCGGCGCCGTCTCGCTCAGCTTCTGGTCCCCGGCCGGCGGAGGGAACAGGAGGGAGAGAGAGGCAGACGCAGACAAACCGACTCAAGTGACAGACACGGGTTCGAGACACGCTGCAGTTGTGAGCACAGACCTTTACTGGAGCTAAGCTTGCAAGCTCTGTTACAAATTCCGCGCGGGACAGAATACCCCGCGGGGGAACAACCTCTATGCGGCCGTCAGGTACGGCTCCCTATGGGTCGTCTCCCCCCACCCTGTCCGGGTAACCTCTTATATACTGTGCCCAAACCCAATAGGTTAGTGCCACGTATACAGAGGTGATTGGAAGATAGGGTTGGTGGGCGCGTACGTCATACGCGGAAACAGGATGCGGGCGCCATCCTGGCTCACTCGATGGGCGGGGGGAACTCTAGAGCAGGCTGCAGCGCGTCCACTAGGCCTGACCCGGGAGGCGGCTCTCCACATCTCCCCCTTTTTTATTATTTTTGGTCCGTAGACCCTTTCTTAGACCCAGTGTCTCCATTGATGAGTGAGCTCCCGTGAGCTTGATTAGCCCACTACTTGTTTTGGTGCTTTGGGGAGTCTGGACTAGGCTTGCTAGGCACCAACCAGAATGCCTCCTCATATAGAGACCGGAGAGCCCGTGAACTGGAAACCACGTGACTCTCCCTGCAGTGCTTCGCCTCGCAACTGGGCTAAGCGGGGCTCAGGAGAGCGGCAACCAGAGTCGAGAGTGTCACTAGATGTCTCTGTGCAATGGCCGGAGTCTAGTCTGGCCAGGACCGTGACTCTGCCTTAGAGATCATCCTTTAGACAAAAATTATGACTTCTGGTGCCGCCTTTTACACCCGGGACACGGCCATGGGCTTTGCAGCAGATCCTGTTTTCGAGCGTCCCACCTTGAGTGGCTGGGATGGGTCATACGGTGAAATGGGGGACTGGGCAGCAGGGCGGTCGTTGTCAGGAGCACCAGGGGCGAGTGACATAGCCAACATGGTAGTGACACGTAATTGCTGCTGTGTCTGGAACAAGCGTTCTAACAAGCATTTAACAGTGACTAATCCCACTAATAGTCCCACCGCTACGAGAATCCAAGTAGTCAAATTGGGCCAAGAGAACCATGAGGTGACTCGGTTCCACAGTAGCTCGTAGTGGGAAAAGTGGGGTTAAAGCTAGTTTCTCTTCTACTCGGTCGGAGGGTCACTTGCACTGTTGTTGTCATCTTTTCGGTCATCGCCATCATCAGTAGGGCTGGAGACCGGGCCTGATGGTTCAGGTCGAAAACTTGCTGACTTGTCGGGCAGCAGTTTCTCGGCGCCCCCGGGCGGTGTCACGGTTCTCACCAGTCTTTCCGGAACCCACACTGGTTGACGTCCTGGCTCCTGGGGAAAAACACAAACAGAGCCTCTGGCCCAGCTGAGCACTGGGTCAGGGCCTTGCCATTGTCCTGACAGGACATCCTTCCATCGGACTAGACCTCTATGTGGAGGACTCGGAGTATGTAATGCTGAGAGTTTTTCCTGTGATAATGGCCACTGAGGCACCCAGACTGGAGTCTTAGTTTTCCACCTTAGTTTTATAGGTGTGGGTGGGAATCTCTCCTCAGTGGCCCCTAGGAAAAACCCAGGCCTCGTTTATCAGAATTGGAGACAGCCTGTATAGGTGTTGTGCGCCCCTGCAATGAGGCTCCTAAGCCTTTGCCAGGGACATATCCCATTCCTTTTAACAGATGCTTAGAAGTTGGAGAACAGTTACTGGTCAAAGTAATGTCCATCTGGGTTAGAATGTCTCTTCCCCACAGGGAAACGGGCAGGGCTAATACATAAGGCTGAAAACTACCTTGATGTCCTTCCTCATCTGCCCAGTGGAGGGCAGTGGCACTCAGCATGGATGCTGAGACCTGGCCTATTCCTCTAATGGTGTCCTCCGCCTTGCACGTCGGCCAGGTGGAGGGCCAGTCTTGTTGTCTTATAATTGATCGATCGGCCCCGGTATCTAGCAGGCCCAGGAAGGATCTGCCTTGTACCTTAATAGTCAGCATGGGTCGAGACTCCAGAGACATATGGAGGCCCTCAAAAACTTCTCCAGTAGACCCAAATCCCTTATCTCCTCTTTGTCTGGCTTTACTCGGAAAGAGCGGATGTAAGCTGGGCAAGAGCAGGAGCTGTGCCAGCTTATCACCCTCTGCAATGACCAGAGTACCTTGCTGAGATTGTACCATAATCTGGACATAACCTGTGAAATCTGAGTCTACAATACCTGGTATGACTGTTAGTCCTTTCAGGGCTGTGGATGCCCTCCCTATTATGAGCCCAACAGTCTTCGTTGGTAAGGGCCCTTTAAAGGAGGTCCCCACCAATTGGACTCCCATGGAGGGGGTCAGTACAAGCCTGGAGGTGGCACAGAGGTCCAGTCCTGCTGATCCAGGGGATGCGCGAATTTGGACGGGTGTTGTGTCGCCGGATGGCATGCAGGGGGGTCCACCGAAAGGGTGGACCCCCTCTGCCCGTTTTTTGGGTCCTGTTCAGGGCGGCCAGAAAGGCGCACACCCTGCGCATTGAAGGTTGACCTACAGTCTTCTGCGCGATGGGGTCCCTTGTGGCAACGGCCACATAGCCTGGTTGCCGCATATGGTCTACCAAACTGTTGAGTGGCAGGTGGTTGGCCTTTATTGGGACAGTTTCTCTTAATGTGTCCCAACTGGCCACAATGATAACATCCTCTTGGCTTTGTTCCTAGGTCTTTGGATTTCTTTGCAGCTACTTGTAAGGAGCTGGCTAGCATGGCAGCTAGACCTGCATTAGTTAACGGGCTACCAGCATCTCTGCAGAGCCAAACCCATTCCATCAGGTTTTTTCCTCTGTTTTGTGCTAGGATAACTTTACATTCCTTGTTGCACTGCTCAAATATCATTTGTTTAACTACAGTCTCTGCCACTCCTGGATCTGAGAAAATTCTCTCAGCCGCAGTTTGCATTTTGGCTACAAAATCCACGAAGGGTTCTGTGGGGCCCTGATGTATGTTGCTGAGTGAGGCTTGAGCCTCTCCCTCACCTGTCAGCTTTTTCCAGGCTCCTACGAAACAACGGAAAATCTGGGCGTAGACTTCTTGAGGGAACCCTGTTTGATTCTGGGAGTGGGCACCTTTCCCCAATAGCATATCTGCATTCCACCCGCCACGTCTCCCCGCTGCGTTTTTTGCGGCTTGTTCCTCAGCTAGCTCCTCAAACCATGCTTTCCAATCTATATATCGGCCCTGTGGTAAACAAGCACGGGCCAGCTGAAAAATATCTGCGGGTGTATGATTCAGGGCGGAAAGGTTTTCAACCATATTCAGGGTAAAAGGGGCATTGGGGCCATACTGATGGACGGCCTGCCTCAATTCCTTTAAAATTTTGTAATCATATGGCTCATGCTGATTGTTACCTTGGGGATTGATAATAACTGGGTACATTTCTGAGGCTGGCTGTGGCTCAAGTGGTTGGTAACCACCCAGCATGCCAAAAGGTCTAAAGGTTGAAAAAGGGGTCCACTTCCAGAAATGTCTCCCTCTGTTACCTGATGACGAAGAGTTCTGAGGGCCTGTGTACTCGGGCGGGGGGCACGGCAGTAACTGCCCCTCCCCCGACCAGCCTGTAAGGGGTTCCGGGTCTCGCAAAGGAGGGCCACTGTAATTACCTGATTCGGCCACCAGAGGGAGCCCGTGGTGAGGGTTTTTGGCGAGATCACCAAAACCATTCACCGGAAGCCGCCGCGTCCCTGCAGCAGGCGCTGGCGGGGCGGAAGGCTGCGTGGGTGAGACAGGGGGCCTCCCCCAATCGATCAGCGGAGGCGCGTCTGCACCCTCGGTCTCATCACCATCTGACTCTGAGTCAGAGGTGTCTGAACTAGCGCCAGACTCTGGCGGCTTACAAGTGGGCGGCTCACTTTCACAGGAGCCGTCCGCTAAAAGGGTCTTTAAGGGAGCTAACAAAGGTAAACTTCCGAACTGCCCCATGTTTGCAGTCGGCACTGTACTTTAATCACTCGGAGAGCTCTTCCGAGTCCCCGGGGCTACCTGAAAGCCCGCGGGCCTTAACTCTCACGTAATAAGAAGTACTCACCTTCTCGCGGTGATCAGGCGCGGGAAGTCCGCTGCGACTCAGAAGCACGTCCTCACCAGCTCGGGGAAAGGCAGCAGAAGGGTTCCCCGTACGGGCCACCACTTGTCCGGCGCCGTCTCGCTCAGCTTCTGGTCCCCGGCCGGCGGAGGGAACAGGAGGGAGAGAGAGGCAGACGCAGACAAACCGACTCAAGTGACAGACACGGGTTCGAGACACGCTGCAGTTGTGAGCACAGACCTTTACTGGAGCTAAGCTTGCAAGCTCTGTTACAAATTCCGCGGGACAGAATACCCCGCGGGGGAACAACCTCTATGCGGCCGTCAGGTACGGCTCCCTATGGGTCGTCTCCCCCACCCTGTCCGGGTAACCTCTTATATACTGTGCCCAAACCTATTAGCTAAGAGTATTTCTGACAAAGGAAATATTCAGGAGTATAGCATATCCATAACATATCTAATTTGACTTAATATCACCACTCGTTACGTAGTTTCCATCATATGATAGGTGCTCAATAAATATAAGCTGAAAAAAATGAGTATATGAACGAATGCATGAATGAGAGAGTAGCTGCCTGGCTTCAATTCACCTAAGCATGAGCCAGCCTCAGTTTCCCTTGTAAGCTTTCCTGCGTCTGTCCCACTGGAAGCAGGTGAACATACCTCTCCTTTGTTGGCTGAAACTGCATAATGTTCCTCAACTGGGAGATCAGAGTTCCAAGTCTGGCTTTATTCTAACTAGCTGTGGGTCTTTGGACCAAAACATTGGTAATGACATTCCCTTTGTCTAATTGACTATTGCGGTAGTCTCCAATGAAGAAGGGAGGGCTGAACATATCATTATCCCCCTTTTTCAGACAGGAAAACTGAAGCCCAGAAAAGTGAAATGATTTCCGTACCAGGATATGGTCAGGCAGGCAACCACTCGCCTTTTTACTCTAAGAATCTTTGGCTGCAACATTTCCTCGGTCCATTTCCTGCTTTGCAAATAGGTTCCCTCATTGTAGTATATCCTTTATGTAGCATCCTTCTGTATTTACTCCCCTTCCTTTGCTCCTTTCCCAAGCCGGCTCTGCTAGGCTGAGCTTGGGATTTCTGACAGCAGAGGGGGCTGCCGAACCAAGCTGGGCTTTCTCCAAATAAGGAAAAGAGCTGTGCCTGCATGCTGAGATACAGCTAGAGTTTTTCATTCCATCTGAGTTCTGCGAAAACTCTTGAGTCACAGTGGAATTTGAGTACAAAATATAATTCAGGAGGAACATGTGCTCTGGTTCTAGCACTACCAATAACAACTTTGTCACCCAACAAATTGCCTTCATTGAAATATCAAAGAAGCCTTACTTAGCTCATGGGTTCTCAAACCTGACTGCATATCAGAAAATCCCTGGCTGCTTATTAAAAGTTACAGAATCATGATGATGAATATGCAACTGTGTGATGATATTGTGAATTGCTGATTATATATTTAGAACGGAATGATCATATGTTCAGAATATTTTTGTTTGTTGTTATATATTTTTTAAGTTAATTTTAAAAATTAAAAAAAAAGTTACAGAATCAGAACCCTATTCCTAGACACACTAAACCAGAATCCCCAAGAGTGGAACCTGAAAATCTATCTTCTTATTTAATAGTCCAGGAGTTTCTAACGTACAGATATATGTAGGAACAACTGAACTCTAAGGTTCCTGTTTTTCATTCTAAGACTCTTTAAAAGCTCAAAATGTGCCTCTCCCACTACCATAAAAACTACTCCTTTTATTTCCGGTGTATTAGGATTGGCTGCCTAGAGTACTTTCTTAAGAAATATTTGAAGGCAGTACTGTCCAGTAGAAATATAACACATCACAATTACAAGATATAAATAATTTTAAATTTTTCTAGTTGCCATCTAAAAAAAGTTAAAAAGACAAATACAATTAATTTTAATAACATATTTTATTTGACTAAATATATCCACTCTGTTATCATTTCAGCTTGTAATCAATATAAAAGTTAGTGAGATTTTTTCCCCTTTTTTTGGTACTATGTCTTCATCATCTGCTGTGTCCTCAACATGTACAGCAAACCTCAATTTGGACTAGCCACATTTCAAATTAACAAAAGCCACATGTGGCTAGTGGTTACCATATTAGACTGTGCCATGAAGCTCCCTTCAATGGAAGATCATGCAATGATAAATTAGCAGTGTCCAAGAAAAGTAAGAAATTGGAGTAGCAACACGTGTCATCTCTGGGCTGGTAGATGCCAAATGGCCTAATTTCTAGTTCTCTACAGATTAGGCAAAAGGACAAAGTTCAGAGGTAACTCAATCTACAAATCATTGGTGAGGAAGAGACAGGAAATCCACACTAGTGGTTAGTGGTTGCAAATACTGCAATTGAGTATAACAAACAAAACAAATCAGAAAAAGATTTAGACAAAACTAATGGTAGAATAAACCCACACATCAGCACTTGAGAAAAGAAGTTGCATTCATTCTAAAAAAAAAAATCTTCTTTGACTCATGTGGTTGAATCTCCACCATGAGCTATTCAGCTGATGCCTTGCAGAAGTATAGGTATTAGAAGAAAAAGATAGATATTTTCTCACAGTTCTAGAGGCTCAAAGTCCGAAATCAAGGTGCAAAAGTATGATGCTCCCTCTGATGTCTCTAGGGTAGAATCTCTTCCATGCCTCTCTCCTGGTTCCTAGCAGTAGCCTAAAATCCTTGGCATTCCCTAGCTACTAAGGTAACTCAGTGTCTGCCTCTGTCATCACATAGCCACCTTCTCTCTGCATGTCTATGTCTTCTCTTGTCTTTTTATAAGGAACCTACTCATATGGGATTAAGGGCCCACCCTACTCCAATCTGACCTCATTTTAACTTGCCTAATTCCATCTGTCATGACTCTATTTCTAAATAAGGTCATATTCAGAGGTACTGGGGATTAGAGCTTCAACATATCTTTGGGGGGACCCAATTCAACTATTAACAGTACCTCTGGCCACTAAAATAACAATAGTAATAATAATGGATCATATTTAAAATTTATGATTTTAAAAATACTATGCATCTTCATTTGTTCCTCATAACCATCCTATCAGACAGACAGATGCTATACATAATGCCATTTTAAAACTGGGGAATTGGGGGTGCAAGGGTAGTTCTGTGGTAGAATTCTCGCCTGCCATGTGGGAGACCTGGGTTCAAAACCCGGTCCATGCACTTCCCCAAAAAACAAAAAAAAAACAAAAATTCAACAAATGGTGCTGCAATAATGGAATACTCACAAGAAGAAATAATGAAATATGACCCCGCCATATGGCATATAAAAAAAAAAAAAAAAGCCTGGGGAACTGAGTGAGGTCCAGAGAGGTTATGTGCTTACTGAAATCTCGTATAGCCAGTGATCGAATAGCATCGTTTCTCCATGTGAAGCTCTCTGATCCATATGGGAATTCAAGCTTGACCTCATTATCAGCAAACTCTCAGCGAGTTATTTACCTGATGCAACTTTAAATGTTGTTTTTTTTTAAAGAAGTCCTTTCCTCTTCTAATAGATGAAGTTCCAGTGAGCCTCCCTTCCAGCCCCTCCTCTGCATCTGCATCTCCTCTGCCTTCTCTAATCATTTATCTCCCTGGAAGGTGCCAATGCCATTGCCTCAGGCAAGGATGTCTTTTCAATGGCGCCAAGGTGGAACTGTAAGCCAGCTTTTAACAGAGCAGCTGCACTTTTTCTGCTGGCTGAGGCGAGATAACAACTTGCAAAGTCGCTCAAGGAGGCATGGAAGGGTTTTGAGCAGGAAAGTGGTGTGATAAGAGCTGTGTATAAGGAAGCAGAAAAGAGGGAGAGCCTGAAATTAGAGAGAGAAAGGAGGTAATAATACTAATAGCCAAAATCAGCTCTTCTTTTCATTCAGCTCGGAGAAGTCTTACCTGACCTACCTACCTAATGCAGCCACCCTGTCACTCTCTACCAGATCACCATCCTTTAATCTCTGAAGAGCATCTGTCATGTCCAGATGTGGGTTTTTGTTGTTGTTTTTGTTTTGTTCGTTATTACCTGTCCCCATCCCTGGTAGTTGAAAAGGCCCATGAAATCAGAAACCTTCTCTCTCTTGTTCACTGTTCTATCTGCAAACATTGGGACATAGAAAGCACCCAATAAATATTAGTTGAATGAATGAATGAGCATTTAACTCAGTGCTAGGGGCTGGACCATGTACTTAACACAGGCTATATCATTGAATCCTCACAATAATCCTAGGAATTAAGGGCTATTATCTGTATGTTTATTATCTGTATGTTACAAATCCCTACAATCCAAGTGTGAAGTGATGAAAGTTTCCTACTCCCCAAATCTCAGTGAAACCTTTTCTCATTCATTTCAGCCTTGCTTCAGTATTGGAAACTGGTGCCCCTGTGGTCCTCCTGGAAAATCTCTTTTGGTTTCCACTCATACGATTATTCAACAAAACTTAATTGAGCATCTATTACATGCCAGTCACTATTCCAAGGGCTGAGGGTGCAAAGTTTGGATGGCCAGGAACGGAGAAGGGCAGAGCACAGGGATGCTGGTTTCTCTCCACCATTCTTCCCATCTTCCTCCCCTACTTACCCCCATCTTACCTCAATCCTCCAAGTGTGACCATTCCCTGAGGTCCAGCTATAGGACTCTCTCCCTATGTTTTTGCCTGAAGCCTGAAGCCTTCATCTATTATTGTCTCTTAAGCAATCACCTATAGGCAGATGCCTTGCAAATCTATAAATTGAATGCTAACCTTTCTCCTATGTTCCAACTCTGTATCTCTTTTCACCAAAACATCCTACCACCATCTCACCTCAACTCCACAACTCTAAAATGGAATCCATCATGTATTCTGTCCTCCCAAACTAGCTTGAATTCCTGGCATCTATTCTCTCAGAGGAATTTCAAGGCAGAAACTAAAGATATACCACAATTTTCACTCTCAATTAGGTTTAGAATCAGCAATAGAAACATCTGCACCCTATCAGACATTTATCTTTGTCCTCCACTCCTCTAAATGTCATGGCAATCCAAAAATGACAAGTTTTTCCATGGCTCAGCATAAGTAAATGAGCATCCAGAATGTATTGGATCAATCTGGTGGTCTGAAATGGCTAAAATAGCAAAATGGTGGTGAGAGAACTGACCTCACAGGATGACAAGGGATATCTGGAGGGAGCAGAGAGAATTAGAAATCAGAAGGTTTAATCTTAACTCCTACCTCTGCTGCTAAACTGTGACCTTGGACCAGGCACCACCTTCCTGAACCTTGGTTATTCACACATGAAATGGAGAGAAGGGTAATTTCAATCCTACCTATATAGTAAATAGATAATATTTTATTGAATAATTGACACGGACAATGTAAAGTTATTTCAACTAGAAATAGTAGACAAAAGTAAGGGATAATTGTCAACATTACTTTGGTTTTAATTATTCTTGTTACTGCAAATACTGGCTACCAGTGAGTTTCAGAATGAGCCCCCTATGAGCTGGGAGTGAGTTCACCATACGCTGTGCCAAGGTAGCCTTAGCATCAAGACTGTCAGTACAACGCACACACTCTCAAGTATACCTGCATTGCAGCGTTAGGCTTCCCCACAGAAGGTGAGACAGGGGCTCCTCTTATCTGAATGTTAAAACCCTTGCGATTAAATTAGTATACCTAATAGCTACTTAAATCCTCTACTGCGCTGGTTCTGCTTTATCTACATGCAGGGATGGTTAGAGACAATAGGCAAAACTTAACCAAACACACTATCTTCCTGGACAACTTCAAAAGTTGTTTGGAGAATTTGAGCTACAAAAACGAATGGAAATTCTTTGGCCTAGTGAATTAGGGTTAACAGAGTACAGAAATGGACAGACTTCAGCATTAGACAGACCTTGTGAGTCCAATCACCCCCCACCCCCATCACTGTTGGAGGAATTCCCTCTACTGCAAGAAAGACAAACTGAGTTCATTCAGGCTCATGTCTAACCGGAAAACAATATCTGTGTGCACACTGAGAAAGAATATTGTGATCGGTTAATAATTTTTCCATTGTGGGGAGAGGAGAGATAATAATAGGATTATCTAACGTTTTCCATCCCAGATGGTCCGTCAGTTTTTAGATATATTCTACTAATCATAGTCAATAAACATCAAAAGCAAAATTTATTGAAATCAAGCTAAAAAGCAGTTGCTTACAACACCATATTGCTGAGGTCAAAATGGGCTCAATCCTTGTGGGCCAGTTAATTTTTCTCCGTTGAGCAATTCTTGGTTTCACTCCTTATCAAAGTCACATACTTATTATAAATGCGCATTATTTTGTTATGTAAAAAACAAATTTTTTTAAATGTGCTCTCAATATTAAGATGTCACTTCTCCCAAAAATCAAAGAAATTGACAAACTGGTTCTAAAATTTGTAGGGAATATAAAAGATAGTTGAACTAATTTAGAAAAGAAAGGAAAAAAGTAATGGAACTACTATTATTTCAGGACTTACTATAAAGAAGACAATATGATATTGGTGGGAAAATGTACTTACAGCTCAATGGAACAAAACGGGATCCAAAAATAGATCCATGTTCAATTGATTTGTGGACAAAGATGTCAAGGCAATTTAATGAGGGAAAGTTCATCTCATCAATAAACAATGTTGGAACAAATGTATAGCCATATGCAGCAAATAAACCTCACCCTTACTCTATACCATACATAGAAAATAACTCAAAATGAATCATAGAAATAAATGTAAGAACTGAAGCTATAAAATTTATAGAAGAAAACATAGGCGTCTTCGGGATAGGCAAACGTTTCTTTATTTTTTTCCCTTAAACTTTCTATTTTGAAATAATTTCAAATTTATAGGACATTTGCAACAATATTACAAACTCAGAGAACTCCAACATAACTTCCCCACCATATACCTGATCCACCAATTTTCCATATCATTCTATCCATTCATCTATCCATTTACCTATCTATCCATCTATCTATCCATCCATTTTCTAAATACTTGAGAGTACGTTGAGTATATCATCCACCTTGAACACATAACACCTCCATGCAAATTTCTTAAGAACAAAGATATTCGTTTTTTTAACCACCTTGAAGAAATTGAACATTAATATAAAGTTTACAATTTAATGAGCCATAAAAGAAATCAAGACCTGTTACATGTAACAACATGGATGAACCTTGAAGACATTATGTTGAGTGAGATAAGCCAGATACAAAAGGACAAATATTGCATGATCTCACTAAAATGAAATAATTAGAATAAGCAAACTCACAAGAGTCAGAATCTAGAATAAAGGTTACTAGGGGATAGGATGGGGATAGGGAATGGGAAGTTAAGGCTTAAAATATTCAGGGTCCCTATTTGGAATGATGGAAATGTTTTGGTAATGGATGATGGTGACGGAAGCACAACAGTGTGGACATAATTAGCTGCACTGAAATATATATCTGAATGTGACTAAAAAGGGAAATATTAGATTGTATATATATGGCAACAGAATAAAAATGTTATAAAAATCCATGGAACTGCACTACACAAACAGTGAATCCTAAGTTAAACCATAGACTATGTTTAATAGTAATAGTACAATTATAAAAATGTGCTTTCATCAACTTTAACAAATGTTCCACACCAATATAAGATATTAAGATTAAGGTGGTATATAGGAATCCTGTATTTTATGCACAATTGATCTGTAAGTCCACAATTTCTCTAATAAAGAAAAGAAAATAAATAAATAAAGCTTACAGTCTATATTCCAAACTTTTCTTATATACCAATAATGATCTTTTGAGCCTTTCTTTTTCATTATTAGATCTAGTCAAGGATCACACATTGCATTAAGTTGTCATTGTCGCTTTAGTTGCTGTTTTTTTACATAATTGTAAAAACATATATACAAGATAAATTTCTTATCTCAAACACTCCTGGGCATACCATTGAATGGGATTAATTACATTCATAATGTTGTGGTATCCACACCGCCATGCATTACCAGAATTTTCCCATTACCACAGACAGAAACCCTATACCCATTATGCTTAACAATCTTATTTGATACCAACTTAACTTCAATACAATACACAAACTATGTTCCTACACCTCTCCATCCCCCAACCTTTGTGTAGTTCCTGTCACAAAATGCATATCTATATATTATTAACCTAAAAACTACTAGTTTATCGTTACTTTTATGCATTTTCATTTTAAAACCTGTAGGAAGTAAGAAGTGGAATTGCAAACCAAAAACACATTAGCACAGGCATTTGTATTCACCCGTGCTGTTTCTTTTACAGGAGATCTTTATTTCTTCATGTGACTTCAATCTGTTATCTATTATCCTTTCCTTCCAGTCTGAAGAACTAACTGCCTTTAGCATTTCTTGCATGGCCAGTTTAGTGATGATGATCCTCAGCTTTTATTCACCTAGGAATGTCTTCATCTCTCCCTCATTTTTTAACTTATTTATTTTCAATTTTTTAATTTTTTTAACTTCTTTTGTATAATATAACATCCATACAAAGGAAAAAGCAATTGTTTTCAAAGCACCATTCAACAAGTAGTTACAGGACAGATCCCAAAGTTTGTCATGGGCTACCATACGATCCTCTCAGATTTTTCCTTCTATGAAGGAGGCTAGGAGGAATAAATATTTTTTTATCATCACAATCAACTTTTTTTTCTTTTTTGTGAAAAATTACATATGCACATAAAAGCAATGAATCTCAAAGCACAGCACCACAATTAGGTGTAGAACAAAAGGAGGTTTTGTTTTGTTAGGAAGTACAGGGGCCGGGAATTGTGCACAGTCTCCCACCTGTCAGGCAAGAATTCTACCACTGAGCTACACTCACCCTCATTTTCTTGTTGTTGCTGCTTTTTTTTCTTCTGCATGGGTAGGTACCGGCAATCAAACCTGGGTCTCCAGCATGGCAGGTAAGAACTCTGCCTGCTGAACCACCGTGGCCCACCCTCTCACCCTTATTTTTACAAGACAGTTTTATTGGATATAGAATTTTGGGTTGTCAGTTTTTCCCCTTTCAGCACTGTATGTAGTTCCAATGACTTCTTGCCAATATGAAATCAACCTTAATCTTACTGAGGTATGTGATGTAATACTTCTATGTTGTGGCTTTCAGGAGTTTCTACCTTTGGAATTCAAAAGTTTGATCATAATATGTCTTGGTGTCTGTCTGTTAGGAAATACCATGTTTTTTAATTCATTGCCCTTTCTGAATATGTACATTCATGTCTTTTGTTAGGAAGTTTTCAGCAATTATTTTTGCAAGTATTCTCTCTGGCCCTTTCTCTCTTTCTTCTCCTTCTGGGACTCCCAAAATATGTATGTTGGTATGCTTGAAGGTATCCCTCAGGTCTCTCTGGCTCTGTTCACTTTTCTTCATTCTTTTTTTTTTTTAGCTCCTTATACTAAATAATTTCAGTTGTCTTATCTTCAAGTTCACTGATTCTTTCTTCTGCCAGTTCCAGTCTGCTGTTGAAGCCCTCTAGGGAATCTTAATTTTGATTACTTCATTCTCAGTGCTGTTTGGTTCTTTTTCATGATTTCTATTTCTCTATTGATAATCTCTTTGTGTTCATATATCATTTTCCTGATGTTCTTTAATTTTCTCCATGATTTTCTTCAGCTTTTTGAGCATGTTCAGGACCACTATTAAAAATCTTTGTTTGGTATGTCTCAGGCCTGGTCTTTCTTGGTGATGGTTTCTAATGCTGTATTCTTCTTTGCATGGGCCATTGCTTCCTGTTTCTTTGTATGCTTTTAACCTTTTCTTGCAACCTGGACATTTTGGTGTTTTAATGTGTTCTCTCTGGAATTTAGACTCAGATGTATCTGTTCCTTAAGCTGTATCCAGTTAATGTTATGACAGAGACTTCCTTAATGCCAGAAATTAACAAAAACAAAAAAGAAACATCTCTACCAGTCTTTGCAGATCAGCCTACATGAGTATTCTCCTTCAGAGTTTAGCTGTCCTGATAATGAGTGTAGAGAATAGACTCTGGGAAAAGTGCAGGGTCTTCCCCAGTCTTTTTTGTGCATATGTCTTGTCTTGGACATGCATGAGTGGCCCTAGGAATTACCGAGGAATTACCCCATCTACACCCATATGAATCAGTGTTTCTTATGGTCCTAAATACTTTACCATGTGTCCCACAGCTGGCCCTCCTTTACCCAGGCAGCTGTGATTTGACTGTTCCATGCAATGTTCTGTAGGAGATCTCTGTGAGCTACTACCAGGCACAGGGTAAGTTCTGGGATGGCAAGCCAGTTTGTTGGGGGTGAACCAAGATACCCCCAACAAACTGTCACATACATACATGCACCAGTATATGCAAGAAGGTTACTTGGCTCCTTCCAGAACTGGGACCAGGGACCCACACTGGAGTGCAGGTTAGCCCCACACTGAGCTGGTGAGGGGTTGGGAGAAGGAAAAGTGTGCCACCAGCTCCTACTGTTTTTAAGTAGCCTTTTTCTTGATTCAGTGCTCACCCTGTTACTGCAATCTTTTAACTATTTCCTGTAATTTTGCAATAGATGTTTCTGCTAGTTCTGACTGGATATTCAAAGTTTCTGTGAGGGTTCACAGCATCTTAGTTTAGCAAACATTTCTTAAATCACACCCATGAAGCCTAAACTAAAGAAAAATTCAATGAACTAGACTTCATAAAAATTAAAACTGCTTCTCAACAACAACAATAAAAATATGAAAAGGCAAACCTCAGACTGGGAGAAAAAATATCTGCAAAATAGGTTTCTGATAAAGGATTATAATTGAAATCCTAAAGAATACACAATAATAAGAAAACAAGCAAGCCAATCTTCTAAAAAGGCAAAATATTTGAATAGACAGTATTCCAAAAAGATATGCAGATGGCAAATAAGTACACAAAAGGATTCACAGGATCATTAGTCATTAGAATGCAAATTAAACAATGAGGTGTCATTATGCAATCCCAAAATGGCTAAAATTAAAATCAAGTATTGATAAAGATGCATAACAACTGAAACTTCTGTGCAGTGCTGGTGAAAATGGATAATGGTTAAACCATTTCCAAAGTGGTAGAGCCACTTTGGAAAACAGTTGGACGGTTTCTTAAAAAGTTAAAAATGTATCTTAAAAGTTAAATATGATTCAGGTATTCCTCAACTAGTATATACCCAAGGGAAAAGTCTATACAAAAAGTTCTTGTATGCAAGAACTGGGGAAATAACCACAGGGTAGTTTTGGAGATTACTGAACTATTTTCTGTAGAGGTATAATTGTGGGCCATCAGTCAGAAAAGGGGCCTGTGGCTTTGACCCATCTCACGGTGGTTCCAATGGTTCCCTGATTATACTCATTGAGTTCAAAATCTCTACTTTGTGTACCCATAAGAATACATTTGGCAGAATCTAGTATTATATTATTTTTACCCTCACCCACCCAGATTCATTCCTTTATATATTTCTTAAGTTTCTGTCAATATAAATTGGCAAAATCTTCCAAATTTTTTGACATGTATGGTAACTTCTCATAAGTTA
Source organism: Tamandua tetradactyla (assembly GCF_023851605.1). NCBI lineage: Eukaryota > Metazoa > Chordata > Mammalia > Pilosa > Myrmecophagidae > Tamandua > Tamandua tetradactyla. The sequence continues at coordinate 38,991,228 of NC_135346.1, read as the reverse complement.
TACTTTGTACCTGAGCCCCTAATACCTACCAAGACTGAGTCTGGTTTGAATCTGTAAGCAATGAGAGTGGTAGGGGGAAGGAATTGAGGAGAATCATCACTCTGCTATAAGGTTCTCACCCAAAGAGAGTTCATTATAGGTTCTGGAGACAAGAGAGGCCTAACCTTTTCAAATGTGAAAGGGTGCTGCTACTAATCAAGGAAGGTCCAGCAGGTTTTGGAAGTTCTAGGTGCTCAGCTTCACTGGAATCTCCTCTTTTGGTCAACTCTAACACAAAACCATAAGAGAAGGGGATTGTGGGAAAAATTTCCAACTGAACCAAGTTGACCAACACAATCCATGTTACATACCATACTATTTCTTCATATTATATACCATAATTGTTTGTTTATTCTTTTATTGATTCAATATGTTGTAAATCAATTACATGGGTTTGCAATAAACATCGATGTGTATATATATGTCGTATTTGCACACTTGTATGAGTTTCCTTTATTTTTTTTGTAATTAACATAGATGTGGTAAGGACTCAGGGTCTGGGCCCTGCCCTCTTCTGCATTTTGAGGGCAAGTCACTGCACACAGCTGCTGACATGACTGGGGATACATGTTAAAGGCCAAAAAATGTAAAACTCTGCCCCCCGCCCCCAACACTGTTGGTAACCAAATCAAAAGAGAGCCTGCTAAAACCCCATCGTAACCAAATCTTGTGAGACTGTAAAATGCTAGAACTTACTTTCTTGACACGCCCCTTCCCCTTTTGGTGTTTGATGAGGAATGCTGACTTTCATGTCCACAGAGGCTGAATTAGAAGATTATCCTCCCAAATAAAACACATGAAACTTTTTGCCTGGTATGTTCTTAGGTCTCAGAATTGAGCTGGGCTGGAATACATTATCTAGAAGTAAAATTGCAGGGCCAAAGGATAAATGCATTTAAAATGTTTGTAGATTATTCCAGATTGTCTTCTAAAATGGTTATACCAACTTACACCCTTTTCTGCCTTATTTCTTAGTCAACTGTATAGTATTTGCCAATACAATAGAGAGAAAATAGTATTCTGCTTCATTATGTATTTCTTAGAGTATTAAAAGATTGACAATTTCATTTGTCCACTGGAGTTAATGTTTCTTATTGTTTGAGTAGTTTGCAAATATTTTTTCCTTCTCTATCTGCATTGTTTGTTTTCTTGTTGATTTTTAGAAGCTCTCTATACACTAATATGCTTTGGGTAAACATTTGCAAATATTTTTACTCATCCTGTGATTTACTTTTAAAATGTTTATGGTTTGGGGGGCTTTGTTTTGTTTTGTGTTTTACCAACTTACTTTTACAATAAACAATTTTGATGTGTGCTATTGGTCATGATAGGAATTTACCAAGAGAGTGGTTCTATCAAAGTCAGAGCCTTTCACTTCAGAAACACCAAAAATATGAACATGGCAGCTCAGAAACCAAGCCATCCTAAATGAAGGGAAAAAATATATAGCTATTCTCCTGCTATAGACAATCTAGCTATAGTGCTGAGAAAATCCACTGAATTTGGATTCTGAATATAGAAACTCTCTGAGAACTGTTAACAAATATTCACATTGAGTCTCAGAATTCCGATTGGAATTTCTTAGAGACTATTCAATCAAAAGATGCTAAAAACTAGGCTCCCGTACTATGATCACTACTACCATCCCATTTCTTTAACCATGATAGACATTGCCAATGGATCCCTCTTTCTTTCAGAGCCCAGCTGTGGTCTAAAAAGCTTTCCTGATGTAGAATTTCAGGGCGCTGCTACCAACCAAACAGAGAGCATCAACGATGAAACCTATTTTGCCACCCTTAGGTCTAGTCCAGCCTTCCACTTTTAGAGGTAGAAATGAAGGCTCAGGGTGGGGATGTGACTAACACAAGAACATGCAGCAAATCAATTGCAAAGCCAGAGCTTGAAACCTCCTGCCTCCTAGTCTCATGTTCCTCCTATCATACCACTGTGCACGGCCACCACTGCCACCACAGGTGGCATAAAAATGTTTTGAATATACTGTGTGTCAATACTATTCTGATAGGTTTAGAACTGGATTAAGAAGAGGTAGGTCTAGCTGGGTATAAGCAATAGGAGCAACAATCTAAACAGAGCTTATGCACAATGGTAAATATTAGAAGGCAGAGAATTTGTCTCAAGAGGACTGTTTGGAATTGGGTGAAATATCAAATCAGCGGCTCGTTGTGGGCATGGGAAGTAAGGTTTTCCCTCAAGGAGCACACTCAATATCAACAGGTGGTCTCTAAGCTGGTGGTCTGATTAACCTTGGTTTTGCTGAATGAAGCACACTCATTGGAGACAGCAAGAGAGGCTGAAAGCTGACAAAAGCTATCCTCTATCTCTGTCCTTCCCTCATGCAGGCTCCACATCTCTTCTAACCTACTACTGAACAAATATTTAAAGACTATCAATTAAAAGAATCAGCAAATCAGCGAATGCTCTGAGCACCAAATTATTGATCATCAAGAGGTACTCACATGTCTCCATCCAGCTTTGTTTACTCCAGTCCCAAATTCTACCCACCTTCCACCCCTCCTCTTCTAGGAGGGCTTCCCTGACTCCCACACTGCACAAGGTTCCTTACCTGTTTCTCCTTTTGGGTATCATTTGTACCCTGAGTAGGCCCCAGGAATGTGCAGTCTGACATTAGGAAGTACCTCCCTTTTCCACCAGGCACAAACCACCTTTTCTTTATTTGTATGTCAAGCAGCATCTGGGTGGCTGGGTGGCACGGTCATTGCTCAAAAAATATTTGTTGATTAATTAGCAAAAAGAAAAACTCAGAGTAACTTCCTGGCTTGATTTTCAAAGGGGTCCAGTGAGATCTTGGAAGCACCCTAAGTTCTTATCCACAAAGCTTAACCTGATTGGGTTCTGTGCTATTTGTGGTAGGACTCTACTTGGAGAGGCATCATTTTTAATGACCTTAGCTGTTTCGGGTTTTAGACTGATTTCAATCTTATCAGAGTATTACACATATAGTAGTAATTTGTTTCTACTTACTGTCATGCCCATGGGTAATAACAAATTTGCAGTGAGGCCTATATCAAAATTTATTTATTTATTATTTGGGGGTACATGGTCTGGCAGTTGAACCCAGGTCTCCTGCATGGAAGGCAGGTATTCTAACCACTGAACTACCTGTGTACCCTTATATCGTAATTTATTTTGATGTCTATTATGAACGCTGAGTTAGGGAGAAAGATAGGAAAGAAAGAAAAATGGGGCAAGAATAAGAGAAGAATGAGGTGGCTGATCATCTGGGTTCACCAATAATGCAAATGTTTAGCTAGAATAGGGGTTCTTAACTGGGCCAGGACAGGGTAGGGCAACCCTGAACCCCCCAAGGTAGGGTTACCAGATTAAAAACAGTATGGTCAATTAAATTTACTCATACTAAAGTTATTCATTGTTTACTGCAAATTCAAATTTAATTGGCCTCTGCCCATATTTTTATTTGTTAAATCTGTCACCCTACAATTTGGGTCTGGAGACATTTCTGATTGTCACAAGTGGTGCTTACTGGCATCTAGTAAGTAGAGGGTAGGGATGAAACGAAACATTCTATGATGCACAACCCCACACAACAAAGAATTATCTGGTCAAAAATGTCAATAGTGCCTTTGTTGAGAAAACTTGATGTAGAAGGACTTCTTTTTTTTTTTTTTTTTTTTACTACAAAATACCAAGTGTGGTGGTTAGGTTCATGTGTCAATTTAACCATGTGATGATGCCCAGTTGTCTGGTCAGGCAAGCACTGGCCTATCTATTGCTGTGAGGACATTTCATGGACCTAAATCATGAGTACGTTGGTTGCATCCACGGCTGATTATATCTGCAGTCAGCAAAGGAGAGCATCTTCTGCTATAAGTAACACTTAATCTAATCACCTGAAGTCTTCTCAGGAGAATTCAGAAGAGAGAATCTTTCTGCTTCAGCCAGCCAGTCTTTCCTGTGGAATTCATTAAGGACCTTCTTCGGAGATGCCAACTCACAGCTTGCCCCACAGATTTTGGACTCTTACATTCCCACGGTTGTGTGAGACACTTTTATGAATCTCATATTTATAGGTATCTCCTGTTGGCTCTATTTCTCTGGAGAACCCTGGCTAATACACTAAGTTTGGCTAACATAGCACAGTAGAAAAGCAACACACATGTATATGTGTTTGACATAAATATTTTTTCCCAGAAGACACGTACACAAGGATTTTTTCTTTTCAATCTATAAGCTATTATGAACCAAAACTTTATAATGGTAATTTTTATAAGCTTGGGGCAATATGACAAAAACATCAGAACACATTTGGGGAAAAAATACTTAGAAATGTGAAGTGATTTTCCAGGATCCCACAGAACCCTAAGAAAAATAGAATTAAAACTCCTATCTGCTAAATATATTGTTCTTTCCAAAAGGGCCAGTCTTTCTGCACCTCTACTGCTAAAATCTCACCAGGCTCAGAATAGGGCGATTGCCATAGCTTTTAGTTTTCAGGAGGAGATCAAAAGTTTTCACAACTGATTAGCATCCAGAAAGAATAGCCTCCTTTAACCTTGAGATGCAAATAGCCAAAGATTGTCACAAGATCTAAGGGCTAGAGGATTTGATGGAAGATCAAATTCCCGACATTTCCAGGGCAATTAGTTTCACAGGCAAAGTCACAGAAAGGTCCTGCCTACTCCCCAGCAGCCGTGAAGCTGTAATAAGACTGTGAGCTTTACAAACTTTGACTAATTGGGCAGCACCCACCCTGCAGAGTTCATTATGGTGATCCCCAATCACAGAACAGAGAAGGTAGGTAGAAATCATTTTACTCCACCACCTCTTTAATATTTCCCACTTCAGATCCCTATACATAAACTCCAGGTACCAGAGGTTGGGTTTGCTCTACTAATTATTCATACCAGTGGAAAAGAAAGGCCTGGAATTAAGTCAAATCTCTGCAGGTGTCTTTTAAAATTTTACTTGAAGGTAAGTCCCAGCCTCAGAAGTTTAAAATGGCTCAACATTTTTATGTAATGGTTAAGGAAACCAGGGAGGAAGTTGCTGTCAATTACAACCAGGACTTTGGAACATGAGCTAAATTGATTTTGAAAGATCTGATTGCTGGACCGCCCCAGCGGCCCGGGTAGGGCCACGGTTGACTTCTCGGGACGCGCTGGCAGCGATCGACCTCCAGCCAGGTGGCCGTTGTCATGAAGGATTTTCTGCTGGAAAATATACAGTCGCATGTCTTTGGCCATCACCTCGGCTTCCTGAAGGGCAGCATGGCAGCCTCTTCCCGGGCCGATTAATGGCTGGGGAATCATCCTTTGGGAAGCGCCTATCTGACTGACAACCCTAGATGCTCCAGGGTTTTCACCACAATGTTTCCCTTACCCTGGTACTGATGAGTCTTTATCTTATACAAGCTGGCAGCCGTGGCTTTCTCAGTGCCCAAGGACACTGGTCGCAGAGACCTGAGAGAATCTAACCAACCGAAAATGCTGCTGGAATCCTTGCTGAATGGGCCAACTCCTGCTGAACAGTTAGTTCTGCATTGGCTTCTCTGCCCTTTAGCCTTTCACTGACCTCTTATGAAAAAAAGTGGGGCTAATAACAGGAGGTACAGGCCCTGGAAAGGTTTCTCAGGGTTAAGAGCAGGGCTTTGTTCTTTGCGACTTTATTAGCTTAGTACCCTTACATGAGTTATTTTTTAACCTCTGCTTCCTCATCTAGCAAGGTGGGATAATGATACTTAGACCGCATAGAGTTATAGAGAGCAGTAAATAGACCACTGGTGCATAGGAAGGACTCAATAAATAAGAACCTGTGTGGGTCGTGGTGGTGCTGGTGGTGTGGGCAGCCCCTGCCAATAAAGGACACATAAATTTGAAGCCTTCAGGCTTACCCTATGACACCCACACGATAAATACAAAAAGAAAGAAAAAAATATCATTTAAAAAAAAAAACAACCACTAAACTCCAAGTTGTCTCATTCTGTTGTTTGTTTGCCCCTCTGTTGCATTCTAAAACTTTTCTCCATCCCCACCCAATGTCAGTGCCCATTTCCTACCCTGTTTTCACTAGAAGCCCAGACCTTGACCTTGACTTTGACCTTGACTGAGGAGACCCACCCCCATGCACCCTGGCATGCAGCATTAAAATCCCACCCAGCAGGAATGCCCCAAGAATGGCAGATCACGTAGCTACCTTCAAAGCATAATCTGCAGAATGCCATGAGGCCAGGCCCATCTGTGGATGCTCCCCCACTGGCTGGCCTCAGAGGCTTGCTTTAGTCCTTACTGGCCTAAAACGCCCAGTGCAAAACTTCCAGTTTAGGCAACATCCTTCCACCTATGGGCCATTGCAGAAAAGTTCACTTTTCACAGGGGAGGCAAAGGAAAACACTTCCCTTGGTAGGTATGCTGTATTGATCAGATCAGTACATTGAAAACAGAGCAAGTTCGAAGAGCTAAGCCACAGGATGATTAAGTTTTGATGGGATGGGAGAAAACATTTTACTGCATGAAAAGCAGGCAGCATAAAGGAATTGAAAATTTATGTCCACATAAAACCCTGCACATGAGTGTTTATAGTGACATTATTCATAATAGCCAAAAGTCAGAAGCAACTGAGATGCCCTTCCATAAGTGAATGGATAAACATACTGTGGTATATCCATACAATGGAATATTATTCAGTGATAAAAAGAAATGGGTGGGCAATAGTGGCTCAGTGGCAGAGTTCTCGCCTGCCATGCCAGAGACTCAGGTTCGATTCCCAGTGGCTTTCCATGCAAAAAAAAAGAAAGAAAGAAAAAGAAAAAGGAAATGAGTTATCATGAATACCTATGGAGTAAACTTAGATGCATATAGCTAAGTGAAAGAAGCCAGTCTGAGGAAAATACATACTGTATGATTCCAACTATATGAGATTCTGGAAAAGGCAAAACTATAGAGACAATAAAAAGATAAGTGGTTGCAAAGGTTTGGGAGACATCCTAGAGAAGAGGGGTGAAAAAGTGGAGGATGGGGTGTTTTAAGGGCAGTGAAGCAATTCTGTATGATAATGTAATGATGGACGTATGACATTATACATTTGTCAAAACCCATAGAACTGTACCCATAAGGAGTGACCCCTACTATAAAATATGGACTGTCGTTACTAATAATGTATCACTACTGGTTCATCAGTTGTAACAAATATATCACACTAACACAAGATACTAATAATAGCGGAAAATGTGTATTGGGGTAGGAGAGGTAAGAAGAGAACTCTCTGTACTTTCTGTGCAATTTTTCTATATATCTAAAACTGCTCTAAAACTGAAATTTTTATTGATAAGAAAGCAGAAAGGAAAACCGTGGTATATGCACACAGTGGGTCACTATATGGCGATGGGAATAATTGAATGAAAAATATGCATTAAAATAAGAATGAATTTCATCAACAGGATGCTCAGCAAAGAAGATTGCATGATTCCATTTATATAAAGTTCGAAAACAGGCAAAACTAATCTTTTGGGTTAGAAGCCAAATAGTAGTAATTTTTGGCAAAGGTAGTGACTAGAAGGGGGGCAGGGAGACTCTGGGTGCTTGTCCTAGCCCATTGCATCTGGGTGCTGATTTCATGGTCATGTTGACTTTGTGGAAAGCCACTGAATTATACATGATTTGTGCACATTCCTGTATGTAGGGTAAACTTCAACAAAAACACTTGAAAAAAAAAAGCTGGTGTTAAAAACAAAAAAAAGCAGCTAATTCTGGGAAAGATGAAGGCTCAGTAACCAAGAACTTACATGATGTCCTAGTTTGCCAACACTGCTCAGACAAATACTACACAATGGGTTGGCTTAACAACAGGAATTTATTGGCTCATGGTTTGGGAAGCTAGAAGACCAAAATTAAAATACCAGCAAAGCCATGCTTTCACCTAGAGCCTGTAGTTTTCTTGTATTGGCTTCCTACAGACCTTGAAGTTCCTTGGCTTACACCTCTACCTCCCATCCCACGGCAATCACTCCTTCCTTATGTGCTCGTCTAGTTTCTACTGACTTCTGGCTTCTTCCCGTGGCTTTCTCTGACTTCTGACTTTTCTGACTGCATCCAAATGTCCTCTCCTTTTAGGGCCTCCAGTGATGCGGATTAAGACCCATCCTGCTTCAATTTGGCCACATCATAACTAAAAATAACTTTTTCAAAGGTCCTATTTACAAATGGGTCCACACTCCCAGGAACCTGGATTAAGTTTAAGAACGTGGTTTTTGTGGGGTATATGATTCAATCCCATCAGAAGGTAAGATGCCCAAGGTTGTAGGACAGAAATACAGGAAGTGTCAGCTTCTCCCACTGCCCTTTATCGAAGGCAGGCCCTGCCTCCCTGAACTCAGAGGCAGCAGCTATCTGACTGAACATACATTTTCATGGCCCCACACTGCTGCAGACAGAGAGGCGTTAAAAATTTTTATCTACGTTTCCTGCTTCTGTCATGAGCTTGGGAACTTTGCAAACAAATTGCAGAAGGCAGCAAGTTTGAGGGCAGAACACCTCATTAGTTTCTTGTGCTTAAATTGCCATAAACTTTTTCATCTGCTGGTTCTTCCTGCTAACTGATAACAAGTTGAAAGCAGCGCTGTTCATATGGGGCTTTTATCACCTTATATGGGAAAAGAGCCCACGGGTAGAAAGAGCAATAATAAATGCAGAACAGAACAAAACAGGCTTCTAAAGTTCCTCAATTCATAAAGCTGTTACTTTAGGATACCTGAAGCGCTTCAAGTGTCAGATGTAATTTTTACTGACTTCTATGGATTAGAAGCCATTAACATTTGGCATCTATCTCCCTGCCCCAAATGCTAAAAAAAATAAAAAGAAAGAGGGAGAAAATGCAGGCAATATTTTAGAGTAACAAACTGTAACCAAGAAATTAGGATTTAAGGCATGGTTTTGATTACTGAATCATACTCCTTTTTGCTTTCTGATATACTGGAGTAGACAGACGGGAATACCTAAAATCCCTAAACTGTAATTCAGCTTCCCTGATGTCTGAAATGACTGTGAAAGTCCTTATCCTGTGCCTTTGTGACTGTAAGAGTTGTTGCTCCTTTTATCTGGTCATTTTCTAAGAGCAAAGGCCCTAAGGAAAATGAGGAATTTGAAGTCAGCATTAACTAGCTTGAGCCTGGGACATTTGTAAAGTGCTTGGGCTAGATTCTCCTATTGAAAGATAACTTGTCTCCTTCTTTTTTTTTTTTTTTTGTCCGGGAATCGAACCCGGGTCTCTCGCATGAAAGGCCAGCATTCTACTACTGAACCACCTGTGCACCCTTCTCCCTTCCTTTTGACTTACACCTTTATTGAAGCGGTAGTTCTGCCTCCCCTCCTTTCAATTTATGTTCTGCTGAAATGATAATAACACTTTCTCCTTTTCTACTCTGAAGTCACTATTCGAAATTACCTCATCTCCACTTGCTAAAATTCTTAAAAACCTTGAACTCCCTAAACTCGAGGAGATAGATTTTGGGCCGCTAAGGCCATCTGCTCTCCTGCGACACATCTAGTAATAAACTCTTTCTCTTTGAAACCTTGATGTCTCAGGAATTGGTTACTGAGCGCATCGGGCAGAAGAATCCACGGCTATTGTCTAGTACCAAAACCACTCCATAATCTTGAAAAATAGAGGTTTCTTTCTCATGCCCATCACAGTCCCACCTGGGAGAAAATCGCTCTGGTATCCAGGTCTTTCCAGTGGGTTCCATATATAGAGCCAGTCCGTCTGAGAGAAGGAAGAGCAGGCAGAAGGCTCTGCTGCATTTAACCAGCTCAGCCCAAGAAGTGACTGACATCACAGTAGCTTACACTGCACTGGGGAGAACTCCTCCCACAGCCTAGAGTCAATGTAAGGAGCTAGAAAAACACAGTCCGGCTCTATGCCCAGACAGAAAAGGAAATGGATCAGTGAGCACCTAATCTCTACCATGGCAAGTGACGTTAACTTTGTCATCTAGGCAGTTTCACATTTGGTTTTTCTCTTCATCAGCACAATATATAACACAGGTATGGCTGAGGTGAGCAAGACTGATTTTTGCAAAAGCCAGGGAAATCATCTTCCTCTAGGCTGGCAAGTCTTTGGCAGGTCTGCTGTCACTTTCTATTTCTATTTCTTGACCATGGCAGACCTAGTTAATTAATCATGACATTCCTCCCCAGTCACAGCCACACAATCCTCAGGATTAATGGATCAGAGCTGGCATACAAAACAAAAACCTATTTGCATCCCTTACCTTTTATAGAGGAGGAAAGTGAGCCCTGGGGAAGAAGAACCAATTCGTTCTTTACTGACAAAGTCAAATTGAGTCCCTACTGTACACCAGGCACCAATGCTAAGCTCAGATAAGATGCAGGCCTATCTTCAAGAACTTAAAAGAGAAGGAGAAGTCAGTTGAGTATGCTGGTAATTACAATACATTGTGATGAGTGCTAAGAAAGAGGTCAGGGCAGAATGCTATGGGAGAACAAGACAGTGTTCTCAATAAGGGCTAGGCGAAACCTGCCAGAGAAAGAGCCATCTAGGCTACCATAAAAAAATAAATATAATTTAGCCAAGCAAATTGTAAAGCTAGGAGAGGAGACCTCTTCCAGCTGAGGAACCTGGGCAAAGGCCTAAAGGTAAAACTGAGGATGGCATATACAGAAAAGTGCAAGAACTTTAGCCTGACTAATGTCCATCGTCAGAAAAATGGGATTAAGGGTGAGTATCAATTAGCAACTGCTATGTAATAAAGCACCCCAAAACTCAATGGCTTATTGCTCATGAGACTACGGGTTGGCTGAGTGGTGGCCAATCTCAGCTAGGTTCATTTAAATATCTGCAGGCAGCTCTGTCTTGAACATCTGGGCATGAGTTAGCTGTAAAGTAGTTTCCGATAGCCTTGGCTTGGACAATGGGCTTCTCTTCCAAATAGTTTCTCATCCTCAGGCAGGCTAGCCTGAACTTGTGCACGTGGCAGTGGCAGGGTTCCAAAAGACAGAGCAGACACATTCTAGGCCTCTTGAGGTCGAGGCTCAGAATTGACACAATGTGACTTCTACAATAAGCCAAAGCGAGTCACGGGCCAGCTCAGATTCAAGTGCTGAAGAAAAAGACTCCATTCCTTGATGGGGGTAGCTGCACAATCTTTTTGTAAAGCATATGGGATATAGGGACTGGTGGAAAACTTGAGCTATTAAAAGAAAAAAAATCTTTCACGGAGGGCTAACAGTAGCCAGAAGTAAAGCTGGAGAGACAGATCCAAATCATGAAAAGTCTTGTTTACCAACCTCAGAAGTCTGAATAGACAATGGAGAATCACGGAAGAGTGTAAATGAGAAGAGCAGAGTGAGATGTTCAGATATGAGCTCTAAAAACGTGTTGCTTTAACCAAGGAGATAGCTGGATGAAGTGGTTAGATTCAAGAGATACTACCTGTTGAGGGGGTAAAGGAGAAAGAAGCACCGAAGGTTACCGAGCTTGTTAATAGCAGAGCTGAGATAAAAAGCAAGGTCTTATGGTATGTGAATGTATCTCAGTAAAATTTGCAGTTTAACAAAAAAAGAAAAAGAAAAAAGCAAGGCCTTCTGCATCCCATTCTGAAGTTATTGCCATTACCTCTGGGCACAGTATTATAAATTCCGGGAGTTTTTCCATCCATCTCCTACCAACGGCAGTGTTTCCTGGGCAGCTTTCTGAATCCTAGGGAGTAAGAAAGTAAACTTCATTGAGATATAAAGAACAGCCTATCACAGCTAATCTTCAGAGATGGAAAAGCCTGAGAGAGGAGGAAATAATAATAGATATTAAGAACTATGCCTAGCTGGTGTGGCCTGGGAGAACCATTAACCATTCTTAAATAAACAAATCTTGATTGTTAATCACCCAGGTAGGTATGCTTCTCAGAATTGCTCAAAAAGCAGTAACAACACCTGCCATTAGGATCAACCACCCTTTTGACTTTCAATTTAAGGCTTATATTTCAGACCAGTTTGCTTTCTCTGCCCAAAGTATCTTAATCCTTTGGCACATTTCTCTGACCAGCAGTCCATGGGACTCGGTACAATTTCAACAGCTCTAGAGAATGCCTTCCCCAGAGCCCTCACCGTGAAATCACACGTATTTGAAATAACTGGTTACCTATAATTTTTTTGATCTTTGCAAATTTCATTAAATCTACGTAATTGATTTTGCAGGTGATGGTGACAAATAGAAACGATTTCTATTTGTTTATAGTGGATACTTAACACCTACACGTTGGCCATGCTCTGTGCTTTTCCACAGAGGGGCTCCAAACACTTTGTTGTTTCATTTCCTATCTTTGGAGGTAGAGAAGAGTCATCTTTCATTGCTCTTTTTTTTATCTAGGTCCAGTGTAGCAGTCGCTCTGCAAAAATGGCTGCAATAATTCTTCCTATGTCCCTGTAAGCACAACCCTTTGCAGTCTCTCCCACCAAGAGGTGGAGTGTGTTTCCCTTGAATCTGCTGTGGCCTCATCATGCACTTTAGCCAACAGAATGTGGTGTAAGTCACTTTGGGCAACTCCCAAGCCAAGGCCTGGCAGCTTCTGGCGTGGCTCTCTTGGATGCTGTCGCCATGTTAACTAGTGAGAGCTCGTCAGACACAAGTGACAGCCTGTCCAAGCTAGGCTTTGGAGAGGATCAAACAAGTACACCTAATTAATCCGCAGCATGTAGTAGGTGTTACCGTAGATATTGGTTTCTTGCCTCATTTTCTATAGCAATCGCTTTCCATCTAGGTAAGACTTGAATTAAATTAGTAATTTTTGCACTTTTTTGAGAGGGCTGCATGGTCCGGGAATCAAACCCGGGTCTCTCCAGCATGGAAGGCGAGCATTCTACCACTGAACCACCCGTGCATCCACTTTACTTTTTTTAAGAGTAGGAAAAAAAAAAAGGAGATGTCCTCAGAATAGTTTTTCTTTCTTGCCTGTTCAGAAATGTATTTGGAACATGGTGTGATGATGGCCAGTTGAAATATATCAAACATGATTACCATCTGAAGGACAGCAGCGAGGTTCCTCAAAACCCTCTGTCCCTTACTGTGAGAAAGGATTCACTTAGCAATACATTTACAAGCCATGAGCACGGAGAGAATACTTTGAGTTCTGAATACTAAGTATAATTCAAAACTCATTGAAAAGCAAAGAGGAAAATCATAGGTTTTTCAATAAAGTCATTTTTCAGGTTCTCAGAATCATTTGAAAGAGCCATTTTACTGTTTGCTTGCCAAACTGGAGTTTTTGTGCTATGATCACTAATCACATAAGTCTCTGTGGGTCATCAGGCCCTCCCAAGTGGGGGACTTGGCTGCGATAGCAGGAAAAACCAGTCACACTAGAGGAGGGTGGTGTAGCAGGTGGCAACTTGCTCCTTCCTTGGAGTCCTTGGAGGTTTACAAGTAGAAAGGAGTGTGGTAGGTGGATGGTGGCCATGGAGAGGGTGGTGTGACATTCTCTTGCCAAGACTGTATGAAGGCATCAGCAGCAGACCTGATAACAGTCCAAAATCCAGCTAGCCATTAATGCAAAAAGATGTGGTACCTGCTAAAACGTCCTGGCCACCATCTGGAACTACAATAAACCTTTCAAAAGCACCCATCCAAATAAAAATAATAGAGGGAACAAATGTTAAAATAAATTTAGTAGATTGAAATGCTAGTGATCAATGGAAGGGACTGGTGAGGGATATAGAAAAAAAATAGGGGAAACAAAGGCTAAAATATATGGGTAGATGGAAATACCAGCAGTCAATGAGAAGGGGTATGGTATGTATGAGTTTTTTTCTTTTTTCTTTTTATTTCTTTTCTGAATTGATGCAAATGTTCTAAGAAATTATCACGGTGATGAATATGCAACCATGTGATGATATTGTGAGTTATTGATTATATACCAAGAATGGAATGATCATATGGTAAGAATGTTCGTGTTTGTATGTTGTTATGTCTAAAAAAAATTTTTTTAATTAAATTAAAATAAAAGCATCCATCCAGGACTCTGATGCCTGCTCTTCCATTGTCTGACCCTGTGTCAGTATATAGGGTACTGTGGGTTATAGGGTACCAGGGACTGAGGGATAGAGGAGAAGGAAGGAAGGAAGGAGACAATAACCCACACAATCAGCTGGGTCAGTGGGGTGGAGAAGATTAGTCTATGCCAGTTTTCTTTGGCATGAGTTGGAACTTGCCAATACTTGCAATATAACTAATGAATTGAAGCCTGTATGGGAGCTATTTTGAGAATAAGTTATACCTAGGCAGGAGCAATGTCACATGTTTTTAGTTTTCTAAAACCCACCATCCAGCTCCATGCACTCTGAGGTCCAGCAGGAGCCTAATAGCTGTCATTTTTGTGACTTTCTCCCTCTCCCTTGGTTTGTATCAGAACATGGGTGCCGATGCAGCCCAGGAGGAATGGTAGTGAAGGCTTTGGTCTTGAGCCCCACAGTCACTCTCATCACCCCTGCTCCTTTTAATATGTGCACCATGGCTGAGAACCACCCCCTCCATTTGTTGGTGATGGCTACTCTGCATTCTCCTTCAGCCCTCTTCCCCCTAGGTCCCTAAGGCTACAGGGGCCAAGCCACACTTTTCAAGATCACAGCATCCACTGAAACATCTTGTATAATCACCCTCTAGCCAAGCTCCCGTGGTGTTTGACGTACTTGGTACAAGAGGCAGCTTCAGTTTTAGACACCCTACACAGAAGTCTCTAGGAAGGAACTTCAAAATAGCCTTCCTTCTCTCACCTGGATGACAAAAAAATGTTGTCAATGCCCCTGTGGAACAGAGAGATCCAAAACTCAAAAGGACAAAGGCCAGGCAGCTTGCCTGCCCTTCCTTGTATATAAGTGGCAATTTTATCTAATTCTTTGGTTGAGTCTACCACAAAAAATAAAATAATTGTTAATGACGGCCTGCCAGATAACATCCCTGGTAATTTTCCCTCATCCCACTTTCATTAAACAAAAATAAATTTTTATTGAAAGGCATAGAGATCCAAAGCCACTTATACAGTTGTTATACTTTCTTCGTCCAAACCATTGTGGTCTCTGAGACTATAAATTCTCAGGGAGGAGTCACCACATGTTCATTAATTGCACAATATAATGCACAGTTGGGCAGTAATTTTATGGTGATGCTTTCAATTATTATTATTATTACTATTATCATATATTACCATTTATTGGAATCCTGTTGTGTAGTGGGCACTATGTTATGAGCTGTACATGCAGTATTTCATTTTATCCTCACAACAACCTGTAGCAATAGGCATTACTATCCCCATTTTCCAGATGTGGAAATAGAAGCTCAGAGAAATTAAGTTGCCTAGGATCACCTGCAGCTAATACATACAAGAACTGGCTCAAGCACACATTGTCTGACTCCAAAGTCCAAGTTTGGACCTGTATGATAGGAAGTCTTTCTTCCATATACAGGATATATCCAAGCTGACAAGGGCCCCCATGATCTAGCCCCTGCCTACAACTCCATTCTTATGTACTGCCACATACCGCACTACAGCCTATCAAAGAGTTTACAACTTCCTGCATACAGTGCTATTTCATACCTCTGAGCTGGTTCATAGGAGTGCCTCTGCCAGGATCACCATGCTCCTCACCCCTTTTGCTTTTGTAATTCACTCATCTCACATGAATAAGCTAATACATGAGCTTTCCTAGGAAACCTTCCCCAGTCCGTTCCCCAGGCTGGTTCATGCCCTCACTCTGTGGTCCCCTAGCACTCCAGATATTCTTCTATCATTGCTCTTACCACATTGCATGGCATTTTCTGTTTAGTCCTATTAGACAGTGATCCCCTTCAAAAACAGATTATGTTGATACTGAACAAATGCAGGGTTCTCTGCCCAATGTGCATAACAAGCAATCCAAGACACCTGGGTTTAGAAGGGAGCAAGAGTTTAATGCTCAGTGAAATGCAGGAGATCAGAAGGCCTATCAGCCCAAAAATCTGTCCAAGGAGTTCAGGGTTTTTATGGATCCAAACAAGGGAAGTTGGGGTTGTTACCATTAAAATAGTAAGTATACATAGGACTGAGACTAGGATAGAATAACCATTGCAAAAGTATAAACAGGGCCGAGACTAGGCTACTCTACAATATAGAAAGAAAAACATCTATGTAATGATTCAGTTTCATCATTTGTTAATTCCTAACTTCTCAGTTACAATATCAAATATATGTATACATACATATATTTCATTCTCTAGCCCTTAGTACATTCTCTATCACCTATCGGATACTCAAAAAATACTGGCTAATTTGGACTGCCAACAATGTTAAGTGAGTTTCCAGGGCTTATCTAAAAATATTACCCACAGCTTTGGAATAATGGATAAAATATGAGCACCATTTAATTCAACAAATACTTATCAGAGACTCAGGAGGGGACCTTAGAGAAGGTTTAGTTCAAGATTCTAAGATTCTAGAATGGGATAGAGACGAAAGATTCTAGAATGGGGAGCAAAGAAACTGAGTACAAGTCCCCTTTAGCTACTTTCCAGCTCAGGCAAACCATTTAACCTCTATGGGGTTGACTCATCTGTGGAATGGAGTTAATGATATCTACCACAAATGGTTGGCCTAAGGATCACACAGGATAAAGTTTTTGTAAACTTTCAATGCTGAAAATATTATATAATTAATTGCTTTTGTTTTATATCTGCTTTTAACAATGCCTAGGACATAGTAATTCATTTGCCATTAAAATGAATTAATGGTTAAACTCTTCGATTTCTGGTTGAGATATCAGAGATATGCAACCTGACTAAGCTTTCTCCTACACCTTAAGCTCCTTGAGGGCAAAGTTTTTTATCCCCATATCTAACACAATGCCTGGCCCATGGTAGATACTCCAATAATGTTGGTGGAAAGAAAAAAGGGAGGGAAGGAGAAATAGCCTACATCTGGAGTGACTAAGAGACCTGGGCTGCTGATTCCCTAGTATTGGCTCTTTTCAATAGATCAGGGCATTAGATGCCAAAGGTCAGTTGTTCTCAAAGTGTGGCCCCAAACTAGCAGAATCTGCATCACTTTGGAATTTGTTAGAGACGCAAATTCTCAGGCCTAACCACAGATTGACTGAATCAGAATCTCTGGTGCTGGGCCCCTGCAATCTGCATTTCAATAAGAGCTCCAGGGATGCATGGCAAAATTTGAGAACCAGGGCAAGAAGAGAAACTGTTCATCATCTGCTTATTGGGGATTAAATGCATAGGAAAAGATTAATTTATTTATAGTTTCTTAATAATTTATTCTAGAAACCTGACGTACATTCTTTTCATTGTCATTTTCTACTAACTTGACACATTTATGATACAAGGGGGATGCATTTCTATAAAAATTTTATCAATTATGCAATACATTTTTGGTTAAAAATAACATTTACTGGACTGTTTTCTAAGTATAAAAAATACATGTTCAGGGTGAGCCATGGAGGCTCAGCAGGCAGAGTTCTTGCCTGCCATGCCAGAGACCCAGGTTCGATTCCTGGTTCCTGCCTATGCAAAAAAAAAAATTTCATCGCTAATAATTTAACTTATTTTCTAGTGTTTATTATGTATCAGGCACTATTCTAAGCACTTCTGCTATCTTGACTAAGTTATTCCTCAAAACAATCCCAAGATCAGGTACAGTTTCTATCATCCTCATTTTACAAAGATGAAACTGAGGCATATAAAGGTTAGATAACTTGCCCAAGATCATGGCTAACAAAGAGTAGAGCCAGGGTTATTTGTATCCACACAGGTCATAGTCTATATATCACTCATACTTAAGAGATAATCACTATTAATATTCACAGAGAATTTAGCATTTTCCTTCAGGTTGGTAAATAGATGTACACATTTTAAAAGTAAAATTGGGTCATATGCTGCTGTTAACCAATTCTTTCATTTAATAATATATTTTAAGCACATTCCAATGTCATCACAATTCTAAAATAATTGCAGCGACCTTACTGAATTCTATGCTCATTTATTTAATCAAGTTTCTGTTGTTGGACAATCAGATCATGTCCAGTATTTTGTATAATAAATAACACCGTAATGAACATCTCTGGGCTTAAACATGGTAAGTGTGCACTTCATTTTTGAAAGTCTGCATCGTTCTTTAATACAGGTCCACATAAATAATGAAAAATAACTCTCTCCAAACAGTAATACAGTCCATAAACTTTCTCACTTTAATACCATATGACAGCAAAATCAAATGTATACCCCACTAGTCAGCAGCAGGCTATCCGACACAGCTCAATTAAGAATATGTTGAATAGATTTGGATTTTCTATTTGGTGAGGGTATGTTCATTGGTTATCTTTCTCTTGTGAACAATGAAATTATCTAAAATTGAGAGTGTTGATGGACTGTTGATTTTGGATTTTATACACAAGACCCAGTAGATGGAGGTGGCTGAAAGATGCACTGACTGAGAAGTAAATTGGTGAACAATGGCATATACATATGATTGAACATGGTGCTGCTACAAAAAGGACCGAAGTTGTGAGGCATGCAACGATGTGAAGGAACCTATGGAATATTTGGTGAGGCAAAATAAACCAGAAATAAAAGAGCAAATATTGTGTGATCTCATTTAGAAAATACTTTTATGAAAACTGGGATCTAGATTGTAAGCTCTTATAGCAGTCACATATAGTCCAGAGAGGTAATTGTTATTTCTGGATTTTGAGAGGCAGTTTCATATATGTTTTAGTTTGCAAGCTGATGAAATGCAATATACCAGAAATGGAATGGCTTTTATAAAGGACAATTTAATAAGTTACAAGTTTACAGTTCTAAGCCTGTGGAAATGTCCAAACTAAGGCATCCAGTTAAAGATACCTTAACTCTAGAAAGGCCAATGGGTCTGCAACACCTCTGTCAGCTGGGAGGCACACTTGCCCCTTGTTCTTGTGCTCCGTTGCTTTCAGCCTCTGTTCCTATGGAGGTTTCTCACTTTACCTCTCCAGGGCTGGCTTTCCTCTCGTGGCTTCCCTTGGCTCTCTCCAGGTTCTGGATTGCTTAACATCTCATGGCACGTCTGCTGGGCTCCAAGCATCTCCAAACATCCGTATCTCTGTTCTCCACATGTCCACATCTGTGTCAGCTCTGCTATGAAGTTTCTGTTGGCTGGGAGGTTTCTGTCATTTCTGTACTCTGTGTCTGCTCTGAGCTCTCTCTAAAATGTTTTCTTCTTTTAAGGGAATCCAGTAAGCTAATCAAGATCCACCTGGAATGGTGGAGTCATATCTCCAGCTAATCAAAGTTAATACCCACAATTGGGTGTGTCACATCTTCCTGGAGAAAATCTAATCAAAAGATTCCAACCTACAGTCCTGAATAGGGATTAGAAGAAACAGTTGCAGTTGCAGGCGGTGCAGTGGTGGCATAGTGACAGAATTCTCACCTGCCATGCTGGGGACCGGGGTTCAGTTCCTGGTGCCTGACCATGTATTAAAAAAAAAAAGTGTCTTAAAAAAAGAAACAGTTGCTACCACAATATTGGATTAGGACTAAAACCTGCTTGTCTGGGATACATAATAGATTCAAACCAGCACAATATATCTATAACCTGTTATTTAGAGATGTGAATGAAGCTGATCAAGTTGGAATTAGGATAATTCAGAATACAAGGGTACAGAGACATTGTCTGTATTTTAGAATTTCATATACCTTTTGAGACCAAAGGAAGAAAGGTTTCTTTTTTCCAGAGCCTAAATTTTCTGTAGCACATAATCTAACTCAACCTGTGTGGATAGATCTTTTAGACAATCCAAACACAGGGAGCCCAGAATAAGAATGAGGGCCTTTAATCTTGTATAGCTTAATGTAATGCCTGGACACGTCCCAGAGTATATTAAGCAGATAGTCAAAAAGAATTGGCAAAGTCCCTTGATGGGCGGGAGAAAAAATATGGAATTATTAAACTTTACCACTGGAGAAACCCTGAATTGCGTCAAACATTAGGGATACCCAAATCAGTAGGCCAAACCCTTGATCTTGAGGCTTGCTCTTTTGAAGCTTATGTATGTAGCAGAGGCACTTAGCTTACCTTTAGGTACGCCTTAAGAGTTACTTCTGGAGGACCTCTTTGGTTGCTCAGATGTTGTCTTTCTCTCTAGCCCAATTCTGCAAGTGAAACCATTGTCCTCCCTACTATGACATCCAGGGATGAAAGTCTCCCTGGCAGAACAGGAGATAACTCCCAGGGACGAGCCTGGCCCTGGCACCATGGGATATGATCAACAATGCCATCCTGACCAGAAAGGGGAAGCATAACAAATAAGGTATCAGTGGCTAAGAGAGTTCAAATAGAGTCAAGAGGCTACTCTGGAGGTCACTCTTACACAAGCTTCTCTTAGACATTGTTACCTATTATAACTTGCCAAACTTCATCCAAAACCATTCTTGCCAATCCTAAAAATACCTAGGGCATTATGTAAGATTCTACAAAGGTTCCATGTACTAGGGTAACTTTCCAGAAACCTACAACCTCCAGATGGATCCCTGGACCAGATAAGTCCTGAAATGCAGAGGGGCCAGCCTCTCTAGAACATCAACTAGTTCCATCCCCTTATCCCATATTGTCAACATCCCTTTCCAACATGAGAAAGTTAGAATGGGCATAGCTCAAATACCCCGAAAGAATGGGATAGAAAGATCAAAAGTAATATGGAGTTATACAGAGAAGGTAGGGCTTAACAAATGAGTATGACTACTTAATCATTAAATTGATATTTCTTTTAGTCTCAAGTACCTTAGAGCAGTTAGAAGTCAAAACCTAAAATTGTGGAATTGTAACCCATACCAAACTTTGAAATTTGTTCTACAACTAATGTTGTGATGTGCTTTGAAACGTATTGTCTTTTTGAATATATATTATCACAAAAAAAGAAAAAAGAGAGACGGAGGAGTATATAAGAGGAGATAGGATTTAACAAATGAGTATGATCACTGAATCATTATATTGCTATTTCTTTTGGTCTCTGGTATCTTGGAGCAGCTAGAAGAAAAAAAGAAAAATCATTGAACTGCAACACATATCAAACTTTAAAATCTGTTCTATAACTACTTGCTAATATGTACTTGGAAATTTATTGCTGTTTTGTATATATATTTCACATAATAAAAAAATAGTTAAAAAAAGAATATGTTGAATGACAATTTTATCAGCTTTATATTAAAGGAAACCATCAGCATTCTATCTTCAGAGATTCAGAGATACGGCAACAAAAGAACCGGGCACCAATAAAGAGTCAACTTATTTATGAAGAAAAATAAAAGCTCTTCTTGAATATAGATTCAGCACCATGGGGCTAGACAATCCAAGAATATGGCAAATACTTTGTGAATGAATGAATAATGATCTTCAGAAACCAGGTAAAAATGTGAAGGAAACTAGAAAAAGGGAGAATATAGGTCTTCTTTCCAGTCTTCTCTGAAAAAGGCTATTCATTTCATCATGGCAAATCACCTGAATATGATTCCCATGACAACTGGAGAGAGAAATTTAAAGTGCAGAGTGATTCATTTATACCCCACCACATTCCAGGTGCAGTCTCTAGGGCCTTAGCTTGTTTGTTTTTTTTTTTTTTTTTTTTTTTTTTTTATGAACGAAAAAAAAAAAAAGAAATTAACACAACATTTAGAAATCATACCATTCTATATATGCACTCGGTACTTCTTAACATCATCACATAGATGCATGATCATCGTTTCTTAGTACATTTGCATCGGTTTAGAGGAACTAGCAACACAACAGAAAAAGATATAGAATGTTAATATAGAGAAAAGAAATAAAAGTAGTAATAATAGTAAAAAAAAAACAAAAAAAACCCTATAGCTCAGATGCAGCTTCATTCAGTGTTTTAACATGATTACTTTACAATTAGGTATTATTGTGCTGTTCATTTTTGAGTTTTTGTATCTAGTCCTGTTGCACAGTCTGTATCCCTTCGGCTTCAATTACCCATTATCTTACCCTGTTTCTAACTCCTGCTGGACTCTGTTACCAATGACATATTTCAAGTTTATTCTCGAATGTCCGTTCACATCAGTGGGACCATACAGTATTTGTCCTTTAGTTTTTGGCTGGACTCACTCAGCATAATATTCTCTAGGTCCATCCATGTTATTACATGCTTCATAAGTTTATCTTGTCTTAAAGCTGTGTAATATTCCATCGTATGTATATACCACAGTTTGTTTAGCCATTCTTCTGTTGATGGACATTTTGGCTGTTTCCATCTCTTTGCAATTGTAAATAATGCTGCTATAAACATTGGTGTGCAAATGTCCGTTTGTGTCTTTGCCCTTAAGTCCTTTGAGTAGATACCTAGCAATGGTATTGCTGGGTCGTATGGCAATTCTATATTCAGCTTTTTGAGGAACCGCCAAACTGCCTTCCACAGTGGTTGCACCATTTGACATTCCCACCAACAGTGGATAAGTGTGCCTCTTTCTCCGCATCCTCTCCAGCACTTGTCATTTTCTGTTTTGTTGATAATGGCCATTCTGGTGGGTGTGAGATGATATCTCATTGTGGTTTTGATTTGCATTTCTCTAATGGCCAGGGACATTGAGCATCTCTACATGTGCCTCTTGGCCATCCGTATTTCCTCTTCTGGTAGGTGTCTATTCAAGTCTTTTTCCCATTTTGTAATTGGGTTGGCTGTCTTTTTGTTGTTGAGTTGAACAATCTCTTTATAAATTCTGGATACTAGACCTTTATCTGATATGTCATTTCCAAATATTATCTCCCATTGTGTAGGCTGTCTTTCTACTTTCTTGATGAAGTTCTTTGATGCACAAAAGTGTTTAATTTTGAGGAGCTCCCATTTATTTATTTCTTTCTTCAGTGCTCTTGCTTTAGGTTTAAGAAGGTCCATAAAACCGCCTCCAGTTGTAAGTTTCGTAAGATATCTCCCTACATTTTCCTCTAACTGTTTTATGGTCTTAGACCTAATGTTTAGATCTTTGATCCATTTTGAGTTAACTTTTGTATAAGGTGTGAGATACAGGTCTTCTTTCATTCTTTTACATATTGATATCCAGTTCTCTAGGCACCATTTATTGAAGAGACTGTTCTGTCCCAGGTGAGTTGGCCACTGCCTTATCAAAGATCAAATGTCCATAGATGAGAGGGTCTATATCTGAGCACTCTATTCGATTCCATTGGTCGATATATCTATCTTTATGCCAATACCATGCTGTTTTGACCACTGTGGCTTCATAATATGCTTTAAAGTCCGGCATAGCGAGACCTCCAGCTTCGTTTTTTTTCCTCAAGATGTTTTTAGCAATTCGGGGCAACCTGCCCTTCCAGATAAATTTGCTTACTGGTTTTTCTAATTCTGAAAAATAAGTTGTTGGGATTTTGATTGGTATTGCATTGAATCTGTAGATCAGTTTAGGTAGGATTGACATCTTAATTATATTTAGTCTTCCAATCCATGAACATGGTATGCCCTTCCATCTATTTAGGTCTTCTGTGATTTCTTTTAGCAGGTTTTTGTAGTTTTCTTTATATAGGTTTTTTGTCTCTTTAGTTAAATTTATTCCTAGGTATTTTATTCTTTTAGTTGCGATTGTAAATGGGATTCGTTTCTTGATTTCCCCCTCAGCTTGTTCATTACTAGTGTATAGAAAAGCTACAGATTTTTGAATGTTGATCTTGTAGCCTGCTACTTTGCTATACTCATTTATTAGCTCTAGTAATTTTGTTGTGGATTTTTCTGGGTTTTCTACGTATAGTATCATATCGTCTGCAAACAGTGATAGTTTTACTTCTTCCTTTCCAATTTTGATGCCTTGTATTTCTTTTTCTTGTCTAATTGCTTTGGCTAGAACTTCCAACACAATGTTGAATAATAGTGGTGATAGTGGACATCCTTGTCTTGTTCCTGATCTTAGGGGGAAAGTTTTCAATTTTTCCCCATTGAGGATGATATTAGCTGTGGGTTTTTCATATATTCCCTCTATCATTTTAAGGAAGTTCCCTTGTATTCCTATCTTTTGAAGTGTTTTCAACAGGAAAGGGTGTTGAATTTTGTCAAATGCCTTCTCTGCATCAATTGAGATGATCATGTGATTTTTCTGCTTTGATTTATTGATGTGGTGCACTACATTAATTGATTTTCTTATGTTGAACCATCCTTGCATACCTGGGATGAATCCTACTTGGTCATGATGTATAATTCTTTTAATGTGTTGTTGGATACGATTTGCACTTGTTTGGTTTGAGCTGATCCTGGAGACATCTGGAACTAGAGGGAAACCAACATATCTTCAGCCAAGCTCTAGGGCCCCATAATGTCTGCTGCAAGCATAAAATGGCCACTGTTTTTACACTTATTACAGTGGGAAGAGGAAGTGTGACTCTGCAAACCCTGACTTAACCAGAGGGTCAGTGCTGGGAAAATGCTTGGGGAAGACACAAGCTGGTCCTGTCGAAAGTTTCAGGCAACTCTTTCTCTGCGTGCCCTGGAGTGTGGGTGGGAGGAGGTGTGGATATAGCAAATGAAACAGCCAACAACTCCCAAAGTCAACATGACATTACAGTACAGAACTGGGGCCTTTTATTCTGAGTAGATGTGACCTATGAAAACAGAAAAGAAAAACAATGTTAAAATAGACACATATAGTTCAGGAAGCTAGCAGGGTCTTTCAGGACCAATAGCAAGGAGACCTCTTTTCCCATAATTTTCTCATTCACTCTCTTGCCTAAGGAAGATTTCCTATTGCAGAGAAAAAGGTTCTACTCCTTTTGGAGCACATAAATAAACATTAAGACCTGCCAAATGTTGATATAAATGTTTGAGATTCCTCAGGTGCTGAAGCTGGAAGAACTTTCAGGTTCAACTAATCTCATTCTAGTATTTCTCAGATAAGAGAATGAAAGCCCAAAGAGATGAAGTGATTTCTCCAGAGTCACTGAACAAGTTAGTGGAAAGCCAGGATGAGGGCCACTGTCTTGATTCCCACTCATCACATGGCCACTCCTCAAGTTGTTCTTGTCTTACTGAATGTCACCGCTGTCCATCCACTGCCCCCATACCTGTGACCTCATCTGTAATGATATTACACCCCTCAGACCATCAACCAACAAACATTATTTTACCCAAGTGCTGCCTAATTTCTTTTCATTCCTCTATTCAACACTTATTTACTGAGTGCTTTCTATCACTTAATTCTAAACGCAGGTGTGAAAGTAATTAGTAAGATGAGCCTTTGCCTTCTTAGAGAGGAGAGTGGGAGGAGGCAGACAAGTAGTAAACATAAAAAAAAGACAATAAATGCTATTATGATGCTATAACAGAAGAATATGGCAAAGAGTTTCTGGGATGGATGAGGCCACTCAGCAAAGGTAGCCAGGGAAGGCCTCTTTGAGGAGGATGTTTGTGGTAAAACCTGAAATGTGCAGGAGTTGGTCAATCAAAGATTGAAAAGCCTTTCAAGCAGGGAAGAAAACCGGTGCAAAGTCCCTGTGGCAGGAGAGGCTGTTCCAGGTAAGATGGCATAAACACATTCCATCCTGTCTCTCTCACTGAATGTAGCTGTCAAACCTGAACAGAAAGCATGGAGCAGCTATTTGATAACTCAATTTAAATGGTAGAAGGCTGATTGGAGAAGATCAGAATTTGAAATACCACTGAATCTATTGTGCAATTCCCATTTTTTCATTCTGTACTTCCTACGTGCGTTCAAAGGCAATCACAGTTGGGTACAGGGTAGAGAGAGAGAGAGAGAGAGAGAGGAGATCAAGCTCCAGGAGAAGCCCTCTAGTTCTGGCTCCAAGAAAGGAAAGGGGGACTCCTAATGCTAAGGTAGAATGGGAAAAATCCTTCGGGGTTTTCCTTTCCTCTGTGCTCTCACACGCCAGCCCCAGACTATTCCACAGTGACAGCATTAGAAACAATAGCGGCAGCAGCAGCAGCAGCAGCAGAGCCACAGGTGCCTCAAAAAGGAAGCCAAATACCCATTTATTCTTCTTCTCTGCCTGTCCTCCTGATGCAGGAGGAATTGCAGGAAGTACAAAGCAGAGTGGGGTAACTAAAGGCCTGAAGACTTAACCTAGGAAAGTGCAGGAAGATCACGGAAAGGGAAGAGCCAGGAAAGCCACCTCATAAAGTTGATTATGGTGTGCCATAGTTTGTTCATCATTTATATATAAAGGCCTAATAATAGAGAAAAAGTTCAACCCTACAGAAAAATGGGCAAGAGATATGAACACAGTTCATTAAAAAGAAATGCAAACGATCTTAAACATATGAAAAGATAGATGGTCAATCTTGCTCATAATAAGAGAAATGAGAATTAAAACTAGGCTGAGATACCATTTCCCAGCCTTTAGATTGGCAAAAAAAACCCCAAAAGATTGACAACATATTTTGTGTTGAGACTCTGGGGAAACAAATCCTCTCATTTACTAATGGTGGGAAGGCAAAATGGTAAAACCCCTATAGAGGAGAATTGGCAATATCTAGAAAACTTTCATTTGCACTTTTTCTTTGGCACAGAAATCCCACTTCCAAGTATCTATCCCAAAGACACTCTTGCAAAAATATGTAAAGTTGTGTGCCAAAGGTATAAATTGGCATTATTTGGAATAGTAACAGACCAGAAACAACCTAATGTTCATCAGTAGGGGTCTGGCTGAATATATAATAGGGCATGCACACAATGGAGTTCTTAAAATATAAAAATGTTATCACGTGATTTACAAGGCATAACAATGAGTGAGAAAACAAGAGAAGCAGAGAAAAGTTATATTAGCAAGTTACTGTTTAAATACATTTATGCCTATATGCACATTATATGTATGTGTTTTTTGGCATGGGCAAGCACCGGGAATCAAACCCAAGGTCTTCGACATGGCAAGCCAGAAGTCTGCCTGCTGAGTCACCATGGCCCACCCTACAGTGTTTATATACATATATCTATTTAAAACAAAATGTTGCGTATTGGGGAAGGAGGGAACAGGCTAGAGGGTATAAATCAAGAAACTACACTTCTGAATATAATTTGTGTTATAGATTTGAGTTTGGCCATATAGTTGTTTAAATAATTAACAAAAATAAAAATAAAAGCACTTCATAAGAACCAAGAGGAAAACAAAATAAAACAAAAAATACAGAAGTATATTGAAAGGAAATTAAAGAACACCTAGGGCAATAAATATGATTCTACAAAGGTTCCATGCACTAGGGTAACTTTCCAGAAACCTACACCCCCAGATGAGTGTCTGGACCAGATAAGTCCCGAAATGCAGAGAAGCCAGCCTCTCCAGAACAACAGCTCGTTCCATCTCCCTACCCCATAGTACTGACAGCCCCTTCCAACGTGAGAAAGTTAGAATGGGCGTAGCCCAAATACCCCTAAAGAGTGGGATAGAAAGATCAAAGGTGATGGTGGAGTTATACAGAGAAGGTAGGGTTTAGTAAATGAGTATGACTGCTGAATCATTAGATTGACGTTTCTTTTAGTCTCCAGTATTTTAGAGCAGCTAGAAGTAAAAACCTAAAATTGTGGAATTGTAACTCATATCAAACTCTGAAATCTGTTCTAAACTAATTGTTGTGCTGTGCTTTGAAATTCGTTTTGTGTGTATGTTATTTTTCACACACACAAAAAAGTTGATTGTGATAATAAAAAAATATTTATTCCTTCTAGCCGCCAATGTTCTGAAGCAGCTAGAAGAAAAAATCTGAGATGTATGATATGGTAGGAGTTAGGAGCTGTCCTGTAACTACTTGTTGAAGAGTGCTTTGAAAACTGTTGTCTTTTTTCTTTCTTTGCTTTGTATATATGTTATATAATACAATAAAAAAAAGTTTTAAAAAAGTATATTGAAAGGAATTATTTCACGTGACTTTAAAATATTGTAATTTGACTATATATCTCTTCTGGAATATACTCTAAGGACAAAAGAACTGCAAATATAATCTTAAACAATTTTTAATAATCATAATTTTCAGTATAATCTAGGCATTATTATGTTGAAACTATTATACTCATCATAGGATTAAGCAAACAAGTAATTGTTAATGTTGTTAGGAACCAAGATTATCAGAATATGAGAAAAGAGATGCAAACACAAAAATCAAAGATAAGTGATGCCCTCTAATAATAAATTTCGAATCACTGTAAACTCAGAATGTGTTTCCTCCTTAAAATAAAAGAAGCATTTCCAAGCACTTCACACTGAAAAACCCTAGAAAAATAAAATAAAATATAGCAATGAGCACTGCTAATACCCAGACCTTGACCTCTAAATACATTTCGTTGAAGAAATGCCGACTCTAAGCTGGGGCAGGAAATGTAGATGAACCTGATACATCTTGTTACAATAAAAAGCAAGGAAGCAAATAAAGAAGACTGGGGTTATGTCAAAAGGACTCAGGAGCGATGGTGAATAGGTTCCCATTGGCCAAAGTTGGGATAATTCGAACATCAAAAACAATCATAACTATAATTGATCAAAACAGGTCAAATACATTAAACTCCCTGAGTTGGTTTAAAAAAAAAACACAACTGTAGGCAAGTGCAAGTGTAGCTCAATGTTCCAATTTTTCGCCTGTCATGCCAGAGACCCGGGTTCGATTCCCCGAGCCTGCACATGCCAAAAACACAAAACAAAACAAAACCAGCTGCAGACGTTTGAAAAGTCCTGGGGAACCAACTCATTATTTTGAATACTGTTAAATAAAGAGGGAGGATCTTTAGAGTATCGAAATAGCTGATGAGGGAAAATTTCTTATCATAAAAGAATTTCGGTTAAAGAAATGAAGACGGAATAACGGAATTAAAAAGCATGACCATTTTGCAAACCCCATATGAAATAATGGTTCTAGCAATAATCATCAATGGTTGCTCATGTTACCCTAGAAAGAGAACAAACCAGCCCTGTGTGACTCATGATGGACACCAACACCCATAGAGTATCTTGCTGGAGAATCAGACCAAGCCTTCAGATCGAAATACCAGCTTAAAGGGAATAGAGGGAGAATTGTGTGAAACAACACAACCAGAGGACAGTCAGCAAAATCCAGAATTTGGGAAACTTCCAGACAATTGACCAGTTCTGCTACAAACAAATTGCATGGTCAAAGGAAAGAGAGAGGGAGAAATTGTAGAATCTCTTAAAAGACACTTAGACATAGGAGCCAAAATGTCTCATGTGGACCTTGTTTGAATCCCAAGTAAAACAACAAAAAAGTTTTTTTAAGACACATTTATGTTGGGGGTGAGAGTGGTGAAAGTGATACAACATTGTGAATGTAATCAACACCACTGAATTGTATGACTGCAAGTGGATAGAATAAGAAATTTTAGGTTTTATATATATATATGTTTCCAGAATACATTTTTTTTTAATTTTTTAAATTTTATTATATGGGCAGACACCAGGAATCAAACCTAGGTCTCCGGCATGGCAGGTGAGAACTCTGCCACTGAGCTACCCTGGCCCACCCCAGAATAAAATTTTTAAACAAACAAACTATAGAACACTACAACCCTAATATAAACCATGGACTATAGTTAAAAGCATAATTATAATAATATAGTTTCATCAGTTGTAACCAATGCACCACAATAATGCAAAATGTTAATAATAGGGAAAACTGTCAGGCAATGTATGTGAACTCTGTTCTATATACATGTTTTCTTTTTTTTACAAACCTACAGCTGTTTCAAAATTTTTAAAAATGTATGAGACAATTGGGAAATGTGAACATTGATTCTGAATTTTTTTGTGACGTTAAAAAACTATTCTTATTTTTAGGTGCAATAATGATATTGTGGTTATGTTTTTAAAAGCAGTCCTTCTCTAGGAGATTCATGTTGAAGTATTTATAGATGAATGATATGACGTCAGGCATTTCCTTCAAAATAATCCACCAGGAAAGGAGGGAGAGCAAGTAGAGATGAAACAAGAGTGATAATGAGTTAATGATTATATCTGAGTGATGAGCACATTGGGATTTATTATACTATTCTCTCTACTTTTATATATCCTTGAAGTCTTCCATACTAAGAATATTTTAAATAAATAAAGAGAGTGGTCATGCCATGTGTTGCATTGCGTTAGAACAGAGATGATTAGTGTACTAAAAGACACATTTGGAAATGCATGGCAAACAAATGTGGATACCCTTTGCAGATTACCATTCAGATTCCAGGACAGGTGCTAAGCAACATTATCCATCTATATTTATAGTCACAAATCTCTACAGTGTTTCATCTTTACAAACATACCTAGACTAGGGGAGAAGTGGGATCGTCCACTTCTTTGAACCAAGATTTGAATCTTTGAAGTAAGATTCAAAGATGACTCTTAGGGATTGAATCACATGCTCCACAAAAGTAGTGTTCAAATCTTAATCCACAGTCTTGTTAGTGTGAACCCGTTTGTAAATAGGACCTTTTTAGGATGTTATTATTAGTTCAGATATGGCCAAATTGAATCAGGGTGGGTCTTAATCCATACGACTGATACACAGGAAATTCAGACAGTGTGAGTCAGAAGGAGCCAGAAGTTAGAAGAAGCAAGAGAGGAGGGGGAAATGGCATGTGACAGAGGGCTGCCATCCCCAGAACATTATCCACCCTGGGTAAAATCATGGCATTGCTGATTTCTCGATTTTGAACTTCAAGCCTTTAAAACCTTGAGACAGTAAATGCTCGTTGTTTAAGCTAATCTGTTGTGTGGTATTTGCCATAGCAGCTCTGACAAACCAAGACAATGTCTACCCAACAAACTGGTAAGCACCTGAGTCAGACAAGTACCCAGGACTTTGACCTATAACGTTTGTGCCTTTCCATTATCCCATTCTGCCTCTGGGGCCCAAAAGGAAATGAAATAAGGTAACCTCAAGTCAAGAGTTTGGCCTCAATCTGGAAGTAATCTTTTTGGTTTTCTATTTTACTTGTTTGCTTTTTTTTTTTTTTTAAGGAAACTTGTTTTAAGTGCTTACCTTGTTTCATTAGTCTTCTTTTAGTGTTCTTTATTTAAAAAAAAAAAAATTAAAAATGGTCCTTATCCAACAGAGGTGCTTTTCTTCTGTAGGTTCACTCTCTTTTTTAAAAAAAATGGATGCATACATATTTAAAATTTTTTATTGTGGTAAAATATATGTAACAAAATTTGCCATTTTAACCATTTTTAAGAGTACTATCCAGTGGCATTAATTATATTCACAATGTTGAACAACCATCACTGCTGTTTCCAAAACAATCACACTGTACCCATTAAGTAATAACCCTCCACGCTTCCTCTCCCCAGCCCCTGGTAATCTCTAATCTACTCTCTATCTCTATGTATTTGTCTATTTAGATATTTCATAAAAGCAGAATCATACAATACTTGTCTTTTTCTATGCGGTTTCTTTTTTTTTTTTTTTTCATGGGCAGGCACTGGGAATTGAACCAGGGTCTCCGGCATGGCAGGCGAGAACTCTGCCATTGAGCCATGGTGGTCCACCCTATGCAGTTTCATTTTAACTGTAATAAATTCCAGTCCTTATCTTAATCCCCATAAAGACCTATGTTGAGTTACATATATTTGGAGAATATATTATGATTTCGTTTTTTAATTTTCACTGTGCTTTCTCTTTTTTCCCCTCTGTTATTTGTTTATTTTTTATCCTTTTTTTCTTTTTTTTAACATGGGCAGGCACTGGGAATCGAAATCGGGTCTCCAGCATGGAAGGCGAGAATTCTGCCACTGAGCCACCATTGCACTACCCTTTATCTATTTTCTTACTCATGTGTCCATACCATAGATGAAAGGAGCATCAGACACAAGGTGTCCAAAACCACACAGTCACACTGTGAAAGCTGTATCATTACACAATCTTCTTCAAGAAACAAGGTTACTGGAACACAGCTCCACAGTTTCAGGTACTTCCCTCTAGCCCTTCCAATATATCATAAACTAAAAAGGGGATATCTATATAATGCATAAGAATAACCTCCAGGATAACCTCTTGACTCTGTTTGAAATCTCTCAGCCACTGAGACTTTATTTTGTCTCATTTCTCTCTTCCCCCTTTTGTCGAGAAAGTTTTCTCAATCCCTAGATGCTGGGTCCCATCTCATTCTAGGATTTCTGTCCCACATAGCCAGGGAGATTTACACCTCTGGGAGTCATGGCCAATGTAGGTGGGTGGGGGGAGGGCAGTGAGTTCACCTGCTGAGTTGGCTTAGAGAGAAAGGCCACATCTGGGCAACAAAAGAGGTTCTCTGGGGGGTGACTCTAGGCCTAATTTTAAGTAGGCTTAGCCTATCCTTTGCAGGAATAAGTTTCAGAGGGGTGAACCCCAAGATCAAGGGCTCAACCAATTGATTTGGTTGTCCCCACTGCTTGCAAGAATATCAGAAATTCTCCAAATGGGGAAGCTGAATATTTTCCCCTATCTCCCCATTCCCCCAAGGGGACTTTGCAAATACTTCTTTATTCACTCTCCAGATCTCACTGTGCTCTCTTTAATAAGGCAGAGGAGTAGCCTCCATTTTAGGAAGATTTCCACCAAAATAGATTAAATTGACATTTCAGTCCATAAAGGCCTGCAGTATCCTACCACCAGGTGTTACTCAAGCTACCTGTGTCAGTTTTCCTTCCCCCTTTGCCCCACCTCCACCCCTCCACCTCAGATGTGCACCTCCTTCATGAATATTAGGAAAAAGTCAGGGTAGGGTGGGCATCTGGATGGTTCTTCCAGAATCATCCTCTTGACACTGCTCCTTCAAGCTGCTTGTTCTCTGGCCATTCCTCCTTCTGCAAAGGTTGTGGGAGGAGGTCTGGGGACAGAGGCCCCTGCAGGAAACCTCTTTTGAATATGCCTCAGGCCAAAGGGATTGGGGGTAGAGAGATGCAAGTGGGCCTTTTGGTTTGACATCATATTCACGGATGGACTAAAATCTGCCTTTCAAGTTATTTCCAAGTGAGGTTATATATAAAAATAAAAAGATAGACTGATGGAACTAGAAGATGTTAAGGTCCATATTTCAGCTTCAGGCCTGCATGCCATTCCTGGGCTGCAAAGTCTGTAGTACCCGGTTTGTATACTGTGTAATTGCCCCATGGAGAGCACAGTTCTATCGCTTGTATTTGTGTATGTGTGTTGTAAAATATTCATTTACTAATGTAAATATTTCAAACATCCCACAATATTTTGCAACTTTTTTTGTAATTTCCTTATTTTTTAGTATGTTGTCAGCCTCAAAAAAACTGGAAGTAACGGTGGCCTCTCTCAATGTCTGAGAGGCCTTGATAAGAGCAAGAGGAAGAGCGAATGATGTGATAATAACAGTAACAGCAAGATTGATATATCCTGAGCACTGTTACGTGCCCGGCACTGGCACATGTCCAAACTTAACTCACATTAATTGGCATATTTAACCTGAACTAATTCCTTCAATTCTCTCTACAACCCTATGAGTAGGTATTATCTCTAATTTACAAGTAAAGAAACTGAAGCACGGCTGGTAAGTAGCTGTGTATCAACCTTTTCTGAAGTGTTGGAAGAAACAAAAGAGAATTACAGCGCATGTAGGAAATAACTTAAAACTATATTCTAAGTATAACTTTTTCTGATTAAAAGGGGAAAGCACCTACGATGCCAATCCTTCATAAAAGGGGTTCACTTCCTAGAAACCCTCAGATCCCACTTTGTTTCCTAATCCTCATATTCTCATCCTATGAGAGTGCCCCCCTCCTTTGGAAAGTTCCTCACAAGGGCTATTCTTGCCCCAGGGCCACCCCTTGTTAACACTCCTTTTAACAGGTGGTTTGTGTTCCCAGAGGTGAAAAATCTCAAAGTCTGTGTTACTCAATCTTGAATAACACTCCAAAAATTGACAAGGGATGGGGGTGGTTATAGGTATTCCAAGGGCCCCTTCCTTGTCTTTCTGACATGGCAAAAGACAGAGATCATTATTCTATTACCGCCTGTCAATAACTGTTGAACCACTAATTATTAGTTGTCAGAGCCAGCTGAGTCTAAACCAACCCATAAGGATGTCCAGAAACATCCTTAAATACCCCATCATTTGCAAATGTATCTCTGACAATGGAGCTAGTCCTTTGAAATGTTACCATTAGTTCATTTGGTTCATTAGCCTGCTCAGATTGGGTTCCCTTGGGCAATTCATCTTCTTTCCCATAAATGCCTGGTATGGCTGAAGGTATTGAAGGCTTAGTGTCTTACAATGCAACCAAAATGTAAACAAGGTCATCTGGGCTTTTTACTTTTTTTAATGTTTTTTTGTGTGTGTGTGCATGTGAAATATAACATATGCCAAAAAATTAAAAAAAGCAATATTTTCAAAGTACATTTTAACAAGTAGTTAGAAAACAAATTTTAAAATTTGGTATGGGTTACTGTGATGGTTTGAAAGGATAATGCACCCTAGAAAAGCCATGTTTTAATCCTGATCCATCTTGTGGAGGCAGTTGTTTCTTTTCATCCTATTCAGTACTGTAGGTTGGAAACTTGATTAGATAACATCCACAGAGATGTGACAGAACCCAATCGTGGGTATTGACCTTTGATTAGAGGGAGATGCAACTCCACCCATTCCAGGTGGGTCTTGATTAGTTTATTGGAATCCTTTAAAAGAGGAAACATTTTGGAAAAAGCTTCAAAGCCAAAGAACCACAAGAGCCCATGCAGCCAGCCACCTTTGGAAAGCAAGTAGGAAAACGCCCCCAGGTGAGCTTCCCGAAACAAAAAGCCTGGAGAGAAAGCTAGCGCTATGATTGTCATGTGCCTTTCCAGTTGAGGGAGAAATCCTGAACTTCATCGGTCTTTCTTGAGTGAAGGTAACCTCTTGTTGGTGCCTTAATTTGGACATTTTTTGTAGACTTGTTTTAATTGGGATGTTTTCATGGCCTTAGAACTGTAAACTTGCAACTTAATAAATTCTTCCTTTTAAAAGCTGTTCTGTTGCTGGTATATCATTTTCTGGCAGCTAGCGAACTAGAACAGTTACCCTTCTACATTTTCAGGTTTTACCTTCTAGCTGTTCCAAAACACTGGAAGCTAAAAGAAATATCATTAGTGATTCAGCAGACATACCTGTTTGTTAAATCCTATCTTCTCTGTTAGAACTCCTCCTTCTCCTTTGATCCTACTCCCAATCTATAAGGGTCTTTAGGCTATGCCCATTCTAACTTTTTCATGTTGAAAAGGGGTATCAACAATATAGGATAGGAGGATAGAATTAGTTGATATTCTTGGAAAGGCTGGCCTCTCTGGGTTTCGGGACTTATCTGGCCTAGGAACTCTCTGGAGCTCCTATAATCTCTAGAGGTTATAGGTTTCAGGAAAGTGAATTTAGTACATGAAACTTTTGTAGAGTCTCAGTTAGAGCCCTAGGTGTTCTTTAAGGTTAACAGGAAGGCTGTTGGTTGGGGTTTGACAAATCATGGTTTAGCAATATCTAAGTACGTGAAACTTTTGTAGAGTCTCAGTTAGAGCCCTAGGTGTTCTTTAGGGTTAACAGGAAGGATGTTGGTTGGGGTTTGGCAAATCATGGCTTAGCAATACCTAGCTGAAGCTTGCATAAGTATAACCTCCAGAATAGCCTCTCTACTCCCTTTGAACTCTTTTAGCCATTGATACCTTATTTTATTATATTTCTTTTCTCCCTTTTGGTCAGGAAGGGGTTGTCACTCTAACAGTGCCCAGGCCAGGCTCATCCCTGGGAGCCATGTTCCATGTAGAGGGGAGGATAATAATTTTCCTTACAGAGTTGGGATTAAAAGAGAGAGAGGATACATCTGAGCAACTAAAAAGTTTTCCTGAAAGCAACTCTTAGCCTCTAGGCTTTTTAAAAACACACTTATTCTAATCCAAAGTGATCTGTAAATTACTACGGTTGATATTTTTTGGTATCATTTTACCCTATTACCAAAAGTTTTTACTGACTGTTCCCTGTGAGTCTACTGTTGTCATACACTGAATAACTACTTTATTTGAGCCAAGTACCAAGCCCTGGCCCTTACTCAGCTAGGTGGTGAGAAATCTCATGGTAATATTTATATAGTAAACATTACTTGACGTGCTATAAACAATTCAAAAGCAATTTCTAGAATGAAAGCAAATAATTCTCTATGAATTGTTCCCAATGCCCAAAATAATAAGTTAAGTTCTCCAAAGCACTTTTACAGACACTATATTGTTTCAGTCTCACAATAAATAAGAGAGGTTGTTAGATTTGGCTTCATTCCTACATTCAGTAGACTAGGAAATTGGGACTTGAGCATTTAAGTGATTGAGCAAGGTCATCCAGCTAATTAAACACAGAAGAAAGTTTGTGTTCTGACATCTTAGTCCAACTCTTGCCAAAGCTTTGAAGTTTGCCCTCTTTTTATGTGTAAAGCATCTCACAATTACTTCTGCTAAAGCATAGTTCTGTAGGCATTCTTCTAAACTTGTTTAAACTCTATAACCACTCTATATGCAAGTACCCTTATCTCCATTTTATAGATAAGAAGGGTTTGCAAATTTATTTATCCACATATTTATATAATCATAAGTGGTATGCCCTATTTGTACCTTAGTGGTTCATCAAGAATAAAAGTTTGTGATCCTGGAATGATTTCTAAGATCAGAGTATTCAAGGAGGAAGAGAATAAATATTAAATATATATTTTTTAATATTTATTAATAAAACCAATCAACATACAATATGAACATTCTTTTTTTATCACATAGTTGTATATTCATCATCATGATCATTTCTTAGAACATTTGCATCAGTTCAGAAAAAGAAATAAAAAGAAAACAGAAAGAAATTCATACATACCACACCCCTTACTCCTCCCTTTCATTGATCACTAGCATTTCAATCTACTAAATTTATTTTAACATTTGTTCCCCCATTACTTATTTATTTTTAATCCATATGTTTTACTCATCTGTCCATAAGATATATAAAAGAAGCATCAGACACAAACTTTTCACAATCACACAGTCACACTGTGAAAGCTGTATCATTATACAATCATCTTCAAGAAACATGGCTATTGGAACACAGCTCCACATTTTCAGGCAGTTCCCACCAGCCTCCCTGTTACACCTTAACTAAAAAGGTGATATCTATGTAATGTGTAAGAATAACCTCCAGGATAACCTCTCAACTCTGTTTGGAATCTCTCAGCCATTGACGCTTTATTTTGTCTCCTTTCTCTCTTCCCCTTTCAGTCGAGAAGGTTTTCTCAATCCCTTGGTGCTGAGTCCCAGTTCATTCTAGGATTTCAGAGACACACGCTCTTAACATAAACCAGGAGACAGCAATAATTCTAGTCATTATTACTGACATTAAGAATAATTTCCAACAGTAATGATCGATTGATTTCCACAAGATTGCTAAAACAATTCATTAGGGGAAAGAATAATCTTTTCAACAAATAGTGCTAGCTCAACTGCATATTCATATGCAAAAAAAAATGAAGTTGGACCCTTGCTTCACAACCTACATAAAAATTAACTCAAAATGGATTAAAAGAGCTAAGAGTTAAAACTATAATACTCAGAAGAAAATATAAGGGTAAATTGCAATAATCTTGGATTAGGAATGGTTTTATAGATAAGCCAACAAAAGCACAAGCAACCAAGAAAAAATAGATAAATTGGACTTCATCAACATAAAAACTTTTGTGTTTCAAAAGACACTATCAAGAAAAGGAGATAACAATCCACAATATGGGAGAAAATATTTGCAAATCAAATGTCTATCCAGGCCAGATAAGTAGGGATATCTGCTAAGGGACTTATATTCCAAATATATAAAGAATTCTTACAATTCAACGTAACAGACATATATCCTAACTAGAAAGTGGGGAAATGATTTAAATGGGATCTCTTTAAAGAAAAGTTACAAATGGACAATAAGCTCATAAAACAATCTTCAATATCATTAGCCATCAAGGAAACAAATCAAAACCACAAAGAGATAGTACTATACATGAGGAAGGTTTTAATCAAGGAGATGGACAATAACTATTGGTAAGTATGTGGAAAAATTAGAACCCTCATACATTGCTGGCAGGAATGTAAAATGGTGCAACTATTTTGGAAAATTGTTTGGCAGTTCCTCAAAAAGTTAAACATAGAGTTACCATATGACCAACAATTCCACTCCAAGGTATATACTCAAGAGAACTGAAAATAAATGCCCTTGCAAAAATTTGTACACAAATGCTCATAATAGCATTATTCATAATAGCCAAAAGTAGAAACGATCCAAATGTCAATCAATTGATAAATGGATACATAAAATGTGGTACTTGCGTATAATGGAATATTTTACTATCATAAAAATAAATGAAGTACAGACACATACTACAACATGGATGAAGTATCTATGCTTAGTGAAAGAAATC
Organism: Tamandua tetradactyla; assembly: GCF_023851605.1. Taxonomy (NCBI): domain Eukaryota; kingdom Metazoa; phylum Chordata; class Mammalia; order Pilosa; family Myrmecophagidae; genus Tamandua; species Tamandua tetradactyla. Next base: position 38,952,755 of record NC_135346.1, on the reverse strand, counting down.
AGGCAAAAAAGTCCATATACTATATAATTCCATTTATATAAAATGTTCAGCATGGTAAATCCAAAGTGACAGAAAATAGATTAGTGGTTGCAAGTGGCTGAGAGGAGAAAGAAAAGGGGAATGACCATTAATGGATACTGGGGTCTTAGGGTGGTGAAGAAAAACATTCTGGAATTAATGGTGATGGTTGCTTGCTGTCCTGAAACATTTGGAGATCCAGACAGAAATAGTCTGGGTGCTAAGCAAGGACTCACATAAACAGCCAGAACCTGAAGACAAGAAATCTCTGGCCCTGGGAGATGCTTAGCTTCTGCCCAGGAAAAGCTAAATGAGCACCCACATATGTTTGGAGAGAAAGCCACCGGAATCAGAAGCTGTAAGCAATGGAACCAGGAAAAAGCCAGCAAACACCAGCCACATGCCTTCCCATGTAACAAACATCAGCCTTTCTGCAGAGTCAAGGTATCTTTCTCTGATTGCCTTGGTTTGGACTTTTTTTTTTTTTAGCATGGGCAGGTACCAGAAATCGAACCTGTGTCTCTGGCGTGGCAGGTGAGAACTCTGCCTGTTGAGCCACCGTGGCCCACCCAGTTTGGACATTTTTAAGGCCTTAGAACTGTAAACTTGTAACTTAATAAATCCCCTTTATAAAAGCCAATCCATTTCTGATATATTGCATTTGGCAGCATTAGCAAGCTAAAATAGTTGCATACCTTGTGAATATACTAATAAAGTCAGTTTTTAAATGTACAGTTTTAAAATGTGAATTTTATGGCATGTGAACTATATCTCAATTAAAAAAATAGCTTTCAGCTTCTCATAGGTGCTAAACTAAAGAAAACGAACAAATAAATCATTAACGTCATCACCTAATTCAGGCTACCTAAGTCCATTATCAGAGAGCCAAGAGAAAAGAACAATGCTCAGCAAATCTCCAGAGAGACCAGACTGGCTGATATGACTCTTAGCCTTCTAGTAGCAACACATGCTAGTCTCTAGGAAGTTTGCATTCATGTTTCATATAATGCCCAGTCCCAAAGTGAAACTGTGACCAGAATCTAGACTCAAAACCAAGCTGATCTCTTTCTCACTAACTTCCATCCTGCCATCTTTCAGGCATTTCCTCTGCAGCATCAGAAAGAAGAAAAGTCAAGCCCATGGCTCATTCTCAAATAACTGAACTCAATTAAATTCAACACATCTTATTGAGTACCTGGGAAGTGCTGGAGTGGACACTTGTTAGACACCAGGGAACTGGCTGTGATCAGGATGGGTACAATCCTACTTTTATGGAACTTATATTCTAACATGACAGATTTTTTTTTTATATGCAATTCTTCAACTGCTCACCCCTTCTTATCCATTCTATGGCCTTTTCCAACCTGCCTCCAGAATAGCCTCTCGACTCTATTTGAACTCTCTTAGCCACTGATACCTTATTTTTGATGTATTTCTTTTCCTCTTTTTCAGCACCAAGGCATTGTTGATCCCACAGTGCCAGGGCCAGGATCATACCTGGGAGACATGTCCCATGTTGCCAGGGAGACTTACACCCCTGGATGTCATCATACATCCCTCTTGTAATTAAAAAAAAGAAGAAAAATAATCTTAATAAAAAGATTTTAAAGAACAGTTTAAAGACAGAAAGTAAAGCTCTACTTAAAAAAAAAATAATAAGGTGGGCCACGGTGGCTCAGCAGGCAGGAATGCTTGCCTGCAATGCCAGAGGACCCGGGTTCGATGTCCAGTGCCTGCCCATGTGAAAAAATAAAATAAAATAAATAAAAACCATGGCTTAAAAATAATAATAATAATAATACTTGCTATGTTTTTCCCCACCCATTCCTGGTCCCAGGCCAGGTCAGTGACCTACCACTTTTCAGTGTGACTCATCAAAGACGGGGAAATTCTAATGCTAAGCCTGCCCAACCAGAATTAGATTTAGATACCACCCACCAGAAGCCACATGAAAAGACATAAGTCAAGAAAACAGCTAGCACAAAGGAAAGGCAGCTTCCACCAATAGAAAACTACTTGCAAGCAAAACAAACAAAATTCATGACGTCTGAATCCTATAATAACAGTGTATCATCAGAATAGAGTCTTAAAATTACAAAACAAAAATAAGAGGAAGATGAGTGTGTTCTGAAACTAGTCAAATCAAGACTAAGAGTAGCAGAAGTAACCTCACCTAAGAGACAGTTTGTAAGCAAATTGGGAACCAAACCTTGGTAACGCCCAAATCTAAACTGAAAGCCCATGATGCTACAAAAGTCCAATCCACACCATGAAGACCTATTCTTAAGAAGGACTGGCTGGAATATAAATGGGACCTAAAAGAAAATTGTACCACCATGCTGTCAATGACAGATTTTGAGGATACCTGCTGAGTCCATGGCTTATCACACTTCTTTTCTCTGAGAACTGGTCTTGAGTCCTAACCCATAGGAGGGTATCACTCTTTCTTCCTGGCTTCAGATGATTAAACCAGGGTCGACACCTGGTAGATCAAGTTTGGATTCTAGTGCCATGGTAAGCCATTGAAGGATATCACACAGGTAGTAATATGATCTTATTTATGATTCTGAAAAATCATGGAGCAACTAATTAGGAGGCATTTGCAGTAGATTGAATGATAAATGATTATATTTTGGCAATAGAGAAGAAGAGTGGATGAAATTAAATATGTTTAGGAAATAGAACTGACTAGGCTTGGTGATGGATTGGATCTGGGGAGTGAGGGAGAAGAAACAAGAAAGGCTTGCCTCTAAGTTTCTGGCATGGGTAACTGGATAATTGGTGGTACCATTTACTGAGGTGAAAAAGATGGAAAGAGGGATAGATCTGGGGGAAAAAAATAACAGATCAGTTTGGGGACATTTCTGTTTAAGATGCCTATCAGATATTCAAGTAGAGATATTGGTTTAGTTTTTAAGCCACCAGAATGAAATGTACCAGAAACGGAAAAGCTTTAAAAAAAAGAGGGGGGGGGAGATTTAATAAGTTGCAAGTTTACAGTTCTAAGACCATAAAAATGTTCAAACTAAAGGCATCCAGGGAAAGATACCTTAATTCTAGGAAGGTTGATGGGTCTGCCACACCTCTGTCAACTAAAAAGTTATGTAGTTGGCATCTGCTGGTCCCTTGCTCGTGGGCTCCATTGCTTTCAGCTCTGTTCCTGTGGGGATTCCTCGCCCTGCTTCTCCGGGGCTGGCTTTCATCTCTTGGCTTCCCTTTGCTCTCTCCAGGTTCTGGCTTGCTTAATATCTCATGATGACATCTGCTGGGCTCCAAACATCTGTGTCTCTGTTCTCCAAGTGTTGGCATCTATGTCAACTCTGCTCTGAAGTTGCCATTGACTCTCTATCTCTTGGTGCCATTGTTTCTGAGGTTTCGCCAAAATATTTCCCCTTTTAAAGACTCTAGGAATGGTAGAGTCACATCTCCATCTAATCAAAAGGACACACCCACAACTGGGCAGGTCACATCTCTGTGGAGATAAAGTAATCAAAAGTTTCCACCCTACTGTATTGAATCAGGATTAAAAGAAATGGCTGCTCCCACAAGATTGGATAAGGACTAAAACATGGCTTTTCTGGGGTACATAATAATTTCAAACTGACACAGATATTGAGTGAACAACTGGATAGAAGAGTGAAACCTAGAAGAGAGATCTGGACAAAATAAAAATTTGGAGTCGTCAGCATGTAAATAGTATTTAAAACCTTGAACCAAATGAAATGATCCCAAGAGAGTGAGTACAGAGATAGGAAAAAAGGGAGCCCTAGAGACCCTCTCCTCAATATCTAGAAGCCAGGGAGAAGAACAAAAGGTTTCCAAGGAGACTGAAATATAGGAAGAACCAGAAGACTGGGGTCATGAGGGCTAAGAGAGCAGAGACTGCTGAGAAGGAAATGGTCAGCTGCGGCTTGTGAAGAAGACAACTTTCTGATAAGGGGAGCAGGGAATTTGGGCTGTAGGTGGAAGAAGATGAAGTGACAAGAAAGTGACTCTAACATGTTTGTAGCTTTTCATTGTTCTTGAGGTTAAATCCAAATACCATGTCCTTAACCTGATATACAAGTCCCCCCAATCTGTGAATGCCTTCTATCAGTCAGGGTCCTGGAAGAAAACACTGGAACACTCAGAGGGTGTGGGTGAAGAGAGTGCAATGATGGGACAATGTATGGCAGTGCAGGCAGCTAAGGGAACCAATTATGTTTGGGGAGGCACCTGAGGTTAGCATCAGGGTGAAGACATTGCTACCACAAGGCTTGAAGAGGCAAGAGAAGTGACTTAGAGAAAGCTGGAGCCAAAGAACAAGGAAGAAAGTTCAGCTACTGCCAGACCATGGTGGAAAGCCAGGAGGAAGAACTACCATGATTCTCTCTCCTCCACTTCTGATGCCTTTCAGGGCTGCACAAAATTGACTGAACCCAAATGGAAACTGGAAGGCATGGGAATGCAGGTAATGAAGTCCACAGAGGTCACGAGGGGGTGAGGCAAGGCAGAGCAGGATGGGGGATGGACTGGGCAGGCAGAAAACTAGCACATGCTTGCTCACCTCCCAGGCTCATCTCTGACCATGCTCCTCCTCTCCCTCTGGCCACACTGGGCCTTCTTTTAGGTCCTGGAACACGCAAAGCTCCATCCTACCTGAGGCCTTAGCATAGGCTATTCTCTCTACCTGGAATGCTCTTTCGCTCTCTCTTCACCTTGTTAATTCATCATTAGCCTTCCACCCTCACCTTAAATGTCACTTTCCCAGAGAGGTCTTTCCTGGCCCTTTCCTCTGTACAATCTAAATGAAATGCCACTGTTACATTCTCTCATAGCACCCGGGTTTTTTCTTCCTAAGTTTTTCTAATGATCATTTGCAATAATAAATTCATCATGGAATTATTTGTTTAACGTCTGTCTCCTCTGACTGCGATTCATGATGACAGGAATTGCATCTGTTTTTTGCAAACAATTCTTGACAAATGTTAAGTTCCCAAATATATACTTAAAGAAAGACTTAATGAACCTGTTGTAACCCTCTCTTTCCACAATCTCCTGTGACCTCTGGATACCAACAGTTTAGCAATGATAATAAATCCTATTTAATAAGTTCTCATTACATGCCAGGCACCACGCTAGATGTTTAACCTCTGTTATCTCATTTCCTTCTCACAACAATCCTTTGAGATGGGAACTCTTGTCAGCCCCATTTTTCCAGTGAGGGCACTGAGAACAAAGAGGTCAAGCCATTTAGCCAAGGTCACACAGCCAAGGTACGTGCGTGGACCTGGGTGTGAACTGAGTTCCTGCTGACACCACAGATGGGACTTTTAGGCCTCCCCCCACCTCCCCACTGCACTGGCTCCTTAAATATCTCTTCGTGGCTTTCTGTTTGCTTTGTTCATATGCTTGTCTCCCATGTTAGACTATAAATTCCTTGAAGTATAGACAAGGTTTTAGTCATTTATTTAATTCCACTGCTCATTGTGGGTATTCCATAAATGTTGAACGTTGGCTCTTTCTCACCAGCAAAGTATGCCTTGTGCTGATAAACCCCCAAGTCTTTAGCTGCATATGTTCTGATTATTAAAGAGCAGAGCAGGTCTGTCCATTGGACTCTTTTGAGCCTCAAGGCAGTGGGTTCTTTCTCTGCAGTCCAATTCTTCTTTCTCTGATAGAGTTTGGGGACGAGCAGAGCCTCAGTATGAACTCTAAACACCGGGGGGCTTTCCCAGGACACACGATCTTATCCAGAAAGACCCTGCCTCAGAAGCCAGCCTGCCCTGTCCTTTCTGACATCCACCCCATTCACCCCCGAACCTGACTTGAGTGTTCAGGGTCGGTTCCCAGTCACAAACTATGCAGTTGCTCCACTAAAGGCAATTGGCTTCCTAGGGATAGAATCTTCCTGGGAATAGGGTTATCTAGTAACTGTTAGCCACTAGAACAGCACATCCACTCTAGGCTCACCTGTGTCAGAAGACAGGCGAGGGAGCATCAGCGGATGCGGGGAAATATTCCAAAACACTGCTGCCTCCCTCTTTCCTCAGGCACTGCCTGCACATTCTCGCAGAAGGACTGAGTATGCCTTAGCCCTTTAGAGCGCCTACCAGGCTCACTGAATAGACCCACCTGATCCCTGCTGACAGTCCCGAAAGGGGATCAAATTCCAACTATGAAGAGCCCAAATGACATGCTCCGTGATCTGTTTACTTGCGGCACAATGTGGGCAGCTTACAGCAACCCTGGACCACTTAACTCCTTTCTCTTTCATGGCTTCCTTTTCTTTTGTATTATTTCCCCCTGGTATTCTTTTCTTTCTTTGCTCTACCAGCCCAGCTACTTCAGACCTTTGTTTAAAAACAATACAGTGTAAGAGTCAGAAAGGATCTTATATCACCTAGCTCAGAGTATCCCAAACCCTGGCAAAATCACTTAAGAAGTTTACAAAAAATAAAGACCCCTAAGCCCCACCTTAGGCCTACAGTCTTAAGCAACTTTTGCTTTTGTCTGCCAGGGCATGCCTTCTTTAGAAAACTTGTCTTTCCCAACTCCATGTAGTTCTACATGGTGCTACCAGTTCTGTAATGGCTCCCTAAAGATGTAAACTGGCCAATCGGAGTCATTCCCTGCAATGTTAGACTTAGCCTATGAAAACAAGTCAATCTCCCCCCTGGTAAGGCGAATTGAAAGGTAGTAGCTTTATTCCCTGAATCTAGGAGAAATCTCTCTATAATATGGGAAAATGAGAATTGGAGAGAGAGTTCTCACAATATTTGCTAATTCCCTGAAGCTATTATCCACCCGCCCTAGTCGCATGTCATGAACTCTCCTGTCACCTGTGTTAATAACTTCCCTCATTTTGTTTAAGCTGGCTTTAGATGAGTTTTTGTTGCAATAAAAAATGTAGGACATAATACATCTACTGAAGCAGGAACTCAAAGAGCATTTATTAAAGATGTCCAGGAATTTCTGATGCATGGTTAGTTCACATGAAACTAGTAAGGAAAAAAGCAGAGATCCAAGTTAATGGATTTGATAATAATAATAATGAGGTAGAATTCAGTTAGCATTTTCTACATGTAGGACCAATGTAAAGTGAGTCCCACACTATTTCACTGGATCCTCAGCACATCCCTTTGCTTTACTGTTTACCATGTTCACTTGTTCACTATGTCTGTTTTACTGACAACTATATATAGCACAGCACCTATAACACAGTAGGAGCTTACTAAATATTTGTTGCATGGTGAATAAATGCTTTTCATTAATACAAATTCAGTAGTAGTAGTAGTATCACTAACACTTATTGAGTGTTACTTTGTGCTAGGTAATGTTCTAAGTGCTTTTAAAATGTCATTTCATTTATTCCTCTTAAAAAGCCTATAAGTTTCTATTGTCCTCCATTGCAGATGAAAAAGCAGACACAGCGAGGGCAAGTATTGGTCCAAAGTAATGCAGCTAGTTATTCAAAGCAAGGCAATCTGGCTCCAGGGTCCCAATTCATAACTTCTATGCTATATTGGTTCAATTAACTTCTCTAGAATGACAAAGCTATTAAATAAGAAGCACCAAATTTGGGCCCTAGGTCTTTCTGACTCCAGAGTCTGCCCTCTTTCACCACTACCCAATACTTCCCCGCTGTGGTTAATTGTCTGGCAGTGCACTGTAGACCACATAAGGAGGCCCCTGGAGTCATACAATGTATTATCTGCATGGCTATCCATGGCAGCCCCCACTGATATGACTAAAACCCAAATTCTAGTCATAAATGTGACTTCCAGAGAGGAGCATTCAGGCTGGATCAGAAACAAGACTCATGGGCCCCAATACTGACACTGAGGTACAGTGTACCTCAAACACTGAGGTACAAACTCTTGTCTTTTGTGTCGGTTTGCATATTGCAAAAGCCAAGATGGAATCAATGTAAGAGATTTATTGGGGGAAATACCTATGAAGTATAAAGAGGAGAGGGAGCAAGAGTAGGTAGGGAGAGCCGCAGACCACGATGAAGTTCCCTGTCGAGGGAGGGAGGTAGGGAAGGAAGAAGGACTGGTTAGGAAGAGGCTCACATTGCAGCAAAATTGAGGAAATCTGGGCCAGGCCAATGGGGAGCCCAAGGCAATGACTGCCCAGTAGAAGAGTCTTGCAATGGTAGAAATGGCCTGGAGCCAATACACTTTGCTCAGTTATTGGCTGACAGTATCCCTGGAAGAGTGTGGCCTTGGCATAAATGCTGTGGCAGACCCTAGAAGAGTAGCCACTAGTGGCTGTCAGCCAACCACACTCCTCACAGCTAGACCTCTAGAAAGGAGAGCTGGGCAGCACCGCCTCATGGCTGCCCCGCCTATGGACCACCAATTAACCCCCACCCTAAGGAAACACCAGGTACAGGAGATAAGCGCTCAGTGTTCATTGTCTACAACTACGTCTCACAAACAACACAGCTGAGTATGTTTTCTTTCAAAACATGTGTTGGCTCGACCTTATTCCAAGTATCAACGCATCTAGGGAAAAATGTTTTCCTGGAGAGTGGTGGGAGTGGGGTGTTTTCTCACTTATTTTTCTACCATGGACATATTTAAATTGCCACAAAGAAGTAACTATGGAAACTGCTCCCCAAACTTGCAAGATAAAAGGTAAAAATGGAACACTTTGTTGATATGCAAATGGTTCATCTTTGGAGACCACTTTGTTTAACAAACTTGCCGTGCCTGGTTCTCCTGGGTGTATTCAGGGTTCTCTTGAACTAATGGTGGACAGGCAGGATGTTTTTGTGTGGTTTACATTCTAGATGGCTCAGGTTGACTGTGAAAACACCACAGACAACAACTCTGGAAAAAATCTATACGCACATGAAGTTGGTGTTGGAACAAGGAAAGTAGATAATTATATTGTACTCTGGGTAACTGGCCAGGGTGACTGTAAATTGCTGTGAACATGCAAAAAGGCCCAGGATGGGGGCGGTGTTTTTGTGCCAGCCCCAGGATGGAGGAGGTGTTTGTTTTTGCGCAAGGCCCATTCTGAGGGTGTACCCTGGACTTGCTGGTTTGAAAGTTAACTTACTGAGCTCTCATTTATGCAAAGTAGTTTCTCTTTCTTATCTCTTCTGGCGACATTCCAGACTTTGATGGAGCTAGTCAGTCTTTTCAACATGAAATCCAAACTTATTTGAAAGCCCCATTCCTCACCTATCTCTGTTAGTCTTTACCTGACCTGCCCCACCCACCTCTCCAACTTGCTTTATACCTACCAGAGCACTCCTATATTGACAAAGCTCTGAGGTAGCTTTGTCCTGATTTCTACTCTGTTCTTTTCTGTCTGGTAATGCCTACAATTTGTTCTCTGGGGATTTAATCTCCTTTCAAAGTTGCCTCCATAATTAAATGGATGCAACCTGAAGAGGTAACTTTGCCTGGGAGACCCAGGAGTCAGAGGTTCTGGGTTCTTGATTTGGTTTTATTACTTTCCAGCTTCATGACTAGGAGCGAGCAATTTCACTTCTTTGTGAATCAGATCCTTCTTTTTCCTTGGCCAAGGACTTTTTTCTTGCAGAGCTTTTTATGGTCAGCTTGTTTTTTAATTTAAAAAATTATCATTCAAGTTGTAGTTTAAATATCATGTTCTCTAAAAAGCCCCAAATATTCCCTAACATTCTACTTTAACATCATTTTTATCATATTATCTTAATTCTATTTTCTTCAGGCCCTTACTATCTGCATTTATGCAGATAGTCTTAAATGTTTACTTGATTATCTGTTTTCTCCAACTACCTTTAAGCTCCAAGAGAGCATGGACCTTGTTTGTTTTGTTCCCAGCTGCACCCTCCACTCCAGGCATATAGGTGGTCAATAAATACTTAAGAATGAAAATGACTCTAAAAGTTTAGGCAGTTAGATCAAGTGGATTAAAGTCACTTGCAGCTTTAACATGAACAATGACAAAGATGAATAAGTGAGAAATGAAATTGATGACAACCACTGAAACAGAATACTGGAAGGAGTATGTGTATACTTAAGCTTTATGAATAGAAAACTGCCAAGTTCTTGGTGGTGCCAAATGTATCTATAGTGTTGTCTTTCTATAGATAGTTCTTACGGAGTGTGAACTGAGTTTCTGAGCTTTATAATAAAGTATTTAACAAACATATAAGGTAGCTTACTGTATCAGTCAGTATTCTACCAAAGAAACAGAACCAATAGGATATTAATACACATACACAAAACACACATATTTCAAAGATTGGATTATACAGTTGTGAAGACGGACAAGCCCAAAGTTTGCAGGGTTGTCTGACATGCTAGAAACTCAGCTCAGGAAGAAATTGAACTGCAGTCCTCAGGTATAAACTTCAGTTTTGCTCTTAAAGCCTTTAACTGATTGGATGAGGCCCACACAAATTATGGAGGATATTCTCCTTTACTTAAAGTCAACTGATTGTAGTTGTTAACCACATCCACGAAATATCTTCACAGCAACATTACTAAACCTACATTAGTGTTTGATTGAATAACTAAACACTATAGATAGCCTAGCCAAGTTGACACTTAAAACTAACCATCACACTATGTAAATATAAAACCCACTGTATCACAGAATTAAAGTGGAGGAGATTTTAGAATATAATCTCTTCAATTTACAAGGGAGAAAACTGAAGCCCAGAGATTTAAGTATATTTGGACATTTGGATGTGTCTGTTAATGATGTGTCTGTTAATGAAGAATAATATACCAATCATACTTCTTTACGATCATTATTAACAATATAATAATACTGTAGATTTGAAAAGCATGTTTGAGTGTGGTTAGAGCTTACACTTGTGTGCACCTCAGAACCATCTGCAAGGCTCATTGCAGCAAAGACTGCTAGGCATCACCCCTAGAATTTTTTATTCTGGAAAGGGACCCCATAATTTGCATTTCTAACAAGTTTCCAGGGGGGTGTTGATGCTGCTGGTCTGGGTCCACACTTTGAGAATGGCTGTCCTACACTATCCAATCCATTATCTCATTTGACCCACACTACAATGCACACCTGTACGGTGCCATGGCAAGGATTATTATTCTCATTTCACAAATAAGGACATTTAGTGATTAGGAGACTAAATAACTTGCCCAACATCCCATGATTCATAAGAGATAGAACTAGGACTGGCATCCAAATTTCCTGCCATCTCAGTGTGCTCTACCCACTCACCTGCTTGGGGAGGTTGTTTCCCATTCTTGGAAGCTAGGTACCTCCTCTGCTCTCACCTGACTAGAGCATTCCTCAACCTGTGGCTCTTCCTTTTCCTTGGTCAAAAGCCTTTAGGGGAGTTGAGAAATCTGCTGTTGCTTGCCTTTCATCGGGGCTGTTGGCCCTCAGCCTGCTCCTCTGTCTCCTGTGACCAGGCAAATTTGTTACCAGGAAATGTGATGTGGAATCTCAGTTGTTTTGTGAACCATTTTGTTTATACTGGTATATCATCCATATACAGTTTTGCAGAGTACTGCTCTCTATGATTTTCACAAGGAGCAGATCATTGCCTTTAAGGGATGCCTTCCAACGTTGGATGGCATTCTGTAAAAGGTGCCACTTATAACACACAATATCTATGAAAAGCTCATCTCTGACACCAGCTCATAGCATGTTGGCTGCCATGAAGAGGAGTTGAAAGCTGAGGCTTCTTGCATTCTGCCACTTGTGTTTGATTCCCACCTCCATCTTTTAACAAACTATATGCCTTTGTGCAAACTTTTTTTTTTTTTTTTTTTTTTAACATGGGCAGGCACCGGGAATCGAACCTAGTTCCTCTGGTATGGCAGGCGAGAACTCTGCCTGCTGAGCCACGGTGGCCCACCCCTTTGTGCAAGCTTTTAAAGTTTCCCCTTCTTTTTATTTTCGAAGAGTGAGATTAAACAAAATAATCTAGGTAGTGGTCCGTGTGTGGCATGAAGTAAATCATGCAGATTAAATGAAATCATCTGCGGTAAAGGGTTTAGAAAAGTGCCAGTCTTCACAAATGAGGACATTGTATAAAGTCCTCTATGTTAGCTATTTCCAGTACTGTTATGGGTGCTCCAAGTTTTTAAGAAAGGAGTTATTTTCTTGTTTTATTTTTCCTTATGACACGTAACACTTTCTAAATATAGCTGCAGCTCACGTTTTCGCCTTTGTTTAGTGCTGTATTCTTGTCTAGAACCTAAGCTCCAGGAAGGCAAGGATTTTCCTCTGCTTTGTTGGCTGCTGCGTCCGTAGTTACGTGCAACAGTGCAAGCTCAGAAAACTCTTTCAGTAAATATTTATTGAATGTATAAATTGAAGATGAATTGTAGGCAAAGCGTGCCTTTTTCTTCATCCCGAGGATTCTAACTGCCTGGTGGAAAGAAACCATCCCATGCTTAGAACACCAGCTCTCCTCCAATTTCAACTAGCTAGAGCCGCGATTTAGCCCTCCGCTCGACGCGCGGAGAGAACTACAAGTCCCGGCGTACCCTGCGCCCAGAGAGAGGCGAGTCGGACACTTCCGCTCCACGCAGCGCCTTTGCCGCCGCGTCCCGACGTGTCACCGGCGGCGCTGCGGCCGTGGCTAGGGAAGGGACCGACTGGGGGAGTTCGAAGCGGCGGGCGGCTGTGACCCCAGCCTGGAATTGTCCCGGCACGGAAGTGCTCCGGGGTCCTTGGGCAGCAGGAGAGCGAAGCGGCTGCCTGGCTCGCGTGGGGCAGGATGTTGAACATGTGGAAGGTGCGGGAGCTGGTGGACAAAGCGTGAGTATCGGGGGGCAGTTGTGGCCGAGGCCCACCCCAGGAGGGGAAGTAGAGGGAGGGGAGCCGGCCCTGGCGCGCGGGGCCACCCGCGTCACGCCCCCCGGCTCAGCCAGCCCCATCATGGCGGCTGCCGGGTCTCTCCCGAGCCTAGTCCCCACTGGCGAGACTGGGTAGAGACCCTCCCTCGTTTCAAAACATCGCCTTAGTCCACTTCTTTCCTGGCTCTTTTTTCCTTCCCCTACCGCCACCCACCTCCGGGTCGCAGACGCTTTGGCCAGGGAAGAGGGTGGGGTTGCCGATAGCTGGGTCACTGTCCTGCCTTCGGGCTCTTTTGCCCCTAGGCTGTGGGCTTTGACTTCAGGGCTCCTGGAAGGCTTGGAAGTGGAGTAGGTGCGCACTGGTTCTCTGTGTTTCTCAGGGTGCGGTACGGAGACTTTTGGCCTGGTTGGGATATGTCCTTTACTCTCCTGGGTTTCTTTTAATTTCTTATGAACCTGGAAATGTTGGAGTGGGTGATAGGTGTAACAAGTGGCCATTGTCGTCAGGCCGAAGTTACTCAAGGGGAGTCTCATCCTTTGCTTTTCTAACAGTAGTGAGAGTAGATCAACATGTAACTTGTGATTCTTTTCCTCTATTTCCTTTTCCACTATGCTTTTTGTGGGCCACTTATTCCATTTGTTTCAATTAAGAAGTCGTTAAGAATTTCCCCTGAAGAAGAAAGCAACGTTTATATCTGTTGCTGTGCTTTTAACTTCACTCACAGGTAAAATGACTAATATGTAAGTGATTTCCTTAAAGACTCAAAGGATAACTCAGTATCTCAGTGCACAGGGAAACCTTAACACTTAAGTTATCATATGCAACAGTGGTTAAGTAAGACCTTCTAGGTTAGCAGGAAATACAGTTTAAGAATTAAACCAATCCTCTTTCTTTCGGGTGTTAGTGATTATGCAATAAGAGTGGTGAGAAAACAGTTCATTTGTGCCAGCCCTCCATCTTAAAATCAGGAAGTATAGATGGCAAACTATTGGCTTTTCTTGACGTCAGAAAACAAAATGATTCACGGTGTCTTGGATAATGCATAGAACTGTTGGACTGTATTTCTAGATTTTGTATGATACCAAGAAGGCAGTATAGTGCCTAAGAAGCACAGGTTTCAGAAACCTGCTGAGCTGGGGTTCAAGCTCTGTAACCTTAACCTTGTCCTCCAGTTGCTGCAAAATGAAAATAATGATAAATGTGTACCTTAGAATGTTGTGAGAAATAAGGTCTCAGACTTAGATTGCATGGAAAGCCCTTAGCACAATATATGTAAATCAGTATACTTCTGATAACTATGACAGAAGCTCTGGCATTGAGAGTTAGATAAACTTCCTTGAGAGAGGCTCTGTGTTTGAATGTTTGGGAAGCAATTTACTTTAATCATTTTTCTTTTCAACTATTCACTTGACCACTAGGACGTCATTTCTTTTGGGCTTATTTTGCTATTTATTTACCCTTTTTCTTCCCAAAAATCAACCATTATTTCAGTGTTTCCTTTCCAGGTCCGAGTACTTTAAAAATATATTGTACGGAAATGAGAACACCCTCTTAAATAGTTTTGTTTTGTTTTTTGAATTTTTAATTTAGTAAAATATGTATGACAAAATCATTTTAACCTTTTTTTTTTTGTATCCTGTATGGCGGGCTCATATTCCTTTTCCATGTGAGTATCCCATTATTGCAGCACCATTTGTTGAAAATTTTTTGTTTGTTTGCTTGTTTTTTGGGAAGTGCATGGATCAGGAATTGAACCCAGGTCTCCTGCATGGCAGGCAAGGATTCCACCACTGAACCCTCACCCCCCCCCCGCCATTTTAACCATTTTTAAGTGGCCAATTCTGTAACACTTAAGTACATTGACAATTTTGTGTAACCTTTACCACTGTTTCTAGAACATTTTCATCGTCCCAGACAGAAACTTGTAACCATTAAGCAATAACTCCCTATTCCCCCTCCCCCCTCCCCGGGTCACCACTATTCTGCTTTCTGTCTCTGAATTTGCTTTTTCTAAAAGTTCAAAAGAAGCCTCTTCATTTCTAAGCCAGTGTACAGCAGAAGAAAACCACTAAGAAATACCTTGTTTCTTAGAGGCCTCCATTTATGGTATGCAAAAATTTGAAGAGACTGTACACTTTACGGGGTCAGAAATATTTCTGCTGTTCATTCTGTATTTGTTTCTATCACCTTATGTTATTAATTTTCAAGTGCTTCATGTTCAGTTTGCCATGTAAGTAGTTATCAAGTAGTTTAGTCAAAAAATAACTTCAGTCTTCCTTTTTGTTAATCAATTTAAAATAAAGACTTGAACGAAATTATTCAAGAATGTGTAAGAATGTTGCCACAAGCAATTTTGAAAACTTTTATGGATGTCTGACACATGATATTGAGATTAAGAACATGAGGTTATTTTACTGATGAATACTTGGAATTTAGTTTTCATCTTTCAGTGGCAGGGAGAAAAGAAATTATTCCTAAAAATATAAGCAGAACCATATATTTTTTTCAGTTAAACTGTACACCTTAAAATGCCATTACAGAGGTGGAACAGATCCATACATAGAATGGGTGCTCTGATTATCAAGGGATAAGAAGAGGAAGAAATTTACAGATCAGGAAAGACTATTCAGAAGGCTTAAATTAATGAAGTAAGGACTTATATGACAGAAAGGACAATAGGAAGTTTGAGAATTAGGTTCAGATTCTACCACTGCCTCTGATTGGCACTATGTATGATATGAGGCAGCAGCTCATGTCTCCAGACCATGATTTCTTTTTTGTAAAATGAAAGGATTGGGCTAGAATAAGACTTTCCAAATTCTAGGACTATTTGGAGAAGTGAATTTCTACCAAGGAAGAGAAATTGGAACTAGTATTTCACAGTTGCGATAAATTTTAGAAAATTATTACCTTCCAGAGACAATTTAGGCTGAAAAGGGACATAAAAAAATAAATAAATTTATTAATGTCGTAATCAACACATTATATTTAATACTTTATGTAATAAGTGCACCCATAACCCAGGAGAACCAGAATTTTTATTATATATCCCTCCCCAGTGAAGTTTACCTCAGAAAGAAAAATGTATTCTTCCAAAATATGTTTCTTGGAGCTCCTGCTAGATACAGTATGGTGGGATTTCTTCAGTATGGTGATATATTTCAAACATGGGCTTTTGAGACCTTTTCCGGAATGTGTGTGTAGAGGGTATTTGTCACAGTTATTGTGCCTCCTGGTGGTATTAAATGGATCTGTTTTGCAGAATCTGGAACTGAAGAAAAGCAGTTGAAGCCTTAGGCCATCCTGAGCTTGGAGTGCCAGTTTCCTTCCCACTCTTAGACAAGTTGCATAAAAAGCATCTGTGGTGAGAAAGGATAAGTGACAGCACTCCCAGCAACTAGGACTGGCTTGACCCCTGTCATTTTATAACCTGACTCCATTTGGGGCTGTGATAAAATGGGATAATTTTTATTTTATCATTTGAAAAGCCGTATAAATTTAAAGTTTCTGGAGTTCTACTAAATCTTACCTTTAAATGTGGGAAATGTAGTGAACGTGACGTGATAATGGTAGACCAAAACTGCTACTAACTGTTCAAGTTCAGTTAACCCTCCTCTTTCATTGCAGAGAGTAAGATTAATGGTTAAACTGTTACATCAGTGGCTCTTATTTTTAAGTGATAGTAATTCAGACAGCTCTGGCCAAGGTCCTAAGGCAGCTGCTATAAATGGTCCACGTTAAGTTTTTCTCTTAAGCATAACTTGCATTTTTCCCCATAAGTTGATTTTTGTAGGTGTTTATTTGCTTGTTTTTTTTAGTTCCTAAATGTTTAGATAATATAATAGAACTCTAGAGTGTTCTTCTCTAGCTGACCCCAGAGGAGAACCATTTGCTTTTATAGACAATAGTTCACTCAACTCTTTCAACAGATAGTACGTTATTTATCAGATTACTACTGTATTGAAAAGCAGCTTTCAAGAAACTTGCCACTGCAAGTATATAATAAAGCCACAGCTTGAATTTATCATTGGTTTTGCCTTCCTTTTAGCCCTCTTGTTTTCCCCCCTTCTTTTCCCTATCTTACTAGGAAATCTCTGTTCAATTTGCTTCTTAGAACTTGAAAGCAAAGATGATTAAATCAGCTTTCCAGTCTTCCTATATCAGCTTTTCTTTGAGCCAATTATAGGTATTGTTATTGCTGAAACAATGAATTGAATATCCTTCCTCTCTTCTAGTAACTGGACACAAGTGTATATTAAGTATTTAATTCCAAAGGAAGATGAGTTTAATTTCTCTTCCATCAGCATTTCTTAGGGGTAATTTTCTATACTTTAAGTTAGTCTGTGTATCACTGCTGCAGGGGGCTTCTAAAAAGCACTTAGCTGCCTCTTACGTTTTCCTGTTCCCTTTAGTATTAGTTTATAAACAACTTTTTTCTTCTGTTTACTATGTCCACTAAAAGTACTTAGCATTTTTATTTAAAGTGCCACTTACTAATGCTTCTAGTTTTAAATAGTATGGCACCTCAATTGAATCATCTAACACTTTTTCTATATTTTAGTAGTATTTTCCTATTTCCATTGTTTATTTAATATTTCCTTTAAGAAAAAAGAAAATATAGATAGCGAGTAGCTTAACTTTTTTTATCGTATAGTATAACATATATACAAAGCAAAGAGATAAAAAAGCAACAGTTTTCAAAGCACTCTTCAAAAACTGGTTACCAGATAGATCCCAGGGTTTTTCATGGGCTACCATAATAAGATCCTTTCATATTTTTGTTTCTAGCTGCTCCAGAATATAAGAGGCTAGAGGGTTTAAATACTTTTTTATCATCACAGTCAACTTTTTTTCCTTCTTTTTTTGTGAACAGTAACATATATAAAAAAAACTATAAATTTCAAAGCACAGCATCACAATTATTTGTATAACATATTTCAGACTTTGACATGGGTTACAGTTTCACAATTTTAGGTTTTTACATCTAGCTGCTCTAGAATGCTGAGACTAAAAGAGATACCAGTTTAATGATTAAGCATTCATATTCATTTGTTAAGTCCTCTCTTCTCTGTGTAATCCACCATCACCTTTGATCTTACCATCCCGCTCTTTAGGGTGTTTGGGCTATGGCAATTCTAAATTTTTCATATTGGAAGAGCCTGTCACTAATACGAGGTAGGGAGATGTAACTGTCTGATGTTCTGGAGAGGCTGGGCTAGGTTTTAGAACTTATCTGGACCAGGGACCCATCAGGAGGTTGTAAGTTTCTGGAACATTACTCTAGTGCCTGGAACCCTTGTGGCATCTTATATATTGCCCTAGGTGTTTTTTAGGACTGGCTGGAATGGTCCTCATTGGGGGTTGGCAGGTTATGACAGGTAACAAGGTCTACCTGAAGCTTGCGTAAGAGCCACTTCCAGAGTAGCCTCTCAACTCTATTTGAACTCTCTCTGCCATTGATACTTTATTAATTACACTTCTTTTCCCCGTTTTGGTCAGGATGTAATTGTTGATCCCACGGTGCCAGGTCTGGATTCATCCCTGGGAGTCATCTCCCATGTTGCCAGGGAGACTTTCACCCCTGGATATTATGGCCCACTAGTGGGGAGGACAATGATTTCACTTGCAGAGTTGGGCTTAGAGAGACTGAGGCCACTTCTTAGCAACAACAGAGGTACTCCAGAAGTAACTCTTAGGCATGCCTATAGGTAGTCTAATCTTCTCCACTACCAACATAAACTTCACTAGAGTAACCCTCATGATCGAGGACATGGCCTATTGATTTGAATATCCCTAATGTTTGACACAGTGTCAGGAAATTCCCTGATGGTAAGGTTTAATAGTTCCATATTCTTTCTCCCCTCCTTCAGGGGATTTTGCCAATACTTTTTGGTTATCTGCTTAATATACTCTAGGATGTTACCAGGCATTACAATAATCTATACAGGATTAAAGGACCTCTTTCTTCTGTGCTTCCTGTGTTTCAGTTGTTCAAATGAGCTATACAGACAGGTTGAATTAGATTATGCACTACAGAAAATTTCAGTTCCAGACCGTATAAACCTTCCTTACATTGGTCTCTAAGAGTATGTGTGGTTCTAAAATATAGACATTCTTCCTTAACCCTATGTTCTGAATTACTTTAAACCCAACCTGTTCGGCTTCATTCTTTTTTTTTTTTTTTTTTTTTTTTTTTTTTTTTTTTTAAAGACAGAGAGAAGGAAGGAAGGATAGAAGGAAGGAAGGAAGGAAGAAAGGGAAACATCTCCAAACATTTTCTTGCTTTATTGTATTTTGTTTTTCCGTTTTTGTTACATGGGCTGGGGCCGGGAATCGAACCGAGGTCCTCCGGCATAGCAGGCAAGCACTTTGCCCGCTGAGCCACCGCGGCCCGCCTAGGCTTCATTCTTATCTCTAAATACAGGTTATATATATGAAACAGCCTCTCAAAATCCAGAAATAATAATCGCCATTCCGAACTTAATGTGTCTTCTCTAACAGCTTACAGTCTAGGCCCCTGTTTTCTTATAAGCATTTTCTAAAGGTGATCATACCAGTGTTGTTTTTTTCTTTCTGGCTTATTTTGTCTCCCAAATGTCCCACATGTTCATTCACATCGTTCTATGCCTCACGACATTGTTCCTTCTTGTAACAGCACAACCTTCGTTTATAAGTATACACCATCATTTGCCAATCTGTTACTCCATCAGTGCATTCTTCAGCCACCTGCATTCTTTGGGCATCATGTAGAGGGCCCGAAGTCCACAGTCTATCAGTATTCTCAATTTTCGGTAATTTCATTGTTGCCAAAACTCAGAAAACCAATAAACATACTCTAACCAAATAGGAACTCTAAAACTCCTCCTAGCTTTTATCTCTCACCCCATTATTTACCTCTGTTGTTGCTGTGGTAGTGCTGAGGTTTCCTTTTGAACATAGCTCATAGCATGCAATAGCAGTTTTCCCCCGTACCCTGGACTTAAACAGTCTTTATACAAGAGTCGTATCTTCGAAGTAATTCTTACGAGAGCTCACTCATATTTCTAGTGTGAGTCAGTGGGACATATAGGTCTATAAAACCCCTTTCAATCTTGGTCATCTTCAATATGATAATATTACCTCTAGACCCACTAGAGAACCACCTTTGCTCTTATCTGTTCCCTTACATTGGAGTTCAACTTCATTAGCTAATGGTTCACCCATCTCTAGCTCTATGTATCTCTAAGTCCTGTATATTCTGTATTATAAGCCTCTGATTTTATCTTTATGCTGGTCATAAAAGTGGAGTCCTATGGTATCTGTCCTTTTGTGTCTGTCTGATTTTGCTCAGCATTATGTCTTCAAGGCTCATCCATCTTGTCATGTGCTTCAGGATGTCATTTTGTCTACTGCTGTATAATATTCCATCATATGTATGTATCACATTTTGTTGATCCACTCATGTGTTGATGGGCATTTGGTTTGTTTCCATCATTTGGTGATTGTGAATAATGCTGCTATGAACATCAGTGTGCAAATGTCTCTGTTGTTGCTTTCAGCTCTACTGGGTATATACCAAGTAGTGCTATTGCTGGGTCATAGGGCAACTCAGTATTGAGTTTCCTAAGGAACCGCCAAACAGTCTTCCATAGTGGCTGCACCATTATACATTCCCACCAGCAGTGCATAAGTGTCCTAGTTTCTCCACATCTTCTCCAACATTTATAGTTTCCTGTTTATTTAATAGCAGCCATCCTTACAGGTGTGAGGTGGTATCTCATTGTAGTCTTGATCTGCATTTCCCTTATACCCAGTGAAAATGAGCATCTCCTCATGTACTTTTGAACCATCTGTATTTGCTCTTCAGAAAAATACCTATTCAGATCTTTAGCCCATGTTATGATTAGATTGTTTGTTCTTTTGTTGTTGAGTTGTATAATTTCTTTCTATATACAGGAAATCAAACCTTGGTCTGATATGTGATTTCCAATTATTTTCTCCCATTGTGTTGGCTGCCTCTTTACCTTTTTGACAGTCTTTTGAGGTGGAGAAGCATTTGGTTTTGAGGAGTTCCCATTTTTCTATTTTTTCTTTTGTTGCTTGTGCTGTGAGTGTAAAGTTTAGGAAGCTCCCTCCTATTACTAGGTCTTGGAGATGTTTCCATATATTTTCTTCTAGAAGCTTTATGGTACTAATTCCTGTATTTAGGTGTTTGATCCGCTTTGAGTTCATTTTTGTGTAGGGTGTAAGATAGGGGTCCTCTTTCATTCTCTTGGCTATTGATATCCAGTTCTTCCATGCCCAATTATTGAAAATACTGTTTTGTCCCATTTCAGAGGATTTGGGGGCCTTGTCAAAAATCAGTTGACCATAGACTTGAAGGTCTGTTTCTGCACTCCCGATTCAATTCCATTGGTCAGTGCTTCTGTCTTTGTGCCAGTACCATGCTGTTTTGACCATTGTGGCTTTATAATAGGTTTTAAATTTTTTTTTTTTTTTTGACATGGGCGGGAACTGAACCCAGGTCCTCTGGCATGGCAGGCAAGCATTCTTGCCTGCTGAGCCACTGTGGCCCGCCCTATAATAGATTTTAAAGTCAGGGAGTGTTAATCCTCCCACTTCGTTCTTCTTTTTTAGGATGCTTTTAGCTATTTGGGGTCTCTTTCCCTTTCCAGATGAATTTGGTAGTTAGTTTTTCCAGATCGTCAGAGTAGGTTTTTGGAATTTTGATTGGTACTGTGTTGAATCTGTAGATCAATTTGGGGAGAATTGACATCTTAACTATATTTAGCCTTCCTTTCCATGAGCAGGGAATGTCTTCCCACTGTTTTGATCTCCTTTGATATCTTTTAGCAATGTTATGTAATTTTTTGTATACAAGTCCTTTATGTCCCTAGTTAATTCTTCTTGTTGCTATTTTGAATGGAATTTTTTCCTTAACTGACTCCTCAGCTAAGTCATTGCTTGTGTATAGAAATGTTACTGATTTTTGCACATTAATTTTATATCCCTCCACCTTGCTGAATTTATTAGCTCAAGTAACTTTGCTGCAGCTTTCTCAGAACTTCAAAGTATAGTATCATATCATCTGCAAATAATGAGAGTTCTACTTCTTCCTTTCCAATTTAGATGCCTTTTATTTCTTTGCCTGCCTGATTGCTCTAGCTAGAACTTCTAGCACAATGTTGAATAATAGTGGTGACTGTGGGCATCCTTGTCTTGTACCTCATCTTAGGGGGAAAGCTTTCAGTCACCATTGAGTATGATGCTGGCTATTGGTTTTCATATATTCCCTTCATCATACTGAGGTAGTTAACCTTTGATCCCTGTCTTTTGGAGTGTTTTTATCAGAAAGGATTCTGAATTTTATTGTATGCTTTTTCAGGCCCCATTGAGATGATCATGTGCTTTTTCCCTTTTGATTTGTTAATGTGTTGATTTATAGTAGTTGATTTTCTTGTGTTGAAAGAAAAATCTTGGGTTATTCCTGGCATAAACCCCACTTGGTCATGATGTATAATTCTTTTAATGTGCTGTTGGATTTGATTTGGTAATATTTTATGGAGAATTTTTGCATCTTTACCCAGTTTTAGTATTAAAATGATGTTAGCTTTATAAAATGAGTTAGGTAGAGTTCCTTTTTCCTCAATTTTTTGAAAAAGTTTGAGCAGGATTGGTGTTAGTTCTTTCTGGAATGTTTGATAAAGTTCCCCTGTGAAGCCATCTGGCCTTTGGCTTTTCTTTGTAGTAAGATTTTTGATGACTGATTAAATCTCTTTACTTGTGACTGGTTTGTTGAGATCTTCTATTTCTTCCCGAGTAGTGTAGTTTGTTTGTGTGTCTCCAGGAATTTCTCCATTTCATCTAAGTTGTCCAGTTGGTTGACATATAGTTGTTCCTAGTATCCTATCAAGATTTATTTTATTTCTTCAGGGTCTGTGGTATTGCACCCCTTCCCATTTCTGATTTATTTGCATCCTCTCTGTTTTTCTTTGTCAGTCTTGCTAGTGTCCCATCAATTTTAGTGATTTTCTCAAAGAACCAACTTTTGGTTTTATTGATTCAATCTGTTGGTCTTTTGTTCTCCCATTCATTTATCTCTGCTTTAATCTTTGTTATTCTCTTTTCCTATTTGCTTTGGGATTAGTTTGCTGTCCTTTCTCAGGTTCCTCCAGGTTTGCTGTTAAGTCCTTGATCTTTGCTCTTTCTTGTTTTTTAATACAGGCATTTAAGGCAGTAAATTTCCCTCTCATCACAGCCTTTGCCACATCCCATAAGTTCTGATAAGTTGTATTCTCAATTTCAGTCATCTCCAGATAGCAACTCATTTCTCTAGCAATTTCTTCTTTGACCCACTGGTCGTTTAAGCGTGTGCTATTTAATCTTCATATATTTGTGGATGTTCTTGTTCTTTGGTGGTTATTGAGATCCACCTTCATCTCACTATGATCAGAAAAAGTGCTTTGAATAATTTCAGTATTTTTAAATTTTTGAAGACCTGGTTTGTGCCCCAGCATATGATCTATCCTGGAGAATGTTCCATTAGCACTAGAGAAGAATGTATAACCTTGTGCTTTGGAATGCGGTGACCTATATATGTCTGTTAGGTGTAATTCATTTATCAAGTTATTTAACTTCTCTATTTGCTTGTTGATCTTCTGTCTGGTTGTTCTATCTCTAGAGGAGAGTGATGTATTGAAGTCTCCTACTATTATTGTTGAAACATCTGTCACTCCCTTCAGTTTTGCCAATGTCTGTCTCATATACTTTGGAGCTCCTTGGTTGGGAGCATAAACATTTATGATTGTTGTATCTTCTTGGTGAATTGGCCCTTTAATTAGTATATAGCATCCTTCTTTGTCTCTTATGATATCTTTCCATTTAAAGTCTGTTTTATTTGATTTTAGAATAGCTACCCCTGCTTTCTTTTGGTTACAGCTTACGTGGTAAATCTTTTTCCATCCTTTCACTTTCAATCTATTTGTCTCTAAGATGAATCTCTTGTAAGCAGCATATAGCTGGATTGTGTTTCTTAATCCATTCTGCCGATCTGTATCTTTTAATTGGTAAGTTTAGTCCGTTAACATTCAAAGTTATTTCTAAAAAGGCGAATCTTGATTCTACCATCTTATCTTTTTATTTTATTTGTCAGATCTGTATATTTTCTTCTCTCTTTCTCTTTATTTAAATTCCCGTTAGTGGTACTCTTCAGGGCTGTGCCCTCCAGACCTCGCTCTCCTGTCTTTTTTTTTCAGCCAGCAGAACTCCTTTTAGTATTTCTTGTAGAGCCAGTCTCTTGTTGACATATTCTTTCAGAACTTCTTTTTTATGTGAAAACTTTAATCTCTCCTTCAGTTTTGAAGGACAGTTTGGCTGAGTACAGAATTCTTCACTGGAAGTCTTTCTCTCTCAGGATCTTGAATATATCATACCACTGCCTTCTTGGCTCCAGGGTGCTAGTTGAGTAGTCTGAACCCAGTTTTATTTGGTTTCCCTTGTATGTAGTAGATTGTTTTTCTCTTGACACTTTCAGGATTTTCTGCTTCTCTTTGACATTTGACAGACTGACTAGTATGTGCCTTGGAGAAGGCCTATTTGGATTTATTCTGTTTGGAGTCTTTGGGCTTCTTTGACTTGTATGTTTATGTCCTTTATGAGGGTTGGGAAGTTTTCCCCCATTATATCCTCAACTACTCCTCCTAGCCATTTTACTCCTCTCTTCTCCTTCTGGGACACCAATGATTCTTATATTTCTGCGCTTTGTTTTGTCTGTCATTTCCCTGAGTTCCCATTCTATTTTTTCCCATTTGCTCTTTTGAGTCTTCGAACTGTATCACTTATTCTTTCTTCTGACTCTTCAAATATGGTGTTGTGTGCCTCTACTATGTTTTTTATTTGGTCAACAGAGTCTTTAATCTCTGTGATTGCTATTTTTCTATTTATTCTTTCAAATTCCTCTTTGTGCTCTTCTGCTGTCTTCTTGATCTCCTTTTTGTCATTTGCTATCCCACTAATTTTATCAAGTAGAGGTGTATAAACATCTTTGATTAGTTGTTCCAATGTCTGTGTCTCCTGTGGTGTTTTAATTTAGTCATTAGGCAGGGCTATATCTGTCTGCATTGTGATATGCTTAGTGATCTTCTACTGTCTTCGTCGCAATTAGATATCTTGATTGATTTACTTTGGGAGTTGATTTCTTTCAGTAGTCTAAGGCCATGTGTTTGTGGGATGGTTGTACAGCAGAGAGCAGGGCACAAGGTGGAGCCCAGTATGGTGATCTGTTTCAGGGCAGGTTTGGGCTCAGGTTGGGGGTGTTATGCTGATGCTTATGAACGTGGGTGGCCAGCAGCCAGGTATGATGTAGGTGTGTGGGTACACCAGTCTAGGAGGCATAACCCTGATGTGCACAGGTGTAAGGCATGGGCCCTTCGTGCGCATGCATAGAGCTGTGGCAGCAGGTCGACGTTGTACCTTCATGGATTGGGACCCAGCAGATGTGACCCGGCTGTGCAAGTAAGCACATTCTCAGAGCTGGGAAGTGAGGCTGAGGTATGTGCACATGCTCATTTTTAGGACTGCTGTAAAATGCGGTTCCCATAGCTTGACAACATAATTGGTGGCCTGTGCTCATGCATGGGCCTGGGAATGCCATAAAGGGATGCACTGAGCTCAGGGAGGGTGGGGTGAGGCTGTGGGACACTATGGGCGGGGGGGGTGGGTAGCCTGAGTATGGAGATGAGTTCCCGCAACCTTTATGTACTGGCAACAGCCTTCAGGGAACAGGCAGAGCAGGGGAGCCAGTGCTCAGGAGTGGTGTAGGAGAGGTGGGTTAGGTTGCACTTGGGGTGGCGGTGTGGGGCAGGTAGCTGCACTGGGGGCTGGTGTGGTGGGTGCACCAGGAGCACAGAGAATGGGAGTGGGTGAGCGGTTCAGGTGCGTGGGGTGTGGGTGAGTCGCCAGTCATGGGCCTGCACTGGTGAGGGTAGTGCGCCCAAGAAATGTGGCTTGACTTACTTCCTAGTCCCACATTCCTGTCTGTGTACTCCCGCGGGCTCCTTGGCTCCGCACCTCAGTGCCAGGCTCCAATTTTCTGCCTCTCAGTTCTTCGGCCTCTGCAACCAGGGCTGCCGCATGTGGTGCAGAAGGCTCTCCCAGGTCAGCTGCACTCCTGAATTGCTGCCCCAGTCGCGCTCCTGTCCCTTCTCTAACTTTTCTGTGGAGCAGGGCTCATCTTGAGCTACTCTAGTCAGCTCTCTTTTCGGAGGTCTACCCTGTAACTTAACTTTTTCAGTCTTCTGGAAGTTACTATCTGCAGCTTATTTAATTTTTAGCTTTTATTGCAGAAAATCTCAAATATATCCAGAAATAGAGGAGCTATTATAATGAATCCCTGTGTACACCTGATCCAGTTCAACAATTATCAACAGGTGGCCAATCTTGCTTCTTCTGTACCCCAACCACTATCCTCACTCCATTTTATGTTAAAGCAAATCACAGGCACAATATAATTACATCCATAAATGTATCAATTTCTAAAAGGTAAGGAATTGTTTTTTTAATCATAACCACGATACCGTTATTGTACCTTAAAAAACAAAAGATTATTCCTTAATATCAAATATCTTATCAATATTTATACTTAATTGCCTCATAATTCCTTTCTGATGTTCCTAATTGGCCAATACATCTTTTATTTCTCCTCATCTTTAGATTCAACTTCTGTTTTTCTTTCTCCTCCCTTGCAGTTTATTTGTTGAAAGAACTGGGTTATTTGTCTTGTAGCATTTCTCTCCGTCTTAATTGTGCTAGTTGCATCCCTATTTTGTCATCTAGATGTTCTTCTACCCTCTATTTTCTGTATTTGTAATTAGATCTATCACTTGAGCAATTTCAGATTCCACTTTTGGGGAAAAGGCTACTTCTTAGATTCAAAGCACATTTTTAGTACTTGTAATTGCTCTTATTTATATACAGAGAGTTCATTCCTTTCAATCTCAGCTACACAATTACTTTTAACCTTTGGGGCAATATGTTTAACTGAATGGCATTTAAAGTGTGGCTCATTTCTCATGAAAATAATTTTTAACCTTATAATCTGTTCTTAACACAGCAGCAAGACAGAATATTCTTAAATATTATCCGATCTGCTCAAAATGCTCTGGGAGCTTTTTGGGGGGGAGGGTGCATGGCCTGGGAATCAAACCTGGGTCTCCTACATGGGAGACATGTATTCTGCCACTGAACCACCCGTGCACCTGGTTCTGGGGGCTTTTTTTTTTTTTTGACATGGTCAGGCACTTGGAATCTAATCTGGGTCTCCGACAGGTGAGAACTCTGCCTGCTATGTCACCGTGGCCCTCCCTCTGGGGGCTTTTTATCTCACTGTTTACAAGCCTCTGTGATCTGACTCTCCAGTGCTCCCTTGACCTCATCTTCCTTTACACTCCCTCACTCTCACTGTATTCCTGTCACCTGGCCTTTCATATAAAATAGCGTGCATGCACACATGTCACTCTTTCCCTCTGTGAGCCTTCCTGATTGACTTCATTTATTTATGTATATTTGCTGCCTCTGAGTTGTAGGCTTTTTGAGGGAGGAGAGTATTTTATTTACTATTATTACCTTCTAGATTAGTTCATAACACATAGTAGATGCTCAGTAAAATATTTTGAATGATCATGTTAAATTTGATAAGATATTTATTGCAGAGGAAATTATGTAAGTACAGGTATTTCTAATAATAAAGGCTTATAGTTGAGCATTTACCATGTTCCGAGAACAATGGTGACATTATAATCCTCAATTTATTGATAGAGAGACTGGAGCATAGGGAACTTGCTGAAGGTAATGCTATCTAGAAAATGAGAGTCTAGATTTAAATCTAGTTGTAGATTAAATATAGTCTGTTTTCAAAGCATTTGTGATACTTATGTAATAGTTTTTGGTAATCTTTACAATTGTTTAATGTCTTGTAATATTTTACTATTATAAAGGTGAATTATTTGCATGTACTTCATGCAAGTTAAAACTTGGGGAAAAAACTACAGTACTTAATTTTCTAAACTAAAGTCATTGAAAGTTTTTATTCTTTTTTCCCTGTACACATCTGTCATATGAAAGAGTATTTCTGGCCTGTTCCGATATTCTGAATAATATCTGTACATTGACTGCTCCTCAATAGAAGGGAAGCAAACAAATGTTTCTGTAGATGGAAAAGAAAATCTTAGCTGTTGTTATGAAGGTGCTTACTGTACTTCAGCCCTAAAAAAAAAAATGTCCTGATACTCATAAGCTGTATTGCATGCTTCAGCTTCAGTGGTCCTCTAACTATAATAAGTTTTGTATCACTCTGTGATCTTTATATTGTGGTCACTTTGATATTCCTGTACTATGTCATGTTTAATCTAAGTTATCTATGGACAACTTTTTCCAGTTTTTCTTATATTCAAACTGGATAACTTAGGAAGAACTTTCTTTACTCCATTATGTACCTACCCAAATACTGTATTATAGTAATGGGTTGTAAATATATCAGTGTAATGGAATAGTCCAAAATACTTCACTGATATCATTATTAACCTTAACTGTATCTTCTAATGGTCCTTCAATGAGCACTTATTGGACACCTACCATGAGACAGACTTCGTGGTTCCAGTGGCAGCTCATGGTTCTGTTGAGCAGATGCTAATGAAAAGCACATGAAAAAGAAATAGGTAATTGTACATGATGTTATGATACCTGAGTTTGGGGTATAGATTGTAGAAATTCAGAGACTAGAAAGAACTATTAAGATGGGAACAATTAAGGAATAGATCCTGGTATTTTAAAAATGTGTTTTTGCTGAGAGGAAGGTGAGGACAAATAAGCTATTAAGTGTGGAGTGAAAAATCTGAAACACAGTTTGAGTGATGTAGGCACACAAACAAGAACCCACTCCCAATAATTTTAAGTAGAAGATGACTATATCAGTGAATATTTCCTGAGAAGTTGTTCTGATGAAAAAAAAAAAGGTCTCTTGGTAGTGCTAATCAAATAATCCAAATGAACAATTTGCCGTATAGGTGTTTTTCACAGGGAGCTTGAGGAAAAACAAATTACAAAGGTTTTAAAAATTAAACTGTCGGTGCCGAGGTGGGTTTTTTTGGTACTGTATATACATTTATCTTTATTGAGATATCTTAACACATGTGCTGTCCATCCACAGTATACAGTATCTCACAGTATCATCACATGGTTGTGTCTTCATCATCATGATCATTTTTAGAACATTTGCATCACTCTAGAAAAGAAGATGGAAAGACTCATATATCCTATAGCCTTTACCCCCTCACTGACCCCTAGTATTTCAATCTGTTCAGTTTTTTTTAACCCCTTATCCCTCCACCCTATTATTTGTTTATTTTTATCCTTATTTTTATACTCATCTGTCCATACCCTGGATAAAGGGAGCATCAGAAATAAGATTTTCACAATCAGAGTCACATAATAAAAGCTGTATTGTTACACAGTTGTCTTCAAGAATCAGCGCTGCTAGAATAACAGTTCAACAGTTTCAGATACTTCCATCTAGCCACTCCAATACACCATAAACTAAAAAGGGATATTTATATAATGTAGAGGAATAACCTCCAGTATAATCTCTCAGTTCTGTTTGAAATCTCTCAGCCACTGAAAATTTATTTTGTGTCTTTTCTGTGTAACCCTTTTTGGTCAAGAAGGCTTTCTCAATCCCATGATGCCCGGTCCCAGCTCATCCCCAGAAGTCATGTCCCACATAGGAGGGAGGGCAGTGAGTTCACCTGCCGAGTTGTCTTAAAGAAAGAGGCCACATCTGAGCAACAAAAAAAGTTCTCAAGGGTGATTCTTAGGCATAATTATAAGTAGGCTTAGCTGCTTCTTTGTAGGAATAAGCTTTATAGGGGCAAGCCCCAAGATTGAAGGCTCAGCCTATTGAATTGGTTGTCCCCATAGCGTGTGAGAATGTCAGGAATTCCCCAGATGGGGAAGTCAGATATGTCCTCCTTTCTTTCCAGTCCCCCAGGTGAACTTTGCAAATACTTTCTTATTCTCTGCCCAAATTACTCTGGGATGTATCGTGTTATCACACTAAGCTGTACAAACCAACAAGATTTCATGCCCTATTCAAGATTCCATGTGATTGTGATAGTCAGATAAACTGACCATGCAAGTTAAATTAGATAATGTGTGACCCAAAATAAAAATTTTGCACTAAATAAATATCTCTTCCTTTGGTCTCCCACGGAAGTTGAAGGTTTAAAATATGGACCATATCATCCTTTACCCTATATTCTGATTTACCTTAGTCTTATCCAGATCAGCTTCTTTGATATCTCTAGTCGAAGTCTGATCACTTTTTCAAGTTTTTTAGCAGTTGCTACATGGGGTAATGTTGACTTTCATAGGTTCAGAGCTCTGGCTTAGTCTCAGTTGTCACATAAATCCCTGAAATTTCAGGGAATGGACAGGTTATACACAAATAGTTCATTATCTTTGAATTTAGAAATAACAGTTACAACTCCGGAATAAATGTGACTGCTTTAAGAGCTTGCAATCTAGGACCCTTTACAGTAGGCCCCAACATGATAACCCATGCTCTGGACTTCAATTCCCTGAGCTTATATATTGTAGCTGGTCCATATGAGTGAAGCATGATAATATTTGTCTTTTTGTTGCTAATATTTCATTCAACATACTGTCCTCAAGGTTCGTTCACCTTGTTGCCTGTCTCACAACTTCATTCCTTTATTCTTAGCTGCTAGTAGTCCATTGTATGTATACCAGAGTTCCCTCTTCTGTTCCTTCCTTAGGCCACCACTGCCACCATAAACACGAGTGTGCAAATGTCCATTCCAGTCCCCACTCTCAGCTCCTCCAGGTATATACCTAGCAGTGGGGTTGCAGGATCATAATTGCAACTCCACCCCTAACTTTTACATATTTTGAGATATCTTCACATGCCATACAGTCCATCCAAAATATATGATCAGTGGCTCACAGTATCATCATATAGTTGTGCATTCATCTTCGTCACCATGATCATTTTTGGAACATTTGCATCGCTCCAGAAAAAGAAATAAAAAGAAAAAACCTGTATATCCCATACCCCTTACCCTTCCCTCTTGTAACCACTAGTATTACCAATCTATTCTTTCTCTCTTTTTTTTACCCCTTATATCCCTCTATTATTTATTTATTTATTTATTTTGTCCTTATTTTTTTACTCATCTGTCCATACCCTGGATAGAGGGAGCATCAGCCACAAGATTTAGTGGTGAGGATTTTTTCCTTTTATTTATTTATTGTTGTGAAAAAATAAATTTCAAAATGTATCACAACAGTTACTTATAAAACAAATTTCAGAGTTTGTTAAGGATTACAGTTCCACAATTAGGTTTTTACTTCTAGCTGCTCCAAGACACAGAAGAGTAAAAGAAATAATCAGTATAATGATTCAGCAGTCATACTCTTTTGTTAAATCCCTTTGTTCTCTGTTATAACTGTACCTTCTCCTTTGATCTACCAACTTTTAGGGATATTTGGGTTATGCCCTGTTCTAGTTTGCTAGCTGCCGAAATGTAATATACCAGAAACGGAATAGCTTTTAAAAGGGGGAATTTAATAAATTGCTAGTAAATAGCTAGTTCTAAGGCTGAGAAAATGTCTCAATTAAAACCTGTCTGTTGAAATGTCCAATCACAGTCATCCAAGGAAAGATACCTTGGTTCAAGAAGGCCACTGAAGTTCAGGGTTTCTCTCTCATCTGGAAAGGCATGTGGCGAACACGGTATCATCTGCTAGCTTTCTCTCCTGGCTTCCCTTCACGAAGCTCCCCCAGGAGGCGTTTTCCTTCTTTATTTCCAAAGGTCGCTGACTGGTGAACTCTGCTTCTCATGTCTGTGTCATTCTGCTCTGCTCTCTCTGAATCTCTTTCATTCTCCAAAATGTTTCCTCTTTTATAGGACTCCAGAAACTTATCACGATCCGCCTAAATGGGTGGAGACATGTCACCGAATCCAGTTTAACCACCACTTTTGATTAAATCACATCCCCAGGGAGATGATCTGATTACAGTTTCAAGCATACAGTATTGAATAGGGATTATTCCGCCGTTGTGAAATGGGATTTAGATTAAAACATGGCTTTTCTAGGGGACATACATCCTTTCAAACCAGTACATGCCCATTCTAACTTCTTGCTGGAAAGGGTTGTCGATAATTTGGGATGGGGGGATGAAACTAGTTGATGTTCTGGGAGAGACTGGCACCTCTGGGTTTCAGGACTCATCTGGCTTAGGAACCCATGTGGAGGTTGTAGGTTTCTGGAAAGTGATCATAGTGCATGGAACCTTTGTAGACTCCGATAAAGCTCTAGGTGTTTAGGGTTGGCAGTGATAATTTTAGTTGGGGTTTGGCAAATCATGGTAAATAGCAATATCTAGCTGAACTTGCTTAAGAGTAGCTTCTAGAATATCCTCTCAACTCTGTTTGTACTCTCTCAGCCACCGATACCTGATTTTGTTACAATTCTTTTCTCCCTTTAGGTCAAGAAGGCATTGTCTGTCCCACAGAGCCAGGGGTAGGCTCATTCCCAGAAGTTGTATCTCACATTCATTGTCAGGGAGACTTTTACCCCTGGATGTCATGTCCCACATAGGGGAAGGGTAGTGATTTTACCTACTGAGTAGGGCTTAGAGTGAGAGAGGAGTGGTGAGGTTTTAAAAATGTTTTTTGTGTGTATATCAGAAAATTTTTCTAATTTTGGGTATTTGGTAACATCTACATTTAGACATGATTGAGAATTTAAAAAAAATGTTTAATGACATTAGAAAAGGAAAAAAAACTATGACCAACTTAATTTAAACAAAATAAGTATTTGAGGTTTCAGAAAGGTGGTTTTACAAAGTAAGACTAAAAATAAACATAAAACAGCAACAAAAAGGTGATTTTACAAACTTAGCACTGTTGAGGTATAGAATTTCTCATTTTGTCTTTCTCTTGATAGGATTTTTTTATGTTTTATTTAAAGTTATATTAGTGCTTTCTGTTAGAGATTGATATATGGCAGTGCATATGAATTTAAAAAGCAGCAGTGAAAAAAACATGCTGTAATCAAACTAAATAATATCGTGCATTTATGTCTACAAAGGTGTAATTTTCTGTTTCCCAGTTTATCGTTCTCTTAGAGGAATTTTATGCTTTTAAAAAAAGTTAACTAATTTTAGTATATTTTTACAGAGCTTTCTCTGAAGGAATAAGATAATACATTCAGCAAAACTACCTTACTCTGGGATACTTTGGGTGCCACCTATTTAAAAGGATAACTAATTGATCATGTGTACACATGCCAGAGTTGGGTTTCAATTGAAACTGGGTTTCTGTTCTTAAATGAGAGGAGAGGAGAGTTTAGAAGGGAGAATATGAGTTACATACTTCATCTGTATAAAATGAGAGTATGGTATACTTTACAAGACTGTAAGGATTAAATGAGCTAATATATGCAAAACCATTTACCATTCTCAATAAATTCGTATTCTTTTGTACTCTGTACTCTGCTTTTTCTTCTGTACTCTGATTTTATCATTGTGACACATCTTTAAAAGTTATAACCCAAAGCTAAAAGTTGTTAGGTGAAAAAATATTGTTATTCCTTAGAGGAGGTCTAATTGATAGGAATTAAAAAGTTTTAAAATATAGTAAACTTTAAACCCCATTAACAGTATAATTTTTACTATTAGAATTACTGAGTAGCTATTTTATCATGTCTGTTAAAACTAGAATTGGAATCTATACTGCAAATAAAACTCTTATACCGAACTCATTTCTAAATTCCTTGAATATTTGATCTGCTAGTGAAACCGGTTTAATATATGATATCATTGGCAAGAAAAACATCATTACTGTCCTTCAAAAAAAAAATGATTTTACTGAAGCAAATAACTTATTATGCAAGTGACTTCTGCAACTGTTAGCAATAGGAAAGAGTATTTCACACACTTCCTCACATAAGAAATGCAAGTCTGCAGCTGCTGTGCAAGGTAGGAGTGGGTTTGGTTGCTGAGTAGGAATAATATAATTTATCATCAAATCAACTTTTCTTCTTAATGAAAATTAACATATATACAAAAAAGCAATAAATTTCAAAGCACATTAATTGTAGAACAGATTTCAGAGTTTTAGGTTTTTACTTCTCGTTTCTCTAAGATATTGGAGACTAAAAGAAATATCAGTATAATGATTCAGCAATCATATTCGTTTGTTAAACTTTACCTTCTCTGTATAACTCCATCATCACCTTTGATCTTTCTCCCACTCTTCAGAGGTATTAGGGCTGTGGCCATTCTAACTTTTTCATTGTTGTTAGGGGCTGTCAATAATATGGGGCAGGGAGATGGAACTAGCTGATGTTCTGGAGAGGCTGGGCCCTCTAGGTTTCAGAACTTATCTGGTCCAGGGACCTGTCTGGAGGTTGTAGGTTTCTGGAAAGTTACTCTAGTGTGTGGAACCTTTGTAGAATCTTATATATTGCCCTAGGTGTTCTTTAGGATTGGCTGGAATGGTTTCAGTTGGGATTTGGCAACTTACGATAGGTAGCAATGTCTAACTGAAGCCTGTCTCCAGACTAGCCTCTCAGCTCTATTTGAACTCCCTCAGCCACTGGTACCTTATTTGTTACACCTTTTTCTCCCCTTTTGGACAGGATGGATTGTTGATCCCACAGTGCCAGTGCCGGACTCATATCTGGGAGTCATCTATCACACTACCAGGGAGACTTTCACTCCTGGATGTCATGTCCCACATGGTAGGGAGGGCAATGATTTAGCTTGTAGAGTTGGGCTTAGAGAGAGTGAGGCCACATCTGAGCAACAAAAGGGGTCTTCCAGAAGTAACTCTTAGGCATGCCTATAGGTAGTCAAAGCTTCTCCGCTACCTACATAAGCTTCACAAGAGTAAGCCTCAAGATTAAGGGCTTGGCCTGTTGATTTGGGTGTACCTAATGTTTGACACAGTATCAGGATTCTCTGATGGTAAAGTTTGATAGTTCCATATTTTTTCTCCCATCCCTCAAGGGACTTTGCCAATACTTTTTGATTATCTGATTAATATATTCTAGGTTGTATCCAGGCATTACATTAAGCTATGCAGGATTAAAGGCCCTCGTTCTTATTCTGGGCTCGTGTGTTTCATTTGTTCAAATGAGCTATCCAGATAGGTTGGATTAGATTATGTGCTACAGAAAATTTAGGTTCCAGACAAAATAAACCTGTCTTCCTTTGGTTTCAAAGAGTAGATGTGGTTCTAAAATACATACAATGTCTTCGTTACCCCTGAATTCTGAATTACCTTAATCCCAACCTAATTGTCTTTGTTCTTATCTCTAGATACCAGGTTATAGATATATAAAACATCCACTGTAAATCCAGAAATAGCAGAGTTCTCGCCTGCCATGCTGGAGACCCGAGTTTGATTCCCAGTGCCTGCCCATGCAAAAGAAAAAAAAAAAAAAATCCAGAAATAATAAATATTCTGGACTAAATGTTTCTGCTATAAGAGCTAACAATCTAGGCACCTGTTTTCTTATCAGCATTTTCTAAAGGAGACCATTCAATAATTGTCCTTTCGTTTTTGGCTTATTTTGCCTCACCAAATGTCCATTCATATCGTTGCATGCCTCATGACTTCATTGCTTTTTGTAGCAGCACAGTATTGAAGCATATTTATACACCAGCATTCACCAGTCTAATTCTCAGTCGGTGCATCCTTTAGCCACCTGCATTCATTAGGCATCATGTATAATGCCCAAAGTCCACAGTTCATCAACACTCTCAATTTTAGATAATTTTATTGTTCCCAAGAGAAAAATAACCAATAAACATGCCCTCACCAAATAAGAAATCTAAACCTCCCCTTAATTTTTGTCCCTGCCCCCATTATTTAACCCTGCTGTTGCTGTGGTACTGCTCATGTTTACCTGTTAAACATAGCCCATAGCATGCAATAGCAGTTTCCCCTCTGTACCCTACACTGAAACACTCTTTGTAGTGAATCATATCTTTGAAGTAGTTCTTACAAGAACTTATTTATATTTGTAGTGTTAATCGGTGGAACACATAGGTCTATACAACCCCTTTCGATCATGTTCACCTTCAATATGGTAATATTACTTATTGATCCACTAGAGAACCACCTTCACTTCTATCAATTCCCTTACACTGAGGTTAAACTTAATTAGCTAACCATTCACCCATCTCTAGCTTCTGTATCTCTAAATCTCCTATATTCTATATTATAAGCCTCTGATTTTACCTTTGCCATGGTCGTAAAAGTGGAGTCACACGTATCTATCCTTTTTGTCTGGCTTATTTCACTCAGCATTATGTCCTCAAGGCTCATCCAATTTGTCATGTGCTTCAGAACGTCATTTCATCTTAGTTGCATAATATTCCATTGTATATATATGCCGCATTTTGTTAATCCACTCATCTGTTGATGGGCACTTGGATTGTTTCCATCTTTTGGCAATTGTGAATAATACTCCTACGAAATCGGTGTGCAAATGTCTGTTTCTGTCACTGCTTTCACCTCTTCTGGGTATATACCAAGTAGGTATTGATTCATAGGGTAACTCTATATTTAGTTTCCTAAGGAACCGCCAAACTGATGGACACATGGATTTTTATTTATTTATTTATTTAATTATCTTTTTTGCATGGGCAGGCACTGGGAATCAAACCTGGGTCTCCAGCATGGCAGGCAAGAACTCTGCCTGCTGAGCCACCATGTCCCACCCCACATAGATTTGTATTTTATTCAGTGGGTTGTAATCCATTACTATCTTTATTTATTTCAATATTCAAGTTGTCACAGATTTGACCAATGGGAGCCTCTTCAAGCTGACCTGTGTCCTTTTTCCCCCCAAGTATCTATATTATTAAACAGGTTTTTAAAAGACAACTTGAATACAATCCCAGCTTTTCATTATAATATATATATATGTATTTATGTCCCCAAAAAAGATTTAGCATAGCTAAATGTTGCTTACTATGTTATGTATGTTCTGATGAAATTTTAGACCTACAAATAAGTCTTTACTAGAGCAAATTGAAATATTGCTAGGGTGAAATATCATAGAAGCAATACAAAGTGGTAAAAATGAAAATTCCAGTATCCTATTGAATCATCTATAATGCAGGACTGTCCCACATATTTACTTTTGCACTTAAAATAGAAATAATGATTAAATTTTACTAATATGCAAATGTAGCTGACCCCATGAGAAAAGAAGACTTGACCTGTGTCCTTTTGACATGCCATACTTTTTTTTTTTTTAAAAAGCACTTTCTCATTTCTGGCACAAGCTATTTCAGGCCCATTCCATACTTTGCTGTTTCAGCCCTGGAACCAGCCATTTCTCCAAGAACCTCTGATTTTGTTTCCTTTTAATGGTGAGACAGATTTTTAAAGCAGTGGTTTTAAAATTGCTTTAGAAAATTCTAGGGATTCTTTTAGATACTTGAATGAAATGCATCACAAATTATTTTTATACGAGTGCTGACTTAGCAGCTTTCCAAGCAGATTTTCAAGTATAATGATTATTCGAACTCCATTAATAAATATGTAGAATTATTTGACTTGATTGAGAGGTTTTTCTCCCCCAGTAAATATGTGTGAAAATAATTACAATGTTGTTCAAAGTTGCAAGAAGTAAAGTGAGATTATGTGTGATAGCATCAGTTTTTCATTTTTTTTTTTTTAACTTTTCTTGAATTGTATAACATTATACAAAGCAAAGAAAGCAAAAAGCGATATTTTCAAAGCAGTCTTCAATAGGTAGTTACAGGACAGATCCCAGAATTTGTCATGGGCTACCATACCATCCTCTCAGATTTTTCCTTCTAGCTGCTCCAGAATATAGGAGAATGATATCAGTTTTGCACCCTGGGTTTTGGGGATTTTCCTGGTGGTGTCTTTGACCACTAGAGTGGCTTATGGAGTCATCTTAGGAAACAGCATGGCTTTCTGTGCTAAACATTCTATTGAAAACTGAACTAATACATCATTTCTGACCTTGTGCAAAATTTTAAATATTCCTCTTTAGTTTCTATTTTTAATTTTAGTTAAAACAGAGATAGCCAAAGCAATCTATACTATAGGACAAGAGTTTCTCAAACTTTGGTCTCAGGACTCCTTTACACTTAAAAATCGAGAACTCCATGTGGTATGCCCAGAGCTGTGGATAATGTCCCCCGTTACTCTCTTTCTTTTGGGTTAATGGTCTTTTCTCATTAATTGTAATCGTCTCAGCACCGAAATTATGTCTCTTACTATTAGATCTTCCACAACTCCGGCAAAAATGACTTTTCATAACCAATTAACAAATACTTTCCATTAAAGCTAGGATCATGAGCTGAATTCATTTGGTACCTTCTTTAATCAGCATGTTGATTTTTTAAAATAAAAAATATAGAAAATTAAATTTTTAAAACTTGAGGGCCCCAAAAGCTTTTATTTATGTAGATTATATTTTACTGTTTTAGAAATTAAAACTTAAAATGGTTTCAATATAAATTTATGGATTTGTTAAAAAAATCCATTACATGTTATAAATCACACATCTTTTTAAAAATGGAGAGTGGTGATGGTAGCACAACATTCATTGCAAATGTAGGTAATGCCATTGATTTTCATACTCATAGTGGTTAATTTTGTGTTACATATATGTTAACACAACAAAAGTTTGACAAGCATTGCCATTTAAAAAAAAAGAACAAGTTTTCTGATTGTAAAAACAAAACACCAGCGTCTGCGAACCCATAGAGCTGATAAAGACAGAACAAAGATCATTGGTTACCGGGGGCTAGGGAGAGGGGTAATTGAGAGTAGCTGCTTATGGTACAGGGTTTCCCCCTAGGGTTAAATCACGCATTGTTAATGAAAAAAGTAAGTTGTATTTTTTCAAAACAAAAATGTACTTGTTAAAAAGAATGGCATTGTTTTATGTTATGCAAATCTGTTTCATGTCTGGCTAATGGAAAATAGGATTCTTGTATCTGATTCTGCTTTCAGTCTGTTGGTACATGGTGCTTTGGTTTAAGTATCTGCAAGATAATTGTGAATATTCTCTGATAATGCACCAAATGCAAGTGATATTTTCTTAAGAGCTAGTTGCCATCTAGAATCAGATGTGATATCAGTGAACTTTTTTCATAATCTGGTACATTGACATCCATTCATCAATTTTGTACTTTGAGTGTATCTTTTTAACTTTGCATGATTTTGTAACATCATTCATTGATCATTTGAAAAATATTGGTTTCCTGAGTTATGCACATGTACCAAATATGTTGACAAGTTTCATTATACAATATCAAAAAAATTAAATTCAATATTATCAGCACCATTCTCTGCAAAAAAGTCTGAGTATTGGAAATCTTGTCAAGCTCACGCAGCACACTTGTTACTCTTAGGAAATTGTTATTTAGGTAGAGGTCCTGGAAGGAAAAGTTAGGACAATCAGCTTTAAATTTCAGCTGGTTTTAAAAACTTTTTTTGCACCCTCCAGCTGAGTGAGTGCATTTTAATATAGAGTGACAATTAAGATGTTGCTAGAACTTCTTATGCAGTCCAAAATTGGCACATGGAACAAGGATTTAGAAATCTCCTTTGGAGAAGTTTGGTAGTGATGTTTTCTTTTGGATAATTGAAGTTTAAGATTTTGTTTTTTATTTTAAAAGAATAAGATTTGTGGAAAATGCTACAGTTCTCCTCGTGCCTTTCCCATTTCCATCAGTGTAATTTCTTTTCTTTAAATCAATTAAGTATGAACGGACAAATCAAAGCATATGCTACACAAGTGTATGTATTGTAGATAGTTTTTCTGATGATGTCAATAAAAAGTTCTTGTAGAATGTATTCTTCCTAATGGTATATCCTGTTATAGTCTTCTACTTTTAATTTACATACTTTTGTCTTATTCTAATCCAAGCTTGGCTTTTGAATTGTTTATAATAGCAGCTGATTACTGAGTAATTTGAGTCTCATTTAATTAAGCTAACAGTATTCTAATTAGGATGCTGAATGTTGACACTTGTCTATTTAGCAAAGGAGTGTAAAATACCTTTGTTTGTGAAATTTGTAGAAAGAAGTATTGAAATCAGTTTATCTCTAGAGAATTTTAGGGTATATGTCTTAAGTATAGGTTTGTACCTACTTTACCCCCAAACCACACGAAATACATAAGTCATTTGGAATATGAAATTTTTTTACATAAATTAGGAAATAAAACTGGCCATATGTCAAGCATGGCATCTTTCCAGCAATTAAGTACACACACACACACACACACATACATACATACAGTAAGAAGCAGCAAAATAACACCACTTTGAATAATTAAAGCAGAAACAAATAATTTGAACATTAAAAATAGGAGAGCTTGAGTAATTTACTACATACACAACACTAGTGTTTGAATTTAACATAGATAATATCCCCTTTATTCTCTTGGGCTTTAGAAAGAGTGATTTGAAAATAATAGACATTCCTTTTAGACTGATGGCATTTCTCAAGTAGGAGTTCTTAGAATATGATGATAATCATCTTTTAGTGAACAAGTGTAAGTATAGTCTTAATGTTTATGTAATCACTAATAAAGTAGACTCAAATTATAAATAAATTTCTCATGTCAGATATCTATATTCCAAGGGGAACAAACTTTTTTGCCAGGGAATACAGTAAGTTATGAGATAACCTGGGTTATTCATTTAACTAATGTTTTTTGAACACCGACCTATTTTAGATACATGAACTATAATTACAAACAGATTTTAGTGGAGAGAGAGAAAAAGAGCAAGTAAACAAAATATTTTATAAATTCTGTGTTATGAAGAAAATGGGCTGAGATAGAGAATGATGAAGGGTGCTTTTTAAATGGGGTAGTCAGAGAAGGCCTTTCTGAGAATGTGGCAGTTAAGCTTTAAAGAATTACAAGTAGCTAGCTGTGCTGAGTAGACTAGTATTCCAGAAGAGGATATTACTGAATGAGCACAAGGCCTCGAGTGGGCAAAAAATTGTGGGAGAGTGGTGTGGTAAGCGCATGGAAGAAGAGGGGTAGTTTAAAAGTGATTTATAGGCCCTTACATGGGATTTGGATTTTTTCCAAGTGTAATAAGAAGCCAGTGAGGAATTTTGATAAGCAAGGGAGTGAAACGATCCCATTTGTGTAGCTCACCCTTGTTGCTGAATTGGATAACGGACCAAAGAGGGGACAAGAGTAGATTTTAAGAGTTAAAGATTTTAACTCTTAAAATCTACTCCAACATAGCAGTTAAAATCATAATCCAACATAGCAGTTAGCAGCATGATCACTGGACCTTTATCTCTGGAGTCATGCTGCTTGGGTTCACATCCTGAGTACACCACTTAAGTGTGTAAAAAGAAATACTTTCACTCAAGTGAAATCATCTTTAAAATGGGGATAATAATAGTGTCTAGCTCATGGAGTTGTTAGGAGGATTAAATTGTAAAGGATTTAGGAAAATGCCTGACCCAAAGAATTATGTAAATATTAAAAAACAATAAATAGATAAGGCTGTATTGTGGATTAGAGTGTGAAGTGTGGAATATGTGCTCAGTTGCCTCTGTCATTTGCTTTTTTGGATAATTCAGTGCGTTGTAGAAGGCAGAATATAATGCATGGAAGTTATGAATTTAATGATAATTTGATCATAGGGAAAGGAGAGATTATGGATCGGAAAGAATCAGGAAGGTGTTTTTTTTTTAATGCAGTTTTAGATATAGTCACACACCATACAATCCATTCAAAGTACACAGTCAGTGGCTCACAGTATCATCACATAGTTGTGCATACATTATCATGATCACTTTTTTTATTACCACAATCACTTTTGAAAAAATATTTTTATTGAGCAGTCTTCACACACAGTCCATCCACAGTATACAATGAATGGCTCACGATATCATCACATAGTTTTATATTCATCACCATAATTATTTTTAGAATATTTGCATCACTCCAGAAAAAGAAAAAAAAAAATTCATACATCCCATACCCCTTACCCCTCCCTCTCATTGATCCCTAGTATTTCAGTTTACCTACTTTTTTTTTTACCCCTTATCCCCCCCATATTATTTATATATATGTATTTTTCCTTTTTTTTACTCATCTGCCCATATCCTAGATAAAAGATCAGTCACAAGGTTTTTACAAACACACGATCACATTGTAAAAACTGTGTATAATAATGCAGTCTTCTTCAAGAACCAAGGCTACTGGAACACAGTTCAACAGTTTCAGGTACTTCCCTCTAGCCACTCCAGTGTGCCATAAATTTAAAAGGGATATCTGTATAATGCATAAGAATAACCTCCAGGATAACCTCACACCTCTGTCTGAAATCTCTTAGCCACTGAAACTTTTTTTTGTCTCATTTCTCCCTTTTGCCTTTTGGTCAAGAAGACTTTCCTGATCCCATGAGGCTCATCCCAGGAGTCCTTTCCCACATTGCCAGGGAGATTTAAACCCCTGGGAGTTATGTCCCTTGTAGGGGGGAGGTCAGTGACTTCACCTGCAGAGTTGGCTTTGAGAATGGCCAGTTCTGAGCAACAGAAAGGGTGTCTGGGGGTGACTTTTAGGCATAATTATAAGTAGGCTTAGTTTTTCCTTTGCAGTAATAAGTTTCATTGGGTTGAACCCATCAATCTTGGGGTTCAACCTATTGAATTGGTTGTCCCACTGCTTGTGAGAATATCAGGAATCCCCCAGATGGGGACGTTGAATATCCTCCTTTCTTTCCAGTCCCCCAAGGGGACTTTGCAAATACTTTTTTGTTCTCTGCCCAAATTACTCTGGAATGTTTTAGGGCATCACATTAACCTGTACAAACCAACAGAATCTCATGCCCTATTCAAGATTCCAAGTGATTATGGTGTTCAAATAAACTGACCATACAAGATAAATTATATAATGTGCTACCCAAAATATAAATTTTGCACCAAATTAGCGTCTCTTTCTTTGGACTCACACAGAAGTTAAAGTTTTAAAATATGGACCATATCATCCTTTACCCTGTATTATGATTTACCTTAGTGCTAACCACTATCGCCTTTAGAACATTTTCATTACTCAAAAAAAAAAAAAAAAGAAAACAAAACGTCCCATACCCCTATTATTTTTTTTTCTAATTTTTATTTCCTCCCTATTATTGGTACCTTTGTTACTGTTGATGAAAGAAGATTAAAGATATTACTGATAACTATAGTCCATAGTTTAAAATGGGTAAATTTTCTCATATGTCACTCTATTAACACATTGTAATGATGTCATACATTTGTTCTAATTCATGAAAGAACGTTTTAATATTTGTGCAGTTAATCACAGTTAAACTGACAGGAGGAGAAGAGGGGATTCCAGGAATGAACAGTCACTAAGATAAGAAAGAAAAGGGCATGTTTAAATTTCAACTAGTAATACAGTATGATTATCCCTAAAAAGGCAGTGATATAGAAGTGGTGGAAGTAAAGAATAGTCAGGTAGGTTGAGGCCAGATCATTCATGTCTTTCACTAATTCAGTTA
This sequence comes from Tamandua tetradactyla, assembly GCF_023851605.1. Classification (NCBI taxonomy): domain Eukaryota; kingdom Metazoa; phylum Chordata; class Mammalia; order Pilosa; family Myrmecophagidae; genus Tamandua; species Tamandua tetradactyla. The sequence continues at coordinate 38,909,377 of NC_135346.1, read as the reverse complement.
GGACTTTTTTAGTCAGGGGAAAGAAGCTATTTGTAAGTTTTAATAATTTTTTTATTTACTTAATAATGTTAGTAATTATTTGTTAATTTTTTAAATAATAATTGAACATCTGTCACCAAGTCTACTAAACACTGGGGATCTTTGATACTTTGTGTCCTCTAGGTATTTTTTGGTCCAGAGGGGAGACAGGCAAGCAAGCAAAAATCTCTGTTATAGTATGCTGGTTATTTGTAGTTCAAGATAGTGGAAAGCACAGGTACTATGACAAGCAACCCCAACTCAGTTTTGGAGTTAAAGGAAGGTTTCTTGGAGGAAGAGACTTTAAATCTAAAACCTGGTGTGATGAGGTGGAGTTAGCAAGGATTGGTGGGCAAAGGTCTGGAGGTGGGAATGATGCAGAGATGGGGCTGAAGAAGTAAAATTGTATCTCATAAAGGACCTTTTATGTCATGTTACAGAATTTGTTCTTTAATCTTGAAGGCAGTAAGGAGCCTTTGATGGATGTAAAATGATGCCTTAATTACTATTTTGTTTCAGCAAGAGCTCACTGTTGGTTCTAGTCTTGTGGGGTGATAGATTGGAAAGGCTAGTTACAAGGCTTTTGGCAATAAACCAGTCAAGAAATGGTGGTGACCCTGGACTAAGTTAGTGGCGGGGTGGGTAGAGAGAAGAGGATGGACATTTTTGAGAGATGCTTAGGAAATAAAGTTGAAAAAGCCTGGCAATGGATTGGATATTGGATGGGAGGAAAGGGGAGATGAAATCAATAGGGATGTTCAAGCCATAGCCCATATTGGTACTGTACTGATACAAGAGGAGAAAAGCATTTGGGAGGTGGTAATGAATTTTTGGTGTACTGATATGGCCAGCATTAAATATTAGGAAGATGAATCTGCTCATGGTTTCGAGGATGAATGAAAGAAGGATATACCAGAAATGGAGAGAATTATTGTTAAATAACTTTTTAAGAGTCTAGCTAGAGATAAGTGCCTGTATTTATAATTCAGAATTGCCAGTTTTTGAAAACTAAGAGGAAGTAGGCATTGGAGGTGAAGAGCTCCCCAAAATGACTCCAACTACAAGGACTTGAACATAACCTACCCAGCTTTTATTATGTGCCCTGAGATAATTTTTCAGGATGGAAGATAGTGAAGCTATCTTGATGTTGCTACTTCTCAGATAATACATAGAAACATTTTATTGATTAAAAAGTAGTTTTGATTATTTGAAGGAATATCATTTTTCACCCTTTGGACTCAATAGAACTGGTTTCTTTCTGAGTATATCATATGTATAATATAATTGGCCCTTCTGAAAAATAATGCCTTTACATGAAGGAACCCAGAAAAGTATCTGCTTATCTGAGAGTAGGGAGCTATGGGAAGAGGCCGTCTATCTGTAAGGTTTGTATTCTGAGTCCTTTTGCCATTTCTGTTCATTCAGGTATATATTGTAAAAGTATAACTAAATAAAATAAAAGAGAAAGATCTTAAAATAAGGTTATTATATGAGGATTATTTTCTTAAATAAACTACAAATAAGTGAAGTGAGGAATTTGAAAGGATTGGAATAAAGTTTTTGAACCCATTGTAAAGCAAGTATGAAAACAGTAAAAGCAGATGAAATTTTAAATAAGCAAGATAGAAAACTAAGATCAACACTGAAGCTCAAGCTCAGGGTTTTTTTTTTTCAGTACTGTAAAAATAGATGAGATTTAAAACAAGAGAAAAGGCCAAAAGACAGCCAACAAGGTAAGAAGTTAAAAACATAAAAATTAAAGGAAAAGCTATCCTTGAGATTAAAAACAAAACAACAAACAGATTCTGAAAACAAGAATGATAAAATGAAAATATATTGTCAATATATTTGGACGTTTGGGAAGATGATTTTTTTAGAAGGCAGTTTTTTAGAATAACATATACCATAGTGGATTTCTCTGGACACTCACAAGATGTTCCAGGAAAAAGGTATGTTGTCCAAAAGTTCTAGAAATGTATAATATAATCCCCTCTTAAGAGATTCACAAAGCACGTTAAAACAGTAAAACCTCTGAGAAATGTTGGGGGTAATCAAGTTGCCCTTATTTAACCAAACCTCACTGTGGAACCCTTTTCTTATGTAGCATTTGCTAATATCTCCCAGATGCATTTTTTTTTACGAAATGCTCGGAAAGTTTTGTAAGTTACAGAAATATATGAAAAAAGAGAAAAAATCAGCTGGAAATAGAAAATAGTTTGGGGTTGGGACTGACATTCCTGGGGAAGAGTCTCCTGTTGAAGCCGCAGTCTTCTGTACAAAGCCAAAGGGCAGAGAGCAATTTGACATTCTTCCCTTCTGGCCCTACTTCCAAAGCTGACGTTTCAGCTTTTATCTGCACTGATAACGACACAGACTGGTAAGTCAGGGGGGGAATGGGGGATGAGCCCCAGCAGAACTGAATCCCCAGCAACCATGGGATACTTTCCCTAGCAAGTGAAAGAAGTTTTATATACAAGAGAAATTTTCTTTTTTATGTAAGAATAAAAATGGTCTGTTTTTCATTGTGTAAATAAATATTAAAGAAAAACTTCCCCTTCCCCACTGTAGTTATTGCCACCCTAACACAACTCTTTTCATGTTGGTTTTTCCCTCTTCCAGAATTTGTCCATATGCACATGTGTTTTTATATGGATGTTATGTTGTTCATACAATTCTGTGTTGTGACCATGTAAAATTTTCTAGTGGTGGCTGCCTCTGCCTGTTCATATTGCTGTACTTCACGTACAGTTGCTGTCACATTTTGGAACGTACTTTTCTGCCTGCTTACCTGAAAGACCTAGCTTATTTCTTTTGTTTTGTTTATTTTTACCAATCAGAACACTCCCACCACCAGATCTCACTGTCTCTCGAGTGCCTCTCTATAAAATAACTCCTTAGCATCATGCGTCTAACCTGTTTTGGGCCAGCTTTTTTGTAGGCTTCTCACTTGTGTTTCTCAAGTCATCATAGCAGCAGCACCCGAACTAGAGAGGGAATAGAAGGGCATCCATGTAAACCAACAACACCCAGTGAACCTTCAGACATTTTCTAAAATATCCAGAACTTGCATTCTTGTAGAGGAAAACAGGGTGCAGAAAGTAGATAGCACGGCCCTTCTAAAACTCTTTGTTCAGCGAGGTACCTCATGTAGTCAGCTATGTGGACCGTATTTTTGACATTTGTGTTTTCAGAATTCTAAGTTATAAATATGCACTTTGTGCTTATTTTAATAGCTTGAAAGTCCTAATTTTTGGCAGAACTTACTTTGTAATATGTGACTCCGGTAGTTGGTATGATGTAGTTTCTTGAATCCAGTGAGGTTAGGGACTTTTTTTTCCTATCAGATGATGCAGATTACCACTAAGGAATAAATTACTACTTAATGTAAAATAAAAACCTAGCTCACAATTTGTGGTGCTCTAGTTTATTAGGGAGTATAAACTTCAAGATAAAAACTCTCTTAGAGCGGGCCATGGTGGCTTGGCAGGCAGACTTCTTGCCTGCCATCCAGAGACTCGGGTTCTATTCCCAGTGCCTGCCCATGCAAAAACAAAACAAAACAAAAAAAACTCTATTAAAAACAAAATAACAGCAAAAAGACAAAAAAATAAAATAAAATAGCAGCTCTTCTATGTTGAGACTTCATTTCCTGACCTTTGGTCAATCTTAAGGAGTGGAGCAGGCTTCTGCTTTGCTATAGATTATAGCACTGTCCTGGAAATCTTAAATTCAGTGTCTGTACTGGGTCATATAAACAGTTAGTTACATTGACTTTTTGTAAAGTTCCACAACAATGAATGGGACTTGGGTAAGCAGTAAGCATTATGCCAGTCCACACATAAAGGACCATATAAAAAGTATCTTCAACAAAAAAAATAATAAATAATAGCAGAAAACTCACAACCCCATGTGTTAAATGCTGCTTTACATATATATTACTTAATTCCCAAAATAATAATACATAGGAACTACTTTTCAAATGAAGCTAAGGCACAGAGTGGTTGCTTTATCCAGAGAAACAGATTTAATATATACCAGAGCCAAGATTGAGACCCAGTATCACTAATAAATTGTTGTTCAACTAATATACATATTACTTGGCTTTTATACAAAATAGATATGAAAAATGAAACGTTATGAAAAAATATATAAGTGGCAGTATTTCTTTAGCCTTGTGTTTTGGAGTAATTCTTTGAGTCAAGGCCTATTTTAATGTCTGAAAATCGTCTGCTATCGAATGGGTTATTTTATTTGGTATTGCTAACCACTGAAGTTGTAAGGAAAGGGAAGTAGTTTTATAGTTTGTTCCTTCCACGGTTCATAATTTAGATGAGAACATTGGGATGTTTTTCTTGGCTTATCTCATTCATGTAGTTTTCCTTGCACATGTGTTGCATAGATTTCTGAACTATTTCCTTGAAAGTTACCAGTTTGTCACGCTTAATGATGATCAAGAAGTCGGTACCTTTTGCAAAGAGGAATGAAATAACAGACTTTGAGAAAAAGAACTCTCACTACCTTCCTGGTTTAAGTATTTTTTTTGTTTTGGATCAATTCCTGTATTATTTGAAACATTAAAATAATTATATGTGGTTTTTAGTGTTTCCCACAAGATTCTTTGTTGGACTGTAAACAGTTAATGACTTTTATATAAACCGAGGTGTTTTAGCCCCTGCATCTGTAAGTTTTTATTTTTTCAAATATCAGTTTATGTATATATTCCAGTCTAGTACCTTATTATTTTGCCATTTGAAACTAAATTTGGAATGTTAACTTCTTTCATGCTTATTCATTTTATTTAATCTCTTTAAATAATCTCTTTATTTAATGACTTTTGAGTTCTATGTAAACCATAAAATACTGTTGTTGTTTTTTGTGTGGTTTGTCTGCAGGGAAAAAAATCATGATAAGATGTATCACTTCTGCTAGTTATATTTTAGGACAATTTTATACTTAAATGACTGACATCAAAGCAATTGTTAAGAATCTCAGAAATTTTAGATGTAAGTCTGATTAGTTTTATCCTATCCAAATGTATAGTGAATCAATGCTGGAAAATTTCAAGGACTTTTAGGATAACACTTCTATAAGCAAGGGACTAAGCATTTGTTTAATGGGCATTTGAAATTTTAGGGATTTGGAATGCTGGTTTTTAAGCTTCACATTTTTCAGTAAAATATTTTTATTTGAAATACTGATAATCTATAACGGGTAGTTTTAGAGATTAGAAGAGAAAGTATGGTGTGAATGGGTTAATATTGGTTACTGATAAAAGTTCTTGATTACATTTTTTTCGTATTTCATCTCCTACCATGTAACTGTTTTTCTGAATTACAGTAGATTATTGATAAATTTTCTGCTCAAAGTTTTGACTTTTAAAACAGATAGATTTATAACAGGCTGTAATGTATAGTTTTGTTATAATTTGACTTGCCTGTATGGGAACAGGTCACTTGCCCCTAAGCCAGGAATTAGCATTTACTTCAAAGCTCAGCTTTGTTATTCTTCATTTCTGGAACTGCGGTTAAAAAACAGCTCACAGAAAGCCAGTACCCTGTACTGATAGTGAATGTGGCAAAGTCTAAGAAAATGATACATCACTGACAGAAAATAGAAGTTTTACCTATTTTTAAAAAGAAGCACATTAGGTTGGTGATGGCTTGAATGAGTGACACAATCAAATCTATGTGGACTCAGCAAAAAAAAAAAAAAGTATGAAAAATGTTTTGCCACACAAAAATTTCTTAACTGGTAAATAAAACTTTGATAAATGTAAATATTTTTATCCTGGTTGAGGAAATAGGCACAGGATACTTTTAACTCTTGATGTAAGGACTCTGTACAGACCCTTTCATCTTCATAATTCTGAAGACACACAAAGGTCTTCAAGAATGTTAGGATTTTGTTGATATAGTTTTGTTTTTGCCGCCTGAAGAGATTATTGTTCTGTGTTTTGTTTGGTCCCCTTTCTTACCTCCGCCTGACAGAGGTACTTTTTTTTTTTACATGGGTAGGCACCGAGGAATGAACCCGGGTCTCCAGCATGGCAGGCGAGAACTCTATTAATTAATAGAATTAATATTTCCCCATTATCTGAAATTGTACACATGCAGTCTAAAAATCTGAATTGGAATTCCAAGAACATTGAGGCATGAGTCAGCAATGTTCAGTAAAAGGAAAACATTAAGATTGATTAATTCTGTAGCTCTGTCTCCCACCCTCATGATAACATTGAAAGTGGTAAACTGTTATTGAAAATAAAGGCCAGCCTCAGTCAGAAAAAACAAAGAATTTGGTAGAAGAATTAAAAGTTAGAATAGCTTTTGGTTTAAGAAAAACTTAGTCCTTAATTTTCTTATATAACTTAAAACAGAGTTACAAAACTAGTTGTACCAGTTAGGGCTGCTTTTCTGCTGTCTTACATCACGTGGAGAGGGAGCAATTGGAAGTGGTAGTTTGAACAATACAACAGTATTTTCTGTGGGTTTAATATCGGATAAGTAGCCAACATTAAACCTGTCTGTACCATGTGTTTAAAAAAAATATTGTAGGTACCCAGTAATAGTATGTAACTTGATTTCTTTTTTTTTTTTTTTACCAATTGACTTTTTTTCTTTTTTTTTTTTTTTGGTGAAAAATAACATGTATACAAAAAAGCAATAAATTTCAAAGCATATCACAACAGCTAGTTATAGAACAGGTTTCAAAGTTTGGTATGGGTTAAAATTCCAAAATTTTAGATTTTTACTTCTGGCCGCTCTAAGATACTGGAGACGAAAGGAAATATCAGAATAATAATTCAGCAATCATACTTGTTTGTTAGACCCTACCTTCTCTGTCTAACTCCACCATCACCTTTGATCTTTCTCCCAGTCCTTAGGGGTATTGGGCTATGCCCGTTCTAGCTTTTTCATGTTAGAGAGGGGATGGGACTAGATGATGTTCTGGAGAGGCTGGCCCCTCTAGGTTTCAGGACTTAACTTGATCTTTTTTTTTTTTTTGAGTACCCAGAATTATTCTTAAAAGTAAAAGCTTTAAAAAGTTTTTTAAACTTTCTTTCCTCGCCTTCCCCAGTAAAACCTGGCTGTAAGTTGTTTTTTTATTTATTTGATAGTCTTAAATTTTTTGACTGAGATAGCTAAAAATTGAGGTATAATATTTCAGTGTAGATTCTTGATGGTTATTTTTATAAGCAGAAAGTTTTATGTTTCAGTATTTAGCATTTTTATTTTCCCTCTTGAAAAGTAAAGAGGAAAACAGAAGGTGCATAATCCAGCATAGTCCTCTTTGTAATAGTTGAAGTCATAAATAATATGCACATGAGCATCCTATAAATCACTGGGTAGAAATAGGGTATATATTTTTTAAGTTACCAGATCACTCTTTCTGAAATCTTGTTACTTGCAGAAGAGTAGTTAAGAGAGCTTCAGGTTTTGCATGTCTCTGATTGCAGTTTTTCCCTATTGAAATTGTATTTTCTTTACCTTGCTTTTTAAGAGTGTATGTGTTGAGCAGGCCATAGTGACTCAGTGGCAGAGCTCTTGCCTCCCATGCCAGAGACCCAGGTTCAATTCCCAGTACCTGCCCATGTAAAAAAAAAAAAAAAAAAGAAATTGTGTATGTGTTGCTGGGGGCAAAGGGGAGGTGGTAGTGTTGGTGGAAAGTAAAAGTCCACCCCCATCCCACCCCTGTTTCAGTTGGATAGTTTGTATTTAATGTTTGCTAAAGCCAAAGAAAATTTAATTTCCACAACTCAGATTATATCTTTTAACATTAATTCAGTATATATTCCTTAAAAAAATTTTTTTTAATATATATTCCTTTTAGTGGCACAATTTGTGATGCTGCATTCGCTATCTTTTATATTAGCTGATAGTTAACCCTGACTTTTTTCATTTTGGCCAGATAATACTGCTAGTTCATTGATTTCAGTGCATTATGGCATAATAGAAATCGGGCTTTTATTAAACATTTATTGCCATTTACAAGTTTTGCCAGCCTCAATGAGTTTATTTAATTTCTATGCTAACATGTTGCTATTATAATAGTTTTCCTCTCTCATCACTCAAAAAAAATTTTTTTTTTATTTTTATAAGAAGGGGCTGCTGATGGTAAAGACAGCACTAGAGAGAAAGTAGCCAGGGTTAATTAGGGTTGTTAAATTTGTTTGTTCTGCACTATCCAGTATTTATTATATTAGTTTTCCTTTTATGGTATGGAGGCAGTACTGTAGTTTTATTCTTTGGCTTAGCTCTATAGCTATTCTATCATTGAAATACTATAAAATCAAATATGATATTTACTCTAGCAGTGTTAACTCTTCCACATTATCACCTGGCTTAAGATATTTTCTCCTTGCTTTGTGTTTTGTTTCACATCAAGAAAAATATACATTTTTTTGATAAGTGGTAAATACCTATGCAACTGGACTAGTCTGTTTTTCTACCTGCCCACACCATTCCTACAGTGCCTCCAGTTTTCTGTTTAACAATGAAAATTATCTATGTATTGAATTTGGGAATACTAGACTTTTTGTTTTTTAATCAAACTTAAATTTGATAACATTCAGAAGACTGTAATAAGGAGTATTTTTTAAAAATTGAGATATATATTCACATAACATATAATCTTCCAAAGTGTACAGAGGTTCACAGTATCATCATATAGCTGTGCATTCATCATTACAATCGAGTTTTGAAAATTTTCATTATTTAAAAAAAAGAATAAAGTAAAAAAGAATACCCAAACATCCCATATCCCCCATACACCCTATTGTTTTATTTATTTTTTTGTCTTTTTTTTTCTCTCGTTCATCTGTGCATACACTGGATAAAGAGAGTGTTAAGTCACAAGCAGCCTGGTTTTAAAATGAAAATCAAAACTATCAAGTGTTAAGCTTGCAAATAAGTAATATGGTAAAGGCCATCCCTGGTGAAAAATGGACAACATATGGTCCATTATCAGACTTTCAGAGCAAGTATTTTAAAAACTCTTTTCTGCATGTTCTGGTTACAAACATAAAAAAAGAACAAATCTTCCTGATTTAAGTGACTGGTTACCTGCGGGAACTTTATTTTTCAGTGTTCATTATATAGCTGTTTTATAGTTAAAACCTTTTTTTTATTTTTGAAGATTGCTATTTTGTAGGGAGCATAATAGTTTCACCTTCATTATAAAAGCATCTTTTCTGAAGTCTTGTGGCATTGACAAGAGAGGTGACTTTTAAATATAGATTTGAGGTTGGAACTCATTTTCCCTAATACAGTTTTTAAAAATAACGTTAAGTCCAATATTAGGTTCTCAGATGGGTTTCTTTTGGTTTTTCAATACATATATACTTTAGTTACTGTTTTGTTGCACTTATTAGCCTGGTAGAACAAGGTGTTTGAAGTACAAATCCTACTCATATAGTCTACTGTGATGCTTATTGGCTTATAATTAGTTAAAATGTACTAATGTTGATATAGTACTTGATTTATATTTTTAATGGCATTTGATGTTTTTCCCTTAGTTACAGTTTAATGTTCATGGAAAACGATTTGGAAAATACAAATAACCTAGAAAGGAATAATGAAAAATATACCATTATTTTAAAGCCATTACTCTGTCTCTTATTGCCTCTGACTATTTCTCTGTGTCTGAGTGTGGGTGTATGTATGTGTGCTTATAACAAAACACACTTTTAAAGGTGTAAAAGAAAATACTGGTAAATTATTTTGTTGCTCTCAAGGTGAGGAAAGTCTTTATAATAAACTTAAACAGAAAGAAGGAAACCATATAAAAGGTTTAGATACATTTAACCCTATTTGAAAAAAGAATAAAATTTAAGAGGCAAACTGGGAAAAATATTTCTCATATTGATCTTTGTTTCAATTTCCTTATTCCTTAGTTAACGTTTATACTGAATTATACCTATTTTGGGCTACGTACCTGCATACCTTTGTTTTATTTAGTGAAGCATATTCTTGAATTTTTGGCAGGAAAAAATGTCAGTAAAAAGAGGCTCTTGAATTTTTTTTTCCCGTCAGTCATTTTACTGATTATTCCTAATGCAGATTAGAAGAATTGACTAGCACAACATTGTGAATGCAATTAACAGCACTGAAATGTAGAGCCGGATATGATTACAAGGGGAAATGTTAGATTGTGTATATGGTAACAGAATAAAAATTAAAAAGAATAAAATTTTTTTTAAAATCCATGGAACTACACTACACAATGAACCCTAAGTTAAATCGTGGACTTTAGTAACAGTACATTTATAAAAGTATGCTGTCATCAGTTGTAACAAATGTTCCATACCAGTGCAGACTTTTGTGGGATGATGTATGGGAATCCTGTGTTTTATGCACGATTGTTCTGTAAATCTAAATAAAATAAAAAGAAAAGCAGCATTGACCATCTGTAAGTAAAAGCCCCATTTCAGCTTTTAATTTGAACCGATTTTGCCTCTAAAAGCTGGGCCCAAACTTAACAGGTAAAATAACTTGATATTAGTAGTGAGTGATGAAATATGCAGTAAATGGGGAGAAAGAGGTAGGCAGTAATGGACATTGATTATTACAAATCAAATAATCAACCCCTGACTAAGTGAATGTCGGTTTACATTCACACACAGCCATAGAAGCATGTGTAGAGAACTTGAGGATAGGAACTTTTAGCAATTGACATTAAAGATCCAGTGAAAGAGTGGTGCCAGGCTGTCCAGAGTAGGGTATTCTCATTGTGCAGTCTCTTTAGTCCTGTCCTACCTATTGCTGGGGTGCCAAGAGGAGCAAATGTGGACATTTATAAAAGCACTGTGGAACAATTGTACAAATATAAATACTAGTATTTTATTTGTAGACTTCATCCTTTGAAAAAGCAGTGGCTCACAATTGCTTTTCAAAACATTCTTTGGTCCTTCCCTTCATTCTTTTTATTTTAATTTTTTTGGCCTAATTGATGTTGTTACTAATTGTATTGCTTAGCTATCCAGTAGTAGTTGCTGTTAAATTTACGCACTGTGATCTTCATTATAGATCTTTGTCAGGCCAGAGAAACCTACTCCTCTGGTCACCTATTTTCACCATCTTAAGCAAAGAGAAAGTTAACATATTAAGTCAACTTAGAATATATGTGAGGAGGACTGAGCTTGTTGATGACTGTTGGTCTAAAAATTACAGATAATTTTTAATGCTCACAAAGAAATAGCAAAAAAGCTTAAAAAATACAGCAGCATTTCTTAAATTTGATTTAATTCTTTTACTTTCTTTCCTCCATTATTGTATTTTCATGTGTGTGTGTGTTTGAAGAAATTAAGTACAGGTGAAAATCTGAATACTGAAAAGCAGTTATCGGTGATCAACGGAAATATTGACAATCGTTAGAAATTTTTGTGGGGTCATAGTTTAATTCTGATAATAATGCCAAGCTGGTTTAAAATAGTATTCAGAAATTTTTTCAGTGTCATCAGGTGTATTCTTGACTGGTTTTGATAACTGTTAAAATAAGTAGAAATGCCTATATCCAATAACATAAGATCATGATTGCCCTGTGTTTTTCTTTAAAAACTGAGTACAGAGATCATTAAAAAAAGTTTTTTAAGTTAACAAGTTTCAATTTAGGATTGGTGAAACTCAAGAAGGTACTCACTAGATTACAGTATTACTCCAAATGGTAGGAAACTTATTTTCCTATAATTTTCTTTGCAAACTAGACCCTAAGACCTTTGTCTGAATTTTACTCCTTTTAAACAAAACTGATGAGAGAACCCCCTCTAGCGTCAGAAATGCGCGATCTTTAACCATTTATGTCAGTCAAAGGGAGTTTTAGGAATTAAACTAGCTGTTTGTCCCTTTCACATGTGGACATGAATTTTGTATTTTCTTTTCTTTTGTTTGTTTTCCTTTTTTATTAAAAAAGGTCACTGGAATTATGGGTAGGGCATGGAATGGGGGCAATAGAAAACATGGGAAAGGAAGGATCAAAATGCCATATCTACCTTTTTAGAAATAGTTATTTTTAAATGACTTGGAATAAGGCCAAACTATACAGCATATTTTGTTTTATTTTAGTTTGCATTTGTTTCTGAATTGAGGACAGCTTAAAAATACTTTGCTTTGGAATTTTTAATGTCATCAGATCTCATTTTGAAAATGTTTTCTAGTCAATTTTATAGAAAAATGGCTTTAAAATCGAGTTTGATTTTTTCATGGGAGTGTTCTAATTTTATAACATTTTGTTATTGCAGTTGCCAGAATCTTCTGTAGATGTAATTTATAACTTTATTGTGAATATGTATAATGACAGACTGTCATTATACATATTCCCCATTGTTTTTCAACCAAGGAAATAGGGAGATTTAAAAATTATTGGCCCTCTGCCACTTCTCCCTCTAAATGTGGAACACTCAAATACAGGGGCCTTCAACTAAGAATCTTGTGAATGGTTTCTGAAACAGGATATTTCTCATTTGACCCATGGGCCTTTGTAGTTTGAACAAGGAAAGTAGTGTTCTGAAAACTATAGCATTTATGAAGGTTCAAGTAGAAATATTTCACGTACTTGGACTGTAGATTAACTCTTTTCATCTTGTTCTCCAACAAATGAAAGAATGCTAACAGATTTCAAGTGCATTCATGGTAATGAAATGGTTAGGTGAATTATAATCCTAATTGCTGTTGTTCGTTCCTGAAGCTGCGTTTTGACATTTTTAGCTGCCTAAACCACACATTCTTCAGCCACTAGGATAAACAAAAGCATTCTGACATCCATCATTTTGTGGCACCTTAAATTACAGATCTGATATTGGCTGCCTCGGTTTTATTTTGCTTCCATTGTTGACAAAATTAGGGGAAAATGTTATTTTTTTTCTATATTTATACTCAGAGTTGCCTATAGAATTTTTATGAAAACTCATTCGTTAACAGTTAAAATTTACAAGAGGCAGTGGAAATTTGGGGTTTATTTTAATTACAGGGAAATAATTTGTATTTATTTTATTAATCTGCTTGATAATTTTAGGAGGCAGCTCTCTCCATGATTCGAGAGCAAATAGGATTTCACTTTTCTTCCTTGGTAGGACAATATTCTGAATATAAATCTAGGTGCCAGATTTATTCAGCAGTTTAGCAAGTCACATTTATATGCATAATGGTTCTTTAAAAATTTAACTCAAAACTGTTTTTTGGTCTCTTCCTAGGTAATGAAATTGCAGTGTCTGCACTAAAATTGAAATTTACGTATTGTATTTAAGAGATTTGAGTAATAATTTCAGCCAAATCTTCCTTACTAAAAAAAATAAAACTTTTTGATGACTAGAAAACCATATAGCAAAAGTATATATGTATGTATATAATAATAGTTGCCAAATTGCAATGTTTCAGTATTTCTAAAACTTAATTTTAGGTGGAAGATGTGAATTACCATACTCATAGGCATCTGTGATAACAGTTGTTTGGTAGTAATCGAACTGTTAGATATCAGATGAATATTGCCAGAGTATGTCACATTTTTACAGTATTTCTTTATTCTTTCTCAGAATGTCTTCTAATTCTTAAGTTCCTGTAGGCACAAGAAATTCAGTTTTGCCAACCAAATTTTTTTCATCATGTGTCTTAATTTTAAAGTATTCTTTTTAAAGCTAATTATTTCTTATAGACGTATTAACCCTAAAATTCTCATAATAGATGATTATTATCTTTGATAGTAATAATAGCTAACATTTATTGAGCACTTATATGTCAGACACTGTTAAGCATCATTTGATATGCTGAAAAAAATCCTTTGAGATCTAGGTATTCTTATTCCCATTTTATGTTTGAGGAAGCTGAGATTCAGATAATTGAAATAATTTTGGCAAAGGTCACAAAATAAGTGATTGGAGTCAGATCTTTTTGAGTCTTTATCCCATGTTCTCGACCATTGTTGGAGTCTTAAGGGATCGTTAGATACGTCTCTTGATGGAATGCTGTCCATTGAGTGAGGGTAAAAGTGATATAATGACGTGGAAAAATGTGATAAAAGATTTGAGATTAAAGTTAAATTTTCATAATAGTTCTAAACATCTTTAGAGAATATTATCTTTGATTTATTATTGCTCTTTTATGTGATATAAATAGTATTTAGCCATTATATAATTTTGTTCATTAATTTACAGAATTTTATAAGCAGGAAACAAACCTGAATATAAACCAGGTCTGGTCAGGAAACTGATAACTTAGTTTATAATAGACTCTAGCAGTTCAGTTTCCTTTTTAATTTAACCCAAAACCATTTCTACTGGACTTATGCCAGCTCTGATGTCATCTCTCTTCTGTATTCTTGAAGGCTAATGGAATAATAAAATCTTCTTAAAGATAACTTTAATGTGTTATATAGTATCCTCGGGGTAGCCTGTGCACAAAAGATGTTTTCTTTCCCACCCTGTAGAGGTATCTCATTAGGACACCCAGTAGTGTCATTATTAAGTTTTCATGTGTTTCTCAGTTTTGATGCTAATCTTTGTGCGTATGTGCGTGCATTTTTTTTTGCTGCAGCACCAATGTGGTTATGAATTATTCAGAGATTGAGTCTAAGGTTCGAGAAGCAACGAATGATGATCCTTGGGGACCTTCTGGGCAACTCATGGGAGACATTGCCAAGTAAGTGATAATTTGACGCAGCAGTGCAGAAAGAATTCAAGTATCTTTACATAGAAATGTGAAATTTGCTTATGGTTTTAAACTGTTCAGCTGACAAATGCGAATTTTGCATAACAGTTCAGATAATAATATAGATAATATCACAGGGATATTCCCCTTAAAAATTATCTCAGAAAACTGAAACATTTTTTGTTTTTCATTGATGTTCAGACTTAACTGTAGCTTGTCTCGTAAAATTTAGGTGAATGCATATAATAAGATAACTTGAAGTAAAGTTATGAAACTTTTTCCTGATGACCATCAGAACCATTGTGCCAGTAAATATAGGGGTTGTAAAGCATGATATAAATTATACTAGAGCTTTAAATGTGCTAGATATTATATAAAATACGGGAAAAATCATGTTGAAGGAAGTGTAGCATCTAAATTTTTAAAATTAACCTTGCTATTTTTCTTTAAAGCTCTTTGGGAATACACAGTTACTTAGCACAAGCCTGCCATCTACTGTCAGAATTAACATATTGCAAATTTCTTAAAGAATATTGTTTTTTTTCAGGGCTACATTTATGTATGAACAATTTCCAGAACTTATGAACATGCTTTGGTCACGAATGTTAAAAGACAACAAAAAGAATTGGAGAAGAGTTTATAAGGTATGGATGTAAGTCTGTTTTTATTTGACATGAATGCTGAAACACGTTTGAAACGTAAGTTGTGTGTACATAAATGCTTTTGAAGCACAGTAAATCTTAGGATATTCTAGAATACATACAAAGAATTAGAGTTCCTATTTGTGTTTTGTTTTCTAGTCAAAATGAACAACTATTTATGCTTACTGTAAGATGTTTAAAATTAATATTAGTAATACTTCTAAATATTGAGTATTTTGTTTAAAAAATTTTCCTACTAAGTATGTATCTGTACATATCTAAAATAATGAATCTTTAATATGCATATTTAGTCTATGAGTAATTAACATGAAAACCACAATCTGATGTGGTTTGTAATCTCTACGTATAATTTACCTATTTTATAACTTCTTATCACAGTATTCTGAACCAAAAAATATTTGACAAGTTAGTTTAAAATATAATTAGGGATTCTAAAACGTATTAGATTTAAATTCTAACATTTTAAATTTACTGATAGGTACTTTTTTATCAGGTTCCTTTCATTTTATTCTCATCTCATACTCAAATAATGCAGAATTCTAAAACAAACTAGCTATTTTTCTATCCTACCATATTTTCCTGTTACTCAGAATAAGTTTTTTAATGCTTTCCAAAATGTCATAAAACATTCATATTTGAAACAGTGTTTCTACAGGTTTTCGACATTGAAAATCTATGCTTTAGTTCTATGTTTGGTTTTTATCTCTGAAAGCATTCACTTTTATTCCCTCAAATTGTACAATAACTGTGATCAAATAGTAAAAAATTTTGTATTCTGTAATAATTAAATTTTTATTTATTAAGTTAGAATGTTTTTAAAAAAATAATTCTTTTGTAAACTACTATTTTAAAGAAAAAAATTCATGTTAGGATGAGGTTTTGTGCCCCTCAGTTTTACCAACCATCTTTAGATTTTCATGTATCTGATTTTAGTCTTGAAAAGAGGGAAACTTGTTCCAAGCAAGGTTAAGTCTTTTTATTTTTTTACTTTGTCAGTACATAATTTTTAAAAATTGAGATATAATTCAAATACTATAAATTCACCCATTAAAATGTACAGTTCATTGGTTTTTAGTATATTCACAAAGGCAACACAACTTAAGAATTATCACTATCTAATCCAGAGTATTTATCACCCCAAAAAGAAACCTCATTTTAGCAGTTGTGCTATGTTTAGGTTTTAACAAAATTTTCTTAAATGCCAGTTGATTTTTTTCTTGTTTGGCAGCAACTTTTTGAAACGAAAGCCATATCATTTACCTCAAAAATTAATTTGTTAACTGGAAAAATATCATGCTATCATAATATTACTAGATGTTCTCTTTAATAGCTGATATTTCTAGAAGTTCATGCTTCCATAATGCCCAAATGAAAATTAAAAATAGAGCTAGTTTTCTACAGACTTACTCTTCATATTTTAGATGTTTAGGTATTTTTGAACATCAGAATTTCTAATTCTTTTTTTTTTTTTAATCTTTTGCCATCTGGTTTCCAGTGGATGTTTTGTAATTGTTTATTATGCTTGGTATGAGAAGAACTTCAAATTAATCATTTAAGTTCTATACTTTGTATGTAAAGCCTAGTGTGTAAGGTAAAGAAACTGCTTCATACACACAGATGAAAATTATTTATTTGTTAATATCGGGAAATTATTTTTTAACCACTTACCAAAGCTCTACCAGAATTTCTTTTGTGAAATCATTTGGTGCTTTGTATTTTAACAGTCATTGCTGCTCCTAGCTTACCTCATAAGGAATGGATCAGAGCGTGTTGTTACAAGTGCCAGAGAACACATTTATGATTTGCGATCCCTGGAAAATTACCACTTTGTAGGTGAGCAATAGAAAACCTTATAAGCAAATTAAAACAGTAGTTGGAGTTGTCAGTCACCTGAACCAGCTTAGAAGCTTCTCTGCTCTAATTAGAATATGACTGTTGCTGGTTGTGTGACGAGCGCAGAATCCAAGACGTGGGGCCCTAGAGTATTAATTAGTGAAGACAAGAACTTGCAGAAAAGACTGGCTAATAACAACAGAACCAACACAACATGAGTGTTCGGGTTTATATTAAAATATGCACTGGAGACTGGTCCCCTGTGGTGTCCATAAAGGAATAGCTTTAATCATATGGGAAGAAAAGGTTAGAGCTCCAAAACACACACATCTGTTTGAAGCTGGGTTTTTTTTTTCCTCCCACCAAATAATATTTACTGTGCAAAGGCAGTAAGGCCAGAGTGTGTTTTGAATGCGAACGAGGCTAGAGAACGAAGCACATTTCATTTTGTAGCATACCCCAGTTGAAAGCACTTAAAAAATTCAAGTTTTCAGCTACACTAAACCCTGTTAATTAGTGTTTCCTAATTCCTGTTGGTGAAACCAAGACATATAGGTGCCTTTCAGTCACTAAAACATTAGTTTTGTTTTGTTTTGTTGAACTACAGTAGAATAAAAGACATTTATGGATATGAATCTGTTTTGTATAGTCATCATCAGTAACCCTTTTCAGTGGATCTTTAATTGACCTTGCTTATTACCATTATCTGTAGTCCTTTTTAGCTCTTTAGAACTTATAGGCCAACTCAGAATTTGCTAAAAAGAAGATGACAAAGTTAAATTACACAATTCACCTCCTTATTAATTTTTAAAATATTGCAATTTTCCACATTATAATGTGGAAACTGTAGCATGCATTTTTTTGTCTTAAGGGGTTTGATACACGTTAAGTGAATTCTTAAGGTTTCATTTCTCCCTTACCATTCTCACAGATGAGCATGGCAAGGACCAAGGTATAAATATTCGCCAGAAAGTGAAAGAATTGGTTGAATTTGCTCAGGATGACGACAGACTTCGTGAAGAGCGAAAGAAAGCAAAAAAGAACAAAGACAAATATGTTGGGGTTTCCTCAGATAGTGTTGGAGGATTCAGATACAGTAAGTATCAAAGACAACTTGCCCCCTAAGCATTGGTTTAGCTACTTGGGAAATATTAAAGACCAAAATGCCATTTTTTTTTCCAGAAATACATAGAATACTAAAATATACATAATACTCATTATGGCTCCTACTACATGGATCTTGGGAATATTCCTGTCTACTTTTTATTTTTGTGGGCTCAAGAATATTATTTTAACCACTAATGGTAAATTAAATGACTGCAAATTTTAAGTTGACATACAGAATAAAATAGATGTATATACCCTCCCCTCTTAGGGTTACCATTTTTTGAAAAAAGGTTTTTGTACTCACAGTTTAGAACATAACTAAAAGTCTGATGAAGAGATTCCTCTTCCTCATTTGAACTCAAGATAGCCTTGTTTTTGTCCAAAGATATGTAAGCTTCCTGTAAGTCTGTCCAATCCCAGTCTCTTACCTTAATTAAGCAATGTGTAAAGTGTTCACTTAACATAGATGATACTGTCAGTTTTTCGTCTAGCCCTGTTACTTTGTTTATTATTCCTAATACATTTTAGAGCTGCTAGAACATTTGTTTTTCATGTTTACTGTTAATGTAATAGGATAATGTGGTTTCCCTAAAATAGGGTACTTGGTGCTTGAAACAGTACACAAATAAGGAAAACTCTTCACAGTATGTCCCTTTGGAGTTCTGTCCGATGAGCTCTGACAATCCTCTGATACCTTTGTGTATCAGAGATAGGCCAGTCCATGTATATCTTAGCAGGTGTATGTGGGGCACTATAGCTTCCCCCACCTGTATCGAAGTTTGTTTATATATGATTTATACTGAGGTCTCTTAACTTCTTCATTGGAGCGCTGTAAAAATCTTTTATTTCTTTTTTGTGATTACCTGTAATGTAACTTAATATCTTCACTCCTCTGCTTTCCTTCCTCAAAGAAGAAAAATGCTGCTCTTTATTTACTGTTTTAACAGTGTTTCCTAACAGCTGAAAAGTTAATTTTTGAATGTTTTGGTATCACATGAAAGTCAGTTCTTGAATTGGATATATTTCTCTGAACTATTTAAATAAATTTGGAAGTTGTTTGGTCAAGTGAGCAAGAAATTTTTGGATTATTTGACTAAGTAGTTATTTTATTCCTTAACTTTTTCAGTGTAGCTACAGCAACTTAATGTGTTTTGGGTAGAAATTACTTTTTGTCACTCACTTTCTCATTCTACTTGTTTGAATCCATCTTTCTACCAGCACAATATATAATTACGTCAGATAAATTTAGAATACTGAGTAAGTTTTCAGACACAGTCACAATGAACTACTTGCAGGGTCTGCATTAGAAGTAGAATTGAACATCCTGTGTGTTTGTATCACATTCTTTGCTAAATTGGTTTTAATGTTTTATATTATTCAGAAACTTAAACTAATCAACTACTTTTTTTTGTTTTTTATTTCGACAAGATGTTTTACCAATATCCAGTATCTTTTACACTAATTTAGCATGGTGTTAAAATACTCAGAATCTTGCAGAAAAATTTTAATCATGCCTTTTTTTAGGTAACTCAGCAAAATAGTTTTTCTCATTCACCAGAAGGCTTGCATGTTATCACAGCTTGTTAATAAAAACTCAAAACAAACTTCCGTTAGCCACTGTTTGATCATTTATTGTTTCTCATTGCTCTTTTCTTTTTTCTCCAACTAACTTGTTTTCAGTGTTTCCTTTATTTTTTTTAACTTCATGTGATTTCTCTGTACCTTCCAATGTCTCACCTCTTCTGTTGTGTTTGAACATAAAAATAGAAGGATTCAGGTGGTGTGATGGTCGCTCAATGGCAGAATTCTCACCTGCCATGCCGGAGACCCGGGTTCAATTCCCAGTGCCTGCTCATGCGAAAAAAAAAAAAAAGAAAAAATAGAAGAATTCCATTTAGTGCCCTTAATTCCCATCACTCCTTTAGGTCCTCAAGGGCAGGGACTAAGAAATCTTGACATTTTGGTTTGAGATCTCTTCATTTTTAAACTCAGACAGGCTCCCTGGGTTTCACTAGTTTAAGCCTATGTTTGGGCTTTGAAGAATAGTCCATCACTATTCTGAACTGCCTGAGTATTCTAGTTTGCTAGCTGCTGGAATGCAATATACCAGAAACAGAATGGCTTTTAAAAAGGGGAATTTAATAAGTTGCTAGTTTACAGTTCTAACACCAAGAAAATGGCCCAGTTAAAACAAGTCTATAAAATGTCCAATCAAAGGCATCCAGGGAAAGATACCTTGGTTCAAGAAGGCCTATGAAGTTCCGGGTTTCTCTCTCAAGTAAGAAGGCACATGGTGAACACAGTCAGGGCTTCTCTCTCACCTGAAAGGGCACATGACAAGCGAGGCATCATCTGCTAGCTTTCTCTCCTGGCTTCCTGGCTCCCCCAGGAGGCATTTTCCTTCTTCATCTGCAAAGGTCGCTGGCTCGTGGACTCTCTGCTTCATGGTGCTAAAGCATTCTCTGATCTCTGTGAATCTCTTTCATTCTCCAAACTGTTTCCTCTTTTATAGGACTCCAGAAACTAATCAAGACCCACCCAAATGGGTGGAGACACATTTCCCCCAATCCAGTGTACCAACCACTCTTGATTGAGTTACATCTCCAGGGAGATGATCTAATTACAGATTCAAGCACACAGTATTCAATAGGGATTGTTCTGCCTTTACAAAATGGATTTAGATTAAAACATGGCTTTTCTAGGGGACATAATCCTTTCAAACCAGCACACTGAGCGTACTTTGTTAGTCTAGTGTGTGTAATTTTTGGTGGTTAGAAAATTTTCTTTTTAGTGATTGCAGAATGCTTTTACATGCTATAAAAATCTATCAAGTTATTTTTCTAGTTTTATATGCAAGAATGACAATTACTGAGTCCTTTCAGCTTATTGGGATGTGCAGCATTCAAGGTAGTTTCCTTTAGTTTTTTTTATTTTTAAGAGACTATTGCTGTCCAATTCTTTTCTAATAATTAAAAAACCATAAAGAGATTGGAATGAAATATTGAAGTGACCTTTTATTCAGTGGTATAATTTTGACAGCAAAACCCAGTCTAGGACAGTAATAAAGCTACAGCTAATCATAAATACATATGTAGGTATTACATACATGCAAATAAAATATTAGCAAACCAAATTCAAATGTACTCTTTTCAATTCTTTTTTTATTTTTTTTAATTCTGTCATTACGATTGAATATTTTTTCTTTTTTTGTGAAAAATAACATGTACAAAAAAGCAATAAATTTCAAAGCACATTACAACAATTAGTTGTAGAACAGATTTCAGAGTTTGGTATGGGTTTTGTAAAAACCAAATGATTGCCATTTCTCTTTTGCCTTATGTAGCTTAGGTTGGTTTTTGTGTTTTCCACTACTCCTTTCAACAGCATTTAAGAACTTCCTTTGCATTAAGGTTGTATAAGTTTTCATAAACAAAGCTTTTGAATCTGCATTCCTGCCACTTAATAACTGGCATTATTACATGCTGTGCCTTGCTGTAATTGTGTTGATTCAGCACTGTAGGCGCTTTTTGTTTTCCTTTGAAAACTATTTTATTATGAGGAAAGCTTCAGAAATAAGGGCTAGAGACGGCCTTTGAATTTAATGACCTTAAGAGTTGCTTTTTTATTTTTTTTTAATGCTTTATGTAGGTGAAAGATATGATCCTGAGCCCAAATCAAAATGGGATGAAGAGTGGGATAAAAACAAGAGTGCTTTTCCATTCAGTGATAAATTAGGTGAACTGAGCGATAAAATTGGAAGCACAATTGATGACACCATCAGCAAATTTCGGAGGAAAGATAGAGAAGACTCTCCAGAAAGATGCAGGTATTAACACTTTGTCTCCTGGGTCTCTTGTAATGGGTGCTACCTCTTGTAGTTGTTTTAAAATGCTAAGTCAAACATGATTTACAATTAGTATTGATGACTATCCATATTGTCTATGTCCATTCATGTTTAAAGTTGATCATTTTTCCTCTGTATTTTTATTCAAGCTACTTATCCATTGGAATTCTTTTTTCCCTAGTAAGAACTTTTATTTTGCATTTGGGTATCAGATGATCTAGGGATTTTTAAGCTATTGCTGAGGAATAATGAAATCATTATTATAATATATTAAGTATAAACAGATGTTAAAGGATTTGAAATTTAATTCTTCCTCTGTCATTTCATTATGATACTGTCATCATGTACCAGAAAAAAAATTCCAAGTAGATTTTTGGACCAAGAAGTTTTTGAGACTATAGACATATATTTTCATAAACTAATATTCTGACAGTAGAGCATTTCTTTTTTGTTTAGAAGGACAATATATTGAAACTTTGTAGCATTTACTTTTTGTTCTTACTTACCAATATGGCATATATAGTTTCTTTGCCAATTTAAAGGGAATACATATAGCAGTTAATTTGCAAAGCAGATTTTTAAAGTTTTTTGGCATTTGTGCCGTACAAAGTCCCTATTAGATTAGGTGGGGTAAGGATTTTACCCTAATTATTCAGAAGTAAAATCGGAGGCTCAATCAGACTATGTGGAACTTGCCTTAAGTAATATTGTTGGTGACTTCAAGTAAGTTTTCCTATGTACCATTTCTTTTTTCCTATGTAGGAAAATGTCTAACTAGCTCAGATTTGGGGTCACTAAAAAAAGATACAAGTAAAAGGATATACTAATATTGAACCTATTGAGGTTTTGAAATATTTTCTTGTCAGTATGTTTCCAGAATCTCTGGAAATGCCTATCTATTTCAAGATAATGTGAATTCTCAAAAGCCAGAATTAATTTTAGTACTTTGAATAAATCATTTTATAATTGTATATCCAGTTCCTTTATATTGAAAGAGTATGCATATAATAATTACAAATGCTAAACTTTGGGAAGTGGTGCTTACTTCAAATATGTTGTGCTATTTTCCCCTTATTAATATGTCAGTGTGCATAAGAAGCATGGGAATCATGTATGTAGTCTGGTTAGAGATCTAACCGTGTACATTCTCTTGCATTGTTACTTTGTCCATTGTCCTTCCCCCCTCAGATTTTCTTTCCTTGCTTTATCTATCCTTTCTTTCTTTCTTTCTGTTTCTTCCCTGATTTTTTTCCCCTATGTTACTTCAGGGGCAGAATGTGCAAGAGTAGAATGCTGTTTATCATAGTAACTAAAGGATACACCAGAGACTGTATGTCTTGGAGGATTGTGAGACCATAGTAGATTTTGAGACAAATGCGACCTTTCTAGCATGATAGCAGAATTTTGGACTTAGTAGTTCAATATTAGATTCAGGATTTCTTAAACATGATCAGGTATGAATCTTGTGTTTCATTGTGTGCTAAGCAGGTTTATATTCTCAAGTAGAAAAAGAAATTTTCTTTCACTTAAATGAAATTGGATATCAGAAAGGTAAGGAATTTCAGTTATGCTTATAGTACTGATAGTGGGACTCTTTAGATTATTTATTGTTGGGAAATTAGTACACTTACTTTTGAACACTTATCAGAACTTATCGGTTCCTTAAAATGCTTGTGTATAAAACTACATTTAACCCCTTTGCTCTGTGCAGGAAGACATTCTTAATACTTGATTTACACAAGTTTCAAATTGGTTTATATTTAAGTAGAAATTGCTTTAGATTAGTTTGAGTTAAATTGCATCAGTAATAATAGTCATAGTTTAAAGGAAAATTTTAAGGGTTTTATTCCACGATATTTATAAATTAAACCACCTACTCTAAAATTAAGTAATGGAGCATATTCCAGGTAATTTCTCTCTTGTACTACTTGGACCAGTAAAAAACCAATGCCTTGTTACTAGAGTACAGAGTGTGCTGACATTTTCTTTGCGAGCATATAAAAACCCCAATTGTTTGCTCATTAGGTCTTTTTCTTTTTGCAATATTAAAAAACGAAAAAGAGTTTTTTTAATGTGTTCAAAAGGGAATTATTTCAGAAACACTTTAAATATATCCTAGAAAGCAATCTCCATAGTTACATAAGTTTGATCTCCTAATGCTATAATAAAATAGAGCACAGTTGTTACAAAGTATATTACCTTACATTTTTCTGCCTTTATAGTTGAGATTAATCATTTGAATTAAGATAGAATAATATTTAAAAGATTCCACTGAAATTATATTATTATGAAAGTGCATTAGTACATGAGAATGTACTAGTAACAGAATTACGTTATATAAGCAGAACATTAGCTGTTTGCATATGATACAGTTCAATAAAATTGTCATAAAACTCAGATGTTTGAATTACCAGTGTCTTATTGGTTGATTATATGACAGTAACTCTCCTCTTTTATTTCTTATAATTAGACTTTAAATCTATAAGTAAGCACTTGAGTTCTTTCAGACTTTTTTTATTTGTACACATTTGTGTAAATGCTTGTTTGTAGCAGTATTTCAGAGTTACCGAGAGGATTCTGTGGGTTCCCACTTCAACTCCCCAACACACACACACACACACACATTATTATTCAGATAGCTTTGATAACATTCTGTTAATCCCTGTCATATAGTCAAAGTATGGAATTTTGGAGTTACTGCGTTTGAAATTTCTTTGGTTCAAATCACTAAGGACTCCATTTAAAAATAATCGCAAGTCTTTTTATTTTGCTTCATTTTTAATATCTTTTAGTGACAGCGATGAGGAAAAGAAAGCAAGAAGAGGCAGATCTCCCAAAGGTGAATTCAAAGATGAAGAGGAGACTGTGACGACAAAGCATATCCATATCACACAGGCCACAGAGACCACCACAACCAGACACAAGCGCACAGCGAATCCTTCCAAAACCATTGATCTTGGAGCAGCAGCACATTACACAGGGGACAAAGCAAGTCCAGATCAGAATACTTCAACCCATACACCTCAGTCTTCTGTTAAGGTGTGAATGGCACGAGTTTACACATTATACATGGTTTAATCCTATAAATTAATTTTAGAATTCCTTTATTGGTAGGCTTGGGAAGTTCTGGGCACTCACAGATTGTCTGACATGTATTATTCATAGTCATTAGTAATAAGAAATCTCTTTGGGAGAAGAAATCTATCCAACTGCTGAATGATTTTCTGTTTCCTTTTTATGAAAGTAGAAACAGTACTCTTGGTTGATTTGGAAAGGTTGTAAATTAGAAAGTAATGACTGCATCTCTTTCCTTCTAGATACCACCCCTAAACACAGCTTGATGCAATAAGAAAAATACAGGGGTCGGCAGGCCACAGTGGCTCAGCAGGCAGAGTTCTCGCCTGACATGCCGTAGACCCAGGTTCGATTACCACTGTCTACCCATGCAAAAAAAAAAAAAATACAAGGGTGTTTAGAAGTTCCTAAGTTCCTAGAAATGACAAAAGAGGAACTAAGTCATTTAACCTCATTTTTAATGTGGAGATGATACCTATAAAAGGGAGACTTGCTTGCCAGGTGATCACTGCTGATCAGTAGAGGAAGCATTCTCTATCTTCCTAATTTATATGTTATTTATAGAAATGAAATTCACCTACTGGGTACCTGTCACATGCTAGTCTTTTAAACAGGTTTGACAAAGAGGGAGATTTTCCACGGGAGACTAAATTGTTATTTTTGTCGCTCTCCCCCACTCCCACTAGTGTTTACCGAACATCAGAAACTAGCTAAAATGAGGGCAACATTGTTTTTTAACGTGTCTTGCAAATGGTAGATGACTCTAGAAATAGACCTAGGTCTATTTAGTTGTAGTGAAAGAGAGGAAATGTCTGTCATTTTTTGTGGTCTTTGATTTCTCCTGCTGTGGATGCATTTATCTTACTGATAGCTGCTTAGGATCTTGTGGTTGGTTATAATAATGAACTCAGAACTCAAATTCATGATGACTATTATATATGTAACTCATTTAAGGTTTCATGAGGAAAATAATCAAAACTGTGTAATTGGTTTTATTTTTAAAATAAATTGATAGTTTTAGTCTCATCTTAAAGGAATTTTAAATATAATTTTGTACTGTACTCTGCACAAATATATTTGTGGTATTAGACTTTCTGTTTTTGTTTTCTATTATTAAATATCTAGAAGGCTGAATGAAGTTCTTAAAAAGTTAACCCAGTTGCTCCTGATATTTTTCAGTCACAAGGCTGTTTTGAACCACAGAATAGTATTTATCTTTAAAGAAAGCCAAATTAATATGCCTAGGAACTTGTAGGCAGTCTCCTGTTGCCTAGCATTGCAGTCCTAATTCACCATGTAAGTATTGAGCATACAGGACATATGCATCAGTATGTATAACATTACAACTCCAAGCCCCCCAGTTCAGTTTTGGAACTATATATAAAACTATTGGAAATCAAGGCTTATCAGACAACATTGAATTATACTAACTTGTATGGTAAACAGAATATATGTTGCTAAAGTTCCTAGACTCATAGGATTTTAAAGCTGGATAGAATCTTGACCTTTAATGCGGAGGTTCTGAACCATTGCTATATATTAGAATTAGCTGTTGAGCATGAAAAGACTATACAGGCCAGCATCCCATCCTGGGCAATTATTAAATCGGTTTTTTTGTGGTGGAGCTGGGACATATGTATTTCTAAAGTTCCCCCAAATGATTCAATACATAGCATTAAAATTTGAGGGGGATTTGGAAGATGTGTTTGCCAGAGTGAAATGTACCAGGAAAAAAAAAAGAATTTTTAAAAAGAAGGTATACATGTTAGGAACGTTTACAGTGCTGCAAGTATAATTACTTAAACTTACTGTTTCTTCATAAGGATTCACTACTGGATTTTTTTTTGGTTTTGGTTTTTTAGCAAATTAAATCTACGCTTATCACAGTAATTACAGGTATTTGTATCTAAGTTGGAAATTAAGAGATGGGTAGAGCTGATTAAAATTTACAAGTCAATTTCTTCTCATTGAAGACTTTTAGAGTATAGAAATGTGTTTGCTAAGCTTATTAGTTTTGTGTTTGCTTTTAGACTTCAGTGCCTAGCAGCAAGTCATCTGGTGACCTTGTTGATCTGTTTGATGGCACCGGCCAATCAACAGGTAAGCTTCCACATTGGCTTTTTATTTTTAATAATCTTCCTTTCAGAATTATTTTTAAAATGCCAAATGAAAAAGAAAATTGCTGTTTATTTGCATTAATATATTTTAAATGTGAAATTAGTGAACCTGGAGCATTATTTGGGGTTAATTGTTTAATTGGCTAAAAGAAAGGAGAAAAGTGCTTAAATATTTGCATATTAATTTGCTGATCTCTATTTTTTAAATTTCTTTAGCACCTATGGCCTTTACCACTCACTACAACTACCAGGTTATTATTATTTTGTTTTATTTAATTTTTTTTGCATGGGCAGACACAACCATGTTATTATTTGTTATTTATCTTTGTATACATGCATCCATTTATCCCAATTGTCCTTTAAACGCACCTTTTTTGACTCTCAGACCTGGCAAAACATCATCTGTGGTAGCTAGGCAGTAAGTAGTTATCAGAATTACTTTTTAAAGTTATCTCCTATTTGAAACAGTGTGTTAAAAACAGTTTACAAAGACCACCCCCTCCAATCAGTACATAAATTTAGTTACCGTGAGTTTCTATTTAAATGTTTAATAATATATTTTTAATTGAATGCAGCAGTGAAAGAAAATTAGATATTAGATCTTTACCACCTACACATGAGAAAGTATAAGATGCTACCATATTAACATTACAATTTGGAATGCCATTTGGGTGCCATTTACCACATGTGCCCATATTTGTTATAGTACCATCATGCAGCTAATATGGATATGAACTATTAAAGCTAAGGAGATACGGCATCTGTACCACTCAACAGATAAGTATCTCCTGATTTTTTTAGATGCTCGGGATTTTTGGTGTGTGCTACTGTATCTTTTTAATTGTGCTTACATATACAGCATAAAATTTCCCATTTTAACCACTTTAGTTGTGTTCATTGCATTCATAGTGTTATGCTACCATCAACACCATTCTCCGTTGTTACTCTTTTAAAGTATATATTCATTTGATATTGTGTTGGCTTTTACATACAGCATATTTCTAACTAAGCATTTTAAGAAATGAATAATAATTTAAAGTCTTAGAAAATAAGCCAGCTAAAAATAGAGTTCTGAAAATTATTGCTTCATTTTTTTAGTGTACCTCACCTCTATAATAAAGAAGTCCAAGTTGCCTCTTTTGACCCTTTCTAATTAAGGAATCTAGGTATTGATTAAGATACTGTTTATTACACAAAATAGTTTTGGCACAATAAATGGGATTCAAAACAAACTGCACTAGTTAGTACCCGTAGAGATACCTTACATGACTTGCAGTCTGTTTTGAATTATTTTTTAGTGAAATTTTTTTGAAGATTAAGATATATTAAAACCAAAATTTTCATTACATTTCAACTTGTTACTGTGTCCCCAGTAACAACTAAAGTTCATTGAAGGTATTTGCTTGAATATGAATCATCTTGTTATTTCTTTAGTCTAACAGTTCATACGATAGAATTTGGAGGAGGGGTTCTCTCTAGTTTAAAAGCAGGTTTACAAAAGTAAAAGATTTTTAACATATTCTCCTTTTCACTGATTATTAAAAGCAATACATACTTTTTGTGGAAAACGAAACATATGAGCCACCATAACTTACATGACTTTAACTATTAATAATTTTGGTGAATACTGTTTTTCTGTTACATTTTTCTATAACTTATGTGACAAATATTTTTCAGATTTCTAAATATGATTGGTTTTTTGTAGTTTTCATACAATGTCCCATGACCATTTCTTTTTGATAGTTGATATTCTTTTATTACAAAACTTTTCACTGATTTATAGTCTTACATTCTACATTTTGTCAATATATTGTATATAACTAATTCTTTATTTTTGGACATTTTGGACATTGTTTTGTTTTTCCAAATTCTTCTCTTATTATAAAATAACAAAATAGTATCTTTCAAAATATTCTGATTTGATGAGGAGAAACTAGTATTTCATTTTATTTTACCTGAATTTGAACATTTCATATTTTTATAGGACATTTGTGTTTCTTTTGTCTTTTTATGCTCTTTGTCCATTTTTTCAATTGGGGGTATTTATTTCTCATTGATATTTTAAGAATCCCTCATCTTATAGATATTAACTCATATATTTGCAAATATTTTTCCATATTTCATCATTTCTTTTAATATGTGTAAGTATTTTTTATGCAAACTTTTTTTCTTTAATGTAATCTAGATTAAATTTTTGGAAATAATTTCCATTTTATAGTTAAAGCAATATCTAGTTTTGTTGTATTTTTCCTGTTCACAGTATTGCTTTGGAAAATACATATTCACAGCTGGTGGTTGTAAATAACCTCCTTGCTGCCATGAAAAGGCAGATGGAAATGGTTCATTTATAATGACAGCTCTCATGTGGGAATCTTGAAGGATAGCTCATTGTGAGACTCAGCAGTTTCCATACGCAGTAATTTTTGGTAGACTCTTTTATTTAAATTCATTAGATAAAAGTTATCTTAAAATATGCTTAAATATAGAGTTCTGTTGAATTTAAGGCACTAATATGAATAGCATAATACATATAGGTATGGATAGTCTTTCCTCAGGGAGACAAACTTCCTGAATTTTTAATTTTTAATTTTTGAGACAGTTTTCAGTTGAAGATCATATTGTATACAAATAGAGCATAGTCTGTGGTGCTTCAAAAGATTAGAGGACAGTTAGAGCCTTTTAGAAGAAAAGTGGCCTCTAATTATAAAATGTCTATGTGTGTTTCCTTATATCCACTATTCTTAAATTAGTCCTGTTGAAAGCTAGTATGAATGGAGAGAGAGATTATTTTCAGTAGGTAAGTTAGAAGGTAGTATAATTTCCATTTAAGTAGGAGGTTAGTGTAGCATAATAACCAAATTAGGTAATTATCTGAAATTTCAAATTTAGGATGTGGCAGAAATAAGATATATATTTCATCCACATTGAAGTTGTCATCTATAATTTTCAGTGCTTTTACTCTAAACATGAATTTTCTTTTGTAGCCCAGACTGGATAAGATTTGAAAAATATAATATGTTTAGTGATGTTTATTTGTAACTTGGATGAACCAAATTAAGACAATCCCCACTTTTCAAATCTTTAATGTTATAGTAAGTGATTAACTGTCATTCTGTTACCCAACAGTATACTTTGATCAACATATTTAACATGAAGGAACACTCCAAAAAACAAATTGATGGATATTAAGCAGCAAGTGTTTACAGCATTCATTTCCCTGTTCGTCTTTATTAATATATATGCTGGTTTATGTATTTAAAATGTAGCTTACTGCTTTTTGTGTGTGTTCCTCATCACATTTTATTATGATATATGATACTTTTAAGGAAGAGAAAATCAAATCACTGTGCTGTCCCATGATGAAATATAAAATGGACATATGAGATGTAGTGCTGGTTAGGAATGGAGGACCTTGGTCTTGATGGGAGTTAATTTGCTGGTTAGTGAGGGTGTATGTGAGTATGTGCATCTGTAATGAGGGAAGGAATGAGGAATTAGTTATGGCCACTGATAGTTGACTACAGTAAATGTACATTAAAAAGAAATACCAAGTACACATGTATCAGAAACGATTTGTTGTTTTTATTATTGCTGGCCATTTATTAAGAAGGGGAGATGGTTCTATTTTAATTAACCAGATGGGGCAGAATGTCTTGCAGCGATAAGACAATTCAGAAATGGCACCAGATGTTGGAAGCATCCCTGGTGGTGTTTGAGTGCAGCCCAGATGTTTCAGTCCCACCTGGCTAGTTTCTAAGCACTGCAGGCCAAGCAGCTGTGATGTAACCTATATAATGTTCACATAACATTTAAAGCACTGTAATTGAACTACTGCTGCTTTAGACTTCTAATATTGGGACTTTTAAGAGGTGAAATCCTTAAGGACAAACAAAAATAAGGACAACTATTTAAGTTTTAAATCCTTTCTAGGATCTAAAGGATCTAAATAGTTATCAGCTATTTAACTAATAATTGAATTGGGGAGGAATGAAGTATTAAAACTTGAAATAATGTTCAAATTGTAGATAATGTAAATATTCTTACTAATGTTTTTACGAATAAGAATTTGAGAGTGTGGTGTTATACATACATTGATTGATTTCTATATGTTTATGATTTACATCTTACCCCTTTAAGAACAGCAAAAAGCTGTTTTTTCCATGCATTAAAAAGGCAAGTACTTCTTCATGAAGTAAACAATAGAAAAAAGTAGTCCACTGAAATAATTGCATTGCTTCTATCCTGTGTCTTTCAAGACTGATTTTTATACAAATCAACTTTAAGTTTTTTCCCCTAATTTTCTATTTTTAAAGATTTCAAACCTACAGAAAGGTTGTCACATTTTCTTTGTCTTGCTCTCTAGTTCTTATAAACACATATACATACATTAGTTCATTTATTCTGTACCTTTTTTTAGGAATTTCAAAAGACATTGACTTCAGCATGTATCTCCTTAGAACAGGGACATTCCCCTATACAATCACAATATAAATTTCATATTTGGGGAGTTTTGATTTAAAACAATATAATTGTCTAATATACAATCTGTATTCAAATTCCATTCTTTCAGCATAACATTTTTTTAAAATCTAGGGTCTAGTCAAGCATCACATATTTCATTTACTTGTCATGTTTCTTTTATTTTTTATTTTTTATTTTTATTAATTAAAAAAATTAACAAAACATTTAGAAATCATTCCATTCTACATGTACAATCAGTAATTCTTAATATCATCACATAGTTGCATATTCATCATTGTCATGTTTCTTTTATGATGTTGATTTTAATGTAGCAGAGTCCAGAGAGTTCTCTAGAATGGCACATAATTTATATTTGTTGATTAATTTATCCTTAGATTCAGGTTAAATTTTTTTGGCAAGAGTTTCTTTCTACTTGCATGACTGTGTCCTTTTCAGTCTCTCACATTAGAAGACCTAAATAGTAATTTTTTTCTAGTTATTAGTGGTATTAAGTTTGATCACTGGCTTAAAATAGTATCCATCAAATTTCTCCATTGTAAAAGTAAATTTATCCCTTTGTAATTAGTAACTAATCTGTGGGATGTGATATTTAGAGATTTTGTGATTCTAGTATTTTCCAGCAGAATTTTACCATCAGTATAGATTCAGGGTAATGTTTTGATTCTGTCATTTCTCATAAATTTATCAATTAGTATTCTTCTCTTTCCTCCCTAATGCCACTTAAAAAAATTTTATTATCAGTATGAAATAATGAATTTTTAAATATGTTCATCTGAATCTCACCTTAATACAGAACAATTAACTGTGTAAGCTGCATGCCCACCTTATGTTCATGAGTGTAAGTAAAGGATAGCTTTAAAGATACAGTGTCATTTTTCTGACTAGAAATAGGACTGAGGAATGAATGCTTCCTTTAAACTACCACAGTTTAAAGGGAACATGGACCATGAAAACCTAAATCAATAAACTAGCTTTTGTGATGGATCTGAGGGCTCTAATATTGGTTTTTTTCGGGGGGGTGGGGGGGTATTTTTTACATTAGTTGCTAAAATGATTTCCTGAAATTGCTATAAATTGTTTTTTAGTTCTAAAAGTTTTTTTTTCTCATAACTTAATTTCTAGGAGGATCAGCTGATTTATTTGGAGGATTTGCTGACTTTGGCTCAGCTGCTGCATCAGGCAGTTTCCCTTCCCAAGGTATGATATGATTTTATTGGCAGAAATCTAGAGGCAAATGAAAAGTTATCAAAATAAAGTAACACCCCCCCCCACCCAAAAGCTTCTTTTTGGCATTTTTCTCCTTGTGTTTGCAATTCCTAAAGAATTTATTCACAAAGGCATTTTATTAGATCATTGTCTTAAAGTTTCCAAATGAATTAATTTAGTTGCAAACTACTCAAGTACCCCTAAAAAAAAAAGTATTTTAAGTGTCTGTTGGGTAGCTTTGGGGTTGGGGATGGAGGATGGGTAGGTATGAATAAATATGGATAATCTTATTTTAGCAACAAGAATATTACAGTTAATGTTTAGCTTATATGATTTTCATAAACAGAACTTGGGGCCATTGGGTTTAGATAGAATATCTTATTAAAATTCATTCATTTATACTTTAGATGTCCTAAGAGCATTTTTTTTTCCCTGTGAAAAATAACCGAAATTCCTTTTGACACATCCTAAAATAGTCAGTGGTTGGACCTCAGGCAAAGCTATCTCACTCTGTGTTAGATTAGAAGTAAAGAAATACCAACATCTAACCAGAATATAGGTGTGAATGTTTAGGATTGAAGTGTAGGGACTTTTCTTCCTTACTGCTTTAGTGTTATTTTACTGTCTCTGTCATATACTGCGGCTCTGGTTGAACTTTGGGAAAGTATTAGGAATAATACTACTTGTCATGGTTCTTTATGATAAGGATAAAGTAATTTCTATAGACGTATGGAGACCAAGGACTAATGAGTGCATTGTGCCTTTTTAAAAAATTTTTTTCAGGTTGTGAAGGGGATGTGGTGTTTGTTTTATAAAATACTGGTCAGTTGAAGTTTGAGAGACAGTATTTTAAAAATTAGCTATAAAAAGTCTTAAAATGAGGCAGGGATAAAAGATAAAATTTTACTGAATCAGTCCTATTCTGAAAATGTTTTAATTTCTCCCTCATTTTTGAAGGACAATTTTCTTGGTTGGCAGTTTTTCTCTTTTAGTAATTTAAAAAATCATCCCACTGTCTTCTTGCCTCCATGGTTTCTGCTGAGAAATCTACACACAGTCTTATTGGGTTTCCCTTGTATGTGATGGATTGTTTTTCTCTTGCTGCTTTCAAGATCCTCTCTTTCTCTTTGACCTCTGACATTCTGACTAGGAAGTGTCTTGGAGAACATCTATTTGGATCTGTTCTCTTTGGTTTGCACTGCACTTCTTGGATCTGTAATTTTAGGTCTTTCATAAGAGTTGGAAAATTTTCAGTGATAATTTCTTCCATTAGTTTTTCTCCTCTTTTTCCCTTCTCTTCTCCTTCTGGGAAACCCACAACACGTATATTTGTGCGCTTCATATTATCATTCAATTCCCTGAGCCCCTGCTCATATTTTTCCATTCTTTTCCCTATAGTTTCTGTTTCTTTTTGGATTTCAGATGTTCCATCCTCCAGTTCACTGATTCTAACCTCTGTCTCTTGAAATATACCATTGTAGGTTTCCATTGTTTTTTTCATCTCTTCTACTGTATCTTTCATTCCCATAAGTTCTGTGGTTTGTTTTTTCAGACTTTCCATTTCTTCTTTTTGTTCATTCCTTGCCTTCTTCATGTCCTCCCTCAATTCATTGATTTGGTTTTTGAAGAGGTTTTCCATTTCTGTTCGTATATTCAGAATTAGTTGTCTCAGCTCCTGTATCTCATTTGAACTATTGGTTTGTTCCTTTGACTGGGCCATATCTTCAATTTTCCTGGTGTGATTTATTATTTTTTGCTGGCGTCTGGACATTTAATTACCTTAATTAGTTTATTCTGAAGATTGCTTTCACTTATCTTATCTAGGGTTTTCTTGCTAGATGAGTTTGTTGTCTATCTGTTCATTGACCTTCAGTTCAGCTTTTTCTGGGCCTCTAGCTTAAGTTTTGTTTAACAGAGGGTAATTTTTCAGTTCTTGTTTTCTTGTTTCTTGTCCTGCTTGTAATGTGCCTTTTCCCTCCCCACCCTTAGGAGGGTCTACATAGATATTACAGACTCCAGCCGGGTTTTCCTGGACTAAGCTGGTCTCCTTTCGGGGGGAAGGAATCACCTGTGTCAGTTTTCCCTGAGTGTGAGACCCAGCAGGTTGAAAGGCTTTCCTGTGAAGTCTCTGGGCTCTGTTTTTCCTATCTTGCCCAGTATATGGTGCTTGTCTGTCTGCGGGTCCCACCAGCAAAAGATATTGTGGCTCCTTTAACTTTGGAAGGCTCTCCCTGCTGGGGGCGTGGTGGAGACAGAGGAAAGATTGTAGGCTGGTTTTAGGCCTAAAAAATTTTATGGCTCCAAATTGCAAAGCCCTGGGGTCTGAATTCCTTGAGAGAGGGATTCCACCTGAGTTGTGTTTCACCCCTCCCGTGGGGAAGGTTCAGGTGGAAGACAGCCCTGAAAGTAGCCTGTTTCTGCATTTGGGGCAGTTGCAGTGTGTGTAATCCCGCCGCTAAATCCAGAGGCAGCCAAGTCTCCGTAGAAACAGCCTCAGAAGGCTCCGTTTCGTCCCCTTTCCTCTTTTTCGGTTAGCCCAATAGGCGACCTCCACCTTGACCAGTTTCGCCTGAGCTGGGGGCCTATTTTTAGTAGTCAGAATTTGTTTATTAATGCCACTATTGGTGTTTGGTTGGACTCAGTTCCTGCTACTGTTAGAGACTCTTTCCTTTCCCTCCGGGAAGCCGCCTGTGAGGGAGGGGCGCCGGGCGCCGGCCGCAGCCGCAGCGGCTTGGGGAACTGCGCACAGCTTGGGGAACTCACTGTTCCATAGACTCGCAGCCGGTGCAGCTGGTCCAGACTGGGGTATGCTGTGTGTCCGGTCACTGTCATGGCTCCAGGAGCTGTTCTGTACTGTTTCTGGTTATTTAGTAGTTGCTCTGGAAGACAAACTAAAAATGCGCGCACATTACTAAGCCGCCATCTTGGCCCCCCGAATTAGTCCTATTCATGTCAAGTAGAATTATCTGTCAGTGTTTTATTAAATTAGATTAAAATATACACTTAGAAATGTCTGGTTTAGGCTTGTGAGACATTAGGAAGAAAGATGGCATTGCTCTTAATTTGTTTTGCGGTATTTTAACAGCTTGCTTATGTAAATTCCAAGTATTTCCTAGAAACAAAATGAGTGTTACTTCATTTTGGAAGTGGTTACACCTCCTAAGGGTTAATACCTTGTTTAAGTAAATCAAAAGAGAAGATAAACATTGCCCTAATTTTTAGATTTCCCTGTATAATTTTGAAAGTTTTTATGTATATGAAGTTGCCTACTTTATTTACTATATTCATTTTTTGCATAATCTATTTATTATGTAAATAATTCAAATATGTTAATATTGCCTAAGTGATACATTTCTTCATCTGTGTATGCATGTGGTTAATAATAACTTGATCACCATTATGCAGAGGGCTGAAACTGTTGCAACACTGATTAATCATTTCTGAACAGTATGTACCCCACTAGAAATCTCTTCTCATGATTAACCATCTCGGATAAAGTTTTCAGATGGGACAACTCATCTTGCCCCAATTTCCATTTATATTATGTTTTATATAGATCAAGCAAATAGAAAATCATCATAAAGCTTACCTTTACCCAGGTGACTTACTTAAAATGCATTTAAATTGTTTGATGTATAGGACTAATTTAAAAACTCTTAAACTCTTAACTCTCTTCTGTAAAGACAAAGACATGTTTTAGTAAAACCCTGAGATAATAAATATTAGCCTAGCCCTTGTATTACATTGTTGGTAGAGCTTCGTGTTTCTAAGTGAATTACTTTCTCTTTTGAGGGTGCTTGCATTTTAATATGGTAATAGAATAATATGATTTTAGCCTCATGTTATTGTTCTCTTTTGATATTTAGCATAATGAGACAGTGTATTGCAGTGGCTGGTTACCTTTTAGTCTAGACAAAATGTATTTCCAGGCTGCAAGTGCACATAGAGTGCAAAGAGATGGTGTTAATTAACTTGAAAATGCATAGTATTTGCTTTCTAATGACAGTTATATGTAGTTTTTTCTTCACCTTTGCTTTCTCAGTTCCATTAACTCAAGGAAAGGTTTATTTACTTAGATTCATGTATGGCCTAGAATGAAAAAGATAGTATAGCTTGCTTTTTTGTCTGTTGTGTTGCAAATAGTTAATATGCTTTTATGCAGAATTTACAGAAGCTTGACTTTTATATGGTATACCTAAAGGAAGGAAAGTATAGTGCCTTGGCTCTCACCTGTACTTTGACGGTTAACTCAAAGTGACAGTAGCATTAGCACAATTAAAAAGTAGTGAAGCATACAAGCTCCATCCAACAGAATTCCTAAAAATCCTAAAGAAAACCCAAGACTTTAATGTTTTATAAAAGTTTTGCTTATTAAGTTTTTCAGAAACTTTAAAATCTCCAGATTGTTCCTACGCCAGATAAGCCTTGAAACTTAGAAATACCAGTCTATCCAAGAACATCAGCCCGTTGCATTCCCCTACCCCATAATGTCAGCATACCTTTTCAACATGAAGAAGTTAGAATAACCGTTGCCCTAATATCCCTGATGATTGAGAGAATGATCAAATGAGAGGAAGGAGTTGTGACAGAGAAGTTAGGATTTAACAAATAACTATCACTACTGAATCATTATATAGATATTTCTTCTTAGTTCCTAGCATATTAGAACAGCCAGAAGGAAATTCCTGAAATTATGGGACTATAACCCATATTTTACTTTGAAATTTGCTCTTTAACTACTTATTAAGCTGAACTTTGAAATTTATCACTTTTCTGTATGTATGTTATATTTTACATTTAAAAAAATGTTAAAAAAATAGGCATGGAGAGATTAAGTAACTAACTTACCCAGGGTCACACAATTTGTAATGCTCTTAAACCACTACACTTAATAAGACTGTTATTAATTTTGTATTATTGAATGCATTCAACCTTAAAAATTCAAAATTACACTTTGAAGTATGGTGATAGGGATTTTGTGTGTGCGTTGCTTGTTTGTTTGTTTTTAGCTTGAGTTTCCCTCTTAAAACAATATTCCACCCCCTTTTATTTAAATAAATAGATTGAACAGTCCCAGTTGAAGCAAACAATGTACTAAGGTGATATTGTGAATATAGCACTTCTTTTGTTAATGGAAGCATGGTCAAATGAATAAAAGATTCTTATAGAAATTAACTAGCTCTACTCTTAATTTTTTAATCTTTTTTCTGCTGTGCTTTTCTATGTAGCTTTTTCTTTTCAATTTTCATCTTTATTACTTAAGACAATATAGATCCTACTTTGATTTTTCTTTAACTGTTCGAAATAATGAATTAAATGAGCTCAGAGCATTCTCTTGATTTGAGGATTACAGGACTCCCAGGAGAAAGTATAACCAGTTTAGAATTTCCTTCTTGCTTGTAAGAGTCCAGGCTAGACTGTAATTGTTTAACTGGAAGCATATTTGATTTGCAAAGTTAGTTGAAGGGAAATTTTTATTATAATTTCTGTGTGTTACCTGCAGACCTATCAAGAGATGGATTTTACTTTATATGTGGGAGTTTTATTTTTTTCTTTGCCACCTTGTTAACACTCATGGAATACTCATGAGAAAGAATAGTGTCCAGATGGAGATAATACCTGCAGATGTTAATCTGGATGGACACAGATCAGCTCTAATTTTTTTCAGTTCATAGGTTGCTATATTTGTTCTGTGCATTTTGGAGAGTCTGCTATCCTTTTAGTTTTTTATTTACTCAGCTATGGCAACAAGTGGGAATGGAGACTTTGGTGACTGGAGTGCCTTCAACCAAGCCCCATCAGGCCCTGTGAGTTCCAGTGGTGAGCTCTTCGGTAGTGCCTCACAGCCAGCTGTAGAACTCTTCAGTGGCTCACAACCAGCTTTAGGACCACCTCCAGCTGCCTCAAATGCTTCAGACCTGTTTGATCTTATGGGCTCATCCCAGGCAACCATGACATCTTCCCAGAGTATGAATTTCTCTATGATGAGCACTAATGCTGTAGGGCTTGGTTTGCCAATGTCAAGATCACAGGTAAGTTGTTCACTTCCCTTTGAAATTGTGGTTCATGATCTTTGAGATATTCTAACTAATCTAATGGTGGATTAGAATAATGCAGGGGATAAAGCAAGTCATTTTTATATATATTGTTTTTTCACATTGCATTTACCTTACTCTTCCCTAGTATAGTCATTTGAGTTCTGTAGGGCAAAGGTTTCCTGTCCATCTTCTAGTTCCTGCAAAACCAAACATGGTGCCTTGCACAGAGGACATGCATGTCAAAAATTAATTGAGTCTGACAAACTGGTATTTAATAGTAATTTTTTTTTTTAATGTTCTTAAAAAGGAACAGAGGTACTAGTTCACCCATCCACTCAGTAAAAACTCTGGTCATGTCTTTAAAGAAGCATCCTTATTGGTGTTGTAGGAAATCTTCCCATGGTGCACGTTTTTCCCTATTCTGGACCTCCTCTACATAATATAAGCAGTACAAGGCTATTCTTTTAATGCTGTCGTTTTCCTGAGGAAAAAACTAAAATGGGGAGTTTTCATTTACTTTTTCACAGTTAATCTAAATTATGTAGTGTTTACTAGCTTAGAATTCAAATAAGGCTGTGGTTAAACATGTATCTGAGTTTTACCAGGAACTTACTACTTTTTAATTCAAGCTATAGAGAATATTTATTTATGTTGCTAATTACTAATTTTAATATGTAGATTCTCCTCTTGGGTTAGGATGAAAGAAGAGAAGAAAGAAGCAGAAAGGTGACTTGTTCTAAATAACGAATATTAGACCTTCCATTAAGTAAAAGGACACCCTTGCATCATTAAATTAGATTTAACAAGCCAGTTTATTCTTTGAGTTTGTTTTATGTGACCTAAGCATAAAGCCAGTCTACTTTATTTGCTGTCTTAATAGCAACTATGTTACAGTTCTTTTCAGTAGTACATTTTAAATTGTTCTTCGTGGTCCTGTTCTTCCTACTCCTTTTTCTGTCCCTTCCATGGTTATTCCCAGTAACATCAGCCACCTCTGCGTCTTTCTCCTGAAATTCTTCTTTGTTCTCCGTTGGTCCACATATATCAAATTTCCACAAATGTTGCTTATGGTAGGCAGTAAAAGTATACACAGAGCAGGGAAATGTTAGTCAAGATGCCAAAATATAATTTGCAGTCTGATACTTTTTTACCCCTTTTATAACACAAATCATATCCTGAATTCCGTTTTGTAAGAATAAATTTCCACTTATATATTTCCTTAAAGCTGTACTAACCTTGGGCATTTTTTTAAACCACTAACTCATTGGGACAAAGGATAACATTTCTCAGGGATGGTGATTTCTAGACTATGGGTGATGGCAGAATAATTGGCAATGTAGGTATGATGGAGTTATTTTCCAATCAAACATGATTTTGAATTCAGAGGCACCTCATTGGTTAACGAGTGATTCACAGTGTTAAAGACAGTAGCATGGACCATTTGTATTTGTTTTTAGTTTCAGGAGTTCATTGCAAAGTCTAGTATATATTTGGAATTATTTGATTAAATTGCCATCTGATAATTTTTATAGACTGATAACATGAATAGATGCATAATTTTTAGAACATTTTTGTATTTTCCAGCCTTTGCAAAATGTTAGCACAGTGCTGCAGAAGCCTAATCCTCTCTATAATCAGAATACAGATATGGTCCAGAAATCAGTCAGCAAAACCCTGCCTTCCACTTGGTCTGACCCCAGTGTAAACATCAGCCTAGACAACTTACTCCCTGGTATGCAGCCTTCCAAACCCCAGCAGCCATCGCTTAATACAATGATTCAACAACAGAGTAAGTTACTGCAAGACATCCATTCTTTGCGTACTTGTAATCTTTTGTCCTGGTGACAGGACTGCTACAAGCCATGAAGAAAAAATATATACCATAAACAGTAGTGAAGTTGACTGTGTGTTCACTTAAGGTCTTTTCGCATAATACTCACTTGCTGTCTTTTCTGGCATATTAAATTATTCTGTATTCTGCTCTTGGCGTGATAATATTTATTGTATTGTGGGATTTTCGGGGCTTTGTTGCTAAAGTAATATATGTTTGTTGCAAAAAAATTTTTTAATATAGGTAAATATGATGGACAAGAAATCTTCTACAATTCAGGGATAATCACCATTAACACATTTATTTCTATCTTTTCTAAGCGTATTTGAATACTTGGGATCATTCTGTCTATATTGTTTTGTTTCTTGCTGTTCTTCATTCAACATTAAATTTTGAGCATTTTTCTTGTGTTGAATATTTTTAGGAAAAATTTCATTTTCAGATCTTTATAGTTTTCCATCATATCAGTGTACAGTTCTTCTATTGTTAAATTGTTTTTTTATTATAAATAATCCCATGATTTTGTATAAATCTTTGTACTTATATTTTCCTTAGTATAATGTTCTAAAAATAGAGTGAGTCATAGGTATAAACATTTTTAAGGTTTTTGATACACAACAGCTCTTAACTTGTTAGATAGGATTAACAATGGATTTTGTGGGAATGATTTAAAAGTGACTCACGTTTTTACCCACCCCACTCCTCTTATTGTTTCTGTATCTCTCTTGGGAAAATTGGATCAGCAGTCACTCAGTGTTTCTCAAGAGTAATCAGTGCAAGTTAATTGACTTATCCTATAAAATTGCTATAAAGAAATTTTATTTGGGCTAGAAATTATCGGTGGTCAGGAAGCATGTGCTGTTTTTCTGCTCTGTGAGTCTAAGGATTCAGTGTGGTGAAGTTATTTTGTCTCTTCTGGTAGATCTGCAACAGCCTATGAATGTCATGACGCAAAGTTTTGGAGCTGTGAACCTCAGTTCTCCATCGAACATGCTTCCTGTCCGACCGCAGACTAACCCTTTGATGGGGGGAGCTGTGCCTCTCAGCATGCCCAATGTGATGACTGGCACCATGGGAATGGCCCCTCTGGGAAATACTCCCATGATGAATCAGAGCATGATGGGCATGAACATGAACATTGGGATGTCAACGGCTGGGATGGGCCTGACCAGCACGATGGGAATGGGCATGCCCAACATAGCCATGGCTTCTGGAACTGTGCAGCCCAAGCAGGATGCCTTTGCGAATTTCGCCAACTTTAGCAAATAAGAGAATGGAATGAAACAGATTGAATGAAGGATTTTTAGCTGTGCAGATAGGTGATATTGGGATGGAATGTGCTAATCAACTTTCCCTTTCTTTTATCAATTAATTAAAATAAACCTACATGAAGAACCAAAAAGGCTATTTTATAAAAGTGAAAAATGTAGTATTCCAGATGGACAGGTAAGGGCACTTTTTAGAGGAGGCAGTCCAAATCATTTTTCCCAGTGAGAATAGACCACAAATGGTATAGTGAAACCATTCAAAGCCTTTATAAATTGAAGAGCCCGTTTTAACATCATAATTTGTGGAAAGACTGGAATAGGGCTGAATAAATGTGTTTGAATCTCTAATTTTGT
Organism: Tamandua tetradactyla; assembly: GCF_023851605.1. Taxonomy (NCBI): domain Eukaryota; kingdom Metazoa; phylum Chordata; class Mammalia; order Pilosa; family Myrmecophagidae; genus Tamandua; species Tamandua tetradactyla. The sequence goes on along the minus strand of NC_135346.1, from coordinate 38,866,909 downwards.
ACTTTTTGTTTCCTGAGGAACTTGATTTATCTGTCCCTGAATCGCCTTGTCACAATCGGGTCTGTTCCTTTTACTACCACTCTTGAATCTCCATATATAAAATCATTAAAGTTGGATGATCAAATGGTTTTTTATAAAAAAAAATATATTTTTGTCCAAAAAGGCATACATATGTGATTATGGCTAAATCAAAGGTAACTGGAATGTATATACTTTTGCTAATGTTCCAGCAACACTGCTATTATATTATCCAAATTTTTATTGTAACAAAACCTCTTTAAGCAATTGGTGATAGCTAGGGGGCTTTTCCCACATCTTCTGCTATAATTGTCCTGTGCAGAAGTAGGAAAAATATTTTTTCAGGACTGCTGTATGGTTTCCTTTAAAAACAAACCAAAAACAAAAAAAAACACCCTCCAGTATTTTTGTTTTTTAGCAGTCATTATCTATAATTTACAGTGATTAACTTGGCAAGGCTTCCTTCTGTCTTTATCCCTGTAGCCATCATTTTAATAGTCAATACCAGTCAAAAAAATATATATTTATTTTTTATTTTTGTGTCTTTTCAAAAAACTGAGAAGGTAGAAATCCATTAAAACCTTAAGTTAAATATAAATATTAAAAGTCAACAATGTTGGTTTTAAAATTGTATGCAGTATTTGTTTTGTTTTGGTTTTGAATGTATATAATATGGCATTAGCAAGCTATGATTCCACTAGAGAGGAGTTAAAAATATATTATTAAAGGAGACCTGTAGCAGTCAAAGATTTTATTGATTTAAGAAAAATAAAGGAAATTAATTAAAATGTTTTTGTTTTCCTGCTGTACTTCTGCATTAAGCTCACATGAAAATCATGATTCTAGAGTTTGGAATGCAAAATTAATTGTTTCACCCTCAAGCTAGAAATATTTTTAAAAACAAATACTATAATATAGGTATCAAATTATTACCTCCCTACTTTATGTTGAAAATTTTTTATTAAATTGATAAAACTTTGTTTCCATTGTATTCATAATGTTCTGTTATACGTAACATTAAAATGTTCATTAAAATAAATGTTGAGCTGTTCTTTCTTTCATTCTGTTAGACATTTCAGATCGTTTGGGGAAAAAATAATTATAATTTGGGCAAAGTAATTTTTATAAATAATTTAATGTTCTTTAATGACTTCTCTATTCTTTCCTATCAGAACCTACTGGTAGGAATTTTAAATGAAGCAGAAAAGATATCCTGACCTGCTCCATTCTTGCTAATGTTCCATCTACAACATTTCTAATTAGGCAGAAATTCATGTACTTCAGCTAAGTGGTAATGAAAAGTGATTCATTTGCTGAATAAGAGATGAGAGAGTGTAATTAGCTGACTGTGGTTTTTAATCTTTCAACGATTCAATGTGTTTAAATTAGTTTCAAAGAATAGGGGCTTTCAAATGTTCTTACTTCAGAGCGTTCAAGCCAAGCTCTGGTGGTGGCATAGTAGAATATCTTCACTGATATTTTGTTTCTGAACCTTTGTGCTTGAAAATAAAATTAGACTACTCGCTAAAAGTATTTTCCATATCATACTTTCCTAAGCAGTATTTCTGAAAACACAAGGGAGCTCCTTTCTCAGTTTTAATTGAACCCAGACATAAGGTTTGCTGTCTTTTCTGTTTTTTTTTTGTTTGTTTTAGAGCTCGTGAAAGAGAGAAACATAAAAATTGCCTCACTGGGGGTCTGTCCGATTTAATTTGCTTTGTCTCTGAAAGGGTTACTAAGTGATAACTTTGAAGAAAGGCACAAATACCCTGAGAACATTTGGAATTGGCAAGGAAGGTGTCCCTTCTGTTCACCGTATACCACTTTCCCTTTTTAACCAAAACTTCTCTGCTTGAATCTATATTTCATACTACCTAATGTTGGGGGGTAAGGGCTGGAATAGTCACCGTTTTAGCAATGTGCATATGCATGCGGTGAGTGAATCTACACAGCCAATCCAGATTCATTTTTGTTTCATTCCTCTAAACTTCTGATAAGATCTTCAGCAATCCTAAATATACACAGTGTTATCATACAGTACTTTTGTTGGATGTGTCCTGTTTTGGTGAAAATAAATTGCTTGAATAATATCCTTATTGCTGTTGATTTGGGGGTAGTCACTAATAAGTCGAAGCCTATAATTACTTATATAGAAACGGGTTAGTTTTTATCCCTCAAATATTTATGAAGTACATTAGAAGTTTTCCGTTCTTAGGTGAATTAACACTAAATCCTTTGATTCAGGACTTTATATTGTCTCATCATGAAGATCAGTCAACATGGTCCATATTATGATATTAGGAAAGACTAAATCTTTAATAAGCACAGACCACTCCATATGTTAAGTGAATTTCTGAAATAATCTAGCTTTGTAATTCAGCTCTCCTGGGAAACAGCATTACATTGTGGAAAAAGCATGAATACCATTTCAGCCACTCACTATCTGTGTGACCTTTGTCAATTTTCTTGACCTCTCTGGGGTCTAACAAAATTTTTCAGAAATGAGCTTAATACAGTCTTAAAAGTGTTGGGATAATTAAATAAATGACAGGTAAGACTGACCCAAGCTGACATGCTAGAAATGTTTCTCTGTCTCTTTATTTATGTAAGTGTCTGGCCTGTTGAGAACTTCATTTATGCCAGTCCCTGTGCTAAACACTTTGCATGGATGTCTTTTAATGTAAGCAGCAAACCCGAAAGTACATATTCCTGCTTTATTCCCAAAATAGAGTATAGCTAAGAAAATTTGAGATGGTTCCACTGAATTGCTTTATTTTTTTTATAATTGTGAAAAATAACATCTACAAAAAAAATTTCAGAGCACACCACAACAATTAGTTATAGAACAGATTTCAAAGTTTGGTATGGGTTACAATTTCACAATTTTAGGTTTTTCCTCCAGCTGCTCGAAGACACTGGAGTGTAAGAGAATCCTATTTTCTTTAACTCCACCTTCTCCTTTGAGCATTCCCTCAATCTTTAGGGATATTTGGGCTATTTCCATTCTAACTTGTTGGAAAGGGCTGTCGATAATAGGGGATAGGAGGATGGAACTAGTTCATGTTCTGGAGAGGCTGGCTCTCCTGGGTTTCAGGACTTACCTGGCCTAGGAATCTATCTGGAAGTTGTAGGTTTCTTGAAAGTAATCATAGTTCATGGGACCTTTGTAGAATCTCCAATAAAGCCCTCCATGTTCTTTAGGGCTGCCAAGAATGGTTTTGGTTGAGGTTAGGGAAATCATGATAAATAGCAACATCTAGCTGAAGCTTTCATAAGAGTGCCCTCCAGAGTAGCCTCTCTATTTGAACACTTAGCCACTGATAATCTTATTTGTTCAATTCTTTTCCCACTTTGGATCAGAAAGGTATTTGTCAATCCCATGGTGCCAGGGCCTGGTTCATCCCTGGTAGTCACATCCCACATTGCCAGGGAGACTCGCACCCCTGAATGTCATGTATCACGTGGTGGGAAAAGTAATGATTTAATTTGCAGAGTTGGGCTTAGAGGCCACATCTGAGCAACAAAAGAGGTCCTCTGGAAGTAACTCTTAGGCATAACTATAGGTAGGCTTAGCTTCTCTACTACATAGATAAGCTTCAGAAAACAAGCCTCAAGATCAAGGGGGTGGCCTAATTGACTTGAGAGTCCTTAATATTTGAGACAGTATTGGATTTCCCCATCCATCAAAAGCATTTGCCAGTACTTTAAAATGATCTTTATCTCAATACTCTTAGATAAAATTACAAGCCCTGTGCCCATTCTTGTCTTCCTGTGTTTTGGTTGTTTAAGTAATCTATCCAGACAAGTTAAGTTGGATTATATGCTGCAGGAAATAAGCATTTTGGACAAAATAAACCTCTCTGGTCTCATAGAGTAGATGAAATTCTAAAGTACAATGTCCTCCTTACCCCTGAATTCTGATTTACTTTAGTCCCGACCCAGTTGGCTTAGTTCTTATTTCTAATTTTAAGTCTAATCTCTCTCTCAATTTCTTTAACAGTTTATGTGGTAATGATGACCTTTAGAACTGCAGAACCTTAGGTTTCACACACGTACCCAAAGTTCCAGGGAAATACCAGCTTACACATACATAGCACAATCTAGAAATCACAGTTACAGCTCTGGACTAATGTGACTGCCATAAGAGCATACAAACTAGGCCCAATTTTCTTAAAAGTACTTTCTAAATGAGACCATACAATATTTGCTCTTTTGCCTCTGGCTTATTTTGCATCACATAATGTTCCCCAGGTTCACTCACATCATCGCATGCCTCATGACTTCGTTCCTTTCTGTAGCAGCACAATATTTGATCATTTTATGCACCACAGTTCGTAATTCTACTTTTCAGTCAGTGTATCCTTCAGCCACCTAACATCCATTGGGCATCATGTATAATGTCCCCAAATCAACAGTCCAGTGTCTCACATTATCCTCACTGAGTGGTATAATCATCAACACCCTCAATTTTAGACAATTTTCATTGCTCCCAAGAGAAAAATAATCGGTAAACACACTCTCACCAAATAAAAAATCCAAACCCCCCTTTAACTCTGGTCCTGCCCCTGCCATTATTTACCCCTGGTGTTGCTGTGGTACTGTTGATATAGGCCTGCTAAACATAGCCTATAGCATGCAATCCTAGTTATCCCCCCATACCCTGATGTTATAAGCTCTTTGTACAAGGTTCATATCTTTGAAGTAATTCGTGAAATAACATAGTTGTAGTGTTAACCAATGGGATACATGGCTCTATACAACCCCTTCCATATGGCACTATTACTTATAGACCCACTAATGAACTGCCTTCATTTCTATTTATTCCCTTACATTTAAGGTCAACTTCATTAGATAACCGTTCACCCATCTCCATTGTCCATGTATCTCTAGGTCCCCTATATTCTGTATTATAAGCCTCTGAGTTTACCTCTACCAAGGTCATAAAAGCAAAATCATACAGTACCTATCCTTTTGTGTCTGGCTTATTTCACACAGCATTATGTCCTCAAGGTTCATCCATCTTGTCATATGCTTCAGAACGTCATTTCGTCTTACTGCTGCAGAATATTCCATCGTATGTATTTGCCACATTTTGTTAATCCACTCTCTGTTGATGGCCACTTGGATTGTTTCCATCTTTGGCAACTGTGAATAATGCTGCTATGAGCATTGGTGTGCAAATGTCTATTTGTGTCTCTGCTTTCAGCTCTTCTGGGTATATACCAAGTAGTGGTATTGCCAGGTCATAGGGCAACTCCATATTTAGCTCTGAATTGACTTCTAATTGAGGATTTTATCTGCCTAAATTTGACTCCACACTTCTTTTTAACGTACAAGGCAATTGTAATTGAGATTTTTGTGAATGTATAGTGTATCTACATTCATAGTATTTGTGTGCCCCTAGATAAACTTGATCCCTGAGATTGGAGGGAGAATCTGGCAAGGTTTCTATCCATTTCATGGAAATGGCAGTACCAAGCTCTGTGTTGGACATCTTATGTACATCAACTTGCTTAATTCTCATAACCTATGAAACAATGACCTGCTGATAGGTGCACAGCAGGAGAGTCAGAAGCAAAATGGACAGGTAGCTTTGCGAAAATTGTTGTGTAGGGTCCCCAAATGAAGACTTGGCTCTTTCCAAGTAACTAGTAACTAGGGTCAGCCTCAGTAAGTCCATTTGGCAGGGGTTTTTTTGTTTGTTTAACTTTTTAAAAAAAATCTTGTAGAGTATAACATATATACAAAGCAAAGAAAAAGGCAATAGTGTTCAAAGCATTCTTCAACAAGTGGTTACAGGACAGATCCCAGAGTTCGTCATGGGCTACCATACGATCCTTTCATATTTTTCCTTCTAGCTGCTCTGGAATATAGGAGGCTAGAGGACTTAAATACTTTATCATCACAATCTACTTTTTTTTTTTTTTTTGAGAAATAACATATATACAAAAAAGCTGTAAACTTCTTCAAAGCACAGCACCACAATTAGTTGTAGAACATATTTCAGACTTTGGCATGGGTTACAATTCCACAATTTTAGGTTTTTACTTCTAGCTGCTCTAAAATACTGGACACTAAAAGAGATATCAATTTAATGATTCAGCATTCATATTCATTTGTTAAGTCCTATCTTCTAGGTATAATTCCACCATCACCTTTGATCTTTCTATACCTCTCTTTAGGGGTGTTTGGGCTATGGCAATTCTAAATTTTTGATATTGGAAGGGTCTGTCACTAATATGGGATGGGGAGATGGAGCTATCCGATATTCTGGAGAGGCTGGGATAGGTTTCAGGACTTATCTGGACCAGGGACCCATCTGGAGGTTGTAGGTTTCTGGAAAGTTACTCTAGTGCCTGGAACCCTTGAGGAATCTTATATATTGCCCTAGGTGTTTTTTGGGATTGGCTAGATTGGTCCTGGTTGGGGTTGGCAAGTAATGATAGGTAGCAAGGTCTACCTGAAGGTACCCGAGACTTTCCATTTAAAGATTGTGTGGGTTATACAGATAAACTGTCAGCTTTTTCTCATATATTCCCCATCTCTGACCAGTTGCCATAATGCTCCACACATAGTAGGCAGCTAGTAAGTGGTTGTTAACTAACATGTGTTTTAAGTAGGAATCATTTCAGAAAGTAGACTGCAGTGATTTCTAAAGTTGTGTGCTCTTGAAATATTTTTCTTTTCTTTTCTTTTTTCCCCCACCTCTTATAATTCATGCATTTGGATGCCAGGTGTGCTGGTTTGAAAGGATGTATGCCCCCTAGAAAAGCCATTTTTGAACAAAATCCCGTTTCATAAAGGTAGAATAATCCCTATTCACTACTGTATGTTTGAAACTATAATCAGATCATCTCCTTGGATGATGTGATTTAGTCAAGAGTGGTTGTTAAACTGGATTAGGTGATGACATGTCTCCACCCATTTGGGTGGGTCTTGATTGGTTTACTGGAGTCCTATAAAAGAGGAAACATTTTGGAGAATGGGAGATTCAGAGAGAGCAGAGGATGCTGCAGCACCATGAAGCAAAGAGTCCGCCAGCCAGTGACCTTTGGAGATGAAGAAGGAAAAGGCCTCCTGGGGAGCTTCATGAAACCAGAAGCCAGGAGAGAAAGATAGCAGATGACGCTGTGTTCACCACGTGCCCTTCCAGCTGAGAGAGAAGCCCTGACTGTATTCACCATGTGCCCTTCCACTTGAGAGAGAAACCCTGAACTTCATTGGCCTTTTTGAACCAAGGTATCTTTCCGTGGTTGCCTTTGACTGGACATTTCTATAGACTTATTTTAATTGGACATTATCTCAGTCTTAGAACTGTAAATCAGCAATTTATTAAATTCCCCTTTTTAAATGCCATTCTGCTTCTGGTATTTTGCTTTCCGGCAGCTAGCAAACTAGAATACCAGGCTACCAAATAAATGTAGAAGTAAATCCTACATTTCATTTTCAGTTGTTCTTAAGGGAATTTTTGAATTGATACCTTTAGACTAGGGTTTCCAGAGGGTATTTAGAAATATCTAGCATTTCAAAAGCTCTACTTCCATTGCCAATATTTGAACTTACTTACTTTCGATGGGAAAAAGTACTATTTTAATAGAAAATACAAAATGAGGTTTGACGAGAAAACAATTATTGTATGGTCTCCTTTAGAAAATGCTTATAAGAAAACAGGGGCCTAGATTGTAAGCTCTTGTAGCAGACACATTGAGTACAGAGTGATTATTATTTCTGGATTTTGAGAGTCTGTTTTGTATATCTGTAGCCTGCTATTTAGAGATGAGAATGAAGCCGATCAGGTCAGGGTTAAGGTACTTTGGAACTTGGTGGTAAAGAAGACATTGTCTATATTTTAGAACTCCACTTACTCTTTGAGACCAATGGAAGGTTTATTTTGTCTGGAACTTAAGTTTTCTGTAGTAATCTAATGCAACCTATCTGAATAGCTCTTTTGAACAACTGAAACACAGGGAGCCCAGAATAAGAATGAGAGCTTTTAATTCTGCATAGTTTAATGTAATCCCTGGATACGTTTTAGGATATATTAAATAGATAATCAAAAAGCATTGGTGGGGACTTCTGGGAAGATGGCCAACCAGAGTAGCTCGAAATTAGCCCTGCTCCATGGAAACGTTAGAGAAGGGACAGGAGGGAGACTGAGGCAGCAATTCTGGAGAGCAGCTGACCTGGGAGTGCCTTCTGCACCACATGGGGCAGCCTTGGTTGCAGAGGCAGAGGAACTGAGAGGCAGAAAGCTGGAGCCTGGCGTGGAGGTACGGAGCCACAGAGCCCGCGGGAGTGCACAGAAGGGAACCCGTTCCTTGGGCGTGCTACCCTCACCAATACAGCCCCGTGACCAGCGACTCACCCCACACCCCATGCACCTGAACCCCATCATCTGCTCCCACCCCACCAGCCCCCAGTGCATGTGCCTGCCCCCCACCCCAAGTGCAGCCCAACCCCCCCCTCTCCTGCACCCCTCCCGAGCACCACCTCCCCCTCCTTGTTCCCTGCAAGCTGTTGCCAGCATATAAGGGCTGGGGGTACTAACCTCCATACCTAGGCGACCCCCGCCCCCCGCCCATAGTCTCGCACAGCCTCACCCCACCCACCCTGAGCTCAGTGCATCCCTTTACGGCACTCCCAGGCCCATGCATGCGCACGGGCCCCCAATTACATCATTCCACTCTGGGAAACGCACCTTACGGCAGTCCTCGAATCGCCACATGCACAGCCCTCAGCCTCACTCCCCAGCTCGGAAAAAGTGCCAACCTACGCGACCAGGTCCCCAGTCCATGAAGGCATAACTCCAACCTGTTGCCACAGCTCTATGCATGCGCGCAAAGGGCCCCATGCCTTAGACCAGGGCACACCAGGGTTAAGTTCCCCAGACTGGTACACCCGCACACCTACATCCTACCTGGCTGCTGGGTGCCCACATTCACAAGCATCAGTGTGTGCCCAAACCTGTCCTGAAACAAATCACCATACTGAGTGCTCCACCCCGTGCCCTGCTCCCTGCTGTACAACCATCCTGCAAACACATGGCCTTAGACTACTGGAAGAAATCAACTCCCAAAGTAAATCAATCAAGATATTTACGTGCGATGAAGACAGCAGAAGATCACTAAATGTATCACAATGAAGACAGATATAGCCCTGCCTAATGACCAAATTAAAACACCAGAGGAGACACAGACATTAGAACAACTAATCAAAGATGTTCATACAACCGTACTTAATAAAATTAATGGGCTAGCAAATGACATAAAGCAGATCAAGAAGACAGTAGAAGAGCACAAAGAGGAAATTGAAAGAATAAATAGAAAAATAGCAGCAATCACAGAGATTAAAGACTCTGTTGACCAAATAAAAAACATAGTAGAGGCACACAACACCATATTTGAAGAGACAGAAGAAAGAATAAGTGATACAGAGGACAGCATAATTGACTTTGAAGACTCAAAAGAGCAAATGGCAAAAAAGATGGAAAAAATAGAATGGGAACTCAGGGAAATGATAGACAAAACAAAGCGCAGAAATATAAGAATCATTGGTGTCCCAGAAGGAGAAGAGAGGAGTAAAGGGCTAGGAAGAGTAGTTGAGGATATAATGGGGGAAAGCTTCACAACCCTCATTAAAGGACATAAATATACAAGTCAAAGAAGCCCAAAGAACTCCAGACAGAATAAATCCAAATAAGCCTTCCCCAAGGTATATACTAATCAGTCTGTCAAATGTTGAAGAGAAGCAGAAAAACCTGAAAGTGTCAAGAGAAAAACAATCTACTACATATGAGGGAAACCAAATAAGACTGAGTTCAGACTACTCAACTAGCATCCTGGAAGTGAGAAGGCAGTGATATGATACATTCAAGATTCTGAAAGAGAAAGACTTCCAGCCAAGAATTCTGTCCTCAGCCAAACTGTTATTCAAAATTGAGGGAGATTAAAGTTTTCACAAAGAACTCTTGAAAGAATTCGTCAACAAGAGACCAGCCCTACAAGAAATACTAAAAGGAGTTCTGCTGGCTGAAAAAAAAAGACAGGAGAGGGAGGTCTGGAGGAGGGCAAAGAATTGAAGAGTACCACTAATGGTAATTTTAAAAATACAAAGAGAAAGAGGGAAAAGAATATATAGATATGACAAATAAAAAAGATAAGATGGTGGAATAAAGAAACACCTTTATGGGTGGGCCATGGTGGCTTAGCAGGCAGAGTTCTCGCCTGCCATGCCAGAGACTCGGGTTCAATTCCTGGTGCCTGCCCATGCAAAAAAAAAAAAAGAGAGAGAAACGCCTTTTCAGTAATAACTTTGAGTATTAACAGACTAAACTCACCAATTAAAAGATACAGATTGGCAGAATGGATTAAGAAGTATAATCCAGCTACATGCTGAATACAAGAGACACATCTTAGACCCAAGGATACTAATAGATTGAAAGTGAAAGGATGGAAAAAGATTTTCCATGAGAGTTGTAACCAAAAGAAACCAGGACTAGCTATATTAGTATCAGACAAAATAGACTTTAAATATAAAGACATCGTAAGAGACAAAGAAGGACATTATATACTTATTAAATGGTCAATTCACCAAGAAGATATAACAATCATAAATATTTATGCTACCAATCAAGGAGCTCCAAAGTACATGGCAAAACTGAAGGGAGTGATAGATGTTTCAACAATAATAGCAGGAGACTTCAATACACCACTTTCCTCTATCGATAGAACAACCAGACAGAAGATCAACAAGGAAATAGAGAAGTTAAATAACTTGATAAATGAATTATACCTGGAAGACATATATAGGTCATTGCACCCCAAAGCACAAGGTTATACATTCTTCTCTAGTGCTAATGGAACATTCTCCAGGATAGAGCATATGCTGAGGCACAAAACAGGTCGTTATAAATGTTAAAACATTGAAATTATTCAAAGCACTTTCTCTGAGCACAATGGAATGAAGCTGGATCTCAATAACCATCAAAGAATAAGAACATTCACAAATGTATGGAGATTAAACAACACACGCTTAAACAACCAGTGGGTCAAAGAAGAAATTGCTAGAGAAATGAGTAGCTATCTGGAGATGAATGAAAATGAGAATACAACTTAGAACTAACTTATGGGATGTGGCAAAGGCTGTGCTGAGAGGGAAATTTATTACTTTAAATGCCTATATTAAGAAACAAGAAAGAACAAAAATCAAGGACTTAAGAACAAACCTGGAGAAGAGAAATAACAAAGATTAAAGCAGAGATAAATGAATGGGAGAACAAAAGAACAATAGAAAGAATCAATAAAACGAAAAGTTGGTTCTTTGAGAAAATCAATAAAATAGATAGCAAGACTGACAAAAAGAGAGAAAGAGAGAGAGAGAGAGAGATGATGCAAATAAAATCATAAATGAGAAGGGGTGTGTTACCACAGACCTTGAAGAAATAAAAGAAATCATAAGAGTTACTATGAACAATATACGCCAACAAACCGGACAAGTTAGATGAAATGGAAAAATTCCTGGAGACACACAAAGAAGCTACACTGACTGAGGAAAGAATTAGATCTCAACAAACCAATCCAAGTAAAGAGATTCAATCAGTCATCAAAAATCTTCCTACAATGAAAAGCCCAGGGCCAGATGGCTTCACCTGGGAATTTTTCAAATGTTCCAAAAAGAACTAACACCAATCCAGCTCAAACTTTTCCAAAAAATGAAGAAAAGGGAACTCTATCTAATTCATTTTATGAAGCTAATATCATGTTAATACCAAAAATGGGTAAAGATGCTATAAGAAAGGAAAACTATAGGCCAATCTCCCTAATGAATATAGATACAAAATTCTCATATATTAGCAAATCGAATCCAATAGCACATTAAAAGAATTATACACCATGACCAAGTGGGGTTTATACCAGGCATGCAAGGATGGTTCAATACAAGAAAATCAATTAATGTAATACAACACATTAACAAATCAAAAGGGAAAAATCACATGATCATCTCGATTAATGCTGAAAAACATTTGACAAAATTCAGCATCCTTTTCTGATAAAAACACTCCAAAAGTTAGAAGTCAAATGTAACTACCTCAATATGATAAAGGCAATACATGAAAAACTGATAGCCAGCATCATTCTCAATGGAGAGAGACTGAAAGCCTTCCTCCTAAGATCAGATACAAGACAAGGATGCCCACTGTCACCACTGTTATTCGACATTGTGCTAGAAGTTTTAGTTAGAGCAATAAGGCAGGACAAAGAAATAAAAAGCATCCAACCTGGAAAGAAAGAAGTAAAACTCTCATTATTTGCAGATGATATGTTACTATACTTGGAAGATCCTGAAACATCTACAGCAAAGTTACTTGAGCTAATAAACAAATTCAGCAAGGTGTGGCATATAAAATTATTGTGCAAGAATCAGTAACATTTCTATACACAAGCAATGACCTAGCTGAGGAGTCAGTTAAGGAAAAAATTCCATTCAAAATAGCAGATAAAAGAATCCAATACTTAGAAATGAACTTAATTAGGGACGTAAAGGACTTGTACACAGAAAACTACATAACATTGCTAAAAGAAATCAAAGGAGACCTAAATAGTGGGAAGACATTCCCTGCTCATGGATAGGAAGGCTAAATATTGTTAAGATGTCAGTTCTTCCCAAATTGATGTACAGATTCAACACAGTACCAAACAAAATTCCAACAACCTACTTTGAAGATTTGGAAAAGCTAACTACCAAATTCATCTGGAAAAGGAAAGAGACCTCAAATAGCTAAATGCATCCTAAAAAAAAAAAAAAAAAAAAAAAAAAAAAGAACAAATTGGGAGGATCAACACTCCCTAACTTGAAAACCTATTATAAAGCCACAATGGTCAAAACAGCATGGTACTGGCACAAAGACAGAAGCATTGGCCAATGGAGTCAAATCGAGAGTGCAGAAATAGACCACCAAATCTGTGGTCAACTGATTTTTGACAGAAGCATTGGGCAATGGAGTCAAATCGAGAGTGCAGAAATAGACCACCAAATCTGTGGTCAACTGATTTTTGACAAGGCCCCCAAATCCTCTGAATTGGGACAAAATAGTCTATTCAATAATTTGGCATGGAAGAACTGGATATCAATAACCAAGAAAATGAAAGAAGACCCCTATCTTACACAAAAATTAACTCAACGTGGATCAAACACCTAAATATAAGAACTAGCACCCTAAAGCTTCTAGAAGAAAATTTAGGAAAACATCTTCAAGACCTAGTAAAAGGAGCCAGCTTCCTAAACTTTACACCCAAAGCACAAGCAACAAAAGAAAAAATAGAAAAATGGGAACTCCTCAAAATCAAATGCTTCTCCACCTCAAAAGACTTTGTCAAAAAGATGAAGAGGTAGCCAGCTCAAAGGGAGAAAATATTTGAAAATCACATATCAGACAAGGGTTTGACTTCCTGTATATACAAAGAAATCATACAACTCAACAACAAAAGAACAAACGACCCAATTATAAAATGGGCTAAAGATCTGACTAGGTGTCTTTCTGAAGAACAAATACAGATGACTCAAAAGCACATGAAGAAGATGCTCATTTTCACTGGCTATAAGGGAAATGCAGATCAAAACTGCAATGAGATACCACCTCACACCTATAAGAATGGCTGCTATTAAACAAACAGGAAACTATAAATGTTGGAGAGGATGTGGAGAAACTGGGACACTTATGCACTGCTGGTGGGAACGTACAATGGTGCAGCCACCATGGAAGACTGTTTGGCGGTTCCTTAGGAAACTCAATATCTAGTTGCTTTATGACCCAGTAATAGCACTACTTCGTATACACCCAGAAGAGCTGAAAGCAGCAACACAAACAGACATTTGCACATTGATGTTCATAGCAGCATTATTCACAATCACCAAAAGATGGAAACAAACCAAATGCCCATCAACAGACAAGTGGATCAACAAAATTTGGTCTATACATACAATGGAGTATTATGCAACAGTAAGACAAAATGACATCCTGAAGCACATGATAAGATGGATGAGCCTTGAGGACATAATGCTGAGCATAATAAGCCAGACACAAAAGGATAATTATTGTATGATTCCACTTTTATGACCAGCATGAAGGTATAATCAGAGGCTTATAATACAGCATATAGAGTACTTAGAGGTACATAGACACTAAAGATGGGTGAACCGATAGCTAATGAGGCTGAACTCCAATGTAAGGGAATAGATAGGAGCGAATCTGATTCTCTAGTGGGTCTAGAAGTAATATTACCGTATTGAAGATGAACAAGATTGAAAGGGGTTGTATAGACCTACGTGTCCCACAGATTCACACTAGAAATAAGAATGAGTTCTTGTAAGAATTACCTCAAGGGTATGATTCTTGTATAAAGAGTGTTTAAGTCCAGGGTACAGAGGGAAAACTGCTATTGCATGCTGTGAGCTATGTTCAAAAGGAAACCATCAGCACTACCACAGCAACAGCAGAGGTAAATAATGGGGTGAGGGACAAGAGTTAAGAGGAGGTTTAGATTTTCTATTTGGCAAGGGTGTGTTTATTGGTTTTCTGTCACTTGGGAACAATGAAAGTATCTAAAATTGAGAATGGTGAGGGACTGTGGACTTTAGGCCTTCTACATGATGCCCGATGAATGCAGGTGGCTGAAGGAAGCACTGACAGAGATGCAGATTGGCGAACGATGGTGTATACTTATGAACGAAGGTTGTGCTGTTACGAAAAGGAACAATGTCGTGAGGCATGGAATGATGTGAAGGAACATGTGGGACATTTGGTGAGACAAAATAAGCCAGAAACAAAAAAACAACAATGGTATGGTCACTTTTAGAAAATGCTTATAAGAAAACAGGGGTCTAGATTGTAAGCTTTTAGAGCAGACACATTAAGTCCGGAGTGGTGATTTTTATTTCTGGATTTTGAGAGGCTGTTTTATATATGTAACCTGATATTTAGAGATAAGAACAAAGCTGAACAGGTTGGGGTTAAAGTAATTCAGAACAGAGGGGTAAGGAAGACAGTGTCTACATTTTAGAACAACACATACTCTTTGAGACCAATGAAAGAAAAGTTTATTTGAGCTGGACTGAAATTTTCTGTAGTGCATAATCTAATTCAACCTGTCTGTATAGCTCATTTGAACAACTGAAACATAGGAAGCACAGAATAAGAAAGAGGTCCTTTAATCCTGTGTAGATTATTGTATTGCCTGCAAACATCACAGAGTATATTAAGCAGATAACCAAAAACGTTGGCAAAGTCTCCTGAGGGATGGGAGAAAGAATATGGAACTATTAAACCGTACCATCAGGGAATTCCCTGATACTGTGTCAAACTTTAGGGACACCCAAATCAATAGGCCAAGTCCTCAATCATGAGGCTTACTCTTGTGAGGCTTATGTAGGTAGCAGAGAAGCTTAGACTACCTATAGGCATGCCTAAGAGTTACTTCTGGAGTTGCTCAGATGTGGCCTCACTCTTTCTAAGCCCAACTCTGCAAGTGAAATCATTGTCCTTCCCCCTACATGGGACTTAAAATCCAGGGGTGAAAGTCTACCTGGCAGCGTGGGAGATGACTCCCAGGGATGAGTCCAGCTCTGGCACCATGGGATCAACAATACCATCCTGACCAAAAGGGGGAAAGAAGTATAACCAATAAAGTATCAGTGGCTGAGAGAGTTCAAATAGAATCTAAAGATTACTCTGGAGGTCACTGTTACTCAAGCTTCAGTTAGATGTTGCTACCTATCAAACTTGCCAAACCCCAACCAAAATCATTCCAGCCAATCCTAAAGAACACCTAGGGCAATATATAAGATTCTACAAAGATTCCATGAAGTAGGGTAACTTTGCAGAAACCTACAACCTCCAGATGGGTCCCTGGACCAGCATCTCCAGAAATCAGCTAGTTCCACCTCATATTTTTGACAGCTCCTCCCAACATGAAAAAGTTAGAACGGGCATAGACCAAATACCCCTAAAGAGTATTTTTTTAGGGGATAGAAAGATCAAAGGTGATGGTGGAGTTATACAGAGAAGGTAGAGTTTAACAAGCTGAATCATTAAATTGATATTTCTTTTAGTCTCCAGTATCTTAGAGCAGTTAGAAGTAAAAATCTAAAATTGTGGAATTGTAACCCATACCAAACTTTGAAATCTGTTCTACAACTAATTGTTGTGCTGGGTTTTTTTTTTTTTTTTTGAAATTTATTGCTTTTGTATATATGTTATTTTTCATAAAAAAGAAAAAAAATGAGGTTTGACTCACAAGTTACACAAAGAACGATTTTTCAAGTTACCTTTTAGAACACAGTGATAAGATTAGATAAAAGAAATATTACTGAAGTGCCTAATAGTAATTAGGTTTATCAGTTTGTCCTTTGGACATACTTCTGTAATGAACCAAGGAAAAGATATTGTAGCTATGAAATCTGTCAGTGGTTAATTTTTTGTGTGCCTTTAATTCTTCAACATGTGAGTCTCTATATGCATCTAACCACACATATGGTATCTGTCTATATATGTAAATATATAATAAAGGTTGGCTCTTAAATACTGTCTCTTCACCAAATTTTTTAGATATCCCAAGAGTTCTCAGATCTGAATGATAAAAAGGGTGCCATAAGGTGCCGCTTTAGTAATTAACGGGTTCTTTAATAAGGCCTCAATTACTTTGTTTCATGGAAAGGAAAAAAAAAATGTTCCAAGACAGAGTTACATTCGACATCTGGGAACCTCCTAACAGCTGGCTACCTAATGAATATGCATCTGCTTAAGAGGCTGTAGACCATTAATAAACCAATAGATGTAAAGCAGAAGCAATCTTTGTCAGCTTCAAATGAGATTGGGTGCAATGTGCTGTGAAGTGTCACTGTCACATTGAATCGAGTTTCGGAGGTTAACAGTTGACTGTTAGCTACTAATGTCTTTGTATCTCTCCACTTCTGCTAACATTCTTCCTAAAATGGTGGCCACGTTTCTCAGCTTCACTTTCTTTCTCCTGAGTGCCTGACTGGAGGCTTACAATGTGTTTCAAAAATGGCTTCCATTTTTGTTCCCCAAAATCACATTTGCCAAGGTTTTTTAAAAGAAAGGAGTCATCTACAGATGAAAAGACTAGAAATAGCAGGATCAAGTTGGTGTAAGATGGACTTGAAGTGAATGAGAAAATGCCTAGAATGACTTCTGTGTCTGCAAGTAACTTGGGAACATCATTTATTGGACCCATCTGGGGGCACCTCTTTGTCCCATAGGCCCCCAGCGATTCCTGTGTTAAGAATCATTCTAAATGGGACCCTCCAGTAAGTGGCACACTCTTGTAGCAGTTGTCTGTTTAGGAGGACACTTCCCTGGTTTCTTGGTTGAGATGTCCTGTGAGACATAGTAATAGGAGACTTGTTGGAGATTACATCCTAGGTCAGTGGAGTTTGAACCTACAAGAGCCTTCATCCTCACAGCCAAACCATTCACCCATCACTCTGCTCTCGTCAAAGTGCTTGCAAATAGGTTTGGGGGTTATATTAAAGCAAGGACGAAGACTGGGAAATTCAATTCTTGGGAAACTCTTTCAACTACCATCTGTATTTCATTTGGTTCATTTCGGATTTCTGTCCTTCTTACCTTGACCCAGGGACCTTGATCACATTCTGTCTTTTCCCTTTGGCCATTTCAAGGAGAAAGCCCAATGAGAGCTTAAACTTTATCTTGATTTTGTCCCCTCCCCCCCATTTTATAACATGAAAATGGGAATATGTGAAAAATGGGAATTATGGCCCATCCACTGCCCCCAAAAGGAAAGTGATTGATTACAGATATGGTATTCTATCACAAGCTGAGAATTACGGTTGTTTTTGAAAAAAATCCAGTTATCGAATGCATGTGTGAAAGCATTCAAGTTCTCAGTTGTGTGAGCAACTCCTTTGTTAAATAAAAGAAACATCACCTTGAATTCCTACACATATTATTACCTTATTTGTTGGAATATAAGATCCATTTTTCCATAAAACCATATAAAAATTACCATCATGACCACGACTCCATCTAATATGCTCATATTATGGAAAGAAAGAACCCCAAAAGCTTCTTGAAATGATGAATTGGCTCTCAATGACAGAGGGAAGTGGTTTTGTAAGGAAGGACAGCTTATATTGTTCATATAAATATGGTAGTATTCTGTAGAATAATTCAGTAGAAAACTGTATATTTATCAATGCGTTGTCTACTAATCCTGCGTGGGTGGGGAGACATTTATTTGAAGGAATTCCAATGCCATATTCAAGCAGGCTTAGAACTTGTATCATTTTCAATACAAGTATAATGAAAATCTAAATGTTCTTTTTTACAGAAAGAAATTTCTTATAAAGCATCTTTTGCACATACACAGCTTAGAGTCCAGCAAATACATGGCTTAAACTCAAGGCAATGTAAATAATTATGCCTTCATTCACCCCTTGTCATGTATTTGCAAAACAAATTCCTTTCATTATTTAGTATTTTTATTTTTTAGCTTTACCACATTCTAAGCTCTAAAACTATTTGAAACAGACAACAGGTTCTGTTGGTTTAGGTTAGGAATACAATCTGGCACCATGGCCTTTTTCTCTGCCCAAGGTTAACTGAACTTGGGGTATGAATGGATGACATTATAAAACTTAACAGGGTCAAAGCTAGAATGATGGGCTCATTAGCCTTGTCCTTAGGGCCCTGGCACTGAGCTAATGGGTCCAGATAACAGGATGAACACAGTAAAATATTCTGCCAAGAGACTTATAAGGAAGATGCTGTCCATTTCATCTTCATCCTGGGAACTGAAATGGTTGGGAATGAGGCTGATGCAAAAAAAAAAAAAAAAGGAGAGCTAATTGTTAATTTGGGGTACAAAGATTTTGTGGGCCAACGAACTGTCTGGCAGTTATGAAGGCTGTGGCTGTCATAGGGACTGCCAAAATTCGAGATGTTTCCTCCTTTCAGACAGCACAGTTTTTTGTTTGTTTGTTGTTTGTATGCTATATGATGGGGTCACATTTCATTCTTTTTTCATGTGAATATCCTATTACTGTGCACCATTTGCTGAATTTTTTTGTTTGTTTGTTTGTTCTTGGGAAGGGCATGGGCCAGGACTCAAACCTGGGTCTCCCACATGGAAGGTGAGAATTCTACCACTGAACTACCCTCACACCCCCTTGGACAGCACAGTTTTAAAATTCGTTTGTTATAATGAAAGGGAAATTACAGGACAAGATGAAACTGGGACAAAGGATTTCACTCCCTCTTTGTTTCCTATTAAAAGCAGTGACAAATACCCAGGCATTACCTCCACTGCTTCTGTCTTCTCCCAGAACATGGGGCTCTTCAACTGTCTGGACAGTCCTGAGTGCCATTGCTTTCAGAGACCAAATTCTTGCATCCAATTCTCAGTGAATCTCTCCCAGCAAGGGGGACCCTGTTATTGTTTCCTTGAGAAATAACTTGTGAGCCCAGAATGACGTCCAGTCATAGTTTTCCTACCTCATTTGGGTCCCTGGGGAGCTGGTTTGTCAAATCCTTCATAAAATCCAAATAGCAAGTGTGATTCTTTTTTTTTTTTTTTAATTTTTTTATTAATCAAAAAAAAGAAAAGAAATTAACACAACATTTAGAAATCATTCCATTCTACAGATGCACTCAGTAATTCTTAGTATCATCACATAGATGTATGATCATCATTTCTTAGTACATTTGCATCGATTTAGGAAAAGAACTAGCAAAACAGCAGAAAAAGATATAGAATGTTAATATAGAGAAGAGAATTAAAATAATAATACTAATAATATATATATATATATATATAAAGGAAAAAGAAAGAAAACAAAAACAAAAGACACAAACACACAAACAAACAAACAAAAAACTATATTTCAGGTGCAGCTTCATTCAGTGTTCCAACATAGTTACATTACACTTAGGTATTATTGTGCTGTCCATTTTTGAGTTTTTGTATCTAGTCCTGTTGCACAGTCTGTATCCCTTCAGCTCCAATTACCCATTATCTTACCCTGTTTCTAACTCCTGCTGGTCTTTGTTACCAATGATATATTCCAAGCTGATTCTCGAATGTCAGTTCACATCAGTGGGACCATACAGTATTTGTCCTTTAGTTTTTGGCTAGACTCACTCAGCATAATGTTCTCTAGGTCCATCCATGTTATTACATGCTTCATAAGTTTAGTCTGTCTTAAAGCTGCATAATATTCCATCGTAGGTATACACCACAGTTTGTTTAGCCACTCATCTGTTGATGGACATTTTGGCTGTTTCCATCTCTTTGCAATTGTAGATAATGCTGCTATAAACACTGGTTGTGCAAATGTCTGTCTGTGTCTTTGCCCTTAAGTCCTTTGAGTAGATACCTAGCAGTGGTATTGCTGGGTCGTAATCCATTCTGCCATTCTATGTCTTTTGATTGGGAAATTCAGTCCATTAACTTTTAGTGTTATTACTGTTTGGATAATATTTTCCTCTACCATTTTGGCTTTTGTATTATATATATCATATCTGATTTTCCTTCTTTCTACACTTTACTCCATACCTCTCTCTTCTGTCTTTTCGTATCTGACTCTAGTGCTCCCTTTAATATTTCTTGCAGAGCTGGTCTCTTGGTCACAAATTCTCTCAGTGACTTTTTGTCTATAAATGTTTTAATTTCTCCTTCATTTTCGAAGGACAATTTTGTTGGATATAGAAGTCTTGGTTGGCAGTTTTTCTCTTTTAGTAATTTAAATATATCATCCCACTGTCTTCTAGCTTCCATGGTTTTTGCTGAGAAATCTACACATAGTCTTATTTCGTTTCCCTTGTATGTGACAGATTGTTTTTCTCTTGCTGCTTTCAAGATCCTCTCTTTCTCTTTGACCTCTGACATTCTAACTAGTAAGTGTCTTGGAGAACGCCTATTTGGGTCTATTCTCTTTGGTGTGTGCTGCACTTCTCGGATCTGTAAATTTAGGTCTTTCATAAGAGTTGGGAAATTTTCAGTGATAATTTCTTCCATTAGTTTTTCTCCTCCTTTTCCCTTCTCTTCTCCTTCTGGGACACCCACTACACGTATATTTGTATGCTTCATATTGTCATTCAGTTCCTTGATCCCCTGCTCAAGTTTTTCCATTCTTTTCCCTATAGTTTCTGTTTCTTTTTGGAATTCAGATGTTCCATCCTCCAGTTCACTAATTGTAGCTTCTGTCTCTTTAGATCTACCATTGTAGGTATCCATTGTTTTTTCCATTTTTTCTTCTTTGTCCTTCACTCCCATAAGTTCTGTGATTTGTTTTTTCAGATTTTCTATCTCTTCTTTTTGTTCAGCCCATGTCTTCTTCATGTCCTCCCTCAATTTATTGATTTGGTTTTTGAAGAGTTTTTCCATTTCTGTTCGTATATTCAGCATTAGTTGTCTCAGCTCCTGTATCTCATTTGAACTATTGGTTTTTTCCTTTGACTGGGCCATATCTTCAATTTTCCGAGCGTCATCCATTATTTTCTGCTGGTGTCTGGGCATTTGATCAGATTTCCCTGGGTGTGGGACCCGGCTGGTTGAAAGGTTTTTCTGTGAAATCTCTGGGCTCTGTTTTTCTTTTCCTGCCCAGTAGGTGGCGCTCGTGGCGCTCATCTGTCTGCGGGTCCCACCAGTAAAAGATGCTGTGGCTCCTTTAACTTGCCAATCCAAATCTCGCAGTCGGCCCGGGAAACTGCGCGTGGGGGGGGGGGGGTCACCGACCGCCACGGCTTGGGGGAGTGCTGGTCCAAATTGCCCAGCTAGCCCGAGACGCCAAGCATGGCAGGAGGGCCCCGCTATCCAACGTTCCCAGTCAGACCGGGGAGCCACGTGCGTGGAGGGGACCCCAGTCGCCAGCCGCCCCGGCGGGGAAAACACGCGCCCCTCGGGTATCTCACCGCAGCGGATTCTCCCTGCCCGTTCAGCCGTTCCAGAATGGGGTACGCTGTCTTTTTGGTCTCTGTCGTGGCTCCGGGAGCTGTTTCATATTGTTTCTGTTTCTTTAGTTGCTGTTCTGGAGGAGGAACTAAGACCCGCGCATCTTACTAAGCCGCCATCTTCTCCGGAAGTCCTTTTTTTAAAAAATATTTTTCTTGAGAAATCTTCACACACAAAAAGTCAATATATAGTATTCTAGTGGAGAGGCTGGAGGGAATTGCCTGAAAATGTAGTGCTGTGTTCCAGTAGCCATGTTTCTTGATGATGATTGTATGATGATGTAGCTTTCACAATGAGACTCTGTGAATGTGAAAACCTTATGTCTGATGCTCCTTTTAGCTACTATATCAACAGAAGAGTAGAACATATGGAATAAAAATATATAACAGGGGGCACAAATGTTAAAATAAATTCAGTTTGAAATAGTGGTAAATGAAAGCAAGGGGTAAGGGATATGGTACGTATAGTTTTTTTTTTTTCTCTATTTTCATTTTATTTCTTTTTCCGTTGTCTTTTTATTTCTTTTTCTAAATCGATGTAAATGTACTAAGAAATGATGAATATGCAACTATGTGATGATATTAAGAATTACTGATTATATATGTAGAATGGAATGATTTCTAAATGTTTTGTTTGTTAATTTTTTTAATTAATAAAAAATATATATATAGTAATCAATCAATGTCTCACAATATCGTCACATAGTTGTGCATTCATCACCATGATCATTTTTAGAACATTTACATCACTCCAGAGAAAGAAAAACAAAAAATCTCACACATCCCATACCCCTTACTCCTCCCTCTCATTGACCACTAGTATTTCAATCTACCCAATTTTTTACCCTTTATCCCCCCCATTGTTTATTTATTTTGTATTTTTTTTTTTACTCATCTGTCCATATCCTGGATAAAAGGAGCATCAGACACAAGGTTTTCACAATCACACTGTCACATTGTACAAGCTATATCAATATACAATCATCTTCAAGAATCAAGGCTACTGGAACACAGCTCTAGCCACTCCAATATACAAACTAAAAGGCGATATCTATATACTGCATAAGAATAACCTCCAGGATAACCTCTCAACCCTGTTTGAAATCTCAGCCACTGAAACTATTTTGTCCTATTATCTCTGCCCCTTTTGGTCAAGAAGGCTTTCTCAATCTCATGATGCTGGATCTAGACTCATTCCAGAGTCCTGTCCCACATTGCACTCCTAGGACTCATGCCCCATGGAGCAGGGGAGGGCCGTGAGTTCACCTGCCAAGTTGTCTTAGAGAGGCCGCCTCTGAGCAACCAAAGAGGTTCTCTGGGGTGACTCTTCGGCATGTTTGTCAGTAGGCTTAGCCTATCCTTTGCAGGACTAAGTTTCCTAGGGGCAAACCCCAAGATTGAGGGCCCAGCCTATTGAAATGGTTGTACCCACTGCTTGGGAGAATATCAGGAATTCCCCACATGGGGAGGTTTAATATTTCCTTCTTTATTCTCAGTCCCCCTGGGGGACTTTATAAATACTTTTTTATTCCCTGCCCATATTACTCTGCGATATATGGGGCATCACATTAACCTGTACAAACCAACAAGATCTCATGCCCTATTCAAGATTCTGTGTAATCACGGTGTTCAAATAAACAGACCATAAAAGTTAAATTAGATAATGCGCTATCCAAAATATAAATTTTGCACCAAATAAACATCTCTCCTTTTAGTCTCACACAGAAGTCGAAGTTTTAAAATATGAACCATATAATCCTTTACCTTGTATTCTGATTTACCTTAGCCTTATCCAGATCAGCTTCATTCATATCTCTAGTCAAAGTCTGATCCCTTTTTCAACTTTTTAAACAGCTGTTTCAGTGCTCTAACTCAGAATCTCAGGTGTTATATAAATACCCAAAGTTTCTGGGAATGACCAGATTATTAACAAACAGCTCAGTATCTCAGAATTTAGAAATAACCGTTACAACTCCAGAATAGATGTGACTGCTGTAAGAGTTTATAATCTAGGACCTTTTACAATAGGTCCCAACCTGCTAGCCCATGCTCTCAACTTCAATTCTCAGAGTTTGCAATTACTTAGTCCATACGAGTGAAGCATGATAATATTTGTCTTTTCGTTTCCGGCATTTCATTCAACAAACCGTCCCTAAGATTCGTTCATCTAGTTGCATGCCTCACAACTTCATTCCTTCTTGCAGCAACTCAGTAGTCCGTTGTATGTATATACCATCGTTCCCCCTTCCATCCCTCAGTACCCTTAGCCCACCTCCATCCATTGAGAATGGCGAACACTGTTGCCATAAACACCAGTGTGCAAGTGGCCATTCGTGTCCCCACTCTCAGTTCCTCCAAGAAGCATGATTCTTAAGCAGGGTATTTTTAGACAGACAATACATGGTCTCTCTGGTGGGGCAAAAACAAAAAAATGTTCTCTTAGAAAGGCATTCAACAACTTGATCTGTCTGAGTTAACTACTGAGTTTTCTTCAATCCAAAGTGCCATCAATTTTGAGATGCGCCATTATTTTTTGCATCACAAAGGAAAAATAAAACAAAACAATGTTGCCAATTAAACTGACACAATGCCTTCTCATCCCTTAAAAATTTTATGTTGCACTTATTAAAAGAGCCCTTTGAGACTTATTTAGGAATAGATTTTTATTATATATCACCCTTGGATAATACGTAAAAAGGGAAATATAAATGAAATCATTTGCTTGAGGAATTTTTAGAATTTCTCTTTTTAAAATCTTCACATAGTCCAACTATTCTGAAAAATGTTTCAACTCAGTGTCACCAAACAATGTCTGTGTTTTCCTATACAATTTCATCCTCTGTGTGATCAGGAGGGTTGGTGATATAACACTTCTTTAAAAAGTGCTCCTAGATTTTCTTCTGAACTGACAATACCCACTGGACATGTTTTGATGCTTTCATTTTCATTTTCTTGCTTTGCATGGAATCGGTAACTCTTTTGAAAATATCTCAATAATAAAGCATACTACAGCCTCAGCTACAGCATCCTTTCTTAGCTTCTGGAAAGCACTGGATTATTGTTTTGCAGGAAAATATAGAATTATGGTCATGTTTTCATTCCTTCAAAGACAGATATTTGCTTCATCAAATTTAAGTCCTACTGTTCTGTTTTTTTTGGCTTTTCTGCATAAACAATTTTTTTGTTTTAATTACTAATTCGTTGTATAACTTTTTGAAGACAGCTTAAATGACAATTCAGCTCAATGGTGTTAATAAATGAAATGGTAACAAGAAGGACAGCTATGGCCAGGTTTGTGTAAGGACAGGTGATGACAAACTATTCACTGGCAGCAATTGTAAAATGACATTATTTGAGGAAAACCTTCAAAATAAATAAACTGTAATCATTTGGAAGTGAATAGAGGTGTTGGTAGCATATTTTCTTAGTATAATTAACAGTGATGAACTGTGGGTGAATGTGGTAGAAGGGGAAAGTTTAGAGTCACGTATATCACCGGAAGGAAAATTGGAGGCTAAAACATGGGAATTTACAACACAGTGAATCTTGTGGCGGATGGTGACTGTGATTAACAGTACACATATAAAAAAAGTTCTTTCATGAATTAGAACATATGCCTATCACTATTACAAGGAGTCAGTAATAGAGTGGTATATGGGGGAAAATACCTATTGCAAACTATGGACATACTTAACAGTAATATCTTAATATTTTTTCATCAACAGTTGTACCACATCAATATTAGGGGCCAGTAATGGGTGGTGGGTAAGGGAAATGGAATGTCTTGGTTTTTTTTTTTTTCTTTTTATTTCTTTTTTTTGAGTGATGAAAATGTTCTAAAATGGTAGTGATGAGTGTACAACTATGTGATGATACTGTGGATGGAGTGTATGGTGTTGGACTATATTTCAATAAAATTGCACTAAAAATACAAATAAATAAATAAATAAACTGGTCATTCCATCTGCTTTCTATGAGAAGGAAGAAAATTGTTATATGGCAGCTCAGTGGGTCCCAAGCCCCATGTTAGTGACCGTTCCATGGGCTTCTCATACAGCTGCCCTTTCAGAATTCAGCCATCAGAGCTGTGATTTATGAAATGCTGCACCACTGTTGTCATTATTTAAATCTCCAATAGTTGTATCCTCAGAATTTCGCATCTTATATTTGAAAGGGATTTTTAAAATTCTTTTCCGATTGGTAGGAAAGGTACCTAAACCTTTTATGAAAAGAGGGGAACATATAACTCACATAATAGTAAAGAACAATAAAATATCCAAGATCTGCTAAAAATACACACAGAATGATTGTTGCCCTCAATCAACAAATGTCTTGCATTTCTTCTACCACTTCAACTCTCAGTTGAGTTCAGAATGGCTCCTCACAAATGGTCTCGTAACAGCCTCCTAAATGATTTCCAAGTTTCTAACCTCTCCTTGATTGCATATGTCTTATTCTCTCTCTCTTGCTAGAAAATTATCAATAGCTCCCCATTCCCAACCAGACAAAGTCCAGGTATTCAGCGCCCTCTAACCAGCCTGTCTCCTCCCCCATATACCATACCAACCAAACCAAACTGCTTTCACCTCCTGGCTCCCTCGCCCATGATTCTCCTCCCCATCACTGCTCCGGGGCAGCCCCACCAGCACTCTGGGGACCTTCACGTAGACTCAGGTTCGCCCATTCTCTTAAACGGCTAAGCAACCCCGGGAAGCAACAAGTCTCTTACTCATTCAGCTTGGATAACTATCTTAATAATAACTGTAGAGCAGCCACAAAATGCTGATATTTCCCTCTCTTAAAGGAAAACAATAATAAAAATAAGAATAAAGTTATAGTAACCTTTATTGTCAGCTATGTGCCACGCCCTACGCGAAGTCATTTACATACGTAATGCCATCCAATTCTCTTGAGGACCTGTGAGCTTAGATGATAATGAAGCTAGAGCTTCTGTGGAAGTTTGATTCTCCAAGTAACTATAAAGCTGAGTAGGGACAAAACTGCCCTTGAAACTCCTTAATTGCACGCCATTCTGTGCAAATAACTATACAAAAAAAAAATGGATGCATTCGCTTATAAGGTTATGTTCAGAATATAATAAAATATATCTAAGTAAAGTATAATTCTGTGGCACTGGGTCTTTAAACACTAGGACACACACACACAAAGTTCATGCTGAGTGGCAGATGGCGGCTGACCCCAACAGCAGGCTCGGGTCTCCCATCCTTTTCTTTGGTCTTAACCAGCATGAAGGAGAAGGGGCCCCAGAAGAGTCGCCGGGTTTCAGCTGAGACTCATATACCACGTGACTCCGCGATGCGGGTCCCATTTTACAGGTCAGGAGCCAGATGGGCTGCAGGGCTGCTAAGGAACCCAGGGCCCCAGGTCCTGGCAGTGCCAGCACCTGCCCTGGGCATGTCTCACTCTAAGTTCATGCTCTCACCCATCCTGCTGAAGGTGTGGCCCTTTCTGGTTGCACTTGAATGCCACTGTGCAAGTTTCAAACTGCGTGGACCCCAGAAGAGCCATGTTCTTTAATCCTCATTCAATATTGTTGCATCAGATCTTTTTTTAAAATATTTTTATTGACAAATCTTCACACACGTACATTCCGTACGATCAGTGGCTCACAATATCATCACAGAGTTGTGTATTCATCACCATGATCATGTTTTAGAATATTTGCATCACTCCAGAAAAAGAAACAAAAGGGAAACGGAAAAAACCTCATCCATCCCATACCCCTTACCCCTCCCTCTTACTGACCACTAGCATTTCAATCTGCCCAATTTTTTACTCTATATCCACCTCCCCATTATTTGTTTATTTTGTATCTTTTTTTTTTTTACTCATCTGTCCATACCCTGAATAAAAGGAGCACCAGACATAAGTTTTTCACAATCACACCATCATATTGTACAAATTATATAGTTATACAATCAGGCTACTGAAACACAGTAAAACAGTTTCACGTACTTCCCTCCAACCACTCCAATATACCCAAAACTAAAAAGAAATATCTATATAATGCATAAGAATAACTTCCAGGATAACTCTTGACTCTGAAATCTCTCAGCCACTGAAACTTGATTTTGTCTCATTTCTCTCTTTCCCCTTTTAGTCAAGAAGGCTTACTCAATCCTTTAAAGCCGGGTCTCAGCTCATCCCATTCCATGTTGCCAGAGAGATTTACACCCCTGGGGATGGATGGCATCTTTTTTATTAAGTTGTTTCCATGGAGATGTGACCCACCCAATTGTGGTAACTTTCATTTAGATGATGTCATGGTCACATTCATGTGTCAACTTGGCCAAGTGGTGGTACCTGTTTGTCTGATTAGGGAAGTGCTGGCCTGTCTGTTGCGATGAGGACATTTCATTGATTAAATCATGATCATGTCAGCTGCATCCACAGCTGATTCCACTTGTAATCAGCCAAAGGGGAGTGTCTTTTGCAATGAGTGATGCTTAATCTGATCACTGGAAGTCTTTCAAGGAAGATTCAGAAGAGACAGACTCTTCCTGCTTCAGCTGGAGAGCCTCTCCTGTGGAGTTGGTCCAGATCCTCCATCGAAATCGTCAGCTTCACAGCCTGCCCTGCGGGTTTTGGACTCTGTGTTCCCGCGGTCACGTGAGAGACTTTTATAAATTTTATATTTGCGAGTGTTCCCTGTTGATTCTGTTTCTCTAGAGAACCCTAACTAATACAGATGGTTTCCATGGAGATGTGTCTCCACCCATTCAAGATGGGGTCGCTTGCTGGAACCCTGTAAAAGGGAACCATTTTGGAAAAAGGTTTAGCCCCAACAGAGCCCACACAGCCAGAGATCTTTGGAGATGCAGAAGGAAAATGCCCCCGGGGAAGTCCTTTGAAATGAGAAGTCAGAAACCCCAGCAGATGCCATCCATGTGCCTTTCCAGCTGACAGAGGTGCTCTAGACCCATCGGCCTTTGTTGAGCCAGGGTATGTTTTTCTGGATGCCTTAGTTTGGACATTTTTATAGCCTTAGAACTAGAAACTTACAACTTAATAAATTCCCTTTATAAAAGCCATTCATTTCTGGTCTATTGCATTCTGGCTGCAAACTAAAGTAGCCACTTACCACTTGCTGCCTTGAATTGTAGTTTATCTGCACACCTTGCTTCCAACGCAGTAAACTTGTGGACCCTAGCAGCTCTTCTGCTCTGCCATTGAGTCCATCGTCTGCCCACCCCAGTACTCAAAGCATATCTGCTGAGGGAGTGTGGTGAGTGGGCTGTTTGGGGGTCATACAGATCGCTTCTTTTGTGATCATGAGACTTTCTTTTTTTCTTGAAAAAGTGGATTCTCTTCTGCCTACCATGTTTTAGTCATACTAGGCTAAATAGTAAGTATGTTAGCCTCATCTTCCAGTAGGAGAAGTTCCTATAACATGGCTGATAAAGCCAGGAGGAAATTTTGGTCCAAGTGTTTCTGGAGAATATAAAAGTAAATTCTCAAATATTTAATACCACCAACACCAAATGAGATCATTTTTTCTTAAGACAAAACAATCTATGATATGGGAAGCACTCCACTGATATTTGACAGGCCTTAGAATAACACCTTGACTTCTCAATAATTCCAATTCGTACAGATAAGTCAATGGGTGGGGGGAACTGAGGCCTGGCCCCACACAGCAGGTCAATTAAGGCAGAGCTGGTCTGAAGCCTGGGAATCCTGGAAGAGAATACTGAGTCCTGTAAATTTTATAGCCTCCAGAATGGAAATGGAAGGCATATAATGGAGCTGAGGCTATAATTTGCTGCTTGTTTATAGGCATCAAGACAGCTAGCAAAATCCATTAAAGCAAGATCTGGCAAATGCACTGTCATTTGTAAATAGCTAAAGGCAGTATTTCCCAAAGTATGATATTTGGGGTTTTATTTATTTTTTGGTTTGGTTTTGGTAGCTCATGGATAAATGCTTTTACATTTAACAGTTACACTACAATTTATTTTTATTGCTTTGTATTCACAACAAGTGATGCTGGCATTCCATTTATGGCAGTGACACAAAGGTTCCTTTTGAAATATAATAACAAGTAAAAATGAGAAACTCTAAAGAAAAGTATCTCTGAACTAACAATACTGAAGGTACTCTGACATGGCAAAAACTGTGATAGTGTCATGCAAAGGGTAGACTTTAGGGAAACACTGGCATGTAAAATTCTGCACGTTTCTTGGAAAGATTAGACCAGTGATCATAGAAGTGCCAGGGAAGGTCCAAAGATAGACACAGGCCGAACTGTCCTCTTTAGTGCATTTTCCACCCAGATCACTTCAAGTAAGGCCCAAAGTGCTCCTAAGGTGCTCATGGGACACATTTCGGCAGGAAACCATCTTCATGTCATGTCACCTCAACTGTTCAAGGAATGATCCTCAAAGGTAAGTCGATACAAGCCTTGGGAGAATGCCAGGTGACCCACTGGGCACGAAAATAATTGAATGTCTACTCGACTTTATTTTATTTTAAATATAAAGTCAGTTAAGTTTACTACCAATTAATAAACAGACTGACAGTAGCACAGGTATCTATTTTGTAAATAGACACGTTTTGGAGTGGCACAGGAAAACAACTTTTAACCAATAAGATGTTCAATCAAAAAGGTTTGGTTACTACCAGGTATGAGAAAGGGGTTGCTGATGAGGCCCCGGCTGTGCATTGCTGGTACATTTGAGGACTGTTTGCTCCAGGCACTCTTGCCCTTTCTCACCCTAACTGCCTGAGGGGACCAAGTGACGGAGGGCAAAACACCCTGAAGAATCCACTCTTGGTGTAAAAGACGCTTGTGAGAGGGCTGCCCTCGTATCTGAAGGATCACAGCCCATTTTTTTACAGTCCTTTGAAAACCTCAACACCCAACTATCTTGATTCAGTTCCAAACTGTATAAAAGGTAAGACGACCCAAATCACAGATGGACTGTGTCCCAAAACTTTTTTTAGTAGTCATTTATAGCTCAGAATTTATTTTTCTATAAAAATGTTTTACAGCAGTTAATTTCTTAGACCCATTTAATTCTCAGTGTGGCAGAAAGACACTTGCAATGAAAACTTACAGGTTATCATGCTGTTACTGCTAGTGATGAACCGAGACAAAAATTGAATTAGGAACAGTATATTTTGAATCATGTGGTACTTAGAGAAAGCTGGGAGAATGAGAAATAAATGGAGACTTATGAAGACTGAAAGGGACTTCTAGTCTCCTTCAAAATATTAAAGATATACAGAAACAGCGTTTTCTTGTTCAAACTCACTACAAATCTTACAGCTCTCAATTCGAGAGTATCACTTGTACACTTATTTCATTTACATTCATGATGAGGATTCTTTTGGGTCGGGGAAGAGGGAAAGCACCGTTTATTTGAATCCACTGGAATTTCATTCACTAAAGTAGTTATTTGTTAATATAGGCGTCTGGTTACATTTGACCTTTTCTTCTATAGTTTGAAAAGAATGTTCAGAGTTCAGCTTGTGCTGAGAATTGGATATATATTGATCCCTACAGGTGCAGAGTCCCTGTAGCCCACTAGAGAAGGGGTCCACAAAAGGAGAGGGCCACACTTTGTTGGAGTGCTGTTTGGTTCACGAAACTGAGGTGATGGGGGCCCTTTCCGCTATTTTGCCCTAGAGACCCACGTGGAATGATATTCCCCCCCACCCCCATAGATTTAAGCGGCACCCACGTCAGATTTTTTATTTGGGCTGAGTTGCTTTTCCCAAAGAACTTAGCTGGCATGGGCCAATGTGGAAATATATGAATATTTTAAAGTTCCATCAACACATCAAAAAAGGTGCTAAAACATATGGGAAATACATAAAACGTGACTGTAACACTTGCAGGGCATGGCAGTGTCAGGAAGAGGTATGGTACGAGAAACCGCCCTCTGCAGTTTTTCACCTGCCAGTGCACAGCTCAAAATACACGTAACTTCATACTATAGTCCGAGGGCAAAGAAGCGCCCACGCTTTCGAAGGACTAACGGCAATGAAGTCAATAAAATAACGCCATCGACCCTTTTCCTTGAGCTTCTCTCACCTGCCACTCTCACCCTTTCTCCCAGTCATCTCCACTAACTTGAAAAGGACACAAACCTGAAAATAATTGCTTTATGTTGGCTTTTCTCAAACGAACAAACAAAAAAGGGAGTGGGCGAGAAGCTGTCTCCGCTCCCAGCCGGGGCGTGTTCGCGCGCAGCTGGGTGGGGCGGGGCGACTCCTCCGGGCCCCGCGCGAGGCGGAGCCGAGAAGCAGCTTCCCCGCCCCGGCTCCTCCCGCCCCCGCCCGGGCTCCTCCCGCCCCCGCCCCGGCTCCTCCCGCCCCCGCTCGGGCTCCTCCCGCGCTCCGCAGCCGCCGCCGCTCCCGGCTGGGCATCTGGCTGCGGCGGGCCCCCTGCCTTCCCCTTTTTGCTTCCCCTTCCTTCCCCCTCTAGCACCAGTGTCTTGGGTCCAGCAATGTCCCAGAAGCCGCACGTATAATTGATTTGTTGAGTAACTCATTCGCTTTCGGAGTTCTTGACATTCTTCTCAAAGATTTCAAATCCCCTAGAAGCCAAAATGGGACACAGTATACAGATTAGAATTTTACTTCTGAACGAAGTAGAAAAGCTGGCAAAGACACTCTCCAGACTTGAACAAGGGTTTGAACTGCGGTTCCGGTTAGGCCCAGCTTTACAGGGGCAAGCGGTTACTGTGTATGCAAATTATCTGTTTCCTGGAGAAACATTTAAAGGAGCAAAATTCCGTTCCCTGGAATGGGAACATCCAACAGAAAGAGCAGATGATTCTGATAAATACTGTAAAGTTCATCTTCAACCAGCTGGTCTGCTTCAGTATTACTTTCTCCAAGGAAATGAGAAAAGTAGTGGCTAGGGAGCTGTGGAGCCTCTGTTAGTGTTGGTACGATAATTCCGTTACCACTGGTGCTGTTGTCTCCAGACCTTTTTAGCTTAAGGATTTGAGCCCCTTTGATGAAAGGGAAAGCAGATCTAGGGCGGCAAAAGGATCCGGTTACAACATGATTCATTTTACCCCACTGCAGCCTCTTGGACTAGCAGGCTAGTCCTTGGCTAATCACCTAGAATTAAATTCTGACTTTGTAAGGCCTGATAAAAAGTATATCTAGAATGATGTTGGACAGCTTGTGGGGATATTGAAAAAGGAATGGAATATTCTTTGTATTACTGATGCTGTGATCATACTGGAAAGAGCTGCATTAGTGAGCTGCCATTAATTCTGATCAGAATATTGTATTCTGATTATTTCATTCCTTGCTGTTTTACAAAATAGAAATTTTGAAAAAAAGAGATGTTTTGGTGTCCTTCAGTTAAAAAAATCATTTTATGTTAAAATAAATTCCGTTTGAAATAGTGGTAAATGAAAGCGAGGGGTAAGGGGTATGGTATGTATAGTCTTTTTTTTCTCTATTATCATTTTATTTCTTTTTCTGTTGTCTTTGTTTCTTTTTCTAAATTGATGCAAATGTACTAAGAAATGATGAATATGCAACTATGTGATGATATTAAGAATTGCTGATTGTGTATGTAGAATGGAATGATATCTAAATGTTTTGTTTAATTTTTTTTAATTAATAAAAAAAGTTAAAAAAATCATTTTATATAGGATCACTTTGTGCCTTCAAAGAAAATATTGATTGAGAATAAATAAGCAATGCGTAAGTATTTTGCATGTGAAACTTTTAAAAACAGAGTGACCATAAAAGGAACAAAATAGTCATATATTTCAACATATATGCAATATTAATACTTTCTAGACTGACCAATGTATTCTATTGTAGCAGAAGCTCTGATACTGTAGTAAATGTTTCATATCAGGGAAAAAATAATTGCTATTACTTAAGGAGGCAATTATTGTTAAACTCTCAGAAGTTAAACCTCAAAATTATATCTTTTACATGTTAAAAGAGCTATTAAAGGGAAGTGTTTTGGTTTCTAGAAAAAAATAACGTTGTTGAAGACCCCTGTCCATTTGTGATATCACTTGTCCGCCTTCCCTGATGGCTTAGTTACAGAAACCTGACCCGGCTGCTCGCCATCACATTCTCCTGCTTTATTTTTTTTCATGGCACTTTGCAATGTCTAAAGTTCTTCCTTATATTTTGTTTCCTTGTGGGTTGTGTGTCTCCCTAATAGAATGTAAACATGCTGAGAGCAGGGAATAGTTCTGTCCTGTTCACTCCAGAATCCCCGGTACTCCTAAGGTGCTCAGCAAATAAATGTCAACTAACAAAACCCCTGACCTATATAAGGCCTAGAAAAAAAGGGGGAGCAGATAAAATTACAGAATTTAAAGCTGACAGGAGGCCTAGAGTGAGTTATTTGGTCCATTATGATATTTGTAAGGATTTTCAGAGATAACACAGTGTCTAGTGTGTATATAATAAGCACTCAATAAACGGTGGTTATTGTGTTTTTATTATTGTTATTGTTAGCCAGAAAAATTACCTGGCCTCTCAGATTTGACAGTGTTCTTTCCCAGCCCAGCAAAAGGATTCGGTTCCTCTTTTCTCACTGTAATCCCAGACATAAAATTGTACTTCCAGCTGGTGCCCCCACCCACCCTCAGTCGTAGTCCCATCCTTTCTGAGCATTAGCATTGCAGGGTTAAGGCTGCGATCCAGTCTTCTTTGAGAATATTGGGTGAAAACCCCCTACAGGATTGGCCTCGGCTTTCTTTGTTCACATTGTTTGCTTTGGAGACCTCAACGCTGCACTGAGAAATCAATAAGCAGGGATGCTGCTGACCCTTTATGTGTCTCCTCCGGATTCTCCTCTGGGAGGCTTGCCTCACTGCAATGCACTGATGAGTAGTAAAGTGCCCAGCTCTGTCTGCAAATTAAGGCCCTTGTAAGTAATCAAGAAACACCAAGTTGAGCTTGCTGCGGATTTTCCTTCCTGAGTGTCATTAGTTGAAACAAAAAGTACACATTACAGGTTTGCGTAATGAACAAGCCTCAAGTTAGGTTTGCTGTGATAGGGTTATCAGTCATTGCACAAATTAATTATTCAGGAAAGCGCTTTTTACCGTGGGTTTTCATTTAAGTTTTGCCCCTTGATACATGTATATAAAAATGACAAATCCATTGGACACTGCTATTATACTTGTGCATCTATCACTATCAGACTTTTTTCATAATTGGTTTATTAATTATAACATCTCAATGATCTGTTTAAAATAAATAAACCATTTACACCATTTCAAAGGTATTTTGTGAGGCTCAGCTGATATTAAAATAGCACCAGCCTTATGTGCTTTTTCAGCAAGTGACCTAATTAGTTAATAAAGTAATTGAATATTAAAAAGGATGTTGCAAGTGATTAAAATTTAAGAGCCTTCAGAATGTTATTAAAGCTATAAATCATACATCACTGTTTTAATTTGCATAGCTACAGAATTACTAATGGTCCCATGTGCACAGGGGGCTTGGCAATTAGTCCTTTAACAAAACGTTGACATCGTTGAGGTACCAAATTCGTTCAACCTCTTTTGATAGCTATGAAGAAACCTGGTAATGCCAAATTAAATATCTAACTGTTCAAGTTTTTGCTTGTTCCTTTGGCATGTGTATGCATTTATCTATTCAATGAATGTTTAGGAATCCTACTGTGTCTAAGTACTGACTAGGTGTTGGGTGTGACAGTGAGCAAAAAGTGAACAAAGCAAAACGGTCCCTTTACTAATGGAGTCCACGTTCTGGAAAAAGACAGAGACACTAAGTAACATAGTCCCCCAAACTCATATGCAGTCATGAGAAGGTGAGAAGGGGCTACAAAGCATAGAATACTCTGAGAGGATTTGGTTGGGGAGATCTGACCTAGTCTGGTAGATCTGGAGTAGAATACTTAATTCCAGGTGAAGAAACTGGGACTTCACTCAGTAGGCTGTGGAGGACACTTGTTCGAACAGAAAATGTTGGATGAATCTGGCGTGGGGTGTAGGAAGAACTGGCAGAAATTGTTGGTTGTTTATGCAACAGCCATCGCTCCTTCCCTGCCTACCAGAACCCCAGTTCTGCTTGGATTTAGGACTAGTACTACCCTCAGAGAAGGTAGGCCCAGGCCCAGGAATAAATGATGAAAAGTCTAAACTGATTATTGTAATCCATTCCTCTTTGTCTGTGATTGGTTTAAAATGGATGGGTTCTGAGGAACTGAAAGAGGCTTTATGGAAGAATTTTCCTCCCTGATACAAAGAGAAGAGATACAAAAGGCAAATACTCTTTTCCTTCATGCCTTTGGATGTCATCATGAATGGAAATGATATTTGGAGATTCAGCAGCCATAGGGACCATGAGGGTAAGTAAAAAAAAAAAAAAAGGAGTCATGAGTTTCCTAAATAATGTTGAGTCCCTGATAGTGTTGAGTCTCTGATCCAACTCTGGGACTTCCTAGCTTTGGATGTCTTGATATATAAAATAAGAAGTTTTAGTTGGGAATTCTGTTACCTGCAGCCTAAAGTATCTTGACTGAACCAGACAGGTCAAGATGTTCGAAGCTGAAAGCCAAATTAAGAAGCTGATTTAATTGTCCAGGTGAGTAGTGATGAGATCCTAAATGATGGTGGGCCAGGAGGAATGCAAAGGAAGGGCAAGAACAGGGCTGAGGCATCGTGGACATAGAATTAAGAGAATGTGTCAACTGAGGAACTAGGCAAGTGTTTCCTGTAAACCAGGCATTGTTCTGAGCACATCACATGCAAACATACAATATCTCATGTAATCATTTCAGCAACTCTATGAAGTATTTTTGTTCCCATGGCTGAATTCTATTTCAGCTGTTACTTGATTTCTCAAGTCAAACCTCAATAGCTTCTCCTACCACCAATGGGAAGAAGGAGACAAGTTGCTTCATAATCTTCAGACTCCCTACTAGATTACTGCTTCCCACATGTTTTCCCGTCATAGCACCTATAGAATATGAGAACATTTGAAGGTACACACCTGGGTAAGCAGAAGGGGATTGGAGTGCTTCTAGGGGGTTTGGCAAAAGCCTTCATTACTTTTTCCATATATTATATAACTATAGGAAAACAAAATTCAAAGTTAAGGAATAATCCTAAATTTGTATACAATTTTCAAAAAATAATCTTTTCCATTTTTAATGAGATTGCCTTTGCTTTTATGAATATAGCTTTTTTATATCAGATTTTATGCTTGAAATAGCAATTCCTAATCAAGACTTTAAATCTAATCAAGGCTTTTTAAATGGCGAGCTATTCAAATTTCAAAAAATTATTAAAGATGTTTAGATTTACAAAAAAATCATGGAGAAAGTACAGAGTTCTCATATATTCTTCCCCCCACCACACACAGAGTTATCCTTTTAATAACACTTTGCATTAGTGTGGTACTTTTGTTACAATTGATGAAACAATAATACTGCAATTATACTATTAACTGTAGTCTATAGTTTACATTAGGGTTCACTGTTTGTGTTGTATAGTCCTATGGTGCTTTAAAATTTTATTCCAGTAACATACATACAACCTAAAATTTCCCCTTTTTACCGTATTTTAATATATAATTCAGTGGAGTTACATTCACAACATTGTGCTGCCACTACCACCATCCATTACCAAAATTTTTCCATCACCTCAAACAGAAACTCTATCCTAATTATGACTTGATAATCATCATTAACAAAAAATTGTTCACACAAGTGATATAAAAAATTAAAACATATTTAAAACCATTCCAAACTGTACACATTAACGTCATATATAAAGGATCTAATAGCTCTTCCTTTTCTTTCATTGACAATTGCAATGTTGAAATTCCTTGAGAGTTTGTGAATGGATTTCAAATTTAATGGCACATTCTCCAACAAAACTTTTCAAATAATTGTAATGCTCTAATTTGTAGACCACTAATGCATTGTGAGAGTGGTTACTAGGCACAGCCTGCTTAGATAGGCACATCAGCCATAAATAGAGGGAAGAAGCCAATATATGTGAAGGCACATTCAGCCTGCTGCCTGCTGGGGCCTCCTCTAGCACTGCCAACTGGCTCCTTTGGCCTGGTGCTGTGATTCTCGCAGGCCTGGTCTTCGGGGCACATGACCAGTGCAATTGCAGAGGGCTCCACACTTAGGA
The DNA here is from genome assembly GCF_023851605.1 of Tamandua tetradactyla. Lineage (NCBI taxonomy): Eukaryota > Metazoa > Chordata > Mammalia > Pilosa > Myrmecophagidae > Tamandua > Tamandua tetradactyla. Next base: position 38,828,776 of record NC_135346.1, on the reverse strand, counting down.
AGGCTCCATGCCTAGTTTAATGCTCTCCTGTTACCATCCTGAAATTTTTAATAATGTTTGGACAAAAGACCCCTGTGCTGGTTTGAAACTGTTGTGTACCCCAGAAAAGCCATGTTATTTAATTTTCATTCATTATTGCTGGGTGGGATCTTTTTTATTGTTTCCATGGATATGTGACCCACCTAATTGTGGGTTGTAACTTTTGATTAGATGGTTTCCCTGAAGATGTGTCTTCACCCATTCAAAGTGAAGTTGGTTACTGGAGTCCATTGAGAGGAAATCATTTTGGAAAAAGCTAGAGTGCTGACAGAGCCCACACAGCCAAAGACTTTTGGAGATGCAGAAGGAAAACACACCCAGGGAATCCTTATGAAAGGAGCCGCTGGAGAGAAAGCTAGCAGACATTGCCATGTTTCTTCCCAGCTGACAGAGGTGTTCTGGATGGCATCAGAATTTCTCTTGTTGGTACCTCAATTTGGATATTTTCGTGGCCTTAGAACTGTAAACTTGCAACTTAAAAAAAACCATTTTTAAGAGCCATTCCATTTCTAGTATATTGCATTCCAGCAGCTTTAGCAAACCAAAACAGATTTTGGTGTCAGGGAAGTAGGGTACTGCAGTTTGCAACTACCAAACATGTTGGAACAGCTTTTTAAATGGATAAGGAAAAGTTTCTGGAAGAGTTGTGAGGATCCTGAAAGAGAAGGCCTAGAATGCTTTGAAGAGACTGTTGGTAGAAATGTGGACTCTAAAGATACTTCTGATAAGGCCTTAGACAGACTGGAAGGAAGGTGATCCTTGTTTTAAAGTGGCAGGGAATTTAGCCAAATTGTGTACTGATTTTGGATGGAGGTTAGAATTTAAAAGTGGTAAGCTGTGGCACTTAGCTGAAGTGATTTCCAAATTAAATGCTGAAAGTGCAGCTGGTTTCTCCTCACAGCATATAGTGAAATGTAACAGGAAAGAGATAAGCTGAGCTGAACTCTTGGGTACAAAGAAACCAGAAATTGATGGTCTGGAAAATTCTGGGCTTCCAGAAAGGGATTCCCCAGAGAATAGTGCCCTACATGAGGCTTTAACCAGACATGGAACCAGTTAGTCATTTCTGCAAAAGCCAGGCTTGGAGATGGACTTAGAAAACCAACAAGAGTGTGGTGGGATCTGTACAAATGGAACCACTGCCAATCTGAACTAAAAGGGACAGAAAAGAGACAAATTGAAGGAAAAATAACTTCAGTGGCAGAACCATGGAAGTTAAGGTCTGAAGCTAAGTAGCCTTGGGCTAGGAGAGTGGACCTACCCATGCACTAGGAGAGGGTGACTTTGCCCAGAAGGCAGGGGGTTGGCCTTCTGTCTCGATGCTCAGGAAGAGTTTTACTATCCCAGACCTTGGAGAGGGTGGACTACATAAACCAGGGATTGGAGGGAGCCTGGCTGCCACCCCATTGTTCTGGAGGGATTGAACGTGTGCCCTGAAGATGGCAGAGATCCCTGGTGCTGCCCTGATGCTTGTAGAGGGTGGAGCCGAGAGAAAGGTGGTCCCCACCATGTGCCCCAGTCTTGCAACTGGTGCCCCAGCGTTTAGAAAAGTAAGGCCTCTGAGAAAGCCCTTGGACAGGGTAGGACTGCTGCTTTCTAAAGCCCTGAGGATAAATGACTCTCATACTTTGAAATCTAATGGAATTTGCCCTGCAGATTTTTGGAATTGTTTGGGTCTGGTGATCCCTATGTTCCTTCCAATTTCTCCCTACAGAAATGGGAACCTTTACGACTGTCTTTCCTATGTATGTTAGCAGCAGATAACTTGTTCTAAGTTTTTTTTTTTAATTTTTATTTTGAAATACTTTCAAACTTAGAGGACAGTTGCAAAAACAATACAAACTCCATACAGAGAACTACAACAGACCTCCACCCCACCCTCACCCAGATCCACCAATTTTAACATTTTGCCAAATTTTCCATATCATTCTATCTCCATCTATTTATTTTCAGAACATTTGAGAATAGTTTGTATGCATCATGCTCCTTGAACACCTAATACTTCCATGTACATTTCTTACGATTTAGGATATTCATTTATGTAACCACTGCAAGTACAGTTTTTATCAAGTTCGAGAAATTTTTGTTCGAAGTTTTTACACATAAACAGCCAGAGGAGAATTTTACCTTAGGACAGACCATGTCTGTAGCTGGCTTGGATGAAATTTTGTACCATTTCTGACTTTGTATTGTAATCTAATTACTGGAATGGTTTAAGGCTTTGTGATGTTGTAATAGAATGAATGTATCTTGTATATGAAAAGAACATGTCTTTTTCTTGGGGTCCAGAGGGTGGAATGTGCTGGTTTGAAACTGTTGTGTACCCCAGAGAAGGCACGTTCTTTAATCCTCATTCAATATTGTTGGGTGGGATCTTTTTGATTAAGTTGCTTCCATGGTTATGTGACCCACCCAGTTGTGGGTAAGACCTTTTGATTAGGTGGTTTCTATGGAGATGTGTCTCCACCCATTCATGGTGGGTGGCTTACTGGAGCCCTTTAAGAGGGAACCGTTTTGGTAAAAGCTTTAGATCTGACACAGAGATTATGTTTGGATATGCAGAAAGAAAACCCTCCTTGGGGAAACTTTGAAACAAGAGGCTGGAAAAGAAAGCTAGCAGATGCTGCTGTGTGCCTTCCCAGCTGACAGAGAAACCCTGAACATCATTGGCCCTTTCTTGACTCAAGTTATCTTTCTTTGGATGCCTTAGTTTGGACGTTGTTATGGCCTTAGAGCTGTAAACTTACAGCTTAATATATTCCCCTTATAAAAGCCGTCATTTCTGGTATTTTGTATTCCAGCAGCTTTAGCAAACCAGTACACCCCCCTATTTTCATTTTGCACTGGACCCTGCAGATTATGTAGTGGGTCTTGGCATCATGGGCACATGTAACACGAACTCCTTCAGTAGCTGCCATGGGCCCTTGCCCTGGTGAGCAATGGCATACACTAACTGTTGACTTCTGGATGGGAGGCAACTTCTTAAATGGTACATTCAGCTCATCGGCCTGGAGCATAATGACCTGGGTGCCATTGGGCTCATCAGGTTTGATGTTCCAGGACCATGGGTCATACCTCCATACCTTGCTCTGGTCAGTCACCCATGAGGCCCTCAGATGGAGCTGTTGATGCTTGTGGCCAGAAGTACCTGGCCCTGAGGTCCTAGCTCCCTGAGAGCTAAGGCATCAATTACCTGACACGGGCTACTGTGGCTCACCAGTCCTGTGCAGGATGCATCCTCCCCAAGTATGTTTCTTCCTGATAAGAACCCTGTGGCCTCAGATAGTTCTGCTAGGTCCTCGTTTAATAATTTTTCAAGATAAAGAATAATTACTGAATTTTGAATACCCACTCATTGCATGAGAGCCTGGATTTGAGGTATGATCGCTACGAGTTATATCTAAGAAGCATGAAATGAAAGGTAGAGCTGGAAGGAGATAATCAGAGTCCTTCTAGGCCCATCCTCTGGCTTGTGAAGGTTAAAACAGTGTCTCCTTATCTTTTTGGAGTTGCACTCTTTATATCACTCTTGCTTTGAGGGCATAACTTTGATATCTATTTTTAAATGGGCACATATATATGTATCAATATGTAAATGTAGTATGTATATATTTAAATAAAGTAAGTATAAACAGTTCTAAGCCAGTCAAGACAGATGATTTCTAGCACAGGGGAGGGCAGTTACTGCCAAAATACTTTTCAAAGTGCAACAGATGTGTGTGTTCCAATTGGTTCTGGGGAAAGGGGAGTAAGAGGATTCAGCTGAGGCCTAACTGGACCAGCGTTCACAGAGGAAAGGCCTTAGCACCAGACCCAGATTCCTCACCAGCACATCACATTAACAAATTGCTCTCTGCACTCAGAGGCAAAGATCACAAGTATGCATGTCTTACAACAAAGCCATACAGTCATGACAGCTTATTTTTCTATTTTAATTAAATACTATTTTAATACTATTTTATATAAATACATAAATAGCGCTCTCCAATTACACAATCTTACTATTCTGGCAAATATTGTGCAAGAGGAATTTTGTAGATGACAACAGCATGGAGCCCTTTATCTGCTCTTGACTGTGTGTGTGTGTGTGCATGTGCGTGTTCGTGCAGTTATTCGAAGTAGTACTTGTAGTTAAAGTACTCATCAGGCCTGCGTGCAATGGAAGAAAAGCTATAACTGTTTCCTCACTTCTCAGTGTTTTAATTTTCTGATCTAGGTAAGTCTTCTGGCGCTTGTAAAATGGTCTGGCCCTCTTGCTACCAATTAGCTGCTTTCCAAGGATGATGAGAAAGCTATAAAAGTGGGATAACCAAAGCAGCACTGAAATGACAGGAGTGGTTGTGGCAAGAATCCACAAGGTAAGGGAGACACAAGAAGGGAAGTGAAAGCTGTTCACTTTCTAACACTTCCACACCCTAGGTGATGTTATGTTTCCACATTGCTAAAATGTTATGTTCTGTTTTATGCTCTGTATGTTAATCAATGCTCCCAGGAAGGGCTCATGTCTGATCATGGGGGTGGGGAGGGAGGACCCTTTGGATCTCACATCCACAAGGAACCCCATGTACAGGCTTGTGTCTCTCCCTTTAAATGAGGCTACACATCCAATCACAGAGACGCAGAGAGGATTAAAAGTTGTCCATTTTTCAACTGGAATTTTAAAAATATAACATAACTTTAATAACTTTCTTTTGATATTTCTTCATTTTTCCATGTTATGGGATCTTCAAATAATGCAAGTGGCCAGGCCCTCCCTCAACCCTGAGAGGCCCAAGTGTGTGTGTGTGTGTGTGTGTTTTCATGTGTATTTGTCCTCCAGTGCACGTTTTCATAACCGCATTGGACGTAACATGCTCAATTAATTAGAGAATGCATTTTTATTACCAACACCACTACTGGTTGCATCTTTTTCTCCATAAGGAACTGGCCAACCGGGGAGATTAGAATGAACTGACTCCTGATGGAGGGGAACAAAGACGTTGTGCAGTCAACACATCTGCTTTGCATGTTTGTGCTTTGTTTATCATAAACCGGGCGATAATTATAAGGATATGCAAGAAGCACCATGTTAATGATAGTGTCAGTGGAGAGTGCAAACAAAAGCCCTGACTCTTGAGCAAAAGCTAGACGTAAATTAAGCCCTGGGTTTTTTCAAGGATTAGGTTTTATAGCTACACATGTATGGCTATTAAAAGACCTTTGGTGTTGAAATTCTTGCAAGTATAATAATTTCATCACCATGAGTGTGAAACTCTCCTGTCACTGACCCGATTTGTCCCATTTCAGGGAATTGTTTTAGTTATGTAACTGTTTTTGCTGATATGATTATCTTATTACAGAAGTGTGCATGTTAAATAACACACATACAGTTAATATCCATATGTTTGTAAACACACGGTACATTGATCACTCATGGCACATGAGATATTTGTAGGTAGCATGAAGACAAATTTCTAAATTTCAATAGCTGTATATTTATTTTAATATGTACTTGCAATTAGGGCAAATTTCCCAGATTTTCTTTGATGGCTGTGAAGTGTAGTTTCCTTTTAAATGTAAGTTAAAAAATGGATCAATTTAAAGACAAATATGGACTAAATAAATAAATATGAAGTACTCTGCTTAGCATAAGGCAAAAATTGTGAAGGTGCTCTGCAAATGACTAAGTTCTGGAAACAATGGGCTACGTAATAAGAAGAAAGAAGATGTAGGCTTTGGGTTGGGTTTCTGAAAGTGATGCTGGCTATTCTGAGCCATGCTGGTGACCAGTGGCACACGCTCAGAAGGCTGCTGCCTGATGGATGCCCCAGGAGCGTGCTTTTCCATGGGACACTAATTGGCCCACACAGGAGTGAAACCATGACCCTTCCCTCATTAGCCACATGCTCACACCAGCTGAGCTAACTGGGTCTGGGTCACTGGGGTCCCATGTAGAAAATTACCATTCCAATGCCCTGTGGCCCCTTCGTAACCCCAACTAATGAATGTCCTGTGGAGCCTAATGCCATTCCTGGGGGAGCACACTGCTCTCCCAGCAGTGAAGTCAATGATATTCTGAAGTTTTAACCCAGGGAGAGCCACGTTAGGAAGCGCAGAGAACGCAGGAAGCCCAGGAAAAATCTTTCAAACACCTCTGTGCTAGACAAAGGATAAAAACCACATTGTGTTCTCTGCACATTTGCTGGGCCTGGTTTGAGGACGTGGAGCCACCCCCTTGTGGATCCCTCTGTGTGGATGACTCTTTTCACTTTTCACTGAAGTCAAGTATGTTCTGGACTTCAGACCCTCTTCTGTGGAGAGAAACAGAAACACAGGGAAGTTAAGAAAGCTGCTGAGCCTCACACAGCAAGTTCATTATAGTGTGGGAGAAGGGGAAATGATATGTAAATACTTGCTGGATGGATCGAAGAACCCTTTGAGGTAAGAGGTGTCATCCTTATTTCAGTGATTAGGAAACTGTGGCTCAGAAGTAACTAGTCAAAGAGCCTAGGATCGTGGGTTTCTCTCAGGATTGCCATATTCTAGAAATTAACAAATCATCAGGTTGAAGGAAATTTTGCAAAATGAACAGACAGCTTGCCAAACGTTTCTGCTTGAGCCCCCTCTTAGAGGAAAGGTGACAGGCCTTCAAGTAATCACTTTTCTTAGCACCTTCCTAGCTTAGCCTTTAGAAGAGTTCCTTAATCAGATGAACTGGTCATCAAGGCACAGAGAAAATATTCTTCCCAAGTCTTGGAGAATATTGAAAAGAAAGGGAAGGCAAACTTTCTAAATGCATACTGAAGAGCTGAGCAAGACCACTAGTCACCTGTCCCAAGGCTGTAGGACTGACACCCTTTCCAGAGGCCTAACTAAGTAGTGGGTGAAATACCTCCTCGTGCTCACTTGGCAGCTAGCTGCTCTTTCCAGAGCCACAGTGGCCTGCTTCCCTGGGCATCTTCACCTTCCTTGTCTTTCTCGGAGCTATGAAGTCCTCTGAGTGCATGCCCACTCACAGCCCAAGAGCAGTGTGAATCACAAGGGACCCCCAATACTTAGAGCAAACCACCAAGCATGCCATTTTTAAATTCAGCCCTCTGATTTGTTTAGTCTAGGGGGATGACTCAGCTTACCCTCAATTTCCTGGCTGATGCCTGAGAAACTCCATATTTTTAAGGTACATTTGGCTAACAATAAACTTAAGAGTCAGACAAATCTAGATTGAATTCCCAGTTCACCATGTATTAGCAGAAGATGCTGACAAATTACTTAACCTCTGAGCTTTAGTTCTCATGTGATGGGGATAAAATCTTCCTCTTAAGGTGCTTGTGGAACGAAAAGACCCTCAGCATAGGCACAGAGATAAAATGCTAAAAATAAACAAACAAAAAGCAGTGTGCTGGTCTGAATCTGTGGTGGACCCCAGAAAAGCCATGCCCTTTGATCCTCATTCAATATTGCTAGGTGGGAACATTTTGATTGTTTCCTTGAAGATGTGACCCACCCAATTGTGGGTGATAACTTTTGATTAGATGATTTCCATGGAGGTGTGTCTCCCCCCACTGAAGATGGAGTTGCTTGCTGGAATCCTTTAAAAGAGGAACATTTTGGAAAGAGTCCCTTTTGGTAGAGCCACGTGAAAGCCAGCAGACACTGCCATGTTCGCCATGTGCCCTTCCACCTGAGAGAGAAATGCTGAATGTCACCGGCCTTCTTGAACCAAGATATCTTTCCCCGGATGCCTTAAACTGGACATTTCTATAGACCTGTTTCGATTGGGACATTTTCTCAGTCTTAGAACTGTAAATTAGCAACTTATTAAATTCCCCTTGTTAAAAGCCATTCAGTTTCTGGTATATTGCATTCCGGCAGCTAGCAAACTAGAACAAGAAGTATTTCTTATTATATGCCCCGTTCTCTGTCCCTTCACATATTAGGATTCAGTCAGGTGTGGTATAAGTTGCCAAAGTCCAGCAAGGCATGAGATAAGGCTCTGTATAATCATCTTATTTTCAGTTATTCATTTGAAGACCAGAGCCTGTTTATTATTTCATATATGAGTATGTATTCCTCTTCATCATAGGCTGCTGGGAAATTATGCTTGAGGTAAGCAGGGAAGGTCTTTTGAAGGCCCTGATATGAAGTACTTGGAGGCTTACTAGTCCTGCCCCAGCCCACCCTCCTTCCTGCCAGTGTGTCAGCCTAGAACAAGTTTTTTTCTGCATCTATTGCAAACTTTTCTCAGACCAAGAGTGTGTTTGCTTACAGTTTTGGAGTGGAGGCTCAGTTCGGGTCATGGAATCATAAGGGAGCTGTAACCTTTTTCATAAATGGGCTTTCAGGCACCAGTGTTGGGTGGAATTGAATTGTTTTATTTTATTTCATTTTTATTTATTTATTTTTTAACATGAGCAGGCACTGGGAATCATTGAATTGTTTAAAAAGTGAGATAGTTGATGAGCAATAAGGGCTTCCAGCCTGTTTTCCTGGGGCAGTCCCTTGACAGAAGCTGGGAAGAGACTGTGTAGAGCTGACAGTATCTTGAGAAGAAATGGGGAACCCCATGACATGAGAATAATAACAGAATCCTTCAAAACTGGACACTGGGATCTTTTTCTCCTCACTGCTCTTCTGTAAGCACATTCATTGCCTGATTGCCATCAGTGGGGCTTTCTGAGCTTCAAATTAGATAAATTCAATACTGGTAAGAAACGTTTATATTGGTACTTGGGTTGATTATAGCTTGTTTTTCTTGGATTATCTCAGGCCAGGCTGGTGAGTATTTAACAAGATTGTAGCAGCGACGGGAGACCTGGAGCCTCAGTTCCTTCTGGGACCCCTAGTTGAGCAGTTCTTTTTGACTCACTGCCACCTAGTGGTAACTGAGCAGACTGAAAAAAAAAACCCTTCATTGATATCCAAGGAGAGAATGTGTTTGGCAAGGAATTTTTTTTACTGCCACTTCTATCCAAGAAGCACAGGGAAAGAATGACAAATGCATCACATCCCACTGGTCTCCATTCCTCTGCCAATGTTTAACTCTCGCCGTATATTTTAAGTGTCAAACTAGCAATTACTGAGGATGCTCTCATTTAATCGGCCGTCTTCAAGATACAACACAAATAAGCCAGGGCCAGAACAGGGACACTGTCCTGGCCTTCCTCTCCTCCACTGCTGAGGTTAGAAATTTTAGGGATGTCAGCTGAGCCCAATGTATAGATGCCTTGAGGGGAATTGAGTCTTCACAGTTAACGTGAGTTTGCCCTTTCCAAGAATCAATGTGATTTTTGTTTGTTCACCTTACTCAAGTAAGTTAGTTCTGGAAATATACTGAGGAGATCAAGTAATCAATGTGGCAAATCCTTCAGCAGTTCAACTTCCTGTACATGCACAGAGGAAAACTGGTGGCAAATTTACATATTTCTGGAAGCACATGAGGATCAACTAGTCAAATGTGGTAAAACAGAGGAGCAGAGCTGATGGTGATTTCAGCAAATCGTGAAGAATGCATTAAGATTAGTGAGCTATTGGGTACAATAAATTCACAGGACAATTACTATTGCTTGGGGGCTTCAAAGAGATAAGTCGGTAATGTGGGCCAACTTCCTTTTCTATGCATGAACTATAAATAAACTTGGGGGAAAAAAGCACTACCTCGAGGTTGGTGATCTAGATGTTCTTTAGTAAATAACACAAGACATAAGGTTACCACACTGAGATTGCAGAGGGCTCTCTAGATAGGTGTCTTCAGCTGGTAAGACTCCCCTGTCTCCTCCCCCAGAAAAAAAATCAGCAGAGACAAAGCAGTAGTATGTTAATACAATCATAATTTATTATAGTTTTCAGACTCTCATATGACACATATCCAAGCAGAACATTGCAACTGACGTAACTAGCAGCAATCCTTCCTAAACAAGAAGGGTTTAAGTGAACTTAATTAGAAGTAATTTAAAGGCAAGATTACAAGTCATGGTTTGTCTTTTGGCAGTTGGTATCTGAATAGTGAAACTTACACATACACAGTCATTCAGGTTTAGCTTTTCCTTAAAAAAAAAACAACCACCAAACTTTGAGTCATGGTAGAAAGGGCTATCCCAAGGCTTACCAAACAGAAAGCTAACGTCTTCTGATGCCAGCAGGACTAAGCAAATCACTGTTTCTAACATGGCTTATTCTCTGCCTTACTGCCTTGCCTGGAACCTACCTCACACATAATTCAGCCAGATAATCATAGTTTAAATAATACTCCTTAAAATGTTTCAGTTAGGGCAGGCCACAGTGGCTCAGCAGGCAGAGTTCTCGCCTGCCATGCCAGAGACCCGGGTTCAATTCCCGGTGCCTGCCCATGCAAAAAAAAAAAAAAAGTTTCAGTTATTTTCTTCACAGCTCTAAAAAAATAACATCAGACATAACATCATACATTTGTTCCAAAGGACTAAAAATCAAAAGCAATTGCAATGTACTGGGAATAGCTTTTATAGCTTTCCTGAGGGAAAGTTCCCATCTTTTCAGAGGGTATTTTTAAAGAAGCACTAACTCTGGTAGCTTATTAAACTACTTTCTATTCTAAATAAATAAAAGACCAACTGAAGGTCTCAGGTGTACTTATTTTTCTTCCCCTAGATATTTAGAATCATCCAAAGCCATTTCCTGACAGAAAGTTTTCATTTCTATTAGAGAAGTGCAAGAGAACTTACAAACATAAAAAATACCCAAAATACTGAGAGGAAAGGAGGCCCAACTCTTCCTCAGAGCCCAGTAAACGGGGACAGGAACCACAAAGGTTTATCTTAAATCCATGAACTCAACTTGCCAGAAATTAATGAAAAAGACCATCCACCTTCACAACACAAGCCCAGAAAAGATGTTCTTATTTTACAACCACTAGGAAAAGCCTTCTGGGGATGACTACCCAAAAAACCCAGGCTGATGAACCTAAGTTACTGAAAAGGGGTCGAATGTGTTCTATATCCAGCACAGGAAAAGAAAAATAAAATAACTGCAAAATCATTATATTTGTACCATGATATTCTTACATGGACCTTGACCTTCCCAAAGCAACCATTTCATTAATAAAAAATACATAAAAGATTGGAAAGCTTTGGGGCAGCACCAATGACAGCTAGCTGTCTTTGAATAATTTAAGTTTTTCCTAAAGGCAAATTTTAGATAAAATTTAAGGAAGCAATTTATAGAACAGATTCTATTTCATGATTTTGTCCATGTCAGCTACTATGGGACTAGTGCAAATAGAAATACAAATCTCCATTCTGCATCCAGTTGGTTTCTATTTATTTTTTTCTCAAGGGGTAAAAGTGGTACACCCAGATTTCTGTAAGGCTTCTAGAAGGATTAAGGGCAGCTCATAGTTTGTGGTCTGACAATCTGTAAACGTGCTCCTGGAGTATTTTTCCATGAGGATAGAAGGTGTCCTATCTAATCCACTAACATTTCACAGCAAGGATATCTATGCACCTAGATTTTAACGCTAATGGTTTCTAGGATTCTGACTTGACATACACCATGTACAGAGAGCTACCTGTCTTAAACACTGACAACTCTGGCTACCCATCTCACAAACAGCCCACCTCTGGTCACAAGACAGTCCTTGAAAGGAAATACAAATGCTTCCCAAATACCAGAGCAAATAACCTCAAGTACAAGTTCTCCTAACAGGATAGCAGTAGAATCACCTTTATGTACAAAGAACAACATGTGAAATTGTTCTGGGTGTGAAATCAGATGTTCCACTTCTTAATACTTTTTATTATCTAACAAAGATGGACACTCCCGAGACCTCAACAGGTACAAAGATGTCCTGTGAATTGTCATGAAAACACTACCCCATGTGTAGAGATTACTTTGGGGATCCAAAGTTGGAGGTTCAAAAAAAAAGTACAGTTCCTACTCTGGAGAATACTGAAACCAGTTTTGCTAGATTTCAGCTATTTAGAATACCCCCTGAGGTGAGTTGGTAGAGGGCTTCCAGGACTTACCTATTCTGTTACCCTGTTTTTTTTTTTTTTGCTTCTCCTGAGGAAGACTTCATTTATTTCCATAGCAACGTATTATAAAATCCTAGGTATCACATTTTTTGAGCAGCATTTACCTTAAGACTTATTTTTTTCTTCCTTTTGAAAAACTCCTCCAATAAGAAAGAAAAGGCAAATATTTTTAAAAATCGATGTCTCTAAAAACTAATTATCATGCTTTGTATCAACATAGTACATTTACTAGGCAGCATTTATTCCAGAATCACTGACCAACCAAACAAACAAAAAAATGGGGCATTTGGACACATAAGACAGATCACACAGTTTAAAAATAATTTTCTTAGCCAGAATTGGCAAGTTGGGCAGAAAAGAAGCAGTTCAATCCTTATGTGAATATACAAAAATTAAATGAAAATAGGCATGTTTAAAATAAATGGGGTTAGATTTAATTAGGAGCTGGAATGAATGGAAATTGATTATACTTCTTTTGATTCCAAAGTTCTACTTTATCAGTATATATAAGATTTATAGTATTTATTATAGCTTCTAATTGAGAGATAAGAGGGCAAACAGACAGGGCTGGCCAAACAGGGAGACTGGTAGAGGTATAGGCAGGGTTGCCTGATCATTAAGCAAGACAACTACTAATCTGGGAACTGTGATTTCAGACACACTATTTAGAAGAGAATTTAGTTTGGCATATTCCAAAGATAATTGTTCACTTGCGTTTGTAACCCAAACCTCTATAGATCTCTAGTGCATCTGATCTAACTCTAAAGAGTATATTTTAAAATGCATTTAAACATAAAAACAAAGAAACTTGATTTCAAAAATGTCCACAAACTCCCCTTTGAGGATTTATCATTTTTAGATGTTTATTTTCCCTTTGGTACTATCATATAAACCCCTGGAAAAGCCCAGGAGAATTTTTCCTGATAAGTATCAGAAAAGGGTGGGGACTGGGATATGGGGGAGCAGCAAAGAATGTCACTGTCTTGGTGAAGATAGTCTTCTGAGAACTTCCACTGCCACTTAGGAGGAAGGAATGGAATATGGAAAATAGTTACCGAAGATATCATTGCCTTCTGGTTATAGTTACAAAAAGATCATAATTATTCCTAATGATACCTATGGAGATTACTTTCCTATGTAGCACCTGCCTTCCTCATAAGACACAGAATTCTTATGAAGCTATGCAAGAGTCAGAAAAATGATTTATGGCACTTAAACGTGTTTAGAGACTTTAAAATGCCTTTCTAAAATTCTTTCTCAATACCCCTGTGAGGTAGTATCTGATGGGGAAAAACGGAGAAACAGAGGGGTTGAGTCTGCTCACCTTTTATCACATAAGCCATGAGTGGCCCAGCCAGCCGAAGGACCAGGTGTCTTAGCTCCCTACATTTTGTTCACCCTGCTTCTCAGAAGGCTTATCTAAGTCACAAAACAAATACAGTAAGGGAACTTTTTCTTTTCATACATTGTAACTAGTTAGCTGTTTCTCACTCACTCTGAACATAAATTATCTAAAATAAAACTAAATATAAACAAAACAAAAATAAAAATTTCCTAACAGTCTGTGTGTCAAGATGTAGCGTAAAGACTATGTATGATATGATTCAAGTAGAAGCAATAGTGGGTTCTATGGTCTTCCTGTACTCAAGCCATGCTATGGGCAAAGTGTCTCTCAGAGATATAATCCACTGTACTTTATAAGAACCTCTTTGGCCTGATACAAGGGAATAAAACTATCACCCCTGTTTGATGGTTGAACCATTATGAAGGATATTATACACAGGGCCAGCCCCGCCTGAAAAGGGGAGCCTTAGCCACGTGATGTATATGTACTACTGAGTACATGCAGAACTTTTTGAAGCCAAACACAAAGGCCACAGTTTCTTGCCATAAAGCTCACAGGAAAGTTCACAATGCATTCAGAGGGTAACATCACAGAGTCATGCAATAGCACCATGCACAGAAGTTAGAAATAAGGACAAGATGCCACCACACAAGCATATTACAGTCCCATCTGGTATACCTTTGCAGACGCTACCTCTGGTAAGGGCAAGACTGAGGCAGTCCTGTATTTCTTTCCAAAATAAGGAGAAAAACAGCATTCATTGTGGGCTGCTTTGAGAATACAACCTATCCAAACTTCATCCCTACAAAAGCTGGTGGTTTTCCTAGATCTTACAGATATTCAAAGACAATATATTTACACACAGATTTAATTTCTCAATCAAGAGAGAATGATGCAGAGCAAAATTCAAAGGTCAGTTACAAGATGTAGGTGCAGGGCTCCAGACCAGTTTATATTTCTATTCTTAGAATCAAATTGGTGTGCACTCAGGTCACTAGCTTTTACAGATAAGATGATTATTCTTTTTGAGAAAAGTTTTTTTTTCATACTATAGTTTCTGAGGAGTGAATTCAATTCACGTGACAACCATTAATTCAAACTGAGTATCTTATATTTGGCTTGTTTTGAGCATCTGAAGTAGACCATGATATGAAGTCAGATGCTCGTACCTATATATCACTTTTGCCTGTATATTAATGCAAACATGCCCTCTCCAAAGGCCTGTCCTCCCCACGAGGGGGCTTATCTTCCAGAGGCCTGGGCCTGACTCTGTCCTCTCTGTACAGAGGACCAGTGGGAATCATTCCAATTCAGAGGTTCACAGGGATATTAAGATACAGCTTAGCAGCGATTCATGCATTTTATTTCTAAAAACTGAAGCTCGAGTGAGGTTGAGCTGGTCACTGTGCAAGATGAACCAGAAGAACATTCTCACCTCGAATGAAAATCTGATTTATGTGTCGAGTGAATACCTGCTGGTAATCTACTTTGGGCTTTCGCTTTTTCTTACGGGGCTGGCCCCTGGAAAGGGTGGTAGCCCTGGAAAAGGTACCTCCAGCACTAGACCCTTCTGTCCGTGTAGTCCTTCCTGACAGCTCTGACCTGGATTCTTCCCTTCCAGAGGCCTGAAGGGAAGAAGGAACAGACCGGGAACGCTTATGTGACCCCCGGTCAGTGTCTCCTCTTCCCCATACTGTAGCCACCTTCCAAGTGGATGTCTGGGAGTGTCTGGACAGAGTGGAATCTTCAACTGCAGATCTAGAATCTGCTTCCTTCTTGGAGGAATCCTGCAGTTTTAGCCGATCAAATAGCTATAAGAAAAGCAATTCTAAATGTTAGCCTTCTCTTTAGCTTTCAACATCCCTCTCTCAATATACGGAAAAGACCAGGTTCCTTAAATATGCTCCATGTTCTTCCTGCTTTGCAATTTTAAAAAAGTTAGCAATGAATTTTCTATTTCTAGGCATACATATATGAATCACTAAGTCTGTCAAGAGAAAAGGGACCTGCTTATTTCTGTGGTATAAAGTTGAAAGACTTTCGAGCCTTCTAAGAAGTAGCCTATTGCTCAAACAACATGCAGATTAGCAGCATGGACTCATTTGAAATTAGCTAGAAGCATGAGAAAAGAGAATAATGAATACCTTGGTACAACACACCTGGTTCTCAGCAATAGGGCTTTCTCTCTAGGGTTCCTGGTCAATTGGGCTCAGAGACCTTAATCCCTAAGTTTGAAAGCATTCTAGGTATCAATAAGTCATGGGAGACTGCATACCCGGGTAAGAGTTAATGAAGAATCTCGTTCATAAGCTTTGCCCAGAACAGGTTTTCGGTAGGTCTCATCCACGTCAGTAAGTGCCTGGAGGAACAGCCATAAAAGGAAAAAATTAAAAATAGTTATTTTAAAATAATTTAATATTAATTACATTAAAATTATATTTTTAAGGCTTTCAGGGAAAAAAAAAGGCAGAATAATATCTAACTGTAGCATAACTAAGCCTAATAGGTATCAACCTTGGACAGAAGAAAATGACAATATCTGGTGCTTTCTGAGTAGAAAATTCGAGTGGCTACTGCCATATGAGACAGTTCTATTCTATAGTAAAGGAACTTTGTAAACACATGGCAGAGGTTCTTCAATATCAGGGTGCCTGAATATTTAGGAAGCTTATTAAAATGCAAATTCTAAGGCTACTTTCCTAGATATTCTGATCCAAAAGGCCTGGAGCCCAGAACCTTCTGTTTTACCCAAAAAGCGCAGCAGATTGTGATGCCAGGTAGACTGAGATCACTCTCTGAGTCTAACTTCCTGTCAAATCACAGGACAGGTATAAGGATCAAATGAAATTTGGTAAGAGCAATTACTCTGAAAACTGTAAGGCACCCTACAAATATCAGGTCACAGTATTATTATTACCACCACTGTTATCAAAGTATTCTCTTTAGTCTTTTCCCTTCAAGGATAAAACCAGAATATTAAAAACATTTTTTTCGACATTTTAGAGATGACAAAACTGAAGCTCAGAGAAATACTTTGCCCAGAGTCTCAAAGATGCCAAGTGGTAAAACTAGGATTCAAATCTAGGTATTCTGATTCATAATGGTTAAGAGCATGGTCTTAGGGTCAGAAAGACCAGGGATAAAGTCCTGGTACTTCTTATTAACAGTGTGGTCTGAGACCAAATTTCCAATCTCTCCAGCTTTGATTTCGTCATTTGTAAAATGGAACTGTAATAGTACCTACAACTCATTCATTAAGATAATGTGTGGTAAAGCTTAGTACAGTATGTGGCACACAGCTAGTGTGCAATAAACATTACCAATTATTGTTATTATCCAAGAGAATGCATGGAGGGAGATAAAGCACAGGTAAAAGGCAAGTTGGAGATGGAAGGCCATGTGGAAAAGAAACACTAGAGAGTCATGATGGTCCCCATTTTAACTGCCTCATATTATAGTTGTCTTACAATATATCCCCTCTCTCCTAAAACTATCTAGTAACCAGACAGTAAACCTCTAAAAACCTGAGGGTAGGATGGGGGAGGGTGGTATACTCCATCATAAGGAAATACCTGCACAGTTCCTTGTTTATTGCTGTGTTTGCTTCCTCCCTAACCTTATCTATCTTTCCAAATACTGTAGAGTGAGCATTCCTTGATGGCAGATACTATGTCTTACTCTTTTCTGAAACTTCTGTACCTAGAACATTGCCCAGACTAAGTAGGAAATCAATAAATATTTTTCAATGAGTGAAAGAATGGTTGTTAAGAAATCAATATGAAATTACTTAACTGATAAAATCAACAATTGTTCCTTAAGGCTAAGTTTCTCAACCTTGGCCCTACTGCATTTTTGAACTGGGTAATTCTTTGTTGTGGGAGGCTGACCTGTGTATTGACGGATGTTTAGCAGAATCCCTGGCTTCTACCCACTAAATGCCAGGTTTGCCCCAAGTTGTATCAACAGAAATGTTTCCAAACATGTCCAGATGTTCTTAGATGTTCCCGGGGACAGGAGAAGGATGAGAATCACTGCCTTCAGGAAAAAGAAATAGAATCTTTTTTCTTTGTATGCTGTATGGTGGGGGTCACATTTCATTCTTTTTCCATGTGAGTATCCCGTTATTGCAAGGTGAGTATCCCGTTGAAGTTTGGGCGGAGGGTGGGAAGTGCACAGCTAGGAACTGAACCTGGGTCTCCTGCATGACAGGTGAGAATTCTACCACTGAACTACCCTTGCATTCCCCCTAAAGAGAACTTTTTCTTCCCAAGAGAGCACAAAGATTCTAGTTTTTCTGGGAAGTTATTCTTTATGATCTTTTTTCTTCCTGTTGAATAATGTCCCTTAAGAGACATCCAAAATATTTACTTCCTAGGAGGTTCCGCAGGTCCTTGAGAAAGGCTTAATTACCATATTCCAGAATTTGTCAAATGCAACGAGGAAGCCTGTACAGACGCCCCGAAGTCCCTTGAAAGTGCGGATGTGAACATTCACCTTCACCCCCTCCCGGATACAACGATGGAGTTCACCCAAAGGGCTACCCTCATGCACTGCAACAAGAGAAGAACAGTCAGTACAGCAATGAGGTCTGTTCTCATTCCCAGATCTGACAACCAAGACCACCCAACCATCTCCTGCAACTCAAGGCACTGAAAGATGACAAGCCACTGACAGAATGTGAATAAACCGCATGTATGGGTCTCCTCCCAATGTTTTGCTACCTGTACATCCTTTATTATGTGGTATCATTGATTCTAAGATGCACAAAACAACTTTTTTGGTGGGAATAAGGAAAACTGTATTCAATATACTCATCAGCAGCTAGATTCTTCTCAGTTCTGTGCTGCCTTAACTTTTTTTTTTTTGCATGAGCAGGCACCAGAAATTGAACCCAGGTCTCCGGCATGGCAGGCAAGAACTTTGCCTGGTGAGCCACCGTGGACCGTCCTGCCTTAACTTTTCCAGCATAATCTCATAAACCATATATCCTGTTCAAGTCTTCCAAAGAATCCAAAACATTGTTCACATATTTAAAGGAAATGAACCATGTGACATATCTGCCCTTAAATATATGCAGCCCCCTAAGAGAGAATGGCCTTTTGGCCCCAACAATCTGATCTACTCCCTGTACAAGTTCTCTGCAGCCATAAGTGTTTCAATGTATGTCATCTGTTCATCATGAGGAAAAGTACTAGTTGTATTTTGCAATCACCACCATGTAAAAAGAGCAGTATGACTCCTGGGAAAAATACTGGGACTATACATTTCAGTTTCTACTATGAGGGTTTCTTTTCTTAGAGCTTGGGAGTAGGGATAAGTTTTATTTTTATTATCTCATGCTAAATTAGCTCTCACAATATGCTGGCTATCCTATATACTATATGGAATGTCCTCAAAGAAACCCTCCCAGTCAACACACACATACTCACAGAGTCTCAGTTTCTGTCCCTTTCTCTCTTTTTCTCCCTCTCAAGTGTGCAAGGCAAGTATTATTGGAGAGCACGTGTCATTGATGGTAAACAGAAAAGACTTCTCTCAGTGATGTTTCTAATGACATAGAAGAGAACAGTCCTGCATTTTAGTTTGGATAACTGAGAAAGTTCAACCTGACCTTCTTATCCCTCTCTCATGGGTTGGCTTATGAAAGATGGCATGATGAACTAATAAGAAAATACTTTTGGATTAAGATGAAAGTGATCTAGCAGATGAGAAGTAGGAGTTCATGTCACATTGAAAATTCAGCAAGAAAGCACAGGTTGAGGAAAAGTGACAAAAACAGTGGACTTCAAAGGGAACATGAGAGTCTTGGTCTGGCCTTTATCTTCTAGCCCTCCTCTAGCAATATTAAAGTCCTTGGAACTTTTAATACATAAGGGTGTGTGCGTGTATGCATATACCTAGATAGGCATTAGGCAGTGTTAGATCAAACACTGTAAACAACATTTAATTCATTATAACAAGTTGTATTGTATGACCTTGGCAAGTAACTTTCTCTACAAGACAAAGGTTCCTCATCCATATGAGGTTAGACTAGTTTTCTTTGATTTAGTTCAGGAACAAGTTTCCATAATTCAATTTCACAGAAATTGATCACAATGCTTAGATTATTCTCTTTGCCTACAGACTGTCATACCACCTCCCCTCCCCATGTATATATTTCTATAAAGGGTAGAAAGACTATTCTTTTTCTTCCTTTTTTTTTTTTTTTTTACGTGGGCAGGGACTGGGAACCGAACCCAGGTCTCCAGCATGGCAGGCAAGAACTCTGCCACTAAGCCACTGCTGCCTGCCCATTCTTTTTCTATTTTTAACTTGGAAAAAAAGAGGGACACTACTTCTCTCTGTATTCCCCAAACAGAGAGAAAGAGCATGTGTCTGAACAATAATTCCTTGTTCTAATTAAGCAAATGGCAAACTCAGGTCTTCAACTGTCATATTTGTGCCTTCTCTTGGTCTTTTTTTTCTTCCAGAGATTTCATAAGGAAGAATTTTTTGCCTTGGATAATCAAGAATACAACGCCAGCACTATCTAGCAGATTAACCTGTCAAGGCCAAATTGAGCACCATTCTTAATCAAAATCAGAATGTATATTCTTTTTCCAGTAGTCTCTGTGACAAACTCCAAATGGATGTGAACCAGGTTTCTAAAACTTAATACACCAAAATTCCTATGTCGTATGTTTGAAGAAAATTCTTCTTCCAAATCTCCTTCTCCACTGTCATTACTCTGGGGCCACACACTTCTGAATCTGGGTCATTTTTAGCTTTACTCTTGCTTCACCCTGCACTTGGCCATCACTAAGTTCAGGCAATAGATTCTAAATAGCTAAGCCGTGCCCATTCTTCTCTCTATCCACAACCATAGTGGGATTCAATCCAAAGCCACAGCTGAATGGTTCACCACAGTCTCTTGGGCTCCCCTGCTTACATCAAGAACATTATGACCATCACTGTCATTATCATCACCAGTTACTAAGCTCTGAGTATGAGCCACGGCCTGTGCTAAGCTTAGCTTTACATACATTATTCTATTTCATTCTCATAATAACCCTAACACACGGGTACTGTGTGTTTTCCCACAGATGGGAAAACTAAGGCTCAGAAAGCTTGAGTAACTTGCTCAAGTATTTGCCTAGTAAACAGCTGAACGAACACTCAGTGCATGTTGAGTGTTGCACTCTGACCTGGGGCTATTAATTATGACATTCTGAAAATAATAATAATCACAACTGTGACATTATAACATTCACCAGTACTCCCCTATGTGCTAGGCACTTTTGTAAAGGCTTTAATGTGTTAACTAGTTCAATCCTCACAGTGATAGACAGATATTATCATTGTTCCATTTTATAGATGAGGAAACTATGGCCCAAAAAAGTCTAAGTAACTTGCCTAAAGTAAAACACCTAGAAATGGAGAAGCCATTGTTTAAACCCAGGTAATCAAATGCCGGAGTCCATGCTATACTCTACTTCCCCAAACACATCTTACTATTAGAAACATTTGTCCTAAAAGTGGTTGTGCCATATCATTATCCTGCTTAGGAACATACACCATGGTTCCCCACTCTCTATCATAACAAATCCAAATAGACATTCTTCGGTTGGGTATGCAAAATATTCCAGAAACATCTCTCTCTCTGGACCCTAATTCAGGCCTCACACTCTGGGCACAAACCCTCTGGGTCATTTATGGGGCACCCTTTACCCACCAAAAACAAGCAAACAAGGGAACATACTAGAATTTATTCTCCTCCTTCCTTTCCCGAAACTAGCTTAATGGTTAAGCACACAGGCCCTGGAGTTGGACAAACCCAGGATTAGGTCTCAGCTCCAACAATTACTGGCCTTGAGATACTGGGAACTTGGTTAACCTCAATGAACCTTAGTTTCCTCATCTATAAAATAGTATCTACATCATAGGGTTGTCCTAAGGGTAAAATGAGATACTTAGCACGGTATCGAGCACAGTGCTCAACAGGAGCTACAATTAAAAACAACTTACGAAGGAGCAGTAGGAAACTTTTTGGAGTAAGAAAAACATTTCCTATATGTCATTGTGGTGGTGGTTTCACAACTCTATACATCTGTCAAACTAACATAAAACTGAATTTTTCTAAGTGTAAATCGCATTATAATAAATCTGATTTTAAAATAATTCTTATCCTAATCCAAGTCCTTAACTGCAAGACTTAAAGCTTACCTCCTACACAAACTCTGTCTTGAATAACTCTAATCCTCATTCATGCTCCTATAGTTTTTTTTGCTTTCTGAAGGTCAGCAACTCTTTGTCATGTCTGTCTATTTCTACCAGGCATATCCAACTGGTTCTGGTCGCATAAGTAAAATTTTTAGTGGTTAGGGCACATTCTTTGAGATCTTGACTCCAGGCATATATTTTATCATGGGAAGACTTATAAACCTGGTCTCCACAATCTATGTCATACCAATACAGCAATGTGTTCCTTAGGTAAGGCCACCCCCCTCACTAGCAAAGCAATAAGAACTGACAAAATGGAAATAAGTGTTACAGCCTAAATCTTGGAATGCCTTTTAACTATCTGATGGTGGCAAAAGATAAAGGCAAAGTAAGGTTCCCCCAAACAGCTCTCATTTTAGGAACATGAATAGTGTATTCTTGTGTTCCTGAGTAGGAATGCTCTGGCTTGGTAAACATTCTGACAGAGGTACCCATAACAGCACCACAGCTTTTCAAGATGCTTCACTCTTAATAAAGACATTTCTAGGAATGAAGCAAAAAATTCTGGCCCTTTAGTACAGCCTTCCATTTTCAAAAGGCAGTGATTTAATAATGTAACAATTTAGTTATCAGGATACAGATGCTTTGCATGGCTAAGTAGGTCATTGTGTTCGCAGGGCAGATGTCATAACTGTTTCCCAGATGACAAAATATATAACCCTGGGCTGCTTTTACTCCATTTTTACAAGACCTAACTCACACATTGCAACCTCGCTATTTACAGCTGTACTCTAAGGATTTATTAGGAGACTCCAAGGAATTCCCTTGTGCCATTTACACCTTCAGAACTTAAAATAACCTGTGCATATGGTAATATGAGTCTGTCAGACACAGTCCTGTACCCAGCCAGGCAGGGCAGCTGTAAAACAGCGTCTGTATTTTAGGGGCATTTTGTGCCTGCTGCATTCCATAATTTGTGATTTAGTAATGTGAACATATGTATATCAAGACCCTGTAGCCCTTCTCCTGCACCCCAGAATGAGCTATGGGATTATGTCTTTTGTGCGGTCTGAACATGTCTCTCCATGGTCTACCTGATCATCCCCAAATCCTATTGACTCTTCTTCCCCTGATATTGGCTATGCCCTCTTCCATGTCTCCTATACAGTCCCCACCCCACCTCTGTTGGCGGCCCCCAACCTCTCTCTTCACCCCTGCAGACCCTTTCTGTGATGTCTTCCAAATCCTGTGACCTTTTCCAGACCCATCTGGCCAGGTCCCCCAACACTCCTGCTGATTCTCTGCAGGCTCATCACCTCTGCAGACACCTTCGTGGCTCCCGATTATCTCCGCAGACCTTCTACACCCGTTACTCATGCATGACCTCCCCATGGCTCCTTATCTCCCCATATGTCTTACCGTCCCCCCGTTACTCAAAACTTGACCCTCCGATACTCAGGACGACCCTCTCCACACCCCATTATCCAAAGACCCAAGTAGATCCTACTCACGGTCGCTGGTGAGCTTTGCAAATCTTCGCCAAGACCCTCGCCCTAAAACCTGCAGACCCCAGCAAAACCCCTATCACCCCGCAAACGCCCCCTCGGCCGCCACCTTCCGGACAGGGCGTCCCACTTCCCAAGTCCCGGCCTGCCGGACTCACAGGGCATTCGAGTGAGCACGTTGCGCGGCGCCTTCCTGCTCCGACCCGGACCCCGGCGGCGCGTCCCGGCGGCTCCATCCTCTTCCTCCTTGGCTATCATGAGGCGGCGGAGGCGCTGGATGCGCTCGGGGTCCGGGGCAGGAGCGTCCGGGCGGCGGCGGGTCCTGCCCGAGGGCCCGGCGCCGGTGAGAGCTATGGGGAGGCCCGCGGAGCCCCCCGAGCCCGCGGCCGCGCCCCGCGCCCGCCCGCGCGCGCCGCCCCGGTAGCCGGTCTTGAGGAAGCTCTCGTACTCCGCCAGGTTGTTAAAGCAGGGGGCGTTGGGGTAGGGGATGGGCGGCAGGCGGGGCGCGTACAGGGCCAGCAGCGGGTCAAAGCTGTCAGAGCTGACATCCAGCCGCGGGCTGGGCGGGCTCGCGGGGCTGCCGGCGCGAGCCGACCTCGCCCCCCTCTCCCGCTCCTCCATGTTTGAAAGGCCCGCAAGCCGAGGCAGATGGGAGGAAGGAGCGGAGCCGCCAGAGGGCGGCACTGCGCAGTCGCGGTACGAGGCCGCATTGCGCAGCCGCGGCCGCCGGGAGGCAGCACCTCTCTGTGCTCGGCCTCGCCGCCGGGGCGTGGCTCGCGGAAAACTAAGCGATGGCCTCGGGCTGCCTGAGTCTGCAAGTGACAGGTTAACGCTGCAGACCAGAGCTTAATTTACCTTAATGCAATATCTCCCCTACATCATTATCACTCAGGGTGTTTAATACTCCAGGTTCCCTGAGGCTGGTAATCTGCATTTTAACAAGCTCCCCAAGTGATTCTTGAGCATTTCCTAGCTGCGCTCTACTCCTTAGCTTGAGCAGGTGGGAAGTAGCTTGAGCAGGTGGGAAGTTACGGGAAAGAGGCTGCGAAGGCCCTAACGTGCTTTTATGCCGAGTACGACTTGGGGGTGGGGGTCACCTCTTTGGGCTCAAATTCTGGTTCCACTGGGCAGTTCGGGTGTAAATTGGCCACTTTGGGCCTTCCCGTTTTCATCTGAAATGCAAGGACAGAAATAGCACCTACCTCGTAGGATTGTCCTAAGAATTAAGAAATACTGCATTTAGAACACATAGTAAATGCTCTGTGAGTGCTAGCTAATATTGGATAAATGTTTACAAAGGAGCTATGAAGGATGGGTGGGTCACAGTCATCTTATTTCCCACATCTATGCAAAAAGAAATTTGTGCTAAGACTCAAAAGGCTTTAGTATTATTGAAGAATTCACCTTGTCTCTGATCTTCTAAGCATTGCTAAGCACTTGGAAGAAATGAGGATCCATCTCTTGTTGCACTGAATGAAGGACTTCCGAGACCTGGTTGTACACTTGTTACTTCATGGCCTCGATCTAGCAAAACATTCTTTTCAGATATTAAAAACATTCATTTTGGATACTCTACAATGAAGGCCCACGTATTTCCATCTCATTTAGCAGAGCCAAGATGTTTCCTGTATCCACGCAAAATGAACCACAATGATCAGTGCCACCACTCACAGCAACTATCAACTAATATTAAAGTCCATAATAGTTGTTTTGTATTTTAACATTTCCCTGAAGATTTGTTAAAAGTCCAAAAGAATACTATTCTCTATTTTAGAAGGCAAGATGAAAATTAATATACAACTGTTTAAGATATAAATTGGAAAGAATACATCCTCCAACAAAAATAAAATAAAAGCCACCAAGCAATGGCTTCCAAGGAATAGCATTATTGATTCAGTTATGGCAGGGGTATTAAGATATTCCTTTTTGACTCGAAATCCCCTGTCCAAACCAAACATTCAAAGCTGCAGAACCCCTGGCAATTCAGTAAGTGCTCATCCCCATGTCTTATGACAAAATTGTTTGATTGGCTTTGTAGTATCACATAGCAACCATAAAACACACACGATTTCTTTGGGTGGTTTTGTTTCAAAAACTTGTGCTTTAATGCCTGTCATGGTCAAGTTCTTGTGTCAACTTGGCCAGGTGGTGGTGCCCGTTTGTCTGGTTGGGCATGTGCTGGCCTGTCTGTTGCTATGAGGACATTTCATAGAATGAAATCACGATCACATCACTGCATCATGCTGATTCCATTTGTAAGCAGCCAAGGGGAATGTCTCCTGCAATGAGTGATGCTTAATCTAATCACTGGAAGCCTTTTAAGGAGGATTCAGAAGAGATAGGCCCTCTTTCTACTTTGGCCGGCGAGCCTCTCCTGTGGCGTTTGTCCAGACCCTCCATCAGAGTCATCAGCTTCACAGCCTGCCGTACGGATACTGGACTCTACATTCCCGTGGTTATGTGAGACACTTTTATAAATTTTATATTTATGGATATTTCCTGTTGATTCTGTTTCTCTAGAGTACACTAATACAACTTGATATCATGAGTGGTTCTTAAGAAACAGAATCTTAAAAATGTGTTTTACGATTGGTTATCTACTCTGACTGGCTTCAAAGGCGCTAAAGACTCTGATTCCTGTGATCAGAATGATACTGCCAATCTATGGGGTGAGTTGCCAAAAGAGATAGAATACCACCCTTTGATTCTTCTAATACTTCGCTTGTACGAAACCAGGCTTTGGGGGATGTTTTTGACACCTTTAGGGAGTTTTGTGGAAATAGGAGGTATAGCGATGTTGGTTGGCTGTTGTTAGATACACTGTGTACATTAATGACTAAAGGGATGGGCTTAAGGCTTCAAATGAGAAGCTTACGTGCCGTCTGACAGATGAAAATGCTTCTATGAGTGTCCTGAAGGAAAATCTTATTTCCTTCAGGCAACAAATGGATTGATAATGATGTTGGTGGCAAGGTTGAAACCCTAGGTCATGCTCAGTCTTCTCTAGATAACCCTGTAATAGTCTGCCCTGAAGACATAGCCACCTCACCTCTAGCCTGCCCTGCGGAGTTGGCCACCCAACCTCCACCTGAAGGGATTAGCCCTACAGTGATTAATCCTGTTTCACCAGATGAAACTGCAAATGAAGGCCCTGAAGCAAATGGCTTGGAAGACACTTCTAATTCTTTTCATGACCCACCCCCACCACCCCTCATTTATTCCAGAGCTATAACTAGACTAAAGTCCCAACAGGCCCCTAAAGGTGAGGTACAAAGTATCACACATGAGGAGGTACGTTATACTCCAAAAGAACTGTGCGAGTTTTCCAATTTATATAGACAGAAATCAGGGGAATATGTGTGGCAATGGATTTTAAGGGTGTGGGATAATGGTGGGAGGAATATAAGGCTGAATCAGGCTGAATTTATTGATATGGGCCCACTAAGCAGAGATTCTGCATTCAATGTTATAGCTTGAGGGGTTAGAAAAGGCATTAACAGTTTGTTGGTTGGTTGGCTGAAACATGGATCAAAAGGTGGCCGACATTCCCTGAGGTTGAAATGCCAGAACTGCCCTGGTATAATGTAGATGAGGGGATCCAGAGGCTTAGAGAGACTAGAATGTTAGAGTGGGTTTATCATGCAAAGCCTGCTCTTACACCCCAGGAATGTCCGGGGATGCACCTTTTACCAGAACAGTGAGAAATAAATTTGTGAAACTAGCACCATCATCCCTGAAGAGCTCTGTGGTTGCACTTCTCTGTAAGTCAGATATTACTGTAGGAACTGCTGTCACTGAGCTGGAATCCTTAAACACAGTGGGGATGACAGGGTCCTGAGTTGGCAGAAGCCAGGTGGCAGCACTTAATTGCCAAAGACAGGGTGGACGTGGCTATCATAATACCTAGTAAACTCAAAGCAGGGGTCAAAATAACCTGTCTCACAGCTTATTTTGTGAATCATGGTGTACCTAGCAAATCATGGGGTACCTAGAAGTATGATAAATGGGCAGTCTACTAAATTCTTGTTTGAGCTGTATAAACAAAAGAGTTCTAGCTCAAGTGAACAGAAGTCTAACTTGAACTACAAAACAGAGTCATGGCCCCTGAATCAATTTCCAGACTTGAGAGTTTACAGACCCAGAGCCCCTTGAATGAAGGGGAGGCCAGGTCCCTTTGGGGGAGAACCCTGTTACACTGCTACAAATTCATACTGTTAATCTTCCTCTAAACCTTCCCCAAGGAGACCGATGGCCTTTTACCAGGGTAACTGTGCACTGGGGAAAAGGAAGTGATCAGATATTTTGGAGATTATTAGATACTGCTTCAGAAGTGACAATAATTCTAGGGGACCCAAAATGTCACTCTGGTCCACCAGTCAGAGTGGGGGCTTATGGATGCCAGGTGACTGATGGAGTTCTAGCTCAGGTCCGTCTCACAGTGGGTCCAGTGGGCCCCCGGACCCATTCTGTAGTTATTTCCCCAGTTCCAGGATGCATAATTGGCATAGACATTCTGAGCAACTGGCAGAATCCCCACACTGGCTCTCTAACTCGTGGAGTGAGGACTATTATGGTGGGAAAGGTTAAGTGGAAGCTACTAGAACTGCCCCTATCTAGTAAAATAGTAAATCAGAAGCAATACTATATTCCTGGAGGAATTGCAGAGATTACTGGCACTCTTAGGAACTTGAAAGATGCAGGGGTGGTGATTCCTACCACATCCCCATTCAACTCTCCTGTTTGGCCTGTGCAGAAAACAGATGGGTCTTGGAGGATGACAGTAGATTATCGTAAGCTCAACCAGGTGATAACCCCAATTGCAGCTGCTGTTCCGGATGTGGTATCATTGCTTGAGCAAATAAATACATCCCCTGGCACCTGGTATGCAGCTGTTGATCTGACAAATGCTTTTTTTTTCAATAGCTGTTAGTAAGGGCCACCCGAAACAGTTTGCATTCAGCTGGCAAGGTCAGCAATATACTTTCATCGTCCTACCTCAGGGACAGTTTATATATCGACCTCAGGGATATATAAACTCTCGAGCCCTATGTCATAATCTTGTCCCCAGGGACCTTGATTGTTTCTCCCTTCCACAAGACATCACACTGGTCCATTATATTGATGATATCATGTTGATTGGACCTAGTGAGCAAGAAGTAGCAACTACTCTGGACTTACTGGTAAGGCATTTGCGCATCAGAAGATGGGAGATAAATCCAACAAAAATACAGGGGCCTTCCACCTCAGTGAAATTTCTAGGTGTCCAGTGGTGTGGGGCATGTGGAGATATCCCTTCTAAGGTGAAGGATAAGTTGCTGTATCTGGCCCCTCCTACAACCAAAAAAGAGGCACAATGCCTAGTTGGTCTGTTTGGATTTTGGCAACAACATATTCCTCATTTGGGTGTGCTACTACAGCCCAATTATCAAGTGACCAGAAAAGCTGCTAATTTTGAGTGGGGACCTGAACAAGAGGAGGCTCTGTGACAGGTCCAGGCTACTCTGCCACTTGGACCATATGACCCAGCAGATCCAATGGTGCTGGAAGTGTCACTGGCAATAGGGATGCTGTTTGGAGCCTTTGGCAGGCCCCTATAGGAGAATCAAAACACATACCCTTTTGGAGCAAAGCCTCACCGTCGGCTGCAGATAACTACTCTCCTTTTGAGAAACAGCTTTTGACCTGCTACCGGGCCTTAGTAGAGACTGAACGCTTAACCATGGGCTACCAAGTTACCATGAGACCTGAGTTGCCTATCATGAACTGGGTGTTGTCTGACCCACCAAGCCATAAAGTTGGGCTTGTGCAACTGCACTCCATCATAAAATGGAAATGGTATATATGAGATAGGGCCAGAGCAAGTTCTGAAGGCATAAGTAAGTTACATGAGGAAGTGGCAAATGCCCATGGTCTCCACTCCTACCACATTACCTTCTCTTTCCCAGACCAGAGCTATAGTGTCTTGGGAGTCCTTATAGCGAATTGACTGAGGAAGAGAAAACTCGGGCCTGGTTTACAGGACAGTGGTGAGGGGAAATCCTCCCAGTGGGCAGAACTTCAAGCAGTGCACCTGGTTGTTCATTTTACTTGGAAGAACTGGCCAGAAGTGCATTTGTATACTGACTAATGGGCTGTTGCCAATGGTTTGGCTAGATGGTCAGGGACTTGGAAAAACCATAATTGGAAAGTTGGTGACAAAGAGATCTGGGGAAAGGATAGATCTTTCTCAGTGGGCTAAAAGCAGGAAGATATTTGTGTTCCATGTGAATGCGCACCAGAGGGTGACTTCAGCAGAGGAAGGTTTTAATAATCAAGTGGATAAGATGACCCGTTCTGTGGATACCAGTCAGCCTCTTTCCCCAGCAACTCCTGCCATTGCCCAATGGGCTCATGAACAAAGTGGTCATAGTGGTAGGGATGGAGGTTATGCATGGGCTCAGCAACATGGACTTCCACTCACCAAGGCTGACTTGGCTACAGCCACTGCTGAGTGCCCAATCTGCCAGCAGCAGAGACCCACACTCAGCCCCCAATATGGCACCATTCCCCGAGGTGGCCAGCCAGCTACATGGTGGCAGGTTGATTACATTGGACCACTTCCTTCATGGAAGGGGCAGCAATTTGTTCTAACTGTAATAGACACATAATCGATATGGGTTTGCTTTCCCTGCATGCAATGTTCTGCCAAAACCACCATCTGTGGGCTTACAGAATGCCTTACCCGTCATCATGGTATTCCACACGGCATTGCTTCTGATCAAGAACACACTTCACAACAAATGGAGTGAGGGAATGGGCACATGCTCATGGAATTCTCTGGTCTTACCATGTTCCCCATCATCCAGAAGCAGCTGGATTGATAGAACAGTGGAATGGCCTTTTGAAATCTCAATTACGGTGCCAACTAAGTGGCAATACTTTGAAATGCTGGAGTAATGTTCTCCAGGAAGCTGCATATGCTCTGAATCAGTGTCCACTGTATGGTGCTGTTTCTCCCATAGCCAGGATCCATGGGTCCAGGAACCAAGGGGTGGAAATGGGAGTGGTATTACTATTAACCCTTGTAATCCACTAGGAAAATTTTTGCTTCCTGTCCCTGTGACCCTGAGCTCTGCTGGTTTAGAGGTTTTAGTTCCAAAAGGGGGAGTGCTTCCACCAGGAGAAATAACAGTAATTCCATTGAACTGGAATCTAAGACTGCCACCTGGTCACTTTGGGCTACTCATGCCCCTGGATCAAGTCAAGAAGGAGGTTACATTACTGGCTGGGGTAATTGACCCTGGCTATCTGGAGAAATTGGTCTGCAACTACAAATAGAGGTTAAAGAAGAGTTTTCCTGGAATATAGGAGATCCCCTAGGGTGTCTTTTAGTACTACCATGCCCTGTGATTAAAATCAATGGAAAACTGCAATAACCCAATTCAAGCAGGACTACCAGTGGCTCTGAAACTTCAAGAATGGTTTGGGTCACCCCACCAGGCAAAGAACCATGGCCAGCTGAAGTGCATGCTGAGGGTAAAGGGAACATGGAATGGTTAGTGGAAGAAGGTAGTGATAAATGTGAACTACGACTACGTGATTAGTTACAGAAATGAGGGCTGTAATGCTGTTTTGTTTATGTTCTGCTATTTACGTTGTAAGATATCAAGTTTAAGAATGAATATTACTCAAGGACTGGCACCCTATTGTGGGGAGATTTAATGAGTTTCCTGTTATAAGCAGGACAGTTGAGTATTGTTAATTGAGGGGGAAAAATGTGTCTTTTATTGTTTTCTATTTAGAAATTACATATGGTTTAAGGTGATGTGTAGCTGCCAAGTTGACAAGGGCTAGACTGTCATGGTCAGGTTCATGTGTCAACTAGGCCAGGTGGTGGTACTTGTTTGGTTGGGCAAGTGCTGGCCTCTCTGTTGTAATGAGGACATTTCATAGAATTAAATCATGATCACGTTGGCAGCATCCACAACTGACTCCATTTATAATCAGTCAAGGGGAGTGTCTTCTGCAATGAGTGATGCTTAATCTAATCATATGAAGCCTTTTAAGGAGGATTCAGAAGAGCAGGCTCTCTTCCTGCTTTGGCTGGTGAGCTTCTCCTGTTTGTCCAGACCCACCCTCGGAGTCATCAGTTTCAGTCTGCCCTACAGATTTTGTACTCTCTGTTTCCATGGTTACGTGAGACACTTCTATATATTTTATATTTATGGATATTTCCTGTTGATTCTGTTTCTCTAGAGAACCCTATCTAATACAATGCCCTACTTATTTATGTTTGTTTTAATATAAAATTCTGTAACTTACCATTAAGATCTCTTTGCCTCTTAGGAGCTTGTCGTGGTCAGGTTCATGTGTCAGCTTGGCCAGGTTTGGTACCTGTTTGTCTGGTTGGGCAAGTGCTGGTCTGTCTGTTGCAATGAGGACATTTCATAGATCATGACCATGTCAGCTGCATCCATAGCTGATTCCATTTGTAATCAGCCAACAGTGAGTGTCTTCTGCAATGAGTGATGCTTAATCTAATCACATGAAGCCTTTTAAGGAGGATTCAGAAGAGACAGGCTCAATTTCTGCTTCGGTCGGCGAGCCTCTCCTGTGGAGTTCATCTAGACCTTCCATTGGATTCGTCAGCTTCACAGCCTGCCCTGCAGATTTTGGACTCTGCATTCCTGCGGTCACGTGAGACCCTTTTATAAATTTTATATTTGTTAGTGTTCCTGTTGATACTGTTTTTCTAGAGAACCCTAACTAATACACAGCTACACTAACATATTGCCTCACTTGCCTATTACAGTATTCTCTGAGGGCCTTGGTGCCCAAAGTGTGCTATACAGACTTAGGCATCAGAAGACTCTGGGCGTAAACAGCAGATTACTAAATTCCAAATTTCATGGGGAAAGGGAAAACTTGGAACCAGCATTTTGAAATAAGAATTCCACGTATGTTTTTTTTTGGCATCCAGAAGTCTGTGAACCACTGCCCTAATGAAGGTATGTGTATCCTGGCTTAAAAGACATATATAAAAATTAGATTCATACATTTCAACTAGATGAGAAAAATGAATGAAAAATTAGGCCAAGAGAACTGATATCTTTATTTTTTTTCTCAGAGAGATTTTAGCAGTTACCAAAAATGAACTGCATCTTCTGTTCCTGTGGAGTGGGAAAGGAGAGGAAGGAAAAAATGGCACCAACAGATGGGGTTTCAATCAGTGACAGATGAGGCCGGTCGTTGCCTTTTCAAAAATACATTTTCTTCTTGGCTGTAAATTCTACAATGCAAGAGCAGATACTGAGACATGGGCTGTCTCTTAATTGGTTCTTAATAGGACCAAATGATCTTTTTCCTCTAAAATATGAAACAAGAAAAAGAGGAAATGTGAGTTCTTTCACCACTTATCCCCACCACCTTCTCCCCTGTAAGGTCAACAGTTGGGCATCATGCAATTACCACTGCTGCCCCTCACCCAGCAGAGGAGTCATATGACTCCTAGGACACTAGGGGCATGCCAACCCCTCTGCACTTTCATTCAAATGGCATTACTCTGATTCTACGAGGATCCTTTTCAGGAAATCCGATAGGAAGTGCTCCTTGAAGCAACCCTTAAAACTGAAAGAAAAAAAAAAAGTACATAGAGGACAGAGATACAACTTCTCTTAAAATTCATAGACCGAATGTTTCTTCCTCCTCATTCATTCATTCTTACACATGGTTTCCTTCTCTCATATATGAACATAATCCTCTCCTTAGAGGTACGTGGCCTTGGAAACGATGCCCCTGGCAACATGATGATCGTGCTGACAACACAACTCCACAAAACCAATCCAGTGGAATGTGTGTACAAAGACATCCAGACAACTACTCATATTTTTCAGCAGAGTTGTGAACCTGGAGATTGGCACAAAGCCCTAGTTTTCCCTGGAATTCCTGAATTCAGTGGCATCATGTAGGCACCAATCCATATTGATTTGCAGATCTGCCAAAGATGAATCCAAGTGGGTGAGTGGGAAACATTAGATTTTCAAGGTCACTGACTTCTAGTTAAGGACAGGTGGGCCAGAGTTAAGTATGGGCTATCTTCTATCACAGGTGAAAACTACTGACAGGTTTTTTCACATGAGCAGGCACTGGGAATCGAACCCAGGTCTCCAGCATGTCAGGCAAGAATTCTGCCCCTGAGTCAACCATGGCCCTCACCGACAGGTTTTAAAATATTTATGCCACAATCTAAAAATGATTCATTTCTGTAAGGCATAAAATAGTTCTTGCTTTATGAAAATAGTTCCACAATTTAAAAAAAAAATTGACTTCTATGAAGGAACCATGTTCTGATACTGCTAAAAAGATATTCTGCTTAGAACAGTACAAAATGCACCACCCCATCCATCCCTCCCTTCTTTCCCTGTTCCCCTCCCAAAATGAGTCCTATCACTTCCAGCACACTGTCCTCGGTGTCAGAGATGCTTAGGGCCACCACAGGCAAGGAAACCTGGGGTACTCTACGTGATTAAGCACACCAGGACAGAAAAGCAAAGGGTCAGCTATCTTCATCAAGGATCTCTAGGTGTTCTTTCCAGAAAGCATCCCCGATGATATCGCAGTGGAAGGGCACTGGCTTAGTCCTGGTCCGGGTCACTGTCATCTTTTTTCCTTCCATTTCTGCTGGTAGCTTAACTTCTTTTGTTGTGACTTCATCCACCTATAGGTAAAGTTTGAAATACTGATATTGTTAACTGGAGAGTGAGTTGGAGGAACATGTGGGGAAAGCCCACTTTTTTTTTTTTTTTACTTTTTAAAAATATGTACATTTATTGAGAAGATTGATATACTTTTTTTATTATGATCATTCCGTTCTACATATATGATCAGTAATTCATAATATCATCACATAGTTTCTATTCATCATCATAATCATTTCTTAGGACATTTGCATCAATTCAGAAAAAGAAATAAAAAGACAACAGAAAAAAATTCATACATACAACACCCCTTACCCCTTCCTTTCATTGATCACTAGCATTTCAATCTAAATTTATTTTAACGTTTGTTCCCTCTATTATTTATTTTTATTCCATTTGTTTTACTCGTCTGTTGATAAGGTAGATAAAAGGAGCATCAGACACAAGGTTTTCACAATCACACAGTCACATTGTGAAAGCTATATCATTATATATATAATCATCTTCAAGAAACATGGCTACTGGAACACAGCTCTACGTTTTCAGGCAGTTTCCTCCAGCCTCTCCATTACATCTTGACTAACAAGGTGATATCTATTTAATGTGTAAGAATAACCTCCATGATAACCTCTCAACTCTGTTTGGAATCTCTCAGCCATTGACACTTTATTTGTCTCATTGCACTCTTCCCCCTTTTGGTCGAGAAGGTTTTCTCAATCCCTTGATGCTGAGTCTCAGTTCATTCTAGAATTTCTGTCCCACATTGCCAGGAAGGTCCACACCTCTGGGAATCATGTCCCACATAGACGGGGAGGGCAGTGAGTTTGCTTGTTGTATTGGCTGGAGAGAGAGGCCACATCTGAGCAACAAAAGAGGTTCTCTTGGGGGTGACTCTTAGGCCTAATTTTAAGTAGGCGTGACCTATCCTTTGTGGGGTTAAGTTTCATATGAACAAACCCCAAGACTGGGGGCTCAGCCTATTGGAAAGCCCACTTTTTTACTTTGTATACACATATGAATTTCTTCACAATTAAAAATTATATTAGGGACAGATATTGTATGATTCCACTTATATGAAATACCTAGAATATGCACATGCATAGAGATAGAAAGCAGAGTACAATTATCAGGGGCAGGGTGGGGGAGAGGGATGGATGGGGAGTTAATGCATAATGGATGTTGAGTTTCTGTTGGGGGTGAGGGGAAAGTTCTGGTAGCGGCTGGTGGTGAGGGTGGCACAACCATGTGAATGTGATTCAGCCCACTGAATGGTATGCTTAGGAATGGTTGAGATGGGAAAGTTTATGTTATACACAGTTTCTACAATTTTTTTTTTTTAAAGACAATGATAATTGAATGCAATACAAGATCCTGGACTGGACCTAATAATGAAGAAGAAAAGGCCCAAAAGAACTTAATTGGGACATATGAAAAAATTGGAATATAGATTGAAACCTTTATATTAATAGTAATGTTCTTCACTTTGCTAACTGTACTTAAGGTGATTATATAGGTGAATATCCTTGTTCTTAAGAAATATAATGTGGAAATATTAGATATTCAATGAGCATGATGTATGTAACCTACTCTAAAATGTTTAGAAAACTGAAAAACAGACAAATGGACAGATTAGTAGACAGATGGGTAGAGAATGATACAGAAAATGTAGCAGAACGTTAAAACTGATGGATCTGAGCATCTGATGAGGTAGGTATGTTGGGGTTCTCTTTATGGGTTTGCATTATTTTTGCAACTGTCCTGCAGGTTTGAAATTACTTCAAAATGAAAGATTTTCAAGAAAAAATATTTTTATAAAAGGCTGAAAGAGCTCTTAGGAACAAAAGAGGGATTCCTTTGTTCCACATTAGCAGTAAGTATAGAATTAAAAATATTTCTCCTTTTCCCTTTCCCACATGCATTAAGAAGTATCCAAATCTGTGCCCAAGAAGAAATGTGTTTTGAAATTCCTAATAAAAGAACTGAAGTCACCAGTGGAATGACTAGCTATCAAGGCACCTCTTGATACCTGGAAACGTCCATTTTGGAAAAAACTATTTGACACAGAAGAAGATAAACGTAGAGATATCATTATGCCCAACACAGGTGCAACATAGAGAAAATACTGGTAGTTTTAAGGACTTATTACAGAACATTAAGGTAAATACGACTGTCTGGGGTTCTCATGAGCCTTCTGAAAGTCAAAAATCCTCCTTTACAACAACTCCTGCGCCTCAGTCAGAGAAGAATTTGTGGGATGAATGGATCAATTAGTAGTAGTATCTAGTATGGGAGAAAATATTTTTAAAATGTTCTATGAGTGCAAAAACATCGTATCTGTACTGTACCCTTTTAAAAGGGCTTTCTTTATATGCGGAGATCTTATGATATGGGAAAAATAAGTGGACCAAGTCTAAAATTCTGTGATTCTGCTTATGCAAAGGGAGATCCCAGATCCCTAAGTTCATACTGACTAACAAAATGAATGTCGAAAAGGATAAATAATCTATAGTATCTGCTTTCGGAAAGGATCTAGTTCGCATCAGTATCTAGTCACATCAGCATAGAGAACGCAGGCAAGACAAAGCTGGGGGGGACAGGGCACCGTTCTTCCTGACCTCCATTCTCCTTTGATCATAACAGCATTACCTTCTTCCACACCAACACAGTCCCTTTTCTGTACATCAGCGGTTCGTTATTGTAGTTGACATTGAATTCAGAAAACAAAATCTCATTCTTGTCTGCTGCAAGAGTCCCCTGAGGAAATGAAAAGAGGTCTAAGACGTTCTGCATGCCGTCCCTCTCACCTGACCCTACCCTTCCACTCCATCCTCTACCGAAACTTCCACAAACAGATCAAGAAGTGGAAGGAGTCTCGCCAGACATCTTACAGTAATAATGAACTTTCATTTTCAGAGAAGTTCAAATCTTATTTAGAAGTCTCAATTCATGAAATTCTCTTCCAACAGCAAAAACCTGCTTCACAAGTCAAGACTGTGATGGGGTGGGAAGAACGAATAGTAACTGAGCACCTATTATTTACTAGGTAATTTATGTGTGAGTGCATGCGTATTCATCTCTCCCCTTCCCCCACATTCCCCTTCCCAAAGGCCTCTTCTCCATCTACTGGAATGATCATGTGGACTTTTTTCTTTAGTCTGTTGATATGGTAAATTACCTTCATTGGCTTCTTAAAAAGGTTATTGGGGTAACCTTTTTATATGTATGTATACATATAAAATCTGTATATGGGTATGTATGTATAACATAAAATCTGCTATTTCTAAATGGACATTTTTAAGCGAACAATTCAGTGGCATTAATGACATTTACAATGTTGTGCCACCATCACCATCATCCATTATCAAAACTTAAAAAAATATATTTTCTTATTTGGTCCTCGCAGCTACCCCCACTTTAGGATTTTAGAGATGAGAACTGAATCTTAGGAAGATTACATAAATTGCCTGAGCATGTTCTTATTCTTCTAAGAACCCAAATCTGAACTTGGTTCTTCCAAAGCCTGGACACATCTACCAGTATTCCTA
Source organism: Tamandua tetradactyla (assembly GCF_023851605.1). Taxonomy (NCBI): domain Eukaryota; kingdom Metazoa; phylum Chordata; class Mammalia; order Pilosa; family Myrmecophagidae; genus Tamandua; species Tamandua tetradactyla. The sequence continues at coordinate 38,791,483 of NC_135346.1, read as the reverse complement.
TTATTGCTCCATATGCATCTTCATCATTAGAACTGCTAATGACAACCATTTACTGAGCAATTATAATGTGCTGGGAACTGCATTAAGAATGTTACAATACATGATCTCGTTTCAGAGTTACAGTCATTCTAAAGAAGCACTGTTAATGTAATAATAAAGCTGGGATTTACTAAGCAGTTATAATTTGTGTCACACTATTCTAAATGCTTCACATGCATTATGCCATTTAATTCTCACTATAAACCTATGATGCAGGAACTATTATTTTCCACATTTTACCAATAAATACACTGAGGCAGAAGGGATAAAAGTAAACAGAAACATAATTTGAGTGGGGTTATTTGACACCAGAGCCTGGACCAACACACAAGGGCCATAAACCCAAAAACTGTGGGTGCCAAGCAACTAATGGCAACAAGAAAAAAGGTGTGTTGGTGCCTCAGAAAGAAGAGCACATGCGCTGAGCCAACTAATGGCAGTAAGAAAAAAATTGTGCTGGTGCCTCAGAAAGAACACATGCCCTGAGCCAATATGCAGCTCCAGCCAAGTGTTACCTACCAGGCAGCAATGCAGAGGCAAGGCATTCATTCCATTTTCCAGCTAAGGAAACTGAGGTTCAGAGAGAAGCAACTCATCCAGGGTTACAGAGCAAGCAAGCAGCAGAACAGCTATTATTATGATTTTATATCCTTTCAAAGCAAAATTATCCAGAAAGCTAAAAAAGAATGCTAAATATTATGGGGGGTGTCCAGAAAACTGTCCCAAAGTAAGTGTTAATGTACTAAGATCTTTATACCTGTAATCTCTCTTGGGCTTGTACTGGTGTTAGTCCAGATTTTTGAATAAGTGCCCAGAAAACTGTATTATATAGATTATTAATGTGACCTGTGGAGACAAAAAGGCAGTACTGTTTACATATACAGAATGAGTATCCATACTTTAACATCAGAGCCCTGTCCCTCTCCTCTTTAAATAAAATAAATCTCAGAGATATTTCATGATATACCAAAAGTCATACACAGGGAAAGAAGAGGCAAGGGTCAGGCAGAAAAAAACGTATTTCTTACCAACAGTTTTATTTTGTCATTTACACAAATCTGTTAGCTTGTGCATTAAGTTTAGGAATACTTTCACTGTGATTTGATTTATATTACTCCGATTCTTCTGGCAAAACCAAGATATACCAAATGAGTAAAAGGCTTACAAACATTTCATCCACTGCCATCATGTAAGGCAGGGGGCGCAACACAAACACCCACCACAGCCAGCAAGAACACAAATTTGTGATTCAGAGGAGATGACTCCAGGGGAACACAGAGAATGGCAGAGTGTGGCACACTAGCTGGTATGTGCATGTAAAGTCAGGCAGCCGCTACTAATTAGGCTCTGTTAAATACTAAGTGGGAACACAGACCCAGTATGACCAGAGATTCTGATTTTTCAATAAAAGCTGGAAATAGTGAAACTTTTTACACTAGTTTCAACAAGTTAATTTTTTCTTTTAAATACTGCATTCCATACAAAATACACCTGTGAGCCAAACTTGTGACAGACCACCACCTCCACTACAGAGAATTGGTGGTTTAACTACTTTTGCTTACTTGGTGCTACTTACAATCTGCTTGCCGCCAGCTGAGATAGTCCTTTAGGGTCTGGTTGCTAGGATATACCACAACTCTTCCATCAAAGCCTGGGGGATACAGAAGGGGCTGGTCCTCAAAGTAATCCCGCCAATAAAACACATAGCTGGAGGCAAACTGGGAGGCCACATGAGTCATGAATTTACTAGTAAATGTAAGGCACAATGGGTGGAGCAAGAAAAGAGAAAATACATGATATTAATTCCACACCATGGCAGGGCCAGTGCGTGCAACAGAAAGATTACACAAACTGCATAGCAGGCCGAGAGATAACATGTGTTTCACTAGAAAATCCACAAAGCCTATTTTAATATTTCAGTTTTGTATTTTAAATGCAGCCTTCATCTACTTCCAGGCCCATAAGTAATTTACTATTATCAAATCTTTCTCTGTAGGGTGTGATGTGAAATTATGGTTCAAGAGGGTTTTTTTCCCCCCTTTTCTTTTAGGATTGGAAGGAAGGGAACCATTGTTTTACAAAACTTAATTCATTATAGGATTTACTTCCTGTGAGATTTCAAAATGTTGCCTAATAAAACATCCGATTTGTCTACTTTGTACTGAAATCCTCCTTAATAAAAAGTCTAAACAGTTTTGCAGTGCATGTAGAGACTGCCTCTGGCTAAAGCCAATCACCAGTCATTACTATTACATTCTTAAGATCTTTATTTCTAGTTCAAAGCCAGATCAAACAGGAAGCTAAGATGATGGGGAATGGAAAGGAAGGAATCAGGTAAAGAGGCATACTGAATGCTCAGATCCTGGACGGAAGCACTACAATCTAAACAGGAAATAGACATAGACTCTGCAGTTGCAAGTACTGCACACACCATCTGCAGTCTCTAAGTCCACAATAAGGACAGGCAGAAAAATAGATGTTGGCAGGAAATATCCTGAAGAAAAGAACTAGGCCATGGAGAGAATTACCTGGCTCTTCTTTTAAACCAATTGCTTTTTCGCTTGAACACAAAGCTGTACTCATCACTCTGTCCATATGCAATCACAATGTCCTCCAGTTCTTCCATTACGGTCTGGGCACATTTGGTCATCAAGTGGAGGGCACGGCTGTCATTAGGTTTTGCGAAATTGTGCTTCTCAGCAAACCTTCATAGGAGAAAAAGAAGGGGGGAGGGCATGAATGGAAGAGATCTTGTTATTGTTAATGATCACAGCCTGTCTAAAGAGTAAGATACTGTAATAGTGCTGTGAACTCAAACATTCCACTAGCCACAATCTCATCCACTTCCTTAAGAACTCTATTTTACCTTGTACTGACCCACTGAAAAAGGGGTAAAACTGTTAAACCACAATTCCCTTTTCTGTGAAATGGGGATAAAGAGTATTTACCTCCTAAAGTTGTCCCGAAGATTAGGGGAAGATAAATGTAGCCTGGCTCCTAGTAAGTGCACAATAAAATGTTAGTTATGATAGTCATTATTAAATCATCACTTTGAATTAAACCACCATCTTTCTTCTACATTTTTCTCTTTTTTTTTTCCTCCAGATTAATCCAAGAGGCCTATTTCTAAAATGGAATAAGCACATACTGTAAAGTTCTGCCCACAGCAAAGTCTGAACAGTCAGCATTCGAAATTTATAACAGAATAGTTGGGTATGTGGCAGGAGAGGTGAGGTCAGGCCTGATATTTTTCATCAGGCCCCTGCTAACGGGTCTCTGCCGACTTAGCACGGGCACCCCTGCCATCTGCTCACCGGAGGATCGGTCCCATTTAAGCACCGCGGCCAGCCCGCGCCAGGCACCTTCTTCGCCAGCACGCACGGTGGCGCGCAATGCCACACTCTCATTGGCTGCCGCGTTACCCTAGCAATGGTCCGGGCGGCTACAGTCGGTGGTAGCCTCCCCGGAAGCGCTGGAGCGCCTCGCGGCTCCAAATCGAGCTCACTCACCGATGGAAATTCCTGCCGTCCAATCGCACTACCACCCAGCAGTGGGGCAGGCAGGTGTCGTCAGCCTCAAAGTCCCGCACGTACTCGAACTTGCTTTTTGCCATGGTCGCCCCCAAACTGAGGAACCGTCTGAAGGTGATGGAAGCGGCCGCCAAGCAATCGCGAAACTTCCCGCTGCGGGCGGTCCACATGCCTCTCGGCGGAAGGGAGAGGATTAGAGAGTCCCGCCCCGGAAGTTCCTTTTTCTCCTGGTGGCCGCTCTAGCCGCGGTGGAAGGTGGTATCTCTCTCGCCTCTTCTTGCTTTCGTTTTTGTGTTTTGTCTTATAATTTTTATTCTGATAACACATATACATCACCTTGCGTTCTTAATCCAGCGGGGACAAGGAGGAAGTTCTCTGTTCTTCCCCTCGCACTACTCACACTTGCTCGCTTTTTTCCCTCCTGCCCTGCAACACGCTCGCGAAATTAAAAAAAAAATTCTAACTTTATAAATTCCGTTGTGACTTTTTCTTTCTAAGTAACATTCGTTATTCCGTTGTAGAAAATGTGTTATATACTGAAAAATATAAACAAGTAAATTAACATTTCATACCCTCTCCTCCACCCCTTACCCCCACCAAAGAATGATTGGTTCTTTCCATTCTCTTTTCTCTGTTTTCTGTGTATGTATATTTTTCCGGGGAACACGCAAAATTGGAGCCATAAATCTATGCAGTTTTTATGTTTTTCCTTTTAGCTCGAGTATTTTCCAGCGTAATTGTATATTCAAAGAGTGATTTTAAGAGAAAGCTTAATTGAATATTCCAACATCTGGATGTAATAGATTCATTTATTTATTTCAACTTGTTCACCATTAAAAATCAAAGACCCTATGTCTGGACTCTTGTTGCTGGTATATAATAGTAACGATAAAACCTAATGTTTGTGTGATGCTTTTGATGCTGTTCACATTAAATTTGCTAAAAAAGAATTGCTAAGTGCAAAGATTATACAGCAGGGATGTAGTATCCTCCTACAGGGAGAGGAGAAGTGAATGACTATGAAGAATACAGTCTACTGCAACTGTTTATCGATTGATTTTAAGAAATTACTGTTAAATTTATAGGCAAGATAATAAGTTGTTTATGCAAGAGAATAACTTTAGTCTTATGAAATGCATGAAGTATTTAGGGTTGAGATGATAAGTAAAGCAAAAGTGACAAAAGCTAACACTTACTGAATCTGGTAGTGGTTATATGAGTATTCATTATATTATTTTTCAACTTTTCTGCAAGTTTGAAACTGTTAATACTGAACATTTCAAAATATGTATCATAATAAAAAGATGACACTTATGTTTGAGGCACTATCTACACACTTTCCCTGGATTCTCTCATTTACTTCTCACAACAACCTTATTAGGTTATTGTGAGCTATTATTATCACCATTTTACAGATGTGGAAACTGAGTGGCAAAAATGATTAAGTGACTTGCCTAAGGTCAGAGCCAGCAGTTGGTGGAGCAAGAATTCCAATCCTGGCGTCTTAACTCCAGGCCTAGTGCTCATAGCCACTAAGCAGTACCACCTCCCCACATCTGTTTTTATTCACCATCTCTCCAATTGTTTCTGTCGGTGTTAATCATTTAGCACCTCACTGAATCCTAGATCACAGAGGTATGTGACTCATGCAATCCTTCCTTTCCCAAACATCTTATTCATATACAGCTATGTGAATTTTGCCATCTCCATCTCCTTGTACTACCCTATTTTATTAATATTTTAAAATCATGCTAACCTCCCCTCTTTTTAAACCCTCTTACTGAAAACTAAATACATATAGCAAAGTTCACACAACATGGTGTAACCACCACTCAATCAAGGAGAATAATGCCAGCCCCCAGAAGCCCATCTCAATTATGACTTCTCCCTCTTTTCCAAATGTAATAACCTTCTTAATATCTATAATTCAGTTATGCTCATTTTCAAAGTTTATATAAATGGAATCTCACAATATATATTCTTTGGCATCTGCTCCCTTTAGAATAACATCATGTTTGTGAGCTTCAACCAAGTTGCAGAGTGTGTATGCAGTTCATTAGTCTTTATTCTTGTATCCCATTGCATAACTGTATGACAGTTTATCCATTTTATTGTTGTGTAGACATTTGGGCTGTTTCCACTTGGAGGGGGATTATGAATAATGGTGCTATAAACATTTTTGTACGTCTGTTAGCGTACACATGCCTCAATTTGGTACATACCTAGGACTGAAATTTTGGGGTCATGGAGAATCCATCTGCTCAGCTTTAGGAGATAATGCCATACTTTTTCCAAAGTGTTTTTACTAATTTACATTCCAGCAACAGTGTGTGGGTGCTCCTGTTGTTTCACATCCTCACCGACACTTGATATTAGTCTTTTAAAAAATTATGCTGCATCATCTGGCCTGGGTATAGTAAATTTTTTGTAGTTTACATTTCCCTGATAATCAAAAATATTGAACATCTTTTCTTATGCAAATTTCCATTTGGATAGCCTTTATTACGAGTACTTGTTCATGTTTCTTACCCATTTTTCAACTCACTTAAAAAATTTAATTGATTAATTGGTAAAGGAAATTTTATGTGTTACCATAAACGGAAAATCTGTATCACAGGCCAAAAATAGAGGGTGATCATTAAAATAAATATAATTCCTGTATAAATATCATTCTTTGTTGTAGAATAGTTTTAGTGGTTTATTTTCTTTTCATTTTGCCTACAAGGAAAAGGGAGCACTGAACATTAACAGACAGGCTCGGAGTCACACAGGAAGTCAGTGCAGAACCAGTTCAGAGCTCCCTAGCCATAAGAGAATTTTCCTGAGATCTCCCCCAGGTTTAGTAGTTAATACCAGAGACCATTTTGGGAAGCATCTACTCTGTGCCAGCCACTGTAATGGGCACTTATCTCATCTCTTCTGCATAAATGCCCGTTGAGGTTGCAGCCTCCAACTTTACTATGCAGCTTCTATCCTTGATAGCTGCTGTTCCAGCCATTGCATCTGTGTTCCAGGCAGGAATAAGAAGAAAGAGGGAGAAAGCAAAAGGACACACCTACGAACTACCTCTTTATAGTGTTTTCTTTTTTGGGGGGGTGTGGGTTGGGCAGGGGGCATGTGCCAGGAACTGAACCCAGGTCTCAAACATGACATGGCAGGCAAGCATTCTACATTAAACTAACTGTGCACCCTTCTTTATAGAGTTTTAATGTTGTACAATTTTTTGTCTTCCTTATCTGTAAAGGAGGCGAGAAATGTGGATTTTTCATTTTCAGCTGGTTACTTGAACACCTAGTTCAAGTATAGGTTTTGTTGTTGGTAGTAATTGTTTGTTTTTTTAAGACAGACAGAAGGGAGAATGGATATTGGATGGGTAGCCGGAAATTTCTGCCATGGATGTCAGTAGGGACTACAAAGGGGCAGGCGGCAGCCTGACAGGCCTCGCTACTCTGAACCATCATCCCAAATCCCCCAGCCTACCCTCCTTCCCCATCCACACAGCCAAAGTATAAAAGCAGACAGAGAAGGAAAGAGGGGAGGGGAGGGGTGGGGACAGTTGGTTGGGATTTCATGGGGAGATGTTATTCCCCCATCCCTCTTCATACTTCCCTTTACCAACACCTTCCCTTCCCTGCTTCTTTTTTTTTTGTATTTTGTTATTATTTTTTTATTAAAGCGCTTGTAGGTTCCCATGTATGTGCCACACACGCAGTTTTCTTTGTTACAATGTTTACTTTGTTACAATGATGAAACAATATTACTATAATTGTACTATCAACTATAGTTCATAGTTGACATTAGGGTTCACTCTGCATTGCCTAGTTCTATGATTTATTTTTTATTATTTCATTTCTTCTCTATTATATTTTTAGTTACATATTCTTTTTAATTTCTCCACATTTTTTTCCATTCTACATATATAATCAGTAATTCACAATATCACATAGTTGCATATTCATCATGATCATTTCTTGGAACATTTGCATCAATTCAGAAAAGAAATAGACAACAGAAAAAAATTCATACATACCATACCCCTTACCCCTCCCTTTCATAGATCACTAGCATTTCAATCTAAGTTTATTTTAACATTTGTTCCCCCTATTATTTATTTTTATTTCATATGTTTTACTCATCTGTTGATAAGGTAGATAAAAGGAACATCAGACACAAGGTTTTCACAATCACACAGTCACATCGTGAAAGCTGTATTATTATACAATCATCTTCAAGAAACATGGCTACTGGAACACAGCTCCACATTTTCAGGCAGTTTCCTCCAGCCTCTCCTTACATCTTGACTAACAAGGTGATATCTATTTAATGTGTAAGAATAACTTCCATGATAACCTCTTGACTCTGTTTGGAATCTCTCAGCCATTGACACTATTTCGTCTCATTTCACTCTTCCCCCTTTTGGTGGAGAAGGTTTTCTTAATCCCTTGATGCCGAGTCTCAGCTCATTCTAGAATTTCTGTCCCACATTGCCAGGAAGGTCCACACCTCTGGGAGTCATGTCCCACATAGACCCGGGGAGGGCAGTGAGTTTGCTTGTTGTGTTGCCTGGAGAGAGAGGCCACATCTGAGCAACAAAAGAGGTGCTCTTAGGGGTGACTCTTAGGCCTAATTTAAGTAGGCTTGACCTATCTTTTGTGGGTTAAGTTTCATATGAACAAACCCCAAGATTGGGGGCTCAGCCTATTGCTTTGGTTGTCTGCAATACTTGTGAGAACATCAAGAATTCAACTTGGGGAAGTTGAATTTTCCCCCTTTCTGACCATTCCCCGAGGGGGACTTTGCAAATACTTTTTATTCACTGTTCAAATCACTCTAGACAAACTAGCAAAATCTCATGCCTTACTCAAGGTGCCATGTACTTATGGTGTTCAATTAAGCTGTCTGTATAAGTTGTATTAGGAAATGCACTAGTCAAAATATAAATTTTGCACCAAATAAACATTTTTTGCTTTACTTTCACAAATAAGTTAAAATATTTAAATATTAATTACTATCAAATTTCAATACCCTGCACTAATGACATTCCCATGTTCTTCCTCATGCAAAAACAATTTTTTAAATTTGTACATTTAATCACTATCATTATACACTCTAGGCATTCCTAGATTATACTATCTCAGCCTTTATTGTCTATCTTTCTTTCTGATTTCATTTATGCTCCCAGCCCTCCTCCCTCTATTGCTCTCACATTCAGCTTCATTCAGTGTTTTAACATAATTGTATTACAGTTAGGTAGTATTGTGCTGTCCATTTCTGAGTTTTTACCATCAGTCCTGTTGCACAATCTTTATCCCTTCAGCTCCAAATTACCCAATATCTTACCCTATTTCTATCTCCTGATGGTCTCTGTTACCAATGACATTCTCCAAGTTTATTCACTAATGTCAGTTCATATCAGTGAGATCATTCGGTATTTGTCCTTTTGTTTCTGGCTAATCTCACTCAGCATAATGTCCTTAATGTCCATCCATGCTGTTACATACTTCATAACTTTATTCTGTCTTACGGCTGCATAATATTCCATCATATGTATATACCACAGTTTGTTTAACCACTCATCTGTTGATGGACATTTTGGCTGTTTCCATCTCTTTGCAATTGTAAATCATGCTGCTATAAACATTGGTGAGGAAATGTCCACTTGTGTCCTTGCCCTCATGTCCTCCATGTAGATACCCAACAATAGTATTTCCGGGTCATATGGCAATTCTATATTTAGCTTCCTGAGGAACCGCCAAAGTGCCTTCCACAGTGGTTGTACCATTTGACATTCCCACCAACAGTGAAAAAATGTACCTCTTTCTCCACATCCTCTCCAGCACTTGTCATTTTCTGTTTTATTGATAATGGCCATTCTGGTGGGTGTGAGATGATATCTCATGTGGTTTTGATTTGCATTTCCCTAATAGGCAGGGAAGTTGAGCATTTTTTCATGTGCCTTTTGGCCATTTGTATTTCTTTTCTGAGAAGTGTCTGTTCAAGTTTTTTGCCCTTTTCATAATTGGGTTGTCTGTCTTTTTGTTGTTGAGTTGAACAATCTCTTTATATATTCTGGGTACTAGACCTTTATCTGATATATCGTTTCCAAATGCTGTCTCCCATTGTGTAGGCTGTCTTTTTACTTTCTTGACAAAGTTCTTTGATGCACAAAACTGTTTAATTCTGAGGGGTTCCCATTTCTTTCTTTCTTTCTTCAGTGCTTGTGCTTTGGGTGTAAGGTCTAAGAAACTGCCTCCTATTATAAGATTTATAAGATATCTCCCGACATTTTCTTCTGACAGTTTATGGTCTTAGATCTAATGTTTAGGTCTTTGATTCATTTTGAGTTAATTTTTTTATAGGGTGTGAGATATGGGTCCTCTTTCATTCTTTTGCATGTGGATATTCAGTTTTCTAGGCACCAATTGTTGAAGAGACTGTTCTGTCCCAGGTTAGTTGGCTTGATTGTCTTATCAAAGATCAATTGTCCATAGATGAGAGGGTCTATATCTGAACACTCTATTCGATTCCATTGGTCAGTATATCTATCTTTATGCCAGTACCATGCTGTTTTGACCACTGTAGCTTCATAACACGCCTTAAAGTCAGATAGCGTGAGACCTCTGACTTATTTTTCTTTCTCAGGATATTTTTAGCTATTCGGGGCACCCTGCTCTTCCAGATAAATTTGCTTATTGGTTTTTCTACTTCTGCAAAGTAAGTTGTTGGGATTTTAATTGGTATTGCGTTGAATCTGTAAATCAATTTCGGTAGAATTGACATCTTAACTATATTTAGTCTTCCAATCCATGAACATGGTATGCCCTTCCATTTATTTAGGTCTTCTGTGATTTCTTTTGACAACTTCTTGCAGTTTTCTTTGTATAGGCCTTTTGTATCTTTAGTTGAGTTTATTCCTAAACATTTTATTCTTTTGGTTGCAATTATAAATGGAATTTTTTTCTTGATTTCCCCCTCAGATTGCTCATTACTAGTGTATAGAAACTCGACAGATTTCTGTGTGTTGATTTTGTAACCTGCTACTTTGCTGTACTCATTTATTAGCTCTAGTAGTTTTGCTGTGGATTTTTTGGGGTTTTTGACATACAGTATCATATCATCTGCAAACAGTGAGAGTTTTACTTCTTCCTTTCCAGTTTGATGCCTTGTATTTCTTCTTCTTGTCTAATTGCTCTGGCTAGAACTTTCAACATGATGTTGAATAATAGTGGTGATAGTGGACATCCTTGTCTTGTTCCTGATCTTAGGGGGAAAGTTTTCAGTTTTTCTCCATTGAGGATGATATTAGCTGTGGGTTTTTCATATATTTCCTTTATCATTTTAAGGAAGTTCCCTTCTATTTCTATCCTTTGAAGTGTTTTCAACAGGAAAGGATATTGATTTTGTCAAATGCCTTCTCTGCATCAATCAAGATGATCATGTGATTTTTCTGCTCTATTTGTTGATATGGTGTATTACATTAATTGATTTTCTTATGTTGAACCATCCTTGCATACCTGGGATGAATCCTACTTGGTCATGGTGTATAATTATATAATTTGCTGCTGGATTTGATTTGCAAGAATTTTGTTGAGGATTTTTGCACCTATATTCATTAGAAAGATTGGCCTGTAGTTTTCTTTTCTTGTAATATCTTTGTCTGCCTTTGGTATTAGGGTGATGTTGGCTTTGCAGAATGAGTTAGGTAGCTTTCCCTTCTCTTCAATTTTTTTGAAGAGTTTGAGCAGGATTGGAACTAATTCTTTCTGGAATGTTTGGTAGAATTCACATGTGAAGCCATCTGGTCCTGGACTTTTCTTTTTGGGGAACTTATTAATAACTGATTCAATTTCTTTACTTGTGATTGGTTTGTTGAGGTTGTCTATTTCTTCTCAAGTCAAAGTTGGTTGGTCATGCCTTTCTAGGAAGTTGTCCATTTCATCTACATTGTTGTATTTATTAGCATAAAGTTGTTCATAGTATCCTGTTATTACCTCCTTTTTTTCTGTGAGGTCAGTGGTTATGTCTCCTCTTCCATTTCTGATCTTATTTATTTGCATCCTCTCTCTTCTTCTTTTTGCCAACCTCGCTAAAGGTCCATCAATCTTATTGATTTTCTCATAGAACCAACTTCTGGTTTTGTTGATTTTCTCAATTGTTTTCATGTTCTCAATTTCATTTATTTCTGCTCTAATCTTCATTATTTCTTTCCTTTTGCTTGCTTCAGGGTTAATTTGCTGTTCTTTCTCTGGTTTTACTAAGTGGGCAATTAATTCCTCAATTTTTGCTCTTTCTTCTTTTTTGATATAGGCATTTAGGGCAATAAATTTCCCTCTTAGCACTGCCCTTACTGCATCCCATAAATTTTGATATGTTGTGTTTTCATTTTCATTTGCCTTGAGATATTTACTGATTTCTCTTGTAATTTCTTCCTTGACCCACTGGTTGTTTAAGAGTGTATTGTTAAGCATCCTTATATTTGTGAATTTTCTGGTGCTCTGCCTAATATTGATTTCCAGCTTCATTCCTTTATGATCTGAGAAAGTGCTTTGTATGATTTCAATCTTTTTAAATTTATTGAGACTTGCTTTGTGACCCAGCATATGGTCTATCTTTGAGAATGATCCATGAGCACTTGAGAAAAAGGTATATCCTGCTGTTGTGGGGTGTAATGTTCTATAGATGTCTGTTAAGTCTAGCTCATTTATTGTAATATTCAAATTCTCTGTTTCTTTATTGATCCTCTGTCTAGATGTTCTGTCCATTGATGAGAGTGGAGAATTGAAGTCTCCAACTATTATGGTAGATGTGTCTATTTCTCTTTTCAATTTTTTCAGTGTTTGCCTCATGTATTTTGGAGAATTCTGGCTCAGTGCATAAATATTTATGATTGTTATGTCTTCTTGTTGAATTGTTCCTTTTATTAATACATAGTGTCCTTCTTTGTCTCTTTTAACTGTTTACATTTGAAGTCTAATTTGTTGGATATTAGTATAGCTACTCCTGCTCTTTTCTGGTTATTTGCATGAAATATCTCTTCCCAACCGTTCACTTTCAACCTATGTTTATCTTTGGGTCTAATATGTGTTTCCTGTAGACAGCATATAGTTGGGGCCTGTTTTTTAATCCATTCTTCCAGTCTGTGTCTTTTGAATGGGAAGTTTAATCCATTACCATTTAGTGTTATTACTGTACTTTCTTCTACCCTTTTGCCTTTTGGATTTTCTATGTCATATCTCATTTTTCTTCTTTTTACCTTTACTGATAGTCTTCATTTCTATACTCTTCTCCACACCTCTCTCTCCTGTCTTTTCTTATCTGTCTCTAGTGCTCCCTTTCGTATTTCTTGCAGAGCAGGTCTCTTGGTCACAAATTCTCCCAGTGACTTTTTGTCTGCAAATATTTTTATTTCTCCCTCATTTTTGAAGGACAGTTTTGCTGGATATAGAATTCTTGGATGGCAGTTTGTCTCGTTTAGTATCTTAAATATATCATCCCACTGTCTTCTCACCTCCATGGCTTCTGCTGAGAAATCTACGCATAGTCCTATTGGGCTTCCCTTATATTTGATGGATTGTTTTTCTCTTGCTGCTTTCAAGATTTTGTCTTTCTCTTTGACCTCTGACACTCTGATTAGTAAGTGTCTTAGAGTACATCTATTTGGATTTTTCCTCTTTGGGGTACGTTGCACTTCTTGGATCTGTAATTTTAAGTCTTTCATAAGAGTTGGGAAATTTTCAGTGATAATTTCCTCCATTAGTTTTTCTCCTCCTTTTCCTTTTTCTTCTCCTTCTAGGACACCTACAACACATATATTCTTGCACTTCATGTTGTCACTCAATTCCCTGAGTTCCTGCTCATATTTTTCCATTCTTTTCCCTATATTTTCTTTTTCTTGTCGGATTTCAGATGGCCCATCCTCCAGTTCACTAATCCTATCTTCTGCCTCTTGAAATCTGACATGTAGATTTCCATTGTTTTCATCTCTTCTACTGTGCCTTTCATTCCCATAAGTTCTGTGATTTTTTCAGACTTTCTATTTCTTCTTTTTGTTCATTCTTTGCCTTCTTTATATCCTCCCTCAATTCATTGATTTGATTTTTGATAAGGTTTTCCATGTCTGTTTGAACATTCTGAATTAATTGTTTCAACTCCTTTATCTCATTTGAATTGTTGATGTGTTCCTTTGACTGGGCCATATCTTCAGTTTTCCTAGTGTGATTTGTTATTTTTCGCTGGCACCTGGGCATTTAATTACCTTAATTAGTTTATTCTGGAGATTGTTTTCACTGTATTTTTTTCCCTAGGATTTTCTTGCTGCGTGACTTTGTTGTCTATCTTTTCTTTGACATTCATTTCAGCTTATTCTAGTCCTCTAGCTTAGGTTTTGTTTAATAGATCAGAATTTTTCAGTTCTTGTTTGTTTTGTTTCTTGCCCTGCCTATATGGTGCCTTTCCCCCACCCCTTAGGAGGGTCTACTTAGGTATTATAGACCCCATTCAGATTTTCCCAGACCGAACTCGTCTCCTCTTAGGAGGAAAGAGTCATCTGCATCAGTTTTCCCTGCAGGTGAGACCCAGCAGATTAAAAGATTTTCCTATGTAGTCTCTGGACTCTGCATTTTTCCTACCCTGCCCAGTATGTGATGCTTTTCTGCCTTCATGTCCCAACAGCATAAAGTGATGCGGTACCTTTAACTTCAGCAGACTCTCCCTGCTGGGGGTGTGGTGAAGACAGAGGAGAGGTTGTAGGCTGGCTTTACAACGCTTTTCCAGATCCCGGGGTCTGAATTTCTTGAGGGAGGGATTCTACCTGAGCTGGGCCCCACCCCTCTCCTGGGGAAGGCACAGGCTCCAGACAAGCTCTCAAACAAGCCTATTTCTGCCTATGCCTGGGGCAGTGGAGCCCAAGAAGCCTTGCAACTGTATCCAAAAAGTAATCAATCCATAAAAACACAGCCACAAAAGAGACAAGGAAAAATCCTTTTTAGCACCCCATTCCTCAGGTTTGCCAATCAAGAGCTTAAGCTGGTATGTTGCTCTGTGTATCTCCAGGTCCTATGTGCCCCCTCCTTTCCTACAGGGCCCAGACCTTTTCAGATATAAAAAACAAACAAACAAACAAACAAAAACCTGGGTTTTTTTTTTTCTTTTTTCTTTTTCTGTCAGCCCTGCCCCCTCTGTGCCGGGGCAAAAATCAGCAACCTCCACTTTTACTCAAGGTTCAGCTGAGCTGGGCGCCTATTTTCAGTAGTCAGAATTTGTTAATTAATTCTGCCATTGGCTTTTGGTTGCACTCAGCCCCTGCTGCTAGTAAAGTCTTTCCTTTCTCCTCTAGGAAGCAGCCTGTGGGGGGAGGGGTGCTGGCCGCCATGGCTTGGGGAGCTCACGGTTCTGGGGGGGCTTGCAGCTGGTCCAGCTGGTCCAGACTGGGTTACACTGTGTGTCCGGTCACTGACATGGCCCCAACAGTTGTTCTGTACTGTTTCTGGCTATTTATAAGCTGCTCTGGAGGACGAACTAAATCCCACACCTCACTAAGCCACCATCTTGGCTCCTCTCCCTTCCCTGCTTCTTAATGTAAAGACAAGTATGTGTAAATTCAGATTGGTGGGGGTCTGGGTGGGGGTGTATTTCAAGAGCAGGCAAAGAGAGGACTGCCCCCTTAGTTTTCAGGTGGATTCTGGGAGGCTGAGGTCCTGCAGCATTTTCCTGGTGGCCACTATAGGAGGACAGTCACTGGGAGAGCTAGGCAGGTGTCATCTCCTCCTACCCCCAAGTTTGGGGGTACATGTGAATGCAGAGACCAGTGACCACATCACTCTCAGAATTTTCTGGAGCAGTCTGAGCCAATAGATGAGCAGGAATAACAATATGTGTGTAGGGTAAGTATAGGGTCACTCACTACTGTCCCTCCTCAGCCCTTGGGACCTGCAAGAGAGCACAATCCATCAATAGAGCTCAAGGTTTAGAGAAGGACGCAGGAGCTAGGAATTGCCTATGAGGTCTTTGGGCAAATGAAGTTACCCCTCTTCAAGAGGGTTTGGAGAGAGACAGCTGGTTGGACCAAAGGGAGCTGTGGCTGCTTCTCTACAAAGTGTCCTCAGCGGCAATGGAGGATCAAGGATGGTACTAAAAATGGCTTCAAGACAATCATGCATCAAGCCAAAGGTGGACAGGAAAGGATTTCCCATGGCTGAAGGCCAGTTACATAAGCAGGCCTCTATCATCTCACTACCCCAGCCCAGGCTCAACAGAAATTAAGTCTTAAGTCTTGGAAAGGGTGAGGGATGCAGAGGATCTCAGAAGCAGACCAAACCTCCCACCTCCATTCCAGGTTGCTGGAGTGGGAGCAGAGTGAAAGAAGATGCCTGGTGCTCTCCAATCCAGGATAGGCTTGGCCTGTGCTGGGGCAGTGAGGGTGGGGAGTGGGGTGGGGAAGGAAATGAGGTTTAATAAGATTAAGATCACAGTTTTAGACTGCAGAGACGGGGCTTTAAATTATCAAAGAGACTGGAAGATTATGGGATCTGCCAAAAATGTTATTAAGGAATAAACAGAGTGATTTGACAGAGCATATTTGAATGCACTGATAAAAGAAAAAGACTAGGTAATCATCATTTCATGTTTAAATCTACTGAGTTGAGATGGATCAATAAACTGGTTATAATAAAAATAACTGCAAATCACTATGTGACACTGCACTAGACCTTTCATGGTACATCTATTTTAGCTTCGGAACAACCCACCTTACAGATGATAAAACAAACTGACACGTATAAGGATTAAATAATTTACCCCATCATATCACTGGTAAGTGCTGGAGCCAAGATTTGAATCTAAGCTTCTTTGGTTCCAAAGTCTATACTTTTAACCACAACACTCTTTTGCTTCATAAATAATTACCATGTCCTGTATCCCTGGAACTGCACAAAGCTTTCAAGATACATTATCAGCCACCCTGTTGAGAGGCATTGTTGTTCCCATTTATCAGATACCTTTGAAGGATGAAATAACTTGCTAAGAGACTATGAACAGCAGACAACCAGGGGTAGCTGGGAGGCTCAGCAGGTCACTATCTTTAGAGGTGAATTTGACTTACACCCTACCTACCCTGAGTGAGCTAACAAATGGGGAAGATCAGACATTATACTACAAGGCAAAGGGGGTGGGTGCCATTGAGGACCCACAGAGAAAGTTGCATTAGAGTCCCCAGGAAGAATGCCAGTGGGAGAGCAAGAACAGACCCTAAATTTCTTTGAAATGCATAGACTACTTTGTGCCAATTCTGCACACAACAGTATTTGTAACCTCACTGGACACTGACCTATTTAAAAATATTATCAATAAAAATAAAATATTTCTATTCTTTTATTTTAATGTTTTCTATTATTTAGATAACCTGCTCACTACAGGCCAGAAGAAGAAAAAATAATTGTCTAGTATGTGAAGTCATATTTCAGTTTGTTTTCCCTGCTGCTGACTCATTTCATTTGCACTAAGAGCTGTATTATGTAAATGAAATTAAGAATGGTGGGGATAAGAAGGATGAATAATTTGTCTTTAAAATTTTCATCCTCATTCTGAGCCACTCTAACCTAATTTCTGGCTGGATACAGAATCAAGAGTAATGTATATGCTTCCAGGAATGGACTGCCTAGTTCTATCAGAGGCAGACAGAAAGAAGCATTGGGACTTACTAGGATATATAAGAGCATGAAATTTAGAACTATTGTCCAGGAATAAAATAATGATTGCAGGGCCTTGAAATCGCTGTATTTGTTCTCCATTTTTTGACACATTGCTTGCATAGGCTAGAGTGAATGGATTTTATTTCTTAATAGTAATTGATTCTATGTCCTTAAATGAACACATTTATTCCAGCATCCATTCTTTCTCTATTTAGCAGAGATTCCAGAAATTGTGAGGGTGTGGTCACTGGAGGTCTTGAAAAAAGTTAGATGAATAGAAATGGAATATTAGAAGGATGTTCCCTAGTTCTCTTGACTTTGTTTTACTAGTTCCAATAATTTACCCATTTGTTGAACAAATAGTTGTTGAAGTCCTACTAAATACCATTTTCACAGGAGACAGACACAGTCCCTGCCTAAAGACACAGGGTTCATGGTCAACTGGGGAAGAGAGACATTAAACACAGATTTTTACAGGTAATTGTTGGATTACAATTATGTTGACTTAATCCAATTATGTTGGATTACAATTGTGAAACAGGTGGGAGCCCCTGTCCTGACTGCAGGGTTAGGAGTATTCCATGAAGTTTTTCCTCAGGAAACTACTTAAAGTGAGACCTGAATGATGAGGTCAAAACACAGCTTGCTTCAAAGAGTGGTCCTGGAATATTTGAATTTTAATGTTGAATGAACATTTCGTTTGTAGAGAATTTTGGAAAAGCATCCAAAGTTATGTGCATTTCTATGCCATGGATCAGCCAACTAATAAACACTATTGAGTACCGTCAATGTGTGAGTACACTGGGGTACAACTGACTAGGAAGGGACGATAAATGGAGAGTAATACCTTCCAGATGGAAGTAACTTACAATTTTCAAAATATTTTCTTATAAGCCATTTCTTTTTCTCTCTCAATGAGTTTGTGAAGCACAATTCTCTACACTTTTTAAAAATTCTCTTCATTTTATAGGAAAGGAAACTGAGAATGTCTAATATAGGTGAAATTGGAGTCCTAGAAGAGGAGAGACTAGAATAGAAAAAATAACCAGAGATTCAGAAGCAAGGAATTTTTCAAATCTAATGTAAGATATTAAGCCAAAGACTCAAGACTCTCTTCTAGCACCATATAGAAGGAAAAGAAAATCACAATAAATATGCTATTAGTGGGAGGGAAAATTGGTATTATGTTTTAAAAATCTGTTTGGATCCTTCTACTAAAATTGAGCATTTGAGAACTTCCAGGAAGATGGTGGAATAGAATAGACTGAGTTCACCTCTCTCTGTGGAACAGAGAAATGACAAAAAACAACTGGGAGAGCAGTTCCAGGGTACAAGTGACCACAGAGAGTCTTCTGCACTACATAGGGAGGTCCTCAATGAAAAAGCAGAGAAATTGGGATGGAAAGAATGAGGTGATTGTGCTTGGCTGTGACCCTGCCTGGGGTAAGTGGTGGTGAGCAGGAAGGAGTGGGTCCCAAAGGCATGAACGCTCCTGCACTACTGCCTGCCTCTGCAGCAATCTTCAGAGGTTTTCCCTTTTAGTGCTGCAGCCAGGAGCTCCTGTGGGGAATCCAGAAGCCAGCCAGACCTTCCAGCCAGTGTACAGTGCCTTCCCTTCACACCCAAGACAGGCTGCTCTTGGACTGTGTCTTGGCACTGTCTTGCCACTGTTTGTGGGAGAGTGGGGTGCCCTCCTTTGGGGAGGAGTGGAAGATGCAGTGAAGCCGGTTTGACAATAGGCCAGCAAAAGAGACCCTTGGGTCCCGTTATACTTTCCTTTCCCCATGGAGATCCAGAGCACTGAGGCCTGCATGGGCAGAGAAGCAGAACCAAGGTAATGAGCCAAGCCAAGCCATGCCAATAGGCTTTTCAGGGATAGAAGAGGCCAAGGGCGGTAGGAATACTCATTCCTACAGCCCAAGGACAGCCCCAGCAGGAACCTGCAACTGCCAGACCCATCAGGCACACAAGTGGATTCTCCACTGTGTACACTGCCCCAGCCCCAGAGTTGATGGCTTTTAGTCTACACGAAGACCAGTGGCCTTGGCTGGAATTGCAACAGGTCTCCATCCTGTTCAGCCAGCAGCTGCAGTCAGGAAGAGGAGGACCTGAGAGGAAGAGGTGGTCCAAGAATGCCATCTGCTGGGAAGGTGTGGAAAGTGCAGCCTGGCAAACTGCCTATCTGCTTAGCTTTCAATAAGATCTTCAAGTAGAGTTCCATCTCCTGAATGAGATCCGGGCTTTGGTTTGTCGGGGACTTACTGAGAAAGAGCAAAAGAAGACTTTCATTGCAAACCCAAGCAAATACAAAACCTTAGATGAGTGAGGGAAATCAACTTTCAAAATAACCTAATCAAGATAATCAAATGCCCCAAAGCCAACAGAAAATCACAAACCACATGAAGATGCAGGCAGATATGGTCCAGCCAAATGACCAAATTAAAACACCAGGGGAGACACAGACTTTGGAACAACTAATCAAAGATGTTCATACAAACCTTCTAAATAAATTCAGTGGGTTGACTAATGACAAAAGGGACATTAAGAAGACTCCAGAAGAGCATAAAGAAGAATTTGAAAGTATAAATAGAAAAATGATGGATCTTTAGCAGATCTGAAGAGAGGCAGAAGATAAAATATGCAAACCAGAGGACAGGACAACTGAATTCGAATGCACAAAAAAACAAATGGCATAAAATATGGGAAAATTGGAAATGATGGCCACTGCCAAGTGCACAAATTAAAGAATTATTGGTGTCCCAGGAGGAGAAAAGAAGAGTAAAGAGCTAAGAAGATTAGTGAGGAGATAATGGGGTATGTGTGGTGACTTCCCAACCCTTACAAAAGACATAAATATGCAAATTAAAGAAACACAACAAATGCCAAATAGAGGAAATACTAATAGACCCACTCCAACACACATACTAATTAGACTTTTTTTTTTTTTTTGGCATAGCCAGGAGGAAAAAGACATTTATTTTCATACATCAGATAAACACGGAAGGGTGAGTACAGCCCAATGAGTACAAACTGATTGCAGGAAAGAAGGAGGACAGCAGGTGGGAATGACACCAGGCACTGCCCTTGGGCCCCCAAATCTGGTGGTGTTAGCAGGACAACATTTTGGGGTGGGACTGGGACCTTCAGATCACATGTTGTCGTATCTGGGGTAAGTGTACTGGGGAGGGAGATTGGAAGAAGAAAAATGACACAGGCTTAGTACAGGATGGAGGCTCCTGTCTGATACATATAAGCACCAACTAAAACTTACGTCTTCAGTTTTCCTGATCACAATCCCTCAACCTAAAGCCTTCCCACTTAAGTTGAGCTTATGGCCCAGGAAGCTTGGACAGAGGGGGAGGGAGGCAGTGCTTGGATAAGCCCAGAACTGGCATAGGTGGAATGGGTTTACTCTTAAATAGGTCATTGCACTTAATACAGTGATGAGGCTGAAGAGGGGTGGGTTGGGGGATGGAAGTGCCAGGTGGTATATATGCACTCCCCATCTGTGTAGGCTTGTTCATCCCAAACCCAGAAGCCCCTGAGAGCCCCCTCCTC
Source organism: Tamandua tetradactyla (assembly GCF_023851605.1). Lineage (NCBI taxonomy): Eukaryota > Metazoa > Chordata > Mammalia > Pilosa > Myrmecophagidae > Tamandua > Tamandua tetradactyla. The sequence continues at coordinate 38,770,668 of NC_135346.1, read as the reverse complement.
ATGCTGACTCTTAAGAAACTGGACCCAGCTGAAGAGAAGCAGAAAGTCCAGGGAGCAGCAAAGGAAAAGCGATTCAACACATACAAGGGAAGCTACATAAGACTAAGTTCAGACTACTCAATAGGCACCATGGAGGCAAGAAGATAGTGGTATGATATATTTAAGATTCTGAAAGAGAAAGGCTTCCAGCCAAGATTCTTTATTCAGTGAAGTTGTCCTTCAAAAGTGAGGAAGAAATTAAAATTTTCACAGACAAACAAATGATGAGAGAATCTGTTAACAAGAGACCTGCCCTATAAGAAATACTACAGGGAGTCCTGCTGGCTGAAAAAAAAAACAGACAGGTCTGGAGAAGGGCACAGAATTGAAGAGTACCATTAAAGGTAGCTTAAAGGATAAAAAGAGACAGAGGGGAAAAAATACATAACTATGACAAATAAAACCAAAGGATAAGATGGTAGACTCAAGAACTGTATTACAGTAATAACTTTAAATGTTATGGACTAAACTCACTAATTAAAAGATACAGACTGGCAGAATGGATTAAAAAATATGATCCATTTATATGCTGGTTATAAGAGACTTATCTTAGACCCAAAGATACAAATAGATCAAAGGTAAAAGGGTGGAAAAGGATGTTCCATGCAAACTGTAACCAAGAGAAAACAGGAGTAGCTATACTGATATGAGACAAATTCGCCTTTAAGTACAAAGATGTCATAAAAGACAAGGAAGGACACTACATATTTTAAAAAGGGACAATTCACCAAGAAGAAATAACAATCATAAATGTTTCTACTCCCAATCAGGGAGCTCCAAAGGACATGAGGCAAACATTGGAAAAACTGAAGGGAGCAATAGACATTTCAACAATAATAGTAGGAGACTTCAGTATACCACTCTACTCTATAGATGCAACAACCAGATAGAGGGTCAGTAAGAAAACAGAGAACCTAAACAATGTGATAAATGAATTAGATCTAGCAGACATATATAGATCATTACACCTCGAAACACCATAATATATATTCTCCTCTAGTGCTTGTGGAATGTTCTCCAGGATAGATCATATGCTGGGGCACAAAACAGGCCTTAATGAATTTTAAAAGATTGAGATTATTCAAAGCACTTTCTCTGAACACAATGGAATGAAGTGAGAAATAAATAACCACTAAAAAAAATAGAAGTTTCACAAATAAATGGAAATTAAATAACACTCTTAAACAGTGTGTAAAAGATAAAGTTGCAAGAAAAATTGGTAAACAGGTAAACATCAGGAAAGAAATGAAAATGAGAATAAAACATATCAGAACTTATGGGATGTAGCAAAGGCAGTGCTGAAAGGAAATTTATTGCCCAAAATGCACATATTAAAAAAGAAGGAAGATTTATTTTGAGAATCAACTGACATTTATTAAGTGCCTTCTGTGTGCCAGATACTTTAACCAGTGTTACTTTCACTGAATACTCAAAAATGTGCAAATCTGAAACTTTTAATATTGTCAGTGGTTGTATGTATTTTATAAACCATCCTTGGTGTCTGGAGCTGAACCAGGATGAAGACTCCTTAGTAAGGTTTACTCCTTTGTTCTTCCTGTAAGTATGAACCATTTAATTAAAAAATTGTTCATCACACTAAATCCTCAAATAGAAGTAGTTTATTCAGTAGCAACTAATACTTGGTTCTTTGTCATTTGTTTTAAATGTATATTCATTGTAGCAAATTATAAAATATAGATACACTAAAATGATTTTTAAATTACCTGTTCTATCATTCTAAGATAACCACTATTAACATTTTGGTGTGCATTCTTCCAGATGGTTTTTAGTATGTAAGTCTTTAGTTTTATTTTAAATAAAAGGCATGCTTCTTAGTTATTGTAAAAAAAAAAAAAAAAGAAATGAAAAAAACAAAAAAAAAGAAGAGCAAAAATCAAGGACTTAACTTCTCACCTTGAGGAACTAGAGAAAGAACAGCAAAATAATCTCAAAGCAAACAGAAGAGAAATAACAAAGATTGAAGCAGAAATAAAAGAATTTGAGAACAAAAAAAGTATTAATAAAACCAAAAGTTGGTTCTTTGAGAAAAATCAGTAAAATTGAGGACACCTGGCTAGGCAGACAAACTAAAAAAAGGATACAAATAAACAAAATCAGAAATGAAAGGGAGGTTGTTACCATAGACCCTGAAGAAATAAAAAAATCATAAGAGGATACTATGAACAACTATACACCAACAAACTAGACAATTTAGATGAAATGGACAAATTCCTAGAAATATATGAACAAGCTATACTGACACAAGAAGAAACAGAAGATCTCAACAAACCAATCACAAGTAAAGAGATTTAATCAGTCCTCAAAAATCTTCCTACAAAGAAAAGCCCAGAGTCAGATGGCTTCACAGGAGAATTTTACCAAACATTCCCAAAAACCAATTCTGCTCAAACTCTTCCAAAAAACTGAGGAGAAAGGGACTCTACCTAATTCATTTTATGAAACTAACATCACTCTAATACCAAAACTGGATAAAGATGATACAAGAGGACTTCCGGAGAAGATGGCGGCTTAGTAAGACGCGCGGATCTTAGTTCCTCCTCCAGAACAGCTACTAGGGGAGTAGAAACAATACAGAACAGCTCCCGGAGCCACGACAGAGATCAAAAAGACAGCGTACCCCATCCTGGAACGGCTGACTGGCTGGGAGAACCCGCTCCTGTGAGATCGCCGAGGGGCGTGGGCTTCCCCGGGCCGGGGCAGCAAGCGGCCGGAGTCCCTCCCTTCCTCCTTCCCGGGCCAGTTGGGAGAATTGGACAGGCGGTCCCCTCAAGCCGCGGCAGCTTGCGACCCCCCCACGTGCGGCCCCCCGGACCAACTGGGAGAATTGGATCGGAGATCCCCAGGCCGCGGAGAACGGTGACCAGGGTCCCTTCCAGACACGTGACTTCCCGGTCCGGCTGGGAACGGTGCACTCTCCCAGGCCGCGGCGGCTGGCACCCTTCCGCCACGCTTGGCGCCCCGGGCCGGCTAGGAGATTCGGACGGGCGCTCACCCGGGCTGCGACAGCCAGTGACCCTCCCCGCGTTCAGATCCCTGGGCCGGCTGGCACTCTTCCAAGCCGCTTCGGCTGGCGAACCTCCCCCACGGCGAGAGTTTTCCAAAGTTAAAGGACCCACAGCACCTTTTACTGGTGGGACCCGCAGAAAAACGTGTGCCACGAGCGCCACCTACTGGGCAGGATAAGAAAAACAGAACCCAGAGATTTCACAGAAAAATCTTTCAACCTGTTGGGTCCAACACCCAGGGAAATCTGACTAAATGCCCAGACGCCAGCAGAAGATAATGGATCATGCTCAGAAAATTTAAAATATGGCCCTGTCAAAGGAACAAACCAATAGTTCAAATGAGATACAGGAGCTGAGACAACTAATGCTGAATATACGAACAGAAATGGAAAACCTCTTCAAAAGCGAAATCGATAAATTGAGGGAGGACATGAAGAAGATATGGGCTGAACAAAAAGAAGAAATAGAAAAACTGAAAAAACAAATCACAGAACTTATGGAAGTGAAGGATAAAGTAGAAAAGATGGAAAAAACAATGGATACCTACAATGATAGATTTAAAGAGACAGAAGATAGAATTAGTGATTTGGAGGATGGAACATCTGAATTCCAAAAAGAAACAGAAACTTTCGGGAAAAGAATGGAAAAATTTGAACAGGGGATCATGGAACTGAAGGACAATATGAAGCGCACAAATATACGTGTTGCGGGTGTCCCAGAAGGAGAAAAGAAGGGAAAAGGAGGAGAAAAACTAATGGAAGAAATTATCACTGAAAATTTCCCAACTCTTATGAAAGACCTAAAATTACAGATCCAAGAAGTGCAGCGCACCCCAAAGAGATTAGACCCAAATAGGCATACTCCAAGATACTTACTAGTTAGAATGTCAGAGGTCAAAGAGAAAGAGAGGATCTTGAAAGCAGCAAGAGAAAAACAATCCATCACATACAAGGGAAACCCAATAAGACTATGTGTAGATTTCTCAGCAGAAACCATGGAAGCTAGAAGACAGTGGGATGATATATTTAAATTACTAAAAGAGAAAAACTGCCAACCAAGACTCCTATATCCAGCAAAATTGTCCTTCAAAAATGAGAGAGAAATTAAAACATTCTCAGACAAAAAGTCACTGAGAGAATTTGTGACCAAGAGACCAGCTCTGCAAGAAATACTAAAGGGAGCACTAGAGTCAGATACGAAAAGACAGAAGAGAGAGGTATGGAGAAGAGTGTAGAAAGAAGGAAAGTCAGATATGATACATATAATACAAAAGGCAAAATGTTAGAGGTAAATATTATCCAAACAGTAATAACACTAAATGTTAATGGACTGAATTCCCCAATCAAAAGACATAGACTGGCAGAATGGATTAAAAAACAGGATCCTTCTATATGCTGACTACAGGAAACACATCTTAGACCCAAAGATAAACATAGGTTGAAAGTGGAAGGTTGGGAAAAGATATTTCATGCAAATAACAACCAGAAAAGAGCAGGAGTAGCTATACTAATATCCAACAAATTAGACTTCAAATGTAAAACAGTTAAAAGAGACAAAGAAGGATACTATGTACTAATAAAAGGAACAATTCAGCATGAAGACATAACAATCATAAATATTTATGCACCGAACCATGAGGCAAACACTGAAAAGAGAAATAGACACATCTACCACAATAGTTGGAGACTTCAATTCCCCACTCCCATCAACGGACAGAACATCTAGACAGAGGATCAATAAAGAAATAGAGAATCTGAATATTACTATAAATGAGCTAGACTTAACAGACATTTATAGGACATTACATCCCACAACAGCAGGATACACCTTTTTCTCAAGTGCTCATGGATCATTCTCAAAGATAGACCATATGCTGGGTCACAAAGCAAGTCTTAACAAATTTAAAAAGATTGAAATCATACACAACACTTTCTCGGATCATAAAGGAATGAAGTTGGAAATCAATAATAGGTGGAGTGCCAGAAAATTCACAAATACATGGAGGCTCAACAACACACTCTTAAACAACAAGTGGGTCAAAGAAGAAATTGCAAGAGAAATTAGTAAATACCTCGAGGCGAATGAAAATGAAAACACAACATATCAAAACTTATGGGACGCAGCAAAGGCAGTGCTAAGAGGGAAATTTATTGCCCTAAATGCCTATATCAGAAAAGAAGAAAAGGCAAAAATGCCGGAATTAACTGTCCACTTGGAAGAACTGGAGAAAGAACAGCAAACTAATCCCAAAGCAAGCAAAAGGAAATAAATAAAGATTAGAGCAGAAATAAATGAAATTGAAAACATGAAAACAATAGAGAAAATCAATAAGACCAGAAGTTGGTTCTATGAGAAAATCAATAAGATTGATGGACCCTTAGCAAGATTGACAAAAAGAAGAAGAGAGAGGATGCAAATAAATAAGATCAGAAATGGAAGAGGAGACATAACTACTGACCTCACAGAAATAAAGGAGGTAATAACAGGATACTATGAACAACTTTACGCTAATAAATACAACAATTTAGATGAAATGGACGGGTTCCTGGAAAGACATGAACAACCAACTTTGACTCAAGAAGAAATAGATGACCTCAACAAACCAATCATAAGTAAAGAAATTGAATCAGTCATTCAAAAGCTTCCTAAAAAGAAAACTCCAGGACCAGACGGCTTCACATCTGAATTCTATCAAACATTCCAGAAAGAATTAGTACCAACTCTCCTCAAACTCTTCAAAAAAATTGAAGTGGAGGGAAAGCTACCTAATTCATTCTATGAAGCCAACATCACCCTCATACCAAAACCAGGCAAAGATATTACAAAAAAAGAAAACTACAGACCAATCTCTCTAATGAATATAGATGCAAAAATCCTCAATAAAATTCTAGCAAATCGTATCCAATAACACATTAAAAGAATTATACATCATGACCAAGTAGGATTCATCCCAGGTATGCAAGGATGGTTCAACATAAGAAAATCAATTAATGTAATACACCATATCAACAAATCAAAGCAGAAAAATCACATGATCATCTCAATTGATGCAGAGAAGGCATTTGACAAGATTCAACATCCTTTCCTGTTGAAAACACTTCAAAAGATAGGAATACAAGGGAACTTCCTTAAAATGATAGAGGGAATATATGAAAAACCCACAGCTAATATCATCCTCAATGGGGAAAACTTGAAAACTTTCCCCCTAAGATCAGGAACAAGACAAGGATGTCCATTATCACCACTATTATTCAACATTGTGTTGGAGGATCTAGCCAGAGCAATTAGACAAGAAAAAGAAATACAAGGCATCAAAATTGGAAAGGAAGAAGTAAAACTATCACTGTTTGCAGACGATATGATACTATACGTCGAAAACCCGGAAAAATCCACAACAAAACTACTAGAGCTAATAAATGAGTACAGCAAAGTAGCAGGTTACAAGATCAACATTCAAAAATCTGTAGCATTTCTATACACTAGTAATGAACAAGCTGAGGGGGAAATCAAGAAACGAATCCCATTTACAATTGCAACTAAAAGAATAAAATACCTAGGAATAAATTTAACTAAAGAGACAAAAAACCTATATAAAGAAAACTACAAAAAACTGCTAAAAGAAATCACAGAAGACCTAAATAGATGGAAGGGCATACCGTGTTCATGGATTGGAAGACTAAATATAGTTAAGATGTCAATCCTACCTAAATTGATTTACAGATTCAATGCAATACCAATCAAAATCCCAACAACTTATTTTTCAGAAATAGAAAAACCAATAAGCAAATTTATCTGGAAGGGCAGGGTGCCCCGAATTGCTAAAAACATCTTGAGGAAAAAAAACAAAGCTGGAGGTCTTGCACTGCCTGACTTTAAGGCATATTATGAAGCCACAGTGGTCAAAACAGCATGGTATTGGCATAAAGATAGATATATTGACCAATGGAATCAAATAGAGTGCTCAGATATAGACCCTCTCATCTATGGACATTTGATCTTTGATAAGGCAGTCAAGCCAACTCATCTGGGACAGAACAGTCTCTTCAATAAATGGTGCCTAGAGAACTGGATATCCATATGCAAAAGAATGAAAGAAGACCCGTTTCTCACACCCTATACAAAAGTTAACTCAAAATGGATCAAAGATGTAAACATTAGGTCTAAGACCATAAAACAGTTAGAGGAAAATGTAGGGAGATATCTTATGAAACTTACAATTGGAGGTGGTTTTATGGACCTTAAACCTAAAGCAAGAGCACTGAAGAAGGAAATAAATAAATGGGAGCTCCTCAAAATTAAACAGTTTTGTGCATCAAAGAACTTCATCAAGAAACTAGAAAGACAGCCTACACAATGGGAGACAATATTTGGAAATGACACATCAGATAGAGGTCTAGTATCCAGAATTTATAAAGAGATTGTCCAACTCAACAACAAAAAGACAGCCAACCCAATTACAAAATGGGAAAAAGGCTTGAACAGACACCTATCAGAAGAGGAAATACAAATGGCCAAAAGGCACATGAAGAGATGCTCAATGTCCCTGGCCATTAGAGAAATGCAAATCAAAACCACAATGAAATATCATCTCACACCCACCAGAATGGCCATTATCAACAAAACAGAAAATGACAAGTGCTGGAGAGGATGCGGAGATAGAGGCACACTTATCCACTGTTGGTGGGAATGTCAAATGGTGCAACCACTGTGGAAGGCAGTTTGGCGGTTCCTCAAAAAGCTGAATATAGAATTGCCATACGACCCAGCAATACCATTACTGGGCATCTACTCAAAGGACTTAAGGGCAAAGACACAAACGGACATTTGCACACAAATGTTTATAGCAGCGTTATTTACAATTGCAAAGAGATGGAAACAGCCGAAATCTCCATCAACAGACGAGTGGCTAAACAAACTGTGGTATATACATACGATGGAATATTATGCAGCTTTAAGACAGAATAAACTTATGAAGCATGTAATAACATGGATGAACCTAGAGAACATTATGCTGAGTGAGTCTAGCCAAAATCTAAAGGACAAATACTGTATGGTCCCACTGATGTGAACCGACATTCGAGAATAAACTTGGAATATGTCATTGGTAAGAGTCCAGCAGGAGCTAGAAACAGGGTAAGATAATGGGTAATCGGAGCTGAAGGGGTACAGACTGTGCAACAGGACTAGATACAAAAACTCAAAAATGGACAGCATAATAATACCTAATTGCAAAGTAATCATGTTAAAACACTGAATGAAGCTGCATCTGAGCTATAGGGTTTTTTGTCTGTCTGTTTGTTTGTGTTTTTTTTTGTACTATTATTATTATTTTTATTTTTTTCTCTATATTAACATTCTATATCTTTTTCTGTTGTTTTGCTAGTTCTTCTAAATCGATGCAAATGTACTAAAAAATGATGATCATGCATCTATGTGATGATGTTAAGAATTACTGATTGCATATGTAGAATGGAATGATTCTAAATGTTGGGTTAATTTCTTTTTTTTTCTTTAATTAATAAAAATATATATATATATACATATAAAAAATGCTACAAGAAAGCAAAACTATAAGCCAATCTCCATAATGAATATAGATTTAAAAATTCACAACGAAATATTACAAATTGAATCCAGTGACATAGTAAAATAATTAAATACCTCAGTCAAGTGGGGTTTATGCTAGGCATGCAAGGGAGGGTCAACACAAGAAAATCAATCAATGTAATACAACACATTAAACAAATCAAAAGGTATAACTCATATGATCATCTAGATTGATGCTTGTGCTGGTTTGAAAGGGTGTATGTACCCTAGAAAAGCCATGTTTCAATCCTAATCCCATTTTATAAAGGTAGCCATTTCTTCTATTCCTATTCAGTACTGTGTGTTGAAACTGTAATTAGATCATCCCCCTGGAGATGTGACTCAATCAAGAGTGGTTGTTAAGCTAGATTAGGTGGAGAAGTGTTTCCACCCATTCAGGTGGGTCTTGATTAGTTTACTGTAATCTTATAAAAGCGGAAACATTTTGGAGAAAAGGAGATTCAGAGAGAGCATGAAAGAATGACATAGCCACGAGAAACAGAGTCCACCAGCCAGGGACCTTTGGAGGTGAAGAAGGAAAATGCCTCCTGGGCAGCTTCATGAAACAGGAAGCCAGGAGAGAAAGATCGCAGATGATGCCGTGTTCACCATGTGCCTTTCCAGATGAGAGAGAAGCTCTGAGCATGTTCGTCATGTGCCTTCTCACTTGAGAGAGAAACCCTGAACTTCGTTGGCCTTCTCGAACCAAGGTATCTTTCCCTGGATGCCTTAGATTGGACAGTTCTGTAGACTTGCTTTAATTGGGACATTTTCCCAGCCTTAGAACTGTAAAATTCCGCTTTTTAAAAATCATTCCGTTCTGGTATATTGCATTCTGACAGCTAGCAAACTAGAACAATGCTGAAAAAGGATTCGAAAAAAAAATCAGCATCCTTTTCTGATAAAAACACTTCAAAAGGTAGGAATCAAAGGAAACTTCCTCGGTATGATAAAGGGCATATATGAAAAACTGACAGCCAGCATCATACTTAACAGTGAGAGACTGAAAGCATTCCCCCTAAGATCAGAAATAAGACAAGCATGCCCACTGTTACAACTATTATTTAACATTGAGCTAGAAGTTCTAGCTAGAGCACTCATGCGAGAAAAAGGAATAAAAAGCATCCAAGTCGTAAAGGAAGTAGTAAACCTTTCATTATTTGCAGATGACATGATACTATACTTGAAAAATCCTGAGAAATCTATGACAAACTACTTGAGCTAATAAATTTAGCAAGGTGGTGGGATATAAAATTAATGTGCAAAAATTCAATAATGTTTCTATATACAAGCAATGACCTAACTGAGGAGTCAATTAAGGAACAAATTGCATTCAAAATAGCAACTAAAAGAATCAAGTGTTTAGGAATAAACTTAACCAGGGATGTAATGGACCTGTACACAGAAAACTACAAAACATTGCTAAAAGACATCCAAGAAGATTTAAATAGGTGGAAAGAGTTCTGTGCTCATGGGATAGGAAGGTTAAATGACATTAAGATGTCAACTGTACCCAAATTGAGCTGCAGATTCAACGCCATACCAATCAAAATTCCAACAGCCTACTTTGAAGACTTGGAAAAAGCTAGTTATTAAATTTACTTGGAAGGGAAAAAGACCTCAAATAGCCAAAAATATTCTAAAAAGGGAGAATGAAGTGGGAAGACTAACACTTGCTGAATTTTAAAATACTTTTAAAATTGTATAATATAACATATATGCAAAGCAAAGAAAAAAAAGCAATAATTTTCAAAGCACTCTTCAACAAATAGTTACAGAACAGATCTCAGAGTTCATCATGGGCTATCATTCCATCATCTTAGATTTTTCCTTCTTGCAGTTCGAGAGCACTGAAAGCTAGAAGAAATATATATATATATGTTTTCTTTATCTTCACATCGACAGCTTTTTTTTTTTTTTGGTCTAAAATTTAGAGTGTTGATGATTGTACAACTAAGTGAGGTTAGTGTGAGACATGAACTGTTTATTTTGGACATTATCCATGATGCCTAATGGATGGAGGTGGCCAAAGGGTACATTGATTGAGAAGCAGAAGGGCGAACTGTGGTTTATACCGGATAGAATATTGTGTGGCTACAGAAAGAAACAAAGTTGTGAGGCATGCAATGAAGTGGATGAACTTTGAGGACATTATGTTGTGCAAAATAAGCCAGAAACAAAATAACAAGTATTGTATGGTCTGTTTTAGAAAATACCTGTAAGTAAATTGAGGCTTAGATTGTAAACCCACACAGCAGTCACATTTAGTTTGGAGTTGTGTTATTTCTAGATTCTGAGCTGCTGCATTATATGTATATAATCTTATTTTTCCCTGGAATTTGGGGTACCTGTGTGACACCTAAGACTCAGAGTTGGAGTTTTGCAGCTTTGAAAGTCAGCACTCCTACAGACAGTAACTGTTAAAGAAACCGAAAAAGAGGTCAGCCTTCAGTGAGAGGTAAGAACAAAGACAATCTGGTTGGGACTAAGGTAAATCAGAATACAGGGCAAAGGGAGATGACTGTGTACATTTAAGAGCTTCACCCACTGTATGAGACCAAAGGATGGGAGGTTTATTTTGTCCAAAGACTAAATTTTCTGTAGCACACAATCTAACTCAATCTTCCTGGATAGCTCATTTAACAACCCAAACACATGGAGCCCAGAATGGGACCGAGGTCTTGTAATTTTGTCTAGTTTAACGTAATTATCCATAGTATGTTGGGCAGATAATTTAAAAGTTTTGGCAAAATCCCTTGTGGGACTGAAGAAAAAATATGGAACTATTAAACTTTCCCACCTGGGAAACCCCTGATACTCTCTCAAACATTAGGAACTCCCAAGTTAATACGCAAAGCCCTTGATCTCTCTTTTTTTTTTAAATGTTTTTATTGAGAAATATCCACACAATTTTAGTCCAACCATATTATACAAGCATGGCTCACAATATCATCTCATAGTTGTGTATTCCTCACCATGATCATTTTTAGACTACTCCTGAAAATGAAATAAAAAGAAAGGAAAGAACTCATACATCACATACCCCTTAACTTTCCCTTTCACTGACCCACAGTATTTCAATCTATTCAATTTTTATGTCTTATGTCCCCCATCATTTCTTTATTTTTGTCCTTAGTTTTTTGTTTTACTCATCTGTGCATACCCTGGTTATAAGATGCATTAGACACAAGGTTTTCACAATCACACAGTCACACTGCAAAAGCTTATATAGTTATTCAATCATCAAGAATCAAGCCTACTGGAACACAGTTCAACAGTTTCAGGTACTTCCCTTTGGCCATTTCCAATACACAATAAACTAAAAAGAGATATCTATATAACGTATAAGAATAACTCCAGTATAACCTCCTGACTGTTTGAAATCTCTCAGCCACTAAGACTTTATTTTGTCTCATTTCTCTTTTCCTTCTTTTGGTCAAGAAGGCTTTCTCATTCCAATGATGCCAGGTCCTGGCTCATCCCCAGGAGTCAGGTTCCATATTGCCAGGGAGATTTATACCCCTCAGAGTCATGTCTCATGTAGTGGGAGAGGGCAGGGAGTTCACCTGCCAAGTTGGCTTACAGAGAGAGGCCACATCTGAGCAACAAAAGAGGCTCTTCAGGGGTGACTCTTAGGCATGATTACCAGTAGCAAGCCCTTGATGTCGAGGCTTGCCCTTATGAAACTTATTTATGTAACAGAGAAGTTTAGCCTACCTATAGTTATGCCCAAGAGTTACTTCCAGAGGACTTCTTTTATTGCTCAGATGTGGCCTCTCTCTCTCTAAGCCCAACTCTTCAAGGAAAATCATTATCCTCCCCCCAACATGGGATATGACATCCAGGGGTGAAAGTTTCTCTGGCAACATGGAACACAACTCCCAAGAATGAGCCTGGCCCTGGCACTGTGGGATCAACAACACCTTTCTCACCAAAAGGGGGATAAGAAATGTAACAAAATAAGGTTATCAGTGGCTCAGAGAGTTCAAATAAAGTTGAGAGGCTATTCCGGAAGCTACTCTCATGCAAACTTCAGCTAGATATTGCTAATTGCAACGGTTTGCCAAACTCCAGCGTCATTCCTGTTAACCCTAAAGAACATCTAGGGCTCTATCTGAGATTCTACAAAAGTTGCACGCATGAAGTTCATTTTTCAGAAACCAATAACATCCAGATGGCTTCTAGACCAAAAAAGCCCTGAAACCCAGAAGGCCCAGCCTCTCCAAGAACATTAAATATTTCTGTCTCCCTATTCTATATTGTTAACACTCCTTTTCAATATGAAAAAGTTAGAATGGGCATAGCCCAAATATCCCTAAGGTTTGGGGGAAGGATCAAAGGAGAAGGAGGAGTCCTAACAGAGAAGATAGGATTTAAAAATGAGTATAACTGCTGAATCATTATATTGATATTTCTTTTAGTCGCCAGCACTTGGAGCAGCTAGAAGGAAAAAACTGAAATTGGGGATCTGCAACCCATACCAAACTTTGAAATCTGTTCTAGAAATTCTTGTTAAAATGTACTAGGAAATTTACTGGTTTTTGTGTATATGCTTTGGTTTGTGCTGGTTTGAAAATATTATGTACCCCAGAAAAGCCATGTTTTAATCCTGACTCAATCTTGTGGAGGCAGCTGTTTCTTTTAATCCTAATTCAAAATTGTGGGCAGTAACTTTTGGTTATCTCCACAGAGATGTGACGTGCACAATTGTGGGTGTGACCTTTTGATAACACAGAGATGTGACTCCATCCTTTCCAGGTGGGTTCTGATTACTTTGCTGGGATCCTTTAAAAGAGGAAACATTTTTCAAAGAGTCAGAAACAAAGGAGTCAACAGAGAGAGAGAGAGCAAACAGAGGGAACAGAGACACAGATGTTTGGAGATGCTTGGAGCCCAGCTGAAGTTGCTGTGTGCCTTCCCACCAGATGGTAAGCAAGCCAAAACCTGGAGATAGCCAAGGGTAGCCAAGAGATGAAAGCCAGCCCCAGAGAAGCAAAGTGAGGAACCCCCACAGGAACAGAGATTGAAAGCAATGGAACCCAGGAGCAAGGGGACCAGGAGATGCCAGCCACATGACTTCCCAAGTGACAGAGCTGTTCCAGATGTATCAGCCTTTTTGAATTAAGGTATCTTTCCCTGGATGCCTTAGTTTGGACATTTTCTTAGGCTTACAAATGTAAACTTGTAACTTCCCTTTTTAAAAGCCACTCCAGTTCTGGTATATTGCATTTTGGCAGCTTGCAAACTAGAACAATGTTATATTTCACAATAAAAGATGTTTTAAAAAATGATTGCTATAGGTAGGTGTGAACTTGAAAGAGGGTAGGATAACATTTTGAATAAATTCAGGGATGTGAGTAATATGTGCAGGGTGGAAAGTAGGGAGTGGGATAAAGTCAAAAGAGACAAGATTGACTTGAGAATATTAAATATAAGCTAAGGACTTTGGCCTTGATTTATTTAATAGAGTTTTTGAAAGATTAATCTAGCTGCGCGTGAAAGGTAAACAGGAGTGAAGAAAACCCAGAGGCCAATTGAGAATGTATTTCAACATTTCAGATTTGCTGTGCTGATTAGAATTAGGAAGCAATAAATGAAGTAAATGAAAAACAAAGAATTTGTTGTCCATAAAATACTTTGAGGTCCTAAATCACAAAAAGATTTAGTCCTTTTAAGACAGGGCAAGGCATAAAGTCATCCTGAAATAATACAAAGATATTATTGATATAGAGAAATAGTCATGTTCAACAAAGTATAAATTCCATCTTACAATTAGGAATTATTTATAGGGCTGCCTATTAAGTGCCCAAAAGCAATTTGGCCTGGAATGGACCATAAATTGGTAGCAAGACTGATATAGGCAGATACATTTCAACTTAATTTTTTTTCGAATGGCTGGGCTGGTTTATTCAATAAAATAATTTGAAATCTTTGTGCTCATCTCAGAAATTCAGAATGTGAATTGACTTTCTGTTTGGTTTATATTGTTACTCATTTCCATGCAATGGATATTAAAGGTAGAAGAAAATCCAATAAGTAATTTGTGAATAATTTGCTTGATAAGAATTGTTTCCTAATCTGAGTTTGATGTGATTGTTTCTTTAATTTTACAATGAAAAAAAAAAAACATGTAAAAAATGAGACAAATTCTACCAAGCTTAACTATTATTCCTTGTTCTCGCTAACTGGAGAACAAAAATTGCTATTTAAACATAAATACACAGAATTTCACCTCTAAATACTTCTGGTACAGTTTTCTTCTGTTGCATAGAAATCTGTGAAGAAACAATAAATTGGGAAAGGAATTCAAAGGATTTCAGAGACTCAATCATATCACATCACTGATACTGCAGGCATTCCTACCATTTAAGGAAATCTTTTTTATCCTTGATATTTATTCTTTGAAGATCACTACTCAAGAATGCATTCTTAGGCAAAATCTCAGCAATTCCTACCCTTTAGGTCTGACTCACCATGGATACAATCTGAAAACTTACCCTTTCCTCCTTAAGTTTCTATATTTGCAAAATACAATTTCATATTTACACAATTTCAGGATGAGTAACTGTGATGTCAATCAGAACCTATGAAGAATAACTCTATAAAAATGTAATTAAAATATATTCACGCTCAAATTCCATTTAGGTTTTACTTCCACTCATGTCTGAAGAGGACCTCACTTTTCCACTCATATACTGAATTTTGGTGAGATGCACCCTTGTTTTCCCAGTCATTCACAGGTTTGAAATTTGGGAATCATTGTTAGCTCTTCTCCATCCTTTTTAAGTAACAATGGCCAACATACTGATATTCACAGTTTCCAAATTTGGTTTGAGCCCTTTACATAGACTATTTAATATCATCACGATGGTTCTTTAAGGCATAGACTGTTATTATCCCATTTCATAGCTGAGGAAACAGCTTTAGAGAGATTAAGTGACTTGTCCAAGATCACATAGCTAGTATATGGTGGAGCCCAGATAGGAAGCCAGAATTCACTGCCAAAGCTTATGCTCATAAACATTTCATCTGTACTGCTTCCCAATACCACTGTCATGTTGACCTTATGGATTCATTCCTTTATTCATTCCACAAACACATAAGCAATCATCCTAAATCAGACACTGTAGAAGGTGCAAGAAATTAATTAAGAAAAGATTACTGCACTTACAATTTAGTCAGAGACAAATTCATTCATAAAAAATTAAGGCATGTTTTAAGTGTTAAACAATGTTACTTTCATCCCCCTTTCTATCAATTTGGATACTTTCAGCTGCAAGGGACTGGGAATCTGATTAACAGAGAATATGGACATTTACCTAATCATATAGAGAAATCTGTAAACTGGCAATTCTAGGGCTCACTGGCTCGATGATGCCATCAGGAATCAGAGAGAGCTTATCAGAGAGCTTTCTGATCACAAGATGGCTGCCATAGTACCAGACATTATATCCTCACACTGCGGCATTTCCCAAGCAGAAAGGAAGGAGATGAACAGAAAAGAGCTTTCTCTTTATAGTTACTCTCTCTTTATCTTAAGAAAAAAAATTCCCAGAAGCCTCTAGCAAATTGTTTCCTATGTTGCAATGGAAAGAACTTGGGTTACATGCCCAACTGTACATCAATCTCTGACAAGGAAAACAATACTTGCACAGTGTTATCAAAAAGTAAATCAGGGGCCTGTTAGAAAGGAAGAAGGGGTGAATGAAAAAGGATAGGCAATTATTAGTGTTTGCTATACCCACTTCCAATATGGGTGCCAAAATGAGGTACATAAAAGTGTTGTAAAAGCACAGATGATGAAATGTTTTATTCTATTTAGGAAAGCTAAAGATGGCTTTTTGGAGAATGGGACATTTGAGTTGGGTGTAGAAAGATAGATAGGAGTTAAGCCAGGCAAAGGCAAAATATCTTAGAATATCAGGGGTGAGAGGACCAACTGGGGATTGAGATATGATAGAAGAGTGCAAAGGTGAACCATTCATGTTAAGAAATCAGATGGTGAATTTAGCAGACAAAATCTTCAAGGAAGTTATTATAAATCTTTATAAATTATCATATTTATAAATTATAATATTATAAATGATAATGAGTACATAAATAAGAAATCTTAATAGAGAAATAGAAACTACTAAACTACTAAAAATGGAAATTCTGGAGTTGAAAAGTACAGTAATTTAAATGAAAATTTTAATAGGCAAGCACAATGGCAGATTTGAGATGGCAGAAGAAAGAATCAGCAAACTCAAAGGCAGATCAATAGAAACTATCAAATTCAGAAATTGACATAAAAAGTTTCAAAGAAATGATCTGAGCATCAGAGACCTGTGGGACAATGGCAAGTATTCTAACACAGGTTAATGGGAGTCTTAGAAGAAGAAAGAGAAACCAGATAGAAAAAATGTTTGAAGAAATAGTGGCTTAAACATCCAAAATTTGACTAAAACACAAACAGGTATTAATTTACAGATACAAGAACCTAAACAAACCCAAATAGAATAATGATAAGAGAACCACATCTAGACACATCATGAACAAACTATTAAGAGCCAAACACAAAAAGAAAAATTTGAAACCTTCAAGAGAAAAATGACTCATCATATATTGGGGAAATAAGAGAAGAATTACTCAATGATATCTTGTCAGAAGCAGAAGAGGATAGTGGAAATATATATTCAATGGGCTGAAAGGAAAAAGAAAACAAACAAACCAGGTGTGCTGGTGTGAAAGGATGTATGGACCCTAGAAAAGCCATGTTTAAATCAAAATCCCATTTTGTAAAAGCAGAATAATCCCTATTCAATACTGTATGTTTGAATCTGTAATTCGATCATCTCCCTGGAGATGTAACCCAATCAAGAGTGGTTGTTAAGCTGGATTGGGGAGACATGTCTCCACCCATTTGGGTGGGTCTTGACTAGTTTCTGAACTCCTATAAAAGAGGAAGCATTTTGGAGAATGAGAGATTCAGAGGCAGCAGAGAATGCTATAGCATGACAAAGCAGAGTCCACCAGCCAGCGACCTTTGGAGATGAAGAAGGAAAATGCCTCCAGGGGAGCTTCATGAAACAGGAAGCCAGGAGAGAAAGCTAGCAGATGACACCATGCTCGCCGTGTGCCCTTCCAGCTGAGAGAGAAACTGTGACTGTGTTCACCATGTGTCTTCTCCCTTGAGAGAGAAACCCTGAGCTTCATCAGCCTTCTTGAACCAAGGTATCTTTACCTGGATGCCTTTGATTGGACATTTCTATAGACTTGTTTTAATTGGGACATTTTCTTGGCCTTAAAACTGTAAACTAGCAACTTCATAAATTCCCTTTTTTTAAAAGCCATTCCGTTTCTGATATGTTGCATTCTGGCAGCTACAAACTAGAACACCAGGTCAACCAATAATTCTACATCTAGCAAAACAAGCTTTCAAAAATTAAGGTGAAATAAGACATTCAAAAATAAAAACTGAGAGTATCTGTTGCTAGCCAGCATAACTTCTAAGAAATATTAAAGTAGATCCCTCAGGAAATCATGCTAAACAAAAACACGGACCTACAGGAAGGAGAGAAGAAAATGGAAATATTTACCCTATAGTAAATATATTGGTAACTATAAAAGATTATATATATATATGTTTCTTACTACTTTTCTCTTAATTTCTTTAAACATCATAAGTTTGCTTAAAACAATAAATATATGGCTGTATTAAGTTTATAAAAGATATAAATATATTTGCTGTATTATTTAGTTTATAACAGATATAAGAATAATACATGACAATAAGACCATAAAAGAAGATGAAGGAAATGGAATTCTGGTGAAATGCTGCTATAATTTACCAGAATTAAGTCACTATTTTTGGAAGAAGACAGTGATAGGTTAAAGATGCATATTGTAACCCATAAAGCAACCACACACATACATAAGGTCAAAATCCAAAAAAACAACAGAATTAAAATGGAACACTAAAAAAATATTTGATAGTACAAAGAAGGCAGTACAGGAGCAACAGAGGAACCAAAAAGCATATAGAAAACAAATTCCAAAATAGTAGACATGTGTCTAAGCATGTCAATAATTACATTAAATTTTACTGGGCTAAAGAGAGCTGGAACGCTATATTAAAATAGACTTTAAGTGGGCCACGATGGCTCAGCAGGCAAGAATGCTTGCCTGCCATGCCAAAGAACCCAGGTTCGATTCCCGGTGCCCGCCCATGTAAAAAAAAAAAAAAACATAATTTTTTGGGCCATGGTGGCTCAGCAGGTAGAGTTCTGGCCTGCCATGCTGGGGACCCAGGTTCGATTCCCAGTGCTTGCCCATGTAAAAAAATAATAATAAAATAAATAAATTCCCCTTAAAAAATAAAAAATAAAATAGACTTTAATAATCAAAAAGTATTGGCAAAGTCCCTTGAGGGATGGGAGAAAAAATATGGAACTATTAAACTTTACCACTGGGGAAACCACTGATACTGTGTCAAACATAAGGGATACCCAGATCAATAGGCCAAACCCTTGATCTTGAGGCTTGCTCTTGCGAAGCTTATGTATGTAGCGGAGATGCTTAGCCTATCTATAAGCAGGCCTAAGAGTTACTTCTGGAGGACCTGTTTTGTTGCTCAGATGTGGCCTCTCTCTCTCTCTCTCTAAGCCAACTCTTCAAGTGAAATCATTACCCTCCCTCCTATGTGAAACATGACATACAGGGGTGAAAGTCTCCCTGATAGGGTGATGGCTCCCAAGGATAAGCCTGGTCCTGACACTGTGGGATTGATAAAGCCATCCTGACCAAAAGGGGGAAAAGAAGTGTAACAAATATGGTATCAGTGGCTGAGAGAGTTAAAATAGAGTTGAGAGGCTACTCTGGAAGCCACGCTTATGGCAAGCTTCAGTTAGATATTGCTACTTATCATAGTTTGCCAACCCCCAACCAAAACCATTCCTGCCAACCCTAAAGAACACCTGGGCCATTATATGAGATTCTACAAAGATTCTATGCACTAGGGTTACTTTCCATAAATCTATAACCTTCAGATGGGTCCCTGGACCAGATAAGCCCTGAAATGCAGAGGCCAGCCTCTCCTGAACATCAACTAGTTCCATCCCCCATCACTTATTATCAACAGCTCTTCCAACATGAAAGAGTTAGAACAGGCAGAGCCCAAATACCCCTAAAGAGTAAGATCAAAGGTGATGGTGGAATCATACAGAGAAGATAGAATTTAACAAATGAGTATGACTGCTGAATCATTATATTGATACTTCTTTTAGTCTCCAGTATCTTAGAGCAGCTAGAAGTAAAAATCTAAAATGGTGAAATTTTAATCTATACCAAACTCTGAACTCTGTTCCACAACTAATTGTTGCAATGTGCCTTGAAATTTATTGTTTTGTATATATGATATTTTTCACAAAACAGAAAACAAAAGTGATGATAAATGCACAGCTATATGGTGATACCGTAAACCACTAATGGTACACTTTGGATGATTACATGGTATGTGAATATATAATATATATATATAAGAAAATAGACTTTAAGAGAAGAAATCACTAGATTCAGAGAGGAATTTTTCATTATGAGAAAAGGGTCAATTCATAGGAAGATAAAGCAATTATAAATGTTGCACTAATAACAGAAGCCCAGAATATGTGAAGCAAAAATTGACAGAACAGAAAGAAGAAATTCAATAATTTTAGTTGGCTCTCCCAATACTTCTCTTTTTAATTGATAATATTCAGTAAGCACACAGCATATTTGAAAAACACTATCAACTACAAAATTTCACCCAACAACAGTAGAATATACATTCTCCAGAATAGGCCACATATTAGGTCTTATTTATGACCACAAGGTCATAAAACAAGTCACAATATATTTATAAGGATTGAAATTATACAAAATATGTTCTCTGACACTACAGTAGAATTAATTTAGGTATCAATAACAGAAGAAATCTTGGAAGTCCTCATATGTTTGGAATGGAGGTATAGCAGTGCATAGAGGGAAATTTATAGCTTTAAATTATTATATTAGAAAGGAATAAAGATTTAATCAATAGCCTAAAAATTAAAATTAATAAACTAGGCTTCTACTATAGGAAACTAGAATAAGAAGAGAAATGAAACCCAAAGTAAACAGAAGTAAGGAAATAAAGATTGGAACAGAAATCAATAAAATAGAAAACAGCAAAACAATAGAGAAAATCAATGAAACTGAGAGTTGGTTCTTTGGAAAAATTTATGAAATCGATAAAATTTTAGCAAAATGACCTAGAAAAGAAGAAAGAAGGCAGAAGCTACCAAAATTAGGAATCAAAGAAGGAACATTATTATGAACCTTAGAGAAATTAAAAAGATTATAAAGGTATATTAAGAATGACTTTGTGACAACAATTTGACAACTTAAATGAAATGGACAAATTCTTAAAGCATCAGAATTTACCAAAATTGATTCAAGAAGAAATAGAAAACCTGAATAGATCTATGTCAAGGAACTACATTAAACTGAGTTAAAAATGTTACCACAAAGCAAAGTCCAGGCCCAGATGGCTATACTAGTGAATTCTATCAACACATAAGGAATTCACAATAACAATTTTACACAAATTATTCTAGAAAATAAAAGAATAAGAAACACTTTTCAGCTCATTTTACTGATAAATTCACAAAGATATCAAAAAAAAAGAAAACAAAATAATAGCAAATTGGATCCAGTAAAATATAACAGTATTATACACTATGACCAAGTGGAGTTTATTCTAGCAATACAGCCTGGATTAACATCTGAATAGCAATTAATGTAAAATAACATATTAATAGAAAAAAGTAGGGATTAACAAACTATGGCCCATAGGCCAAATCTGGCATGCCTTCTATTTTGTGAATAAAGTTTTTTTTTATTATTGTGGTAACATAACATATAAACATATCAAAAATTTGTGATTATAACCCTTTTTTAAGTCTACAGTTCAGTGGCATTATTTATTTAATTACTTTTACCATATTTTACTACCATTGCCATCTTCTACTACTAAACCCTTTTCATTACCCAAAACAAAAACTGTTTACTTTTTAAGAGAAAAACTCCCCATTTCCCTTCCAGGCATCCCCTGGTAACCGCTAATCTATTTTCTGTCTTTGCAAATTTGGTTTTAAATAATGCGTTATTAAAACACAATCATGCCCATTCATTTACATATTGCTTATGATTGCTTTCACACTATGACAGAGTTGACTGGTTCCAATGGACACCCTATAGCTCACACAGCCACAAAATTCACCATTTGACCCTTTCTGGTAAATTTCTGCAGATTACTGGAATAAAATACAAAGCCATATGACCACCTTTTTAAGCAAAGAAAAAAAAGCATTTGATAAAATTCAACAACTATTTGTGATAAAAATCTCAATAAACTTGGAATAGAAGAAAACTCGCTTAATCTGATAATGGCAGTTATGAAAAACCTACAACTAACATCATTCTCAAACGTGAAAGTCTAGGCTATCAGGGACTGGGGTGAGAGTACTAGATGGGGAGTTAATGCTTAAATTGTACAGAGTTTCTACTTGAGGTGATGGAAAAGTTTTGGCAATGGATGGTTTGTGATGGCATCATAACATTGTGAATGTAATCAACAGCATTGAATTATATATTTGAATGTGGTTAAAAGGGGAAATTTTAGCTTATATATATATCAGAAAAAATTTTAAAAAAACCAGGAGCGTACAAACATGGAAACCCAATGTAAACTATGGACCACACTTAATAGTGCAATTATAATAACGTACCACACTAATGCAAGGTGTTATTAACAGATGTGATTATATGTAAATATATTAATATTTACATATTTTTGAAAGTTTTCAGTTTTTATAAATAAATATTGATAGATATAACCCACATAAACAAAAGTTCTGAGGTTTTCAATAATATGTATAGATGTAAAGGGTTCATGAGATAAAAAAAGTTTGTGAACCTTTGCCCTTGCCTATCTGCCAGATTAAAAAACTTCTGTTTACCACATTTGAGATTAAAGAATTAGAAAGAGAATTGGTCATGATTTGGGATTTAACTTGTCTTGGCTGCAAAACTTATCTTCTTCAAGATAAACCTATAACTTTTAGATAGAAGGTCATTTAGAAATGTCCAAATGTTAATGCAGGATTTCTTTCTTTAGGGGATACTAAGTGGAAATAAATTCAATCCTAGTAAAAGGACCGGCATAAACATGGAAAAGACTTTTGGTGCAGTGCCAAGCATAAGAGTAAGACTTTAATAAAGGTAGTAATTGCTATTTTATTATTAGACTGTGGCAGTCCTTGTTTATTCATTCACACAACTATTTTTTTATTGAACAAACTGAACTTGTTTATTCAACATGTTTAACTGAAAGACTACCAAATCCCAGGCTCAATACCTAGCTGCCGCTGATAGCTTCAGTCGGGCAGCGGGACTGGTACACTGGGTGGTTTTGGGGGCGAGCTTGCAGGGAATTAACCTGGGTAAGCTGGAGCCGGCGCTTTCCCCAGCCGGCGGTCGCGAGAAAAGTCTTCACTGAGGCCAGATGCAGGTTAAAGCTTTATTGATACACACCGGAATGGGCCACCCGGGAACCCGAGGAGTGAGACGTCTGGGGTCCGAAGACCCCGGAGCTCGGACGACCCAGAGCGGGGTAAGCGTGGGGCTTAAGTACTCTCGGGGAGGGGTGAAGTCTCGGGCGCACACGTCAGGGGGAGACAGCCACTCACACAAGCCAGGCGGCAGTTGCTAAGCTTTAGGCAGGTGTGGAGCTAGAATTAGGAATAGAGAAGCGAGGAGAAAAACAGGAAAGGCTGTGGGTTTGTGGCGAGCTACGGAAGTGGGCGGTCTACGACAAGAGGGGGAAGGGGGGAACAGAGAGGGGGGTTACAGGTACGGAGGGCAGAGAGTGAATGTAGAGAGGGAGAGAAGGATTAAAAAATTTTAAGTTTGGCTAGGCTCCAGTCCCTGAGAAATACGCCACACCTAGCACTAGTAATCCACCACGAACAAAAACACAAATGCTTCTGCCTTCATGGTGTTTATAGTCAAGTGGAGGAGGCAGCAGACTAATCATACAAAGAAATGTGTAATTACAAATTTCGGTAAGTACTTCAAAAGCAGTGCAGGAAGTATGAATACATAAAAGGAATTTGACCTGATTTCAGGATTAAAGAAGACTTTTTTTTCAGAAAGTGCCTGAGAAAAATGCCAGTTAAGCAGCATTTTGAAAAATGAGCTGGAAGAGTTAACTAAACGCAAAAGGAGGAATAGCATTCTGAGCATGTTCAACAGCCCCCGTGTAGGAGAGAATGATAGGCCAGTGTGGCCGAGTTCCACATAGCTGGGGTGGAGCAACGAGGAGGATGAGGAGGAATAATAGTAGTAGTAGTAGGTTGGGCCCAAGACTTTATAGACTTAGCTAAGGATTTTAGATAATTATCACGTGGCCAGTGAGGATTCCTGGGAACAGAGATTTAGGAAACGAGGTAGGACAAAACCAGATTTGTATTTTTGAAAGATGATGGGGGGAGGGAGATGAAAAGCTGGTTGGATCAAAGGTAAAAAAGCAGGGGTACTATTTAGACGGCTACGGTAGAATCCAGATGAAAGATGAGCCTTGGAACAGGGGGGTGGCCGTTGAGACCCAAAGAAGTGGATGAATTCGGGACGTACTTTGGCAAGTAGGGACCAGTGGACCTGAGGAATAATTTGATGCCTGACTAGAGATTACTGTGCTTGGAACAGAAGATCCACCAAGTTCAAATGATAGGCTTATTGAGAAGTTGCAAAATGTCACCCTTTACAAAGATCCAAAAGCCGTCGTTAGGGTACTCGGCCCGCCGTTTATTCTTGCTGCACAAAGTTCAAGCACTTGACTCAATTTCCTAGCCTGGTAAGAGGCTTGCCGACTTCATCCACTGGGAGCGCCGTGGTGTGGAATCGCACTGTTTCCTGGGCAACGCCATTGTCTGCCGCTCTGCGCGGAGGAGGAGTAACTATGGACAACCGCCGGAAGAGAACTTCAGCAGAGTGGGAGGGGAAAAATGGGCAACACGTGCCGCAGCCTCGGCCAACGCGGGTGATTCGAGGGCCGGCACGAGGCGAGAGCCACGGGTGGGAGGGGCCGAAGAGAGCGCCTGTGGTTGGTGGGCCAGGGGTGTCGGGACGCTTGTGATTGGGTAAAGCCAAGACGGAGGCTGCAGTTTTGAACCGCGTAGGGTTCTGGGTAGCAAAGGTCTTGGAAGGGTCTTAACCGAAAGGGATAGGGGAAGGCCGCCAACAAACGGCTGAGCTCACAATCCCGGCGGAGGCTAGGTCAGGGCGCCCCCCACCCCCACCCCATGGAGAGAGCCAGGCCGGAGCCGCTGCCTCAGCCGCTCCAACTGCCGCGGTTGACACCGCCGCGCCCGTTGCGCCCCGCTCCGCCTCCGCTGCCGGTCGAGGGCGCCTCCTTTCGGGTAGTGGCCGCCGAGCCCACCTCGTCACCGCCTGCCCCGTGCGCGGCCGCCATTGCTACTGTGGCCTCCTCGTGCGGTGACGCCCCTGCGTCGAGTATACCGTTAGCGGCTCGGCGGCTGCTGCAGGGGAAGCCAGAGCAGGTGTTGCTGCTGCCTCCTGGGCCACCACCGCCTCAAGCCCGGGACGAAGTCACCGCTTCCTCCGCGCAAGCGCGGTTGCTGCAGTTAAGGCCGGAGCTACTGTTGCTGCCGCCACCGCCCGCGTCCGAGGGCGCCCCCTGCAGGCCCGAATTGCAACCAGCGCATGCCCGGGCGCTGCACGTTAAGGCTGAGAAGCAGGATACCGGGCCGGGTTTGGATACATCGGTGGGACCTAGGACGGCAGTCGAGGCGGGCCCGAGGGCCTCCAGGGCGACCAAGATTGAAGACCCCGGGCCCGCCCTCGACAGCCCCCGAGAGGACGAAAAGAAGGGCAAGCTGGAATCGGAGGAGGTCATGAGGGACATGGCGAAAGGTGAAGGTATTAGTTTGGCGGCCGTCAGAGGAGTCATCAAAACGGAGGAGCCTGAGAGACTCCGTGAGGACTGCAGGCTCAGTATAGAACCCGCGTCCAATGGCTTGGTCCATGGCAGAAAGGAGGTCATTCTGGCCCAGCCGACCAGTGCCTTCGGGTCTCACCAGCAAGACCTCAGAATCCCTTTGACTCTCCACACCGTCCCCCCTGGGGCCCGGATCCAGTTTCAGGGACCTCCGCCTTCAGAGCTGATACGATTGACCAAGGTCCCCTTGACACCGGTGCCTATTAAAATGCAATCCTTACTGGAGCCTTCTGTAAAAATTGAAACCAAAGATGTCCCGCTCACCGTACTTCCCTCAGATGCAGGTATTAGACAGCAGGGGAATCTGGTTTTCAAAGCTTCGTCTGTGTTGCCCCATAGATGACAATGTCAGCAGTTCAGAAGCCTATACTAGGAAAATAAAATCATGGAACTGATTGTTGTCAGGGCAGAGTCTTCACAGGTATCACTTCTGATTGACTTGTACATATACCAGTAAAATACACTAACAAATTCACGATGCCAAAATACTTTTAAAAATCTATTTTAAAGTCCAGTAAATGATGAAATTTAGATGTGACTAATGTTAATATAGAAAATATAAATGTTCTTGTTAACACAGAATTCTCAGTTTATATGCTACAAATAACATTAAAAGCATTGTGCTAGAGTAGCTGTATGCTTTTACTTGTATCAAGAAATGAAAGAAGCAATGGGACTTGAAGAAAAATGACTAAACTTAAACAGGAAAGTTTATACTCATTATAGAGGTTGTCTTCTTTTTTAAAAAAAATCAGTAAAATTTTTCTAGTAGTAAACAGTACATGATTAAATTTAGCACTTTAATATTTATTCTTTTAAACACCAAAGACTTATAAAAGTGTTTAAAACACTGTAGAATAAGCTAGGAAAAAATTCCTTTCCAAGAAAAGACTATATCTATGGCAGGGGCAGCTACAAATATTTTATTTCTGTCTAGTATTTCCATATATGCAGTTAGGAAATTCTTAGCTTAAAATTCTGTTCAGACAGAACATTGTGCCTATAAATATCTTGAAAAGTCATATTAGTTTTCAGTTCAAATTTCCATTAATTTTATATTGTTTTGTTCTTATTTTCTTTTCTGCACTTCTCCTTTCCCCACCTTTTGCTTTTTTTAATCTGTATTTTTAAACTTTGTTTTTATTTTCTAAAGGAAAGGGCAAGTTTTCTTTATACTATGTCATCCTTTGCAGTTTTTTTTTATTTTATACATCAAGTAACCCGAAAATAAAGAGAAACAATATAGGAAGTTTATAGACACTTATTTTTGATGATTACACAAGAGATTGAATTTAGCCAATCCTCTTATTGTAATTTCAATGGTCTCTATGACTCTTGATAAGTCACTTTTACTATTTTTCTTTTGTTTTTTTTGCCCAAGACATGCAGCTGGTGTTGACCACCTTGATAGGAGTTCAATCTCATAGTAAAATACAACTAACAGAGTACTATATAAGTATTTTGCTTTAATGAGCATTACAGTGGCATATAAATGAGTTCTTTAAACGATTAGGGAGCACTCATCTTGTGCTAGGCTTAGGTCTTGAATAATTCATCATTCCTGCCCTCTAGTGATAGAATATTTTTAATGGGCAACAAACTAAATATTGCTTTTAGAGATATTGACAGAGTTCACAGGAGTACTAAACCAACAGTTTATTGGGTCTTCAACTAGTATATTCTTTTTGAGGAAAAAGAGAGTCATTCTGAGCAGTTTAGAATGTTGAGTTTGGGGGTTATGAGGAATTCTGGAATACTGGCAGTTCTTTGGTTATATTGAAGTCTATATTTTCTCCAGATATTTAACAAATAAATATAGATGGAGGTGCACTTCACTTTAAAATGGTGTGGGTGTGGCACATTAATTTAGTCTCTTAATTTTTGTCATGTAGGAATACCTGATACTCCCTTCAGTAAGGACAGAAATGGTCATGTGAAGCGACCCATGAATGCATTTATGGTTTGGGCAAGGATCCACCGGCCAGCACTAGCCAAAGCTAACCCAGCAGCCAACAATGCAGAAATCAGTGTCCAGCTCGGGTTAGAGTGGAACAAACTTAGTGAAGAACAAAAGAAACCCTATTATGATGAAGCACAAAAGATTAAAGAAAAGCACAGAGAGGAATTTCCTGGTAATCAAACAAAATAAATAAAGCCTTTTCTCATTTATTTTAAATTAGTTAATTTAGGTAAAGATTAGGTTAGGATGAGATTGAAAGGCAAAAATGTGTATTTTTTTTCTAATCTGATATATGCAATAAAGAAAATAATGCCTAATATTGTAATGATTGAATTGATGTGGGCATAAGTTTCTTTAAATAGAACCAAACAGAGGTTTTCTGGTCTTATATTTATTGACTAATACAAATCAGGGGATATACAGTTTTACTGTGGTTTTGATTAAATATATATAAACTTGAAACTTCAGAGTTCTTGCTTAACTCTGTTGTTTTTATTTTCAGACATATGGGAACATATAATAAAGGTCTCTTAAATTTTCATTTGAATGAATGGAAAAAGCTGAGATTTATTTCTAGGCTATCATTTTGCAAATGTACTAGAAGATGTGGTGTTAAAATCATAGCAACAGAATAAACTATTCAGGCACACTTAAAGGCAATGAGAATGCACCATGCTCCATTTTGATATCTATGGCTATCAGAACATAGTCCTGCCTTCCAACTGATATATTTATCCCAATCAAGATACAGTTTGGAATGAGTCTGGTTCCTCCCCAGCAGTGAGGATATTGAGGTTACGCTTGAGTAATGCAGTGTGTGGCCAGTGTGAGTGTGCATGATGGGAAAATAGTAGTTTGGATTTTTTTTTTCCTGAAATATGAGTGAAGAGGTTCTAGGGGAGAAGATCAAAGGCAGCATTATGGGGAACTGGTGATTCTTTGTTTATACAGTGACTCCAACTTCCACAACCCCAATCTTCTGCCTGTGGAAGAAAATTGGGTGGCTTGAGACTTGGAGATGGCTAGGTACAGGAGCATAACTCTTATTGAACCAGCCTTAAAAATAATAACTGGTCATTAGTGACCATTGCACTGTAAGATTCAGACAATTGTATCTTTTAGGAAGTGAGAAAATGGGAATTGATGAATAAGTAATTGGGACTTTGTTTTATAGTTACAGAAAAGACTTTGGGATTCAAGTTCAATGGCTTTGATGCAGATTAAACTGCAAATTCAGTATGTCTTTGGATAAAAGACTTTGACCTTGCTCTTACAATTATGGATTACAACATTGGCCACTAGTTAGGAGATATATGGATATGTATGTTAAAATGCACTTTTAGAAGAGTCATTCTAGAAGTCATTTTAGAAGAGTCATACTATCATAGAACTAGAAAAGATACCTTAGACAGTAACTCACTTTTAAAACCTTAGAAGTGCCTAATATATTTAATATGAAAAGAACTATTTAAAGACTAAAGGCTAAATAGGGTATATACATTTGAATTAAAAATAGCCTATCTTCTTCTATAGGTTGGGTTTATCAGCCTCGTCCAGGGAAGCGAAAGCGCTTCCCTCTAAGTGTTTCCAATGTATTTTCTGGTACCACACAGAATATCATCTCTACAAATCCTACAACAATTTATCCTTATCGCTCATCTACCTACTCTGTGGTTATTCCCAGCCTACAGAATACCATCACTCATCCAGTTGGTGAGTTGATTTTATAGTAGATTGCTGTTTTTTGAAGAGCTGCATGAAAATTTTACCTCAAGTAGAAATTTCTTTTCTGTTAGACTTAAGAATTTAAAACAACAAAAATTAAGGAAAAAATCAAGAGAAAATTTAATTGGAGAACGAAAAGTTTAAGAAGATATCAAAGCATCTGGTTTGCAAGGGTTGCAGATATTCCATGGGTAAAACCTCAGACCTTTTAAGGAAATCAGGATGAGCACACAGTTTAGGCAGATACTGCAGGAAATTAGTGAAGTAATTCAATAGGAAATAGAAGTGTCTTTTTACTATCAGCATGAAAGAATGCCTTGCTAAAGAGATCATGAGACGTTGTGTCCTGGAACTTAGTAATGAATAATCTGTTAAGATCATTTTCTCATTGCTCTAAAAAAAAGCAACTGAAATAATCTGTTTTCTACCAAATATTTTTTTGCGGAAAGTTCATTATATTGTCTTTCCTTAAATCACTCCTCTATCAGCAATTCTTTACTTTAGCTTTTAAAAACCCAAAATTGAGAACCTAGTTAATAACTTGTTATATATAGTGCTATCCAAAATTGTTTTGTTTTTCCAGAACGGATTTTAGCTATCTCATAGGAAGAGCTTTATACATTCCACTAGATGCTATTGCTTGTTCTAAAACTACTTTTCTTACCAGGTTCCACCTGCTCAGATTATTCCTGTAATAAGGCCGTTCCTATGTGCGGAAAACTTTAGATATCTTGGAAATTGACTTATTAGAATTTTAAGTATTTTTCATTGTTTTTTTTTTTCCATTTATCTTTTTAGCAACTGGTAGCAACAGATGTCTAGGCTCAAAAGCAAGGTACAGAAAGCTGATCCCAAGTCCTGTTCTCTCCCAGCACAGTCAGGCACTCTCACCTCTTAGTATTTGTTAGTGTCTCCTTTAATCCCATATTTCAGTCTAGGCTAACTGTAAAATTTTCACTTGACTTGTTTGTCTACAGCATTACTTCTGATTTGTTTTTATAATATATGTTTATTCTTTTTATCCTTCTGTCCAAGACTTCCTCTCTATCTGCTTCTACCAGCCATTAAATGCTGTGTATCTTCTATTCCCAGAAACAGATGTATCAATGTTCTATTTGAGGCAACTGCCAGTTTTATACAATAATATTAATTTTATGCAAACTTGAGCAATGATATAAGGTGGCTAAAAATTAGAAAATTTTATTCTAATGTTGGTGAGGTTCTTGAATCCATTATGTTGTGTTTAAATATGGTAGGCAGAATGATGCGTTTCAGATCCATATACAACAGGAATCAACGCTAAAGCAAGATAATGATTTTTTGTTTATTTATAATATCCCTTATATCTGGTAATATCTAGTGTAGTAAAGATTCCTTTATTGGGTCTCAAATGATGAACAGAGCTCATTATCTCATAATAATAATTTGAGAATTATTTTCTCAGATATGTCTTTTAATACTTAATAAGATTTATCTGCTACTGTGCTCCCTAAGTAGTTAGGTATGACTTTGCTCAAACAGAAAATTACCATCTTTTTAGGTGTCAAAAATAGGCTCAGCAAGTCATAGTATCCAACATCACTACTTCCAGTGGTTGGAGGTTATGTTGAAGCCCCCAAAAATACTCTGGTAGAGATGACATTTGTTCCTGATTGATCTAATGGTTTTTCAGTTCTATTTTGAGTTTATCTACAATTCTTACCACCCAGCCTTACTGATTTATTTATATTTGTTTTGTCAATTTGGATCAGAACATTTTGTCAACTTGCCATTACTGTTGTTGATTTAATGTTCTTAACCTATCTGCTTTGAAAATTAACTAGGGTCCAGAAATAATCTTAAGGTCTTACTTAGTAGGAAGAGGTTTATTGAATTTGTTTTCTTTTCACATACCTTTTGTATTGTAATAACTAAGTAATTCCACTGATTGTTCTCTTCTTGCTTTAAAAGTATTTAAAGAGCCAGTTGGTATTGACTTTGAGGTCCTTCACATGTGGCTCCTTCAATTTTCCTTTGGACTGCTTAGCTTATTTGCATCTGATTAATAATCCTTGGTGATATCTCTGTTTTACACATCTGGACAAGTATTTACACTTTAAAAAGACACCTTTCCCTTTTGATGAGCACTCTTTGATTTGGCCACTTAGACGTAGCAACTTTCTCATTTGAGGCACATTTTTTTCTTCTGGATTTTTAGCATTATAAACTTCATTTTCTAGGGACTTATTTAATCATCTCTATCAGCCTTTTTTTTTCCTAGCCAATATCTATACTTCCAAAAATCACATAACTCCAGGGTGGAATTCTTTGCATTTTTCTTTAGTCAGAATCTTAAATTTTTAAAATATGTTGTGATCACTACAGCATAGATAAATTCCTATAAATTTTATCTATAGAATTCATAAATTTTCTAGTAGTGTTTCTTGGTTATTCAGCTCTCCATAAAGCTTATTTCATTTTACTGTGTATTCTATTAGACCTTTTTGTTCTAGTAAGCAATCATTTATCCTATATTAGACTCTTCCCGTCAGAGTTTTATCCCATTATGATATTCAGTCTATCTATTTGAAACCAGGCAGTGTAATTTGGTAGTCTCCCTCTTTTCGGTGAATGTTTCCATTTCAGATGTCTTCTTAGTTTAGGGTAAATTCCAGTGCCACAGTTGCATGCTTACATGCCCCCTTGCTCTGCCAGCCCCCCCCCCCCCACCTAATGTTTAATGGGTCAAACTCTGTGCCATGGACAGCATATACAGACATTTTCATGGTCTCTGCTGTCTAAGAGTTCAGGAGGTGGTTGTAGAAAGAATAAATATAAATGAAATAATTTTACTATTTGTTTGATAGAATAGATAGTACCTTTCTTGTCTGGTATTATTTTTATGTCCAGTGCATTATGTTTACTCTCACGTTTAATGTCACATCCCCAACTCTTCTCCTGTTTCTAGTTTCTGAAAGAACTTTCAGCATGATAGTCCAGAGTTCTCTTTAGATGCCTTTGTTTATCAAATGCCTTTGATACCGATTACGCCAGCATCCTTGTTTTATGTTACACATTCAGATGTGTTTATTCTGCTTTAAAAGGCTTTTAGAACTTTGCTAGAAGGTATATTATTTTAGCCTGGCTTTAAAATGTCACTTTGTATGTATGCTAACTTTCTGGTTAGATTATTATATCTGCATTTTGTTTCTCAAGCCTGATTTGTAAATTTTTAGTTAAAAATGTTTACCACTATTTTAATGTTTTGGTAATAGATATATGGAGCCATTTGGGTTTATACACCTCTTCTTGATTAAACGAAACAAAACAGAAACCTCCATAAATCTGATACTGTGAAAATCCAAAAAAGAAGGTGTCTTTGTCCATTCTGGACAAAGGATACTGCCTTAGGTCCATTAGAGCACAATGTTATATCCATAAGAAACACTAATCTAGTTCAAAAATTCCTTTAAATGTGATGTAGTTCTTTATTGCAGGTGTACTTGAGGTGACAGGGAAAGAAGAATCACATGGTTCAACATATAGTAAGTCTTCTTGGGGCTCCTTTCTCATTACCTTTCTCTCTCCCCAATGTCCCACTTTTCTTAGTAATTGCCTAACTCTTCTTCCCAATTTTCCATTTCCTTCTTCTGTCTCTATATCCTTCTCTGTCTCTTGCTCAATTTCTCTAGAAACCTTACTGTTCTGATTCCACAAGGTCCCTCACACATGGCTTCCAGAGGAAAACAGACATTTCTCTCTTTGCCCGTTTCTCTCACGCCAGCCACATTCTTACTACCTCTACACAACTTTTTTTTTAAATTGACCAAATAAAACAACATACAAACACGAACATTCCTGACATATGAACATTCCATACTTGGTGTATCACAATATCATCATCCACACAACTTTTTCTTGTGGAGAAATTTGATCTGTTCTCAGTTTTTTCTTCTCTCTGCTTTTTTACTGTTCATACCAGTCACACAACCAAAGTCTACTTGCACCTTTTGGCCATTCAGCACATACAGTGGATTCTTCCTCTTTGGGACTCGGTGGTGGGAGATTTGCAAGAATTGCTTAAAAGTATATTTTAAATTTTCTCGTGTTCCTGTGATAGTAAGTTACTATAAATCTAAAATTATTCTGTTTATATCACATAATGATTAGATAATGATAGCTGCTTTAACAAGCACCAAAACATAATGGTTTAAAAACAAAGTTTATTTTTTATCTATGGAAAGTCCAAAGTGGGTATATCTTGTCAATAGAGGTCTCTCTTCTAAGAAGTGATTCACGGACCCAGACTTCTAACCTGTGGTTCTGCTATCTTCAATATGTGGCATCCAAGGCCATTGTACTAGTATGCCTGCAGAAGAGGAAATGGCATGGGAGATCATGTGTGAGGTTTTTTTATGGTCCAACTCCAGAAATGGGTAGCTCTTAGCCATTGGGTAGCTCTTAACCACTCTAAACTGCAAGGGAGGCTGGGAAATGCAATCCAACTGTGTGCTAAAGACAGAAGAAACAGGTAATTGGCTAGTTTTAACCATACCTTATTCATACTTTCACACATTAGAGCTCTGCTTTTCTCATAAATCTTCTCTATTCACTAACAGTTTATAACTGAATGCTGCAGATTTTAACTTCCTGAGTACCAACCTGAATTTTGACATTTAGGACATCTTCAATATATTTTCATATAATTCTTTATGTATCTGGTGACTTGACTTCAGATCAAAACAATGCCTGACGTGTTAATTGCTTAGAAAATATTTGTTGATTTGAATGAATACGTGGTTATCACCCTATGCCTCACTAGCTACCTTTTTAAATAAGAAATCTTTTGTGTAAAATAACATTTGGTATCAGCTAAAAGATAAGTCACTTCCTTCTTCAAACACTGAACTGAAACTTCCTTGGCCATTCTTGTATGAATTCTTGTAATTTATGTTTCCTTTGCCTAGAAAGAACTGTACTTGTTCACTAAGGGCTAAGAGCTTTTTTTACTGGGTATAGGCAAAAGAAATCTGTGTCAAAAGTAGATTGTAGGTGTAGATATCTCAAGTACAGTGATAATTCAGTTAATAGAACTTTCAGTATTTTTATAAGTTAGCCTGGTTTCATAGTTATATAGGGGAGGTTTAGATCTCCTTATACAAAATTAGAAGTACTCTTAGCTGTAGGCTTTCACTAGTTCTTTCTTTCATCCATTCATACCTTTCTTAACTTTTATTACCCAGGCTTTTGCTAAATCTAGAAATACAAACATGAATAAAATAGTTCCTGCTCTCATGCTCTCGCTTTGGTGATTGTGGTGTACAGACATGCAGATAATTATGTGAAGATTTACATTATTTTATGATGTGTTACCAAGGTTCTGAGGGAACATGGAAGAGTTAAAATTACCTTGTGCTTGATAAATCATAAAGGTTTGACTAGGGTCTGTTCCTCACAGATGGGAGAGTCAGTCCATGTAACCCCATCAACTAAAACTTAGGACAGCTTCATTTAGAACTTGCTCCTGTGTTACCTCTGCTTCACAAAGTCAGAGGCCATCTCAAAACACATGGGTATATCCTTTAAATCCCTACTTCCAGTTTAAGAGGAACATTATCTGATTTATCTGGTGGGAAGGAAGGAGGGGAAGAATAGGAGGGTCTTATCTGGATATGGTTGAGAGAAGATACACATTGATTTCTGCCTCTGACCATCTTCTAACCACAGAGTCTGTCTTATACTGCATCTTCTTTATTAGCAGAGACCTAAGTGCATTGGAATAAACTGAATTATGACCCAGTTGCTAAGGCCTCTATCTGTATGTCTTTAGAAAAGTTTAAGTTTAGGCTAGTTGCGTCATCTGGATAATTCAGCAATTCAGTCAGCAGTCCTCTCACCTACAGGAACAGAAAAATCATACATTCAATTATTTCATTTACCTTTCAAAATTCTGATTCATCCATTATGCCCTGCTGCAGTAGTATTCCTTTTATATGTGTCACAAATTGCTGATTTTTGACAAGTATCATTTTCACTTGAGAATTTCCTTCTGTGTTCACATTGAATGCAGTAAGTGCAATAATTTTGTTAATTATTTTTATCACTTAAATTTTATCAATTAAAAATT
Organism: Tamandua tetradactyla; assembly: GCF_023851605.1. Taxonomy (NCBI): domain Eukaryota; kingdom Metazoa; phylum Chordata; class Mammalia; order Pilosa; family Myrmecophagidae; genus Tamandua; species Tamandua tetradactyla. The sequence goes on along the minus strand of NC_135346.1, from coordinate 38,735,152 downwards.
TAAAAATTAAGTGCCATTTATAATTTAGCTGAAGTTTATTGTGTTTATTATAATCAGTTTAATACAGAGAAGTTACAAAATAGAATGACCCATACCTCTACCTAGATACCCCTGTTGATATTAAAAATAAAGTTAATATATTTAGATAATAGAAAACTAAAACAGTACTGTTAAGTACTGCTGGCACTGACCCTGCTCCCAAATTACCACTCCTTAAAGGTAGCCACTGTTAGTAGTTCATGTTATTTCATTTAGAACTGTATTTATGTGAATACCAGCGTTTGTGTATTCATTCTTTCAGTCAATCAAAATTTTTTCCACTCATTTACTCATCCACAAAATATTTAAGGATCTACTTTGTGCCAGGTGGAATTTTGTGCTCTGAGGATACAGAAAGGTATTCTCAGCTCGTGGCACTTAGAGTCTGGTTGGGAAAAAGAGACAGAAAATGTAAGTAAGTAAGCAAGGCAGCCTCAGTTTGTTAAAAATGCTGTCAGGAAGGGGGTGCAAAGATAGTTCAGTGGTAGGATTCTTGCCTGCCAGGCGGGAGACCCAGTTTGATTACCAGTCCATGCACTTCCCTCAAAAAAAACAAGCAAAAACAAACAAAAACAAACAAACAGAAATTTCAACATATGGTGCTGCAATACTCACATGGAAAAATAATGAAATGTTTTGACCCTGCCATACAGCATACAAAAAAAAAATGCTATTAGGAAAATAGAGTAATTGCATTTTGTGAAATAAATAGAGTAATTGGATATAAAGTAAGGTGGTTAGTGAAGGCCTCTATTATTAAATTCTGTTGAAAAATGGAAAACATGGTATGACTCAATTAATGCCTGACCTGTGCTATTTTTATTTCTAAAGGTGAAGCCCCACCTGCCATCCAGCTGCCCACACCTGCAGTCCAGCTTCCAAGCCCCATCACACTTTTCCAGCCGAGTGTCTCAAGTGCTGCCCAGGTGGCCGTCCAGGCTTCAAGTATGCCTCTCCACCCAGCACTCCCACCACAGCGCTTTGCTGGGCCTTCCCAAACGGACACTCATCGACTGCATTCCACATCCAGTTGCTCTGTGAAGAGACCCACCCCTGTCTCTCTGGAGAGCACCAGCAGGATTCCAACTAGTGCAAGCACTGCCTATGCCAGATTTGCAACCTCGACTATCCAGCCTCCCAAGGAGTATCCTAGCGTTTCCACTTGTCCCAGAAGTGCTTCAATCCCCCAGGGTCCTCCCATTCCACACTCACATGTTTACCAGCCTCCTCCTCTAGGCCATCCAGCCACACTGTTTGGGACACCTCCACGATTCTCTTTTCATCACCCCTACTTCCTACCTGGACCACACTACTTCCCGTCAAGGTAAGTGAACAGTTTTTTCCCATTCACCTAAAAATACAGTTATGATATTTTTCTTCTGAAGATACCTCTTTTTTACTGAAAAGGGGACTTTCTTAATTCTGCTTGAAATCTTTAATTTAGATTAGAGGCTAAGTAGACACCTATGCAGTTAGCATAAATAAATGAAGTGGACCAGATGAGGATTGAGAGCTAGAGAGAGTACAGTGCCCCATCTAATGGGGAGAAGCTGCTACTCACCTCCAACCAACTGTTGCCCTATGAGTATACAGGTCCCAATGTTGTCAGATCTGATTTTCATGAGAAACAGCTTCAAGGGACATCCCCTTACTGTATGGAGTTGTACTTCTCAAACTTTAATGTGAATATGAATCACCTGGGGTCTTGGTAAAATACAAATTTTTATTCAGTTTAGTCTGGGTAATTAGTAATATACTCTACTGGAATATAGTAGGCCTAATATTCTGCATTTCTAGCAATCTCTCAAGTGATGCCCGTTCTGCTGGTTAGAGGAGGATATTTGGTCTAAGGAAGGTTAAATGTCTTGTCCGAAGTTACATTCCATTGAGTGCCCTTTTTACCAAACTAGAAAATTTTGTTTGTTCTAGGAAAACAAAGTGTTCCCTAGATGATAGAAAAGTGCTAAGGACACAGCTGGAACTTTATAAATGAGTAGGTTTGAGAAGACTTGGCCTTAGTTAGAACCCTGAAGTGACAGACTATTTGTAAAAATTTTAGTACCTGTTACATAATTCCTTTCGCAATACAGGGAAGGCTTGGACAGCATTTACTTACAGGAAGGGAAGAAAAGAGGTAGCTAGAATGGGTATGTCCCACAATCTCACTCTGGTTATTGTTTTCGTTGTTGTTTGGTTGTTGTGTTTTTTTTAGCATTACGATAGGTATTTTTTTTAACATGTAATTCTCACAACAATCTTGTGACTTGGTTGTAATACAACTCACTTTTTCTGATAAATTGAGACTCAGATGTTAAATCACTTTGCCAATATCATACAACTAAGTGGCAGAGCAGGTAGTCAGATTTAGCTTTGTCTGTCTAATTTTGAATCCCATGTATGTTTGTTTTACTACATCAGTAAGACTTCTCAATATAAAAACTCCTCTTGATAGGCAGCTTTTAGTTGCTAGCAGAGAATCATATGGAAAATATTTATTTTTGAATGGAAAATTCATGTAGTCATGTTGGTTTTGGGGCAGGTAATGTTTCCTTATGTATTAAGTAGATTAAATCACAGGAAGTCAATCTTCTATACTCATGACAGTCTTAGGATTTGGCTGTTAATATATAAATTATGTAACACTTTAAAGAACATTTTAAAAGAAATAAAGTCCTTAGAAGGCAGAAATTCTACCTTTTTCTTTAATACCATTATTGCTAATTAATAATGATGCTATTGAAGGAACCAAATGGAGTGAATAGCTACCGAGTAAATAGTATTATATTGAATTTTATTTCATTTAAGAATAGCAAAGCAGCACGTCAGCTATAAATATTAAGCTACCTGCAGTTTTCCAAAACAGACTAGTCTTATAAGTTGTTCCATTGCTTTTCTGACCTATATCTGTATGTATCTAATAATAATTTCCCGAGGAGATAGATTATCTAATTATGTGTGTTTATTTAAATAGTATGTTTCCTTAAAATCCAACATGGATAAATGGCAAGGTTAATTAAATGATTCTCAATTTTTTCATTGACTCTTCTCCAAACTAAAAAGGTAATCTTTTATAATGAGTACTTTTTCTCTAATTTAATTCATGTAAGTGTTTAATTATTCAACCATTTCAACACCTTAATCCTAATGGATGCTTGAGCTACATATCTATATTTTCTTTTTGCTGGATAGTCCACTTCGCCCCTGTGTATGTAGAGTAAAAATCAAGGATGTTATGTGGTTTCCTCAAAGAGTAGTTTAATAAAACAGATGGATTCTCTGAATGTGATCCCCAGCTCTGAGGGCTAACTTCTTTTTCCCACTTTTCTAATCTTAAACATCTTCATAATGTACTTAGTTGAAATTCTTTTTATTACATTAATTCCTTAGATTAGTCCCTTTCTCCTTCTCTCTTCCTCCCCCATTCTTCTTTTTGATAAATATTTATGTGTTTATATTCAAAGGAGATGTCTAGGGTCTTTTCTCTGGTGACCATTGATAATGTTTTTTTAAGAAAATATTTTTTTAAAAAATAGATTTCATTTACGGACATAGAAAGGTTATAAAAGATATGAGGATACATTAACTTGAAATATCTAGACAACATAATTGTATATGGGGGAAAGATAAAGTCAAAGAGTTCCTGAATTTGTTGGAATATATAGCACTTTCACTGTAAAACTTTAAGCAAACAGATCAAAGGTTAAAAGTAATTATTCTTAACCTTTGTTTGGGCACTGACCTGTTTGAGAATCTTATTAACGTTATGGACCCTGTGCTGGTTTGAAAGGATGTGTGTCCCTTAGAAAAGCCATGTTTTATACTAATCCCATTTTGTAAAGACAGCCGTTTCCTCTAATCCCTATTCAGCATTGTATGTTTGAAACTGTAATTAGATCATCTCCCTGAAGATGTGATGTAACCAGGAGTGGTGTTTAGCTAGATTAGGTGATGACATGTCTCCACCCATTTGGGTGGGTCTTGATAAGTTTCTGGAGTCCTATAAAAGAGGAAACATTTTGGAGAATGAAGAAAATTTGGAGAGAGCAGAGAATGCTGCAGCACCATGAAGCAGAGAGTCCATGAGCCTGCGACCTTTGGAAATGAAGAAGGAAAATGCCTCCTAGGGAGCTTCATGAAACTGGTAGCCAGGACAAGAAGCTAGCAGATGATGCTGTCTGCCATGTGCCCTTCCAGATGAGAGAGGAACCCTGACCGTGTTCACCATGTGCCCTTCCACTTGAAAGAGAAACCCTGAACTTCATCAGCCTTCTTGAACCAAGGTATCTTTCCCTGGATGCCTTAGATTGGACATTTCTGTAGACTTGTTTTAATTGGACATTTTCTCCGCCTTAAAGCTGTAAACTAGTAATTTATTAAGTTCCCCTTTTTAAAAGCCATTCTGATTCTGGTATATTGCATTCTGGCAGCTAGCAAACTAGAACAGACCCTCTCCCCATAATAATGCACACCTAATGTTTTAGTGGGGAATTTATACTCCCCAAATATGGTACACTTAGCTAACATGGAAAACCTTCTGCTACATCTAGAAATGTTGAATTTAAATATGAGTAGTTTATTGCCTAGCTGAATACACCAAAAAGGAAAAACATTCCAAAGTACCAAAATGACCAGCAAACTAAAAACTATTTGCAATGACTCTGTAAGTTGTTTTCAGATTCAGAAATAAACTCAGTGGTTATAGACTTGGGATTTAATGCCTATGTAAAAAGAAGAGATGCTCAGGGTGGGGAGTGGAACCTGAAACTTCTCCATAAAGCCAGGACCCTAGAAGGGCTTTTCAACTGTGATTAGAGGAATAGAAAAATTCTACCACAGACTCAGGGAATGATTGAAGAGAAACTTGTTTTTAACCAGGGATCTAGATGGAAAAAAAAATTTCCCATTAGAAATCAACATCCCAAAGTGTACTACACAGAATATAAAATCATCCCATCCACGTGATATAGAAATATTTAAGTTTTTCTGAAAAACTAACATATAAGTTGGTCCTGGGCTCATGATTATACTGGGCATCTGATCTAGAGTAACATTTCCTCCATCGAGGGCACTTAGGATTTCCAAAGGAGGAAATTGCCATTAAAGAGGAACTTTTAAAAAATTACAGAAAATGAGGAAATAATTCATTAAGAACAAAAGTCAGCAGATACTACAAACAGGAGAATTAACATCTCAAGACTGAGATAATTGAAAATCAGAAAGAGACTAAAAATGGTTAAAGAGGATGTCTGTTCTAGCCAATATGCAACAATAGGAACTGAATTTACCCTCCTATTTAAAACAGTAAAAAAAGTCAAAATATATGAAATAGTGGTTTTCAAGACCCTGGACATCAAGTAATGAAGGTCAGTGATCCCTGAAATACAGGAAACTAATGAAGTGTGCCCTATAATTTACCCAGCTACCACCTTGAGAGACTTCCAGACCACAGTGCAAGGAGGAGGAACCAAACAGAGCTTGGCAGACTTTTGAGTTGAGGAGACAGAGCTATGAGTCCAGTGAAACCAAGGCAGCTAGAATTTGCCGCAGCACAAGTACCAGAGAGAAGAAAGCTACACAGAGAACTCCAGAGATTCGCATATAGTCCCTCATGAATATTCAGCAGAGTATTGATTAGTGTATACTGGCAAGGAAACTACCCAAGACTGATAAACCACTTGAAAGGTTTAAAGGTAACAATGTCCAGAACTCAGACAGAGCTAGGAATAGTGCCTTTTCCCATCAACCATATTGGAAAACCTACATGAGGAATTGAGTAGAATATGCAGAAGGATCTTGCTTCAGTTAGTCCTAGACTGAACGCTGCTGTAGTCCCATCTAAAAAATCTTAAAAGCTACACCTGAAATGATTAAACTGTTTCTCAGTAATTAAACTGTACCCCAGAAGAAAGAAAATAGGGCTCCTTTCCTCTTAGCTCTAAAGCAAGAGATTTGGTATCTCACAGGGAGGAACTGCATTTCTCCTCCCCTTTAACTCTGAGATGAAGAGATTAAATTCATGTTGAGCCCTCCTCTTCAACTCTTTAATTTGTGGTGAGGATGGCCGTTTGCTGGAGGCTCCTTTCCTTTTCCTAGCCCTTACTTGTAGGACAGCAGCTTAACTCCATGCATGGCAGGCAAGAGCATTATAACTCCAATCCTCCTAACACCAGCTCACTCATAGGACAAAGGTTCAATGCTAGAAGAAGCAAGCTGAAAAGACCAAAAGCTACCACTCCTGCCTAGCATCCAGAGTTGTGGCTCAGTGTTTTTTTCCAGGGGGAGAGCCAGTCCGTTAGAAAAATGAGCTCTGAAGCTCTCCCAAAGGAACTGACGTTATTTGAAACTGTTTGGCTAAGTTCAAGCCTAAAGGTTCAAAAGAAAAAAAAGAAAGTAGATTTTGGTGGTAAGCAAATAAAAGGAGGATGATAACTTCTCTTGAGAGTACCAGGCTAACCACAGGTCAGCTAGTTTACCAGAAACAACATCTCCTTTCTCTACTCATTTCATTTAAGTTAAGAAAAGCCTTCTTGGGATCAGAGTAACCTTCCATGACTGGGTTCAAAAAAAAACCTCTGTTTTAATTTAATTGGGTCATACCATGTAGCAATTAAAAAAAACAGGCCATGAAAACTGCCTGGGAGAAAGCCAAGATGCTGGTTTGACAGATGAAGACTTCAAGTATACTTAAACAATTAATATAAACTATACTTAAAGAAGTAAAGGAAACTAAATGACAATGTTTCATCAAGTAGAGAATGTCAATAAAGCTATAGAAACTATAAAACAACCAAATGAAAATTGTAAGGTTGAAAAACAAAATGAAAAATTTAGTAGAGGGGTTCAGTAGTAGAATTGAACTGGCAGAAGAAATAATCAGCAAACTGGAAGAAAGAGATTATGTAATCTGAAGATCACAGAGGGAAAAAAATAAAGAAAAATGAACAGAACCTCAGAGAAATGTAGGATCCATTAAACAATCAAATATGTTTAATAGAAATACCAGAAGGACAGAAGAGATAAAAGGAGCAGAACATGTATTTTAAGAAGTAATATCTGAAAACTTCCCAAATTTGATGAAAAACATTAATCTACATATCCAAAAGCTCAACAAACTCTAAGTAGGATAAATACAGAGATCCACTTTCAGAAAATGCTGAAAGATGAAGGCAAAGAGAAGCTCTGAAAGCAGCAAGAGAAAAATGATTCATCACATAACAATATTAACAATATTAACATCTAGCTTTTCATCAGAAACAGTGGAGGCCAGTAGACATAGTCAAAGTGCTGAAAGAAAGAGAAAAAGCCAACCAAGACAGTTATATCCGGTGAAGCTATCTTTTAAAAATGAAGGCAAAATAATGACCGTCTCACATAATAATAAATGGAGAGAATTTTGTGTTTGTAGATCCAAAAGTCAAGTTAATACTGAAGGGAGTTCTTCAGGCTGAAAGCAAGTGACTCCTGATGCTATATGGAATCCACATGAAAAAGCTAAGCAGCCCAGTAGAACTAAATATGTAATTATAAAAGACAATATAAATGCATATTTCTTCTCCCTCTCTTAATTGATACAGAGAGTAGTTGTAGTGCATCAAAATCATTATCAAGAACGACGAAAAATAATCTACAGAATGTTAGAAAATATCTGGAAACCATATATATGATAAGGATTTATATCTAGAGTAGATAAAAATATCTCCTACAACTCAACAACAAAACACAAACAACCCAATTTTAAAATGGGCAAAGAACTTGAATAGAAATTTCTCTAAAAGATGCACAGATATCTAATAAGTACATGAAAGGATGCTCAACAACATTAGTCATTCAGGAAATACAAATCAAAACTACAATGAGATACTATTTTACACCCATTAGGATAGCTATTATTAAAAAGGTGAAAACTAACAAGTGTTGGGGAAGATATTGAGAAATTGGAACCCTTGTGCATTGTTGGTGGAAATGTAAAATGGTGAAGCCACTGTGGAAAAAAAATTGGTGGTTCCTCAAAAAGTTGACCATAGAATTACTGTATTACCTGACCTTCCCATTCCTGGCTATATACCTCAAAGAACTGAGAGCATGAACTCAAACAGATACTTGTACATTGATGTTCACAGCAGCATTATTTGGATAGTCAAAATATGGAAATTACCCAAATATCCATCAGTAGATGAAGGGATAAACAAAATATGATATATACAGACAATGGGGTAGTATTCAGCTGTAAAAAGGAATGAAGTTCTTATACATTTTATAGTATGGATGAACCTTGAAAACCTCATGCAAAGTGAAACAAGCCAGACACATAAGGATAAATATTGTATGATTCTACTTATATAAATTATATAATAAAAGCAAATTCATAGAGCTGGAAAGTAAAGTTTACCGAGGTTTGAGTAAATTATTGCTTAAAGGAATAATTTCTATTTTGGGTGATGGAAAAAAGTTTTAATAATGGATGGTGTTAATAGTAGCACATCGTAAATATAATTAATGCCTCTGAATTGTATACTTAAAAATGGCTAAAATGGCAAATTTTATATTATATATATGGTACCACAATATAAAAGCAACTGTATAAAAAAAAGTGTATATAATTGCATCATTGGGTCTATACATGAGGAAATGTAATATATTTGACAATAACAACACAAAGGAAGTGGTGGAAGGAAAATAGTTTTGGAGCAATAAATGACACTAGATGGTAAATCAAATCCACAGGAACAAATGAAAAGATTCAGAAATGGTAAATAAGGTTATTATAACAAACTCTATAAATATTTTCCTTCCTTTCTCTTCCTAACTAATTTAACATACATAAAATTATATAAAGTAATATAATAATATGTTGGATTTGTAACATATATAGCTTTAATTTGTATAAAGAGTAATAGCACAAAAAGAGGAAAAGGAAATATTTCTATTTATATTTCTACATTATATAATATTTCTACATTTCTATTTATTACTAGAATTAATTTAATATAAATCTGATGTAGATTCTGATAAGCCCTAGAATAACAACTAAGTAAATAACTCAATATAGTGAAAAAAGTCATTAAAGGAACTAAAATGTTACACTAGAAAAATTGGCTTAATGTAAAAGAAAGCAGATAAAAAGAAATAGAGGAAGAAAAACAAAATTTGAGGAAGAAAACAAAAAATAAAGTGGTAGACAAATTCAACTATATCAATAGTGCTATATCAATAATAGCATTAAATGTGAATAGATTACACAATTCAATCACAAGGCTGATATTTCCATGTTGGATTTAAAAAAATAAACAAGACCCAACTATGTTCTGTCTACAGGAAATACATTTTATATCCAAACTTTTCCATAAAACAGAAGAGAAAGAAACACTTCCCACTTATTTATTGTGCCCATAATTATTACCCTGATTAAAACAAGAAAAGTCAACACAAGAAATGCAAAGCTTAGGCCAACATCTCTTATGAATACAGATAAATACAGTTGAGTAAAAAATGCTCAACACAATACTAGCAAGTTGAATCAAGCAATATGTAAAACAAATTATATACCATGACTTGGTGGGAATTATCTCAGGAATTCAAGGATGGTTAAGCATTTGAAAATCAATTAATACAAAACACAATATCAATAGAATAAAGGACAGAGCTGCATGATCATCTCAATAAATGCAGAAAAAAATCATTTGACAAAATTTAGCACCCCTTGAGTGGGAGGGACCAAGATGGTGGCTTAGCAATGTGTGTGTTTTAGTTCGTCCTCCAGAACAGCTACTAAATAACCAGAAACAGTACTGAACAGCTCCTGGAGCCACGTCAGTGACCAGACACACAGTGTATCCCAGTCTGAAAGGACCGGCTGCAAGCCTCCCCAGAACCATGAGTTCTCCAAGGCATGGCGGCCAGTGCCCCTCCCCCACAGGCTGCTTCCCAGAGGGGAAAGGAAAGAGACTTTAACAGCAGCAGGGGCTGAGCCCAACCAAACACCAATTGTGGCATTAATTAACAAATTCTGACTACTAAAAATAAGCCCCCAGCTCAGGTGAACCTGGTCAAAGCAAAGGTCGCTCATTAGGCTAATGGAAGAAGGAAAAAAGAAAAGAAACAGAGGTTTATGTGACTGTGTTTCTACAAAGGGTTGACTACCTCTGGATTCAGTGGCAGGACTTCTCAGGCTGTAACTGCTGCAGGCATAGGCAAAAACAAGCTCATTTCAGGGCTTGTCTCGAGCCTGTGTCTTCCCCAGGGGAGCGGTGAAGTCTAACTCAGGTGGAATCCCTACCTCAAGGAATTCAGACACCAGGGCTTGGTAATTTGAAGCCATTAAAACCAGCCTACAACCTCTCCTTTGTCTCCACTACCATGCCCCCAGCAGTGAGAGTCTGCTTAAGTTAAAGGTACCACATCATCTTATGCTGGTGGGACCTGCAGGCAGACAAGCACCTCATACTAGACAGGATAAGAAAAACAGAGTCCAGAGACTTCACAGGAAAGTCTTTGAACTTGCTGGGTCTCGCCCTCAGGGAAAACCGATGCAGGTGACTCCTTCCCCCTAATAGAAGGCCAGTTTGGTCTGGGAAAACCTGGCTGGGGTCTATAATACCTACGTAGACTCTCCTAAGGGTGGGGGGAAAATGGCACCATGCAAGCGGGGCAAAAAACAGGAAAACAAGAACCGAAAAATTCTCCTCTGTTATACAAAACCTAAACTAGAGGTCCAGAAAAAGCTGAACCGAATGTCAAAGAACAGGTAGACAACAAATTCATCCAGCAAGAAAACCCTAGATAAAAGAAGTGAAAGCAATCTCCAGAATAAACTAATTAAGGTAATTAAATGTCTAGACGCCAGCAAAAAATGACAAATCACACCAGGAAAATTGAAGATATGGCCCAGTCAAAGGAACAAACCAACAATTCAAATGAGATACAGGAGCTGAAACAATTAATTCAGAATATACAAACAGACATGGAAAACCTCATCAAAAACCAAATAAATGAATTGAGGGAGGATATGAAGAAGGCAAGGAATGAACAAAAAGAAGAAATCAAAAGTCTGAAAAAACAAATACAGAACTTATGGGAATGAAAGGCAAGGTAGAAGAGACGAAAAAAAAAAAAACAATGGAAACCTACAATGGTACATTTCGAGAGGCAGAGGATAGGATTAGTGAACTGGAGGATGGAACATCTGAAATTCGACAAGAAACAGAAACTATAGGGAAAAAAATGGAAATATATGAGCAGGGAATTGAATGACTCACTGCGCATGTACTCAGGGAATTGAATGACAACATGAAGTGCACAAATATACATGTTGTGAGTGTCCCAGAAGGAGAAGAGAATGGAAAAGGAGGAGAAAAACTGATGGAGGAAATTATCACTGAAGATTTCCCAACTTTTATGAAAGACTTAAAATTAGACATCCAAGCAGTGCAGCGTACCCCAAAGAGAATAGATCCAAATAGACGTACTCCAAGACACTTACTAATCAAAATATCAGAGGTCAAAGAGAAAGAGAGGATCTTGAAAGCACCAAGAGAAAAGCAATCCATCACATACAAGGGAAACCCAATAAAACTATATGTAGATTTCTCAGCAGAAACCATGGAAGCGAGAAGAAAGTGGAATGATATATTTGAATTACTAAAAGAAAAACTTCCAACCAAGAATTCTACACCCAGCAAAATTGTCCTTCAAAAATGAGGGAGAAATTAAAACATTTTCAGACAAAAAAATCGCTGAGAGAATTTGTGACCCAGAGACCAACTCTGCAAGAAATACTAAAGGGAGCACTACAGATATGAAAAGACAAAAGAGAGAGGTGTGGAGAAGAGTGTAGAAAGGAAGACTAAGAGTAAAGGTAAAAAGAAGGAAAATTAGATATGACCTATAAAATCCAAAAGGCAAAATGGTAGAAGAAAGTACTACCCATACAGTAATAACAGTAAATGTTAATGGATTGAGCTCCCCAATGAAAAGACATAGATTGGCAGACTGGATTAAAAACAGTACCCATCTATATGCTATCTACAGGAAGCACATCTTAGACCCAAAGATATACATAGGTTGAAAGTGAAAGGTTGGGAAAAGATACTTCATGCAAATAACAACCAGAAAAGAGCAGGAGTAGCTATACTAATATCCAACAAATTAGACTTCAAATGTAAAACAGTTAAAAGAGACAAAGAAGGATACTATGTACTAATAAAAGGAACAATTCAGCATGAAGACATAACAATCATAAATATTTATGCACCGAACCATGAGGCAAACACTGAAAAGAGAAATAGACACATCTACCATAATAGTTGGAGACTTCAACTCCCCACTCCCATCAACGGACAGAACATCTAGACAGAGGATCATTAAAGACACAGAATTTGAATATTACAATAAATGAGCTAGATTAAACAGACATTTATAGGACATTACACCCCACAACAGCAGGATACACCTTTTTCTCAAGTGCTCATGGATCATTCTCAAAGATAGACCATATGCTGGGTCTCAAAGAAAGTCTCAATAAATTTAAAAAGCTTGAAATCATACAAAACACTTTCTCAGATCATAAAGGAATGAAGTTGGAAATCAATAATAGGCAGAGCACCAGAAAATTCACAAATACGTGGAGGCTCAGCAACACACTCTTAAACAACCAGTGGGTCAAGGAAGAAATTACGAGAGAAACCAGTAAATATCTCGAGGCAAATTAAAATGAAAACACAACATATCAAAACTTATGGGATGCAGCAAAGGCAGTGCCAAGAGGGAAATTTATTGGCCTAAATGCCTATATCAAAAAAGAAGAAAGGGCAAAAATTCAGGAATTAACTGTCCACTTGGAAGAACTAGAGAAAGAACAGCAAACTAACCCCAAAGCAAGCAAAAGGAAATAAATAAAGATTAGAGCAGAAATAAATGAAATTGAGAACATGAAAACAATTGAGAAAATCAGTAAAACCAGAAGTTGGTTCTATGAGAAAATCAATAAGATTGATGGACCCTTAGCGAGGTTGGCAAAAAGAAGAAGAGAGAGGATGCAAATAAATAAAATCAGAAATGGAAGAGGAGACATAACCACTGACCCTACAGAAATAAAGGAAGTAATCAAAGGATACTATGAACAACTTTACGCTAATAAATACAACAATGTAGATGAAATGGACGGGTTCCTGGAAACGCATGAACAACCAACTTTGACTCAAGAAGAAATAGATGACCTCAACAAACCAATCACAAGTAAAGAAATTGAATTAGTCATTCAAAAGCTTCCTAAATAGAGAAGTCCAGGACCAGATGGCTTCACATGTGAATTCTACCAAACGTTCCAGAAAGAACTAGTACCAATTCTCCTCAAACTCTTCAAAAAAATCGAAGTGGAGGGAAAACTATCTAATTCATTCTATGAAGCCAACATCACCCTCATACCAAAACCAGGCAAAGATATTACAAAAAAAGAAAACTACAGACCAATCTCTCTAATGAATATAGATGCAAAAATCCTCAATAAAATTCTAGCAAATCGTATCCAACAACACATTAAAAGAATTATACATCATGACCAAGTAGGATTCATCCCAGGTATGCAAGGATGGTTCGACATAAGAAAATCAATTAATGTAATACACCACATCAACAAATCAAAGCAGAAAAATCACATGATCATCTCAATTGATGCAGAGAAGGCATTTGACAAGATTCAACATCCTTTCCTGTTGAAAACACTTCAAAGGATAGGAATACAAGGGAACTTTCTTAAAATGATAAAGGGAATATATGAAAAACCCACAGCTAATATCATCCTCAATGGGGAAAAATTGAAAACTTTCCCCCTAAGATCAGGAACAAGACAAGGATGTCCACTATCACCACTATTATTCAACATTGTGTTGGAGGTTCTAGCCAGAGCAATTAGACAAGAAAAAGAAATACAAGGCATCAAAATTGGAAAGGAAGAAGTAAAACTATCACTGTTTGCAGATGATCTGATACTATATGTCGAAAACCCTGAAAAATCCACAGCAAAACTACTAGAGCTAATAAACGAGTACAGTAAAGTGGCAGGTTACAAGCTCAACATTCAAAAATCTGTAGTGTTTCTATATACTAGTAATGAACAATCTGAGGGGGAAATCAAGAAACAAATTCCATTTACAATTGCAACTAAAAGAATAAAATACTTAGGAATAAATTTAACTAAAGAGACAAAAGACCTATACAAAGAAAACTACAAGAAATTGTTAAATCACAGAACACCTAAGAAGATGGAAGGACATACCATGTTCATGGATTGGAAGACTAAATATAGTTAAGATGTCAATCCTACCTAAATTGATTTACAGATTCAATGCAATACCAATTAAAATCCCAACAACTTTCCAGAAATAGAAAAACCAATAAGCAAATTTATCTGGAAGGGCAGGGTGCCCCGAATTGCTAAAAGTATCCTGAGGAAAAAAATGAAGCCGGAGGTCTCACGCTGCCTGACTTTAAGGCATATTATGAAGCCACAGTGGTCAAAACAGCATGGTACTGACATTAAGATAGATATATTGACCAGTGGAATCGAATTGAGTGCTCAGATATATACCCTCTCATCTATGGACATTTGATCTTTGATAAGGCAGTCAAGCCAATTCACCTGGGACAGAATAGTCTCTTCAATAAATGGTGGTTAGAGAACTGGATATCCCTATGCAAAAGAATGAAAGAGGACCGTATCTCACACTCTATACAAAAGTTAACTCAAAATGGATCAAAGATCTAAACATTAGGTCTAAGACCATAAAACAGAGGAAAAGGTAGGGAAATATCTTCTAAATCTTATACTTGGAGGCAGTTTTATGAACCTTAAACCCAAAGCCAACAGCACTGAAGAAAGAAAGAAAGAAAGAAATGGGAACTCCTCAAAATTAAACACTTTTGTGCATCAAAGAACTTCATCAAGAAAGTAAAAAGAGACTTCCGGAGAAGATGGCGGCTTAGTAAGACGCGCGGATCTTAGTTTCTTCTCCAGGACAGCTACTAGGGGAGTAGAAACGATACAGAACAGCGCCCAAAGCCACAACAGAGATAAAAAAGACAGCGTACCCCATCCTGGAACGGCTGGCTGGCTGAGAGAAGCCGCTTGGGTGAGATCGCCGAGGCGCGCGGGCTTCACCGGGTGGGGCGGCAAGCGGCCGGAGTCACTCCCTTCCCCCTTCCCGGGCCGGCTGGGAGAATTGGAGAGGCGGTCCCCTGAAACCGCGGCGGCTGGCGCCCACACCACGCGCGGCCCCCCGGACCAACTGAGAGAATTGGATCGGAAATACCCAGGCCGCGGAGAACGGTGACGGGTGGGGGAGGCCCCTTCCAAACCTGTGACTCCCCGGGAACTTGCACTCTCCCGGGCGGGCCGCTGCCGCTGGCGCCCTCCCGCCACGCTTGTCGCCCGGGAGACTAGGAAATTCGGACGGGCGCTTTCCCGGGCTGCGGCGGCCAGCAACCCTCCCCACATTCGGACCCTGGGCCGGCTCGAACCCTTCCAAGCCGCTTCGGCTAGCGAGCCTCCCGGACGGCGAGAGTTTTCCAAAGTTAAAGGTCCCACAGCACCTTTTACTGGTGGGACCCGCAGACAAACGTGTGCCACGAGCGCCACCTACTGGGCAGGATAAGAAAAACAGAACCCAGAGATTTCACAGAAAAATCTTCCAAACTTTTGGATCCAATACCCAGGGAAATCTGTCTAAATGCGCAGACGCCAACAGAAGATAACGGATCACGCTCAAATAATTGAAAATATGGCCCAGTCAAAGGAACAAACCAATAGTTCAAATGAGATACAGGAGCTGAGACAACTAATGCTGAATATACGAACAGAAATGGAAAACCTCTTCAAAAGCGAAATCGATAAATTGAGGGAGGACATGAAGAAGACATGGGCTGAACATAAAGAAGAAATAGAAAAACTGAAAAAACAAGTCACAGAACTTATGGAAGTGAAAGACAAAGTAGAAAAGATAGAAAAAACAATGGATACCTACAATGATAGATTCAAAGAGACAGAAGATAGAATTAGTGATTTGGAGGATGGAACATCTGAATTCCAAAAATAAACAGAAACTATCGGGAAAAGAATGGAAAAATTTGAACAGGGTATCAGGAAACTCAAGGACAATATGAACCGCACAAATATATGTGTTGTGGGTGTCCCAGAAGGAGAAGAGAAGGGAAAAGGAGGAGAAAAACTAATGGAAGAAATTATCACTGAAAATTTCCCAACTCTTATGAAAGACCTAAAATTACAGATCCAAGAAGTGCAGCGCACCCCAAAGAGATTAGACCCAAATAGGCGTTCTCCAAGACACTTACTAGTTAGAATGTCAGAGGTCAAAGAGAAAGAGAGGATCTTGAAAGCAGCAAGAGAAAAACAATCCATCACATACAAGGGAAACCCAATAAGACTATGTGTAGATTTCTCAGCAGAAACCATGGAGGCTAGAAGACAGTGGGATGATATATTTAAATTACTAAAAGAGAAAAACTGCCAACCAAGACTCCTATATCCAGCAAAATTGTCCTTCAAAAATGAGGGAGAAATTAAAACATTCTCAGACAAAAAGTCACTGAGAGAATTTGTGACCAAGAGACCAGCTCTGCAAGAAATACTAAAGGGAGCACTAGAGTCAGAACCGAAAAGACAGAAGAGAGAGGTATGGAGAAGAGTGTAGAAAGAAGGAAAGTCAGATATGATATATATAATACAAAAGGCAAAATGGTAGGGGAAAATATTATCCAAACAATAATAACACTAAATGTTAATGGACTGAATTCCCCAATCAAAAGACATAGAATGGCAGAATGGATTAAAAAACAGGATCCTAGGGCGGGCCGCGGTGGCTCAGCGGGCAAAGTGCTTGCCTGCTATGCCGGAGGACCTCGGTTCGATTCCCGGCCCCAGCCCATGTAACAAAAACGGAGAAACAGAATACAATAAAACAAGAAAATGTTTAAAGATGTTTCCCTTTCTTCCTTCCTTCCTTCCTTCTCTCTGTCTTTCCTTTAAAAAAAAAAAAAAAAAAAAAAAAAAAAAAACAGGATCCTTCTATATGCTGTCTACAGGAAACACATCTTAGACCCAAAGATAAACATAGGTTGAAAGTGAAAGGTTGGGAAAAGATATTTCATGCAAATAACAACCAGAAAATAGCAGGAGTAGCTATACTAATATCCAACAAGTTAGACTTCAAATGTAAAACAGTTAAAAGAGACAAAGAAGGACACTATATACTGATAAAAGGAACAATTAAACAAGAAGACATAACAATCATAAATATTTACTCACCGAACCAGAATGCCCCAAAATACGTGAGGAATACACTGCAAACACTGAAAAAGGAAATAGACACAAATACCATAATAGTTGGAACTTCAATTCCCCACTCTCATCATTGGACAGAACATCTAGACAGAGGATCAATAAAGAAGTAGAGAATCTGAATATTACTATAAAGGAGCTAGACTTAACAGACATTTATAGGACATTAAATCCCACAACAGCAGGATACACCTTTTTCTCAAGTGCTCATGGATCATTCTCAAAGATAGACCATATGCTGGGTCACAAAGCAAGTCTTAACAAATTTAAAAGGATTGAAATCATACACAACACTTTCTCGGATCATAAAGGAATGAAGTTGGAAATCAATAATAGGCAGAGCACCAGAAAATTCACAAATACGTGGAGGCTCAGCAACACACTCTTAAACAACCAGTGGGTCAAGGAAGAAATTACGAGAGAAACCAGTAAATATCTCGAGGCAAATTAAAATGAAAACACAACATATCAAAACTTATGGGATGCAGCAAAGGCAGTGCCAAGAGGGAAATTTATTGGCCTAAATGCCTATATCAAAAAAGAAGAAAGGGCAAAAATTCAGGAATTAACTGTCCACTTGGAAGAACTAGAGAAAGAACAGCAAACTAACCCCAAAGCAAGCAAAAGGAAATAAATAAAGATTAGAGCAGAAATAAATGAAATTGAGAACATGAAAACAATTGAGAAAATCAGTAAAACCAGAAGTTGGTTCTATGAGAAAATCAATAAGATTGATGGACCCTTAGCGAGGTTGGCAAAAAGAAGAAGAGAGAGGATGCAAATAAATAAAATCAGAAATGGAAGAGGAGACATAACCACTGACCCTACAGAAATAAAGGAAGTAATCAAAGGATACTATGAACAACTTTACGCTAATAAATACAACAATGTAGATGAAATGGACGGGTTCCTGGAAACGCATGAACAACCAACTTTGACTCAAGAAGAAATAGATGACCTCAACAAACCAATCACAAGTAAAGAAATTGAATTAGTCATTCAAAAGCTTCCTAAATAGAGAAGTCCAGGACCAGATGGCTTCACATGTGAATTCTACCAAACGTTCCAGAAAGAATTAGTACCAATTCTCCTCAAACTCTTCAAAAAAATCGAAGTGGAGGGAAAACTATCTAATTCATTCTATGAAGCCAACATCACCCTCATACCAAAACCAGGCAAAGATATTACAAAAAAAGAAAACTACAGACCAATCTCTCTAATGAATATAGATGCAAAAATCCTCAATAAAATTCTAGCAAATCGTATCCAACAACACATTAAAAGAATTATACATCATGACCAAGTAGGATTCATCCCAGGTATGCAAGGATGGTTCGACATAAGAAAATCAATTAATGTAATACACCACATCAACAAATCAAAGCAGAAAAATCACATGATCATCTCAATTGATGCAGAGAAGGCATTTGACAAGATTCAACATCCTTTCCTGTTGAAAACACTTCAAAGGATAGGAATACAAGGGAACTTTCTTAAAATGATAAAGGGAATATATGAAAAACCCACAGCTAATATCATCCTCAATGGGGAAAAATTGAAAACTTTCCCCCTAAGATCAGGAACAAGACAAGGATGTCCACTATCACCACTATTATTCAACATTGTGTTGGAGGTTCTAGCCAGAGCAATTAGACAAGAAAAAGAAATACAAGGCATCAAAATTGGAAAGGAAGAAGTAAAACTATCACTGTTTGCAGACGATATGATACTATACGTCGAAAACCCGGAAAAATCCACAACAAAACTACTAGAGCTAATAAATGAGTACAGCAAAGTAGCAGGTTACAAGATCAACATTCAAAAATCTGTAGCATTTCTATACACTAGTAATGAACAAGCTGAGGGAGAAATCAAGAAACGAATCCCATTTACAATCGCAACTAAAAGAATTAAATACCTAGGAATAAATTTAACTAAAGAGACAAAAAACCTATATAAAGAAAACTACAAAAAACTGTTAAAAGAAATCACAGAAGACCTAAATAGATGGAAGGGCATACCGTGTTCATGGATTGGAAGACTAAATATAGTTAAGATGTCAATCCTACCTAAATTGATTTACAGATTCAATGCAATACCAATCAAAATCCCTACAACTTATTTTTCAGAAATAGAAAAACCAATAAGCAAATTTATCTGGAAGGGCAGGGTGCCCTGAATTGCTAAAAACATCTTGAGGAAAAAAACGAAGCTGGAGGTCTCGCGATGCCAGACTTTAAGGCATATTATGAAGCCACAGTGGTCAAAACAGCATGGTATTGGCATAAAGATAGATATATCGACCAATGGAATCGAATAGAGTGCTCAGATATAGACCCTCTCATCTATGGACATTTGATCTTTGATAAGGCAGTCAAGCCAACTCACCTGGGACAGAACAGTCTCTTCAATAAATGGTTCCTAGAGAACTGGATATCCATATGCAAAAGAATGAAAGAAGACCCATCTTTCACACCCTATACAAAAGTTAACTCAAAATGGATCAAAGATCTAAACATTAGGTCTAAGACCATAAAACAGTTAGAGGAAAATGTTGGGAGATATCTTATGGATCTTACAACTGGAGGCGGTTTTATGGACCTTAAACCTAAAGCAAGAACACTGAAGAAGGAAATAAATAAATGGGAGCTCCTCAAAATTAAACACTTTTGTGCATCAAAGAACTTCATCAAGAAACTAGAAAGACAGCCTACACAATGGGAGACAATATTTGGAAATGATATATCAGATAAAGGTCTAGTATCCAGAATTTATAAAGAGATTGTTCATCTCAACAACAAAAAGACAGCCAACCCAATTACAAAATGGGAAAAAGACTTGAACAGACACCTATCAGAAGAGGAAATACAAATGGCCAAAAGGCACATGAAGAGATGCTCAATGTCCCTGGCCATTAGAGAAATGCAAATCAAAACCACAATGAGATATCATCTCACACCCACCAGAATGGCCATTATCAACAAAACAGAAAATGACAAGTGCTGGAGAGGATGCAGAGAAAGAGGCACACTTATCCACTGTTGGTGGGAATGTCAAATGGTGCAACCACTGTGGAAGGCAGTTTGGCGGTTCCTCAAAAAGCTGAATATAGAATTGCCATACGACCCAGCAATACCATTGCTGGGAATATACTCAAAGGACTTAAGGGCAAAGACACAAACGGACATTTGCACACCAATGTTTATAGCAGCGTTATTTACAATTGCAAAGAGATGGAAACAGCCGAAATCTCCATCAACAGAAGAGTGGCTAAACAAACTGTGGTATATACATACGATGGAATACTATGCAGCTTTAAGACAGGATAAACTTATGAAGCATGTAATAACATGGATGGACCTAGAGAACATTATGCTGAGTGAGTCTAGCCAAAAACTAAAGGACAAATACTGTATGGTCCCACTGATGTGAACAGACATTCGAGAATAAATTTGGAATATGTCATTGGTAACAGAGTCCAGCAGGAGGTAGAAACATGGTAAGATAATGGGCAATTGGAGTTGAAGGGATACAGACTGTGCAACAGAACTAGATACAAAAACTCAAAAATGGACAACACCATAATACCTAATTGTAAAGTAATCTTGTTAAAACACTGAATGAAGTTGCATCTGAGCTATAGGTTTTTGTTTTGTTTTGACTTTACTATTATCACTTTTATTTTTGTCTCTATATTAACATTCTATATCTTTTTCGGATATGTTGCTAGTTTTTCTAAACCGATGCAAATGTACTAAGAAATGATGATCATGCATCTATGTGATGATGTTAAGAATTACTGATTGCATATGTAGAATGGTATGATTTCTAAATGTTGGGTTAATTTCTTTTTTTCCGTTAATTAAAAAAAAAAAGGGAGAAGGGGTAATTGGAGCTGAAGGGATACAGACTGTACAACGGGACTGGATATAAAAACTCAGAAATGGACAGCACAATACTACCCAATTGTAATGCAATTATGTTAAAACACTGAATGAAGCTGCATGTGAGGTATAGGTTTTTTGTTTTTTTTTTTCTTTCTATTAATGTTTTAATTCTTATTCTGTTGTCTTTTTATTTCTTTTTCTAAATCGATGCAAATGTACTAAGAAATGATGAATATGCACCTATGTGATGTTATTAAGAATTAGTGATTGTACATGTAGAATGGAATGATTTCTAATTGTTTTGTTAATTCTTTTTTTAATTAATAAAATAAATAAATAAATACATAAATAAATAAATAAATAAAAAGAAAGTAAAAAGACAGCCTACCCAATGGGAGACAATATTTGGAAACGACATATCAGATACAGGTCTAGCATCCAGAATTTATAAAGAGATTGTTCAACTCAACAACAAAAAGACAACCAATCCAATTACAAAATGGGAAAAAGACTTGAACAGACACTTCTCAGAAGAGGAAATACAAATGGCCAATAAGCATATGAAGAAATGCTCAACTTCCCTGGCCATTAGAGAAATGCAAATCAAAACTACAATGAGATATCATCTCACACTCACCAGAATGGCCATTATCAACAAAACAGAAAATGACAAGTGCTGGAGAGGATGTGGAGAAAGAGGCACACTTATTCACTGTTGGTGGGAATGTCAAATGGTGTAACCACTGTGGAAGGCAGTTTGGCGGTTCCTCAAAAATCTGAGTATAGAATTGCCATATGACCCAGCAATACCATTGCTAGGTATCTACTCAAAGGACATAAGAGCAAAGACACAAACGGACATTTGCACACCAATGTTTATAGCAGCATTATTTACAGTTGCAAAGAGATGGAAACAGCCAAAATGTCCATCAACAGATGAGTGGCTAAACAAACTGTGGTAAATACATATGATGGAATATTATGCAGTTTTAAGACAGAATA
Organism: Tamandua tetradactyla; assembly: GCF_023851605.1. Classification (NCBI taxonomy): domain Eukaryota; kingdom Metazoa; phylum Chordata; class Mammalia; order Pilosa; family Myrmecophagidae; genus Tamandua; species Tamandua tetradactyla. The sequence continues at coordinate 38,712,874 of NC_135346.1, read as the reverse complement.
AAGTTATGAAGTATGTAACAACATGGATGGACCTTGAGAACATTATGCTGAGTGGGATTAGCCAAAAACAAAAGGACAAATACTGTGTGGTCTCACTGATACGCACTGACATTAGTGAATAAATTTGGAATATTTCATTAGTAACAGAGACCATCAGGAGATAGAAATAGGGTAAGATATTGAGTAATTGGAGCTGAAAGGACACAGATTGTGCAACAGGACTGAATATAAAAACTCAGAAATGGACAACACAATACTACCTAACTGTGATGCAATTATGTTAAAACACTGAATGAAGCTGCATGTGAGAATGATAGAGGGATGAGGACTGGGGGCATAAATGAAATCAGAGAGAAAGATAGACAGTAAAGATTGAGATGGTATAAGCTAGGAATGCCTAGAGTGTATAATAATAGTGACTAAATGTACAAATTTAAGAAATATTTTTGCATGAGGAAGAACATTGGAATGTCATTACTGTAGGGTGCTGAAAATAGGTGGTAATATTTTAAAATTTCGCCTTATGTGTGAGACTAAAGCAAAAAATATTTATTTGGTACAAAATTTATATTTTTACTAGTGCATTTGCTAATATAACTTATGTAGATAGCTTGGTTGAACACCATAAGTGCTTAGAATCTTGGGTAGGACATGAGATTTTGTTGGTTTGTCCAGAGTGATGCCCTGATGAATCCTAGAGTGATTTGATCAGTGAGTGGAAAAGTATTTGCAAAGTCCCCTTGGGGGAATGGTGAGAATGGGGAGAAATTCAACTTCCCCAAGTTGAATTCTTGATATTCTCACAAGCAGTGTAGACAACCAAAGCTATAGGCTGAGCCCCCAGTCTTGGAGTTTGTTCACATGAAACTTAACCCCACAAAGGATAGGTCAAGTCTACTTAAAATTTAGGCCTTAGAGTCACCCCCAAGAGAGCCTCTTTTGTTGCTCAGATATGGCCTCTCTCTCCAGCCAACACAACAAGCAAACTCACCACCCTCCCCCTGTCTACATGGGACATGACTCCCAGGGGTGTGGACCTTCCTGGCAACATGGGACAGAAATCCTGGAATGAGCTGAGACTCAGCATCAAGGGATTGAGAAAAACCCTAGAATGAGCTGAGACTCAGCATCAAGGGATTGAGAAAACCTTCTCGGCCAAAAGGGGGAAGAGTGAAATGAGACAAAGTGTCAATGGCTGAGAGATTTCAAACAGAGTCGAGAGGTTATCCTGGAGGTTATTCTTACACATTAAGTAGATATCACCTTGTTAGTCAAGATGTAGTGGAGAGGCTGGAGGGAACTGCCTGAAAATGTAGAGCTGTGTTCCAGTAGCCATGTTTCTTGATGATGATTGAATAATGATATAGCTTTCACAGTGTGACTGTGTGATTGTGAAAACCTTGTGTCTGATTCTCCTTTTATCTACCATGTCAACAGACGAGTAGAACATATGGAATAAAAATAAATAATAGGGGGAACAAATGTTAAAATAAATTTAGTTTGAAATGCTAGTGATAAATGAAAGTGAGGGGTAAGGGGTATGGTATGTATAATCTTTTTTTTTCTTTGCTATCATTTTATTTCTTTTTCTGTTGTCTCTTTATTTCTTTTTCTGAGTTGATGCAAATGTTCTAAGAAATGATGAATATGCAACTATGTGGTGATATTGAGAATTACTGATTATACACGTAGAACTGAATGATATGTTAATGTTTTTGTTCTTAATTTTTTTAATCAATCAATAAATAAATTTAAAAAAAAATAGCACCCCTTCATGTGGAACCGTAAGTAAAGTGCAACAAATTAGGAATAGAAGGAAACATCTTTAAACTGACAAAGGGCATATATACAACCCCCACCACAGCAGACATCATACTTAAATGGCAAAAGCCTGAAGGCTTTCCTGTTAAGATCAGGAACAACACAAGCATATCTATCCTTGTCACTTCCATTAATATTTAATACAGGTTCTATCCAGGGCAATTATACAGAAAAAATAAATAAAAGTAATCCATATTTAAAAAGAAGTGGTGAAACTATCTCTACTCACAAAGGAATATAAAACCTTTTATATTAAGAACACAATCCTATTTGCAATAGCATCAAAATAATTTTTAAAAAACTTTTGGAATTAATTTAATGAAAGAAGTACAAAACACATACTATGAAAACTACAAAATACTGTTAATGTAGGGCATCACCAAGAATGGCAGAATAGAGAGCTCCAAGGATCTATTTCTTCACTGAAGCAATGCTTAAACTAGTAAAAACTGCCAGAATAAACTTTTGTGAAGCTCCAGAATTTAATAAATACTTATGCAACCTGTGGAGTGCTTAATGAAGAAAGGGTGTGTGGCATTTTTGCTTGCCTGCCTACCATCCTCCATTCTTGCTGCTGCCAGAAAGGGTAATAAATACCTTAATCTCTAACAATTGTAATACTCAGAATTTCCATCTTTCAACAAAATATTATGTCAGGCAAAGAAAGTATGGGACATTCACAGGAAAAAAACTGTTTCCTGGAGAAATCCATACTTTGAACTCACTAGACAAAACTTTAAATCATTTGCCTTAGATATGCTTGAAGAGCTAAAGGAAGCCATGGACAAAGAATTAAAGCAAACCAGGAAAATGCTATCTCATTATATTGAGAATATCAATAAGAAAAATTATTCAAAGGAACAAAGTAGAAATTCTGGAGCTGAAAATAATTGAAGTGAAAAATTTACTAGAGGTGGGCGGGCCACGGTGGCTCAGCAGGCAAGAATGCTTGCCTGCCATGCCAGAGGACCCAGGTTTGATTTCCGGTGCCTGCCCATGTAAAAAATAATAATAATAAAATAAATAAATAAATAGAGTGAGTTGCAAGCACTTGTACACTTAAAAAAAATGTACTAGAGGGGTTCAACAGCAAATTTGAGTATACAAAAGAAAATAATCAGTGAATTTGAAGATAGGTCTATTGAAATTATTCAAGCTGAGAATTAGAAAAAAAGGAAAAAAAGACAGCAAGTGGAACCTGGTGGACCATCAAGTGTATTGTCAGACATAACTGGGGTCCCAGAAGGAGAGGAGTTCGGGGGAGGTAGGTACAGAAATAATATTTGAAGAAATAATGGCCAAAAACTTCCCACATTTGATGTAAATATGAACCTGCACATCTAAGAACTCCACGAACAACAGATAAGATAAACTCAAAGAGATCCACACCAGCAGAAACTGACAAAAGCTAACGATAATGTCTTGAAAGCAGAAAGAAAGAAGTGATACATCATGTGCAGGGGCTTTTCAATAAGAGTAACAGCCAATTTTTCTTCAGTAACCATAAAGGCCAGAATGCAATGGGATGCATACAGTGCTGAAAGGAAAAAAAAACTGTCAACCAAGAATTCTCTATCTGGCAAAACTATCCTTCAAAAAATGCATAGAGACTACCTGGGGGCTAGCGGCCGAGTGAGGGGGGCCCCGGGCGACCCCGGGGAGCCTGGGGGACGCCTCCTCCGCCGGTGGCTGGAGGCCGAGCACGGCCCCGACGGGGCGGGAGCGGTCTGCGGGCTGGGCCCTGCGCTCAGGCATCAAGAAATTGATAATGCTTCCTTGAATTTGTTTCTGAATTTACTTCATCAATGTCTCTCTTACTGAATATCTTAAGAGAGATGCTGGAATATTTTGGTGTTCCCATAGACCAGATTTTGTCAGTTTGGGAAAATAAAGAATATGGATCAGCTCGAAGTATTGTTCGTATTATTGGGAAAATTCTTCCTTTAGAACCTTGTCCAAGGCCTAATTTTGAGTTGATCCCGTTCTTGAGCTCTGTAGACTCTGAGAACTGTGGCTCTACAGTTCCGTCCTTTGCTGATGTTATGTGTGTGGCGAATGATGAAGACGCCCATTATCTCAGATTTCGAAATAGTATATGGAAAAATGAAGAACAGACTGCTGACATTTTCCATCCTTTGCAGCTAGTTTGTGATCCGTCACCCCTTGCTCTGAAATGGGATGAACGATTGGAAAATGATCTGCCTGTAAGTGAAGCTGCAATAAAAAAAATAGCTGCCCTTGAAGATGAGCTCACTTTTCTTCACTCCCAGATTGCTACGATTGTGGAAATGCAGGAACTGAAAAACAGTGCAAATTCTGGCTCCTTTGACTTGAATGACTGGCCTAGTGGTTTGGACCAAATGCTGTCGTCAGGGACTCCTCAACTGAGAGTGGAGCCAGATCAGTTTCCAAGTTCAGTGCTTCCTGCTGCTGCTGCTGCTCCTCCTCCTGCTCCTCCTCCTGCTCCTCCTCCTCCTCCTCCTCCACTGTCTCCTCACCGTCCTCCGTGTCCTCCTCCTTCCATACAACCAGGAGCTAGGATTTATGACTCGGAAAATTCAGCAGCTGGCATGGAAAAACAGCACCCAGGTGCCAGGAACACCAGTTATAACCATTATTTAAAAAACCAGAGAAATAAAGATGTTCCTAACATGTTGGATGTTCTAAAGGATATGAATAAGGTTAAACTTCGAGCTATTGATCGGTCACCTGGAGGCAGACCCATTTGTAAGAAGAGAAGGCACAGCTCACACTGGGACCCCGTGTCTTTAATATCCCATGCCCTGAAAAAGAAATTTGCCTTCCAAGAAGATGATTCCTTCGAGAAAGAAAATAGGTCTTGGGAGTCTTCTCCATTTTCTAGTCCAGAAACTTCAAGGTTTGGACATCACGTTTCACAGTCAGGGCAGTGACCTAAAGGAAGAACTGACCTACAGCAAAGACACCGTTCCAGCTGTCAGCATCCGAGCCTTGTCTTCACTGCAACTGCACCAGCACGTCCACCCTGCCTTCTCAGGCTCCTGCTCGAACAGTTTACTTAAGCCCCTACCCTGGGATCTGTTAGGGCAGAGATCTGAGGAATCTTAATAAATTTTAAGAATACTTGTCTCTGGTTTTGGAAAACCCAACTGGCAATTAAGTTTGGGTTGTTTTTTTTCAAGTATGGATTTTTTTCCCCATGTATATTAATGTAATTGAATGCTGAATACACAGTTTGAAGGATTTTCCTACAGCTTAATATTAAATGACTTAATGTTCCTCATCAGGGAACAGGATCTCACCATGAGGTAACACAACCATTTTAATGGATTAAGGAATTAATGTCAACTAAGTCTGTATTTACTCTTCAGCAAATGCTATTATTATGTTTGTATTCTTTAATACTTTTTAAAGCAATTATGACTTCTGAAAAGCCTTGCATCTTTTAAAGATTGATAGTGTTGTGGTTTACTAGGCTTCCAGCAATTTTTCTAATAAGATAAAATTATAATTTTTTATTAAAATAGTCTTAGTTTGAAGCATATTGGTTGAGCCACCTAAAACTCCTCCTGAGATAGATATTCCTTTCCTTAGACTGATTTTGACTGTTCAGTGTTAGAAGTGGAAGAATTGAAAGGACTGACAAATTTTGCCCACACTTGTTTTGTACATGTACATGCCTCATATGTTTCCTTTGTTCCTTATTACATTTATCCTCCATTCCTTTATAAATAGAGTTGAAATAAATGTTCATTTTGAGCTTAAAAAAAAAAATGCATAGAAATTAAGACATTCCCAGATAAACAAAAGCTGAAGAGATTTGTCACTTGTAGAACTGCCTCATAAGAAATGCTAAATGGAGTCCTTCAGGCTAAAATGAAAAGACACTACACAGTAACTTGAAGCTATATGAAGACATAAAGAACACTGGTAAAGTTAACTACATAGGTAAATATAAAAGCCAGTAGTATTGTAATATTGGATTTTAACTCCTCTTTTTTACATGATCATAAATACATAAGCATAAAAACAGTAATTATAAATCTATGTTAATGGGCACAAAATGTATAAAGAAATAATTTGTGACAACATAAAGGAGTATGGAATTGTATAGAAGCAGAGTTTTTATATGTTATTGAAACTTAATTGCTACCAATTCAAACTGTTGTTGCACATTTAGGAAATTAATTGTAATCCCCATGATAAGTGGTAAGAAAATGACCAAAATTAAATGAGGGAATCAAACGTTACACTTGAAAAAAATAAATACAAAAGAATGCAGTAGTGGAGGAATTGAACAACAAAAAATATATGATGTATAAAAAGTAGCAAAATGGCAGAAATAAGTCTTGCCTTACCAGCATTTACTTTAAATGTAAATGGATTAAATTCTCCAATCAAAAGGTAGAGATTGCCTAAATGGACCAAAAAGGGTCTATCTATATGTTATCTATAAGTGATTCACTTTAGATCCAAAGTCAAAAGTTGCCTGAAAGTGAAAGGATGGAAAAAAGATAATCCATGCAAATAGCAACCAAAAGAGAGTTGGAGTGACTATACTACTATCAGAAAAAATAGACTGTATGTAAAACGTTATTACAAGGTACAAGAAGGACATTACTCATTGACAAAAAGGCCAATCCATTAAGAATATATAACAATTGTAAACATATATGCCCCCAACAACAGAACCCCAAATACATGAAGCAAAAATGGACAGAATTGAAGGGAGAAATAGAACATCTTGCAATAATAGTTGGAGACTCCACTTTAAAAAAATGCGCAGAAGATCATCTGTGCAATAACTCACCCAGTAATGGATGAAAATTAATAAGGAAATAAAGGACTTGAACAACAGTATAAACTAACTAAACCTTACAGGCATATATAGAACAGTATACCCAAAACAGCAGAATACATATTTTTCTCAAGTGCACATGGAACCTTCTCTAAGAAAGACCATATGTTAAGTCACAAAACAAGTCTTAATATAGTTTACAAGATTGAAAGTGATACAAAGTGCCTTCTTCAACCACAATAGATTGAAACTAAGAATCAATAACAGAAGTGAAACTTGGGAATTTACCATTAAGTGGGAATAAAACAGCACATTCTTAAACAACCAGTGGGTTAAAGAAGCAATTACAAGTGAAATTAGAAAATACTTGAGAGACAATTGAAAATTAAAACACACATACCATAATTCATGGGATGTGGCAAAAGCAGTGTTCAAAGGGAAAGTTATAGCTGTACTTGCCTACAATAAAAAGAAGGTTCAGAGCAAGCCAGGGTGGCTAAGCAGGCAGTCTCGCCTGCCATGCTGGAGACCCAGGTTCGATTCCTGTGCCTGTCCTTGCAAAAAAAAAAAAAAAGGAAGAAGAAGGTTCACAATTCAACACCTAACCTTATACCCTAAGGAACTAAAAAGAGAAGCACAAACTAAAACAAAAGTTCTTTCAGGAGGGTATTTAGTTTAGGTCACATCCTAATTTAGTCTATTAAATATGGCCACATGGACATGGAGAAGGATATTAAAAAGGAAATTAGGTTTTTTGCAAATATGCCGCCCTCACTTAGATTTAGGACCTATCCCTTTATAACCAGCAGTTATGTATTGAATTCTTATCTTGTCATCCCAAATAACTGTAACATTGTTAAGTAATAAAAAGTTAGAGGAAAAAAAACTAAACCTAATGCTAGCAGAAAGAAGGAAATAACAAAGATTAGAACAAAAATAAATGAAATAGAAAATAGAAGACAATAGAGAAAATCAACACAACAAAAAGTTCTTGGAAAAGATTAACAAAATTTGATGGACCTTCAGCTTTACTAACAAAAAAACCGAGAAGATGCAAATTACTAAAATCAGAATTGAAAGTGATGACATTACTACCAATCTTAAAGAAATAAAAATGATTATAAAAGAATACTATTGAGATTTTGTAGATTTGTCCAGATTAATGCCTTGATAAATCCCAGAAGAATTTAAACAGGGAATGAAAAAGTATTTGCAAAGTCCCCTTGGGGGTATGGTGAGAAAGTGGGAAAATTCAGCTTCCCCAAGTGGAGAATTCTTGATATGCTCTCAAGCAGTGGGGACGACCAAAGCAATAGGCTGAGCCCCCAATCTTTGGGTTTGTTTATATGAAACTTAACCCCACAAAGGATAGGTTAAGCCTACTTAAATTAGGCGTAAGAGTCACCCCTAAGAGAATGTCTTTTGTTACTCAGATATGGCCTCTCTCTCTCTCAGCCAACATGACAAACAAACTCACTGCCCTCCCCTTCTCTACGTGGGACATTACTCCCAGGGGTGTGGACCTTCCTAGCAACATGGGACAGAAATCCTAGAATGAGCTGGGACTCAGCATCAAGAGATTGAGAAAACTTTCTCAACCGAAAGAGGGAAGAGAGAAATGAGACAAAAAAAAAGTGTCAATGGCTGACAGATTCCAAACAGAAATTGAGAGATTATCCTGGAGGTTATTCTTATGCATTAAGTAGATATCACCTTGTTAGTCAAGATGTAATGGAGAGGCTGGAGGAAACTACATGAAAATGTAAAGCTGTGTTCCAGTAGCCATGTTTCTTGAAGATGATTGTATAGTGATATAGCTTTCGCAATGTGACTGTGTGATTGTGAAAACCTTGAGTCTGACGCTTCTTTTATCTACCTTATCGACAAATGAGTAAAACATATGGATGGGATTAAAAATAAATAAATAGGGTGAGCCACAGTGGTTCAGTGGCAGAGTTCTCGCCTGCCATGAGGCAAACCTGTGGAAACCCAGGTTCAATTCCAGGTGCCTGCCCATGTTAAAAAAAAAAAATATATATATATATATATATATATAAAATAAATAAATAAATAGAGGGAACAAATGTTAAAATAAATTTAGTAGATTGAAATGTTAGTGATCAATGAAAGGGAGGGGTAAGGGGTATGTATGAATTTTTTTTTCTGTTTTCTTTTTATTTCTTTTTCTGAATTGATGCAAACATTCTAAGAAGTGATCATGATGATGAATATACAGCTATGTGATGAAAAAAATGTTCATATTGTATGTTGGTTGGTTTTATTAATAAAAATTGAAAAAAAGAAAAAAGAATACTATGATGGGTGGGCCATGGTGGCTCAGCAGGCAGAGTTCTCACCTGCCATGCCAGAGACCCAGGTTTGATTCTCAGTGCCTGCTCATGCAAAAAAAGAAGAATACTATGAACAATTGTACACCAACAAGTTAGATAATTTAGATGAAATGAACAAATTCTGAGAAACACACAACTTATCAAAAATAATGCAAGAAGAAACGGAAAATTGGATCTATACAAGAGATTTAATCAGTATTCAAAATCCTCCCAGTAATAACAATAACAACAACAAAAAGCCCAGGACTATATGATGTTATTGGTGAGTTCTATCAAACATTAAAAGAAGAATTAACACCAATCCTTCTCAAACTCTTCAAAAAAATAGAAGGAGAAGGAATGCTTTCTAATTATTTCTATGCAGGCAGTGTTACCCTGTTGCCAAAGCTAGACAAAGACACCACAAAAAAAAAAAAAAAAAAAAAGAAACGCTAGAGACCAATATCCTTTAGGTATATGGATAGATGCAAAATCCTCAACAAAATAGGAGCAATCCAAATCTAGCAGCATATTAATGGGATTATACACCATGACCAAGTGGGATTTATCTCAGGAATGTAAGTGTGGTTCAAAATCTGAAAACCAATCAATGTAATCATACTACCTTGAAGGAATGAAAGAAAAAGACTCAAGATCATCTCAGTTGATACAGAAGCTTTTCATAAAATTAAACACTCTTTCATGATAGAAGCACTCAGCAAATTAGTAATAGAAGGAAACTCCCTTAACATGATAAAAGGCATTTACAAAAACCACACTGAAAGACTGAAAAGTTTTCCTCATTAAATGCAGAATAAACCGAGGATATCCACTTTCACCATTGCTGTTTAACATCGTACAGGAAGTTCTAACCAGAGTAATTAGGCAAGGAACAGGAATACAAGACATTCAAATTGCAAAGGAAGAAGTAAAAACTCTATTCACAGATGACATGATCCTATATATATATATATATAAAGGATATATATATATATATATATATATAAAATCCTAAAGAACCCACAAAAATTATCATAGCTAATAAATTCAGCAAAGTTGCAGTGTATAAAATCAATACACAATAGGCAATTGTATTTCTAAACATTAGCAATGAGTGATCCGAAAAGGAAATTGCGAAAGCAGTTGTATTTAAATAGCAACAAAAAGAATAAAATACTTATCAATAGACTCAACAATGAGGTAGAATTCCTGTACACACTGAAAACTTTAAAACATTGCTTAAATAAATTAGAAAAGATTGTTCTAGTTTGTTAACTGCCAGAATGCAATGTACCAGAAATGGAATGGGAAATTTAATAAGTTGCTAGTTTATAGTTCTAAGGCCGAGAAAATGTCCCAATTAAAGCAAGTCTAAAGAAATGTCCAATCTAAGGCATCCAGGGAAAGATACCTTGGTTCAAGAAGACCTGTGAAGTTCAGGGTTTCTCTCTCACTGAGAAGGCACATGGTGAACAGGATCAGGGTTTCTCTCTCATCTGGAAAGGCATGTGGCAAACATGGCATCATCTGCTAGCTTTCTCTCCTGGCTTCCTGTTTCATGAGGCTCCACAGGAGGTGTTTTCCGTCTTTATCTCCAAAGGTCACTGGCTGGTAGACTCTCTGCTTCTCTGTGTCATTCTCTGCGCTCTCAGAAATCTCTTTCTTTCTCCAAAATGTTTCCTCTTTTATAGGATTCCAGTAAAGTAATCCAGACCCATCCAAATGGATGGAAACATGCCTCCACCTAATGCATCTTAACTACCACTCTTAATTAAATCACATCTCCAGGGAGATGATCTAATTACAGTTTCAAACATATAATAGTGAACAGAGATTAGAAGAAACAGGTGCCTTTACAAAATGGGATTAGAATTAAAACATGGCTTTTCTAGGGTACATACATCATTTCAAACCAGCACAAAGACTTACTTAAATATGAAGATGTCCATATTTATAGATTGGAAGACTTAATATTGTTATTATAGTAGTACTGTCCAAAGTATTCTATAGATTCAATACAACCCCTTTCAAAATCTCCGTGGCCTTTTTGTTTTCAGAAATGGAAAAGCTGATCCTAGAATTCATATGGAAAGGCAAGGGACCCCAAATAGCCAAAACAATCTTGGAAAAGAAAAATACAATTGGAGGACTCACACTTCCTGGTTTCAAAACTTACTACATAGCTACAGTAATCAAGACCGTATGGTATAGGCATAAGGATAGACACATAGATCGATGGAATAGAATTGAGAACCCAGAAAAAAACATGTATCTGTGGACAATTGATTTTCAACAGGGGTACAAAGACCATTTAATGGGTGTGCCAGTTTCGAACCATTATGTATTCCAGAAAAACCATGTTTTAATCCTGGTCCAATCTTGTGGGGACAGCCATTTCTTTTAATTCTTATCAGTGTTGTAGGGTGGAAACTTTTGATGAGATTATTCCACACAGACGTGGTGTGCCCAATTGTGGGTATGGCCTTTTGATTAGATGGAGATGTGACCCCACCCATTCAAGGTGGGTCTTGATTTGTTTACTACAATACTTTAAAAGGGGGAACATTTTGGCGAAACCTCAGAGCTGATGTAGATGTTTGGAGATTGAGACAGAAATAGCCTGTGTGCTAAGCAAGGACTCACAGAAATAACCAGAACCTGAAGAGAAGAAATCTCCAGCCCCGGCAGATGCTAAGCTAAGAGATGAAACCCAGAGTTTTGTCCTGGAGCAGCTAAGTGAATGCCCACAGATGCTTAGAGAGGAAACCACTGACATCAGAAACTGGAAACAACGGGACCAGGAACAAGGTCCTGCAGACACCAGCCATATACCTTCCCAGATCATCCTTCCTTGAGCCCAGCTGTCTTTCTCTGAATGCCTTAGTTAGGACATATTTATGGCCCTAGAACTGTAAACTTGTAAATTATTAAATACAACCACAGAAAAGTAAATGAATTGGACTTAAAATTTAAAACTGTGTATCAAAGGACACTATGAAGAAAATGAAAAGAGAAGCCACAGAATGGGAGAAAATATTTGTGAGTCATGCATCTGATGAAACTTGTTTCTAGAATACATAAAAAACTCTCACAACTCAACAAGAGAAGACAAATAACCCCATTAAAAATGGACAAAGACTCTGAATAGACATTTCTCCAAAGAAGATATCCATATGGCCAGTAAGCACATAAGATACTCAAGATCATATTCATTAGAGAAATTCCAATAAAAGTCACAATGAGATACTACTTCACACCCACTAGTATGTCTATAATGAAAAAAAAGAATAATGTTGGTGAGGATGTGGAGAAATTAGATCCCTCATACATTGCTGGTGGGAATGAAAAATGGTACAACTAGTTTGAATAACAATTTGGCAGTTCCTCAAAATATTAAATAGGGTAGTACCATGTGACCCAGTAGTTTTACCCCTAGGTATATACTGAAGAGAACTGAAAACATTTGCTCACTCAAAAAAGTTTATATGAATGTTCATATCAGCATTGTTCATAATAGTAAAAAAGTGAAAACAACCCAAATGTCCATCAACTGATATTAGGTAAATAAAATGTTGAATAGCCATACAATGGGATATATTAGTCAGCCATACAAAGGAATGAATTACACATACATGTTACAACATGAATGAACTTTGAAAACATGCTAAGTGAAAGAAATTGGTCACTAAGTACTATATATTGTATGATTCCACTTACAGGAAATGTTCAGAATATGCCAATCTATAGAGACAGAAAGTAAATTAGTGGTGCCTAAGACCAAGGGAGGAGAAGGAATGAGGAGTGACTGTTAATGAGTATGGGATTTCCTTTTGGGGTGATGAAAATATACTAAAATTAGATTGTGGTGATGGCTGTACAACTCTGGGAATATGCAAGAAACCACTGGAAATGCTAAATTGTAAATGGGTGAATTTTATAGTGTGGAATTAAATCTCTTTTTAAAAACTCAATGAAGGAGTTCAACAACATGTTAAACATACCTAAAAGGAGAACTAATCAATTAGAAGCTAGTTCTAAGGAAATTACCCAGGCAGATTGTATCACAAGAGTTATGGAAATAGAAAATATGAAAGAGATGTTGAGTCATGGAAAATAGAGTGAGAAGTAAACATGAAGTATAACAGAAATTCCAGAAGGGAGGTATATTGAGAATGAGGGATAGGCAATATTTAAAGAGATACTTGCTAAGAATTTTCTAGGATTGATAAAATTCAGAATCCTACCACTAATTAAGCACAGTGATACCTGTGCTAGATATATAAATGTGAATCCACATCCTGATACACTACAGTGAGACTCATTACTATGTTTGGGAATTTATGGATCTTCTTGGAACTTTTCCAAGAGGATTACCATTGCCCTAGATTAAGACCCCCTAATCTAAATTATAGTAAGAGCAAATCTGAATTTGGCCCAATTCTTGATTTAGCACCTAATTGGTAAATGTTAAGATAGAACAGTTGGTTTGCAGGAACCATGTGCTTGCTTTTTTTTTTTTTTTTCTTGCAAGAGGTACAAATCCTTGTGGATCTGCCAGATGACAATCTAGAATACAGTGAATGTTTGAGCTGCCTATCTTCCACATCTCTGTTGTTGCCCACTCTATGGAATCCTTCTAACCTTTGTTCATAGGCTGCAAAGAAAAAGAGTATTTGCATCAAGTTCTTCAGAAGTAGGCTTAGGCTCAGGGGACAAGAAAGGTGCTTCTGATCCTAACTGTAGAAAGTTAGAAGTTAAAACCATGTGTATAGATAGCTGAAGAAGTGGGCATTGTTCTATTTTGGAGTGTGCTGGCCAGAATTTATCATTTTAAGCAATTCAGACTGTAAATTATGGTTGCTTTTTTAGGCTTGGTACAAAACTAAAATCTGGATTAAATTTGAGTTTCCTATTGCTGCTATAACAAATTACCACAAATTTAGTGGTTTAAACAATATAATGTTATCATCTTACACTTCTATAGTTCAGAAGTCTGAAATGGGCTAAAAATCAAGGTGTAGACAGGGCTGTGTTCCTTCTGGAGGCTCTAGGGAACAATCCATTTCCCTGCTTATTTCAGCTTCTAGAGACTCTCTGCATTCCTTGTCTCATAGTCCTTCCCCAAATCACTGACATCTGCTTCTGTTGGTACATCTCCTTCTCTGACTCTGACATTTCCTCCTCCCTTTTATAAGAACCCTTATGATTACATTGAGCCACCTACATAATCCAGGATAATGTTCCCATCTCAAGATTCTTAATTTATTTGCATCTGCGAAGTCCCTTTTGCCATGTAAAGTAACATACCCAAAAAGATTCCAGGGATCAGAATGTGGATATCTTTGGGGACCATTATTCTGCCTACCACAGAACCCTTGTTTCATTTAAAGTTCTTTGAAGTAGGCATGCCTAATTTTGTGCGTTTCCATTTTGGGGCAAGTTTAAAGAAGGCATTAAAGGCATAGATCTATAGTGAGATTTTGATACTACACTTTGTGATTTTCATCTTCTGAGATACAGAGAGTTGGTCCATGATACATATTCACTGTGATTTGTGCCACAGCTCACCAACTTTCAAAAGTTATCAACTCCTTTCCCTGAGCTCTTTACCAACCAAACTATATTTCCTTAGTTCAGGATGCATTTTATCTTGGAACAAAAGGAGACAACAGAAATAAACTCTTACCTCTTTAGGGCAGGGCACTAAAGGTTAATGCAAGGGGAAGAAGGAATGCCCAAATCCATGTGTGGTCATTTTGCACTTTCTTTTTCTGGGTTGCTAGGTGTTCTTGGAGGACAATAAGAGCCCTGACACAGTGCAACCCCTACTGGTGCTAAAAACGACCCTATGCTGCTGGCCAAAGTAGAGCTGTTAACTCCAGGGTAATGAGCAAAGGGCGGAATCCTGAGAGAATGTGGATAAAGAGCAGAAGAAACTTGTGGAAAATTTGCTTCACCATAGAGGGAAAATTTTCTTTTCATCTTTCATGAATAGTATTTTATTTTTGTTTTATTTTCCGTTTTGTTACAGAAATTTTCATATGCTGAAACACGGAACAGTTTGAATGAATCCCCATGAATCATCACTTAGGTTCTGTAATTATATAAAATTATTTTGCTCTCCTTTCATCTTCTATTTCCCCCTGCTTTTGGGGGGGCAGGTGTCTGAGTATTTTAAAGCAAATCACAGACATCAAAGCATTTCCCTATAAATACGTAAGTATTATTAAAAGACTGGAAAAAATGACCACCTACTATTTTCACATCTATTAATATTTCCTTATTATCCGGTAAGCAGTGTATGTTTAATCCCCCTCAGTTGTCTCAAACCTTTTTTACAAATGCTTTGTATGAATCAGGATCCAAGCAAGGTATTCACACTGGATTTGATTATGTCCCTCAAGTCTCTTTTATTCTACAGCAGTTCCCTATTTTCTTTTTTGTCACATATTTATTGAAGAAACAAATTATCTACATCTGAGATTTGGTTTGCTACATCCTAGTGGTACTGTTTAACAAGTTTCCCTATCACACATTTTTTCCCTATGAACTGGTAGTTAGATCTTGCAGCATGATTAGATTAGATTCAACTTTTGTCCTTGGCACTTATACCTCACAGGTGGAGTTGTGTACTTTGTATTGCATCCCATCAGGAGTAGACACATTTGTTTCTTCTCTTTTGTGATCTTAAGAATGACCTACTTATTGGTTCAGGTGTTCATCAGTGTAAGTTTATCCACTAAAGCAGTGCTTCTCATTTCCTGGCTGCGCAGTATTATTATCTGAAGAGCCAAAATAAAAAGCAGATGTATAGGCCCTATCCCAGACCAGGTGAATAATAATCTTTGTGGTAGGGCCTGGGCAACAATATTCTTTAAAAATTTCCCCAGATTATTCTAAGGGGAAATCAAGGTTGAGAAATACTAAACTAATGTTTTTAGCCGTTATTTTTAGTAGGTGATTATTGCTTAGATTCATGGGATTGCAAAATGGTGATTTTCTGATTTGATATTCCTTCATTCATTAGCTGAAATTGTTTTATGAAGAAAAACTTTCATCAATTATTGGTTACTCTGAAATATAGGAAGGACAGGATAGACAATTGATTCTTCCCCTATATCAATGTTTTGTTTTGTTTTGGGAGTATCATTATGAACAAGTGAATTTTTATTAATTGATATGTTTTAATACATTTCAGACATTATTTATTTATTAATAAATAAACTTCTTAGCCCAATGCCTAGAAAACATAGTAAATTCTTATTACATGTTGGCTAATGTTAGTATTTTAATAATTAAATTGATACTTTCCTCACTTTGTCTTGATGCTTCTGTAGTTATTCATTTTCATCCATGTATCTTTGTAGGTCTTAATTTATCCTTTTATTCTCTAGACATTACATTAACTTCTCTTTACCATGCTCATATAGCCATGTTCTGCCAGCTTTATAGACTTCCTCACGTTGTCTAGTATATAACTAAATTTCAGGCTATTTTTAAAAACCTCTCCATCAATATTTACATACTGTTTTGCGTATATCGAGTCCTGAATAAATAGTTACTTGGTGAATTTTTTCTATCTGAAGTGAAGGCCTTATAAGGAGGTAGACTTGAGCATCACCCTTGAAGGATCTGTAGAATTCAGCAGATGGAGAGACCTGAAGGTGGTGAACTCCATGAGCAAAATCACAGATGGAAGCACAGTGTGTTCTGGGCACATGTCTTCAATAAAAAAAAAATGCCTAAAGTAAGATGTTACAATAGGAATGAAAACCTGAAAAATTTTAGAGACTTTGCTTCATATTTATGATATTTAATATGGGCAATGCACCTAGCATTTTAAATTTGGGGATGTTGGACACTGAGACACTGAAGAAGCTCCACATTACCAGAGAGTTTGAGATGATCGTGTAATATATTGCTCATACTTAAGTTTTCAACCATAGGGAAAGAAAGTTGACTTTTTTTTTTAATGTGGGAGCATGATGAAATGAAACAGCCCAGTTGTCATGGGTTTTGCTGATGAACATGGTCATCATGTTCATGGTATGTGTCACTAGATGGAGTTCCTGAGCCCAGGAAACTCTTGCTGGAATGCTTCCATCTCTTCTGCTGTGATTCTTGTTCTGTCTTTGAAAGGGAGAATAATACTTTTTAAAAATCTTTTAGCAACTAGTTCAAAATCTTTCTGGTAGTAACGAGTGTTTAAAATTTACTTTATTATTGAATGTCAACTAAAAATTAAGTTGTCATCCTCTGTCATAGCACCCCTCACCCCACTATTCAGGAGTTCTTGATTTCAACCCAGTTATATAGCTTTCCTGTATGAACTTCATTTCAAATGCTAGCAAAAATAATTGTTGCATTGCTCACTAAGTATCAGTTCTTAACATAATACAACACATACTTGCATTTACAATGCCTCACATGGCCTGGGACATCATCAAAGCAAGGCCAAGAAAAGCAGTTTTTCCTTTTCAAGGTTGTCAAAAGGTAAGAAGCCTGAAGTTGATGATAGATAGTAGTGCTGGTGAGTATTTCAGTCACAAGCTTATTTGCCACTTTAGTTTGAGGTGAGGATTGTGAATGTGTAGGAAAAGCAGATGACACATGTAGTGGTTGCAGAAAGGATCTTGGGAACTTTCCAGGTTCCAGAAGATGCAATTGACTTTCTCAATTAGTCCATATGCAGGGCAACATGTGGGTAAGGTATGATCTAATTCCTTTTTTTGTGTCTTTCTGCTGCAGCACGTGCCCTTATAGTCGGCCTCCCTTTGGCTATGGAAATTTTCCAAGTTCAATGCCAGAATGCCTTGGTTATTATGAAGACAGGTACCAAAAACACGAGGCTATGTTTTCAGCTTTAAATAGAGACTATCCTTTTAGAGACTATCCAGATGAACGCACACACAGTGAAGATTCTCGGAGTTGTGAGAGCATGGATGGGACCTCTTACTATAACAGTCATAGCCACAGTGGGGAAGAATACTTAAATCCCATGCCCCAGCTGGACATTGGAGTCTTGGAGAATGTTTTCACAGCCCCGACATCAACTTCCTCTAGCATCCAGCAAGTCAATGTCATTGACAGCGATGAAGAGGAAGAAGAAAAAGTGCTAAGGAATTTATAATTTTAAAACAAATATGCACAGAAAATAAACATTTCTTAAAATATATTTTGGGTCAGTTGGTGTGAGAAAAAAGGCCTAGAATGCTTTGCTGAGAATTTTCAGCCATGATTTGAGGAGTCAAACCAAATGCAATTTCTGTCTTCATAAAGTTTGTAATAAATGAAACTGGAGTCCCCAGTGTTTCATCATAGGAATTTTTAAGATATGAATAGATTTTTCAATGGCTGAAATTTGAATCAACATGTATTAACATTACTTTATTTTGAAATGTGCAAAATACCAAACCTTCACAATTGTATCTAAGGGGAAAGGGTGTATGTATCTGGCATGGCAAGTGTGATTTGTATTTTATCTCAGGATACATTTATTTATTTTTCTTATATAATTTTTTTGTTTGCTGTTTATGTAATATTTATGAATGTTGTCAGTTTTTATGTAACATTTTGATAACTTTTAATAGTGAACTATGACTCAGTTAACTAAATTTTTAATTTACCCTATAACCAATTATAAGTTGCAAATGTATTTTAATGGCACCTGGGTCATTCCTTCAGCTAAATTTAGTCATTTCTGTTCCTAGATAAACATTTTCATCATCTTTTTTGAATATCTTTTTCCATTTGGTATGCATTGTTCTACTTTTGTTACAGTTAAATAAACATAGATAAAATTGTTCTTGTTGGATGTTTTCTGTCTGGGGGAAGAAATAAACAAAATGAGCATTGATCAACTGAAGTTGGTTTCCCTACCACATGCAGATATTTATTTGTACCTTATAGCCCCCAGAATTGCACAGGTCCTATTAGTTTGCACAAGACTTAAAATATGTTGTGCATGTATTCTGATGCCATTTCCAAGTACTTGACACTGTGTACATGTGACTTAAACACGTCCCCAAATAGAAGAGCTCTTCCAGATTTGGTTCCAGCAGTTGTCTTTAAAATGGTGGAGTTGCTTTAAGAGCATGTGGACCTTAATTCACAATGAGAAAAAAAAAAAAACCCTACTTGTGATGTAACCTTTTGGTAAGTGTCCAGTTCTGCATGGAGAGGGCCTTTTTAGGACAGTATCAGGATCACCAGAATTGGAGTCATGGTAAAGACAGATCTACAAGGTGCAAAATTTTTGATTATGGGAAATAGTAACAATACAGTTTTCCTTCAATGGCCTATATAATTTGTGCAAATTGAGTTCTGATTACTTAAAACCGGGAAATTGTGTATGGAAACCTGTTCTAATCTTCCGACTTCTTGCTTTGCTAAACCTGTATCTGTTCCTTAAAGAAAGGCTGTTAATGTAATACATTTCATCAACCTTACACTAATTGAACATAACATTCCACTTCCCAATAAAAATGTATTTTCATATTTTGTATTCTTTATTACTCTGTGCAATGTCATTTCAATGTGCTTAAAGAGCAAAACTTGAATTTCTTGGTTGATAGCAAACATTATGTAACTTTACATATGTACTAAAGCAACATTTGATGTCTACACCACAAAGGAGAAATGTATGGGACAATTTGACCTATTTACCACCATCTCATTTCAATACTTTAGTGTCTAAATGGGGTTTTGATTACAGACATAATTCATATAGACAAATTGGTTGGGGGAGTCCCTGTTAATGTAGTGGAATGATATGTAGCATAGTTCAGTGTTTCCTAACTACCTCTCTTCAGGTTAGTCCTGCATCCTGATTCCTTCTGCAATCCTCTTTTTATGGCTTTTAATGTTCTTCCTCCTCTTCTTCCTCAGTGCTGGAATCAGAAGCCAGGAGCTTAGTTCACAGATCCACAGTAAATTTTTGGGAAATATCGGTAGCTCTCATTTAGAAAAGTGCCCAATTGCAGACAAGCATGCTAGCTACTAATGCCCATATCTGCTCATTTCTAGCTCTTCAATCCACTGCTGACTCTGACTAGAGATTTGCAGACTAAACAAAACTCTGCCCATTGGCATTAATTCATCTGCCTCTCTAAGTCATCAAAGCTTGAAGCCACAAGTACTTTCTAATAGGACTCTTGCCTTGTTTGTTCTTCTTGTAAATTGAAAGTATGTCATTTATCACACCTTTCGATGTGTGTTGAAACGTCAATATATTTACAATGTCACTGAGGCTATTCTATGATTTGTCCAAAGCTGCTCTGCTTATTGGCGAAAGTGGTTTTCACTACAAACAGACTGAGAATAGGTTTATTTCCAACTTTCAAGTAGCTGAGTTTTCAAATTTAGAAAGGTAAAAGCAGTGTTTTTTTAAGTGAGTGAGTTGGAGCCCAAGCCTGTGGCAAAAGAAATACTCTGACAAAAAAAGTTGTTCTTTTGGTCAAAGAAGTTTGGGAAATACATGCCATCATCCCACCTTAGAGAATGTTAGTGTCCATTATCAATGTAAAGGTTCTCAAAACTCTTGCAGTCAAGAAACATTTGAACTTTGTTTATCCCAATATTCCCCAAACTTATTTGGCTTGAGACCCCTTTTTTTTGTTTTGACATAATACCTATTAATATCCTACAGAACACACTTTGAAAAATGCTAATATAATTATAGCTAGTGGCTTTGGTTTTAAAATCGTTGACTTCACATATGGTTTTCTGTTTTGGTCAGTTTAAATCCTTTGCTAAGCAAAGGCAGTGACTAAACTTTTCTGCATTAAGTATCTGATAGTCTAAAAAGATTGGAGAACTGAAACTTAATGGTAAATTGCCATTGGCCAACAAATTGGCTTTTTAATGGAAATCGATATTGTACCCAAGAATTCAAGTGGGCAAATGTGCTAAATACCTACACCAAGTATATTTTTCCCAGTGTAAACCAGCTGTCAGTAGGATTATTCTGAGCCAAAAGTACTAGCTGCTTTTCAAAGTTGTATTTGGCATTGCTTTTGAAATGAAATGCTGGGGATTTTATGACCTACTTACAATATTTTCATTTTAAGGTGGTATGATTTTGATGTGGGCAGGGTAGTTTTGAAAATTTTTTGTCCTACATTTTGGAAGAGTTGCTGCTAAGGCACACCATCTTTAGCTTTCTGAATCTTTTTTTGTTTTGTGTTAATTTTTCTGAATCATTTTAATACCATTTTAGGATTTAAGAGAAATTCCAAAAGCATGACAAAAAAAAAAAAAAAAAACGCTTTTCTAAAAAGTATGGAAGAAGTTATCTAATTTTATTTGATGAAAAATTCCACATCCTCTTGTCAGATTTATCCTTTATCTGTACACTCTGCACCCTGACTGCTTGACTTAACCTTACATCTTTCCTGTCTGATGAGTTCAACACCCACAAATCTTAGTACAATTTTCACTAAGTAATGAAGGGAAAGGGGTTATGTGAGGAAAGACTGCTTGTTACACATTTAAATCTCTAGCTCTTTCTCATAAACCACTTCAGTTCATGGAAATTTTTTCCATGTAGCACTCTTCTTTCCACATACTGTGTTTGTTATACTTCAGATTGTGACCCAAAGCCCACCTGAAATTAGCCTGCCTGTCCTAGCTATTCAGTGCACAGATCTAAAATTACTTCAGCCCAATTCTGATATCAAAGCCCATTGAAATCTTTCTCTCCTGTAAAGGGATGAAGTGACTAGCAAGTGAGTAGAAGAACTGAGAACCTGAACTCAAGTTTTTCTTCCTCCAAAATCAGTAGTCTTTCTGCTCCATCATGTTGCTTTTGGTAAGATCCATCTCAGTTCTCTCAGATTAAATTCTTTCTTCTATCAGACCCCCTGACTGGAACTTGAGCTAGCTTAAAATGGAAGAAAGTGTGAAAGAAAGTTTCAAGCTTAATGGGGACATCAACCCATCCCTCGACCTGTCTGCTACCTACCAGAGAGCCATGGAGGACTCCCCTACATTTCCCTCTATTCAGGACAACCATCACCCACCCTTACCTGGTTCTTTGGGGTCATCTGAAGCTCCTCCATTGCAGTCATGGGATTCTGGTGCTGCTGATCATGGCTTTGACCGTGGTCCCTGTGACTGGCCCAGGATTGGGTTGTACCATCCCAGCAGGCTTGCCAAAGCCCTTCACATGGTTTTTTTCTAAGTGGACATGTTGGAATAATTTTGTTTTCCACAAAACAAATGATTCTCTAAGAATGCACATCCAGAACTCCCTATGGCCATGTGTTTTGGGTAAAGCCCATCTTTGGTAGAAGCAAATGATACCCATACAGAGAAAGAAGCAGAGGCAGAATAGAGATGGGAAGACAGGGAGAGAATCCCAATACTGTTTGAGTCTTTGGTTTCATTCACTACAGAGCCCAACTTAGCACCTACACTAGTCCTTGAGCCAGTTAGCTAGTTCAAGGATTCTTTGGTTGTGGTTGTTTTATTTCTTGCGAATCAGTGTGAATCAACACATAGATAGAGGAAAAGGCCCCTCCATGTGGTGCAAAGAGCCAGCCAACTTCTTGAGAGACAAGTGAACATTCTACCCATGCAAACTTTCCCCCTCTAGTGAAGTTGTATAGCATAGGGTTTTTTTGTTTTGTTGTGTGTGTATGTGTCTTTTAAGAGTATTGGTTTGGGGATCAGGCATATCTGGGAAAGAATCCTAGCTCCACCACTTTGGAATTGTGTGGCACTGGGTAAATAACTTTACCTCTCTGAACCCATTTTCTTTTCTGTACAGTAAAAATAATGACTATACTGATCTCATAGGATTGTTATAGAGGATTAATGATCATACACAGTGTTGGTGTATAATAAATTAAAATGTATTTGTCATTATTATTAATAGTAGTTGTACTGGTATTTTCCTGTTATGTTTTAGCAACAGCACACAGCATTCCCTCTCTACTCTATTTTAAATCTCTCTGGGACACTCATTTAAGTGGAATCCTCCAAGTTGCCAGGACAAGGCCAAACTTGGAAAGTGATTGTGAGGAAGATAAGCTTTCCTTAGTTAGGTGTCCACCTGCCACGGTTTGTGGCTTCTCTCTTGCTTTCTCTTTAGGATGCGATGGTACAATCGTTAGGAGGACACTACACACTACCACCTCCTTGAATTTATATAAAGCCTTTCAGAATGCTATGCTCTCTCCTTGGAGCCTCATGATAACCACAAATGCAAGGCGAAGAAACTGAGGCCCAACCAGGAGCAACTGACCCTTTCCAAGATCAAACAACTCCTCAATGAAGAAAGAATCAAGGCTGCCAGGGAAGAGTTCAACTCTGTACAGCTATAAAAGGCATAAATGTGCAACTATGAAGTATTTGATCTTTTAAAAGAAATCTTAAAGCCAAGTTTTCTTTGTTCTAAATTCCTTTTTATTCCTTCAATAAATTGTATTCTTTGCCATAAATTAGGAGAAAACAGAAAGGTTTCCAAGTCCTATCACTCAAAGATACTATCCTTTCATAACTTTTATGTGTAAACACAGTTATGTATGTATTTTCCCCATTTTAATACATTGATTGTTTAAGTAATAATGACTATTGTTGAAAAATGATAGCATTTAAAAATGCCATTAAAAAAAGGTATATATATATAAAAGACATTATAGGATACAGAGATGGAATTAGTTGATGTTCTGGAGAAGATGGCCCCTCTGGATTACAGGATTTATCTGGCCTAGGAACCCTCTGGAGGTTATAGGTTTCTGGAAAGTAATCTCAGTGCATGAAACTTTTATAGAATCTCAGATAGAGGGGTTAACAGGAATGATATTGGTTGGGGTTTGGTAAACCATGGCAATTAAAAATATCTAGCTGAATATATGTAACAGTAGCCTCCGAAATTGCCTCTCAACTCTGTTTGGACTCTTTTAGCCACTGATACCCTATTATGTTACATTTCTTTTCCCCCTTATGGTCAGGAAGGCATAGTCAATCCCATGGTGCCAGGACTAGGCTTATTCTTGGGAGTCATGCATACACATTACATTTGGTTCGTATATTGCCTAAGTCTCCTTTTCTCTATATTTTCCCACTTTTTTCATGCAATATTTGTTGTTGAAGAAGAAACTGGGTTTGTCTTCTAGAATACTTACATTCTGAATTTTTCTGATTGCATCCTCATGGTGTCATTTATTCCTCTGTCCTCTGAATTTTCTATAAAAAGGCATTTAGAACTAGAGGTTTGATCAAAGCACTCTCTAAGTGGTAGAATGTACTTCTATTAGGAGCGATGAATCCAGATCACAATTTCTAATAGTTTGCGTGGATAGCTATATTATAATCTTTTTAACCTATCCCTTACCATTGGAATTTAAATTGTTTATGGCATTTATTGCAATACCAAACTGAGATGGAAATATCCTTATGGCCAAAATGAAGCCTTTTCTTTAGAGTAAGTTCCTGCAAATAAATTCAGAGGCAGAGCTCAAAGGGCATAAACTTCATGGTTTTTGCTTTTTTTTTTTTTTAACTTTTTAAACATTTTAAAATTTGTGTAGAATAAAATTCACAGGCTTTTGGGTGTACACTTTTGTGCATTTTGACAAGTGCATAGAGTCTACAAACACTACCAAAATGAGGGTACAATCAAGATACAGGTGTAGATTCTGTTACCCTCAAATATTTGGTCATACTGCAGCTTTTTGTAGTGAAACAATCCCTTCACATTTAATCCCTTGCGATCTAAAGTATAGATTATATAGGGATCTATACTTTTCCCTATAATTTCAGAGGATGTGGGGAAGATACTTTCAAAATATTGGCAATATCCCTTGAGGACCTGGAGAAAAAATATGGAACTTATTTCCTACCCCTGATACTCTCTCAAACATTAGGCATTCCCAAGTTAATAGGCCAAGTCCTTGATCTTTTTTGAAAATTTATTTTTTTAAACTTTTTTTATTAGAGAAGTTGTAGCTTTACAGAGAAATCATGCAGAAAATACAGAGTTTCAATATACCCCCCTCATACATGCAATTTTCCTTATTGTTAAATCTTTGCCTTAGTGTGGTAATTTTGTTAATATTGATGAAATAATATTTTTATAATTTTACTATGACATAAAATCATAGTTTACATTAGAGTTCACTGTCTATGGTGTTCAGTCTTAGAATTTTTTTCTTTTTTTTATTAATTAAAGAAAAAAGAAATTAACACAACATTTAGAAATCATTCCATTCTATATATGCAATCAGTAATTCTTAACATCATCACATAGATGCATGATCATCATTTCTTAGTACATTTGCATCGATTTAGGAAAAGAACTAGCAAAACAGAAAAAGATATAGAATGTTAATATAGAGAAAATAATAATAATAATAATAATAATAGTAAAAAGAAAAGAAAAAAGAAAAAAAAAGACAAACAAACAAACAAACAGACAAACAAAAAAAAAAACCTATAGCTCAGATGCAGCTTCTTAGAATTTCTTTTTAAAACATGTATTCTGGTAACATATATACACCATAAAATTTACCCCTTGAACAACATTCAAATATGTCATTCAGTAGTGTTAATTACATTCACATTGTTGTACTACCATCACCACCATCCGTTACCAAAACTTTCCTATCACCCCAAACAGAAACCCTGTACAAAGTAAGCATTAGTTCCCCATTCCTTACTTCTACTCCAGCATCTGTATTCTAGTTTCTGACTCTTTGGATTTGCATATTCTCATTATGTCATATCAATGAGGTACACAGTAGTTGTCCTTTTGTGTCTGGCTTATTTTATTCAAAACGATGTCTTCAAGTTTTATCCATATTGTTATAGGCATCAGAATTTCATTCCTTTTTACAACTGAATAACATTCCATTGAATTTATGAGTTTTAGATTGATAGGCTGCTCCAGCAAATATCATGGAATGGGTTGGCTTAAACAATGGGAATTTATTAGCTTAGGGTTTTGAGGGTGGGGAAATGTCCAATTCTAGGCATCTTTAAAGGCAATGCTTTCTTCCTGAAGCCTGGCCGCTAGTGATCCTCTGCCACGTGGAAAGGCGCATGGCATCACCTTCTGGTCTCTCCCTTCTCTTCTGAGTTCCATTAATTTCAATTTCTGGCTGCTCCATCTATAGCTTTTTGTCACATTGTCTGAATTTTAATCTCCTATAAAGAATTCCAGTAGTAGGATTAAGACCCATCCTGTATGAGGTAGATTACACTTGAACTGAGGTAGCCTCATCAAAAGGATGGGTTTACATCCACAAGAATGGATTGGATTTAAGGACATGTTTTTCTGGGGTACATATAGCTTTCAGCTATCATATTCTACCCGCTGGACCCCCAAATTACATGTTCTTTCTACATGTGAAGTACATTAATTCCACCACAATATCCCAGAGGCTTTTCAGGAACCATGTTTAGTACAACAGTCTCATCAAAATTGGTTCTGTGTCCATGGGCACAATTTTTCTCTGTCTGTGGATCTATGAAAACTAGAAAACAAATTAAGTTCTTCCAATAAATAATGGAGGGACAGGCATAGAATAAAAGTTCTCATTTGTCATGGTCAGGGTCATGTGTCAACTTGGCCAACTGGTGGTACTTGTTTGTCTCGTTGGGCAAGTGCTGGCCTGTCTGTTGCAATGAGGACATTTCATAGAATTAAATCATGTTCATATCAGCTGCATACACAGCTGATTCCATTTGTAATCAGCCAAGGGGAGTGTCTTCTGCAATGAGTGATGCTTAATCTAATCACTGGAAACCTTTTAAGGAGGATTAAGAAGAGACAGGCTCTCTTCCTGCTTCGGCTGGCAAGACTCTCCTGTGGAGTTCATCCAGACCTTCCATCAGAATCATTGGCTTCACAGCCTGCCCTGTGGATTTTGGACTCTGTGTTGCCATGGTCATGTGAGACATTTTTATAAATTTTTTATTTGTGAGTGTTCCCTGTTGATTCTGTTTCTCTAGAGAACCCTAACCAATACAACTTGGTACCAGGAGTGGTTTTTAAGAAACAGAATCTTAAAAATGGGTGTTTATGAATGGTTTTCTACTCTGACTGGACTCAAAGGCACTAAGGACTCTGATTCCCATAATCAGAATGATACTCCCAATCCATGGAGTGAGTTGGCAAAAGAGATAATCAAAATATCACCATTCAATTCTCCTAATGCTTCGCTTGTACGAAGCCAGGTTCAGGGGGATAATGTTATTGACACCATTACAGAGTTTTGTAGAAATAAGAGGTATAGAGTTGTTGGCTGGTTGTTGTTAGATACACTGGATACAGTAAGGAGTGAAAGGGATGGGCTTAAGGTTTCAAATGAGAAGCTTAAGAGCCATCTGAGAGATGTAGAAGTTTCTATGAGTATCCTGAAGGAAAATCTTATTTCCTGAAGCCCTAGACTTGAGATCTCTGAAAATCAGACTCAGAATCTTCCTGTTAGAGTAGCAACTTTACAATGTAAATTGAAATCTCAATGTTGCATGGTGTCTGCCATTAAAATGAGGGCATTGATTGGAAAGGAATGGGACCCTGAAAAATGGGATGGTGACATATGGATTGATAATGATGTCAGGGGTGAGGTTGAAACCCTAGGTCATGCTCAGTCTTCTCTAGATAACCCTGTAATAGTCTGCCCTGAGGACATAGCCACCCCACCTCCAGCCTGCCTTGAGGAGTTGGCCACCCAACCTCCTCCTGAAGGGATTAGCCCTAGAATGAGTAATCCTGTTTCAGCAGATGAAACTGCAAATGAATGCCCTGAAGCAAATGGCTTGGAAGACACTTCTAATTCTTTTCATGACCCACCCCACCCACCCCTCATTTCTTCCAGCCCTATAACTTGACTAAAGTTCCAACAGGCCCCTAAAGGTGAGGTACAAAGTATCACACATGAGGAGGTACGTTATACTCCAAAAGAACTGTGTGAGTTTTCTAATTTATATAGACAGAAATCAGGGGAATATGTGTGGCAATGGATTTTAAGAGTGTGGGATAATGGTGGGAGGAATATAAGACGAAATCAGGCTGAATTTATTGATATGGGTCGACTAAGCAGAGATTCTGCATTCAAGGTTATAGCTCGAGGGGTTAGAAAAGGTATCAGTAGTTTGTTTGGGTGGTTGGTTGAAACATGCATCAAAAGGTGGCCGACATTCCCTGAGGTTGAAATGCCAGAACTGCTCTGGTATAATGTAGATGAGGGGATCCAGAGGCTTAGAGAGACTAGAATGTTAGAGTGGATTTATCATGCAAAGCCTGCTCTTACACGTCAGGAATGTCTGGAGGATGCACTTTTTACCAGAACAGTGAGAAATAAATTTGTGAGACTAGTGCCATCATCCCTGAGAGCTCTGTAGTTGCACTTCTCTGCAGGTCAGATATTACCGTAAGAACTGCTGTCACTGAGCTGGAATCCTTAAACACAGTGGGGATGACCAGATCCTGAGTTGGCAAAAGCCAGGTGGCAGCACTTAATCACCAAAGACAGAGTAGACATGGCTATTATAATAGACAGCAAACTCAAAGCAGGAGTCAAATTATATGACTCACAGAGATTTGTGGCATTGGCTAGTAAATCATGGGGTACCTAGAAATACAATAGAAGGGCAGTCTACTAAATTCTTGTTGGAGCTGTATAAACAAAAGAGTTCTAGGTCAAGTGAACAGAAGTCTAACCTGAATTACAAAAACACAGAATCATGGTCCCTTAATCAATTTCCAGACTTGAGACAGTTTACAGACCCAGAGCCCCTTGAATGAAGGGGAGGCCAGGTCTCTTTGGGGGAGAACCCTGTTACACTGCCACAAATTTATACTGTTAATCTTCCTCCAAGCCTTCCCCAAAGAGACCGATGGCCTTTTACCAGGGTAACTGAGCATTGGGGACAAGGAAATAATCAATATTTGAGGGATTATTAGACATTGGTTCAGAAGTGACATTAATCCAGGGACCTAAAACGTCACTCTGGTCCACCAGTCAGAGTCGGGACTTATGGAGGTCAGGTGATTGATGGAGTTCTAGCTCAGGTCCATCTTACAGTGGGTCCAGTGGGCCCCCGAACCCATTCTGTAGTTATTTCCCCAGTTCCAGAATGTATAATTGGCATAGACATACTGAGCCACTGGCAGAATCCCCACGTTGGTTCTCTAACTCGTGGAGTGAGGACTAATATGGTGGGAAACGCCAAGTGGAAGCCACTAGAACTGCCCCTACTGAGCAAAATAGTAAATCAGAAGCAATACCGGATTCCTGGAGGGATTGCAGAGATTACTGCCACTCTTAACGACTTGAAGAATGCAGGGGTGGTGACTCCTACCACATCCCCATTCAACTCTCTTATTTGGCCTGTGCAGAAAACAGATGGGTCTTCGAGGATGACAGTGGATTATCATAAGCTCATCCAGGTGGTAACTCCAATTGCAGCTGCTGTTCCAGATGTGATATCATTGCTTGAGCAAATCAATACATCCCCTGGTACCTGGTATGCAGCTATTGATCTGGCAAATGCTTTTTCCTCAATAGTTATTAGTAAGGACCACTAGAAACAGTTTGCTTTCAGCTGGCAAGGTCAGCAATACACTTTCATTGTCCTACCTCAGGGGTATATCAACTTTCCAGCCCTATGTTATAATCTTGTCTGCAGGGACCTTGATTGTTTCTCCCTCCCACAAGACATCACACTGGTCCATTATATTGATGATATCATGTTGATTGGACCTAGTGAGCAAGAAGTAGCAACTAGTCTAGATTTACTGGTAAGACATTTGCGTGTCAGAGGATGGGAGATAAATCCAACAAAAATACAGGGCCTTCCACCTCAGTGAAATTTCTAGGTGTCCTGTGGTGTGGGGCATGTGGAGATATCCCTTCTAAGGTGAAGGATAAGTTGCTGCATCTGACCCCTCCTACGACCAAAAAACAGGCGCAATGCCTAGTTGGTCTCTTTGGATTTTGGCAACAGCATATTCCTCATTTGGCCCATTTATCGAGTGACCAGAGAACTGCTAATTTTGAGTGGGGACCTAAACAAGAGGAGGCTCTGTGACAGACCCAGGCTGCTGTACAAGCTGCTCTGCCACTTGGGCCTATGATCCAGCAGATCCAATGGTGCTGGATGTGTCAGTGGCAAATAGAGATGCTGTTTGGAGTCTTTAGCAGGCCCCTATAGGAGAATCATAATACAGACCCTTAAGATTTTGGAGCAAAGCTTTACCATATGCTGCAGATAACTACTCTCCTTTTGAGAAACAGCTTTTAGCCTGCTACTGGGCCTTAGTAGAGACTGAATGCTTAACCATGGACCACCATGAGACCTGAGTTACCTATCTTGAGGTGGGTGTTATCTGACCCACTAAGCCATAAAGTTGGGCACGTGCAGCAGCACTCTATTGTAAAATGGAAATGGTATATACAAGATAGGGCCAGAGCAGGTCCTGAAGGGACAAATAAGTTACATGAAGAAGTGGCCCAAATGCCCATGGTCTCCACTCCTACCACATTACCTTCTCTTTCCCAGACTAGAGCTATCACCTCTCAAGGAGTTCCTTACAGTGAATTGACTAAGGAAGAGAAAACTTGGGCCTGGTTTACAGATGGTTTAGCCCGATATGCAGGTACCACCTGAAAGTGGACAGCTGCAGCACTACAACCCCTTTCTCGGGTGTCCTTGAAAGACAGTAGTGAGGAGAAATCCTTCCAGTGGGCAGAACTTTGAGCAGTGCACCTGGTTGTTCATTTTGCTTGGAAGGAGAACTGGCAAAAGGTGCATTTGTATACTGACTCATGGGCTATTGCTTATGGTTTTGCTGGATGGTCAGGGACTTGGAAAGACCATAATTGGAAAATTGATGACAAAGAAGTCTGGGGAAGAAGTATGTGGATAGACCTTTCTGAGTAGGCTAAAAACATGAAGATATTTGTGTCCCATGTGAATGCACACCAGAGGGTGATTTCAGCAGAGGAAGGTTTTAATAATCAAATGGATAAAATGACCCATTCTGTGGATACCAGTCAGCCTCTTTCCCCAGCAACTCCTGTCATTGCCCAATGGGCTCATGAACAAAGTGGTCATGATGGTAGGGATAGAAGTTATGCATGAGCTCAGCAACACGGACTTCCACTCACCAAAGCTGACTTGGCTACAGCCACTGCTGAGTGCCCAATCAGCCAGCAACAGAGACACACTCAGCCCCTGATATGTCACTATTCCCCAAGGTGACCAACCATCTACATGGTGGCAGGTTGATTACATTGGACCACTCCCTTCATGGAAGGGGCAGCAATTTGTTCTAACTGGAATAAACACATACCCTGCATATGGGTTTGCTTTCCCTGCACACAATGCTTCTGCCAAAACTACCATCCGTGGGCTTACAGAATGCCTTACCCATTATCATGGTATTCCACACAGCATTGCTCCTGATCAAGGAACACACTTCACAGCAAATGAAGTGAGGGAATGGGCACATGCTCATGGAATTCTCTGGTCTTACCATGCTCCCCATCATCCAGAAAGCAGCTGGACTGATAGAACGGTGGAATGGCCTTTTGAAAACTCAATTACAGTGCCAATTATGTGGCAATACCTTCCCCAGGAAGCTGTATATGCTCTGAATCAGTGTCCGCTATATGGTGCTGTTTTCCCATAGCCAGGATCCATGGGTCCAGGAAACAAGGGGTGGAAATGGGAGTGGTACCACTCACTATTACCCCTAGTGATCCACTAGGAAAATTTCTGCTTCCTGTCCCTGCGACCCTGAGCTCTGCTGGTCTACAGGTTTTAGTTCCAAGAGGGGGAGTGCTTCTACCTGAATAAACAATAATGATTCCATTGAACTGGAATCTAAGTCTGTCACCTGGTCACTTTAGGCTACTCATGCCCCTGGATCAACAAGCCAAGAAGGGGATTACATTATTGTCTGGGGTGATTGACACTGACTATCAAGGAGAAATAGGACTGCAACTACACAATGGAGGTAAAGAAGAGTTTTCTTGATATATAGGAGATCCCCTAGGGAGTCTTTAAGTACTACCATGTCCTGTGATTAAAATCAACGGAAAACTGCAACAACCCAATCCAGCCAGGAGTACCAATGGCTCTGAAATGTCAGGAATGAAGGTTTGGGTCACCCCATCAGGCAAAGAACCACGGCCAGCTGAAGTGCTTGCTGAGGGTAAAGGGAACATGGAATGGTTAGTGGAAGAAGGTAGTGATAAAATATGAACTATGCCCATGTGATCAGTCACAGAAATGAGGACTGTAATACTATTTAAGTTGTAAGATATCAAGATTAAGAATGAACATTACCCAAGGATTTGCACCCTCTTCTGGAGAGATTTAATGCATTTCCAGTTATATGCAGGACAGTTGAGTATTGTTAGGTGAAAGAAAAAACGTGTGTTTTATTGTTTTTTATTTAGAAATAAGATATGGTTTAAGGTGATATGTGTATCTGCCAAGTTGACAAGGGCTGGACTGTCATGGTCAGGTTCATGTGTCAACTTGGCCAACTGGTGGTACCTATTTGTCTGGTTGGGCAAGTGCTGGCCTGTCTGTTGCGATGAGGACATTTCATAGAATTAAATCATGTTTATGTCAGCTGTATCCACAGCTGATTCCATTTGTAATCAGCCGAGGAGAGTGTCTTCTGTAATGAGTGATGCTTAATCTAATCACTGGAAGCCTTTTAAGGAGGATTAAGAAGAGATAGGCTCTCTTCCTGCTTTGGCTCATGAGCCTCTCCTGTGGAGTTCATCCAGACTCTCCATCGGAATCGTTGGCTTCACAGCCTGCCCTGCAGATTTTGGACTCTGCGTTCCTGTGATCACATGAGACACTTTAATAAATTTTATATTTGTGAGTGTTCCCTGTTGATTCCGTTTCTCTAGAGAACCCTAACTAATACACCATTCCTCTAGGGAGAAATATCTTGCATCTCAAAGAATTCTGAAACCCAGCAAGGCACATATCATTAGATTTCCAGGTGCAAGTGTCATCTATGGACAATATTTTGTCCTTGGGCCTGATGGGGTGGCAACCCCAATCTTTCTAAGTGCCAAGCCCTTGATCTTGAGGCTTGCTTTTATGAAGCTTATTTCTGTAAAAGAGAAGCTAAGCCTACCTATAATTATGCCTAAGAGTTAATTCCAGAGAACCTCTTTTGTTGCTCTGATGTGGCCTCTCTCTCTCTCTAAGCCCAACTCTGCAAGTAAAATCATTACCCTCCCCCACTACATGGGACATGAATTCCAAAGATGAACCTGGCCCTGGCACCATGGGATCAATGATGCCTTTCAGACAAAAAGAAGGAAAAGAAATGTAACAAAATAAGGTATCAGTGGCTAAGAGAGCTCAAATAGAGTAGAGAGGCTATTCTGGAGGCTACTTTTTTTTTAAATGATCATTCCATTCTACATATATAATCAGTAATTCATAATATCATCACATAGTTGCATATTCATCATCATGATCATTTTTTAAAACATTTGCATCAATTCAGACAAAGAAATAAAAAGAAACAGAAAAAAATCATGCATACCATACCCCTTACCCTTCCCTTTCATTGATCACTAGCATTTAAATCTAAATTTATTTTAACATTTGTTCCCCTTGTTATTTCTTTTTATTCCACATGATTACTCATCTGTTGATAAGGTAGATAAAAGGGGAGGCTAAAAAAAAAAAAAAAAAAAAAAGGGAGGCTACTCTTTTTAAAAAAATATATTTTTGTTGAGACCTCTTCACATACCATATAGTTCATCCAAAGTATACAATCAATGGCTCATAGTATCATCACAATGGTTGTGTATTCATCACCATAATCATTTTTAGAATATTTTCACCACTCCAGAAAAATAAAATGAACAAAGAAAAAAAAACATACATTCCATTTCCCTTACCCCTCCCTCTCACTGACCACTAGTATTGCAATCTACCCAATTTATTTTACCCCTTATCCACCTTTATTTATTTATTGTCCTTATTTTTTACTCATCTGTTCATACCCTAGATAAAGGGAACATCTCCAACAAGGTTTTCATAATCACACAGTCACATTGTAAATGCAATATAGTTATACAATCATCTTTAAGAATCAAGGCTACTGGACCACAGTTCAACAGTTTCAGGTACTTCCCTCCAGTAACTCCAGTACACCATAAACTAAAAAAGGATATCTATATAACACATTAGAATAACCTCCAGGATAATCTCTGACTCTATTTGAACATGGAGATTTACATCCCTGGGTGTCATGTCCCGCATAGGGGGGACGGCAGTGAGTTCACCTGATGAGTTGGCTTAGAGAGAAAGGCCACATCTAAGCAACAGGTTTCTGGGGGGTGACTTTTAGGCATAATTATAAGTATGATTAGCTTTGGAGTCTATTCTTATGCAAGCTTCAGCTAGATAGTGCTTATTACCATGGTTTGCCAAACCCAACCAACAACATTCCTGTTAACACCTAAGGGCTCTACCTGAGATTCCAGAAAAGTTTCATACACTAACATTACATTCCAGAAATCTATAAACTCCACATGGGTTCCCAGGCCAAATAAGTCCTGAAACACTGAGAGGCCAGCCTCTCCAAGAACATCAACTACTTCCATCCCCCATTCCATATTATCAATTCCCCTTTCAAAAAGTTAGAATGGGTATAGACCAAATATCCTTAAAGATTGGGAGAAGGATCAAAGGAGAAGGAGGAGATAAAACAGAAAAGATAGGACATAAATTAGTATGACTACTGAATCATTATATTGATATTTATTTTAGTCTCTAGTGTCTTGGAGCAGATAGAAGGAAAAACTAGAAATTGTGGAACTAGAACCATACTAAACTCTGAGGTCTGTTCTATAACTACTTGTTACAATGTACTTGGAATTTTTTTGCTTTTTTGTATATATATATATGTTATATATCAAATCAAAAATTTTTTTTTAGAAAAAAATAAAGTGGTGTCAACCGTATAGGGAAGGGGGATGCAACTAGTTGATGTTCTTGGAGAGACTGGTGTCTCTGAGCTTCAGGACTTTTGGCCTAGGGACAATCTAGAAGTTTTAAGTTTCTGAAAAACAAACTTTGTGAATGAAACTCTTATAGAGCCTCAGATAGAGCACTGGAATTCTTCAGTGTTTTCAGGAAGAGTGTTGGTTGGGCCTTGGCATACTGTGGCAATTAGCAATATCTAGTTGAGGCTTGCATAAGAGTAACCTTCAGAATAGCTTCTCGACTCTATTTGAGATCTCTTAGCCACTAATATCTTATTTTGTTAATATTCATTTTTCCCCTTTTGCTCAGGTAGGCATTCTCAATCCTACTATGCCTGGGCCAAATTCATCCTTGGGAGTCATGTCCCACATTGCCAGGGAGACTTATAACCTTGGATGTCATGTTGGGTAATGATTTTACTTGCAGAGTTGGGTTTAGAGAATGGCCACATCTGAACAACAAAAGAGGTTCTCTGGAAGTAACCCTTAGATGTAATTACAGGTAGGCTTAGCATCCCCATTACAGAAATAAGTTTCCTAAGAGCAAGCCTCAAGATCAAGGACTTGGCCCATTAACTTGGGAGTCCCTAATGTTAGAGAGAGTATCAGGGGTTTCCAGGTGGGGAAGTTTAATAGTTCCATATATTTTCTCCAGTCCCTCAAAGAACCTTACCAATACTTTTAAAATATCTACCCAACATATTCTGGAATATCTTAGGGTATTACATTAAGCTACAGAGAATTAGAGTTTATTACCAATTTTGAGATCTCATTCCCAGTTCTGAGCTTCATGTGTTTCAGTTGTCTAAATGAACTGGCCACATAGGGTGAGTTAATTTGTGTGCTACATAAAATTTAAGTCTTGGACAAAATGAACATTCAGTATCTCACAGTAGCCTCACTTACTTGTACAATCATCTTCACTCTCAATTTTAGACAATTTTTCAAGGCTCCAAAGAGAAAAGTAACAGACATACACCAAAGAGAAAACCCAAAACACCCCATAATTCTTATCTCTCCCAATTATTTACCTATAGTATTACTGTCATACTGTTAAATATAGTCATTCCTGTTAAATATAGTCCATAAGCATGCAATAGGTATTTTTTTCTATATATGCCAGTTTCCTATATATGCTAGTTTGAATCTGTTGTGTACCCCAGAAAAGCTATTTTTTTTAATCCTCATTCAATTTTGCTGGGTGGAATCTTTTTTATGGTTTCCATGGAGATGTGACCTACCCAATTGTGGGTGGTAACTTTTGATTAGATGATTTCCATGGAAATGTGTCTCCACCCATTCAAGGTGGGATTGCTTACTGAAGCCCTATAAGAGGGAAACATTTTGGAAAAAGCTTTAGACAGAGGCCAGGGAAGCTATTGAAGAAGCCTGGAGAGAAAGCTAGCAGATGTCACCATGTGCCTTTGTAGCTGAGAGAGAAATCCCGAAAATCATCGGCCTTCTTGAACCAAGGTATCTTTCCCTGGATGCCTTAATTTGGATATTTTCACAACCTTGCTTTAATTTGGACATTTTTACTGCCTTAGAACCGTAAACTTGCAACTTAATAAATTCCCCTTTTTAAAAGTCATTCCATTTCAGGAATATCGCATTCTGGCAGCTTCCAAACTAAAACATCACTCTGTTATTAACTTTTTGTATAAGTGTCATATCTTTGAAGTAGCTCATGTGAGAATTAATTTACATTTGTAGTGCTAATTGATGAGATACATGACTTCAATACCCCCTTTCAAAATCTTGTTCACCTTCAATATGGCACTATTACTTATAATCCCACTAATGTACTGCCAACACATCTATCTATTCCCATACATTTAAGATCAACCTCATTAACAAGTCTGAATATATTAGGCAACTGTTTCCCTTCTCTAGCTTCTGTCTATCTCTAGGTCTCCTATATACTACCTTTTAAGAGTCTAAGTTTACATTTTCTAGAAGGTTCATATTACTGAAGTCATACAGTAGCTATTCTTTTGTATCTGACTTATTTCACTCAGCATTATGTCCTCAAGGTTCATTCATGTCATATGCTTCAGGACCTCATTTCATTCTACTGTTGCATAATATTCTATATTCTATATATATATAGCACAGTTTATGTATCCACTCCTCTGTTGATGGACACTTGAATTGTTCCTATCTTTTGGCACTTGTGAATACTGCTGCTATGAACATCAGTGTGAAAATGTCTGTTCATGTCACTGCCTTCAAATCTTCTGGATATATACCAAGTAATGGAATTGACAGGTCATGGGGTAACTCGATATGTGGTTTTCTGAGGAACTTCCAAACTGGCTTGCACAGCAGCTGCACCCTTATACAACCCACCAGTGGTGGATAAGTGTTCCAATGTCCACATCCTCTCCTACATTTGTAGTTTCCTGTTTGTTTAATGACAGCCATTCTTATAGATGTGAGTTGATTTCTCATTGTGGTTTTGATTTGTATTTCCCTAATAGCCAATGAAGATGAACATCTTTTCATGTGCTTTTTAGCCATTTATGTTTTCTCTTTGGAAAAATGTCTATATATATCTTTTGACTTCTGGTCCATTTTTAACCATGTTGATTATTTTCTTCTTATTGAGTTTTGAGGGACTTTATGTGTTCTGGATATAGATTCTTTGTTGGATATATGACTTACAAATATGTTCTTTTAATCTGTAGCTTTTTTTTTTGATTCCCTTGAAGTGTCTTTTGCGGAGCAAATTTTAATTTTTTTTATCAAGTCCAATTTTTCAAAAATTTTTAATGGATGCTGCTGTTTTTTTTTTTTAATTCATGCCAGAAATCAAATACATTGATTAAGAATATCAGGAAAGACCAGTTAAATCACCTTAAGGCAAACACTGGTCGAGGTGAGAGAGAAAGAACCCCTTTACCAGGCTGAACCACGGTGGCATTTAAAGGAAACAGTTGGGATCGTTGTAGGCAACCAGATCCCAGGCCTGATCAAAGGCCTCCATGACAGCAGGCTCCAGGGGCCCTTCCTCAGATGCTGCCAAATTCTGTTCCAGCTCCTCCAGGCTGGAATTACCATATGGCCTTGGGAATTCTGGAGCTGAGAGTGGTGGTACACCCAGAGGAGGTTAGCTGAGGCCATGCTGCAGGCACTGGGGCCATAAGCAGCCTGCAGGGTCTTCTCCACCAGAGCAGTGGTCTGGAAGTGGTGCTCTTTCCAGTAATGATTCCTGTGGCCTCAGCCCAGCTATACCCAAAGAAGTGGCCCTCGCGCTGTTTCTTGTCCTTATCCTCATACTTGTACTTGCTGGTCAACAGGCTCCCAGACAAAGGGTGGTAGGTGTAGAACCTCAATCCAAAGTGTCTGAGGCAGGGGAAGAGTTCTGTTTCCACCTGCCGGGTTGTGGCACTGTACACGCCCTGGTACACAGTTGGCAGGACCCAGCTTTTGTTCCTGGAGAGGGTACAGATCTCAGCCACCTGCCAGGCAGTGTAGTTGGAGAGGCCAAGATCTACCACCTTGCCCTCCTGGTGCAGCTGGTGGCAGGCACACAGCGTCTCTTCCACAGGGCTGCCATGGTCTGGCATGTGCAGGTAGAAGAGGTCCACCTTGGGGTATTGCAATTGTTTCAGCATGTCTCCAGCTGGAACAGGAGACTGTCAGACTTTAGGGAGTTCCCTTCCAAACTGTTGCCCTTGGTAGCGATTTTCACTTTTGCAGTCAGCGCTGCCCAGCAGCAGTCCCAGGCCATCCAGGATGGTCTCTGACTGACCGTTGCTGTATATGAAGACCTTGTCCAGCTCATTGTAGCGGCACTCTGGGAAAGACCGTATGGTCGCGGCACTGGTGGGTGCGTTCATGCAGTGCCCCATCTCCATGGTGCCTAGCACCGTAGCCAGCAGGGCTCGGGCGCCCGAGCGCCATGTGGTGCCCACGCTGGTCAGAACGTGGCGACTGAACAAGCCGCAGACCATCCCGGGTTTCCTGAGCAGTAGACCACAGCGCCAGCCAAGTCACGAGATGCATTGCTCAGCATGAAGTCCGTGCGTCAGAGCCACGCAGCAACCCAAGGCTGGGGAGGAGCAGCCCGCGGAGGTTAAGGAAGGAGGACAAGGCCTGGGGCGCACCCCCACGCACACATGCTCTGCGCTCCCTCGGAGCCTCTGGGGACCTTCTCTGGATGCTGCTTTTGATGTCACATCTACGAATTATTTGCTTAATCTTTTTCCTAGACCTTCTTCTAAGGTGTTAACAATTTTGCCTTTTAAATTTAGGTATATTCTCCATTTTGAGGGCATAAACTTTTAAAAGATGCTAAGATTTAAACTCTCTAGTGGCCTCAGTTAGTTGCACTGAGCTAGGCCAGATCACAAGGCTGGTTGGTCTGAGGATAGTGAGGTATCTTGTACCAGGGAGGTTGTCTTCACGTTGATTTACTATTGCCTAAGCCATCAAGCAGTGCAAAGGTTGCAGTAGACTCAGGAATCCATGATAGACAGAGTCTGCCCCTCCTGCAGCACTGTCACCTCTCCCCCATCTCCAACCAGGTATCTCCTCTTCCTTTACAAGGCTGCCACAACATTATAGATTCAGTAGCACATGGCATAAAGGGTCTGCCAGGCCAGAGGAGTCTGCATGGGCTTGCTCCCTTGGCTTCTTTGTTAGGTTTCTGGTGTTTGGATTCTGGGTTCATAACTTCTTGTGACATCACAGTATTTAGCTTAGTTCCTCCTATGTGGCATCTTGCTTGTCACTGAGTGTAGTCAAGGGCTCAGTGCAGCAGGCTGGCCCACACCCATTCCACATGCTTCCATCAGGACCTAAGACTTCTGAACCTCTCTGGGATCTTGAAGAGCTCAGCTGGTCACTAGAAGGTGAAGCCTCTCCTTCACTACTCTGGTTTGAAGGAGAAGAGGGGACAAAAACCAACCTAGCCTCAGCTTGGGAATGCTGATCTCTCTCACAGATAGTGCAGCCAGTGACAGGCAGGGTACAACAGGTCAACCTCTGACTCCTTCTGGCCTGAGAAGAGCAACAGGAGCACTAATGAACCCAGACTCATGTCATACTCACAAAGCATCTTACTGAGAAGGCAATGGGACAAAGCAGGTGATTTGTGAGGATCTGGGTAGAAGTGGTGGCACACAGGCCTGTGCTCCTAATGCCCCAGGACTGATCAGGACCACAAGGCAGGACCTCTTGCCATGAATGAGTCATTGCCATGAATGAATGGAAGTAGACCCTGAAGTAGATAAAGAGGCTGAATATAAATGAAGATGGCTATAGAAGCTACTGATGAAGGACACCGAATTCTGCTGCCCTAAGAGGAACCCTGGAGCCAACTTTTCTAACAGTCTAGCCTTGTTTAGACTTTCAAACCTGGATGGAGCAAATGCCCTAGGATCCACCCACTCCATCAGAAACAAGTCTGAACAAGCTGGGCACTGTCCATCAGATACCCAGACATTCAGTTCTGGCCACCAGCCGAATATAAATCGAGAGCTCCAAGTCATCTATCATGCTTTAGCCATGCGTGAGGTTAATGCCCAATCTTTTAAAAGCACACAAAGGGCTATTTGAGTAGGAAAGTCCCACCAAACCTTGATGAAACACACAGCTCATATTTGGATCATCTTTCTGAACAGCCCCTTGGTTTGGAAGGCACAGCTGTTGCAGGGATCCCTGAATACAGCCTGCTGTTCTCTGTGGAAGCCATGGTAGAATAGCATGGTTAACTTGAGATGCAGTAAACCCTCCAGACTACCGCTTCCTCTAAATAGCCAAGCTGCAGAAAGAATCTGTGTCTGCTTGCCAATGGGTCAAGCTGGGTGTTGGTGGAACTTACGTCTGACTTTAGGAACATCATCACTCTTCTCTAGAGAGCTGCTGTTCTCACTTTCCATTGAGTCAAGACCACAATGGCTCTACTTCATTCTGGAAAGTCCCCTAGAAATGGGAATATAGTACTTTTGCCAGGTCATAGGGTAACTCGATATGTGGTTTTCTGAGGAACTTCCAAACTGACTTGCACAGCAGCTGCACCTTTATACAACCCACCAGTGGTGGATAAGTGTTCCAGTGTCCATATCCTCTCCTAGATTTGTAGTTTCCTGTTTGTTTAATGGCAGCCATTCTTATAGATGTGAGTTTCGGCCTTCTCCAAAACACCCCCAGGAGTGTGGCTTTTAGAGAATTCCAGGAAATATGAGACACAGACCAAGGACAAAGCTGGAATCAGGTTTATGCCGCTAACAGCTGTGACTTTCAAATTGTTTCAGGTTGATGAAGTTGAAACAGCTGCAGATTTATTCCTTATTCTTGGAGGTGATGGGTGCAAATACAATTCAAACACAACTACCATGATCATTTTTTTCCCTTCAGTAAATCCCAAGTGATATCTTAAATTATGTGGAGTAAGACAAAAAAAAAAAAAAAAGAATAGTGAGCCAGCGAAACCCAACCAACAAATACATGAAGTTAGGTTCCCCCAACTCCCATGACTTTCCACATCTGGGTCAATATTTTTGCTTAAAGATGCCCACGACTCATGGGATTTTTAAGTGACTGTAATGTTATCTAATCTACATAAAGAAACTGCATGGCCCTCCTGTGTCATTCCTCATTCTTGTGTCCATGGCAGACTTGTTCATCAGACACAGAGCTCATTCTTTCTTTCAGATGGTTCTCCTCACAGAGGGGGCCCAAGGGGTCCCCAGCAGTGATAGCGATTTGACACTCAAAGTGAAAGTTCCTTGCCATCCTTGATCTAGCCCAACCCAGGCATTTTACAGATAGAAAATTGAGGACCAGAAAGTGGGCCAAAGTTTCACAGTGATTCAGGGGTATTTGTGGGAAGCTGAATGGCCCAGAATTCTTAGAAATATCAAGTAAGAAATAGGCTATTGCTTACTTACTATTATGCTGTATTGTTCAATCTGTTTTCTTTTTTTTTTTTTTTTTTTTTTTTTTTTTTTGTATGCAAATACTTATTGAAGTTTTTTTTTTTTTTTTTTTTTCTTTTTTTTTTTTTTTTTTTTTTTTTTTTTTTTATTAACGGAAAGAAAAAAAAGAAATTAACACAACATTTAGAAATCATACCATTCTACATATGCACTCAGTAATTCTTAACATCATCACATAGATGCATGATCATTGTTTCTTAGTACATTTGCATCAG
The DNA here is from genome assembly GCF_023851605.1 of Tamandua tetradactyla. Classification (NCBI taxonomy): domain Eukaryota; kingdom Metazoa; phylum Chordata; class Mammalia; order Pilosa; family Myrmecophagidae; genus Tamandua; species Tamandua tetradactyla. The sequence goes on along the minus strand of NC_135346.1, from coordinate 38,670,805 downwards.
TTTAGAGGAACTAGCAACACAACAGAAAAAGATATAAAATGTCAATATAAAGAAAAGAAATAAAAGTAGTAGTAATAGTAAAAAACAACAACAACAAACAAACCAACAAGCAAACAAAAAAAAAAAAAAACCCTATAGCTCAGATGCAGCTTCATTCAGTATTTTAACATGATTACTTTACAATTAGGTATTATTGTGCTGTCCATTTTTGAGTTTTTGTATCTAGTCCTGTTGCACAATCTGTATCCCTTCAGCTTCAATTACCCATTGTCTTACCCTGTTTCTAACTCCTGCTGAACTCTGTTACCAATGACATATTTCAAGTTTATTCTCGAATGTCCGTTCACAACAGTGGGACCATACAGTATTTGTCCTTTAGTTTTTGGCTGGATTCACTCAGCATAATATTCTCTAGGTCCATCCATGTTATTACATGGTTCACAAGTTTATCTTGTCTTAAAGCTGCATAATATTCCATCGTATGTATATACCACAGTTTGTTTAGCCACTCTTCTGTTGATGGAGGTTTTGGCTGTTTCCATCTCTTTGCAATTGTAAATAACGCTGCTATAAACATTGGTGTGCAAATGTCCGTTTGTGTCTTTGCCCTTAAGTCCTTTGAGTAGATACCTAGCAATGGTATTGCTGGGTCGTATGGCAATTCTATATTCAGCTTTTTGAGGAACCGCCAAACTGCCTTCCACAGTGGTTGCACCCTTTGACATTCCCACCAACAGTGAATAAGTGTGCCTCTTTCTCCGCATCCTCTCCAGCACTTGTCATTTTCTGTTTTGTTGATAATGGCCATTCTGGTGGGTGTGAGATGATATCTCATTGTGGTTTTGATTTGCATTTCTCTAATGGCCAGGGACATTGAGCATCTCTTCATGTGCCTCTTGGCCATCCGTATTTCTTCTTCTGGTAGGTGTCTGTTTAAGTCTTTTTCCCATTTTGTAATTGGGTTGGCTGTCTTTTTGTTGTTGAGTTGAATAATCTCTTTATAAATTCTGGATACTAGACCCTTATCTGATATGTCATTTCCAAATATTGTCTCCCATTGTGTAGGCTGTCTTTCTACTTTCTTGATGAAGTTCTCTGATGCACAAAAGTGTTTAATTTTGAGAAGCTCCCATTTATTTATTTCCTTCTTCAGTGTTCTTGCTTTAGGTTTAAGGTCCATAAAACCACCTCCAGTTGTAAGATCCATAAGATATCTCCCAAAATTTTCCTCTAACTGTTTTATGGTCTTAGACCTAATGTTTAGATCTTTGATCCATTTTGAGTTAACTTTTGTATAGGGTGTGAGAGATGGGTCTTCTTTCATTCTTTTGCATATGGATATCCAGTTCTCTAGGCACCATTTATTGAAGAGACTGTTCTGTCCCAGGTGAGTTGGCTTGACTGCCTTATCAAAGATCAAATGTCCATAGATGAGAGGGTCTATATCTGAGCACTCTATTCGATTCCATTGGTCGATATATCTATCTTTATGCCAATACCATGCTGTTTTGACCACTGTGGCTTCATAATATGCCTTAAAGTCAGGCAGCGCGAGACCTCCAGCTTCGTTTTTTTTCCTCAAGATGTTTTTAGCAATTCGGGGTACCCTGCCCTTCCAGATAAATTTGCTTATTGGTTTTTCTATTTCTGAAAAATATGTTGTTGGGATTTTGATTGGTATTGCATTGAATCTGTAAATCAATTTAGGTAGGATTGACATCTTAACTATATTTAGTCTTCCAATCCATGAACACGGTACGCCCTTCCATCTATTTAGGTCTTCTGTGATTTCTTTTAACAGTTTTTTGTAGTTTTCTTTATATAGGTTTTTTGTCTCTTTGGTTAAATTTATTCCTAGGTATCAATCTGTTTTCTAGATTGATTAAACTCTGTTTTTATTTCCAATTTTTACTATAAAATGCAATTCATTTTCTCTTTAGAAATACGAATAAATGAAACAAAAAAGCTCAAAAGCATGACCCACATATTAAACCATTGTTAAGTCAAGGTCTATAAAACTTTTCTCCATAGAAATATATAGATACCTGTATATCCATATTTTCACCCAGGAGTAATTCAAGATTCCTTCTTAGGGTTGCTGGTCACAGGATATTCTTAATCAAAACACTACTTCAGGTTATAGCCTTACAATGGACCCATACTACACATATTATTTTGTGATTTGCTTTGTTGTAAATTTTCATTAATTACAATATCTAAATATGCATTTCACTTCCATTGTTGGGAATTTAGACTGCTATCGTAAGTAATATCCAGGCTGAATCCTAGCTCACAAACATAATTTTTTTCTTTAGAAAATTTCTAGAAAGGAATCTGGGTCAAAGAGCAAAGCCATTTTAAGGCTTTTCATATATATATATATATATATATAGACAAATTGCTCACCAGCAAATCTTGAAGCAGTGGATGAGAAGTGTACAAAAGAGGCACTTGTAGCTTCTTTACCAACATGGGGTTTCATCATTTCTGTTGTTTTCTTTTACTCCTGTCTGCACATTTTGTGTTTTAAGGTTTGAGCATAAGATTCCCCAAAACAGAAACTGCATCTTTTATGGACATATATAAAAGTAACCATGATAATAAATTACCATTTGCAGAAAATTTTCCAAGTGCCAGACTCCAGGTGCTTGCTCAGTGGGTTCACAGCGATCCATTTTGTAGATGAAGTTCAGAAGAATTGAGCAGCTTACCTGGGGTCACACAGGGACGGAGCTCAGGTAAGTTTGACAAGAGCCTGCACAGTTTTTTTTCCTCTACTGCCTCCTTATAGTCAGTACAGGTAAATATTTGTATGTAGGCTGACTGATTATTTTCCTTCTGGCAGAACAGATATGAGCAGCTCATTATGGAAAAGCCATTAAAAAATGGCCTAAAAAAGCCATAAAAAAATGACATAAAAAAATGTCATCTGAGTTCTCTTGGTCAGTCCTAACTTGAATAGCCCAAAAAGATTTCAGCAATGTTAAGCTGGGCTTGAGGGTATGACCTGAGGTAGTATTTTTATTAAGGATTTCTTATGACTGGGAACTCTAAGAAGGAAGCTTGAATTGCTCCCATATAAACAACCATCTAAGATTATCAGTGGCATTTCCTTTTTATAGTGTTTGGTGCTAATAATAGCCTCAAACTCCTCAACCCAACTTTCCAGCTTTTTAAAAGAACAGTACTTATAAGAATGTCTGAACTCTTGTGGCTGACAAGATTTATTCCATCCAGTGTTTTCTGGGACTTTCCTGAGGGAGAAGGGGAATAACTGGGGAATTGATGGCTTCTTTTTTGTTTTTAATCTACTAAATTTATTTTAACATTTCTTCCCCCTATTATTTATTTATTTTTAATCTATATGTTTTACACATCTGTCAATAAGGTAGATAAAAGGAGCATCAGACACAAGGTTTTCAAAATAACACAGTCACATTGCGAAAGCTGTATCATTGCACAATCATCTTCAACAAACATGGCTACTGGAGTATGGCTCTATTTGCAGGCAGTTTCCTCCAGCCTCCCCATTACACCTTAACTAAACAGGTGGTATCTATTTAATGTGTAAGAATAACCTCCAGGATAACCTCTCAACTGTTTGGAATCTCTCAGCCATTGACACTTTATTTTGCCTCATTTTGCTTTTTCCCCCTTTTGATCGAGAAGGTTTTCTCAATCCCTTGAGGCTGAGTTCCAGCTCATTCTAGGATTTCTGTCCCACGTTGCCAGGAAGGTTCACACCCCTGGGAGTCATGTCCCACGTAGAGAGGGGAAGGGCAGTGAGTTTCCCTTTCATGTTGGCTGAGAGAGGCCACATCTGAGCAACAGAAGAGGTTCTCTTGGGGGTGACTCTTAGTCCTAATTTTAAGTAGGCTTAGCCTATCCTTTGCAGGGTTAAGTTTCATGTGAACAAACCTGAAGATTGGGAGCTCAGTCTATTGCTTTGTTGTCCCCACTGCTTGTGAGAATATCAAGAATTCTTCACTTGGGGGTAGTTGAATTTTCCTCCATTCTCACCATTCTCCCAAGGGGACTTTGCAAATACTTTTTTAATCACTGTTCAAATCACTCTGGGATTTATTGGGGCATCACTCTGGACAAACCTACAAAATCTCATGCCCTACTCAAGGTTCCAAGTATTATGATGTTTTCAATTACGTGTCCGCATAAATTATATTAGGAAATGCACTAGTCAAAATGTAAATTTTGTACCAAATAAATATTTTTTGCTTTAGTTTCACATATAAGTTAAAGTTTTTAAATATTAATTACCATTTATTTTCAACACCCTGCAGTGTTGACATTCCTTTGTTCTTCCTCCTGAAAAAACTTTTTTAAATTTGTACATTTAGTCACTATCATTATACACTCTAGGCATTCCTAGATTATACCATCTCAGTCTTTATCATCTATCTTTCCTTCTGATTTCATTTATGCCCCCAGGCTTCCTCCCTCTATCATTCTCACATTCAGCTTCATTCAGTGTTTTAACGCTGTTTTATTACAGTTAGGTAGTATTGTACTATCCGTTTCTGAATTTTTACAATCAGCCCTGTTGCGCAATGTGTATTCCTTTGGCTCCAATTACCCAATATCTATTTCTATCTCCTGATGATCTCTGTTACCAACAGAAATTCTCCAAGTTCATTCACTAATGTCAGTTCATATAAGTGAGACCATGCAGTATTTGTCCTTTTGTTTCTGGCTAATCTCACTCAGCATAATGTCCTCAAGGTTCATCCATGTTGTTACATACTTCATAAATTTATTCTGTCTTACAGCTGCATGATATTCCATCGTATGTATATACCACAGCTTGTTTAGCCACTCATCTCTTGATGGACATTTTGGCTGTTTCCATCTCCTGGCAATTGTAAATAATGCTGCTATAAACATTGGTGTGCAAATGTCCATTTGTGTCCTTGCCCTCATGTCCTCTGAGTAGATACCTTGCAATGGTATTGCCGGGTCATATGGCAATTCTATACTTAGCTTCCTGAGGTACTGTTGATGGCTTCTTATAGTCTCTGTGTTGTCCAGGGACCTGGTGAGAGGCCCCTAAGCAGCTGAGAGCCGAGGAGAGGGTCTGGACTCAATCACTTAGAGCTCATTCACTCATAGGACTCTTCTTTCTGTCAGATGCTCTTTCTCATCCCGGAGGTGGTCCAGGGAGTCCTTAGCATTGACATCGAATTGACACTCAAGGTTTAATTTACTTGCCATCCTTGACCTAGCCCAACCCAGGCATTTCACAGATAAAAGACTGAGAAAGTAAAGCCTGGCATAGGAGGCAAGAGGAAGAAAGAGGCCATGAGGATGTTTAAGAAGAATGCAAGACCTATCAGATGATCTGTTCTTGGTTCCAAGATGTTGAGTGGAAAAAACATGTTCCCCTCTCTCCATGGTTATCCCTCAGCAACCCTAGACCAACCCTCCACTTCTGCCAGTCTCTGAGAGTATGAAACATCTTGGCAAAGCCAAGAGTAATTTGATAAACTTATTTGTTTTCTGAAGGTATTCTGTGCTTGTACGAAGCCAGACTCTGGGGGATAATGTTTTTGACACCTTTACAGAGTTTTGTAGAAATAAGAGTTATAGAGATGTTGGTTGGTTGTTGTTAGATACACTGTCTACATTAAGGGGTGAAAGGGATGGGCTTAAGGCTTCAAACGAGAAGCTTAAGCGCCGTCTGAAAGATGTAGATGTTTCTATGAGTATCCTGAAGGAAAATCTTATTTCCTGTAGCCGTAGACTTGAGATCTCTGAAAATCAGACTCAGAATCTTATTGTTAGAGTAGCAACTTTACAACGTAAACTGAAATCTCAATCTTGCATGGTGTCTGCCGTTAAAGTGAGGGCATTGATTGGAAAGGAATGGGACCCTGAAAAATGGGATGGTGACATATGGATTGATAATATTGTTGGGGGTGAGATTGAAACCCTAGGCCATACTGAGCCTTCTCTAGATAACCCTGTAATAGTCTGCCCTGAGGACATAGCCACCCCACCTCCAGCCTGCCTTGAGGAATTGGCCACCCAACCTCCTCCTGAAGGGATTAGCCCTAGAGTTATTAATCCTGTCTCACCAGATGAAACTGCAAATGAAGGCCCTGAAGCAAATAGCTTGGAAGATATTTCTAATTCTTTTCATGACCCACCCCACCCACCCCTCATTTCTTCCAGACCTATAACTTGACTAAAGTTCCAACAGGCCCCTAAAGGTGAGGTACAAAGTATCACACATGAGGAGGTACGTTATACTCCAAAAGAACTGTGTGAGTTTTCTAATTTATATAGACAGAAATCAGGGGAATATGTGTGGCAATGGATTTTAAGAGTGTGGGATAATGGTGGGAGGAATATAAGACGGAATCAGGCTGAATTTATTGATATGGGTCGACTAAGCAGAGATTCTGCATTCAAGGTTATAGCTCGAGGGGTTAGAAAAGGTATTAGTAGATTGTTTGGGTGGTTGGTTGAAACATGCATCAAAAGGTGGCCGACATTCCCTGAGGTTGAAATGCCAGAACTGGTATAATGTAGATGAGGGGATCCAGAGGCTTAGAGAGTTTGGAATGTTAGAGTGGATTTATCATGCAAAGCCTGCTCTTACACCCCAGGAATGTCCAGAGGATGCACCTTTTACCAGAACAGTGAGAAATAAGTTTGTGAGACTAGCACCATCATCCCTCAAGAGCTCTGTGGTTGTACTTCTCTGTAGGTCAGATATCACTGTAGGAACTGCTGTCACTGAGCTGGAATCCTTAAACACAATGGGGATGACAAGATCCCGAGTTGGCAGAAGCCAGGTGGCAGCTCTTAATCACCAAAGACAGGGTAGATGCAGCTATTATAATAGACAACAAACTCAAAGGAGGCATCAAAATTATATGACACGCAGAGATTTGTGGCATTGGCTAGTAAATCATGGGGTGCCTAGAAATACAATAGAAGGGCAGTCTACTAGATTCTTGTTGGAGCTGTATAAACAAAAGAGTTCTAGGTCAAGGGAACAGAAGTCTAACCTGAATTACAAAAACACAGAGTCATGGCCCCTTAATCAATTTTCAGACTTGAAACAGTTTACAGACCCTGAGCCCCTTGAATGAAGGGGAGGCCAGGGCCCTATGGGGGAGAAACCTGTTACACTGCCACAAATTTATACTGTTAATCTCCCTCTAAGTCTTCCCCAAGGAGACCGACGGCCTTTTACCAGGGTAACTGTGCATTGGGGAAAAGGAAATGATAAGATATTTCGGGGATTATTAGACACTGGTTCAGAAGTGACATTAATTCTAGGGGACCCAAAACGTCACTCTGGACCACCAGTCAGAGTGGGGGCTTATGGAGGCCAGGTGATCAATGGAGTTTTAGCTCAGGTCCATCTGAGAGTGGGTCCGGTGGGCCCCCGGACCCATCCTGTAGTTATTTCCCCAGTTCCGGAATGTATAATTGGCATAGACATTCTGAGCCACTGGCAGAATCCCCACGTTGGTTCTCTAACTGGTGCAGTGAAGGCTATTATGGTGGGAAAGGCCAAGTGGAAGCCACTAGAACTGCCCCTACCAAGCAAAATAGTAAATCAGAAGCAATACCGGATTCCTGGAGGGATTGCAGAGATTACTGCCACTCTTAAGGACTTGAAAGATGCAGGGGTGGTGATTCCCACCACATCCCCGTTCAACTCTCCTATTTGGCCTGTGCAGAAAACAGATGGGTCTCGGAGAATGACAGTGGATTATCGTAAACTCAACCAGGTGGTAACTCCAATTGCAGCTGCTGTTCCAGATGTAGTATCATTGCTTGAGCAAATCAATACATCCCCTGGTACCTGGTATGCAGCTATTGATCTGGCAAATGCTTTTTCCTCAATAGCCATTAGTAAGGACCACCAGAAACAGTTTGCTTTCAGATGGCAAGGTCAGCAATATACTTTCACTGTCCTACCTCAGGGGTATATCAACTCTCAAGCCCTATGTCATAATCTTGTTTGCAGAGAACTTGATCGTTTCTGCCTCCCACAAGACATCACACTGGTCCATTATATTGATGATATCATGTTGATTGGACCTAGTGAGCAAGAAGTAGCAACTACTCTAGATTTACTGTAAGGCATTTGCATGTCAGAGGATGGGAGATAAATCCAATAAAAATACAGGGGCCTTCCACCTCAGTAAAATTTCTAGGTGTCCAGTGGTGTGGGGCATGTCGAGATATCTCTTCTAAGGTGAAGGATAAATTGCTGCATCTGGCCCCTCCCACAACCAAAAAAGAGGCACAACGCCTAGTGGGTCTTTTTGGATTTTGGCGACAACATATTCCTCATTTGGGTGTGCTACTCTGGCCCATTTATCGAGTGACCAGAAAAACTGCTAATTTTGAGTGGGGACCTGAACAAGAGGAGGCTCTGCGACAGGTCCAGGCTGCTGTGCAAGCTGCTCTGCCACTTGGGCCTATGATCCAGCAGATCCAATGGTGCTGGAAGTGTCAGTGGCAAATAAAGATGCTGTCTGGAGCCTTTGGCAGGCCCCTATAGGAGAATCACAACGCAGACCCTTAGGATTTTGGAGCAAAGCCTTACCATCTGCTGCAGATAACTACTCTCCTTTTGAGAAACAGCTTTTAGCCTGCTACTGGGCCTTAGTAGAGACTGAACGCTTAACCATGGGCCACCAAGTTACCATGAGACCTGAGCTGCCTATCATGAGTTCGGTGTTGTCTGACCCACCAAGCCATAAAGTTGGGCGTGCACAGCAGCACTCTATTGTAAATTGGAAATGGTATATACGAGATAGAGCCAGAGCAGGTCCTGAAGGCACAAGTAAGTTACATGAAGAAGTGGCACAAATGCCCATGGTTTCCACTCCTGCTGCCACATTATCTTCTCTTTCCCAGACCAGAGCTATGGCCTCTTGGGGAGTTCCTTACAGTGAATTGACTGAGGAAGAGAAAACTCGGGCCTGGTTTACAGATGGTTCAGCACAATATGCAGGTACCACCCGAAAGTGGACAGCTGCAGCATTACCACCCCTTTCTGGGGTGTCCTTGAAGGACAGTGGTGAGGGGAAATCCTCCCAGTGGGCAGAACTTCGAGCAGTGCACCTGGTTGCTCCTTTTGCTTGGAAGGAAAACTGGCCAGAGGTGCATTTGTATACTGACTCATGGGCTGTTGCTAATGGTTTGGCTGGATGATCAGGGACTTGGAAAGACCATAATTGGAAAATTGGTGACAAAGAGGTCTGGGGAAGAAGTATGTGGATAGACCATTTTGAGTGGGCTAAAAGCATGGAGATATTTGTGTCCCATGTGAATGCATACCAGAGGGTGACTTCAGCAGAGGAAGATTTTAATAATCAAGTGGATAAGATGACCCGTTCTGTGGATACCAGTCCACCTCTTTCCCCAGAAACTCCTGTTATTGCCCAATGGGCTTATGAACAAAGTGGTCATAGTGGTAGGGATGGAGGTTATGCATGGGCTCAGCAACATGGACTTCCACTCACCAAGGCTGACCTGGCTACAGCCACTGCTGAGTGCCCAATCTGCCAGCAGCAGAGACCCACACTCAGCCCCCGATATGGCACCATTCCCTGAGGTGACGAGGTAGCTACATGGTGGCAGGTTGATTACATTGGACCACTCCCTTCATGGAAGGGGAAGCAATTTGTTCTAACTGGAATAAACACATACCCTGCATATGGGTTTGCTTTCCCTGCACACAATGCTTCTGCCAAAACTACCATCCGTGGGCTTACAGAATGCCTTACCCATTATCATGGTATTCCACACAGCATTGCTCCTGATCAAGGAACACACTTCACAGCAAATGAAGTGAGGGAATAGGCACATGCTCATGGAATTCTCTGGTCTTACCATGCTCCCCATCATCCAGAAAGCAGCTGGACTGATAGAACGGTGGACTGGTCTTTTGAAAACTCAATTACAGTGCCAACTAGGTGGCAAAAACTTGAAAGGCTGGGTAATGTTCTCCAGGAAGCTGTGTATGCTCTGAATCAGCGTCCGCTGTATGGTGCTGTTTCTCCCATAGCCAGGATCCATGGGTCCAGGAACCAAGAGGTGGAAATGGGTGTGGTGCCATTCACTATTACCCCTAGTGATCCACTAGGAAAATTTTTGCTTCCTGTCCCTACTACCCTGAGTTCTGCTGGTCTACAGGTTTTAGTTCCAAAATGGGGTGTGCTTCCTCCAGGAGAAACAACAGTGATACCACTGAACTGGAAGTTAAGATTGGCACCTGGTCACTTTGGGCTACTTATGCCTCTGGATCAACACGCCAGGAAGGGGATTACATTATTATTGTCTGGGGTAATTCACCCTATCAGAAGGAAGTAGGACTGCAACTACATAATGGAGGTAAAGAAGAGTTTTCTTGGAATATAGGAGATCCCCTGGGGCGTCTGTTAGTACTACCATGCCCTGTGATTAAAATCAATGGAAAACTGCAACAACACAATCCAGGCAGGACTACTAATGGCTCTGAAACTTCAGGAATGAAGGTTTGGGTCACCCCACCAGGCAAAGAACCACGGCCAGCTGAAGTACTTGCTGAGGGGAAAGGGAACATGGAATGGGTAGTGGAAGAAGGTAGTGATAAATATGAACTTCGACCACGTGATCAGTTACAGAAATGAGGACTGTAATGCTGTTTTGTTCATGCTATACTATTTAAGTTGTAAGATATCAAGTTTAAGAATGAATGTTGCCCAAGGATTTGCACCCTATTCTGGAGAGATTCAATGTGTTTTCAGTTATATGCCGGACAGTTGAGTATTGTCAGGTTAAAAAAAAAAAAAAAGTGTGCTTATTTGTTTTCATTCGGAAATTAAGTAAGGTCTAAGGTGATATATATATATAGGTGCCAAATTGACAAGGGGTGGACTGTCATGGTTAGGGACAGGTGTCAACTTGGCCAAGTTGTGGTACCTGTTTATCTGATTGGGCAAGCACTGGCCTGTCTGTTGCAATGAGGATATTTCATAGCATTAGGTCATGATCACGTCAGCTACATCCACAGCTGATTCCATTTGTAATCAGCCAAAGGGGAGTGTCTTCTGCAATTAGTGATGCTAAATCTAATCATGGGAAGCCTTTTAAGGAGGACTCAGAGGAGACAGGTTCCATTCCTGCTTTGGCTGGTGAGCCTCTCCTGTGGAGTTCATCCAGGCCATCCATCGGAGTCATTGGCTTCACAGCCTGCCCTGTGGATTTTGGACTCTGCGTTCCTACGGTCATGTGAGACACTTTTATAAATGTTATATTTGCAAGTGTTCCCTGTTGATTCTGTCTCTCTAGAGAACCCTAACTAATACAATTACTAAGGATTAGTTTTGCCTTTCCTAGAATTTCATATAAATTGAATCATAGGGTATGGAGTACTTTATTTCTGACTTCCTTCACTCAGCATAAAGTTTTGGGGCTCATCAATGTTATTGCATATATTAATAGGTCTTCTTTACTGCTGAGTAATAATATCTATTGTATGTTTGTACCATGATTTGTGTAACCATTTGGGTTATTATCCATTTATTATTATTATTACAAAAGTTACTATAATAATTATGTATACTTTTTTTTGTGTGGGCATATATATTAATTTTTCTTGGGCAAATCCTTAGGTAGGGATCAAATTGCTGGGTCATAGGGTAAGTATATGTTTAACTTTATAAGAAACTGCCAAACTGTTTTCCAAAATGGAATGTATGAATGTTCCTGTTCACATCCTCACCAACACTTGGTATTGTCTGTTTTTAAGTGGTATGAAGTGATATCTCATAGTGGTTTTAATATTCAGATCTGGATTTAATTAGACGGTCAAGGATTGGAATCCCAGTTCTGCAACTCATTGGCTTCATGATGATGGACAAGGATTTACCCCATATGATTCTGGACAAGGATTTATCTCATTTCTTTATCTGTACATTGGAATATGGCACCCAGTTCTAGAATGTTTTCCCCACCTCCCCATCCAAGAATAAATATGTGGGAAAGGTTTGGAACCTGCTTGGCATACAGTAAGTCCTCTACCATTGTCAACTACTATTATTACTGATCTTAAAACTGATATCAATTATATTTACAAAGCCATTCCAATTCAAAATGCACTTTTACATATATCATTTCATATGATCTTGCTCTACTCTTCCACCTCAGGCTCTACGGTACCTGAAAGGAAGAAGAGCAAATAGTCATCCTTGCACTGAATATGTACTCAGTCAATGTCGTAGGTGACCTGTAATTTCCTGAAGGGCAGAGGTTGGGTTTTACTCATCTTTGCATTCTCTCCCAGTACCTAGGAGGTGGTCAGCAGCACATACTAGACTGTGAATGGTAGTCTCATGTTGTTAGAGGATCAAGGATTTCTTGAATTCTTTGGAAACTAGGCATAGGTCCAACTGTTTCTTCTATCTTTGCCTCCTCAGAGATCTCATTGGTTCTGAACCAGCTTCAATAATCAGCCTGTGGCTCCCAAGTTGACACCCTTGGCCTGGCCTGCTTCCATCTTCCCCTGTGTTTCCAACACCCTCTCACTGAATATGTTTAAAACCAGATTCACCAGCAGTGTCTGAGTCAGTGTTCTGTTGGTTGCAAGAAGCCGAAACTCAAACTAACTCAAGTAAAAAGCAGTGTTTCCTAAAAGGCTACAGGGGGAATCTCACATGAACTAAAGGTGAAGGTACAGTTGGGGCTGGCAGGATAGCTTGTTTATGACTTGAGTAATGAAGGAAAACTTCATAGAACACTAGCATTTTTTTTAATTCTTTTTATTGTGAAAAACAACATATATACAAAAAAACCCAATAAAATTGAAAGCTACCACAACAAGTAGTTATAGAACAGATTTCAGAGTTTGGTATGGGTTACAGTACCATCATTTTAGGTTTTCCCTCTGGCTGCTCCAAGACACTGGAGACTAAAAGAAATATCAACATACTGATTCAGGAGTCATACTCATTTGTAGGACACTAACATTTGAAATGAAGTGTGGTTGTACTTGCAAAGGCGAATATGCTGGCTCTTCTGGTGGATGAAACAGCATAGATAAAGTCAAGAAGATACAATGTGTAAGTCGTTCTCAAATACTGCTGGGCAACATGGTTCTTTGAGAATCTAGTTCATCTTCTCAGTGAATTCAGAACATGAGCCTGATCTTTTATTTCTCCATACTGCAGTAGAAGAAAATGATGATTATCACTATAATCGTCATATCATCATCATCATCACCATTACTTCAACTACTATGATTAAATGCTTATGATGTGTCTGGCACCATGGTAAATTCTTATACTGATATTTTTAAATCCTCACAGGAGCTTTGAAATGTTACATCTGAGGAATTTGAGGCTCAGGGAAGTGGTTTTTTAATGTGCCCAAAGTGATTACTGAAAGGACTCAGGACTGCCTCATCCAAAGTCCTTTAAACTTAAACTTTAAGGCCTCTTTAGAACGCAGCCTTGGCTCCAGTCTTGTTTGTTGAATGAGAAAGCCTCCATATTGTTGGTATTTGAAATATCCCCAGTTATCTGTAACTATTAAACTGTTAGTACAACCCTGAATTTAAAGATCTTTAATAATGACTTCTATCATCATGAAGATTTCTGACTCTTTGAAAAAGACAGAAAATAATTATTACCTCTGATAAACCCTTTTACAAATGGGATCTAATCCTTAAACCCTGCAGGAGTATTGACAGTGGAAGGAAGTCATTACTCAGCCCCAGTTAATATTGCTGATTTTTAGGCAAACTGCTCCTTTTAAAGTTATTTCCTTGACTTGGCTTTTTACCTAGGGAACTTTGATTACAGAGAACACATGAGAAGGACTTTGCAGCTGATCCTGATCAATAGGCTTCAAAGGGGGAGAAGGGATTGATGGGTTTAAGTGGTCCCTGGAGACCCTCCCTGAGCCAAATGCATTTTCAAGGATAAATCAGCTGCAGTGGCTTTTTATCTTTCTGTGCCTGCGCCTTTTACTACTTCTAGTTTTAAACCCATATCCCTATTCAGAGAAAAAAACTAATTTGCACATTTGTTGCATTATCTTTGAGATGGAACCTTTGGGCCATTGAAGGAAACCCTCTGATCTCCAATCACTGAAACATGGTCCCCATATACCACTGAAATCATTCACGGTCTGTAGAAGAGGATGTGGGGCTGTGGAGCAGAACCTTAGCCCGGGCAGTTTTATGAATCATTTAAATGCAGTGCTCCGGGCACAATCCATTGTTGGCATTAAATCCCAACAGTCCCAACTCTACCCCTGCCTCCTTTTCCCTCTGCATCACTTCCCACTGCCTGCCCTGTGATTTGTCTAACATACAGGCCCATAAATATAGCTCGGAACTGGTTGTTAACAGTGACTCGTGGCGTGTTATAACTCTGTAGTTTGCAATGCATTTTTGATTAAGTTATTGATGTATGCATCCATTCTTCCATTCACTCGGTAAATATGCACTTAGTAATAATAGTAATATCATGGGCCCACCATGGGACAAGCATCATGCCAGGCATAGAGGCCAAAGTAATAAGCAGAATAGTCATGGTCTCTGCTGGTAGTATGACAGTGGCATTTAAACTGCTGGTTGCAACCCGTTAGAGGAATGCAAAATAGATTTCATGGGTCAAAACCAGGATTTAAAGAAGAATAGAATAAAAATTTTCATAGTATATCACAAATAGAGTATTATTTTATAAAACTATTTTTTTTTTCAGTTGTGTGCCCTGGAATGTTATGTAAAATTTATTTCTTACTGAGGATCAAACTGGTTTCCAAACCAGTTTGAAAAACACTGGTTTGGTGGAGGCACTTGTAAAAGATTCCTCCGATCCATTCTTCTCTCAGCAGCTGAAGCATTCGTGGAGTCTAGTGTGGCAGACAACAAATACTATTGCTATTATTGCTTGTGATGGTATCTGTCAGGCTAGGGAAGCAAAGGAGGGCAAAACACACCTGTCCTTGCCTTCAGTCCTTTTAGGGCTCCCCACTCCTCTGAAGATGAAGGCTCAACACCTTAGCCTGTCACAGAAGCCACTTCTGGATCTGGTCTCTGTTTTTCTGGGAACCCTTCACCATTGCTCATACTGCTCCCCCCACCTCTTCAGATGGCCACCTGACCCCAGCTACCTGGAAACACCTCCTTCCCTTTAAATACTCAGCTGAAGTGCCACTTCCTCTGTGCCTTTGCGCAACACGGCCAGGCAAAACCCATTGCTTTCTTGTTTGGTCTCCCACTGCACTGGGCACACACAGCGTTGTGGTAGCACTGAGGCCGCCATCTGTTTGTTTTTTTGGTCCACCTATCACCTTTCTCATTCCACTCTTTCTGGTCATGGCGCCTTCTTTCCTTTGGGAAGATCCCACCTTGTGCCATCCCACCAGGTGTGCTCCTGGGCAGGGCTCATAGGGTGGGGATCATAATCCTGGCCTACACCCCGGCTGCTGCGATTGACCGTGAATGGCATAAAAGTCAAGCAAGACCATGGACTTTTGGGTTAAGATGGTTAGAGCTGCGTTTCTAAATGGTCCTGAACATGCTTTCTAGTACAGTTATTAGTTTATAGCCTATCTCCTTCTCCCATACTGTAAATTCCTTCAAGGCAAGACTGTTCCTTGAGTTAAAAATTATATTTGTGTATGATTGTATATATGCCTATAAAAGTAATATGTTTTCTTTCTAGGACATTGCTAGGAATTTGTGGGAAATTTATCTGTAGAAAATTTTTAAAACACATACACAAAAAAGTTGTGTAATACTTTAATCCTTCCTCTCCCAAAGGTATTATTACATTGCAAATGCACATAATATTCACATTTTACACAAGTAGGATGCAACTGACATATGTGATTTTATAACCCACTTTTTTTTCATTTAGTGGTATATTGTGAAAACTTTCCCACATTGTCAGATGATTTTTTCTTTTGCTGGATTGTTTCTTTATTAGCTATATTTCACAATACCACAGCATCAAGAATTATCTCCTAGTCTACTTTTAGTGTTTCGGAGAAATAATCTTATTCTGAGGATTTCCTGAAGAACTTTACTACCTGTAGATCCTGCTCCTAATTACTCATCTATTTCATTTCCTCCTCTGAAGCCACTTATTTTTAATTTTTATTGATATATTTTATATAGTCACATACCATAAAATTATCCAAAGTGTACCATCAGTGTTTCACAATATCATCATATAGCTGTGCATTTATCATCACAATTGACTTTTTCTTTTTTGTGAAAAATAACAACATATTTTTTGTGAAAAATATAAAAACAATAAATTTCAAAGCACAGCACAACAACTAGTTGTAGAACAGATTTCAGAGTTTGGTATGGGTTACAATGCCACAATTTTAGGTTTCTACCTCTAGCTGCTCTAAGATACTGGAGACTAAAGGAAATATCAACATAATGATTCAGCAATCATACTCATTTGTTAAACCCTTCTTTCTTAGTGTAACTCCACCATCACCTTTGATTTTTCTCCCACTCTTTAAGGTTATTTGGACTATGCCCATACTAACTTTTTCATGTTGGAAGGGGCTGTCGATAACATGGGATGGGAGATGGAACTAGTTAATGTTCTGGAGAGGCTGGTCTCTTGGCACTTCAGGACTTATCTGGTCTGGGGACACATCTGGAGGTTGAAGGTTTCTGAAAAGCGACCCTAATGCATGGGACCTTTGTAGAAGCTTATATAACACCCTAGGTGTACTTTAGGGTTGGCAGGAATGGTTTTGGTTGGGGTTTGGCAAACTATGATAGGTAGTAATGTCTAACTGAAGCTTGCATAAGAGAAACTCCAGAGTAACTTCTCGACTGTATTTGAACTCTCTCAGTCACTGATACATTACTTGTTACACTTCTTTTCCCCCTTTTGATCAGGAAGGAATTGTTGATCCCATGGTGCCAGAGCCAGGCTCATCCCTGGGAGTCATCTCCCACATTCCCAGGGAGGCTTTCACCCCTGGATGTCATGTCCCACGTAGGGGGAGTGCAATTTCACTTGCAGAGTTGGACTTAGAGAGAGAGAGACCACATCTGAGCAACAAAAGAGGGCCTCTGAAAGTAACTCTTAGGCATACCTATAGGTAGGCTAAGCTTCTCTGTTACATACATAAGCTTCACAAGAGCAAGCCTCAAGATCAAGGGTTTGGCCTATTGATTTGCAGGTCCCTAATGTTTGACAGAGTATCAGGGGTTTCCCCGGTGGTAAAGTTTAATAGTTCCATATTTTTTCTCCCATCCCTCAAGGGACTTTGCCAATACTTTTTGATTATCTGCTTAAATATATGCTGGGATTTATCCAGGAACTACATTAAGCTATTCAGGACTAAAGGCCCTCATTCTTATTCAGGGCTCCCTGTGTTTGGATTGTTTAAATGATCTATCCAGACAGCTTGAGTTAGACTACACAACATTATTTTTAATGGCCATCTACTATTCTATCATATGGATTAAACAGACCATGATTTATTCAGCAAAGCTCTACTAGAAATGTGGGTGCTTTCTAACTCTGAGTCTGATTTAGGCCAAGGTGACACTGCAAAGAATAGTCTTTTCATCAAATGGTACAGGGTCAATGGGATATCCATGTGGCAAACATATTAGTTAGCTATTGCTGTGCAACAATATGATCACTAATTTGTGGCTTAACACAACAAAGTTATTATCTCACAATTTCTGTGGAACAAGAATTTGGGCTTAGCAAGGTCCTCTGCTTCAGGGTCTCACAAAGCTTCTGTCAAGGTGTTGACCAGGGGGGAGTCTCACCTAAGGCTCTAGTGGGGAAAGATCTGCTTCCAAACATCTGTGTTTGTTAACAGAATTCAGTTTCTTGCACGCTCTTAAACTGAAGGTCTCAGCTTCTTGCCACATGGCCCTCTCCATAGGGCAGCTCACAACACTGCAGCGTGCCCATTTGAGCCAGCAAGGGAGAGTGAGAGAATGAATCTCCTCCTAACTTGGGTGTTGCAAGCTAATGTACTGTAATCAAGTACACATACTCACATACATCCTGCAAATCACTGGTCCTATCTATGCTTAGGGGAAGGGGGACACACAAGAACATAAAGACCACCCAAGAGTTGATTTGCCTCAGTGAAATTCTCAACTTCTTGGGACATGTCTCTAATTTTTTCATGGCACCACTAGGTCAAAAGAAAAACTTAACAGTTCTGTTAAGTAGTTAGGTCCAAATAAACTTAATAGTAAGTATTTATATCCTAACAATTTAGTAGTTGTTTGAAAAAATATACATAAATTGAAAAAATATTCATTTTATTTTTTTAATTAAATAAATAAATAAATGAAAATTTTATTTTTAAATAAATAAATTTTAAATAACTACAATATTTACCAATGGGCCTTTTGTACCTGTTGGGCACTACACAACTTCTCAGGCCTTGGAATCAGATTGGACACTGCCACCCTCTCTTCCTGATTTCACATGGCATTTGCTTTTTATCACAACAACCTCCAAAAATCCAGCTTTGCAAAAATATGACATTGAAGGGAATTTAGTTCAATTTAGTTTTGAAACTATGAACGACCTTGTACTAACAGTCCACACAGTATTCAACAGATTATATTGTATCTCTGTCAAAAGTGAAAACACTCCCATGTAGTCTTGTGAGTTCATGGCAGTGCCCAAGGCTGACTTGGTGTACAGTTTGGGAACCATGAGCATCAGAAAAACTAGCTTGATCCTTACCTCACACCATACACAAAAGTCAATTTCAGATTTTTCAGGTTGTAGAACTAAATGTAAAAGAAAAAAACTAAAGCTTTTAGAGAATAATAGAGAAGATCATTGCAATCTTAGGTTGGGCAAACATTTCTGAAACAGGACTCCAAAATATTTGACTATGTTAGTATTAAAAACTCTTTTTCATCAAAAGAGAGTGAAAAGTCATTCCATCAAGTGGGGGAAAACATTTGTATACATATATCTGACCAAGGGCTTATAGCCCAGGTATTTAAAATATTCCTGCAAACCATTAAGAAAAAGGCAGATTACCCAGTAGAAAATTGGGCACAAGACTTGAACAGACTTTTAAAAGAGCATATCCACTGGCCAATAAACATATGAGGAGGTATTCGATCTCATTAATCATCAGGAAAATACAAATTAAAACCCACCCCCCAGATGGCTAAAATAAAAAAAAAAACAGGAAAATGCCAAGTGTTATCAAGGATGTGATGAAACAAAGATTATCACACTGCTGGGGGGTGTAAACGAGTACAAACTTTTTTTAATACTGTTTGGCAGGGGTCATTCTTTTTCCATGTGAGTATCCCCTTATTGCAGCACCATTTGTTGAATTTCTGTTTGGTTGGTTTTTTGTTTATTTGCTTGCTTGTTTGTTTGGGAAGTGCGTGGGCCAGGAATCAAACCTGGATCTTCCTCATGGCAGATGAGAATTCTACCACTGAACTAGCCTTGTACCCACCTTAGTATAAACATTTTGTTAAACTGTTTTGCAGTATCTCTTGAAGCTAAATATGCACAATTCATGACACAGCAATGTCACTCCTGGGTATATACCCAAAAGAAATGTGCATATATGCTAACCAAAAGAAGGTTCCGAATGCTGCTTATAATAGTCCCAATCTGGAAACTACCCAGTGCCTATAAACAGAAGAATGGATAAATACATTGTGTTACATCCTAACAATGGAATACTATACAGAATAAATGAACTATAGCTCATATAATGATATAGTGGAATCTCACAAACATAATATTAAGTAAAAGAAACCAGGCCCTCTGCACCTTCTGAAAAAATCACATACTGTGGGTGAGATTCCTTTTATAAACAGAGTACAAAAAGAGGCAAAATTAACCTATACCGTTAAAAGTCAGGCTAATATATACCCTTGGTAGGAGAGCTACTTGTGATCAGAAGGGGGGTAAAGGGGGCTTCTGAGGTGTTGGTGTGTTGAGCTCGTGAAAATAGTCAAACTGTGCACTCTTTGTATATGTGTTATACTTCAATACAATGTTGAAAAAACAAATAATGGTATTATGAACTTCTTGTAGATATATCTTTGCAGAGGTCCTGTTTTTGTTTTTTTGTTTTTTTCTTTCTTTTAACTAAATTCCTAGAAATGGAATTACTGGGTCAAGAGGTTTGACTATTTTTACAGCTTTCAACACATATTGCCAATTTGGGAGGGGCTGCTTTGGTTTATCTTTGTCTCCCTGTGCCTAGCACTGTGCCTTTGCTCAATATGTGCTTGTTGACTTATGTGCATGCATGAGGCTTTATTTCAGGTCCCTGAATAAACCAAGCCCTTTCACACATAAGAATAGTTGCTGATAACTCTGCTAGAATTCTCTTTTCCTTGCTCATCGTACAATTATCCGTTCAAAACTCCCAGAGTGCCTTCTGACTCCCATGTACTAAAGTAGTTCTCCTTTTTTATTTTCCTGCTTCACCCCCCTTGTTTACAAATCTCAGTGTCTAATTCTAATTATTTGTGTATTTGCTTGCCTGCTTTATGTCATCTCTTCTAATGGACTCTAAGTATCACGAGGAGAGGAACAGCACGTCTCCTTCACATGGCATTCCCAGCATCTAGCACAGTGTCTACGATGTAGGAAGCATTTATATTAATGAGAGACCGCTAACTCAGATTAGCTTAAACAAACAAACAAAAAAATTGATTGATTCCTGTAACTGAGAAGTTCAAGGGGTATGTTGGCTTCAGGCACGGCTGGATCCACAGGTTCAACTAATTAGGACCCTGTCTCTATCTCTTGCCACTATTTGTCTTCATTCTCAGACAGGCTCTTTCCTGACATGGCAGCAAAAAGACCATTCACAGGCCCAAACTGACATTGTTCTCTATCTCAGAGGAATATGAAGCAATTTTTTTATAGGGCTCTCCAGAGTTTTGGGGAGGATGCTCATTGGTTCAGCTTGGGGCCACATATCCATCACTGAACCTAGCATATGGCCGAGGCGATGGACACCTACAGCCAGGTTTTGGTTCCGTAACTATCCCTGAGGGAGTATACGGGTGGGAGAGGAGGATCCACCCCAACCAAACCACAACGGCAGATGTAAACAGATGCAAGGTCACCTGGGACTGACTCATTTGCCTAACTCTCATTCCAATTTACCATTCAACCAGCTGCAGGGACTCGGCTCTCTCACTGGGTGTGTACAGCCAGCCATTAATCTAAAACCAGGCAGCTGAGGCTTGTGAGTAATGGAGCTATTTTCCAGCTAAGTGGGGCCAGTTGAAATTAAGAGCGTCTTTGGATTTTGATTACCATTTTAAAATAGGCAATATGTTGATAGCTTTTCCCTGAATACCTTTGCCCTTTGCAATTTATGCAAAGTTTAGGGGGAGGTCGGCTGTTTGTAACAAATACAGGGGTGGAGTTCATATATAACATCTTCCTGAAACCATATCCTAAACTGGGTCTGTTTGTACAGTTTTCTCAATCTGTTTAAAGACCTCATCCCCACTCTTCCATTTTATCCCCTTCCTTTTCTCTTTCAACCAGATCAACTCAAAGTTGGCGGTGCTGAATTAAGTGACAAATAGAAATTTTCTCATTGATATGCAGAGGTATGTCAAATATACAAACTCACTGGCAGTCTCTTGACTGCCTTGCGCACTCATCACTTTAGACTTCAGACTTGGCTCCTTTTCATGCTTTGCCCATGACCTTGGGGAAGCTAATTCCCTCTTTCTGTACCTTGGCAGCCCTAGCTATAAAATTAAACAATTACCTTGACTGCAGAAAAGGATGGTTTCTGAAGTGTCCCCTTTTCCCCCAGCTCTCTGTTCCTGGAATTGCCTTTTCCCCCTTAGTAATCTGGTGATGAGTAGGTCACCTCTAAGTGTGCCAAACTGGGTTTCTGCAGGAGCCTTTGTTCAAACCTAATAAGAATTTCAAGATAGTAACAACAGAGCATTAAAACAAGTGAGGGTCCTTAGGACTATGAGCCACAGGTCTCACAGTCATGAAGCTGGCCCTGGGTGTCTCAACTGATCAGATACAGGGACAGTAATGAGCCAGTTATGCTCATGCCCCTCCTCAAAATTCTGCACCATGTCTCACCAGCTTTTGCAGGGGTAGCGAAATCAAATGCCTACACGATGTCTCTTAGCCAACTTGGCAGGTGAACTCACTGCCCTCTCCCACTACATGGAACATGACTCCCAGGGGTATAAATCTCCCTGGCAATGTGGGTCCTGACTCCTGGGGATGAGCTGGGACCCAGTATTCATGGGAATGAGAAAGTCTTCTTGACCAAAAGAGGGAAGAGAGAAATGAGACAAAATAAATTCTTAGTGGCTGAGAGATTTCAAACAGAGTTGAAAGGTTATCCTAGAGGTTGCATTGTATTGATATCCTTTTCTAGTTTATGGTATATTAGAATGACTGGAGGGAAGTACCTGAAACTGTTGAATTGTGTTCCAGTAGCCTTGATTCTTGAAGAAGACTGTATAACTTACAACTTTTACAATGTGACTATGTGATTGTGAAAACCTTGTGTTTGATGCTCCTTTTATTCAGTGTATGGACAGATGAGTAAATAATATGGATAAAAATTAAATAAATTTTAGGGAGAGATAAAGGGTAAAAATTGGGTAGATTGAAATGCTGTGGGTCAATGAGAGGGAGAGATAAGTGATATAGGATGTATGAGTTCTTTTATTTATTTATTTATTTTTCTGGAGTGATACAAATGCTCTAAAAATTATTATTGGTGAAGAATACAAATATGTGATGATATTGTGAGTCACTGATTGTATAATATGGTTGGACTATATGTATGTGGACATTTCTTAATAAAAATATTTTTTAAAAAGCAAATGCCTACAATATCAGTGAGCGGTGTGGGCAGGGTATGGTGGTGGCTGTGGTAAATTGGAGAACAAATATTCCAGCTAAAGGGAGCAGCTAATAATCAGCTCCAGCTGACTTTCCAATTTTTCAAGAGAAAGCAGAATTAGGAATTTTCTTTATAAATCTCCTGGTTTTTAAGTATTGGCAACTGTTGTGAAAAATTATTCAAAACTTGGAAATGAGGCAAAAGGATGACTGCAGTTCCTTTCAATGTCATCAAGAGCAGTGATTCTCAAAATGGACTCCCTCACCCAAAGCATCAGCCTCATCTGAGAGCAAATTTTCAAGGCCTGTCTCAGTCCTCTTGAATCAGAAATCCTGGGGGTGGGAAACAGCACTGTGCTTGAACAAGCCTCCAAGTGAGTCTGATGTGAGTTCCAGTTTAGAAACCAGTGCCCTTGGGTACACCTCAATTGCTCAGAGCACTGTCTGACTCTAGGGAATGTAGGCTTGTTTGATCTACTGTTTACTACTTATTATTAATTACGGTCTGTTTGGGTTTATTAATGCTGCCAGAAATGCAATATGCTAGAAATGGATTGGCTTTTAAAGAGAATTTATTAAGTTACAAGTTTACAGTTCTAATACCAGAAAAATGTCCAAACTAAGGCATCCAGCAAAAGATGCCTTGACTCAAGGAAGGCCGATCTGGGAAGGCATGTGGCTGGCATCTGCTGGTCCTTGTTCCCAGTTCTGTTGTTTCCAGCTTCTGATGCCAGTAGTTTCCTTTCTAAGCATCTACAGACCATCACTTAACTCTTCTGGGACACAACTCTGGCTTCTGGCCTGCTTAGCGTCCCATGGGAGGGCACATAGTGATGTCTCATGGGCTCTGCATCTCCAAACATTCATTTCTAGGTGTCTGCTCTCTCTATCAGCTCTCCCAGCATGTTCAGTTTTCTGCAACTCTGTCAGATCTGAGCTTTCTCCAAAATGTTTCCCCTTTTAAAGAACTCAAACTAATCAAGGACCACCTTGAATGGTCAGAGTCAAATTTCCATCTATCCAAAAGTTCACACCCAAAATTGGGGTGCCACATCATGGAAGTAATCTAATCAAATGGCCACAGACACAACTGGGGGTGTTACATCTCCATGGAAACAATCCAATCAAAGTTTCCACTCTAAACAATAGGTCTGCCCCCACAAGATTGGGTTAGGAAAGAAAACATGGCTTTGTGCTGGCACAGGGTTCTGACATTTTACTCTGTAAAGTTGAATGCTAAACCAGTAAAATGCCAATGATTCTTTTTTGGCCAATAGAGCTGGAAACAATTTCTATCTGGTAGAGAAGATAACCCCAAAGAATACGGTTTTATTGCCCTCAAGGTCATTAACTAGTTCTGGACTTAACTTAGCAAGTTTATTTTAGGATTCCTTCTTTCTGGTTTCCCCTATCCTCTTGTGAACCAGCTTTGCCATCTTGCTGGTTCTCACATTATTAATTAAATAAAATTTTGAACAAATGCTTACTACATATTTGCATGATAATTAGTATTTTTGACATTTTAAAAATTACTTTTTGACACAACTAATCCAAATGATTTTAAAATTCTAGGTTGGCCAATTTTGGCTTGCAGGTCACTAGCTTATGACTTTTGGCTTCTATAAACTCACCTGCTTTCTTCATGTTACAGTAAAGTTTCTTGCCCATTCATTGCCATGCTTCTTAGTTTTATCTGCCACTATCTCACTCTGGTCACAGTGTTGCTATTTGCTTTTCCCCAAATACGGTGAGTACTTCTCATCTCTGTGCCTTTGGTTGTGTGAACTTCCCTCCTTCAAGGGTCAGCTTAAAACTCCCTCCCTCATGAAGCCTGTTGCAATCAGTTTATTATATATCTCTCCTTTTTCTGAGTTTCCTTACCCCCTGACTTCCTGTACTGAGTTCAATAGCGTCCCACCAAAATTCATGTCCACCTGGAATTTCAAAATGTGATCTCATTTGGAAATAGGGTCTTTGTAGATATAATTAGTTAAGATGAGACCAATACTGGATGTGGGGTCTGTCACACTGGGTGGGCCCCAAATCCAATATGACTCGTGTCCTTATAAGAAGAGGAAAGAGCACAAAGAGACAGAAGATGGAGACAGAGATTGAAGTGATGCCGCTACAAACAAAGGAATCCTCAGGATTGCCAACAACCACCAGGGGCTAGGAAGAGGGAAGGAAGGATTTCTTTCTAGAGCCTTCTGAGGGAGAATGGCCCTGGTGAAACCTGGTTTTGGACTTTTAGCCTCCAGAACTACGAGAGAATAAATTTCTGTTGTTTTAAGCCATGCAGTTTTGGTCATTTGGTACAGCCCTCCTAAAAAACTCATAACACTTCTGTTCCCAAAGAATACTTGTTTTCTCCTGCTGCATATAAAATCAAATTTTACTGGCTATCTCCTAACAAATTTTCAATTTTTTTTTACTTGGAAACTAATCACCTGGGAATCTTGTTAAAATGCAGCTTCTGATTCAGTTGGTCTGGGGTGGGACTTGAGATTAAGCATTTCTAAAAAATGTTCCCAGGAAATTCCAGTACTGCTGCTCTGTGGGCCACACCCTTGGCTAGAGATGTACTTACTTAGAAGGCAGAGGCTGTCACCTAGACACCTCTCTATTTCCAGGGCTGGTCACAGTGCTTTGCATATAGCTAGCTAACTGTTCTAGTTTGCTAGCTGCGGGAATGTGATATACCAGAAACAGAGCGGCTTTTAAAAAGGCAAATTTAATAAGTTGCGAGTTTTACAGTTCTGAGGCAAAATTCTCCTCTGGCTCTGGACCTGTAAAACTCAGAGCAAGTTATTTGGTGCCAACATACAAAAGAGGGACAGTCATAGCATATATATTCCCATTTCCATAGGGAGAAATTGGAAGGACAAAGGGGTTATGGACCCAAGCAGTTTTGAAAACCTGCAGGGCAAACTCCATCAGATTTCAAAGTCTGAGAGTCATTTATCTCTGGGGCTTTACAAAGCAGCGGTCCCACCCTTTCCAAGGGCCTATGCATTGGCCCACTTCTCTCTGAATGCAACCTTGGGGGACATTGGGGAGAACACGTTTTCCTCAGCTCCACCCTCTCTAAACCTCAGGGCGCACTCTGGCTGGCTGTCCTCTGGGCTCTCCCCAATCCCCAGGGAATGTGCTCCACCCTCTCCAAGGCCTGAGGTGGCACATCTCTTCCACTGCAATGAGGTGGAAGGCCCACCCTCTGCCTTCGGGGCAAACTCAGCCTCCCTAAGTAGTGGGTGGGTCCACTCTCCTGACTTAAGGCTGCTTGACTTCAGACCCAGCCTCCATGGTTCTGCCGCTGAAGATATTTTACCTTCACTTTTGTCCCTTTTCTGAGCCCCCAGTCGAGACTGGCAGTAGTTCTACAGCACTACTATTGGCTTTCTATTTAGTAAGCAAGGATCGTGCCCATTAGACAGAAGGAGTTTCCCAAATCCTTGCTGGATAATTCCATCTCCAATCCTGGCATTTTCTGAAATGGTTGACTGGTTCCACATTTGGTTAAATCCTCATGTGGGGCACTATTCTCTGGGGTCTCCCTTCCTGGAAGCCCAGAATTTTTCAGAACATCAATTTCAAGTTTCTTTGTACCCAAGGGTTCAGTTCTCAGCTTATCTCTTTCCTGTTGCATTTCACTATTATCTGCAAGGAGAAACCAGGTCAAGCTTTCCATATTTAATTTGGAAATCTCTTATGCTAAATATTCAAGTTCATGGCTTTTTTTTTTTTTCATGGCCAGCCAGAGCCACTGGTCAGTTTTGCCAGATTATCTGCCATTTTAAAACAAGGATCGCCTTCCTTCCAGTTTGCAATAACACACACCTCATGTCTGTCTAGAGCCTGGTCACAGGTATCTTTAAAAGTCCACATTTCTACCAACAATCTCTTCAAAGCATTCTAGGCTTTCTCTATCAAGCTACTCACAACTCCTCCAAAATCTTCCCCTTATCCATTCAAAAAGCTTTTCCAACATGTTTGGTATTTGCAAACTGTAGCAGTACCCACTTCTACAGTACCAAAATCTGTTTTATTTTCTAGCTGCCAGAATGCAATATACCAGAAACAGAATGACTTTTCAAAGGGCGGGGGGATTTATTAAGTTGCAAGTTTACAGTTCTAAGGCCATGAAAATGTCCCAGTTGAAATAAGGATATAGAAATGTCTAAATTAAGGCACCAACAAGAGGTTATCTTCACTCAGGAAAGGCTGATGGAGTTCAGGGTTTCTCTCTCAACTAGAAAGGCACAGGGCAAACATGGCATCATCTGCTAGCTTTCTCTTCAGGCTTCTTGTTTCATGAAGCTCCTCCGGGTGTGTTTTCCTTCTTCATCTCCAAAGGTCTCTGGCTGTGTGGGCTCTCTGCTTTGGACTCTTTACAAAACATATTTCCTCTTTTAAAGGATTCCAGTAAACTAATCAATGATGCACCTGGAATGAGTGGAGTCACATTTCCCTCTAATCAAAGGTCAATACCCACAATTGGGTGAGTCACATCTCTGTGGAAATAATCTAATCTAATCAAGTCTCTACAAGATGGATCAGGATTAAACCACTGCTTTTCTAGGGTACAGAATCCTTTCAAACTGGCACACTAACTAAAGAATTCATGGGCCCAGAAGTCCCTTAGATGTGGCTATGAGTGTAAAATGTTACTGCTGAAATCTGCCCAACCTCATTCCCTGTGGAATAAACACCCACATGAGGGTTCTACCCGTATTACTTCATTTTTTTTCTTTCCCTTGGTATCGTATTCTGACTCCTTGACCTTAAGGAAGTTGCTTCACTTCCTAGAATATCAATTTCCTTTTCTGTGATATGGGATCACTAACACCCAGCTCATAAGGCTTTTTGAAAAGATCAAATAAGATAATGCATGTGAATTGTCTCAGCAAACTGCCCAGTTCTGGAAAAGGTTGGCATCATCTCTGAATCCCAATGAAGTGCCTGCAGGCTTTATCAGGACAGGAAAAAATGCTTGGGGAGGATGGCAGGCAGCTGTGGAAGGGAAGCAGCTGCGGGAAGCTGGCCTCTATGATACATTTTACATCATTATCTCTGTTAAAAATATTTCTTTGGGGGTCAGATGGAAGCAAAGAGGTATAGACACCTTTTCCTGGCTGTTCTGCCAGCTGAGAGAGCATTACCCAGATATAAGCACTCCTAAGGACAGGATGAATTAAGCCCAGTTTCTAGAGTGACAATGAGAGGATGATGGGAAAAAAAAACAATCTGGCTGGCGTGGAGTTGGGGGCAAGGACGCCTGGCAAACCTTGGACATGGTGGAGCCCATAGCCACCTCAGGCCAATCACATCTCCCAGCCTCAGTTTGCCCATCTGTGGTGCTACCAGAGTAGCCTAGTGGCTTTGAAGTTATTTACATTTTAGTTTGAATCAGGATTTGTCTACAACCTGGAAGTTTTGGATGAACGTGTGCAAGTTACTGTTCTATTGCCACCTCCAGCTTCAGTTGCTTAATCTGTAAAGTAGGAGATAAACAGAAGCCACCACTGAGGGCTGTCCTGAGGATGAAATGAGATAAAGCATGGGACACATTTTAAGCCTTGTATACTCAATTGTAAATTACGGTTATTATTAGGTTGATATGATATAGTTAAATATACATATATATTTGCAGATTTCATTGAGATGTATTCATTTCTCATACATTCCATCCAAAGTATGCAATCAATATCTCACAGTATCATCACTTAGTTATGCATTCATCACCCTCACTTTTAGACCATTTTCATTACTCCAAAAAGAAAATGATCAGACAGACACAAAAAAAGAAAATCCAAAACACCTCATACTCCTTATCTCCCCCTATTATTGACCCTAGTATTGGTGTGGTACAAAAGTTACTGTTGACAAAAGAATAATAAGATATTACTGTTAACTGTTAGTAGTTTGAAATAGGTATTTCTCTCTGCCCACATACCACTCTATCCACTGTTGGTACGACTGTTGCTCATTTGTACCCGTTTATGCAAGTACTTATTGAAATTTATAGTGTTAACTGATGACATAGAGGAACCTAAACAACCACGTTCAACCCAAACCAGCTAGAATACAGCACTATTCCTTATATTCTCAATAATGAGCTACCCTCACCACTTATCTCTTTCTGAACATTCTAAGTTCAACCTAGTTATACATTCTGAACATATTAGATTACCACTCTCCCTTCTCTAACTATTTCTAGGTGTCCTATATTCCACATTTTAAGACTCTGAGTTTACATATTCCAGTTAGTATACCACAATTTGCTTATCCAGTCATCTGTTGCTGGGCATCTCGATTGTTTCCATCTCTTGCAATTGTCAATGATGCCACTGTGAACATCGGTGTGCAAATAACTGTTCATGTCCCTGCTTTCAGGACCTCTGGGTATATACCAAGTAGCAGAATTGCCAGGTCATATGGCAACTCAGTCTTTAGTTTTCTGAGGAACTGCCAAATTGTCTTCTACAACAGCTCCCACCAGCAGTGAATAAGGGTTCCTATTTCTCTTTAACATTCTCTCTAACTACAGTTACTGCAGTTTACTGTTTGTTTCATAGAGGCCATTGTTATAGGTGTGAGATGATATCTCACTGTGGTTTTGTGTGTTATAGGTGTGAGATGATATCTCACTGTGGTTTTGATGTGCACTTCCCTAATAGCTAATGAAGATGAACATCTTTTCATGTGCTTTTCAGCCATCTGTATTTCCTCTTTGGAGAAATGTCTATTGATTTCTTTTGCCCATTTTATAATCGGGTTGTTCGTCCTTTTATTTTTGAGTTGTAGGATTTCTTTATATATACTGGATATCAAATCCTTATAAGATATGTGATTACCAAATATTCTCTCCCATTGAGTTGACTGCCTTTTCATCTTTTTGACAAAGTCCTCTGTCAAGATCACTTCTCTGAGAAGTGATTTTGAGTCAGTATAGGATGTTCATGTGTTTCTAAGAAATTGTCCACTTAGTATAAGCTGTCTACCTTGTTGCCAGACGGTTGTGCATAGTATTCTCTTACGATCTTTTTTATTTCTTTGGGATCCATGGTAATGATCACCCTCTCATTTCTGATTTTATTTATTTGAGTCTTCTCTCTTTTTGACTTTGTCAGTCTAGCTAAGGGTTTGATATTCATGTTGATCTTTTTCAAAGAACCAACTTTTGGTTTTATTGATTCTTTTGTTTTCTGCTCTCCAATTCATTTATTTCTGCTTTAATCCTTGTTATTTCTTTTCTTCTACTTGCTTTAGGGTTAGTTTGTTGTTCTTTCTCTAATTTCTTCACTTGGTCAGTGATGCCTTTGTTTTTAGCTCTTCATTAGAGCTATAAATTTCCCTCACAGCACTGCCTTCGTTGCATCCCATAAGTTTTGATAGGTTGTATTCTCGATTTCATTCATCCCCAGATACTTATTGCTTTCTCTTGCAATTTTTTCTTTGACCCATTGATTGTTTATGAGTGTGGTGTTTAAACTCCATGTATTTATGAAAGTTATGCTTCTTTGGTGGTTATCAATTTCCAACTTCATTCCATCTATAGGAAAGTTCTCAAGACTGTAAGGCAAGTTAGGTTTCATCTTTCCTAATGTCAAATTTTTTCTGTCTTCTGAGATAAGGAGTCTGAGGTGAGCAGTTTCAGTATCTAGTATTAAATTTACCTTAAAAATGTTGAGCCTCTGGTTCTTCTCTGTGGCCTTTTCTGACTGTGTCCAAATTTCTTCCACTTCTAAGGGACTTCAGTAATACAGATTTCAATTAGGCCACACTTTAACTACAATACCATCTTCAAAAGGTTCTGTTTACACGTGAGTTCACACTCACATGAACGTGGATTAAGATCAAGAACATGTCTTATGTTGGGGTCCATAATTCAATCTACCACAAGGAATGACTGGAACTCTCCTACATTGCTGCTGGAAATGCAAAATTGGTACAAACACCTTGGAAAATACTTTTTGCAGTGTCTCATCAAGTTAAACATATTCTTAAGTTAACCACAAGCTCTAGCAATTTATTCCTAGTTATTTACTCTGGAGAAATGAAAACTTACACTTCCACAAAAATTTGTATATAAACATTTATAGTGACTTTATTCATAAACATAAAATATGGGAAACACCCAGAGGTCCTTCAATTGGTGAATGGGTAAACTAACTGTCAGACAGCTACACAATTTGGTTCATCCATACTTCTCAGTGATAAAAAAAAAGGAACTCTTGATACTTATGACAACATGGATCAATTTAAAATCCATTATGCTAAGTAAAAGAAGCCAGACTCAGAAGGCTACATCTACATCCTGTATGACTCCATTCATGTGACATCCTGGAAAAGGCAAAACTCAGGGACAGAAAACAGACCAGTAGTTGCCTGGAGTTGGGGGGGAGGGGAGGGGTTGATTGCAAAGGGGCTAAAGGCAAGTTTTGGGGGTAATCTTGTTTGTGATAGTGGTTATTTGACAGTTTGTATTTGCTAAAACTCATAAAACTTGTATTAAAAATGGAGAATTTTAATATTTATAAATTATACCTGAACAAATCAGACTTGAAAAAAATAGCTAGTTGCTTGCAAAATGGTTTACAAGGTTATCACACAGCCAACATTATTTCCATAGTAGCAGCCATGGAAGACTATTCTTGTATGAGTGGCTTAGAAGTTTATGCCCTGCTGAGCCAGAATGAGACAATTATTATTAATTATTTAATTTATAGTTTAGTTAACTAAACATTTACTGTGCCTTCAAAATGCTGGAAAGAGAAGAACAAGGTCAAGCTCCTATTCCCAAGGGGCTCAAGATCTAGTGAAGAGGATGGGGGAAGAAAAAGACAACTACAATATAACATGATCATTATCTTGGAAGATAATTAAAGAATTAGTATATAATTAGAGTCTTCACACATTACACCACTAAAAGTACAAGCTAAGCATTATGAAAACTGCCCCCACCCTGGTACTCATGAGCAGTAGGAACTGGGTGATAATAGCTAACATTTTATTGACTGCTTACTATATGGGAGGTACTATTCTAAGTACTTTATATGCATTAACCCATTTGCAGCAATCCTATGAGCTAGGAATTAACATCATCCTTTTATAGATGAAGCAATAAGGTCACAGAAAAGTTTGTTGATTTACCCAAGATCACACAGCTGGTAAAGGATAGGAAAGGGATTTAAATTCTGACAAGATGGCCACTTCCTCACCATACAGCATACTGAATCCTGAGTTTTGGATCTGGCTGTGCTAACTCTGGCTTAGGTTTTCAAATATCAGACAAGACAGTCAACCATCTCTAAAGAGGTGAAATATGCAAAACTCTTTGGGAAAGACACCAGGATAAAACATTCTTTCTTTTGTGTTCCTTTCCTGTTTTTACCATCTACCCACCTCCCATTACCAAAGTAATATATAATTATTGTAGAAAATGGAAGAGGCAAAAAATAAAAATAAAAAACAAACCCTCCTCTATAATTTCATCATCTAGAGGCATTCATTGCTAACATTTTGGTATATTTCCTTCCAGTCTTTTAAAAAATGTCTTTTATTTACATAGCTGACATCATACTGTGAAATGTAATTTTGGATCCTGTTTTTTCCATTTAACATCAGACATAAACTCTTTGTAAATATCATTTTAAATTATTGCATAATAATCCATCAAATGGATAGTGTATCATTTATTAACCATTCCTTCACAGTTGGATATTTAGGTTGTTTCCAATTTTTCACTATTATAAATAACTCTGCTATGAACATCCTAGTCCATAAATTTTTATGTGCACTGCAGATTATTAGGATAGTTTCCCAGCAATGTAATTACTAGGCTAAATGTCATGGATATTTTAAAGATTATGCTGAAGTGGTATTCTTTATAAATAACAAATGCATTTTTTACTAATAAATGAAAAGGCTTCCAGGGGGTCAGAAGTTGTTCATATGTTTGCTCCTGTGTATAAGTGTGGATGCGGGGGCAGGGAGTCACAACTGGATACTTTCTGACTCTTTCGTCAGTTCATTAATCACTGGACATTATCTCTTGTGAGCTATTTCTCTATTTTCAGGGCCGCATGCTAATTAAATATTGATCACAGAGTGTCAGCAAATGTAAGCAAATTTCAAGTATGGAGTTTGTATACCTTTTCAAGTAGATTTGTCCCTAGAATCAATTATGCTTAGCCCCCCCAGCATTTTTCACTTGGAGCCACACTTTCCCAGCCATTATCTCAACAACTCCTCACAGCTCCTGGGTGAGATGGTTTTGGGGGCTGCCATTCTCATTCCTAGGTCATTTATCAGAAACTGCCCAGATAGAAGTGATTTACTCAAGGTCACAGAGATAGTTGGAGAGAGAGCTGGACTAGAATTCTAGTCTCATGGCTTTCAGGGTATGAACCCTAAACATATCGATGGCAAGAACCAGATCTTTAGTTTCCCTTAATAATGGTCATTGGTTTTGACAGATATACTCATCACCTCCAGGAGGCCTTCTCCTCCCAAAACACAGCATCTTTAGTTGGGCAAATGTAGGTTTGAAGATAAGTTTCTTGGGTTCTAGAACCAGGCTTTGCCAAAACTTGCTAAAGGATCTTAGGTAAATCTCTTCTCTCTGATTAACATTTTATCTGTAAAATAAAGTGTGATGGACCAGAATCTGGAGTTATACTGATGTGGGTTTGAATGCAGACTCTGATTCTAGCTGTGTGCCTGTGGACAAGTTACTTAGCTTCTCTCAGCTTTGGTTTTCTCATTTCTAAAATGGGAATATTAATATTTACCCCATGGGATTATTAGACTAATTGGAAGAGTGACATATGCAGATTCCGCGGCACAAATTAAAGGCCAACATAAAGCTTAATTAAATAAGCTTATATTTCTGTACAGTGTGTTCAGTCTGGCACTTAGCAAGTCAGTCTTAGCTTTCATTTTCTTTTTATAGCAGATAGCAAACGCTCCATAAGTGATAGTCATTAGTATTATTTCCTGGTAATATCTCCTGCTGTTTTCCCTTCAAACCTCTAAACCCCAACCATCCCAAATTCTGGTCTCTCGCCCTAGTCCCCTATACAGCCCATGAGCTTTTACAACCCAGTGAGCTAGTGTGAGCCGTCTCCTCCAGAGCTCAGATGTCTTCTCCTCTGGGATTCCAGTTTTCACCACCCTCCTCCTCCCAGTCAGAAGGAACCTCTCCTAGATTTGTGTCCTGATAAGAAAACAACTCCTTAATAGCACTTAGTTCGTGGTGCCTCGTGGTTCGGTTAACTCCTTCCGACCTCGCCTCCAAGAGCAGCGGCTCTGGGGTGAGTGTCACCCAAGGCAACTAGCACAGCGTGAGACAAAGTAAACCGACTGGCCTTGGCCGCTGTGCAGGGAGAGATCCAGTTTAACCCCTAGAAGCCCGAGCATCCGCCCTCCCCTTGCCGCGCCCACCGAGAAGGCCTTCCCCTCCTCGGTCCGGGATCCTCCCTCCCGCTGGCTCTCCCTCACCTGAGCTCGCGCCGCTAGCCCCGGGGTCGGGCCGGCTCCTCCGCAGGCAGGTCCCCTCCCCCACCCCCCTGGCGGAGCTGGGGGCGGGGCGTCGGGGCGGAGGGCTGGGAACCCAGCAGGGAGGCGCAGGCGAGCGGCGGTGGGTTCCAGAAGCTGCCGGCCGGGGGAACGGGTATGGTTGCGAGCGTGTGATCGCTGAGCGCGCGAGGGGCAGCAGCTACCATGCTCTGGGGTGCAGGCGCCGTCCGGCTGTGCCTGCTGACCCTTGCCCTGCCTCTGCTCCGGCCGCGGGCGGCGCGGGAGCCAGGATGGACCAGAAGTAAGTGGCGGGGCGCTGGGAGGATGGGGACGGGTGGGCTGGGTGGCCCTGGTCCCGGACCTGGGAGCCGCCCTGACCGAACACCCGGGCCGCGGCCCTGCGCTCCCCGCTACTCCGCCGGGCCTGCGTCCCCGCCTCCCCTCGGCCCCCGAGCCCCGGCTTTGTTCCCCAGTTGCGCGCTGAGGGGTGATGGAGGTCCGGGAGAGCTGGAGCAGGCAGGACAGCCGGGCGGGCTCCCTCCGTCTTCTCTTTCCCTGTTTGTCTGCTTCTGGCTTCTCTTTCCGCTGCTCTCCGGGTCTCTCTTCCTCCGTTTTCTCACCGTCTCTCAGCCTCACTCCACCCTCCTTGTCCTGTCTTTACTTCGTTCTGCTCTCGCCTTCACCCTTTCGTCCGCCTGCTGCACTCGCCAGCCCCGAGCATCCCGAGCGCCCGGCCGGGACAGCCCGGATAGCGACATTCCAGGGCCGGGCTCGATGCCTCGCGTACACTGGTGGGATGGGAAATGCCTCAGGCCTAAGAAAATGCCCCCGCGAAACAGAGAAGGCGGTGACTGAACTCAGTGAAGCAATGAACAGAATGATAAAGATGGTTCAAAGAAGCATTAGAGGAACAGGAGTTGCACAGGCGTTGGAGAAAGAATCTTGAAATCACATGGCTAGGCCGGGTAAAAAAAAGTGGTGAATGCTCCATGGGGCAAAAAAATAAAAATAAAAGCCCTATAATTCTTGGGTTATCTTTCTACCATACTGAAATCATTTGCATTTGGTACATAGTCTATGTGTTGTGATTGGTTCAAAAAGAATAGATTCTATGTTGTCTTCATCTCCGTTCTCAGGAGTCCTATGGATTTAGCATATTCGTTTGGAGACTAATTTACCTCGGCCTTGGGAAATTACCATTTTATTAAGATGGTCTGCAACCCGTGTTTAAGACCTCAGACAAGTCACTGCTAGAGTTTCAATTCTCTTTCCTTCAAATTAGGAATCCTGGTGCCTGTCTCCCAGAGTTGGCGTGCAGATGAAGAGGAACTGGGAGTGGGGAATGATTTGGAAACTATGAAGTGAAACAAATGCAAACTTGTCATTAGGATTAACATAATGGTGCTTGGTGCCTTAGGAAGCAATTTCATATCTGTTCACCCCAGCAAAGCTTTTGGTAGGCAGGTAATATCATTTCCTCCATTTTAAAGATGAGGAAATTGAGGAGCGGTAGAAACACAACTCATGGACTTGACCTCCAGAACATAGCCTGGATCCCTTTCCACTGCTGTCATTGTAGTCTCAACCCCCATCATCTCCCAGTAGGTTTTCTGCAAGTCTCCAGCAGACCTTCCTGCCTCCAGAACCCCCCACCCTACCCCTCTAGGCATTCTTCACCAAGCAGGCAGAGTCATCTTTTTAAAACCTAATACAGATCACGTCACTCTATGTTTAAAACCTCCCATGCCTTCCAGGTCTATTAATAATGAAATTTAGGCTCCTTTCTGTGACCTGCAAAGCCCTGTTCTACCAGACCAATGGCTATCTGGATGTCCTGCTGCTTGCTGACCACATCTCCTACCAACTCCCCCCTTCATTTCCTAGATTCTCTCTACCTTTTACTCTCTGCTTGTTCCCTTGAACAGGCTACCTCCACTTGCTCAGGCAGAGTCACTGTATTTGCTGGTCCCTTTATCTGAAGAATTATTCCCCCAGATCTTTACATGACTGACTTCTTCCGGTCCCTTAGGTCTCAGTTAAATGTCATCTTTGCAGATCATCCTGTCTAAAATTGACACCTTTTGTTCAGTGTGTTTCTATTCCATGACACTTATTTTCTTCAGGGCACTTAGAACCATCTGAGAATATTTGTATATTGTCCATCTTCCCCTCTAGAAGGAAAACTTTGCAAATGTAGAGACCTTGTCTGTCCCAAAATGAGTGCCTGACATAGTAGGTGCCAGGGGTCACTCAGGGTCTATCCTGGGACCCAGCAGGTCTTTTAATGGCCTGTACAGGGCTCTTCCCAATTGGTGATTGGTTGTCACAGAAAGTCCCTGTGTGTTTAGCTAGGATGTGAAGGTCTGGGATTTCAGTGGTTGTGCATCTTGTATTGGCAGGAGGAAGTGGGGAAGGCAGCCCCCAGCTACAGCATGAACTGATAATACCTCAGTGGAAGACTGTAGAAAGCTCCATGAAAGGAAAGGTAAGACTGAAAAGCTCTCATTCTCAGCTGTTTGGGAGTCAGAAATTGACACATCTGTTCTGTGAGGTTTGGCCCACCCACTCACCTTTCCTGGTTGCCCAGTCATCACCAGTGGTTCTGTATCTAGCCCTCTCTAACTTTTCTGAATGTTAGTTTTGGAAGCCCAGATGGGGCTTTCCTTTGTAAAGTCACAGACTTCTAGGGCACTTCCAAATGCTATTAGCTGAGGCAATGAAAATTCACATTAGTGCTTACATAAGCTAAATATAAGTGCAATGGTATCACTTAATCACCCACTATTAATTGGAAGTGATTGAAGACTAGAGTTAATTTTGCTCTGCACAAACTGTGCTTCATTTTACTGATGGGTTAATGCACTTGGAATAATCCAGATCTTTTTTTTTTTTTGATGAGAGGGAGTTGGGAACCTAGTACTAGGAAATATATCTTAAAATCCAATAGGCTTCTTGGACTAGGACACCGGTAAAATATACAGGCTATCAGGATGATTGCAAACAAGACAAAACATTATCCTGGGGCACCTAGGATATTCTTTCTGGTTCTGTTTTTTAAAGCTTAAATGCGACTTGAAAGAGCTGGAAAGGAACTGTAAGATGTGTGTGAGCGTACAGAAAGACCGACTTTCTGACCTTCCGCATTCTGAACTTCAGTTTCCTCATTTATAGACTAAGGCTTAGAGGGAATAAGGAGGAAGAGAGAGCTGTGATGGAGGGGCTTTCTAATATCTCTTCGGGTTCAAGAGGCCTGTGATTTACTGGTCAACACTTGGGAGCAAGATGGCACCAGCTATCAGGACAGTCCAAACATGGTAACCCTTGAGTTAAACGGAGAAGGAGAAATGCCAGAAATCCTTGAAGTTATGGCTAGGGTAATTTAGACATTGCCTCCAAATGCTCTGATTTGGATTTGTTAAGGAAACTTAGTGAAAATTTTAGAACAAGTAAAAGAAAGCAACATTTTGTGCAGAAAACAATGGATACATGGAACTCATTTCACTAGAAAGTAGGAGAGTCTGAAAATAGCTTCAGGAAACATCTAGATGCATTAGTGGATGGCCATTTTACAGCCAGTTGTTTTTAAAAGTAAAGGTCTTGAATATTCAGTCCTATCCGTTACTGCCCAAGGAATGGATCTACTTCTTTAATTGTGGCCTCTGTTCTCTCCAGATGTGGGATGCTGGGCATCCTCCGGAAGGGCCTAAGAAACAAAGTGGAGTGCCAGATCCTGTCTTTGTTCCCAACCATTGTCTGCCCCGAATGTGGGTCATTGTATTCAGTAGAACTAGTCAGCACAGTGCCTGGCACCATAAATATTTGTTGAATGCACAAATGAATGAATGATGGAGAGACTAGAAACTGGGTCTGGCCCAGGGGTCTTACTTTCATGTCATTTATTCATTACTGAAACATTAAATGAACACTCACTCTGTACAAAATATTCTCACTCGGCTAAATGTTATGGGGAAAGGTTTCCATTCCCCTGTGCAACTCAAGATCTATTTAATCTGACCTTAAAGAGAAAAACTTATAATCCTTCCCTAAGAGAAGTTTGAACAGTGGGTTAGTTTCCTACACTTCCTAGGAGAGGTGATATTGCCTCTTCTAAGCATGGAGTGGTGGTGTATGTTCCACAGAGCTGGGCAAAGAAGCCGCATGGATTCTCAAGATGCTGTTTCATTGTTTTGCTTAAAATATCCCTTGGAAACAGGAAGCACCATATTTTAAATCAGTGTCTGTGTACCTTGCAGACCAAGGAGAAATATTTTTAGATTACCCACTTAAAAATAAATATTAGTATTCATGTTGAAGTTTGTGTCTCTTTGGGGGTGTGTGTGACAATGCTCTGATTTGTGTCAAGGCACCTTTTTTGTATGAACTGTCACCTGGCCACCTACCCTTGGGTAAGGTAGCTGCTGTAGCTCTGTTGCTGTGTGCTCTTTCTCAGGTCCCCACTTGGGGCTGTGTCCCTGATGCTTCATGTGATTGGGCAGAGTACTTGCTCCTGTACTTCCCAGAGGAAATGGGCAGAGAACCAGCAGCCAGAAAAGGTGTTGGTAGAACTGAATCATGACATCAGGAACACGGAAGTTAATCCATTGATGCAAGTTATTGAGCAAACGTCTCCCCTAGCTTTGAAATGTCTC
The DNA here is from genome assembly GCF_023851605.1 of Tamandua tetradactyla. NCBI lineage: Eukaryota > Metazoa > Chordata > Mammalia > Pilosa > Myrmecophagidae > Tamandua > Tamandua tetradactyla. The sequence continues at coordinate 38,631,765 of NC_135346.1, read as the reverse complement.
TTCTTAAATGAAGTAACAGGATTAATTAGGCAATGGGCAGGGCTTTCGTTGCCCAAGAGTTCTTGGTTGGAACGTTCAGATCTCACCAGGGTCTTGGGTGATCTGAAAGTCTCAGGGATGTCCAGAACCATAATAGGAAGTGAGGTTTGCAGCAAATAAGAAGGGGAATGTGTTTGGAAGAGGCAGGTTCTAACCAGAGGTTTCGAGGGAGGTGACCCAGGTTAACTCTAAGTGGGGCAGGATTGAAAGTGACTTCAAGAGTTTAAAAGATCCTTGGTCTCAGGCCAGAAAGCTCATCCTGTTTGAATCCATCCTGTTTTAAATATGTTTGTAGGGATGGCCGCAGCCTATTTTCTTCCCTTAAAAAAAAGTTGAACAGCTCTAACGAAATTATGGAAGCATAGCGTTTTTTACGATACTTGATACTTGATTTTTGAATTTGTTTGAAAGTTTCTGCAATAAAAAGTAAAAATAGAAAAAAGTGTATTTCTTATTTCTTAAAATATTATATCTATTATAAAATTAAGGGAAGATGCACAAAAGAAAATAAAATTAACTCATGATCCCATTGCCTAGAAATAACTATAGTAATATTTGATTTATTTCTCCGAATTTTCTTCCTTTACCAGAGTATGCTTAAATAAAATGTACAGTTTTATATTTGACACTTTGTGTTTAATAATTACTGTATACTGTCTCAGTGATTTTAAAATTATTTAAAGTTAAATATTAAAGTAATTAAATATTAATAAATATTAATAAAATATTAAATATTAAAATAAATAATTTAAAGTTAAATTATTTTTTTAATTATTAAAGTTTCCATTTTTAATGACTGTCCAGAGTTCAGTCAATTGGATGGGCCATCATCTACTTAACCATTCTCCTTTTTTGGGGCATTTAGATGGTTTCCAACTTCTCATTATTATGAGTTATGTACGTCCTTAGGCACAAATCTTTGCCTTTATTTTGTTTCCATGAGACAGTGTTATATTATTGGGTCAAAGAGTATGACTCTTTTAAAGCTCTTGATTCATAACTGTGGAATTGTTTTCCTGGTTTGTCAATTTAAATTCTCACTGGTAGGGTATGGGAGTGCCCATTTTACAATATGTTCTGCTGCATTGTGAGTTATGGTTTTAAAACATAGTTGTGACTTTTTTTTTTAATTTAGAAGTATCTTTTTTTTAATGTGTTTGTGTGTGGGTGGGTGGTAGTGGTTACCAGCGATAAACATGTTTTTTATGCTTGTTGGCCACTTGCATGATGGTATCTTAAATGATCTGTTTCTAGGGGTGTAGCCGCTCTGGCCTTCAGCAAAACTTCTTATAAGTGTAAATGTATCTTCTTTTGGACCTATGAAACTTTAATTTGAGGTGCTCTTAGTTGCTTCTACTGAGATGGTGGTGGTGGTGGTGGCGGTGGTGGCTTATCCAGATGAGGGCCAAAATAAGATAAAATAAGAACACACTTTGGAGAGGCTTACCCCTGGGATTTTATAAGATAATAGCTAACATGTATTGAGGCTTCCCTGTATGCCAGGCATTTTGATAAATTCTTTAAATGTGCTAACCACTCAATTCTTACATGATCCCCATAAGGTTGACTATTAATATCTGCATTTTTAAAATAAGGAAACAGAGATTAAGAGGCATTTTCTAACTTGTCTAAATTTACACAAGTGCAAGTGCCGGATCCCTCTGACTCTACCTAAAATGTGCTGAAAACAGGTTTCTTCCAATATTTCCCTATACCAGATCTGCATGCCTGCACTTACCCTCAGGGGTGTGCAGGTCTGTTACATACCTGCATAGTGTTTCTGTCCTTTGTCTTTGGAGAGAAAGCAGAGGGGGCAGGGGATTTGGTTCTGGACTTGAAGTCATTTCCGGTTTGGGCTGGGAGTGCAATTGACCCTTTCTCCTTTGCAGATCAGTATCTGAACACTCAGCTTGGGCTGTGCTGACCCCTGGGAGCCTAGATAAGCCCTGTGTGGTAGGAACTGACATTCTTTTGTTATTGCTTTTAGCATCCACTCAAAGCTGAGCTCAGGGTTATGGCTGAGGGGCGAGAACTGATCCTGGACCTGGAGAAGAATGAGTAAGTGAACTCCTCTTTTGTCTTCAGCGAAACAGTGGACTTCTGTGGCCCTAGGTCAAATGTCGGAAGTGCTGTTTTGGAAGGTAGCAGTTAATGAAATGACCTTGGTTATTTGGGGAGAACATCTTGAAAAGACAGAGCATTTCCATAATCTCTTCACATGCTGTGAAATTACTGTACTGCTTGAATTAGAAATTACTTGTATTTCTTGAATTTCCTTAGGCTCTATTTCCTGGGTCTCCTAGAGTTCACTGCAGACACATAAGGGTGTGTGTGTGAGAGAGAGAGAGAGAGAGAGCGCGCGCGCGAGAGAGAGAGAGAAATTAAGGGAGAAGATGGACTGGAGGCAGCTGTTATACTAGCTTCAACCCAGCACGATGGCAGGAAGTAAAGGGGATTGGGGTAAACACAGCAGAGATTGGAGAGAGGCAAGGCAGAGTGTGTTGGGATTTGGGGCCTTGGATCCTGGCCACTCCTTCTGTTCTGGGTCAGCTAAATCAGAGATTCAGCCACCGAGGGTATCGGCAGCAGAGTCCTGGCTTCTTTGAGCCGGGTTCACCCATTGTCCTAGCTTCCTTCATCTTGGGTGGCCGGCTGGCTTGGAAATATTTCCACATTTGTTTGCCATCAAACACGGTTGTATCATGATTCATGCTATCCAGCAGGTGAATAGACATAACGCATGCGGTGTCTCTTGCCTGTTCTTTGGCTATTCCAATTCAGCTTGGACAATGAAGAGCTCTCCTTACTTGGCTGAGGAACTCTAGAGTCCTTTGGTATTTCCCCACCAACAGTTCCACTTTCAGGCTATCACACAGACATTGAGAACAAAGCTGCATGGCTTGGAGAGCTGCCTGTCTCTTCTTGGCAGCCTTTGGAGCCCCCTGGAAGCAGATGAGTAATTGAATGTATCACTGCCAAGAAAGGGATGGATAAGGACCTTCTCTTCTCCAGAAGGATAGGAATGGCTGCAAGGCTCTGGTAGAAAGGGAGAATATAAATTATTCCTAATTTGGGCTTTTGGGACTCTTGCAAAGGAGGATGAGTGGTATCTGAAGTGTGGTAAAAGTACAGCTTACGTGGTGTGTTCAAAAAGGGTGCTCTGTCTGTGTCTCTGCCCTTCCTCTAATCCATGGCTGCCTTCAGGAAGCCAAAAAGATGCGAATCTCAATCATTTTTGCCACTCACCTTCTAAGAGTAAAACCTGCTAGGCATGCATTTTTTTCCTCCCATTTCCCTGGAGCAAACCTGGCTGACTGCATCCTCAGATGGTGCAGGCTCTCCTTGCCCAAGAGTTCTTCTTAGATTGTTTTCCTTAATCCTACAGGAAAAAACCTTTCAGAGGATCTCTTCTTGACAACTTCTCTCAGGTGTTTAAGTTTCTCAGGTCCCAGCCCTTTAGCTCTAGCCTAAATGCTCCCTGTTGCCACATGAGCCTGATCTGTCTTCTTCTGCCCCATGGAGAGCATATGACTCTTAAACTTACTCTGGGCAGCTCAAAGGATGTTGTTGGAATCCTGGGCAAATCCTGTAGGAATCAAGCTGGACAAGCAAATCCTAAGACTCTAGTCCCTGTCCTTCCCTCTTGCGTTGGGACCTTTGCAAAACACTATAGGAAATTAGAGCAAGAAGAAACTTAGAAAACATTGAGTATAATGCACTTATGCATGGATGCAGAACTTCAACTCAGAGAGGTATAGGGACTTGTCTGGGGTCACACAGAAAATACCCATGAGAAATGAAACGACTCATTTGTGTTCCTTACCTGGGTCTGGAGTCATAGAGACCCAGGGATGGTTTACTAGCTCTGTGATCTTGAGAAATTTTCTAAATCTTTCGGAACTTCAGTGTCCTGTTCTGTAAAATGATACTAATACCAACCTCATGTTGCGGTTGTGAGGATTGAATGAGGTGTTTACGGAGCACATGGTGTCCTCTGTTGCTGTGATATTGCTGTCCTACACTGAGACTCCAGAGGACATCCCTGGATGTGGTTCTGTTGTTCTCGGCTCCAAGCTTTCCCAGTGAGCAGGCTATCATTCCAACTCCCAGAGTTGGCAGAAGGCAGGAGACTTGACAAAAATGGAAGCAGCAGAGCCAAGCAATATGGCCTCACCAGGTGTCCCTGGGACGGCTTCCTGCTATTTCCATCCGGATTGGGCTTTTTGTTTTTGAACATGTGTTAGCAAGCGGAACTCCAACTGCACGCGACTTCCTAGTGTGATTATAATTTCCCAAAGCCTCCTCATTCATGGTGCTAGTCCGGATTCAAAACAGCTTTGGGAGGGGAAATGGTTTTCTGAGTTTTCAGACTGCTGTGTTAAAATTTTTATAATCCCATGATATTTAGAGGGAAACTAGACTCCATGCTAAAGTGGTTTCTCAGGCTCTGGTTCTTATTTTCTTAATTGATTCATTCATTTTTTTTCATCTACTCTGCATCTGCAGCATACCAGACAGCCATGTTAGTACTGGAGATATAAAGCAGCTCTGCTTTTATGGAGCTTCTATTCCAGTGAGGGGAGACAGTAAACAAGCAAGTGCATATATATTATGTCAGATGACAAGAGCGATAGAGAAAAATAAAGGAGCGTAAGGGTGCAGGAGGCGGGGAGGAAAGTGCTGTTTTTGAAAGGTGGTCAGAAAAGACCTTGGTGCTGAATTGATGTTTGAGTTGAGATCTGAAGGAGGTGAGGGAGTGAGCCTGTGGACTATTGGGAGATGACAGTTCTAAGGAAAGGAACAGCTGAGTTCAAAGACCCTGATAGATTATGAAGTTTCCCACTCGCCCTTTCCCACTCGGCCATATGCCGCTTCTCTCAGGACTCCGGGCACCTGTGGACGTGGCTTCTGGGACGCTGAGGTGGAGGGGGTGTACATCTCTAATTTCTGTTTCATGATTCTGAGGTGTCTGGCTTTTTCCTCCTCTAATCAAGGTCCGCACGCTAATACACAGCCCAAAATAGCTGTGAGCCTGCCTTGATGGAATTCACATATGGAGAGATTGCCAAGAATGGTAAAGAGGGAAGAACCTTGGGGACGGGCCAGGAGAGGGGGATGTAGCAGACTGAGTTTCAGCTCAGGCAGTGCATGCTGTTGACCTCAGGTGTTCTTGAGTTCTGCATGGCAGCCGGCAGCCTTTTTTCTGCTGTAAAGCACCCTGGGATGAATGGATGGATGACATTCTCATGAGAGACATAACATATAAACCCTTTATTGACTGTGGATGAGAAAGAGTGATACAATAGGTATAAGCCATGCAGTGGCCAGTGTCTTCAGGTTAGGCAGTCTTGAGTTCAGATCCTGACTCTGCCACTTACTAGCCGTGTGTTCTCTTAAAGCCTCAGTTTCCTTATCTGGTGTGTAGTGACAGTCCCCCGTCATAGAGCAGTGGAAAAGATATGGTGCCTGGTAAAGGTCTAACATAGTTTCTGCCTTGTATTATATACATGGTAAATGGGACCTATTATTATTTCACATTTGGCATTTTGTAACTGCAGAAGCAATACATGCGCATTGTAAAGTGTGAAACAATGTCAATGTGTAATAAGTAAAAGAATGAAAGTCTTCAATCCCCAAGGAGAATCCACTGTTAACAGTGTAGTGGGCTTGCCTGTATTTTTTCGTACACACAATCCCACGGAAGCACACACACAGACTGCGGATTTTTTGGGGGGTGGGTGGGGGGCAGACATGAGATTATACTGTACATATTGTTCCACAACTTAACTTTTTTTTTTCTTTTATACAACTGTATTTCATGATGGCAGTACTCTGCTCTAAGTTTATATTACATTACTTATTACATTGTTCTACATTTACCCGCATGTACACATGATTTGCAAACTTTGGTGCATAGCTATTGATGGTAAGAGAATACTTGATAGAAGATTGATTGCAGCTTATTAATTAGTGTATTGGGCAATGGAAAAACATGCACTTGTGACTGAGGCAGTGTGGTCCAGTGGAGAGAGCACTGAGCTTGGAGACAGTGCTATCTCCTCCTGGCCTCAACTTTCTTGCCTGTAAAATAGGGTCTTGTCCTGGTTGGGCTTTAAAGTAGAGCCCTTCCTGTGCTAACTATTTTAAAGACACTGTATAGGTGGAAAACTTAAAGACAAGTCCCTGGCTCGGGGAGCTTGTTCTGCATTTGTAGAGACATCCCTGGAAATCATGGGCGGGGGATATAGGCAATGACACCCAGCACTTTGTCGGGACCTTAGAGTTGGGAATGCATTGCTATCTCAGGACCCAGCATTTCAGACTACGTATGACACAAGAAGAGAAATTATAGGGAAGAAATTATAGGTGCTATTTCCACAACCCACAATTTTGAGGCATAAATCTACAATACTTTCTCTCTCTGTAATTTTCCCCCTCTCTGAAGACTGCCCCCATCACCCATGTGCCTGAGGGTCTTTGATGAAAACCTGTTTGCTGAAATGAAATAGACTCTTCCTGAACTGCAGGCATTAGGGAGATGAATGTTTCCAGGTCCTGGCTCCCTTCCTTCTTCTCTCTTTTGCTCTTTCCCAAGAAGAAGATGCACTGAACTGATTAGCCAGCTTCCAGGATACTAATTGGGCCACATTTCTTGTGGCAGGATCACTGTACATTAGAAGGTCACCTTCAAAAGCAGATGAACAGCTCAACTAGTGGGCACTTTGCCCAAATACGTCTCTCTGCCAATGTCTTCAGCACATTCTGGCCTCTCATCTCTTAGCATCCTGTCCTTCCTTGACTCCAAATGGTGATAAGATGGCTTGGGAAAGGGAAAGGTACCCTTTGGTTTCAGCCTTATTCATTGTGCTCCAACCCATTTAGGTAAAAAGGCATGTGTGTGCAAGTCTAGCAGATAAGAATGGATATTTGTTTTCTTTTTTGTGTTCATCTATCTCAGGACCTCATGGGGAGCAGTAGTTGTCAAGGCAGAATTTGGGCATTTAGAAATTTACTCACCATTACTTCTGACTTTAATTGCTATTCATCTGTCTGAGCTGTTATCAGTCCTTCAGAGATATCCTAGGAAAGGGTGTCTGCTTTTGTTGTCCTGGAAGTTAACAACCTGGAATATTTACAGTGACTCGCTGCTAACAAGGAGTAATCTAGTTCCTTAATATTCCCCTCCACCATCTTGTATTGTGCAATGTTGGAGGAACAGAGAAGGGAAGAAATAGCAGGGAGGAAAGGAGCTTTTCAGCAGTGGGCTGGCTGGATTAGTTGTCCCCTCTTATTTCTGCACTTGTCTTTCAGGGAGTCCTGGTAGAAATATGTAGCTAATCTGGAGCAAAATTCAGAATACCACTCAGGCCATGGAGCTTCCCTCGTCCCCCACCGTCCAGCAGTAGTAAATCAGTAGTAGACTTTATTAACTCACCTAGGATAAAGGACAGCTCTCTTGTCAGGCAGAAGATCTCTTGTCAGGAGCTTCATTTTGTTGTTGGCAGAATTGTTTTTCCTGGATCAAGGAGAAGCTTAGAAAGGCTTAGATGGCTCCCCAATGCTCTTTGTAAACCACACTTTGCTGAGTTGCATTTAAATGTCACAGACATGAGGATTACATTTCGCTTAAAATACACATGGTTTAAGAAATTAAAGGATATCATTCTTTAACCAAGTATTTGGCAGATCTGAAGTAGTCAAAATGTTTTTCCAAACTCAGCTCACAGCTAGACTCCCCATTCCCTGAAGCTGAGATTGTATAACCCAAGGAGACTGGTGCCGAGGAAACTGTTGGATGGTTGGGTGGGGACACCAGAATTTGAGGAGAGCGGCCAGTGGGTGACTGAAATTGTCTTCATATATATTTTTTTGAACATCAGGAACTGAATTAACCCTATTGCATTGACTTTGAAGGCAGTGAATACATGAATGAATTCATATGCCAGGCACTGTGCTTTGTGCCTCCCCCCGCCAAGGAATCTGGTGGCCTTATCTGAGATGTAGTCTCTAATTGCATTGTAGACTGAGATGATTTTTTGTTTACAATTCTCATTTTGTCCAGAACCCCTGGAGTTGCAGACCAAATAAGTGGCTAGCCAGTTTGGTGTAATCTTTGGATAAGCCAAATTCTCAGTTGTTCCCCTCCCTGCCTAAGCATGATCTCCTTTATATCTAAATCATAGCAAACATATGTCACTTTCTTGGGCCCATTGCTTAAGCTCAGTCTCAGTGGTCAAGAGTGGTGATCTGAAGAGATGCTGTGACACAATCGCCCAAAGTGAGTGTTAAGGGGACATCAGGAACTGAAATACCCCAGACTGTTGCTTCTCAAGGCAGGAAGCTGATAAGCCCCCAATTCCGTGATCTATAGACTATAAAGGCTATTATTAGCCATCTTTTATAAGTTTGAAGAGTTTAAGTAATTTAACCAATGTCAGGCAAAACCAGAAGTCAAACTCAGGCCTGACCTGGCTGTCAAGCATTAGTACCTTCCTTGCAGGGGGTGGCAGGCTGAAAAATGGCTCTCCAAAATGTATCTACCTCCTACTCCTTAAACTTGTGAATATTACTTTCTGTGACATGCACCAAAAAGGTTCTTTGCAGATGTGGTTAAGGATCTTGAGATGGGGAAGTTATTTAGGATTATCCAGGGGGGTGCTTGAATTTAATGGTAAGTAACCTTTTAAAATGAAGTAGAAGGGGTTTAGAGTTCAGACAGAAGAGGAGAAGGCAGTGTTACCACGGATGCAGAGATTGGAGTGGTGCAACCACAAGCCAAAGAATGTCGGGAGCCACCGGAGTCTGAAAGAGGCAAAGACACCTTGATTTTGGTTCAAGGATACTGATTTTGGGCTTCTAGTCTTCAGAACTGAGGGAGGATTTCTGTGGTTTTAAGCCACTGAGTTTTTTGTAATTTGTTACAGCTGCCACAAGAAACTGATACACAGGGCTTGTGTGATTTAGAGATAATGTATTATAATGTGCTTAGTACCATGCCTGTCACCTAGTAAGCAGGGTTTCAATACATGCTAATGCTTATTCATGCACAGTCAAGAACAAGTGTTTTCAACAGCGTGTTGATGATGCAAGGCATTACACGGTGCTCCCCTGTGGCTTTCTTCAAGTGTGAGAGTGAGAAAAGAGGAAACATGTTGAGAAATTGTCTGTGTGGTTATCACTTGTGGACATTTCCTAAGTTCCATGTCATGTTCTCTGGTGCCTAGCCTGACCTCAGGGATCTTGTGGCTAAGGATAACTAGAACTGATGGTCAGATATTAAAAATGATGGGAAAATGTGGTGCCATGCATGCCAGGCACAGTTCTATCTTTAGGTGGTTCAACTGATGTAATCATCACAACAACCCTATAAGGTGTAGGTACCTGCATTTTGCAGATGGGGGTCTTTGGGCATGGAGCAGTGTCACTTGCTCAAGGTGTTCCCTATGTGAGAAGGGTAGAGCCAGGATGTGAAACTAGATCTGTTTGACTTCAAAGCCCAAGCTGTTAAGCACAGCATTATTTTGTCTCACCGGCTCTCTGTCCTTACTTGCTCAGTATGTTTTGAGGTCTTCTTCAATTAGCCTCAGCATTACTTCTCTGTTATTCTCCATGCCTCCCCCTTCTTTTCCTCCTACCTTCTCCTGGTCCTGGGTGGAATTTGAATTTCAGTGTCATATGGTGGTGTAATCCATACAGGGATGGATTCAAAGCCTGTCTCCTTGCATTCACCAGCAGTGTAAGCATTGGCAAATTACTTAACCTTTGGCAGCCTCGGTTTCCTCATCCACAGGTTGGGGATAATAATAGTAGTCACCTCATAGGATGTTGTGTGAATTCAATGACATAATGTACATAAAGGACATATGTAGTGCCTGGCATGCTGTGAGAGTGCAAAAAAGAGTCTAGTATTTATATTTTGCAGGGTCTAGGAAAAATATGTAAGAATGAGGTAAGGGGGAATTCCCCTGAGTTGGTTTCCAAACACAATTAAGAAGAGTTGACCTTAAAACCTATTGCCCAGGGGAGGAAATTCACTTCTGGCGTCCAGCAATGCCTGACTTGACCTAACTGTATCTCAAGAATACAGCTTTGCAGTGTACTCCAGTTGGTCAAACTGTACCTCTTTTCTATGCCTGCAAAATGAGGGCTGGGTCCCTCTTTTGGCAAGACCCTGAACTCTCTGATAAGGAGGTTGGGATTTGTTCACAGGTTCCGGCTCTATCTCCTTCCAAGGACCTGTGCAGTCAGGAAGGATGTCCACGGCTTTCTTTTGTCTCCAGCTTATTTCTCCTGGCTGTGTTTCAGCAGGGAGCACGGCGCAGAATGAATGGGAGGAAGCTGTCAACTGCCCTGTTGGCCTTAGATGGACCCTGTCAGAGCTGAGAGAAGCTGTAGACTTGGAAGAAATCTGGGGTTTATTTTATTTTTATTTTTAATGCAATTTTATTGTAATATATTCACACATCATATAATCCATCCAAAGTATGCTATCAGTATCATAATATATTTGTGCATTCATCATCGCAATCAATTTTAGAACATTTTCATCACTCCATAAAATAAAAATAAAAAAGAACTTCCCCAAACATCCCACACCTTTTATCCACCCCCCATTATTTATTTATTTATGTATGTATGTCTTTATTTTATTACTCTCTGCCCATATACTAGATAAAGGGAGTGTGAGTCACAAGGTTTTCACAATCACACATAAAAGCCATATCGTTGTACAATCGTCATCAATATTCTGGGCTACTGAATTATAGCTCAGCAGTTTCAGGTCTTCCCTTCCAGCTATTCTAATGCACTAAAAACTAAAAAGGAATGTCTGTATAATACATAAGAAGAACCTCTAGAATGAATGACCTTTTGACTCAATCTGAAATCTCTTAGCCACTGTAACTTTTTGTTTCATTTCTTCTCCCCCTTTTGGTCAAGAAGTCTTTCTCAACCCCATGATGCCAGAGCCAAGCTCATCTCTGGGGTTCATGTCCCATGTTGCCAGGGAGACTTACACCCTGGTAAGATGTGGCTTAAAGAGAAGCCACATCTGAGCAACAAAAGAGCTTCTCTGGAGGTGACTCTTAGGCATAATTATGAGTAGGCTTAGCTTTTCCTTTGCAGGAGTAAGTTTCATAAGGGCAAGCCCCAGGATTGAGGGCTTGGCTTATTAAATTGGGAGTCCCTAATGCTTGAGAGACTACCAGGAATTCCTCAGGTGAGGAAGTTTAATATTTCAACATTTTTCTCCAGTCCCTCAATGGGAGTTTGCAACTACTTTTTTATTTTCTGCCCCAAATACTCTGGAATGTATCAGGGTATTACATTAGCCTGCTCAGAATAATAGCGTCTCGTTACCTAGTCTAGGTTCTTTGTAATTATGCAGTTTAAATAAACTGAACATGCAGATTAAATTAGATAGTGTACTACAGAAAATATAAATTTTGTACCAAATAAACATCTCTTCCCTTGCTCTTACAGAGCAGTTGAAGTTTTAAAATGCAGTCAGTATCATCTTTTTCTGATTTACCTTAGTCCTAACCAAGTCCATTTCATTCATATCTCTAACTGAGGTCTAATCTTTTTTCAGCTTCTTTGACAGTTGCTGTATGGAATAATGCTGACTTTCAGAGCTGTAGAACTCTAACTCTTGAGTCTCAGGTGTCACACAGGTACCTGGAGTTGGTTCTTGAATTTAAGGATCCCTTTACCATCAGTCAGTTTACCTAAAGATAACAAAAATTGCAAGCCATATGGCAAATTTGTTTAAAATGCTTTCAGACATTGAGAGTTTGTACCTCTAACTCCAAAGCCAACCCACTCCCCACCCTGCACCAAAGGCTATGCCATTTTACATTCAAGCAACAGAGTATGAGAGTGCATTATGGATACATTTCATGTAAATTTATGTCATTTTAAGGGTTGTATGATATTAAATTGTATAGGTATGCCATAGTTTCTTTTAAAATTTCTCATATTGACAAATTATCAAACGTACACAGAAATGGCATGAATGATGTAACGAATTCCCATATAACCATCATCCAAATTCAACAGAATCAAGGTGCTGTGATTAATTTTTTTCTTCATTTTCACAAACGATGGTGGAGTACATACTCTTGTGTACTTTGACAGTTGACAGTTGCTTCTAGAGGCTCAACTCCTCAATGTGAGTCACTAGGTCAAAGGCGTTTATGTGCAGTATGTGGATGTATAAAGACACATTGCATATCTATAGGTTTATATCCCACCAGCCTTGTTGAGAGAGCCTGTTTTCACACACAGTCACCAATGGATTGATTGTCGATCTTGGGTAGACCTTTCAAATGCAAACTTGCCTGCCATTTTCTTTTAAACAGCCTTATTGAGATAAAATTTATATAGTTTACTCAGTTAAAATGTACAATTCAGTGGTTTTTAGTATATTTATAGTGTAGTGCAACCATCACCTTAATCTAATTTAACATCATTTTTATTGTTCCTCAAAGAAATCTTATATGCATCAGTGATTGCTCCCTATTCCCTTCTTTCCCTTCCCCTTCCCCACTTTCATCAGCCCTAGGCAGTCACTAATCTGCTTCCATCTCTGGACATTTGCCCGATTTGGACATTTAATATAAATGGGATTAAGCAATACGTGTTTGTGTATGTGGCTGGCTTCTGTCACTTGGTTTTTGGTGTTCATCCATATTGTAATGTGGGTCAGTACTTCGTTCCTTTTTATTGTTATATAATATTCCATAATATGAAAACACCACCATTTCTTTATCTGTTCATCAGTTGATGGATCTCTTGCCTTTGAAGGCTGAGCTAATTTATCTCCATTCTACAAGTTTGATTTCAGTGAATATTGATGGAGCACTACGTATGGTGTGTGTAGAGTCTTACGTTAGGGAGCAGGAATGACAGCACGATCTCCTTGCTCTTGGGGAATTTATATTCCGAGGGAGAGAAAAAGAAACCGGAGCAACATAATCCAGGGCAGAATTTAAAATTTATACAAGAGTTGAAAGTAAAGTGTTCTAGGAGGCAGGAGGGAAAAGAGAATTTCTGTATGGGGGACCAGGGAAAGTGTTTCCAAAGACGGTTACTTGGAACTCAGCATTGCAGAATGAGAAGAGGATTCCATTGAGGGAGGGAGGGAGGAGAGGTGAGTGGGTGAAGGAGAAAATAATTTCCACTAAGAAAATATATAAATGTTTGGTCTGGATCAAGGGGAACCAAAAGCTGTGGTGCTACTAATCTCTTTGGAATTCAGTTTTCCTAACAAAGTCAAATAATTTTAACTCAGAAGATTGGTTTATGGAGGCTGGGAGTAGGGTTTCTTTTCCTTCCACTGTTGGAATACTGGAGTATTTGAGGAGCTTACAGTTCAAATTTTAAATTTTCCCATTTTTGATTTTCAGTTGTGCTCTGTCTTGCCTCAGGTAAAACTGTGTAGTTAGTTTCCCAGGGCTGCCAACAAAGCACCACAAATGGTGACTTAAAACAACGGAAATTTATTGTTCCAGGTTTAGGAGGCTAGATGTCCCTGCAGTCAAGGTGTCGTCAGTAAGACCGTGGTCCTTCTGAAACCTGCAGGGGAGAATCCTTCCTTGCCACTTAACCAGCTTCCAGTGGTTTCCCAGCAATCTTTGGCTTACAGCAGCAGCAGTGGAACATGACTATCCTGGAGAATAGATGGGACAAGGAGGCTGACACTGGGACCTTTGGGTGGGCTCTGGCCTGAGAAAGAAACCACATTTACATTTTCCCCGAGAGATATTTTGATTTTAGGAAAGTAAGCTTTAATTTTTCTCTACTTAGAACTTGAGGGGTAAATACAGACCTATTTGTTGACCCCTTGAATACTAAGTGAATGGGCTTCTGGACCTCTTGGGGCAACTTGGAAGTCCTACTCAGACTCAAAAGCAGGTGAGTATTGAGACAGAGAACGCTGAGCCCTGGCTTTTCTGACTGAGGTCTCCTATATACTGGATTTGAGCTCTGCACTAGGAATTGAGGAATTCTTTGTCTTTCTTTCTTCCTCTTTTTAGTCAATAAATACTGTGAGTTCCATCTATATGCAGGCACTGGACTAGGTCCTGGGTGTTCCCAGGCAAATTGTGGTGAGCAAAACAGACATATTGCTGCCATTCTAGGACTAAAGAGCTTCGAGGAGACAAAGGAATGTGGAGTGAGATGTGATGGAGGAAGTTGTGGGAGCATGGAGAAAGGGAACCTACTGTAGTTTGGGAGTCAGGGAAGTCTTTAGGAGAAAGTGAAGCAAAGAAGGAGTGAAGTGTTGGTGGAGGGGCTGGTAGAGTTGTTCATACAATGGGGGCGTGTGTTATGAGAAGCACCCATATCAGAAACAAAGGCCCAAAGGCAAGAGTAACATTTGAAAAGTTATGTTTAGAACATGGAGTGGGAGGAAGGAAATGGTGAGAGAAGAGATTAGTAGTGTAGGTAGGGGTGAGTCCTTGAAGAGACTTGAGTTTGAATGTTTGCCTTGGGGGCAGTGGGGATGAAGAGTATTTTAAAAGTCAGAAATACATCCATATTTGTCTCAAAAATCAAAACAGGAGAGTGCAACAGTGGCTCAGTAGCAGAATTCTCGTCTGCCATGCTGGAGACCCGAGTTCAATTCCCAGAGCCTGTTCATGTCAAAAAAAAAAAAAAGAGAGAGAGAGAGAGAAATCCAAATACATCAAATTGGCATTTTAGAAGGACTGGTTTGACTGAAATATAGAGGATATATTGGAGGGAGAAAGTTAGCAATAGTAGTAGGACCCATTCAAAAGCTTTAGTAGAATCTGGGTAAGAAAATATGGTGCCTTCCTTTGGGGAAGCTGAGATGGAGAGTAGGGTATGAATTCCAGAAATATTTTATAGGGTGGAATCATCGAATCTGGATGATTAATTGAATTAGGGATATGAGGGAAGGGATGGATTCAAGGACCAAGCTGAGATTCCTGGTTTAGGTAACTAGCAATGTGGTGGTACTAGTCCCATGTTTGTCTTTAGCTTGTGGGGAGACCTTGGACAAGAAAGAAAGAAAACTGTCTTTTGTTTTCTCTTTAGATGGAGGTAATAATCCCTGGTCACCAACATTGCAGGATTGTGGTGGTGGGAATCGACTGATAAAATCTATATGAGAAGTACTGTCCTGTATGCTTTCCATGACCTGCCAAGGCCTGGCAGAAGCCAACACTGTCCATACCCTCGCTGACTCTCTAATTTGGCCTTCATATGTAATCTTCCCTCCTTATCTAAAATTCTAAGTACTTGACCTCCCAGGAACTAGGAAGACCTTTGTCCATTCCAGCTGCTGAGGCCTCACTGGGGCCTCTCTGGGGGTTCTCAAGCTGACTTTTTGTTGAAAACAATGATATCATTGAGTGGGTGGAGCTGGGCCAGGCTTTCCTCAGCCAGTTTAAGGAGAAATGTGGTCTTTATGATTTCGGCATTTTATGGCTCTTTTCCAGCCTATTCCATAGTTCCCATGTGCCCTCACTGTCCCCTTTCCTCCCTCTCTCTCCCTCTAGTTTGCGGGTTTGCAGAAACTGGCAGACTGCACATTTTCTCCTCTTGCATCAGTCTCCCTGGAGAGAAGTCCAAATGGGCCAAAGATCTATAATGGCTACATTGTATCAGGCATGGACTCATTTCTGTGGTCCCTTTCTGGGGCTGGAGAGGCCAAGGCGTAGAAAGGGATTCCTTTGGATGGAGATTGGAGTGCTAGGGAAAGGGTTGATCTAAAGGAAATATTGGGAGGGATGCTAGGCCCCTTGTATTCTAGAAGCTCTTTATCTTTTAATTTAATGATACCAGATATGAGGCTTGGGTAGGAATGCAAAGATTAGACAGGCCTCCCAGGATTTCAGGTACTGGTCAGAGTGCTTGTGGAAAAGGAGCTCAGCAGTGTTGAATGAGTTTCTTTAGTTCCTTATTCCTAGACTATTCTTCTACCCTTCTCTAAATGCACACACACATCCTTCCTCCAAAGTGATGTGGGCAGCTTGTTAGGCAAAAATGGAAATTGGTTATTACACTGATTTGTAGCAGTTCTAGGAAGGACGGAAGATGGGCTGTGAAACAATGACTTGCCTTTTAGGAAATGGATAGCAATCCCTGCCATCTGTGTGGCCATTAGTGTTTGCAACAGGCTTTCACAGATGACCTCATTTACTCTTCATGGCAAGTGATGCAGTTGTGGGGTGAGGGCAGGAAACCATGTGTTTACCACTATGGCCCCATCCCCTAGCACAGTGTCTGACAGATTATTAGTAACTATCTGTGAAATGAATGGTGGACTTGTAGATGCAGATCCAGAATCTCAGAAGAGATCATGTAACTGGCCAAGGACCTAGAGATATACATGATGAAATCAAGTCATAGGAACTTGGTTTTTTTGCTGCCATGTACCCTACAGCTTGTATCATATTGTGCTGCTTAATAAGCAGTTATTGATGAGATTATACCAACTGTCTGCCTTCTGATTGTGTCTGGATGACCAAACTCTTGGATTGTCTACCACAGACATTTAGCTTGTCTGGTTTATTTAGACTGATGGGTTTAGAAGCAAAATGTAAATGTGTGACACTGGGTGAGTTGCTTTTGCTCTTTTAAAATTTCATTTGTGAAAGTAAAGGAGGGGAGGCTAACAGAGGAAGGGGGAAGGTTCTTTTGTTGCAGTGGACACTGCAACTTACACATTAAAAGCATGCTCCACCCCCACCACCACCACCACCCCCAAAAAAAAAACTTTATGGAAAGAATATGGGCAATGCATAGAATGAGGGAAAAGCTGAAGAACCATGAGCTGGAAAGGGTGGAATCCAGAAACTCTTGAGGTGCCATAACTGGGAGGACTCAACCCCAGCCATTTTCACCCAGGTGGCACTCATATCGAAATTCACATGCCCAGAAGAGAGATGAAACCTGTTTGCCTGGCTTGTCACATACCAGCAGCCATTGGGCCAGATCAGAGCAGGGACCTGGATTGACTACAGCTGTCCCCAGTCAACATGTAGTGAGGAAAGAGCATTTCTCTGAATGCACATGGAGACCTTGTTAGCCCAAGAAGGGGGCCTGGATGCTGGGCAGTCCAGGGCAGTAAATGTCCACTACCATCCCAGAGGGCTTTCCGAGTTCTCGCACTCTGGACTTGTGCTTTGGCTGCGATTTGTGCTTTTGGATCCTAAGAAACATCCCTCAAAAGGGAAGGCCCATAAAGTTACTGGGATATTCAGTCAGAGGCTAAAAGCGACTGAGAGCCTAAATTTCAGACAATTTGCTTACCTGGCTTTGTTTGTTCACTTGCTTGTTTTAGGGGATAGTCCTCTTTTTCTCCTCTTTCTAAGTGTATTCTTCGCTCCAGGGATCCTAAAGGTTCCTTTTCTTTACTTCCTCATGCCTTATACGTAAGGTTTATCTTTACAATATGACTGCTTTCTCATGCTTTCCTGTTGACACTTCAGGTTGTCTGTTATCAGCTAATCTGATAAACCGACACTGTGATTATTTACACACACACACACACAGTTGCTGGAGAGGCTGTCAGGCAATATTTTCTCTTTATTTTCCTCAGAAATGGTAAAGATGGTGCCCCATTTCTCTTAACTGATCTTACACGATTCCAACAAATACCCATAATGAGCTATTCAGGACACTGCAAAATAGAGGAGTGAACTGCTCTTGGGTGAGTCATTTCGAGTTAAGTTTATTGATTCCAAGAAATGGGTTCTATTTATGCAGAGAGGTTACTCATCACTGTAGAGGCAGCTGAAAGGGAGGCATGAGGAGGATTAAGTAAAGACCGTGCTGGCCAAAGGAATAAACAGTCTTCATCCAAACATCCTTTGCTATATAACATAAAAGCAAAACACAGAACCAGGAGCTGGTCGGAAGGGCGCCAGGTCTTATGAGAAACAGGAGAAGATGCAATGGGAAGCAGTTGGTGAAAAGGAGTGTTGATCTAATGTATTGTTTGGAAACTTCCTTCATAGAAGTTTAAAGAAAACATACCAAATAGCTTCAGCTTTTTGCCAGGTTTGTGGGTGGCACCATCTTGCTTTGCATTATTGCTTCTTAAGCTGGTTCTTTGGCAATAATGATGCTTTTTCAAGTGAATCCTTGGAGGAAGAGGATGTCCCAACTCTACATTAGGAACAACTTTCAAAGTTTCTCCTTCCGTTTTGAGGGCTTTCTGTTCCCTCAAAAAAGAATCCCTCTGCTTTTGGGCCCCTGAACTTATCAATTCCTTATTTGGCTTCAGGGCCATGCTT
This sequence comes from Tamandua tetradactyla, assembly GCF_023851605.1. Lineage (NCBI taxonomy): Eukaryota > Metazoa > Chordata > Mammalia > Pilosa > Myrmecophagidae > Tamandua > Tamandua tetradactyla. The sequence goes on along the minus strand of NC_135346.1, from coordinate 38,613,457 downwards.
TGGCAGGTTGGTTTGTTTCCATTCCTTCGGAGACAGAAGTAGAATGAGTCTGGTTTAGAAATCTTGATTCTGAAACAGCTTGAGCTGTCTGTTCTCCCCTTTTCTTTCTCCATTGTCAAAAACAAAAGAAAACAAAAATGTGCTTAATTGGATTTCTTTTGTCCCAATTTGGAATAGCATAGTCCATTACATTAGAATAGCACTCTCTGTTTTTCAAAAACACTTTCCACTGCCTGCCTGTCCTAGGTGCACCATCATTTCCATTTGATAGAAAGGGAAATTTGAGACTGAGTAGCTTGAGACTGAGTAGCTTGCGACTTGCAAAATATCACCTCACTAGTTGAAAAATATTAAAATCAAAATTTCCAAACATTCACAGGAGAAAAGAATGTAGTACTGGTAGTACTAGAGATACATTATCTGGATTTAACAATTATCAAGATTTTTCCATATGGGCATATGGTTAGTTTTGAAGAAAACGGTAAGAGTGATACTTGTAGGACGCACATACTTTGTACTTTACAGATCATTTTTTTGCATTTGTTCATTTTATTTAACAAATAATTATATAGTCTTACTATGTGCTAGCACTGTTCTGAGTCCTTTATAGCACCAAGAAGATTCTCCCCATTTTATAGTTGAGAAAGCTGAGGCACAGAGAGGTTAACTGACTTGCTCAAAGTCACATGACTAGTAAGTAGCAGAGGTAGGATTGGAATGTGTTTTCTCATTTGATCCTCTCAGCAAGGCTGTGAGATAGTAATTATTATTATGCTCATTTTGCAGTTTAGGAAATGGAAACTTCAAAGGGTTTAGGGGCCTTGTCAAAACAATCTCATACAAATACATAGTGAGCACTTGTCAAAGTTTTATTGTTCTAATTAAAAGGGAACAAGCAAGATGATACAGCTAGTTTAAAATTGAATAAGGAAACTGATATAAATGAGAAAAGGAAAGTGGAGATGAAATAAGCTAAATTAGATACATAACTGATTAATATTAATATCCTAGGGGCCATAAACGATAACTTGGGAGTCTTTTTTTCATACTAGATGGAAATAATTTGCATCTCTAGTGCATCTTAATGTTATTTTTTTAAAAAGATAACATCTCATTTTACGAGTTGTACAAGAGCTGCTCTAATTAGTTGTAAGTAGTAAGTCTCACAAAGCTACCTTCCCCCAGGGAGTCCACAGAACCTTAGGCAGGCTTCTTAGACTGCATGACTTGACAGAGCTCAGGTCAAACACTGAAAGAAACCAAGTCTTATTTGCCTTCTTTCCAGGCTTTGGAAGGACAGTCATCTAGGGAGTCGTAGGGTTGGCACTTAAATAATTCCGAGCTCTGGACTTCCCGCTCTGTGCTGTCTGTGCTGGTGTCATCTCTAGACTTGGGGGGGATGATTAGGTCAGAAGTGGGAAAAATAATTGGAAATGCTCAAATTGATCAAATGGAATAGGAGAATTCCCAGAGCCTGAAAAAGGATCACCTGGAAAAACTATTTTAAAATACAGATTTCTTAGCCCTTCCCTAGAGAATATGAGTCTCAGAAGGGCTGGGCCAGGGCCTGGGATTTTACATGTTTTCACAGCCTTTCCGGGGGTTTGCAGTCACTGGACTAAGTCCCATGAGGGCGGCAGTAAGAGTGTGAGTGAGAAATGGAAGGGACTAGACTAATAGGGTCGGGTGAGGCCCCTCCCGGTGAAATAAGAGGGACCCTCCCCTTGTGTGGTATAGTGCCTGGATACTTTAGAAGAAACCAGATGGGGCCAGAATGGTGGTGGGGCTAGGGGGGTGGGGTGGGGGGTGGGGGTGGGAGTGGGGAAGGAGAAGGAGATGTTGGTAAAAATTACCTCTGGGGTGAGAGAAGCGATGTTTGCTCATGCTGGGCATGCCTCTATAGGTTGTTTTTCAAAGTTGTTCGGAAGTGCTTATCACCTCATCTCTACAATTTGTTGATCTAAAGAAGGGGAAGTAGGGTTCAGTTTCCAGGAAACCATGCAAATTTGTTTTAGTCCCTCTCTCCCCAGTGGGAGTTTTACATGGAGATCAGAAGCTTAACAGGACGTTTGAAATTCGTATGATCATAAATAGGATGTAAGGGGATTGCTCTGGGTTCGAAGGCTCTGAGCCTTAGGAATGGCGGGGTCAGGACTGTTTTCAGACTGAGTATGCTTTTGGGCCTGGCTGCCCACGTGAATAAATTCCAGGCTGCCACTGTCAGTTCTGTTGTGGAGCGCCCCTACCTTACGTTGTAAGTCGTGTCTTGGGGCAGCCTGTTTTCTTAGGGTAGGATTCAGAAGATTCAGGTTATGCTCCAGTGCTTTGGGACCAGAGCTACCTGGTTTTAGCCCAAAGCCACATGCCGTGCTGGCTGCTCCTGACTGCCTCTGGCTGTAGGATGCCGTGACTTGGCGGAGAGTGTGGGTCTCTGCCGGCCTGTTGGCTTGTGACCACGGGGAGGCTGGGGTGGGAGGTGCTGCAGGAGTGCACAGGGGCACTACAGAAGCCACTTTTCCATCCAGCCAGAAAAAGGAGGGGGTGGGTGGGAAATCTTGGAGAGTCCTTCTCTCTTCCTGGACACACATCACTCACAACTTGTTTCCTGAAAATCCTAGCCATCAGTGATGAGAGACGGCTTCCTGCTGATCTGCTGAGCCAGCTCCTTGTCAGGGAGATGAGAATAAGATGTGGGAGAAGGGGCAGTGGGGTGAGCTGTGTCCGCTTCTTTTTGAGGAGGCAGTTAGTGTCTTTGGTGCTAAAGCAGTGCCTGGGTGCATGGGCATGTACACGCCTAGCTTCAGGCACTGGGAAGCTTTGAAAGTCGAGTTTTGTCTATCTGTAAGATTGCACAGATGGTAGTAATGAAACATGACCCTCCTCTCTGCCTTTGGAAGGAAGGACCTTAAGGGGCCAACATCAATTGGCTTTTTGGGAAGCGTGGTTATTTCAGAAGAACTGGGCCTGCTGTTTCCTTTTCCAGCCCTGTGCTTTGTCCATTGCTCTCCCTTACATGAAGTCCCATGTCCCTAGGGCTAATGGTCACCTTTTTTTAATATCACGTATGTCCTCAAAGCTGCTATCATCCCTGGCAAATTTTGGTTTGGAGCACCGGTTACAGGCAATGCCAAAGTTTCATTCTTCTACCCTCTATGAGGCAGAGCATAAAAGTTGTGGCCAGGTCCAGCCTACTTGGGTTTGAAACCCGCCTCTGACCCTGTGCTGTGAGAACTTGGACAAGAGACAAGTTTGCAGATCGTCAGTGTCCTCAACTACAAAACTGGGGCAATGAAGGTACCTATCTAGAATGTATTATGAACGTTAAATGAAATAGCGCAAGGATTTAGTGCAGTAAATTGATGTTAACTATTCTATTTGTAGTCTCTCTAACCCAAGCCTAGGAGGAGCCAGGTTGTGGTAGAGGGCGGCAGGTGACGGGAGCTTGGGCGATGAGACACCTTTGAACTTTACTGAAGTTTGTGGTAAAACTTGTGGTTTTAGGGTGGTGGTTCTAAATTTGAACTTGCAACAGTATCACTTGGAGGGCTGGTGAAACAATTTTTGGAGCTCCAACCCCAGAAATTCTGTTCGATTCTTTAGGTCTGGTGTAGGGCCCAACAATTGACATTTTGAACTAGTTTCTAAGTGATACTGATGCTGCTGGTTTGGAAAGGGTTGTCATGTAGAAAAGAAAGCAGGTTATTCCCTGTGGGCTTGAAGGACAGAATGAAGGGCAGTGGGTACTGGTTACAGAGAGGCCCTTTGGTTCAGTGTAGGAACCTTCTCTAACTACTGTATGTGGTCAGAACTAAGTGGATGATCTCTGTCACTGGAGGTGTCCATGGCTAAATAACCATTTTGCAGATTCCTATGCTTGGTGGAAGGCTCACTCCTTCATATAATAAATGTGTGTTGACTGTTTACTAGGGGAAAAGCCTTGAACAAGGCAGACATGGTCCCTGCCCGTGCAAAGCCTCAGTCTAGTGATTTTCACTAAATGATTTTTGGGATCCCTTTTACTGCTGAGGCTCTGGGTTCCTGTGATGATGGGGTTAGATCTTCAGGATAAGAAACTGCAGAAGGAAATTCTTACACTTCTGTGGACTGGTGGCCAAGGACTGGCAAGAATGTGGACACCTCCAAGGCTCAGTGTCATTGGATGAATGATGTTTCTCCCTGAGACTCAGTGGAGGCTGAGAATGTATTTACCAGGAGTGCCTTTCCTGCAGGGAAAATTCACATCTCTCCGCTGACACCGGGGTTGACCTCTGAACTCCTAATTAGTTGTCCTTTTTGCAGTCTAGGTAGACAGTGAAAGCAAACCCCATGAAGTGGGCTGCAGGAATAAGCACTTTGCTGGGGTTTTTTTTTTTTTTTGGTGTTGGGGGTGAGGGGGTGGGGGTGAGGTTGCATGGTCCGGGAATTGAATCTGTGTCTCCTGCATGGAAGGAGCATTCTACTACTGAACCACGCGTGCACCCAGTTCATTGGGGTTTTTTTTTTGCATGGGCAGGCACTGGAAATCGAACCTGGGTCTCTGGCATGGCAGGCGAAAACTCTACCTGCTGAACCACTGTGGCCTGCCCAGTTCATTGCTTTTTAAGACCTCTCTCAAGGGATGTACTGGAGAGTTGGTGGGTGAGGAGAATAAGAGAGAGAAGCGTAGATTTCATGAGTTTTGCTGGGTCCTTCTATGATAATCCCTATTAGAATCAATAATGATAATCATGTGTCCCGTCTGATGTTAAGCTCTTTTACGTGTATTATGTTTGACTTTCTCAACAGCCCTATCAAGTAAAGACATTATCTTTATTTTTGCAGAAGAGGAAACACAGGTTCAGAGACATACAGTAACTTGGTCATGGCCAAGACAGTGCATTTTAGAGCTGGAATTGAAACCTCAGTCTCTCCAGACCATGCCCTAGACCATGTTCACCCATCCACCCAACTAATTGATTAGTTCTTTCATTGAATAAAGGTGAAGCACTAATGTATACCAGTAAACAAAATAGCCTGGCCTCTGCCCTTATGGCTTACAGTTTTTTTTAACCCAGAGAAATGGGTGACTCCTTGGGTCCTGGGTTGGTTAGATGCTGATGACAAAGACCAAAAGGCTGGGAGACAGGATCTGGCCAGTTAGTCACTGACCCAAAGTTTCCATGTGAATGAGAGCCTTTCCACATAAACTGGGTTTTGTGCTTTGCTTTATTTTTACATTTCCCTGCTGGGTTTCTTCTTAACCAAGCCTGGAAGTTGAAGGGCTTGACATATTGCAAGAGATAATTCTTGTGGCATTTTCCTTCTGGCTGCACACCCCGGGTGGAGGGGGCCAGGAATCTGAGATTCAGGAGTCACAGAATTTAGAGCTGGAAGTGACTTTGAGGCGACTCTAGAGAACCCTCTAAGCTGACCCTCTCTCACTGGGAAGTGTCACCTCGTCCTAAGACCATTTGTCCCAGAAGATTTCTTGGCTTTCTGTACTGGCATAAGCGTCTATTTTCTCCTTTTTAAAGCTGTTTAAAACTAGTTTCTCAATTTTCAAAGTAAATACATGATAATTATTGAAAAATTCAACCAATTTCGGAAATATGTAACTTAGTGAACATCTGTAATCCCGAGATAACCACCATTAAAATGGGTATTTTTTTCCTCCAATTGTTTCTAGTGCATGCTAGTATATACCATTAATAATTTTTTTGAAATGACTTTTACAATACATAGTTTTTTTTAAATGTACTCTTTTTATCTAACTCTGTTTTAGACATCTTTCTATATCTTACCAATAGATTCACATCATTTGCTTTGCACTGAACTTTAATTTCTATTGGTGCCTTCCATTAGAACCCCTTTTGCACCCCCGACCTCAGCTTTCTATAGATCCATTCTGTTTTTAATGTGACTGATCTACTTGAAACATCCCTTTGGCTCTTTTATTATTCTTTTAACTTTTAGAGAAATTCTAGGAACCTTATTTGGTTTCACCTTGCCTCTGGGAAGGGATTCTTAACCTCAGCTTCATGTGGTCTCTGGCAAGAAAGAAACCAATGTCCCATTTTAGAAAGAAAAAAAGAATTTTTTGGAAGGGTAGTGCACAGGACTGCCAGGCTTCAGGAAATCTGGACTACTAGGTCTCATAAAGAACAGACAAAGGCAGCTCCAGGAACCCATGTAGAGGAAAAAGGAACAGATAAATTTGCTATCATATATAATCAGGCCTTGCAGTGTACTGCATTGTCGTAGCTTGATCATGGGCCACCCCTTGGCCAGTGCAAGTACGACATCTTGATTGACAGTCCCTCCAAAACTGCATGAACAGGGGAGGGGTAATTCCCTTAAAAAAAAATTGGTGTGCTGATACTAAAAATTACTGGATGTGATTCTAGCACAATCAATAGCGGTACTGTGGAGTCTGGAAGATTTAGTGCATGCATTTGCATCTGTATTTTCCTAGGACTCAGAATGAGTTAAGAGCCATTGCTTCAGTTCTGTCTATCCCATCTGATTATGTCTGAACCAAATGATGATACCAGTGAATGAAAAATTACTAACAAACTTCCTCAGCCCTATGGTTACCTGGATTCTTCTTCATGGGAAGATGTTTGGGCTGGTCTTGTCTGGTTCAATTTAAATCATAGACTGCTTTCACAGGGGGGATGGAATTTATCATATAAAGATACAAATGTCTGTTTTTATTCTTGGCAGGTACCTTTTTGCTCCAGCTTATACAGAAACCCACTATACCCCAAATGGCAACCCTCAAATCACCAAGCTAAAATCTGAGGTAAGGACAGGTCAACAAATGTCTATCCAGTGTCTGCCCTATCCTGGTCTCCTAGGGGCTGAGGAGACAGGTCGTGGACCTTGACTCTTCTCTGAAGGCATTAAATATTCCCCTGACTGAAGACCAAGGGAGCAAGAAGGAGAAGCAAAATGTGTATTTGTTCTTTTATAAGTGCCCCCTCTTCTTTGTTAGCTAAAATGAGCAAACAGAATATTTTAGGGTCATAGCATTTTTTTTGTTTTGTTTTGTTTTTTTCCCATTGCATCTTTTGATAGTCATATCATTGTCATGAGAAATACATTTCTTTGCTGTGTATTAAGTACGCGTAGGTTAACGAAACTTAAAGTAAAAGAAAATGCTTTACCCGTGAGCCTGTTGCCTTGCCCGATCATGTATTTAATTGGTCCTTTTTCATTTGGGGGTGTGAGGTTTACAGAGTTGTGATCACCGTGCATATAGATTTTGTAATCTGCCTTTTTTAAGTGTGATTTTAGTTCATAAAGGTTTTATTTTGCAGCTGTCTTTATGTCGCTCGTTTTCCCCTTCAGATCTGTTTTTGAGTAGAGATGTTTGCACAAAGGTTTATCGTTAAAACAGTGGCCTTTCAAGTCGTCTTTCAGTTGGAGGCATATTGGTTTTCTTCACCACACCTCATTGGTAGACATTTAAGATAGTGACTCTGACACATGTCATTCCAGCTCTCCCTATGGGAGGGGGGGGGGTACCTGTTAGAATTTGTAGAATTAGAGCCATGGCCTGCAACTCTGAGCGATTCACCCTTCAAGGGCACTTGACGATGTCTGGAGACATTTTTGATTGGCATAACTGGAGGGAGTTGCTACTGGCATCCTGTGGGTAGAGGCCAGGGATGCCACTAAACACCTTACAATGCACAAGACAGACTTATCCAGCTCAAAATATCAGTAGTGCTGATGTTGAGAAGCTGTGGGATAGAGTGACCCTTCTCAGAGTCTGGGGTGATAAGATGGGTTGTAGGAGGAGGAAAGGGGGACTCTAGTAGAGGAATCAGCCATATTTAAGCTTTGGGACAAAGCCTAATGGGCTTTTCTGGCATGTGGATCTGGGAGGTGTGGATGAAGGTCAACAGCAGAGATCCCCTGTCTCAGTGTTCCTCTGGCAGCTTCCCTTGGAACCTGCGAGTCCCAAATGGCCATTCTTTAAAATAGTCTTACTAGAGTGCGAATGTTTAATAAGACAAAAATAGCCACTATCAGTTCTTAACAATTCAGATAAGTTTCTAAGAGTACCTCTGAATGGAGAAAGGGACACAGGACATTTAAGTTTTGAGAGCTCTAAGAGGTCTGGAACATGGTAACTGGGTAACCTAGAGACTATGTTGGATTGTTGGGTAAATTGGGGCATTGAGGGGCAAGAGAAAGTGCAGAAATGAGGATGGAGTGTTGTGAAGATCAATGCAGCCTTCTTCATTAAGACCTTCTTAATGGGGGTTGCTGTAAGCCTAAAGCAATTGGTAGTATGGCCATTGCCTACAGCAGGTGAGTCGCTGCATCTTCTCATCTCTTGGCAGGCTGTCCACCTGTGACTCCAGCCCCTGGAATCCACATCTTCCTCCATGCCCCTTGGTCAAAACTTCTCCCTTCATTGGAACCTCTGTTCTCTACCTTCAGGGTGGGGATGGTGGGAGATAGGGGTGCACAAGCCTGCTTAAAAAGTCCCAAGCCATTAAGACCTCACAAAAGCACCCTCCTTTATTTGCCTTCTGCTCCTTCTGTACCCAAGAGCTCAATAATGGGTCTCAGTCTACAAGTTTGCCATGAGCTCATGCTTCCTGCTCTGAAAGCCCCCTTGGGGTGGCCCTCTCAGGCCAAGAAGCTGAGATGGAATGCTGTGACTTCATGACTGATAATTTACTTGTTCTTTGTGCCTTTGGCTTTTGCATTAGGCAGAGAAGTTGAAATGGCCTTTCAGCAACAGAGAAGTGGAAGAGAGTGTCCCCTCATATCTGGAATTCCCTTCCTTCCTTAAAGCATTGTTGATTGAAGCACATCTTAGCTGAAACATGAGGCGACTTATTATTTTCTTGTATCCCCAGCTCCTGGACTTTTGCAAAACTCCCCACCCAGCCCCATGTGGCTCCCAGTCAGCTTTCTTATTTGGAAGCTAAGTGCTTGAAGAGGAATGGCAATGGAATAAACCATTTAGTTGTGCTTGACTCGAATTTTGAGGACTATACTCTACTACCAAACTTGGCCATTGTTGGTGGGAGTTCTGGGAACCTTATCAAGACTCATCAGCGGGTTCTTCAGGCCAGCTGTAATCTAGGTCAGGTCAGTGGGGGAATGGGTCTGTGAGTGTGTTCCAGTAGAAAGATTCACAGGGTTTGGGGTCTGAAGGCCAGATCTGTGGCCTTGGTTTTTCCTAGCTATATGACCTTAAACAACCCTTTGTTCATACTGGTATTTAGTTTCTTCATCTGAAAATTAGATATACTAATATGTGACTGTCAGGGCTGTGGAAGGGTAAGATGAATCACTGATTTTTATGGGAAATTATAAACTTCCGTTCTAATACCCCATCTTTCGAATGAGGAAATTGAAAGGAGGAGAGGAAATATAATTTGCCCACGTTCAGACCAGCAGATAGTGGCAGAGCTTAGACTAGATTTAAGTCTTTTGGGTGCTAAGGAACAGTTGAGCTTCTAGGTGCTTTCATGGTGCTGCTCTTGGTAGGAGAAACAGAACAACGTGTTAGACAGAGAATGGGATGTGGAGGCCAAATGTGGATTTGTGCACTGTCTGTATAAGGATGAGCTCACTCTCTGTGAGCTTCAGTTTATTCATCATATGTTAGAAAAACACTGCCTCCTCTCCCTACTTTGCACGGTGGTGGTGGAGCAGGTGATTAGAAACAGTTCTAAAGCACAATACTGGCTGGCATAGAGTGCTTTAGAGCATGGAGTCTGGAGTCAGGCTGCTGGGGCTTGAGCTCCACTTTTCTGTGTGACCTTGTAAACGACGTACCCTCTCTTATCTTTAGTTTCTCTTTTTTAAAAAAAATGAGGATATTAATATCTACTTCATAAGGCTGTGGTCAGATGTAAAGAGAAAAAAAGCCATGTAAGTTGTTTATCATGTAGTAATAGCTGATGGATCGTAGCTCTCATTGTTAATAATGCCAGCTGTTCATTATCATTTGAGATAATGTATGTGACATCTTGAACTGAGGATGAGTTGGGGTGTATTAGTTTCTGTGGCTGCTGTAACAAATTACCACAAACTGTGGCTTAAAACAACAGGAATTTATTGTCCTACAGTTTTGGAGACTAGGAAACCAAAATCAAGGTGTTGGCAGAGCCAGGCTACCTCTGAGTGCTCTAGGGAAGAATCTTCCCTTTCCTCTTTGCCTCTTTCTAGTTTCTGGAGACTCCTGGGAATCCATGGCATTCCTTGGCTTGTGGCAGCACCGCTCCAATCTCTGCCTCCATTTTCACATGACCTTCTTTGCTCTGTGTCTGTGAATTCTCTTCTTAAAAGGACAACAGTTACTGGATTCAGAGCCCACCGTAATCCAGCCTGACCTCGTTTTAGCTTAATTATCTGCAAACATCCTTTCCCCCAGTAAAGTCATATTCTGGAGTTCTAAGTGGCCATGAATTTGGGAGGATACTCCTCAGTGTACTGAGGGGGTCACAGAGGTGACTCTGAGAAGGGGGAGGCAGGCTTCTTCAGAAGCTAGTGTTTCCTGTGGCTGACATCATGTTGTAAAAGAGCGCTGATCTAGAACCTGAAAAAAACCTGGGTTTTCCAACTGGCAGTTTGTTTCTCTGGGCCTCAGATTCTTCATTTGTTCAGTTGGGATAATGGCATCTGCCCTTCCCCATCTCACAGAATTATTGTGAGACTCCAATAAAATTATGGATTAGAAAGCTCCTCACAGATTGTAAATCGCTGTAGGGTCAGGATAGATATATAGTAAATTAGGAATCATCTGTGACCACTTGAGATCAACTTTGCTGTGTTTATCTTTGCTCTTTAGCCTGACCACGTCTTTTCTCCTTTTTAGGATCACTGCTTTTACCACGGGACAGTGAGAAAGTCAGAAGAGTCCAGCGTCACCCTCAGCAGCTGCCGGGGAATTAGGTAAGAAGAGGCCCAGAAGGTACATGGAACCCCTGGCACATTCCTCAGAAAATGGAATTTTCAGGACTAGCAGGGCTGGCTTCAGGTGATGACCTCAGGAAGGAATCCACTGATGGTGTGTAAGCCAGCTCTGAAGAGGGTGGAGCCTTAGATGGACAAGGGAAATGCTAGATAATCCACAAAATCATGGGATTGAGTTTTAGCTTCCCTGAGGAACTTCTCCTTATCTCCTCTCTGGTAGATGATGAAATAGGAAATTGCAGGTGGTGAAATAGGAAATGAGCATCTAACGAAAACAGAGAGCAGAAAGATGAAGGAGAAGCAGGGATAATTTTCACGTTCTTTGGAAAGAGATTGATTCTTCATTCTTTGAGCCATACTCCCTGGGTTTAGGTCCGAGCTCTGCACTTTGCCAGTTGGGTGACCTTGGACCTCGATTGTTTCATTTGTAAAATGTGGATAATAATAGCATGGACCTAGTGTTGTGCAGATTAAATGTGTGGCATTTAGAACTGCGTTTGCACATGGTCAGTGACCTTCCCGGCCCTTGCGTCTCTGGGTGTCATCCAGGAATGGGCAGCATCTACATCAGCTGGGGCCGGCCATGTTCCAGATGCCGAATCATAGGTGTCACCCAGACCCACCGAATCTGTCTTCATTTTACCATGATCCTCAGGTGATTTGTGTGCAACATTAAGTTTGTGCCTAAGAAGGCATGTTTCTTGAGAACATAAGTTTTATCTCAAATATCTGCTTTACTCTGCTGGCCTATCCCAGTGCCTTGCATAGAGTAGGATTTATACATGAATGTTGAAATAATAAACATCTTTTATTTAGGCCCCAGCCACTTGTCCCTTTTGCTGAAAAGGGGTAAGGGTTTCCCGTTAATTCCCGTTTACCCATGTGTTGGAAAACTGACTGTCTGGTAAAAAAAGATCCATCCCGATTTGTAGCATCAGCCAATATGCTGATAAAAATAATCCCTCTGTGGGCCAATTTCAAGCTACTAATGTGATATCATTGAAGGTGAAATTGGAATCTGTGTATCCAGTTGGATTTGGACTCCACTGTGTACCCCACCTTTCTTACATTCAATGATTGTTTCATTCACTCAACAAGCTAAGATTGGGTACCTATTCTATGTCCAACTACACCAAGTGGAGGAAAGACAGGCAGTGACAAGTTATTGCTTTGAGCCTTCAGTTTCCTCATCTGTAAATGGGTATCGATGATAGACATGGCGGAAAACGTGGTTTAAGTTTTAACAGGCTGCAAACGGGATTATCATCTTTAACATTAAAGCCATGCTAAGACCTGGGTAAGACTTATCCCGGCATGCCGAACAAATGGAAAGCCTCACATTGTAGATCCTAAGCTGTTGATAAATTGGGCCATGATTTCTCTGTAAGGCTGCGGGCTGAGTTGGCTGGAGGAAATTAGGCAGGAAACAGACTTTGCTGGGAGACGATAACAGAGCCACTCCAAATCCCCCGTTCAAGTGATCTGATTGAGCCAAGCCAACTGGCTTTGCCGTGAGTGGATTCAGGCCCAGCCACTGCCACCTGCAGTCTGCAAATAAACAAAGTCTGTCCCAAGAAGGAGGAAAAGGAACATGCAGGTGTGACCTGCTTCTCTGTGCTTCTTCCTCCATCCCCTCGGTCTAGAGCAGTGGGAACTTGGCTGGGCCACTTGTAAATCATTCCGGCAGCCGTGCTGATGGGGGAAACCAGATGAGCCATCCATGTGTTTCTGTTTTGTATGCTTCACTCTGGTGAGTTCCACCCAGCTTTCTCACTGCACCATCGTGAGAAAGCAAAGGTGTCTGGGCCGATGTAAGACCGCCAGATGGTTTGATTTAGACTTGAGAAGGAGCAGCTGCAGCAGAAGTGGCAGTGTTCAAACCTGTAACACCCTGGTCTCTCCCCCCACCCGCCAGGGCCATAAAGTGAGGTTGTGATGGAAAATCTCCGTAGCAGTTGTTCTTCTCTTCTTGAGGCATGCTCCTTGTGATTGGAGAAAGTCGATGTGATTTATACCAAATGGGATCTTCAGGCTGATGATGCAAATACAGAGGAATTCAGCTGAGTTTCTAAATGGTTGCTAGATCCCCTTCTTCTGTCCAGTGCAGTGCTTTAGGCCAGTTTAACTGAAAGGAGCGATACATGATTGTAGTAAAAATAAAATTGTGCAAGAGAGTACATAATGAAACGTTGGTCTCTCATTCTCATCCCTGATTTCTAGACCCCTTCCCCTACCAGAGTCAGCCCCTATTACCAGTTTCTTGGGAATCCTAGAAATATTCCTTGTCGAAAAGAACACAGATATGTAACAGGGTGCTTTGTAATCTTATTTGGGCCACAGACTTCTTTACTGAGAAACAGCACAGCAAAGACAGAGCATACCATTTTGTTGGAGGTGTCCAGTGTCCATAGCCCACCCCTGAGCCTGTCTCAGATGAAGGACCCTCCTCTAAATGTTTACGTGGCATGCACAAACATTTTGCAAACTAATGCGCTGTCTAAATGTCAGGAAAGATTTCATTTGTGAAGAAATCAAGACAGACCTGGGCTGAAGTGAAGTGTCCTTGATTGAACCTATGGATTTTTGGGAGATACCGTGTGTGTTTGTGTGGAGGGGGGGTAAAAACTTTTCTTTTTTACTTCTTTTTGAGTTTTAAAGAAAATGCTAAGACTTGTCATAACTTAATGAATATGGGGTTATTGTTAAACATTCAAACATTTTTACTTACGAAGTCATAAAATGAAAGTTCTTTTTGCCCTTCCCTCCAGGCCTGCTCCCCGACTGCAGTCGTAGTTGGGGGCATGAGTAATTGAAATATATTATTGTGTGTATGTGTATTTCTTTTTCCTAGATGAAATTACCCTGTCTATACTGTTTTGTAACTTTTTCCACACTTAACATCTTTCTTAGATACACAGAGATCTGTCTCATGGTGTATTTAATTATGTTAGAAAGCCTTTCACAGGTATACAATGAATCACCCATAGTGATAATATGTTTTGTTTTGTTTTGTTTTGTTTTCGCATGGGCAGGCACCGGGAATTGAACCCGGGTCTCTGGCATGGCAGGTGAGAACTCTGCCTGCTGAGCCACTGTGGTCCAACCCCTAGGGATAATATTTGATGGATTGCTTTTGTATAGTAGCAGCTCTGTCCTTTAAAATCTGGGGCCTGCACTCACTGTGGTTATACCCTCCTCCTAGCTCCTGATTGTGTGAGTGAGGGAGAGAGAGAGAGAAGGAAAAATGAGATTCTATAAGCAGGTGCATGATGGCCTGGAGTGAGCTCCAAATTTAGAGTTGGGAGACCTGAATTGGAGGACTTGCTCCAGCCTCCTGGCAGCGTGAGGCCTGAGTTTTCCTCTCCTCATTTAATATTGTCTTTGTCTTTCTCTTGGCCAGGCTTTTATCTCCCATGGGCCTTAAACAATCCTACTGGTGCTTCCCAAAGTGAGGAGGCTGGTGAGTCCTGGGGTTGCATCAGGGCCTGGTAACAAGGGCCCTCCCCGAAACAATGAGCCTGGGTATTAGACTGGGATCTTGCCCCCCGGCTCTGACATTAACTTGCTGGGTGATGGTGGGTGAGCTCCTTTTTTTCCTCTGGCTTTTTGGTTCCTTTTATCTGTAAAACAAGAGTAGACCAGACCACCAGCCTTTGGTTGTGGGGCTCTGCCTGGGCTGTAGAGAGTAGGCGGAGTCTCTGGGGCAGAAGGAGGTGGCTCATCTGCGTGCAGCCAGTCCCTTCCCATCTGCAAAGCAGAGTCATGGCCTTTTCCCCTTTGTACGTCTTGCCATCTTTCTGCAGAACAAATAACTGTGCCAGTTAACTCCTCAGGAGGCGGGTTACAAATGTCCTTGGGAGGCATACACTCCAGGGATTACAGAAGTAGCTTCGGGAGTCAGTCAGTGGCTGGTTTAAAACCTGACACTTTCTTTTACCTCCCTAGACTCAGTTTTCTCATCTGTAGAATGGAAGCAACCATATTGACGTAACTGGTGAATTTTAATTAGGTAAAGGGGGTGAGCTCCTGGACAGCGGGGACTTTCTTCTGATCATGCTGTGTCCCAGTACTATGTTCCTAGCTCAGCAAATATACACCAAATGGCTACTGAATAAAAATGCTTTGCACCATGCTTGATACATACGTTCAATAAATGCTTGGCCCACTGCATTGTCCGTAGTAAAGTCTCAGTGATTAGAGCCTCCGTGATGATTATTGTCCACCATGCGTCCAGCTTTGGCTTGGCCTTTGTCATAGTTGGTCCAGAGGCTTGTTCAAGTGAACCCTGACAAACTGCACCTGGGGTTCCACGCTGGAACTTCCATTGACTCCTATACAGAACTTTCCATTCTCTGGGTGTTATCTCACAGCCTCACCCTGAGGCACAACAAAATCATCAGCTCGTTTGTGGTCAAACCATCTGTATTTCCAACATTTCTAACTAGTAGGGGAAACTGAGGTGATGGGAGGGGCCTTGGTCAGCTGACATGAGAAGATAGCTTGGGAACAGGATGTCTGAAGCAGTTCTCTCTCTCTGGCCTTTCCTGTCTGGTTCAGGGAGTGGCGAGACCCTTGGTCTTTGCCCTTTTCCTACCTCCATCTGTTCAGGGAACACCTCCGGTCTCTCTGGGGCTGGGCAGGGATCACTGTGTCAGCTTGGTTGAGGTGGCTGGAAAGTCATCAGGTTCCTGGCACTGGGATGAGATCAGCCAGGGTAGAATCCCGGAAGGGCTGCTGCAAATCAGAACTGGGTGCTGTCTTTCCTGAGAGTATCACAAGCCCTTTGTACAATAATAGGCCTTTTTGAAAGGGTAAAACCTTGGCCTTAGGACTGGGAGTGAGAGTGGAAGCTGAGACAGCTTAGGAGAGATCCCGCCAGTTTAGAGTGGCAAAGACTCTAAATTCAAGATGTTTTAGCTTTTGAGTTTTCTAGAAGGTTGAGAGCCTGAAGTTTTGGAGTACACAAATGCTGCTAGGGTCTGTGGGAACCATTCCTGGGCTTCCTCCTCCCCCAGAGGCCAGGGTACATTCCCTCGTGTGGGATTCATCTTATTGTATAAGGATGGCAAACACCTGTCACATGGGCCTCACCCTTCTGCTCATTATTTATGATTGTGATAAATAATAAATCATGTCACTCTTTCTCACTGAGTCCAGATGGATTCTGATGACCCTTAGAATCCTTGTTGATGTAGCACTCTAGCAGCTACTTCCAATCCATCGTTGTGGGTGCTGAAATCTTTTTGCTCTCTCTGGTATATCTTATGGGGATTTATTCCCATGTTTAGACTCTAAGCCCCATCAGAACAGGCATGGCACTTTGCCTGGCTTGTCTGCTACTCTCCCCTCAGCAACTAGCATGATGCCTGACACATAACAGGAGCTCAGTAAATACTTGTGAGAACAAATGACTATTCTCCAATTGGCCATGGATTACTTGAAGACAGGGATTATGTCTAGTGCACAATAAGGGCTCAATGAGTGAAAGAAAAAAAATGAATGAACAAACATCTTCACTCCAAGTCCAGCTTGTGTCTAAAAACCAGAAAAAATAGTAGTCACATACACTTGGTTTTAGATGTCACTCTTCACCTGATAACTGCCTCACTGACTTATTGGGGAAGTTGGAACTGATGGAGATGTTATCAGTGGTGTGTCCAGCTTTGGCTTCCAAGCACAAGGACACTTATCTTTCCATTTAATCATCTCAGGAGTCCTGTTACATTAGTAAATTATCATTTCCATTTCATAGAGGAGGAAACTGAGGCTCAGAGAGATTTAAAATGTTTTTTTTAAAGGGGGAATTTATTGCAAGTTTACAGTTCTAAGGCTGTAAAAATGTCCAAATTAAAGCAAGTCTATAGAAGTGTCCAATCTAAGGCACCCAGAGAAAGATACCTTAGTTCAAGAAGGCCGATGATGTTCAGGGTTTCTCTCTCAACTGGAAAGGCATATGGTAAACATGACAAAGTCTGCTAGCTTTCTCTCCAGGCTTCTTATTTCATAAAGCTCCCCAGGGAGATTCTCCTTCATCTCCAAAGTTCTCTGACTACATGGCCTCTGTTTGTTTTGGTGGCTCTCTTGGCTCCAGCGGCACTAAAGCTTTTTAAAACAATGTGACAATTTAATGTTGGAGCCCCCAGAAGCCAGGTCTTCTCACCCCCAAGCCAGGATTCTTTCTCTGACCACTAGACTGTCTTTTTCTGGGACTGTATAGTTTTCACCTGTGCTTTGTCATATGCCATGTTTGGGTTTGGGAGGATTTTTGGAATCCTGGTCCTGCCTTGCTTTATAAGTATTAACTCTCCTAGATCTAGCCTTTTAGAGCCTTTTGAGCTTCGATAGTCTAGGTTGTTAACATGGAGCTCAGTGATGAGCCTAGGGGACTCAAGTCCCCTTTGAAATTGTGTGGTACATTTTGAATCTAAGTCATTTTTCTGGAGAGAAGCTCTGTAGGTTGCATCTCATAAAGGTGTACATGACCCCATAGTAAGGTTAAGAACCAGTTATTGAATCCAGCCATGCCATTTTGCATATGAGGAAACTGAGGCCCATGGAAGGGACTTTTCCAGAACCATAATCTTTGACCAAGAATATTCTATTTCTCCCATCGACAGAGGGCTGATTATGGTGAGCAGTCACCTCAGCTACATCATCGAGCCCCTCCCTGACAGCGAGGACCAACACCTGATTTACAGATCTGAACATCTCAAGCTGCCCCCAGGCAACTGTGGCTTTGAGCACTCCATGCCCACCACTAGGGACTGGGTCCTTCAGTTTACGAACCAGACCAAGAAGAGACCTCACAGGGTGAGTTTGAGGCTCTCAGTGCAGGAGGCAACCTGGGATAATCTTGTCCCTTCTGAGGATCCTTACTTTGGATCCAAGAGTATTCTATATTGATGGGAGATCATTAAGTAGGAAGAAATAACTTTTTTCTTTTATTCTTAGTCATTGCTGAGTGTGAAATAATTCTCATCAATAGAATAGCTGCATTTTGAGAAAAATACTACCACATTTAATATGTGGTGAGATGCTGATTTCAGAAACTTTAAAACATTGGAAAAAAAATATGCCTCCTCTTTTGTAACAGCCACTTAACCATATGCACAGAAATATTTTATTTATAGTGAAAACAGAGAGAAGTCATTTAAGTGTTATTTAGGAACTTGATTGTCGACATGTTCCTTCAAAGTAGATTGGCCTCTGCTCTGCCTGTAGTGACCAGCCCAGAACATTTTTTTTTGAGAACAAAGGACTGGATCTGTGTCCCAGAGCAGCCTTTAGTGGTAAGATGGCAGGTGGAAAGTATAGTGAGGGAAGTGGGTGACTGCACACGGGAGCATCTCCACTGCCCATGTACAGAATTAGCACAGAGAGAGATCCACTGCTCATTAGCTACCTCCATTTCCTGGCAGTTTTATGAAATGAGGCCAACGCCATTTCTACAGCTCTGATCTGTTTATATCTCTTTCTTAGATGAAAAGGGAAGATTTACACTCCATGAAGTATGTGGAGCTTTATCTCGTGGCTGATTATGCAGAGGTAAGGGGTAGGCACTGGGTTTTCGCAGAAAAATTGCTTTCTTGACGACTTCCGTTTCAGGTTTTGAACTGGTTTTGGGGAAATGCTGACACATTCATTTATCTCTGGTTTGCCATTTGATTTATAAGTGTGTGTGTGTATATAATTTTTTTCCATATGATTTTGAACTTAAATCTGATCAAGGGCTCTTTTTGCTATTTTAAATATCACAGGGAAAAAGCAACATGAAACAAGGAGAAGACTCTTCTAGCTTCATAGAAATCAGATAGAAAATCAGGACAATTATCTGGATTAATATTTCTTAGACTGGGTCTGAAGAACTTTAAGTTTTGGAGTTTATTCTTAGGGGTCCATGAATTGAATTTTCTATTGAAATTTTTTAATTTTGTATTTGCTTTATAAGGTGATATGTACTTGATCTTCTGATTGAATATACTTTTTTGCGCATGTGGGAGGTCCATGTGTATAATTATGTTGGTACCAAGTGAGACCCTAAAGCAGTGGTTCCCCAAACCAGCAGCATCAGTATCACCTGTGAACTTGTGAAAAATGCAAGTTCTTGGGACCTACCCCAAACCTACTGAATCCTAAAGTATACGGAAAGGGCCCAGTGAGCCCTGTTTTAACAAGTCTTCTGGGTGATCCTGATGCAAGGTCAAGTTTGAGAACCTGAAGGAATAGGGCAATGTTCCTCGAACTAAATTAGATAGGTAATTGAGGGTACTTGGATTTGATGATCACTCATCTAACTCACTCATTTCATTTCATTTATTGGCACCAGTAGATAAGGCTCTGAACAAAATAAACCTGGCCCTGGCACCCCAGAGGTTACAATAGAAAAGCACATACACACAAATCCTGTAATTCCAAATATGATAACTTCTAAGATGGAAAAGTGCAGCACATTAGAGTGTATATAATAGGGGCTACAAAATGATTTCGGGAATCAAGGAAAGCTTCTCTGAGGCAGTTATGTAAAGCTGACACTGACGTGAAGAATGGGTTCAGACGCCAGAGCCCTTATTTCCCTAAATTTGCCAAATTTTACCTCTGATTCTCATTTAATGCAGTGAGTGTCATATAACTAAGCACATCTGCTCTGCACTGGCACATCACGATTTGCTGAGCAGCGCTCACCTGGCACTCCCTTTAGGAGAGGTCTGGTCTATACCCCACTCGGTTGGTTTAGTTATGGCCTGCCCAGAAGGCCTCAATGTCAAGCTGGTCCTGTCTGGCGTGGGCTCCAGGCCTGGCCCCTGGAGAAGGTGTGGGGTAGCAGAAAGAGTTCTAGAGTCCAGGGCAGGAGGAGGTGGCCCTTGAGGTGCTTAAAGGAGGAGGAAGAGTTAGCTGGGCAGAGAAGCAGAGGTGAAGGGGCGTCCCAGGCCAAGGGCCCATTGTGTTCCTCTCTGAGAAGAATTAAGCTAAGGTCTTCATTGCCGGTACCTGTTGTGTGTCATTCACATAGCCTTCTTTTGAGGTTATTTCTGTGCAGATTTTCTTAGCCCCTTTCAACTGTCTTCAAAAACAAGACCCACCCTCATTTCTGGTCCTCTCTGTTTTAATTGAAGCATCTCTGGTCTAGGGTCAGAATTTCACACTTCTTTACAATGCCTTGCTCATAGCAAGCCTTCAAGCATCGATTTGACCAGTAGTGATTGATCACATGTAAGGCAGCCTGCTGGGGCCTGTGTGATGGTGGTTTTGTGTTGGAGTGATGGCCAAGGAAGGCATCCAATTAGTCCTTTGTCTAAGCCACAGTGGGAGTTGCAGGAAGTCTTGTAGTTTGGAGGACAGGAAAACGAGATTTGTAAGATGATTCTATTTACTACACAATTACTGCTTGCTACTCTGTGCCTAGGAGTAGGCTAGGAGCTGGTGATAATGAGAGGAATGAGACCCAGGTTCTATCCTCCAGGAGCTGAAACTGCTTGAGGGAGAGAGTTGAATAAAAATGACTAATTATAGAAGACAGAAGAAAGTAAGAACAAATTAAAAGACTAGCAGTGGGATACTACACGGGTCTTGGGAGCATTCTGGGTTCTCACCTTGTTGTGCTTGTTCCATTTAGTTTCAGAAGAATCGACGAGACCAGGATGCTACCAAACACAAGCTCATGGAGATCGCCAATTATGTTGATAAGGTGAGTCCAGGTGTATACTTTGTAGGGAAGGTGCCAGCACCTTAGAAAGTCCACAAGGCAGGAAAAGTCCGCAAGGCAGGAGATGACATGGCACCTGAGCTTTCTGCTCGACTGGATGTCCCAGCCAGTTTTGAGAGGGAAGGAGTCATGCCAGAGAGACTCAGGATGGTCATGTCACAGCCCTGAACTATGTGACCTAATGGAAATAACTCATCTTCTTTAGGTTACAGGTTGGTGGATGTTTTTTTTTTAATCTGTTAAATAGAGGAGTTGGACTAAAACAATGGCTTTTTTTTTTTTCTGATGTAACTCAATCAAATGAATTCTTATGCCAATGTCTAATCTAAAAGTCAGATGAGAGCAGATTGCTCTAAGCTGAAGTAGGTGTGAGGAACCAGAGCTTTGGCCTCCTGACATCATTCCTTTACCCCTGCAGTGGCTCCTAAGGAACCTAGAACATGGAGAAGTCCAATGTAAAGCCTTTAAGGATCTTAGGTTTCCTTCCAGGTGTAAAGTAGAGGATTCTCTGGCTTAGGAGGGAATTGAGGTTGGGTCAGGGTAGAAAAGGTAAGTAGCATTAAAAGTTGAGAAGTGGGTTGTTTGGGGCCAGTCCATATCGTCTCCATCTGTAAAACAGTACTAATGATTTCTTGTCTTTTAGGAAGACTGGGCAGATGATTAACTTTCTTAGACCAGTCCCTTTCCCAACATGCATTTAGAAAATATCCAAACTCCTGAATGTTACCAGGACAGGTTGTCTGAGACTTGGGAATAGAGAAGGGTATTTGTTATGGAGTGAAAGGCAGAAGTATTTCTTCTAGAAAACCTAGACTGAGAGTAGTCTCTTGACACTGGTAGTGTATAGTTTTGAAAGGTAGGTTTTATTACAGGTCTCTGAGAATCTTACAAAATTTATTGTACAATTTCAGGGCATTCGTAGAACTTCTGAAGCTTGTCTTGGGGCCTGCTTGGGATTTATGAATCACAGGCTTAAAGGGGAAATCAATTTTTTATAACACAAGTGGACCAAGGAGGGAATTTAAATATTTTTTAGTAATTAATCTGAAATTTTGATGAAGAGTTCTAAAGTTATCAGATGGAAAGTCTGTGCCCCAGGTTTTGTTCTGCCTTAGATGACTCTGGAAATGCAGATCAGTGGCAGGTGAAAATCAAACTCCAGCATTTCCTGGAAGGAAGGACTCCAGGGATACAGTCCAATCCCCTCAGGGACCTCATTGTAGCACCTGTCTCTAGCTTTCAGGTCACCCAGTAATAACATTTGAATGATTCTCAAACACGTTGAACATCTGGGAAAACAAGAAAAGTTTGTTTCCCTGGGGGCTGTACTGCGACTGTCCAAGTGATATCTATTGTTCTGGAGACCTGGCAGGTGGGGGACTTGGCTTGGTCTCCCCTTTGTGAGCTCTCCAGCTGATCTGAGTGATAAAGTTAAGGATGCTGCTGAGAAACGGAGGGAGAAGAGAGACATCAGCCCGCTCCAGTCTTTACCTGAACCTACAAGCCTTGCTGGTTTGTCTCTTGCCAGCAGCTAATGTTAGTTATTCCCATCTGGGGCATGGGAAGGCACACGCCCTTCTCTGTGGCTTGCTGACCCAGCAACTCGAACTGAACTATTTAGTTGAACTAAACTTGAATGAACTATGCGAATTTGCTGAATCATGGATCTAATCCAAAATGTATTCCCTGTAAATGTGAAAAAGCCAAGTTGACCTTAAAAACCTCATTAATGAGGCAAGTTCAAGTTGGAATCTAAGCCCTCTGTTTTCTATAATTTAACATTGGAGTTTGACCTGAAACAAAACAGGAAAACTAGAGTTTACTTTAAAAAAAACCAGTATTTCACTCAGTCTGAAGCCTACCTTAGATCACAACTTTTGAGGGCCAGTTGATTTTGGCTGGATCTATAAATACCCCAGCATCTGAGCAGTGGAATGTCATGAGTGGGCTCTGAGGTAGATAATTTGGCTTTAATCCTGGCTCCACCATCTTCCTGCTAAGACTTTAGGCAAGTTACTTAACTTCTCTAGGCCCCAGTACCCAGTACATAGAATGTGCTCCAGTTATTATTTTTAGCTGGGGCAGTACCTGCCAAATATGTATTAAAATGGTATCTCCTACTCATGTGATCTCTGCTTAAATTTTTTTTTAAATCATTGCCTCAGTATTCTAGGGTAGGCCAGTGAAAGAATCCTTGGTGCTCATGCCTTCCAGTGGCTTAGCTTTAAAGAAAAACATCCTTCCTATTTATAGACATGAGATGAAAGGCACCATGGCATAAAGGTTAGAAATAGCTCTAGTGTTAAGGAGCTCAGGAGTCAGATTTTGTCTATAGAATTTTAGAATCTGTGGGTTGAAAAGAGCCCTGAAGATTATCTAGGACTTTTGCCAGTCCTTTGCTTGAACCCTGTTTATGATGCCCTTGACATTCAGTGATGGGAGAAGGAAACGTTTAAGAGTAGGCATGTCCATCTACTTGTATATTGTTTATACCCATTTACTTCCAAAATGAGGAGGAGATACCTTACAATAAAATATCCATATAGAATTTGATGTACCCATACAGTGGAGGATTGTTCAGCCGTGCAAAGGAATGCAGTGTGTATGTGTGCTGTGACACGGAGGAGCTGCAGACGTATTAAGTGAAAAGCCAGACGTGAAAGAGCACACACTGTGTGGTTTCATTTACAGAAAATGTCCAGAAAATTCAAATCTAGAGAGATAGTAAATAGATTAGTAGTTTCCGGAGGCTGGGGGTGAAAATGGAGAATGACTGTACACAGACATGAAGGAGGGATCTTTTTTTTTTTTAAACTTTTTTATTGTATAGTATAGCATCTATACAAAGCAAAGATAAAAAAGCAATAGTTTTCAAAGCACTCTTCAACAAGTAGTTACAGGACAGATCCCAGAGCTTGTCATGGGCTACCATATGATCCTCTCAGATCTTTCCTTCTAGCTGCTCCAGAATATAGGAGGCTGGAAGGGTTAAATATGTTTTTTTTACCACAATTGACTTTTTCTTTCTTTTTTGTGAAAAACGACATCAATCCAAAAATCTATAAATTTCAAAGCACAGCACCACATGTGTAGAACATGTATCAGCATTTGACATGGGTTACAATTTCACAATTTTAGGTTATTCTAGCTGCTCTAAGATACTGGAGACTAAAAGAGATAAATGACTCAGCATTCCCATATTCATTTGTTAAATCCTATCTTCTCTGTATAACTCCACCATCACCTTTGATCTTTCTATCCCTCACTTTAGGGTGTTTGGTCATTCTAACTTTTTCATGTTGAGGGAAGGATCTTGATGTGGTGAAAAGATTCTAAAATTGGATTATGGCAATGGTTTTATAACTTGGTAAACTTAGTAAAAAATGCTGAACACATGTAAAATGGGTGAATTTTATGGTATAAAATTATACTTTAATGTTGTTTTTAAGAATCCATATACAAGAGAACCATTTAAACACATATGAAGAAGATAAGAACCAATGTAAGGAGCAGGCAGATAATTGTAGCAGCCAGCCAGGCAAGGGTACTTATTGCAGAAGACAGCAAAATGCAGCTCTGAGGTTTCTGGTGACCAGTGCTTTGGGGGGAAGCTTTGCTCCCATTTTAAAATGAGATTTATCTTAAGTCTGTTTGTTGTATTGACCTAAGCCCTACTTCACGGCCAGGCGGAATGACATGGATCCTGTTTCTATGTGATGACACTTGAATATTTGAAGGCTGCTTTATGTCTTATCTCAGTCTCCTCTTCTCTAATTGGAATAACCCCAGTTCTGCACCAGGATGCTGGGAGAATGTGCTGCGTCTCAGCATTTTCCTTTTTGAAAAATGGGAGTGGTACCTCTTGCTCCTTCCTCCCTTTGGAAACATGGAGATGAGAAATCCAGTATCTATGCTCTGAGCTCTTAGGCTGGGATGGGGCTTATAAACCTAAGGTGGTTTGACGTACTCTGGCAGTTCTGTGTGTGTGCTTTCAGTTTTACCGATCGCTGAACATCCGGATTGCCCTCGTGGGCTTGGAAGTGTGGACTCACGGGAATATGTGTGAAGTTTCCAAGAATCCGTACTCTACCCTCTGGTCATTTCTGAGCTGGAGGCGCAAGCTGCTCGCCCAGAAGAAGCATGACAACGCACAGTTAATCACGTAACTATCCTTTCCCCAGCTGCTCTGCCTTGGCCTCTGCCTACAGTGCATGTGCTCGGTTTGCCATTTTCTTTTCCCTGGTAGGGAGGACTGTTGTTGAAGGCCATCCTGACTCTTTAGTCCAATAGTCACATATTTCTCAGACATGTGCTCTGTGCCAGCATATCCCAGAAAATATTTAAAAGCTGAAGAATCCTAACAATCCCAAGAAATGTTTGCAATTATGTGAGAAAATTAGAGCTACACTTATTTATAGTCGAGTGCCTGAAGTAATTGGGTATATATTTGGGAAATGACTTTTCTTCACAAGCCACTTTGAAGCAACTTACGTGTCTCTTCTTTATCGTGGCACTTCTAGTACCTGAGCTAACCTCCCAACGCAGGCACAGGAGAGGGGGTTCCATGAGTTGTACTTTGCTTCATTCCTAGGGGCTCAGGGTTCAGTCCTAAGATAGTTTCAGTGGCAGAGAGTACAAGAGTTGTGTGTTTTGTGGAGGGAGACACTGGGGAGGGATTGTGTTGGCTGTTCTTTGTTCTGGAAAGAAAAGAGCGGGCATTTTTGGGAGCTCATGGGGACATGTGATGGTCCCCTTAGGATAGATGTTTGGTATTTAGTATTGTTGACTTCCAAAGTATTTTGAGGCAGTTACAACAAAAAGCGCATGTAGTATGATTTCTAAATGTTGGGTTAATTTCTTTTTTTCTGTTAATTAATTAAAAAAAAAAGGAAGAAGGAAAAGTAGAGATTTTGACCCAAACTGTACATTTTTAAAATACAACAGAAGACACAGGAAGTCTTTATAATGCATTTGGAAGGCTATTTTGATATCCTTTCTTAATCATGACCCTGATTTTCTTACTAAAAGTTAAAAAGCCCTTTAAAGCTATAGAAATACCCCCATTATTGAGTGTGGCTTTTAAAATAAAATGAGAGTATTGGGAACTGCACTGATAAAATATGTCTTTAATAGAAAAATGGATGCACAATAAATGGATTATCAACAACAACAACAAAAAAAGCGCATGTATAATAAAACCATTTTTCTTCTGTTCCTTAAATATGTCTCTGAGTCAACGGTTATTTAAACCTTTGTTTAGCCTTTAAGAGAGAACTGAGGAAAATAACTATACCCGAAACAAGGATTGTGAGTGACGGTTATTTCATGATTGCACATTCACCTAGGAGGAGTCTTTGATTACCAAACTTTTTTGGCCTCAACTCACGAAAGCATGGTGTCCTGCTTTGGCAGTGCCTTGAATCAGGTTTCCAGCAGAATTTCCTCAGGGCCATGTCTAAGTTTATTTTAATCATATGCATATAGATATGCATATATCTAAATATGCATATAGATATGCATATATTTTGCATATGCCATTACATATTGTCTGAAGATAAGTCTGCCTTGAATTCAGTAATTCATCAAACACACACTATGTGTTCAATTCTGCCAGATTCTAGAGACCCCCAAATAATTAAGCTCTCAAAGATACAGTCTAGATAAGAAGACAAATATGGGAATATAAAGTACCATGTAATGAATTTCCATATGCATTCTTTAAATAAATTACATGTTTGGGGGTGCATGATAACACTTGTATTTTATTTGTTCCTTCTCTTCTACCCTGGATGCATACTGCAGAGAGGAGATAGATTAAACTGGGGGTGTGTGCCTGACTATTGGCAGATTAGGATCATAATTGCAAAACAAAAGCAGAAATATCTCATCTTTGCACTGGCTGCAGTTTGTGTGGTTTTTGATGTGACACATCTGTTTCCTTGGCCACGAGGGATGTGGAAATGAAGCATCGGCCCCCACAGCTGCCACCTCAATTCACCCCTTCCCCTGTACACATGCCCTGGAGCCAAGGGTCCTGGCATGACACTCTGGCAGCTGGCGGAACTGGGCATGGTTCAGGTCAGCATCAGAACTCGTGCCACCTTTCCATCAGCTCTCTCTCTGGCCTTTTCCTGTCCAGCAGGAATGGGATACAGTTTTTAAAGCCCTGCCCATTTCCTTCCAGGGACTGAAGCAATGGGCATATGGTGGGAACAAGTGACCTTTCTCTCTCTCTCTCTGTTTCTCTGGAGCAGTGTGGGAGTAGGTGAGAGGAAGTGAGAGGTGTGGTGACCTGAAAGTTGGCCAGTTGGCCTGGATACCAGGGCCATTCCCTTGGGAATAATCTGGTAATGTCAGTGGGACCAAGGAGCACCGTGATGGCCACTCACCCCGTTAGGCCCTGGGAGCAGGTCTCTCAGCCTCCAACTGAGTCACCCATCTCCTTTCCTCCTGCAGGGGTATGTCCTTCCACGGAACCACCATCGGCCTGGCCCCCCTCATGGCCATGTGCTCCGTGTACCAATCAGGAGGAGTCAATATGGTGAGTCTAAGCCAATATGTTGGTGCTGCATAAGGTGATAAAACTTCCTCATGAGAGAGGAGGTCATCTTTTAGAAAATGATTTGATATTTATTACTACAGAGAAAAGCTTTGAATGAAATAGAACAATTGCTTTAGATGAAGCCATTAAACTCTAAGAGCTGGAGATGCCCAAGGCTGGCTTTTCATTTATTATAGTTTATTTCAAATTTTCAAGTCCAGGAGACCCATGAAACAATTACAATAATATATCACTAGATCCCTTGTATGTTCCAAACCAGGGGCTGGAGAATGGTGAGATAATAGGGATAAGTGTTTTTATTCTACGTCTTGCATTGTTATGTATGTCCTCATGAAGCAAGAACTTCAAGGCCACAGTTCGGGAATTAACTGTCTTGAAATGCTCTCCGACTTTGTTGAGGGTATTTTGAGTATTCACTTCTAGCTTTTTTTTTTGCATGGGCTGGCAATGGGAAACAAACCCGGGTCTCCAGCATGGCAGATGAGAACTCTGCCTGCTGAGCCACCGTGGCCTGCCCTCCCTTCTAAGTTTTGCAGTAGATATCAAGAAGGCCTCCTTGCCATTACTTAGGGACAAATGAAGCAGAGAAGCTAAAGGCACAGGTTCTCAAGTCAAAACTGATTGGGTTCAGATAGCAGCAGCTGTGTGACTTTGGGCAGGTTTCTTCAATTGTAAAACAGAGCTAATACTTCCACAGTTTATAATCTTAGGATTAGAATGAGAATCCAGTGAAATAATGTGAGAAACATAGTGTTTAGTAAATCTTTTTTTGCTGTGTCTGTTCTGCTCTTGTTTTTTTTATTTCTTTAGCTTCTGCTTCTTATGATTAAGTGTCAAGGCACAAGGCCAGATGCTGTGCCTGGTTTAGCTCTATCTCACCTGAGAAAATCCTGAACCAAGTATAACCTGTATTTGATTCAAGGTGGTATTTCCTAGGTTGATCCCCTTGTATCCTGGAGAGATGCATGTTAAGAGGAAGGATGGAGAAAATCCTAATCTTTCCTTTATTCAGAAAGCATTTATTTACATGAGAATTCATCATTGGGTCAGACGTGGTCCCCAGCCTCCAGGAACTCAGGAAACAGACTTTTAAACATTTGGCTTCCTAATGATGTCAGTGGATTTCAGGTTGTTGTCAAAGCATGTATGGAGTGTCCACTTGTTCGGTGACAGTGGAATCAGTGGAGAGCAGCAAGATTTCACTAAGGGAAAGTCCTGGATGTAGGCCAGAGCTCTACCCTTGACGCAAACTCTCTCTCTGAGCAGGACCACTCAGAAAATGCCATTGGAGCGGCTGCCACCGTTGCCCATGAAATGGGCCACAACTTCGGCATGAGCCACGATTCTGCAGATTGTTGCTCGGCCAGTGCAGCTGATGGGGGTTGCATCATGGCGGCCGCCACTGGGTGAGTCAGGCAGAAGCTGCCGGGAAGGGTGGGGATGGGGAAGAAGGCAGAGAAAGCATGAGCAGTGGGACCCAAGTGTTCCTTTTCAGCTGGTCCCAGGGAGCCTCTGTTATGCTTCTGGTGGGAGCCTTGGGGAGAAGTGTATTTTTTCTGAATGAAGAAATTGGAAGAGAAGAAAGGAGGCAGGTCTGTTGAAGCAACTACTAAGTTTCTAGCAGGTCTGGTGCCCATGGGACCCTCGATAGGCTTAACTTCTGTCTTAGGGTCTTTAGCTGTACGGTTGGCCTGGCCCCTGTGTCTCATTTACTTCATGAGTTTTGGTTGAAGACCCATATTGATAACCGCCACAGCCCTCAGTCCCTCCACCCCAAGGGAGTTTGATCAGTGCTGTCACATCCCAGGCTTGAGTGAAAACTCCTCCAGAACAAGGAGAAGGGAGGGGAGTATCCAGACACTCCAACGTGACTCCATAAGGAACTTACAGGGTGTATTTACTACTAGGAATAAGGACAAGGAAGCTGCATCTCTCTGTGGTTGTTAGAGATTTTTTAAACCAGGGTTTTTGAAGGAGAATTCTAGAGTTTCTTCCAAGGACTTATCTTTTAATGTGTGGGCTCAGCCCAAAGCATTGGATTCTTCCAGGACCTGAGCCACTCCATGGAGATGTTATAATAGGACCTTGTGCTTCCCCTCACTCCAAACCATCAGGGCCTGCTTATGGTTCTTAGAAAATGGTGTTTTAGTATTTCCAAGAGGACATTCTCCAGTGCCCAGTGTTTTTTCATCACCTCATGGCTGTAACAAAGAATGCAACTCCCAAATTTCATTCTCAAATCTCTATGAGCTTACTCCTCTCTTCCAGCCTAAAAAGCATATTTGAAGACAAATGTGTGAGTTACATTAATTGCTACTCCAATTTGTTTTTGATTATTCACTAATTTTAGTGGTTTAACAATTATCTGTGACAAATTACTTGTGACATACCTGACAACTGAAGGAAACCCTCTAGTGGTTAACCTTCAATTAGCTTAAGAAGTAGATCTGGATAACTCTCTCGTTTAGATGAAAATGGTGATGCTGACCCATCATCAAGGAAATGTATGACTTTTAATTACCCCCACCCCCATCCCCCAATAGTGGGATCCAGGACCTTTCATAGTCTTTTTTTTTTACATTTTTTATTGTGAAATATAATATATATACAGAAAATAAAAAGCAATAATTGTCAAGGTACATTTTAACAAGTAATTATAGAACAGATTTTAAAGTTTGGTATGGGTTACCATTCTACATTTTCAGGTTTTTCCTTCTAGCTGCTCCAAAACTCTGGAAGCTAAAAGAAATATCATTGTAGCCTTTCATAATTTTTTGTGATAAAGATCATGTGTGGCTGGTTGAATTTAAAGTGTCCTTTGAATCCTAGAGCAGAGAACAGGTCACTGGCCCATGAAGAAATTAACCCCATGACCTTTGCCTTTTTGGCCTGGTGCTCTGACCCAAGAAAAATATGTATCTAATGTCAGCTTCAGGAAAGGTTTGGGTGGGCTGGTATTTTAGTCATTAGATCTAAGGTTCAAAAGATCTATTACAAAAGGAAAAAAAAAAAGATCTATTACAACACACTTATGACCCTTTTTTAATTGCAATCTCCTCATGTAAAGGGCAGAAATTGCTGCCTCTGATTTTCAAATATTTCTTCCATGAAGAGTGAAAAAAAATTTTTCTGATATGGTTTACATTTCATCATTAAGGATGAAATAAATCTAAATTAATATGTTTTGTGAATGTTCTAAGGGTACAGAATGTATGTGCCTTTTAAACTATGGGTTTTTGAGTCCAGGTGGAGTTCCCCTGGTGGGTAACCAGATTGACAAGTGTTTTGGTTGCTTACCACCCAGATTCCCAACTAATTTCAACCATGTTCTCTGCCAGGCACCCCTTTCCCAGAGTGTTCAATGGATGCAACCGGAGGGAGCTGGACAGGTATCTGCAGTCAGGCGGTGGGATGTGTCTCTCCAACATGCCAGACACCAGGATGCTTTATGGAGGCCAGAGGTGTGGGAACGGGTACCTGGAAGATGGAGAAGAGTGTGACTGTGGGGATGAAGAGGTAAGCGTCATGGAGATGATAATGCGCTGGGGGTATACTGGTTTCAAAGCTCAAGGTCAAAATAGAATGCTACAGTGGAACATTTCTTAAGTCACAGGGATTTCCTGTACATGGCTGTCAAAGATAACAGGGTGTGGAGAGTAAGCCTTAAGTATGGACTCTTTTTGTAGCTTCTGCTAATTGGGCTTGGTCTCGTTGGGTCCAAGAGCAGAGTGGTGTTCTCTCTGTGAATGTCTGGATCTAACTAAGAACTGCAGTCCCGCATCACATTGGCTGTCCCTTCTCCAGTGGAGCTACAGATGGCATCCTTGGCCCTCCAGCTGCCCTGATTTTTTTCTGAAGGCCATATGACAGATATATGGACCTGAACCTGGGTCTTATGAGGCTGCTTAAAATAACAAGCTCAGCTATTTAGCCTGGAGCAGAGACGATTGAAAGGGGATGTAGGAAGTGCTGTCAAATTTCAAAGGGGCTATGAGGAAGAAGGAAAGAACCATTTGTGTATAAACTCTTTCCTTCCTTCTGATCTTCAGAGTGAGCGTGAAGGGCACATGGAGTAGCTTAGTCATTTTTAACAGATGCATATTGTTCTGCAAAAAAGCAGAACTGGATAGTTTCATCTCTTGTTTTTGAAGGATGACCAAATATATGTGTTAATGTATGCATAGCAAATTGGGGGAAGAATACATAAGTAACAGTTACCTTTGGGGGCAGGCTTGAGGATCTGTAAATGTGGAAAAAGACCATCTGATTTTATAACCTTCTCTAGGGGTTGATTTTTTTAACCCTGTCATACAATTTTAGGAATAAAAATAACTAAACATGGCCCCGCCCCGCCCCACTGCGAGTCTGGAGACATCAGCCCAGATGCTTCAGGAAAGAAGGAGTTATATTAGCATGAAGGAGTCATGGGGTCGGTGAGCTGCCCACTCACCCATTCAGAGCAGCCGTTTATTCAGTAAATATTTTCTGATCGTGGGTATTACATTAGGTGCTGGGGATAAGACAGAGAGCAAAAATAGACATGGTCCTTATTTTTATGCGATTTACAGTCTAGTAGTAGAAACACAAAAAGTTGTGAAATTATAGAAGCACAATCTGTGGTAAGTGCTAGGAGGGGCGAATTACATGGTGCTGTGAATACATATGATGTGAGGGAAGCTGCCCTATTTGGGTGGGAGTGTGACCTCTGGGCGCTACCTGAAGGCTGAGTTAGGAGCTAGCAAGGAGCCAGTGTACAGAATATTCCTTGCAGGTGGTGGAGCATTGAAAATCTCCTCTGCAGGAGCCCCAGAGTTCCGGGAAGGATGGCAGAGATTAATGGGAGGAAAAGTGTCCCTGTTCTTCTCTTAGGGGAGACAGGTGGGCTGGTATCTGTAGGCAGGTGGTGGGAGACCAGGGGACAGTTATGCCTATGATGTGGCCTCAAGCTGACGTGGCTTGAATTCAATGCCGCCACTTGCCCGGTGTATGCTTTAGCTAACCCCTGGATTTGTCTGAGCCGCAGCTTCTTCCCCATCTGTGAAAGGGGATGAGGCTGTCTCATGAGGCTATGATGGAGCTGCGCATGGAGCCGGGCACATTGTCAAGAAAGGGTTTACAGATCAGCGTGAGAATATAATAGGAGTGTGGTAAGGACCTCGGGTCACCAGGCATCTCTTCATCGTTCTAAATTCTCTTGCTTTATGTCAGCAAATTAGGCCCTTTGGGGCTGGAAGGGAGGAGAGCAAAGAAACCCCAGAGACCTTCTGTTCTGGGAAGGTTCAGTCCAGGGAGTGGTTAGGAGTAACAGCAGGAGAGAGAAGTCTTAGGAAACAGGCCTCAGGAGCTGGCACAGATTGTGCTCGGAGTGTTCCACCCTTGCTCTCCATGGCCTCTTCTCATGGGGGAAGTTAGGCGTGGGGGGGCAGAGGACATGGAGGGCAGCAGCAGGCAGGGTCTCTGGGTATTCATCAGTGTATCATCTACATTACTGAGTTCTGAAAACCAACCGAACGTTCAGTAGGAGGGGCTGAAGAAAATCATAGAGCAAATCCTGTTTTATACATGATGATAAGGGGTAAGTGGCATATTAAATTAAAAAGCAGTAAATGATAAATACTAGGGGGAACAAATGTTAAAATAAATTTAGTAGATTGAAATGCTAGTGATCAATGAAAGGGAGGGGTAAGGGGTAGGGTGTGTATGAATTTTTTTCTATTTATTTCTTTTTCTGAATTGATGCAAATTTTCTAAGAAATAGTCATGATGATATTGTGAGTTATTCATATGCCAAGAATGGAATGATCATATGGTAAGACCATTCATGTTTGTATGTTGTTATGTTTAAAAAAAGCAGTAAATGGAACTATGATTTTTTTTTGGTAGAGTGGCCCAAGAGATCTTGGGCCCCAGGAGCATTTGGGGACAGGGGTGAAGAAATGTGGGAGGTGGGGGGAGGATCCATCTCTGCCAGCCTTCCTGCCCTGCTCACGCCCACCTCTGTGCCGCCCACAGGAATGTAAGAACCCCTGCTGCAACGCTTCTAACTGCACCCTGAAGGAAGGGGCAGAGTGTGCCCATGGCTCCTGCTGTCACCAGTGCAAGGTACGTTCCTGGCCTCAGCCCCAGGTTCTGAGCTGACAGCAGACTGCACGGTGGTGGGGACAGCCCTGGTGGGGCCTCTGTCCTGAGGGGAGGAGGATGGCCTTAAAGTTTCAGAAACGGGGCTGCAAAGGACTTCTGAATGAAGATTATTGTTTCCTATATGAGACCTCACTGAACTCAGATCATCCCTTCTGGGTGCCTTCTGGGAGGTGGTAGAATTTTTTTTTTTTTTTTTTTTTTTCTTTTTTTTTAAAGACAGAGAGAAGGAAGGAAGGATAGAAGGAAGGAAGGAAGGAAGAAAGGGAAACATTTTTAAATGTTTTCTTGTTTTATTGTATTCTGTTTCTCCGTTTTTGTTACATGGGCTGGGGCCGGGAATCGAACCGAGGTCCTCCGGCATAGCAGGCAAGCACTTTGCCCGCTGAGCCACCGCGGCCCGCCCGAGGTGGTAGAATTTAATTTTAAAAGAAGTGTCCAAGGAGAGTAGGTTTGATATTATTTGGAGCTAAATAATAATAATTTTGGTTAGTATTGATGGATCTCTTATTAGATGCCAGGTGCTATGCTGAGCATTTCATATACCTTATCTCACTGAATCCTCCCACAAGCCCCATGAGATGTGTTCTCCTTATCTTATGATAAGAAAACTGAGGCTTAAAGGGAGTAAGTGGCGTATCCAAGATGGCACAGCCAGAACATAGCTTCCCCTGGCTCTGAAGCCCACAGCCTTAATGTTCATTTGGAAAATAAATTATTTGTACTATTACCATAGACCCCCAACTCTTATCTACAAGTTTGTGACCTAGAAAGTTTTAAAAGCTGAATTTAAAAAAACAAAGAAACGTGTGGCAAAAAACTTGGCCTGAACTAACAGGAAAATAATTATAGTCTTTAAAAAAAAATCACCCTTAAAGTGAATATTTATGTTTAAGAAACTTAAGAAATATTCAGAAATATTAATGTGTTTGATTATAAAGTGATATCTTGGGCCTTTCTTGGGGGAGCTATGTAATATGCATTGTTACGTGATACACAGTTTATTTGTATACAGTAGTCATGTTGTATGCATGTTATATGTGATATGCAATGTGTATGTGTGTATGCACAAACATATGTCGCGATGCATGCTTTCTAAAATCTGTGACATCTGAAACCCATCTGACTCTAAGATTTGGGGGAAACAACTGTAGGTTTATTATCTATGCTTCTACCTGCCACTTACTGCTTGCTCATTATGTCCCAGACTATTCATGTGGTTTACTCTACATTTATTCCGCATAACAATCCCATGAGCGATTTATTTATCCCCATTTACAAGTGAAGGGGCTGAGGCACAGAGAGGTTAAGTCACTGCTCAAGGCTGGCTCAGGAGCCCACCTGAGATGTGAGCGCAGGCAGGCTCCAGCCGGGCCCCTCACCTCCATGCTGCTCCCGGTGGTAAAGCCACGTCCCGCCACCTCCTCTGCATGCCCTGCCTGGCCCAGCTAAGATAAACCCTGCCTTCTCTCCTGGAAAGGGCTTGTGGAAGGTGCAGAGGCACATGCAGCAGGGAGGGCCCTGCTCTCAGACGTAGCTGCCCTTGCCTGGCTCACACACCATCTGGTGTGACTCTCAGGTGGACTGGGGTCTCCCCAGAGAGGCAGTTCTGGGAAGTTCTTCAAGTCTTGTGCAAGGCCTGACAATAAGCATGGTAGAGCCCCTTATCTTTTGGTCCCAGGATTTCAGTTTGAGTCTCAGAAAGGGTTCCTTGTAGAGAAACATGTAGAAAGAGACCAGGTTTGGAGTCTGAGCTCTTCTATTCAGGCCCTCGCCATGTGACCTTGGTTATCCTGTTGACCATCAGAGCCTAGGTTCTGTGTCTGGAAAGAGGGGAGAGAATGACACTGGCCATCAGGGAGGCTGCAAGACTAAGTGAAAACTCACATTTTACCATTTGCCCAAAGTGTGCTGTTGATCAGGTTAGTTCATCTGCAGAATGAGGAGAGGAGTAGTGTCTCTCGGGATAGTGTGAGAAGTCACGGGATAAGCGTATGGAATGCACTTGGTCCAGGGCACTTGGCTCAGTAATGGGGATGAATTATTGCTAAAGTGCTTTGGTGCTTTGCAAATTCAAAGATGTTAATTGAATGTTAGGTTAGTGTGTGTGTGTGTGTGTGTGTGTGTGTGTGTGTGTGTGTGTGTGCATAGGTATGCACATGGAGGCATTTGTAGATGTTCAGGGACAAATGTGTATTCATATGTGTATTTGTAGCTGTACATGTGTGAATGGATCTGTGGCTCTGCATTTCTGTATTTGTGTGTGTTTTTCTATTCGTACATTCTTGGGCCTGGCTCTGCCACGTACTAAGCATGAGGGTCTAGAAACATTGCTTAACCTTTTTGAGCCTCAGGTTTTATCATCTGTAAAAATGGGATAATTGTATTATACAGGACAATCAAGAAAATTAAAAGAAGTAATATTTGGACTGGGCTGTTAAGCAGGACCTCCATAAATGTAGCTATTATCACCAAGGCATTTAGCAAACTATAGATACTGCATAAATATTATTTCTTCAGGTTGCAATGAGGAAGAAATGAGTTAGCATTTGCCCCTTGAAATTTATGAATCGTAAGTATTAGAAAATTGATGAGGGGTTGAGCTCAGAAGGTCGTGAAAAGAGCTATGAAATAATGACACCAGGAGATTCTGTTCCACGAGGGTGATGTTCACAGGCCTTTGTGGCCAGGCCTGTGGCAGGCAGGTGATTGACTGTTCCTTTCCCTCTCATTCCTTGGCTCAGCTTCTGGCCCCTGGCACCCTGTGCCGTGAGCAGGCGCGGCAGTGCGACCTCCCCGAGTTCTGCACGGGCAAGTCTCCTCACTGCCCCACCAATTTCTACCAGATGGATGGCACCTCCTGTGAGGGCGGCCAGGCCTACTGCTACAATGGCATGTGCCTCACCTACCAGGAGCAGTGCCAGCAGCTGTGGGGGCCCGGTAAGTGCTCCTCTGGGTAGGACGACCCCCTCCACCCCATCTCATCCTTCCCAGCCGGCCTCCCCTCTTTGGGCACTCCAGGTAGATGAGAATCCTAGCTGGAAAATGGCATCTCCATGATAATGGATGGTGCTGATGGTTGTACAGTATTGAAAATATCATTAATACCACTGAGCTATTCACTTAAAAATGGTTAAAATGGCAAATGTTATGGTCTATGTGTGTTACTACATGTTGTAGTTTGCCAGGTCTGCTATAGCACACACCATCATCTAGTTGGTTTGAACGTCAGGGATTTATTGTCTCTAGTTTTAGAGGGTAGAAGTCTAGAGTCGAGATGGCAGCAGGACCATGCTTTTCCCACGGCATAGCCTGCTGGTGGCGGCTTGTCGGCAGTCCATAACTCATGCCTGCCTCCATCACGTGGCCATACATCTTTTTCTGCCTCTCTGTCCAAACTTCCTCTGCCTATAGGGACTCCACTCCTAATAGGTTAAGGCCCTCCCTGGCTCAGTTTGGCCTCATGTTAACTAAGAGGCCCTCTGAAGATCCTGTTTATGAGTTCACACCCTCAGGGCTGGAGCTCGGAACTTGGGCGTTTCTTTGTGGGGAGCATAACTCAACCCATAAGACCACAGTAAAAACTAAACAAAAAAACAAAACCCAGCACCTCCACTTACTACCTTTTCCATCCCCTTACCTCAGGGTAGATATTGAGGGAGGGCCAGAGAACAGCATTTGTCCCAGATCTTTGATGCTTTAAATTCTCAGAGTGGGTAAATAGATAAGAATAACCCACTGAAAAATGAGCAGACGATGGAGGCAGAGAAGGAAATGCCAATAGACCTTAAATTATGAGCATTGTTTAACCTCATTCATATTAAGGGAAAGAAGTATGAGATGGGATTTGTTCATGTATCAGATCAGCAAAGATTGAAAAGTTGGATAACGCAGTGTCAGGGAGGATGCGGGGAGACAGACAGACAGCACCCCTATGAGGAGTAGTTTGGAGATACCCGAGTTTTAAATGCGCTTCTCATTGGACTCATCAGTTCCATTATTTGGCAGTGTACCCTGTGCCGGTGCTCGCACATGTACGTGAAGGTGTATTACAGGGGTGGCTGTTCATTGCAGTGTTAGTTATAATAATAACTTATATGTCCTTTAGTAAGTATCCTACTGAATCAATTCTTGTCCATCCATACGATGACATGCTTTGCAGCCAATTAAAAGGAGGCGAGTCTATATTTACTGGATAAAATCATCTCCCACAATAAATGTCTAAGTGAACAATGCAAGATGCAGAATGGTGGATAGAATATGTTTCCATTCTTTATTAAATAGATTGTTTCTGGAAGACACACAAGAAACTATTAGTAGTGATTGCTTCTCCAGCATGTAGGGGAGCAGGAACTATATGGGCAGGAGGACAAATTCCAAAGACGCAATTTATCTTTAAGGTTTTTTGCATGTTTTCCGTATTTTAAAGGGACAAGTCTTCCTCCTTAGAGAGAAGGCTTAGCCTGTGAGTCTCCCGCAGACATACCCCCTCGATAAAGCATAAAGGGATGCAAAACCTTTTTCTATGAGTAGCTTTTGATGAGGAGGTGGCGGGTGAAATAGCCTGATGGGGGCTACGGGAAGAAGAGGCTAAGCTTCTTCCCAAAAAACTTTTTTAATTTCATGATTTTACCAAAAGCTAGCTTTGCCTTTTGGGGTCCTGCCTTCTAAAGCTCACTAATGTACTGATCAGTGTTGTTTCTTCCCTACGCAGGAGCCCGGCCTGCCCCTGACCTCTGCTTCGAGAAGGTGAACGTGGCGGGAGATACCTATGGAAACTGTGGGAAGGACTTGAACGGTGAACACAAGAAGTGCAACATGAGGTGATGACCGTAGGGCAGATCCTATGAGATAAGGAGTGACAAAGAATTTCCTGCTCTGTCCTCACTTCCCACCCAGCTCAGTAGCTTGGCTGGCCCCAGAGCTGGGCCTTTAAATAAACCAGTCGAAGTTTGTCATCCACTCCAGGCCCTGTGTTTGACAATGCACAATTCATCTTGAGGAAGTTAAAGGGAGGGAGTGGGTGGCAATGCTTCCTAAAAAGCTTCCTTTTGTGGCTTTCTTACACCAGGGCAGGAATCGCCTTTCTTGAGTCATTTCTAGAGGATGCTGATAATGCGCTTACTTGAATAGCCCATCATTCAATCTAACCAGCCATCCATCCTTCCATCTAGCCACCCACTATCTCTGGAGGGTTTCCCATGTTCCAGATACTGGGCTGAGTATTGGGGGAGATCATGGAAGCCAAGTTTCACTTCCACCTCTATGAAATTTTAAATTCACAATACAGTGTGATAATGAGAATGTGGAGAGAGCAATCCAGTCCTTCTAGGGAGTGGATCAGGGATGGTTTCCCAAAGGAAGGTATGTCTAGCTGAAATTACCTAAGTGGACAGGGTAGGGAATAGTACCGGTGCCTGGGACGGTGTTCCAGACCAGGAGATGAGTAGAGGCTATAGAAAGAGGAAAACTGGAGATGATAAGAACTGATAGCAGTTTGATACAGTTAGAGTATAACGTTGGGGTACAGTGGAGAGGGGGCTGCTGCAAAATGTGCCTGGATATTTTAACAGGGACCAGATCCAGGAAAGTCTTGAATGTAGGCATTGGGGAGTTTGGACTTCCGCTTTGAGAACATAGTGGAAGCTAGGCCCCAAAGGGGTAAGATTGGAGTTAGGGAAACTGGTTTTTTTAATGGTCCAAGTAAGAGAATGGTAGCATGAATTAGGATCAGTATGTAGGAAGTAAGATTGACAGGAGTTGAAAATTGCTTGAACCCAGAGATGAGGGAGACTGGGGATTTGAGGATGACCCCAGCTGGCCGGAGTACCTGGTTGAAAAGTGGTGCCAACAGCATAAGTGGCAGATGGCTTGGATCCGGTGGCTGTCCTGGCAGTGAGGAGTCTCCCAGGCCACTTCCCTGCTCAGGGACAGGGGAGCTCCACTTGCTTCCCTTGGTCTTACTCCACATGAAGCCTCTTCTGGTGGGTCCCCAGGCCGCACTCTCTGGCCAGGCTTTGCAGCCCCTGCCCCTTCGAAAGCCTGCTTTTCTGGTCAGGGGAGACCGAAGCGCCTTCCTGCCTCTGATAGCATCTCCTTTGCATTCTGTCTGTCTTGGGCCCAGAGATGCCAAGTGTGGGAAGATCCAGTGTCAGAGTTCCGAGGCCCGGCCCCTGGAGTCCAACGCAGTGTCCATTGACACCACCATCATCATGAATGGGAGGCAGATTCAGTGCCGGGGCACCCACGTCTACCGCGGTCCTGACGAGGAGGGCGACATGCTGGACCCAGGCCTGGTGATGACTGGGACCAAGTGCGGCTACAACCATGTGCGTGCCTTCCTCTGGCCTCACTGCTGGGCTGGGCTGCAGAGGGGAGCCGTGGAGGAGCGTGGGCTCTGGAGGGAGGATGCCTGCGTGTAAATCCCAGCTTTGTCAACCCTCTGTGTCTCGGTGGCTGCCTTTGTAAACCACGTGTAATAAGAGCAAGCACCGACCCCATAGAATTGTAAGGATTGAATGAGATAACTCACAGAAAATACTTAGACACCGTCACTCATTATCATATGAATTAAGATACGGCAGTCAGGGAAGCCCGGGGAAAGTAATGGTAACTGTATCATTACTACGAGAACGAAATGTTAAAAGGCTATAAAGGGGCGGGCAATGGTGGCACAGTGGCAGAGTTCTCGCCTGCCATGCTGGAGACCCGGGTTCGATTCCTGGTGCCTGCCCAAGTGAAAAAAGAAAAGGCTGTGAAGCAGGTGCATGAGTGGTTCAGTGGTCACCACCTTCCATGCAGGGGACCCGGATTCGATTCCTGGGCCATGCACACCCATCCCCCCAAAAAAGGCTGTGAAACACTTGACACAGTACTTAGCACAGAGTAGGCTACTGCCACCATCATCGTTATTTTTAAATATAATATTAAAATTGTATATATTAATATACAATTAAATAACATGATAAACATTTAGCAATGTATGACATAACACATTTACGATATCTTTAAACATAATATTTGTTGTCTCTCACGTCACAGAAGTGTATGCCAGGTTTTAGTTAGCCACCAGCCTGTCAGTTTTTCACCCTGATAACAATAGCCTGAAATGGGCCGCCCTTTGTTTGGAGCGCAGAACCCCAGACTCCTGATTCCCACCTAGTGTCCCTCCCATTGTACTGATGGTTCGGCTTCCCCCTCCCCACAGATCTGCTTTGAGGGGCAGTGCAGGAACACCTCCTTTTTTGAAACCGAAGGCTGCGGGAAGAAGTGCAACGGCCGTGGGGTATGTGCAGCCGGGCCCCGGTGGCTTCGGGCAGGTGTCAGTAATGGAGCAGGCCTTGCTGGAGGCCGGTGATCTCTGGGGTGCATGCTGTGCACTGACGGCTCTGCCCTTCCCCTGCCCTAGGTCTGCAACAACAACCAGAACTGCCATTGCTTCCAGGGCTGGGCCCCACCCTTCTGCAGCACCCCCGGCCAGGGGGGCAGCATCGACAGTGGGCCCATGCCCCCCGAGAGTGAGTGCCCACTGCCTCGGGGCCTCTGTCTGCTTTCCTGAGGGCGGGTGGGCATGGTGGGGGGAGGGCTGCATGCCATTGTAGATGAGGAATCCAAGAGAAAAGGGGGGCCAGGTGATGGGAGTGATGAGGCTAGGAGCCTGGAGAAGCAGCTCATGACTCATCCCCTATTCTTTCCACTGAGGAGGGTGAACCAGCTTTGAAGAGTGAGAGGCTAAGAGAGTGTAGGTCACTGGATAAGCCTGTACTTTTGGAGATTGGGATGACCAGTTCTTCTCTGGTATTTAAAAGTAGTCATAAAAAAAAGAAAAGAAAAGAAAAATAGCCATAAACCTGGGCCATATTATGGTGGTTTATATTCCCTTAGATGAGCAGAAAATTTTTGTAGTTTTTCTACTAGAAATCTCAGGGAGTCTAGCCCCGAGATTAGAGGTAGTAGCAAAATACTTTAAAAAAAAATCTTTAAGGAAGAACTCCAAAAATATAAAACAAATAAAAGTAGTGTTTTATTGATAGAAAAATATATTTTGTACATTTGAATTTGCAATTTGTGAGGAATTTGGAGGCAATTTTGATGAAAACAAATGTGGAATTGTAATTCTGGGTAACAGTTCTAGTCTGAGATCCATCTATGAGCCTTTCAGTGTTTTGCATTCGTTGCTTTTTGTGCAGGAAAATCACGATCTAGGCTAAAAACCTGTAGTCAATGATAATAGAGTTTTAACTGCTTGCCTTGAAAGGGGCACTCTTCAATTAAATAGACATGGCTGGAGAAGCTTTATTTATGATTTGGTTTGCATAAAACAAGTTAACCTGGTTGTTTAAGCTAATGTTGGTGATTTCCCATTTGTCTCTAATGAGTTCTTCTTTTTTAATTATAAATTTTAAGTGAAAAAAAAAAAAGGTGCTTGAAATGCATGCACACCAAATATTTGAAGAGGAGTCAGTGGATACCCTTCTTGAAATCCACTTTTTTAGCCTAAGTAACTCTAGATCTCTCGTCTGGGAGAATTTCTGACATGGTGTCCTGGGTCTGTTTCTGGTAGGTGTGGCTCCTGTGGTAGCCGGAGTACTTTCAGGGCTCTTCGTGCTGGTGGTGCTCATGCTGATGTACTACTGCTGCAGGCAGAGCAGCACACTGGCCCAACTCAAGCCCTCAGCCCTCCCTTCCAAGTTGAGGCAACAGTTCAGGTAGGACAGTGTTTAATGAAGGACTTGGGATCTACTTGCACATCATATAACTCTGTGGACAATAACCAGTGAAAGAGTTGGAGGTGGTGGGTCTCATTCAGCGATGGCACATGGAAGGTGCATGCTGTCCTCTCCCCTTCTGCCATGCTCCATGACCAGGGAAGACATTGCTCGTTGATCTTACTCTTTCCACTGGGCCTGGTCATCACTTCAGAATCCTTCTCAGCAGAATGCTCCCAGTAAGCTCAAGTTGAATAGGAAATGAAACCTATTTGTCATCCTGTATCTGGTTGATTTGTTCTCCATTTCAAAGGGTAGGAAACCAAGACAACGGAGAAGGGATGATTAGCCCAAGTCAGTCACAGGAGTGGCTGGGCATCAACTCAAGACAAACTTTTTTTTTTCGTGGTTTATTC
The DNA here is from genome assembly GCF_023851605.1 of Tamandua tetradactyla. Classification (NCBI taxonomy): domain Eukaryota; kingdom Metazoa; phylum Chordata; class Mammalia; order Pilosa; family Myrmecophagidae; genus Tamandua; species Tamandua tetradactyla. Next base: position 38,571,007 of record NC_135346.1, on the reverse strand, counting down.
CTTTAGATATTGAAAATGTATAGTTTCTGAGTTTTATATTAAATCATACTTGTTCTTAAGAGAATTTTTAAACCCTAGACTTTTCTGGATACATACCAGAGGGGGATTGGTTGATAGCTGGTAACATCTTTGTGCAACTTAAGGAGAGAGGGGTTTTAAAAGGGTGAAGAGATGGTGCTGAAGGAAATTCTGTTTTGTATAAGATTTTCTTTCCTTGAAGGAGTTCTCCATTGGCCAGACTCAAGTCTCCATACCTGAGAAGCTGAGGTGTAGGAGAACCAGTTGTGCTCTCTCCAGAGCAGTCAGGCAGTAATGTGTCTTGGGGAAAATCTGGTTGCTTGCTGGCCATGCTTTGGGAGTAAACTCAGTCACCAACCCTTGCTGACATTTGCAACCTTCCTCCTTCCTCCCTCATTCCTTGTTTCTAGTTGTCCCTTCAGGGTGTCTCAGAACAGTGGAACCGGCCATGCCAACCCAACTTTCAAGTTGCAGACGCCCCAGAGTAAGAGAAAGGTAAGAGCTTTGCACCATTGAACTTGCCTACTTTTCCTTTATCTCTCAGGACCCTGCTGGATTTTTTAAGCCCCTTCACAGGCCTAGGGGGATTGGCAGTAAGAGCCATTTTATTGATTTGCGAGGCATGCTAGTTTTCTCTGACATCCCCTAATGACTTTAAAGGTTGGCTTTGACCTCTGGGAATCCTAGAAGATTTAATGGGCCATCGTGCCTTCTAGGTCATGCCCCTGCCTCAATGAGAAACACAAGGGATGGGATCTGTGAGCTTTTGAGTGCATTTAGAGTTCCCTTTTCTCAGGTGCTCCTTGTCTTATGCATACAGGTAACCAACACCCCCGAAACCCCACAGAAGCCCTCCCAGCCTCCTCCCCGGCCCCCTCCAGACTATCTGCGTGGTGAGTCCTCTCCTGCACTACTGCCAGTCCACCTCAGCAGGAACATTAGGAGCTCCCCAGGGTCCGGGTCTCAGGTGGAGAGAAAGGAATCATCCAGGAGGCCTCCCCCAAGCCGGCCAGTACCCCCTGCACCAAATTGCATCCTCTCCCAGGTAAGGGGGTTCTCAGCAACCCTGGGCCAGGGGCATCGCTTTTAAGGCTGCTGGCAGTGGGGAGTTCAGAGGCTGGGAAGATGGAACTTGCTTTTCAGAGCTTCTGCCTTTACTGCATTCTGCTGAATGTAGAGAACACACAAACGGTTAGAGCAATGAGCATGGGGGCGTGCAGTCCCCAGGCAACCCCCAGACTGCAGGGGGGTTTCCTTTCTGATCGGCCTGTTTATTTTGAATGACAGGCCACTAACCACCTTCCCCTTAAAATGAACTTCTTTCAGTTCCTCATCCTCTTCTCACTCTAGTCTTTGCAAATCTGTTTGTTTTGCCTGACACAGTCCTTTTCTTTGCATGGCCAACCCGTGTCCATCCCTAGATCTCCTGTAGATGCTGCTTACTCTGAGAAGCCTGCGTTCGGTACCCCTGTACTTCTCTTTTCATAGTATTTATCTTACCAAACTGTTCCTGTTGGTATCTTCCACTGGTCAGAAAGCTATACCGAGGATATGCCCCTGATGCCTTGCTCATTTGGGGGGCAGGTAGAAAAGGGGTCTCTGGGAGGTGTGACTGGGGTCTAGTATGTCCTCCCCTCTCCTCCACCTCCCACTGCTGTTTGGGGGAAGCAGAGTCAACATACCCAGCAGCCCACCCAGTATGTCTGCTCTGACAGCTCCGATGGTACCTCCTGGCGGGAAATCCCCCAGCACCGGCGCAGGTGTTTCCTGGTAGGTAGCCAGGCATGGTACCTTCCTGAGCCTGGCCTGTGTGTTTTGGTTGTGACCCCTCAGTGGGGTTGGGTGGGGTCACACCCCACGTGGGACTGCTTTTCTTAGACATGACCCTGAGGTCTCGGCCAGGGCCTAGGCCGTCTCTGATCCTAAGGACTGTGTTGTTGGCACCAGGTTTTGGAGGGCCCCTGGGACACGGGGCAGCATTATATTTTGGCAGAGCTGAGAGCTTCTGTTCAGTTCTCTGATGCGAAGCTCCTTCTCTCTGATTCCCCCCGTCTGGGGCAGGAGTGGGATGGAAAAATCTTTGTAGAATGGGAGGGAGGGAAAGGAGTGAAGGGGAGAGAGGAGAGGAAGGGAGGGAGAAAGGCAGAAGAGCAAAAGGAGTAGAGAAAGAGAGAAAAGAAGAGGAGGAGAGAGAGGAGAGGAAGGGAAGAAGGGATGTCTGTAGAGGGAGGAGCGAGGTACAGGGAAGGGAGCAGCAGGACAGGAGACAGGGAGAGAGCAGACCACTTAGACCACTGTTCCTAAAAAGCCCATTTTGGAGGCTTGTTCAAAGAAGATGGAGCCGGCCTCACCCGTCTCACCCTCAGGGGCCAAGCCCTAGGGCAGGAGGGCAGCAGGGTGCAAGATCCAGCTCCGTATCTGCCTGGCTCCCACGCGCCCTGAGGACTGCTGGCTGGAGGCAGAGCACCTGGGAGGAGGTCCATAGATGACCCAGTCGGTGGCAGATACCCTGAAACATAGATCCAAGCCCAGCTTTCTCTGGGCCCCTGGACTCAGATGGGCTCCTCCAGGCCTAGGCAGTGGGAGGCAGCTGCTCTGAGGGGAGGCTGCAGGGGTGAGGTCAGGGCAGCCACTCCTTCCTCAGCACCCTTCTGAGTAGTGAGTTCTTGTTAGTCACATTTCTCCCCGAGGTAGCGGAGCCTCACAGCATTACAGGAACTCACCCACAGCTTATGAATGGAGGAGTCAGGATCTGAATCCAGGTCTGACTCGATACCCCCAGCCACCCTGCGACCAGGCCCTGGTGGTCTTCTGCTCCAGCTAAATGAGAAGCCACCCTGCCCTTGGGGCATGCACCATCTAGAGAGGTTCTTAGAGCTGGGTGCCATGGGTCACCCTGGAAGGATGGTGGTGGAACTTCATAACCTCTTTTGTTCTTTCAGCCCGCGTCTATTGTGTTTCCATTCTGTACCAAGCAATGGTGAGCAAAGCAGATGGCCTCTTTGCCTCCCGGAGCTCACATTCTGCCGGGGAGGAGATGCGGGCATGCCAGACAGGTCGTTAAAACGGTGACACGTGCTATGAAGGAGGACAGGCGCAGGGTTCTCAGGGTTGTGTTGACGGGGGATTTGACCTTATCTGGGAGGTCTGGGAAGGCTTCTCTGAGAAGATGACATTTAAGCCGAGATAGGAAGGATGAGCAGGAGTTGACCAGGATGTGGGGGGTGGGGGAGGAGAGAGGTTTCCTGGGCCGGACTCTGATGGGAGGCAGTAGGTCGAGGGAACTTAAGGCCAGTGTGGCTGGGGCCCAGGTAGTTAAGGGCTGAGCCTGGAGAGCCAGGAGGGCCTGGACTGTGCCAGGCCCTGGACAGAACTGAGGTCTGTGCACGCCAAGAAAAGGAGGCGGGATGGGGTAGTGGGGACATGATCGTATTTGCCATTTGCAATGATCACTTTTTAGGCTACCTTGAAGTAAGGGGGAAGGAGGCAGAGCACCGGGGAGGAGGTCCATAGATGCTTCTGAACAGCTGCTCTTCTCTTTTTTTTTTTTACCTGAGTGGGGATTACATTAATGTGTTCTGTTTGTGATAATTCACCTAGTTATGTACTTATGATTTACTCACCTTTTTATAGATATATGACATGTGAATTTAAAAAAGTTTTAAAAATATAGGTGACTAGAAAACGGTGGTGGCAGTGTGAATGTATGAGCAGAGGACGAGAGTAGATGTATAGATTTGTTAGTTAGGTTTTAAAGTTTTCTCAAAGGGAGATGGTGGTGGTTTGGAGCAGAGAAGTAGCAAGGGTGATGGTAAGAAGCAGATGAGAAATGTGCAAAGATGAAATAAATAGACTTGAGGAAGGATTGCAGATGGAGAATGTTCAGTGTGACGCCCCGCGGCCAGCTTGTGCAACCTGATTGACTGAGGCGACTCTCCCTGGGGAAGGGAGCTGTGGGCCAGAGTGTTTCAGAAACTCTTCCTGCCTCTGGAAAACAGGACTGGGTCATATCAGCTGAGGCTCTGGCCAGAGCTGATAAGCTGTTGAGGCTCCTGCTCAGATAACATGTCACCTCCACCACCTCCATCACCTCCACCACCTCCACTACCTCCACCACCTCCATCACCTCCACCACCTCCACCACCTCCACCACCTCCATCACCTCCACCACCTCCATCACCTCCACCACCTCCACCACCTCCACCACCTCCACCACCTCCACCACCTCCATCACCTCCACCACCTCCATCACCTCCACCACCTCCACCACCTCCACCACCTCCACCACCTCCATCACCTCCACCACCTCCACCACCTCCACCACCTCCACCACCTCCACCACCTCCATCACCACCATCATCTCCCCCACTCAGCTGGTCATTTTACATAGCAATGGCCCAGGGACCAGAGCCTTTCCCAACTGCAACGTGACATCTGTACCCAGCTGTTCTTCCCCCAAGATGGTCTCCTTATCCTTCTTTTTAGCAGCTACTGCAGTTTGGCAGCTGTCCTGGGCTGGGGAGGATTATGCTATTCAATGGGAAAGGATGGAGCCAGATGAGATGGCTTTTCAGTTAACAAGAATCTGCTGTCCTTCTGTTCTCTGAGCTTTTGTTTCTGCTCTCAGTTTTCTGATGGCTACAATCCTTCTTGTGAAAAATCTTGTTCTCATTCTTATGGTAGGTAGTGACTCTGGAGAAGGGGGACAAGTCAAGAGAAGTGGCCTGGGAGCTCCCACCTATGGAATTGGCTTCTCTTAAACCCCACCAACTTAGGAAGCTGTGGGTGGCATGGTCCATTCTTTGCCACTTTAAAAATTTTTTTCAAGGACAAAAGGAATACACACTCCTTTTGAATAAGAAAAAGAAATTTCACTAGTAGAGAAATTTATTTATTTAGCTAATACGTATTGAGCACTTCCGGTATATGACGGACTATTCTAGAAGCTTGAGATGTATCAGCGATGTATCAGAACTCCTGCCCCTGCTTCCCTTCCATTCGGAGGAAGGCAGAAAATAAACATGAACTTAATATGTAAATATATTATATAGTATGTTGGAAGGGTATACATGATAAAAAATTAAAATACCAGGATAAAAGGGGCTGGGATTGCCAGCAGGGAAGTGTTATAATTTTAAATCAGGTAGTCAGGGAAAGCCACGTTGAGAAGGTGATCAAAATACAGAGGTAATAAAAAAGCACAGAGGAAAGAATCCCTTTTTATTGTGTCACCCACAGACAACCAATGTGAAAAAAGTTATCTTTTAAAAAAATTTTGTTTATTTGCAAAGGTAATATGCATATATGCGCTTGTTGAAAAACAAGCATGCATACACTGTTTGCTGATACCCCATCCTCACACCCACTCATCCCAGTCCTCTTTCAGAGGTAACCTTTATTATCAGTTTGATCTGTAGGCTTCTTGACATTTTTCTTTTCATTTACGTGCATGTGTGTGTGCATGTGTTTGTGTGGAGACTTACTTTAAATAATCTGTCCTACTTTATGGTCTCTGTTTCAGCTTGCTTTTTTCACTTAATGATGAATCTTGAACATCTCTCCACATCAGCACATACCAGTCTACTTCATTCCTTTTAAATGCTGCATCCTATTTCACAGTATAAGTTTAGTTATTTCTCAGTTGATGGAAATTTTGGTGATTTACAGTTTCTTTTGCTGTCACAAATAGTGCTGTGAGGAACATCCTTGCAATTTCATTTTTTAATGTTTTTTTAATTGTGAAATATAACATATATGCAAATTTCAAAGTGCATTTTAACAAGTAGCTATAGAACAGATTTCAGTTTAGTATGGGTGGCAATTTCATTTTTGTGCACATGTGCAAACAGTTGTCTAGCATAATAGGAAGCACACTTATTAGATCAAATAATGATCATTTCTAATTTTAATAGATTTGCTTATTTTTTTAAATAGATACCTCTGATTTCCAAAAAGGCTTTTTCCTGAGCATATAAAGATTAAATACACAAATATATTGTGTTTCTTTTTTTTTTACATGGGCAGGCACCGGGAATTGAACCCGGGTCCTCGTGCTTGGCAGGCAAGCATTCTTACCTGCTGAGCTACCGTGGCCCGCCCTTTTGTTTTTGTTTTTTTGTTTTTTTGTTTATTGTGTTTCTTTTTAAATGGGACCATATGGTATAAACCTTTTTCACTTGATTTCGACCTGTAATATATCAAAATCATTTTCTTTTTGAATGGGCCTTTGAGTGAGGCTATTTGCTTTGTCTCCAGGATTTCTCCAGGCCCCGGCCACCCCAGAAGGCGCTGCCAGCTAACCCAGTGCCAGGCCGCAAGATCCTCCCAAAGCCAGGTGGCCCCTCCACACTGCCACCCCCTGCTGCTGGCCTTCAGCACACCAGGCCCCTGGTAGCACCTGCCCAAAAGGTGAGTCTGAAGATGGCCTCAAGGCAAAAGCCAGTGCCAGAAGATTTCAGGGAGGAAAAGTAGGTGGCTGAGAAAACAAACTAGTGCATGCTTCTGGTCATCTGGGCTGAACTTCCAGGACAAAAACTGAAGACAGTAAAAAGCTTAGAACTTCTTGGGGCCTGCTTGACCATCCCTTAAATTAGTGATAGAGTTTTTTAATTTCACTTGAAGGATGTTGCTTAGGAGCTTGAGCTGTGCCACAGACCAAGGTGACTTCAAATGTGGATTTGAAAATGACTCTGAGAAAGCCACTCTCTTGAGTCTCAGTTTCCTCATCTGCAAAAAAGGCAATATATCGTAACAATAACCAGCCTCATAAGGTTGCTGTGCAGGTTAAGGTGGTTAGTTTGCATAAACTACCTGGCAGATGGTAGGCTGCCCATGAACTGCCCCACTTGTTTCCACCCTGTGGCTGATCCTGGGAGTCAGGTCAGAGAGGGATGAAGGGAGAAGAGCTGGCTGACAAACCTATGTTCCCTCTAAGGCACTGGAAAATCTGTAGGCTGAGCTGCAGCTTTAGGGGACAAGAAAGAGGGAAGGGTTGATTCTACAGCTTGTGAAATGGGAGCCATTGTGCCTCCAAATGTGATCAATTATCTGGATGAGCAGACATATGGGCATAGCTATCTCAGCTGGCCTGTCTGTCTATACTTCCAATCTGTCAAAAGCAAGAGGACAGCTCCTCATTGATCCCATGTGCCTATAGCTGAGTTTTTCCCCCTCCTTTCTCTTTCTTTCCACAGTTACCTGAATACAGATCACAGAGGATTGGAGGAACGTTTAGCTCAAAAATCTAGACCCACACAAGGAGATTCTCACTATCCCTAAGGAATCTCAGCACTGCAGAGGGTCCTGTGGCCACAGAATCTGGAAGAAGCATGTCTGGCCACCTCTGAGCTCCTCCTTCCCTCCTCCTGGAATGACCACATCTCAGAAAATCTCCTTCTTGACTTAGTGCCTCCTCAACTCCTTGGAATCCCAGAGGACTTTACTATCCAGTGGGATCTAAGTGTTGTTGTTGCAATATCCAGCTCCTGGCAGGAAGAGGAGAGCACAGGCCAGCCTCCCCGCTTCCAATCTCCCTTTAACTCACTGCAGAGGAGGGGGAGATGGTCTGAGGGTATCTGAGCTGGAAGCCCAGCTGGGAAAAGTCCTGTTTAGCCCCTCAGCCAGGACTTTCTTGGAGAAGCCATCCATCCATGTCCCATGGGGGTGGGGGCATGTCTACAAACTTTCCATTGTTTCTGTCTTCTTCAAAGTCCCCAGGTGAGATGGAGGCAGGGCACTTGCCCGTCCACCAGGAATTGAGGTGGGGTCAGTTCAGCCACTGCTGAGGCCCTGTGCAAGGCTTGGTTAAAGCATCTGAGGTGATGGCTCCTGGCTATGTGGCTGCATGTGAACGAGCCACCCCTCCATCCTCTCCATCCCCTCTTCACATGGGTCACTCTGACTCGACAGGTACTATTTGTAGGTAATGTAGACAGCAGGGGGAGCCCCAGGTTTGGGCCGCCTCTGAGCCATTATGCCAAAGGTTGCTACTCTCGAGAATTCTTGGGTGCTCTTTGTTTTCTCTTCTGCACATGCTGGATACCCCGTGCTTTTGATTTCTCCTTCCCTGCCCAGACCTGCTCTGATCTGTACTGCCTGGTGGGTGGTCTCAGCAGTCCTGACTTCCTGGTGCTCTGGTGCTCATCCTGCCTCAGGGCTTGGCTGCTTGGACTTTGTACATTGGATCTCAAGATGGTTGACCAGAGTAGATTCAGGGTGTGGCCGTGGGGGTTAGATCTTTATTTTTCAGTGTATTCTATGACCTTGAGAGTGTGAGGATCTTCCTCCCTATTCCCTGATCCCAGTTTAGGCAAGATCCCCCCAAAGAAGATAGCAGGGAGCAGACATCCTAGGAATCAGCTATTCAAAAAGTAGGCACATGGGGGCCAGCCTGCCCCTGGTGGTCTGGCCTCTGAACTGAGTTGGGATGGGTGACCTCTGAGCCTTCTCTTGCCACAGGGGTGGTCAGGGAGCTTTAGAGAGGACAGCAATTGGCAAGGTTGTCCCTTGCCCCCACCCCGGGCTTCTTGTCTTCTGCTCCCTTTTGTTCTCTCCTTCTGTCACTGCCTTGCTCTGATGCACACTGAAAAATAACTCAAAGCAGATGGGAGAATTGTCCTCCTGTATCTTCCTTGGGGCAGCGAGGAAGGCTATGTAGGTTGTGGGTTCTCTGCTAGGTAGGATGATTTTCACAAAGCAGCCGGAGATGTTCTCTGGGCAACTGTCTCCTGCCCTCAGATAGGTCCTGGGTGGCCCTCTGCAGAGGAGCTCGCCTGACTTTCACTCCTTCCCAGGGTTTCCAGGGTCTCGCCACCTCTTGCAGTGAGCAGTGATTTGCTTTTGAGATCTTCTAGGCAAGGAAGATGTTTGAGCTTTTGACTCCCCATCCACCAAGCCAGGGCTTCCTTATGGTTCTCTACACACAACAGGTGCTTCATAGATACTCTTGGATTTACAGACAAGTGGGAGATATGGGATGTGCACCTGGGAACAAACACGGGTGGATATAGAAAGATCTCAGGAAAACGAGTCTCTCTTCCCTCGGGTAGCTGTGACATTCATTCCCTCCTTCCCTGACAAGGGCCACCGCTGCTTTCCAAACCCAACCTCCTACTTCAGTCAGGGGACAGCTTCCATTGAAATGTGCTACCCCCAGTACCCTGGCTCCTCAAGGAGGGTCCCAGAAAAGTAATGGTAAAAACACCTCTGCAAAAGAAAAAAACACAATTGCCCGTAGATGTCCCAGTGGTTTGTCCAGCTTGCCCCCTTGCCTCAGGAGGTAGGGGCCCTGGAGGTGAGAGTGGAAGCCTCGGCCATTCTGACGGCCTGAGCCTTTGGAACCTAAAATCCACTCTCCCTGGAACCACAGAAAGAGACCAGATTGGGTCCTCATTTGTTTTTTGTTCTGTTTTGTTTTCCATTATTTTCACATCACTGCCATCCCCCAATTTTTTACTGTGAACTGGAAGATGGTAGGCTTTTTTTTTTTTTTCATTTGCTTGTTTTTGTTTTTTAATTACACAGAATCTTTTGGCAGCTGGTTCTACTTACTGTCTGTTCTTGGCTCTGGTCAGGGAGCTGGGAATCAACCGACCAGGGGGCAGACTGGCCATCACACATCCCCTTTCCTTCCTGTGCCCAGTGTGCTGCTATGAGGTGTCAAAAACAAACCCAGACTTTTAGGTAAGGAGAGACTTTATTGAAAAGAACATTGCAAGAAAGGGAAAGGGACTGTGCAACGGGGCTGAGGGTGGGGGTCTGTCTGCAAGCGATAGACCACTTGACCATAAGATCTGCAGGGCTTCAAACTCAGGCCACAAAGGGCTTTTCTTATCCTGGGAGGCATAAACAACAGAAAGAACCGAGTTCAGGGAATGTCTTTGTGTTGAGCCTTTTTTGGGAGAGGTTGTTAAGGAGGGGCGGTGTGCTGGCTCTGGGAAATTCAGGCTCCTGAGGGGAGGAGAGAAACTTAACTAAAGCTTGGTCAAGCCAGTTAACAAGTTCTGGTTCAGATATGTGTAAATCTTTTTAAAAGCAAAATAAGCCTCTTGCCAGTTTCACAAGCCAGGAATGTTTTTCTTAAGAGCCTTGGAGCCTTCTCTTTGAAATGTAAACATTAAGGACCCTAGTGTCCCCATAAACTTGTCTCTGGGAGTCTTGGTCTTAGTCTAGGCACCTGGCTCCAAACTGTAATGACCTTCTTGTAATAGGTTCTTTCTAGCCTTGTCCACTGCTCCCCGTGAAGAAAAGCCCTTTTCCGCCCGAGCTGAGATGCTTACAGATCTGACGGGCTGATATGCCTGCAGATCATACGGTGGGAGTGTTCTCCCTACCGCGATAGCCCCTTCCCTCCCTTGTAATAATCCTCTTGAATAAAGTCTCTCCTTACCAATATCTTTCTATATACAGAGAGTATGGATGACTTGCATTGTTTTTTAAAAAACGGGGACCAGTTCTAAAGTCAGGGATTGTGTTATATGCATGTATAACAGCTCTGCTGGGCACCCAGGAATGGCGAGGGAGTGCCAGCTGGAAAGGAGCCCCCCTCCAACCCCAGGGAACCCTAAAGCAAGAGGTTCTGCCGAATCCAAGTCAAGTGACTCCGATGTCACCCTTCCTTCCGCACGTCCTCTCACCACTGTGTGCGCAGATGTGCCTGGGATCCAGGGCAATGTGAATTTTATTTTCATAAAGGAGATCGTTCATAGCAAACAGATCCTCTTCTCCCTTGTCCACGTATTAATTGTTTACAATGATATTTGTACATCTATGCAAAATACTTGAATGGGCCATCGTGCCTTTTTTTTTTTTCCTTGTTTGTATTTAATTAAAATGAATTGTTTGTCATTTGAAATGTCGTCTGGTTTGGCAATGCTTTTTCCTTTTCTAAATGTCTCACTGCTCAGACTGGATAGGATCCAGCATATGTAGACTCCGCAGAGACAAAGAATTCCCACAAAGACCATCATCAGTCCCAACTTCAGATCATTATGGTAGACCTTTGGCCATAGAGAAGCCCGAGGCTTTCCCATGGCCAGTAGAGGGGGCTGTTTGTCTTTGCACCTGGACATAGGCTGGTCTAGTTTAATTAGGTCTTGGATCATTAAATGCTGGCAAATGATCCTGGGATTCTCTGATGAATTCTTCTCATTCTATACTACTGGGTTTTTAGAAGAGGTCTGAGGCCCTCTGTTTGCCTCCTCATCTTTTTGCTGGGGAGTCTGTACCTTAAAGGGGGGAGAGGCCCAGGGCACAGAGCCAGAGCCAGAGCTTAGGTGCTTTCTGACCCCAGAGCTTACATTTAGTGCTTCCCAGGCCCCAAAATGATCGCATACTCCATCCTTCATTGGATTCCTACCTCAACTCTGAGATTCTCTAAGAGATGGGATGATAACCAGGACAGCAGCTAGCGTTTACTGAGCACTTAACACAAGCTAAGCACTATGCTACTTTCTTTACATAGATTATCCCGTTTAATCTTCACAAAGACTCTGGGAGGGGGTCCTTGACATTTGACTGCATGTCTTCTAAGCCCTCTGGGTTATGAAATTGCCTAAGGACACCAGCATCGAAACACACGTGCATTCACTACTTGCAATGGCTGCTCATGAAATTGGTCCCCACACAAACATCCCGTCCTGTTTAACACCATCAGCTCAGCTAGCCACTGTGTCCACTTGGCCAGACTCTGAGCAGTCCTCTATTGGTCAGCATCATCCTACCCAGCCTGGTTGGAGAGGCCTGGGTTCAAATCTCAACTCTTCTTACTGGTTGTGTGGACCTGGGCAAGCTCCAGAACAATTCTCTTTTCCATATGCCAATAGTAATAATACCTACCGCAAAAGTGTTGTGATAAGCAATAAAATGCCCTCCATGAAAGCACCCAATAGTGTCTGGCACAGGCTGTGTTCTCAGAAACTGCTGACTAAATCAGATTGAGAATCGCTCTGCTAATGTGCCCAGGTTCTTTCAGATCTGCTTTGAGTTGAGAGCTGGCATGGAAAGGTTATTTGTACAACATTGCTCCTTCACTGAATAAATGCTCTTTGAACACACCACCTATGTACTAGGTTCTGAGGACAAACAGTAAACGAAAACCAACTCTCATGGAGCGCATAGCCAGAGAGGGGAGACGACACAGATCGCACAAGAAACAAATGAACAAAGTAATATCAGATGATGTGACTGGGGATAAACTTAGTCTTTTACAGGGACACTGAATCCCTGTGGTTGAAAGTATGAGCTCAAGAGTTCAACATCAATTTTGGCTCTTCTTGGCTGTGTGACCTTGGAGAGTCCCTTTCTTCATCTATAAAACAGATATTTCACCTTGGGGATTTCCAAAAAGAATACGCATAAAACACTTAACACTGTGCCAGATAAGGGCTCCTGCATCAAGCGATCAGAATCTTCAGTTGACTATTCCAGAGGCAGTCCTCCACTCCCACCCCCCCCACCCCCCCCCACACAATGTAGCGCGAGAAGACATTGTAGGGACTTCCTTGGCAGCCTTTCGGTGATCAGGGACCAGCCACCAGCACCAGAGGAACTAATATAAATACTCTGTGTCCAAGTAAGGCCAAGACACACATATTATGGAAATACTCTCCAAAGTCTTTATTCTTGACCCAAAGAACACACGGTCAGGTCCCTTGGGTTCCTTACATTCTCAAGATCCAATGTGTTGCATTGATCTATCGTTATAGACAGAAATCCACATTCATTAAAAACTGGGGTTTGAGGCTGGAGGTTGTCTGCTGGGCAGCTGAGCCTTAGGAGCGCCACAGTCAGCAAGAGTTTAGCCTGGGCTTGACCAGGCTTAGGACCCGGGACATAAACAGGAATGGAGCTGCGCAGGGAGGCTCCACACCGACTTAGGGGCTGAGGGCCAAATCTGCCTTCTCTGCAGATGTGCTGGCTTCCTGGCTGTCCTCTCCAATGGTCCCTGCACACACATTCCCCACCCCATCCTTTCAGCTAGACTGAAGGCAGAAAGGAAAGAGATACCAGTGATCTCTCTCCAGCTGCTCTTGTTTTTTGGATGACCTTGAACAAATGTGTCGGGTCCTGCCTCCCAGTGTGGGCAGCTTGGTGGTAGGTTGGGGACTTGGTGGCAATCTGGTTAACAGCCTGAGGGCACCGTGCCAAGCCTGTACTCCTACTTGGTCACTGAGGCTCCACGCTGACTCCATTAGTCAAGACTGGGGTTGCAAGCCAGAAATTACCCAGAACCCTTTTCAACAAGGGTTCTCAGTTGGCACCAGCATAAGTACAAATGTTAGTCCCTGGGTTCCAGAGAGCCTCTGACTGCTTTTGGCCAAATCCTGAGTTTGCTCCTGACACATCTCCCATATCCCCAAATCATATTTTGGTATACTATTTGAGGAAAAAGAAAGTGCACTCTGCTGAATTCTAGCTCGAAAGCCAGACCATTTTTAAGAGCAGAGCAGCTGCTGTTCTCTCTCTAGACTAAGGCACAACGAAACAGTGTTTGGTCAGCAGAGCTGGCTGTGAAGCATCTTTTGTTGTTGTTGTTTGGTTTTGAGTCCAAGATCATTGCTGAATGTGTCAGTGACTGACTCCTTAGAACACTGAAAGAGAGAGAAAGAGAGAGAAGGGGTGGGGGTGGGGATGGGGTGATGGAAATAAAGTTGCTGACCCCCAGGCTGGAGTTCTCGGGAAATGAGCTGGTTGAAATTTTTCCCTGAGAATCAGATGGCTTTCACAGTAAGAAGGGTAGCTGAGGTCTTGCTTGTGTCTCTGAAGGGCAAAAGTAATAAGAAATCTGACATCAGTTGTATCTCTGCTGGCTCTGGATGGAGAAGCATGCTGAAGCTTTCTCTGGGCCTCTGGGACCAGCTACCCTTCATCCTTAGGCTAAGAAACTGATTCAACCTCAGTATGAGAACTGGTGCTCAGGGAGGTTCTTGGATTCTGCTACATTCAACAGGTCAAATTCTATTTTCTTCCCAACAACATAGGCAGCCAGAGATGGCACCGAGTGGGAAGGCAGACCCAGGGGACCTGCTGGCACCAACATAAACTAGGGTATTTGGTCACTGAAGCTCTGTTTCTAGGAAGTTCTGCCACCACCACTCACTGGGTAGGGATTTTTCTCCTGGAAACAGTGATGAGGTATAAATGCAAATCTCAAGGGAAGGCAGCCCATTGATGACAGGCAATGCAGTTGTGCTGAAAAGAATCAGGTGATTCTGACATTGACCAGTCAGGCTGTACCACAGAGCTCATGCTCTTACTCATGTATTCTTTAAGAATGGATTATAAATACTTTGGGCTTTTCTTCGGGCGATGGGGTGCTGGCGAGTTCCATACTGTTCACGAGGACATTCTTGTCTTCCAGTCTAATGACGGCGGGCTCCGCGGCGGGAGGTGGGGTTGGGTTTTTGTGCACGTGGGGCAAGCTGGCCCCACTGATGTCCAGGTCTTTGAAAGCATGAAGCATGAAGACACCCAGGATGATGGTGACGAAGCCAGCAAGGGTGCCCACGATGTCCACAGCCGACATGCTGTGCCACTCCTTGAAGAGGACGATGGCCGAGGTCACCACCACGGTGGTGAAGAAGACGTAGTAGATGGGGAACACCAGGGAGGCATTGAAGATGTCCAGTGCCCTGTTGAGGAAGTTGACCTGGGTGCTGAGCGACAGGGCCAGGATGAGGGACAGGATGTAGGGGAGGGGGTGCCGCACCACTGGCATCCCCTGGAAGAAGTTCCTGATGGTGACGCCCAGCCCCTTGACGGCCGTCACGGAGAAGGCCCCGATGACAGAGCAGATGATGATATAAATAAGGATATTCCTCTGTCCATAACGTGGGGCGAGGACGAAGATGAGGATGAGGCAGAACACCACCAGCAGCACAGCGAACACGATGTACCCTTCGGGGGGGGGGGGGGGAGGCAGATGACCTGAGCTGCAGAGGATGTGCTGAGCATCTGGGGCCCCAGACCCGTGACAAGAGGATGTAGCATTAAGAGCTGGGGCTCTATAGAGTCAGACAGACAGAGAGGTTCCAGGCCCAGCTTCACAACTTCTTAATAATTTGGGCAAATGATTAAACCCCCAAGACCTCATCTGTGAAAGAGGACTAATAATAGGGCCTTACTCATAGGGCTGGCTGTTTTGGGGGATGAAATAAGATGATGCAAAGCAAGCATTTAAAATAGAGCCTGATACATAATAAACACTTAAATGGCAGCAATCTTTATCAGGCCAGGAAATCTTGAAGATAGCCTTGCAAACAAGTGCCAGCCCACCAATGTTCTTTCTTTAACTTGACTGTTCCATGATATGGCAGTGCCCGAGATGGGGAGAAACCAATCAGACTATACCCATGGGCCGTCCCCCAGTGCTTTCCTGCTCATGGGATGCTTAGAGCCTACCTGTGTCTTTCATTTTGGATGCCATCTCAACAACTGTGGTCACTTTCTCTTCCTCAGGGGCATGTATCACCATCACTGTGCTGCCAGCCACACAGATCACACAGCCCAGCTTTCCCAGCAGATTCAGACTCTCCCCCAGGAAATATGAGGAGAGGATGGCACTGCATGTGGAAATGGGAGAAAGTGATTCGTTTTTCCTGAAGAAAACTGGGAGCTGAGCAAGCACAGGTCAGAACCCACTATTCTCTCATGGAGAAGCTTTTCCAGACACCCACCCCCCACCCCCACCCCCTGCCACACAGACACACACATGCACACACACACAAACACATCTGAACTAGAAACTCATTTGTGGGAGGGTTACAACATACCCTGGAGAAATAGAAATGAATGTAGATTTCTTTCCTTTCACAAACTAAAAGTATCCAAAATAGAAGAGTTGGAAGGCACTCTCATCTAACTCCCTATATATCTTCTAGCATTGTAGACAGATGGCTTTCGGCCTTGGCTTGTACACCTCTGATGGCAGGGAGTTCACTCCTTTACAAGGAAAATGAATCCATTGTAGGTTTAACTCTACTGACTAAAAATATACTTCTTGGTAATTTCTACTCATTGTCCCATTTCTGTTTCTTGGGTCATATAGAACAAGTTTATTCCTTCTTTCATTTTTATATGTTACTATAAACCACCCCACCACAATGACAATTGCAGGTGTGATGTGTTGAGCATACATTACATACTAGGTACTGTGCTAGAAACTTTCCATTTATTATCTCATGAACATCTCATAACTCCCTAGCAAAGTAAAATACACTATCCTAATTTTATAATATGAAAACTGAGTCCCAGAGAAGTTAAAAGGACTTGTCATTTTAACTAATTTTAAATAATACAGCTGGGATTTGAATTCAACTTGTGTCTGATTATAAAGTCTGACTTTTCCTGTACACTTCACTGAAAATAATTTTTTTTGACTTCCCTGAGTTTTCTCTTTTCTAGGCAACACAACTCCAGTTCCTTGCTGTTCCTCGGTGATATGATTTTCATTCCTTCACATCCTCTTGACGAGCCAGGGGAAGTGAGGGAAGAAAGGAGGGGAAATTGGGCAAATCAGGTAAGATTAGTGGGGTATGTTTCCATCTCTTTACACTGAACAGGACAAAAGATCTGGAGGCTGACCTGGGATCCATAGAACTTCAAACTCCTAGTCTAAGGTGTCAGAAAGGACCTGAGGTCTAAGCTCGCCTGTCTCCCATCTCTCCTCAAATACCAAAAACCTTTAGCCCAGATGTCCCATTCAGTGAGCCCGGCAGCATTAGCTTAGGCAGGAGTCACGCATCAGAGGGCTCCAGGCCTCTTACAGCCTCCCAGGGGTGGGAATTTGTAAACTAATCAGAAATGCAATAATGGTGGCACAGCTTCTTAAAATTAGCTATGCCATCATATTATGCACGTGTCATAGCTCTTTTTTCTTTTTTTTTTTTACTTTGTAAATGTTGCAAAATGGTCATCAAAGTGGTACAACAAAAAAGAGGAAGTTATGGGTACTGGGTGTGGTTGGCTGGGATATACCAAGGTTCCAAGTTTAGGTCAACAATTAGAGCCCGCTTTGAATTGGGGGTTCAGGACCCCACAGAGGAACTGGCTCTATTTTTGCAGTTAGGGGTAGTGGGTACATGGGTGTGAGGGCCAGAGGCAGTGCAAAGGACACGTATGTCGTGTCAGTTATTTTTAAAATCATCAAATATTTGTTAAATGGTTACCCGAGGGCAGCACGGCACAGAGGTTAAGCACATGGACAAGGGAATTAGATTTCCTGGGTCGGGAACCCGGGTGACCTCAGCCCCGTGACTTTACCTCTCTCAGCCTCAGCCTCCCCCTCTCCCCACCCTACTTTCTAATAAGTAGGGATGCTGTGAGGATTAAGTGAGCTAATTCAGGGAATACAGGCAGCACATTTCACACACAGTAAACCTTCAATATATGTTAGCTGAGGTTTCTCTTCACGGTCAGTACCATTCCAGGCATTTCCCATGTATTATCCCCATCAATCCTCACAGCACCACTCAGCTAAGAGCGTGAGCCCTAAGTTAACACTTTCCCCGGGTTCTAATCCAAGCTCTACTACTTTGAGGTATGTTGCCGTGGGCACTTAACCACTCTAAGCCTCAGATTCCCCATCTGCAAAATTAGGATACTAATGGATCCCCACCTGGGGGTGGTGCTGTGAGGATTGATGGGGATAATACATGGGAAATGCCTGGAATGGTACTGACCGTGAAGAGAAACCTCAGCTAACATATATTGAAGGTTTACTGTGTGTGAAATGTGCTGCCTGTATTCCCTGAATTAGCTCACTTAATCCTCACAGCATCCCTACTTATTAGAAAGTAGGGTGGGGAGAGGGGGAGGCTGAGGCTGAGAGAGGTAAAGTCACGGGGCTGAGGTCACCCGGGTTCCCGACCCAGGAAATCTAATTCCCTTGTCCATGTGCTTAACCTCTGTGCTGTGCTGCCCTCGGGTAACCATTTAACAAATATTTGATGATTTTAAAAATAACTGACACGACATACGTGTCCTTTGCACTGCCTCTGGCCCTCACACCCCATGTACCCACTACCCCTAACTGCAAAAATAGAGCCAGTTCCTCTGTGGGGTCCTGAACCCCCATTTCAAAGCGGGCTCTAATTGTTGACCTAAACTTGGAACCTTGGTATATCCCAGCCAACCACACCCAGTACCCATAACCCGGGGAAAGTGTTAACTTAGGGCTCACGCTCTTAGCTGGTATCTCTTATTGGGGTACCAAAATATTGCCTGAGACACTCAGCCTGGTGGGCAGTGGATGCCCATCCAACTGGTGTGAGCCTGCCCTCTCCTGCCCTTCTGCTTCCCAGCCTGTAAAGCGGCTGCTGGGGCTACTGGCAGCCAACAGTCCAAGGGTCCAAGAAGCTGAGCAGCACCCTGCCTCATTCTGGGTGCTGCGACACAGGTCGCTGACTGCCAAGTGAGGCATGTGATTCCACTTGGAAGTTCCAGGTCTCAAAAAACCAAAGCAGGAAGGATCCAGAAATAGCTAGAGAGGTGAAGATAACCTTATGAGGACACTCAGTGCTCCCAGAGGTGTGACGACTGTCGCAGGAGCAAATGCATAGGCCCCGAAGTTGGCAATTTCTCCAGCAGCCACTAGAAAATCAGGGAAGAAAGAATATCAGATGCACCCATTTCCAACCAAGAGGAATCTGGGTGGAGGCTGCTTCATTCAATGTTCAGCCATTTGTAGAATCCCAGATTAACTTGCCTTAAAATATTGATTCTTATGCTCTCTCTCTCCTTAGAGTCTGGTCAGTCCTGGACTATCCTGATCTAATATTTCCAGTTTAAATATGGGGAAACTGAGGCCCAGAGCCCAAGGTCACATGACATATCAGCAGGTAGAAGTCTTCTCGGTCTTCAAGACTCTTGGCTTCTAATCTAAGCACATTTAAGTGTCTCAGGCACTGCTGATGCTTTGGTCTCTATCTTTAAGGTAAGTTCTAGAAAGTGTTACTTATTCAAATAAAGAAACAACTACATTTTTTGGTGTACCAGGTACCAACTGGTCCACGGACTCCTCTTCTCCGGGGGACCTAGCAGATAGCCTAGATGATCTACTACACAAAACCTAGATGATTATTAATTCAGGTGCTTAATCAAGGCCTGACATCCCTAAAGGGCCTAAGTTCTCCTGATCTGAGTTTCTAGTTTGCAACCCCCTGCAGGTGCCTTTTCTGTCTCTCTGGCGGGAGAGAATAACCTGGGTCCTCCGTTTGAAGGCAGGTGAATACAATAGCTGTAGCTAGGCTGGGATCAAAACCTGATATAAGGGGGATCATAAATGGACAGCTGGATAAATTTCCAACTAAAATAATTAGGGTTTGATAGCCAGAGAGGGTAGGTGGAAACTGGGGAAAACATGTGAGTTCAAATTTGGGCAAGTCTTAGATGGTAGACAAGATCTTTTCAAAGTTGGCCAACAAATCACCTGTGTAATAGGGAAGTTGGCTTAGGAATTTCAGACTCTATCATATTATTTAAAAGACCAAGAGACTCCAACAAAGCAGTGATATCTCCTTGTATTTCAAGGGAAATTGGGAAAGTATGCCTTTATTAGTGGTTTTGAATAAACCTCTCGAGGGGTAGATGCTTCATCAGGTTGAGAAAGTGAGAGATGAGAGTAAGATGTTCTACCTGTAAAAAAATTGTCAAGATTTCCCCTTTGGAATCTGGGCCTCTGATTCACAGTCTGCACAATAGGGAGAGAAATGTCCCATCATCCTTGCTATCAATAGGCCACGGTCATTAGTAGCAAAGAACCTACTTACTGGTGAGAAATCCAGCCCACCACATTGTGTCCTTCAGGTAGCCGTAACCTCCGTCCACTGCAGAAGGGAATGGACACAAAATTAGAACATGGCTGCACTTTCTCAGGCACCTTTCCTAACCCTACCTTCACTCCCCGACCTCTAATGTACCTCGGGACTTGGTTCTAGACCCTTTCCTGAGGGAGCTCATCCCTGCCCGAGTTGTGAATACCATTTATATGCCAGTGCCCTTATTTCACATCTGTAGCCAGGACCATTCTTCTGAATCCAGATGTGTTTACCCAACTACCTACTTGCAATCTCCTCTCATATCTCTAACAGGCACCTCAGACTCCGTCCTAAACGGGACTCTTGATTTTAAATATTTATTATTCATCCCCCAAATAAATGGTACCTCTACATACCTAGTTTCTTAAGCCAGAAATGAGGGAATTGCCCTTGGCCCCTCCGCCTATCCCACCTTCCATATCCAGTCCATCCTGCTGACTTGTCTCCACAATATGTCTCACAGTGTCCACTCCACTGCTATCACTCTATTCTAAGGCATCTTCACCTCTGGCCTGAGTTGGGCTAACAGCCTCCTAAGTGGGTTCTCTGCTTCCATTCTTGACCCTTTATAATCCATTCTTCTCATAGCAGCCAGCGGTCTTTTAAAGATGTAAATCAGATATGTCACTCTTCAGCTTTCAGCTGGCTGATAGCTGTCAGTTACTCTTTAGATAAGGACCAGAATCCTTAACAAAGCCTTAAATACTCACAGCCCAGCTAACCTCTCCACACTCAGCTTGTGCCACTCCTCCTTGCTATGGTCTAGTCTCCCAGGCTTTCTTTTACTTCTTCAAAAATGAGTAGCTCTTTTATGCCTCAAGGCCTTTGCACATGCTTTTGCCTGTGTCCTGAATTTCTTTCTACCAATTTTTACATAAATTCTGCATTCACTCTACAGGCATTTATCTGAATGTTGCTTCCCCTAAGATGCCATCTAGGCTCCCTTATCTCTATTATTTTTCCCTGGGATTCTCTTTCATACACCTAGTTCTTCTCCTTCATGGCACTTATTCATTTATAATTTGAGTTGATCTGTTTATTTTCTGGCATTTCTCTCACTAAAGTGGAAGCTCCATGGAGCCAGGCATTGTGTCTATTTTGTTTACATGGTGGAATCATGGCTTGTCACATAGTCAGTATTCAGTACATATTAGTCATGATGATGATGATAATGATGATGATGGATGGGTATAGGCACTTCCATGAAAACTCAGAAATTGTTGGGTTTTTATGAATGCCCATTTTGGTGAGGAGAAGTTCTTTAGCTTTCATCAGATTTCCAAAGGGATTAGAATATACCATTAAAATTAAGAACTCTGAGAGCATTTACTTTAAAGTTTGAAATCTCAGAAGATGCTGAAATAGCAAATAAAAAGGTAAAGATTGATTCTAGGGAAAGTACCTTTCTGGGTGGTGACTGATACTTCTTTTAATTACCCTGAACACAAGCAGGCATTTCCCTGGCACCATGGGAAACTTCTGGCCTTTCACATGCTTGTGCAAAAATGAAGGGTTGATATCAATGACCATATTCCTTCTGACTTCATCCCCACACTTCCCAGCCCTCCATCTTGCAGCATACCTGGCTCTAGACCTGTTGTTTCCAGCTGTTTCCAGCTGCCCTCCCACTTAGATGCTGGTTATACTGATAGTTGTGCCTACTCTGTGCCAAGCATCTTTCTCAACTTGTTACATGTCTTCATGACAACCCTTGAGGGTAGTACTAGTCTTATCCCTATTTTACAGATGAAGAACGTGAAGCACCAAACAAACACTTTTTTGCCCAAGACCACATTTCCAGGAATTGGAAGCCAGAATTGGATCCCAACAGTCTGCTCCCAAAGCCCAATGTGCCATAAACAAATTAAATATACCCAAACTTCATCACAGCATCTTCCCACAAACCTGTTCCTCCTGCATTCTTCATCACAAAAAAGCAGCATCATTTTCTACCCAGTTGCTCAAGTCAGAAATCTGCGTCATCCTTGGATGATTTGGAGCCAGTCATCATCAAATCCAATAGGTTCTACTTCCAAGTCATCACTTGAATCACCACTTGTCTCCATTCCCATTGCCACTTCCCAGCTCCAAGTTCTGTCCTCTTTCTTCTTAATTACTCTCACAGCCTCTAATCTTGTTGTGTAATCCTTTCTTCACCCAGTAACCAGGGATTTTTATCAAATCATGAATCTGTGTATGTCACTCCCCTGCATAAAACCTTTCAGCCATTTACAGTCACACTCAAACTCGGCAGCACAGTTTCCCAGACCCTTCACGATCTGCCCCTACTCACCTCTCAACCCCTATTCTCCAGCCATCCTGAACGACTTCTGGTTCCTTGAATCACTCATGCTATCTCACTTCTGAGCCTTTGCACATGCTATTCCTTCTGCTGGAATACTATGTCTTTTTCCCTTTTCCTTCACCTTGCTATTGCCTCCCCATTCACGTCCCAGCTTACAGATCACCTCTTAGAGAAAACCTCCCTATCCACACAAGCCTGCACTTTACATGCCCCTCCAAGATGTTCCCAGAGCATGCACATTTCCCACAACATAGCACTGAACACCACACAACTGCCTATTTACGTGTCTGTGTCTCCCACTTGGCTCAGCGCCCCACAAGGGCCCTGCATCTCACTACCGCATGGCACCTGGCACACAACAGGTGCTTGATAAACGTTGATTGAATGAATGAATCCTTTTATACATGATTCCTTTGCTTGAGAATTGTTTCAAGGACACATATCTTATTTTCCAAACAAGCAAGTCCCTTGTGGCCAGACTCAATAATACTTTTGTAGCCCATAGGGGAGCTCAATTTGTTAGTAAATGAGTGCACACTTGTGTCTGACACTGCTCTGGGCAGAGCTTTTTGTATCCTCGTTTTGCAAAGCAGTTGTGACCTGCCGGCGGTGACAGAACTGGCAAGAAGTAAAACCCAGACCAGCCCTAAGTTTCTGATTCTTGGTCCTGTGACCGTTGTCTAACTTCATCCCCGCTAGCCCTTTGGGAAAGTTCTCAGGAAACTGTGGATAAGCTGGAAAATTCCGCATTAAGGAAGGTCTCCTGTTGGTCGGGTGGGCTTCCCCATGGGGATGACCATAAGCCTTTTGGACCCTGATGAGGCCTGGTTTTAAAACTGCTGTCCTGGCCCCCGTGCAGGGAAGCTGGTGAGGGCCCCCTCTCCGCCCGCCCTCCGGAGCCTACCAGCTCGAGTGGCCCCCGCGGCCACCAGTCGCAAGAGGCCTTTCTTCTTGAGGATGACGCTGCTGCCGACAAGGAAGCTGGACAAGAAGGCCAGGCCCAGGCCGATGTAGAAGCCGTAGTACTTCCTGACCCTTTCCTGCCAGCTGATAGAGGTGGCATTGCTGGGTGCTTCGGAACTGAGGTCCCTGACGATCTGGCACAGGACTTGTTGGGAGGAGCAGTAGATGCTGATCAGGGAGCCTGGATGGGGAGACCACATTGAGGGAGTTACGCTGGGAACACTTGCATGCTTTAAAAATATTGGTCGAGACCCTCGTGCCTAGCTGGAAAATGGTGCAGCTGCTGTGGAAGATAGTTTGGTCGTTTCTCAAAAAGTTAAACAGAATTACCATATGACCTAGCAATCTCACTTCTAGGTATATATCCCAAGGAATTGAAAATGGACTCAAAGCGATATTTGCTCACCGATGTTCAGAGCAGCATTATTCCCAGGAGCCAAAAGGTGGAAGCAACTCAAGTGTCCATCCATAGGTGAATGGATAAAGTAAAATGTTGTATATCCATACAACGAGATACTACAAAGCCATAAAAGAGTGAAATTCTGAAACATGCCAGCTACGACATGGATGAACCTTGAAGAAATTATGAAAAGTAAAATAAATCAGACACAAAAGGACAAATATTGCATGATGCCACTTACAGGAAATATCTAGAATAGGCAAATTCCTAGAGACAGAAAGTAGATTAGAGGGTGCCAGGGGCTGGGGTAAGAGGGAAATGAGAAGTTATTGCTTAATGAATGGGTGCAGGGTTTTGCTCTGGATGATGAAAACGTTTTGGAAATAGTGGTGATGGTGGCACAACATAGTGAATGTAATTAATGTCACTGACTTGTACACCTAAAAATGGTTAAAATAGCATATTTACGTTATATATATTTACCACAGTAAAATAAAAAATATATATATTGGAATTGTTCACTGTTTCAGACACCATGCTTCAGTTACTATAGGGCTCCCACCACAGATGGGCCCCAATCTAAAAATAATAGTTAACATTCACTGGGTGCTTACTACATGCTAGGGGCTTTACTTGTACAAACTCATCAAATTTTATAACCACCTCTCAGGTAAATGCACTCTTTAGTCCCCACGTGGAAATGGAGGTGTTGAGAGGTCAGGTACTTTGCTTAAGTTGACTCTGAACCCCAATGCATAACCACTTGGCAAACCGATGCCACCCCCACTCCATCCCCACCCATCAGATACCCCTGAGCACTCAGGCTCAATGAATCCAGCCTCCCCGCTCCACGACAATCCCCTCCCCAGCGTCAGGGTATGTGGGCCTCCAGAAGCTCATCATCACTCCCAGGGGTCCTCTCCCTCCCGGAAGCCTTTTCATTTGCTCATCCCTAGATGACAGCTGCAGCAAAGATTCCTTAAATGTAACATGAGGGAGTGAGGGGAGATAGCCCACACACCTTTTCTGGGCCAGTAGATGAGTAGGTGGCAATCCTCCGGTTTGTTGGAACTGGCCACTCCCCACACTCTGCCTCTAAGACCCCTGGTGTCCCTGCCAGCTCATGCAGAATCTGCCTTTAGTTTGCTTTCCAAGTCCTAGGTCCCCAAGAAGCTGACTCCAGAGCCATCCCACCCTTGTCTGCCCTTTGGCACAAACACCAAGGGTTTATGTCCAGACAGCAAGGACAAACCTGGGCAAGGAGGGCAGACCCTCAATCAGTTCATTGAACTGCATAAGTTCAATGAAATAGTCAAAAGGAGAGCTGCTAGTTCTTTCGTGCTAATAATCCCACGGCCCTCTGTTCTGGGGCTTTCCATGAAGGCTTCCTTACCATCACTTTATGAAATTGGCATAATTATCATTTCCAGCTTTTTTAGTTGAAGAATTGGTAAGTTCTGTAATCTGCCTATGCCTACACTGGTAGTAAGTGATGAAGTCAGGATTTGACCCCAACCCCACTTGAACCCCATAAAGCAGGTGGCTTGAAGTGTGGGGCTTAATCTGGTCCTCCTGAAAGTTTTTAAAAATATGAACTTGCTACCAACATTTAAAAATCGGGAGGTTTCACGTGAAAATTCAGATTTGGGGCTACTCTTGAAAATCAGAAGATCTGCTTACCTTAGTGGGTGTGCCCACCCACAAGGCAACAATTGGGGGCAGCTGAGCAGCAGCTGCCCCCTTAGACAGGATATGCTCTTTGCAATTCCTCAGAGTCCTTATCCAGCTCCCCTCAGTTTGGTTTGTTACATGGTTGGCCTCTGTAGGCCTTTGACTCTGGCCTCTGGTGGTAAAAGGTCTTCTTCAAGTTGTGTGCCACAAAGGCTCAGGCTCCTATGCCAAGGATGTAAGTCTGGACTATAACTTCTCCTAGGACCATGCGAGAACTCCAGGCCAGGACTACAACGCCCCCCGAATCAAAGGTTAGGCAGCGATGGCTTTGGTGCAATGGAGCACAGAGGAGCATCTTGGTGGAACAGAGTAAAGGCAATGCTGACCTTCCTTCCTTGGCATAGAACCCCAGGATAGCAGAGCAGTAGGAGCCCTTGGAGAGCAGCCAGCCTAACCCTTTGGCTTTACCTGGGGAAACCAGGTCCCTGAGTCACAAAAGCCCTGGTGGAAGAGCTGGGTCTGGAGGCCAGCAGAGGACATCCACGTGGTTCTGCTGTGGGAGAGCCCTCTTCACCCTACCTGAGTCACAATCGAAGGAAGATGAGACAGTAAGAAGTCATCTCAGTCCCCCACAGACTTGTTCTGTGCCACTCGCTCTAGTTCCTCCAGCTGGGGCCTCCACCTTGGGGATGTTCCCTGAGCTCTGGAAATGAGCCTGAGCCTGGGAATACATGGGCCAAGGAAGGAGCCTCTGAAAAGGGAAGCCAAGCCCATTCCTACACCCTTCCCCTACCCTCCTGCAGGGGGAGCCAAAGGGCACAACGTGGACTTGCTGTCTGCCAGGGCTTCAGCACCCAAGGGTGTCAGCAACCTCCACTGAGTCAAGTTCTCCTATAGGGGTAAGAAGTAATAGAGAGGGCTGATGGCCAAAGGAAATCTAATTCTCATGGGGGTGCTCATCTGAAACCCGGGTGTTTCGTCAGCCTTCTCTGCCAGTACAAAAATGCTAGGACTGAGAAGCACATTCTGCCCCAGGGGAAGGTGAGACTGGAAACCGTCTGCCTGGTTCAGCAGGAAACCAGCCCAGCCAACACCCACAGCCTTGAAAGCTTCACTAGAGAAGGGAAGAAGTTGGGAGACAGGGCTACCAAACAGGCCGCAGTTCCATCACAAGGTAGGAAAATGGTGATAGACAAAGAAAGGAGTTGAGCCTGGTGGTAGGGGTACAGGTTTCAGAATCCAAGACCCCTGGTTTTATATTCCATTTCCCCTGCTGTATGATCTTGAGCAAATCACCTGACCTTTCAGAGCCTCCGTTTCCCTATCTCTGGAATGAGGAGAGTAAAGTAATTAACACTTACCCACCTTCTCAAATTGTTTTAAAGGGCTTAGTCCACTACCTGGTTCATGGTAAGAACTCAATGGGAAGCCAAGAGTCTCTCCTTAGCCTTTCCTGAGCTTGTTTCATTCCCTCCCTTTTCTACACCCTCCCCCCCCACCCCCCACCCCTATTTTCAGCAGGTCCAGCAGTGGCCCAGGGATACAGCGAGGTCTAGGCAGATACTAAACTCGGAAGCAACTATACACGAAAACAAAACAGAACCAAAAACTCCTCCCATCCCTTAGTTTGCCTACTCTAGGCAACCCTGCCGATTTCCAAATTCCCCTAACTCCCCTCACACCGTGCGTCCTCTTTCCTCTTTAGGTACTCCAGGTCCCGCTGATGGAGGTGAAATCTCAGCCAAAACTCTGCTCCTCCCCAAGATGGGCCTGAGAACTGGGTGGGTGGGAGACAACTCGTGCTGGCCCTCCTCCTCTCCAGCGTGGGACCCCACCGGCAGCAGAAAGTGAGAAGCGAAGGAGGGGCGGAGGGGAAGGCACAAGGCGAGGAGCAGCCGCGGCGCTGCCGGGGTCCCCACCCGGCCCGCACGACGCGCCCGGTCCTGCACGCACCGTTCTCGCAGCTGGCGTTGCCGGCCGGCGGCTCCATGGGGTCCTGGGCACACGGACACCCCGGGCTCCCCGGCTCCGGAGCAGGTGCCGGCGACTTGCTCCTGGCGTTGCCCGCGCGCGAGCGGCAACCAGGGTCCGGGCCCAGGGGTGGGGAGAATGACGCACCCCAGAGGGGGAGGGTCCCCGGGGAGGAGTCTCCCGGCGTCTTGGGCAACTCCGGGAACGGGGTCCCGGCGCTCGGGCTACCAGCTCAGGGGCGCACGCCCTCGCGGGGTACCGGAGCTTCCGAGTTTCTCGGCGCTTAGCCTGAGCTGGGGCGCAGGGGGCGGGCTCCGGGACCGGCCCCCCCTTGCAGACCCGGGTGAGAATTGATGGGCACCAGCTTGACGGGAGAGGGGCAACTTCCCCGCCAGGTGGAACCGGGAAAGTAGGGGTTGGAAGGGTCCCGCGGGCTGCTGGCATTCTGTGGCGTCGGAAGGGTCTGGGCATATGGGGTCCTTCCTCCCTTCCTCTCTCTCTCGCTTCCTCCCTCCCACCCTCCGTCCCTTCCTCCCTCCCTTTTTTCATTCAAAATAGGTATAGATTTTATCTGTGCTAGGTAATAAATAGTAGGGTAACAGTCACATAGTAAGTGCCCAATAATTGCACAATTCATGTATGTCAAGTGAATGGATGCTAGCAGCTTGGTAAATTGAATGAAAGAGCTGATATGATTGAAGACCAAAGGGAGCCAGACTGTCCCACAAGAACCTCCTATATCAATGGAGGAAACAAAATAGAATTAACTATCTAGAGACTGGTGTGTTCCAAATCACCATTTAAAAAATACATAGATAGATTAACTGTATGTATTATTTCTTTTCTTTTTGCATGGGCAGGCACTGGGAATTGAACCCGGGTCCCCTGCATGGCAGGTGAGAACTCTGCCACTGCGCCATCATCACACTGCCCTGTATGTTATTATTTTTAAAACTTTTATTTCAATTCTATTATATGTATGTGTGTGTTTGGTTATGATGGAAAGTGTCTTTCTTACTACGGGACATAGTAAGAAAAAAAAAAGGTTTGAAAAACACTGACCTAGACCATAAAAACTATTATATAGTGTTTCTATAGGCCAGGCACAGTTCTAAGGGCTGAAAAAGTACAGTTCATTTAATCCTCATGACATCTTTATACGGTACATACTTGTATTGTTTACACAAGGGAAGCCGAGGTACCAAATGATCAAGTCACCTCACCAGCTGGGGTCCCGGGTAGGCAGTGTGGCTCCAGAGTCCACTCAGTGAGCGGCCACACTAAGTTGCTCCACACCTTTGATGGAAATAAATTCATGTCCCCAGGTGGCGAGGGCAGAGGACTGCCAGGAAGGCACTGGTCAGATCTGACGGAGGAGGGAGCTTTTAGAAATAAGCATGCATGTTGCTTCTATGCCAGGTAAGCCCTGAACCTTCGAGGCCCTGGTCTCTCCGAGAACATCAACCAGCTGCAGCTCCCTGCCCCATATTGCTGACACTCCTTTTCAACATGAAATAGTTAGAAGGGTCATTGCCCAAATACCCCTGAAGATTGAGAGAAGGATCAAATGAAAGGGAGGAGTTGTAACAGAGAAGATAGGATTTATCAAATAATTATCACTACTACATCATTATATAGATATTTCTTTTTAGTTTCTAGTCTATTAGAACAGCCAGGAGGAAATTCCTGAAAATTGTGGAACTATAACCCATACTACACTTTGAAATTTGCTCTATAACTACTGGTTAAACTGTTCATTGAAATTTGTCACTTTTCTGCATATATGTTTTTTCACAATAAAAAATGTTTTAAACAATAAACACATGTGGAGCCCTCAGTGTAGGACACGCTGGGCTAGCCCTTTGCATGCGTTGCCTTGTTTAAGGCTCCTGTGAGGTGGGTACCTTGCCATCTGTACGCTGCAGATGAGGCAAAACTGTGTTTTGAATACTTTGAAAAACTTGTCTCCAAGTTTCCGCAGCTCATGAGAAGGAGTCAGGAGTAATTGGAGCTGCTGTGCTGCCAGCCACCAGCCGCCATTGCTTATTTGCAGCCTTCTAGCTCGGCCTTGATGGATGGGTTCTCCCAGCGTGGTGCTTCCTCACGGTTGCTGGCTGACTAGCAACAAGTCACTTACCCTCAGGAAGTTTCTGTTCTTCCTGCCGCTTTCTGAGTGTGTGCCCCAGCACGGGGTAGGGTTGGCGTGGAGAGGGGAGAGGCTAGAAGGGGAGTGGATGAGCACGGGCATTGCCAGCAGGACATCCAAAGCCCCAGAACTTTTTTTTTTTTTTTTAACATTTTTTGTTGTACAGTGTAACATATATACAAAGCAAAGAAATAAAAAAGCAATAGTTTTCAAAGCACTCTTCAGAAAGTGGTTACAAGACAGAGCCCAGCGATTGTCATGCACTACCATATGATCCTTTCATATTTTTCCCTCTAGCTGCTCTAGAATACAGGAGACTAGAGGGCCTAAATACTTTTTTTTATCATCACAATTGACTTTTTTTCCTTCTTTTTTTGTGAACAATAACATATATACAAAAAAGCTATAAATTTCAAAGCACAGCACCACAATTAGTTGTAGAGCATAGTTCAGACTTTGACATGGGTTACAATTTCACAATTTTAGGTTTTTACTTCTAGCTGCTCTAAAATACTGGAGACTAAAAGAGATATCAATTTAATGATACAGCAATCATATTCATTTGTTAAACCCTATCTTCTCCATATAACTCCACCATCACTTTCGATCTTTCCATACCTCTCTTTGGAGCTATAGCAGTTCTAAATTTTTGCTATTGGAAAGGTCTGTCACTAATATGGGGTAGGGAGATGGAACTTATCTGGACCAGGGACCCATCTGGAGGTTGTAGGTTTCTGGAAAGTTACTCTAGTGCCTGGAACCCTTGTGGAATCTTATATATTGCCCCAGGTGTTCTTTAGGATTGGCTGGAATGGTCCTGCTTGGAATGTCCCGAATGTTTAAGCACACCAGGCCTGCCCCTAATATTGGGGGGCTGTGGTGATGGGAGGGGTGAGGCACAATTGCGGCAAGTACCTCCAAGATTGACATGAATTGAAACACAAAGAGAAGCAAGAAGCTAGACTGGCCTTACAGGGAAATGATTCTTCATTATAGAAAAATACATGCATCCATGCTACCTGAAAGGAAGGGATTGACAAGAAAATTCATTTAATTTGTCATTTCCCATACCCAAGACTTTCTGCTGCTCAGATCCTCCTGGTGTTACAAAACAGGGTCCATCTCTGATACTGGCTGGAGTACAACTCCCAAACCTTCACCACCTTCAGACTCAGTCACATTGACTCCATAGATATAGGGTGAGAGATGTGGAATGGTTCCTGGGCGCGTCACCATTTTAAATCACAGGAGAGGGTGTGGAGGGCTAGGGGTTGTGCGTGCCAGGGGTGAGCCCAGATCCTGAGCGACGATTGCAACCATTTGTTCTTCGGTACATTTATTTTTCATGTATCTGTGATTTGAGGGGTCTCTAAACTTCAGGTCCCAAAGAAGGACCCCTTTTGCCCAGGTGTAAGGCCAGTACTAAGTTCACCCAGTGCTGTGAGATGGGGATTTCTAGAGGTAGGTGCATGTGTGTTTTAGGGCAGTGGGATGAGGTGGGGGAGCTGCAATCGACTGTGGAGCTGTCCACACCCTCTCTGGGCCTCAGGCTCCCCATCTGATCCAGGAGGGGGCTGGGCCTCCCCAGAGCTGGCATCGAGTACCCCGGGAGTGCTAACATAAAAGGACCCATTGAACCACCGGCTCCCCCGGCTGCTGTCCCTATAAAAGCCCTTTTCTCCTCCAACCACAAAAGCCCTGTTAGGCAGGTAGCAGGGCCTGCAGCATTGTCTCCCCAGAAAAGAACAACAGGCTTCAGTGTCTGTCCCAGGCGCAGTCTCCTCAGGGAGGATGGGTGGCTTTGGTAGGGTGTGAGAAACCAGGGACAGATGAGCTCTGTCCTCAGCCAGCCAGGGCCTGGTGGACCAGCCGTAGCTCTTTTGTCCAGTTGTTCAGGGATAAGAAGGAATACAAATTTGCCAAAACCCTAGATCCTAAATATGTGACTTTTCTAAGTACCTATCAAAACATCTCATGTTATAGAGCTCCACTGTCCAATATGGTAGCCCCTGGCCACAGGTGGCGATTGAACCCTTGATATAAAGCTTGTCCCAACCAAGAGTGCTCAAGGTGTAAAATAGACGCTGTTGACATTTTGGGTTGGATAATTCCTTGTTGTGGGAGGTTGTCCTGCCCTTATAGGATGTTTAACAGCATCCCTGGCCTCCACTTACTATCTGCCAATTGTGTTGGTGTGTGCCTGTGCACAGCCAACCTAAGAGAACCACCCAGATTTCTAAGACTTAGTAAGAAAAAAGAAGTAAAATATCTCAATGATTTTTTAAAATATTTATTATAGGCTGTTACATGATATTTTAATACACTGGATTAGATAAAAAATATATATTAATATTTTTATGGAGAAATATTCACATACATACAGTCCTATCATATTATATAATCAGTGGCTCACAATATCATCACCTAGTTGTGCATTCATCACCATGATCATTTTTAGAACATTTGCATCACCTCAGAAAAAGAAATAAAAGGAGAAAAAAAAGAACTCCTACATCCCATATACCTTATTCCTCCCTCTTGTTGACCCACAGTCTTTCAATCTACCCAATTTTACCCTTTATCTCCCCCTATTACTTATTTATTTTGTTTCTTATACAGATGTTTTACTCATCTGTCCATACCCTAGATAAAAGAAATGTCAGATACAAGGTTTTCACAATCACACAGTCACATTGTAAAAGGCATATTATTATAGAGGTGTTTTCAAGAATCAAGGCTACTGGAACACAGCTCAGTAGTTTCAGGTACTTCCCTATAGCCACTCTAATACATCATAAACTAAAAAGGGATATCTATGTAATGCATAAGAATAACCTCCAGGATAATCTCTCAATTCTGAAATCTCTCTGCCACGAAAACTTTATTTTGTCTCATTTCTCTCTTGCCCATTTTGGTCAAGAAGGCTTTCTCAATCTGAGTCTGGGCTCATCCCGGGAGTCAGGTCCCACGTTGCCAGGGAGATTTACTCCCCTGAGAGTCATGTCCCACATGGGGGGGACAGTGAGTTCACCTGCCAATTTGGCTTAGAGAAAGAGGTCACATCTGAGCAACAAAAGAGGTTCTCTGGCAATGACTCTTAAGCATAATTATCAGTAGGCTTAGCTTCTCCTTTTCAAGAATAAACTTCATAGGGCCAAGATTGAGGGCTCAGTCTATTGAATTAATTGTCCTCACTGCTTGTGAGAATATCAGGAACTCCCCAAATGGGTACGTGTAATATTTCCACTTATCTCCCAAGGGCATTTTACAAGTACTTTCTTATTATCCACCCAGATAACTCTAGGATATATTGGGGCATCATACTAACATGTACAAACCAATGGGATCTCATGCCCTATTCAAGATTCCATGTAATTATGGTGTTCAAGTAAACTGACCATAAAAGTTCCATTAGATAATGTGCTACCCAAAATATTTATTTTGCACCAAATAAACATCTCTACGTTTAGTCTCACACAGAGGTTGAAGTTTGAAAACATGGGCCATATCATCATCCTTTATCCTGTATTTTCAGTTGCCTTAGTCCTGTCCAGATCAGCTTCATTCATTTATCTAGCCAAAGTCTGAGCCCTTCTCCAGCTTTTTAAACAATTGCTGAATGGGGTAATGCTGATTTTCATAGCTTCAGTCTTCTAAGTCTGAGTCTCAGGTGTCACATAAAAACCCAAAGTTTCAAGGAATGATCAGGTTATAAAATATATTTTTAAAATTAATTTCACCTATTTCTTTTTGATTTTCATAAAGTAGCTACTAAGCAATTTGAAAGTATGTACGTGGCTCACATTATATTTTTATTGGACAGGGCTGTTATAGAGGAAGAAAATGAAGCCC
The DNA here is from genome assembly GCF_023851605.1 of Tamandua tetradactyla. Classification (NCBI taxonomy): domain Eukaryota; kingdom Metazoa; phylum Chordata; class Mammalia; order Pilosa; family Myrmecophagidae; genus Tamandua; species Tamandua tetradactyla. Next base: position 38,537,867 of record NC_135346.1, on the reverse strand, counting down.
AGAGAGGGAAAGTGGGAAGGTCACAGAACAATGGAAAGGCAGAGTCAGAGCCCCAGTGTAGATTTCCAGATTCACACCACAGACCAACTCCACCACTCAGGCCACTTCTCAGTTGAAAGGAAATTCCAGAAATCTATGCATTTGGTTCTTGAACATTTGGGTGTTTCCTGTGTGATATGGTCAAAAGAACACTGGATGAAGAGTAGAGAGTTGAATAATACTGATGCAATATATTAAGGGCTTACTAGATGTTACATTTGTGCTCATTTAATCTTTGTGATGACCCTGTGAAGCAAGTTCTTTGATTTTCCTCCTTATGCCCAAGGAACACAGCAAAACTGAGTAGCTAGAATCAAACCCAGATCTACTCTTTGCAATACTACACATACTGCCTCAGGGTACTAGGTCTAGTAACATGTTGTAAGATCGTGGGTGGGTTACTTCCATTCCTTGGATCCTACCCTGGGTGAGAGAACAGGGTAAAATGTAGTCTGTGCTCCCTTCCAGCCTTGCAGTGCTGGTCTTTTGGGTGGGGCAGGGAAGGAAGGCATGGGAACCAACCCCTTCAGGCTGACTTGGCATTGTGGGAATTTGAACAGTCAACATGCAGAGACTGACCACCCTACTTTGCCAGGTGTGAGCCCCGGATGGCTGCTCTCCTCATAAACAGCTCTATTATCATCAGAAATAATACTTGGAATGGGCACATGTTCATCAGGCTAGCTCTGCTCGCCATACCTAGGTACTGACATCAGTAATGATTATTAGAACAATGTACTATTACCGAGTTCTTCCTCTATGTGTTAAGCAATTTGTAGGCATTAGCTCATGTCATCACAACACTTAGCTCCAGGTACCATTTTAAATTCCATTTTACAGTTAAGGGAGCTGAGGCTCAGAGAAGTGAAGTGATTTTCCAAGGTACATGCACAGTGAAAGAGACAGAACTTCAGGCTGGAATTGCACAGCCCCAGAGCAGCTCTCTAAGCCAAGGCACAGGAGTGATAACAGCAGAGCCTCCGTCCCTGGCCCCTTTCTAGTACTTCTCTGTATGGGGTGGTTGGGAACTGTGGGGCCACCCAGAAACTTTACAGGACAGCTCTACGATATATCTTCTTCTCAGATTCCCTTCAGAATCAGAGCCAGAAAATCTCACCTAGTCCATCCCTCTTCATTTGCATTTGGGGAAACTGAGACACAGAGGGGCAAGGTCAGGCCCAGCATCACTTGGTTGGCAGAATGATGTGGCAGAATCAGGACTTCCCTGAAGTCATTTGATTTCCAGTCCAGCACACTTATCTCCTCTCTGAGCTTTCTCTCTGGAAAGGAAGGGCTGACCTTTTGAGTTCACAATTTTGACCACTCATTAAAGAATGAGCCACTGCACTAGGGATTTCATGTCATCCCATTTAATCCTCCCAACCAGCCCATAAGTTAGGTACTGTATTATCTCCATTTTAGAGATGAGGGATCTGAGACCCAGGAAGGTTAAGTAACTTGTCTGCAATTAAATTATGCAGTCTGGATGAGACCCAGGCAGAGTCAGCTTTTTGGCAATGCTTCTCAGACCAATCACACTGCATTTATGGGATTCCCCTCATTGGAACAGCTGTCTCTGATTGGAAGGAATTTCAAATTCACAGAGGGCAGAGCTCACTCCGAAGGATATGAGTGGAAGTGTGGCATTGCTTTGCCTTAGAGTGTGTGGGCAGAGAGCCAAATGCACTGAATTTATGTCTAAGAACTTCAGATCTTACTGAAAACCAGCTATTGTTAAGTAATGATGTGGATATCAACGATCACTTTTGCACTCTTTCCATATTGCAGGGGTTTTTTTATACAGCAATCCCATGAAGTACTTGAAGCTATCCTAATCTACAACTGATAAAAATAAGGCTCTGAGGGGTCAAGTGTTTTGCTCAAAGTCATGCAAATACTAAGCAGCCACACCGATTTGAAAAGATCCTCAAAGCACCTACTGTAGCCTTCCTTGTCCCCTACCTTTTGTATTTTGGAATCACTGTCCAGGCCAGCCACATAGGGGCAGGGTCCAGGGAAATGATACAGTATTGACGCTTATCCCCTGGGCCTCTTTGGACTTGCAGCATTTGGTATGCGGCACCAGGGTAGGGGCACCTCTGAACCAGAGTGAAGACTAATGTCAAAGTGGGAGTATTCCACTTGAACATGAAGGACTGATGTAGTCTGTTTTCCCTTTTGGCTTTAAAAAAATGGACCCATATTACTGTCTGACATTGGAGACATTAGTGTAGAAGGAGTCAGGAGATATGAACTCTAGTCTCCATTATGCTTCTACCTCTCTGGTAACACCCGGGGCAGTTCTTTCCCATAAGGCCTCAGTTTCCCCAATATGTGCAATGAAAATGAAGGACTAGAACAAAGGTTTCTTTGTTTGTTTATTGTGAAATATATGTACAAAAAAAGCAATAAATGTCAAAGTACATTTTAACAAGTAGTTATAGAACAGATTTCAAAGTTTGGTATGGACTGCAATCCCACAATTTCAAATTTTTCTGTCTAGCTACTCTAAAATACTGAAGACTAATAGGAAATATCAATATAATGATTCAAACTGTTAAATACTAACTTCTCTGTTATAACTCCTCCTTCTCCTTTGATCCTTCTCCCAATATTTAGGGATATTTAGGCAATAACCATTGTAACTTTTTTCATGTTGAAAAGGGGTGTCAACTAGCTGATGTTCTTGGAGAGAATGGCACCTCTGAGTTTCAGGAGTTATCTGGCCTAGGAACCATTTGAAGGTTTTAGGTTTCTGAAAAGTAAACTTAGTGCGTGCAACTTTTGTAGGGTAGAGACCTACATGTTCTTTAGGGTTAACAGGAATGGTGTTGGTTGGGGTTTGGCAATTCATGGCAAATAGCAATACCTACCTGATGCTTGTATGAGAGTAGCCTTCAGAATAGCCTCTCAACTCTATTTGAACTCTCTAAGCCACTATACCTTATTTTGTTACATTTCTTTTCCACCTTTTGGTAAGGAAGGCATCAGCAATTCCACAGTGCCAGGGCCAGGCTCATCCCTGGGAGTCATGTCCCACATTGCCAGGGAGACTCACATCCCTAGATGTCATATCCCACATAGAGGGGAGGGTAAGGCTTTTACTTGCAGAGTTGGACTTAAAGAGAGTGAGGCCACATCTGAGCAACAAAAGAGGTTCCCTGGAAGTAACTCTTAGGCATAATTATGGGTTGGCTTAGCTTCTCTACTACAGAAATAAGTTTCATAAGAGCAAGCCACAAGATCTAGGGCTTGGCCTATTAACTTGGGAGTCCCTAGTGTTTGGGAGACTTAAATCAGAGGTTCAGAAAGTGTTTTTAAAAGTTTTTATGGGGATATTCTCACAAGCAGTGTGGACAACCAAATCTATAGGCTGAGCCCCCAGTCTTGGGGTTTGTTCATATGAAACTTAACCCCACAAAGGATAGGTCAAGTCTACTTAAAATCTTGGCCTAAGAGTCACCCCCAAGAGAGCCTCTTTTGTTGCTCAGATGTGGCCTCTCTCTCCAGCCAACACGACGAGCATTCTCACCACCCTCCCCTTCTCTGCATGGGACATGACTCCCAGGGGTGTGGACCTTCCTGGCAATGTGGGATAGAGATCCTGGAATGAGCTGAGACTCAGCAACAAGGGATTGAGAAAAACCCTAGAATGAGCTGAGAATTAACATCAAGGGATTGAGAGAACCTTCTCGACCAAAAGGGGGAAGAGTGAAATGAGACAAAGTGTCAATGGCTGAGAGATTCCAAACAGAGTCAAGAGGTTATCCTGGAGGTTATTCTTACGCATTAATTAAATATCACCTTGTTGTTCAAGATGTAGTGGAGAGGCTGGAGGGAACTGCCTGAAAATGTAGAGCTGTGTTCCAGTAGCCATGTTTCTTGATGATGACTGAACAATGATATAGCTTTCACAACGTGACTCTGTGAATGTGAAAACCTTGTGTCTGATGCTCCTTTTATCTACCATATCAACAGACGAGTAGAACATATGGAATAAAAATAAATAATACGGGGAACAAATGTTAAAATAAATTTAGTTTGAAATGCTAGTGATAAATGAAAGCGAGGGGTAAGGGGTATGGTATGTATAATCTTTTTTTTTCTGTTATCGTTTATTTATTTTTCTGTTGTCTTTTTATTTCTTTTTCTAAATTGATGCAAATGTTCTAAGAAATGATGAATATGCAACTATGGGATGATATTGAGAATTGCTGATTGTATATGTAGAATGGAATGATATGTTAATATTTTTGTTTGTTGTTAATTTTTTTTAATTAATAAATAAAAAAAGTTTTTATGGGTGTGATGGGAGTAGGTAGCAAAATTTTTTTTGGAAACAAACTTAGATGGAAGGACAACATACAAACCTGTTTAAAGAGGGACTTTTTTTTTTTTTTTTTGTCAATTCAAGATAGGATCCTGGAACTTTCCCCTTCATTTTCATGTTTACCTTCTCTGCTGCCTCCTCCCCTGCAACAGCTACTGATATATCCCCCTGCCCTTGCTAGGACTTGGAGGATCCTAGGTTGATAGTATTCCTTCCATGGGATGTTTCCATGGAGCTGGACTAGGGTTCAGAAGAATCTTAAATACCTGGTCAGAATCCTCTGCATCGGGAGGCCCTTAAAAGGATGCCCATGGGCTCAGGACCTTTGCATCTTTCCCCATGTCTCTTGGGACACAGGCATGCTGTTGTCAAGAAGGTTTGAGCATTCTTGAGTGGTGGTATTGTCTGAGCCCCAGGGGGAAATTCCCACTCCTCCTAAGTTGCATGTGATGTGAAGTGTGGGTGGGAGAGGCATTTTATTTGCAAGCCTGTGACTGGCTCAGCCTCCTTCAGGGCTTCTCAGGAGGAAGAGCGTGTTTGGGTTGTGGATGAGCCTTACCTCAACCACTTATTAGCTGTGTGGCCTTAGGCAAGTTACTTACACAGTGAACTTCAGTTGTCTTATCTGTAAAATAGGGACGATGATGGTCATAGTGCTAATGATAATAATCTCTTACCGAATACTTGCCGTAGGTAGACTCTGTATGCTTCCTGTGCACTCTATCAGCAAACCTTCATAATACCCTTATGAAGTAAGTGCCACATTATCCCATTTTATGGAAGAGACAATCAAGGCTCAGAGAAGTTATGACTTGCCTAACACACAGCTACTTGCGGCCAAATGGTAGAGCTAGAATGCAAAGCCAGGTTTATCTGACTCCAAAGTCAACATTTTCATCTGCAACGTGGTACTGCCTTCTTAAAAATAAAACTTGCCTCAAAGGGTTGTTTTGAGAATGACAAGAGACCACCTAAGTCAAAATTGCAGAACTGGCATGTAGTAGGTGCTTAATAAATTAGTTCCTCTCTCCATGCCAAAGGCACCAAGCATCTTCTGTGGCCATGAAGGATGTAATGAGTATCTACAAGCCTCTTTCTTCTCAGAAAGCTAAAGTAGGAAAAGAGAAGATAATTTTTTGATCTAAAAAAAATAAGGACTTTTTCTTACAAAGAAACTACTTGAGTTTGTGTTTCCCAAACTATGCACACCGGAACCCAGCCTACATCGTTCTATAGTCAATAGTATCTGGGAAACATTCCATTCTCAACCCACCTCTTGGAGATTTCCACAGCACATTAGCATATTAAAGGCACTGAGATGTCTTGCTGTAAAGAATTTTGCTTAATTTAGTTGAACACAGTGTTCCAAACCCCATTAATCATGGAATTCCCTGCTCTATCCCTCTACCCTTGCCTCCACACACACAAATACCTATTAACATCTTCTTCTAAAGAACACACTTGGAAGGGAAGCTGATTCTTGAAAATTTATACAGAAAAGTTAAGCTTGTATGGGTTGTCCAAGGTCATACAGCTAATTTTGTAAATTAAGACTTATCCTCTAATTCATTACTGAGAGGTAGGCTAAAGTAGTGGAGTCAGACAGCCTGAGTTTATATCTTGCTTCTACCGTGCCTTTGAACAAGTTACTTCAACTCCTTGGGCTACAATTTCCTAATCAATAATATAGGGTTAATATGGTCTGTACTTCATAAGGCTAATTTGAGGATTCAGTGAGTTAATAAATGAAAAGAGTTTAGAGCAGCACTTGGCATCAAGTAAGAAGGCAGCTATCACTGTTTGTGGTGGAGATTTGCTTAAAATGAAGTTCACCTGAGTGTCCTTGGTATTGTAGTTAAATCTGGCACAGACGCTATACCTGGATGTGCTGGTTAGAGAGCCTGCAGCTGGCCTGAGCACACCAGGAACTTGCTGGAGAGAAGCCTGGGATTGGTTGGCCACCCCGGGGAGGCCTGTTCTCTCGCCAAAGCTCCCAGGAACTCACCGGTCATCCCTACCTGCCCTGGGCCTCTCAGTAACACCAGACTGGACAATGACCACATTCCTGCCTCATCTTCCTGTCTCTTGCTCAAGCTCAAGGGAAACCAGGTGCAGGAGGAGAAACTGGGGTAAGCAGTAGTACATGGTCCATGGGGCACCTTCTTTCGAGCCAGACAGTCCTGGCATCTAACCCCGGCTCTTGGACCTTGTAGTTTTGTGATTTGTAGCAAATTGCTTAACTTCTCTGAGTCTCAGTTTCTTCATCAGTAAGATGGGGATAATAATTTTACCTACTTAATAAATTTGCTGCGAGGTAGTAAGTAATAATAGCTTCGGCATAGTGAGTGCTCACTGTGTGTTAAGCATTGTTCTAGCCACTGGGGATAGCTAATGTCATAAGTTATCAAGTCATAAGCTAGATGAGGTCCCTAGAAGGGGTATATAATAAATAAATAAATAAATAAATAAATAAATAAATAGTTTAGTAATGGATATAAAGAAAATAAAATAGGGTAATGGGACAGAGTGTGACTGAGAGAATATCTTAGGTAAAATGGTTTTGAAAGGCCTCACTGAAGTGGTACTATTTAAACTGAGATCTGAGTGGCAAGCAGAGAGCCATGTAAAAACTTGGGGGAAGACTCTTCCAGGCAGAGGCCCAGAGATGCACTCAAGATTGATCTGTTTTAGGGGTGGAGGGAAAGCCCTTAAGATAAGGGGCGGGGGTAAGAGGTGAGGATACTGGTATAAAATAAAGTCATCCACTCCTAGGCATATAGCCTTGAAAATCACAAACATTTGTCCACACAAAAACTTACACAAGAATGTTTATAATGGCATTATTCCTAACAGCCAAAAAGTGGGAACACCCAAATGTCCATTGACTGATGAATGGATAAGCAAAACGTGGTATATGTATACAGTGGAATATTATTCAGCCATAAAAAAGAATCGAGCACTGATACATGGTTGAACCTTGAAAACATTATGCTAAGTGAAAGAAGCCAGCCATAGAAGTGTGCATATTGGTTGAGTCCCTCTATATGATACGCACAGCACAGGTAAATACACAGAGACAAACTAGATTAGAGGCTGCCAGGGAGGGGGAGGGGTGTGATTGCAAATGGGTATGGGGTTTCTTTTGTTGTTATTACTGCTCCCCTGCACCTCCCCCCCTTTTTAATTGTGATATATAACATACATACAAAAAAGCAGTAAGATTATATATGTAAAATGGAATGATCAAAAATTATGAATGTTTGTGTTTGGAGTTTTCTGGTATTTAAAAAAAAGCAGTAAATATCCAAGTACATTTTAACAAGTAGTTATAGAACAGATTTTAAAGTTTGGTATGGGTTACACTTCCACAATTTTTCCACGATTTTTCATTCTTTCCTCTAGCTGCTCCAAGACACCGGAGACCAACAGAAATATCAATATAGCGATTCAGCAGTCACACTCATTTGTTAAATCCTGTCTTCTCTGTTATACTCCTCCTTCTCTTTAAATAACATATATACATAAAAGCAATAAACTTCAAAGCATATCACAACAATTAGTTGTAGAACAGATTTCAGAGTTTGGTATGGGTTACAATTCCACAATTTTAGGTTTTTATTTCTAGCTGCTCAAAGGTACTGGAGATTAAAAGAAATATCAGTATAATGATTCAGCACTCAAACTCATTTGCTAAACCCGACCTTCTCTATATAACTCCACCATCACCTTTGATCTTTCTACCTGGGTGTGGGATTTCTTTACAAGGTATTGGAAATGTTCTGGAATTAGACAGTGGTGCTGGTTGTACAACTTTGTGAATATACTAAAAAACACTGAACTGCATGCTTTCAAAGGATGAATTTACAGCATATGGATTATATTTCAATTTTTTAAAATCAGAGGGCTAGGCAGGGGCCAGCTTAGAAGCCATGCTGAGGAGTTGGGCAGTTGGGACTGTCCTTCTGCACAGATACAGACAGGATGAGCAATTTGCCCCGGGCCCACAGTTAGGAAGTGGTCCGCGATTCCCACCGACAGTGTCTGCCTTCATAGTCTTTTTTTTGTAAAGCTCTTATACAGCCCAGGGCCTCATCTCACTCAGCAGGCACTCCATACATGGAAGCAAGAAATATATTTTGGGGATGGGGTTTCAGTTTCCGGACTCCCTCATCCTGAGGTTTCCTCTCTTGTTTCTGCCCCCCACTCCCTGAGAAGCATCCCTCCCAGCTGCCTCGTTCCAGGCAGAGGGACTGGGCACCAGGCGCCTAGCCCTTCTCCCGTGGACAGATCCACAGCCGTGAGCGCCCCAGCCTCCTCGGCTGCTCATTAACTTTCTGCCAGCACAGTCACACTGGAAATTCTGGTTTGCGAGCCAGCCCTGGATGAGGAGACCCAAAAGAATCTAAAGCGTGGGTTATGGTTTCTTCCCAGCTTGCCGGGTGGGGCAGCCGGTCCATGCGGGATCTCCGCCCTGCCAGTGCGTGTGTGGGACCGCCCAGAGTGGGATGGGAGGGTGCGGAGGGAGGGACGGGGCTCCGCCCACACAGGCGCGTGGCACGGAACCGCCTCGGGATTGGCTACAGACTATGGCGCTGGGCCAATAAAAAGCTGCGCCTTTTCCAAGTTATGCTAAAGATCAACTGGTGGTAACGGTGTATGTTTTGCTCCCCTAGAAAAAATGTAGCCTTTTGTTTTGCTAGCCGCTGGGGTAAATATGTTTTAGCTTCTTGATTTCCTAAGTGTTGCGTTCCTACAAAACCTGGCCTGTGTAGGGCGCTTCTGACCTGTGGTCAGACCCCAACAGAACCATGAATAAGCTGCACTCGTTTTAGGGCCCAGACTCACCGGTAATTTCTTTCTCTTTCTTTTTTTTATTTTTTGGTACACTGATGTCCATTGTAGCATCATTCACGATAGCCAAAAGGTGAAAACCACTCAAATATCCATCAACAGATGAATGGACAAATAAAATGTGATACATCCATACAGTGGAGCATCAATTAGCTACTGAAAGAAGTGAAGTGCTGACTGGTACATGCTGCAATATGGATGAACCTTGAAGACTTCCTGAGTAAAACAAGCCAGACACTAACAGACAGACATTGTGATTACTTTTATATGAAATGCTTAGAATAAGCAGATCCATAGACAGAAAGCGAAACAGTGGTTACCAGAGCTGGCAGGAGTGGGAATGGGGAGGTATTGCTAAATACTATGAGTTTGGCTTGGGATGATGTGAATAGACTGGAAATAGCGCTGAAAGTTACACAGAATTTTCTATATACTTAGTGTCAAAGAATTATCCACTTAAAATGGTTAAAATGATTTTTATGCCATATATATATTTCATCACAATTTCCTTTTTCTTTTTTGTGAAAGATAATATATACAAAAAAGCAATAAATTTCAAAGCACACTGCAACAATTAGTTGCAAACAGATTTCAGAGTTTAGTGTAGGTTGCAATTCCACAATTTTAGGTTTTTACTACTAACTGCTCCAAGACACTGGAGACTAAAAGAACTATCAATATAATGATTTTGTCATTATATCAAACCAATTATACTCATTTGTTAAATCCTACCTTCTCTGTATAACTCTACCATCTCCTTTGATCTTTCTCCCACTCTTTAAGGTCATTTGGGCTATACCCATTCTAACCTTTTCATGTTGGAAGAGGCTGTTGATGATATAGGATGGGGAATGCAACTAGTTGATGTTCTGGAGAGGCTGGGCCCTCTGCATGTCAGGACTTATCTAGCCTAGGAACCCATCTGCAGGTTGTAGGTTTCTGAAAAGGAATTGCACTGGAATTTCATATAAAGTGGAATACTTTGTGGAATCTCATATAAAGCCCTAGGTGTTTTTTAGCATTGGCAGGAATGGTTTTGGTTGGGGTTTGACAAACTATAATAGGTAGCAATATCTAGCTGAAGTTCACATAAGAGTAGCTTTCAGAGTAGCTTCTGAACTCCATCTGAATTCTCTCAGCCACTGATATCTTATTAATTACCCTTCTTTTCCCCTTGTGATCAGGATGGAATTGTTGATCCCACGGTGCCAGGGCCAGACTCATCCCTGGGAGTCCTCTCCCATGCCGCCAGGGAGACTTTCACCCGTGGATGTCATGTCCCACATGGGGGGGGGGGTCATCAGTGATTTCTGACTTTATAGGGGCCCTGCGTCCCTTTAAGAATTTGAAGAAAGTTATGGTCTGTTTTGCCAGAAAAATTTATGCCACTCTGTGCTATATTTCAGGTGGGACTCAGGTTAATAATCCTTGGCTTTGACCAAGGAAAAAAAATCCTGTATTTTGAATGTACATTCTCATTGAGGCATAACTTCATACAAATAGTGTGTCTACGTTCAGTGTGAAATTCAGTGGATTTTCACATATGTATACACACTTGCTATACCATCCAGGTAGGATATAGAATTTCCACCCTCAGAATAGCCCAATGAAATTTTGATAAGACTTTATTTTTAGACATTAATTTTTATTAGGACTTAAAAATAGAAGATTCTTTTTGATGGCGGATGTTCAAGAAATGGAAGTCAGTGCTCCACAAGGGCAGGGGTGCAAGGGACAGCTTATTAGGGGTTAGGACAAGGATATTCCATAAGGCATGAGAACGGAGTTTCAGCAGTTTCAGCAGGGTTTCATAACACAGGGATTTGGAGATTTGTTATCAGCATAGCAGGGGAGAGGAATTGTAATGCTTTACAAGATAAGTGGTTTAAGATACCAGCTGTGCATTCTTTTCCTCCCTGAGGTCTGTTGACCTCTAACTTCTGTCTGGTCACATAGGAGGCTACATGTAGTAACTTACTTTCAACATGGAGGGGGAGCCCCGGGCCCTGGGTCTCCACAGAGGTTAACCCTGAATCTGGCTGGATTAATCCTCTGGAACCTAAAAGCTGAAGCAGATTCCCCAAAGACAAACCAGGGAACAACTGGGAGGGAATGGCATCGCTTAGCAGGTAACTAACACACGTCTGCCTTTTAAGGTCATTCCAAAGATTAAGTAGAGCTCAGAGTGGGTTTTCAACAAATGTGTTTTTTCTTGCTCTTGCTGCGTGGATTATCTTCCTCAGGATCTGGTAAAAGCTAAATTTTCCCTGAAGGTAAGGGACCCAAGTCTTGTGCAGGCAAGTCCTCTCCTAACTAAAAATCTCTTCTGAAATGTAAGAGCAACACAGGAAATGCAGGAAGACATACCCTAAGACAGCTGGTTTCCCTTCACAGCTCAGGAGGTATTAAGCACTGAAAATATTTTTAAAGTTTAAGAATCAGACTAAGCCAAGCTGAGGGTTCAATGGCAGGCAGATGTAAGGACCCCTTTCCCTTCTTGCTTTTCCCCTCCCTTCTGCTTAGCCAGCTGTAGCCCACCAGTTACCATTACCAAGGGAGACTTGAGGGCAAGGGGTTTGGTTCGTCCTCCCCCAGCATTCCTTGAATTTAATCCTAATCTAATTATATAATGTTGCACTTCATTACATTACATCTGTAAGAAATTTCTATCATAGCACTTTGCAAATTCTGAGCTCACAAAGAATATTACAGGAATCAAATTTATAACATACTGAGATTCTTCTTAAAACTCTTTTTCCTCCTTTTCTGTCATCCCTCACAGCTGTTTTGGAGCAGAATTTTCTCAAACCCCCCTAAATTCTCTCCCATGCCTCAGCTATATAGCCTTTTTCTGCCAGTCTTCCCTTCATCCCTATTGCTTTTATTTTACTTTTTATTGTGAAAAATAGCATATATACAAAAAAGCAATAAATTTCAAAGTACACTGCAACAATTAGTTATAGAACAGATTTCACAGTTTGGTATGGGTTACAGTTCCATAATTTTAGGTTCTTCTTTCTAGCTGCTTCAAGAACTGGAGACTAGAAGAAACATCACTATAATGATTCAGCAGTCCTACTCATTTGTTAAACCTTACCTTCTCTATTATGCCTCCACCTTCTCTTTTGATTATTCTCCCAATATTTAAGGGTATTTGGGGTATACCTGTTCTAACTTTTTCTTGTTGGAAGGGGCTGGTGATAATATGGAACAGGGGGATGGAGCTAGTTGATGTTCTGGAGAGGCTGGGCCCTCTGGTTTTCATGACTTATCTGGCCTAGGAACCCATCTGGAGGTTGTAGGTTTCTGGAAAGTAATCATAGTGACAAGACATTTTTGAAATCTTTACAATACCTGCTTTCAACCCCGACAGAGATAATAACTCTCAAAATGATCCCCAATCCATACATATAGATTTATATATTTTACATACAATATTTATATTTACTTATATTAATAAATTATAATACATTATGTTATATTACTTTGGATTGTAGCTCTTTATGTGACTAATTTACCCAGCTCACTGGGTTCTCTTTGGAAGCCCACCCTTGCTTATGAATCCTGGAACCTCCACGGTTGATGTAGTTGACACTCAAGAAATGCTGAAGTACCTTCTCTGGTTCCTTTCACCTTTACTCTGATAACATCGATAGTGATAATAATAACTACATGTCACTAAGTGCTAAACACTATGTGAGGATTAAGCATGTGCAATTTTTTTTTTTAAGAAATATCCTGACACGTACAGTTCAACTATACAATCAGTGGCTCATGATATCTTCACATAGTTGTGTGTTCATCACCATGTTCATTTTGAGAATATTTAAATTACTCCAGAAAAAAAAAATAAGAGAGAAAAAAAAGAAATCATATATCCCATACCCCTTACCCTTCCCTCTCACTGACCACAGTATTTCAATCTACCCAATTTTTACCCTTTATCTCCCTCTACTATTTATTTTTTGTCCTTTTCTTTTTTTTACTCATCTGTCCATACCCTGGATTAAAGGAGCATCAGATACAAGGTTTTCACAATCACAGAGTTACGCTGTAAAACTATATAGTTATACAGTCTTCTTCAAGAATCAGGCTACTGGAACACAGCTTCACAGTTGCAGGAACTGCCCTCCAGCCACTCCAACACACCATACACTAAAAAAGGGATATCTACATAATGCGTAAGAATAACCCCCAGGGTAGGCTCTCCATTCTGTTTGAAACCTCTCAGCCACTGAGACTTTATTTTGTCTCATTTCTCTTTTCCACCGTTTAGTCAAGAAGGCTTTCTCAGTCCCATGATGCTGGGGCCTGTCTCATTCCCAGGAATGTCCCACGTTGCCAGGTGGGACAAATTTATATCCCTAGGAATCGTGTCCGAAGGAGGGGGTGCATAGCATGTACAGTTTCGCTCCTCACATTGATTGTATGAGGTAAGTGAATTTCACACTGAGGTTCGCCCACGGTGTTGCTCGAGACAAGACCACAAAACTAGTAGGCGGCAGCCCTGAGATGCAAACTCAGGTCCGTTTGACATGAAAGCCCCACAATTTTATACCAACCCTCATTTGTTCTTAGTTCTTCTAGCACATTGCACATTGCTAGCACTTCTCAATGGACTCTTACTCTTAGTTTTATAAAGTCTAGCCTTGCTTTCTCCCTAGCCTCCACCTACCTCCTCATCCCTAACAAACTGTCAGCTCCATGGAGTACACTGCTTTCTTCTTTAATAGACTTCATTTCTTTGTTCCAAGCACAATGCTGAGCTCCCAGAGTAAATTCTGGCTGACTGATAAGCCCCTCCTCAGATGTAAAAGTGAAGGCACTGGGCCCCCGTGACTCATCACTGAGGATAAATGACTTTAAATAAAGGATATGAACAGAGGGCAGGATGGAGCTGGAACGTAGGGGAGTGGGGGCCAAGAGGGTGATGGAAGCAGGAGAGTGGGGGCAGGTGGGTGATGGAAGGCTGAAGTTACACGACAAGGAGACGGGTCCTCTCCCTAACACATCCTGATCCTGGCTTCCCGAAGGTGACCTCAAAGCTATGAGACCCATACCCATCCCTTTCTTGCTCAAAGCTCTGAAGTTCAGTTGGATAACTTGTCTTTTTTGTGGTTGTTTATTTGTTTGTTTGGGTTTTTTTTGGGGGGGGTGCATGGTCTGGGAATCAAATGGATAATTTGGTTTTAAAATTTAAAAAGTTGTACATACTTTTAGTTAAAAAAAAAAAGCAAGTCAGAAGTGTATAAAGTGAAGGAAAAGAATCCGCTGGGTGCCCTACATCAAAGATGCAATCACTACCTTTAAAATTTCTTTAGTATCCATCTGGAAATTATCTATATATACATATCCAAAAAAGTGCATATTATCTTTAAAAAATGGGGTCATATTATACAGATTGTATTTTAAGTTGCTCTTTTCACCTTACAATGTATTTTGGAAACCTATCTATATTAGTACATATGAATATACTTCTATCTTTTCCACATCTTTTTCTGATTTTCTAATGTATGATTATTCCATAACATATTTAATTATTTTTCTACTGATTATCCATTGTCCAGGTTGTTTCAGTATTTTAAACTCTGCTGTATTGGATATCCTTGAACATACATCTTTATATATGTGTATAGTTATACCTGTAGGATAAATTCCTGGAAGTGAAGTTGCTGAATCAAAGGGTCTGAACATTTATAATGTTGATCTCCCCAGTGGCTTGTGGCAGGATGAACATTAGCCTCCCCCAAATGGCCACATGATGTCATGGTCAGGTTCATGTGTCAATTTGGCCAGGTGGTGGTGCCCAGACATCTGGTCGAGCAAGTGCTGGCCTGTCTGTTGCTATGAGGACATTTCATAGACTTAAATCATGATTATGCTGGCTGCATCCACAGCTGATTGCATTTGTCATCAGCTAAGGGGAATGTCTTCTGCAATGAGTGATGCCTAATCTAATCACCAGAAGGCTTTTAAGGAGGATTCAGAAGAGAAAGTCACTCTTCCTGCTTCTGCCGATGAGTCTCTCCTGTGGAGTTCATCCAGGCCCTTCATCACAGTCGCTAGTTTCTTAGCCTGCCATGTGGATTTTGGACTCTTTCATTTCCATGGTTGTCAGCCAGCCTCTCCTGAGAGTTCGTTGAGGAACTTCATAGGAGTTAGCAGCTTGTGGCCTGCCCTATAGACCTTGGATCCTTATATTCCCACGGTTGCCCAGTCAGGCCCTCCTGAGAGTTCGTTGAGGAACTTCATAGGAATCACCAGCTTGCAGCCTGCCCTACAGACCTTGGACTCTACGTTTCCATGGTTACATGAGACACTTTTATAAATTTTATATCTACGGATATCTCCTGCTCATTCTGCTTCTCTAGAGAACCCTAGTTAATACACATGCTAATAGTTAATGCACATGCTAATCCCTGGAACCTGTGTGGTACTTTACATGATGAAGACCTTGCAGATCTTGAGGTGGGGAGAATATCTTGGATCATCTGTGTGATCACCTGGGTCCTCGCAAGAGGAAGGCAGAAGGGTGGGAGTCAGAGAAGGCAAGGTGGCCAGGGAAGCAGAGATTGAAGTGAGGCAGCCAGGAGACAAGGAGTGCCAACAGCCTCCAGAGAGTGGAAGAGGCACGGAATGGGTTCTCCCCTGGAGACTCCAGAAGGAACCAGTCCTTGCCATACCTTGGTTTGAGCCCAGTGAAACTAATTTTGGACTTTTGACCTATAGAACTATAAGATAATTAGTTTTGCTTTAAACCACTACATTTCTGGAGATTGGTTACAGCAGTGACAGGAAACTAAGACGGATTTTACATCCTCTTATATTTCCACCAAGAGAGGAGAGTGCTTGTTTTCCCAGATCTTCCCAAATGCTGGTAATATACTCTCTCATTGTGTTAGAGAAATTGTATGTTTATGGAAAAATAATACATAAAATACAGAGTTCCCATATACCACCCTATTATTAACATCTTGTGTTAATGTACTATTGCAATTCATGAAAGAACATTTTTCTAATTTTTACTATTAACTATAGCCCATTGTTTACAATAGGGATCACTGTGTTGTACAGTACTATAGTTAAAATTTTTTTGTTAAAAATTAAAATTTTTATTAAAAATTTATTTTAATTCAAAAATTTTTATTAAAAATAAAAAATATGTAATGTATAAACAACCTAAAATTTCCCATTTTAACCATGTTCATGTATATAATTCAGTGCTGCTAATTAAACGTTTCTGGTTTCGAGCAGAAGTCCTGTTTGGGTCCCTTTGAGAAGCTAAGGATATCTATGGATCATTCTCTTTAAAGAAGTAAAAAAAAAACCCAAAAAACTGGCATATATATGCATGCCTACTATTTCAGAGTGCTCGTGGACCCCTGAAGCTGGTCCCTGGCCCCCTAGAGCTTTCTTTAAGGACCTCAGCTTCCCCCTCCCTTGCCGTCTCCCCCAGGACATCATGTCTGTGGTCTTAGCCTGGGAAATCTCAGCCTGGCAGAGAAAAGGAAGGTCCTTCAAGACCACGTGGGGTGCCACGCTCATTTTAAAGATGGAGAGAATGAGGCCTGAAGCAGAAAACCTAGGACTGCAGCTCAGGTCTTGGGACTCCCGGTCCAGTGTACTTGAGGATCCCTTCTCTGCAGGGGTGGAGGAAGTATGGGGAAGGGTTTGGGCCTGGGCCTAGCTGAGGTTTTGGAAGCTCGAGTCAGAGATGAAGCCAGTTTTCAAGGGCCCAGAAGGCTGCCCCAAACCAACCATTCCCAGCCAGGAAGGTCTTCCCAGGGGATCTCCTCGTCTGCTGTTGGGGAGAGGAAAGGGCATGTGGAAGGCCCACTCATGGACCTCTGGCCTCAGGCTTCAGGACCTCAGCATCAGTTCTGGGTACCCACTGGGAGTAGAAAGCCTGCCAAGAAGTGGCTGCTTCGCAACCTCTGGTTTTGTGGAACTCCGCTTTTGGACCTCCTGGTGTCCTATATTCAGCCGCAGTCCCCTGTCTGATTCCTTGTTCCTTGTTTGGGTTTTCCGGCTTCTGAATCTATTGGAAAATGGCTTTGGTCTGGATGGAGAGGGGGTAGGTTGTGTGAGATCTTCCAAGATACACTTTGACCTTCCCTGAATGAAACCCAGGTTGGAGGGAAGGAAACAAGGCCTGTCTGCAGAGGGAAGAATGAGCAAGATTGGCTGGCTGAAGCCTCTTGTCTGTATCAGTGTGAGCTACTCATCACTGGCAATGTGCAGGCACTGTGCTAAGGTGACCCCTGTGTCACGCCATTTCATCCTTGCAACAACCCAAGAGGTAGTAAGGACTTTTATTTTAGAGATATAGAGACACTTTTATCTATAACATTATTTTATAGATAAAGAAACTGAAGCTCAGAGAGTTTAAGAACTTGCTGGTAGGTGGCAAAGCTGGGTCCCAGCTCTTTATCAGTTGCCCTCCTCTGCCTGGATTCTTGGCTGAGGAAGCACCCAACAGAGAGAAAATGAGCTACTCCCAACAGATGGTGCCTCCAGGCTCTCCCCACAAATTCAGGCTCAACACTTATTCTGTTCCTTTCTTGTGTTTGTCTCTGTGCCTCCTGCTGGAATCCTGCATCCGTGGCCCTCCCTCTATTATAAACCATAATACCCAAAGTCAGCACCAGACAATTAGGCTTTTTTCTCTTCTCTTTTAGGCCAGCACCACTTAAAGCAGGTTAACTTGTTAATGCCCATTACAGAGCAAGCTTTTTTTTTTCCCTGGCACGGGGATTGATGGACTCATCAGACAGAAGACGGCACACTTAGGATGTGCCACATATGGTGGCAAGCAAGATGCAGCCTATCTACTCATTGACTGCAATCCATGAAATGCTCACACAGTAGCGTTTAATTATGATTTTGATCAGTGAGAAAAAGACAATGGGACCTAGGCTTCCAGGAGGAAGGGGCATTTTAAGTGAGCCTTGGAGGCCAACGGAAGCCCTTAATCTGCAAGGACTGAAAGGGTGGGTGGGTAGCTCCCCGGCAGGCAGGGCGGGTGTGAAGGTCCTGGGGAGAAGGTGGAGTCTGGGCACACACCCTCCCCCCCCCCCCCCCCCCCGAAAGAACTGGAAAAAAGCAAGTGGTGTGGCTGTTTAATCTGTTTTGTTTTCTGAGTTTGGGTCTTTCTGTATAAAATGGGGATGATGGCATTTGCCTCACAGGGATGGAGGAGTAAGCGAAATAAGAATATACAGTAGTGGCAGATGGGCTGAATTCACACCAACTTGCCTGAAGTCAGCGCCTACCCTGATCGAAGCCACCAGAGTCCAATTAACTTTCTCAGGCTCCCCCACCCCCACCCCGGAGGCTTGGCTTCCTGCCAGAAAGGGTTTTAGCAACGACCCAATCAGGGGCTCTTTGATTTCCCCCTTTTCTGTCAGTGTGAAACCCCAGAAGGCAGAAATCCCTGGGTTTGTGTTCTGACTAATAAAAGTGGGGTTTAGGGGCCGCATATTTTTGGCTGGGATAGAATCTCACAGCATGTTTTCCCAGGGAAACCCTCCGCTTTCCCTCTTCTGCCGGAAGCTCTGAGCAAGCCAGACAGTGACTCATCTGGGAATCAGCAGGGAAGCGGCCCAGCAGGGAGCTCAGAGGAAATCAAAGCCTGTGGGTCAAATGGGGACTGCCTTTGGGGGCTGGTTGTTCTCCTTGCAAAGGTGGAAGCAAATGTGCCTTTGTCCTTTTCCACCTTGGGCTTTATTCTCCTTTGGGAAGCCAAAGCAGGCTCAGAGCCTGCCCTGCCTAACGGTGGGGGCGCAAGTACCACATACCATGTGTCTCCAAATAATGAGAAATGATAAATCATGCTAAAAAACCGTTAAAAAATATGCTCTGTCCTCCTGACTTGACAAATTATTCCTTAGAGCACAAAATAAGGGATATGGAAAGTCGTTTTTTATAATGACTTAAAGTTGGCAAAAATATTAAAGATAACTGAATTTAATTACCACTGCTTCTTTTCTGGATGTTCTATTGTTGGGTCAGTAATGTTTGGCTATATAAAATAGATACGTGTAATTCATAAATTAATGTATGTTTAGTCTATGAATTTAATTTTTCTTGCCATCTATTAATTTAGCGAAATCATTATTTTCTTAAACCACGATTTTAATGCAATTTCATTGTCAGTAATACCAAATTAGACAAACTTTCTGGATAAATCGGGGTTCTTAGACAGCTTTTAAAATTAATTTCAATTTGGAGGAATTTGCTCTGAGGAGTAGCCACTGTAATTGTTAATACAATTTTGAAAGCCTCACTTAGATTCAGAAACGAACCATGCAATTTTACATATTATGTTCAACTATGGAAACGGCATCTCATATAATTATTGTTATCAGAGAAAATATTATGCAATATTTTCATTTTCCTATATGAATTGTTATCCCTGATATTGTAATGTTCATCATCTCTTAAAACAGTATCTAAATCCATATAGTTTTTTTCACAATTTTCAATTCTGTGATATTATAATGAAAATTCTCCAAAAGTAGTATGTGGAAAAAAAAAAAGTGGTTTGTGGCTCAATTTGGTCTGAGCCTCTTCAATCAAGACTCATAATGGCCAGAAATAGTTCATCAACAAATTAGTTTGGGATTATTTGGATATGAATTGTTTCCTTCTTAGTGATGCAAAATAGTTTTATTTCCTTATTTCTATTACTTTATATTTCATTGGAATGCCATTTTTGTTGCAAATTTCATATTCAATTTCATTAGGAAAACCAATTTCTCTCAATTTGCAAAAATGTTTTTAAGCCTTTTTAAGAATATTAGACAAACTTCGATATCTTTGTTCTTCTGTAATGTTATCAGTGGTAAACAATAGTTCATACCAAATAACTATAGTAAGTGCAAATTCAAAAATTAACGTGATTTCCCTCCAAGACCATAATTCACTGTTTATTTGAGGATCATCTGCTACTTTAATTCTTTTAGTGCGTCTTGTCTAATTAAATCTAGTTGCTCTAACAGCATTTTTGTCAGCAGTCCCGCTGAGTGTATGAAAGTGGTTACAATGTGTATTTTGATACACATTTCATAAAATGTTCTTAATATTTGGGCAGATTCAGAAATATTGTTCATAATTTCTTTTGTTCCAAAAAATGTCATCATTACAGGTACATAATAACCATGTTTCCTAATAACAAATTCTTACTATATGTTGGACCTGGCACAAAAAATGCCTCTTGATTTTCTGCTAGAAGTTATTGCCATTATCACAGGCTTGTCTTGGAAATATTTTAAATAAATGCCGAAAGGTGAAAGTTGCTTTTTCCGGTTTAAGTCAGAACCAGTACTTTTCATATCAGATGTAAAAAAAATTTAAATACTTATTAAACATTTGTACTTCCTTATTAACAATATCTATAGTAAATTTGGATATACAACATGACATTTTTATTCATTCAATTTAATTAAATTTAATAATATTTACACTAAAAATTTTCTTCTTCACTTTATTGCCCATTAAATTAATAATTTCATTTTTAATTCTCCATTGTTGATAGTGTTCAGTTACTTCATTATTCTTTACCCATCTCACTTGTTTGATAATTGTAACATTGTGTGAAATTATTTTTATTAAGCCTAGACATTTTCACTGTTTTAATTAAATATTGTTCTTTGAATGCCAAAAAACATTATGATGCTTGGTTAAATATAAAATAGATTCTTTTAAGTATATTATAAAATTTCTATGTTGGCATTGGCTTGCTTTTTTTAAAAAAATTTATTTTGTATTATCAAACCAAAGCAACATACAAACATGAACATTCTTAACATACAAACATTCTGTGTATGGTATACAATCAATGGCTCACAATATCATCACATGGCAGTATGTTCATCACCATGATAATCTTTTAGAACATTTGCATCACTCTAGAAAAAGAAATAAAAAGAAAAAAGAAAAAACTCACACATAACATACCCCTTACCCCTTCCTCTCACTGACCACTAGTATTTCCATCTACTCAATAGATTTTAACCTTTGTTCCCCCAATTTTTTTTCCATACCCCTTACCACTCGCTTTCATTGTTCACTAGTATTTCAATCTACTCAATTTATTTTAACATTTGCTCCCCTATTATTTATTTGTTTTTAATCCATATTTTTTATCATCTGTCAATATTGTAGATAAAAGGAGCACCAGACATGAGGTTTTCACAATCACACAGTCACACTGTGAAAGCTATATCATTATACAATCATCTTCAAGAAACATGGCTACTGGAACACAGCTCTACAGTTTCAGGCACTTCCCTCTAGCCTCTCTAAGACCCTTAAACTAAAAAGGGGATTTCTATAAAATGTGTAAGAATAAAGTCCAGGGTAACCTCTTAACTCTGTTTGAAATCTCTCAGCCACTGACACTTTATTTTGTCTCATTTTTCTCTTCCCCTTTTCGGTCAAGAAGTTTTTCTCAATCCCTTGATGCTGAGTCCCAGCTCATTCTAGGATTTCTGTCCCACATTGCCAGGGAGGTCCACACCCCTGGGAGTCATGTCCCACGTAGAGAGGGGGAGGGCAGTGAGTTTGCTTGTTGTGTTGACTGAGAGAAAGGCCACATCTGAGCAACAAAAGAGGTTCTCTGGGGGTGACTCTTAGGATTGGTTTGCTTTTGTTAAATACTATAGATTTCTGTTTATTCAGGCTTTTTTTTCAGTTCTAGTATTTTGCATGTGATATCATCATGTGCTCATTCTCAGTGATTTAAGTTTTTAAAAACTGAAATGTAATAAGTTGAACATGTGAAATTGCCAACATTTGGTCATTTTTGACCTACAAATGTGATAGTTTCATATAATTCAACCTAATAATTTCAATCAAAATAAATGAAATTCGAATAGGTTTTCAATTAAAAATCCAAATTAAATGTGATAATAATAGGTTTTATATGTTTTTATAAAGTTGTTCTAAAATAGTCAAAATTCTCCAAGGTTAAAAGGGAAGTAAATTAAATTCAATAACTATCAAATTTAAATAAAATTGAGTATTCATTTTATTATATATTCTTTATATTTCTAGGTATTTGTTTAGGTATAATTTAAATTTAATTAAATGGACACTGAAAATTGTAATTCAGCTTTTCAAAACCTAACATTAAAATATTTCTTAAGACAATCTATTCATAATTCCAGTATTCAAAGTCCATTGCCAACATAAAAAAAATTGAAATCAGGCTTTATGCATGTCAAGACTTACATATATATACAAATGTAATAGTAATTGCTATTGAGTAATATTGCAAAAAGTTCCTCAGCCATCACGTGTAACTGTTGTGAATAATGCACTAATTTGAGAGTACTTCCAGAAGCATGAGATAGAATGCAAAGAAAAGGAAGAGATGTTTGGTTTTACTGGGGAATGATACCTTGTGGTACAAGAATCTAATGCCTTCACTGTGAGAGGAAGCCTTGGATGGGTTAATTCGTCATTTCTCCTACCTACGGACTCACAGCTCAGACCTCCCGCAGTTCCAAAGTGTTCATCTCTGTCAGTGATATCACAATCAAAGTACTTGGACCTTCACTGCACGTGGACACAGTACCCTTTCGTTTCAAGGATGTGGCCTGGACAGTGATTAGTCCCAGAGCAAAAGTTTAAGGTTACAGGTTGTGTTGAGCCAGCACTGAGGGTCAGCTTTGGAGGGACAGAGGTGCCCAGGGTACTTTAAGTTTATCATTTTGGATGATTATGACAGTGAGAGTCGGTGAGATACGGGGCTCAGGGCAAGGTCATATTTAACCTAATCTAAACTGGGAATAGTCAGAGCCATCTCTTGGTCGACATTTGATGTTGGAGATTATGTCTCTAATCTCTTGATGCTCCCATGCTTCCCCCTCCATCTCCACGTGTTCAAATCCTCAAGCTTCAAGTGTAGGCACAAATGGAACCTCTTCCATGAAGACCTCCCTGATGTTGCCCTTGCCCTCTCCATGTTACCCCAGCTGGAAGAGCTCTCTTTATCCTCTCATCTCCTGAAACAGTTGCATGCCCCTCTCACGGGATGTTGTAGGGTAGAGACACTGTGACACATGTTTAGTGGTTAAGAACCTGGTCCTGGGTCCAGAATTCCCAGACTTTGAATCCTGCTTCATCCTTGATTAGCTGTGAGGCCTGTGCCTCAGTATAAAATGGGGTAAATACCACTATCTACCTCCTAGAAGTTGCTGCAAAGTTTAAATGAATAAAGCATTTAAAGCACTTTTTCTGATGTCTGGCATGGAGAAAGCTCAATAAAACCGTGATTATTCAATTCAACATATTCTCCACACTCTAGTTCACGTGTCCATATTTTCTCTCTCCTATAAATAACTCCCTGAGTTTGTTAACCAAGATAGATTTTTAATCTCGTACAAAGTCCTGCAATAATGAGTGTCCAAGAAGTGTTTCTCAAAGCAATGCCATCTCAGTTTTCAAATAATGAAGGGTCCCCAGAGACAGCACCTTCCCTTGATGCATCCTTTCTCTTCCCCAGCTACTCAGTTCTCTCCCGTTATCAATCCCTTTCCATCCATAATCCTTTGTTGCCTTGCCTCCCTAATTGTGCCCAGGTGTCAGGATTGACTGTGTGTCAGTGCTCCTCTCCTTCACATGGATTTTAATGCCCTTAGTCCATTGTTTTTCAGAGCAGGTTCCATGATAAGACTACTAATATTCCAGAGAACAGGGTTTCTAAGATAGGCCTTCAAGGAGATGTGATGTCAATCCAGGCTCTTTAGGTTCTATAGGGCAGTTTTGCAGCTCTTCATTATGGAAAGGGCATGAAGCATTTCCCAAATGTTATTTGACCATGGGATCCCCTTTTCATTGAGTAATCTCTCAGGACTAATATTTCTCCAGCTACACTAGCTCAAATATATATATGACTCGTAATGATAAGAATTTCTGGAGGTTGTGACATATGGTTGAGAAAGATTTTGAGGGTGTGAAGTAGTAGTCAAATTACACCAGTAGGTAATTACCTAGAATCAGAGTCATCACAGCTGGAAGTAGCCTTGGATTATCTTGTCCAACGTAACAGATGATGAAACCAAGGCCCTGAGAGCTTAAGATGGTTGCCTAACGTCACAGAAGATGAGTCACCAGTGGCCCTAGGACTCCTCTCGGTGGACAGCCTTTAGGAAAGCTGGTGTTATAGGGGATGTGAGGCTCCAGGCACTGAAGGTAATAAACATATCCTCCTAGTAAGTGTGTTTCTCGGGAGTGTGAGAGGTTCCAGGCACCAGCCTTTCTGGACCCTCTCCAGGGCTCTGCTCAATCTTAGAGACCCAAAGTCTTGAAAGTTCAGTGACCAAATCCCTCAATTTAGTTTGACTTTGGGGATTGAGCAGTTCATTGTGGCGTGACAGCACAAGTCCAGGATTTGGAACTGGGTTCAAATTCCAGCTCTGTTACTTAGTAACTGTGTGAAAATAAACACACTATAGTCTCTCTGTAAAATGTGGATTATATTCCAAAATGCGATGGCTATTGACTAAAAGAAATGGATGGATAGAATTTAGCATGGTGTCTGGCACTCATTCGACCTCATTAAATATTAGTTTCCATTCTTTCTCTTAAAACCAGGGATCTGGGGCATCTGGTTATATTCAGTGAGGTGATAAAATTCCCAAGGGCAGAAACTATCTCCCCTATATCTTGCCTAGGACGGGAATTTGTAGAGAGGTTATTTTCCTAGTGAGAAGGCCAGCTAAGCCAATAGCTTAGGGCACACTGACCTGCTGTATCTTTGATCACTTCTTCCATTCCTTTTCAGGTTGTTTTCTGAGTCATTAGATTTAACGTGGCCTTCCACAGATCATTGAGAGTTGGAATAGAACCAGGTATTAAAACAAAGATGTTGGTTTCACTAGTTTGGAAGCAGTTTTAATGGAGATGGAAGTGTTTATCAATTCAACACAGGTACCTCAAAAATACAAATCAAAATATCATCTTCAGCTGCATAGCAAGTGTGATCTAAGAGTATAACATCATCACTTGATCACAAGCGTAAATATGAGTCACCATAAATAAATGCAAATTCATTGTACAAAAATCCCCCAACAACTCTTAATACAAATATGGTACATTTGACAGTTTCTAAAACAGAATATTTTTTAACTTTTTAAAACCCAAGATTTTTTTTTCCTGGTTCTTAGACACACACATACACACAAAAAATCAAAAGGGGGCAATAACACTGGGGAGTAGAGAATATTAAAACTATTCAGTGTTCAGAAATAAGTGCTGCTGATAAGCCAAAGAAATGATCCCTCACTCCTGAAAGCACAGATCTTAATATCCTGGGATTAAGTACCAGAAGGACAACGTGGCTCTGCCCAGAGGGTCGAATCTGGGGTCACGAATCCGGGGTGGATGGATTGGGGGTGGGGATTATTGCAGTAGCAATCTCATCAAATGGATGATTCAAATTTCCAAAAAGCAACAGTCAAGGATTCAGAATGGACTTTTGAACTTAACAGCCAGTCCGCCACCTATCTGAACAAGAGAGCCAGGCAGGTCTGGAACAGGCAGTCCTGGACATGAGTCCAGGACAGTATGGACTATTGAAGGCACGGTCCACCATGAGTGGTTATGCCTGCAACCTCTCTCTTTTGCCTCTGGGACACATCTATGGTTATTATGGAGAATAAAAAGAAATCAGAGTAAGTGGCAGGTCCAAGACAGCTAAATTCCACTGTGCACCATCTTTCTTCTCCTAGAAGCACTTTTTCTCGTGGTCCAGAGTAGGACAAAGCATAAGGTCAGCAGGACGACCCCTCTGGAGCCGTGCTTCTCAAACTCAACGTGCAGCGGAAGAGCTCTGGCACCCTGTGGACAATGGAGATTCCCTGGCCTTACCTTGAGATTCAGAAAGCGGCCCAGGAAACTGCACTTCGATGTGCTAATCTCAGCATTACCGGATAAAGGCAATGGAATTGTTTGCCTGATGCACTCAAACCCCTGAGAAACTGGGGTTTCAGAGAGAAAACGTTTATTACTAGGCATGCAGCAGCAGATCACATGGCCTATCACCCCAAAATCTGTCTCCCTGAACTGCAGTGATTCTGAAGCTTTTATAGCATTAAAAGACAGGCAGTTCAGTGGCAGAATGTTCGCCTTCCATGCGGGAGACCTGGGTTCAATTCCTGGACCATGCACCGCCCCACCAAAAAAAAAAAAAAAAACAGATAGGTTTTAGGATAATGAGCACAGTGGCCTGAGATGATGTAATGAGAGGTGATCAATTATTGACCATGTGCAGATTGATTACATGCTTACTCACATGTTTCTTATGTTAAGAAAATGTTAGCCTTAATATGATGATGGGCATGATTTTTAGTATTATAATGACATCTAGGTGACTTGTAGGCCGAAGTCTGAGCTACTGCACATGTCAGGCAGACCCACTTAAGTTAGATCCAGTCTTGGTTATTAAGATAACTTTGGACTTGGGGTGGGTTAGTTCTGGGCTGACCAAGGCCCTTCCTTTATCAACATTAGCGGCTGTCTTTAGTGATTACAAGACTCGAAAGTTGAAAAATTGGATAAATGGGTTAGTCACCAGGTTACTACAATCACAGAGGCAGAAGACAGGGGCTATTCAGTCAGTACCAGAGATCAAGGCAGCTGGATTACAATTTAGATATCTCAGGTATTTTCCTCTGTCTACTCCAATATACCTGAAAGCAAAAAGGAGTATCTATATACTAATTCAGTAATCAAAACCATCCCTTAAATCCTAATTTCTCGATTACATCAGGAAGTTCTATGTAGGTGCCCTTTGGACCACACATGGAGAGTCCACCTTTTTCCTCTTGGAGGACTCAAGTATATTACAGAAATCTCTTTCTATGGGTACTTTCTTTTAACATGAGGTTAGAAACAGCCCATCTGATTATGGGCAACCATTTCCATTTATTTGTCCTGGGCAAGGGGATATTGATTTCTGTTTTTAAAAATTTTCTTTTTTCCTTCCTAGGCTGGAAGAGAAATACAAAATGTCGCACTTGATATGTTTTTAAAAGCTCAGGAGCGCAGACTCCCCTTGAAAATGATATGCTCTGTAATGAGATGTTTACTTGCCTAAGGCTTCAGTCCTTCTAAACAGTTTCCCTATGCCTGGTGGGAGAGGCTGCAGAGGAACTGCGGTACAGTATGAGAAGCAGGAGCGGTTATGCTGGTATGAGAGAATCCATACCACCAAATCTAAGTGCAGGAGCAATGAGAAGACACTAAGTTGAGAACCAAAGATAACATGTCCCAAGGATCTTTCAACATCTAGGACAATGAAAGCTCTGATTCACTGAGACAGGTTCCCTCTTTGGGGTATATCTGGGTACTGACAGCTCATTAACTAGTATTTATTTATACTCTTTACCTCCCTGTCCACATGATGGTTTTTGTTTTTTTTCCCTGGAGCAATGAGAATGTTCCCAAGATATTTTTGGCTTCTTTTGAGATAATCCCTTAATATATATTTTTCCTGTGCAAGTTTTCGTGCAGATTCCATGTAAGAGAAGGTCCCTAATTTGGTTGCTGGTTATTGCTTTGTGCTGGGCTATGCCTGATTTGATTTGTTTAACACTGTGTGCCTTATGTCCATCATCACATATGGCCCAATCTTCAATATATATTTGCTTAATGAACATAGCAGACAACTCACCAGCAAGCTGATGAGAAGGTCTACAAACTTTCTGTTTTGGACCATGGCCACAGTTCATAATGCTGTTTCTTCACAGCGGCCAGATCTTCCTATCCCCAATTCCACTCAGTGGGACACAGATGTGAATGAATTTGAATTCTCCCTAGGACTGCCCTGAGAGGGGAGTTAGGATGTGATTCCTGAAAGTCTATAAAATCTAGAGTCAGCACCACCTACCCAGAGCTCCAATATCAGGACTCTCTTCCTTTGCTCATCATGGTTCTCACTGCCTGGTCCAGGAATACTCTTGGTGGTGGAACTCCTGACAGTCAGAGCAGGAGAAGATGCCACCTGGGGAACTGGAGGGACAGGAGCCAGGAGATGAAGATGCCAGGAGGCTAGGCCTGCTGATCAGGCCAGACAGGTACCTCTGGGCATGGCCCTGCTCTCTTCTCAGTCTCAAAGACTTCAGTCCAGGGATTACACATTGACCTGGAGTAGCAGGTCAGCATCTGGGGAGGTGGCCTTGGGAAGCAGCTGCAGTTCTGGGGTGGGGCCATGGGATGGAGAAAGAGTGAAAGTAGGAGCTTTTAACGCAGCTGAGGGAAAAAAAAGAAAGAAAAGAAAAAGCACACACTGCCCTGTTTCATGTGTTTTCTTTTTTCATTGATGCTATGGAAAACCGCCATGGAGATGTCATGGGAGAGCATGCACAGGCACAGCCCTTGGGAGTGGGGGTCGATGTGTCTGGGGAGGGTCTTATTTAGTTCCAGGTCCATCCCACATACTGTCCAGGCAGACCCTGCTGAGGGCTGGCTGTGGCTTTCTCTCTCTTGAGTCCCCTCCTCCTCCAGCTCGAGGGTCAACGGACCCTTCCGCCTAGCAGGTGGTGGCCAGGGACTGGTGGATGGGTGGCTGGAAGCAGCGCACGTGCTCCACGGTGGAGCTGTCTGTCTCCACAGACTTCATGTACTTGTTCAGGATAGCGAAAACCTCATTGTTCAAGATCTGGTACTTCCTGATCCGGTCTGCCATCTTCTTCAGGGGCTGGAGAAGGACAGGGATGTGCAGGTTAGGGGTAGAGCGCAGAGCAAGGCAAAGATGAGTGAAGATGGGTGCAGGGTGATCACGTCACTCTCTTACTTCAAGGCCTTTGGTGGGTCCCTGTGTTCTGGCGATCAAGTGCTGACTCAGGCCACAAGGTCCTCGGTGAGGTGGCTGCTGCCTCCTCCTCCTCTCCCTCAGGTCCCCTAGACCTATTCTCTGTCCCAGCCATCCATCTTCATGCCTCTGTGCCCTTGCCATTCCCTCTGGAACGTCCTCCCCACCCCCATCACCCCATTTTCTGCCTGACTCTTTGTTGCTGGTCTTTCTGGAGCTGGCACAAACACAACCTCCTGTGGGAACCTCCTCTGACCCCATCCCTACCTCCTCAGCCAGATCCAGAAGGCTCTTCTCTGTGCTCCCTCGGCTGTCTTGCTTACCCCCATGACAGCACTTATCCTAGCATCCAGTGGGCATGCAAAAGAGCACCCAGCACCAGCAGAGTCTGTCTGGGACAGGGCAGGTGTGTCAGGTATGGAGTCCTGCCTGTCCTGCAGGCGACTGACTCACCCCAGTGTGTTCCCATAGGTGACTCCCAGATTCCTGCCAGCAGTCAGCCGGCTGCTTACTGGCTTTGCATCTACTTGTGTGCGTGTGTGTGTGTGTGTGTGTGTGTGTGTGTGTGTGTGTGTGGGGAGGAGTTGGCCTCCCGAACTGGTGAAAGCCGGGTTGTCAGGCCCTGCCTCACCTCCCAGGCCTCTGCCACGAGCCAGCTTACCACATTCTTAATGATTTCATCCTTCCCGTCCTGCCTCTGTACTTTTAGTAGGTGATAACAGAAGTCAAACAGGTCGAATCGACGCTGCTGGCCCAGCAGCACGATGATGGAGCAGCCAGCCCAATTCAAGCCGTCTCCGAAACACTGCCTGGGAGGGCAAGAAGAAGCAGCTGGAGTGAGTGGCAGAAGAGGTTGGGGGGGGGGGCGCATCTGGGGCCAGGACAGCCAGTGAACAGGCCTGTCTCGGACCAGTTCTCTTCATCTGTAAAATGGGTGCAAGGGAAACTGTGAGAATGGATTCAATGGTGCCGGTGACTGTGGTTACATTATAGGCCCTTAGAATCAGAAAAAGGTGTCAACCTGTTGTTACCTATTGTGAGAAAACTCAGCTTTGAAGAAGAGAGAAATCTGCAAGGGGATAAAAAAATGCTCTCAAGATTTATATGGCTGATTATTTCAGGAAGGTCAAGGAGAACCTGTCTTGGATCTGTGAAGAAGCAGAGGAACATCTGGGAGATGCAGGGTGGGTCAGGTGACTAACTGGCCAGAGAAGGCTGAGCAGGCAGGAGCGGGGCATGGGGGGTGGGGGTGGGGTTGGAAGGAGGCCCTGCTGCTGGTGGGGAGAGTGTATCCGCCTGCTCCGATAAAGCTCAGCCTGCGCATCCCAACTCAACAGCAGCTGGGCAATCTGGGTGGCCAAGGCGAGAAAGTTTCCTCTGGAAGCAGCGCTCCCCCGCCCCAGGCTGGGCAGTGCTCCCCTCCCCCCACTCCTGTGGCTGATGGTGGGCAGCCCAGCAGCTGCTCTGCAGTCTCGGGGCTACTTGCTCCTCTCCCACCCAGCTCAAACACCGCTTCCCTGGGAAGCCTTCTCAGGCCCCGGATGGGGCTGGCCCTCCCAGGCTTTGCCTTTGGAATTCTGGTGCCTACAGGGCAGGCACCATGCCTGCCTTGTGCATGACTCTGTTCCAATGTCTGGGTGTGCGGGGGACAGAGGAACCGGGCTCTGCTTCTGTTTTCTGTGAGGACAGGATGGGGTCCCTTCATAAAGGCCCCAAATTTTGCAAGATAGATGGCCTCATGAGTCAGGGGCCACCACAGCAAGTTAGGTCCTAACCTGTGCCTGGGAAGCCTTTCTCTATTCCGCGAACACTAGAGCTCCGTGGGGCATAAGGTAGGCAGTGAGGATAATCCCAAACCTACACCAGGGCTTGCCCCTCTCATTTAAGCAAGCTCAGTATCCAGTCTCTGAGGGACAAGGCCCTGTAGGCTCTCTGACCCCCCATGCACACACTCACGTGCTCTGACATACTGGTACATGTACACACTACATTTTTGCCTCTGCCCATTTGTGCCCTTCCTGGGATGCTCCCTTTTCCTCTCTAAGGATCTGCATCCCATCTATTGTTCAAGGCTCAGTTCTAGTCTGGATTAAATGGATAATCCACTCATCTCTCTTCCCTGGCATGTGTCCCCCTTCCTGCCCTCGCTGCAGAGCAACCTCATGATATGTGCCTTAATCTCCAAGTTCTCGATGTGCTTATTTCTTTTCTCCTCATCTGCCCCACAAACTCCATGAGGCCAGGGACCGCTGACCTTTGCTGAGCATTGTTGTATGACCAGCACATTGTACATGCTCAGTAAAGAATTGTTGGGCACCCCCCGACTCAGGCAGCCCGATGACTCTCAAGGGGAGAGCCTGCCTCTCCTGGGGTACTCACTCGGCTGTGAACTCGTTGGTCCCCACGGGGATGCAGTAGACAAACTGCATGGCACTCCAGAGCCGATGGAACTCCACGCACTCATCCACGTGCATGACGCCGTTGGTGGGCGGCGGGCCCCGCCAGATGGGGTCCTGCAGGTAGCTCCGAATGCGGGTCAGGATGACCTCAAACATGGACAGGCCGCAGCACAGCCGCTCCTTGGTTAGCAGGTCACCCTCCCGAGCAATGGCGATTTGCTAGGAATGGAAGCACATGTAAACCTGCTACCCACATCTCAGACCTGGTTCCTCGTTCCCATGGGACAATCCCAAGTCCTGGGGCTGGTGGCAGTTGGAATTCTTTCACTATAACCAAACTTGCCCAGAGGAGAAGACTAACTTTACAAAGCCTAGTGCAAGAGCAGGGAAGGTGGTGGAAAGTACGATAGAGGAATGATTAAGAAAAAATTGTGATCTATTCACATAATGAAATACTAGGTAGGCAGGGAAAAGCTGGAGGTGATACCACTACTAGAACTACTGCTACTACTGAACTATTACTGCTACTGGCTCACACCTACTGAGTGTGTGATATACCAGGCCCTGTTTAAGCACTTGATGGATACAGACTCCATTTATATCTCACAACAATCCCAAGAGATAAGAATCAATATTGTGCCCATTTTAAAGATAAAGAAAATGAGGTTCAGAAAGGGAGCCAGTGAGAGGTAATGCTGGGATTTTAATCAACGTCTACAAGCTAAATTGTAAAGTGAATAGAGTAAGCTGCAGAATAGGATGTGTAGACTACAATCCTATTAAAAACCATTGACAAAACACAATCCCAGAGACAGACAAAACTGTATTTGTGGTGTGTGTGTGCTTGTGTGTGTCTGTAAAACATTTTGGAAGGATTAACAGCATCACAATATCATTTGCGGGAGCAGATGAGCTTGGGGAAATGGGAGAGGGGATTTTCACTTTTTACTTTAAATATTCCTGCACAGTTGAATGTGCTTTAAGAAGCATATGTTATTCTGACATTTGCCACTGATTTCACAAAATCATTTCCTTCAATTAGAAGTCCTATTTCAACTGCAAATAATCTCCATTATTAATTTAAATTGGCTTCTCATCTGGGGCCTGTTACTGCATATCTAATCATCAGTTGGCTAGGCAAGCACAGCAAGACATATTATCATATGCATTATGAGTAAAAATATCTAGGGGTAAAGGCCCCGAAATCTGCACAGTAAGATCAATATTAAAATCTAAAGTAATTGCTAAAGTAATTGATATAAAATCTAAGGTGAAAGAAAGTTCTCCAAACTTAGGCACAAAGATTAAAAGAGTGGCTTCTGAGACTGAGAAGCCCACAGACCACTCAGCGATCACCCCCTCAGAGGGCTGTTCCACTCTATAGGGTGGCGGGGAAGTGCCTGACTTCCACCTTGGGGCCCCCTCTTCAGGGGCCCCCAGAAAGTGAGCAGCCTCTCAGTGGATTCATGGGGGGAGGTTCACAGAGGGAAGTAAGTGCTGAAGCCGGTCATGAATGTAGGCCATGAGAACAGTTGTTATGACAACTATAAACTGAAGGGAATGTAGGGAAAAAAAGGGAATTGGAGGAGAGCTTGACAATGTGAGTTTCACGCACAAAGAGGAGGGCGTCCTGGTGCATGGTGACTCACCTTGGTTCTGTCGGCAGAGACAGCTCTTGAGCAGAGGGAGGGGACTGCTCTGTCATCCTTAGCTAGACATATCCCTTTTAAAACATCCTGAGCCCTGGGCCTGCTTCGGTTTCTACCAAGCAGCTTTCTATGCTGGAAACTGGACCCTGAAAAGGCTTCCCACTTCTGGAGATGCCCCTGGAAAACTTCAGGACTTGTATTTGTTCCTGAGACATGAATATTCTTCATAAATTAATACAGAGAGTTCTGGTTTACCAGTTAATCTGCCCTTCATTTAGCTAGTCTGAATTTAATCCTCAGAGTCAGATAGCCCGGGGGGGAAACAGAAAAACTACCCACTGAGCTTACAGATCTGCAGACAGATCCAAATTCTGGTGACTCCAACTACTCAGCCAACCAAAGGGGCCTGTGTGGAATGGTTAGGAGCTTTGTCTTTTTCCTCTGAAAAGCATTTCCCATCACAGTTTTTAATTTGAACTATAAAAGTAATACATAATCAATGGGTAAAAATTTGGAAAAAAAAATTCATAAGAAAGAAAATAAAAGTCTCTCATAAACACCAATACCCAGATATAAACATAATTAAAATATTGATGTATGATCTGTGTTTATGTGAGTGTGCATATGCATATTTATTGTTAACAAAATTTAGACCATGCTATCTACTTGCTTTTTCCTCTTAATATAACTTAAATAATTATAAATAATTACATCTCACTAATTAAAAAATACTCCCTTAATTCAATAACATGATTTCATAATGGCTATATAAAATGGCCATTGATATGCCTTAATTTCTTTAGTCATCTACTCTTGTTGGTTATTTGAAATTGTTTGCAATTTTTTACTATTATGTTCAATTCTAAAACAACCATTCTTATGTATAAAATTATTTAAGGCTATCTCTGATTATTTTATTAGGATAAATTTTTAGAAGTAGACTTACTAGGGGAAAGAGGACAAGGCTTTGCTACACAATGGCAAGCAGGTCTCAAGGAAAGCTGAACCACCCTGTATATCAATTTGTGTCAAGCCTGTTTCTACATTGATCATTAAAAAAAGTTCCTGCCAACTTGAGAGATGAAAAATTGTATTTCATTCTTTAAATTCGCATTCAATTCAGTAAGGCTTAATACTTTTTCTTAAATGTGTTGGCATTTATATTTTGTATGTTGTGAGTTTCTTTCATGTCCTTTTTTCTTTTAGTATGCCTATTTTCTTTTTTGCTTTGAAAAGGTCCTTTCTAGATTGCTGCAAATATCCCTGATTTGTGGCTTGTTGTTTAAATGGCTTGTGTGTGTGTTTAACATAAAATTTATCCATTTCTTTTCTATTCCATTCATGGGATTCTTCCCCTCTTTTTTTTGACACTGTTTTCTGAGTTAAGGGATTAGAGAAAGCATCTGTGAAATCATGCTGAAATAAATTTCTGCATGGAATATTTTGATTACATTTAGTAGATTTTGGAGAATAATGTCTCAATATTCCTTTATATAATCTTTTATGGTTTTTGAGTTCTTTCACTTTTTGGTCATCATAAAGATCAAAAAAGGCAGCTCAATTAAGGGGGCAAAATAGCTATTATCCCATATTATAGTTGGGAAAACAAAGACTGACTGAGAAATGAAATAGCTTGCATTAGACTATGTGACAATTTATAATCTATCATGGAGCTGGGACAAGGATTCTTGTCTTTTGGCACTCTGCCAGTGTGTTCTTTCCATGACAGCACTGGGCAACAAACCAGATCACTTCATTTTGTCCCAGAAACAAATGCAAACAATGCAAAACTGCTCACATTTCTGCCCTTAAATATGTAGCAGTGTTTCTCAGTCACTGACCTGGATACTAGATGAGTCCCCAGAACTCCAGCTGGCTTCTAAGTCAGTACTTTGCTAATGTGTCAGGCTGATAGCATCACCAAGTTTTGTACTATTTTTGAGGGTTGGGAGACATAGAAAACTGGCATTTCTTCTTTTAAAGAATGCCCAGGCATTTGTTTCATAAATACTATGCATTTGACAAACAGATTTCTATCAGTCCCAAGAAAATGATGCTCCCCAGAACAGGGAAGGAATTCAGTCTTCTAAATGGAAACATATGTCAAGTCTTGAGTATGAGAGGCCAGATTCTTGTAGTATGACACCAGGAGTGTAACAGACATATTTATATGTCACTGACTTGGGGGATTTTCTCCCTAAAAGGAAAGGATTTTAGATGATCTTCTCTGTTCAGCCCCTGAAGGCTGAAAAAAAAAAAGTGCTTACAACACATCGTCTGAATTCTCTTTGCGGTGATTCACAAAACCCCAACACCTCTTGGTTCTGGTCACTGCTGCAACAGGAGGTGGCATCAGGGCACCCAACCGGGGTAGCCTCATCAGCATCATACCAGGTGGACTGGGCTCTGCAGCATGCTCCAGATACTTGTCTTTTGTGAGAGGAGAGGCCGCCTTCTGCCCTCTGTCGAGGACATGGGTTGTCTTCACTCGTAGGCATCACGGTAACAGCAGAGATGATGCCAGGATGCAAATCCAGAAAAGGATTTGAATCCTAAACCTCTTAAGCAGTCAGCTTTGGCTATCAAAACAACCCTGGCTTGTCTCATGGGGTTTCTCTTCTTTCTGAGTTCTTTCCATGAACCCCCCACACTCTATACTCCCCACCCCATGTAAAACTTGCTTAAATAAAATTGATCTGTTTGTTTGAGTACTGGAGTCAACCAGACTGGATTCAAATCCTGTCTCTACTTATTCCCTGTGACATCTTGGGCAAGTTACTTAACCTCTCTGACCCATCTGCAAAACAGTAAGAGCAATACCTATTTTAATGGGTTGTTGTGAGAATTAAATGAGAATGTATTCTCTTCCTTATTGCCTCCCTTCAAAGTCTGTGAGTTCTCTGAAGGCAGGGGTCCTGTCTTACTCATGTCACCATCTACAGCAACTAGTACAGTTTTTTAAAAATTAATTTCTAGTACATTATTAACAATTAAGCTTTAAAAATATTAGAGCACTAAGATAATACTGAAGACTTCTTCAACTTCCTTGCTTCCCTGATTTCTGCCTGTCTCTTCAGAGCTTACCACCATTATGAGCGGGTGTATGTCATTGCAGATATTTTTTAGGAAAACAGTTTTACCCATATGGTTTATTGTGTATTTTTAAAAACACGAATGGTATCATACCTATGAACTGTAGTGCAAATTGCCTTACTCATATAGTCATGTTTTTGAGACTATCCATATTGATGCATCTAAATCTAATTTTCATCATATATGGCAAGTATTCAACATTAGGTGACTATATCACATTTTATTTCGTCAACCCCCTCCTGATGGGCATTTAGGTTGTTTCTAGTTTTTGCTTCAATAAACAATTTCCTAGTAAATATCTTGAGTTCCTGCGAGGGTTTCTTTAGTAAAGATCTCCAGAAGCAAACCACTGGCTCACAGGGTTTATAGAGTCTCAATTTTGGGAGATAGATTAGCAGAATTCCTGATACCTAGCAGGGGTGCAACAGACACCTGCATAAATGAATTGAGCTCACTTCCTTCTTTGTTGGCGGGATAAATGATACAGGGCACAGAAGAACTAAAGACTGAACGCCAACAAATCTCATCCCAGACCTGCCCCTGCTGCTACAGGCTAGAGCCCATGATGGAAGGTACATACCTGAGGGGTCCCCAGCCGCTCTATCAGAGGGACCAAGTGAAGCGGGGCATATTTGGCTTCTAGGCGTTTCATCCGGACCTCAAGTCGCTCCCCCTCTGTGGGACGAGCAACAGAGAAGAAAATGAGACTCAGAGCACACTGGGGGCCAGGCGGGAACTGGGGAAGAAAAACCCCTCAGAGGCCCTGACAATGTATGTATATGCATTTCAAAACTTGGATTGGTTTTATGTAGATAAGATGGGTCATGCAGAATTTTTCTTCTCGGTTCTGGGAACGTGTGGCTGGGACTTCCTATAAGAAAAATGTAAGAATAATCTCTGTCTGACAATGACTCCTTTACCTTGTGGGGAATGAGTTTCCCATTCTTTGAGGAATTTAAACCAAGGCTAGAGAGCAACATATGGGATCTTCTAGAAGGAACAAGGAGCAGGGCATGGAGTTCCAATTCTGTGAATACACTATAGCTGCTCAAAGCTTTAACTTTCTCCTATCCTGACTGCAGCTCTGAGTTTATCAGGATTAAGAACTGAGCTTGGTCCTTTATCCAGTATAAGGACAGATGACTAAGAAAATAAAGACAAATAAATAAATAAATAATAGGGGGGTATGAGGGGTATGGGATGTTTTGGGTACCTTTTTCACTTTTATTCTTATTTTCATTTTTTTTGGAGTAGTGAAAATGTTCAAAAATCAATTGTGATGATGAAGTACAGCTATATGAAGATACTGTGAACCACTGATTATACGCTTTGGATAATTATACAGTATGTG
The DNA here is from genome assembly GCF_023851605.1 of Tamandua tetradactyla. NCBI lineage: Eukaryota > Metazoa > Chordata > Mammalia > Pilosa > Myrmecophagidae > Tamandua > Tamandua tetradactyla. The sequence goes on along the minus strand of NC_135346.1, from coordinate 38,500,336 downwards.
AATATATATCAATAAAATTGCATATAAAAAAGAACTGAGCTTGGGGTTCAATGAGAGTTGGCTATTCAGTTGCTGTCAGTGGTTTCTTACCTTTGATGTAGACTCTAGGCAAGATGTTTTGGAAAGGTGCAGCATGCAGCAAATCACAGACTTCCTCCTGTGACTGCAAATAGAGATGGAGGGAAAGAGGGAGAAAACAAATTTCATCTTAAATCAGGAAGATCTCTCATTCCTAAAAACCCAAGCACTGGGGTCAGCTGGCCCTGGGTTCAAATCCTGACTTTCTACTTATTGGTTTTGTGATCCTGGGCAAGTTACTTAACCTCTCTGAAACTTTTTATTCATCTGCAAAATAAAGATGAGGACAGTACCTATTTTAAAGGGCTGTTAGGATTAAATGAGAGAAGATATAATCTTTTAGCACAGTCCCTGGTATATGAGTACTCAATACATTTTTTTTTTTTCAGTTTCCAATAACAGCTTTATTGTTTCCTTCTAAGGCCTCACTAAAAACACCTTAAACTTCCATACTTCTACCAATATTCTGCTCATGATGAATGATGAATTATTTAAGACAATAAAAACTTTACCTACAGTTCTCACTTATTTCTGTGTCCTCACCAGAAACTCCATTTTTTTAAACATTTTTATTGCATAGTATAACATATTTACAAAGCAAAGAAAGAAAAAAGCAGTAGTTTTCAAAGCACTCTTCAACAAGTAGTTACAGGACAGATCCCAGAGTTTCTTATGGGCTACCATACCATCATCTCAGATTATTCCTTCTAGCTGCTCCCGAATATAGAAGACTACATGGCTTAAATATTTTTTTATCACCACAATCGTCTTTTTGAGTACTCAATACATTTTAACTACAATCTTATAAGGAATTTGTTGTGGAATGAGAATGAGTGACTGAGGGCTCTGACAGAGATTCTGTATTTGTCTGGTAGGTTGTGAGGGCTGCAGGCTCAAAGGAGGAGGCTGGGCCAGTTGGCCAATCCACTAATCCAGGATGACAGACAAGGTTTATGTCTGTCTCCAGCAAAAGGAGGGAGACTAGAAGCAAGGAGAGATTGGTTTCAATGGTGACTTGTTATGCATAAAAGTACAAAATCAAACATACACTACAGTGGTTCGAGAGAAAAGTTCGTTTGGGACAGGGCAAGCATGGAAAATGGTCTGATGGGTTTATTCTTCTGGAATCTGCAAATGATCACTGAATTCTAGAGGTGGTTTTGGGAAGACTTGGAGAAGCTACCCTCTACCGGGTCTTGGCTTCTTTTCTTTAAATTGTGGGGATCTGGATTAGGTAGGATTCTGGTGCCATTCAAACTCTGATACACTGGGATTCTCAGCATTTAAGAAAAACAGGATTATAGTGCTCTTGGCTTTCTCCATCTCAGGTATGGGTAGAACATGGCCATGCTAGGAAAGGGAAAGGGGAACCCCTCAGAATGCTTTTCTTACTGCAAATCTGTCCTTCAAAGGAGAATATCAGAGGGAGGACATGTAGACTCTTTAGAAGACCTGCCAGATTTAACCGAAGGTAATTCTCAGTATTTTTAGCCAGGGGGAAAAATGTCCCCTCTCCCTTTTCTTAATTAAGCTGTTTCTCTTCTTAACTATGATCATGGATACATCAAAGGAGTGAATCAAATAACTTAGTCTTTATTGCTATATTTAAGCTTATTTCCTTTGATTTATCATATAATCTGAAAACTTGGCTTATTGATCATTCAGGCTATTCTTTAATTTATACAATGATGAATTACACTGATCGATTTTTTTTGAATGACAAACTAGCCTTGCTTTCCTGGGATCAAGCCTACTCGATTGTGATATATTATCCTTTTTATACACTGCTGAGTTTTATTCACTTGTATCTACTGAGGATTTCTTTATAAACATGAGGGCTGTTACTTTATAGTTTTCTTTTCAAATACCCTTGAGTGTGGTATTAGGGTAATGTTGGTCTTACAAAGTAAGTTGGGAAATGTTCTTTTCCTCTTCTATTTTCTGAAAGAGTTTGCATAAAATTGCTATTATTTCTTCCTGAAATGTCTGATAGAATTCACCAGTGAAACAATCTGGGCTTGGAGTTTTCTTCGTTGAATGTTTTTTTTTTTCAACCTCAAATTAAATTTATTTAATAGATACAGGACTATTCAGGTTACTGATTTTTTTTTTAATGAGTTTTGTGTCTTAGGGAAATGGTCTATTTTATCTAAGTTTTTGAATTTCCAGACACAGGGTTAATTGTATGATAACATTATTTCCTTTTGATATCTGTGAGGTCTGTATGTGTCCCTCTTTCCTTTCCTAACAGTGATAATTTGTGTCTTCTCTCTCTCTCTCCCTCTTTTCTTGGTCAGACTAGAGATATATTAGTTTTATTAATTTTTTTCCAAGAACCAACTTTTGGTTTCATTGATTTTTCTGCACAGCTTTTCTGTTTTCAATGTTATTGGTTTCTGCTTTTATCTTTATTATTTCATTCCATCTGCTTGCTTTGGGTTGATTTTCTCTTCTTTCTCTAGTTTCTTCAAATGGAAGCCTAGAATGATGATTTGAGACTTTTCTTCTTTTAACATAAAATGTAAAATATATTCTTTGATACCTCCAGTGACCAGGAGCTCAGCACTTCTGGAGGCAGCACAGCCTATTTTGGACAACTCTAATTTTACCATGTTTGATTTTGTATTAATCTGAGACTGCCTCCACAAACAGTTTCCACTCAAAGATCCCTCTATCTCGCTTCTTCTCAATCAGGGCTGAGTACTTTTAAAGAGTTGTCTACATATCTTTCCACTTGCCTGTCTTCACTTATTTCTCAGCAAACAGAAATATTATGCTGTCATACCACATCATGATAATGGCTCTGGCAAAGATTACGAAGGACCATTTTGTCAGCAAGTTCAATAGATACCTTTCGACCCTCATCTTACATGGTGTCTTTAAAGTATTAGGAACTGTTGACTGTATTTTTTCTCTCCCAACTACTATGACAATGCACTCTACTGGTTTCCATCTGGCTTTTCCTTTTTCACTTCTTGCAGTTTTTACTTTTAGCCAACCCTTAAATGTTGGTTTCCTGGAAGGACCCACTTTGATTCTCTTTCCTTTTTTCCACCTGGGTGGTCTCACCTATCCTGATGACTTGGAATACTACTGATTGTTTTGATACCCAACTCCTTATTGGATGTCTTCATTTGGATATTCCACAACTCAACATACCTAAAGCTGACCTTCTCCTCCCCTTCTCATCTTGGGTTTCATGGTTCAATGAATGGCATCATCATGTCTTTGCCTGCCCAAGCTTAAAACTTGGGGCTCACCTTTTCTCTCTTCTTCACCTCCCATGACTTTAGTCCTTAAGTCCTGTTGATGCTCAGGTCTCTTGTACCTCTCCACATTTTCCACCCTTGACCACCACATCCCTATGAGCTCCGTAAGGGTGAGGATGGTATCTGTTTTTGCCTCTTATCTCTATTACCTAGCATATGATAGGTTCGCAATAACTATTTATTAAATGAACAAATGAATTTATTAGCCCATATGACAGTTCTCCAAGTACAAGAATACAACTACTATGCCCATTTATTCATTCATCCAACAAACATTTATTGAGTGCCAGGCACTGTCCTAGGCTTTGCAGATACTATGTTGAACAAGTCAGACTAGATCTTTGCTCTCATGGAATTTGCATTCTAATTGATATGATACAGACAGATAAAAACAAGTCAACAAATCAGAAAATTTCAGATAGTGATAAAACATAACAGGGTAATAGGCTAGGGAGTGATTGGGAATGGGGAAACAGCTCCTTTAGATAGGTGGAAAGGGAAAACCTTTTTGAGAGGGTGAAATTTGAATAGAGAATGGAATGAAGTATGAATGGAATGGAATGAAGAGAGCCAGGCAGGTAGATACGGGGCAAGAGCTCTCCAGTGTAAAGGCTGTCAGGTGGGAGTGAACTTGGTGTTTGAGAATGCTCTTGTGGCTAGATGGAACACAGTATAGCAAAACCCTAAGATAGGGAGGTACTTACCACGTGGGGCCTGGTAGGCCTAGTAAGAAATCTGGCTTTTATTTTAAGTGCAAAAAGGACCTATAGAATTGTTCTAAGCAGAGAATTGCTACACATACTCCTACTGCCAAGATTTGTCTTCCCCTCTTCTGAAAATGTCAAAACTCCTAAAAGAGTTTTGAAAATGTCAGAACTCCTAAAAGGCAACTACTAGAAGAGTTGCCCACTGAATGAATAGTAAACTTTCTAGTTTGTTTTAATGTGAGTAAACTGATCTTGGGCGCCACCTTAGAGGATGGAGTGGAGCGTGGGTAGGTTAGGAGGAGCAAGTGGTAGGGATCCAGGCCCTCCCACAGACAGAGCCATGCTGCTGCTTTGTTCATTTTACATGATGGGCCTCTCCTTCAGATTTCTTTTGCAAAGTCAGAATATTCTGTTGATCCCCTCTATACTCTATCTTCTGAGTTTGTACACAGCTGGACCAGAGAATCTTTGAGGGAGCAGGCATGCCTTCTGTGTGTTCTCCACTTCCTTATGCCACTCATCACTGAAGGTGTGGAAAGAGAGAAGGATGTGGTTTCCTAAGAGAGGGAGCAGCAAAGCATTTACGGGGAAAGCCCCAGAGGATGAGCTATGTGACCATTTGCATAATGAGGTAGCTACACCCTTCGTGGAAAGTATTTGTTTGGCATTTATTAGCTACAAACTTTATGGTCATTGTGCTGATAAAAATCAGAAGCAGGATGGGAGGGTACCCACCGGACCAGGTCCAGTTCAGAGCACACACAGTGGTCTGTGTAAGGAATCCGGACAAGCTTCTACTGTGGGAGCCTATGCTAAAGGCCCACTTCCCTCTTGTCTAATCATTATCTTAAAGAATTAACACCAGGCCATCCATGCAGCCTAAAAACCAACCCAGCTACTCCCTGCTTAAAATGGTCCTTCCCCTGGCCTATGAAGTCCACTCACCATGAGGTATTCCCCCACCCACCCCTGGCTTCTTTGACTCCAGCTACCACAGTTTTTTTTTGTCATGGGCAGGCTCTGGGAATTGAACCCAGGTCCTTGGCATGGCAGGCAAGAATTCTGACACAGGGTCACCATTGCACCATCCTGCTACAATAGCTTTTTGTTTTTTGAATGTACCAGGTGTGCTCCCATGGCAGGATCTTTGCCTTCTTTCTGGAATATTCTCTAACTTGTCTCTCCTCTCCTCTCTCTTTGCTAAGCAAATTTCTACTCTTCTTTCAGATTCTATTCAAGCAGCATTTCTTCAAGGAAGACATCCCTGACCCTTCCAATTCCCTCCTCCCCATGTAGAGGTTTCTGTTGTTGTTGTTATACGTCCTTATTGAGCCAAATTCTTTTCGTTTGCAGAATTTGAACTCAATCTATATTATCCATTCCTACATGTGACTATATGATTAATACTTCCCTTCCCCACTGGCATTTAAACTCCAGGAAGGTAGGGATAGTGTCCATTTTTCACCATATTTTATTCCTGATGTGGAGCATGGTACTGGCATATAGTAAGGCCCCAGTAAGTATGTGGAGTAAAAGTGGCATGTAAGAGAAACCAAGACTTATTACAGAACCTCATCTATTTCAGGTTTTTCCTCTATAAGCTTAGGTGTTTCCTCCTATTATTAAGAGAATTTTCTCTCAAATTTTACTTACTGCCCTGTATGAACTATGTGAAGTATTTTTTAAAATGCTCCATGTGGTGGGATTTCCCAGTGTTTTAAAATTTTCTATCCCTCTTTCCATTCTTTCTTTTTTTCCTGCCTGCATATATTTATTCAGTTTTCTACACTGAATATATATTATGTTTAAAAATTATCAAAAATTCTCAAAGTAATGAATTCTTCTTAGTTTTAAGATAAGGCACTTTCAGGGCCAGGATGCTGGAATGAGAGGGAAGGAAATGAAATCCCTAGTACACCACTTGGCTCAGCAAAGAACAATATTCATATGGGTTTAATATCGTATTTGCTTTTTCTCTGTTTCGTTTTGAACTTTTTGGCTACATGTGAGGACAAATCATAGATGCAGAACAAAATACAAATGTTAACAGCTGTAAGGATATAAAAATGTTGCTGACAGATGGTGAGAAATGGAAGCATCAGAATGGAAGCCACGAGTGTTCATTTCCTCATCACTTTGACTCCACATACTTACTGGGGCCTTACTATATGCCAGCACCGTGCTCCACATCAGAAATAAAACATGGTAAAAAACGGACACTATCCCTACCTTCCTGGAGTTTAAATGCCACTGGGGAAGGAAGTATTCATCATATAGTCACATGTAGGAATGGATAATATAGATCGAGTCCAAATTCTGCAAGGGAAAAGAACTTGGCTCAATAAGGACATATAACAACAACAAAATTGATGTAAAGAAGTCACGATACTGCATGATGTTAGCAAAAGATGCAAGAGAGGTGTGTCCATGAAAACAACAGAAGAAGTAATACAGCAAACCTTAAGAGGAAGGAGAACAACGTAAATGAGTTAAAATCTCATCTTTCAACTAGGGAGTCAATAAATAGTATCTGAAATTGTTAATTAAGAAGTAGATGCTATCCTCATAGTCTTTTTTTTGGGGGGGGGGGTGCATGGTCTGGGACTCGAACCCGGGTCTCCTGCCTGACAGGTGAGCATTCTACCACTGAACCCCATGTGCACCCCTATCCCCCATGCTCTCAAGGGTTATGGAGCTAACACCTAGGAGAACTAGAAGCAGAAATGATTAAAAGTGGTTGCTTTGAGGATTGGGACTGCCGTGGGGAGCGGTGCAGCATCTGTATTGTTTGAAATGTTACCCTGTGCAATTAAGAGCCATTTAAAAGGAAGAAAATGAAGAGGTTGGAATAAATGGTCTCCAAGGGTCTTTCCCTAGAACTGAGAGAATATAATAATCAAATCACTTTGTTCTTCTGGGAAGGAGAGAAAATGAATATTTGCTGATACGAACTTTCTGCCAGGTGCTTTATACCCATCGTCTACTACAGACATCCCTGTGAGGTGGGTCCTACTATTTCATCTGACAGAGGACATGGGGCCCTCGGCCAGGGAAAGTTTCCAGCCAGGTCCACACAGCTATTAGGTAAACAGGAGAGCTGATATTCAGTCCCAGGACCACCTTGCCTCAACACCAAGGAGTTTTCCTTGGCAGTCCCTGTGCTAAGGCCTTGAGACACTTGTATTGCATTTTTTTCTATCATACACACACACTATGGAAACATTTTAAATGATCAAAATAGAAACAGGAGAAAATGACTTAAGATTTCACCACCTGAGAAACTTTTTGGCCCCAGTTATATCTGAAAGGATGATATCATTTGTTGCTTTATCCACTGAGTTTTGGTCATTAGCAACTAACATCTATCTATCTATCTCTATATTCTTAAAATACTTTTTAAACTTAAAAAATTGTGACATATATATGCAATTTGAAGAAGAATGAATAAACAATCTTGAGCCATTTAGCTTAAGAAATGGGAAATTATTGATTCATCTACAGTCCAATCCACCTGAGGTAATCTCTATCTTGAATTTTGCATAAATAATTTCTTGCTTTGTAAGCAGCTAACTCTTAAAGGTCTGCTGGTGTGATTCCGAAGTACATAACTGGACCATTCATGTGATCAACTTATATGCACAAATTACTTATTCCCCAATCCTCCCAAACCAAAGTACTCTACCTGGTCTCATACCCCACACAAAGTCCCATTTAAATCTTACCCTCTCCTAGGAGATTCCCAAGCCCCTTCAGTCATTGTACTTTCTTCCTTTTTCAACTGATCTGAGCCTTATTCACTCAGGATCCCCACAAGGTATTTGCACATTGAGATGCCTAATCTAGCCCCATCCCAGGTCCTTGAAGTCTGCGCTTCTGATAGAAAACCATGGCAGTGATTCACATCCCAGGCAAACACTGAGGGAAAGAGAGGCTAGGACACCTGTGACAGAATAAAGTAGGTGCAATGGGAGGGGTTGACAACAAAGGGGTCTGGAGAGTCTGTGGAGGAAAAAATTATACCAGGGTTCTTTTATAGAATAAACATCTAACAAATAAATATAAATAAACATCTAACAAAGCTGAATAAAAGTACTGGGGGGCGGGGAAGAATGAGGAAATGATGGCTTTGTGATAGACCTTGAGAGGGTAGGCAGGATTCTGAACGCATGGGATCAGTGCAAACCCACATAGAGAGAGGCTGAGACCAAGATGGCTGATGAGAAGAGGACAGGGAATGATCGGCTTGGGCAGGGAAGAGGGGTGGTGGGCTTCTGGCAGTCAAGAGCCAAGCTCTTGCTTCTTTGGGACTTCCAAAGCTTCACTGCTTGTGGGGACAGGAAGGAAGGGGACTCCATGGTAACTGAGACCCGCTTATTAAGCTCTGGTGATGTCATATTCATCATCTCACTTCCTACTAATCACTCTGTGAGGTAGATACTCAGTCCAACACTTTTGGGGTGCAGAAAAGTAAGGGGCAGAGGATTTAATAATGAGAATCTCTTAGCTGTCAAGTACAGAGACAGGACTTGGATCCAGGCTTTCTGAGTCTAAAGGTATGTACAACGTTTCCAGTGGGGCACATGGGACTCTTCTCAGCTGAGACATCGTGATGTAACTCTGCCCTATCCTTCCCCTTTTGCCTCTTGTTGCTCTTTTTTGGGTCTTATTTTGTGTAATGGTCACTAGACTTAAAGACATGATTTCTTTAATTATATGGTATCACATATTCTTTTTGAACATAGGTAGAGTATAGGTAAATACAGTAAATCTTCTTATTAAACGAATAAATGGTGTTTAGATGGAACTGTGACCTCTCAGGATTCTCTTACTGAACTAGGACTAGCTCCATCTGCAAAGTGGCCATTGGGCCTTCAGGATAATCATCTTTTCTAAAAAACACCTTGCAATGCTCTTTCAGTCTGCTGAGCTTTATAGTCCTGGGTAGGGCAAGGCTCTCCTTTTGGAGGATTTCCCTGTGCCTCTAGCAAGTATCATGTTGGGATTGCTGATTTAAAAATTCCAAGTAGCCAATTAGAACCTGCTGGGTGGTCAATGGCCTTGGCATCTGGACTTTTCTGACTGGTTATTTGGCCCCTGGGAACCTGTCTCACAGAATGTAACTCCTTCAGAGCCACTGGACTGCATAACCAAAATGCTGAGCATTGAGGCTGGGCTAGCAATGCAGCCAATGCAACACCAAAGGCCCCAGGCCTGAGGGGAATAACTATGTTTATTATTAACATAGTTAAGATGTAAAATCCCAAAGTTCTTGGGGGAAAATGAAATTAAGTCTGAGCTTTAACTAGAGCAAAGACCCATGGTCCTCCTCTCATCATGCTGCCTTGGCTCAGAAACAGGTAACTGGTTAGTAATATCCAGTTAAGTGTCCTGTGCCTTGCTGGGTTGGACTGTGTGTCTGGCCAATAGGAAATGGGCATTTCTGGAGGCAAAGTAGAACAAAGTAACACAATGCCCAGAATGCCAAGGCAATCGGGCAGTTCCAAGGGGTCTCAGGCCACTGCAGCTTTCCTCAGGAGGTACTGATGCCATCCTGTCAGAGTTTGTGTTTATTGGGGGTTGGGGGGAATTGAGCAGCAGATACAAAAAGTATCACACAGGGGTGCTGTTTATGGTTGTACAGATAGTATATTGCCCAGGGGTACCATATCCTAGTTGGTGCCAAACATGCCACAGGTTTCACAGATTGATTACTTATTATGATCATTTTCTAGCAAATTCATTTTGTTATTTAAAGTCAATATATTTCAACACGCAAAAATCAGCTGTATTTTCTATATACCAGCAATGAAAAATCCAAAAAGAAAATCAAGAGAACAATTCCATTTGCAATAGCATCTAAAAAAAAATGAAGTAGCCAGGAATAAATATAACCATGGATACAAAGCACTTGTACACCAAAAGTTGTAAAACATTGCTGAAAGAAATTAAAGAAGACCTACATAAATGGAAAGATACACTGTGTTCATGGATCAGAAGACTTAATATTGTTATGATGTCAATTCTATCCAAAATGATCTACAGATTCAACCCAATCACAATAAAGATTCCAGCTGTCTTTTTTGCATAAATGGAAAAGCCAATCATTAAACTCCTATGAGTTACAAGGGGCCCCAAATGGCCAAAACAGTCTTGAAAGAGAACAACACTGGGTGGGCCACGGTGGCTCAGCAGGCAGGAATGCTTGCCTGTGATGCCAGAGGACCCGGGTTCGATTCCCGGTAACTGCCCATGTGATAAAAAAAAAAAAAAAAAAGAAAAGAGAACAACATTGGAGGAACCATACTTCAGGATTTCAAAACTTACTACAAAGCTACAGTAATCAAAATAGTGTTGAACTGGCATAAAGACAGACATACAGGTCAATGGTATAGAATTGAGAGTTTAGAAATAAATTCACACATTTAAGGCCAATTGATTTTTTTTTATTAATTAAAGAAAAAAAAGAAATTAACACAACATTTAGAAATCATTCCATTCTACATATGCAATCAGTAATTCTTAACATCATCACACAGATGCATGATCATCATTTCTTAGTACATTTGCATCGATTTAGGAAAAGAACTAGCAAAACAACAGAAAAAGATATAGAATGTTAATATAAAGAAAAAAATAAAAATAATAATAATAGTTAAAAAAAAAGACACAAACAAAAAAAAAAACTATAGCTCAGATGCAGCTTCATTCAGTGTTTTAACGTGATTACTTTACAATTAGGTATTATTGTGCTGTCCATTTTTGAGTTTTTGTATCTAGTCCTGTTGCACAGTCTGTATCCCTTCAGCTCCAATTACCCATTATCTTACCCTGTTTCTAATTCCTGCTGGTCTCTGTTACCAATGACATATTCCAAGTTTATTCTCGAATGTCGGTTCACATCAGTGGGACCATACAGTATTTGTCCTTTAGTTTTTGGCTAGACTCACTCAGCATAATGTTCTCTAGGTCCATCCATGTTATTACATGCTTCATAAGTTTATTCTGTCTTAAAGCTGCATAATATTCCATCGTATGTATATACCACAGTTTGTTTAGCCACTTGTCTGTTGATGGACATTTTGGCTGTTTCCATCTCTTTGCAATTGTAAATAATGCTGCTATAAACATTGGTGTGCAAATGTCCGTTTGTGTCTTTGCCCTTAAGTCCTTTGAGTAGATACCTAGCAATGGTATTGCTAGGTCGTATGGCAATTCTATATTCAGTTTTTTGAGGAACCGCCAAACTGCCTTCCACAATGGTTGCACCATTTGACATTCCCACCAACAGTGGATAAGTGTGCCTCTTTCTCCGCATCCTCTCCAGCACTTGTCATTTTCTGTTTTGTTGATAATGGCCATTCTGGTGGGTGTGAGGTGATATCTCATTGTGGTTTTGATTTGCATTTCTCTAATGGCCAGGGACATTGAGCATCTCTTCATGTGCCTTTTGGCCATTTGTATTTCCTCTTCTGAGAGGTGTCTGTTCAAGTCTTTTTCCCATTTTGTAATTGGGTTGGCTGTTTTTTTGTTGTTGAGCTGGACAATCTCTTTATAAATTCTGGATACTAAACCTTTATCTGATGTGTCATTTCCAAATATTGTCTCCCATTGTGTAGGCTGTCTTTCTACTTTCTTGATGAAGTTCTTTGATGCACAAAAGTGTTTAATTTTGAGGAGCTCCTATTTATTTCTTTCTTTCTTCAGTGCTCTTGCTTTAGGTTTAAGGTCCATAAAACCGCCTCCAATTGTAAGTTTCATAAGATATCTCCCTACATTTTCCTCTAACTGTTTTATGGTCTTAGACCTAATGTTTAGATCTTTGATCCATTTTGAGTTAACTTTTGTATAGGGTGTGAGATACGGGTCCTCTTTCATTCTTTTGCATATGGATATCCAGTTCTCTAGGCACCATTTATTGAAGAGACTATTCTGTCCCAGGTGAGTTGGCTTGACTGCCTTATCAAAGATCAAATGTCCATAGATGAGAGGGTCTATATCTGAGCACTCTATTCGATTCCATTGGTCGATATATCTATCTTTATGCCAATACCATGCTGTTTTGACCACTGTGGCTTCATAATATGCCGTAAAGTCTGGCAGCGCGAGACATCCAGCTTCATTTTTTTTCCTCAAGATACTTTTAGCAATTTGGGGCACCTTGCCCTTCCAGATAAATTTGCTTATTGGTTTTTCTATTTCTGAAAAGTAAGTTGTTGGGATTTTGATTGGTATTGCATTGAATCTGTAAATCAATTTAGGTAGGATTGACATCTTAGCGATATTTAGTCTTCCAATCCATGAACATGGTATGCCCTTCCATCTATTTAGGTCTTCTGTGATTTCTTTTAACAGTTTTTTGTAGTTTTCTTTGTATAGGTTTTTTGTCTCTTTAGTTAAATTTATTCCTAGGTATTTTATTCTTTTAGTTGCAATTGTAAATGGGATTCGTTTCTTGATTTCCCCCTCAGCTTGTTCATTGCTAGTGTATAGAAATACTACAGATTTTTGAATGTTGATCTTGTAACCTGCTACTTTGCTGTACTCATTTATTAGCTCTAGTAGTTTTGTTGTGGATTTTTCCGGGTTTTCGACGTATAACATCATATCGTCTGCAAACAGTGATAGTTTTACTTCTTCCTTTCCAATTTTGATGCCTTGTATTTCTTTTTCTTGTCTAATTGCTCTGGCGGCCAACTGATTTTTGATAAGCATGTCAAGTCCACTCAATGACACTCAAATGACAGTCTGTTCAACAAATGGTGCTGGGAAAATTGGATATCCACATGCAAAAGAACTAAATGAAATGAAAAGAATGAATGAAATATAAAAATTAACTCAAAATGCTTGAAATTCTCATGCTCTGCTGGTTGGAATGTAGAATAGTGCATCTGCTGAGGAAAATAGTTAGGCACTTCTTCAGAAAACTAAACACAGAATTACCATCTGAGACTGGGTAATTTTACTTCCAGATATCTACCCCAAAGAATTGAAAACAGGGACTTGAACAGATCTCTGTACACAAATGTTAAAAGCAGCATTATTTACAACAGCTAAAAGGTGGAAACAACCCACGTGCCCATCAACAGATGAACAGATAAAATGTGGTACAAACCTACAATGGAATCATATTCAGCCATACAAACGAATGAAGTGCTGATACATGAGACAACATGGATGAACCTTAAAAATAGTATGCTAAGTGAAATAAGCCAGATTCAAGAAGATAAGTATTGAATGTTTCTACTTAAATGAAATATCTAGAATAGGCAAATTCATAGAGACAACAAGTTGATTAGAAGTTACCAGGGGCTGGGGGAGGGGAAGCTGTGGGAACTATTGCTTAATAGGTATAGCTTCTGTTTGCAGTCATGAAACAGTTTTGGTAATGGATGGTGGTGATGGTGGCACAATATTGTGAATGTGATTAATACCACTGAACCGTACATTGAAAAATGGTTAAAATGTGTTATATATATGTTACTCTATTAAAAAGCTTTACAAGAACTCTTTACTATTCAAAGAAAAATGCCAATTCTTCACCGTATATTCAAAGTGATTATACCTTTCCCATCTCATTTCTTTCCATCCCTCACTTGCTCTTGAGATCCACATCAATGCAGTCAACTTTTTTTCTTCCTTTGGTCAGAACATGCTGGGGGAACATGCGACTCCATTTGTAATGGTGGCTCACCAACATGGCGATTTACAGAGTGGGATGGGGACAGAGGACTAGAGCACAGTTTCCAGAGAGATGCATTTTCTCTTCCCATCTTGCAGGCCCCTTCTTTCCCCTTACTCCTACCCTGCTCCCTTTCTCAAACTTTCTCTATTTCTGCAGCCTAGAATGGCCTTCCCCTACTTCTCTCCATCCAAACATGAGACTCACTTCAAATGTATATTTAATAATTATATATAAAAAAATTACAGTATAATATGGCTAAAATGGCAAGTTTTGTTATATATATATATAAAACTGCAATAGAATAATTTTAAATCAATATACTCTGATGGAATGTCTACAGACAGAAGTGAAATACCTTGAGGAAGGGTGTCTTTTCCTGATTTGCCTGTGGGTGACATATGTGCTCATGCCTATTGACCATGATTTAGAGACAGGGACTGCTTGTAGAGAGGATTCTGACAGCAAACGTGGCTCAGCAGGGTTGATAATCAACGACTGCCTTGAGGCTGAGGAAGGATAATGGCACTGAAGCTATATATTTGCTATCCTTGGCTTCTAAGAACCATAGACAACAAAAATTGATGCATTATTTGCTTGGCATGTCATTTCCCCCCATATTCTTTCCTGAGTGACCATCCTACTCCTCAAAATTATTTTATCAATAAATATCCTCTAAAGTATTAGCTCTCAGAGCATCCCTTTTCACTCATCTCTTCTCAGTGGCCTCTGCATTTTAGTGGGGCCTTTAAGATCAGGTAATCTTTCAAGTCAATGGAAGACAGTCTCTAATAGGAGAGTTTTGGACACTGTGAAGGAAAGTGCAGTAGGGGTATTCTCCTGGCATCCCTTGAATATGACCAAAGAGGTAGCTGGTCTTATCAAGTTACAGTGGGTAGAAGCCAAGGATGTAGGACTCAGGCTTACCCTTGCCACTGACTGTAGAGTACCTCAGTTTCCCTGTCTGTAAACGTGACCTCCAAAGTTCTCCATGTCTTTGGATTGTGCACCCAGGGAAAGAGTGGCAATAAGCGATGAGGTTGTTGGGATGAATGCTTGGGCCTGTGTGGGTCGAGGTTAGGAGCTTGGATTTTAGGTACAATGAAAAGCCTCTAATGGCTTTAAGCAGGAGAGAAACAATGATCTTATTTATAATTTTATGAAGAATCTTTTGCTGCTACATGGAAAAACTGCCTCTGCCACTGGGTCCCTTAATGCTTTACCTTGTCGTAAATTCCACCCTTCCCCTGCCCTTCCTCAGTACAGGAACAGAAAGCTGGGTTAAAGACATTTCCTCCAAACTGTGCATAGGGAGAAGGCAGAGTGTTAACTTATTAAAAAGTCACTGAAGCAGCAGGTCGACTCCCCATGGTCCAGGCAGGAGGGCCCTCAGCAGTGGTCTGGGGGATCTCTCAGGGCCATTCACGACACCCACGTAACCTCTTTCTAATTGCACTGGCCAGCTTCCCTGGCTTCATATGCCTCCCTGTAATCCAGAGCTGTATTTCATGATGGTAAATAAAATAGATGGGAAGCATTAGCATCAAGGCTGAGTTCTGTGCTAGCAGATGCCTCTATAAATTGTAAAAACGAGGTCAGAAATAACTCCGGGGCATCTGGTACCAGCAATAAATCTTGCCAACTAGCAGAAGCAGCTGGAAAAAACAAAAGCCTTCAGCTGTTTTTTACCTTCTTAGTGATCCCCTTTCTTCGTAACTTTCAACATGCCATGACAATGCTTCCTTTCCCCCACCCCTTCAACTTTGTATTATGAAAAACTTTGAACATACAGAACATTTGAAAGAACAATGAATATTCTTATAACACTATATAGATTCACATTAAACATTCTGCCGTATTGCTTTAATTCTCTATATGCTTTATGGAATCATTTGAAAGCAAGTTGTCACTTTAGCAGGCAAATTCTAAAAATAGATGTTTACCTCATGGCATTGTAACCTCAGCTGCAAGATTACTTAAATTAAAAAAAAATTCTTCACATCATAAAATACAGTCAATATTTCAAATATTCAAATGTCTTCAGTTTTTCCTAAGATATATCTTTAATAGCTTTTTTTTTCTGTAATAGCCTTTTAATTTTTGAATCAGGATCTAACCATGATGAGTTTTCTAAGGCATGAATGATAACTGCTCTACACACACACACACACAAAATACTGTGATGATTCCCTCACAGAGAACTGCCATATGCTGCTTCTGCAGAGGTTCCTCTCTAGGAGTTAATGAATGAAAATTGCTATTTGGTATTAAGTGTCATGGCAATGGTTATTATTCCTGTTATTTACAACCAGTGACCTATTATGTTTATGAGTGAAGTAATCATGAGATAATTAATAACAACTAACACCTACTGTAAAATTGTTCTTTGTCAAGGTAGTGTATAAAAGTGAAGAGGTTTTTGGAGTCAAGATGAAGAAATACTGTAAGGAACCAAAATGAAAAGTCTTTATAAGCAATGAGTATTTTTTTTTTTTGCGTTGCTTTCAGTCTTAATTATTATTATTAATATTATTATTATTTGCATTATACTTATACAATTCAGTCTATGAGGCTGAGTGGGAACCTGATTTCTCTTGGAATCCCTAGAAAGATTCTGTCCATACATATGTATATTAAAAAAACAGGTTCAATGTGATCCTAAGAATGTCAGATTCATTAGACTGTACTTTCAGGGTCTGTCCTGGGTGAAAAATTACATGTTTGGCTGATTTTTAAAAGGGAATGATAAAACCAATCTTAAAACAGCATTTCCTTTTATAACTTTTAGTTCTGATTTTTGAGGCAGCAAAAAGACAAATAATACTGACATTAACGTATTATGTTTTTTTCTTTGTTGAATATGGAGAAATGAGCTGGAAGACTGCAGGTCAGACACCCTTAATCTATATTTCTAGAGGGAGGGGGATGGGGAATGGGCCTCTTAGCCACTGAGCTTGTTTCAAGAAACTGGAGAGCCCAGTGTTTTAAAGATTCCCTTATATGGATGCACACAGATTGTGAGCGTGCTTCCTGCATTCCAATCTCAAGCCCTGAGGATACAAGGACTGTGAAGCAGGTAAGAAATTAGATTTTCCACATCCACTAAAACCCTACTTTGTACAGGAAGTATTAGCTGCAGCCTGCAGCCCTTCACTTGGAATCCCAGGTGCCCTAGAAAGCTTTGCTGTGATATGCTGCATCTGCTACAGCTCTGTGGCCTCTCATTTCCAACAGCATTCTGTAGCCCTGGCCAAATAAATCAGTAATGTCACCTTACCTTACTCTGTGGTGTATGTGGGTGATCTTTTCCACTAAACTGTGCCTCACCTGAAATGATGCTGTATATTATGCCACCTGCCCTCCCTTGGAACTGTCAAGGGGATGACAGAATTATTTTCTCAGATCAAATTAACCTCATCAGAATTGTGTCTGGTCAACTGGGAGAGATCTACAGCTAGGAAACTGTGGCCAGAAAAGTGGCTTTCTCCTCTCCCCTAAGTGCATGTCACTTCCAAGGTTGATATTTCCCAAAGTGTGGGAATTGGGGGAGGTACCTTCGGATAGTTCAGGGAAATGGTATTTAATCACAGGGAGTCACACAGTGAAAGTTATTTCCCATTCAATTTCCTATCAATTTTTCTGACAACCTTAATGAGAACGTCTCAATTGGAACTGACATGTCTCTCATACCTCTCTCATATCTGCTTATCTCTGCTCTTAACAAAGAGAAGGAGTAGGCCTCAAGTTTAGAGAGCTGGTTGTGCAGCAGCTAGAATTATATTACTTCTATTTTTATTGAACTTGTTATTCTGGTTAGTTTCTAATGAAGGCAAGACTTTTTTTTTTAATGGAAGTGAAATAAAGCTTCCTTTTAAAGATAACTTAAAGTATGTTGATTTAAATAAAAGTATTATGTCAATAATAGACCTAATGGTATGTGGACACGGCAAAAGTTGTGGCAACTACCCATCAGTGACTAAGCTTTGGAAACTCAAAGCCTAGAGGGCTCCCTCTTGATCAGGGCTTGTCACCCTGACTGCACATCAGAATCAAGGGTGGAGCTTTTAAAACATCTGGCTCTCTCTCTCTCAGCCAACACAACAAGCAAACTCACTGCCCTCCCCCTCTCTATGTGGGACATGACTCCCAGGAGTGTGGATCTTCCTGGCAACGTGGGACAGAAATCTTAGAATGAGCTGGAACTCAGCATCAAGGGATTGAGAAAATCTTCTCAACCAAAAGGGAGAAGAGTGAAATGAGACAAAATAAAGTGTCAGTGGCTGAGAGATTCCAAACAGAGTCGAGAGGTTATCCTGGAGGTTATTCTTACACATTAAATAGATATCACCTTTTTAGTTAAGGTGTAACAGAGAGGCTGGAGGGAACTGCCTGAAAATGTAGAGCTGTTTTCCAGTAGCCATGTTTCTTGAAGATGATTGTATAATGATAAAGCTTTCGCAATGTGACTGTGTGATTGTGAAAACCTTGTGTCTGATGCTTCTTTTATCTACCTTATGGACAGATGAGTAAAATATATGGATTAAAAATAAATAAATAATAGGGGGAACAAATGTTAAAACAAATTTAGTAGCTTGAAATGCTAGTGATCAATGAAAGGGAGGGGTAAGGGGTATGGTATGTACGATTTTTTTCTGTTTTCTTTTTATTTCTTTTTCTGAATTGATGCAAATGTTCTAAGAAATGATCATAATGATGAATATACAGCTATGTGATGAAAAAAAGAATGTTCATATTGTATGTTGATTGGTTTTGTTAATAAAAATTAAAACAAAACAAGACAAAACAAAAACACCTGATTCCCCTCCCAGAGATTTTGTTTGCCTTGAAGTAGGATGGGGCTCAGACCTCAGGGTTTCTTAGAAGGTTCCCTAACAAGCAGCTGTAGCTGAGACCACTGTGCTGGCCACACTGCCTCCCTGGAGTGTGGAGGGGCCAGTGGCATAACACTCGGTTGACCGAACTGCTCTAGTGTCCAGGTGCTCCGTCCATCGGGGTGGCCCCATAGGAAAGTCATTGATCCAGAAGTATATAATCAAGGCTCTGATTTCTCAGCATTACAGACAAGACTAATGAGATAAGCATAACATGCTTCAGGGATTAGGTGGTTTTGGACAAAGGTGACTGAGTGCATCTATCTGTATCTTGAAGATTTTAGAGGATCAGTGGGTACATTTCCAGTTCACCTGCTAGTGCAGAGCTGAGACGACACTCCCCTCCTTCATCCAGCCCATGGTTAATGGCCCTGTCTGAGGAGTGGAGGATACAAAAATGGCCCTCACCTGAGAATCCTGTCCTCTCAACCCCTCCTCTCTGTTTCTACAGATTGGTTTGTTCTTGTTTTACGGCATTTCTCACTTTATTGGTCTTGTCTCTTTGTGAGTCTAGGCTGGTGACTGCAGACTTTTTGCTTCACATATTTCCATCAGAAAAAATTTGAGCAAATTTACCTATACCTATTTATAGTGATACCTGTTTATTAACTCTATACAGCTGTCATTGTCACATATGTGTTCACACATAGTAGCGCATTCTTGTTTTTCAGTGACAATAGTTAACCGCTCTGTTATCCTCTGGCCCACGCCCTGGAGGGTGAACCCTCTGTTTTGAAGACCGTGGGTGTAGTTTGTGAACAGGGCCACTGGGGAAGGGACCGTGTCTCATGGCCTCAGAGCCTCCTGGGGGCCCCTGGGGGGCGGGCTCAAGGCCAGGTCTGGGGGACCAGTGACTCATCTGCCACACCATTTCTGCCATGTACCTGAAATTGCCAAGGACCCTGGCAGGTCTGCTTCCCATATTAAGCCATGCCTAAAGGATGTAAATATACTTAAAGTCTGTAAAGTTATGGAAATAATGGGAATCATCTGGGATCAGGGCGCCTCCCTTCCACAGCACTGGCTCATTTTCAATCAAGAACGAGACCCGGCTCTTTGTCTGGCCAGAGGAACACTAATAAACGGGGTCCAGGGGCATCGCTGGATGGCGCCTGAGTGTAGAAACAAGGCTCACCTCTGGGGAAGGAGTCTTTTCTCAGGGCAATGGGCTAAATAATCCTGGATCAAGAATAGGTGGGAATAGGGGCTAAGAGTCTGAGGTGGGCTTTCACTTTTTTACTTTCCCCACATCAGAATCGTGTACATTTGTTAAGTGAGCAAGTATTTCTTTTTTAAGGGAAAAAAAAGCAATAGGTATTTATTGCAATAAATTCAAACAATAATTTAGAGCATACAGGAAAAAATGAAAGACCCCTCTCTCCCTGCTCTCTCAATCCTATGACACCCCAAAGATATAACTTCTCTTTTCAGCTTGGTAAATATTACTTCCATAACCAAGCAAAGAAAATAATCACTCACACACACTCACACACACACACAAGGTGAGAAGAATTAGTAGGCTGAAACAGAAAAACATCGGGGAGAATATTCCTCAGACATGAACCACGGCCATCTCAGTGCAGGAGCGTATGGGCTTCTCTGTGCTCTCTGCCCATGAACTTACTGCAGTTGTGTAATAAAAACAAAATTCACAAAAAGGGACTACAAAGTGGAAGAACGAGAACAGAGAGATCAGATGTGGGGCTGTAACTAAGACCAAAAACCATCCACAAAGCTCAGCTGCACTTCTCTCCATGCCGGTTTTCTAAACTCAAGGATCTTTGGAATCGGGACTCAGGTCTAGGCTCCTGCCCCAATCCTGGTACTAGCCGTGACCTTGGGAGTCACCCCTCTCTCACAGCCTCAGTTTACCAATCTGCAAAATGCAGGATTGCACTAGATCAGTTGTGCCACTCCCCCCACACCCCAGGGTGGGGAGTATTAGGTATTAGTATCCACAGATGGTTTGGGTTGTCACAACTGGGGGATTGCTACTGGGCTCTAGTGGGTAGAGACCAGAGATGCTGCTCAACGTTCTATAATGCACAGGACAGCTCCCCCCACAACACAGAAATACCCAAATGCCAGTGGTGTTGGGGTTGAGAAACCTGCCCTGGAAAGTCCCTGTTCCTCCTTCAACTCTAAGTGGGCCAGACCCCCATCTCCAGCAGGAGCAGTAACGCTCTCGAACAACTGATCAAAGTGTGATTCTGAAGATGAGAGAAGAAATTTTAAAATGGGGGCAAAGGCAGAGAACACTCTCTCGTCCTGGGTAGGAGGCCAGGTCCAGAGGCACGGTGAGGCAGAACAGCTGTCTCCTTCCCAGGGATGCAGGCCCTTCCTCCTTACACGAGCGAATAGGGCCCTCTCCTGGTGAATGACGGCACAACAAGCGATGGGCGGCTGATGTAGAAAACTGTACAGTTTGAGTAAAAACTTGGTGATCATGCCGCATTTCCTTAATGACCACTGTCCCACGTTCCCAGGGTAGGAAATACTGGGGAACATGCTAGACATTAATAACGGAAGTTCTTTTAGCGCACACCAGATTTATAAATACACACTTAACAAATGCTGACCTAATTTCAGACTAGATTCTACAAATATTTATTAAGAACCTAATATGACCAGACCATTTATGGACACTGGATAAATGATAGATGTAGTAGTAAATGGCAAGGGAAAGGGAGATCTTTTCAATATGTAGTGCAGAAAATGTTCCATGAAATGATCATGGTGATGAATGTACAACTATGTGATGATATTGTGAGTTATTGATTATATACCAAGAATGGAATGATCATATGGTAAGAGTATTTGTGTTGTTTGTTGTTATGTTTAAAAAAATTAGAAAATTAAAAAAAACCAAAAAGACAAAAAAAAAATTAGTGGTGCAGAGGCAATTTGGTAACATTATGGGGAAAAAAATGAAATTGAGTTTTTAAATCCCACTACACACAAACATTAGTTCCAGGTGCATAAGACCTAAATGTAAAAGGCTAAACTCTAAAACTCTTAGAGGATAACATACATTAATGACTTTGGAGTAGGGAAGATTTTTTTTTAAAGGTCACAAAAGCACCAACTATGAAGGAGAATGATAACTATGATTACACGAAATGTTACAAACTTCTGTTCATCAAAAGCCAAGCCACAGACATATATTTGTGATGTATATATATCCATAGCATGCAAATAACTTCCACAAATCAATGAGAAAAAGATAACTCAAAAATAGGCAAAAAATTGCATACAACACTTCACAAAGGAGGTTATTCAAATGGCCAGTGATATACAGAAAGGAGCTCAGCATCATCAGACGTCAGGGAAATCAAGAGCATAATGAAATGTCATGGCACACTCACCAGAATGGCTGTAATTCAAAAGACAGACAAATTTAAACAATCATGAAGATGCAAAGAAATTTAAATTCTTGCACCTTTCTGAATTAGAGTGATATTGGTACAAACACTTTGTAAAACTTTTTGTCAGTATTTACTGAAGCTGAACATATGTCTGCCCACCTCTTGACAAGACATTTCACTACTAGGTATTTACCTATTAGCAATGACAGCATACTTCCGCCACAAGGCATGTACAGGAATATTCATGACAACTTTATTCATAAGAGTCTCAAACTAGAAACACCCCAAATGTCTATCTACAGTAGAATGGATCATTCACCTAGTCTACTCACACAATGAGAATGCCACTCAGTAATGAAAAAGAATGAAGTGCAGCTAACACTGTACCGCAAGGATGCACTGCACAGAGATAATGTTGAATGCGAGAAGTCAGAGAGGAAAGGGAAAGCTCACTGGTTGATTTTATATATGTGAAGTTAAAGGGCAGAGAAGTCAGAAACATGGATGGGAAGAGGGCATGCGGAAACTATGGCGCTGTGAAAGTTCTGTATTTAGATACGGGCGGGGGTATCCCCTAGGGATGGACCTCCATTAGGCTGTACTTAGGATTTATGCATTTGACCGTAGGTAGGTTATACCTTAAGTAAAAACACACATAGGGCAGGCCATGGTGGCTCAGCAGGCAGAATTCTCACCTGCCGTGCCAGACACCAGGGTTTGCTTCCTCGTGCTTGCCCATGCAAAAAAAAAAAACAAAACCAACACACATACACAAAAAAACTTCACAGGTACATGGGTTTCTAGATAATATTGACCCTGAATTTTGAGAAACATTTACAAGCTCCTGTCTTAATAATGATGAAAATACACTATTGTCCAAGTTATTAAACTTTTCAATCTATATTCCTTCCATCGACAAATGAATGAGATGATAATCTATTAAAAAAAGCAAGTCACAGAATGAGAAAAGATATCTGCAGCACATAAATAATCAATATGGAACCCACATCCAGGAAAAAAATGTTAAAAAAGACAGAGGACTCAACAGAAAAATGGGCAAAAGAGTTTTGCTTTCCCCTTTGTGCCTCTCAGTATCTTTCCAGTTTTTTCTAAAATTAGCATATACTACTACATAAAAATTATTTTTTACTTCAATATAATACATCAATGTAGTTTCCTTGTTAAAAAAAAAAAGGCTCAAGTCCCTGTTGAGCTTTAATGCAGGTCTTCTACTTGGTTCTTAGAAAAAAGTACTGTTTGGTGTTTTTTCTCTAGATTACCTCTCAGTGCAATGCTGTTTTGTGGGGTTTATTTTTTGTCTACTTTTTGAAGCATTATAATGTTGGTATGGAGATTGCTTTTTTCACTCAATATTATGTCTTTCACCATTTTTCTATCTTGGTATATACAAAGCTATTTAATTATCTATTCTTTTAAACGCTTCAGAGTCTGTTTCCCTCCTTCCTTTATTATTTGTATTCTTCTTTAAAGAGAACAAATGAGAGGTCATTTAATACTTACTCAATTCTAGCATCTTAAACTGAAAGGTCCCAGAAAGCTCATGCCTCATTTTAATCACAGAAAACAGTCTCAGCCTTGGAGTTTCCCCAGCAGCTTGGAGAAAGTCGAGCGCAGAGCTCTGTCGAGCCCTGACTCATGCGCTGGGCCTGCCTTCCCCTGCAAGGACTGAAATCAGTCTCGGAAACCTACGCTTTAGTTCTTCCACTTCTGCTGCTGATTTGCTGTGTGACTTCAGGTGAGTTTGTCCCCTCTCTGGTTTTACATTTATCACTTATCAATACATGGAGTTGGAGCCTAGATGCTCCTGCAGCCTCTCAGCTCTGAAGTGTCCTATTTGCTCAGTGATATATCCAAATGACCACCCAGGCAGGGGTGCTTAAGGAAAGCATTTCCTTTCCTTGCAGCCCTCATCAATGTCTGCCACCTGGGGTTCACAGAGGAGGCTTAATTGACACGTGGTGGCCACTTAAGAAAGCAGGTACTAACAGGGGACACTTAGGAACTCAGGTTTCAGAGACCAGTCCACCCGCTCTTCCACTGGTCCTGAAGCTTCTCTATCTTCTTAATCCAGAGCACTCTCCTACTGATTACTGAGACTCCTGAAGGCTAAGTTGCCATAGCAACTCAGACCCACTGAACCGTGTTAAAAACAAGTTAACATCTTAAAGAGGAACAATTAGCTGTCTCAAGAGTCCTTTTACAGGGGTAAAGAGAGGCAATTATTCTGTAAGGAGGAAGAGCAAACGGTCTCCATTGCAGAGACTCTCAGATGGGTGAGGCTCTGAGAGCAGCTCTTACAAGTCTTTCATTTTAAGCTGGGACACCGCGGCCTGGAGTGACCTGGCTTACCCAAGTGCACAGGACAACTGGAGGCGAGGAGCCCTTTCTAGCTCATATTCTGGAGCTCTTTCTATTATCCCTTCTTTCTCACTTCTCTCCACCTTTCTTCTTTCTCCTTACTAATTACCTCCTTTCCTGGCCCCTCTGCTTTTACATTTATCACTTCAAGATGATCTCTGGACTAGATGACCTCTGGACTAGATGATCTCTGGACTAGATGATCTCTGGACTAGATGACCGCAAATAGCCTTGCCCTTCCTTCACCTTCCTGTTGGTTCTTCTTCCTGCAGCCCAAATGGGCTTTTGAGAAAGTAAATAAGATCCTGTCACTCTCCTAATCATACCCACAAGGCCTTGATGACCTGCTGCCTGGCTGCCTCTCCCACCTGAGCGCCAACCCTGTTCCTGGGCACTCCAGCTCACCCAGGGTCCTTTCTATGTCCTTGAAGACATCAACTCCATCTTCTCCAAAATCAGCACATCCTCTGCCCACACCCATCACTCTCTATTTTATCCTATTAGCATGTTTATTACGCCACAGCACCTATCTATCGTATCTGAAAATACACTTTTTGATGGTTTATTTCTTTATTGATGTCCCTTACTGGAATGAAACAGGTAGTAATTTCTCTCTTGTTCATGGCCACTTCCCCATGACTGAGAACTGTGCCCGGCAATGCCCAGGCTCTCACTACCTTTTTTGTAGAATGTGTATAGATGGAAGAATGGATGAATGAATACTGGAAGAGATTCCCATTGCAGCCTGAGGATGCTGCACCCCCCAGAGTCACCTTCATCTCCATTTCCCTCAATTGCTCTGGGTTGTTAACAGTTACCCCCAAACCTATAGGACTGGGCCCACCTGTGGACAACACACATGGAGGACAGAGACAAACTGGAGTGCACTGGGGCAGGATGTGGGGAATGCAGCTTGAAGGGGAGATTTTCTCTATAAGCCATGAAAGCTGGCCAGTGTAGAGGAGTGGTCCCATCAGAAAGAGAGGGGTCGGTTCTCTGTGGTCCGGGAGGTGGAGATTGCAGAGAGGCAAGCTTTTGCTCACTATGAAAACTGCTACCAATATTTAGTTCTTGCTCTATGTACTTTACTTGCGTTCTCTCCTGTCATCCTTTAAACTATCCTGCAGGATGAATCATTATCTCCCATCACATAAAATGAAGATAATACCACAAGCTCTTCCTTCAGCCCGGAGTAGTCTTCCCCAATTCTTCACTGGGATAATTCTGGCCCATTCTCCAGGACCCCTTCTCAGGGAAGTCCTCTCTCAACCCCAAGACCACAACATGTTCTGTTTTATATCCCCACTGAATCCTGCACTTCTCTCTCATAGCACTTATAATAATGATTGGAAATACTTAATTTCTGTGTAAATACTAGATTGTGTGGGATACAGGACAGGGACTGGTTACTGCTGCATCCCCTAGCACCACGCCTGGCTTGTGATCGATGAGGAATTATCCCCTTACTGAATGAGTGAAAAAATAAGGCAGAACTGTCAAGGCCAGTGAATGAGGGTGGAGCCAGGGTTGTCACCGATGTCTGTCTGACTCCAGGGCCAGTGCCCTTTCTACAAAGTAATGGTCAGAGCTGTTCGAAAATAGAATGAAAATTTAACGTGTGACCCTGCACTGGAAGTGTACAAATTTAACTGCAGGACCTCTTGGACACGGATGGCATTGCCAAGAGAGGGCTCAAGTGTTTGCCTGGGGAGGGGGTCCCTGCCTGCCTGGAGACACTCCAATTCCTTTGGGCTCAGGACTTACCAGGGCTTGCTCAATAAGGAGGCAAAACAGGATGGCATTGCCCACTTCCCGCAGACTCTGGAACACATCTGTTTTGAGCTCTGCATACTCAATGATGTCCTTCAGCTGGTGATGGAAGAATTCCAGGATCCCTGGGAGAAGAAGTGAGATGGTCAATGGGGAGTTAACGCTACTCAGGCAGGCTTATGGGAAGTGTTAATTCAGCAGCAGCCCCAGACCTGACTCCAGGATACTAAAAAACCAAGTCATGCACCCCTCTGTCTTCCAGCCCAGAGGTGAAAGCTTTTTTCAGGGCCCCATCCCAGATAAAGCACAGAAAGGTGGCTCAAATCCTTTTCAGAAGAAAGCGGGTAAACGAAACCAAACAAACACAAAAAAGGGCAGCCTCTGACTTTTCCCTAGTTCTTCTAAAAAGTTGCCTGAATTCCTAATAAAGACAAGAGTTACCAATTTTTTTTCACTGTAGAAAGCAGTTTTGTTGAGATATATTCACATACAATACAATCCATCCAAAGTGTACAATCTATGCTGTTAGTGTATTTCATTTTGGACATTTTTTTACTCCAAAAGGTAGAACCCTACACCCCTTAGCAGTCAACTCTCAATCCCTCTATCATTCTCTAGTTTTAAATAACCACTAATCTAATTTGTTCTCTATAGACTTTTTATATTTACATTTTATATAAATAGAAACATACAATATGTAGTATTTTGTGTCTTCTTTTTTACTTAGCATAATGCTTCTCAAGCATTATTATTATTATTTTTAAATTAGAGAAGCTGTAGTTCTACAGAAAAGTCCTATAAAAAACACAACATTCCGTATACTATTGATTGTAAAGTATCCTATTGATGATACTTTACATTAGTGTGGTACCTATATTACAAGTGAAGAAAGAATATCAAAATAGTACTATTTAACTATAGCCCAAAGCTTACATTAGGTGTATTCTCCCCCATATACCACCCTATTATTAATACTTTGTATTAGTGCCACACATTTGTTATAATTCATAAAAGGACACTCATATATTTACACTATTAACTCCAGCCCATCATCCAAAAAAGGGTTCATTGTGTTATACAGTTTTATCTTCTAGCTTTCATTCCCAAAACTTCCCCTTTCACCCACATTCACAAACATTATTTGGCACTGTTAGTTACACTCCCAATAATGTGCTACCACCACCACAATCCATTTCCAAACCTTTACAATCAACCTAAATAGAAATTCTGCAGAAATTAAGCATCAGCTCCCCATTCTGTATCCCAATCTATCCTATGGCAACCTCTGTTCTAGATTTGTAGATCCTTCTTGAAGAAATATCTAAGTCTATTGCCCATTTTTAAAAAATAGTGTTGTTTCTCTTTCTATTATTGAGTTGTAGGATTTCTTTATATATTTTGGATATTAAACCCTGATTGCATCTGTGGTTTCCAAATATTTTCTCCTATTGAATAGGTTGTCTTTTCACTTTCATGACAAATCAAGAGGCCACCTGAACACTTGGGTGTGTCACATTTCCATGGAAGTAATCTAACTAAAAGGTCATACTCAGAATTGGGTGCGCTAGTCTTCACAGAAATGATCTAATCAAAGATGTCTACCCTAAATAATAGACCTGGCCTAACAAGGTTGTTTTTGTTTTGCCTCTCTCTGTATATTTTCAACTCACCTTTCCTTGTCTCATGCTCCTTTTGCCCGGATTGCAAACTCTGGGAGGAGGATCACCCCAAAGAGGACCTTTCCAAGTCAGTATAACCCAGCACAACAGGGCCAGGGACCCAAGGAAGGGGCACAGACCAGCTCCAAACTGCTCTGGGGAGGGCATCAGGATGTACTCCAAAAGCATCCCCAAGACTGTGCTTTCCTGGCCTGCCCAGGCTAACTATACCCACAGCCCTGAGGAAGCACTGTGTCTTTAAATCTCTATTGCCTCTGCCCCTGCCCAGGGTGAGGCTGAAAGAATGGCTACTGCCACCTTTATCCAGACTGGGTTGAAACAGTAACTCAAAGCTGGGACCCAGTGATCAGAATTCACTAATCAAAAATTGTGATTGGTCATGCCCACTCCTGTTCTTGGGGAAGAGGATTATTATGTCCCTTTCTGCCACCAGTAAGCAAACCAGGGACTGGATCCCAAGGCAGCCTGCAACAAGAGTGGGGGATGAACACTGATGTGCAGAGAGAGCAACTCACTATTCTTTACCATAGTTTATTAGCCTCTTCCTCTCGCTCTTCCCTGGATGTTGTGTGGTGTTTTTCTGGCCTCTGGAGTCTCAGAACATTGTTTCCAACAGTTTCTGCCTGTTTAATAGCTGTTTTGGTGGAAGGACTGAGTCCTGAAGCTCACAACTCTGTCATCTTCCCTGGAAGTTCCCGCAGGAGTTAACATTTGTTTATAGGTATTAGATATTGTGCTAAGCATTTTATCTGCAATATCTCATTTAATACTTATAAAACACTATGAATTAGGCATTATACTCCCTGTTTCTAGATAAGGCTCAGAGAAGGTGAGTATATTGCCCATAGTCACATAGCTTGTAAGAAAAGAGTAACTATCTTCCTGGCAATGTGGGACAGAAATCCTAGAATGAGCTGGAATTCAGCATTAAGAGATTGAGAAAATCTTCTCAACCAAAAGGGAGAAGAGTGAAATGAGACAAAATAAAGTGTCAGTGGCTGAGAGATTCCAAACAGAGTCGAGAGGTTATCCTGGAGGTTATGCTTATGCATTAAATAGATATCACCTTGTTAATCAAGACATAATGGAGAGGCTGGAGGGAGCTGCCTGAAAATGTGAGGCTGTGCTCCAGTGGCCATGTTTCTTGAAGATAATTGTATGATGATAACGGCTGTCGCAGTGTGACTGTGTGGTTGTGAGAGCCTTGTGTCTGATGCTCCTTTCGTCTACCTTATCAACAGACAAGTAAAACATATGGACTAAAAATAAATAAATAATAGGGGAACAAATGTTAAAATAAATTTAGTAGATTGAAATGCTAGTGATCAATGAAAGGTAGGGGTAAGGGGTATGGCATGTATGAATTTTTTCTGTCTTCTTTTTATTGCTTTTTCTGAATTGATGCAGATGTTCTAAGAAATGATCATGATGATACATACACAACTATGTGATGATAGTGTGAGTTATTGATTATATAACAAGAACAGAATGATCATATGATAAGAATGTGTTTGTATGTGGTTATGTATCACAAATAAAAAATAAATTAATGAAAAAGAAAGGGAGGGGGAAGGGGTATGGTATGTATGAGTTTTTTTCTGTTTTTTTCTTCCTTTTTCTGAATTGATGCAAATGTTCTAAGAAATGATCATGATGATGAATATGCAACTATGTGATGATATTGTGAATTACTGATTATATACGTAGAACGGAATGATCTTATGTTAAGAATGTATTTCTTTGTTGTCATATTAAAAAATTTTTTTTTAAATTAATAAAACAAACAAACAAACAAAACCATGAGTGAATAAATCACCACTGTTAAATCTGAAAAACAAAAAAAGAAAGAAAAGAGTAACTAAAACTGAAAACAGGGCTTTTGACCCCAGCCTTCTGTGGTGAATCACTCTATCCCAGAACCTGACATTTTGGGTTTTGGAAAAATACTAAATGCCAAAATCACGGCCTCCACCTTTTCCTGTCTCCCACATCCCACATTTAGTCCCTGTTACATTCACTGTTAGGGAAGGAAAGAGTTATTTTTCCTGCCAGGCAGTTGAATGGCAAAAGCTTCTGTTTCTGGACTCACCTTAGGTATGGTATTTTGAACCATCCCAGTAGAGGAGGCAATTCTGGAGGTGCTGAGCTAATGAAGACTTTTACATGTAAATATTGCTATTCATTATTTAAACGCTTTCATATTAATAATCCTTTTCCCCCTTCCCAGTAGGCCTGTGTGGGAGGCCAGCAGGTATCATTTACCTTCACTGGTGGGAGAGGATACCAGTGCTCAGAGCGATTAAAAATGGCTAGCTACTAGCAAAGGCAGGATGCAAATCCAGGGCTCGGAGTCCCAGTCCAGTGCTCTGCCAGCCCACTGGCGTATTAAGAGATGCTTATGCTAACAGGTAGATGGCCCGAGCCACTTCGTTCCCACCATGGGTTGGGTCTGGATCATTTTTCTATCACCGACCCCTATCCCAGTCCCTCATCACCCACCTGGGGATCCGTATTCGTGCCGGGGCAAGCGGCATATCTTGGGCATCACCTCTATCAATGTTTTCACATACTGTAGGATGGTTCCTTGGAGCTGATGAAACAAGAGTACAAGATGAATGAAATAATCCACAACTACTGGACATGCATTTGTGGGCTGAAAGCTGGGCAACTGGAGTGTATATGGAGGTTCAGCTGAGACCAGTGGGCAAAACATTTCTCCTCAAGGAGGGAGTAGTCTCTCTCCTAAAGAAGGTGGCCAGCCCCACTGTCACATGCAGAGGACACAAGAGCGAGCTCCGTTCATGAATGTTTTGGGCATACAGTCTTCAAGGCCATATTTCCAGGCATGCAGTTCTTCCTGGACTTAGGATGCTTGGATGAAGCCCAGATTGAGAGCTAAGGTGATATGGGACCAGGGAGCTGTGGGGATTGAGTCACACTATCTAATTTAAGTATGGAAAATACATCATCCATTCATCTCTCTTTTGTCCAATTCCAATTTCCACATTACTTTTCTTACTCTGGATTTAGCCTCATAAGCCTTAATAACCTATGAGTCCACATAGCTGCTATAAGAGAAATGGAACTAGCAGGTGAATCCTATTTGCTATTCCTCACCCGGTTATACATTTTCCTTTTGTTATCTCAAAACTTCAGGAAAATCTTGTTTAACTGTTTTAGCCTTGCTTTAGCAGTGTCATATGACCACACATGCAGCAGAATGGTAGAGATACAGAATTCCTTTGAGATCAGTACAGTGGTGAGCAAGAAATCCCAAGGGGGAAAAGCATGGTGATTGATTATATATGTCTACCATGGCACAGGAGCGGAAAATGGGAGCACATGTGTTATGGATCTCCCATGCTCAAATTAGAGACTGCAGTCCAGGAGGGGCATATCAGCACTCATTAGCAGGCCCTAGACGTCAAAAAATCAAGATTGCTGTGCTCAGTTATCAAATACAAGGAGTGGGTCTGGGATCAGAAAATGGGAGGCAAAGCCACAGGTCAGCGAGTACTCAGAAATGTATCAGCAACAAGTAAGAGTAACTAAAGGATAAGGGCAAAGGACTCCCGGGGTGATTATTATAGACAGAGTTGGAGTGCCTGTGCATTGTTTTTACAGGCCAAGTAAACAGTGAAACAGACCCCCCCCCCTCCCCGGGCATGTCCCAGGGGCCTCATCCAGGCATCTCCTTACCAAGCTCTTGACGATCTTCAGCAGCTCCTCCATGACCACAGCAATGCCCTGGTAACCCAGCAGCCTGCAGATGGTCTTGAAATGTGGAGGCCCCACGAAGTTCCTGTAGGAGCTGTAGATGTGGCTGTAAGCAATGTTGAGAGGCTGGAAAAGAGCAATGGAAGCAGCTAAGTGGATGCTGGTGAGAGTTCCGGCAGATATCGCTTGGATAGAAGGGATGGGGATCTGAAGTCATTAGCGTTCTCACTGATGATGCCCGTGAATATGCTGGGAAGATGTTGGCCATGGATAGTGATGTAGACAGTGGCCACAGGATGGGGCAAAGATCAGTAGATGGAACAGCTGTTTGTAATGGAAGAAGAAAAAGGTCTTTCTGCCATCCACAACTGTCCACACACACAACCACCTCCCCCAGCTGTGAGTTTTATAAATTGAGCCATGGCGTAGCAGGTGAGATAGCTGACTTGCTTTTTCTAGAGGCATTTCTGGTACTAGAAACTGGCTGGAAGGAACGTGAAAACTTAACTGATTTAACATCATCTTTCTTTCTACTTTTAGTTGTTTACCTATGACAGGGTAGGTTCTTGGAAAGAGGCTGGGGAGTCAGGGCACTTCTGCTGAGTGCAGGGGACAGTCACATATGGATTTTTTGAGCCTTAGTTCCTTCATCTATGAAATGAAGGGGCTGGATGAAACCAGTGGTTTCATAACTTTTATAGCAGTGGTCCAAAGATGCCATGGAAACTTGGATGTCCCACAGATAAAAGCAGAGCTGCTCTATTTTGATGCTGGTTGAGGGGCCCAGAGCCCCATCCCTGGACTGGCCACCTCCATCTTCCTCTGAATCCCATGAGACACCTTCACTGAATCCTATGGCTCCATGGAATACAGTTGAATATCCTCAGGGGGATCACTTTAAGATGCCTTCCTGTTTGAGAACGTATGGCCAAAATATAAGGCCCTAAATTGGTCTCATTTAGTTGGTGAGATTGTAAAGTTATCAATGAACAGTGCTAGCTTTTGAAATGGGACCATTTATGGAGCCCCTTAGTGAAGCCCTCCACGTGTAATTCCATTTAATCTGTACCACAGACTTACAAGATATGTACACTTCTTAGCCCCATTTCACAATAATGGACCTAAAATAAGGGAATTGAAGCTCAGGGAAGCAAAGCAGCTTGCTCAAGGTCACACAGTTCAAAGATAGCTGAGCTGTGATATGAACCTAGGCATGGCTGATGCCAAAGCCCATGCTCTAAACACCTATCTATAATGGTGTATTTTGGAAGTGGAATTCTTACATAAAACATCTTCAGGTTTTTAGATAAGGTTTCATCTCAAAACTTAGTTCTGAGGATATATTTTTTCCTTACTGGGAATTGTAAAAATGTTGTACACAGAACGTGTAAATATGGGAAGGCCACATGTGATATTCTATTAGCTGAAACTCGTTTAGTTGCCTAATTGGAAATTCCATATGAACTAAATAGGAACTGTAATGATTATTTTGGAGGACGGCAAGATTCTGAACTCCCTATGGAGGGAAGATTTAATTAGGTTCAGCCTAGTTTTTGAGTTAAGTATGTCTTACTATATAAAAATTTATCTAAACTTAACAAAACAAACATCACAATTACAGTACTTTCTAATAACAAGGATACACGAGCAACACAATTATAGTCCCCTCTAAACACAGGGATTCATGAAGAATTAGAACACCCACTCATTCACCGGGCTGAATAACAGCTTCTTTGGCAAGCTGAGACTTCGGAGTGAGAAAGAGCGGTGTTCTCTAGACCACGCCGAGGTGCTGTCATTTAGTAAATTCTTCCAGAATGCAGTGTGAGGTAAAGGATGAACCTAGCGGAGGGTGATGTTTCATAGTTACTAAAGATTTCTAAATGTGTGGGGCAGGAATGGT
The DNA here is from genome assembly GCF_023851605.1 of Tamandua tetradactyla. Classification (NCBI taxonomy): domain Eukaryota; kingdom Metazoa; phylum Chordata; class Mammalia; order Pilosa; family Myrmecophagidae; genus Tamandua; species Tamandua tetradactyla. The sequence goes on along the minus strand of NC_135346.1, from coordinate 38,466,898 downwards.
TCATAGAGGGAGGGGAAAATAATGGACCTAAAAGTATGGTGTCCACTGAACTTGATGGTCAGCAAATCTGAGAAGTAGATGAATTGTTGAGTTTGATTTCGCCAACCATGTGGCCAGGCTTGCTCTGCCATTCCCTATGTGTGTGGCAAATCCATTTAGTGCTCCTGTAATTGGCCATACTTTCCAACGGGGCTGGGACTAGGGTAAGGAGAGTAAAGTGCCTTGGGCACAGAAGCCCAGGGGGCGCTCGCTCTCAGGGCTGTGTACTTGTGCACTTGTACAGCTCCAAGGTGGGGGGTGGAGCTGCATTCCAGCCCCTGGGCTGTTCTCAGGGCTACACTCCACATCCTCCCATTTCCCTCAGCAGAGGTGAAGTGTTTATACCAAAAATCAAACACACCATGAATGCTGCTGCAGGGGGAAGGAGATTGGTTGGAGAGGGGTACGAAAGAATTTTCTAGATTGATGAAAATGTTCTGCCTGTTGATTGGTTCATTGGGTATACAGTTGCATATATGTGTTAAAACTCAAAGAACTGTAGGTATACTTGTAATGTATGCAGTTTACTGTTATGCTTGTACCTTAATATAAAAGTAAACTTAAAAACATGCTAGAGTATGTCATACCTTAATATATTTCCCAACAGTTATTTTCAAAGATGAAAATGCTAAACCTTGTCTTGGATATTCTCCCAAAGTGGGTCCACATGAGTTGGCTTGAGTCTGCACAGAACTTGGGGGCCGTGACGTGGCTGTGCTCGCAGTCAGGAGGGGCAGTGGGCAGAGCTCTCCGCCGGCCGTCAGGGCGCTCTCACCCCCTACCCACACTGGGGACTCTGGGCTTCTCCTCTCAACCCACCAAAAACTCTGAGCCACATCCGCCTATGTTCCTTTCAGATACTCTATGAAATAAATTTTGAGAAGTAGGGAGCTTTCAAATAGATAGTCCTGGAGGAGACAAAAATTTTCTCTCTTTCTGATTCTCTGACTCTTCTTCTTGCTTTGTCTGAGTCTAGAAGACAGGCTCCGGGGTGGACAGACCTAAATTCAAATCCAAGATCCTCAAATTTAACTAGCTAAACAATCTTGGGCAAATTAATTAAACTCTCTAAGCCTTTGTTTTGAAGACAATACTACTCCATAAGATTGTTGAAGGCTTAAACAAGATAATATATAGAGAGGCACTTAGCAGGGTGCCTGACACATCGTAAGCACCACTGAAATAAAAGCTATTATTATTATTATTTTGATAGGTAAATAAAGAATAAGGAAATAGAGCTTCCTGGTCAAATTTTTCCAGCTGGTTTGGTCACAGTCATGATTCATTTATCTAAAGATTCAGAATAGGCAAATCTATACAGACAGAAAGTAGAGTAGAAGTTGCTTGGGGCTGGAGGGTTGAAGAATGACAGCTAAGGGGCATGGGGCTTCTTTCTGAGGTGGTGAAAATGTTATAAAATTGAGTGTGGTGATGGTTGCACATACCTGTAAACATAGTAAAAACCAATGAATCATACATTTTAAATGGGTGAACTGCATGATATAGGAATTATATTTCAATAAAGCTGTTTAAAAAGAGAGAGAGAGAGAGCTCTCCACAAGAGACTGTACTGAGTTGAGTCTCAAACTGCTGAAGTGTCTGGGGAGAGGTCGAGAAGTGCTGTGTAGGGCTGGTGGAAGGGACTCCTGCCTGGAACTAGAGGTTGGAAGAGATGAGTTCTACCGTTTCCTCCAGAGACTCAGTTCAATGCGTTCCTCCTGGATGCTCAGCTTTCTTAGCAGTCTCTTCAATCCTCACACCCACCCAAGGAGTTTTTAGTACCAAATTTCCCTCAGTACTTCCTGGTAAGCACAAATGAAAATATAATATAAGAAAATTATTCAGCAACCCTCTCCAGTTCTAGGCAGAGAATAATTTTATCATCATTTTACCACACATAAGGGTTTTAAAAAAAATCCCCCCTACAGACCCACTCAGTGCACTCAGGAGGCCTTGTTGGTGTTTCCACATCAGTCTTAGCATAGAAGTTCAGACCTCAGGTGATCACCTAAACTCAGTAAGGACCAGCATGAAATGAGCAGAATTCAAATTTTTAAGTGATCCAGCTCACCCCACACCCCCATTCCCTCAAATACACCACACGCATGCAAGAGGAAATGCACACACATGCAGTAAAGGGCATGCACACGAATCCCCTGAGGGCACCCATCTGACCTGCTGGCTCAATAGGAGGCTGGGCCCTATTGAGAAAATGTGGGAATATGGGAGCCGGGGCATTTTCTGAGGTTTAGCAAAGAAAAACAGGAATGCAATATGACTTGAGACATTGGTAACTTGCCATAACTCTATTACATTGAACCAACCTTGCTAAGTGAATCAGGTTAAAATCTAACATGCCTTCCTTTAGAAACAAGTTATGTGTCTTATCTGTTTAGGACCGCTCACTTAAAAGTCATGTTTGTTTAAATCCACACTGCAAAAAAAAAAATAGGTATCTTTATGAGATTCCAAGAAATAAACAATTTCCATTCAGGAGCTGGAGCCATATTGTTATTGTGTGACACAGATGTGCATTTTTTTAAAAAGCAAAACAATATTTTAAGGAAGGAAAAAATATGGTGAGATCTGATCTGGCAGATTCTAGACATTGTAGCAGTACCTATATATGAACTATTTGGGGGGTGGGGTGGGGGGTGGGGATGCAATGCCTGGGTTAGGGAATTGAGCCCAGGTCTTCAGGCATGGCAGGTGAGCATTTTACCACTGAACCACCCCTGCACGCCATCCCCAGCCCCCCTTTTCAAGTGGCTATAGGAACTTTTAATCAGAAGGTCTCTATCTTCCACCAGATGGTAAACACAGTCAGCCACATGACAATAAGGCCTATTTATTTTGCAAGCTGAATTTGCAGGCAATTTGCATCTCTGCTTTTTTGGAATCACAATTGCTATTTTCAGAGCTCTCAAGAGGAATTACAACTGTTTCTAATTTCCTGTTTTAGTTACAATTTTTCAAAGGCTCTTTGAGCAATTTGAAACCATCCGTCCACAAACCCAAACACAGCTCTCTAATTAAGGTTGGAGAGCTACAGTTCTACTCTAGCAAATCACGTCAGGTCATTAAGACTGGGGTTATGTGGCTAGAAGAGCAACACTGTCCTTGTAGGAAAGGCCACAAGGCAGGATGATTTAAAGGACTCTGAACAATGTCTTTGTGTTCAAATCCATCGCTAGTGCTAAGGGAAAATTGCTGATGCACCTGTCCCTTTTTGATGTTTGGTGAGCTGTAAGGCTGGGTCTCCAACATCTACTTCTGTGCTCTTTCTTGGCTTCCTCAGTTCAGAAAGTTGAAAGATCCAACGAGCTGCTGTGAGAGAACTTAAGAAATGATGTTCCTTGCTTTCTTGCCTTGGAGAAGGCAGAGGGAGAATGGGAATCAAGGGTTCCTGTTCTAAGACATTGCATCAACCCTATAAATACTTAGAGATGCAAAAATTTTTGGAGGAAACCAGTGGCACCCCTTTCCCTTATACTCTGTACCCAATGATAACAACATATGTGTATAAATGCTTTTCTGTTTATGAATGTTTCCACATATTAATTCCTTTGTAACTGCCCAATTGCATTTTCTCTGGCTGCTACAACATACTGCCACAAACTTAGTGGCTTAAAGCAACAGAAATTTATTTTTTCACAGTCTGGAAGCTAGAAGCCCAAAATCAGTATCTCTGGGCCAAAACCAAAGTGTTTGTGGGACTGGGCACCTGCTAGAGGCTCTAAGGGAGAACCTGTTCCATGCCTTTTCCAGTTTGTGGTAGCAACTAACATTCTTTGGCTTGTGGACACCTCCCTCCAATCTTCAGGGCCAGCACCCTAAATCTCTCTCTGCTCTGTTTCATGTCTTTCTCTGCCTCTTCCTTATACAACCCCTTGTGATGGCATTCAGGTCCCACCCACACAATCCAGGAGAATTTCCCCATCTCAAGATGCTTAACTTAATCCAAGTAAAGTGGCATTTATAGGTTCCAGGGATTATGACCTGATATCTTTGGGGGCCACTATCAGCCTACCATACCAGGTAAGGCAGGTACAATCATCTCCATTTAGCAGATAGGAATCTGAAGCTCATGCAAAGTGAAATGACCTGCCTGAGGAGAAATACAAGAAGATATTCTGCCATGTGCATCAGTTGTTAGAATAATAAAATTCTTCTGGACCAGAAGGTAAATGATTTTGTGGAGCTAGGAGTTGTACCCCACAGACATGAGGGTGGCTGTGGCGGTGGCAGCAGGGAAGCAGGTGCATTGTTAGAGGGGTTGCAATGGGGCCCAGGTACAGAGCCCTGGTCCAGGCCAACTGAGTCTTAAGTCCTAAAACTATCAATTTAATGGGGAAAGAATTGCAAGAATGCGATGAGTTTCCTTGAGGTCAAATTGTGGTTCAGATAGGCATCATGAGCTAGTGACAACCCTGTAAAACGGGGCATCACATCAATAATCTGTAAAGACCAAAAAATTACTGGGAAATTATTGGAATAATTTAATGAATGATTTACACCACAACCTATTTCACTTGGAAGGTAATTTTATGATAGACTATATGATTTGCCTTATTTAGAGAACTCATCTTTACATTTTTGATAAATTTGTCATCTTTGATTATTGGACTGGCTATTAAATGTTTTTCACGTTTAACAGCACCCCTAAGTGACACAGCCCTTAGGGAAGAGTACTTGGGACCCCAGACTTCTGACCCCAGAGCAGGGTGCGTTCAGAAGAGGCAGCCCCTGTCGGTCATATTTCTCTGCCTCTCGTCAGTTACATGTAGATGGGTGGATGTTCTCTACAATGCCTTTTGGTTCCTTGCCTGTTACCATTGTTCTGGAGCCTACAGCAGTCTAGAGCTCTGTCTCTGCCTCTCAAGAAAAGCTAACCACCTGGCAAAGAGCTATCAGTGGCTGAAGGGTCCTCATAGGTTACAGATTGGCACAGAGAGAATAGCAGTGCAACAGTGACACCTCTCAGAGCAACACTGAAAATGTATTAATTCCACTAAATAGTAGGCTTGGGAGGGGCTGAGATGGGAAAGTCATGTTGGATATGTGTTTCCACAATTAAATAATAGAGAGGGAGAAAAAGAGACTAAGGAGACAATGACAATTAAATGCAGTCCATGATCCTAGGCTGGAATTAATAATGGAGGAGAAAAGGCCCAAAAGGACATTAGTGAGACCTACGAAAATATAAGAATATAGATTGTAAGCTTTATATCAATGTTAAATTACTTAAACTTGATGACTGTACTTGAGGTAGTTACCTTAATGAACATTATTGTTCTACAGAAATGTACACAGATGCATTAGGTGTTCAAAAGGAACATCACATATATTACCTATACCCCAAAGCTTAGAAAATAGATAGAAGAATATATGGAGAGATGGATAGGATAATATGGCAAGTGTGGCAAATATTAAAAGTTGGGAAACTGGAAATTTATGTGGAGGGTATGTGGAGTATGCAGGAGTTCCCTGAATGTGTTATGTATCATTTTTGCAACTGTCCTATAAGTTTGAAATTATTTCAAAATAAAATAAAAAATAAATAAAAGAGGCTGTTTACAGTTCAGGCTCTAGAGATCAGCAGACTTGGCTCTTTCATTGCTCTGCCATTCCCTACTTTTGTGATGGTGGTCAAATTAATTAACCTCTCTGAGCTTCAGTTTCTCCCTTTGTAAAATGGGGATAGGAAGGCCTACATTAAAAAGTTGTTGCCTGGGTAAAATGAGAAAGCATGTGTAAAATGCACCAAAATGTTCCAGCTAGCCAGCTGGAACATATGAGTTTCACTGTCTTCTTTGAACTTTTCTACAATCTTTAAATTCTGTATAATGAGCATATAAGTTTAAAAAAATGAAAACAAAACTGTCTTAAGATAAAAAGAAAGGCACAAAGTCCAATGCTGGGGGCAAACCTGGCTTGTCCATTCTAGCCTCATATGAGCCAACTCAGGAAATGCCTCTGACCCACTGATCTTTCCTTTTTTATAATAACAGTGTCCATTGCTAAGCCCAGCACTTTACAGACATGGGTTCATCGAACTGCTGCAATAACATTATATAAAGTCAGGTATGGCTGACAGTCCCATGTTTCAGATAAATAAACTGAGGTACAGAAAAATGAGGAAATATATCCAAGCCCACACAACCAGGATTTGAACTCAGCTTGGGGATTCCAGTACCTCCAGTGTGAACATTATCTTCTCCCCTTTGCCAGTCCAGGTTTGGGGTCACATCACCCCTTCACTGCTACCTTCAGGAGGGGGACTCGGAACCCTGCTCTGGGCTGACTGCCTCTGACAGTTGGTTTACACTGGTCTTTTTGAACTTTCCTACTGGTGTAAACCAACCAAGGACTGCCTCGCCTGGTAGCTAAAGAAGCCACAACTTGGATATACTGTGAAAAGGTCCTTCTTGACGGCACAGTAAGAATGAGCTTGCCTGGGGTGCTGTCTCCTGAGGGGTTTCCAGGCGATTTATCACATTCACAGAGGGTTCCACTGGCTCCTCTGGGTTCTGACTGCCCACTAGAGAGGCTGAGTCCTGGACTCAGCAGCAGGGACCTGGTCTCCACTCTCAGCTCTGTCACTGCTCAGCTATGTGGCCTGAGGAGTGCCATTTCTTCTGTCTGGATCTGTGAAATAAGAGGACTTCCAGGCCTCATATTCTCGGAGCATCTTACTGACTCAAACATTCAAGTTCAAGATGTTATCCAGGAACACTAAAAATAAATTCTTACTTTCTGTGGAAAAAAGGATGATTGAAGTTCCCACCCAGAAACCCTTTATGCCCTCCAAACTCTGGTATTTTCATTCCCCTCAAAATAACCTTTTAAAAAGGGACCTGTAAACCACATGCATTGTCCTTTCTGTAGAAAGGACGCTTTTATGCTCTGCAGGGAGCCACTATTAGCACTTGGGAAGAGCCATGTTGCACTTATTACAGCAGATTTAAGATAGCCCCCTGGCGAGATCGAACCACGGGACAGCCTCACAGCAAGTGTCTGATCAAGGAACCCTGATGTCCCAGATTCCACGGCCCATGGAGACCCTTGGCCAGCGGAAGGTAAGGTGACTCACCAGGTCATAACTTTTCAGAACTTTTTCATTGTTTTCTATATGAATTACAAGAAGACCTTAATGAGTTCACGTTGACCAAGAACCAAGAAGAAAATAGCCAGCTTTTTTAAACACGTGATTTTTGTAAAATAATTTAGGTCTAAATTGAGTTACTTTTCATCCTCTACTTCAGACCAGTTCTGTGATCATCTCAACAGAATAATGGCAATGTATTCTTATAAGGTTTAGGGAACAGGAAGGGAAAAGAATCTCAGTGGCAGGTATACCTTTGTGGGAAATGGGAAATGGGCCAGGAAGCAAAGTCAGGATTTCTGAATGGAAAGGAACTTTGGGGATCCTCCAATTCAGGAAGAGTGAACAGTTTCCGTTTCTGGGGTCAACTCTGATTGGTAAGCAGTGTCTTGGGATGCTTGTGTTGAGAAGCAACTCTGAGGCTGTTTCCAAGCCCAACTGGAAAGAACACAGTGTTAGTTTCCTGTGGTTGCTGTAACAAATTGCTACAAACTTAGGTGACTTAAAATGACAAGAAATTTATTCATCACAGTTCTGGACGACAGAGGTCCAAAATCAGGATGCTGCCAGTGCCTCGTTCCTTCCGAAGACTCTAGAGCAAGATCCTGTCTTGATTCTTTGAGTTTCTGATAGCTTCTTAGCTCGTGGCACTAAAACTACAACCTCTGCCTCTGTCTTCACATGGCCTTCCCTCTGTGTTTTGTTTCCACCTCTTTCTCCCCTTTTTTTAATAAAGACACCAGTCAGTGGTTTTAGGGCCCACTCTAAATCCAGATGATTTCATCTCATGGATTCTAACTAATCATATCTGCAAACGCCCTTTTTCAAAATAAGATAACATTCTGATGTTCTGAGTGTACGTGAATTTGGGGGGACACTATTTGACCCACTAGAAGCACCATGATGGCTTAGCTAGCTTGACAAAGGTGGAGGACTGGGCAGGAGTGGGCCTCGGGCCATCTATATGCTGTTTGCCTCTAGTCTGGGTCCAGACCGTTACAGGTGATGGACCTGAGGCCCAGGGAATACACAGGTCTTGGCCAGGGCCACATAAGTAATGCCACAGGAGACAAGACTAAAGAAGGAAAGGGATACAGAGGTGGGGTAGGGGGTAGGACAGGATACAGATGACTGCTACTGTTTTACTTGTGGGAAAACTGAGAAGGACATCTATACATTGAAACCAAGGTCCTAAGAGGATCTGCACAGGAAAAGAAAACGGGGGAAATGATCACCAATTAGAGGGGAGGTTTAGGAGCCTTGGAAGATTTTCTACCACCCTCAGGATTAACTTGCAGGGGACTGTTTGCCTTTTTTTTTTTTTTTTTTTTTTTTTGCCAAACGGTTGAAAGCTTCTCTCACTGGGCAAAAGCCTTTTCAGCCTGGTCCCTGAAAGCATCGTGCGTATAGATGCCTGCTGGTTGCCATGGTGAATGATGCTGATCTGAAGAAATGAATAATGTGAGCGTTGGGGGCGACAGTGGGATTACTCAGACAGCGGCGAGAGAGACATCAAGGAGAGCCCACAGCGGAGGAGGGGAGAAGGCACCATTCGTTCAGCTTTGGTCCACACTGACTCTGAGGTTGAAGCTCTAACCCGATACACTGAAGCATCAGGTAAGGGTTGTAAACAACTCTTCTTGGAAATGTAAATGGCTTGTCCTTTCCCACCAAGCGTGGTGAGAGGCCGGGCGTGGCAATGCTAATAGCTAAAAATGGGGGGTGGGGGTGGGAGTGGGAAATTTAGAAACAGAAGGAGTGGAAGGAAAATAAATAAGGAAAACTGATTTAGTCCTAAAAGCTGAGGATGCCGCTAGTGCCTTGACAAAAAGCTCTTAAAAATGTCTGCTGTGGGAGAACTCAGTCCGCGAAGCCAGCCAGAATGCAAGGCAAACAGGAGAAAAGATGAATGACGAGAATTATGATTCTTGATTACTCCTGATGGAAGGGTTTTTTACAAAGTCGGTTTCCTAAGTATCCTAAGTAATGAATTAAGCCTTTTTCATTGTGGCTGGAAGTGTATTTGTAGGGATGTGTGGGGTATTGGGATAGGGTAGATGGAGCTGTAAAGGAAGGAGAGTAAGAGACAGCAAAAATATTCCTAGTCTCCTTGGCAATGACATTCCCTGGAAGGTTCTAATTAAACCTGTCTATTCCCTCTATTATCCGTTTGTTTTTTTCCCCCCGAGAAGAATTTTCCAGCCAAACGGAAAGCAACGATTTCCCTTACTGAGCATTTTAATTCACTGCCATCCTTACAGAAGACAAACAGGCATTGAAAAAAATACTCAACCCTGTGCATCTTTCTGCAGTTCAACTCTCGTAGGAATATGGGTGTAAAAATAGGAGGTGGGAGGGGACAGGGGAGAGAGAAAAGCAGCTCATAATAGAAATCAGTTTGGCTTAATATCCAATTCAGGTTTAAATCCTTTTGACTGCTTTTTACTATGTCATTGCAATCTAAAACAAAATTGTCTGTATTTCTAGTTAGAGACAGGAGGGGCAAGAACAAAGCAGGGTGAGACCTATATGCAAACATTCATAGATGAAGAGGACTATCCCCAAATTTTAGATCAGTGGAAATTCAATGGAGGGGAAACTTCTCTCTCAGGTAGATGGACATAAAGAGGAACCAAAGAGGCTGAAGGTGGCTCTCTCTTGCTAAAGCAGTAGGTGTGCTAGTAATCAAAATAGGGCTGGAAAAACAGCAATGGGGTCTCAGCCGTAACACCTCATTTTCCAATAATGTTCTGTTTACTAGACCCAGCAGCGTGGCGTTTGGAAGTACAGCTAATTGGTTAAGTGGCTTTGAGTCCTGGTTCTACTTATGAGCTGAGGGATCTCAGATGGCTCATCTGTCAAATGGGGAGCCGCCTCAGAGGGTGTGGTGGAGAATAAAGTCTATTCTTGTATGTCGAGCATCTCGCCTGGCCTGTGGCCCAGCAATGACTCATGAACTGTGGGTGGTTATGATCATGATTGAGATTTATAGTATCAGTGTAAGAAATAGTAGTTACGCTGGTATCAGGAGCTGATTGTCTCGACCTAGGAAACAGTTCCTGGGTATCCTTAGCTTTAAAGGAACAAACAAAACATGAACAGACACTCTGGGGAGAAATGAACTGTCAAGGGGCGACGAAGGGAGTCTCCTTTCACTAGAACTGCCAATAGAACTGGAAGACCAAAAAAGCAGTATGCAGAATGCTCTAGATAACTGAGCTCACAGCATCCAGACAAGAGGGGAAATTTCAGGGGAAACAATTGCCTGAGTAGATGTCACAGACCTGCAGTGACTGAGGTAGGGACTCTGTGGTTCTCATGATTTCTCCTTTGATTGCCTTTCTCCTTTCTTTCTTAAGGGTTGGGAATTAACCTACATTTACAGGAGCTGAGTCTGGGGGCGAAGAGTCTGGGGGGATGTGGGTGCATATGCCTCAGCTCCCAAGGCCACGAGCTTTGTCATGAGGCAAACCCAATTTAAACTCTTGTTCTACCACTTAAGCAACGTAGCCTCTTAGCCTCCAGTCCCGACAGCCCTGTCGCATGGAGTGACATGAGTCTCCATGTCAAATGCTCAGTAGGTGGTGGCTACGACAATTGAATACGTCAATAGGGGGATGTCACTCTTCACTTTGATTCTGGTTCTAGAATCGGGATGAACATCGAGGTCGGGAACATTTCTTACACGGGAGCCATCATCTCCTGGTCGTCCTCGGAGCCCTGCCTGGAGGACTATTACCATGTTATGTATAGGCCCAACTGGAACAGCATCTTTTCTGGCTATCTTCGCTATAGCTTCCACCACGAGGAGAAGGTGCCTCGAACGATCAGCTCCGTGGCGCTTGAACATCTCGCTCCTTCCACTCTCTATTTCCTGTGCATCAGCTGCAAGAAGGCCGCCTTCCCCTACAGGCACTACTGCACCATGTTCCACACCCTGGATAAGAGCCCGCTGGCCGCTGGGAGCTCCCTGGTGGACCCACAAATCTCCCTGTGGGTGCTGATGGCCATCCTGCTGGCTTGCTTTACGGCCGTCTTGGCCTTCATTTGCCTCCAGTTCTGGTGCATCCGCTGCCATGAGCCGCGATGGTCTTACCGAGCGGGCCACATGGAAGAAGCCAACGGGCTGGTGAGATGGCCAGAGGAGGCCCCGGCTCTTGGCCAGAGGGAGGAAGAACTGCAGGGGGTGCCCCTGGTGGAACTGCCACGCAAGAACTCTGCCGCGGGAGCTGAACCAGAAGCGGACGCGGCCCTGGACGCCCCGGAAGTGGGTGCCTTCCACAGGGAGCGCGGTGGCCCACCCGCCGCCCTGCCTCTCTGTGGGGAGTGAGAGGCGGGGAGGAGACAGCGCTCATCACATAGCCAAAAATCCTGTGCACTGTAGATCTTTTGTAAAAAAAAAAAATTGTCTGTAGACTCCCCATTTCTCTGCCTCAAATGACAGTGTTGTGTGTGAATGAGGTGGGATGAATGCCTCGTGAGAAAGCGTCTCAAACTGGAAAACGCATACGCCAGGGGTACGCCAAGGGAGAAACAGGACATCTCTTCAGGAGTCTCCTTTTGGAGGTCCAGTTAAGAGTTAAAAGCATCATGTTAATATTAAAGCAAACTGAGATATTATCATGGGGTAGAAAGTGAAATGTGTATAACTCAAAGCACAATGCTCCCAGGACACTTTTTGGTTGGGCTCTCGGAACTATGTTTCAGTGGCTGGGATAGGCATCCAGTCTTGTCTGCCTTGGGGGATTATGCTGGAAAGGCAGCAGAAGCATTGCTCTACAGTGTTTTCCACATTTCAGGCAGGCACACATCACCTCTTACCCGATCTTCATTTTTTTTTTTAAACCATAGACTACCTTTACTATTGTTAATATTTCTCTTAAAATTGGCTCATGTTGGAAACAAACTTATTTTAAAAAGATGGCCTTCCATAAATGAATTTTTTTTCATAGATGAAAACAACAACATGAACAGTACCTTCCTGCTATAAATAGAAGGGAAGCACCATAAAAATAAATATAATGAAAACAAAGTCATATTAAATTTGACTTAGATTCTACTGTCTGCTCTGCTCTAGGCTTTAAAGCTCCTTGCTTATATTTGATAAGAAGGGAGAGTAGTCAGTGCTGGAGAGCTAATATAGGCATATTAGCCCCAAAATAAGACTCTTTTTGATATCATCATTAAGGTTCGATAAAGAATTGGGAAGGAATCTTATTTTTACTTTATGAGACAATGTTATTTCATGCCATGTTTGTGAACCACATAAATTACTGCCTGTAAATTTCCCTGGATTTGCGAAAATCGCTTTGGCTAGATTAGCGGTGTCAGAGAGGACATTTGCATCTTCCCAGGATCGCCCTCGGACCTTCTATACCCCAGCTGCAGGCCCAGCGGATGGGAATTTATCTTGGTTAACCACACTTCCAGAACAAGGGCTCCCCACCTAGGGGAGTACCTTCTCTAACACTTTTATTTGTACTGTTAGTACCTGTAACTTCATCTGTGCTCACTTTTTGAGAATGTGGTCAAAAGTGGCTGTTTTTATTTTACTGCAAAGAAAAATGCTGGCACTTTTGTTGTTGTTGTTGATATTTTCCCCTTTCAGGGTCAGTCTTTATTCCTCCCATACAGTAAGAAATGAATCTTCTACTTACATAGTGTGAGAATTTGTGAATACTGTTCCCCTGCCCCTGCCATGGTTATGGAATGGAACTCAGTGAGGACAGAAATTTTATCTGTTTTGATCCCTGATGTTATTTCCAGCATGCAGAATCTAGCCCAGTGTCTAGCATACAGTGGATGCTTTAAAAAATGTTTGTTCAATGAATTGCACAAGAGGATTGACTGGCTTCGAAAAGGGATACCATTTGGGAGGGTTTACTTAGAGCCAGGATGTGTATGTATGAGCATGAGCAGCAAGGAAGCAGGAGAAGACCTCTTTTCTCAGCTCTAGCTCATGCTGTCCAGGATTCCCTTCAAAGCTCCACCTTCCCTATCTCAGCCTGTCTTTAAATCTCTCTATGGAGTGCAAACTCCCTGAATCACAGTATGATATTACAATGAATCAACTGAGAAGCAAGAGGAGATGGGAAGCCATGATGAGAAGCCCTACAGATCTATTTCCCTGTTCACCTTAGTGAAGTCCTAACAGCCCCTGCCCTGTTGCCAGCTCTGCTAGGACTGTGCTTGTCCCCATCCCTGCTGGTAGTGAACAAATAAAGATGAATATACTCCTAGTTGTTTCTGCCTGTCTCACTGCTGCCTCTTCAGCTCCACATTTTCTTGCTTTCCCAACTAGGAAATTCTTTTTTACCTGTTTTTTTCCACACTAACCCTCTCATAGGTAAAGCACGGGCGGGACCACTCACCTTGGAGCCATAGAGGTAATAAGGCTGGACATTGGCAGGTTTATCTCTTTGTGGTTCTTGGGTGAAGGGAATAGCAGTTCGGACAAAACTGGTAGAAGAGAAAAGATGGGACAGGAATTAACTGGGCTCTCCTATTATTCTTTCTGGGACATGACAGAGTGGGAACCCCTTCTGAGCAGGGGTTCTGAGCCTCATTTATGTGACTGTCCACAAAGCTACGAAACTCTGTTGATATCCTCTCATTCAACTTCTGTCTTCTTTCCATAGATGGGAAAGCTGCAGTCCAATTCACAGGCCTGGCTTGGGATTTGTGGCTGCTCAGAAGAACAGTGGGCAAGAGAGGGAGAGTGGGCTGGGCCTGAAAATAGTCCTTTATCAGGGATCCCATTCCTCCACCCCCAATTTGGTTTCTCAAGAGCCTGGATTGGCAGATTTTTTTCTATAAAGGCCAAGACAGCAAATATGGTAGGCTTTGCAGGACAGATGGTCTGCCATAAGTATTTGACTCTGCCACTATAGTGCAAAAGCAGCTGTGGGTGAGTGGGTGTGGCTAGGTGACAGTAAAATTTTATGAATTTCATATAATTTTCACTTGTCATTAAATATATGCTTCTTTGAATTTTTCCTCAACCATTTAAAAATATCAAAACCATTCTCAGCTCATAGGCTATGCAAAGAGAGGTGGCTGTACGTAGTTTGTAGACCCCTGTTCAAGAGGGTTAGAAGTGCCTAATCTTTACAGAACTTTAAGTTTGTCTTGTCCAGGTGAATTTCTGGGTCCCTTCCATCCATTTAACATAATTGCAGCCCCAGGAATACTGAGAAAACCTGCAGATGCCTATACTTTTGCACATCCTTATGTATTTGGTTGGTTTGTATGTACAGGACTCACCTCTTCAACCAGGGTATAAATCTCTGAGGGGACAGAAGGGATCAGGTCTTCTGCTGACCCTGGTGCTGGCCCAGGGCTGTGCACTTTATAGCACCATGTTGCACTGTCATGCACATGTGTTCTCTGCAAACGTATCTATGTTTGGTGCATGCACACATTCAGATATGTAAATGTCCTTATAAGAGTACACTTTGATCACATCACTCTCCTGTCTCAAACTCCTCCAAGCCTCATACACGCCCAATCCTAATATGCCCTACAGAGCAGCACATGGTCAGGTTCCTGCTTCCTCTGCTTCTTTCTTCCTGCTCAAGGTACCCATCCCATCCCACCCACTCCACCCGTACCAGTCTCCTGGTTTCTTAGAAACTTTGCCTAGAAAATTAAGGTGCCTTTCTGCCTTATTTATTTCTTCTTTGCATCTCAACTCAAGCATGACTTTGCCAGAGAGGTGTTCCTTGAAGCACACACCACCTTCTTGGGCTGGCCCCTTTATCCCTCTCATGTCTCTGCTGGCTTTCCTTCATCTCCTTGTTTGCTGTTGGTAACAGTACATCTCCTGTGCAACTGACTGGCCATCTGCATCTGCTTATAGTCTGATGGCTCCAGGAGGTAGGCAGGTGTCTGCTTGTTTGCCACGGCACCCCCAGCCTCCAGCACTGAGCCTGCGCCCAGGAGGAGCTAGGGAAACGCCTGCTGCAGGAATGAACCGACATGTGTGCGAGGCCTAGTTTGGAAGAGGCAGCTGGCCACTCCCCGGTCCCTAGTCCCTGCCCCCTTTTAGCACAGTGACGCCCTTACCGGTTCGTGGACCCATTGTAGCAGTAGTTGGGGAGGAAGTCAAAGTTCAGCTCCCAGAAGACGTGCAGGGTGATGCGGCCATAGGGGGCGGACACGTTATGGTTGGCCTCCCGGAACATGGCATCAAAGCTGTCCAGAGTCATGTGCTTACACAGCAGCCGGTGCGTGAGCCGGTTGATCTCCAGCAGCCACTCCAGCTCCTGCCCAGAGAGAGAATCAGAATGGCTGAGGACTTACACGCAAACCCTGTGCACATTCAGCACTTTACCAGACAGGACGCTTTCATGCTCGTGTGGAGACTCCCTGACAACCGCCTAACTGCCTTCATGGGCTCCCAAAATGGCAGGAGCCTATTTCCCTTCTTTTGAGAAATGGAAGGAATCGTCAGACCATGCCTGGGGGGAGGGTGGTTAGGCTGCACATCTATACAAATCCCCTGTTTAAACCCCTTAGGTTGGGGTATGCAGCTGGGGCAGTGGTAGAATGCTTGCCTTGCATGCAGGAAACCCAGGCTCAATTCCTGGACCACGTGCCCCGCCCCTGCCCCCTGACCAAACCAAACAAAACCCTTAGGGTGGCAAGCATGCTTGCTTGCTTTTTTCCAGTTTCTACATTAGTGAAGAAAAAGCCTGTCCCTCCGTATTGCAAGTAAAATTAAAGAAAGTCGTGACTGGATGTCACCAAAGGCTCTATCTCTGCTCAGCAGAAAGCAATAATAAGAGCTTATTAAGTGCTTGCTATTAGGTTGAGCCATATGAAACTGCTGCTTTTTCAGGTTGAACACAGTTGAACATTGGTAGTTTTCTACAGTTCAACCCCATACGTGCGAAGCAATAGTCTAAGCACTTTATATGAGTAAAGTTATTTAATGGTCCTAAGACCCCCAAGATGTCAGTGTTACTGCTGTCCTTAATGTACACACAAAGAAATGACACTTTGAGAACTTAAATAACTCGGCTTCAAATCTAGGAAGTTGGGCTCTAGGCTCCACATTCTTAACTACTGTATACTCTAACTCTCTATAGGAAATTTTAAAAGAGAGGCTGAGGGGGAACCCCTGCTCCTTTGGACTGTAGATGTCCCAGTCACGGAGGGGATGGTCACACGTGGAGGGAGAGGTTCGGCCACATGCCACGGGCAAGCGCTTTGCAGCCTGTCCCCAATGACAAGTGCACAGTGAGAGCTGCGGGCTTGATCACTTGGAATCCTCCCTACAGACAGAGAGTGGGGGCAGAATGGCTGACACCCAGACACAGCAGGACCTGCATTTTCCAAGAAATAAAAAGACAGAGAAACCTTTTTGGTTAGCTTTGGTCTCTTGTGCTACTACTTTTCTATCACTGCTGTCAAAAGGAATCAAAGCACAGTCTTTTCCAGAGAGAGAAAGCATCCCTAATTTTGTGATGCCCTAGGATGCTCAGACATTGTTCTGGTTAAGACATCTTGTGAACTCGGTCCAACTGTCCCAGTTTTATAGAAGAGGAAACTGAGGCTTGACAGTTAAGTAAATTGCTTGGGGTCACAGGGGGAGTAGTAATAGGTCTTGGGATGCAAACCCAGGTCTCCTGATTCCAAACCATGAGCTCTTGGCCCTGAGACACAGCTGCCTGGAATAAGGGAGCAGGGGCTACAAAAGCCCTTTGCAAGGTAAAAATAGTATTACAATAGGAAGTTTAAAAGATCAGTCAGACAGCATGCCAGCACACAGCTGGAGGTGGGGTAGCAACTGGGCAACTTAAGCAGCTGGGCCACAAAGCTGCTTGTCTAAGGTCAGAGGCGGCAGCCCCCATGAGGGATTCAATTTTGTTCTTTTCAGCAAAAGCCCCCATTTCCCCTTCCCCCACCATAATCCTGGCTGGAGTCAGCTGGGTTCCAGTCTTGGCCCTCTGCCTCTCTGAAACTCATTCTTTGGCTCTAAAATGGGGGAGTAAAAGCTCCAGACAGGGCAGGTAAACGAGATAAGCTGGATGTAGGGGAAAGAGTCCTGGAGGTGGGTCGTGTATGGCAAATGTGGGGGGGGGGCACGTCATGCCAGGGTAAAGGCATGTTACTTAGCACCCCCTAACACCCCCTTCCCATCCCACTGTGCCCACTGTTGCCAGGTGGGTATCTGGCTGAGTGATGGCAGACCCTGTCACTTTTCAAAAGAAGGCTGTCAATCCTAAAGAACACCTAGGGCAATATATGATTCCACAAGGGTTCCAGGCACTAGAGTAACTTTCCAGAAACCTACAACCTCCAGATGGGTCCCTGGTCCAGATAAGTCCTGAAACCTAGCCCAACCTCTCCAGAACATGAGCTAGTTCCATCTCCGTACTCTATATTAGTGACAGACCCTTCCAATAGCAAAAATTTAGAATTGCTATAGCCCAAACACCCCAAAGAGAAGTATGGAAAGATCAAAGGTGATGGTGGAATTATACATAAAAGACAGGACTTAACAAGTGAATATGAATGCTGAATCATTAAATTGAAATCTCTTTTAGTCTCCAGTATTTTAGAGCAGCTAGAAGTAAAAACCTAAAATTGTGAAATTGTAACCCATGTCAAAGTCTGAACTATGTTCTACAGCTAATTGTGGTGCTGTGCTTTGAAATTTATAGCTTTTTTAATGTATGCTATTGTTCACAAAAAAAGAAGGAAAAAAAGTTAATTGTGATGATAAGTATTTAGGTCCTCTAGCCTCCTGTATTCTGGAGCAGCTAGAAGGAAAAATCTAAGAGGATCATATGGTAGCACATGACAAACTCTGGGATCTATCCTGTAACTACTTGTTGAGGAGTGCTTTGAAAAAAATTGCTTTTCTATTTTTTTTTTTACATGGGCAGGCACCAGGAATCGAACCCGGGTTCTCGGGCATGGCAGGCAAGCATTCTTACCTGCTGAGCCACCGTGGCCCGCCCACTTTTCTATTTCTTTGCTTTGTATAACATATGTTATACGATACAACAAAAAAAGTTATTAAAAAAAAAAGAAGGCTGTAATCTAGATTTAAATGCTGGCAACTATATTTTTAAAAAAGGACCACCTCTGTGCTGGCCAGGGGTCAAATGCCCTGGGCAGCCAGTCACCCCACCATACTGAAGCAATCTGTCCCTGGCTCAGCAGCGACCCCCCTGGGCCATGGGCGATCATGTGGTTATGTTAAGGAAAGAAATTCTTCAATTTTTAGAGCAACATTCTAAGAAAACTTATAGCTAGAGTGACATGCTGTCTGAACTTGCTTCAAAAAGATCTGGGGGTGGGGGCAGAGATCAGACAAGAATGTCTCATAGTTATCATTGAGACTAGGTGACAGGGAAATCGGACCTGGGACTAGTCTCTACTTTTGTAGATACTGGAAATTTTAAGAATAGCCAAGTTTAAGCATTAACTTAAAAAACAAGAAGAAATCATTCCATCAACTTCTTCATTCAGGGCTGCCTCTATCCGAACTGAGAAAAGTCAACTGTTGGTTCCCTTTAGTGTGGGGAGTAAAGGAAAGGGACCTGTTGACGGTGTGTGTGTGTGTGTGTGTGTGTGTGTGTGTGTGTATGTGTAAGAAAAGTCAACTGTTGGTTCCCTTTGGTGTGGGGAATAAAGGAAAGGGACCTGTTGACGGTGTGTGTGTGTGTGTGTGTGTGTGTGTGTCACAGAACCAGCAGGTGAAGGGGCCTGGGCTGAGATCAGTGACTGGCACGTAGGGAAGGGAGCTCAGAAGGGCAGCCAGAGAACAGGTTTCTAAGCAGTGAGCACAGCAAAGGAGATGAAGAGTGGAAATACAGGATCAACTTTCTGCTTAATTCCCTTTTACTTAGGATGGGTTAAAAAACATTAGCAACAAAAAACACCCCAAAATATATTCAGTTAGCACTGAGTTTATTTCTACAATTACTGAATACCTTGGCACACTGAGGCACCTTGTTATTGTTGCAGATGAGGAACCAGGGAACAATGTTCTAGTGTTCTGTGATTCTGACAGTCTCACAAACATGCATCAGGGTTTCCAATAAATATGGAAGAGCGAGTTCTGAACTGCTAATGTGGGGTTGTAGAACAGTATGCCTTTTACTATGTGATTCAAACTGTATTTCTCCATCTGTTGTGTTCTTCTATCCTCAAAATCAGGAGAGTGCATTTATTTGCCTGCTTGATTCAGGACTCAGCGCTCCAATGCATTGGAACATGCACAGAAGGTTTAAAAGGGCCTGTGAGTGATGCAAGTGTTTTGTGGTTTAGGTGTCTTCTGAGATCATATTAGCTTTGTGCATTAAAGCTGTTTACTGAGAGGCAACACAGAAAAGCCAAGCAGCAGCAATAAAACACCCAAATGGGCACCTTCTGTGCAGTACTGGAAAGAGCTCTCAAACCGGAGACAGAAGACCTTAGTTTTAGCTACACTAGATTACTAACCAGTTCTGTGACCGCAGACAGGGCAGGAAGTGAGCAGGGATCTCAAACTCAGTAGAGAGGGGCCTTGTCACTACTAGATACGAATGGGCCAGTTGGGGTTCCAAGCTTCCGGAAGGTAGCACAGCCCATGGTAAAGGGAGCGCCTAGACATTTCCAGGCAACTGTTGCTATCTGGGTATGCAGGTCTGGGGTTGCCAGAGCTTCTGCGTTTTTATTTGAGGTCTTCCAAATGTTAAATGTCGGCTCAACATTTCAAACACTCTGCAGGTTAAACAAAACACAGCCTGCAGGCTGCCCATTTTCAACTTCAGGATCAGATCTCTGCAAGAGTCTATTTGCTCAGCTGTGCAAAACCAGGGCAAGGGACTGATGGGTCTCTGTGACCTTGCCCAGCTGGGATTCAGGCTGCCTCATCATTGCCCCTGGCAATGGAGTGTCTAAGGTGGAAGAAAGGTCCTAGGGAGCACATTCCTCCGTTTATTTCTGGGTTGAGGATGAAACTTTTCAGCCAGGGAGAGTGAGGCCATCCTGACCCAGCAAGGAGAGCTTCCCTGGGGCCTTGTCTTCACCAGCTTTACAGGAAGTGGGCATTCTCATGGGGGCCATCGCTCTGCCCTGCTGTTTTGATTGTTTTCCCAGCTAAAAGAACACCCTGTGCCTTTCAAGGAGTGGGAGGAGACTATAGACACACTTCAAACCAAATCAAACCATTTTCCCATGAGATAGGGTCATTATAGGGGAGCTAGAAAATTTAGATAAACAAAAAAGAACACAAAAATCCCACCACTCAGAGATAATCACTGTTGACATTTTTGGCACCAACAAAGAAAAACTCTATTTCTCAAAAAGAGAGGAGGCAAAATTATTTCCCAGCAGAATGTATGTTTATATTATTATAGTCTCTTGAAGTAAATGATCTAGGACTGAGGTGTAAGGTGGGCCAGGTCCTCTATTAAGTAAAATAAAATGCCCCCCTGCATTGGGCATTTCCAGGAGAGGATCTCTTTCTGAGAAGGGCTTTTCCAGGTAACCAAAACAATTGATCTGCAAGGATTTGTCCAGAAAATGGAACACACCTTACAAGGGCTGCTGATAAGCAATACCTGGTGATAAAACTAATTTTGGTCCAGTATAGATAGCTTATCAGAATGGATAAGCATACCATACTAAGCAATGTACATCTGTTTCCCACTTTGTAAGATCTACACTCTATGTAAAATGGAAATTTAATGTCAGCCTATCAGAACATTTCCTCACTTGCTTCTGTATTTGCCCTATATGAACTTCTTCTTTCCATCCCCTTGAGGACGCTCCCTTTTACTTTGTGAATGGGATGCTGCCTGATTGGTGAATGGCTCAATAAACTGTGAGATCCTAAATTGCATGAAGATTTTATCAGTTTTGACAATAAGAATGAGATCCAAATGCAACTGCTGATGGCTGAGTTCCTCTCAGATCTGAGCTCCACTCTCTTTGTTTCAGCTCTCCTATCTCACTAGATTTTAGTCCAAAGATTAGCGAATCAATCTTATTGACAGGAAAGCTTAAATTTCGAGCCCAAGACTCTAGACTTTTGGTGTAGTCTGCAGTTTCATTTTGCTATTCCTGGTTTCTTTGTGCACAAGGTAAGAAGTCTTTGTCCTGTGCCCAGGGTAGGAAGTGAAATGATAAAAATGAGATCCTCAAACTCTAAAAACTTTGACTCTCAATCTCTCTGGCACCCTGGCATATTACGTTTTTAAAAATTATGGGGCTGCAAGCTGTGCCTAAGCAATGGCCATTATGTGGAATGTTCCAATTAGACAAGTTTACTTATCTCAGAGGTGCACTTGAGAGAAAGGGTTCTAAAATTAAATAGGCTGAATAAGATGCCTATTGTAATGGGTCCTCAGAGTAAGAAATTAAAAGACTCTAAAATAGCTTATATAAACTAGTGAGTTTTGTATTGCTATGTTTTTCATGTCTGACTCATGGCAGAAAAATTTTAAATTGAAGCTATAAGTTCTCTATTTATGTCTGTCTGTAATGTTTGATGTATATTTTCCTACTTCCAGATGGTAGTACCAAATTAACTTACACATTTCCTTATAAGAGCCCTCTTCAAATTGGCCTAAAGATAAATAAGCACTTATACATGTTAATACTCCTGAAGTCCTAGAAATTAAAGAAACCAAACTTCTCATATTTCCAATTGAAAAAAGTATTTTTAGAATTAAACCCAAATATTTAAAAAAAATTCAAGTTCACATAATTCAGATAAACCTTTGACAAACTGGAGTAGTTTAATATTGTTAATTAAATAAAAACAGCTTTGTCTTCTGAGATACTAATGTTAAGTAAAATACAAGCATACAATTTTATTCTACTTGTGCATGCTCTTGCTACATTCATACTGGCTTAATAATCAAATAAGCTAGCATTGCATCCACTAGGTTTTAAAGATGATGAAAATGTACATTTATGTTTAACCAACTGAGTTATTCTTAAAAGGTTTAGGAGGCAAAGGGGTGAGAAAGAAGGACGGTAGACCGGGAAATTTAAAGCGGGCGGGTTTATTTCTGCGCTCCCAACATGGACGGAGGTGAGTCAGCACCTGGGTGATGGCGTGGGCGGTTTTTAAGCAAGGGTGGGGTCAGACGACCTCCAGAAGCCACGTGTCCGGAAGAGGCGGTTCTCCGGAAGTCAGGTGTCCAGAAGGGGTGGCTCCAGAAGCCATGTTGGGAGGGGCGACACAGCCTCCGCAGCTCCAGTTGCGGTGCCCATCCCCGTTCCGCCACCTAACAGTTCTGACAAACTTTGTATGAAGAACTGTGTTTTATAGGATGTTGGCTTGAAGACCGCTCCCAAGATTTTTTTTGGAACTAAAATATGTAAGATACGCAGGATGTGTTTTTATTAAAGAAAAAGAGAGCAGTTTGCTCCTAAAGTAAAATGACTTTTTGCAAAATGAGAAACAAGAATGTGTGGGACGGTGCCTAATGGATATAGAAAGTTGTAGGTTTGTGGAAAAATAATTTTGTCATGGTCAAGGTTGGCTAAGAGTTGATAGGTTATGAGATTTTAAAGAGTTTTCTTATCAAAGTTACTTTATGCAAAACTAGCATTTGATTTTCTCTCTGTTAAAAAGTTTTCTTGGGTTATTGGTCTGCTCTTAGGAAAAGGTTGTAAAAGGTTTTTCTTAACCATCTGAGTAATCTGCTGAGAAGACAAAAAGACTATTTTATCTAAATCATCTTTTTTATATTGACCTTATTCTTTATTGTTCAAGAGAAAAAGTCTTCTTACTTTGAAAGAACTGTTTTTTTTAAATAATGGTGTTATCTCCTATTTACCTTTAAAATCTTTTGTCATCTTCGTTAAATAGGGAACCAAATACTTCATAGTGACCCATGATCCTATTTAACAAAATATTCATACCTAACAACTTTTTGACCAGAAAAAAAAAAAAAAAAAAAAAATCAAACCCTAAATGACATGGATCTCAAGCTGCCTTCCAGATTTTTCAGAGCGCCCCTGGAAAATCACGAAGGATTTGTTCTTTCACCTTGTAAAAAGAGAAGTACTAGAAATAGATTTATTTGTTATGAGTTGCATGGGAAGTGTTGTCAAATTAAAAAAGATTTTCTCACCTGCTGGTTAAATTTGTAGGGGTAAAATGCTATTCATACATTTCAGGATGTTCAGAAATTGTACAGAGTTCCTAAAGATTTGTCAGTATCCTCACAGATGTCCTAGGACTGATCTGCCTGATATTAGACAGCAGTAGTGTTAGTGGTCATAATTACACTTAATCAATTTTTTTTTTTTTTCACATGGGCAGGCACCAGGAATCGAACCCAGGTCTCTGGCATGGCAGGCAAGAACTCTGCCTGCTGAGGCACCGTGGCTTGCCCATAATTACAGTTATTCTTAAAATGACGTTTAATGAACTCATCAGACTGCTCACTTTTGTAAAACAGTAATAAACTAATTGTGGCCATTTTAATTTGTCATAAAAATATCTAAGATATTTTTTATTCTGATGTTTCCTTGAAAACACATGTTATCAGCTGTAGCCCAGAGTGCTTTGTCTTCAACAAAAAGGGCCATGGAAAGGACTAGGCCAGGGACATTGGGGCTCAGCCTTCTAAGGGCATTGCTTAAATAACTTTGAGACCATACCACTAGACTGGATCGAGGTCTCCAGAATTCTAGTACAGTCAATGGGTTCATGGGCTTGCTAACAGAAGATTAAGTGGAACACGGATTAATTACCCTTGACTGAATGAACTGATAAAGAACAATTATGGTTTTTGTTTGGATTATTGCTGATATTTTATTGTTCTGTTTTGTACATGCAAGGAACCCTTTATTCTTTAGGCTGTAATTCACAAAAACATTCATCTTTTCCTCCCTGCCTGACCCTTCCTGATTTTGGAAGCTCTTACTGAGTATTCTTATTTTTATGGCAAAATAATTATCTGTGTGGGTACAATCATAATCTGTCTTCCTTGTTAACCAGGATGTAATTGGGGACTCTAGTTACACAATCAGAGTTTGGACTGGAATGATGCACATTGAATCAGACATGAGCAGAGGCTTCTAAGGAATGAAGTTTATCTTTATGGAGCCAAGGCTTACAAAACTCTTTTGGAAAAACAGGTCTGATACCTAGTTCCTGGTTTCCCAACTTTTATAGGTCAGTAAAGAGGTTACTTTCTGGTAAGCTTAGGACCCATATGATACTGTGGAAACATTGAGAGAGAGGAATTCATCTAAATCTGTAAGTACTGTAGGTGAAATCTGTTGTTGAGTCCTTGGCTTGGCTTCCTAGCCTTGAGAGGCTTTTAAAAGTCCAATTGGAGGTTTGCTATGAAAAGTACCAGCAAAACAGGCATAAAAGGGCCTATATGGAAAAATCACCATTCTTGCTGCACTTATATACAAAATCAGGCCAAATCCAATGAAACCAGCTTTATTTTATGATTAAGAATAAAATTTCTTTGAGGCTATCTTTGATCAAAAGGAAGGTGACTGTAAAGAAACTCTGTGTTTCAGTAGAAATTATAGCACACTCCCTCCTCTTCCCTTCTACTTTTGGAATGGGATGCTGCCTGATTCATGAATTGCTCAATTCATGATTCATGGTTTATTAGATTCTGCTACTTTTCACTGTCTGAGCTATTTAGCATCTACTTTGTAAACTGTAGATAACCCCATGGGTTTTGTTACCTACCTATAAATTGGACTGGATCCTGTGAGGTTGCATGTATTATCTACCCTAAATGCCAATCCGAAAGCTAATTTAGGATGTTTGTACATCAGGCCTCAAACTGACAAAACAGGGTTAATAACCCCAATCCCTTGGTCTAAGGCAATACAGGGTTCCATGCTTTCATGGACACCATCTCCTTCTCTAGGGACATATGGCCTATACGAGCAGTTATAAACATATCTCGGGTTATGAAACAGAACTCTAATACTATCCTAAATCTTCTCACCCTCCTGGCTGAAGGTGACAGCATCAGTGGTCTTGCAAAACAGACAGGCTCTAGACACTCTGATTACCTTTGAACAATGTTGGTTTTATATTAGTAAGCCTGGCACAGTGATGAATAACTGAAATATTTTAAAGGACCACATTAAGGTGTTTCAAGATATCAGTCAGGTTTAAATATTTCAGTGGACAGGCCTAGTTCATGACCTAGGTTCTTGGTGTTTAATGGAATATGGGGACAAGCTAGGACACTTTGGATTTATCCTTTTCATTGTGATGATCACCCTGTATCTTTTTATTTCATGTTGTACAAACTGTTTCATGATTCTGTTCAAACACTTTGTCACCCTCAAGACAGACAGTTGCTCTTAGGAGAGTTAGAAGGAAAATGAGATAGAAATGGGACAGTCTTTGGTGGACTGAGGCTAAAAGTAAAAGTAATAGACACCCTGACTCTGAGAGAGGGCCATTCCTGTAAGAGCTCAACTGATGAGAAACCCCGTTCTGAGGATCTTAAATGTAATGAGCTACTCAATAAACCTCGCAGTAATCAAGAAAGGACACAAATGCAAAACAAAAAATGAAAAGGGAAAATGGATAAAAACCATTGACTGAGCCTATTCAACTGCCCGAGAGGAAGAGAAGTCTGCAGTGATGACTGGAAAGGGTCATCTCTTTAGTAAAATAAAATGGCCCCCTGCATCAGGCATTGCAGGGAGAGGACCCATGTCTGAGAGGGATTTCCAGAAAATCAATGTACAGGCGTTTCAAAGAAAACTGAACACACCCTACAAAGTCTGCTGATAAGCAACACCTGGTGATAAATTAATTTTGGGCCAGTAGAGATAGCTTATCAGAATGGACAAGCATACCATACTAATCAATGTATATCTGCTCCCCACTTTGTAAGACCCCCTCCCATGTAAAATGGAAGCTTAATGTCAGCCAATCAGAACATTCCTCTCTTGCTTCTGCATTTGTCCTACATCAGCTTCCACTTTCCCCGCCCTTCTACTTTTGGAATGGGATGCTGCCTGATTCATGAATTGCTCCAAAGAGCTGTGAGGTCCTAAATTGCATGAGAAGATTTTTGTTTATCACCTCTTAGAAAATACTGCTAAAAATTCATCCTGAAACTATTTCATTGCAGCCCCAAATTTCTATGTTCCTCTCATCCTTTTTATTCATAAGCTATTACCTATTAAGTGCTTATGTGCAAGGAAGTATGCTAAATCCTTTCTAGGCAGTATCTCATTTCATTCTTATAATAATCTTATGAGGTAGATTCTATTACTTCCTCCATTTTATAAAGGAGTAAACAGGCTTGGAGGAGAGAAGTAACTTGACAAAGAGCACTCAGCTGGCAAGTGGCAAGCCAGGACTGGGATTGACTGACTCTGGAGTCCTAGTTCTTATTTTTCTTAGTTACCTTATTTTTACTTAAAAAAAAATAAGCTTTTAATTTTTGAATAATTTTCAACTTACTGAAAAGTTATGAAAACAGATTTCCTGCATAACCTTTACTGAGCTTCCTCAGTGTTAATTCACATACTGTATAACCATAATATAAAGAAAAGTAGGAAATTAACACTGCTATAAAATACTGTTAACAAAATGATGGAATTTATTCAGATTTCACCAGTTTTTCCACTAATGTCCTTTCTCGGTTCTAGGATCCAAGCCAGGGTATCATGTTGTGTTTAATTGTCTTCTTAGTCTCTTCCAATCTGTAACACTTCCTTCCTTGCCTATTATGACCATAACTCCTTTGAAGAGTATTGTTTAGTTTGTATATATGTACATGTGTGTGCAATTTTCCTTTGTTTGGGTTTGTCGGATGTTTTCTCATGATCAGATTGAGAGTATGCACTTTGAAAAAAATAAAACAGAAGAATACATATGAGGGGTTACATGATGCCAACATATCTTATTACTGGTGATTTACCACTGATTCTTGGTTGAGGTGGTGTTTGCCAGGCTTCTCCACAGTAAAGTTGATAGTTCCCCTTTGTAGTTAATAGGTATCTTGGGGGAGACATTTTGAAACTGGGCAAGTTACCTATTTCTTCTCCAAGTTATGCCTACGAATTTTAACATGCATTGGTGGATCTTGCCTCACAATTACTACTATGTTGTTCTAATGGTGATTTTCAATTTCCCTTACTATTCTGTCTAGATCCACTTTTAAAAGTGCTGAAGTAGACTTTTCTTTCCTTAAAGACTGATCAACCAAGTCTATTTTAATTCTGAGAGAGTTAGAGGGCAGGGTAAATTGCTATTTCTGGGGAAAGGGAGCAAGCTGTTCCATGCTTAGGACCAGTTACATAATTTATGGGGCAGACTGCAAAATGAAAATGTGGGCCTCCTTGTTAAAA
Source organism: Tamandua tetradactyla (assembly GCF_023851605.1). Classification (NCBI taxonomy): domain Eukaryota; kingdom Metazoa; phylum Chordata; class Mammalia; order Pilosa; family Myrmecophagidae; genus Tamandua; species Tamandua tetradactyla. The sequence continues at coordinate 38,439,447 of NC_135346.1, read as the reverse complement.
AATTATTAAGAATTTCAAGATGACAGCAGAGCATTAAACCAACACAGGGCTGTTCAGAATGCAGGGTGCTGTGCGACTGTATACCCGTGGAGCCAGCCAGCCTTGCTGGGCATCCTCCCCCTAGCTTCTGAGAGGTCCATTCTGCAGAATGCTAAGGACAAGCTGCTGCGCCTGAGGGAGGGCCATCACTAGATACTTCAAGGAGAGCCTTCCCTCTCCCCCAGTGAATCTGGGCAAGAATATGGCAAGATCTTCTCATTTTACTTCAATTTCCTGTTTCCTGCTCCTTTCAGTTGGGAAAAAGAATGAGTCTCTTTAACTGGTCCAGTACTAGGCTGACCATGATACGCAGCCAGCTTTCAGGGTAAGGAATTCCAAACCAGAGCTCTCCCCAGCTCCCAGGCTCTTACCACAATGGAGGTCAGGTCCTCACTCTCAAAGCGGCTGATGGCCTGGTCTAAAGATTTATACATGGCGGCAGATATGCGCTGGGTGATGAGTCTGTTCAAGTCAATTGATCTACCCAACAGCTGCATGGAAGAGAGAGAGAGAGAGAAGTTACTTAAGGTTCACATGGACATGTGTGAACTAAATGCAACGCACTGTTGGGAAGTTGGATTAAAATGATAAAGGACATTACTGGGACAAACGGAGACTGAAATATCCTGAGTATGGTAGTTCTATTAGGACTTTCTAAGAGAATGTCTTTGTTCTTAGGAGCTGCAGGCTGAAATATTCAGGGGTGAAGTATCGTAATGTAAGTGTCCACTTATGAGACATGTAAGAGAGAGAAAACACACATGAGAAAAGGTGAAGCAAATGTGACCAAACATTAATAACCCATGACTGTGGTTATAAGGTATGTGAGTGTTCATTGTATTATTCTTTCCATGTCCCTGTGGGTTTGAAATATAAAAAGTGAAGGAGAAATATTATTTATTCAGACTATGGGAAGAGGCTCTGTTATCCTATGCAGCGCTTCTGCTGACATCGGAAATTTTGCCCCAAAGTTCTTCCCGCAGCTTTCCTGTGTCCCACTTCAGTGTCCGGGGAGCAGCAGGCTTCCCAGCCAGGGCCTCTTTTGTGCCTTTATGGGGGTGAATTTAAAAATAAGAGAATGAAGGGCTGATTATGGGATAGAATATATAGCGTAAGACAATTTCCACTGGGGCACACATGGGCATGATAGAAGACTATGTAGATAACAGCAAATGTGTACTGAGTACCTGCTGTGTGCCCTGTACTTCATTAGTGCCAAATGATTCATCTTACGTATTTTATTTTTCTACTTCCCTTTTGGGACAAATTTTCTACCAACTGACGAGGCTCCTTATTGCCATCTTGTGCACATAAGTAGTCCTCAATATTTAATACCCTGTGGCTAATTCAGGCTGCAGTTCTAATGGATGGCAGTAATCTTTCTTTTTCTGAGAAGCTCAGGGAAAGCGCTCCTTAAGCCCCTGCTGTTGGTGGTAATGAAAATGTTCTATTCCTCCCATGATTCCCCATTTCCGTTGTATTTCTCACAGCAATTGGACTGTCGGGTTTTCCAGGGTGAACTCTTTCCTTTTGATCTAGGGCATCTTCTTGGCCCCTTTATCTGGCTCGTCTCCACAAAGATCATAGACCATATAATAAGCAACCAGAGATCACAGTACACAGTCATTCTGGCAACAGCTTGGCTCACTGCAGGGCTCTGGAAGTAGGGCAAAAAGCCTGCTGGAGCTTACTTTGTCTGTCTGGTTCATAGTAACACTTTTAAGGGGGAATATGACTCTCATCTCCTGGCATTTCCTCTAGCTCTGAGCCCAAAAGTTAATAGAAACAAACTCCATAAAAACAAAACAAAACAATAACAAAACTCCAAAAAACAAAATTTCTACTCTGGGCTTAACCTGACAAGCAGTCCTTCACTTAGGCTGCTATTTGAGCCTCTTCAGGGCTAAGCTTTCCCTTTCTGAGTGGCAGTCCTGAATGTAAGAAGTGGGCTACAGCTTATGATGGGAAGACAAAGGCTTTGGTGGACACTACTCACTAGTGGTGAAGTGCAGATGGGCTAAGAAGCCTAGAACTTGAACCAAAAGGAAGCCCCAATGCCTCCTTATTGTATGTGAGATCTAGAGGCAGTATTAGATATACACTCAGAAATCCATGGCTGGGCAACACACAGGGCAGATAGTATACAGTTCTGATTTTTTATCTCTACACTAACTTCCAAGCTGTTCTCTCCTGCCCGTTCCACCCCTGCAGTGGCTTTCTTTCATTGTACCTGGACATGTCTCTGTTTCAGCAGTGTTTCATAGCGGTTGGATGGTGGGTATGGAATGATGACTCCATAATTCTTACACTCAGCTCTAAAACGTTTATCCAACAGGACACTGGAAAGAAAAAAAGTTAAATAAGGCCAGTAATTATGACAGGTAACAGGAGGTTCTCAGCTCCCAGCTCTATTTTTGACCATAGGCTCTGCTCATGAAATGCTATTTTATATATTTTAAATACAATTTTATCCTGCCCTAGAGCAAGGTTTTTCAATTTTTTTTCAGCCACAAAAACCCAATATGTGAAACAGAGCTTCTAAATTAAAGAATTTTGTTCTTCATTGATCAAAAAAGTAACTGAGTGCTTGGTATGTTCTAAACACTTTAGTTTCTGTCCTCATGGAGCCTGTATTCTAATGAAGAAAGACTGACACTAAGTAAATAAGCAGAGGCAAAAAAATTCAGACACTTGTAAACAACATCTGCACAGTACACTTTACATATACACTCATTTTTAATCTCACAACAACCCTATGAGTTAGGTGCACTATTACCCTCAAAACTGTGTACAGATCGCAGAGTAATAAGTTCTGGGAACCTAATAAAATGGCATCATCTGTGAGTAAGAGGTCAGGGAAAATCTTTTAAGGAGCTTTGTTTTTTTGTGTGTTTTTTTTTTTTAATAGAAAGCTAAATGATAAAAATGAAAGATCTGGGGGAAGAATATTTTAGGCACAAATAAAATTTGAGAAAAGGAAAGATAGCCAGTGTGGAGAAAGGGCAGGGCATCCTGGAGAACGTGGTACAAGAGTGAATTTAAAAAGTGAGCCTGGGGCCAGATCCGGGGGCACCATGTGAGCCAAAGCAAAGAGGCTTGATGTGTTCTTGAAGCTAGTCAAAGGTTTTCAAGTGGAAAAGTGGCACAATCTAAATCTGTACTTTCTGATATGGCAGCCATGAACCCACTGGGCACTTGCAAAGTGGCCAGTCCAAATTGAGATGTGCTGTAAATGTAAAGTACATGCTACATTTTGATGACTTAGCAAAAGAAGAAGGTGTGCTAGTTTGAAGCTATGATATACCCCAGAAAAGCCATGTCCTTTAATCCTCATTCAGTATTGCTGGGTGGGATCTTTTTGACTGTTATCATGGAGAAGTGACCACCCAATTGTGGGTGGTAACTTTTGATTAGATGGTTTCCATGCAGATGTGTTTCCACCCATTCAAGGTGGGTTTGCTTACAGGAGTCTTTTAAGAGGGAACCATTTTGGAAAAAGCTCAGAACTAATAAAACCCATACACCCCAAGAACTTTGGAGAAGCATAAAGAAACCCCCCAGGGAAGCCACTGAAAAAGCCTGGAGAGGAAGCCAGCAGGTGTTGCCATGTGCCCTCCCAGCTGAAAGAGACTCCCAAACATTATCGGCTTTCTTGGGCCAAGGTATCTTTCCTTGAATGCTTTAGTTGGACATTTTTATAGCCTTGCCTTAATTTGGACATTTTCACAGCCTTAGAACTGTAAACTTGCAACTTAATAAATTCTGTTTTTAAAAAGCCATTCTGTTTCTGGCACATTGTATTCAGGCAGCTTGCAAACTAAAATAAAAATAGAAGCAAAATGTCTTTTTAATAATTTTTACATCAATTGCATCTTGAAAAGATTATATTTTGGATACACTGGGCTAAATAAAATATATTATTAAAAGTAATCTCAGGGCAGGCCATGATGGCTCAGCAGGCAGAGTTCTTGCCTGCTGTGCTGGTGACCCGGGTTTGACTCCCGGTGTCCACCCATGCAAAAAAAAAAGAGAAGTAACTTCACCCCTTTCTTCTTTCCTTCTTAATTGGGCTACTAAAAACTTTAGAATTTCATATGTGGGTCACACTTTGGCCACATGATATTTTTATTGGAAGCTTCCTCCTCTTGTGCTTTTTCCCAATCTCCCTTTACTTCTCAAACTTGAGAACCACTGATTTTGGGGGAAGGATGTAGATTAGTAGTACTATTAGAGGTGAGGATATTTTATAAACTAAATATAAAGAGTACCAGGATTTGATAAGTCTAAGTTGCTTTATACAGACAATAGATCAGCGTATTTGAAATCAGAATTGTCTTAGAGAATCTGGAAGCCCAGCTCACTGCTATAACCACATCCTATTCAATCCACAAACACTTATTAAATGACTATTTTATGAAAGACTTTGTATTTTTCCTGAAAAAAAAAAATTGTATGCTTTCTGTCACTTAAGAGTCATTTGCTTTATTTAAAGCACATCCTGTGTTAATAGAAACTTGTGTGTGCAAAATTTTGCACATCAATTCCTATTTGAAATGTATCAGAACAATTCCAGCTATCTAAAGCAAAATGAAGCATGTCCTTTTTGTTAAGATAAGTACTTATCCTTGAAGTTATTGGTTTGTACTTTGGATTTCCAACAAGAAGGAAATACATAGATTTAAATTTTGAGGTTTTTCTTGACTGTTACTGTTAGGTATTCTTGAAACCCAGGAAATCATAGGAGTCTAAACCAAGATACACTTGCAATTCCAATGAGCCTCTAAAACCTTCCATGTCTCTTGTCCAGAGTTCTTCACTGGTTTCCTATCTGGCCTTTGCAAACCCATTCTTGCTCACTTCCAATCCATTCTCCACACTTTTATACACTAAAAAAGAGTGAACTTTCAAAAATAAAAATCAAATGAGATCACTGTTCTATCTCTGAAACTCTTCTGTGGCTTTTCATTGCTCCTAGAAGAAAGGCCAAATCCCTGTCCATAGGCTACACAGCCTGTATTACTTCATGTAATCCCCCATGGTCCTATGAAGTGGGCATGCGATTAGTATACTTTTGCCACAGGGCCTTTGCACAAGCAGTTGCTTTTGCTTGCAATTTCCTGTCCTGTCCTTCACCTAATTTTACATAACTCTTACCAACTTCTGATATGAACTCAAATGTTAGTTACTTCCTCAGGAAAGTCTTTTCTGCTCCTCACCCTAAAAACAAGTTCAATTTCAACTGTCATATAGTCTCATAGCCCCACAGTTTCTTCAGAAGGAACATGCAACCTTCTTTGATATCGTTCATTCATTAGTGTGTGTGTTTTTTTAATTAATGTTTGTCTTTCCCACTAGACTGCAAGCTCCATGAGCTTCAGGATCATGTCCACCTGTTTTCCTTTATACTATATTCCAACACCTACCCCAGCCAGGCCCATGGAATTGCTCAGCTTTCTTTAGGTGCTAGAGAAGGGAAGTTTGGCAATAAGAAATCATGTCTTCCAGGTGGCAGACAGAAGAAAGATTGCTGCTCATAGCCCTGAGACTCTCATACCTGCCAGCCATGGCTTTGTAGTAAGCGAAGATCTGGTCTGCCAGCTTGTAGACAAATTGATCAAAACACAGGTTCACCTGGTGAAGAGGAGGCATGAAATGTCAATGGGGTCTGTTTTTGCTCTATTGTGGAAACTCAGGCATATGGAAGAAGGCAATCAAACAGGGTTGTCCAAAGTGTGTTCTGACAAGACTCTTAGAAGAATGAAAAAAGATTCCATGGCCAAGTAAGTGTGTGCATCACCACCTTGCTGGATACTTGCATGCTCATTCACATATTAAAGACTCTGAGAAGTCTGGCAATAAGGAAATCTACTTTTATTTAGCCAATATTTTCCCACTTGCTTTTTGAGAACGTGTATTAACAGCTATCTCACAGACCCAGGCTTCCATACTTTGGGGACTGGTTCACTAGGACGTTTTATTCTACCTGCTGAAGTTGGGTTCCTTGCTCTCAAGGTTCTCAGTTGGACAACAGAGAAAGCAAAGTTCAAAAAGGCTGCTGATGAACCAACTTCTCTATTGTTCCCTTCTAGGCTGTTACAAGGCAGCCTGGGGGTGGGGGGTGGAGGGTGGAATGCAGCTGAGATCTTTTTCACAGAGAGACCTTCATATCCTCTAATTAAACAAATAAAATGGCTAACTCTGAAATTTTCCCAGTTCATCTCTTCCACCTTTTCCATTCATTTTATTTTCTCTTACTTGGTGAATTTTGTTATGAAGGAGATAATCTTTAGAAATTCAAAAACCTCTTTTTACAAGCATTGCTTTACAATCTTTGCTTTTTAATGAACAAGGAACCACCTTGCCATTTCAGCATTTTGTCACCTCGGGGGTAGATTGTGATGTCCAGGAGGCATTATTAAGTTTACAGCAGATACAGATAATCAAAATCAAATTCTCTAATACTGGCAAGGGCAGGAAAAGGCCAAGGGTGGGTCTTTGAGGAGAGGAGACCGTGGTAGCAGTAGGCTGTGATTAAAAATTTAAAGGAAACATCAGTTTTAGGTGATTAATCTTTAATTCTTTTCTCACTGCATTCTCAACCCTAAAGGTTTACCTTTCACTTTGCACCCCGATGTCAGATGGGACACAAAACACCATGCTATGTGTGGTGTTGTCTTTATACCCAGGTAATCAAGGCCTAGGCCCTGGGCTTTGAGCCTCAAGGGTCCCTAGGGGTCCCTCCTCCAAACAATATGCAGGACCAAGGTAGGGTTGCCCACTCACACTCCTCTTCCAGAACCAACTTGCAATGTCCTTGCCCACATGGACCGAGCATCTTCCAGGGTCCAAGGCCTTTTCTCTGGGTTCATCCCCCTGACAGAGGACCCCTGTGTGTGCACCCCATGCCCCAGGGTTGGCCAAGTGTATTTGTGGGCAGGGGTGAGAGAGAAAGCTCAGGAGGCATTCACAGGCACACTTGTGAGGCCCTTCTGATGTGGAAGTGAATTTGGAGATGGGAAGAGAAAGGGCCACAAGCTGGGGGCGGGGGTGTCTCAATTTGTACTTCTGTCCCACGCTCTCAATTGTACCTGGGGTCTGATTGTGTTCTTTCTTTTAGTTTATTTTTAAAATCTCACTTGGATGCATGCCACTCTAGATTTCTTGCTTTTTGTTTTCAATCTGTTGGAGAACAAGATTACCTAAAATTTTGTCACAAAATGGGCTTGTCAGTGCCAAGATGTAATCAACTACCCTGACTCGTGGAGTCTCTCTTTCAAGTCTATGCAGTGCTGGGAGAAACAGAAAACAGATTTGTGTTGGTATCCATAAATGTTTTCAACCCATACTGAACCATGGGGATTTAGAAAGTAGCATATCTACTAGCTTTTTTTTTTGAAACACATAAACTTTCAAACTAAATTAGTGGTATTGTTTACCTGAAGACGTTTACATCTTTCCTTTACAACAAGAATGCCTTATATTTATATGGCGTCTAAGTCCCTGCAGTTAAGCAGATAGAAACCATCATTCTAATTTCCAACAAAACAGAGATATAGTAGTCATTAGTGTTGTTAATCATGTATTTCTGGTCCTCTTCCCAGCATCTGGTAGGACTGTACTTCTTTGCCCCCTTTGAAGTGAGTCACACCATGTGACTGACTTCAACTAATGAAATATGAGAAGTAACTTATGTCACTTCCAGGTAGAAGTTTTAAACACCAGACTGTGATTCCTCCTAATTCTTTTCTCTGCCATGGCAACTAGCGAATGCCCTAGATGGGTCCCAGATTGAAAAATAAATGAGCAGAGCCCCCAGCCAACTCACAATGGAGAAATACACCTTTGCTTTTAAGCTGCTAAGAATTTGCAGTTGTGTGTTACTGCAGCATAACCTAGCTCATCCTGACCATGACAGAAATAATGCAACTGAGTAACTCTCTATTAATAGTATAGTAGTTGAGAGAATGACTATTATAGTCTGATCAGTAGTTGACTGAAATTCTGGGTAAGCTGTGTGAGTTCGAGGTAGTTATACTTGACCACTTTGAACCTCTGATTTGCTATCTGTGAAACAGCTAAATTGCAGTAAAGATTATTTAAATATCTTTCTATAGCATTTGGAATAGCACATGGCAAATGGTAAATATATAATTGGTAGGTGGTATTATTGTTGTTGTTATTATCAGACAAGCAATCCAATCATGAAGGACACATTAGAAAATTAATTTTATCTATGGAATTCTACCATTGGCCATCCCTTATTAAATTTGGAAAAGCAAGACCATCTTCCTGTTACATATGCTGATGGTCTTGGACATTTAAACAGATCACTCTCCAGCATAAGTCAATAATCCCTCACTATGTGTTAAGAGCTAGAGACTTGAAAAAGTCAAGTATCTTGGAACAAGATTGCAAAAACAAAAGGAGATGCCCAGCACTTGCCTCTGCTTCAATCTCATCATACAGGAACTGCTTTTTAAACTTGGTGAGAGCATAGTAGGCGCTGTCATTGTACAGATCCAGAGGGTATAGGACGTACCTAGAGAGGAGAAACAATGGCCAGTGGCTTACAAACGATCTTTCTTAAAGACAGGAAGATGTACAACTGCTTGGAAAATATAAAGGGCTGAGTGAAAGGATGAACATGTCCTGAATTAGGAAAACACAACCTTTTAGCACTCAGAGATGTTTACAGTGTCTCCACTTAGAAATGACTTACTCTAAAGTATGCCTATAGAAATCAAAAGCTCACATTGCTAATAAATCCAAAACCTGAAAAAGTTAGTCTGGGCCTAAAATAAATTGGGTGGCAGCTACTAGCTTCCTGCTACCCAGAGGTGATTATTTTCACAGCATGACATCTTTGAGGCTCACCAGCATAGGAAGGGCTGTAGGGCTGGTAGATCTTTGAACCTATCTGCAAGGACGAGTCTCATAATCTGGAGCGACCGATCCTTGGCCTGACCGCTCCCCCTCATAAGGCATACTGTCTCATCTCTAGGCAACTTAGAACTTCTTTCTGGCAAAAACAGAGCTCACTGGCAAACTTCCCTCCACTTGTTCCCCGGAAGCCTCCTTGTTGCCCCACTCCTTCCTCTTACTCCATCATGGATGGTTCTTTGGTTTCCAGGATATGGTCTGTTAGAATCCAGGGCATGGACATCTCAATGGGGAACTGGATTCGCCGGCCCATGGTTAATTCCAGGAAGAATTCTCGGAACCAGAGCTGGGAGAGGTCACAACACTGCTGCAGGGCTTCTGAAAGCATAAGGGAAAGAGCTGTAGGTTAGCACCCAGAAGATCTTAGTTGGTTTTCTTATTTTTTAATTGCTATTATTATCACTGTGCTAGGTACACAGCAGGTACTTCATCAATATAACTTAAAGATGTGTTCTTTTGTATTCGAAGGCAAGCTTAACATATATTTGGAAAACTGAGTGTGGAAGTGCATGGGGGGGGGATGCTTTAGAGCTTGAGATACCCTCACAATGTCCATCATGCTCTTAGAAAGCCATCCTGAAAATAGTCAATCTAAGTGTAAAAAGTGTGCTTGTTATACAAACACGGTGTCAAGAGAGGTCTCCAAGCACCTGCTTTCAACTGGATGGCAGCTCTTGACCCCTCCTATGTGGTAATTCAGGATTCTTTACTGTTCAGTGGCCTCTAAAGCCTATCCTAGGCTCCTCTCTAATGGAGAGTTGGGATTGTTTAAGATCACTCTTCAGTATCAACAGACATTGTGACTCCCAATGTCCCTGGGCCACCACTCTTCCCCTACCCTGTCCTGTCCAACCAGGACATGCATCCTACTCAAAGGAGAAGAAGGGTGGGGGGACCTGGGAAAGAAAGCAGCCTGGGAGCCCCCTTTGCTAGGAGCTGTGAGTATGAGTGGTAACAAAAGGCTCATCTAGTGCTAGGGTAGAGAGGGAAGGAGGGAGAGAAATAGAAAAGGAGGGAAGGAAGGGGAATGCAAGTATGTATAGTCCTCTTTTTTTTTTATCTCCCTCCACTAAGGACACAATTATCTACTAGATAAATTTTTCTAAACCAGTGAGAAACTGAGACTGAACTGAACCTGGTCTATCCTAGCTCCCAAAGTTCACCAGAAACATTGTTTTTTTCCTTGGTGGCAAATTGTGTCCTTTTGAGTCAATGAACATATCTCTTTGCATCTTCTGGCCCAGCCGTCCGAGTCATGCTGGGACCTGGGAGCCCCGTTCCTCTTCCCCACGGCCTGGGAACCGCAGCTCACCACTGATGTTGAGCAGGTGCGTGAAGAAGAAGGACTGCTTGTGGAAGTCTTCGATGGCAAGGACGATGGGTCCGTCAAGGCTGCTCCTCAGCGTTTTCTTGGAGCCACTTTTGTCTGCGATGAGTGATTCCAGCATGGTCCGCACCATGTACAACTTGAAAAGAAAAGAAGATGAGAAGGTCAGGCTGGTCCTCTGTCCTGGAGAAACGGTTACTCTGCTGCATTTTGTTTTTTCCTTTTTTTTCAGCAGATGTCTGCTCTTAAAAAGCATTGTCTTAAGGAAGCACCAGTTTAGGGTTGGAGAAGTGAATTTTGAACTGAGAAAACCTTCATGAGGTCGACTGTTCAGCCTGGGGTGGGGTGGGGGGAGCCTTGCCCAGGATGCCCAGCATCCCTGGGTAGGTGGAACTGGTGACAGCAGGCAGTTAAAGGTCCCATGGAGAGGTCCCTGCCTGCTCGGCTCAATCAAGGGTATGGACATCAGAGGAGAACCTCATTCCACGTCACTCTGGAGTCACTCCCTGCTTTCCCGCATGGCCGTGGTGGCAATATGGGTAGAGCACGGGGCGGGGAGTCAAAGGACTGGGGTTCAAGCCCAGGCACTGTCACTGACTTGCTGTGTGACCTTGGGCAGCTAAGTCCCCACTCTGGGCCTTGGTTTTCGTATCTACTTCAGACCAGTCCCTTTCAGCTCTAACATTCTGAGGAAACAAGAGATGGGATATGAACAGAACAAGCTCCCCCCACCACCTCAAGTTTCTGATCCTCAGAGTTTTGAATCCATTACTGAAGGATGATGCCCTCTGGTGGTGCCAGCTGTGCTGCACAGCCTGCCAAAATTTGAGTGGAAAGCAGTGACGATTGGTACTTACACAGGAAGCCTAAGAGACAATTAACTCCTGCTTACAGGGTGCCTTAAATGCAAAGGGCACAAGTGCAGAAGCAGGGTTGTTCTCTGCTAATCTAGATTTTTCCTTCCCACAGTGCTTCCAAATCATTTGTCTTTGAGTCTTAGGGCTGGAAGGGGCCTTGAGGAGCCAGGCTAGTCCATTGCTCTGCCTCCTGGAGAAGTACACCCAAACCAACCCAGCCAGGCGGTGTGATACCAGGGATCGGCAGCCTCTTCGGCCCTGTGTGCCACCAGTGGGGTGAAACAAAGCCCGCGGGGACCACTGGCAGGCCTAAGACATAGATAGGAGAGAAGGAAGAGGGAATGGGAGGGCAGGAGAGACAGGGAAGAGGGAGAGAGAGAAAGAGAGAGAGAGAAAAGCAAGAGGTATTGTATACGGTGGGAAAGCCGTCGCGAGTGCTAGGGGCCACCTGCTGACCACCTCTGAGATGCTCCAACCTCCCTCTGTCACCATGTCCGTCTTTGCTGCCTTGGGATCTTTTCTAGGATCTCACCCACCATGTGCTGGGCACTGGCCTGGGAAGTGGGGCCACAGAAAACAGGCGACACACCATCCCTACCACAGAACTTCACTCTATAACCAAGGAACCACCGAGGCAGCTGGCTTGTCAGACAGTCTCCCATCTGGAACGCCGTTGGGGGCCATGTCTGATCACACCTAAGAGTGAGAAGCACTGTTCTAGTGATGGCCTCTGAGATCCTCAAAGAAAGGACTCATCAAGTCCCATCCATTGTGGGTGCCAAGTGATTTACATCGCATACTTATGATCTGGAAAATTGGATTTATCCAAATGCGGGTAAACTCTTTCCCCACCTACTTCAACAAAACATTTAACTCACCCGAACAGCCTGTGTCCCAGCTAAGCTAGAGCTCATGTCTCCTGTGCTCTGGTGGCCATGACAGAGCCTGGGGCGGGAGTCAGGAGACCTGGGTTTTTGTCCCACCTCCACCATGACTCACTCTGTGACTTGGACAAGTCACTTCCCCTCTCTGAACCTCAGTTTCCCCATCTGTAAAATAGGGGAAGGGACTGGAACGAGTGTGTCTCTAAGGGCTCCTCCAGCTCTGACTATCCAGGAGTCCAATAAGTACATCTGTGCCACATAACATGGCTTGGCAGCATTTTAGAGGATAACTCTTGGTGACTGTTCCACATTGTCTATGCAAAATATGCCTTCCCTTCCTTTTTTTCTCTCTTTCTCTCTGCTTGTTGGCATCCCTCTTTCCAGTCTGCCTTTTTGCCTTTTCTCTCTCTTCCTCACTCACATCTTCAGACTTATAGAGACCCCCAAAGCCCTGTTCACCCATTTGGGGCACTCTGGGCTAGAAAGTTCTCTGGCCCTTGACTTCCACAGGACTGTGTGTAGAGGCTTCCATGGGATGGTCCACAATGAACAGGGCCAACTGACCTAAGGGCTGTGAAGCCAAGGGACCTTATAAAGACACTGCTGAGAACCCCCCTGACCATAGCCCAGACACAGAGACACACACACAGCAAAGACGGTCAGGAGGTGGGCTGGCCTCAGCGACTCATCTCAGATGATTCATGGACTCGGGTTTCAGAGCTGAGAGAGGCCTGAAGTTCACATGAAGCAGGAGTTCCCAGCCTAGAGCTTCTGGGACCTGGACAGCCCTTGCAAGCAGCGATGGGGCCCACCTGCTTTTTTTTTTTTTTAATACCTCAAAGAGCCTATCAGAGACGATTTATCCTTAAGTAGTTGGCAAGGATTCATTTATTTATTTTTCTGTAATTTTATGACTGCTCTGCATAAGTTATGGGCAACTTCTTGCTGTTCAAAAGTTTTGCTGGCAATCCTTAAATATTACTGATTACTAGGCTTTCTCTAAGGGATCAAGGAACTTTCAGAACTCGTGCTTCTTTAGGAAAGTGGGGATAATAAAAGAAGTCAGTAACATGATCTCATCAAAAATAACAGAGCTCAGAGAAATGAAGGGGCTTGCCCAAGATTGCACAGCAAGTCAGTGGCAGAATTTGTGAATTCCTGAGCAAGGATATTTCTGCAGGGTTTGCTAAACAGGGATGGGTAGACACATGTAGGCTTCATTTTAAACTCATCTTGCACTTTAGAACCTCCTGAGTATTTCACAGGTTTAGGAGATAGACAGTCCCGGTTATTACCCCATTTGCCAGATTAGACAACCAAGGCACAGAGAGATTGTGTAGTGTGCCCAAGATCACACAGGTATCTAGGACTAGAATCCAGGTCTCCTGAATCTTAAGCCCGTGGTCCTCCCCTCTATATCAAATGAGATGGCAGAATAAGACTTGAGCAGCTGCTTGTGCTACCCCCTGCCCCTCCTGCCCATGGACCCCCAGCCCCTGTGTCCTGTGGTACAGCCAAGATGACCTAGCATGGCCTGGCCAGCTCTGAATCAACAAAACTGTCCTGGACCTGAGCTGCTTACCTGTGTGCTGGAGGGTCCTACAGCTCGTCGGGGCACCTTGATGTCAAATCCACCTTTGGGGTCCTTCTCCCCTCTCAAGCATGGGTCATTTGGGGGCTCTCGGCCCCCTTCCCAGTCACAGATCGTCTTTCGAATTGCCTGCAGGACACTGGGGAAGGAAGGACCAGGACTCGGACCAGGTCTGACTGTTGGAAGGAGGCACTGCCAGCCAGTGTTTCTAGAGCCCGAGACTGCTTGTATCAGATTATTCGGGACGCCACGAGACATGCTCATTCCTGGGCCCTGACCCCAGAGATGCTGGCTTCATGGATATGGTAAGGCAGAGGCCAGGAATCTTCATTTTAACAACTGTCCCAGGTGATTCTGAGGCCCATGAAATGTCTAAGAACTCAGCCCTGAGCCTGTGCCAGTAGGGGATAATTTGAGTGAGCAAGAGGGTGGTTTTTCTTTTTGGCTAGAGGGGAGACTCTTGAGTCCAATTAAATCCATGTGTATTTAAATCTTATAATAAGTTCTATTTGTGGCACACTTATTCCATGCTACTGTATGTTTAGGTCTCCATATGGGTGATCTCATTTCATCATACCAACAGCCCCTGAAAGCTACTATTATCATCTCTACTTTGCACATGAGGAAAACTGAAATGAGGTGCAGACCAGACAAGCGGTCTAATGGGGGCCACACACGCAGGCTGTGGCGGATATGGGCTTCCAACTCGGACAGGGAGGCTTTAGTCATCCCTTCGGTTCAACCCCTAAGAAGGCCTCTTGACTCGGAGCCCTTGCTAGAAGGGTCTGGTGAGCGCAGAGGCTGCCCTGGAAGCGGCCGAGCTGGACCTTCCCGCGTGGCCTGCACCAGGCGTCCCTGATTAGTTGTGTGTCCCTGGCAAGGGCCCCCAGACCCACCTGATGAGGACGTTCTTCTTCTTCCTCACTGCTTGCCGCAGGGGCTCGCGCAGCGTCACCTGGGCGAAGTCCTGCAGGGCCGCGTAGATGGTGTTCCTGATAGCCTGGTTGAAGACGCTCTCCATCCTGCCCATGAGCACCTGCAGCCCTTTGATCATGGCGATCACCTGGCCAGGCACAGATCCAGGGTCAGGCGCACGGCGCCTCGGCACCCCTGTCTGTGCCGTGCCCTTCACCGCAGCACAGGGAGGGCGCCAGGTGAGAGCCCCTGGGCGCCAGGCCAGTGCTGCTCAAAGTGCAGGCGCGTGGCCAGGTGAGGACATGTGGCAGGGTGGAAACCAACGCTCTGCTTTCATCATCGAGAAAGTCTTTCTACCAAACAGAGATGTCAGCTTCACGGACCTGAGTTCCTCATCATGCAGTTGATTTCCATTCTGGCATGGGCTCCTCACTTACCTCGTGGTGGACTCGTGACACATGGCCACAGTTTAAGTAGGTCTCTGACTTTTGGAGGTCTCTCCACACACTGGGTATCCAAAGGCCATGTTAAAATAGACCTATTTTACTGTAAATTATTAAAGAATTGTATAATTTTTGCTTTTGTGATATTTTGGCCTACTGCTGCTTGAATCCAAAAAGTAGCAACGTCTGTACCTTTAGAAGTTTTGGGGGGAAAGCCTCTGCCCTACTTTGCCACCTCCCTTGTTCCTTCCCTCACTCATCTATTTGGAGAGTGGGGAGATAGGTCTGTGGACTTTCTCTCCTGAGACCAGTCTGCCTGCCGGGTGTTTGCCTTCCCCTCTGGGTTCCTGTCCTCTCCCTGCAGAAATCACCCACTCTTCCCATCCTGAGGAATGGAGACATGTATTTATCCAGCCGTCATACCTGTCATTTAATGGATGTAAAGTTTTACATGACGAGGGAGTGACAGGAGGTCTGCTGTGGCCTTGGGTCAAAGTCACATTCTCTACCAGCTTTACCAGCGATACCCCTGATACTTTGATGCCTATCATGTTAATATTAATTCTCGGTTCAGAATTCACAGGGGAAAACATTCACCCAATAAGCATTGTCACAACTGTCACAGTCATCACAGCGGTCATAGGGCATTCGACTTCCACCCTCTGCACCAGGCAGGGAGCA
The DNA here is from genome assembly GCF_023851605.1 of Tamandua tetradactyla. NCBI lineage: Eukaryota > Metazoa > Chordata > Mammalia > Pilosa > Myrmecophagidae > Tamandua > Tamandua tetradactyla. The sequence continues at coordinate 38,423,770 of NC_135346.1, read as the reverse complement.
CTGGAGGGACAGGGCTGGCACGCTGCACACACCCCGTCCCCAGTGCCTGGGCCATAGTGGGCCATCAAGGCATTTTTTGTTGAAAAAGAATGAATGAATAAATGAATGAATGAGCTTAGACTTCACGCCTTTTCTTCCTTTATGTCTTAAAAGAAGAAAAAGAGCACTTGGGCAAAGGAAATGGTCAAAGAAACCCCTAAGTACAGAAATTTCACTAGAGACAAACTTTAGTGCAGAGAAATAACGGAAGAGAAACTTTAAAGGAAGTTTAGATCATGAAAGAATCTGGGCTCCTGGCTGGAGCTATTCCTAGGAATATTAGAACAAAGGAAGGAAGAGATAAAAAAGATGCTTCAGAATAACTCAAAGCATGGTACAGTATGCATATAAAAGTATGACGATACAAATAAAAATATATGGGTGCAGTTTTTTGTGCAAATATATACAAGCATATTAATTTTAATATAGTGGGATAATTTTATTTGCTGTTCTTTAGCCTGTTCTTTTTAGATACTAAGCATCCATTTTAGTGGCTGCTTAGTATTTAATTACTTAGCTGTACCTTGATTTACTTACCTGTTCCTGTGCTAAAGGATTATCAACTTGTTTTGCATATTTTGGCACTATAAACAATAGTGGGATAAGCATTCTTGTATATATACATCCTTGTGCAGTTGGCTAATTCCCCTGGGATATATTCCCAGAAGAACTTCTGAATGATAGGTTGTGCACATTACAATTTGGATACATATAATGAGATTGTACTCTAGAAAGTCTACAAAATGTAGAGGGCCACCAAAAGTATCCATGAATGCTTATTTCCCACACTTTAACCACCAACAAGTAGTAGCAATCTCATAGATTTTTGTCATCCTGATTGGTAAATACTATGTCCCATCTTAGTTTTAATCCATGGTTCTTTTAGCACTCATCAGTTCGAGGATTTTTCATATGTCTTTTAGCCATTTGTTGTTTTTCTCTGTTGCTGCTGGTTTCCTTTTCCCCTTTTTTTAGTGGGTCAGCAACATTTTCTTATGGATTTCTGAGAATGGTTTCTATTCACTTTTAAATAACTTTTGATACAGATTGACTCAGATGATTGCAGATAGTTGAAGGGAGAGGAGGGTATAAATTAGAAGGATCATTGCGGTTATGCAATTTGCTCAGGACCATTCCAGGGACATCAGGACAAACAGGAGCCTCTGGGACGGGGGTGTGGGAAGGTGGTACCCACCTCAACAAAGGCGAATTTTTCCTCACTGGTGTAATTGTACCGCGTAGCTCTCTCATACTCCTCTGCTGTGCCAGGGCAGTCCTTGTTGCAGAACTTGTCTGTGGGGTGAACTAGCTTCCAAGAGTACTGGAGAGAGTGGAAACAACCCAAATGTTCATCAACTGATGAATGGATAAAATGTGTTCTAGCCATGCAATGGTATATTATTCAGCCATAAAAAAGAATAAAGTACTGATTCATGCACAACACGGATGAACCTTGAAAACATTATGCTAAAGGAAAGAAGCCAGTCACAAACGACCACAGAGGGTATGATTCCATTTATATGAAATGTCCAGAATAGGCAAATCTATAGGGATAGCAAATAGATTAGTGGTTGCTTAGGGCTGGGAGGACTGAAGGAAAGGAGGGTGATAGCTAAAGGGTACAGAGCTTCTCTTAAAAGAGATGAAAATGGTGTAAAATTGGTGATAATTGCACAACTCAGTTAATGTAATTAAAACACTGAATCGCATACTTTAAATAGTGAATTGTATAGTATGTGAGTAAATCTGTTTTTCTTTTTTTAAAGAATACTGGGCAGAGGCAGAGGCAGAAAGAGACTAAGTGAAGTGGGGTCAGTGTGGAGCGGGACAGGGAGGGGCCGGAGCTCTCCACCGCGGGGCACCTACCACCTCCATGACGTGCGCACTCCACTTGGATAAAAGCTGCAGGCCTCGCAAGGCCAGGTCAAAGAGCTCGCGGTACTCCTCATCTGACTTCTGGCTGTCGAGCCCAGAGCCCGTCACCACCTGGAGAACATGGGTCCATCAGACTCACCACCCACATGCCTGGCATCTTTATATATTATTTCATAGATTCCTCCCAAGAACGCTATAAGGGAGATGCTGTTAGCATACCCTCTTGACAGGTAACCTGTGGCTCAGACAACAGCCTTGCAGGTGGGCCTATGGCTTATCATTGGTTGTAGGTCCATTGGCAGGTAGAGTGATACCACAGCCCCATTCACACCTACTCTGGCATACTACAGGGTAGTTTTCCAACCTTCTGGCTGTGACGTGTAGTAAGAAGTACCTACTATATAGTGCGACTCATGCCTGTGCAGATACAATAAATATATAGATGAAACAACCTTTTCATGGAGCAATTTTACTCTTACTACATAGGATTCTCTCTGATTTTCTATTCTATCTCATACAAAAAAGCTAATCACAACCTGCTAAATTGACTTTACAATGCATTAACTAGACATGACTCATGGATGCAAAAATCACTGGTGCAGTCAAACATCTATCTATGTGATATGTTTCACAATGAAACAATGCCTATGCATGCATGTGTTTGCAAATACATAAAGTATACATATGTGTATGCATGTATGTATCTGTACATCTGCATATATGATTTTTTTTTTTTTTTTGGCATGGGCAGGCTCCAGAAATTGAACCCAGGTCTCTGGCATGACAGGCAAGAATTCTGCCACTGAGCCACCATTGCACCAATCTCCATATATGATTTTAAAAATAACTTTGAGCTTGATTCACTCTTAGACCACATCAAAACTTGACCAGGAAATAAGGAGGCACCAGTAACATAGATAAATGATTCCCATAGCTTTAGTTCAGTTGCTCAGCACAAGTGATTGAGAAGACCAAAGGCTGGGGCTTGACCCTGGTCCCTGTCTACCAGGAGCCCAACCAAGAAGGGGGCCAACGACCTGATGACCATACCACCTGCATTTGTCAGACTGTCCTCATTTCAAATTGTCCAATGATCAAACCATGTCTTGAGTTTGGGTTGGGAAAGCATGACCGCTATGGCTGCAGCCCATGGTAGAACCAGTAAGCAAACTTGGGGCGGTGCAGAGTAACTAACCCATGTGTTCTAGGTAATGAAGGAATTTGAATTGGGTGACCTATCTTTATTAAAATAAGGTATGTATTTTTCAGAAGGGTTTATATGGAAAGAGATCTGGAAGGATATAATTACTCAAATATTCATCATAGTTGATTCTGAATGGTAGGCTTTTGTATGATTAAATCCTGCTCCCTTCCCCCACCCACCTTTTATCTATATTGTGGTTTTTTGAGTTTATACATTGATCAGGTTTGCTTATTTTTTTTTTAAAGGATAATCTCAGCACCAACAAAAATGTGATTATTTGGAAAAAGAAGAACCTATTACGATTATAGGAGATTTTTACGGTCTTTTTCTTTGCTTAATTGTATTTTTTGATTACAATGATCATTTATTATTGTGTAGTTTAAAAATACTTAGATGGCGTTAGGAATATTCTATTTATCTTGCCATCCAGACAAGAAAGGGTTGGGATCACGAACACACAGAACTAACAATTTCTGGGCCCAGAATAATTCCTGCCAGGCACAGTGCACTCTTCTCACATTGTACTATTTAAGCCTCTCAATGAACCTTTGAGGGCAGGTACCATTATCACCCCCATCTTGCAGATGAGGGAACTGAGGAACAGAGGTGTTCTGTCTGGCTCAGAAATCCATGCTCTTGCCCTCTGTCTTCCTGCCTTCCTGTGTGTTCGCCCTCACCCCTGCTCTACACACTCTTTCCCGGCTGGTCCTTACCCGACACGCGCCTCCCTCCCAGCAGCCAGGCCACGCTCACCTCACTGTTGCTGTAGCGAGCGAGTTCAGAGATGAAGCGAATGTGGTCGTCCCGGATCTGGACCATCTGTTCGCAGATGTTGTACTGGGGGCTGATGCTGCTCTGGGTGCATGTCCACCTGGGCAGAAGACCACAGGGTCTGAGCGGGTCCTGGCCTCGGGCGCCTGGGTGGGACAGGCACCTTCCACTCAGTGGTTGCTCCTGGTGACTCTAACATAGCGTAGCAGCTCCCCCAGGTGGAACCAACAGGATCCCAGCCGCTTCAGCAAAGGAGCCAGCTCAACCTGGCACTGTAGGGACTGCAGGCGGAATAAGCAGCCCTTCCTCCTGCTCCAGGGTGTGGGCCTCTTTTAAGACCCAATCACAGGCTTTTCCAGGTACCCTACCCACATACTTACCAGGTATGGGAGCAGGGAGCCTTTCTAGGGCTACAAAGGACTAGAATGCAAGTAAAGAACATTCAGAGTGGTCAACCTCCCAAAACCTGCCTTCTGTCTCTGATGGCATCGCTGTCCTTGGCTTTGGATGGGGCTTTTGGGGAAATCTGTAGGGTCCGGTGCCTCTTTTTAATAGTAACCTGGAAGCATGGAAGCCCTCCCCCCCGCCCCCCATAGTAAGGAAAGCCACAATCTTCAGAGGCATCCTTGGTCCTCTGTTTTCTTTTATCTTCTCCCTTCTTCCTCTTCTTCCCTTAACTCTTTTTGGGAGGATGTCATTGGAAAAACCAACCTCAACTGTAGATGAAAATCTTTACCCACCTTCCCCAAGAGAAAAAAGAAAACTCCCTTCACCCTCTTCCACTATCCCAAGCTGGGTGACCCCTGAAGGCAGACAAAGCCCGAGATTAAAGCAGGGGCATCAAGGAACAATAGGAAAACCTTGTAGAAAGAACTGAGTATTTCAAAAGGAAGTCTGAAGTGGTTCTCACAAGTATAACCAGAATGATGATGGCTTGTCCTATGTTTTAGTTTAGACTTACTTAGGTTTTGAATTACTTGTGGAGGTATGAGGCACCCTGACCATGTGAGCCTCTGCCATCTGCCCTGGTCATGACACTGGCTTTCACTCCCAATAAACTTCAGGTGGCTGGAAATTCATTCAGTGACAAGTATGGAAATCAGTCTAGTTTTTTTCCTTATACACTAGCAGCCAGAGGGTTATGAAGAGAACAAACTTCTTTCCTTGGTCAGGCTCATTCACAGGGGTTCAAGGCAGGTGGAGCTGAAGGACACTCTATTCCTATATTTTTAAGGCACTAATGCCCTCGCCCTCAATTAAAGGAAGGTCAGTCCCGCCCTGCATGGAAAGTTCATACTCTTTAACCAAGCACTCGGTTTGGGAGAGATGCACAGAGAAGAAACTTCCCAAACAATCCAGAGATCAAAGGGTGGCCAGGCCAGATGCCCCCAACCTCTGTGAGGTACGGACATCCCAGATCTCAGCACAGATTATCTTACATTGTGGTTTATGAAATAACCTCAGCTGAGACCATCGACCCCACTTCTCAGCTGGAGCCATCCAAACCACACACTCCACGACATACTTACTGCACAGACAGGAAACCTGAGGAGAGAATTGGGCTAAAGGAGAAAAACCCAGAAGAACATCTGTCACTCCACCTGAACACCGAGGCCTGCCACTGCTCCCCATTCTCAGGGGAAGCAGGAATCCTACTGTCCCACTCCGGGGTGGCGTGTGTCACGGCTGAGACGGAGAAGGGACTGTGGCTGTGCCCTGAGCACTTTTGAACCGTGGCAGCAAAGGGAGGATACAAGAGGGCTCAGAGCACCCACCGCTGCTCCCCTCTGGCCAGGTGCCAGCAATCTGACGGGATTCACCTGCCCAGGGTTCTGGGGAGGGAGGAGGGGCTGAAGTGGCCCCTCGGCTCCCTGCCCGGGCTGGGCGTCCTCCTGGGAGCCGAGAGACATTACGGCAGGCACTCACTTGGATTTGTTCTCTTCATAGTGAGCACTGGTCTTAATGTATCTGGCCAGCTCTATCTGCATGTCGCCGAAAAGGGGCACCACCTGCAGCTGCTGCAAAGGAAGCAAACACAGCACGTGAGATGCCAAGGAAGGGGCTTGGGCAGCGGCCTTTGCCAGTGGGAGTGGCCCTCTGGGCTGACTCCTAGTTCTTTCCTCGATGATGCTAGCATGGGTGCCTGGAATAAGAAGGAGCCTCAGTAGGCAGACAGGTCCTACTGTCTATAACCAACTTTCAGCTCCAAGCAACTGGCCTAGCGATGCAAAGTGACTTGTCCAAGCGCACCCAGCTGGCAGAACGAATGAAGGATGAGGACCAGATGGCCTGCCTTCCAGTAAACTGCTCTTTTTGCTTTGGTTTGCCCTAGCTCAGAGGGTCCATGGGACCTTGGACTAGGAAGAGCTGTCTGGGGCTGCTGGCTGGGTGTGGATTTCATGAGAAACCCTACATTATGACGGTAATTGAAGTCATAACTCCTAACACCAGAGGGCAGACAACTTCCATCCAAAGACCAGGATACACAGAGGGGAGGCTGATGGATACTTTAAAAATACTCTCAATTCATATAATAAGCTATGGTATTACTCACTCCAGTTTTGCAGATAAAGAAGCTGAAATTTATATAGCTGAAGTGATTTTTCATAAGGTCTGATAATCTAGAAGTCAGGGAGCCAGGATTATAACCCAGGGCTCTGGTTTACCTATATAATCTCATTTAATCCCCAGAGGAAGCCTGTGAAATAGATAACCTTAGCATTCGTATCTTTCAGGCTGGATAACTGAGTTTCCAAGGGGTTGAGGAACTTTCCCAAAGTTATCCAGCTATGAAGTGGCAGAGGTGGATTAAACCCAGGCCTGACAGTGGCAGGGCTGTGTTTTCTGCTCTTCCCCCTTCTCAATCATGCTGACCTAAGGCAGCGGTAGCGTTTGCAAGTGACTCTGGACCTAGGACCCTCCACACCACATCTATAAGAGGTTTCTCTTTTCTATGTTAAGATGGACTTTTCCACATCTGAACCATTATACCCAATTCCATGCTGGAAATGTCCAACACTAGAATAAATTGATGAAATTCAATTCCAGAGTATGAAATTCCCTTGCAAAAACCTCAAAGCCTTGCTTTAACCACATGCATTTGTGTTTAGAGATTTGGGGCCAGAAGTTCAAATCTATGAAGCATTGGAATGGACATGCTTAAGACTGGGTGTGTGGGTGGATGCTAATGAGGTACCGAGGGCCTCAGTGGCTTAGGCAAGACACTGTGATTTCGCAAATCAATTTAAAATCTAATTTTTAATCTCCCACTTCTGTAAGCTCTGATTTATACTGAAAATTAAAGCAGGAGCTGTCTTCTGGAATGTACCCCTTTTGTTTGGATGACAAGTTAGTTCAGGAAGGGAAAAGCAGTATGCAAAAACCGAACGCAGCTCTTCCTGTAAGCAGTCCGAGGTGATTTCTGAAAATGGTGTGTTATTCACTTGACCCAGAAAACCCTGCAAAACCATGCAAATCAAGAGGTTCAAATCATAATGTTCACTTTAAAAACACCCAGAAGCTGCTCAGGTCATCAAGGCTAAGCATATCCGAAAAACCACCAAGAAAGGTGTCACTTTGCAGAAGCAATGTGTGCCATTCCATTGTCACAATAGCAGTTTTGGCAGGTGTGCCCAGGCCACACAGTGGGGCTGGATGCAGGGTTGGGGGCCCAAAAAGAGTGCTGAATTTTTGTTGCACATGCTTAACAGTGCAGACAGTAACGCTGCGCTTAGGGTTTAGGTGTAGATTCTCTGGTCATTGAGCACATCCCAGTGAACAAAGCCCCCGAGATGCCCTACGGGACTTACAGAGCTCATGGTCGGATGAACCCATACCTGAGCTCCCCTTGCCACACTGAGATGATCCTCACTGAAAAAGAACAAATTGTTCTGAAGCCAGAAGAGGGGGTTGCACCAAAGAAAAAGATATCCCAGAAGAAACTGAAGAAACAGAAACTAATGGCTCAGGAATAAATTCATCATAGAATAAATGCAAATTAAAGTTAAAGCAGAAAAAAAAATTGAATGCAAAAACCCCTAGCTGAATCCATCCCGGGTGGAGACTCGGCATGTGTTTGACTTTCATGTGCAGCCTTCTGCAGAACCTAGTCCTCTCCCAAGCGCAGCTGGAGGCCCCATCATTCTACTCTCCTGTTTCTCCTACGGCTCAACCAACAAGCTGCACTGTCTCCCTGCCTAGCCCCAGCCACTGACCTTAAAGAATTTATCAATTTTGCTGAGGTTGATTCTCTTCTTGGCATCTAGTTTGTAAATGTTACTGACATTTCCGTCCATCAAGTAGAGGCCAAAGCCCATTACCTAGAATGAGAAGGGACAGAGCATTGAAAGTAGTCAAACACGTTGGAAAAGTCGAAAAAAAACCAAAACTCTGTGTATATGCATAATACACAGAGACCCTGTTAGAACACATTCTGTTACAAAAACCCTTATTCTTCAAATGAAGGCAGGAAACATGGGTCTAATTTTTAATGAATGATTTGATTTCCATGAAGAAATGTCAATGGCTTAGTATCACTATGATGGCCACTTCTTAAGGCCTTACTCTAAACCAGACTATGTGTTTATGGCTTTAACAAGTACCACGTCTTTTAATTCCTACAATAATCTTATGAGTCAAGTTCGATCCAATAACCTTACACCATAGATGTGGAATCAGGGGCATAGAGAGGTTTAACAGCTTGCCAAGATCACACAGCTAGTAAGTGGCAGAAATGGGCTCTGAACCAGGATCTGACAACAATATTTAGGCATTTAGGTTCATTTGGAGAGCTAGGGTAAAGTCTTGCTTTTCATTGCATCCCATAGGTCTAGCACATCACAAGCACTTGATGAGTATTTCCTAAACACTGAATGACTGTAAAAATATCCACTTCTTTCCCCAAGGAAACTACCACAATAGAAATTACTGAGGAGACACTGGTGACTTCATTAAAAAACAAAACTCTGAGGAGGCCCTATATGCAGGTCAACTATATATCAAGGCTAATTCTTGGTATGTGTTCATTTAAGAATCTCCAGAATGCTGTTTGATTTTGCTACTTTTGCCAAATGTGCTAAGCTGAACAACTGAACTGAGTACAACTTCTCTTGGCCCATGGTTGCTGTGTGACTGTGGGTTTGTCACTTCCCTCTGTGCTTCCATTTCTCATCTAACACACAAGGTGAACCAGAGGATTGTTAAAGTTGCCACCCTCCCACCCTTTAGTTGCATTCTGTGGTTTTGCAGAGTGAGAACCAGTCTTTTTCTTTTAGTAGTGTATGGGCCTCTAGGGTGGCACCTGAGGTAACCAACGCAAACTTCAGAAGGAAGCCTAACAGTTTAAGAGAGCAGACTGAAGGAAGTGGGGGGGTGGGGTGCAGGGAGATTAAAGGCAGGTGAGAGGAAAGAAGGGCTCGAGATTGCCAGGGCAGCAGCTAAGACAGCTTGGTGGAGTGGAATTCAGTAACCTGGCTGTGGAAGCAGAAAGCCTGGGGAGAACACCAGTAACTGCTAGGGCCCACCACTGGGCGGGAGAGAGGTGGCTGAGCCCTGGGTAGCTTCCTGGATTTTCTGATTGTCCAGAGAAACCAGACTGGACAAGTCTCAAAGCCTCGTTACCCTGAAAATCCAATTGGTACTATGGAAATGTAAAGAAGGCAACACCAATAGGCATCCTTAGGATAGCAAGAGCATCATGAAGGAGAGTGGAAGAAAATGAAAAGCAACCAGGGGAACTTTGAAAGGTGAGGTTCTGGGAAGAAAGAGCCAAAGTGAGTATGCAGTGTGTATAATGATACATAGAGAAGGTTGTTCATTTCAGTGCTATAGCTGTCAGAGGTAATTTAGAAACAGCCTAAGTAGCTAACAATAGAATAATGGCTAAACAGATGAAGGTTCATCCAATGGCACTATTTTAATGGCTATATTTCTAAATATATTGAATAAGAGAATAAAAATGATCCACATATACAATTTATATATGTATTATGCAAATTTCTTAAAAATATACAAATATAGAAAAATTAGAAGTATTCAAAGTGTTCTCTCTAAATGTGCTAGAAGTGTTCTCTCTAGATGCAAAGATTGTGAGAGATTTTAATTTTTTTATGCTTTTCTGACAATCCCAGATTTTCCACAATGAATAAATATTACTTGATAATGTTAAAATGAAACTTGCAAATGATGAAACACTTGTGACCATTTGGCAAAATACAGCAAAAACTTGAAGACTCTGGATTCCCTTTGAGTTGGCAATTCTTTTACACGAAGTTAAGTTTGGCAATTATCACAGATATGACACAGGCAGTGCTAAAAGGGTGTTCCATACGGTGTAGAAAACATATGCACAGCAATAGGGGATTCTTTAAATACAGGTATCCCCATTCAGTGGAATACTCAGCAGTCATTGAAAATTGTGCTGCAGAAATATCATTAAGGAGCTCTGGAAAGGTGTACATGAGGTGTTGAAGGAAAAGAGTAGGTTCTGAAATGCTGTGTGCAGTAAGATCATATTCACTTTTATTTACTTATCTATCTATCTATCTGTTTATTTATTTATACATGGGCAGGCACTGGGAACGGAACCCGGGTCTCCGGCATGGCAGGTGAGAACTCTGCCTGCTGAGCCACCATGGCCTAGTATTCATTTTTAAGTAAGAAAAAATAAACATAGTTTTAAAAATAATTTTATATAAGAAGGAGGTGAGAGGGCCAGTCCAGAATGGAGTGAGTTCTACCTTAAGGAGCATGTGTTTCTCGCTGGGGGTCAAATACATCTTGTTCTCGTAGTAATCCACACAGATGTTGACGATATCGGCCAGCAGCTCCTCATAGCCTGGGATCACTTCCAGTTGCTGATGGAGACACTAAACAGCAACGCCCCCCTCTGAATTAGGCAGGAACACGTGTCTCCCAGCATCCTTACCCACAGAAGCCCCCATCTGAACAGGTGGTGAGAGAGTGCATGGCTCCCCTTGACTGCTCAGGTGACATGGGATGCCCAAGGTGGGGCCTTGCACACCAGCCTGCACACGCACACATTATATGCCACCTGATCATCTCCTCAACATTCCTGCAAGTGGCTAACCAAAGCTCCTGCACACGGCGGGGAATACATTCCTCTTGCAGAGGCCCTCAATTTTATTTCTTGGCAGTTCTGATGATTGGAAAGTTCTTCCTTAGGCTGAGCTGAAAAGCAGCTCATCTTTACAGTACCAGGCCTGTAGAAATTCTGGCTGAGTTCTGAGGGTGTGGACTATCTACCATGACTCCTCAGGCCCAGCCCAGTGGAGGTGAACCAGGCTAGGAGGTGCCTTTCTCCTGTGAGGACTCCGAAGTATAGGAAATGCTTCCCATTAAAAAAGGATCTCTCCCAAAGGGACAAACTGGGCCTGTGTGTGGCACCTAGAGACAAGCACTGCTGCTACTCTCCCAGGCAACATGGGGCGGAGTCTCCAGAAAAGAAAACTTGGAGCCTCAATACTGAGCCGCCTTCTGCAGTTAACAAAGGGCAGGATGGGCTTGTCAACCTGGGGCCTCGGCAAGAGGGGTCTGAGCCTAAACCCTTGAAAGACAGAGGACCCCTCTCAGTTTTGGCCTGGACCTTGCTGACATTCTTCTGGTGCCAGTTTAGGTTGAACTGAGTGGTTGGGTAGAGTGTGAGGAGCTACAGCTGACTGAGGGTGTCCTGACAATGTGGTGGTGCCTTGACAACAGCTACACCTTCTTAAGCTCTTACCACCCGTCAGGCTCTGTGTGCTAAGGGCGATTTCTATTTTATCTCACTTTCACAACAATCCTATGAGATGAGGAAACTGAGCCTTGGCCTCAATGGGTGAGTGGTGAGTCCAGGTTTAGAAAACAGGGCCATCTATGTCCAACACTCATGCTCTCAACCCTCAAGATGTTGCAGAGGCAGAGTGTGGGCTGCACAGTATTTCAGAGGCCAGAACCTGGAGGGGACTTTGCAGCTTTATTTCATTCTTGGATGGGGCTGAACCTGCCAGTGGAGAAGAGCAGAACTTGAACTTGTCCACTTGCCATGTGCCCAACCTCTTGGCCCCTGCTCAGCATCCTCGAGAAGCCAGGTCTGGATAACCAGGAGTCTGACGTTACCTGGGTGATCCTGTTGTGGTTCGCCAGGAACATGGAAAGGTTCTGGGACTCCTGGATAGACTGGGGGTCTGCCATCTTCCTCAGGAACTGGGCTGCTCTGAAATAGAGAGAGTGGGTGCTGCAGAGAGGAACTCCCAAACACAACCTGCCGCAACTGTCCCCCAAAGTTAATGAGTTCTGAATATTACAGGTGATGCTGATATCAAAGAGCAGTGTATTTTGAAGTCATTTCATTGGGGATGTTTACTTTTCTGTGATAACCTAAAATTAAAAGGCAAGAATGCACCTAGAGCTCAAACTCAGAAGGTTTGCAGGTAATTAGCATCCCATTAACAAGCCCAAAGTGGTAGGACAGAAAAGTGAAATAAGCACAGCTGTGCTTCCTTGTAACTTCCAGTGAAAGTGCATGATAAATGCTTTCTATGTGCTATGGAGAACAGTCTGGGGGCAGGAAGCTTAGCTTTCGTGGTGTATTCTGTTATTTCTAGGAAAACCTTATAGTTTTCTAAGCAAAACAAAGCACTGTATGAAAACCCAAGGTGGATCTAACCTAATAGGATTACAGTAAAGGATTGATGAGAATAGGTGCCCAAACAGGACTTGGAGGGAGAAAACCACCACTTTCCAGACTTTTACATCCTAAACTGGTGGTGGAACAACCTGCAGCATGAAATGGAGAACAGAGACAAGGTTGCTGCTGATGCCAGCTGCTCATTTGAGGATGTGGCTGTGGCAGTGATGGAAGTGGTTGGTCAGAGTTGGGAGTGCTGTTTTTTTTTTCTTCAATCTACTAAATTTATTTTAACATTTGTTCCCCCTATTATTTATTTTTAATCCATATGTTTTACTCATCTGTCTATAAGGTAGATAAAAGGAGCATCAGACACAAGGTTTTCACAATCACACAATCACACTGTGAAAGCTATATCATTATACAAGCATCTTCAAGAAACATGGCTACTGGAACACGGCTCTACATTTTCAGGCAGTTCCCTCCAGTCTCTCCAGTACATCTTGACTAACAAGGTGATATCTATTTAATGTGTGAGAATAACCTCTAGGATAACCTCTCAACTCTGTTTGGAATCTCTCAGCCATTGATACTTTATTTTGTCTCATTTCACTCTTCCCCCTTTTCGTTGAGAGGGTTTTCTCAACCCCTTGGTGCTGAGTGAGCTGGGAGAACTTAAGGAAAGATACTGCACTGTGAGCTATGCATAAAATCTTACTGAGAATTGCCATTTCGGAGTCAGGCTTGAGATGGGCCCCTGCCTGCTGGGCTTCACATTTCCATCAGGAGGATAAAATTGTGAGAATCAACCGGTCCTCCACTTTCTCTAGTTACCTTGGAGCCCCAAGGGGATGTGGTTCAAGGAAGAGGGTCCCTCTGTATCAGTGACACACAAAAACCTTCCCAAGAGATTTGTTCAGATACTCAGGAGCCATCTGAGCCTTAACTAATAGGACCTCTGTTGTTTTTGATGGGCCTTCCCCCGTTTGGTGTGACTGTATCCTGATTTTCAGTGAGAAATGACCCTTCTCCCATTCTTATTCCTTCTGGGCAGTCTGGTGCGGTGACAGGGACCCCCACCTCCACAAATAAGCACGTGTGCAGTCAGAGCCTCCTCACCACAGTGGCCAAGTGAAAGATTAGCACATGATCCAACACATTTGGATCAGGACGGTCCTCCCTGAGACTTCTGCACAAACTATTTGGAAGTGGGAGTATCCTTTCCTTCCTTAGCAGTTGGGTTTGCTACATGAGCCAGAGGGAAGCTTGAAGCTGCTGGAGGCCACCAGAGGGCATAAGCCTGCCTGAGAATAAAGCCAATAATGAGGAAAGTCAAACTGAGTGGTAGAGAGAACTGATGACCAGCAATGCCATATTTCAGTATCTGGCTCCAGCTATCCCTGGACTTTTCAGTTCATGAGCCAATCCATTTCCTTCTTTTACACAAGCAATTGGAATTAGCTTTCTCATTCTTGCGGAAAACAACAAATAAAAACATTTTCTGATTACTTTAGTGACCCCACATTGTATGGGCAACAGAAAACTGTTGCTCTGCCAAAGGGGGTAATGTGAGTTTGATTCCAACTTGAGAAATAAAACCCTGTGAAGAGTGAGTTCTCCAAAGACCCATCCCTGTGCCTTATTTCTCAAGCCACAACAAGAGATACAGGCCCGTGCTGCTGTGTTCAGTTGAATGCTAGCTTGTTCCAGAGACCAAGCCTTGTTAGAAGGGCTCCATCCATTTCTCCCACTACCTCTACCCAGGAAGAAAGGCCAAGTTGGAGGTGGGGAGGGAGCTCAGACCTCTTATAGGCAGAGTGGTCGTTCTTGACACTGCACTTCATGTTCTTTAGCTCGTCCAAGACAGCGAACATGTTGATGAACTTGCCCAGGGTCAGGAGGTAGGCCTCGGAGACAAAGTCCTTCCTCCGCTCAGCATGGCACAGCCGCTTCACCTCGCTGCAGAACCGCTCGATGGCCTTGCGCTGCAGGCAGAGGGGCAGGGAGTAAGCATCGGGCAGCCAAGCGGGGCGGCTCACTGCGCTCCCTGGGGGGAGCAGGTGCAAGGCTCCCCTGGGTACTGGTCGGCACCTGGTCATCCTGGACATTTAAAGAAAGGCAAACCTTGCCAGCAAATCTTTCTCAGAGAAGTCCCCAAATTCCAGGAAGGGGAGCCTGGAAGAGACCGCGAAGTGAGTCAAACCAATTAATTCAACCTTTGAATTCATTCATGCCTTTGCTGAGAGGCATTACTTTATATTACCCCTGTACCGAGGACAGCATCAGGCACAAGAGAGTAAGAAAGTGGAGAGTGAGGGAGACATTCAGAGAGAAAGACGTTTATTCATTCAAAAACTATTTATTCAGTAACATCTGCTATGTGCCTGGCACTGTTCTAGACACTGGGATGGAGCGGGGAGCAAAACAGAGAAAAAATTCTCTGCCCTAGGGAGCTTATACTCCAGTGAGAGAAGACAAGAAACAAGTAAGTTCTCTATATCAGAATGTGATATGTGCTAAGGAGAAAAATGAAGGGAAGAGGGCTGGGGAAAACTGGGAAGAGCTGTAACTTTAAACTGGAAGATCAAAGAATAAATCAAGAAGTGACTTCTAAAAAAAGCATTTGAGAGAGAAGGAGCAAGACATGAGAAAACAGAGAAGTGCATTCTAGGCAGGGTCAACTCTCCTTCAAGGACCAGCCAAAGCTATACTTCCTCCTTCTAAGAGTCTAAATCCACCTGAACCTTCTGCAGCGATGGAAACGTTCCTGAGCTACCCAACCCGACAGTCACATAGGTGGATACTGACATTGAAATGTAGCTTGTTCAACTGAGGGACTGAATTTTAAATTTTATTTAATTAATTAGTTAATTTATTTATTTTTAGGTACATGGTTTGGGAATCAAACCCGGATCTCCTGCATGGAAGGCGAGCATTCTACTACTGAACCAACCATGCACCCTTTATTTAATTTTGTAAAATCTAAATCAAATGTGGCTAATGGATACTACATTGGCCAATGTAGCTATAATTTATTCCAGGTCCTCTCTTATCAGAGGCCCCCGATTAGCACTTAATCAGTGTTGGGGCATTTCTTCTCTTGACCAGCCTTCCCAAAGAGACATTAGGCTATGATTTATTGAATCTACCATAACCAGGGATTTCCTTGACTCTTTATATTTTTTACCTCATTTACTCCTCAGAACGAACCTTTAAAATACTCTTTATTTCAAGGTGAGAAAACTGAGGGTCAGAGATGTTGATTAACTGGTTTGACTTAGGTCTCTCTGCCCCGAAGCCAGGGCTGCTGGCCCTGGGCTGCACACAGGACTCCCCCTCCCATTCCCCCAAGCACTCCCCGCTGCCACCCCCAGGACGCAAGCATGCGGCCAGGCCGGGCAGACACGCTACCAGGGCTGGAAAGTCTATCAGTTGCATTCAGCTTTCCAGCTGACCAGGTGGAAGGCATGGAATGCATGGCATCACTCCTGCTCTGGGGTACAGACTGGCCTTAAAGAGCTCAACCTGCATTCCTGCACGGCTCTTGATACACCCATAATAATCGACCTGTCTGTGCTATTTTTCCTTTGCCATTTCCGTTTAATCCGCTCTCTTAGCCCTCAGGCTTGGAAGGCCTGGCTCTCTTTTCCCCTTTCCTCATTCAAATGATCAGTCTTCGAAGCCCCAAAGCCAGGCCTTCTGGTCTCCCTGCTGTTAATCTTGCACCCCCCACCCCACCGCACACCCACCTTGTCTCTCACTGCCAACACTTCCCTCCCATCCATCTTCCACACAGCAGCCAGGGTGTTGATTTGAGACCTCAGATCAGATTGTGCCACTGAAACCCTCCAGTGGCTTCCCATAGTGCTTGGATAAAATCCACATATTTCCTTCCTGGCCCACTGCCCCTTATGATGGGGTCCCTCTCCAACCTCACCTTCTACTACTCCCCTCTTCTCACTAAACTGCTTCTGCCCTGGGTGCTTTCTACTTCTTACTCATGCCAAACTCATTCATGCCTCAGGGACTTCACCTTTGCGGTGCCCTCTGTCCCGTACATTTTTCCTCCAGTTCATCATGTTCAGATCTCATCATACAGATCTCAGGTCAAATGTCACCTCCTAAGCGGTCATCCCTAAAACTGCACCCACGTCACAGGCATCCTCCTGACAGAACCTGTTTCCTTATTTTAATTTTATGCACAGCACTTGCTATGGCCTGAAATTATGATGCATTGTTTGTCTTTCTCTCCCCTGACCGCAAACACACTCACATACTTATAGGATGTGATTTAAATGAGAACAGGGCCCTTTTCTGCCTTGTTCTTTCACCATGTATATAGTGGCTACACAGAAAATATTTGCTGAATGGATAAATAACATGGCAGGAAAATAACCAGACCCCACCCAGCGTCTCAAAGAGTGGGGGCCTTTGCAGGTCTCCCGATCCTAACCCACTCCACCCTCCCTCACCTGAAAGTACATGAATTTCATGAGCTTGGTGACCTCCGGCTCCAGCACCTCCACTGTCTTCTCATAGATCTCCACCCGGTTGGGCTGCTCGTTGCATTTCACCTGCAGGGAGAAGTGGGTCGGCACCCTGCTTTGCCCAGGCAGGCCTGGCTCACACCTGTGGAATTATTAATGGGGCCCCTTTGATACAGTCACTGCCATGATAGGGGGCTGGGGAGCCTTTGTGGGACAGGTCAGATGGGGGGTGAGCAGAACTGCTCCTTAGGGTCTGGCTACAGAAAAGGAACCAGCAGGCTCTGAGAACAGAGTCCTCCTCTGCTTCCCCTATCCTGTGCCCTGACCACGAGTGGCACACACATCTACACTAATCAGGAAGGCCACCTCTTCAGCCTTTTCACCACACCTGGCCCAGTGGGGCCCACCTAGATCCTAAGCAGAGAAAAATGTAAAGTCCGTTGCTCCAGATGTACTTGGCAACACCCTCTCCAGCCATACCAAGGCCAATGGAGGTCAGTAGAAGAAGTCTATTTCTCTTTAATGCATATTAAATCACTTGGCAGATGTGCCCAAGAGCGCAAGTAGGGTGACTGAGATAGAAGAGTGAGTGAAGGAAAGCAAAAGGACATTCCTTACACTTTTTTTTTGGAAATTCTTAAAATGGTGCCGACCACCTAAATATCCAGTAGTTGATGATTAAACGGATAAAACACATACACTGAAGAAATGAGCTGGACCTATGTGAAGTGGTATGAAAAGATGACCACCATAAACTAACAGGAAGTGAGAAAAGTTGCAGAACACTAAGTATAATTTGATCTCAATTTTGGTAAATAAATCAGAAAGAGTGTATACAACAGAGGCATAGAAAACCTGAGAGGGTGGAAACCAAATTAGTAGTTACTTCTGGGGACGAGAATTAGGAGGAAGGGGGAGGACTAGTTTCTGTTTACTTTACAGACTTCTGATATGTTGGTTTTGTCACAAGGGGACCCACTAACCATACACTGCTATGGCTGTAAATATCAACATGAAAAAATTCGTGAGAGAGAATTAAGCAAAAAAATTGCACGTGGTAGAAAAATAGAAATAGAAACAACATTTTTGTAAACGATGATTTTTAAACAAATATCTATACAAGGAAAAAGATTCAGAAGAAGATGTAGCAAAGTTTAATAGTGATTATTCTTTGGTGGGAGGTGGGTTTAGGTCACGGGTTAGACAACATAGGGGATGTTTTACTTTTTGCTTTACATCGTTCTGCAGTGGTTTGGTATGGTACAATTAGTATATGATACTTTTGAAATAAAATATATTGAACATATATATTTTTAAATTCCTGGGTATTGGACCTTGTCACATTATTGAAAGCCTTCTGACTCCAGGATTCACCCTTAGAAAAGAGGCCCTCCTTGGCTCCCTGTCACTTGGAGAAGATGTTGTTCCCAGCTTTCTGTATTGGAAGGGGTGTGGGTGGTAGAATCCTTGCAGGGGAAAGAGGGCCCATGGCCAGATAGTCTCACCTGGGGAATGGCCCGGGAGCAGCTGCGCCAGGTGTAAAGCATGACGGCATACTCGTGCCCTTCCTCCAGCATTTCATTCTGAAATAGCAAAACACGCTTAGCAGAGAGAAAGAACATCAGTGCCTCAAGGCTCCTCAGCACCCCCCTACATCCTCACTAGGCATGGTATGGTCCATGGGCCAGCAGCTCCATCACCACCTGGGGGTTAAAGAGAAATGCAGAGTCTCAGGTCACTTCTTGGTCAGTGGAGTCAGAATCTGCATTTCAACAAAATTCCCAGGTGACTCCCATAAACAATTAGCTTGAGAAGCATCAGCCTAACTCATCCTCAGACACCCAACGGCTCTGCATTAGGCTATGTTTCTCAAACAGATGGTTGGCCACCTTAGAAAGAATGAGGCAGATGTTCGCGTTCCCTCACAAAAGGTGCCCTAGATATACAGTCAGCAGGAAATAAGAAAGAAGCTAAAGGGTATGTACAGCAGATGGGTTAAAAACAAAACAAAGAGTAACAATTATGATAATATATGCTGTTATGTGTTGAAACAATTTTTGTTACAATGTTACCAAGCTATGAACAACAAGCTGTCTGAGGAATTGGATAACAAGGGCCTTCACTCTATGTCATATGGTATTCTAATGTTTCCACTATTATAAAAGCCCATATTACTATTTCATAAGCAGGAAAATGATTATGATCAATTTTTAAAAAATAATAATAGACACTGTGGGATTGACAATGGCTTCTGGGGGAACGCAACAAAGCGGGATATCAGTGGCTAAGAGATTTCAAATGGAGTCAAGAGGCTATTCTAGAGGCTGCTTTTATGCTTTTTCAGCTATATATTGCTAATTGCCATGGTTTGTCAAACCCTAACCAACGGCATTCCTGTTGACCCTGTAGAGCACATGGGGTTCTAACTGAGACTCTACAAAAGTTTCATGTACTAAGTTTGCTTTCCTGAAGTCTATAACCTCCAGAGGGTTCCAATGCCTGATAAGTCCCAAAACCCAGAGAAACCAGCCTCTCCAAGAATATCAATTTAGTTCCATTCCCCTATCCTATATTGTTGACACCTCTTTTCAACATGAAGAAGTTAGAATGGGCATAGCCCAAAGACCTCTAGAGATTGACAGTAGGATCAAAGGAGAAGGAGGAGATATAGCACAGAAGATAGGATTTAACAAGTGAGGATTACAGCTGAATCAATACAATATTTCTTTTACCTTCCAGAGTTTTGGAGCAGCTAGAAGGAAAAACCTGCCAAGTGTGGAATGGTAACCCATACTTGTTGAAATGTGCTTTGAAAATTATTGCTTTTTTGTATATACATTTCACAAAAAAATAATCTTTAAAAATAGAGCGGAGGGCAGGCCATGGTGGCTTGGTAGGCAGAGACCTCACCTGCCATGCTGGAGACCCAGGTTCAATTCCCAATGCCTGCCCATGTGAAAAAAAAAGAAAAATAGAGCAGATGGCAAACCCAACAACAACATGGATCTGAAAAATACAGTGATGATTTACCCTACTAATAAGTGCTACTGTGGAAAGAGCCCTAAGCTCAGGGTCCAAATATCTGGGCTAAAATCCCAATTTGATAATTTGTTAACCCTGTGGCTTTCACTAAATCATTTAATAACCTAAAATTCTCCATTTTATCATCTGTTAAATGAAGATAATAACCATCTCTTAAATTTTTGTGTGGGTAAAATGGAAAAAGAAGATGAGATTTAAATGGAAGGAGAAAAACACAGCTGTTAATCTGTAAAGGGAATGAAGAATATTACTAGGGAAACAGTTTGGCAGTTCTTCAAAAAGCTCAACATAGAATTAGATGACCTAGCAATTCCACCTGTAGGTACATACTTCCAAAAACTGAAAACACAAGTTTATACATTAAAAAATGTTCACAGAAGCATTATTTATAATAGCCAAAAGCCAAATGTCCATCAAATGATAAATGGATAAACAGAATGTGGTATATTCATACAATGAAATGGTATTTAACAATAGAAAATAATGCAGTACCTATACATGCTACAACATGGATATGTCTTGAAAAATGATGCTTACTGAAAGAAGCTAGACACCAAAGGTCACATTGCAGGATTCCATCTATATGAAATGTCCAGAATAAGCAAATCTATAGAGACAGAAGGTAGATAGTGGTTGCCAAGGAATATGGAAGGTGAGTTGGGAGTGACTGCAAACAGGTCAGTGGTTTCTTTCAGGGGTAATGGAAATTGGACGGTGGTGATGGCTATGTGACTTATGTTAGGTGAATTATATCTCAATAAAAATGTAATTAAAAAATTAAAATAACAATGAGATACTACTGTACATCTATTAGGATGGCTAAAACTCAGAACACCACCAACACCAAATGCTGACAAGAATATGGAACTATAGGAACTCTCATTCATTGCTGGTGTGAATGCAAAATGGTACAGCCACCTTGAAAGACAGTATGGCAACTTTTTACAAAGCTAAATACAGCCTTACTATATGATCCAGCAGTCAGACTCCTAGATGTTTACCCAAAGGAGATGAAAACTTTGGTGCCCACAAAAGCCCTGCACATGAATAGGTTATAGCAGCTTTACTCATAATTGCCCAAAAATGAAAGCCACTAAGATATCCTTTAACAGGTGAGTCGATAAACAAAGGGTGTCACATCCAAACAATGGAGAACTATTCAGCAATAAAAAGAAATGAGCTATCAATTCACAAAAGGACATCATACAGCCTTAAATATATATTGCTAAGTGAAAGAAGTCAGTCTGAAATGGCTACATGCATTATGATACCATCTACATGACATTTTGGAAGAGGCAAAACTCTAGAGACAGTAAACAAATCAGTGGTTGCCAGGGTTTCAGGGGGAGTAAGGGAGGGCTGAACAGGTGGAGCACAGAGTCTGTCCAGGACAGTGAAGCTGTCCTGTATACCTGCGATGATTAGGTTCATGTATCAACTTGGCCAGGTAATGGTGCTCAGTTGTCTGGGAAAGCACTGGCCTGCTAATGCAAGGCTATTTTGTGGACTTAAATCATCAGTAAGTAGATTGCATTTATGGCTGATTACATCTACAGTCAGCTAAGGAGGGTGTCTTCAGTAGTAAGAGATGTTTCATCCAATGAATCGAAGGCTTTAAAAGGATAAGTGATGACGTCAGCAGTCTGAAGAGAGAATTTTCATCTCTACTTCAGCTGACCAAGGTTCTCCTGGGGAATTCACTGAAAACCTTCACTGGAGTTCCCAGCTTGCACTATGGAATTTAGACTAGTGCATCTCCATGTAACATTTATAAATATCTCCTGTTCGCTGTTTCTCTAGAGAACCGTGACTAATATAATCCACTAATACAATAGTGGATGCATAACATTAGGTATTTGTCAAAACCCATAAAACTGTACAACACAAAGGATGAACCCTAATTAAACAACGGATTATAGTTAATAAAAATGTATCAATATTGGTTCATCAGTTGTAACAAATGTGCCACACTAATGCAAGATGTTAATAAGAGGAGAACTATGTGTGCTGGGGAGTATATGGGAACTCTGTATTTTCTGTACAATTTATCTGTAAACTTAAAATTAAAGTGTATTATTAAAAAGATTACTACTAGAGTATCTTACTTGTAAATGTCTTTATACAAAAAAATGAATTTTTTTTTTTTTTTACATGGGCAGGCACCGGGAACCAAACCCGGGTCCTCTGGCATTGCAGGCAAGCATTCCTGCCTGCTGAGCCACCATGGCCCGCCCAAAAATGAATCTTTATTGATTTTTTTACTCATTTATTTTTTAATCCACATAGCCTATCAATTTCATATCTTGGTAGTACAACAAGAAATTTAATTTGGAGTTTATGCCTTATGAAAGTTCAGTTTTCAACAACAAATGTCACTGGCATGTTGTATTTTCAACTTTTAATTTAGAGCACTTTTGAAATCAGTAACACGGTGTCCTTGAGACCAAAGAGAAATAAGAGGAAGCCAATGGGTCTCCAGCTGCCATCTGCCCCAGAACACATTTCAAAAAGGAAAGTGACAGGAAGTAGGGAACATGTGTCTACTGATTAGCAGTAAACTGCCCACCAGCAGGTATGAATAATCCAGCTCAATCTTTGAGCAAATGTTTTGCCATCACTCATTGGCTATCAGGCTGTATGCCGGGAACAGACAGTGAACAAGAAGGATATGGTCACTGCCCTCATGGACGGTTCAGTTGAACCTCAACCTAATTTGTTGTAGAATTATGCCTGGAATATAGAGTTTAGGATGGTGTGATGGAAAGAGCCCTGAGGCTGGGCCTCAGGAGACTTGAATTCTGGTCTGGGCTATGCTTGCACCCAACTTTTAACTTGCAAATGTCATGGTTTTCTCTCTTGCAGGTAAAGAGTTGACCTAAGTCACTGGCCAACTTAGACTGTTCATTAGAGTCACCTGGAAACTTGGACCAAATGACTAGTCCCAGGAGTGGGGACAAGAAAGGGTACTTTTCTAAAGCTCCCCAGGTGAATCCAATGTGTAGCCAAGGTTGACAGCTAAAGGACCTTTACATTTCTAAGGCTGTAAGTCCATGACTTAAACAGAATGTGAGTACAGCTCAAATTTCAGGGCTGATAGAGGAAGACTATACCTCTCAGCACCTACTTTGCACACTCAACCCTCATCTCACTTCCACTAAAGGACTCTCAATTGTTTCACATAGTCTGATCAATTATGTGGTTTATGCACTTCCTCGTTCTCCTCCGTTTGTCTCGGGCTCTCCTACCTTCTGAGAAATTCACCTTGTCCAAAGTGTGGGCATGAGAAATGCAAGAAGACGAGCATTTATTGAACCTATTTTGTGGCAGATAATCTACTCTAAAGAAAGTCTTAGCAAGGTACAACGTGAAAATGATTGAATGTAGTAAGATTTGGGGGTTATCCATGAATGTCAACAGTACACCCTATGCCTTACCCATGTCTAAAACCAAATCAACACTATTCCTGTGATAGGCAGAAAAATGATTCCCAAGAGTATGTGTCCTAACCACCAAAACTCATGAAGATGTTACCTTCATGGTAAATGGGACGTTGCAGATGTGATTAGATTAAGAATATAGAGATGGGGAAGACGGCAGTGTAGGGAGGTGTAGAATTTAGTTAATCCTCTAGGGAAGCTAATAAATAGTCAGGAATTATCTGGAACAACTGTTTGTGGGACTTCTGTACTGGACACACATTGTACACCCGTCTGGAATGGGTGGAACAGTCAAGATCCAAGATCCCACACAGAACTGTAAGTTAAAGTCTCCCAAACCATGGAGACTGATGCCTCTCCACCACTGTCACAGCAAGCTGTTTTGGAGACAATTTCCCACAGGAAAAAGAAGTGGTCTCTATTAGGAGCAAGGCAAAGATTTAATTAACAAATTTAATTTAAAAATTTAGTAAGCTCCAATTTAATTAACAAATTCAGACTGCACTTCTGAATATAAACTCTGCATGCAGATCAGTCCAGAGCAAAAGAAAAGGAACCTTAAAGTCTTGAGGCTTGTGGAGTATACAGAGTTCAGAATACTGGGAAAGGGACACAAAGAGCTAGGTATTGGGTATCAAAAGTACCAACTCCAGCTCTTGATTGGTGAATGAGGATGGGAATGGGAGCTAAGATCAGCTCTGAAAAATATTTCTAAAAAACTTTTTGCAGTTCATTTTTTAAAAAGTCTCAGGCATTTTCAATTGCCAGCACTGACCCAGGCAAGAATGGAACCAAGGTATGTCTGAGAGACAAAATAACTAGTCAAGTGAAGAAGATAATTCCCTAAGGGGCATATCTGCCCCAAGAAATGGGGTGTGTGTGCAGAGCCCAGCACAAGTGGTAGCTCTTGTTCAGCTAATTCAGACCACAGGGGCTGGGAAATGGACACAGCTTAATCTAGCCTTCTACCTCAGCCTTGGTCTCTCAACTACACCCATGGCAAGGGACAGTGTCTACTGAGAATTAAAGGCACTGAACCATTTTATGCTTGTGGGAAGCTGCAGGATGAGAGTGCCAGCTGCTGGGCATGATAAGAAAAGATACAGTCAAAGGCTTCTCAGGAAAGACTGGCAACTCGCTGGGTGTTGTTCTCAGGGAAACCTGATACTGATTATATTCTCCTCCTGAGACCTGGGCCTATCTTGTCTTGTCTGTGAAAATCTGATTGGGTCAATCATATCTGGGGATACCTTCCTCAAAAAATAAATGTTCCATATACACAGAGCAAGAACCAGAAAAACAAAAGCTGAAAAATTCTGATTAGTTAAACAGAAGCTATGTTAGAGGTGTAGAAGAAATTGAACTGAATGTCAAAGAACAGATAGAGAACAAAGTCAACCAAGAAGAAAACACTAGGTAAAAGAAAGAAAACAACCGCTGGAATAAGCTAATCAAGGAAATGTGAAGCTTAGACATCAGAAAAAATCATGAATCAAACCAAGTAGAATGACGATACGGCCCAGTCAAAGGAACAAACTAACACTTCGAATGAGATTCAGAGGTTGAAACAACTAATTATAGATGTTCAAACAAATCTCCTAAATAAAAAAAAAAAATCAAATCAATGAGTTGAGGGAAGATATGGCAAAAGAGATGAAGGATATATAGAGAAGACACTGGGTGACCATAAAGAAGAACTGAAAGCTTGAAAAAACAAATGGCAGAACTTACGGGAATGAAAGGCACATTAGTAGAGATGAAAAACAATAGAGACACAAAGTAGCATATTCGAAGAGGCAGAAGAAAGGATTAGTGAACTAGAGCACAGGATATCTGAAACTGAACACACAAAAGAACAGACAGGGAAAAGAATGGGAAAATATGAGCAGGGCCTCAGAGAACTGAATGACAACATGAAGGACACAAAAATGCATGTTGTGGGTGTCCCAGAAGAAGAGAAGGGAAAAGGGGCAGAAAGAATAATGGAGGAAATAATCAGTGAAAATTTCCCAACTCTTATGAGAGACATAAAATTACAGATCCAAGAAGCATAGCATACTTCAAACAGATTCAAATAGACGTACGCCAACACATTTACTAATCAGATTGTCAAATGTCAAAGACAAAGAGAATTCTGAAAGCAACAAGAGAAAAGCGATCCATCATGCAAAGGAAGCTTGATAAAACTATGTGCAGATTTCTCAGCAGAAGCCATGGAAGAAAGAAGGAAGTGGTATGATATATTTAAGATACTGAAAGAGAAAAACTGATGGCCAAGAATTCTACATCCAGCAAAACCGTCCTTCAAAAATGAGGGAGAATTTAAAATATTTTCAGACACTGTGAGAGTTTGTGACCATGAGACCCGCTCTACAAGAAATACTAAAATGAGCACTACAGGCAAATAGGAAAGGAAATTATGGTGAGTAAATGTACAAATATCAATAAATGTGCAAATATAAGGAAGGTTTTATATGAGGAAGAATGTCGACATTGCAAGATGATGAAAATGGACTGGTATGTGGGAAAAACAATCAATGCAAACTAGCTTCTGTAGTTAACAGTAACATTGTAATATGCTTCCATTAATTTTAACAAAGGAAATATACCAAAGCTAAACGTCAATAAGAGGGGGATATAAGGGAGATGTATGGGATTCTTGTTGTTTCTCCTTTTTACTTTTTCATTCTTCATTTTTTTCTTCATCTTATTCTATCTTTGTGGAAGAAATGAAAATGTCCTCATATAGAATGTCATGATGAATGCGTAAATATATGATTATACTGGGAGCCACTGATTATTTTAAAATGGATTGTATGGTGTATGAATAAAACTGTTTAAAAAATAAACAAGAAGATACAAGTGCTGGAGAAAATAAGGAGAGAGAGATGTACCTACCCACTGTTGGGAGGGAAGCAGAACGGTGCAGCCCCTCTGGAGGGCAGTGTGGTGGTCCCACAGGAGGCTGAGTATAGGGCTGCTATATGATCCTGTAACCCTGTTATTAGGTATATAGTTAGAAGAACTGAAAGCAGGGACACGAATGGACATTTGCACACTGGTGTTTATGGAGGCAGTGTTTACAGTTTGCAATGGGTGTCAGTAACCTAAGGGTACAGTGACTGATGAATGGAAAGGCAAACTGTAGTGATTGTATACCATGGAATACTGAGTGGCTGCAAGAAGAATGAAACTGTGGGGCACACAATTAGGTGAATGAAACTTGAGGACATTATGTTGAATGAAATAAGCCAAAACAAAAAGACAAATATTGTAAAGCCTCACTAATATGGACTAACTATAATGTACAAACTCTGAGAATTGAATTTGAGAGCATATGTTATCAGGGGATACAATGCGGGCAGAGATTGAGCAATTGACAATTAAGAGTACAGAAGATTCAGTAAGGCTTACTGTAAAGGTTCCTAGATTGTAAGCCCTTATAGCAACCATATCTATTTCTGAGTTGTAACTGTTATTTCTAACTTGTGAGATGCAAAGCTCTTTCTGTATAGACTGGTCATTCCCTGGACTCTGGGTATCTGTGTGACACCTGAGACTCAGAGTCAGACTTCTACAGCTATGAAAGTCAGCATTACCCCAAACAGCAACTGTTAAAGAAACTGAAAAAAGAGGTCAGACTTCAATCAGAGATATGAATAAAGCTATCTGGTTAGGACTAAATTAAACCAGAATACAGGGTAATGGATGATGTTGACTCTGTTTTTAAACTCCACCTTCTGTGTGAGACCAAAGGAAGAAATGTTTATTTGGTACAAGATTTATATTTTCTGTAGTACAATATCTAATTTAACCCATATGGTGAGTTTATTCAAACAACATAATTAATGAAACCTTGAATATGGAATGAGATCTTGTTATTTTGTGCAGGTTAATGTAATACCCCAATACATCCTAGAGTAATATGGGCAGAAAATAAAGTATTTGCAAAGTCCCCGCGAAGGTCTGAGGAAAAATGTAGAAATATTAAACTTCCCCATCTGGGGAATTCCTGATATCCTCACAAGTATGAGTGACTACCAATTTAATAAGCTAAGCCCTCTATCTTGGAGTTGCACTTATGAAACTTCTTTCTGCAAAGGAAACACTAAGCCTACATAAAATTATGCCTAAAAGTCACTACCAGAGAACCTCTTCTGTTGCTCAGATGTGGCTTCTCCCGCTAAGTCAACTCTACAGGTGAGTTCATTGCCCTCCCCAGTATATGGGACATGACTCCGAGGGGTGCAAACTCCCTTGCAACGTGGGACATGACTCTTGGGGATGAGCCTGGCCCTGGCATCATGGGATGGAGAAAGAGAAAGGAAACAAAATAAAGTTTCAGTGGCTGAGAGATTTCAAATAGAGTTGAGAGGTTATTCTTATGCACTATATAAACATTCCTTTTTAGTTTCTAGTGTGTTAGAATAGCTAGAAAGAAATACCTCAAACTGTTTAACTGTAATCCAATAACCTGGATTTTTGAAGATGACTGTATATATAGCTTTTTTTTTTTTTTTTTTTTTTAAGCGTGGGCAGGCTCTGGGAATTAAACCAAGGTCTCTGGCATGGCAGCAGAGAATTCTGCCTCTGAGCCACTATTGCACCACCATTTTTTTTTTTTTAACTACATAGCTTTTATTGTGTGACTGTGTGGTTGTAAAAACCTTGTGACTGACACTCCCTTTATCCAATGTATGGGCAGATGAGTAAGAAAAAAAAGGTAAATAAATAAATGGGGGTGGTGGTGATAAAGGGTATGGGATGTTTTGGGCATTCTTTTTTATTTTTATGTATTTTTTTGAATAATGAAACAGTTCTAAAATGGATTGTGGTGATGAATGCACAACTATACAATAATATACTGATTGCATACTTTGGATGACTATATGGTGTGGGAATATATCGCAATAAAATTTCATTGAAAATTTAATCAATGCAAAAAAGAATTTAGAGATGGGGACATAATCCTGGATTATCTAGATGGGCCCGATATAATCATAAGGGTCTTTATAAGTGAAAGAGGGAGGCAGGAGAATCAAAGAAAGAGATGTGAAATTAGAAGTAGGTGTGGGAGAGAAGTGATTGCTCCATGGGGTCACAAGCCAAAGAATGCCTCTAGAAGCTAGAGAAGGCGAAGAAATAGATTTCCCCCAGAGCCTCCAGGAAGAGTGCAACCCCATGGACACCTTGATTTCAACCCACTTCTGACCCATACTGTTATACGTGATTAAATTTGTGTTGTTTTATGCCACTAAGTTGGTGATGACTTGTTATAACAGTGATAGGAAACTAATACACACTCCCTCCAACTTCCCCACTGGTTTCCCGGGCCTGGTATTTCTGAGTAGTGGCTATACCATGCCTGCAGGCATGCCGGCTTGACACTGGCTCCCTCTATTCCAGCACTGGCCAAGTTCTACGCTAAGTGGAGTTGACTTCCAGTGACGCTCCTGTCCAATTCTTCCATCCCCCTTATTCAGCCCTTAATGCCTCCAGTGGAGATAACTTTATCTCTTAACTGATTCATTTGCTTTTCCTCATTCCTCCTTACAACTCATTCTACACAACTAACAAATGAAATGTATTCCTAAAGAAAAGCTTTCTTCACAGCTACCATGGATAAAAATTTTCCATTGCTTTTGATGTTTTATTAAAGGGATTGAAAGTTCTCCAGGCACTGACTCATCTAATTTTCCATAAATACCACAGACAACTTCCTTATAGGTAACTTACTGTGCAAGCCGAAGCACTCTCTGAAAATCCTGCCTCTGTATCTTTTTTCATGCTGGTTCCTCCACCTGGTATGCCTTCCCTGTCTCATTTCTGACTGACAGTGTTCTGAGTACACAATAGCAAAGTAGGGTAGGAAGAAATAGGACTGGGAAGGAGAAGCCCTGGATTCCAAGTCCAATCCTGTGATTTACTAGCTACACATATTTAGTGTAGCTAGTGATCCCACATATTTAGTAGGGATCATGAGCAACTTGCTTATTAACTTCTTTAGGTCTCAGTTTTCTCATCCCCCAAATGGATATAATGATCCCTTTACAATCACAGGGCTGTAATGAGGCTCACTAATGTAATGTAGGAGAATATTTTAAACATTTTAAAGTATAATATACATATAAGGTATCATTGTAAGGCCCTACTCAAAAGCCACTACCTTTACCAGGCTTTCTCTGAGTAAAGTACCCTTCAAAAACAGATATTTGAACTTTTATCATGAAATTTACCCTTAACTCTATGCATTATTATGAGTCTGCAAAGAGTAGTCTAGAGTACAGATTTTGTAGTCAGAAAGACCTGAGTTTAGATCTGTCACTTACTAGTTGTAGGACCCGAAGTAAATTACTTAATGTCCCAGGACGTCAGTTTTTCCCACCTGTAAAATCTTCACACCTACCTTAATCCTCACAACTACCTTTCAGGGTTGGTGCGAAGATTAAATGAGATAATGAATTAAAAATATTTGCAAGAAAAAGTGTTCAAAATTTCAAGTTTCAATTTCCCACCTGACTTATAGAATTCTTGTATATCTCTCCAGCATTTATCAGCATGTACCAGGTGCAGGGTCTTTACTCAATGAATGAGGGAATGGTAAGACAATGTTTTGGAGTATAAGAGCTAAAGGTCTACTGAACCACAGGCAGAGTCAATATGAATTATGTGCTCTTTAAATATAGAATCTGGAATTCTCCAAATATCACTGCTACATGAGAAAAGGATCAATGAAAGCACAAACGGGATGGGATAACACCTCCCAGAGAGGTCAGACACTAGTGCCTGGAAAGAAAATAACTGGTCCCATTTGGGAATAATTTAGACCACTAGTTTCCTTGAGTCAATAACTATTATTTCAAGGCCCCAGTCAAAAAGTTTTTGAGGAACTTTTCACTTTAACCAAGAGGGAAAATTCTATACGTAGGCAGTAATCTATGCAGCATGAGGCAAGGCAAGATCTAATTACATGTTAATACCAAAAACTGACAGAAACTCAGGGAAGTGAGAAATCAAGGCTGGTTTCAAAGCAGTGGTGCTTAAATAGGGTCCTAAAGGGGAACAGAATTTACAAACCTGGAAGATAAAGGGGAATAGTATGCACCAAGGCAATGGGAAGGGATGAGGCATGGGATGAGATTGGGTTTAAGTGGAGTGATCTGAAGGTGATGGTCTTGGTATAGCTAAACACAAGCCCCTAGAGTTAGCAGGCTGCCCATGGCCCCTCCCATCCTGGTAGGGGCATGTTGGTACACGCGCATCACAGAGACTTACCATACTGGAGTGGACTGTAGCCTGCTCAATGTACCTTGCAATGCCTGTGACAAAAGCATTCCTGTCCTCAAAGTTTGTGTCAAAATTAGCCTGTGGGAATCAGAGGATAGGAGCAATTGGTTAAAGCAGGTCAGAGAGGGTCCCAAGAACAATCTGAGGGCAATAAATGCTATAAGCTCTCAGTGGAAACCTGAAGCTGTATCATCCTCCAATCTCCTTCCAAAATTCCATTTTGACTCATTGGGAGACTGAGTTGGAGTTTTGTGGCTCTGAAAGCCAGCATTACTCCATACAGTAACTGTTAAAGAAGCTGAAAAAGAGATCAGACTTTAATTAGAGATATGAACAAAGCTGATATGGTTGAGACTAAAGGATGATAGCATCTATATTCTAAAACTTCACTTTCTGTTGGAGACCAAAGAAGGGGAAGTTTATTTTATCCAAAACGTAAATTTTCTGTAGCACAGAAAATCTAACTTAACCTGTCTGGCAGTCCATTTAAACAACTTAAACACATTGTTGCAAGCTGCTAGCAGAGGAAAACAACACATGCTGCCTAGGATAGGAAATGAGATCTTGTAATTCTGTATAGCTTAATATAATACCCTGATAACACTCCAGAGTATGTGGGACAGATAAAAAAGTATTTGCAAAGACCCAAGGACTGGAGAAAAAAATCCATTACACTTTCCAACCTGGGATATTTTCAACACAATATTGTCTCTAGCACTGGGGGCTCCCAAGTTAATAGGCCAAGTCTTTGATCTTGAGGCTTGTTCTTACGAAATTCATATCTGTGGTGGGGAAGCTAAACCTACCTATACTTATACCTAACAGTCACTTCCAGACAACCACTTTTGTTGCTCAGATGTGGCCTTTCTCTCTCTAAGCCCAAATCTGAAAATAAACTCATTACTCTCCCCCCTAAATGGGACATGACTCCTAAGGATGAGGCTGGCCCTGGCATACTGGGAATAACAACGCCTTCTTGACCAAAAGGGGGGAAAAGAAATGTAACAAAATAAGACTTTAGTGGCTAAGAGATTTCAAATAAAGTTGAGAGGCTATTCTGGAGGTTAGTCTTATGCAAACTTCAGCTAGATATTGCAAATTGCAATGGTATGCCAAGCCCCAACCAACATGTATATTCCTGAAAACCCTAAGGAATACCTAGGGCTCTATAAAAGTTTCACTTGATTTATTTTTTCAGAAACCAAAAACCTCCAGATTTTTGCTATGCCAGATAAGTGCTGAAATCCAGAGGCACTAGTCTCTCCAAGAACATCAACCAGTTGCATTTTCCTACCCCATAATGTTGATACTCCTTTTCAACATGAAGAAGTTAGGTCATTGCCCAAATGTCCCTAAAGATTGGGAGAAGGATCAAATGAGAGGAAGGAGTTGTAACACAGAAGAGTATGATGACTGAATCATTATATTGATATCTCTTCTTAGTCTCCAGTATATTAGAGCAGCTAGAAGGAAATATCTGAAATTGTGAAACTGTAACCCGCACCATACTTCAAAGTTGGCTCTATAACCACTTGTTAAAATGTACTTTGAAATCTATCACTTTTCTGTACATATATTTCACAATAAAAAATGTTTAAAAAATGTGCAATTCCCGAAATACTCACCTGAGGGTTCAGAGACATATGTACAAGGATAATCATCGGGGCATTTTTTTGCCACAGGAAAAACTATATATACAAACCAAATATTTATCAAAAGAGAATGACTAATCCCCCTACCTTATATTATTGAGAACCCCTTCCAACATGAAAAAGTTAGAATGGGCATAGCCCAAATATCTCAAAAAGAGTGGGAGAAAGATCAAAGGTGATGGTGGAGATATAAAGAGGAGGTAGGGTTTAACAAATGAGTATGATTGTAGAATCATTATATTGATGTTTCTTTTAGCCTCCAGTGCCTTGGAGCAGCTAGAGGTAAAAACCTAGAATTGTGGAGTCGTTCTACAACTACAACTACAATCTGTTCTACAACTAATTGTTGCAATGTGCTCTGAGATTTATTGCTTTTTTTGGTATATATATTATTTTTCACAAAATAATTATAATTCACAAAAAAGAAAAAAATGTCAATTGTGATGATAAATGCACAGCTATATGATCATATTGTGAATCACTGATTATACACTTTGGATGAGTACATGGTATGTGAACATATCAATAAAATGTTAATAAAAAAGAGAATGATTAAATACATAATAGTATATCCATACAACTGACCTCAAAATACCATGTGATGGTTAAAAAT
Organism: Tamandua tetradactyla; assembly: GCF_023851605.1. Lineage (NCBI taxonomy): Eukaryota > Metazoa > Chordata > Mammalia > Pilosa > Myrmecophagidae > Tamandua > Tamandua tetradactyla. The sequence continues at coordinate 38,390,737 of NC_135346.1, read as the reverse complement.
AATGTGGTAGCATTGTATATTGTTATGGAAAAATATCCCTAATAAATGTTAAGTGAAAAAAAGCCAAGCTGTACAGCAATATAGATAGCATGCTTCTCTTTTGGTAAAAAATAATAAAACGGACATGTACATATATTGGCTTAAGTTCAGGGAAACTTTTATTTGCGATGCTATACTTTTCTGTATACTTGAAATAAAAAATTTACATAATTAAAAATTTAATCTGGGTTAGAAGATGTGAAGAAACCAACTTTATGTGAAGAAACCAACTTTATGAACTGAAGCTTTAAGCATGTGCATAGTAAATAAACCATTGAATGCAATTAAAGATACATTATGCATTTATATTTAGTCTTATTTAGCAGTTCAAGAACTTTTAAAAGGTCAAGCACAGCTAAAAACTTCAAATTAATGCATTCTTTATTAATGTAGCATACTCACCTTGCATACCCTTAGCAGGGGCTCTTTGCAAGGCTAACTCCAGCACCTGGATGCCCTTCCCTGCCGTGCCCTGATAGGATCACTGTTTTGAGCAAGCCAGTGGTTGTTTATCACAAGCTCTTCTCTCTTTGCAAAAGCAAACAACTGTGACCAGCTTCCCTGAGCCATTAGTTTCTGTGGGGAGTTGCAGTGCTACTTTCTCATACACGAAAGAAAAGTAATTATCTAAGCAGGCTCTAGGTGTTTCTAAATTGCAATATTTAATTCATGAGGTCAGAGCTGCCAACACCTTGGTTGGTGCAGCAGCAAGAACAGCCAGGAAGGTATTTGGGGTCAGCGCAGATCAACAAGCCTTCCCTGGGGAAGGGAAGAGTCCTGGTGTACATTTATACGTTCATCTATTCCTTACACTCTCAGCTCCGTGGAGTGCATAAGAAATTCAATCAGCTCAAGACCTCTCACCTTCTAGATGTTGACTTCCCCCTTCCCTCTGCCACCAGGGCAAACCCTCTGAGGGATTCCCAGAGTTCCTGAGCCCTGTGGAACTATTTCCACACTGGCCCCCTGTTAATTTACCTGGTACATGATGGAGGACGGTGGAGGCTCGATACATGGCTGCTGATCAGGGAGCGGCAGCTCTTCCAGCAAGTCCACGTTGGACAGGGCATCTTCGAGGGTGACGTGAGTGGTCATGGTTGCAGTTTCCAGATTCTGCACTGAGGGAAAGGAAGAGAAGGACAACAGAGAATTTCAGGAGGCTCCAAAAATTTCTCCCAATTCCATTTAGCTAAGACTCTTTGAGGAGGATGAAGGCGTTTGGCGTGCATTGAGGCCACCTCCACTTGCTTCTTCTTCACAGCAGCTCTCTAGGTATGACAGGTGCCTTTAGCCCACACCTTTAATTTGAGAATCTTTTTATAGTGTACCAAGTATTCTTTTACACCTATTTCCTCAGCTGAGCCTCACGACAATCCCTTACGAGCAACATGGTAGGTAGTATTACATCCACATAACTCATGAAAAAACCCTTGTTTTTCATGAGAAGTTATATGACTTGCTCTCACAGCCACAGTGGCCAAGGGCCAAGGACCTAAAATAATTCCAGATGTAAGGACATGGCCAGTCCCACCTCTTGCTTTTTATAAGGAAATTTAGCAGTTCCAAACTCAGATTAACATATGGCACAAAAAATATCCACGAAGGCAAGAGCCAAGACAACTCACAGTTTGAAACCAGAGGCCGGGGTTTTCAGGCTAATTCAAGTGGAACTAAAAGTATTCAGACTCCAGCAAATCAACCTGGTTTGCAGATGGAAGAGCTATCATCTTCTGTGACCTTTGTCAACTACTTCAAAAAAGCCCTAAATGAACATTTTTGCATTTTAGACCCCGACAGAGTGAAGCTCTTTAGATGATGTTTGTAGGTAGCAAAGATGCAGAAGGTCTGAATTGCACTGTTAACTGACTCAAGCAACTCAATTGCTATTTTAAGAACTCAGCACCTGGCAAACAGAAATTTCCCCCCTCCACCACCACTTTTTTTTTTAACACATGTGAAACTTATAAATTTTGGTCACGCTTTAGGTCAAAATTATGTTCCCATAAGGTCCCCCAAATAGTATACCCTACCAGTCACAATCATAGATTACAATGCAATAAAATTAGAATTCAATAATATAAATATAGCCAAAAATTTGTATCTTTGAAACTTGATAAAAACAGGTTAATTTGTGGTGAAAGAGGAACTCAAATGGAAGTTATAAAACATTTAGAATTGAAAGAGCACTAAAAAACTCCTTAAATGAATTTTTTAGAAAATAGAAATACTTAACTAAATGAACCTGATTTTCCAGCAAAAAAATTGGAATAAAATCAACCCCGCTAAAAAAGGAGAATGGAGGGAATTGATAATTACAAAAGCACAAATAAATGAAACAGAAAACAAAGCAAAACAGATTAAAAACAACAAAGCCTTCAGGTGAACAACAAAAATTGGAGTTTTAAATAAAGACTAATTAAAGGGAAAAAAAACCTAACCCTTTGGCACGGATGAATAAGAAGGAAACAAAGAGAAAGTCCTTTCTCCCACCTCAATCTCTGGGAGGGGCAAAGCTTAAGGGCTGAAGTGTCTTACGTGAACCTCAATGAGTTTCATGCTCATTAGGAAATGTGGTGTCAGGGGCCGGCGGGGGATTGGATCACCCACGGAACTCGCTGAGGGGCTGGGAGGAGCTGAAACAGGTGCAGGTTATTTCAAAGTCGTGCTGCTCCGAATAAGTTTCTCCTTTAGGCCCTGGAAGGACAGATGGGGCTGAACTAGAAAGTCAGACATTCTTCACCCTCTGCTGAGCGGCTGTGATTCACACTTCACGGGTCTCCAGTGCATCTTCCTGTCACGTGCTTTGGCACCTGTGAAGGCCACATCCAATGAGGACACACGGAGCTCAGAGGTATCCCCTCTTCCGTTCACACGGGGTGATGTCAGGTCCTCTCCACCCTAACGCTGCTTTTCCTTCTCTCTCCAGAACCCGAACAATGACATTCAGTTCCACTGTCTTCTTTATTACATGAATATTAAGTCCATTTTACAGGAGGGGATAATGATATTTCAGGGCATAATGATTAAAATCTACAACCTCCAAAAGCCTAGTCATTCTCCTCATTCAAATAATAAGAATAAAACCACCATTTCTCTAGCCCTTTCTCTGAGTCAGACCCCGTGTCAAGCACTCAGCTAGGTTAATCTTCCATTAATACTATAAAGGCGGGCACTATTGCTACCATTTTACAGGTGAGCAAGCAGCAGCTCAGAATGTCAATTATTTCACAAGGCCAGGTACGGTGAGTGATGCAGGTGAGTCTGGAGGCCAGGTTTGTGCAGCTCTAAAGTCTGCAGTGGAAGTCACCACACTGTACTTCTAAGAACTCAGACTCCCATCATAAGACTGCACATGACTGCAGATTTGTCTCATACAGACTACATGCTAGGTGTTTTAAAACACTATGCATTTGTGGTTCCTGTCTCTGCTTGTGTCAAAGAATAACATACACAGCTTCTTTCTTCTCTTTTTTTTGGGGGGGAGGGGCATGGTCTGGGAATTGAACCCAGGTCTCCCACATGGAAGGCAAGCAATCTACCACTGAACCACCCTTGCATCCCATACACAGCTTCTTAATGATAAGATGCCTGGGCTCTTCACATAAGTATGAGAAAACCACATTAAAAACAAACAAACAAAACCTTCCTACCTCATTTGTAAGAAGAGGTACCCAGATTAAAATTACATGGAGAACAGAACTTTGGGTATCTGTGTGACATCTGAGACTCAGAGTTCGAGTTCTGTAACTATGCAAGTCAGCATTACCCATACAGCAACTGTTAAAAATACTGAAAAAATGATCAGACTTAAATTAGAGATTTGAATGAAGCTGATCTGGCTAGGACTAAGGTAAATCAGACTAAAGGGTAAAGGATGATATTGACTATATTTTAAAACTTCTACTTCTGCGTGAGACCAAAGGAAGGGATGTTTATTTGGTAAAAAATTTATATTTTTGATAGAACACTAATTTAACTTGTATGGTCAACTTATTCTAACACCATAATTACATGGAACCATGAATAGGGAGTGAGATCTTGTTGGTTTGTATAGAGGTTGGTGTGATGCCCCAATACATCCCAGAGTAACCTGGGCAGAAGATTAAAAAGTATTTGCACAGTCCCCTTGAGGGATTGGGAGAAAAGGTGGAAATATTAAACTTCTCCACCTAGGGAATTCCTGATATTCTTGCAAGTATTGGGGACTGCCAATTTGATGGGACAGGCCCTTGATTTTGGGGATTGCCCTTATCAAACTTATTCTTCCAAAGGAGAAGCTAAGCCTACCTATGATAATGCCTAAGATCTACCCAGAGAAGCTCTTTTGTTGCTCAGATGAAGCCTCTCTCTCTATGTTAGCTTGGCAGGCAAACTCACTGACCTTCTCCCTACATGAGGCATGATTCTCAGGAGTGTAAATCTCCCTGGCAATGTGGGGCCTGGGGATGAGTCTGGCCCTCACAACATGGGACTGAAAAGTCTTCTTGATGAAAAGGGGGATGTAAATGAAACAAAATAAAATTTCAGTGGCTGAGAGATTTCAGAGTTGAGAGGTCTTTCTGGAGGTTATTCTTATGCAGAATATAGATATCCCTTTTCATTTTTTTTTATGTATTAGAGTAGCTAGAAGGAAATATCTGAAACTGTTAAACTGTAATTCATAGCCTTGATTCTTTTTTAAAAAATATTTTTATTGAGAAATGTTAACACACATACAGTCCATTCAGAATACACAGTCGATGGTTCACAATATCACACAATTGTGTATTCATCACCGTGATCATTTTTAGAACATTTGCATGACTACAGAAAAAGAAATAAAATGAAAAAGCCATACATCCCATACCCCTTATCCCTCCCTCTCACTGACCACTATTTCAATCTACCCATTTTTTTTATCCCTAATCCACCCCCATTATTTATTTTTTGTCCTTATTTTTAAATTTATCTGTCCATACCCTGGATAAAAGGAACATTGGACACAAGGTTTTCATAATAACATGGTCAAATTGTAAAAAGTAAAAATAGGTCGAAGTTTGAAAATATGGAACATATTATTCTTTACCCTATATTCTGATTTACCTTAGTCCTATCCAGACCAGCTTCATTCATATCTCTAGATGAAGTCTGATCAGTTTTTCAGCTTTTGAAACAGTTGTTGAATGGGGTAATGCTGACTTTCATAGCTTCAGGGCTCTAACTCTGAGTCTCAGGTGCAACATAAATACCCAAAGTTTCAGGGAACGAGCAGGCTATATGCAAATAGCTTAGTATCTCAGAATTTGGACATATCAGTTACAATTCCTAAATATATGCTGTAATAGTTTACAAGCTCGGAACGTTTATAATAGGCCCCAACCTGATAACCCATGTTCTTGACTTCAATTTTCAGAGTTTGTATATTATAGTTAGTCCATATGAGTGCTGCATGATTAATATTTGTCTTTTTGTTCAACATACTGTCCTTGAGGTTCATTCACCTAGTTGCATCCTCACAACTCCATTCCTTTTTGCAGCTGCTCAGTACACCATTGTATGTAAATACCACAGTACCCCCTTCACTCCTCAGCCTCTATACCCTTAAGCCACCTCCCACCATAAACATTAGTATGCAAATGTCCATTTGCATCCCCACTCTCAAGTGTATAGCAGGATCGTATGGTAACCCCAACCCTCGCCTCCTGTGGAACCACCACACTGCCCTCCAGAGGGGCTGCGCCTCTCAGCTTCCTTACCAACAGTGAATAGACACATCTCACTCTCCACATTTTCTCCAGCACTTGTTTCTCTTTGTTCATTTTTAAACAATTTTATTTACACATGATACAATCCAACCTAAGTAAATAGAGATGCTTTTGCCACGATAATCTATATGAAGACATTTTCTTTTCTTCCCCAAAGAACCCATACCCCTCCTCCATGTCCCCCACTCGTCGACATTCAGTGGAAGCATATTACAATGTTACTGTTGACTATAGACCCTAACTTGCATTGCTAGTACTTTTTCCTATATCCCATCCACTTCAACACCTTGTAATGTTGACATTCATTTGTTCTCCTTTGTGCAAAAATGTTTTTATATTTGAGCATTTAATCACCATCATTGTCCATTCTAGGTATTCCTAAGTTATACCATCTTAGTTTTTATCTTCTATCTTTCCTTCTGGTTTCATACATGCCCCCTCTAGCCTTTATCCTTCAACCATACTCACTTATATTATGGTGCTATCATCAGTTTCTGAATTTTTACAATCAGTTTTGTTGTTGCACAATCTGTATTCCTTCAGTACCAAATGCCAAATCTCTACCCTCTTTTCATCTCCTGATAACCTGTGTTCTTAACTTTAACTCTCAAAAAGTTCACTCATTGATATTAGTTCATATTAGTGAGACCATACAGTATTTGTCCTTTTGTTTCTGGCTAATTTCACCCAGCATAATGTCCCCAAGGTTCATTCATGTTGTGACATGCTTCATGACTTTATTCTGTCTTACAGCTATGTACTATTTCATCGTAGTATATACCACAGCTTGTTTAGCCACTCATCCGTTGACGGACATTTGGGCTTCCATCCCTTGGCAACCATCAATATTGCTGCTATAAACATCATTGTGAAAATGTCTGTTTCTGTCCTTGCCTTCAGTTGCTCTGAATATATATCTCATAATGAGATTGCTGGATCATATGGCAATTTTATATTTGGCTTTTTGAGGAACTACCAAACTGCTTTCCAGAATGGTGTACCATTTTACATTCCCACCATCAGTGGATAAGTATGCCTCTTTCTCCAAATTTGCTCCAGCACTTTAAGTTTTCTGGTTTTTTTAATTTTTTTTATTTTTAATAATGGCCATTCTAGTGGGTGTGAGGTGATATCTCATTGTGGTTTTGATTTGCATTTCCTTAATAGCCAGTGAAGTTGAGTACCTTTTCTTATGCCTATAAGCCATTATATTTCATTTTCTGAAAAGTGTCTGTTCATGTCTTTTGTCCATTTTTTAATTGGCTTGTTTGTCTTTTGGTTGTTGAGGTGAAAAAATCTCTTTATATATTCTGTATATTAAACCCTTATCTGCTACATGGTTTCCAAATGTTGTCTCCCATTGTGTAGACTTGCCTTTTTACTTCCCTGACAAAGTTCCTAGATGCACAAAAGTATTTAATTTTAAGGAGATTCCATTTATCTGCTTCTTTTTTTACTGCTCTTAATTTGGGTGTAAGATGTAGGAAACCATCTCCTATCACAAGATTTATAAGATATTTCCCATTTTCTTCTAAAAGTTTTATGGTCTTTAATGTTTAGGTCTTTGACCCATTTTGAGCTAATTTTTTTATATGGGGTGAGATATGGATCCTCTTTCACATTCTTTTGCATATGAACATTCAGTTTGTCAAACATCATTTATTGAAGAGGCTGCTTTGCCCTACATGGGCTGGCTTGCCACCTCATCAAAGATCAATTGTTCATAGATGAGAGGGTCTATTTCTTAACACTCAATTCGATTTCATTGGTCAGTATATCTATCTTTATGCCAGTACTGTGCTATTTAGACCACTGTAGCTTTGTAGTATGCCTTGAAGTCAGGTAATATGAGACCTCCCACTTCATTTTTCTTTCTCAAGTATTTTAGCTATTCGAGGCACCCTGTTCTTCCAAATAAATTTGGTTCCTGGTTTTTCTATTTCTGCAAAGTAAGTTGTTGAGATTTTAATGATACTGCGCTGAATTTATAAATCAATTTGGGTAGAATTAACATCCTAACTATATTTAGTCTTCCAATCCATGAACATGGTATGCCCTTCCATTTATTTAAGTATTCCATGATTTCTTTTAGCAATTCCTTGTAGTTTTTGGTGTATAGTCTTTTTTATCCTTAGTTAAATTTATTCCTAAATATTTGATTCTTTTGGTTGCTATTGTAAATGGAGTTGTTTTTCCTGATTTCCTCCTTAGATTGCTCCTTAATAGTGTATAGGAACAGTACTGATTTTGTTTCTATACACTAATACTGATTTTGGGGTGTTGATCTTGAACCCTACCACTTTGCTATACTCATTTATTAGTTCTAGTAGCTTTGCTGTAGAATTTTTGGGATTTTTGATATATAGTATCATAACATCTGCACACAGTGAGAGTTTTCTTCTTCCTTTTCACTTTGGCTGCCTTTTATTATTTTTTTTCTTGACTAATTGTTCTGGCTAGAACTGCCAGCACAATGCTGAATTACAATGGTGATAGTGGGCATACTTCTCTTGTTCTTGATCTTAGAGGGGAAGCTTTCAGTCTTTTCACATTGAGCATAATGTTAGCTGTTTTTTTCTTATATTCCCTTTATCATGTTGAGGCAGGTATCTTCTATTCCCATCCTTTGAAATGTTTTCATTAAGAAAAGATGTTGAATTTTGCCAAATGCCTTTTCTGCATCAATTGAAATGATCATATGGTTCTTCCACTTTGACTTACTGATATAGTGTATTACATTAACTGGTTTTCTTGTGTTGAAACAGCCTTGAATACCTGGAATAAATCCAACTTGGCCATGATGTATAATTCTTTTAATGTTCTGCTGGATTCGATTTGCAAGTATTTTGTTGAGGATTTTTGCATCTATATTTATTAAAGAGATTGGGCTGTAATTTTCTTTTCTTGTAGTATCTTTATCTGGCTTTGTTATCAGGGTAATGTTGGCTTCATAGAAAGAGTTAGGTAGCTTTCCCTCCTCTTTAATTTTTTGAGGAGTTTGAGCAGGATTGATATTAATTCCTTCTTGAATACTTCATAGAATTCACATGTGAAGTCATCTGGTCCTGGGCTTTTCTTTTTTGGGAACTTCTTGATGATTGATTCAATCTCTTTACTTGTGATTGGTTTGTTTGTTTCTTCTCAAATCAAGAGTTGTTGTTGGTTGTTCTTGCCTTTCTAGGAAGTTGCCCATATCATCTATGTTGTCTAGGTAATTAGCATACAGTTGCTCATAGAATCCTCTTATTATCTCCTTTATTTCTGTGGGATCAGTGGTTATGTCCCCTCTTCCATTTCTGATTTTATTTGCATCTTCTCTTTTCTTTCTGTCAGTCTAGTTAAGGGTCCATCAATTTTATTGATATTTTTTCAAAGAACCAACATCTGATTTTGTTGATTCTCTCTATTGTGCTCATATTCTCAATTTCATTTTATTTCTGCCCTAGCCTTCATTGTTTCTTTCCTTTTGTTTACTTTGGGGTCAGTTTGCAACTATTTCTCTAGTTCTTCCAGGTGAACAGTTAGTGCCTCAATATTTGCTCTTTCTTCTTAAATATAGGCATTTAAGGCAATAAATTTCCCTGTCAGCACTGTCCTTGCTGAATCCTATAAATTACATGTTGCATTTTAATTTTCATTTGCCTCAAGACAGTTACTGATTTGTCTTGTAATTTCTTCCTTGACCCACCAGTTGTTCAAGAGTGTGTTGTTTAGCCTCCACATATTTGTGTATTTTCTGACGTTTTCCCTATTATTGATATTCAACTTCAATTCATTATGATCTGAGAAAGTATTTTGCTTAATTTTAATGTTTTTAAATTTATTGAGAATTGCCTTGTTATCCAGTATATTGTCTATTCTTGAGAATGATCCATGAGCAATTGAGAAAAACGTGTATTCTGCTGTTGTGGGGTATAATGTTCTGTAAATGTCTGTCAAGTTCTACTCTTTTATCGTACTATTCAAAATCTGTATTCTTGTTGTTCATCTGTCTAGATATTCTATCCATTGATATGAGAAGGGAATTGAAATCTCCAACCATTATGGTAGAGGTAGCTACTTCTCCCTTCAGAGTTGTCAGTGTTTGCCTCATGTATTTTGGAGCACTCTGGGCTCAGTGCATAAATATTTGATTGTCATGTCTTCTCACTGGATTATTCCCTTTATTAATATGTAGTGTCCTTCTCTGACTGTTTTAATTGTTCTACTTTTGAAGTCTAATTTGTCAGATATTAGTAGAGCTACCCCTCCTCTTTTCTGGTTATTGTTTGCATGAAATGTCTTTTTCCAACCTTTCACTTTCAATAGAATTTGTCTTTGGGTCTAAAGTGAGTCTCCTGTAGACACCATATAGATAAGTCCTGTTTTTTAATCTATTCTGCCAGTCTATTTCTTTTGATTAGGGAGTTTAATCCATTAATATTTAATGTTATTACTGTAAAGGCAGTACTTTCTTCTGCTACTTTGTCTTTTGGATTTTATATGTCATATCTAAATTTTAAAATATTTTTACCATTTCTATACTCCAGACCTCTCTCTCTCTCTTTTCTTTTCCTACCTGCTCCTAGTGCTCCCTTTAGTATTTCTTGTAGAGCTGGTCTCTTAGTCACAAATTCTCTCAGTGACTGTCTGTCTGAAAATATTTTAATCTCTTCATTTTTGATGGATGTTTTGCTCAGTGTCAAATTCTTGGTTGACAGCTTTTCTGTTTCAGAATCTTAAATATATCATGCCCTGCCTTCTCACCTCCATAGTTTCTGCTGAGAAATCCACACAGTCTTATTGAGCTTCCCTTGCTGCTTTCAAAATTCTGTCTTTGACATTTGACAGTCTGATTAGTATGTGTCTGTTTGAGATACACTGCACTTCTTGGATCTATAACTTTATGTCTTTAATAAGACATGGGAATTTTTCAGTTATTATTTCCTCTATTAGTCTTTCCGCTCTTTTTCCTTTCACTTCTCCTTCTGGAACACCCATAACACACATATATCCATGTGCTTTACATTATCATTCAGTTCCCTGAGACCCTTCTCATATTTTCCCTATATTTTCTTTTGTCTCAGATTTTAGATGTCCTGTCCTCTAGTTTACTAATCCATTCTTCTGCATTTCCAAGTCTATTGTTGCAGGTTTCCATTCTTTATTCATCTCTTCAATTGTGCCTTTCAATCTCATAGGTTCTGTAATTTATTTTTTCAAGCTTTTGAGCTCTTCTTCATGCTCTCCCAATGTCTTCTTTATATCCTCCCTCAACTCACTGATTTGATTTCTTTTGAGATTTTGCATGTCTGTTCAAACATCCAGAATTAGTTGTTTCAACTCCTGTATCTCATTTGAAACACTGGTATGTTTCTGTGACTGGGCCATATCTTCTGCTTTACTAGTATGACCAGTTATTTTTTGCTGGCATCTAGGCATTTGATTTCCTGAATTAGTTTAATTTGGAGGTTGTTTTCACTCTTTTACCTAGAGTTTTCTTGTTGTATGACTTTGTTCTCTACCTGTTCTTTGTCGTTCAGTTTAACTTATTCTAGACCTCTAGCATAGGTTTTGTTTAACTGATCAGAATTTTTTAGTTCCTTGCCCTATTTATATGGGGCCTTTATTTTGAGGAGGGTCTACTAAGATATTATCAACCCCAGTCAGATTTTCCCAGACCAGACAGGCCTATGTCTGAGGAGGAAAGAGCTGTCAGTATCAAGTTGCCTTGAGGGTGAGTCCCAGCAGGTTTTCAGACTTCCCAATGCAACCTTTAGACTCCATGCTTTTCTTACCTTCCCAGCATGTGGTGCTTCTCTACCCACAGCTTCCCACCAGTGTAAAGTGATGCAGTGTCTTTAATTTCAGCAGCCTCTTCCTACCAGGAGCATTGTTGAGATGGAGGCCGAGGTAGTAGGTGAGCTTTGATTGCTTTTGTTTTAAAGCCCCTGGTGCCTGAATTCCCTGAAGGGGGGGGGGCTTCACTTGAGCTCCACCTCCTCCTCCCCCCATTTTCTTGGGGAAAATACACCCTTCAGGGAATTGTCCCCATCCACCTATTTACTTTTTCTCTAAGACATCCCTTAATTCTGCCCTTGCCTGGGGCAGTGTTGAAGCCTAAGAGTGCTCTCAGTTTTATCTAATGAGCTGTTAAGAAGTTAAAAAAAAAAAAGTCTTTTCAGAGCTGGACTCCCACTCCCCAGGTTTGCCAATCAAGACCTGGAGTTGGTATGTGGCTCTATGTGTACCCTTTACTTGGGATCCAACTCTTATCCAGTATTTTGTGCTCTTCAACTCAAAAAGCTTTTGGTTTTTTTTTTTCTTTCTTTCTTTCTTTTTTCCCCTTCCTTCATCAGCCCTGCTCCTTCTTTACAGGGGTAAAAACTCCTGGTTCCTTTATTACTTACTCCAGGTTTATCTGTGCCTGGGGCCTATTCTCAGTAGTCAGAATTTGTTTAATAATTCTGCAATTGGAGCTTGGTTGAGCTAACTCCTTGCTACTAGTAAAGTCTGTTTCCTTTGCCCTTGGGGAACCAGCCTGCTGTGCCCATGGGGGGAGGGGCACCGGCCTCCACAGCTTGGGAGACTTATTGTTCTTTGTGGGATCTCAGCTGTTTCACCCATTCCAGGCCAGTGCACGATATGTGTCAAGTCACTGATGTCCCCCCAGCAGTTGTTTTGTACAGTTCCTGGCTATTTACTAGGTGCTCTGGAGAACAAACTAAATTCCACACCTCATTATGCTACCGTCTTGTCCTGCCTCCATAACCTTGATTCTTGAAGATGACTGAATGAGTTCAGAGCTTTTCAAGTGTGAACTTTAGGGTATGAAAATGTTGTGACTGACACTCCCTTATTCCAGTGTATGGACAGATAATTAAGAAAAAAAAAAAGACCAAAAAAATGGGGTATGGAGGTTATGGGATGTTCCGGGTGTTCTTTTTTATTTTTATTTTTATTTTGTTCTTATTTTTATTGTTTCTGGAGTAATGAAAATGTTAAAAAAATCTATTGTAATGATGAATGCAGTTTTATGATGATACTATGAACCACTGATTGTACAGTTTAGATGATTATATCTCAACAAAAACATCATTGAAGAAAATAAAAGAGAAAAAAAATTCATGGACATATCATTTCTCATCTATTAGTTTGGTAAAATTCCAAAAGTTCGATGACATAGGCTACAAGCAAGGCTATGGAGGAACAGGCCCTCTCATATAATGTGGGCATGAATGTAAAATGGTGCAACCCCTATGGAAGGAAATTTGGCAATATCTAGCAAATTTTCATAAACATTTTATCTTTTAATCAACCATCCCATTTCTAAGAATCTATCCTAAAGACACCCTGGCAAAAGTGCAAAAAGACATTATGCATAGGGTATTTACTGCAGTGTCATTTGTTAATAGCAAATGACTGGAAACAAGCAAATGTGTATCCACAGAGGTCTGGCTGAACACACTGTGGTACAGCTATACAGCAAAGGACCAGACAGCAAGAAAAAAGAATGAGGAATTCCCCTCTATGTGCATCTATGGGGTGGTCTCCAAGATAGGGTGATTAGTGAATTAAGTAAGGTGTACATAGTATACTATCATTTACCTAAGAAAAGTGAGATGCATACACAGACATGCACAGCTTATATTTAAAAACAACCAATAGAAGGATAAACCATATAATTTGAAAATTGGTTACCTATGGAGAAGTTGGGGAGAGGCATCTGAGTAAGGGAGATGGGGACAGAAGCTAGAATCCTTTGCACAGAGCTTGTTTGGAGATTTGCCTTTAAAACCATGTAAGTATTTCACATAATTATAAAATAAAATTTAAATTTAAAAAGCAACCCTTGAAACAAAAAGTTAAATGAAACAAATGAAACAAAATATATTGTCTAGTTCCTGGCATACCACACAGAAAGGAACTTTTTCCAAGTTCAGAAATTTGACTATACATCCCTAGTGGGATAGATCCTGAGAATAATAAAAAGAATTGCAAAACAAAATCTTAAATGGTTTTCAGTAATCAGGCTGGTGTATTGTTGTGGTGAGAATGTTTGGCTGTGCTGTGAGATAAAGGAAATTAGCAATTATGAAATGTACTAATTCTATCATTCCTAGTGATACTGAAAACTGTCAAGAGAGAAAAAGACAAAGTAAAAACCTTTTAGTCCTAAATTTGAATTTGAAGTTTCAGTAGGATTTTATATTGTGTTTTAACTTAAAACAACAACAACAACAACAACAACAAAATTTCCTTGTCCCGTCCATGGAAAAGGCCTAGAGACAATGGCCAACCCAGGGGCAATGAGTCCTCTTAGAGCTCAGATGGTGGCTTCCAAATATCATCTCCCATTAAAAGAATCAATGCTTCCTGGAGAAATGGGTGAGTCCAGGTTTGAGACAGAAAAGTGTAAGAAGAGCCTAAAACATCTTGTCATCCCCGAATGCAAGGAAGCCTCCTGGGGTGGTTTTCAAAAGCATCCAGAAGCCCACTCCAAAGGCTTCTGCTGGCCATGGGTGGGACAACTTGAGCTTCGATCAGCGTAACAACAGCATATCCATGTGATCATAATGACACTTAATCAAAACTTGATTTTATTACCTTATTATTCTGAGAGGATGCTTATAAACCAACTGTTGTTGAAAATGGGTAAATAAAGGGAAAGAAGAAAGTATTTAACCTGCTTTTTCTATACAAAGCATGACACTAGGTAACTAAACCATAGAAAAGGATGTTTCTCTCCATGAAAGTATTTCTTTTTATTTTTTCAGAAAAAATGACAGAATTAGAATATTACCATTTTCAATCCCTAATGAACAAATAGATGTAGGCACTGTTCATCAACAACTGCTTATATCACTAAATTAGGGACAATCAGACATTTTGTGACTCCCAATGAAAAAACAAGCACTGCCTCATGTAGAAGTTTTAGCCCAGAACAAAATACCTGAATTTAATCAAACCATTGATATGCCAATTCACAGGAAATATAAAAGACAGAAGAGCATTGTAGAATACAGAGGCAATTAGTAAAACACAGCCTAGGGAAATTCTACTAGATGGAAGACTCAGTGCCTTCAATAAATAAATTGCAAGAGAAAAAAAAGATCATGGAAAGTTATAGATTATAAGCAATTTAACAAACTATCACAGTGGGTTGATATTAGACCTTATTTCTAAGAAACAATTAAAAGAATAAAATTTGTAAGAAAAATTTTCATGGACCAAATATCTGATAGAATTAAGAACATACTATTAGTATTTTTTGTGTGTGATAATGATACTGATGTTACAGTTTAAGAGTCTTTATCTGCTAGAGACCTACTAGATTGTGGATAAAATGATACAGGGGTTTGATTTAAAATAATACCAGAAGGAAAAACAAACAAACAAAAAATAATACCAGAAGGGAGAAGACTGAGGATAGATAATGAAACCAAGAAGTCAGGATTTAAGGGATGATTTTGATTAATGAATCATTTTATAGATATTCCTTTCTGCTTTCTGGAATATTGGAGTGGACAAAGAAATACCTGAAATCTCTGAATTGTAATCCAGCTGCTGCCTTGATCTCTGATGATGACTGTATAGCCCTTATCTTCTGTTCTTGTAATTGCAAAAACCTTGTGACTAACCTTCATCTGTACCGGGTTATCCAGTTTTTCAACTTTAGAGTCGTGTAATCACTAAAGACAACCCTTAATGTTTGCTAATGAAGGGTCTTGGGTCCACCCAGAACTAACCCACTCCAAATCCCAAATTATCTTGATGACCGAAACTAGATCTAACCTAAGTGGGCCCACCTGACATGCACAGTAGTTTAGACTTTAACCTACAAGTCACCTATACCCCATTCTGCCATTTTCTCTCATATGTTCTGTGACTAGGCACGCAATCAATCTGCACATGCTCAATAATTAGATCACCTGTAATTACATCATCTGGGGCCACAGTACTCATCATCCTAAACCCTGTCCACATTTTCTCTAATAAAAACTACCCGAATTACTGCAGTCTAGGGAGACAGATTTTGCATCACTAGGCTGTATGCTCTCCTGCTATGCACTTAGTGATGAACTCTTTCTCTCTTTGCAACACCAGTGTCTCAGGAATTGGTTACTGAATGTGTTGGGCAGAAGAATTCAAGGCCTTTGTCTGGTACCAATAATACACAAACTGACAGAAGCTGATAGTTGTTTGGTGCCTACGATGGGTACAAAAGAATTTACTACACTTTTCTATCCAATGTTAAGTGTGTTTGGAAATTTCCATAAAACTCTGGTCACTGAATACATTCCCAGTCCTTATCCACCCCCCCCCCCCCATTTCTTCATCTTCCCTACCTCCTACCCTCTACTCCTACCTTCTGTAATCTTTCCCTTCTTCCATGTGCTGGTTTTCTTTGGGGTCACCCAAACATCAAAACGCTGATTTATCAAAATAACCCTTAAGGCTTTCCCCTTTAACATAGTGTTATACCTGCCCTTCCCTCAGAGTGGATCAGTAAGAGAACGACCTACCATGCCAATAAAGTAGAAGTCATTCTGCTAATGTAACCTTTCTTTTCTCCTTGCAAATGTAGCTTCTAATGGGCTTGTGTGTTTGTGTGTGTGTCTGCAGATCATTCACTGCCTAAGGGAGAAGGAAATCTGGAATTTTTAGCTCAAGTGCTAGAAGTCACTGCCAATTCCACATCAATCAGAAAGGAAAAACATTCTGGAAATTGTAACAGAAGTATACATGAAAATGAGTACTTCTTTTCTTGGTGAGTATCCTGCCTGTTATGCAATCCAGAAGACAAGGATTCTTTATATTCAGTCTATGAACACATGGCCATTTTGCTATTTTGGAAGAGGAAATTAATAAAAAGATACGAAAATTAACAGCATTCTGGGAGTATAATTTACCAAACACAGCTGCAGTCTCCTGATGTGGGACAGATTATGGCAGAGAAATTCAGTGTCATTATAACCAGCTCAGTGGCTTGGCATCACCAAGAGAAGCAGTAACATTGGGCTCACAGGCAATCTGCTTCTGAGAAGGCCTCGAGGGTTGCTCCAGGCTGAGATGACTGACAGGTGCTGAGCAAGAGAGGGTGAACCCCACATGTTTAGGGTGGAGTGAACTATGGCCATGCAGCAAAGGTGTTAGGAGAAAACTGGCTTTGGGAATGCAGGATTCTGACCACCATATCCTAAACACTCTAAGCAAAGATTTGCATTGTCATTTTTTGTTTGACTATCTGGGAGGCCAATGAAAAAGTAAGAAACTTTTATTGAAGTGGAATGCTAGGTGAATAAATAAAGGTAAATAAATTTGCACTCTGGGCTTGAATTGGTCCTCTGCCACTTACTAGTGATATAACCATGGGCATATTACTTCCCCTCTCTAAACCTCAATTTTCTCATCTGTAAAAGGGGGATAATTAAAAATAGTACCTGCTCTTAGGGATTTATTCTGAGGACTAAATAATATCAAGGCATGTGAAGGCTTAGCACAGAGGCTGGCTCTAAGTAAGCACTCAGGAAATACTAGCTAGTCAGGGTGCTTCTTTTGATACAGTGAGTGGATGAATTAAATGTTGCAACAATTTTCCTACAAAAGAGGAAGTCATTATTATTATTACACCAATATCTCCACACCATAGATCTCTCACATTGACTTCCATAATCACAACCACCCTGAGAGCTCAAGAGGGTAGATGCTATTTTTCCGAGGCGGACATTGTGTTACTCAGAAGTGAAAACTTTCATTCAGGGTCACTCAGTCAGCTAGTGACTGAGCTAGATGGAAGTAGAATATCTCAAGTTGCAGCTCTAAGCCTTTTCTTCTAGACACCTGTTTTTGTATCTTTTTGAAAGGTGCCAAGCACATTCCCCCACCCCCACCCCCGTTGGCTTTCTTTTCCTTCCTTAAGAGGAACAAGACCTTGCCAAGCAGAAATTAGAGAACTGTCACCTTTAGGTTTCATGAACATCAAGAGGTCTAGAAGTATTTTTCCCTGTCTTTAAGGTCTGTTCAGCTAGACAGCCAACACACACACATACATGCACACAATGCAAACCACCGTTTCGTACATGAGAAGCGGTTTAGTATGGTAGTGAACAAGACAGCTTGAGTTAGAATCCTATCCTGACTCTGCCAAAGCCTGGTTGTGTGATGCTGGGCAGCTGACATAACATTTCTGAGCCTCACTTTATTCATCTTCAATATGGAGAACAATAATAATTACTACTTAACAGGCTTTGAAAATTAGATGAGTTGACCTATGTAAATTGCCTGGCAGTAGTGTTTAGGTTTGCTAAAGCTGCTGAATACAACATACCAGAAATGGGTTGGCTTTTTTGATTTAAGGTTACAAATTTACAAATTTACATTCTAAGACCATAAAAATGTCCAAACTAAGGCACCAACAAGCAGATACTTTCAGTGAAGAAAGGTCAATGGCATCCAAGTTTCCTCTGTCACATGGGGAGGCACATGGCAATGTCTCCTGGTTCTTCTCTCCTGGGTTGGTTTCAAAATGGTTCTTTCAGTTCCTGTGGATTCTTTTGGCTTCTCCTGGGGCATTTTCTTTTTCCTGTTCTCTCTCTGTGAGCTTACTTAAAGGACTCCAGTAAAGGAGTAAGGCCTACCTTGAATTGGATGGGTCACATCTCCATGGAAATAATCTAATGTAAAAATCTCACCTAATAATAGATCTGTACCTACAAGATTGGATTAGAAGAGCATGGCTTTTCTGGGGTACATAACAGTTTTAAACCAGCACAGATAGTAAGTGCCCAATAAATGTTTATTAGTTCCTTAACAAAATGGAATCCAGAAACAAATAAGAAAGATTATGCATCATAACCAAGTGAGGTTTATCCCAGGAAGTTAAGGTTAGTTCAACAGTAGAAAATCAACTAATGTAATAAAACATAACAATAGAATAAAAGTAAAATAGCACATGATCATTGTTCTAGCTTGCTAGCTGCTGGAATGCAATATACCAGAAACAAAGTGGCTTTATAAAAGGGGAATTTAATAAGTTGCTAGTTTACAGTCCTAAGGCCGAGACAATGTCCCAATTAAAGCAAGTCTACAGAAATGTCCAATCAAAGGCATCTAGGGAATGATACCTTGGTTCAAGAAGGCCTATGAAGTTCAGGGTTTCTCTCTCAAGTGAGAAGGCACATGGCAAACACAAGTCACAGCTTCTCCCTTGGCTGGAAGGGTACATGGCGAACATGGGGTCATCTGCTAGCTTTCTCTCCTGCTTCCTGTTTCATGAAGCTCCCTAGGAGGCATTTTCTTTTTTCATCTCCAAAGGTCGCTGGCTGGTGGACTCTGCTTCATGGTGCTATAGCATCTGCTGCTCTTTCTGAATCTCCTTCATTCTCCAAAATGTTTCCTCTTTTACAGGACTCCAAAAACTTCTCAAAACCCACTCAAATGGGTGGAGACATGTCGTCACCTATTTCAGGTTAACAACCACTCTTGATTAAATCACATCTCCAGGGAGATGATCTGATTACAGTTTCAAGCATACAGCATTGAATAGGGATTATTCTAAGTTTATGAAATGGGTTTTGATTAAAACATGGCTTTTCTAGTGTACATACACCCTTTCAAACCAGCACAATCATCTTAATAAACTAGCATCAATCTAAGTTTTCCCCAAAATAAAACATATATGTTCTCCTAAATGCATAAAATTTTTTTGACAAAGTCCAATGGCCTTTCATGATAAAATTACTCAGTATACTAGGAATAGAAGGGAACTTCCTCAACCTGATAAAAGCATCTACCAAAAACCCAGTTAACATAACTTTTAATGGTAAGAGACTGAATGCTTTCTTCCTAAGGTCAAGAACAAGACAAGGACATCTGCTCTTGCCACTTCTATTCAAGATTGTTCTGGAGGTTCTAGCCAGGGCAATTATGCAAGAAAATGAAGAAAAAGGCACCCAAGTTAGAAAGAGGAAGTAAACTATCTCTCTTTGCAGATGACATGATCTTGAATGTAGAAAATTCTAAAAACTTCCTAAAAAACTATTAGAAAGAATAAACAAGGGCCCAGCTTCTCCAGAACATCAGATAGCTCCATCTCTCTACCCCATATTATTGACAGCCCCTTTCAACATGAAAAAGTTAGAATGGCCATAGCCAAATACTCCTAAAGGGAGGGATAGAAAGATTAAAGGTGATGGTGGAGTTATACAAAGAAGGTAGGGTTTAACAAACAAATATGATTGCTGAATCATTAAATTGATAACTCTTTTAGCCTCCAGTATCTTAGAGTAGCTAGAAGTAAAAACCTAAAGTTGTGGAATTGTAACCTACAACAAACTCTGAAACTAACTGTGGTGCTGTGCATTGAAATTTATTGCTGTTTTGTATATATGTTATTTTTTCACAAAAAAGAAAAAAATAGTCAATTGTGATGATAAAAAAAATATTTATTTCTTCTAGCCTCCTATATTCTGGAGCAGCTAGAAGGAAAAATCTGAGAGGATGGTATAGTAGCCCATGATAAACTCTGGGATCTGTCCTGTAACTACTTGTTGAAGAATGCTCTGAAAACTATTGCTTTTTTCTTTCTTTGCTTTGTATGCACATTAAATTATACAATAAAAAAGTTAAAATAAATAAATAAATAAAACCAACATTAAAAATAAAAGATGGGGAAAAAAGTGCAAAACTTATACTCTGAAAACTACAAAACATTGTTGAAAGAAATTAAAGAAGAACTAAATAAAGGAAAAAAGACATCCATGTTCATGGATTGGAAGACTTAATATTGTTAAGATGGCAATGCTCCCCAAATTCAATGGAATCCTTATCAAATCCCTGTTGGCTTCTTTTCAGAAATTGACAAGCTTATCCTAAAATTCAAATGGAGATTCAAGGGATCAAGAATAGCCAAGGCAATCTGGAAAAAGAAGACTACAGTTGGAAGATTTATAAATTGAGAACTTAGTACAAATCTACAGTCATTAAGACAATTGGGCAGACACAAAGAGCAATAGAATAACATCAAGAATCCAAAAACAAACCTTCAAAATTCAGTCAATTGATTTTGGACAAAGGTATCAAGTCAATTCAGTGAAGAAAGAATATTATTTTTGGCAAATGATGCTGGGACAACTGGATATTCATATGCAAAAGAATGACCCTGGTCCCCTCCTCACACCATATATAAAAATTTATTCAAGTAGATCAGAGACCTAAATGTAAATAGGAGTAAATCTTTATGACCTTGGATTTGGCAATTGTTTCTTAGCTATGGCACCAAAAACACAAGTGACAAAAGAGAAAACAATGATACATTGAACCTCATCAAAATTACAAACTTTTGTCCTCAAAAGCTTTTGTGCTATAAAGTAAAAAACAATCCATAGAACGAGAGAAAATATTTGAAAATTATATATCTGTTAAGGGACTTGTATCTAGAATATATAAAGAATTCTTGAACTCAATATCGAAACGACAGCCCAATTTAAAAATAGGCAAAGGATCTGAATAGACATTTCTCCAAAGAGGTTATATAAGCAGCCAATAAACACATGAAAAGATGTTCACCATCACTAGTCATTACAGAAATGCAAAGCAAAACCACAATGAGCTAGCACTACACGTCCATTAGAATGGCTATAATAAAAAAAAAACAATAAATGTCGGTGAGGGTTTGGAGAAATTGTAACCCTCATAAACTCCTGGTGAGATTGAAACATGATGTAGCTGCTTTGGGAAACAGTTTGGCATTACTGCCATTTTTTAAACATAGAGTTATTATATAATGTAGCAGTTCCACTCCTAGGAAGATTCCTAAGAGAAATGAAAACATATTTCCATGCCATAACTTGTATGCCAATGTTCACAGCAACATTATTTGTAATAGCCCCAAAGTGGAAACACCTCAAATGCCCATCAAGTGATGAATAGATAAATAAAACGTGTTATATCCATACAATGGCATAATATTAAGCCACAAAAGGATCAATGTACAGCATGGATGAACCCTGACAATATTCTGCTAACTGAAAGAAGCCAGTCTCAAAAGACCATGGATTATATGATTCCATTTATATGAAATGTCCAGAAAAGGCAAATCTATAGAGACAGAAAGTAGATTAGTGGTTGCCAAGGCTGGAGGGAAATGAGAGGTGGCTGCTAAAGAGTATGAGATTTCTTTTGGGGATAATGAAAATGCTCTAAAACTGATTTTGGTGATAGTTGCACAGCCCCATGAATATGGCAAAAACCCATAAATTGTACATCAAGTAGGTGAACTGTATGGTATGTGATATCTCAAAAAAGCTATTACCAAAAAATATTAGCATATTTGTGACCCCTTTTGGGAAACTGTGGGTATACATAAGGAGGAGGGGTGCCCCAGAGAGGTGGAGCTGGAATAGCAGGTGGGGCATTAGGGCACCATGATGCTGCCCCACAAGCCGAGGCTGTATGAGTACAAATTAACGGAGGACAAAAGTCCAAGCAAAAAGAGATGGACAGGTAAGTGTCCACTGCTCCTCCTGGCAGCCTCTGTCCTGCAGGGTGAACTGGACCACCACGAGGCAGGGCCCAATGAGGCCCCTTCCCCTGTCTGTTTTTGTCACTGCTATCTGGCAGGTTCTCTGGCTGTACCACCCTGGAGGAAAAGACCCCTCAGATGATAAAACCCTCTGAGTGGAGTGATGGCTTTGAGGTCTGAGAACAAGAACAGAAAGTGCCTCTAGCTCCCCTCCTCCAACTTGAGCTCCTTTTTTTTTTTTTCAACTGATGTGGAAACTGAGGCCCAGAGAGGCGAAGGGACTTGTGCAAGGCTGCCTGGCCAGTTAGGGGCAGAGCTGGAAGTAATGCTCCAACTTCCTGGGAAGACCAGGGGATGAGGTACAATAACTGATATGAGCAAACATTAAAAAATACAAAGGATATTTAAAATATATTTTAAAAAATATTTAAAAAAAAAAAAAAGGAAAAGAGAATCAGAATTCTGGGATGAAATAAAAAGCCATAGAAGGAAGAAAATATAAAAGGACACTATGTGACTCTCCCATGAGCATTTACACAGTTTAATAATGTCCACATGTGAAACATGCTTTAGGTTAAAATGGAGCTCTTACTAGGCTGGATGATAGGGGTGGCCGGGGGGGGCATAGTGTAAGAAAGCTGAATCTCCATTCATCCCACCAGGAAACAGTTGGTAAAATAGATAAAACAAGAAATGGCAGTGTAAGCATATCATCTAGAAATCTGGAGGCAACTACTGTAAGAAACGGTGAGTTAAAAAGGCAGCCTCTGGGGAAAGGTGGGAACTGGATATTTTTTGTTTTTTTCTTTTCATTATGAGGCTTTCAATACCATTTGATTTTTCTTTCTTTCTTTTTTTGGCATGGGCAGGCTCCGGGAATCAAA
Source organism: Tamandua tetradactyla (assembly GCF_023851605.1). Taxonomy (NCBI): domain Eukaryota; kingdom Metazoa; phylum Chordata; class Mammalia; order Pilosa; family Myrmecophagidae; genus Tamandua; species Tamandua tetradactyla. The sequence continues at coordinate 38,367,566 of NC_135346.1, read as the reverse complement.
CCCGGGTCTCTGGCATGGCAGGTGAGAACTCTACCACTGAGCCACCACTGCACCACCCCATTCGATTTTTTAAAAAAGCATGTGCATGAACTGTTTTGATCAAAATTAAAAATGTACTGTAAAAGACAACAGCCCAAGCCTCCTTGATAGCAATTCTGACACGTGGTCACTACACAGCACAGCTGGGAAGGCAAACTTTGCTACTTAAAGTCCGCTACCACCTGTCTTTTGGGACCAGAGGCCCCTCGTCTGCAGCTTCTCTCCACTGGCGGACTTGAGGTCGGAGCAGCGCAGCCCACCTCCGCTGGAAGCTGGGCCTCTAGAGCAGGCCTGCCCTCCTCAGTGTTTACAGCAGGGAAAAGGGTTTTGGCGGGGCTGAAGGGCTTACCGCTTCAGTTGCCGTTTTACTCAGCTTCCTGTGCTGTCAGGGCTGAGGGGACCTTTCCGCTGATAACTAAACCAGCAGACAGGAGCGGCCCTGGGGCTCAGACCCCATCCTCTCGGGTGGGGAGGTCCCAGCGTGACGGTGGTTTGCCAAAGTGCTCCTGTTGGGCTCCCCGAGAGACCATCACACAACAGTGACTTATATCAGGGGAGAGATATAAGTGCCTCTCAGAGGAACCTGCTAAAACTCGGAAAGGGAAGCCACTGCATCTGCTGTGGAAACAGACAGCGAGGCTTTCAGCTTTGGCCACCGAGTTGGAGCACACAGACCTCAGCGTCTGAAGGCCGACTCCAGGCCTGAAGTCACATCTTCACTCACTCTGAAAGGGCAATGTCACCGTGGAGGCTGGCCTGGTGGTAGGTCGCCATCGTGATGTCAAAACCTCTAGAGTGAAGATTGTTGTAGGTAACTCATAGGAACCACAATTTAAGTACCGAGGCTTGCAAATAAGTTACCTTTTATTATATGTGAGAGAGGGTTCAAGGTCTCCCCATCAGGTGTACTTACTAAAAAAGCAAAAGCAAAAACTCCCAGTTAAGACTCACTGGACCTGAGCCTCTCTTAGGGTCCTTCCAACTTTAAAGATAAAGAATATCCCTTCAGATGGGATATTCCAAAAGAAGGGCTTTCTTAAAGACCATGCAGCCCTGACATGGACCATCCACTGTGGCCGTGGACATTCCTGCCTTGCGCCTCTGCTCAAACTTTTTGACGTCCATTCCCTTGTGGACTGACCTCTCCTCTTCTCAAATCCTAGCCACCTGTCAAGATATGCCAATTCAAGATATGACTCTTCCACAAAGATTTGACCAGCCAGACCCAATAACAGCCTACATTATTCTGGATTCCTATAGGAGCCACAGTTTATAGCCTATTATTTCCTACTGCCGTACAAACTGCTTTATATGTCACTAATCCTTTGGATTATTAAGAATGGCGGGGATGTTCACCTTCCTTTGGTATGACCCATAGTAACTAGCACGGAACTGGGGGCACACTAGGTATTACTTGCTTAACTAACACTTCATGTAGTTGGATGCATGAGCCAGTGGCCAAAGTTCATATCTTCTGATTAAAAAATAATAAAAAAAATTTAAATGCCATGGTCCTCTAAGGCACGGGACCCAAGTTAGCCCTATCACTATAAGAATCTGAGATGATTTCTTTAGAAAATGCTTATGAATGCTTCCAAATGAATTAGAAAATGCTCACGCATTTTCCACCTCAAATCTTAAGAAGCAGGTCTTGGGCAGGCCACAGTGGCTCAGCAGGCAAGAATGCTTGCCTACCATGCCAGAGGACCCGGGTTCGATTCCCGGTGCCTGCCCATGTTAAAAATAAATAAATAAATAAAAAAGCACTAGGCCAAGAGTCAGGTTTTTTTTTTTTTTTTAAAAAAAAAAAGAAGCAGGTCTTCATTTCTTTTTCCCATATGATGATATAACATACTTGCAGGTTGATGGTTGACCCCAGCTTTGAATTCTTGACTCACCATTCATGCTTTGCCAAAATCAGTCTAAAGGTGTGACATTTTAAAAGCACATTTGAAAACAATGCTCAGGTATCCCGTCATTTAATATTCAGGGCTGTGTCTTCTATGAGGGTCAGCTGTGCAGATCCTCTCTGCTCTCAGATAGGCCCTCTGTGAAGTCAGACAATTCTTTCATTCATCCCCAACTGGTTTCTTATTCCACCCACAGCCACAGTTGTTTCAAACTTCCAGAAGTCACCCGAAGTTTCCTAACCAGTCCACCACCTTTACTTTCTGCAGAGGACCTGGCTCCATGTCTCAAAGAGAAGACAAAAGTCCTATAGCACGGACATACTAAACATTCCCTCCTTTGGCCTAGAGATTAAAGTCTGAGAATCACTGCCCTAAGATGATATCATGATGATATAAATACAAAATCAAAAGGCCTATTGATGAAGTCATCAGCTGGGCCTTTCTTGGGCCTCTCTTCATTAGGCTGGGTTTACTCTCTTCTGTCTGTACTATTTCTTTCAAGAATTTGCATCCAATTCCGTTTTCTCCTCTGTGTGGGGACCTAGGAAGTCTCGCTTGAGTGGTCCTCATTTAATGTCCATCACACACAGCCCCAAGGAGTCATGGCTACAGCTAGGAAGCCAACATTCAAACTCTGCGTCTTGGGAGGCATCCCACATCCATTGACTGAATTCTGAAGTGTCTTTGTACAAACTAGGCCATCAAGGGGTCTTGACAGACTCTGTGAAATGCAAAGGGCCTTTCAATTTTACATTGGTTCAGTGGCACAGAAAGGCCACGGATTTGCCTTCTTAAATTGACACACAATATATAGCAAGTTGTTCCTTTAGTAATGGAAGGCACCTATCCAAAAGGGCCACACATTCAGGGACAACCTTCTCATATCTCTTTCCATGCTTTCTTCTACTCAGACTAGGATTTACAGACATCATCTCATCCATAGTCTCCTGTGATGACAGGCAGGTAACAAGCTGGGCAGACTGAGTTTTGTCGCTCAATTTTTATAGTCAGAGAGGTAATGGTTGGCCTAAAGGTACACAGTAAACAAGGAATAAGTCCAGTGTCCTAAATGAACTGCACTGCTCTGTCCAGAGACCAAAGCCTGCCCTCAACATTTCTGGTCGGTTGCAAAATCCTGAGTACATACAAAGGAAAAGGTCCTTCCTGACCTCTGAGTGTTGAAATGTGAGAACTAGCTCTGAGCTTCTGCTCAGCTTATTCCCTCCCCATTCTCCCTGCCTATCAAGTTATAGTCATCTTCGATGTGCCACTTAAAAGCACTCCATACCTGAAGCCTTTACTGCCTGCCATGCCTCATCACTTTTTCCTTTGGCTACCTTTTACAGGTAAAACCTGGAGCTGGGTTTCTTGGTCAGAGACCAGTTCCCTTCATAAAGCAAAAATTCAGGAAAGCTCTGGTGGTAGAGGGTTGGTAAGCGCTATGGGTTAAACATATTTAAGCCAAATTCTTAATGATTATGTAATCAATATATTATAACAAAAATAGTACTGTATGCTAGACACTCTGCTTAGCATGCTTGCGAATCTCTCATTTAACAGGAGCATCCAATTAAGTGTCAGCTCCTTCTCCACCACAGCTGACCTCCCACATCACTGCCTAGAAGCCAGCAGCACCCGCCACCCTCTCCCACCACCTCCAGTACTGACACAGGGTCCATCTCTGGACCTGAGACATGGCTTTGCTTCTTGGAATGAAAAGACCAAAGGCCTTTCACAAAAACTCTAATGAGGTGACTGATGTCTGGTTTCATCAACTACCAAGTGAATAATTAATACGTGCCAGAAAAAAAAAAAAATAGACTCATTGTTATGGTGACCACATGGAGGTCACCATTTTGTGAAGTTCTTGGTGGAACCCCAAGGCCAAAAGTGGCCCAAATAAACCTCTTTGAGCATGCAGGCCAATCCTGAAACATGAAAACTAGAGCCCTGCTCTGTTTTCCAGGAGTGTGTCCCCAACGTTGATTAGCTTGTTGCCTTTTCACCACCTAATTCTACTTGCTGGTCAATGACAGCAGCAGAGGCCCACTGAACACCTGAGAGGACACGATATATCAGAGGGGACATGCAGTAATCTCCCTGGGCCCTTTTCTAGTTTTTATATTCATATCTATTTACTTCTCTGGGCCAGCCTCAGATCGAATCTGAGAAAAACTCTCCAACCCTAGTGGATTTTATACCCACTCTGGGAAGTCAGTAATCTTGGCCTAATGCCTAAAGCAAGCTTTTTTTCCTTTTCCATTTTCCAGCAGGGACTGAACAAGGCAGGCTTGGGTGCCTCCGGAACCAGTCAGAACTGGCCAGGAAACATAATAAAGAAGCTTAGTGAGCAGAGAGCTCCCGATCCCAGCCAGAGGCTCAGTGCACTGGCACTGAGTGAGCAGAGACACCAGCTTGGAAAGCAACAACATACTCTTCTGGTGGCTGGGAACTGCCCAGCATGTGGCAGCCAGTGCCGACCTGTAGTTCTCTATAGGAAGTTTCACCTCCCACAAGTGGACACTGGGTGCTCAACAGATGTCTCCTGGTGACAATGACTCTGACCAGACATGCATACACTCCTACATATTCCTGCCCTCAGGGCCAAAACTGCCCTTGCAAGTACACAGAGCTGAAAGCTGCTAGAGGCTGTCATTTCAGGGACAGCTGCCCCCCACCCCCCCCCACATTTCCAGCCTGCTGTCTGAAATTCCACCATTAGAGATGTCAATATTTTCACTTAGAGCTTCGTTTCCCATTAAAATGTCTCCACCCTTTGTTTCCTTTCTAGTCAAATGACTTCTCAAGCACCTGCTCTTAATCAAGTGAGGAAGTCTTTTGTATTTAAGCTCTTCAGAAGGAACAGGTTCACAAATTTTGACTTGGGAGAACTTTGACTTGGGAGAACCGGGGAAACACAGGGCATTTACGCAAGTGGGGGTGGGAGTCCATAGAGAAGGGGTCTGGTGGTGGAGAAGACTTCAAGGCCTTCACAATCTTGACCAAGAATATGGACCTAGATTTTCACCCTCCAAGATCTGAGGGCTCTGGGACCCAACTTGCAACGTGACCTGTGGTCAAGAGTATGCTGAGATCCGCTGCCTTACAGGGGATGCAGGCGGGAGGTGGCAGAGGGGAACGCGGGCGTCAACACTCTCCTGATTTGCCTCTCATGCCAGCAGGACTGCTCCAGCCTCCCTGCCCACCTGTGAAGGTGCAGACAGCCAGGAGCTGATAGGAAGGGGAGCTGACTGCCCATCAGCCTGAGTGAGTTTCCACCCTGCTGGGGAAAACAGGCAGGCAGAGGTCAAAGTCAGATTGCCTGGGCTGGGACTGGGCACCTGGGCACTCCCAGTGTTCTTCCCAGCCCCATCCTTCTCCTAGCTATTCTTCAGGCCCCGCTGGACCATACCGGCCCCCACCCCAAAACCACTGCACCCCCTTCTCCTCCTTTATAAATAGGCCGGCTTACCCACTGAGGGGAAGGGCTGTTCCTGACCAGAGGAAGCTACTAGGTAGTTAGACAGGTAGGCATCTTCCTGGTTCTTCAGAGCTCAGAAAACCCAACCTTTCTCCCAGGAGTCAGCCCCCTCATTGCATTCTCCCCACCTCCTCCCCCGCCCCCACGCGGCCGGGCGAGAGAGGATCCGGTAGGCCAGTAGGCTTCAAAGCGGGTCAGAAGGGTGGTGCCTCCTCTTCTCATGAAAGCGCCCCACTCCCAAACGTCTCCGCTTCGCCCCTCGCCCCACCCATCTCACATTCACCGCAGGGCGCTCGGTGCCCGAGGCAGCTACCAGGCGGGCCCAGGCTGGTCTCGCTGGCCCTGGGGGAGGTGACGGTGGCCCCGGCGGAGGCGGCCCGCGGCACCTGGGCGCAAGGATGTCGCCGCAGCGGTGCTGGCGGCCGCTGCAGGTGTCTCGGGTCCTCAGGTTTAGCGCCGCCTCCTCTCCCGCAGGCGGCTACGGCCCAGGCCGCGCACCTGCTGCTACTGGGGCCGCCGCGCCCGAGCTCCGCCGTGCGCCCGCGCGTCCTTGCAGAGGGCCGGCGCGTGCGGCCCAAGCTGGGCCGGAGAGCTAAGGGAGGCGCCCCGGGCCCGGGGCCCGGACTCCGGGGACTGCCGGGGAGCCCCCAGGCCGCTAACCCGGGCGCGGCGCCCAGTGCCCTCCACGGGCTGGGAGATAAGATGCCGGCTCTTCGCGCGTCCTCACGGCCGCATCCCGGTCACCATCAGCATCCCGACCCCGGATTGGGTCCCCAGGCCGGGGAATGGCGCTTACCTGGGTTTGCGGCAGGTCCAGGGCCAGGGCCCGAGGCTACGGCAGGGCCCCACGCCGGGGCGCAGGATGCTCTGCCGGGCTCCGCTCTGCTGGCGGCCCCGCTCGGCCCCGCCCCGGGCCCCGCCCCGCCGCCAGCCGCGCTCCGCCTCCCTCCCGGTGCCCGGCCCGGTTGCCACCGCGGCTGTCACACAAAGAGCAGGAAATGGCTGCGGCGAAGGGCTCTCGGTACCCCTAGCGTGCATCTCACGAGGACCAGTCGGGTTCCCAGGCCATCCTGCCGCCCTGCTGCCGGGGAGGAAAAGGGAGGGATGTTTTTACCCCATGTCCCCCATTTCCTGGGACCCACGCTACAGCAATGGGGGATCGCAAGCTCGGACCCGTTCGAATTTCATTATTCTCACATTATTCCCAAGTGCTCATTTATTTAACCAGCCTTCACTGAGCACCAATTTTGTTTCAAGCCCCGTGCCAGGAACTGGGTATGCACTGGTGTATAGAAGACAGGGTCCCTGCCCTCTTGGAGCTTATCTCTACCAGAAGAGATGGGCATAAATTACATCTGGGAGAAGGACTGGAAAGAAAAGGAATAGGGTGAAATGATAGAAAATAAACCTGGGAGTTGATGGGGAGGGCGGCAATCACACTAGTTGAGGCTAGTCCCTAATGCTGCTCCTTTGCTCCGGAATAATTTCCCCTACCCTCTTTCAGTCACTTTGGGCAGAATCCCTGAAATTGTTACCTCTTAAGCACCAGCGTGCCCCAGCTTCATCCAGTTAGAATTGGCTAGTGAACAAAAAGCAAAAATACGGTAACAGGAAACCTTCCTGGCAATGCCTGGGGGCCCAATAGCAACTGAGAGGATGTGTACCCACCCTTCTCTTTTAAATTTCTCTGGAAATTTATGGCTTTCCAAAGAAACAATTTTCATTGAGATGCAGCCTGGTGGACCTTCAGACCAGATTCAAGTCAGGCTGAGCCTTGCTTGTCCTAGCCTTGAGACTCCAGGCCAGTCAATTCACTGCTGTGTCACGAGATGCCCCTCCTCACTCACAGGTAAGTAATTTGAATGCATTTGAGACATTTTAAAGTGTATACAGATATAAGGGATAAAGTCTTGTTTCAAGGAGACCTTTCTTAAATGTTTGCCTAGGATTCACAAATTTATACTTTATCACTCTGCTATTCCTATTAAGGGATATTTATAGAGGAGCCACACTGTTCAAGGATCAGAAAAGACCTTATGTAAGTCTTTGCCCTTGCTGATTTTGCATAATTCCCAAGTGCACAGAATTCATAATCCTTGGTAATTTGATATTACGTTACTCATTCTGATTTAAATCCCTATTTCAGAAGGATGACATACACATACACACACACACACACACACACACACACACATTTCTGTCCCTGATGCCATGTGAGAAAGCTGTGGGGGAGTTTGTGGGGGATGATTTTAAGAACGGAAGTAAAGTTTCGTTTTTTTAAAAAAAATTGTTTTCAACCTTGATCCTTGGGATTTTTGAGTATCAGTAATTACCAGGACTTAACAATGAGAATCCTAATAAAATGGATTTCATTCTAAAAGACATATTATTTTGGATGTTTTCTTTTTCTGGAAGACATAGCTCACCCTGCTGTTCCTTCCTTGTCTTTTCACCAATCAGAATAAATTGCTTAAAAACAAAGAATATCATTGCATGCATACTTGGTTAGATCTTAGGCAACAATTATTCCCTGACCCATGAATTCTATATACGTATAAAGGAGAAGCCATATGGTTTGATTGAAACCATTTTGCTAGAAATGCAGAGATTTGTCTTTTGGTCCTAGTTTTGCAACTAATAGAAGAGTGACCTGTTTCTCCATCTATAAAATGCAGTGAGTTGGCTTTGCTACAAAGTTCCTACATGTGGAAAATTGCATGAGTTAAAAACAAAGGACAGATCCTTTCCTGGCTTAAAGCACGTCAGTAGTCCCCACTGTTCTCGGGATGAAGCCCAAACTCCTTGCCATGGTCTATCATGGACTTCATAATTTGGCCCCTGCCTTTCCAATCTTTTCTACTTGTGACATGCTCACTATGTTTCAGCTAAAAGAAATTTCTTCTAGTTTCCCCAACTTGGGGTGCACAGGTGGTTCAGTGGTAAAATGCTTGCCTTCCATACAGGAGACCTGGGTTCAATTCCCAGACCATGCACCTCACCCTCCCCCCAAGAAAGAAGAAGAGAAAAAAAATAAATACTAAGTCTCTTAGTTCCCACAATTTGCTGTATTTTCTCTTGTCTTTGGTCTTTGCCCGAGCTGAGCTTTTTGCTTAGAAAGCTCCTTTTCTCTCTCTTCTACAATTTTCCCCAGTTTGCCTATCTACTCCTCTTCATCTGTTGGTTATCCACAAAGATGTTACCTCCTCCAAGAAGCCACCTGTGATCCCTCCATGCCTTGGGTAGGTGTCTCTATCCTGGACTTCTCTATCATGACTTTTATTATGCTGTGTCACAATTGCTGATTTGCTTGCCTGCATCCATCATGAGACCATACAATCTAAGAGACAAGGGACTGGGTCTGCCTTGCTCCCCACTGTGTCCTCCAATCCTAGCACAGAGATTGGTAGATGATGGGAATGTAATCAAAATGGCCTACATGAATAATTGATAGAAGAAATGTTATTTTCCACTTTGTCAGTGAAATTTGTAGCTGTCTGTGTACTGCCTTCTTATTTCCTTCAAGTCCCACACTGATTTGCACCCTCAGCAATAAGAAAATTGCAGCTACCAAGTGAGAATTGCTCTGCCACTTGCAAAACTTTGGCTCATGCCTTGTGGTTCCATGTGAAGCAACATGGCCTTGGTTTTAGAAAAGGCTCACAGTACTTGGAACATCTAGGTTGTCTGCATTTAAAAACCATCAGCAGACCCTGCTTATTAGAAGCCAGCAGTGGCGTATCTGGAAAGGACATGGGAATTCGTTCTGGAGAGAGAAAATGTAAATAACAATTATGGCTAAGCTATACCAGTGCATTACCCCATTTGATTTTTCACAGTAGTCCCATGAGGAAAATATGATCATTAGTCCTATTTTATAACTGAGGAAACTAAGACAGGTTAAATAACTTGCCCCCTATAGTGAAACCAACACTGATGCTTTGACTGCTATTATAAGCATCCCCATGTCCCCTCTTCCAAACCAAATCCAGATATTTATCAACACTTTTCCCCAAAACATATTTAATGCAACTCATAAGGATGCATTAAATTAAAAGTTAAAAACAGCTAAAAAATTAATAGCAAAAAGAAAGAAGAGAAAAAATTCAAAAAGAGATGGAAAGAAAAATGTGAATAGTACAAAAATTATATGCCATGGTCTTGCTACAATAAGCTTACACATTTTTTGTTCTGTACATTCTTGTGGTTAGCAGGAAAAGAGAAACTCATGGTCAGTTACACAATTCACATTGCCCATTAGATAAAACCTGACCATTTGCTCAAAATTGCCTCATTTTACAGGTGAAAGAACTGAGGCCTAAAAGAGGATGTTATCCAAGGCAGGGCTGAACTCAGACCCCAGGTCCTTCCATGGGAAACCAAAGGGTTGCCTGCCACTGTCTTTGAATCTGAAATAATTTATTAAAGAATATATACATATATATATATATATATATTTTTTTTTTTTTTTTTTGCATGGCTGGGCACTGGGAATTGAACCCGGGTCTCCAGCATGGCAGGCAAGAATTCTGCCTGCTGAGCCACCATGGCCCACCCTAAAGCGTATATTTTAAACTAACATTTATTGAATGTTTATATGGGGCCAGTGTTTGTGCTAAGTACTTTATATGGATGGCCTCATTGCACTGCATTCTCACAAAATCCTAAGATTTTGTTATTTTATAGATGAAAAGCCGAGAACTGCATTGTGGCTGGAACATTGCAGTTCCCTCCTGGGCCCTTTGGAACTAACTGCATATCTTCCCTTTTCTTCCACCTTTTCCTCACTTTGGTCATTTCCTGCAACTTCTGCAGAACTGGCCTCTGTTGACGATCAGATCCTTTAGCACGTAATTGGATAACAAAGAACATTTTATCTTTATTTGAACAAATACTATTTACAATAAATTTGGGTAAGGACTGATAGTAAGGTCAGAGCATATTCTGAAAGGAGTTTGGAATGCTGGGTACAGCAAAGTTAAGGCACAAAAAGAATGTGCTGTCTTAAGAGGCTAGCATAAATGACTATAAAATCAGTCCACGGAACAGTTGAAGGGGACAAACAGGCCTGGGTTCAAGACTCCATTCTGCCACTTACGGAGGGTGGGTCCTTGACAGTTAGTGATATCCCTCATTTACTGAACCTCACATTGTTCAATTGAGGTAATAGTACCTGCTCCTTGTGTTCTTATGGAAGTTAAATGAAGTAAATGTAGAACACTGAGCAAGGAATCAGGTATATAGTAAGTGCTCAAAAATGGGAGTTGTTATTTTGATTATCATTATTAACAGGATTTGAAATTTGGTATAAGCCAGTAGGAAGAATGCAGGACTTGGAATAAGATCTAAGTTTTAATTTTTCTTGTGTTGTTGAGTAGTTCTACAACCTCAGGCCTGTCAGTTAATCTCTCTGTGCATCAGATGTAACTGTCCTCTGTCAGGTGAGACACACCCCTGTCCCCCCAACATCCCAAAGCTGCCGTAGGGATCAGGTATGGTCTTAGTTGGGAAAGTGCTTGGAGAATATAGAACAGATGGCAAATGAATGTTTATGTTGGTTGTCTCAGCCTATAGATGTTGCTACTCAAAGTTAGTCTTTGAGAAGATGACCAGGGACTGGAAAGTGCTCAGTGGTTCTAGATGGGTGTAGATGGATGTGGGTCAGGGTGAGCCTAGAAGGAGGCGAATCAGAAACTACTTGGCTCCTTCAGCTGTATCTCTTGTGACTGTAGCCGGTACTTGTTGACTTTGGGCCTCAACCTCAGGGGAAGAGGTTGGAATACGATGTGCTTTTATGCTTCCTGGTTTCTCTGCCTGAAATGTCCTTCCAGGCCTTCTCCTCTTTGGAAATTTCCATTTAACCTTCAAGACGCAGCTCAATATCATTTTCTTTGTGAAGCCCTCCCTGGTCTCTCTGGTTTTTCACTCCTTTCTCTGTGCTCTCACTATACTGTGTCTGTAGCTCCATCTGAGAACCCACAACAGATCCTTGCGAGTATTTGTTTAGGTGTTGGATTTCTCTTTTTTCTACCCTGAGAGCTTCTTAGAGGAAGGATTGGCATCTGCACTTGATGTCTTCTCTTAGCCTCTCCAGATTCACCTCACACTTCTCACCCTGTTTGACCTCTATGGGCCACCCTGATGGGCTTCCAACTGGGCTCTGCTACCAAGAGGCCCCAGTTTGTGATGGGAAGAAGGGAGGAGGGTGGGGTCAGGGCATTTATTTCCCTGACTTCCTCCTTGTGAGGTCTCCTTGGGCATCCTCTGTCCCCCTCACTGAAGGTTACCACTCCTCTGAGGGCAACCTTGTCCAGGTGACCTTCCTTCCACGTTCAAGGGACCACTCCCTCTCCTCACCCTTCAGGCCTAGGGCTGGTAACTGACCTCAGCTGTATTTTCCTCTGTACCATTTCCTGTGGTGTCCCTGCACCCTGCCCACACCTTGTAAATAGTCCCTTTGTAAGTAAACCCTCCTTGAATTATCCTAATTTGGGTATGACATTTTTGGTCCCTAAGTGATAAAATATCCTATTCATCATTTTAGACCTGCACCCAAATGAAGTGCCAAGCACATAATAGGTGATTGGTAACTATTTATGAAATAAATGAATAGTCTCTAAACCTCTTTCTAACAGTATCTGTATGAATCTGTTATTATACAAGCCAACTACACTGTAAGTTTTGTCTTTCACTGTCATTGAAGACATACTCATACACACACACACACACACAAAGTGCTGGGGGAGGGACTTTGTTACACCAAATTCTCACTATCTTCCCCAGAGCTACCCCAAATAAACACATAAACCAAAGTAAAAACATGTGCTTTTTGTGCAAATGCAGCATCAACCCATAACCCTCTCCTTTGATCAGACCACCTTCCCGATCCCTCTAATGAGGGAATCTGGAGCTCCCTCTTCACATTCTGACACTCCCACCTTGTTGGATGGAGTATGTTGCATTTCTTCCTCAGAATGGTGGGCCTGTGTTAAGAGATTCCAGGGAGAGTAGGGCCTGCTGATCTGTTCATTGAGCTCTGCTTTAGAAGTTTCTCCATCTAGATCACTTGCCAATGGGATGCAAGCCCAGCAATGAGTCCTAGGGAGGCTTTCTCACTCTACTTCGTAGAGTTCTCAGCACTAACTGGCTCCTATAGTGGATGTGGGCATTTTCGTGAACTGAAAGAAAAGGTCATGTGCAATACACCAAAATTGTAATAATCTGGCCTTTATTTCATGGGGATTTTAGTGGGGGGGAAACCGCTATTCTATGCCACCCAGTAGTAACTGAAGAACTCAGAATTACAATGTCCACATCACCTACATAGCAGAAGACTGAATGAGCATGACAATAATCTAATTACTAGGAACAAGGCAAAAATCATCTCCACATTGGTTTCTCTTCCACCAGTTTTGCCTTTCTCCAATCTACATTCACTGCTGCTGCCAGAGTATTTTTCTAAATACAAATTTGACCTTTTCTCCCTGCTTGATGACATCCTTCCATACCTAAAGAGTAAAGTTCTAAATTCTTGGTCTTTTACCTTGGTCCTTGCTTAGAGATATAGCCTAAGCTTCATCTTGCCCATCCCTTCTATCTCCATCATCCCTGCTCTTGTCTGGAACACACACACACACACACACACACACACACAAACACACACACACATACACTAATGCTCTCACAATACTGAACTGATAATATTTTCCCAACACATTATGTTGTTCCCTCTACCTGGAAGGCATTTATCTTACTCCTGCCCACTTACTTGCCTAAAAAAACATAATTAATCTTCAAAACTTAGACAGCCATTACATTCTTTATGACAGTGCTGCTTTAATGTGCACATGATCTCCTATGGAGCTTGTGAAAATGCAGATTTTCATTCAGTAGGTTTGGAGGGAAACCTGAGAATTTGCACTTCTCCCAAGCTTTGAGGCTGCTGGTCCAGGGACCACACTTTGAGAAGCAAGCCTTTTGAAAGTTTCCCCTGATGTTGGTTAGAGCCTTCACCTGATAGAGTTCATCACATTTTCTCTTTGCTTCTCTCTTCTTTGAACATTTCTCTGTTGTTGATCTAATTGCTATATTATAATTTAACTTGTTTGTGCATCTGCCATCCCAACTAGACCAAGAGTTTCCTGAAAATAAAGACTGTGCAGTTTTTCATCTTTGTTTCTACTGAATTTGGTATAGTGTATGATACACGGAAATCATTTTATATAACTTATTGAATGAGTGCTATTGAATACTATGTAGTCTTTACATGGAAGATGAAACCATGTAATCATTTTTGATTTAAGGAAAAGTTTTGAGAGTTTGATATTAAAATAAATATGGAACCCAGGTGTGCTGGTTTGAAAGGATGTATGTACCCTAGAAAAGCCATGTTTTAATCCTAATCCCATTTTGTAAAGGCAGCCATTTCTTCTAATCCCCATTCGGTATTGTATGTTTGAAACTGTAATTAGGTCATCTCCTTGGAGATGTGATTTAATCAAGAGTGATTGTTAAACTGGATTAGGTAGAGGCGTGTCTCCACCTATTTGGCTTGGGTCTTGATTAGTTTCTGAAGTCCCATAAAAGAGGAAACATTTTGGAGAATGAAGGAGATTCAGAGAGAGCAGAGAATTCTGCAGCACTATAAAGCAGAGAGCTCACAAGCCAGCACTTTGGAGATGAAGAAAGAAACAGGAAGCCAGGAGATAAAGCTAGCAGATGACACCATGTTCACCATGTGCCCTTCCAGCTGAGAGAGATGCCCTGACTGTGTTTGCTATGTGCCTTCTCACTTGAGAGAGAAACCCCAAACTTCATCGGCCTTCTTGAACCAAGGTATCATTCCCTGGATGCCTTTGATTGGACATTTCTATAGACTTGTTTTAATTGGGGCATTTTCTTGGCCTTAGAACTGCAAACTAGCATCTGATTAAATTCCCCTTTTAAAAAGCCACTCCGTTTCTGGTATATTGCATTCCGGCAGCTAGCAAACTAGAACACCAGGCTACACATACCATATTTATTAAAGCATACAGCTTTTCTTTGCTATATCCAACATTTAATTTAGTTCACTCTACAAAAGGGAAGAGATATTCATAATAGTTTTATCTTGAACATTAGCAATGACTGTACACTAATAAATACTTCATCCTAACCAAATATAAATACCCAGTATCAGAAGATGCAAAATGCAAGAGCTACACAACGTGACTGGAATGAAAAATGTGTGCAAGGGAATTCTCTGTGAACATACTGCACTGTTTTCAAAATGTGGGAGGAAAAAACCAGGCAAGAAGCCCATATTTGTGGAATAGGACACTGGGAGCTGAACAGTATACATGTGTTCGGTTAAGGCCTCAATGAATCTGAGCTTGAAAAAGATAATGCCATATGGAGGGGAATTTTCCAAACCAGACCAGAGAGATCAGTTGATTCTGATGTTTTCCTTCTAGACTGAACATCACAGAGATCATCTTTAATTAAGGGCTCCAAAAAAGAATGCACAAAATGCCAAAAAGTAAACATAGATAATGTTGGATGGCTTAAGTAACATCATATTCTGAATGACAGAGTTTTATCTTAGGCTCCCAGTTTCACAATAATTATGGTTAACAGCTATGCATCTGAACCTCAAGATGGCTG
This sequence comes from Tamandua tetradactyla, assembly GCF_023851605.1. Classification (NCBI taxonomy): domain Eukaryota; kingdom Metazoa; phylum Chordata; class Mammalia; order Pilosa; family Myrmecophagidae; genus Tamandua; species Tamandua tetradactyla. The sequence continues at coordinate 38,352,497 of NC_135346.1, read as the reverse complement.
AACTATCACAAGCGTTATAAAGAGCCTATTGCAACGGCATCTGATCATTTTTCTATAAGGATTATCTAAACCCTTTAGGAAAATTAATTCCCTCTTACATCAGGGAATACCCCTCTTCACAAAGAGTCCAAGAAGACAACAGCCCAAAGTTGATCTGATGAGCAAAAGGAAGCACTTAGGCTCTGCAGGAAAATCTTTTAAAGCTACTTTGAAGCTCATCTATAAATGGCTTCATATAACATGACTCTGTGGACTGGGAGAATCAAAGGGTTAATTAACTGAGTAACTCCAAGGTCAATAGCTATGACTAAGGTGAGAAGGATGCAGATGAGGAAAAAAAACCTTATCCCATGTTGGAGGGCCAGTGCACCAGCCATAATGTTCTGTGTAGGGCAATGTCGCTAGCTGGTGTTGTTTTTGGCTTCTTTATTGGCTGCTGTCCTTATCTCCTCGGCAATTTCTTTTGTCCTCAGTAGGAGGCATCATTTAGTAGATATAAAAAATCTCTGATTGAATCAGACTTGGGCTAGCATTCCATCTGGACTTGCTAGTCTTGTCACTTTGCCTCAGTTCTAGTATTTATAAAGTGGGAATATTAACATAATTTCACAGGACTGATGTAAATTCAGGGTGAACTGAGATTCTGTAGGTAAACCTCATAGCTAAGTATATATACACTTCCTGTATTTTAAATGCTTAATCCGCAGTAGTCATCCTTGTGCATCTTGGGAGCGTTAGACTGAGTGCCTGACTCACTTTTCATCCAGATGGCTGAAGCCCAGAACAGACTCCTTGCTCCTCTTCTAGAATTTGGAGAGGCTTGAAATCTCAACTTGAAAACTGCAAAACCCTAGGGGCTAAACAAGCTTCTACTGCCCTTCAAGGAGGCCACTCTGACCAGCACAATGATCTACCATCTTGATGAGGGTAGGATAGTGCAGCAAGAGGGGGCTGGTTGGTGGGAGCCAGACAAAAAGGTGATCAAGTCCACAGCCACAGTCAGTATTCACAAGTAATCGTTTCCTCCTAGGATGCCTGGAGAAGATGTTCTGCAGGAGTGGGGGCGTAGTTACCTGCCTTGCTTAATACTAGAGGTGAGCATGAGAGTATTTATAACTGAAGGCCTTTCTTTGTACCAGTTGGTTCCCCACCATCAGTTGCCCTCTTGGATTCCTTCCCAGACACCAGATATCCAACACCCCAACTGTGGGATCTGAATTATTTATCCCAATCCATCCAACAGAGCTTACCATACTCCTCTCAAGAAGAGAGATAGCAGTGTACCCTATAAAACCACGTGAAGCTGCTTCTCAGAACATCTGACGTCCAGTGTAAAAGGCAGTTCCATCATCCTCCACGGCAGGAAGCTGTGTCTCACCGTCTTACAGCATGAGAGCCACAGAACTCGGTCTTTCTGACTTTAATTAACCTAATGGTTTTCCTAGAAGAGGAGTCTTGCGCTTTGTTACTTTGCCTGCACATCTTGGTATTCTGCATTGCTGAGTCAAATAAAAAGTTCTTGTGGCCCATAAGCTTTAGACTTATGTTTAACAATAATAACAAAAAATAACAATCTGGGCTCTACCCTTGGCTCTTCTTTTCGCTTAAAAGTACAAGAAATGTTGTCTGAGAATGGCCAGATTGAGGTCTGCGCACCACATCTGACAAGAGGCCAGAGGGAGGCCAGAGACGTGGCTATGCCGCTGGCCCTGCTCCCAGCTCGGTGGCTGACCCTCCTGCCTGCCTGTGGCCCAGCTGCCAGGTCCTCACAAGGTGCTGCACTGTGGCAGCTCAGGGACGGGTGTCACATCTCACAGGGTGCTGCACTGTGGCAGCTCAGGGACGGGTGTCACAGGCTGGGCTGCCTCTTGTGGTTTTTAATGCTCTGTGGAGGGAGGACTTCTCTCCACATTCAATATCTACAGTTTATGGCCTCGCCCTGAGTCTTTGCTAAATTCCCGATTCTGCAATTTCAGCCAGTTGACCCAACAGGCCAGAGAAGGGCGGCCGGTCTTCTGGTCTCTGGAGAGAGAATGAAAGAGTTGTGTGAGTTCCTTGTACCTGTGTGTGTCATGGCTAAATCCAAAGCAAATGAGAATTCAATAGCGATACGCTCTGTTGATTTTTAAATGTTTCCGTATATATTGTATCAGAGGCTTTTTGTCCTAGTTGTTAACAGCAGGTATTCTGGGATCAGATGTTCTGGTTTTGAATCTCAGTTTTATCACTCATAAGTGTACAACCTTGAACAGGTTCCTTCACCTTTTTGAGCCTCAGTTTAGTCATTTGTAAAATGGAACAATAATAGTATCTATCTGATAAGATTGTTGTGAGAATTAAATAAAATCATGTACAAATATGTATTAAAATAAGTGTTAAATAGCACAAAAATGAAATACAATAAAAAATATGAATAGAATCTATATGATGAAAACCACTATATTCTGATGAAAGAAATCAACAAAGATCTAAATAAATGGAGAAGTATTCCATTGACATGGATAGGAAGATTCAATATCATTAGGATGTCAGTTCTTCCCAACTGGATGTATAGATTCAATGCAATCCCAGTAAAAATCCCAGGCAGTTTTTCTGTGGATATAGACATACTGATTCTAAAATTCATGTGAAAAGGCAAATGGCTTGAAATAGCCAACATCATACTGTAGGGCAGTAGAATGGAGGCGGATACTACCTAACTTTAAGTTATTATAAAGCTACAATCCTCACAACAGCATGGTGTTGGCAAAAGAATAGACAAACAGTCGTGGGAACAGAGCTCAGCAATACAAATACAGTCAACTGATCTTTTACAAAGGAGCAAGGGCAAGTCAATGGAGAGAGGAGAGTATTTTTAACAAATAGTGCTGGAACAATAAGATATTCATACAGGCTGCGGGGAGGACTTCTGGATATAAACCTAACACGTATCACAAAAAATTAACTCAAAATGGATCATAGACTTAAATATAAAACATAAAGTTATAAAATTTATAGAAGATAACATTAGAGAAAATATTGGTGACTGGGTTTGGTGATGAGTTTTAAATAAAATATCAAACCACAAAAAAATTGATGCTGGACATCATTAAAATCAAAACTCTGCTCTGTGAAAGACACTGTTAAGATAATGAAGAAACACACCACTGAATGGGAAAAAATATTTGCAAAGCATATTTGGTAAAGGACTTGGGTCCAAAATATACAAAGAACTCTTAAAAATCAACAATAAGAAAACAAACTAACTGATTTAAAAATGGGTAAAAGTGGGGGGTGCAAGGGTAGTTCAGTGGTAGAATTCTTGCCTACCATGCAGGAGACCTGGGCTCAATTCCAGGCCCATGCACTTCCCAAAGAAACAACAACCAAACAAACAACCAAACAAAAATTCAACAAATGGAGCTGCCAAAAGGGGACACTCACATGGAAGAAAGAATGAAATCTGACCCCCGCCATTCAGCATACAAAAAAAAAAAAAATGGGTAAAAGCAACTCTGCAAGTGAAATCATTACCCTCCCCCCTACATGGGACATGACATCCAGGGGTGTAAGTCCCCCTGGTGGCATGGGAGATGACTCCTGGGGATGAGTTCAGCCCTGGCACCATGGGATCAACAATTTCATTCTGACCAAAAGGGGGAAAAATGTAACTAATAAAGTATTGGTGGCTAAGAAAGTTCAAATAGAGTCGAGAGGCTACTCTGGAGGTCACTCTTACACAAGCTTCAGTTAGACATTGCTACCTATCATAACTTGCCAACCCCCAACCAAAACCATTCCAGCCAATCCTAAAGAACACCTAGAGTAATAGATAAGATTCTTCAAAGGTTCCATGCCCAAGGGTAACTTGCCAGAAACCTACAACCTCCAGATGGGTCCCTGGACCACATAAATCCTGAAATGCAGAGGGGCCAGCCTCTCCAGAACATCAACTAGTTCCATCTCCCTACCCCTTAATATTGACAGCCTTTCCAACATGAAAAAGTTAGAATGGGAATAGTCCAAATACCCCTAAAGAGTGAAAGAAAGATCAAAGGTGATGGTGGAGTTATACAGGGAAGATAGGGTTTAACAAATGAGTATGACTCCCGAATCATTATATGGATATTTCTTTTAGTCTTCAGTATCTTAGAGCAGCTGAAAATAAAAACCTAAATTTGTGGAATTGTAACCCATATCAGACTCTGAAATCTGTGGGGCAGCCTGTCACCCAGCTGTGGGGTAACTTAGGCGTCTGGGGATGTCCAGAGTAAGTGACTACCTGTTCTGAATCCCCCATCCTGAGAACAGGGTCTGGAGTATGCTAGTCTCTCAACAATGTTTTGTTGAGTGAATTTTAAGCCATTTTAATATTTTCACGGCAGAAATGAACTTCTATTTCTTAATGAAAAGAACTAACTTCATAAACTTTCAATGGTTTTCTAATGTTACAGGTATTTTTTCCTCTTGTCAGGATATTGGGGAGGGGTTGGCCATAGGCTTATGGCTTGTGACATTATGTGGCAAATCAAGTACTTAAGGTCACTGCCAGCTCTGTTAGGGATGGGGAATCTCTGTAGTGAATATATGCTCCAAGTCACTTTCCTGCTGAAATACCTTGGTCAGCCCTGATGCCTCCTTCTTCCAAGGGAAGCATGTGGGCCCTGCACGAGTTGATTTTAATACAGGGGGAAACACTTCCTAAACTGACCTCTTTCCAGCAATGATTCATGACCTGGTAGATAGGTGACGAGGCCAGCCGGGGCTTGTATAACCGAAATCCAGTGCTGATGTCTTCTACCACCTCCGAGTTGCTTCGGTTTTCATATGGGATTTTGCCTTCACTGAAGACTTCCCACATCAGCACACCTACGAGAAATGGTGAGCACAGAACACCTGATGATAAAGCCCACAGACAGCAAACCAACAAACAAACCTCTAGAAATCACCAATTCCTTGGCATTTAAGGATTTATTCTCCTGCCTCCAGCCAACCTGAAGCTGGTAAGTCCTGACTTGTTTCTAAAGAACTGAGATTTCCCAACCTTCTTTGGGGTCAAGCTCGGCCGTTTGTTATCTCAGATGCCTATGGCTCAAGGTTGCAGGGGCATAAATGGATGGACTGGACAGATGAGGTGAACGCATGGAGTGGGTGAGGTGTGACACCATATGGACTGGCTAGGACCATGGAGAACTGGAGAGGAGAAGCTCTGTCTTGAGGAGTCAGCTGCAATTCAGCTCCATCCGACTTTATGGCATATAGGAATGAGGGCTCAAGAGTGCCGTATTTTTTTTATTTTTAAAAAGAAATCAGAAATGGAGAGTTTAAAAATGTTAACTCAATTCTTGGTCACTGATTTTGAGGAAAACCTTGTATATGTAACATTATTTGATGATAAAAAGAAATGAGCGATCAGGCCTGGAAAAGGCATGGGGTAACCTTAAATGCATATGGTAAAGTGAAAGAAGCCAGTCTGGAAATGCTATATGCTATGTGACTCTAGCGATATGACATTTTAGAAAAGGCAAAATAGAAAAAGTAAAAAGATAGGTAGTTGCCAGGGTTTCAGGGTTGGGAGGAAGGATGATTAAATGGAGCATAGGGCATTTTGAGGGCAGAAAAATGCATCTGTATGATTCTGTAATGGTAGAAACATGATATTTTGCATTTGTCGAAACCCATAGAACTGTGCAACACAAAGAGTGACCCCCCCTGATGTAAATTATGATCTTAAGTAAATATGAATATATAAATATTGGCTCATCAATTGTAACAAATGTACTACACTAATGCATGATGTTTATGTTAAGAGAAAGTCTAGGGGCTTGGGACATATTTGGAAACTTACTGTACCTTTTGCTTTATTTTTCTATAAACCTAAAACTGCTGCTAAAAATAAGTCTATTAATATTTTTAATAAGGAAAAATACTGTGTATATCATGCAAAACACATATTCAGGTTGGCTATTTCTACCTGCTGATTTAATCCTTTTCTGCCCTTATTAGAAGCATCATACCCAACTTCATTATATGCTAATATATTCATTGGATGTCAGCGGGAAGAGCGCTCACAATGGGATTTCAAAGTGTAATCCACAGAGCTTTAAGGCTTAGCTTCCCCAAGTGTGATCCCCAAAACACCTGCATTAAAATCACCTCGGAAGTTTGTTAAACATGGCAGTTTACCAGGCCTCAGCCGGAATCTACTGAATCTGAATTTCTTGGGGTTTTTGGAGATGCCTCAGGAGTTTTAGAAATCCAGAACTTGACTGTAAGCTATTTAGCTCCCCCAAAATGCCAAAATCTAGTGACCTTTCTCCGAAAAGGGGATTGTGCTGCTAAAATATAGTGTGAAAAACAATTGTTTAATTCAAGCCTTCTAATGTATAATACTCAGACAAAACCAAGTGAGGCAAGTAAAAAAAGAGGTTATTTTACTTGCTCCAAAAAGCATTGATAATTAGGGCAAAACTCTTAAAATGCCTGACTTAAAGTCCAGTGGCTTTGAGGCAGGTATCAAATTCCCAGTCCATCCAGGTCTGTTTTTCAGACTTGCCTCCCCAGTTTTCTCACATTTTCTTCACTGAGACTTTTCTATTCTGTGACCATCAAACAACCTCATCTCTGGACTCTCTTCAAATGACACACCCTAGGTAAGGATAGACTTAAACCAACCCTCTAATTAAAACATGCAGCAGAAAATTCCCAGGCTGAAACCCAGGTACACAATAAATACTCTTCATTTAGCGTTAGGAGGTGAGTGTGCCGAAGTGCTGTAAACACCTTTTAGAGCCCTAGGTGTAGTGTGACCACCTTCATCATCCATAGTGAGATGGCCACATGTCAGTCTTAGACTTCCTAGGTGTATGAAGTAGGGGTGGGGTGTGGGTGAGGGAGGAGAGCTTCTAAGAATGCTGTTAGTGCAGTTTTCTTTCTTCCAAGTTCATTCTGAAATTTAAACCTGGTTAACAAAGTCATAGTTTGGCCTGGTGAATAGTGGGGGCCTGTTTTAGGGACAGATCAGGATTCATAATTAGTAGACCATTTGGATGTTGGAAAGAAATATTCTAAAATGCTAAAGACTGTAAACTGAGTTTTCCTAAGAGATTGAATTAGCCAGATCTCCCCTGGTTTCTAATACTAGTCAATACACTCAGCAAACCCTTCCCTTCACACAGACCAGCAAAATAAAACTTCAACCAGTTCCTGTTGCCCTTTTTGCAATCTAAATTAAAGAGATTGTCCAGAACCATGACTTAAGATGACATGATAAATTCAGTTACAACAGTCAACACTTCCTGCCATATCAACATTATTCACTGATTCATTCATTCACATCCATTTGCACTGAGTAGATACTGATTCCTTAGCATGGCTTGCAAACTTCATTGCTTACAGCTCTTTTATTAAGGCAGTACACCTTGTTCTTTGGGCACACCAAACTTTTGAGCTTGCTGGTCCTTCTGCCAGGAACCCACTGTTCACCAGCTCTTCAAATGGGGACAAATCCTCATCAGTCAAGTTTCAGTTTAAGAATCCCCTTCTCTGGGTTGTTTTCCCAGACCACACTATTTACATCAGGCTCTCCCCTCCATCCCAGGCACTCTCTATCCCATTGCTATGTTTTATTTTTTTCAGCTCTTATTTATCACTAACTGACTTTATTTTATATGTGTATCTGTTAGTTTGTTATGTGATTGTTACCTGTCTATCCCCTAAAATAGAAGTCAGTCTTTCCTGTCCTGTGCATCCTTAGCATCTAGTTTAGTCCCTGGCCTAGGGAAGAGGCTCAATAAATTATTGTAGAAAGAATGAATAAAATGCTTATTGAGGGTTAAGCATGGACATATAATGTTGGACAAAACATGACCCCTGCCCTCCAGGAGTTCATATTCTTATGCCGTGACTCCCCTAGCTCTTGACCTTAGAAGAGCAGCCATCTGAATCCTAAATTTCAACTTTTATTTTCCCCTCCCATTTCAAAGATCTCCAACAATATGCACAATTATGAGAATCCTTTCATACTTTTCAGAGCTTCTCAGACTCTTAGTGGGATGCCCTCAAGATCGAGCACTCAAGGCAAGTAGGCTTGTCTGCATTTGATGGAAGTAACAGCTTGTCCACAGTCCCCTTTCACGTGGGGCCAGGATGACACCTACCAAAAGACCACACGTCTGACTTGCTGCTATAGCGGCTGAAAGAGAAAACTTCCGGGGATGCCCACTTCACTGGGAATTTGGTGCCTGTGGAACTGGTGTACTGATCATCAAGGACAAACCTGGGAAGAGGGTGGAGGAAGAATGTCACTAATCAGGGCCCTGAGTTCCCCATTCCCAAGGCTTTGCTGGCAGCACATCCTCTTATTACCTTGTCATGCCGAAGTCAGACACCTTGACCACTTGGTTTTCTCCCACCAGACAGTTCCGGGCAGCCTGGAGAGGAGACAGGCAGATGAAAGTAAAAGGAAAACTGTTGTGGATAACCAGTAATTAGGAGTCTCCTGTAACCACAGTCCTTTGCTTTTTTCTCTGTGCTGTTGTACAAGAACATTAAGGAGCTTTACAAACATTAAGTTTCACAAGTGCCTGCTGGAAGTTAGCTAGAAAGTTGAATGTGTAAGAGCCTTTATCAAGATAGGTGTTTCATCTTTATTCCTCGGTTCCTAATTAGAAGAGCAGTCCACGGTGTTGTCTAAGCAATGATATGTTCTGATGCCAAAACCTCCAATGATAGAAGATGTTAACGTTTGCAATGATATGAAGAAAGTGCTCCCCATTTGTTTGAAGGTTGTTAATCTTCTTAAAACTATTCCCCCATAGCAAGACTACCTGGCCCCTAGTTATATCACAGAGTGTTGCATTGGAGGAACTTTTAGAGATAAACTCCATTTTAAAAGAATGCAAAATGAAACTCAGAAGGTGAAGGTGACAGCACACAGCTAGAGAAGGGCTGGGATTAGAGCACATCTGAACCCTCATGCAACACTATCCTGCTAGGACCTCCCAAAATATGTGGAGGAAGGAAGAAGTTGAAAGGGGAAGGGAGATAGTCTGTGACTTGTTATTTGTTGCTGCATTCTCAGTCTTGGTAGGTCTACATTTAAGGGGGACACACCCCTTCAACCTGGACCCATAGGTGTTTGCCTCATCCCTGCATCTACTTACCAGGTCTCTGTGGATGACACACGCCTCCTCCAGGTAGGCCATGCCCTCGCACACGTCCAGACACATGCCCAGCAGGCTCTCCACGGCAAAGAGTCCCCGCTGGCTGCGCAAGTAATCAGACAGGCAGCCATGCTCCATGAACTCAAACACCAGGCAGATGGGGGCCTGCTCCAGGCACACGCCATAGAGCTGGACCAGTTTGGGGTGAGAGAGTTTCCTGGAGGAAAAAGGCAAGGGCTGAGCTGGCCAAAATTCAGTCTCCCAAAAGTACTGAACATATTATGGCACCCATATACCCAGTGCTCACTTCATCCAACTTATAGCTTTGAAAACAAAATCTATTCCCTCCCTAAAGCAAAACCAAAAATCATTGGATTGTGTTGATTATATCTTGGCATTTAAAGGAGTGGTTCACTGCATTGCATGGCATGGGACTGATCATTATTAGCAATAAGAAAAAATAACTTTGTCTCTCCTGTAGGGTTTAGTTGAGATAACCATATAATTTAGCATTCAATCTGGGACTCTTTTGACAATGGAAAGGAACACTATAGATAATAATTCTGGACAACAAGTATAAACTGAGACTGTCCTGAGCAAACTGAGATGTGTAGGTTCATAGATGAAAGGGTCAGAACATGGACTATGTCTCCTAAAGACTTTGTTTGATTCCCTTCCACTGTGATTTGAACCTCAGCTTTCCAATCTGTAGAGTGGGGGTGATAACCCATGTCTCACAGGGCTATTGTGAGGAATAGATTAGACTGGCTATCCTTAACTGGGGGCAGTTTTGCCTCACAGGGGACATTTGACAATGTCCGGAGACATTTTTAGTTGTCACAACTAAATGCACTTGGCATCTGGTGGATAGAGACCAGGGATATTGTGAAACATCCTACATTGCACAGGACAGTCCCCCTAGTAAAGAAATATCAAGTCCAAAATGCCAAATCTGGATTTGACTGAGTGAGAAAAGGTTTGTGAAAAGAGTGTTGTTACTTGCCAAACATTATTCATTTACCAACAAATGTTAGTGATTATTATCATTACGGATCTACCAAATGCATCAGTGATAGCTCAACTCCAGCAGCCAGGCCTTTTCTTTGCTTTTTCTACATTGTTACCTCCAAAAATCCCTTCCTAGATGTTACTCATGCAACCGCTTTTTATTAAGAAGTCCCAATATGCCAGGCATTGTGCCAGATGTATAAAACAGACAACCTTCTGCTTTTGTGGAGTTTATAATCTAGTGGTGAACCAGGCTGTAAATATGAAACATAGCAGGAAGAGAAATGCTCACTCATTGCTGGTGGGAATGCAAAATGGTAGAGCCACCTTGGAAGACAGTTTGGCAATTTCTTACAAAGCAGTTTCCCAGATAAGTTTATCATAGGATCTAGCAATTGCACTCCTAGGTATTTACCCAAAGGAGATGAAAACTTATGTCCACGCAAAAACTTGGACATGAATGTTTATAGCAACTTTATTCATAATTTCCCAAAATTGAAAGGAACCAAGATACTCTTTAATAGCTGAATGGATAAGCGAACAGTGGCATATCCATACAATGGAAGATTATTTAATGCTAAAAAGAAATGAGCTATCAATTCACGAAAACATGTGGAGGAAACTTAAATTTATATTGCTAAGTGAAAGAGGCAAATGTGAAAGGGCTAAATACTATCTGAATCCAACTGTATGACATTCTGGAAAAGGCAAAACTATAGAGACAGTAAATGGTTGACATGGTTTTGGGAGAACTAACCGCGTATCAATATTGGTTCATCAATTGTAACAAATGTACAACACTAATGTAAGATGTTAATAATAGGGCAGACTCTGTGTGTGTGTGGGGGGGTATATGGGAACTCTGTACCATCAATGAAATGTTTTTTTTGTAAACCTAAAACTGCATAAAAAATAAAGTTTATGATTAAAAAAAAGTAAACATAGCAAAACATCTATCATTTCAAACAAGGAGGTAAGAGAGTGAAAGACTGGTCAGAGAAGGCCTTTCAGGGGATGCGACACTTGGGCTGAGAACTGAAGGACATGAGGAGTTGGCTGGGTGTGTGTGAGGATGAAGGGGGGCTGGGGGGACTGGCCCAGAGAGAGAAATGGAAGGAAATGGGGTGGGGGCCACACCAAGGAGGGTCTTGTAGGTCATAGAAATGAGTTTGGATTTTATTCTCTGTGCAGTAGGAGCCCACTACTGGCCTTTGAGCAGGAAGGTGGCAAGGCATGGCATTAGAATGGTATTTAAATTACACAGTACAGACCGCCCTCCCCAGGGCATCTTTGCATACCCCTGTTTTGGTCACTCACATCATGACTTCAGCCTCCTCTATGAAGTCCTCTTCTGACATGGCCCCTTCCTGAATGGTTTTGATGGCTACTTTGTCCTTGTTGAGCCAGTAGCCAAGATGCACCAGCCCAAACTGCCCGCTGCCAATCTCCTGCACAAAAGTGAGCTCCGAGGGATCGATCACCCATTTCCCTGGAAGAGAGACAGTTGTCTAGCATAGGCAAAACAATAGATATGGGGCATTGGGCTCCCAGGAGATTATGTAGCCCCTATATAGAATTTTAGCCTTCTGTTACTATAACCCAAAGATGGCAAATGGTATAAGCCCTAGACTTAGAACTATCTAGACAAAATTAGAAACTTTTTTCTAAATAACAAAATTAAATCTTCTTTTAAAACCATGAAAAATATGTGTGGGGACATTAAATGAAAAGGGGAACGAAGAAGGCCTTAAGATATGAAGAAAGTAAATGAAAGGATTCTTGCAAACCATTTATACAGAAATATATATTTATATAGAAAAATAACCATTTTCTGTATCTAATTGTAAATTTTTATGCTCACTTTATACATACAGTGAATTTATCTGAGCTATGGATTCATTCATTCATTCATTCATCAAGTGCATCCACTATGTATACAGCCCTCTGCTAGGCATTAATGGGGGCAGGATGGGGGAGGGGTAGATTCAAGAAGGACTTGTAAAGACGTACCACCTAGCACAGTGCCTGGCACATGGTAGGCTTTCAATAAATGTTCAATGAACAAAGAAAAGGAATCTAGGCTTCAATTTTCTCATCAGCAACATGAGCGGGTTGGCCCGATAATCTCTGAAATCCCATCCAGCCTAGATGTCAGGATTCCATAGTAGAATAGCCTTATTTTCAGAAGAGTCATTGTCCTTTTTTGATTGTTGGTCAAATACAAGCAACCGCATTTCCACCTTTTTGTGGCAGAAACTCAACAGCAAAGACTATTGAGTGTCTACTGTGTGCCAGGCATGGTACTGGTTTAAGATGAAGAGCCCATGGCAGTGCTTTTCAAACCACCCTCTAACCACCTTCCTCAAAATCACCTGAAACCTGTCTTTAAATGGCAGATTCCAGAACACCACTCCCAGAGTTTGGGTTTGGGTAATTGTAGGGCAGGGCCCAGGAGTAAAAAACTTTTAATAAGTTTGATACACACTGAAAGTTTTTGAACCACCAACGAAGGAGATACAAAATGAAAATTACACTGTCCCTCCCCTCATCCACAACACAGTTTGGACAGGGTGGGTGGGAGGTGGTGGCAAACTCACTGCCTCTCTTTTCCAAATAGATGATCAAAAATGGGTGAAGCAGTTTCTGTAGGACAAGAAGCAATTGTATTGCTGTGCCTAGGAGATGAATGACCTGCCTAAAGGCATTCAAAACAAAAATTTTTTAAATGCTGCTGTGCAAACCAACACTCCTGTAAGCTGCCAGTCTATGGCCTTTACAATGGACCCATACCCAAGAAATTAGATGATACAAAAGTTCTAGAAGATAGGTAGAAAACAAAGTGCTAAGCCATTGCTTTCGTATATTTTTAAATAGAATTTAGTAGAGTGCTGTGTACAAAGTAGGTATTCAATAAAGGCTTTATTGATAAGCTCTTAACTGAAACCAATGGATTTTGGTCTAGATACACATGCTCATACTTGCACTTCTCTTGCTCACACACATTGTAAATGTTCACGTGTGCATGTCATCTTCAGATATACAAGTACCCACTGAATGATCATTTTAAGTTGGGAGAAGAGTTGGGCTCATGCAAGCCCCATTCAGAATTTGTCCTTGACCTTGCAGAACATGATATTTAGCACAAATGCACAATATTCCAGAATGCATTGCTCACCATATCTCAGCCCTGCTGTGATCGGGGCTTTCTGCCTCCACGAACAAACTGGATACCTGAGTCGAGTGACCAGACCTGAGTTGATTAAAAAGTGACAGGCAGTTGTTAGAGCTGTGGCAACGGTTCCAGTTAAATCACCAAGAAGAAAATATAATCGGATGCAATATGTAATTCCAAAAAACAAATCCCAAAGCCTGAGCACTGATAACACACCCTTCCCTGAAAAGATTCATAAACATGTGGGCAGGTGGGGAAATTCCATGATTTCAACACCAGAATTTTCTAATGGAAATGAGATTATAATCAAGTATTTGGTATCTTTTATATTTGTATATTTAGTTATTAATTATAGTCAGTCTGTCTGACATGAAGAAAGCAGGCTGGGCTTTTTGCCTCCTTCTCCAAGTTCCCCTATAAGGTCAAGACCCCTGACCCCCTGCCCCACCCCAATCTTTGTCCTCTAGGACTCACCTCCTCCATTATGCTGGTGATAATTGATGAGGAGAGGGATGGAATCAAACACATACTTTTCAGCCACATAGTATCGCTTGGGGTTGTCATTGGTCTCTTTGATGTGATAGTGCTTTATACAGGGGTTGTTCTCACTTAAACATTGGAACATAAGGCAGTGATTATTAAGAAGCAATATTTAGATCCCCAAATGTCTACTGGTATTAGATTCCTATTAGCTTTGTTTCAACTTGAGTGCCATCTTGATGGGATGGCCTTGGATGCTGGAAGCACTGTGTTGAGACAGGTTCAGGCTGCGTCTGGACCCACTGGAGACATTGCCATGATGGATGGTGATATTTCTCCCATGGCCACAAAATGGGAGATGAGTGTTAGTATATGCTGCATGTTCTTCCCTGCTCTATGGATGTAACAAATTGTCAACATGTATTGAGGAAGCATCTTGTCCCCTTCATACTTATTTGCAGAAGAAACTGAGGTTCAAAGGGTTGAGGGCTCATCCCTAAGGCAGCTGTTTTCTTATTTGCAGAAAAGAGTTAACTTTGCAAGTCTGACTGCCCTCCATGGGAAGACCTGCTTGCAAGGTTGGCCTTTGGCTGGCATTCTGGAACTTGGATTTTAGGAGTGTTCTCACATTCCCTAACTGATAAGAATGGCTGACTGCCTGAACTGTACAAACAATATAAGTTATACTGAGCACCCACTTTCCTTCTGGGAGTCTGGAATTTTGATACATGCTGGTCAGAGGGTACTTATATGACAGCCCTCAATAACAATCATGGGCACTGAGTCTCTAATGAGTTTCCCTGGTTGATTTTCACACCGCGCACATGTTGTCACAACTGGTTATGGGGAGAATTAAGTGCATCCTTTGTGATTCTGCTGGGTGAGAACTCTTGGAAGTTTGTGCTGCTTTTCCCAGACTTAGCCTCATGGGCCTTTTCCCTTTGCTGATTTTGCTTTGTATCCTTCTGCTGTGATGAATCTTAGCTGTAAGTCTGACTATATGCTGAGCCCTGCAATTCCTCCTAGAGAATAACAGAATGGACCCCAAACAGTCCATATCTCTCATTCTGTCTCCTTCACACCATATGGAGTTGCAGGTTACTCTCCTCCCGGTCCCCATCTGTGGCAGAGGCAGGGCCCCCTGCAATGTGTTTCATGTTCTTTCCCATTCCTTGAACAACTCCCTTTCTCCTCACCATCTGCCTAAACCTACCTTCCTCCAGGTTTTGCTCTGTCCTCCATCCTCCAACAAGTATTAGCTAAGGGCACCTCAATTATTTTTCTCCTCATAATTCTTATGGGATTTTGGTTATTGCCCAACTGTTTGGTTCTTGCTAATTTTCTAATTAGAAGACAATCTGAGACTTGGATAGGCTCTTAGATGTTTTACAGAGAAGGAAACTGAAGTCCAGAGAGGAGCAGAGGGGTGGTGAGGACCCTGCTATCAGCCTGGGATGTATGGGGCTTGGCCACTTAAGCCCCATTGCTTTAGGGATGAGTCTTCACCCCTTTGAGCCTTGGTTTCTTACTGTGTGCAGTGAGCATAGCAAATACCTTCAGGGTTTGTTTGGTTTAGAAATGAACTTGTAAGGTTCCTGGCACTGAGTAAGGGCTCAATAAATGGTAGGTAAATTTATTGGCAAAGCCAGGACTAGAATTCATAGCTTCTCACTTGCAATCAGGAGTATTTTTTCTGCCACCCCATGTATTAAATTATAAATTCATTAAATACAAGGCAGGGCATTTTATTCCTTTAGAGCTCTGCATTCAGGATGCTAATGGGAGGAGGGCCTGGCACAGCTCTATAATTTTCCAGCTATTTGACTTCAGTTATGTCCTTAATCTCCCCCTCTCAGAGGGAGTAGTGAATCATACAATTTCTAGTGGCTCTTCTACCTTTCCCATTGTCTGATATTGCTGTGTGCTATGCACCACTCGCCTACCTCAGAAGGGCCCCTTTCTACGTTGCAGAGCTGAGTTAGGACCATACCTTGCAATGGCCTTGGTGAAAACAGACACAGTGTATGTTCCTGGAGTTCTAGAATCTCGCACCATAAAGGCTCCTTCTTTGCCCTGGAATGGGTAGAAAGAATGGAAGGTTAGTGATACCTGGAAATCACGCTCCATTTGCTTGCCCTTGAAAGGAAGAAATGCAATAGTTCAATGGGTAAAAAGCATGCTTTCGGCAGTACTGGCTACTATTTCATTCATTCATTTGACGAAAAATTTCTGGAGTGTCTACCATGTATCAGGGGACCTGTTCTAGTGTTAATTTATAGCAGTGAATAAAAATGCACACATACTCTGCACTCACAGAGCACACCATGCACCAGACTTTTTACAGATATTTTCTAACCCTCACTCTAACATTGCAGTCTAGATATTAATATACTGAGTCCCAGAAAGGTTAAGTGAGTTTCCCACAGTCCCACAGCTAGTAAATGGTGGAGCTAGATTTGAACCTTGGCATGTCAGTAAAGCTCAAGCTTTTCTACTACTATGTGATTATTATTCAACGAATGTTAGAAGCCACTACTCCATCCTCCCAAAGGCACAAAACTTTTAGTCCTGGAAGCTTTATCAGTTAGGGAAAATGCATTTCTCAGACCCTTTCCAGAGTGTTGATTTTGCTGGGTGACAGAAGGAGAAAGAGGACTAAACTTCTGGATACATGAAGGAGGTGGGTAGAAGGGAATACTCTGAAAATGTATCTTGACAGTTTTTCCAGCACTGATGAAATAAGTGCAAAAGAATGGACATGACTAGTTTATTCAATAACCAGTGGCTATTTTCAAATCTTAACTCTGTTTAGAGTTCTTCACTGTTTAGGAACAGTGATGTAACCCAATTCCCTATAATCCTGTTTCCCAAATTTGATTGATTACCCTGGTCACTCGAAGAGTTAGACAACAATATCAACAGCAGCCACCAACTGATCATGATCCATCCCAGACCTATGAACTTGGACTCTCCAGGGCTGGGACTCTGATATCTGAACTCTTAAAAGCTTGTCATGTAGGGCGGTGCGACAGTGGCTCAGTGGCAGAGTTCTCGCCTGCCATGCTGGAGACCCAGGTTCAATTACTGGTGCCTACCCATGTGAAAAAAAAAAAAGGCTTGTCATGTGATTCTTATAGATATTCAGGTTTGGTACCCACTGTATCTCTTAACTAAACAGTCTCCCGGGATAGGACTGATAGTTATAAAGCTCATCCTTGTACAGAATCATAACCTGCTTCTTGTAACTTAGCTATAACCCTACAGGGAGGGCTGGGGGAGAATTGGCCCATTCATAATTGTGCATTCTTTACCCATTAAAATTGGGGTTTGAGTACTAAAGAGTCAGACTTCTGAAACCCAAAATCTCCTCTTACTCAGCTGTGAGTTTCAAAGAGTCTTTTCTGAAATTTGAAGCTGAAACCTGAATCTTCAGGTCTCTGTTGTTCAGCTATGGCCCCCCTACCCAAGGCTGTGAGTTTGGGTGGCTCTTGCTGCTGCCTGAAAGTAAGGTAAAAATTGAGAAAAATGGAAAGACTTACTACCTACTACATTTCTGTGGCAGCTTGAGTTATATACCCCAAATGTAGACCTAGTCTTTTCTTGACCTGCATTCCTGTGGTTGTGAACCCATTGTCAATAGGACTTCTTGAAAATGTTTCCAGTTTGGGTCTTAATCTGGATTACTAGAGTTCTCTAGAAGCAGAAGAAGTTCAAAAACAGAGAGAAAAAGCAACGGGGAGGAGAAAGAAGATGTAAGAACCTGGAACCCTAAAGAGAAAGGAGAGAACATCAGTGTGTGGCTGGAAAACCAAGGAACCCAAGGATTGCTGGCAGCCAGAATGCTATAGGCCCTGGGGGAAAGGAAGCAAGCCTTCCAGTTTCTGAAACCATGCACCAATAAACGCGTGTTGTATAAGCCAACCTATTGTTTGGTACTTGTCATCACTGAAGGGAAACTAAGACAATTTCTAAGATGTACTGAAACAGTCCTGGTATTCTGTCTTTTACACAGACGTAGTTTACCTTAATTATTTTGTATTTCCTGATTTTTTTAAATTGAAGAAAACAAGTTGTAAATGTTTTTGGATCAATAGTGCACTTTCGCCCTCAATGCTAACCTCCCTGTGGAGTTATCCTCCATGAAATTCTCCGAATAAGCTACAGCACAATGAGGACAGAGGAGATATAACCAGAAAAGGAATATCGTATTTGTTTCTTCCTGCCTCAAGTTTAACCCATTGCATTAGAATGAGAAAAGGAAAATTTCCTTTTCTCAGATATTAATGCAAGCTGTTTATTCAATGAAAAATTAAAGGTCCCTTCAATTTTTGTTTGCAAATCATCCTTAAACATATTTGATTTTTCAAAACAGATTTTTTTTTCCTTTTAGGGTCTGTAGTTTTTTCTGTTTCTGAAATATAAATGATCTATTTAACATTAAAAAGCCCAGATTAGTTCATACAGTTTTTTAAAGACTAGCTTTTAAGATATAATTTACATATATAAAATTGTCCTGTTTTAGTCATTTTAGTACATTTACAGAGTTGCACAATCATTTTTGCAATCTAATTTTAGAAAATGTTTACCACTCCAAAAAAGAAATCTCCGTTCTTTTTAGACACTAACATATTAATCTAATTTCTGCCTCTGTGGATTTGCCTATTCTGGACATTTCATACAAATGGAATTATAAAATACATGGTGATTTATGACTGGCTTCTTTCACTTAGCACGCTGTCTTCAAGATTCATCCATGTTGCAGCATGTTTGCGTACTTCATTCCTGTTTTTAGCCGAATAATATTCCATTGTACAAATATACCACATTTTGTTTGTCCATTCATCAGCTGATGGATACTTGGGTTGTTTCCACCATTTGGCTCCGGTGAATAATGAATCTGTGATGAATTCTTTTGCTCAACATCATGTTTGTGAGATTTCATCCATACGTTGCATGTAGCATGATTTGTCTTCAAAAATTTTCCCTTTTTGCCAAATAACATAGCTTTTGCTCTTTTCTCATTCTAATGCAATGGGTTAAACTTGAGGCAGGAAGAAACAAAACCTCAGCAGCCTTAGACTTTATCTGACTATGTAACTTATTCTAGAGCAGAAGAAACACAGACCAAAAAGATCAGAGGTTTATCCGCTGCCTGTGAAGAAGGGTGTGAACCTCTCTTCCACTTAAGGTTTTTGTTAGTATTGCTATTGTTTTCCCTTTATTAAAGAAGCCATTGCTTTTCTGAGACACAAGTGTAATCAGAGCAGGGCCCAGATGTTAACAAGAGTAAATAATCCATAGATACCAGAAAAAGGAGTGGTCAGGTTTGCAGGCAGCTCTGCTGAGTGTGAAAGGCCCAGCTTCTTTAAAACACCCTCTTCCTTCATTGTAGGTGCTGTGGGTGGCATTCAGTGACAGTGACAGGAAACTCTGGTCTGGAGCTGAGGCACCAAGAATTCTGAGAAAAGTAAGGCAGCCAGCATGTACTGCAGCACCAACTTCCTGAAAGGAGCTCAGAGCAGGTCATAACCACCAAGAGTATTGGAGTCTCAAGGGTGACAGCTCACCTCGCCACCATGCAGGGGCCCTTGACCTGTGGAAGGTGGCCAGAGGGGCGCCTTGCCTCCCTTGGGACATATGCAAGGTCTCAGTCTACTTTTTATTATTTTATCTGGAAAAATAAAGTACAAAGGCCAAAGTAGAAAAAAAATCTCACCAATGAAGTGAGATACAGGTACCACTCTGAGGGGATGGGAGAACAGAAAGGAACTCAGATATTCCATTGTAACTGTGTGTGTGTGTGTGTGTGTGTGTGAAGACACAACCTTGCTCTAGTCTAGACTCTCCTCCTGATTTGTTTTATAAACTTTGCTTCCAATTTACCTACCTATGAAATAAGGGGATGGACTACATGATTTTGAAAGGAAATTCTGGCCCTAACAGTTTATAATTCTATGAATTCCATAGGCT
This sequence comes from Tamandua tetradactyla, assembly GCF_023851605.1. NCBI lineage: Eukaryota > Metazoa > Chordata > Mammalia > Pilosa > Myrmecophagidae > Tamandua > Tamandua tetradactyla. The sequence continues at coordinate 38,332,724 of NC_135346.1, read as the reverse complement.
ACCTGATTAACTGTATGAGCTTCAGTTTCCTCATCTGTATAAGGAACTTCATAAGGTTGTCAGGAGAAATTTTAAAAAAGTGCATAGAACAGTTCCTGGTACACAATACCAGAACAAGGACTATTAGGGTTATTATTAGTCATTACTATTACTGATTTGATTATACTATTTGTTGACAGTATTAATTCCATTGTCTTCTTTCATCTGAGACATGCTGGCTGTGTTAGTAGTATATTTCTTTTTGTTCATACAGTTTGAAGGTGACCTTACAGAAGATAATCTTGACACACAGGGCAGGTTACTGTGAAAAAACAGAACCAAACAAAACAAAAACCCACTGATAATTCATAGTCTTGTCACACTGCATTATACTTAGAGTGTCTGTGACGTGTGGTCACCTTTCATTCTGGAGATGGTTCTTTTCTTCTCCTGAGATAAACCTGTTATTATGTCAATAATGCATCTTTTTTTTTTGCACATAACTTATTTTTTTTTTTATTTTTTATTTATTTTTTTTTTTTTTAAAGGAAAGACAAAGAGAAGGAAGGAAGGATAGAAGGAAGAAAGGGAAACATCTTTAAACATTTTCTTGTTTTTATTGTATTTTGTTTTTCCGTTTTTTGTTACATGGGCTGGGGCCGGGAATCGAACCGAGGTCCTCCGGCATAGCAGGCAAGCACTTTGCCCGCTGAGCCACCGCGGCCCACCCACATAACTTATTTTTAATAAAATACACCATTCTATTAACATGAGCTAAACAATTGAAACCTATTAGATATTAGGTAGTACAGTTAGAGGGCAGTGTTTGATTTAATAAAATGTATGTGTTCATGAAAAACGGATTTTAATCTAAACTTTCCTAGTGAGCAATCCATTCCATTGAATCATGAATCTGGATTCACCAAACTTCCTAAGACTATCTTTTAAACAAGATCAGCCTACAGGAAACAAAAACCTTCCAAACTCAGGAATCAACTTAATTTTAAAATTTGTAAAATTTTTATAGTTTAGTAAAAAAACACTTGTTCCATATCAGTAAGTTCACCTAACTAAACTTTTAAGTTGTCCCTTAATTCTCTTACATATGAAATTATTACATAAGAGACAAAATGTGAAAAGGGGTGCATAAGGAGTGTTTACAGTAAAAATTATTTACATAATCCCTTAGATTTTCTCTTTACCTTGCATCATATCAAAATATTATACTCAGTGTCAATTTTTCTCTCTTATAGTTCTCTGTTATGTGCCTCGCATTTCTCTTTTGTATATTAATTATACAAGTAATATATGCTCATAGTAAAAAAATTTTTATAATCTATAAGTTAAACAGACAAGTATAGTCTGCTTATACCCCTAATTACACTCCTCTAAAAGATAGTCACTTTAAACACTTTATTATGTGTTTTTCTCTAAAAAGTTATATGCATTTTTGAACAAAGATCTGTGATGTGATTGGTAAATGATTTTTCAGTCATTCATTATATTTTCATGCCTGAGCATGATTTTCAATTGCTCAAAAACATGGTGATGTACTAGAGTTTGTCTGCAAGTAGATATAACTTTTCAAATATGTAGTCAATTCCCCTACTTTTATGACAGTCTTCAAAAGCATTGACCTTCTCAAGACAATGAATATTGCATTTTTGTGCCAAACAGCCTTTTAATTTCCATGTTTTAGGAATGTAAAATGGTGGACCTCCATGTTTAGTTGGATCATAAGAAACAACAGACACAAGCAACTGCAACCCTTTTCTTGTTGTTATAAACATTATATCAACGTAAGGTTCTCGATCACCTGGATTAATAGTGACTAAGACTCCTCTATTCCAAATCCTGTCAAATTTGCCAGTATTTACTCTGGAAATATAAAAAATGCTGCAGCAGTACAATGAAATGTTCCCTGAACATTTAAATGCTTAAATACTTTGGTTCCAGGAATTTCAGCAATTGGTTCTACTGAGTAAGAAAGATTCTGCACTTTTAAAAATTCTCGAATCCCAAATTCATTGATCTCCATACCAGCTATACTGTGTCCCGGGGCTGCAAACCATCTCATCTCAACTGCTTTTCCACAAAGAGGAAAAAAATACCGTGAGTCCACCCTTGCCATTAAGAAAAATATCCCAATACTTCTTTAATAACAGGTGTCTTGTTCTTGATGACATGAAATGTCGTAGCTCATCCACTTTTCTTGCCATTCTTCCAGAGTTAGTATTCACTTTTTCTGTACCTCATTATCAGGGTACTTGTTAATTTCAAGTAAAGGTCTTGTATCATTCACAGTTTTGTAGACACCTTTGCCTCCCAAGCAGTTATCTTCGAGCCTCTTCTGCTGCCTGCCACTCAACAATGTATCTTTAATGGCATCTTAGGATCATGGAGCTATGATAAAGCCTATGCTGTATTTAAGGCTCCTGCCTGAGATTCCGGTCACCCAAAGTACAAGGTGTTGCTAGGTGTACTAAGTGCGTTACGGAGTACCTGCTTACCCTCTCCCTAAATAGCTTAAGACTAAAAAAGAGACAGCTGAGATCCAAGCAGAATGAGAACAGAGCCACTGGAGGAGTAATGACATCTCACTACAACGGTTCAAAGGCAGGTTGAACCAATTTCATGACAAAGGAGGGAGAAAGCATGAGAGACTTCTTGGAGGAGGCGACATCCAAGAAATTGATAGGGCACTTTAGTAGAGACTTTTCAGTAGTTCTCAAACTTGGGTAAATTCCTTTAGAGGTTCTCATAGGGTAGGACTGGAGTGCAGGAATTTGTATTTTTACAAAGTTCTCTTGATGATGCTCACCATCAGCCAGGTTCTCCTTAAGCATGGTGGCCAGAATTTATTAAGCATTTGAAGTATAGATGCGTTCATTCAACAAATATTTATTGAGCCATTACATTGTGCTAAATGCAGGTTGGGTGCCTAGGTACATCAGGAACAAGATAAGTGTTTATATTCTAGTGGAGAAATATGTAGGAGGCAGTACACTGGGAGCTTTAGTTAACAAAAAGGTGAAATGAATCAATCCATCTCTTGAGGGACTTATACATTTTTAAACAAGGAGACATTAAATATACCCAGGAAGCTATTCAGCAATTGTTGAAAACAGCATTTTTTTTTATTTTATATAATTTTATATTTTTGCAGTAGCAACAAAAAAGTCATTCAGTTCCAGCTGTACAGAATCTGAGTTATATCTGATAGGAACTCACTGTGATCTAAAGAGGAAAAGAGGATTTGATGAAATAGTTCAGAATATTAGTAAAAAGGAATGTTTCAACTGCCCTACCAGGCAAAATGTGTTTAAATGCCTCAAAAGAATGACTGTAAAATAGGAAACACCTTTAGCTAGTCATTAATGTGAGCTTAATTTTAAGTGTTCCTAATACACAGCACTTCATTAACCCATGTGTGATTGAAAAAAGAAGCAATATAATTCAATTGATTAATTATTTAATTAAAATTAGTAATTACACAAATTAATTAACTTTAATTTTGCACCCCCCTCAATTAGTCCTTATAAGTCAAGTTTTACTATATTATCAAACAATACGATAGTAGCACCTTGGGAAACTAGGTGCTGGGACGGCTACATATGCATCACAAGTTTGACTTCTAAAAGAGTACAGATTTCTAGGAACTAACTCTGGAGAGTCTGATTCTATAGACCTGCAGTGGGCCTTGGGGAATCTGTATTTTTTTAAAAGTTTCCCTGTGAGTCTAGTATGTGGTCTTAATGAAATCATTAAGTGTTGAGTCGATGTAGAACCAAGGAGGAACCAGATAACTTTCCAGGAAAAGCTCAGCTCAATTGCTCTGCCTCCATGAACTCTTCCCCAATTCTTCTAGTCTTTTCTGAACTCTAGATCACCTTACAGACTTTCTCATATGCATGTAGTTTATCCTAAATTATCATTTAACTCTTCAGATAATGATAAAATTATCATTCTACTCTTCCCAATAGAGTCTAAAGTCCTTTGAGATAAAGATCCTGTCTCAAGTACCCTGAAGTGCCCAGCCCTGGGCTCAACACAATGGGACAGTAATCGAGTTTATACTGAGAAATCCTAAAAAAAGGAAATGGTGCAACCAACCAGAGCTGGATGGACGTTGCAGACAATATACAAAGACTTCCAGTTATGCATGTGTCATGGTAAACACACAGGTCTTTTGCAGACTCCTTAACTGGGCTTGTTTTCTTTGATGAGAATGAGCTGCCTAAGGGCAGACCCCCTAGCTGGCCTCTTTGCTAGCTGCAAGTTAATCAATGACTTACCCAAAGAAAGTAAAAGAAAGTTCATTGCTCCCAAATGCGTTTTTTCCTTGTCCTTTCTCCTTTTTTTCTTTTAGAAATTATATTTTTGTTTTCAATAAATGAAGTCAATCTATAAACAGTTTTCCTTGTACAGAGTAAATGGCATGCTAATAATTAACTGTAGGCCTTTAAATTATTCTTTGAAAATATTTATCACACTTCCATCTCCCCATTGCAGCCTTTCATTCCCTTTCTGGCATGCACCTAGGTTTCTTTCTCTGAGACTCACCCTAGTCACTGTTCAATATAATGGTTACTGGAAAAGATTATAGGGCAAACAATCATCGGGGTTTACCCAAAACTGACAGTGGCTCCTTTAGTGTCTGAGTCTCACAAAAACCAAGATGAGATGGCCAACCTTGCTTCATTCCACCCAAGTGAGATTTTCAGTTTAAGATTCTTAAAGATAGGAAATACCTTCAAACCAAAATGGAAAAATGGTATATGATAGAATGGCAGGGAGTGAGGTTGAGTTTTTGGCCCAGGGAGACTAATGCCCCCATCACCTCATCCCTGTTGCTTATTGATCTCACTGGGAAGGCTGGTGCTGGACACTGGTCATTAACAGAGGCTGGATATTAGAAACATCTTGAGAGACTTTTCTTTAAAGTACTGATGTCTGGGTCCTACCAACTAGAGATTCTGATTTAATTAATTGGGGGCTGGGCCTGGCCATTAATATTTCTCAGGTGATTCCAATGTTCAGACAGATTTGGGAACCACAGTTTGAGACATTCATTGCTTGATTAATTGATTTCGGTGATGAAGCCTTCCTCGCAATACTTCCATGCATTTGATATCTCTGAAAGAGCCATAAATATGCTATTTTCATTGCTACTCAAAATGTGGCCCGTGAACTGGTGACAGTCTGTAAATTGTTAGCTTTCTGCCACCAGACAAAAAGAGAAATCGATACCAAGCATTTAGAAGCTTTTTCTAACAATCAGACAGAGTAATTTGATGTCTATTGAATCTAAGAATAATAAAAAACTGGACTTGCATTTTTTATGTTTGCTTTTTAAATTTTTTTCTAGTGATTCATTTAAACTGTGTTTTACTAGTCCCGTAAATACCCAGATTATATTCAACAGAAAAAAAAAAAAACACTGTTAATCCAATATATCCAACCACTGTATTAGCATAAACCATGACATGGCTGAACAAGCAGTAAAAGTCATTCAAAAGACAGTCAAAAGACGAGGTTAAGAAGACTTACTGTGTCCAAAAGAAGTTTTTCAGCTTTGTCTCGGCTAATACTCTTATTGTACCACCTGAAAGCAGAGAAAAGTCATGTGTCAAGGACACTTTTAAAAATCCCATAATACACTTATTTGGTCATTTTCTGCTTCCACCATTGCTTTCAAACTCAAAAGCAAAAGCATGATATCTTTGCAGGTTTTCAAATGTTTAATTTGAAGGGAACAAATGGAACAGGATTGGCAAAATATTGACAAATGCTGAAGTTGCATATTGGGTATGTGGAGGTTCATTTACTATGCTCTTTACTTTTGTGTATGTTAGATATTTTCCATAATATGGTTTTAGAAAACATTTATGTTCTCTCCGTTCCAGAACTCAGTGGGTGGTTATAAATAGGATAATGCTAGGCCAGCTATAAAAATGTGAAAGTTTAGCTAAGATCTTTTAAAAATAACTGAAGTATTTCTCTCATTAAAAATGGTCTTCAAGACCTTTTGCACAGTAGTTACAATATTTAAAAAAATTTTGTCTACTGATGAAAAATAAACTAAGAAGTGGTTAAAAAAGAATATTGAGTGATTGGGGGGGGCTGAAGTCCTTTGTGTTTTTGTTTTGTTTTTTACTAAAAGCACTTGAGCTACCATCCTGCCTCCATGGCTGCTTACTAGATACTAAGAGGTAGAATGATTGTCAACTAATCTTTTTTTTTTTAAATTAATAAATCCAGGAGGAGAGAAGTTTTGAGTAGAGAAGAAATACCACTTATCAAAATTGTTGGTTATTTGGAGTATTCATGAATAAGGGAATTTGTGGATTCATCTGAGTTTTCTTTTTTTTCAAATCACAAGACTAAATTATTTATTCACTACACAATTTAAATTGGTGTTACAAGGCTGACCCTTCAAATAGACCAAATTCTCTTAGTTCAAGAATCTAAGTACTAAAGATGCACATATCCTACTTAACAAATTTCATGCTAATATAATAAAATTTTCAACACATAATTATAAATCTTCCCAGATTGAAAGATATTTAACCATGGGAGAGTACAGTTATCATCCCAGTTAATTGAGGATACTTGGGTCAGTGACTTCAGCCAAGTATGAATCTTAGGGCTGCAGGCATCTAGGATATATCTCACTGCCCCAGAGTTATGCTCAACCCTTTCTACAACTGGTTCATCAATGAACCTAAAATTTCAAGAAGGAGTATTTATGTAGCCCACATCCCATACTCCAATTACACAGATTGCTTAACTCAACCACCTTCGACTTTAATGGGAATCCATTAAGATTCCATATTTTCAAATTCACCCTTGCTAAAATTTATTCCTAACCACAAGATCAATACTCGTAGGGCTTTTACAGCCTTTTGTGGACCTGTGCAGAGTGGCAAAAAGTATGAGTTGCCCCACCTGCAGGTTGATCAAAGTATGGTCTAGTTGTTTGCTCAAGAAAGCACTGGCCTCATTATTCTCATCTGAGCTTTTTGAACATTACATGAGATTATCCAGTTGAGGGCTAGAAAATATGTTTCATCCACACCCAGATACCAGTGATAAGTAGTGGCTGTCTTGAGCTGTGCATTGAAAAGAATTTTGATGCAACGTCTGGGACCAGTGGGGAAGAGAGTCTATCTAATAGTGATATTATCCTGAGTTCAGTGTGTAGGGAAGAAATGTGAAGCAAGAGGGCCACAGTTTGCCTTCCTTCATTTAGTCTGACTCTTCATTTTATACAGAAGGGATCTGAAGGTCAACAGGGTGAGGCAACTCACCCAAGCCAAGGGTCAATGCCACCTAAATAAGGTAGGAAACCTGAATCCAAACAGATCATATGATTATGTTCCCAGTGGTGCATTTAAGCACCAAAGTGTATTGATGATTCTTGCCTGAGTCAGTTGATACTTCAAATTATAAAATGGTAATTTTTAAACTTTGTCTTTCTTCTGAATTTATTAGTTCTTAAGCAGAGAGCACCCCAAATTAGACAATGTTAGGTTCGAGGATAAAAAGTCATCATATAGAGTATTTTTTATATACCCAGATATATCCTAAATATGTGGATGTCTGTAACTTAGCTTGTTCTTTAACTGTGATTCTATAATCTGAAGAGCACAAACTGATAGCCTGCAGGATAAATTGGGCCCAGAAACTGTTTTTTGTGTGTGATGTCATGTTTTATTTTAAAATGGCTTAGTTTACCTTTGTGTACTTTTTATTTGCATTTCCTTTTGCATTATAATCAGAATCTGGAATTTGCTCCTCTATCATAAACAAAGAGATTCTGATGAAAAGAAAAAAAAAAAAAAAACTAACATAACTTCCCTGCTTAGTGGACATTTGAATTACATGCCTATTTATTTTCTAGAGGCATTGATTATATAGAAAAAAGTATTTTTATTTGAGCATATCATATATGTTTCAGTTCAGATATGCTCGGAACTGATGATGGCTTTTCTGTTAGCTAAAGGCGGGGGAGGCACAAGCTTGAGACAGTCATTTCAAAATGAGTGTCAGGTAATAGACTTCAGAAAATGATAGCTTTTCCTATCAAATCGATTAGAATTTCAGCAACAAATAACCCTTGCCCACATTTGAATGATTTAGAACCCTTATGAGTTCATAGAAATCATCATTAGTGTTCTTTATCTTGCATTTTAATTTTAAATAGTTTCAAAGGTAAAGAAAAGTTGTAAAACAGTAAAAAAGAACTCCCATATATACTTCACCCAGCTGAAACAATTGCTGACATTTTGCACATTTGCTTTACTATTCTCTCTAGATTGATATATAGGCAGACAGACATTTTTTCCAGAACAATTTGTGAGTCGACTTTTACTCTTAAATACTTCAATGTGTATTTCCTAAGAGACAGAATGTACATGTATATAACTACGGTACGATGATCCAAATCAGGAAATTTTATCTAATTTAAGACAGCATTAACATTCCATTTATTGTCCCAACAATAGTATCTTATATGTGGTGATAATAAGATAAATATTTGAAATAATTCTTTTTTTTATTCATTGGTTGAGCTCCAGTCCAGGATTACCAGTGTGTCTAGTGGCCATGTTTCTTTAGTCTCCTTACTGTGGACCTATTTCTCAGTCTTTCCTGCCTGTCATGATGTTAACCCTTCTGAAGAGCATGGGCTGGTTATTTTGTAGACTGCTCCTCAATTGGGATGCTTCTGATATTTCCTCCTGATGAAATGCAGGTTTTGCATTTTGGACAGCAGTATCACAGAAGCGATGCTGCATCCTCAGTGCACCCCATCAGGGGACTCGTGATGTCTGTAGCGTTATTGGTGACCTTATTTAAGATGAGGTCCACTGGGCTTCTCCGCTTTGTAATTAGGCAGTGATTTGTGAGGAGATACCATCAAACTGATTCCCTGCACGTAATGTGTATTGATGATTCTTGCCTGAGTCAGTTGATACTTCAAATTATAAAATGGTAATTTTTAAACTTTGCCATTTCTTCTGAATTTGTTAGTTCTCATTCTATTGTAAGAAAGAGCTTTCTTTTCTTTTATCTATTTGTTTACTTATTTATGAACTGATCTATCTGTGCTTTATCTATTTACTGCGGATTCTTATCTTATTCAATGGATTGTAGTCCATCACTGTCTTTGTTTATCTATCTATCTATCTATCTATCTATCTATCTATCTATCTATCTATCTATTTACTCAAACTGTCCAAGATTTGGTCCAGGGAGCCTCATTGAGCTGACTTCTGTGTCTGTTTGACATATCCATGTCAGTTAAAAAAATCACTTCTTTATTGCAGGCCCAACAAGATGTTCCAGGTTCATCTTGTTCTTTCCCTGTTGCAACCTTGGAGTCTCCAAGCCATTTATCCAAGAAGTCCTGATCCTTTTCAGCGGGAAGTGTTCTTTGAAAAGCAAGATCAGGGTTCTGGGTGTGCACATTGATTACTACTGAGGTGTTTGTACCGCTGGGGTTCTGGACCCTCCAGCAGCTGAGCCAGGTGACATATGGACATGGTGCTACCTTATACAGTACAGTGGCATTTTATTAAACATTAGGCAGTTCCATTAAAATCATATCCATGTGGACCCTTGTAAATGACATCTTGGAAATAAGCACTTGGCTCAGTCTAAGCAGATATGCCATATCTATGGTTTGTGTACTGTTTTGGTTTTGGAAACACTGCATTAAATCTGTTTGTATTTGATCCAGTGTTCATAATGGTTTATTTTTTCCTTTCCAAATAATACCGATATTCCAGGATTCCCAGTAGAATCATTTCCTTTTACCACAATCTGTTCATGGATCCCAATGCCATCTCTTTGATAAAAAGGGGAGATAAGTGCACAGACCTTCTCCATGCTTCTAGTTAGGGCAGTCCCCAACTATTTATGTAGGGGGTGGAGTATGAGGAACAAAAAAGTGGATCAAGAAAAAAGAAGCTATTATTTACTTCTCATCTAGGGAGGACTTCCAGGTACCATATTTTTGGGAAAGAAAGAAAATTATCTTACTCATAGGTTTCCAGGCTGTTTGGAGATTTTTCCACCAAGTAACTGCTTGGTACATAACCTTCATGCCTGTTGAAAGAGAAATTAGTGTTTAAAATGAATTTTTACATCTTCATTTCATAGGTTTAATTCAGTAAAAGTCATCTAAAAATGTGGACATCCCACATTATTTGGCATTAGCAATAAGACATTTTAAAGTTTTAGAGTAAAGAAATTGGTAAAACTAATAATAACCTGCTATCTGTTAAAGGGAATGGATTTCATCACTAAAATTTGAACCATAATAAATAAGAAGTGGCCGTTTTATTTAAAAAGCTCTGCTAGATACTTTCACCATTGTGAAATTTCCTCTACTGGGAAAAAAAGATTAATGCTTAGTCTCTGTTTGCTATGAGCAAACATTTTTGCATGTCATAATCAGTATTTTTTCCACTTTATAGTCAGGAAACCAAAATAATGAAAATATTAAAAATTACTTTCCAATCTCAAGTCTCAGAAGATATTACTAGTTGATATTGTAGTTTTTACATTTAAGACCTTGCTAATGTTTTTTTGCTCATTGAATTTCTATAAATATAAATGGTATAAACATGAGAAAAATAATAAAGTCAAATTGGTTTTGGTAGGAGTCATTTTTTAATATAAGAATACAAAAGACTTTTAAAATTTAGAACATAAAAAGTCCCCAAATATGTGTGTAGCTTTGTCATTTTCAAAGCAGTTTCACATTCATTATCTCATTTCATGCCACCAGAAGAGAGAAGTGTCACTTCCTCTCTCCAGGCCTCTCGCTTCATACCTGTAAAAAGAGGGACCTAAACTAAATTGTCCATAAAATTCCTCCAGACCGTGCCAATCTATAAAATGATGCCTGATGGTTTCTTGCTTATTACTCATAATGTGTTTTAACTTCCTGTAGAAGATAATTTCTCAATATAGTGATTATGTTATTGGGGAATGCATAATACATTTCACTGGGTTTTTCTGAGCAGTGAAGAAATCAAGAACAAAGATGCCAAATGCAAGATAATTAGTTGTATCTTTTGCCCATGTCAGACACTACTGGTCAGTCCTGGCACCCTTTCTTCACAGAACTGAACATCAAGCCTTGAAACCATCTTCAACATGGTGTCCAGGCAGCCAATTCCAATTGATGGCAGTTAGCTTGTCCTGAAAATTATTTGCTATTCCTTTTGTAGCTCTCTTTTTGGAATCCCCCTTAATTATGTCTGTTTTTGCTATACCAAATGTTTACAACTATACTAATAGATCAAATAACATTTTTGCTTTCAAATAGGATAACTGTGTTCTAACATGCAAACCAAGGCTGGGTTATCTACACAGATGATGATTAGTCTCTTCACTTGTGTGTTGATACAGAATTTATGAAGCCCTTTTATTTCTTCCATCTTACTGATTTTATCAACACCGGCATAGACAAAACTGATATTAGCATCTGCATTTTATAGGCAAGGCAATGGATTCACAGATGTTAAGTGACTTAAGTGGCTTTTGATGACCCACCTGGTGTACTTTCCCCTATGCCATGCTATTACAAAGCAAACCAGGGAAATTCCTAAAACACCAATTGGCCTCCGGGGTGTTGCCTTCGATGCACTTTGAAGTGCAAAGAGATGAACTTTTCCACAAACCACTGAACAAAGTGTAAACTGTCATTTGGGGGAAATAAGACATAGAGGAAGAAATTTCCTGGCACATTAGGGCTGCTAAATTAATGCTAGTTGATTGAACAATGAACTTTTGAGTAAGTTATGCCTCTGGTAGACCCAGGCATCTTTGAGCCTGCTTCCGATATGGGCCTCCCACTAACAGGTAAAGAGAGAGTGATGTGAGACCAGCCCCACTTGCTCGATGAGGGGCTTTGAGGGCTCATGTTAGCTAGTGACTACAGCACATGTCACCACCCGCTGTGCCCCGGTCTCAGCAGTGCGGCTGTAAGACTACTTAAAGAGAAGACACCTTGAAAATGTATATTTTGGTGTATTTCCAAGGTAAAACTGTAAGATATTTTCACTGCTTTTTTTTCTCTTACTCGTCAGAGCGTTTTTGTTTTTGTTTTAAGTTTGATGATCTGTAGTGTTGGCAGGTAGAACAAACCAGGTGCTCTCATAGCCCTGTTGGAGGGAATTTAAACTTGGCAAACTTTGAGGGAATTATCTATCAGAGTTAAGACATCACATGCTACGATTCAATATTTCCAGTTTAAAATGTGTCCTGTAGAAATACATACTCTCCAAAGATTGCCAAGATACGTACGCAAAAGATCTTTATTACAGCCTTCTTGAAATAACAAAGAAAATAAAACAAATAACCTGGAAACAGTTTTCCTACAGTATAAGATTGTTTAAATACTTGTAATAAAATCATACGTTCTAGCACTGATGTAATTATTTTTTAAAAGGAGATAGCTCTGCAGCTGATATCAAAATATCTCTAAGATATATGATTAAAGCTTAAAAGCAAGGAGAAGAGCAGAATGTATCATCTTAATGTCAATTTAAAAAGATGTACTTATGGATGTCTGACTTTTTTTTAGGATACACAAGAAGGATTAATAGTGATTACTTTTGGAATTGATGTGGGAGGCAGAGTGAGTTGTTTGTTTTCCATGGATGTTTCTTTGTACTGTTAGTTTTCTTAAAAAATAAAACATTGACAGAGGCTATCAGATGTTGCAATGATTGCATTTTTTCTTTTTCTTTTTATGCTTTTAAATGAATAACCTCAAGCTTTAAAACATTTAAATTCTTAATATTAATATTCAAAGAGGTTCATTCTGGTTTTATTATTTCCAAAACGTTGGAAACAACCTAACTCTCCAAAAAAGAGGGAATTTGTTAAATTATGGTACATTTATATGCTGGATTGATGTAGTCGTTGAAATAACATTCTGGAGAATATTTCAGAGTTATTAGTAAAAGCCTATATTATAGTGAAAGGGGAAAAAAAATTATAAAGCAGTGTGAAGCTGATGCATTTCAACTAGGCACTGATGTGTCAGTCATATATTTCCTAAAGCATCCTGGAGGTTAATAAAAGCAATTTTTTTCTATTTCAGATTATAGATGGGCTCATAAGATTTTTCCTTCAAAAATTCCATAGTGGGCAATCAGTTTTGTACAACTTTACTTTCTCCATGAATCATCTGGATGCCTAGTTCAATGATTGTAACTGTAATGAAATCCTTATTATCTTCTTTCTGCTGCTTCTTTTGCATACTTTTTCTTTCCATCAAAATAAGCGCTTCACAGTGGAATGTACTGTGAGCCTCCCTTGAACACTCACGGAATAGTGCTTTGTGGAACTAGCTGCCACTCTCCCAAATTATGGATATCAGTGGAAAACTCTTGGAGGATTTTCGGATGAGTTTAGGGGCTGGGGATGCTGGAGGTTGGGTGCAAGCCGCATGGGTTGCATGTGACTGCCTGCCAGCCACTTCTGAGATGAGGAAAAGCTCTCCTCAACTACGGCCTTTTCCTTCTGCCTCTGATCTCCTCTCCTAACTCATTGTAGTGGTCACACTGAGAGAGGTAGGACAAATCAGTTCTGTATTTCCCTTGCTCCCACCACCATCTCAAACCCTGGGACAGCAGCCACAAAGGTGCCTTACCCGTTCCTGTCTTGAACTCTCCACCAGTGAATCTCAGAGCTGTCCAATAGGTAATACTCCTCATTGCGTTGCAGCGTGAGTTCCTGCGGATCGTTTGTTTGGTAGTCATACAAGGCGATGACCAGAGTTTCTTCAGGTTCCCGAAGCGATCGCTGGATGAGGAAGACAACAAAACCAAACAGTTACAAAGAAGAAGAAAAATGCAGAACAAGTTCAGCAAGTCACTGACCTGTAAACTGCTCCAGGATCTATGTCAGATAAACACACCAGATCCTGTAGCCCACTGGAAGGTTCACCGAGACAATCCACCTTCCCGCAGTTGGCATTGTACATGAGTTAGAATCAGCCACAGAGTAGGACAAAAACACGTTAAGTACCTGGAATTCATTGCTTCTCTCATCCCGTGATGTAAATTCTGACCACAGTGCATCCCAGGCAGCCACACACTTTTCACAAGAATGTGCTGGTTTCTCTACACACACCATGCCACATGGGGTGGTCTCTGTCTGAAGCATCACACACTCAGGGATGCTGATGTCATCAACACTAAGTCATTCAGTTGAAGCTTTGCCATTTGATTCCTGGGTTTCTTCAGACCCATTGAATCACAGGCTATCACGATCAGAGCTGGGATGCCTCTGAGTAATCATTTAATCCAATTCCCTTATTTTGAATGGGGAAACCGAAGCCCATATTAAAAATGGATGTGGCGAAGTTTAGAGCATGTATTAATTCTAATGCTCTCTCCGCTAAAATATATGGGATTCCTCTCTTTTACCTATATCTCTCCTCTCCAGTATCTTTCTTAGGATGAGATATTGAGGATGTGAAGAAAAGACTGTAGATCCAGCAATCAAGAGTTCAGGATGAATATAGACTGTAAGATTTATATCAGAGTCAAATTTCTTAAATTTGATAACTATACTTAATGAGGTTATATCAGTGAATATCCTTGTTCTTAGGAAATATCCATGGGAATATTAAGTGTTCAGAACATGATGTATGCAACATACTCTCATATGTTTAGAAAACAGACAAATAAGAGGTAGATGGCATGATATAACAAATGCGGCATAATGTTAAAAGTTGGTAAATCTTGGTATGTGGTTAAATAGTATCCTGGAGCTCTCTGTGTGGTTTTTGTGTTGTTTTTGCAACTGTCCTGTAAATATGAAATTAGTTCAAAATAAAAAGTTGAAGAAAAAAGAGTTGAGGATGGGCACACTTGCTACAGGTTAGCTGATTTTGTGAAAGAGTGAACATGGGAAGCGATTGAGAGTGCTGGCTAAAATATGAGGTAGAGTTGGAGAAGTCCCAAGTTCTGAGTTCATTGAAGCATGTCATGGCATAAAAATAATGGAGCTAAAAGGGAAAGGCTTCTCCTACGGACATAGACTGCTTTCCCAGCTGAGACTAGATTGGAATGTGAAGATGAGGTGTTTGTGGAGCTGGTGAAGTGGTGCCGGCTTGAGTGCCTGTAGACATGAGTTTTCATGTCTACATGTGAAAAAAAGCCCTGGGGCTTTATTTGAAGAAGAATTATGTTTAAGGACCCTGAAGAAGATAAAGGAGGGATACAGTGAGGCATTCATCCCGCTGTAGACCCAACTAACTGATAATACCTTGGTAGAGAAAGGTCAGCACAGCAATTCTCAAATCCTAGTGGTGCCATCCTATGGGGAGCTTTTCAGACATTTATGACACCATTTGGGATGTCACAGGGAGTAAGTGGTTGAGGGCCAAGAATGCAAAATGCTCCGCAGTGTCCCACATCCCGTACAACTTTCATGCGGTGAGAAAACTGTCTGCAATAATAATATATAATAATAATCTGAGCCTAGATCCTACCTCTACCCTAAACAAAGTACTGGTTTTTCCAAGAATGCAAAAAAAGAGTTGAGGATGGGCACATTTGCTACAGGTTGGCTGATTTTGTGAAAGAGTAAACATAGGAAATGATTGAGAGTGCTGGCTTGTGGATTGAGGGAAGGTTATATTATGCTTCATCCAGAACATTACTAGGAGTTGTTCACCATTTTTGAAAATCATTTCACAGAGGGTAACACGATATCTGAGTCACGGATGTAACATTCTTCTATCAGTCACCTTTGAGCTGCTGAATCCACTGGGATTCTACCTACAGGTGCAGACAAATGACTACTTCATGTTGTCTTTTGGGGAATTCATGCTTCGATATTTATTTGTAGAAATAGCTATTATTGATGCTATTTGCATTTATTTTTTTATATTACACTTACAGCATTTATTGATTTTTCAAAATTAAGTAAGTTATAGTATCTATGAAATTCATTTCAGGATAGCAAAAGGGCCTTAAAAATATTTGTTATAAAAGGGGCCACTGGGTCTGGAAGGGTTGGAAACCACTGTTAGAGTGAAGAAATGAAGGATTGGCATTTGGAGAAACTGTGAGATTTGGTGGGGCTCAAGAAGGGCTGCTGGGGGGCCCAGGTGATAAGGTGTGGATAGAGTGTATGGGGGCCCCATTTCCTGGACGTTCTGCTGTCAGCCTCAAAACAGCTCTGCGCCCCTGAGAGCCCGGCCTGGCCCTGGCTGGGGAGCACACTGCCGGGCTGAGGGGGGCTCCCCCAAAACAGCCGCGGTGGCACTAGCAGCATTAGGGTGTCTTACTAGGAGGCCCAGGGAGAAAGGACACAGGCAGACAGGCCCCTGAGAGGCCCCGACCAGAGCCCTCCTGGGCTACATTCTGTGAAGGCAGGGAAGGGCCAAGGGAAATGGGAATTTGGTTTCCAACGTGTAACCCACAAGCTAGAGGCCTGGGATTGTGCCCACAGGCTGAGCCGGGCTGGTCGGCATCGCTGACCGGAGATGTTCTCCATCCTGAGCAGTACGAGCACGCCTACCCTTCTGAGAACTGACCCTGTTCCATTGTCTCTGACACACTGAACATCAGGCCTGCTAGTTTAGTATCTGGATGAGAATATAGACATGCCACATGAGATGCTGTCATCCCTTAGGGGACAGAACAAGAAGAAGAAGAGAAAGATGAATTCAAAACGTTCAAAGTAAGAGAAACGTGGAAACGTATGGTTGAAACTAGAACCGTGATTCCAAGCACTGGGTGAGAATGTTGAAACAGCACCGGCGCCATGGCTCCAAGTGTGAAAAGCCAAATGATGTATCCAAGGAGAGACGGGCGGGCTTTCACCCTCACTGATACGGAAAATAAGACAAGAGCAAATTGGGTTAAGGGCAGAGCTGTGGATTTAGGGGGTTGGGGGCTGGGGGAGGAGCCATCTACAAGCAAGGGCTGGGAGATTCTGACCTATGTAATCAAGAAACATGGTGAAATATTCTTCAGAAGCTCCATGAAGGAGAAGGGAAGGGTGCTCATTTTCTGCTACAGTTTAAGTACATTGCTTTCCTGCTGTCAGGTAAGAAGCTGATGACAGATCTAAAAACCAGCCTGAGGTTTTGAGGATTTAGGACCTATTTGTATGGGGAAGCTGATGGTTTTGAAAGGTCACCATGTTGGCCAAAGGGAATAAACAAAAACTGATCCTTCATGAAGAAGTCTGAGGAAGTAGAATCAGTAGGTTCTGGAATAAAAGGCAAGTGCTCAATTGTGAATATTAGGTTAACATGACCATAGGTGAGAACTGATCCTTTTTTTTCTCATCCTGATAATTTTTTCTCCTGGACAGAATAAGCTTCCCCAGAATAAGTACTATAATTTCTAAGTCATGGGAGTTAGTATATCATAGACCAGTGGTTCTCAAACTTGAGCATGCCTCAGAATCCCTAGGAAGTGTATTAAACACAGATTGTGGGTGTCTCACACAGAATTTCAGATGCAGTAGGTTTGGGGTGGGGTCTGAGAATTTGCATTTCTAACACATTCCCAGGTGATGCGGACACTGCTGGACCGAGGACCATACTTGGAGAACCGTCACTGGAGTGAATGACTAGCACACCAGAAACTCTGCATCTTGTTAGCTTTAATTGCTGAAAGGCCTTGGACAAGCCTTGAAATTTCTCTTGGGTCTCAATTTCCCAAACTTTAAAATGGGAATAAAACTATAATCCTCTAAAGGGAGTAGAACCAGTAGTAAATATTGAAATAGATAGTAAGTGCTTTAAAAAGTGTTACCAAATGTATGCCTTCAAAATGTTTGTATGTTGAGGCGTAGAATAAATACATAATTTTAATTAGACATGAGCTGGCATTATGCCCCAAAGTAGACAGGTGGCTAGGCACACTGCTTGTGTACCAATAAGTTTTTGTTGAGTGAATAAAGTGAAATAGAAATTTCACAGCTGATCGGTCTGTTCCTGGACCAAGGCAGTGGATTCTTTTGCCCCGTGTGCTAAAATGACCAATTCCTGAGATAACTGGGGTTTTAAAGAGAGAAACAGTATATTGCTGGATGCAAAGCAGGAGAGCAGATGGCCTATCCACCCAAAAACCTGTCTCCCCATACTGCAGTTAATTCTGATAGTTATAAAAGATGGCCAGGTTTTAGGATGATGAACACAATGACCCTAGATGATAGAATTAGATGTAATTTAATTATTGAACATGTGCAGATTGATTACTTGCTTAGTCACAGAACATATGTAAGAAAATGGCAGCCTTAAAATGATGATGGGAGCGATTTTTAGTATTATAGGGAGGTCTAGGTGACTTTTAGGTTGAAGTCTAAGCCACTGCACGTGTCAGGTGGGCCCATTTTGGTTAGATCCAGCTTTGGTTTTCAAGATAACTTTGGACTTGGGGTGGCTTTGGGCTGACTGAAGGCCCTTCATTAATAAACATTATGGCTGTCTTTAGTGGTCGCAAGACTTTAAAGTTGAAACAGTGGATAAATGGGTACAAGTGAGAGTCAGTCATAACGTTTTTACAATCACAAGGGCACAAGATAAGGGCTATACCATCATTATCAGAGATCAAGGCAGTTGGATTACAGTTCAAAGATTTCAGGTATTTCCCTCTGTCTACTCCAATAAAACAGAAAGCAAAAAGGAATATCTATATAATGATTCAGTAACCATAAGCATCCCTTAAATCTGAATTTCCCAGTTACAACTCTATTTATATGGACAGGCACACAAGACAGTTCAGGCACAAGAAACCTGTTGTACTGAGTTCAATTTAATCAACATGATCTGCTGCATTCACCCAGGGTTTGAGAAATATGGGCAGATAAAAGGAAATGCAAGCAGGAACGCACCAGAGAAGCAGCCTGCGGCCCTGCAGCCCACCCGTGCCACCAGCTTTGAGATCTCACTCACCCTGTTGTCTTCAGGAGTAGGAGGAAGAGGCTTCTTTGAAGCTGAAATGAGAAAAACAGAAAAAGAAAATGAACATGAAACCAAACAGGCTTAACCGGAGGTGAGCAGCCAGGGGGCTTTTCAGAGAAAAAGGTGAGTCCCAAGGAGAAAAACAGAAAGAAAGTGCTAGAAGGAGATGACGAAACACCAAGAAACCAAAATCAGCCATGTCAAAACCTGTATTTTATCTTTTTCAGCCCCCCCCCGGGTCCTGATTCCCCTTTCTAGAAGATAGGAGAAACTTCTAGACATGAATATTCCATGTCCCTCACCTCGTGTATTCCTAGGACAGCGAACCCCTGACAGAGGGGTTAGGCTTGTGCACCGTCTGTAGGTACAGAGTCTTCCACAAATGTCCTGCCACCTGCTCAACCCAGGAGTGGGAATCGGTGACTCAGGGGCAATATGACTCACCAGCTTCCTGATGCTGCTGTGGACATGAGGTGGGGGCGGGTGAACCGGGAGGCCATCTACTGCTTCCTGAGGGGGCTGGAATCCACTTTCAATTGCCTTTAGGCATATGAATAAGTGTTTTGGCTTTCTACCCCAAACACCCCTCCCCCATCTTTCTTTTTATTTCTCTGTGTCCCCATGTCTTGACTCTCTTCTTTTCTTTACCTCTCCTTTCTTTTTCCCTACTTTCTCCCTCTCCCCCCTCCATCTCCTCTATTCTCTCCTTCCCTTCTGCTCTCTCCTTCTTTTCATCTCTTTCTCTCCATCTCTCAATCTCCGTCTCTCACTGGTTCTCATTTCTGGCACTGCAAAGTCAGGCCTGGAATCCATGGACTAGAAATGTGTGTCCAGGAGTCCGGGAGCATGCATGGGATAGGAGGTTTTCACAGGGAGGTTGTGCACAAACTTTGCTCAATGCAGTCTTCTGTCCTAATTTAAAATAGGAAGGGTAAAGGCTGTATAGATAGGTGGTGAGCTCGTAGTCTCTGCATGAGGTTGACTTGAAGTTGGATAGCCCAGGTCAGGGATGTAGCAGAGGAGATTCACACATTGGAACGGGAGCCAAGCCCTCGGGCTAACTCCTTAAGAAGGAACAGGGTGGAGTATTGACTTGGGTACACAATTAACAGAGAAGAAGGAAAACACACATAAATGTTGAATAGGAACAGTCCAGTTCCTATTTAGCACACAGATTGGAGTCAGTATACTTGAGTTCTCATCCCAGCTCTACCATATATGAGCTGTGTGGCCTCATATATGTTTGGAACTTTGAATGGCCTGGTCCACTTAAATCTTAAGCATTCGAGACAGATTTAAAAGTATGCAATATTTATTAATTTATAGTGTACCACATCACCTGTATTTAATTACATGCACTCAACTCTATACACTTGGGGTGGGGGGAAGGAACTAAAAATGAGCTCCTATTTTACCCTAAAGAGGAATAGTTGCAACACAGATGATGGAAACTTCAGAATGGAAATGCAGATCCAAATAATTTCCAGAACAGGAAAGGGGCTTAGATTTTTTTTTTTCATTTTAGGGCCCCTAAAACCTGCCTACCATTCTAGGGATGAGGACAGTAGGGTCCATGATGTTCAAATGATTCATTCAAGGTTGCCCGTTAAGGTTCTGGCAGGTATTGGGAGACAAGATCTCTGGCTGGGGGTGGCACCTTTCACTCTCTGAGGCAAGCCCATACCCTCTTGTTATTGTGGCGGATGTACCCACATAAACCCTTACTTTTTTATTTTTCATTACATACCAGTGTTCATGCATAAGTCATGGTCACCAGGACTAATGTGGGAAATCATCGCCTTCTAAACTTGATAAATATAATTCTTCAGTGCTAAGGGACTGATAACCTTGGATGACTTTCTCTCCCAAGGTGGAGGATGAAAAGTGGTGGTTTTTAAAAATGGTACTGAGAGAGGCTGTAACTCAGGAAGCCACAGAAAACCATGCTATGTGTTCCATGCTGTAACTCAGGAAGCCACAGAAGACCATGCCATGTGTTCCATGTAGTACATCCACCTTGGGTTGCCCATCAGAGGTTTAAGTTTTAGTGCAGGAAAGAAGTTGACAGACAAGAAAATATAACTACGGTAAAAGAGGTTGAAGGGGGAAGGGAATGGAAGTAAAACAATTCATATGGGCCCTCGAGCCTATTCAGCAATGGATTTGCAGAGTGCTGCCTAGCTGTGTGACCTTGAACATATTGAATGGCTCAAGGGCCTCCATTTCTTTAACATCACATCATCTATCCCAGAGGACAGTTGTGAGAACAAGAGCATGAACCATGTAAAAGTGCATTATAGTAGAGTGGTACTTTACTGGGGACTAAGGTTCTAAAGTCAACATATAAGCTAAAAATTGAGTTTGCACTGAAATCCCTGGGACCTGGACTTTTGACTTCAAAGGCTAAGAAATAGCTTTTATCACTTTCTTTTTCAACTGTGGCCTCCTTTTCTCTGGATTATGGAGGTCAAGGACAAGTTTGAAGAGGTGACAGGAGGAAGTAACAGGGTAAAATAGGAATTTATTTTTAGTTTCTTCCCCTCACCCCAAGTGTATAGAGTTGAGTGCATGTAATTAAATACATGTGATGTGGTGCACTATAAATAAATAAATATTGCATACTTTTAAATCTGTCTCAAATGCTTAAGATTTGAGTGGACCGGGCCATTCAAAGTTCCAAACATGAAGGTTATAGTAGTACTTCTCAGACCTTACTGTGCACACAAATCTTTTGGGTGACTTGTTAAAATACAAATTCTGACCTAGTAGTTCTAGGGTGCAGCCAGAGAATTTGCATCTCTAATTAGCTCTCAGGTACTGTCCATACTGCTGGTCCACAAGGATCACACTTTGAGCAGCAAGGAGCTATAATATATCAGCATTGAGGTGGAAACACATCAGCTGACTGGTGGTAGAAACAAATGATTTCCCTCTGTAAATTCTCATAATCCAGAATTTTGCATTCAGTCCCTGACCCTCCCCCCTATTATATATAGTAGGGAATACTATCACTGCCTCTGCTCCTTCCCAAAGGTTTTATAGATGGGGAAGTTGATAAAGGGAGGCTGAGAGCTTTTACCCCTACAAGTACAGTACAGAGTCAATCCTTTCAAAACAAAGAAAGGAAATTAATTCCTCAGTCTCTTACCATTTTTGGTTGGATCATATTCGGCACAGCCCACTGCAAGCTTCTCTAACTGGGCACAGCACCTCCACCTCCCATCCATCCAGAAATTAGGATGATACTTGGGCACCAAACTGTTGTTATTCCTTGTTTCTGAAAGGGATTAGCACCAGCAGAAGAGTTAATTCCAGATCAGTCTAACACTTGACATTTGACCCCATTGCATGAGCTTGATGGATATTATCCCGAATACTCAGAAAATGGCCTTTCATAGGGTACCTAAATTTTTTGTACCTTTTATTGAGGAGCCCATGTTGGGTTTATGAATCAGCAGATCTGGGTTCTGATGTGGCCCTGCCTCAAGTTCATTGTGTGCCCTGAGACTGGGTAAACCCTCACCTGAGCCTCAGTTTCCCCACTCTACAATACATTAGACTGGATCATTGGGCTCCACAAAAGTGCCTTAGATGTAACAGGAAGGCTGAGTGGCTGGAATTCTAGACCCTCCACGTTTAACAATGACAACTTGGCTTGTATCTCTTCTAAATTTGTGGCTTTGAAGTACAACATTGGTAGGGGGAAAAGGGCTCTCCTGCTGAAAAAAAAAAGCAATAACTGAGGACCACATAGGGCATCTCCAATGCTCCTTCCAGCTTTAACCTCCTGTGAGTAAAACTTCAAAGAAGGAGAACAATCTTGGAACAAGATAAGACTCAGATTTTGAGTCTCATTTTTCAGAGAGAGAGAAATTGAGGCTCGAGAAACTTCAAATGGTTACTCTTAGTCCCTTTGGCTATTTAGAGACAGATTAATAATTGAACCCAGTTCTTCTGGCAAATCTTGTGCTTCAGATTAAGTGATAGCCATAGTAATATTGAGCATTTCTAAATGCTTTACATGTACCAATTCATTTAGGACTCAAACAACCCTGTGACTGTTATTAGTTAGAATGTATAGCTCAGAACTCATTTGCACAGGATCTTAATTACCTTCTTTAAGGGCCAGCACCCAGCGCTGACGGCTCTCGCGGTCTGGAGCGAATACATACAGGAGGTAGTTATCATGCACAACCTGGAGATACACACAGGAGTCCAAAGTCAGGCAGGCACCCTGAGATAGAAGACTGACAACAAGCCCGTCTGGCTTACCGGGCTGAGGGTGGGTGTCTCAGGTGTTTGTCGTTATATAGGCAGGCATCTGGGTGATTAGGAGACCTGTGTCAGTTTTATCCAGATATTGGGTGCTGTGCACCCGTAGCACAGGCTGCTATCTCAGCTGCATGCCACCAGTAAGCAATTGCTAATTTAAAACAGCAGCTTGGCACTCTTAGGAGAAAGAGTCCTTTCTTGGATCAGACAGCACATTTATTTCTCATATTAAATTTTCAGTGATTGAAAAACTTTTCTGGTTATAAAAGCATAAGATATTGGATGTTAGATGTATAATTGGGATTTTAAAAACTTTTTTATTTTGAAATAATTGAAAACACACAAAAGTTACAAAAATATACAGTATTCCCATGTACTCTTCACCCAGCTTTCCCCATTGATAACATCTTATATATCTGAAGTACATTTTTAAAACCAGGAAATTTACATTGGCATAATACTATCAGCTAACCTACAGACCTCTGTACTTCAGTTTTTCATGCACTCGTTTGTAATTAGGATTTTAACAACTGGAAAATACATGTCATTCTTTTTACTGTCAGTCTTAGAAATTCCAATTCATGGGGGCTGCTTTTCTAGTAGGAAGAAAGCCCTTCTTCATGCCAGATTTAAAATGGAATATTCATCCTTCAAATTGGCAAATCATAATGATTCTCTAGATGTGTTAGAGAAACCTACTCCTTCAGAGCAATAAATGCTAAAAAATGCTGAGAGAACTCAGACCATGTCTAAAATGACCTTGGTACAAATGCCAATTCAGAGGCCTAAAGACTGTTAAAGATTCTCTCTCCCAGTGCTGTCAAATACTCCATATCAGTAGAACTTTCTGCAGTGATGGAAATATTCTGTCATCTGTGCTGTCCAACACAGTAGGATTGGGGATTGAATCATGTCTTTCCACGAAAGACATGTTCAGGTCCAAACCCCTGGTCCTGTGTGTGTGAGCCCATTTGTAAGTAGGACCTTTGAAAATGGTATTAATGAAGCTGTGCCCAACCGGAATGAGGGTGAACCTGAGTCCAATGTGGCTGATGCCCTTACGAGCAAAGGAAATTGAGCTCAGAAAAGAAGCCACAATAAGTAGCAAGAAGCTGGAAGTCAACAGAACCTGGAAGAGAAAGGAAAAGATGCCAGCATGTGCATCGTTGTCATGGAAACGCCAAGGACCAAGCATCACTACTGGCCAGGCCCAGAATGCCACAGTCTTCAGGCAGAAAATTTGCTGACTTCTTAGTTTTGGACTTCCAACTTCAAAGCCCTGAGCCAATAAATTCCCGTTGTTTAAGCCAACCCATTGTGTGCTATTTCTTTTAGCAGCCAGGAAACTAAAACAGGTAACCACAAGTCGCATGTGGTTATTGAACATGTGAGCTGTGGCTAGTGTTACTGGGGAACTGAATTTTTTAATATTGCTTAACGATAATTAATTTACATTTAAATGCAAAGTGCCACATGTGGATAGTGGCTACTGTATTAGACAGCACAGCTCCAGATAATTCCCAGATTATAAAATCTGAGTCTTTAAGCAATTTATAACCAAGGATTGAATCCATTGCCCAAACTCATAGAGTGAACACCACTTAAAGATAATTAAGTTTTAGGTCCTTGATGACAGCTTTTCTCCTCTACTCTCTCTCTCTCCCCTCCCAGCCAGGGGCAGAGTAATTAGGGCTTTCTTTGAGATAAAGAAGGTATATAGGAAAGGGGAAGGAGGAATAACCAACTTTTCAAGATTTTGTGCTCAGTCTTTGTTGCATGAATAAATGAATGAATGAATTCACCCTTGATTTAAAGAATATAGAAGCTCTCTTATAGACTTGCTCTAAGTTCTAATCTTGGAGACTTTCCTGTCTTCTCCTACAAGGATTAAGGTTTAACTATGGTCCAGGGAATGGGGAACTGTCTCCCTCAGGCTGATGCACTTACCTGAAATGGGTACTTATAGTGGCATGGAATGCTAATGTCACTTTTCACAATCTCAACACATTTGATTCGGGAGAGTTCAATGGAACCCTTCAATGTGCGCTTTTTCTGTGGAAAGAAAAGCACATCCCATATAAACAGGAAAAAAGACCATATTTTTGTCTAGATTGCTTCTAGAACTCTATTAATCAACAAGATCCATTTTTTAAAACAACCTCCATCCCCCCTCCACCCCACAATATCTGAAAACTGTCTCCTCACTCTTAGAATCTGAGAAAGACACCTTAGCAAATCCCTGGGAGAACATGCCCTTTGACGCATCTTCTCAATGGGGTGACTGATTGCTTCTCATTGAGCCATAGAGTTTTATTCCCTATTGCCCATGAAACAAATGGCAGCATTTACAGAACTTGTAGCTGGGATCGGTAGTGCAATCTGTGGCACTGCAGCACACGTGTACTGGTTCTTTTTGCTTCATGCCCATCCATGACCTTATTAGCACAGTAATTGAGCTCAGGCCTGACCTGGCTGTTGATGTACATCTTTAGCAGCACCTTCCTTTTCTACATCTGGCATCTCCATATCCCTTAGTTACCCAGGGTCCAACAATGACACCCCTACAGGACATCCTAACCCAATTCTATGCCTATGTCTTCTCCAGCTCCACCATCAAATCTTCCCAGGCGATGTCTCATTCCCTCGGAACCTTGCCAAATGTACTTTCCTGATAACTACTTCACATGATGGTATTTGTGTTTTGTAATGATGTTGCATGTTAACCGTTCTGTAAAAGTCATTGAGGGTACATGGGTGGTTCAGTAGTAGAATGCTCGCCTGCCATGCAGGAGACCCAAGTTTGATTCCCAGCCCAAGCACCCCCAAATCAAACAAACAAACATAAACAAAAGTCACTGTACTTGGGAATTAGACCTCAGGGATGTGATACCTTTCCCAATAGGACATAATCTACCGGTAGACTATCAGGCTCCCAAGAAAGTAGATAGTAGAAACCTTTCATAGATGTCTAGAATTAGTCTCCCACTGAGAACAGAGTTTAATTCAGCTTTGGAACTATTTGCAAAATAATTCATTATACCATATCGATTCTAAAGAGGTAGCAAATGGACACAACTGAAATAGGCACAAAATTGAAAGGAGTGTGTTCGAAGCTGGGCTCTGCCTCTTACCAGCTCTGTAATAACTACTTGGGCAATTCATCTAAATTTCTAGAACCTCAGTTTCCAAATATGGCAGGTAAGAATAATAATAACTGCTTTTTTATTGTGAAAAATAACATATATACAAAAAGCAATAAATCTCAAAGCATACTGCAACAATTAGTTATAGAACAGATTCCAGAGTTTGGTATGGGTTACAGTTCTACAATATTAGGGTTTAACTTCTAGCTGCTCTAAGACACTGGTTACTAAAAGAAATATCAATATAATGGATTCAGCACTCATACTCATTTATTAAATCTGATATTCTCTGTTATAACTCCACCTTCTCCTTTGATCTTTCTCCCAATCTTTAGGTGTATTTTGGCTATGCCCATGCTTTTTCCTGTTGGAAAGGGCTGTTGTAGTACAGGATAGGGGGATGGAACTAGTTGAGGTTTTAGAGAAGCTGGTCCTTCTAGGTTTCAGGAAATATCTGGCCTAGGAACCCATCTGGAGGTTGTAGATTTCTGGAAAGTAATCATATAGTACATGGAACTTTTGTAAAATTTCAGATTAAGCTCTATAATAATAACTACTTTCTAAGAGTTGATTGGAAAATAACATGGGATGATGTAAACAAATTACCTGGCTCATAATCGGTGCTCTCAATAAAGTGCCAAGCCCTTGATCTTGAGGCTTGCCTTATGGAAACTTATTTCTATAGTTGAAAGTCTAAGCCTATCTGTAATTATGCCTAAGGGTTACTTTAAGAGAACCTCTTTTGTTGCTCAGATGTGGTCTCTCTCTCCCTAAACCCAGCTGTGCAGGGAAAATCATTATCCTTCCCCCTATAGAGGACATGACATCCAGGGTGGGAGTCTCCCTGGCAACATGGGACATGACCCCCAGGGATGAACCTGCCCTTGGTTCAGTGGGATCAACACACTTTCCTGACCAAAAGATGGAAAATAAATGTAACAAAATAAGGTATTAGTGGCTAAGAGAGTTCACATAGAGTCAAGAGGCTATTCTGGAGGCTACTCTTATGCAAGCTTCAGCTAGATATTGCTAATTGCCAAGGTACGACAAACTCCAACCAACATTATTTCTGTTAACCCTAAGAACCTAGGGCTCTAACTGAGATTCTACAAAGTTCCATGCACTAAGTCTACTTTTCAGAAACTTAAAACCTTCAGTTGGTTCCCAGGCCAGATAAGTTCTGAAACCCAGAGGTCCCAGTCTTTCCAAGAACATCTACCAATTCCATCCACCTGTCCCATATTGTTGGCACCTCTTTTCATCATGGAAAAAAGTTAGAATGGGCATAACCCAAATATCCCTAAAGATTGGGAGAAGGATCAAAGGAAAAGGATGAGTTATAACAGAGAAGTTAGGATTTAACAAATGAGTATGACTTCTGAATCATTATACTGATATATCTTTTAGTCTCCAATGTCTTAGAACAACTAGAAGGAAAAATCTGAGCTTGTGGAACTGCAACCCACACCAACTTTGAAATCTGTTTTATAACTGTGTATTAAAATATACTTGGGAATTTATTTCTTTTTTTGCATTTATGTAATATTTCACAATAAAAACATTAAATAAATAAAGGACAACCTCCAATGAAAGATGTCTCAGAGGCCCTAACCATTGCAAGAGTGAATCACGATACATGAGTGTACTTGGCTGGTGTTTAGGGAGCTAGGCACCATCAGATTCTCCAGAGGTGAGCTCAGTTTCTCCTTCCTATTTTTCTTTTTTTTGTTTGTTTGTTTGCTTTTTGCATGGGCAGGCACCGGAAATTGAAGCCGGGTCTCCGGCTCTCCTTCTTATTTTATGATCCCCAGCTTGGATGCAGGTTTTGTTGTAGTAGTTGAGGCACAGAACTGTGATGAAAAGCTTCAAGACCTGAAAACTGCTACATATCAAATGCAGGGAAGCTTTCTGGTGCTTCTGTTTACATTTTCATTTTAAAAACTGTTTTATTCATTTTTGCAAGTACAAAATCTATCCCACACTCATTATATTAAAAAAAATTGGAGGAATGTGAAGAAAATATTCATAGTGTGTTACTATCTGCCCTTTCTCTACTGTTAAAGATAGCTGAAATTAACCATTTAGAATGTATTCTTATTTGCTCACATGTTTACAGAATATAAATAAACAAAAAAAGAGCATCTGTTCTATATATTGGTCCACAACTTGCTTTTGTAATCTAACAACGTATTAAGGAATCTGTTTTCCCTACAAACTGCTGAAAGCATATGTACCCTTTGGACACAAACTGTCTTCTCATTTTGAGTCATCCACATCTAGAAATACATGCCCCAAGATCTCCCATAATCATAATTATCTGGGATGGTTAGTTTGTTTTTCAAAAATAGAAGAGCACAAGGGAGTTCCCTTTTCAACAACCATTTGAAGCTCCTGGTAAACAGAGCCTGAGCTATGTTTGAGGTTATCTTGGTATCAACCTCTGGTGGGTTATTTCCTTAGCAGTATACAGAGTGAAATGAAACAAAGTGCTCATGGCAGTCATATAACAACTCTGTTGCAGAAATTGTTGTGTTTGGAACCTACTAAGCTCTGAGCTTCCTGAGGACAAAGACCAGGACATTTGTCTCCACAGCCCAGTGCCTAACACAGGGGTTCGTCCACGGCAGGATGAGATGATTGAAGGACGTCAAGTTACAGCACAGTTTAAACAATCTAATAAGATTCCAGGTAACATATTGAGCCATTCAGGAAATATTTATCAAGAGCCAGGTATGAGCAGGTGTTATTCTGAGTATTGGAAATAGAGCAATGAACACAACAGACTCTCTCATGGTGTTCACAGTCTGGTTGGGAAGGAGGAGGAGAAATGAGTGCTATAAGGAAAATAGAATACGGCGACATGTTCAGCTTGTGGTCACGGCAGACCTCTGTGGAGAGAGAACATTTGAGAAGATATGAGAAAGTTGAAAAGGAGCCAGACGTGAGGTCTAAGGAAGTGAGCGTCCTACCTAGAGGAAACTGCAGAATCCCTGGAGTGAAAAACTGCTGGATGCATAAGAGAACAGGAACCATTGGGGCTGGAATCTCCTGTTGTGAGGGCAAAGTGCTATCAGAAGATGTCTTTAACGGCCAGTTCAGGCAGGGCCTTGTAAGGAATTTGGATTTTATTTTGACAGTTATGGGGCCCTACTGAAGAGCCCATCATTTCCGATGTGCAGACTTCCCTTCACTGATTTTTTCATTTTCTCCAAACTTTTTTATTGTATTAACATATACACAATTCAAAATTTCCCATTCTCTACTGATCTGGAACATTTTTAGTTTTTTCATATGCCTCTTTACCACTATAACTCAAATTTCGAGCATCCCAATTTTTCCAGGGTAAAATAAACCATGAAACCTACTGTTGTGTAAAATAGTTGAGTGAATTTTGTCATTTCTATCACCAGTCTGTCTTAGTCTGCAAAAGTTTTCACACCAGATTTCATTAACTTCTCATGACCATGTTATGCATGCTCCTAAGACACCTGACCAGACCTTAACATGATGTCTACACATAGTAGGGACCCAATAAATGGTCAGGGAATGAACAAATAACTGTATAAGTCATCCCCATTTTACAGATGAGGAGAATGAGGTTGGCAAGATCACGTCTCATTTAAGCCATCACAGTTGACAAAATATCAACCATAACTCAGATATCCTGACATCTTTCCCAGAGCACATTTCAAAGCATAATACAGCCTTTTTTTGGTGGATGAACTCTTTTAAATGCAACTTTTTTGAGACAGATTATATATTGTGGATTAACTTTTGACAAGCAATTATTAATCAGAGCATCTATAAGGTTTGGAGTTGGAAAGACATGGTTCAGATTCCACCTGTGCTCCTTACTAGCTGTGTCAATTTGGGCAAGTCACTTTAGTCTATAAGCCTTGCTTTCCTCACCTGAAACACCAGGAAAGATATTACAAAAATGCTTCATATTGTTATAAGGGTTAGAGAAGATCATTCCTGCAATAAAGTTAGTAAAGTGCCTAGTATACAGATAAACCCTGGTTAGTCTGAGAGCAGCATAATCAGGCCTTAAAATGGAGGTAAATATTGACTGAAGTCATGAATATGACTAAAAATTCTATGTGAAGTTCTCAAGCAGTGCTGTCCAATAGAAATATAATATGAGCCATATATGTCATTTAAAATGTTCTAGTAGCTACATTTTTAAAAAAAGGAAAAAAAGTAAATTTTAACAATATATATTGCTTAATCCAGTATATCAAAAATATTAGATATCATCAATTTAACATGCCATAAGATAAAAAAAAACAACAGTGATATATTTTACATATTTTTGTACCAAGTCTTCAAAATTTATTTTAAGCACACATCAATTTGGACCAGCCACATTTCAAGTGCTAGTTGTAGCTGTCTTATGTGACACTGTGGCTTGAAAATTTCCAAGGAAAGTTTTTCTTCTAAACTCACATGATCTCTTTTGATGTCTTGGCATTTGTTGATTTCCAAATGGATTTTAAGAGACATCTGTGTTTTAACAGTTTGTCAGGCGAGCCTGCAGTGAAGTTTGTTCTTCTATTGGGATGGATTTCATGTTACACCACCAGCGAAACTCACTCGGGTTTCCGGCTCAGTCTCTCCAAAGGTCCCTAAGCTGTTCCTTGGTCAGTGCAAGCTCCGGCACCTGGTGCAAATGACCAGCTGTGCACTCAGCAAGGCACTGGGGAGCAGCTGGTAAATGAGCTAAACATATCTCAGTCTCTGGGAAATGCTGATTGCCTGTTATCATTCCCCCAAAACAGTGCTATTTCTGGAAAATGCCAGGGTAAAACCTTCCAGGGAAACCACACAAAAGCCACCAGAGAAAGAGAGAGACCAAGTGAAACTGTTTTCTCATCTGTACCACATGGGTGAAAGTTACCAGACCTTGTTTGGCCGTGTCTCTTTTTCTTGGCCATGTTCACAGCCATGCTGTCTTCATGTTCAAAAGCTTCTCAGGCATCTGGCGTGTATCAAACACGGTCAAACAAGACAATGAGGCCCACATATTTGCACAAAGGTAAGCTTGTGCAAGGGGCCTTTATATCACGTTCTCTATGTTAATGCATCGACAAAGTAGAATTTGGATTGTGAATTTCAGAGAGACAGAAAAAATCAAAATAGATGTTAATTTTTGTGAGTCCTTTCTATGCTCCAGGCACTGTGGTGCTTGCTCAGCATGCATTTTCATTGAATCGTGACTCAACAAGGTATTATTCTCCCCATTTTATAGCTGAGGAAGTTGAGGTTCAGAGTGGCCAAGTGTCTTAGTAAGAGGTCCAGCTCCAGAGCACTTTACTATGCCATTGTAGCTTTCCACAGGAGACTTAAATGTCCCCCAATCTGACACAAACAATTACTTGCACAACCTGGTTCTCTAAGCTGTGTTCCCCGGAGTTTTTCTCTGTCCCATTTGGTTGTGGATTGCTTACGCTGGATTTCAACATGTGAGCACATTCCCTGGTTCCTCCGAGAAACGGCTCCTCCTTACTCTTATAACATCAGCCCCTTCACTGCTCAGTTAGCCCAGCCCACATGTCAGTGAAAGTTGGTGTGTCTGATACCTTGGACATTGATATTCTTTGTGAAGAATAGCATAATTTTAGCTTTCTACTCTAGTAAGGCAGACAGTGGGGAGAACTGGAGCTTTCTGATCAAGTAGATCCAAGTGTTACCCTGACCTCACTCTTTATCAGGGGCTTTCTGAGACAAGGATATAAACCTCTCTGTTGCCTTATTTTTTGGTTTTGTCAATAAAATCTGTTGCCTTATTTTTAACGTGGGAAGAATAATAATAGTTCCTGAATCATTGGGTTAATTTGGAGGATTTAAAAGAGCTATATAAACCTACTAGCAAACTAAAATCACTCAAGTGACAAATTGATCTCTCAAGTGTTACTTTCTTTTCTTTCCTTCTACAAATGCTGCCCATAAAATAGGACCTTGTTCTCTTGTCCATGTGTCCACATTTTCTTTGGGGAAGATTTCAGTTCGTGTAATCAGGAACCACTATTGGGCGGACAATGCTAACTTTTAACTGGCTATGCTGGTGATTTTGACAATATAGAGTCAAATTAATTGCAAAATTAAGGCAAAATCAGGAAATGGGCTCATTCTTCTCAACTGTGCTAAATTTACCCTCAAGGGCCCAAATCTTCTGCCTCCCTCCCACTCTTCTGCCAAAACCTTCTCCAAATAGTCATTCATCTGAGGCATAACTTACTGATAACCTAAAGCTTGTCTTGTTTCAGAGGTGTTTGGATTTGGACAGAGACTTAAATCAAGAGGGAGCTTTGATCATTGAATTCCTGGCATCAGATGAGAGGCAAGTTTTCTAAGGAAGCCACCTTGAGGAGTGGCACTTCTCCAGGATCACACTATAAAAGTAACTGCATGCTGCATTTGCCACATTTTCTTTAAGATTAGAAAATTTTTCAGATAGCATCTAACATATTTTGCTCACTGCCTTTTCTGGGGTATGCTACAACCATTGCACCAACCTGAAATTGCACAATGACACCCATAAATTAAAGCTGGTGTCATATGAAATGAAACCTAGGTGACTGATTGAAGGGGTTATTTTCTCCATCCCCAGCAGAATGCGGAATATCAGTTCACAAGTTGGTTTTACGTGTCTTCCTGGATTCTAGTGTCATTTCTTCTGCAAGGTGACCCATGAATTCCCTCCCATTCTCCTAATTCAGTTTTCTGTCTCTCATGATAAAGGGGGAGCTGCAGGGGGAGGAAAACAGGCATTCTGGACTTGTCAAAGGCACAGTTTGAATCCCTACATTGATAGACAACATTGGGCAAGTTTTCCTTTTGTTTAAGCTTGATTTCCTCTTCGGTAGTAATGGGGACATTGACAGCTGCCACTCAGGTTATTATGATTTGAGCTCTGGGAAGGCACCTAGTGTGATACTTGGTGTCCAAAGAAGTTGTGATCATTACTGTCTCTGTAGGCAAAAGTAGCGTCCTCTAAAACACCAGTGCAAGTTTTATTTACTTGTTGCTGTTTCCTTTCCCCCAGCCTGTTGTCAACCAGACCTAACTCCAGTAGACTTTAATGCTCTTAGAAAAGCTGAAACTAAGGTGGCAGATTTTTAGGTTCTCTGGACCGGTGTGAAGCCAGGAAACTATGATCCATTTCACACCTGCCTTCTTTTCTTTCCTCTTCTCCACAAGACCTTTTACTCATAACTCAACCCTGGTCAGCTGGTTTTCTTCACTTCGACGTTGTCACACGTGGTTTTATGTGAGGTTGAGGGCGGTGTGGGAAAAACACTCCAGCCTCCCTTACAATCTTTTTCTTCCAAGTTGGCAATAGCAGCATACTGACTGCCCACAGGGAAAAAGTGAGAATCTTACCCACTCCCCCCGAACAAAAAGGAAAGAAAAGAAGAAGAACTAGACATCATACAGTTTCTGGAGGGCAATTTGGGACCCTCTATTAAACTTATGTGTATTTTCTCACAAGAAAACTATTATGAGCAGATATCTATGGCAGTGGTCCTGAAGTTTCAGGGTAGAAAGTGGAGAGGACTTTCCTTTTCACCACACATCCTTCTGTACTTGCTTGAATATTTTACCATGAACATGTATTTATCGTGTTAAAGAATTTAATGAGAGTACATACACAAATTTCCCTTATGGGTACTATCCTATGGAAAATACCCTTTTAAAATGTCTAAAAAAACTTTCATAGCAATATTATTAACTACACTAGGAAAAAAACCTAAAAATACCAAACAGCCATCAATAGGGGAATTGTTAAATTAGTTATGGTTCTCCTATCCTGTGACTGTTCTGTAGCCATTAACAAAGAATAAAGTTGATCTGTATGGAGGGGGAAATGTATCTTAAATGTAAAAAGCAGGTTTAAAACAACAGGCAGAAGGCAGGCCGCGGTGGGTCACCTGCCATGCCAGAGACCTGGGTTCAATTCCTGGTGCCTGCCCATGCAAAATAATAATAATAATAATAATAATAAATTAAAAAAAATAAAAAAAACCAGTAAGTGGAACATCACTTCACTTTTGAAAAGGAAATGATAAAATATTAATATATGCAACACCCAAAGAAATAATACAAGAAGAAAATCCCCTCAGCTGCGAACACTGGCTCTCCCTTGTGTATGGAACTGCAGCAGGTGTTCACAGGCTAAGTTATATATTTCCATGATATCTGAAATTTTTACAATAAGCATGTAAATTTAGTAAGCAGGAAAATGAAAATAGAATTTCAAAGCAGTC
Source organism: Tamandua tetradactyla (assembly GCF_023851605.1). NCBI lineage: Eukaryota > Metazoa > Chordata > Mammalia > Pilosa > Myrmecophagidae > Tamandua > Tamandua tetradactyla. The sequence goes on along the minus strand of NC_135346.1, from coordinate 38,298,111 downwards.
AGACAATTTAAAACACTAGACGAATACAACTTAAGCTAAGGGGTATGCATATCGAATCCTGGGTGTGCAAATGATGTGGCTCTTTGCCTTGTGACCTCATAACCCCATTAGCAGTAAGAGGCAGCCAGGCAGCACCTGTCACCTGCTCTCGTATCCATGGAGATCCAAGCTCATGGCAGTTCCTCTCAGGTGTTTCTTGAGCGACAGCCATTTTCTTCGTAGATTGTACTAAAACTGAGCCTGTGGTTTTTAGGTGGGTATCCTTCTCTCATAAGTGAAACCGTAACACAGAAATAAATTCCAAGCCTCATCCATGTTAGATAAAGATATTAGTGATGATGGGGAAAAAACCAACACATTTGCTTACAAATGTGAGTCAAGAGGAAAGGGCTGTTTGGAAACGTAGATCAAGAACTGAGTGTTTAGTGTGTGGTGTGAAGTATATTCTTAAGGAGTCCTGTATTTTTTGGTGGTCAGTGTCTCTAGTCTGTGAGCCCTCTTTCAAAGTCCTCCTTCTTTCTAGAATCAGAAATATGTTATTTTTAGTGAGTTTGAAAGAATATATATTTTTTCAACCATTGAAGAGTCAATAGCCAAGGTATGCAAATTAATATCAGCTTTGTCATGTTACAGGAAATAGTTCCCTCTCAGGGGCAATGTTCAATTAATATTACTTGATTGATTCTTTGACGGAAGTGCCAGTCTGGCCAAGTGTGCAGCAGAGAGTGATATTTGTGGACAAAACTCTTAATGGAAATGACTTTAAATAAGATTTCCAGAATGATTGGTAGGTGGCTAAAAATCTTTTGACGATGAAAGGTGAATTAAAACTACTCTGCCCAGAGTTTAGATAATAAGGAGCTCATATAAATTATTAAGGAATATGAGGTACAAGGGTAGTTTAGTGGTAGAATTCTCACCTACCACGTGGGAAACCTGGGTTCGAATACCAGCCCATGCACTTCCCAAAACAAACAAACAAAAACCAAACAAGTAAACAAACAAAATTCAACAAATGGTGCTGCAATAATGGGATACTTACATGGAAAAAGAATGAAATGTGACCCCTGCTATACAGAATACAAAAAAACTATTCAGGAAAAAACTACCAAACTTATAGAAAATTGGAGTAATTGTTTTTAACGATCAAGTCACAGGAAAGGAAAATAAATAAATGGCTCTTAAATGTATATTAAGAGCTCAAATTCAATATAACAGAAAAGCAAATAAATTACAGCGAAATACCAATTTTTTTTTTAAACCTGTCAGGCTAGCAAAGATCAAACATATGATAATGGTGTTGATGAGGTTTTGAGAAAACAGGCATCTCACGTCTTGTGTTGGGGAGTGTTCATTGGTGCAGTTTCCATGGAGAGTTAAATTGATCATAGACAACAAAATAACAGATGCAAATATCCTTTGACCTTTGACATAGTAATTCTACTTCTAGAGATGTTTTCCTTAGACTGGGGCTTCTCAACTGTGGCACTGTTAACATTTGGGGTTGGATAATTCCTTGTTGTAGAGGACTGTCTTGTGCAAGGCAAATGTTTAGCAGCATTCCTGGTCTCTATCCACTATCTGACAGTAGGAACATTTCCACCCTCCTCCCGCACCACACCCATACACAAAGATGTGACAATCAAAAATGTCTCCAGACATTGGCAAACATTCCTTAATGGGTAAAATCACCCTGCTTGAGAATCATCGCTATAGATATATGTCATATAGAAAGTGACATTCCACATTGTTTTAATAGTTAAAAATTGGGAACGAATCAAATGTTCATCATTAAGAGAAATTTCTTAACTATATGAGATACTATACAACCTTAAAAGAGACCGAAGAAGCTCTTTGTGTATCAGAATTGTTAAAAACAACTAAAATTAAGGTTAGGAAGTATGCATCGTATGCTAGCATTATAAAGAGGAGGGAAAGAAGAATGTTTGTTTGTATTTGCTAGTATATACATGAAGTATCATTGGAAGAATTTACAAAAAATATTGATTATATTGTTGCTTTCGTTCAGGAAATCAGGATGGCTTGAGACAAGGGTGTGAGATTTGTCACTGTGTAACATTTTGTAACTTTTTAAAAATTAAGTGAATGTATGGAATAAAGTGATGGAGTATGTGACAACATGGATGGACCTTAAGGACATTATGCTGAGTGAGGTTAGCCAGAAACAAAACGACAAATAGTTTGGTTTCACTGATATGAACTGACATTAATGAATGAACTTGGATAATTTCAGTTAAGAACAGAAGTCATCAGGAGATAGAAATAGGGTAGATACTGGATAATTGGAACTGAAGGGATACAGATTGTGCAACAGGACTGATTGTAAAAATTTAGAAACGGATAGCACAATACTACCTAACTGTAATGCGATAATGTTAGAACACTGAATGAAGCTGAATGTGAGAATGATAGAGGAAGGAGGCCTGGGGGCACAAATGAAATCAGAAGGAAAGATGTATGATAAAGACTGAGATGGTAAAATCTGGGAATGCCTAGAGTGTATAATGATAGTGACTAAGTGTACAAATTTAAAAATGTTTTGCATAAGGAAGAACAAAGGAATGTCAATAATGCAGGGTGTTGAAAATAGATAATAATTAATATTTTAAAACTTTAACTTATGTGTGAGACTAAAGCAAAAAATGCTTATTTGGTACAAAATTTATATTTTGACTAGTGCATTTCCTAATATAACTTATGTGGACAGCTTGATTGAACACCATAAGTACATGGAACCTTGAGTACGGCATGAGATTTTGTAGGTTTGTCCAGAGTGATGCCCCGATAAATCCTAGAAGGATTTGAACAGTGAATAAAAAAGTATTTGCAAAGTCCCCTTGGGGGAATGGTGAGAAAGGGGGAAAATTCAACTTCCTCAAGTGGAGAATTCTTGATATTCTCACAAGCAGTGGGGACAACCAAAGCAATAGGCTGAGCCCCCAATCTTGGTGTTTGTTCATATGAGACTTAACCCCACAAAGGATAGGCTAAGCCTATTTAAAATTAGGCCTAAGTGTCACCCCCAAGAGAGCCTCTTTTGTTGCTCAGATGTGGCCTCTCTCTCAGCCAACACACAATGGCTGAGAGATTCCAGAGTCAAGAGGCTATCCTGAAGGTTATTCTTACACAGTAAACAGATAGCACGTCTTTAGTTAAGGCGTAACAGAGAGGCTGGAGGGAACTGCCTGAAAATGTAGCGCTGTGTTCCAGTAGCCATGTTTCTTGCAGATGATTGTATAATGATTGTATAATGTGACTGTGTGATTGTGAAAACCTTGTGTCTGATGCTACTTTTATCTACCTTATGGACGGATGAGTAAAACATTTGGATTAAAAATAAATAAATAATAGGGGGAACAAATGTTAAAATAAATTTGGTAGATTGAAATCCTAGTGATAATGAAAGGAGGGGTAAGGGGTATGGTATATATGAGTTTTTTTCTGTTTTCTTTTTATTTTTTTCTGAATTGATGCAAATATTCTAAGAAATGATCATGATGATGAATACACAACTATGTGATAAGAAAAAGAATGTTCATATTATATGTTGATTGGTTTTATTAATAAAAATTTTTTAAAAAGCCCCATGTGACTGATGTCCACATATATTAGATAGTACCTCTCTAATGGAAGTATCTAATACTTCCATAAGTGACTTATGACATGAGTGACTGCCAGAAACAGCAAAACAAAAGCAGTTGCAGGGATCTAATCCTATCTCTGAAAGGAAAAGCCAAGCAGGAGAAGCATGGAGAAGGAGTCCTGCTGGTGTGGCACTGATTGCAACCATCCTGAACACAGATGGTTTCCCAGAGGCAACTGTCAAAGGACCCTGCTCCAGGCTCACGAGGGTGAGGGCTGTCAGCCACTGCTGTGAGCCTCCTCGGGTAGCAGAGAGAGTCAGAATGAGAAGATTAGATTGTCTTCTCTTTCTGTCCCCTTAGCACCATTTTAAGAAATTGTGAAGGAATGGGTTTTCTGTCTGAAATTCTTAATGAGGCTGGAGACCCAGAAACTGGGGAGAGAGGTTTAAGCCAGTTTTGGAGAACCCGTACTGCCAATACGTCTTCAAATCCTAGCAAAGCCTGGCAACAAATGTTACCACACTCTTATTACTTAATGAGGAATGGTTTCCAAGATGAGGAGAATATGCTCCAAGAGAAGAAGAAAAAGAGAGAGGCAGGAGGAGGGGAGAAGGGAAAAAAATAGCAATTTTAAATTCCCTCGTACTTCTCTCATCTTTGGGACCTTTCTGATGGTTGGTTCCTCTGATTCTTTTCATCTTCTATAAAATAGACTCAATATCATTTTAAAAACTGAATTTTAGGAATTCATGAAGGACTAGGACGTACATATCTAAGTCCCCCCCCATATATAAACTAAAATACATTAAAGTAAATTAAGCCCTACCTAAATGGGCAATACAAAGTAAAAAAAAAATTAAAGACTAAAAGTCAAGTTCTCTGAGGGAGGTGTATTGCCCTATTTTATTTTTCAAGAAATCAGAAAACACTTTATTCTAAATGGTGAAATAAAAAAAAAAAGAAAAAGAATTACGTGAATGTAATACCTATTCAAGAATTGTTTTTAAAAAGTCAATCTCCATTTTACATAAGCTCCCCTAACAAAAGCGACTACCAGTCCACAGGCACCCCAGGCACAGATGTGGGGTGGCGTGGGTTCATTCCAGCAACGGCCAATTCTGTTTTGTTAACCAATTATATCAACTTGCAACACAGTTGAAAAGCAGTCAACCACACTCAGCTAATGTGGTTGAGATTTATAAACCTTTTTGGCAATATAACAGTGTTTTCTTGAATTCAGAGAAATCTTGAGGTGAGAACGCGTCTGTGACTGCAGACTTATTTTTTGCTGTACCCCTTGGGTTACACGGTAGAGTGTGGGAGCCTGAGAAGACCTCTTTTGTTCGCTTTCCCTCGCCTCTGGGCTCAAACCTCTCCAGATGCCCTGAACCAGTGTGTCTCCAAATGTCAAGTGAAGGTTACTATATTTCGCTCTGAACTACTTACAAGCAAATGATTGTGCCTTGTGAGCCGTGCTGCTCTCCCATGCACTCGGTGCTCTCGGGCTTCAGCTGTTTGCATCCCACCTTTGCAATTTCTACCATAATCTGCTTCTATCAAATGGTATTATATATTCAACATTATTCCCTCTTTTTCATTTAGACAAATTTATTCCAAAAGGAAACTTTAAATTACTGTCATAAAATTTGAAAACAATTTTTTCAACATATTATAGTAAACACACAGCTATTAAGTTAAAACCATGTCAAAACAGATTTGTCCATCCACCATTTTATGTGCTCCCACTGGTCCCCACTTTGGGAAACACCAAATTGGATCATTGTACATAGCAATGGCTGCAGTGTGGACTGTGGACAAGGGAGAGGTTTGGTGTCAGTCACCCCTACCTCCCGTTCTGGGCCCCTGGTCCTGGATGCGACCCTCTACTTGTGACTCTGCCTCTATTATTGTCCTGGGCATAACATTCCCAGGGATTCGTCCCAGAAAGCTCCCAGTGAGGGGCAGGTGTTATAATCATCATTCGCTAATCTGGTAAACTGAATGGAGCTGGGGTTATGTAGCGTGTGTTCCTAAGTGGAGGTGACCCAGGAGCAGGAACACATCCTCAACTTTACAAGGTCAGGAGCTCCATTCGGCAAGTCCACTGAGTCCGGGGGGATAGAGGTACCCCTGTAATTGCACAAGAGACTGGCAGATGCACCAGCTCACAGCGAGCAACACAACAGCCGAGACGCTCGTGTCGGTTTTTCAGAGACTTCTCATAGAAGGAAATTCTACTCGGGCAACCAAATAGACATCAGAAATGGCTGCACCAAGGGGTGTGGAATTAAAGTACAGGGAATTTTTTTATCCTAAGTCAAGATGCTGCATTTATACTCATCATCTGTTGTGATCTCCATGCATGACCTTGGGCAAATCACCTAACTTCTGCATGTCTCAATTTCCTCCTCTCTGAAATTACACCTTTACCTTCTTTGAAGAATTGTAAGAAACAAATGAGAAAATCCATAGAAAAGTTTTCAGTGGTGGTATTAGTTATTGTTGGTGGTGATGACTGTTCTGTTATTCAGGCAATCCTGTTAGTAGGCAAACTGGAGCACACTAGCCTGGCCCCACTCAGGACCCCTGTTAAACAATGTTAGAAACTTGCCAACCAATCTTTCCTCTAACTCTCTTTTACTGTCACCACAGCATCTATTACAAGATTTTTTGGACCCAAACAAGTTTATGCTCATTGAAGTTCATTTAATCCAACTTTTAATATTTGTCCCAAATGTGTGACGTGGAAAAAATACTTCACTTCTCTGAGCCTCCATTTACTCATCTACAATAGGATAGCAATAGGAATTGATGCATGTGGTTATTGTGAATATTTGTGATATAATATGCTTAACTAGGTGCACTAAAGTACAACAGGAACTCATTCAATAGTGGCTATTATAGTTTTAGATTTGACTTGAGTTACATTTGCAATGTCTGCCTTCTCTATCAGGCTCATTATTGGTGCTGTGCTCGGATGTTGACAATCTGCTTGTTTTAGAGCCACACAAAGTTATTAATCATTCCTTAGATAGATTTCTTCCTGGGTAGGTTTCCATGCTTAGCTGCTCTCCATCTCTCTTTGTTGGTTCCTAGTGTCACTGGCAGAGAGATACAATGATATAGTTTCCTCTTTTTTGAGCTGGAAAGATCCTTAGAGATCATTAGATCTAACTTTATCATGTAGGAGAAAAGGACATACAGGCCTTGGAGTGAAATTATTTTCTAAATTGGCTTTTACCCTCTTGGTTCAAATTATACAATTTACAGTCTGGGGAGATCAGGCTTTTAGAACTGGAAGGCACCTTGGGGACCTCGGAGGTCAGGGAGCAGGCCAATGGAGCAGTGTTCTGGGCAGCCTGCCTGTTCCTGCTTCAACCAGGCCAGTTCCCCTTTATCTGTAGATACATGAAAATGCATCTACAGAACGGTAAGTGGAAAAAGAACACCAAATTATCTTAAGCAACATCGTTACATGACATGTAAGATTTTGTTCTAAAAGAGGATTCCACTGCTTTGAAAAGTTTGAAAACCACTGACCTAGTCCAATCTCTTGAATTTACAGACCAGAAAACTAAATCCCAGAGAGAGTAAGGATTGGCCATGGTTACCCAGGTAATTAGCCAGGTCTCTATTCGTTTAAGCTGCTTCCTCACCTCATCCCATTTTGCTAGAATTTATACCTTTTCTGAGATTTTCAGTCCTTTTGGTCCTGTCTAAAATGAGAACTGACTGCTAAGGAGCAGCCTAAAATGGCTTATATGATATCCGTCCTGTGTTTTATTTGCTTCTTGATAAAAACACTTGATGAGCTCATTCATGTGGACACTTCAGACTCCCTAAGATGGTCAGTTAGGGGTATTACTATTTGTTGAGTAGAAGGCTTTTTGGCATCCCTTAAACCCTACTTTGCAGGTAGCAGGCTCATCAATATATATATTTGTTAACCTTAAGTCAAATCATCGTACCTGTGTAGAAAATCCTGTATATTTATCCCCTTTCTAACCATGCATTCAAATCAAATAAAGAGTGCACCTGAAAATCACCACAGCAATTGGATTCTTTTCTTACTAGTTCCTTCTTGGAAAAATAATCTTCTCTAATTGTTCTGGCAACAACTATGGTGCAACTTTTGGCACCATATTGAAATAACTTTGGGAGATGATGGAGCAGCACACATCTGAGCCTGGAACGTGTTCTTATATGTGGCCCAATTATTCAACCTGTGAGACTCTATCTTAAGGAGCTGATTTTATAAAGGAAAAGCCCTATATTAGATATACAATTATTTTCCAGTGTGTTCACTATAATTGGAAACAATCTTAATGTCCTACAACAGATGATAAACAAGTTTGCCAATTCTTCCAAGTACATAAAATAGGTAAGTATATCCCTGAAATAAAACACCCATTAACGATATATGTGAGAAAAGGATTACTTTGGAGACTGTGTAGATATATAGAACTGTATCTACAGAACAGTAAGTGGAAAAAGAACACAAAATTGTCTTATGCAATATAATTACATGAAAGTTATGTCTGCATAGGGGAAAAGATCAATGCTTACAGACATATGCTGATTGTTATCTTAGACAAAAGCGTTATTGTGAGTTTTTTTAGGTGTAGTTGTTTCATTTAATTTTTTTTTTTTAACAGTGTGGGGATTGGAAGGTTTGCCACTCTGTCTCTGGAGATTGATCAAAGTAGGTTTAATCTAATTCTACCCTGTTTTCAGTTTTTGCTTCCTGATATCTGAGTGATAATCCTGTACAGGGTTATATACCAGACACTTCTCCAACAAAACATGGAATACAATCCTGCACAAAGTACCCTGGGGAAGAGGGATGCTCTAAGAGAGTTAAAATGTAAAATAACTTGTAGAGTAGCATAGTACACAACAGATCAGAAGAATGAATTAGTTCTGGACCACTGCCGTGGCGCTACCTGGCCTCCTAGCTTCTCCTCTTGCTGCTTAGACCATCCCCTGCACTCAGATAATCAGAACAGTAATTTCCAAGTGTAAAATGGATGAGATCACGCTCCAGCTTTAACCATCTAGTAGCTTCTCACTGTACCTGGAATAAAATCCAAACTCCTGGCCACGAAGGATAAAGGCCCACATATCTTGGCTTCTGCTCCCTCATCTCACACTTCCTTTCTTGAATTATGTATAGGTCAACTCACAAAGGCCAAGCTTTCTTCTTTCCTCGGGATCTTTGCACTGAAAGTATTCTCTGCCTGGAATGTTCTTTCCCATTTTTTCACTCGACTTTTATTCTTCAAGCTTCAGCCTAGATATAAATTCCTTCTCTGACTACCCTTCTACCTAACACAGACCCAGCTATGCTTGGACTTTTCATAGAAACTGCCTCATTCTATATTTGCCCCATGTATTTATGTACTTGCTTATCTGTCTCCTGCACCAGAATGTAAACTTATGAGGGTGAAACCTTGACTCCATCATTTACCACTATATTCCTAGCACCTAGCACAGTGCCTTTCACATAATAAGTGCTCAAGAAATGTTTACAAATATATAAATCTACATGTATAAAAATAGAAACATTTTCTTGATATAGTTTCAGGTGAAAAGAGAAGTCCTGGCTCAATTCACATCGTTACCCTATATTTAAATTTTCATAACAAATGTATATCTTCTCTATGGTTTCTTTAAAAATTAAAAAAGGAAAACCTAAAATGGGAAGGCTGCTTATAAAGAGCTTCAGGTTAATGGGAATTATATGGCAACATAAGCCCTCAGATCAGGTCCTGTTTTATTAAAATGCTGACAACTTTTACTGAATTTCAAGGGACTGAGCAGACATTTGATCTAGAAACGGAATTTTATATGAACCAGAAACCATTTCAGAGCTTCTGTTTCTCTTCTGGATCACTTCTACCAAGGCCCTCACAAATCATGAAGGTAAACCCAAACTGACTTCTGGGTGAAAAATCAAGCCCTGAAAGTAAGAATTTATTTTAGGAAGACTAATAACTCATTGATGAATGGAATAATTTACTACTAGTTGGTTAAGAAAATAGGGAGGATTCAGATTTCACTATTTGGCCAAGGAAAGTGTTAGAAGAGCTTTAAAATGGTGTTCTGTGGGCTCAATTTGGGTTTGATAAAAATCCAAATTACTTTTATTTTTCATGGACCTCAAAGTTCAAGGAATAGGGCTCTTGTACTTTCCAGCTAAGCCTTTCTTCCAGATTGTCAGATACTAAACGCTCACATTTATAGTATTCCTCTGTGCACTATTTTTACTGCAGAAAATGATTAATGCATGTACCAGTCCCTCCTGCCAGAATCAAATCTAATTTTAATGTAGGAGAATCTCCTCCCAAACAAAAATTCTCTAGACAATGGTTATCTCTATAAAACATCCACATCTCTATGACACAGGCCAAAATCAGTTAATAATGAAAGTATATTGAAGCGAACATCCAAACTGCACAATTTCTACTGAACTGACCTTAATTGCATAATACTTAGCTTAAGTATTTCACTTTTGCCTGGTTAGACAAGGCCCGCATTTTTAGTTTTCACATGTTTTCTGAATTCAGTTCGAGCTCTGTGGCCTTCGTTCATCCACCAGGCATTTAGTGACCGCCTACTATGTGCCTGGGACTGTTCAAGATGTTAGGGATATAGTCATGAGAAAGGCAGCTAAGAGCTCTGTTTTCATGGAGCTTCACTCCCAGTGGGTGGGCAGACAGAAAATAAACAAGGAAGCACATTAATAAGACCAATATATAGGTGCAAATGCTGAAGAATTGAAGAATTGATGAGCTTTTAAAAAAAAAAAAATGAAACTGGATACTGGGAACATATTTGAAAAGATGGGAGTCAAGAAAGAACCGACCCTGCAAATTCCAGGTAGAGGGAGCAGCTAGTGTGAAGTCCTTGTACTTACATGGCCCTGAGAAAGAGCTCCTCCATAAGTGTGTGCCTCACTTGCCTCACTAATCCTGTGCAAAGGCCCAAGGGAGACCATGATCTTGGCGTGTTCAAGGTTCAGAGAGAAGGAAAATGAGATAAAAGCATGATGGATAAAGGGGGTGTGGTGTGAAATGAAATTGGAAGGCAGTCAGGGACCACTGGATGAAGTGCTTTGTATGTCATAGTTGAGAATTTATTTAAATACTCTAAACAGGCATGGCAGGTGTTAAAGTAGGGGAGCAATATCTGACTTAGAGTTTTAAAAGTTCACTCTAGGCGTTGTGTGGATAGCAGGTTGTCAAGACCCTCAAGTGTTGGTAGGAGCCTAGTTGGAAGGCAACTGAATCATGTAGGAATGAAGTGAGAGGAGACCAACTGATGAATGTCTGAAGCAAAAATAGCATCTGTAAAGGGTTTAGCTGTGAAAAGAAGGGTAACTCAGGGCAGGTGGGGAAAGAGAACAGAGTTGTTTGGTCCTCCTAAAAAAAGCTGGGGCCTGGGAGGCTGGCTCATGTGCTGGTTCCTACATGTGCCTCTTTGACCCAACCCCCTGCACCCTCCACGTCTTCCTTTTTAGGCTAGACCGTGAACTGCTACCTCCATGGAGTCTTATTTACTTATTCCTACCCACAGGAATCTCTCTCCCTTTTGAAATCCTGTATGACTTGCTTTATCCTCCAATCATTTGGCGTCAAGCTTTGTTCTCTTAGTGGTTCATCTGCGTAGCTCTAACCTCTCCAGCTGGGATTATACCTCATATTCTTCCTTCCTTCCTCCCTCCCTTCTATTTCCCTCTATCTCTCCGGCCCTAGCTTTAATTGTGTCAGCCCAGTGCCTGACACATAGTAAGTGCTCAGGAAATGGTAGTTATGGTTATTATTATTATTAGAATAATGGTGACCTCCATCTTATTAAGGGAAACAAGACCAAGAAGGAATTTTTAATTATTTAAAAAAATGTAAATAGCTTTTGTGAGGGTAGTATGGCATTAAGCAATGCAAGGAAAGTCTCACAGCTCTTACATGGTAGAGCTGGGCTTCGACCCAGAGCTACCTGGCACCAGAGACTGTGTTTTTGAACACTGTGCAATAATAGAATAATGCTTCCAAAAGCAAGGAAAGGACTGGACACCTGCCAGCTGGACACCTGCCAGCCTTAAATTTGGAAGGACGCATGCTGCAAGAGTGGGCTCTGCTTCTAGCTCAGACTGAGGCAAAAGGGCAGAGTCCAAGAAGATTGGGACTTCATTGGGATGCCGGCTGGGATGGGATCTTGCTGGTTTGTGCTGTCCCATGTCAATGGAGATGGCTCCCATGCAATGATGAGCACAGCAACCCTGATTCTATGGTGCAGGGAATCATTCAAACTGATAAATCTCTTTAGTTCTCCAGAGGGTCTTTCAGAAGATCAAGATGAAGTTTGGGCAAAAGAGTAAACAATAACCTCCTTACCAACAGCAATTAGTGCCAATCTTTAACATTCTTTTCTCATGAAATGCTCACAAGGTAGGCAATATTGGGGACCTTGCTTTACAAATAAGAAATGGAGGCTGAAGAAAGGTAACTATTTAGCCTGAAACCCCATGTATAGAAAGTGATAGAGGCAGGGTTTGAATCTAGCTCTAGTGTCTACACTGGCCTCGCCGGTCTGTGATAACTTATCTCCACCTCTGCTGCGTTTTCCATCCTGTGCTTGTATGAAGTGCCCAAGGCCTTCCATTTCTCCCTTTTAACATGAAAAGGATCTATCATCAGTCACATACAAACAAGCCCCCCTGTCCGTGACTCCCTCCTAGCTTTGACATTGAAGCTTGCCAGTGTCGTGCGGAGCCAATCAGAGCCAACTGTGAAGTTTTCAGGAATTCTGTGAAGCAGTAGATGTCACATTGGTACTGTGAAATTTGCCATTAAGGGAGTTTTAAGGGATATCAGCAAACACTACAAATCAGGGCTACATTCCCTTCCCTCTGACAGCAGCTGTCAAACATTTGCCGGCACACCTCTGAGTCATTATCTTTCGCTGTCCTCTGTCAGAGGATTTGAAGCATCAGGGGCCACTTTGCAAAGAAATTGGCAGGCTCAGGGGAGCATATGACTGCACTCCCTCTGGCTTGCTAGTTGCCACCTGCCCACTTTATCCTCCTTCAATCTAAAGATAATTTCTGCCCCCTGCTCCGCCAGGGTGGAAGTGCCTCCTGAGCCCTCTGAATACACTTCTCACCTCAATTGAAGAGACAGTCATCTGACACCAGGACAAAATCCCTGTTAGAATAAGAGTCTTTCAAGCAGTATTATAATGACATTAGGCATGGCTATTAAAAGCAAGAAATAAAAACAATTAATCTGCAGAATAACAATTTCTTCTTCAGTAAAAAGCAGGGCTATTTGGCATATAGTGTCATAGGATTGCAGAATGTTAAGCTTCAAGACATAAATTTACAAATGAGATAGTGAAAGGAGCTGAGGTGGTGAGATGGGCAGTGGCTGGCCCAGTGTCCCGTCACATAGCTCATGAAGCATACACATTTCTCCCCACAAACTTATATTTATCCCAGAAGAGAAGGAATCTAGGACTAATCTGGTCTTAGCTTGACTTTGAAGAATTCTTTTGTATTTCCTTTTGTTAGAAAGAAAATATGTTATCCTGCCCTGCTAGCTCCTTCAGAGATATGATGCTGCAAATGAGAGCCAGTCCTTACCAGGTGCTGATTAGGTGACAGACTGTATGCTAAGTACTCTATATGTTACATTGAACCATACTGAACTGCCAACATCTGATTGTTCTTGAGCTACAAATGTATCATTTCAAATAGTTTGCCATAAATAGGTTGTCTCTCAGTCTTTACCACTTCTTCAGGAGGTGGGTACTATTATCGTACCCATTATACAGATGAGAAGACTGAAGCTTTAATTTAAAAAGACAAAGGTTCTTTCCATAAGTGTAATGCAATGGTTATTCTAGGTGATGCACAGTGCACTCTTGCCAACAAATCTGATTCTAAACAATGGGACATACATAGGGCATGATCAATAATAATTTATATATCCTACCCTCCTCGGTGAACTTGCATAAATTTCTAATCAATAAATTTCTATAACACAAAGAAATTCAATGTTGCTTTTAAAAAATTATTTATGAATATAAACCATAAACATTAAAAAACAAGAAATTTGGTTTGTGTGTATATCCTTTATATCCCATAGGGAAGCTTTAGAAACTATAGCCCAAGGCTCCCCCAAGGCCCTGGAATGAATTGTCCTGGAATTTTTCATAAGGCTCTGATGAAAGAAGCAGAGTGATTATCCAACATTCTCTAAAGGCAAATTACAACCCACAAAATCAGAATAAAGGCCATTTGGTTGTGTGATTATTTGCAAATAATATCATACTGAATTTATAACATAGTTTACAAACAACATGCTGCTAGGAAATTGTTGGGTTAGGAAAAAAATATATGTGAAACTGTTCAATAGGTTTTGAAAAACAATATTTAAAGGCAGATGCCTGCTTTCAAGGTGGAAAAAGAACTTTCCATGTCTCATTCACCTGAAGAAAACTGACCAATGCTTTAGATGATGAATCACCCAAGTTCAAAACTTGGCTACTGGCCCTGTATTAATTTAGTCAACGAATGTTTATTAAGCACCGACAAAAGCCATCTTGTATATAATAATTGACTGCCATGTGTTTCCTGATTAATTGGTTGATGTTTAACAATAAGAGTCTACTGAATGGCTTGTATCTAGTTTTGTGAAAAGGATATGAGCAAATCTTTCACCCTCTAAAGAAGAGGCAGTATTATTTTATTTGCAACTTAAAGGGCACTGTTGCCCAGCCTTGACTCATTCAGAACTCCATTTCAACAAACACTTCAAAGCCTGGCCTTCAAGAGACCCCAACCTCATGTGTGCACTTACTAAGACAGATCTCAGCAAGGAATCAGTGCAGCTTTTTCTCTTCAGACCATCAAGCAGTTGACGTTATTTCCCCTTCAGTAAAAGAGAAGTAATAACCTCTGCTCTACCTCCATAGTAATGGGGAAATAATAAAATGATACAGTAAGAAATCAAAACTGCTTTGAAAAATTGCTGTGAAGCATTAAAACGACTGTTGCTTCAGAGAAACAAAGGTATTTTTAAAGAAGGAAGAGCTCTTGTATGTCATTAGTTCCAGTCCTTTCATTTCCTAAAGAAAGAATCTTAGGCCTGGGAAGATAGACTTTTCTCCTGACCCCTCGTCTAGTACTTTTTCTACCAAATGGCATTGTTATGTGTATTCCTGTGGCACTTATTATGTTACTGAATATGGGAATATCTTTAGATACATAAAAGGCTGACTTAGCTAAGCATCTGAATCTTCTGGCTAAGAACCAACCACTGCTCTGCACTATAGGACACTCTGTGCCTAATAAACCTGGTCACCTGAGAAGTTTTCAGAAGTTTAAGAGGATTGTCACTGTACCTTGCAAATTTCAGATGATATTGTAGACAATTAAATTCCCAGGGCATTTTATTCTAAGTGTCAGGTAAGTGAGGACCATTGAGACAAATAGAGTTGAATTTACAAAAATGTTGTTGACACAGAACTCATCACTTAACCAGCACCAGTTTCCCCCATTGCAGAATAAGGAAACTGGGCTAGTATCCCATGGTCCCACTGAAAGCTATTATTTTATTAATCAATGTCCCATAAGACATAGTATATTTCAAAGAAGTTCAAACTCTATCAAATCATAATGTTTGCCACGTAAAATGCTATAAGTTTGAAATTAAATTTTGTATTGCAAGATTAAAAAGCTGATGAATATGAAACTGATAGTTGCATAGATTTTAGACGTGTAATCACATACTCCAACCACCTCAACTCTTGACTCCCTTCCACATTCCTTTCTGATTCCTCTTATTGTGCATTTAAAGTTGTTGTATTTTATTCCATGTATAGTTCAACAAACAAGCCCAACCCAAATATAAAAAGAGACAAAGCAAAGTGCTCACGTACCCCATGACGGTCCTCAAAATATGCCAGGCTAGCTTTGGTTAAAACAAAGAAGCGGACTTTAAAGTTGGAAGGCGACGTTCTCCTCTTCTGTTGGGATTTCTTGATTAGCTGTTCTTCCAGGAGGATAAAGTTGTTCATGATTAAGTTCTTGAAAAGTGATGCGCTTTGGGCATCACCCCTTAAAACAACCCGAAGAAACAGCTTGGGGGCAAGGAATGCGATGGGGAGGCAGTTGATCTTCCGAGTTGTTCAAAGGCAACTTGCCTCCAACCTTATCTTTCTATCAGTTCAGTCAGCCTCACAGAGCTTCCCCTCTGATGTCAGAGGCCACAACCACATCCTTTCAAAGTCACAAAATTAAGAGACACATGCAAAAAAAATGGTATACACATACACCTTTTGGAAATGATATTTGAAGAACTGTAGCCTCAAAATGATATTAAGCATAGGAAAGCTTAGAGTCTAATCTTTACAGTTCCTGGTTTAGGCCATCTGACAGTTGAGGCATATGGTACCAGGGCTCAGAACGTGGGCATTGCAATCCCTGGGGCATTGTTTCATATTAGTTTCCTGGCTTTCCTAAGTCAAATCCTCTAATAATACACATGTGGCACCTTATAGGTTTCTCTTTATACCCCTCATCACGGTTGAGAGCGTACATTTGAGGAGAGTGTGAATCGCTAATTGATGCTTGTCTCCGCCATTAGTCTAAAAGCTCCATGATGGGCAAAGACTCTATTTGCTTTTACTCACCCTTTATGCCTCCAGCATCCACGTTAGAGCCTGGCACATAAAAGGGATGCTTAATAAAAATTTATTGAATGAATAATCAGCAACATAAGTTGGATAATTAAAAGAAATAATTAGCATATAACACTTGGCATAATGCCCAGCATATAGTAAGTACTCGAAATATATTTTTAAAAATTTAAATGAAAGCCCATAGAAGTTTCTCTGTCTCACAGGTACAAGATTTTACTTTTCCGTTCATAAACTTAGTGGAAGAGCAGAAAGTAAGTAAATCTTTCAGGGTGGCATACTAAACAAAGCATGTATGGGCTCTGAAAACAAACAAATTTGTGTTGGAATCCCAGCTCTGTTGCTTACTAAGCTGTATTTCGTCAAGCAAGCTGCTTTCCTTCTCTGGTCCTTCATCTCTCTATGAGGTCCTTTTGAAAACTTAATCACATAAGCTCTGTAAATAGTGGGTGCTAGTCACTAACTTAGAGTTAGTACATAGTTGAAGTGTAGTATGTGAGCCCAATTTTCAGCCTGAAATAAATAATCAAGAAATCTCAATGTAAGCGGAAATGGCAAGTATTGAACAAGAATAAATAATGAAACAAAAGAATCATTACTGCTATATAGGAGGGAAATTCTCTAAAGCTTACTTTGTTAACATAAAATAAGTATACTACGATCTAATTTTGTTTTACATGCTGAGTGCCCCAGCATAATCAAGAAACTTTGGGAGAAAAAGGTTGGGGGGTACTTTAAACGACCTCTCCCTGTTCTCAGATTTTGGAACATATGTGTGGAAAAGCACTGCCTTGTAATAGTAATATTTTTTTCTGAGTATGGACTAGAGGCAGGGATTTCATTTTTCCTAAAATATCTGCTCTCTCATTCTACCTGGAAAACTGAATCCCTGAAGGTTAGCTGAGCATCTGGCCAGCCAAAATAAAGAAAACATTTTGTAGCATCCCTTATATCTTGTTGTAGTCATACAACTGTGTTGTGACCAGTGGTACAGAGTGAAAATAGTGAGCATGAACTTCATGAAAGAGGTCATAACATTTCCTTTCTCCTTTCTCCTCCTTCCTGCTGATTAGAATGTGAATGTGATGGCTGGAGTTGGAGCAGCTATCTTATATCATGAGATGGAAATTGCACATTGAGGACAATAGGACATAAGATAGAAACAACCTGGGCTCCTGATGACCCTCAATCCTCCATGATGGCCCTGGGTTACATTTTTTAACATAATGAGAAATAAACTTCTATTTTGTAAGTCCCTGTTACTTTGAGGTTCTGTTACTAGCAGAAAACCAATTCTATCTAATACAATGCTATCTTCCCAAGCTGGAGTATAAACTCCTTTGTGTGGTGGGGGTGGGGTATAGATTTATGTTTGGTTGATTTAGCTTAAAAGATTTACGGACTTCCCACAAGTATTCTCATCTGAGAAAGCAAAATATTATTGGTAGCTGATTGCAATAAAAGGTTTTCATTTATCGTCTCCATGGAGTACAATCACAAATAATTTTGGGTGTTTCTTATAGAGCCAATAAATTCACTCACTGAGTTGGTCTTTGCTCACTACTAAATAGCCCTCTTTGGCCAGCCCAAGATTCTTCCCATGGCTTTCAGGAAAATGTGGAAAGAAATAGTCCCTTTGCTTTGGGTGTTTTTTTTTTTTTTGCATGGGCAGGCACCAGGAATCAAACCCGGGTCTCCAGCATGGCAGGTGAGTACTCTGCCTGCTGAGCCACCGTGGCCCTCCCTGCTTTGGTTTTAAAAGTCCAGTTCACCGGAGCCAAATTCAAGGAACCCCCACTGACCAAGGATGGAACACACTGGGCATCAAAAATAGTGATAATAAAACAGTAATGATTTGAAGAGCATCAAAAATGTTAAAATCTTGAGTTCATGAGTTCAAAAGATTCTTGAAAAAACATCCCAACCCACTGATCACTTTTGGAGGATGCTAGGGAACCAGTTTGTTATTCTGAAGATTGTAAAACAACAGGAAAGAATAAAACGTGTATTCTGATTTTTCTGAAGAGCTCTATCTCAGTTTGATGATCAAATACTTAGCGTTAGATACCATGTGACTCATCAATTCCCATCCTAGGTATACACCCCAAAGAACTGGGGGAAACAGGTTCTCAAAAAGATACTTGTAACTACTGTTCATAGCGACATTATTCACAGTGGCCTAAATGTGGAAACAACCCAAATGTCCATCAATGGATAAATGGATAAATAAAATGTTATATACCTACAATGGAATATTATTCAGCCTTAAAAAGGAATGAAGGATATTTATGGTGACATCATCAATATTATCAATATGTAAGACACCCCCTGAAAAAGGCTTAACTGAGATTTAGCGACTAAAGGGACAAGTTTATAATTGCTTAGAACTCTGGAGGATGGTAGAGACTCGAGAAAGACCCCACAGATGCTGAATCAAAGAAACAGAAAGATCTCAGGTAGGAGAATTCCCTCGTGGATGTCACTTGGTTACTTGGTTCCCATACAGCTTGTGAGACATATGGAAGCATCCTGCCTGGGTCCTTCCCCGCATGGACTGAGACTATAGAATGACTCAGAGCAGTGAGTTAGAACTCCACATATATCCAGGCACCCAAGACCTAAGTGTGCAGACCCAAGGTGGAACACAAACCTTGAGGAGTGCTGTATACAAGAGGGCCCCCAGGAGCAAAGGAAAAATGAGTAAGAGAGACCACAATGGAAAGGCTGGTAGGAACTGCTGTGTCCTTACTCAATCTAGTTTCAGCTTACTGGATCACCTATGGCAAAATGGACTTTTTAGAAGTGACCCACCTTTCTGGATTGATGCATTTGGCTCTCTGGGTTAGGATACCTTAATGGGGAAGAAACCAGAAGCAAAAAAAAAAAAGCCTCATAGAAAAATAATGAGGGGTTAAATTGAACTGCTGTAAGATTGAATTGAATTGTGTAAGGAAAATGGGGCACTGAGTGAGGGAGAGAATTTAATAGGAGCAGGGAGAAAAAGTCTGCATAAAAACAAACAGAACAAATCAAAATTCCTGTAGAAGGAACAGAGGAATGGAAACTCTCTCCTGGAAGTAAAACAACTGCACAAAAACTGTAATCTTAAAAAGTGTACCACACACACACACACACAAAAGGGTACCACATATCTAGGGCAAGAATAAGAGGAAGAAGAATTTGGAAAATGTGAACATTTAGACATGGGCTATACTAAAGGTCTAGAATAAATTAGACCAACCATCAAAAAAAAAAAAAAAAAAAGATCTTAACATAAAGCCAAACAACAATAAAACCCTAGACAAGACGGAGAAATTAACTTCAGCGTTAACTCATCAAAATCAGCAGATGCCTAGACATCAGCAAAAAATTACAAGCCATGCTAAGAAACAGAAAGCCATGGCTCAATCATGGGAAAAAATTAAAACTTGAAAGACTCAGAAATTGGAAATCTAATCAAAGATGTTCAAATAAATCACCTAAATCAATTCAAGGAGATGAAGGAAAATATACAGAAAGACATGAGGGATATTAAGAAGACAATGTGTAAGCATAAAGAAGGATTTGAATATATTAAAAGAAACATAACAGAAATTAGGGGAATAAAAGCTAAAATAGCAGACAAAAATACACATGAGGCATACCATAGAAGATTTGAACAAGCAAAAGAAAGAATCAGCAAAAGACAAAACAATCAAAATCATGCAGTCAGAACAGACAGAGAAGAGAATAGGAAAAAACTGAGCAGTGTCTCAGGGATTTGAGTGATAGCATGAAGTGCACGGACTCATGTGCCATGGGTGTTCGAGAAGGAGAAGAGAAGGGAACAGGGTCAGAAAAAATATTTGAGGAAATAATGGTAAAGAAATCACCCAACTCTTATGAAAGACATACATATACATGTCCAAAAAGCTGAGCATACTCCAAACAGAATAAATCCTAATTGACTTTCTCAGACACATACTAATCAGAATGTCAAATGGCAAAGAGAAAGACAGAATTCGGAACGCAGCAAGAGAAAAGTGCTTCACCACATACAAGCGCTCCTCAATAAGACTAAGTACCAATTTCTCAGCAGAAACCAGGGAGGCAAGAAGGCAGCGGTGTGATATATTTAAGGCATCAAAAGAGAAAAATTGTCAGCCAAAGTCCTTTATCCAGCAAAAATTTCCTTCAAAAATGATGAAGAGTTTAAAATGTTCACAGATAAACAGACACTGAGAGAGATCATCAAAATGAAACCTGCCCTACAAGAATTACTGATGGGAGTTCTGCAGGTTGAAAGGAAAAGACAGGAGAGCACGGCTTGGAGTAGTGGAAAGAAATGAAGATTATCAGAAGGGGTAACTAAAAGAGTAAATGCAAAACCCAATAGCACTTGTATCCTCAATGTACTACTCTACTCTTTAATTCATATAAGAACCAGAATACAATTGAACAAGAGAAAGGCATATTTCCTGACAACAGATGTGGAAAACATAAAGTGGTAAACTGGGACAAAAAAAAACAAAAAAAAACAAAAAAAAAACGGCATAAAGAAGAGAAACAGGGCAGGCCACGGTGGCTCAGCAGGTAAGAATGCTTGCCTGCCAAGCCGGAGGACCCGGGTTCGTTTCCCGGTGCCTGCCCATGTAAAAAAAGAAAAAAAAAAAAAAAAAAAAAGAAGAGAAACAGAGGGACATAGGAGAAAAGAGTGTTTATACTATTGAAACTAAGTTGGTATCTTTTCAAGGTAGTATGCTACAGATGTACTTTTTTTTTAAATTTTTTTTATTAATCAAAAAAAAGAAAAGAAATTAACACAACATTTAGAAATCATTCCATTCTACAAATGCACTCAGTAATTCTTAGTATCATCACATAGATGTATGATCATCATTTCTTAGTACATTTGCATCGATTTAGGAAAAGAACTAGCAAAACAGCAGAAAAAGATATAGAATGTTGATATAGAGAAGAGAATTAAAATAATAATACTAATAATATATATATATAAAAAGGAGAAAGAAAAAAACAAAAACAAAAGATACAAACACACAAACAAACAAAAAACCATATTTCAGGTGCAGCTTCATTCAGTGTTCCAACCTAGTTACATTACACTTAGGTATTATTGTGCTGTCCATTTTTGAGTTTTTGTATCTAGTCCTGTTGCACAGTCTGTATCCCTTCAGCTCCAATTACCCATTATCTTACCCTGTTTCTAACTCCTGCTGGTCTCTGTTACCAATGATATATTCCAAGCTGATTCTCGAATGTCGGTTCACATCAGTGGGACCTTACAGTATTTGTCCTTTAGTTTTGGGCTAGACTCACTCAGCATAATGTTCTCTAGGTCCATCCATGTTATTACATGCTTCATAAGTTTAGTCTGTCTTAAAGCTGCATAATATTCCATCGTAGGTATACTCCACAGTTTGTCTAGCCACTCGTCTGTTGATGGACATTTTGGCTGTTTCCATCTCTTTGCAATTGTAGATAATGCTGCTATAAACACTGGTGTGCAAATGTCCGTCTGTGTCTTTGCCCTTAAGTCCTTTGAGTAGATACCTAGCAGTGGTATTGCTGGGTCGTAATCCATTCTGCCATTCTATGTCTTTTGATTGGGAAATTCAGTCCATTAACTTTTAGTATTATTACTGTTTGGATAATATTTTCCTCTACCATTTTGGCTTTTGTATTATATATATCATATCTGATTTTCCTTCTTTCTACACTTTAGTCCATACCTCTCTCTTCTGTCTTTTCGTATCTGACTCTAGTGCTCCCTTTAGTATTTCTTGCAGAGCTGGTCTCTTGGTCACAAATTCTCTCAGTGACTTTTTGTCTATAAATGTTTTAATTTCTCCTTCATTTTTGAAGGACAATTTTGCTGGATATAGGAGTCTTGGTTGGCAGTTTTTCTCTTTTAGTAATTTAAATATATCATCCTACTGTCTTCTAGCTTCCATGGTTTCTGCTGAGAAATCTACACATAGTCTTATTGGGTCTCCCTTGTATGTGACAGATTGTTTTTCTCTTGCTGCTTTCAAGATCCTCTCTTTCTCTTTGACCTCTGACATTCTAACTAGTAAGTGTCTTGGAGAACGCCTATTTGGGTCTATTCTCTTTGGGGTGCGCTGCACTTCTTGGATCTGCAAATTTAGGTCTTTCATAAGAGTTGGGAAATTTTCAGTGATAATTTCTTCCATTAGTTTTTCTCCTCCTTTTCCCTTCTCTTCTCCTTCTGGGACACCCACAACACGTATATTTGTGCGCTTCATATTGTCATTCAGTTCCCTGATCCCCTGCTCAAGTTTTTCCATTCTTTTCCCTATAGTTTCTGTTTCTTTTTGGGATTCAGATGTTCCATCCTCCAGTTCACTAATTGTAGCTTCTGTCTCTTTAGATCTACCATTGTAGGTATCCATTGTTTTTTCCATTTTTTCTTCTTTGTCCTTCACTCCCATAAGTTCTGTGATTTGTTTTTTCAGATTTTCTATTTCTTCTTTTTGTTCAGCCCATGTCTTCTTCATGTCCTCCCTCAATTTATTGATTTGGTTTTTGAAGAGTTTTTCCATTTCTGTTCGTATATTCAGCATTAGTTGTCTCAGCTCCTGTATCTCACCTGAACCATTGGTTCGTTCCTTTGACTGGGCCATATCCTCAATTTTCCGAGCGTCATCCATTATTTTCTGCTGGTGTCTGGGCATTTGATCAGATTTCCCTGGGTGTGGGACCCAGCTGGTTGAAAGCTTTTTCTGTGAAATCTCTGGGCTCTGTTTTTCTTTTCCTGCCCAGTAGGTGGCGCTCGTGGCGCTCGTCTGTCTGCATGGCAGTCGGCCCGGGAAACCGCGCGTGGAGGCGGGGGTCGCTGGCCGCCGCGGCTTGGGAGAGTGCCGGTCCTAATTGCCCAGCTGGCCCGAAACGCCAAGCGTGACGGGAGGGCCCTGCTATCCAACGTTCCCAGTCAGACCGGGGAGCCACGTGCGTGGAGGGGACCCCAGTCGCCAGCCGCCCCGGCCGGGAAAACGCGCGCCCCTCAGGTATCTCACCCCAGCAGATTCTCCCTGCCCGTTCAGCTGTTCCAGAATGGGGTACGCTGTCTTTTTGGTCTCTGTCGTGACTCCGGGAGCTGTTTCGTATTGTTTCTGTTTCTTTAGTTGCTTTTCTGGAGGAAGAACTAAGACCCGTGCGTCTTACTAAGCCGCCATCTTCTCCGGAAGTCCCAGATGTACATTTTATAACATAAACCTCAGGGTAACCACCATGAAAGTATTTTGAAAATATACAAAAATGAGAAAGGAATCATTTGGATACATCACAAAAGAGCAGCTATACAAAAAAAAAGGTAGTTGCAATAACTTACGACCTCTTAATTAAAAAAATCTGTGGTAATTTTAAAAACTTTATGCTAAATGGAAATAAACAGACACAAAGTACTACATATTGCATGATTCAATTTATATAAAATGTAAATATAAAATCTATAGAGATAGAAATAGATTAGTGATTATGTAGGGATGGAAAAGGATAAAGGAATTGAGTAGTCACTGCTGAAGGGTATGGAGTCTTTCTTTTTGGAGTAATTAAAATGTTCTAAAATTGATTGTGATGAATGCACAACTCTGTGAATAATCTAAAAACCATTGATTGTATACATTGATGGATGGATTGAATGCTGTGTGAATATATCTCAATAAAACTACTTTAAAAACAAAGGGAATGAAAAACTGATACATGTTAAACATGGGTGAACTTTGAAAATATTATACAAGTGAAATAAACCAGGAACAAAAAGACAAATATTATGTGATTCCAACTTATATGAAATATCTAGAATAAGCAAATTCATAGTGACCAAAAGTAGATTCGAGGTTACTAGAGACTGGGCAGCTGAGGGCATGGGGAGCTATGGCTTGATGGGTGCAGAGTTTTATTTGGTTTGATGCAATTGATTTGATAATGGATGGTGGTGATGGTAGAACATCATTGCAAATATATACTGACCTGTATACTTGAAAGTGGTTAAAATGGAAAATTTTAGGTTGTGTATATGTTACTAGAATAAAAATTTAAGACAAAGAAGGTAGAATTTTACAACGCAAAGAGTGAACCCTATTGTAGACTATGGACTTCAGTTAATTCTATAATTATAATAATACTGTTTTATCTGTTGTTACAAAGATACCACACTAATGCAAAATGTTAAAAAAAAAAAGGGAAAACTGGGTGTATAGGTAGCGGGGAATAGGTTATATGGGAATTCTATATATTCTGAATGATTTTTTCTATAAACCTACAACTGTTCTAATTTAAAAAAACATTTAAATGGCCAAAATGGCATGTTTTGTTTTATATATACTTTGCCACAATAAAATTAAAATAATCTTCAATGATGGAAAGTGCTTTAGAAAAAAAATTCCACCTGATTAATGAGGGAGTGATAAAATTAGAATATCACATATTTTGTAATCCTAAGGAAGTAATGGATTTAGGCAAAGGCTGCCAATGACTTCTCAAATCATTAGGTAAAAAGTCAATGCAACATTTTTAACACCAGAACTCAAAGATCAGTCTTAACATTACGAAAAGAGAGATAAGTAGATATTATATGTAGCCTGATGTGATGATGCAATAGGAAGTGCACAAAACCACCTATGCAGAATACTTGCCAAAAAAAAAAAATCAAACATGAATCTAATCAAATGTCTTGATCTAAATCTGAGTTTAGAGGAAATACCAGAGATAAAGAAACATGATAAATATCATCACAGAGATACAAATGAACAAATTCAGAATACACAAAACTCCAAGGACAAATGACCCAATGTCCACAGCAAATGAGTGGGAGGGAGAACCTACAGATTAAAAGAGACTTTAAGAGGCATGTCAAACATATGAGGACTTTCTTTGGCTCCAGATTGAAATAAGTATATAAAGACATTGTGAGAATTAGGGAAATTTGAACAGTGAATGGATATTTGGTGGGGCTGAACTTATTAATTTTATGTTGAAAAGGAGAGTCCTTAGTTTGATTACCAGACCATGTACTACCACCACCACCCCCCAAAAAAGGGAGAGAGAGTCCTTATTTTGTACAGACTCATACTGGAGTAGTTCTTAACAATAACATGCCTGATATTTGCTTTCATATAATTCAGTGGAGGGAGAAAAATAGATTGAGAAATAGATGAAAAAAACTTGGCCATGAGTTGACAATTGCTGAAGCAATTAGGTTATTCATTATTGAGGTTCATATGAGTTCATTGTTCTAACCTCTTTGCTTTGGTTTATGTTTGAAATTTTCAGTAATGAAAAGAGACAGAAAAGCCAGTCCAGTTCAGTGTAAAAATCAGAACTCCAAGCATTTATTCCATTTAATACTTTTCCTCAATATAAGCCTGCTTTAGGCTTTGAAACATGATGGCTTTTCCACCATCTCCTAACTTCTCCTTCCCCCCCACTCTTGGTTGGTTTCTTCCTCACCCCTTCAGGCTCAGTGTTAGAAGAGTGGGGGCTTTGTGGCAAAGAGCACAGCTGCAGTATATATAGCTATACCTATAATCAAGGTGATGCCTTCTGGATGTGTTGCATACACAATTGGTGCTTTTTCTTTCATGGAAGGATGGGGAATTTTTGTAGTATATGGTGTTGTCTTAGTTTGCCAGGACTGCTATGACAAATACCACATAATGGGTTGGCTTAAAGAATAATAATCTATTGTCTCATGGTTTCAGGAGGCTAGAAATCCAAATTCAAGATCACAACAGGACTTGCTTTCTCCTGGAGTCTGTGACTTTCTGGTGCAGCCAGCTGTAATCCTCAGGGTTCCTTGGCTTGTATCTCTGCCTCCGTAACATGGGGGGTCTTTGTCTCCCAGTGTCTGCTCCTTTGATTTCCACTGACTTCGGACTTGTACTGCCTGTCTGAATCTGTTCAGCCTTATAAGGTGCTCTAATCATATGGATTAAGCTCCAACGAGATTCAACATGATGTCATCTAAAGAGGATATTCTAAGATCCTATTCACAAATGAATCCACACCTTAACTAATAATAATATCTTCAGAGGTCCTATTTATAAATGGGTTCACCTCACAGGAATGTGGATTAAAACTTGAGCATGTCTTTATGGGGGACACAACTCAATTCCCCAAAGTTGTAGTTGTATCCAGAGGTCTTCCGACTAAGGGTCCTGACAGCAGTTCCCTTAGTGTGAGAGATGCCACTCTGACTGGCCAGCTCTCAGCCATTGAATCTCTAGTGGTCCACCCCTGTGCCATCCTATCCCAGACTCTACGGGGATCCCTTTATCAATCTAGGTTATTTCTGGGTGACATCTCCTTAAACGTGACCCACAGACTCTTTATTCCCTCCCATGCATAGGCTGGGAAGATTCAGGCACTCTTTTCCTGCCACTGGTGGGGGGTGGGGGGCAATGATCCTATTTAGAGCAACAGCTATCAAATTCAAGAAATTTAACAGGGATATAAGCACACAGTTCATATTCCACTTTTTTTCAGTTGTCCCAATAATGTCCTTTATTTTTCTGAGGTTTACAGAAAAATCATGCATAAAATATAGAGTTCCCATATACCACCCTATTATTAACACCTTGCATTAGTATGGTGCGATTGTTACAATTCATGAAAGAACAATTTTATAATTTGTTCTACTTTGCAGGCTGCTGGAATGCAATATACCAGAAATGGAATGGCTTTTAAAAAGGGAAATTTATTAAGTTGTAAGCTTACATGTTCTAAGGCTGTGAAAATGTCCAAATTAAAGTAAGGCTATAGAAATGTCCAATCTAAGGCATTGAGAGAAAGATACCTTGGTTCAAGAAGGCTGATGACGTTCAGGGTTCCTCTGTCAACTGGAAAGGCACATGGTGAACATGGCAACATCGGCTACCTTTCTCTCCAGGCTTGTTTCATGCAACTGCGGGGTGTTTTCCTTCTTCATCTCTAAAGGTCTCTGGCTGTGTGGGTTCTCTGAAACTTTTTCCAAAATGGTTCCCTCATAAAAGGCACCAGTAAGCTACCCCACCTTGAATGGGTGGAGACATGTCTCTATGGAAACCATCTAATAAAAAATTACCACCCCTAACTGGGTAGATCACATCTCCATGGACACAATCACAAAGCTCCCACTCAACAATATTGAAAGAGGGTGAAAGAATTTTCCTGGGGTACACAACAGATTCAAACAGGCACATAATCATATTATTAACTATAGTCCATCAGGTACAATAGGGTTCAAGTTTGTATTATACAGTCCTATTTTTAAAATTTATTTTATTCTAGTAACATATATAACCTAAAATTTCTCCTTTTAACCATATTCAAATACACAACTCAGCGCTGTTAATTATATCCATAAAGTTGTGCTACCATCATCACCATCCATTACCAAAATTTTTCCATCATCTCAAATAGAAAATCTGTATCAGAGAAGCTTTTACTCTCAATTCCTTACTCCTGCTCAGCCCCTGGTAACTTGTATTCTGGTTCTGGACTCCTTGAATATGCTTATTCTAGTACTTTCGTATCAGTCAGCAACAATATTTGTCCTTATGTGTCTGGCTTATTTCACTCAACATGATGTCTTCAAGGTTCATCCATGTTGTCACATGTATCAGAACTTCATTCCTTTTCATGGCTGTATAATATTCTGTTGGGAGTATATGCCAAATTTTGTTTATCCATTCATCTGTTGACAGACACTTGGGTTGCTTCCATCCTGCGGCACTTGTGAATACAGAGATTTTAGAAATACATGTTTATCTTTTTGTTACGAAAGTGAAATATATTCTTGGGGGGGGAAAGCAGACAAGCAAATAAAAATAAAAATCACTTCTAATCTCACCCTTTCCAGAGATAATAACTGTTAACATTTATTTTACATTTTTCCAGAGTTAAATTTAATATTTATTTGCAATATCATCTTAACCCAGCTCCTGGATCAGTTATTCACTCTTTCTACATGTAGTTTTTGATCTTTATTTTTATCTTTAATATTACCTCTTTTATTATTTGTGTACTTAATTGTAAGCCTCTTCAGTATAACAGGAAATAAATAAATACATAGACTGAGGTGGGACGTCTAATGGCTTACAATCATAGTGAAATCGTAAGCTGAGAGAAGGAAATAGTCATCAGGCTGTAGCGGCAGACTTTTGGCTTACAGCGGGACTGAATATGGCTGAGCAGGATACAAGCTAGAAAGGTGTGAAAAGCAGGTAGAAGGGGAAAGAGAAGTGACTTTTTCTAGTTGAGAAATAAAATTGTTGTAATCGCCCCCTGGTTTCTCTGATATATATATATCATCTCATTGTCTTTTGAAATTCAAGGCAGAAGCAAGCTTATTTGCATAATGCCCTCAGGGGAAGAGTCTAAGTGACTTTGGTCCTTTCTGACAGCCAGAAAGTAAGGCTGAAATCAGGATGACTTCCTGAAGTTCCAAGGCAGAAGGCTAACCACAGCTCATCCCACGCCATCGTGCCACCTTGGCTTAGCAGCATCAACACAAAAGTTCTCTTGATTGTATTTTAGGCCCGGGGATTTACCCAGCAGGCACATATTATGTTCAGTATGGAAATCTCCCCACCCTCACATCCTGCCTAGCTCACAATGTCCTCCTGGCTTGGTACTCATTGCATGAGCTATATATAGCCAACTGCTTGCCTGGCTTTTCAAAATAATAGGTGAAGAACAAAAGTTATTGACTTAGAATCTCTTCTCATGATCAGTGTTTAGACTTCAATCATCTATTAATTTTGCCTCTCGACATATACTCAGTACATTGTCTAGAAATAAATCTCCTTAACCTCAAGCCATTTTAAGATGTATGCAGAACTATCCTTTGAATTGTGGGTGTGGGAGGGGGTTGACAAGTTTTCTTCTTACAAAATTATTGTAGGTTTTAAATGTAGTGATGAGGGTTTTTAGGGTCACCCTCTACTCAAGTCATTTACTTCTACTCTATTGCGTATTTATTTGCCGTCCTGTTTTGTTGTTTCTCAGCATGTTCTCCTATTTGATTATAAGCTCTCTGAAGTTAGTATCATGGCTTACAACATCCTCTGCCCTATTCCATGTTTAAAAAAATTTTCCAAAATGTGTAAATAAGGCAAAAAATGAGCAAAGGGTACTTTCAATGTTGCATAAAATCATTGTTTAACATGCCCCCTTCAGGGATTATATAATTATCTAAGGAAATAAAAGAAGACAATGGGATTTGATCAATAAATCAAGATTGCAGTCCTGCTAGTATTTTCTAACTGCCCTATTGAGATATTTTTCCCATCCCATGTAACTCATCTATTTAAAGTGTTCAGGTCAATGGTTTTTAGAGTCGTCACAAAGTTGTACAACGGTCATAATTTAATTTTAGAACATTTCAATGCCCCCAAAAGCCTATCAGTCATTGATTCAAGTGAAGTTCCCTAACTTGTAGACTTTTGTTCAGAAGAGGTAAATGATTTCTTTTTGGTAGAAAAGATAACCCCATAGGTTATGATTTTAATGCCCTGTAGATGTTTAACCAGTTTTGTTTCTAACCTAGCAACATTATTCCAACACTCTTTCTCCAGTGCCAATGTCATTAATCTAATTCTTTGAACCACCTTTACCATCTTGTTGGTTCTTATATTAATGAGTTGAATAAACCCTTTGATAGTTGTATGAAAGAAATGTTTTAAAATTTCTGAAATATATTTTGACAACTTGAATGTTCCTTAATGATGGGTGCTGTTCTAGTCTGCTAGCTGCCAGAATGCAATATACCAGAAATGGAATGGCTTTTAAAAAGGGGAATTTAATGTTTCTAATTTACAGTTCTAAGGCTGAGAAAATGTCCCAATTAAAACAAGTCTATAGATATGTCCAATCAAAGACATCCAGGGAAAGATACCTTGGTTCAAGAAGGTTGATGAAGTTCAGGGTTTCTCTCTCAAGGGAGAAGGCACATGGCGAACACAGTCAGATTCTCGCTCTCATTTGGAAAGGCACATGGCAAACATGGTCAGGGTTCCTCTCTCATCTGGAAGGGCACATGGTGAGCGCGGCATCATCTGCTAGCTTCTTCTACTGGCTTCCTGTTTCATGAAGCTACCCGGGAGGCATATTCCTTCATTTCCAAAGGTCGCTGGCTGGTGGACTCTGCTTCTTGTGGCTATGTCATTCTGCTCTGCTCCCTCTGAATCTCCATTTTCCAAAATATTTATCTTTTATAGGACTCCAGAAAACCAATCAAGACCCACCCAAGTGGGTGGAGACATGTCATCACCTAATCCAATTTAACAACCACTCTTGACTAAATCACATCATCCAAGGAGATGATCTGATTACAGTTTCAAACATACGATATTGAATAGGGGTTATTCTACCTTTAGGAAATGGGGTTTTGATGGCTTTTCTAGGGTCCATACATCCTTTCAAACCAGCACAGGTGCCTAGTGGTCAATCAATCAATATATTCTGACCTATTGATGTTCCTTCATTTTCTTGATAGGGGGCATATCCATTGGCAGATTTCTAGACTTTGGGAAAAGAGAATGAATTTCCAAAAGGCTATAAGTAAAAGTTAAAACATGGATTTTTTTTATTTTTGTTTATTCATATTGTGAAATTTTATGCCAGAAAGAGTTAAATTTGAAGGAAACTACTACTTTTCCTCAGTGAAGCTTGAGCCAATGAATATTCTAAGCATATAATTTTACTGGCATAACATTTTTGTAAAGCCATAAATTTAAAAAGAATATTGTTGTGCAAGTAGTATATGCAGTGGAGCAAAATCTGAAAGTTGTAAAATGGAATGCCATGGAAAACCAAGTCTCCACCCCACCCTTTCCTTCAGATAAATAGTTGTCTCCATGGCAGCTATTGTTCTCAGTTTCTCATGCATTCTTTCAAACACACACATTTGTAACCTTTTATTCAAAAGTATAACATCACATACTATTTTGCAATTTTCTTTTTTCACTCACTAATATTTATTGAAAATAAATAAATTTATAGAAAATTCAATACCAACATACATAGAAGTTGTCTCAGTCAAATTGTGTCTAGTATCTGATCTTTTCTTACTACTTTCACAGCTTCCGCATGTCTTACCTACCATCATTTCTTACCGGAGCCACCCAAAAAGTTTCCACTTCTACCCTCTGTGCCCGTCTATAATGGCTTCTCAACATATTTGGCAGAATGGTCCTTTAATTTTGTAGATCAGATCACCTCTCATTCAGAGTAAAGCCAAATACCTCACAATGGCCTACAAGGCTTCATATAATCTGCTTCCCCCCACCATCATCTTCATTGCCTCTTGGCCCCATCTCTAACCATGGGGTTAGAGATGCCCCCAACTCACTCCATTTTAGTCACTTTGGCATTCTCTGAACACACCAGGCACACTCCACCTCAGAATCTTTGTCCTTACTAATCCCATTGACTGACAGGCTGCCCCTTGCCCCCTAACCCCAGATACCTGCAGAGGTTCCTCTTTGACCTCTTTTAAGTCTTTATTCAAATATCTCCTCTCACTGAGCTTTCCATGTCCAACAACCCCCATTCCCCTCCTATGCACACCCCCACCCTCCTTGCTTACCATAACTTTCTCCATAGCACTAAGCATCTGTTTATTGTATGCAAGTTTCAAGGGGGCAAGGATATGTTTTATCCTCTGTTTTCTCAGTACTTAGTACAGAGTCTGGTACAAAGTAGGCATCCAATAATATTTATCGAGTGAATGAATAAACTTAAGCTCCATAGTACTCATAATTATGTTCTATTGGTGTGACTCTGTCTATTGTAGTTTAACCATTGTTACTGTGGGGAGATTCATATGCTTAGAACTTATGATCTCTTGTGACCTTGGTGACGTTGCTTAAGTTCTCTGAGTCTTGATTTCCTCCTCTATAAAATATAGCAGCTAGACCTAGTTTTTACAGGGCTGTGGTGAGGATATAGAGTTTCAAAAGAATGTAAAATGATCTTGTCATTTTTAATGATCAGAAATGGACTTACGAGAAGCGTATATGGTTAAGTATAATATAGAAAATCCCAACTTCTTATTTTTAAATCTAATAAGGTTGACTTCATTTATGAGGAGTAATTATCTCCTTAAAATAGAATATGAGCCACTTGGTTTTTTTTTTTCTTTTTTTAGAGAAGGCATTCACTATCTTTAGACAAAATATTTTAGGTCTTTAGAGGTATATCTGCATTTTCATTTTCTGGTTAGTCCTGAACAAAGTTTCTACTCAATAAAAAGTGCTGAATAACTGAATAAAAAGTGTTGAATAAATAAATGAATGGAATGAACTTGCATAAGTAAGTTCACATTTATTGAAAGCTATGATGTGCCAGACACTGTGGTAGGCTCTAGGGCTATAAAGAATGTTTTGGGGTTGAAACTTATTTCAAGACTTCCACACAGTAAGTTTTGAGTTGGGAAACATGTTTTTGCTTCAGACGTAGTTTTCTAACTGGGGGAGGGGGAATTTATATTTATCACCTTGTATAAAGTGAAAAGACTTCAGAAAGTTATCTTTCCCATAATTTCTCCGAAGAGCTTTTCGAAGAAACAAAATGTCAATGGTTTATCACGTAGACATCAAGACTGAAGCAGCAGACCCAGGGTGTGGGAAATCCTACGGTGATTCAAGACCTCTATGAATTCCTGTGGTTCCCAGTAAGTCCCCACGCATACTGCTAACCTCAAAAGACTCCATATTTGGTGGTGAACTATAGTGGGGAGCCTTGCAGCTTGAGGCAGAGAGAAAGCCCTGATCTGTGGCACAAGACCTGAGTTAGACTCCAGCTCTGCACTTGGACCTCAAGCGAGGCAATTAACTCCCCTCAAATGAGGAAATGCGTGAGAAAATTCTCCATACCCTGGAAACCACTATACAGATGGACCGCTACTTTGGATGCGCAGTAGAAGCTGCCTTGGACCATGCGCTCAACAACAACTTCTGCGTGCTGGCCTGTTCAGTGCTATGCATGGAACAACAATCCAGACAGGATTTATCTGCAGAAAGTAATTCTGCAGGAGTGACAATATATTTGCAGGAAAGATGATCGCTGTTGGGATATCAGTCACACAAAACAGACAAACAAAAAATAAAAAACCAGAAACAATGAATATATTTATGAAAGTGGAATTGTTTCTGAATTATGCATTCAAACATGTAAATTAAAAAGAAGATCCAAAAAAAACATCTCTCGCTAGCCCATCCAGATGTCCACCTGTCCTTGTGAAGGGGGTGGTTTGGTGGTTTGTTTGGGAGAGGCTGGTGGCCCTACCCTGAGGAGGTGGCTGCTTGGAGGCTGGGACAAAGGGCTATGTGATGGTGACAGGTCACAAAGGACAGTAGGGGATAAATGTGATGGTGCCAGGCAATTTAGGCAGAAGTCCTGGAGGGAGATGGGTGGTTGATTTTGCTCCCTCTCTTGGGGATGCGATTTGTGTCTGCAGAGCTGTCCTGAATGAAGAGACCATGAGCAGTGAATGTCCTTTACCTTATTACACCGCCCAAAGCTACCGATCAATGGGTGTGTTCAATACATCAATGGGAAACCTGCAACGACAACTGTACAGGGGAGGAGAATATGAGATTTTCAAATATGCACCAATGTTTGAAAGTGATTTTATTCAAATCAGCAAAAAAGGAGAGGTAATTGATGTACATAACCGTGTGAGAATGGTGACCGTGGGCATCACATCCACCAGCCCCATCCTCCCGCTACCTGATGTCATGCTGCTGGCCCAGCCAGCGAGAGTCTCTGAAGAGCACAAGGAACTTGGCCGGACTGTGAAGGGAAGAGGCCGGAGGCCTGCAAAGACCTTGGAGCTCACCAGGCTGCTTCCCTTGAAGTTTGTCAAGATGTCCATACATAATCGTGAGAAACAGCAGCTACGCCTGAAACTTGCCACCGGCCGTACTTTGTATCTGCAGCTGTGTCCCTCTTCAGATGCCCAAGAAGACCTCTTCTGTTATTGGGAAAAGCTCGTTTATCTGCTGAGACCACCAGTGGAGAGTTACAGCAGCACCCCAACCCTCCAAACTGGGGATACACTGATCACACCCACATGTTTGACAGAGGATGATGGAAGTCTAGAGGTAAGCAACCAGGAACTCAAAAAATGGAGATAGGTGATTTGGGAGAGCAGCTAAAAGCAGGTCCAACAAAGTCTTTGGTACTCTCTGAGGCTCACCTGTGAAACGTGTTGCATTTAAAGGGCTCAGAATCAAATGAAGCATCACAAGGGAACATAACACATTGGGGAGGTCCCAAGAGCTTCTCAGAAGTGTCCTACAAGGCTGAATTTCAGCAAGCCCTTACATATCAGCTGCTCTCCTCTCTCCCCAATATGTTTCCCTCTACAGCATCCTATGATCCAATCCCTTCTTGAACACTTATTATCTCACCGTAGGTAGTTTCATCCATTGTGGAGGCATTTTTAACAATTAGAAAATCCTTTCTTCCTTTGAGTCATGATTTGTCTCTCCCTTATTGCCATGCACTGATTTGGCGTGGGGGTGGGGTGGGGGAGTAGTACAACCCAAGCAAAGCGTACACACATGCTCAATTTCTTGGCAGTATTAAAGTGTAAAGACTGAGGAATTATCCTAGTGCTTTCCCTGGTACTGGAATTGTCAAGTAAAGCTGAGTGACCATTTGACAGGGGTGCCATAGATGGCATTCTTACATCAAATGTACTTGATGATTTCCAAGGTTCTTCTAATTGTAAGCCCTTGAATTGCTCACCTCCGGGTTGAGAGAGGAGCAGAGTGTTCTGGTCTCACTTTTTGTCTTATCTCCCCTGTTTCTCCTTCCGTTGGCACAGAGCACAGTGACCCCTGGAGAAGGGGATCAGGGTGAGGTCCGACTTCACGAGTTCCACGAAGTATCTGGAGCTACCTCGGCTGCTTATGCTGGGGGAGAGGGAATTCAACATGCTTCCCGTTCTTCAATAAAGAAATCTCTAGGGCCTGCCAGCAAAGGGGCAGCAGCGGGCATGGCAGTAGCTGGGACATCCGCAGGCTCCGCAGGAGGCGCCGCGCTGGCAGGGGCAGCAGGAGGCTCCGCAGCAGGCCTGGCGGTCGCAGGAACATCAGCAGGCTCCGCAGGAGGCGCAGCGCTAGCAGGGGCTGCAGCGGGCTCCAAAACAGGCATCGCGGTCGCAGGGACAACAGCGGGCTCCGCAGGAGGCGCAGCGCTAGCAGGGGCAACGGCGGGCTCCGCAGGAGGCGCGGCAATAGCAGGGACAATGGCGGGCTCCGCAGGAGGCGCAGCGCTGGCAGGGACAACAGCAGGCTGCGCAGAAGGCGCAGCGGCAGCACTAGCGGGGACAACAGCAGGGACCACAGCAGGCTCTGCAGGAGGCACCGCGGTCGCAGGGGCAACAGCAGGCTCGGCAGCAGGTATGGCCGTAGCAGGGACAGCAACTAAACCTGCAGCAGGCTCGATGAGCAAGGCAGCAACCAAGTCCAAAGGACCAAGACAGGCAAATACCAAGGACCCAAGAGAAAGTGGGTCCAGCAAGACCATGGCAGCTGCTGCCAGCATATCTTCAGAGGGTGTTAACACGGCCTTGGCTGGTGCCACAAGCAAAATTTCAGTGGCTTCCAACTTATCAGTGGTGGCTTCCACTGTCACCCCAAGCAGCAGCTTGAGTGTGGTGTTTGTGGAGACTACCAGCAAGCCTGCTACGGGAGAAGCTGAACCACCCCTTCTCTCAACCTTGCAGAGTGAAGGGTACATGAGTGAACGGGATGGAAGCCAGAGGGTCTCCCATCCTGGGGCTGAAACCAGGAAGGAAAACAAAGAAAGAAGAGAGAAGGACAGACATGCCACTAGGAAAAGTTCCAGACACCACAAGGCAGGTGAAAGTCACCATAGGACAGGGGGGCGCAAATCAAGCCGAAAATCATCTTCTCACCGCTCCGTGTCCAGCCAGGGAGCCACGAGAGACGACAAAAAAGAAAAAGGTCGCAGCAGCCGAAGGCGCAGAGGACACAGCTCCTCCTCTCACAAAGGCGTCAGCCGCAGCCCCTCCGGAAAGGAGTCTAGGACAGCTCCCAAACTAGGGAAGAGCCAATCTGCAATTAGTTCAGGCTCTGTAAGTAAGAAACCCAGCAGGATTGGTTCATTTTTGAGGAGCCTCAGAGTCATTACAGGTTCAAAAGCACTTGATAGAGACGTGGATGTTGTGGCTAAGACTGTGGAAAGGTACAACGTAGAGACCACCATGGAGAAAGCACAGTATGGCGAGGAGCTGGATATTTGTGGAACCATGACATCTGAGACCACGGAGACAATCATCTTTGAGGCCAAATCCATTTAAAGAGAAGCCAGAGCAGGAAGCTAGATAGTTCCAGAGCTCCAGGAACTGTCCCTAGAGAATCAATTCCAGCTTTCTCTACTGAAGTTTAAATAAAGGAAGCCATACAACGTCAAAGAAAAGCTGTCTTCTCTTTGAATTTCGATGCCCCATAGCCTGATGGTGACTTCACAGTGGATTCTGTGATGTCAAATGGGAGGCAGTCTGAGACCCCTCGCCTCCAGCCAAGCAGAGCCCCAGGCTCTGCTCTGCCTCAACCCCTTTCTGCCTTTGATTCCTCATGGCTATGGCTAAAAGTCACAGACTGTGTGCCAGCTGGCAAGCACTGTCACTGCCATCTCTCCATCCCCTTCCTCCTCTTCTCCCTAAAGTTTCCTGACAATGGACAGTCATTCTGGTCCATAGATGAAACGAAGACAGAACTCACATTCCGTTTGGGGATATTCAGAGAAGGGAGGAGGAGGGATGGCAGCATTTGTAGGCAATCAGAATGGCAATGCCATCTAGATCAGAAATTGGCAGACCACAGCCCCAAGGCCAAATCTTTCTGGCTACCTGTTTTTTTTTTTTTACATGAGCAGGCACCGGAAATTGAACCCGGGTCCTCTGGTATGGCAGGCTGGCTAACTGTTTTTGCAGTAGCTGTGTTGGAACAGAACCATGCCCAAACATTTACTTAATGATTTAACACTAAAATAACAGATTTGAGTAGTTGCATTAGAGATAGTATGACCCAAAAAGTCTAAAATATTTACTATTTGGCCCTTTTCAGAAAGTTTGCCAACCCCTGATCTAATCTTAGCAATTCCCCTCCCAGATCTTCAAACACACACGCTTTCCAGGAGACAACTGGGAAAATGTTTATAGTAAAACAATTTATAATAGCATAACCCTGGCAACAGTTCAGATGTTCATCAAACGAGAGGTTGAATAATATACAACAGTGTGTTATGAATAGTGTGAATGAATAGTAGCTCTACATGTTAACATGGGTCAATCTCACATGTTGAGTGATGAAAGCAAGTCAGAAAAATACACGATAGCATTTCATTTGTGGAACAATTGAAAACAAGATCAATATGTTTGGGTGCATGTTTGCTAAAAGTGTAGCTTTTAGCAATGATACAATTCAGGATAGTGGATATCTGGAGAGTGAAGGAGGGAAATATGAGCCAGGAGGCACGCATAAGGGCTTTAACAGAAAAGGAATTTTGTTTGTTTCTTAAGCAAGGGAGTATGTCCAGGAGAATTTTATTGTATCTCTTTTATTGACATATTTGAAATCAGGAGGGTTTTTAAATCCCTGTTGACTAGGTGACTGTTGTGATGTCATTATCACTGCCTTAGTAATACCTTAACTTATTTATGTCATGTTTTCCTTTCTATCTGTGCACAAGAGTGTTATATGACAAAATCTGAAAAATCTCTTTCAATAAATATAAAATAAAAACTCAAAGTGACATAAAAAGGATATTTAGAACAGAGGAAAAAAATAATAGAGGGAACAGAAAATGTTTAGATATATTGTTAGGTGATAGTGGAATAATCCAAAATCCTGTGTACAAAATAGCTATGGAATTTCTTTTTCTTTTTCTTTTTGTATGCTTGTGGGGTGGGAGTCACATTTCATTCTTTTCTTTTCCATGTGAATAGTCCATTACTGCAGCACCATTTGTTGAATTTTTTGTTTGTTTTCTTGTTTTTTTGGAGTGCAGGAATTGAACCTGGGTCCCGCTCATGGCAGGCAAAAATCGTATCATTTTTGAACTACCCATATACCCCTAGCTATGGAAAAACTCCAAAAAATAAAAAAATTATACCACATAGGAAATGGGATTATAAATTTTAAAACTTTGAAAATATATACGCATACATTGTAGAAAATAAATCACTTCATCTTTTCAATTTAAACAAATGTTATGAAAAGTCATTAAATCTTTAACAACGGATGGTAAAAGTTGGATTTGAGAAAAATGATCCTCATACACATGAGGAACCATGTGTATTCATATGAGCCTAAGAAGCAACTGCCCAGCCTTTTAATTCTTTGCTTATTCTCCTCTGGGAAGATAGTTCTGTACTATGACAGAAGTTGCATTTCAGGCAAAACTTCTCCATGGAGCAAATGCATTTGGTGGAGGTGGAAAAGCTAAAAAGTGAGGGACTCTGGGAGGATTGGTGGCTAAGGAATGTTAGGGGTAGCCCTTCGCAGGCTGCTCTGGTGGTAGCTGGAAAATCTCACGTGTGAGTTCCACTATTCAAAGATCAATAGATGCTGAGGACCAAGACATTCCAGGGGTTGAGTCTTGAAATTACGGGAAGGGCAGAGAAACACGGAGAGGCAACTTCTCAAATTTTGGAGAAGACCCCAGGGAATGTGAGGGGTTGGTCTATGAGGTAGAGGGGAGAAGAAAGGGGAAAACTTTTCGAAGACTTTGACCCAGAATCTCCAATGTATAGCTATGTATGTACATGATATATGCTATGTATATATCATAGCAACTTGAGGTTGAACTATCCTAGCTATGAAAAGATCAATCTTGTGATTCTGTTAGCCATGGTCCTCTCTTTTCTCTTTCTCCAAGTCTTATCTAAAATCTTCCCTGCTCTTCTAAGAGGGCTTCCTTAACATGAGCCTAGTTTACCCACCATGCAGGGTGTCAGCAGAGCAGACTTCAACTCACAAAAATGCCGCTGAAGCAAAGTGGAGGTGGGGACTTGCCCATCACATCACGCTCTGCCATGCACTTTCTCTGCATTTCCTTTTCTATCTTGACAGTTCATCAAGAAACACATGCATAAATACCTACGTATTTCAAGTCAACAGGCCTCTTCCTCCGGAGGGAGCTATCAGTTGGGGCATCTAGTCAATATACCCTATCAGATAAAGACCATTAATTTTGAGAGCAATATTCATCACCAGGGTAGCAATTTTGCTGCTGCAAGTGTAATGAAGGAATGAATGGGTGATTACTAACCAGTGCCCCAAGCTTAAAATCTGAGCTCCCTGGTATACACACATGTACTCCAAGATGGCAAATGGATCTTTTGCCAACAGCAAAATAAAATCGCTAATGGGTTTGTAGTGATGTAATGGCATCATTCAGACAGAGGAAACGTACTATGGTGGGGAGAAGCAACATGCCTCAAAATACAGAAGGCTGGCCCTCATGGCTGGCAGAGGGAGAGTGGTGGGAAATATGCTGAAACGGGTAGCAAGGGACAGGCCAGACAGGGCTTTGAGGTCCACGTAAAAGATTTTGACCTCTGTCCTTAGGGTAATGGGAAGTCGCTGAAATATTTTCAGCCGGGGAGTGACTTGTTCAGATTTTCACTTTTAAAAGGTCATTGTGGTCGCATGTTTGGATACGGTTGGTAATATTCGACCTAATATCACTTCCTGTCTCTGTGCCTCAGGATTTGTAAAATGAGGAAATTGGAAGGGTTTTTTTTTTTTTTTTTTTCAATTAATCCTTTTCCCTGGAGGGGATGTTTTGAAGAATACCTATCCATTTAAAATATTCATATGGAGAGGTCCTGATATATACCACCCTGACATCCCTTCAATGCAGGGCTTATGCCCCAGCTGATGGGAGTGCTGCTGAGAGGCTGCAGCTGACACTGAGTTCAGAAATTGCCTTGCATGCAAAGAGCTGCCTTACCACAGAGAGGCTCTCCCAGAGCAGCCTGCGTCGAGGACTGATTGACGTGGGAGTGTAAAGTTTTGGCCATCTCAGCCCAATGCAGATTCTGAAGGGCCGTTATAGTTCCTGAGCTCCTTTTGGGGCCTGCCACACAGCTCAACCTCTCCCTCTGTGTACCGCACTACCGTGTATGCCCCTTCCCTTCCACAGGTGCTGGTTCTAAGAGCACTTCTTAATAAACAATCCGCCCATTAACAGATTGTGAAAGTGATATTAGGTCAAATATTACCAACCCAGTCCAAACACAGAGAAACCACAATGACCTTTTAAAAGTGAAAATCTGAACAAGTCACTCCCCGGCTGAAAATCTTCCAGTGACTTCCCATTACTCTAAGGACAGAGGTCAAAATCTTTTACATGGATTACAGGTTTACTATCAAAACGTGCTTCTTGGAGAACACAACCAGCAACTCTCCGCTGATGCCATGAATGCTAGGATGAACTTTCTGACCACACTAAAAGTCCGAGAAAAGTTGGTGATGGCTGGACTTAAGCCCTAATATATCAGCAATCGCATTAAACTGATGTAAATATACATCAGTTAAAAGATAGAGATTGAAATAGTGGATTAAAAAATATGAACCAGCCATGGTGAAAAATAACTTGGCAATTTCTCAAAAAGTTAAACATAGAATTACCATACGACCCAGCAATTCCACTCCTAGCTATATAACCAAAATAACTGAAAACAGGGACTCAGATACTTGTACACCAACATTCATAGCAGCATTATTCACAATAACCAAAAAGTGGAAACAACTCAAGTATCAAGGGGTGAATGGATAAACAAAATGTGGCATATTCATTTAATGGAATATTATTTGGCCATAAAAAGGAATGAAATTCTGATAAATGCCATACCATGAATGAATCTTTAAAACACTTTGCTAAGTGAAATAAGCCAGACACCAAAGGACAAATACTGTATGATTCCATTTATATGGAATACCCAAAATAGAAAATTTTAAAGAGACAGAAAGTAGATTAAGGTTACCCAGAGCTGGATGAAGGGGGAAATGGGAGGTCATTTCCTGCGGGGTTAGAGTTTCTGTTTGGGATAATGAAAATGCTTCAGAAGCTGATAGTGGTAATGGTTGTACAATATTGTGCATGTAATTAACATCCCTGAACTGTATACTTAATAAAGGTTAAAATGGCAAATTCTGTTATACATATCACCACAGCAGAATTTTTTTAAAAAGAAATACTTTGAGGGGAAAACCATATTTCACAAATTAAATAGCTTACAAAGCAAGTCTAAATGAAATCTAAATTTCATTTTTTCCCAAATGTTTCTTCTTCAAATAAAAAAATCTGGTCAATGCTGAAAAATGGAAAGAAAATAATAAGTACATGTTGAATATATTATTTCTTGAGTTTTAGCAATTAAAAGACCCCACCAGTTTTGTCCAGAGTGATGCCCCGATGAAACCCAGAGTGATTTGATCAGTGACTGGAAAAGTATTTGCAAGCCCCCTTTGGGGAATGGTGAGAATGGGGAGAAATTCAACTTCCCTAAGTTGAATTCTTGATATTCTCACAAGCAGTGGGGACAACCAAAGCTAGAGGCTGAGCCCCCAGTCTTGGGGTTTGTTCATATGAAACTTAACCCCACAAAGGATAGGTCAAGTCTACTTAAAATTTAGGCCTGAGAGTCACCCCCAAGAGAGCCTCTTTTGTTGCTCAGATGTGGCTTCTCTCTCCAGCCAACATGACGAGCAGTCTCACCACCCTCTCCCTCTCTGTGTGGGACATGACTCCCAGGGGTGTGGACCTTCCTGGCAACGTGGGACAAAGATCCTGGAATGAGCTGAGACTCAGCATCAAGGGACTGAGAAACCCTAGAATGAGCTGAGAATTAACATCAAGGGATTGAGAGAACCTTCTTGACCAAAGGGGGAAGAGTGAAATGAGACAAAGTGTCAATGGC
Organism: Tamandua tetradactyla; assembly: GCF_023851605.1. Taxonomy (NCBI): domain Eukaryota; kingdom Metazoa; phylum Chordata; class Mammalia; order Pilosa; family Myrmecophagidae; genus Tamandua; species Tamandua tetradactyla. The sequence continues at coordinate 38,255,844 of NC_135346.1, read as the reverse complement.
TGAGAGATTCCAAACAGAGTTGAGAGGTTATCCTGGAGGTTATTCTTATGCATTAAGTAGATATCACCTTGTTGTTCAAGATGTAGCGGAGAGGCTGGAGGGAACTGTCTGAAAATGTGGAGCTGTGTTCCAGTAGCCATGTTTCCTGATGATGATTGAACAATGATATAGCTTTTACAATGAGACTCTGTGAATGTGAAAACCTTGTGTCTGATGCTCCTTTTAGCTACTATATCAACAGAAGAGTAGAACATATGGAATAAAAATAAATGATAGGGGGAACAAATGTTAAAATAAATTTAGTTTGAAATGCTAGTGGTAAATGAAAGGGAGGGGTAAGGGGTATGGTATGTATAATCTTTTTTTTTCTCTGTTATCGTTTTATTTCTTTTTCTGTTGTCTTTATTTCTTTTTTCTAAATCGATGCAAATGTTCTAAGAAATGATGATATGCAACTATGTGATGATATTAAGAATTTCTGATTGTATATGTAGAATGGAATGATATCCCAATGTTTTGTTTGTTAATTTTTTTTAATTAATAAAAAAAGTTAAAAAAAAAAAGACCCCACAAGTGCTAAGAAACTTACTTAAAATATGATATAGGCAGGTTGAAAATAAAAGGATGGAAAGTAATATAGTATGAAATGACTACTATATTAGTATTCTAATTAGTGGATATATTATTATCAGATAAGGTGGACTGTATAGTAAAGAAAATTACCAGAGACAGAAAACTGCATCATGCAATGATTGCAGAGACCTAAAAGGGACTAAGGAGGTATGGCAATCCTAAACGTATACACACCAAACAAAAGAGCTGTGAAATATGTGAAATAAAAATTCATAGACCAAAGGAGAAATAGACAAATTCACAATTACAGATGGAGACTTCCATATTTTTCAACAAGTGAAAGAACAAATGGAGAGAAAATCAGCAAGACTATAGAAGAGCTCAACAACACTACCAACCAAGAGGATTTAATCAATGTTTATAGAATACCCCACCCATTCAACAGCAGAATACACATTCCTTCAAGTTTCCATAGACCATGAACCAAGATAAACCATATCCTGAGCCATAAGATAAGCCTCAACAAATTAAAAATAATTGAACTCAGACAGTGTGTGTTCTCCACCCATGACAGAATCAAATCAGTAAGAGAAAGGGAATAGGAAAATTTCCAAACGTTTATAAGCTAAACAACATACTTCTAAATAGTCCATGGAGAAAAGAGTAAATCTTAAGGGAAATAAAAAATAACAGTGACTTGAAATCAAACTAAAACTCTTATTCAAATTTTTGCTTTAGCTGTGGTCCAAAATTCTTAATATGATTTGATTCTATTGTAGAGCACTTAAAGTATACATTAGAAAAGAGGAAAAGTCTCAAATCAGTAATCTAAGACCCTACACCCCAAGAACCTAGAAAAAACTAAGAAAAATAAACACAAAGCAGCTCAAGTTCAAGAAGGATGGAAAGAATAAAAATAAGAGCAGAAATCAATGAAATTGAAGACAAAAACAATATAGAAAAATTAATGAAACAAAAGCTGGGTTTTTCAAATAAAGAAATGAAATTATTTATTTTAAAAATAGAAATCAGTTGAAAAATTAAAAAAAATATTTTTATTGAGATATCTTCACACACCATACAGTTCATCCAAAGTATACACTCAGTGGTTCACAATATCATCACATAGTTGTGTATTCATCACCATGATCATTTTTAGAACATTTGTATCACTTCAGAAAAATAAATAAAAAGAAAAAAATCATACATCCCTTACTTCTCCCTCTCATTAACCGCTAGTATTGCAATCTACCCCTTTTTTTTTTTTACCCTTTATCCCCCCATTATTTATTTATTTTTTGTCCTTGTTTTTTTTACTTGTCTGTCCATACCCTGGGTAAAGGAAGTGTCATCCACAAGGTTTGCACAATCACACAGTTGCTTTATAAACACTATGTAGTTATACAATTGTCTTTAAGAATCAAGCCTACTGGAATACACGTATTTCCCTCTAGCCACTCCAATACACCATAAACTAGAAAGGGATATCTATATAATGTGTAAGAATAATGTCCAGGATAACCTCTTGACTCTGTTTGATATCTCACAGCCACTGAAATTTTGTTTTGTCTCATTTCTCTCTCCCCGTTTTTGGTCAAGAAGGCTTTCTTAAATCCATGTTGCTGGGTCCTGACTCATCCCTGGGAGTCATGTCTCACATAGTGGGGAGGGCAGTGAGTTCATCTGCTGAGTTGGCTTCGAGAGACAGTCACATCTGAGCAACAAAAGAGGTTCTCTGGGGATGACTCTTAGGCATAATTAAAAGTGGGCTTAAGAGTTGGTTCTTTGAAAGGATCAATAATATTGACCATCGACAAATCTCTAATAAGACAAACAAGGAAGAAAAGTCAAACTACCAATATCAAAAATTAAACCAGGAATATCTCTATGGACACTGTAGACATCAAAAAAGACAATAAAGGGATACTAAGAACAACTCTACACATGTAAATTAACAACTTTGATGAAATGGGCCAATACTTTAAAAACATTGTAGTTGATTGAATTGTGGCCCCCAAAAGATATGTGTACCCAGAATCTGTGAATGTGACCTTAGTTGGAAAAGGTCTTTGAAGATGTAATTCAGATAAGTATCTAGAGATGACAAAATCCTGAATCAGAGTGGGCCCTAAATCCAATGATAAGTGTTCTTAGAAGAGAATTTTAAAAGACACAGAGGAGGAAGCCATGTGAAGAGGCTGAGATTGGATTTACATATCTACAAGCCAAGGTATGCCAAGGATTACCTGCAGGCCACCAGAAAGTAGGAGAGAAGCATGAAACAGATTCTCCTTCAGAGCCTCCAGAGGTAACCAACCCAGCTGACACCTTGAGGATACATTTCTGCGGTATTGAGACACCAAGTTTGTGATACTTTGTATTGGCCATCCTAGGAAATTAATACAAACACAAACTACCAAAACTGCCAATATTATATAATTTGATTTTCTCTATAGCTATTAAAGAAATTGAATTTGAATTTAATAATTCCCCCCAAAATGAATCTCTGGGCCAAGAAGATTTACTTGGAGGATTCTACCAGATGCTTATAAAAGAATTTACACCAATTTTACACACTCTTGCAGAATACACAAAGGGAGAGGAAACTTCCTTTTCATTTTATGAAGCTAGTATTACCCTGATACCAATATCAAAGAAGTGCCCAAAAAATAAAACTATAGACAAACAACTCTTATTAATACAGACACAAAAATCCTTAACAAAACATTAACAACTAGAATTTGGCAATATGTAAAAAAGATTACACACCATGGCCAAGTAAGTTTATTTCAGGGATGCAGGGCAGATTCAGCATTAAAAAGTCAATGGATGTAATCTACTATATTAAAAAGCTAGTGAAGACAATCACATGATTATATTAATTAATACAGGAAAGTTCATGATAAAAGTCATCACCATTCATGATAAAAAACTCTCAGAAAAATAGAATAGTGAAAAACTTCCTCCACTTAATAAAAAGCAACTATTAAAAACCTACAGCTTCCTGGTGCCTGTCCATTCAAAAAAAAAAAAAAAGACACTACAGCTAACATATACTTAATGGTGATAGATTGAATACTTTTCCCTTAAAATCAGAATGAAGCACAGATGACACCTTTCACCACTCTTATTCAACATAGTACTAAAAGTTCTAGGCTATGCAATAAGGCAAGAAAAGGACTCAAAGGCATATAATCAGAAAGCAAGAAATGAAACAACTCTTATTTGCAGAAAATATAATTATTTACATAGAAAATGCCAAGGAATCTATACAGATTTCACAAAATGATAAGTGTATTAGCAAGTCACAGAATACAAAATTAATTATATTCCTATGTACCTGCAATGAACACAAAAACACCAAAATTAAAAATACAACACAATTTATAATTGCTTTAAAAATGAAATACTTTTGTGTAAATATAACTGAACTTGTAGACTGAAAACTATATAGTGCTGATGAAGGAAACCAAAAAGCATCTAAATAAATGGAGAGACATATAATATTCATGGATTGAAAACCTCAACATAATAAAAATGACAATTCTTCCCAAACTGATGTTCAGGTTTAACACAAGTCCTATCAAAATCCCAGCAAGATCTCTTGTAGATACAGACAAGACTATTATAAAATTTATAGGGAAAGTAAAGGAATCAGAATAGGTAAAACAACTTCGTAAATTCAGAACAAAGTGGGAGGAAATAGTCTACCCAATTTTAAGACATTATATATCACAGTAGTCAAGACAGTGTGATTTTGGCACAAGTATAGGCTCATAGATCAATGGAAATGAATTGAGAACCCAGAAATAGATCCACACAAAAATGTCCAGCAGATTTTTCACAAAAGTACAAAAGAAATTTAATGGAGGAAAAATAGAAATTTTTAAAAATGGTGCTGGAGTAACTGGAAAACCAAAGGCAAAAAAAAAAAAAAAAAACAAAGAAAGAAAGAAAATGAACCTTGACCTAATCTCACACCTTATTTGAAATTTAACTCAAAATGGATCACAGACTTAAATATAAAATAAAAAAACTTTTGAGAAAAACAGATGCAAATAATCTTTGGTATCTTGAACTGAGTAAAGAGTTCTTGAATTCGTCACCAAAAGCATGATCTGTGAAAGAAAAAATGATAAATTGAAATTCATCAAAATTAAAAACTTTTTCTTTGAGAAAGACTATTAAGGGGGTGAAGAAAAGTTCTACTTTGCTAGCTGCCAGAATGCAATATACCAGAAATGGAATGGCTTTTTAAAAGGGTAATTTACTAAGTTGTAAGTTTACATGTTCTAAGGTTGTAAAAATGTCCCAATTAAAGCAAGTCTAAGGCACCAACAAGAGGTTATATTCACTGAAGAAAAGCTGATAAAGTTCAGGGTTTCTCTTTCAACTGGAAAGGCACATGGCAAACATGGCAATGTCTGCCAGCCTTTTCTCCAGGCTTCTTGTTTCATGAAGCTCCCCCAGGGGCGTTTTCCTTCTTCATCTCCAAAGGTCTCTTGCTGGGTGGGCTGTTGTCCTCATGGCTCTAAAAACGGACTCTCCCCAAAATGTTTCCTCTTTTAAAGGATTCCAGTCAAGGCACACCTGGAATGGGTGGAGTCACATCTCCCTCTAATCAAAAGTTAATACCCACAATCTGGGTGAGTCATGTCTCCATGGTAACAATCAAAAAGCTCCCAGCCAGCAATAGTGAATGAAGATCAAAGGACATGGCTTTTCTTGGGTTCACCACAGATTCAAACCAACACAATAGACAAGTTACAGACTGGGAGAAAATATTTGTAAACTACATGTGATGGCTAGTTTCATGTGTCAACTTGGCTAGCTTATGGTGTCTAGTTGTTTGGTAAAGCAAACAACTGGGCCTGGTTGTTACTGTGGGGGTATTTAATGGATTTAAATCATAGTCAGATGATTGCATATATGGCTGATTATATCTACAATCAACAAAGGAGATTGCCTTCAGCAAATAAAGGAAAATCCTCATTCAATCAGTCGGACACTTTAAAGTGAGAATGGAGGATGTTAGCAATCAAAAGAAGAGTTTCTATCTTTACTTTTGCCAGTCAGCTTCTCCTGGGGAATTCATCATAACCTTCCAACCTGCCCCATGGAGCTTGGATTTACCAATCCCTATGGCTGCATGAACCAAATTCTTATAATAAATCAATTACTCTATCTATCTATCTATCTATCTATCTATCTATCTATTTATCTCTGGTTGGTTATGCTCTTCTGGAGAACCTGACTAATACACTACATATCCAATAAAAGCCTAGTATCTAGAATATTTAAAAAAATCTCGAAATCCAACAGTAAAAGCCAAACAATCCAATTATAAAGTGAACAAAAGACATGAAGGGAAATTTCAATGAAGAGGATATACAGATGACAAATAAGCACACATAAAGATGTTCAGCATCATTCACCATTAAGGTAATACAAATTAAAACCATAATGAGATATTATACGCACCTATAAAAATGACTAAAATGAAAAATAATGATGGTACCAGATGCTCATTCGGACCCTGAGACACTGGATCAATCATATATTGCTGGTGGGAATGTGGAATTGTACAATCACTCTGGAAAACAGTCTGGCAATTTCTTGAAAAACTGAACATGAAACTATTATATGACTCAGCAATTACATTCCTCCAGAGAAATGAAGACTTGTGTCCACATTTATACCAGAGAAATGAAGACTTGTGTCCACACAAAATCACATACACAAATGTTTGTAGCAGCTTTATTCATGATAGCTCCCAAATTGGAAACAATCAAAATGTCCTTCAAGGGGTAAATGGTCAAACACACTATGCCACATCCATACCATGGAATACTATTCAGCAATAAAAAGGAATCAACTACTGATATTCATAAAAATCTGGATGAATCTATAGAGAATTACACTGATTGAAAATAGCCAACCCCAAAAGGTTACATACTATATGGTTCCATTTATATAACATTCTTGAAATGACAAAATTAAGGAAATGGAGAACTGATTAGTGTTTGCCATGGATTAAAGATGGAGTGGGAGCAGTAGAAGAGTGGGTGTGGCTATAAGAGGAAGGAGGGAACCATGTGGTGATAGAATTTTTCTGTATCTTGACTGTATCAATGTCAATATATTAAACTATAACACTGTACTATATCACAAACAGTATATTCTTGCAAGATGTTCTCATTGGGGTAAACTGGGCAACCTGTACAAGGATTACTCTGTATTATTTCTTGCAACTGCATTTGAATCTACAATTATCTTAAAAAGTTTTAAGAAAGTGGACTGGTTATGGAATAACAGAGCTTTTATCCTAATCCCTTAGAAGGAAAATTTTTTTCCCTTCATTGGACAATACTCTTCAAATGTTCTCTGAAATATGTGAGATTACCATGTTGAACTTGCATATAATCAGCAATAAAAGCAGAGGGAGGAACCAATAGAGCCAATCAATGTCAAGCTCGGAAGAAAATTTAGAGATCCTGTGATTCACTGATGCTGTGATCTGAAGCTGTATGTATTCCAGAAAAACATGTTCTTAAACTTAATTCCTGTTGGTGAGAACGCAATGTAAGTAGGACCTTTTGATATGGTTATGTCAGCTAAGGTATGTCTCACCTTAATCAGGATGGGTCTTAATCCTATTATTGGAGTCCTTTATTATTTATTTATTTATTTTGCACGGGCAGCGAAGCCTTTCCAGCTAACAGGTAGCTCAGACTGTTTGCATTTTTCCTTCAGCTAGATGGAAATTTGCTTTAGTATGAATTCACTCAATAGCTCTTTGGTTACTTGTAGAGGTAGCATCCTTTTTTCTAGGCTAAATACCCCCAGATGCCACAATCATCTTTGTTTCATTTATTCACCCACATAGTAAATTTTTAAATGTGATTTTATTGAAATATATTCATGCACCTTTATAAGCAAAATGAAATTCAGACAGAAAGAGAGAAAGCCACAGAGAAAGTAACTAGAAGCTGAGCATCAACAGAACCGGAAAGAGAAGGGAAAGACCAGGAGATACCACCATGTGCCTTTGCCATGTGACAAGCAATGGACCAACGATCACCAACAGCCAGCCCCAGAGGGCCACTCTCTTCCAGAAGAAAGCACTGCCTTGATGATGACTTGATTTGGACATTCTTTAAGCCTCAAAACTGTGGGCTAATAAATTTCCATTGTTTAAGTCAATCCACTGCGTGGTATTTGCTTGAGCAGCCAAGGAAACAAAAACAAGTGGTCTTCAAACTTTTGATATAACTTGATTTTTTTTTTTTGGGGGGTGGTGGTGAAATCTTACATAGAACCTAGGAAACAAAAGAGATAAAGATGGGGGTGCTCTGGCTGAAAGGGAGGATACGGTGAGCAGCCCGATGCACCTCCAATTTGGTTCCTCCTTGGCCTCAGTGGACACCTGGGAAGAATATCCATGGCTCAGAAGTCACTTATTTGCCTAAGGCTCTCCTTTCAACCCAGAGAATATGTGGCTTGCCCGAGTTACACAGGAGACCAGAGCTTTCTCCACTTTGCTCCACCCTGACTAAATTGGAGGGTTCCTCAGCTCAGGTCTCAAACTGAGACCCAGATGTTCCAGATGGAGGAAGAGAATAACAAGATAAGGGAAAGTGCAACTAAGAAGATCGCATGCAAGTCACAAACACAGCCGTCTCTGTAACAGAAGGGGGTCCAGAGTGGGCTGAACTCATAAAACCTTTTTTTTTTTTTGTTCATCTTTCAGAGGCCCCATGTTTTAAGAGAAGCTCATTTTGGACCTGAATCAGGTGGAAACAAGTGGGTAGAGATTTTCTCACGTAACTTCAGAGACGATGCAGCAGGCTTGCAATGGCTGGACCACAGTATCTGCTGTAACTAGCACAGCACCTGGCATTTAGAAGATGAACAACAAATATTGGATAAATGAATGAAGTTATTAAGAAAAAATGTATCGTTGAATTCTAAAAATATGTGTAAGAATGCATTGCCACCCATGTCTTTAGGAAAATAATTCTAGTCTTTAAATGCTAGAGTTCTATGGAATGACTACTTCTCTTCTTTGAATGGTGGTATATGAACCTGAACTGATTCTGTTCTTATTTAAAATGTTCATATTTTGCCCATCATGGATTTTTTTTGCCTTAATTCAGATTTTTAAAATATTTCTATCTTGATTTCTGAGACCCCCGCTCCTCCCCCCGCCCTTTATTCTGCACCTAAGGTGTGTACCGCACTGGTCTTATCCCCGTCATCCTGGCTCTCAGGTGAAGCCATCCTGAGAGCAGGCAGTTTGTGTTTGTACACTCTCACCATTTAGAAAGCATGGAGGGAGATTTTTTCTTTCTTTTGCTTTTTTTCATTATTTACCTTTCAACAGAAATATATTTAACACTGGCTGTGTGTGAGATAGTGCATCAGGAACGTATAGCCATGGAAATAAAGCAGGTGCTTAACTATTAATTAACATAGGAAAGTAAAGTGCTGCAAGATATGTAGAGAAGGGGCTGTGCATGGGTATAGAGGTAACTTTCATTTGGGGAGGGGGAACTTGGGGGAACTTTTTGGAGAAGACCACATTTGAGAGGCCCCTTGAGTGGATTGGACAAGCCCAAATCCTTTTGAGAGTGTGTAGGAAATGAATCAATTAACAAACTATCGAAATGGGCGGGTTATATGATGCTTCAATGATGAGGTATGACAATGGCATGATTTTTTTTTGGTGGGAGGGATTCCACAAAATAATGTAAATGTAGAGTTTAACCATAGCTACAATAAATAATTAAAAAGTTTTTACCTGCCTTTTTTGTAGGAGTCTATGTACATTTCAAGTTATCAGTCTGCAAAAGATAACTTCTGTAGAACCCATGGGACACAAATCTTATGAAAATTTAAACTAGGGATAGTTCCCAAATGTCCGGATTACTGCTGCCCTCTGCTGCTGAGCGATGGTGTAGCAGGTAAAGCAAACCTCAGACATACTTTTCTCCCATCTGCTGCACACAGGTCTCTGTTAATGCTCGTGATAAGGTCATTAATGCCAATGAAAGGACAACAACAAAAATAACCGTGGTTAGGAATTGAAACTTTACTGAGGACTTCAGAAAACAGTGCATTGGAGATAACTCTGATTCAAAGTTCATCATTTAAACAAAATAAATGATAGGAAGGAGCAGAGGCTGGCAGTGGAAAATTTAATTTGCTAGCTTCCACTCCCTCTCTCTGGGCTAATCTATAAGTCAGAGATGCCATGTAAATTGACTAACACGAGCTAAGAGAGTAGTATTTATGTAACTGCCTGTGGTGGGTTGCAGCTTTCACGTAAGCACAGGAAAGGCCATGTTCTTTTTTTTCTTTTTTAACATGGGCAGGCACCGGGAATCGAACCCGGGTTCTCTGGCGTCGCAGGCAAGCATTCCTGCCTGCTGAGCCACCGTGGCCCACCCGCCATGTTCTTTTAATCCATTCCTGTGTGGCCAGACCCGTTGTGAGTGGGACCTTTGGATTAGGTGATTTCAATTTAGATGTGACCCTCTCCCCTCCATTCAAGGTGGCTCTTAATCCTCTTACTGGAGTCCTTTATGAGAGGATAAAGGACACACAGAAAAAGCCCAAAAAGCTCAGAGAAGCCCCAGAGAAACTGAGACGCAGCAGCCAGAAGCTGGCACAATGAACCCTGGGAGAGATGGACTAGCAGATGTCACTATGTGTCTTGCTATCTGGCAGAGGACCCCTAGCTCACCAAAAACTAGCCTTCAGAGAAGGTATCATCCTGATGATGCCTTAATTGGGACATTTTCATGTAAGCTAATTGTGCTGGTTTGAAACTGTTGTGTACCCCCAGAAAAAGCCATGTTCTTTAATGCTGATTCAATATTGTTGGGTGGGATCCTTTTGATTGAGTTGTTTCCATGGAGCTGTGACCCACCCAGTTGTGGGTGGGGCCTTTTGACTAGGTGGTTTCCATGGAGATGTGTCTCCACCTATTCAAGATGGTTCCTTTACTAGAGTCCTTTAAGAGAACCGTTTTGGAAAAAGCGTCAGCCCTGACAGAGAGACCTTTGGAGATGCGGAAGGAAAATGCCCCCTGGGGAAGCTGTTTTGAAATGAGAAGCCAGGAGAGAAAGCTAGCAGATATCACCATGTGCCTTCCCAACTGACAGAGGAACCCCGAATGTCATCAGCCCTTTCTTGAGTCTAGGTATCTGTCTCTGGATGCCTTAGTCTGGAATTTTTTTTTAAACTTTTTTTATTAATTAAAAAAAATTAACAAACAAAACATTAAGATATCATTCCATTCTACATATACAATCAGTAATTCTTAATATCATCACATAGTTGCATATTCATCATTTCTTAGTACATTTGCATCGATTTAGAAAAAGAAATAAAAGGACAACAGAAAAAGAAATGATAATAGAGAAAAAAAAAGACTATACATACCATACCCCTTACCCCTCGCTTTCATTTACCACTAGCATTTCAAACTGAATTTATTTTAACATTTGTTCCCCCTATTATTTATTTTTATTCCATATGTTCTACTCTTCTGTTGATATAATAGCTAAAAGGAGCATCAGACACACGGTTTTCACATTCACAGAGTCTCATTGTAAAAGCTATATCATTGTTCAATCATCATCAAGAAACATGGCTACTGGAACATAGCACTACATTTTCAGGCAATTCCCTCCAGCCTCTCCACTACATCTTGAACAACAAGGTGATATCTACTTAATGCATAAGAATAACCTCCAGGATAACCTCTCAACTCTGTTTGGAATCTCTCAGCCATTGACACTTTGTCTCATTTCACTCTTCCCCCTTTTGGTCGAGAAGATTCTCTCAATCCCTTGATGTTAATTCTCAGCTCATTCTAGGGTTTTTCTCAGTCCCTTGATGCTGAGTCTCAGCTCATTCCAGGATCTCTGTCCCACGTTGCCAGGAAGGTCCACACCCCTGGGAGTCATGTCCCACGCAGAGAGGGGGAGGGTGGTGAGACTGCTCGTCATGTTGGCTGGAGAGAGGGGCCACATCTGAGCAACAAAAGAGGCTCTCTTGGGGGTGACTCTTAGGCCTAAATTTTAAGTAGACTTGACCTATCCTTTGCGGGGTTAAGTTTCATACGAACAAACCCCAAGACTGGTGGCTCAGCCTATAGCTTTGGTTGTCCCCACTGCTTGTGAGAATATCAAGAATTCAACTTGGGGAAGTTGAATTTCTCCCCACTCTCACCATTCCCCGAAGGGGGCTTGCAAATACTTTTCCAGTCACTCCTTAGTCTGGAATTTTAACTGTAAACTTGTGACTTAATAAATTCCCTTTATAATATCCAACCCAGAGGTGGGCCACAGTGGCTCAGCAGGCCAAGTTCTCGCCTGCCATGCTGGAGACCTGGGTTTGATTCCTGGTGCCTGCCTGTGCAAAAAAAGAAAAAAAAATCAACCCATTTCTGGTATATTGCATTCCGGCAGCTTTAACAAACCAAAACACTAATAAATCCCCATTATTAAAAGTCAGTCAATTTCTCAAATATTGCATTTCAGCAGTTTTAGCAAACTGAGACACTGTCCACCAATGGCAGAGGTATTGAGAAACATAAATTAACAGATAAATAGTGCTGGAACAATTGGACTTTCAAATACAAAAAAATAAGAATCTCAACCCTTACCTCACACCATCTGTAAGATTAACTTAAAAAGGCCTATAGATCTAAATATAAAACTTAAAATTACAAAACTTCTCAAAGAAAACATAGGGGAAAATCTTTTCAACCTTGAGTTAGGCAGAGATTTCTTAGATAGAATAATAAAAGCATGAAACTTAAAAAAAACAATTGATAAATAGGAATTTTGGGTATTAAATAATGACTGCTCTTTGGAAGGTATTGTTAAGAAGATGAAAAGATTAGCCATGGATGGGGAGAAAATATTTACAAAACACACATCTGTCAAAGGACTTAGATCCAGAATATGTTTATGTGTGTATTTGTATGTGTATATATATGTGTGTGTGTGTACGTATATATGTGTGTGTGTGTGTGTGTGTGTGTATATATATGTCTATGCATATGTGTTTTAGTTTCCTAGCTACTGAAACAAATACCATATGAGGACTCATTTAACAATAGGAATTTATTGGCTCATGGTTTCATAGGCTAGAAGGCTTGCTTCCTCCCCAGTTGTTACCTCCTGGTGACTGGCAATCTTTAAGATTCCTTGGTTTTTCCATCACATGACAAAGCACATGACCACGTCTTCTCCTTTCTCCTTTTCCATTGACTTGTGGCTCCTGGCTGCTCCTCCTGGCTTCTTCTCCCTCTGACTTTTAGGGTACTTGATTATAAGGTACTTGATTAATCAGTTTAAAGCTCAACCTGGTCCAGTTGGACCACAGCTTAACTGAAGTAATATCTCGAAGAGATCTTATTTACAATGTGTCCACACCCACGAGCCTGGGGACCAAAACCAAGAACATGTCCAAATTGGGGTTTGGAATTCAACCACCACAATATGTGTATGTGTATGTATAGTATGTGGATAGGTATATGTCTACACACACACACTCTCTCTCTTACAATTCAGTAGTAAGAAAACAAACAAGCCATCTAGAAAAATGGGCAAAAATTAAAACAATTAACCGAAGAAGAGCTACGGATGACAAATGAGCAAACGAAAGATGCTCAGCATTTGGGAAATGCAAATTATAGACACTACACAGCTATTAGAATGGCAAAAAGTAAAATAAAAATGACAATATAGAGTGCAGGGGAGGATGCACGGCATCTGCAACTCTCATACATTGCAGGTGGAAATGAAAACTGACTCAGCCACCTTAGAAAATAGTTTGGCAGTTTCTTATCTATTTACACACACACATTATAAGTCTCAGCAATCCCATTCCTATGTAGTTACTCAAGAGAACTGAAAAGTATATATTCATACAAAGACTTGTTCATGAATGTTTATTACAGCTTTATTCATTATCATCCCAAACTGTGGGTGACAACCCAAATGCCCATCACCTGGGGAAGGGATACTCCAATTTGGTGCATACAATGTAAAACTCCTTAGCTATAAAATGAACAAACTGCTGAAACATACAACATGGATGCACTTTATACTAAGCGAAAGAAGACGGGTTTTAAAAATCTACTTACTTTTTTATTCCACTCACATGGTGCTGTGAAGAGGCAAAGATATAAAGACAGAAGTCAGATCAATGTTTACCAGGGGCTGGGAGAGAAGGGAGAGGATTGACTACAAGACAAGAAAGGGATTGTTTGGGGCATGGAATATTCTACATCTTGAGTAGTGCTGGCCGTGGTTTCACAACACTGTGCATTTATGAAAAGTCATCATATTGTACACTTAAAGTTCATTTTACTCTGTGTAAAAGATAGCCCAATAAATTAGCCTTAGAAAAAAAATCAACAGAGTGGAGGAAAACATTTCCAAGTATCTTCGTTTGTCACTTAGTCTCAAATGATAAAGAACAATGCTCTTTAAAATGTGCCCAGCTCCTAAAACAGGAAAATGCTGTTAGTGCAGACCCAGTCTGTTTCTCTCCCCTTATCTCCTCCCACTTTTCCCTCCTGTGTCTCCAACTCAGGAGGTTCATGACTGCCTCAAGCAGTCGGCACCTGTGGTACCCTGGATCTTTGCATGGTGGGTTCTTTGTGACATTCGTGTCTCAGCTCCAAAATCACCTCCTGGGAGAAGCTACCCTGATCATCCTCTATAACATAACCAACCCCAAACCCACATGGCCATCACATTAATCTATTTTACCCCCAGTACTTATCACTATCTGAAATTTGTGTGATTGGTGTCTGTCTCTCTACTCGCAGGCAGGGCTTTATCTTTTTTTATCCTTAACCTTCTAGGAAAGTGCTTGACACAGTAAACATGCAAAAAAAGATCCACTTATTATTAATTACATTCATTGTCAAGTTATATGAGACATTTTTAAGGAATAAACTTTGCATTTAGATTCTGGAAATATCACCACGCAAAGAAATGTTTATTACATGCCGTATTCACTAGCCCTTCTCATGACGTGAATTTTATTCATCTGTAGCTTATTGGAAAGAAGGTAAGACTAAGGGTCAAGCATCGGGATCCTGCCACTAGCTGTAAGACCATGCATCATTTGGCCCATTAATTCCATTTCTAGGAATTTATCTCCAGGAAAAAAATGGGACCTATGCACAAACATATAGGCATCAGGCTGTTCATGCAGTGCATTTATAATAGCACAATTTGAGAAGTAAAAAAAAAAATTGTCCAGTGAGGCTTTGGCTAAATAAACTGCAGTATATTAATCAATATCACACTGTGAATTCCTTTAAAAATGATGATTACATTCATTTTGTTATCTATTCAATAAGTATTTATTGAGTGTTTGCTGATTTCACACACTGTTGTTCTAGGTATTGAGAATATGCAGTGAATAAAACAGACTCTACACTCCTGAATGTTGTATTTTGATGGGGAAGACAGACAATAAAAAATAAACAAGTACACTAGACAATATGATTTCAGATGATAATTTCTGTGCAAGAAGGATAGCACACAGTAAAGGGACAGAGAATGACTGGGCATGTGCAATTTTATATAGAATGGCTGGGGAAGAACTCTCTGAGAAGGTTAGATTTGACTAGAGACCTGAGTGAAGTGAGAGGATGAGGCAGGTGAACATCTGTGGAAAGAGAGTTCCAGGAATATCAGTGGCCTGAGACTGGAGTGTGCTTGGCAAGAAATCAAGCTACTGTGACCGAAGATGAGTGAGCCTCGAGAAAAATGGTCAGAACTAATATGTAGGAGAAAGTCAATGACTAGACTTTGTAGTGCCTTGATATGAAGAGAAGCCTTGAAAATTTTTGAATAGAGGAGTGACCAAAATCTGTCATTGATTAAGGGAGGTCAAAAAGTGGAAGCAGAAAGCCCAGTTAGGAGGCTATTACAGGATGGTGGCATGTACCAGGATCTTAGCAGCAGGAATGGTGGAAAGCAGGCATATTTAGGAATCTATTTATTTTCACAATAGAACGAATGTAAAATGCTGGTAGTTTGAACATGGAGTACGGGAGAAATAGAGGAGTAATGTTTTCATCCTTTGCAATTGAGTGAACAGTCAAGATGTCTAATACTATGGGATATGGGCTTCTGGAAGTTATCAGACTAAGAAGTAGTTTGAGAACTGAGTCCCTGGGCAATCCAAATGATCAAACAAATGTGTCAAATGCAGCTGAGAGGTGGGGTAAATGAGGCCTGAGAATTGACACTAAAGGTGACTAATATAGGCCACTCTGATATCAGCAGAGGGAACAAAAGCCTAACTGAAATTTGGTAAAAAAATAAACAAATTTCTTCAACAAATTGAGGTGGGGAAAAATCGAGTTGGAGGAGGGCATGTAGATTAAAAAATTAGTTAAGAGGCACAGCCAACACAACCAGCAGTCCTTGTTTGGATCTTGAGACAATTGGAGTTTGTCTCCAATTAAAGAATTATTGCTAATTTATTTTTAAATGAGATAAAATGGTTGTGTTTTAAAAAATAAGAGTCCTTATCTTTTCAAGATGCATGCTGAAATTTTTACGGATGAATTGAAGTAACAACTATGGGTAGGTAGGTCATTGCTGAACTTAAACGATGAGTACATGAAGTTGGTTTATACTATTCTTTCCACTCATGTCTGCAATTCTCCGTTGTTTTTAAAAAATCAACTACCTTATTTTTGAAAGGATTAAACAGAACTTTTTTATCAGAAAAACAATCTTATTTTCTTGTGCAGTCTATACTTTTATGATTTTCATAAAAGTTACGAACTTGTTCCGTTTTCTGCTAAAGTAAATCTCTACTTGGAAGTATTATTTGAAACGGTAGTCTTGTAAGACTCCCACGAATTTATAGGAATTTGTGGTATTTCCTGTGAAAATAACCTCCAAAATAAATCTTCAATTCTGATATTTTTAATAATTTGTATTTTTTTTTGGCCTGGAAATATAATAGACACCTCTGAATTCCTAACTGAAAATAAATGTGAATGGATGGTGAATAATATAATGGACATTATATTTGCACCAAATAAACCTATCTTCCTTTGGCCTCACACAGAAGTTGAAGCTTTAAAATAGACACCATATGATCACCATATAAATGGACATTATATTATTGATTCCCAAGCACGTTCATAAATATTTTCAGGTTAAAAAATCATAAACAGCATAAAGAGTCCCATCTCATTTTTATAAACGTTATAAGCGTTAGAGGTGACACAATTTTTAAACTATATGCTTAGGTGTGTTTTCTAATTTCTATGTAAGGGATATGGTAGCCTTGTTAAATTTTCAAAAAAATTTAAATTTAACAACAACAAAAAAGGAACAGAGCGACCAGCCGCTGCCACCACCGAAAGAAAGTTGGGGATATAGAGACGCAAACCCGCATCCACACCCGGTACTCAACTTCGTAACTAAAAAGTCAGGCGAGGCGGGGAGTAAGAGGGGTGAGCGCAGGCGCAATAGGAAGCCATCTGAGGCGGGACTACAATTCCGGTTAAAGGACAGCTCTTGCAACCAATCAGAGGGCAGCACCAGTGGCTTCTTCCTGGAGAAAGAGGCCGGAAATCGGATTTGGGCTGCGGTGGCGACGGCGTTGCCAGTGTCAACCTAGAGCTAGGTGAGTGGGCGGTGACCGCTTTAGGCTCGGGTATGCGCGCCTTTCTCCTTCCGGACCCCGCGGTTTCCTCAGGGCTGGGCTGGGAATGGGGGGAGTCCTGGAGAGGTTCGGCCTCCGAGGACGCTTGCTCGGCTTCCTCTCGCTCTTCCTTCGGGAGCCCGCGGGATGGCCGGCCGGCCGGGAGCTGTCTTCGGTGTGGCCGGCTGGGCACTTCTCGGCGTGGGGAGGTCGAACCGGTCTGGAGGTTGGGAGCCCTGGGTTCTAGCCTCAGGTTTTCCAAGCTCAGTGGGCTTGGGCGAGTCATTTCCTCTCCCCGGCTTTTTGTAAAATGGGGTCTGGAGCAGTTGTGAAATCAGCTGAGTTAAGGGAAGGGGGTAGGCATGGGGAAGGTAGATCCATCCATAACCACAGATTGGCCTGAAGACATTTTGAAAACCATCTTCAAAGTGGTCCTGACCACAGTAAGCCTACTGAGCCTTATCCCTGGGGGCGGGGCCCTGGAATTCCTGGGTGAGGGAGAGAGAGAGTGTGTGTGGCTGAAGTCCTCCAGAACCGGGCAGATACCAGAAGGTGAATCTTGAGTCTGAGAACCGCCTATGATGCGTGGCGCTTGTTTTACTAAAATAAATAAGACTCCCATCGCCCTCGAAAGTTATCTAGAGTTGATAGAGAAATGAATATAGTTTCTGCACGTTTCTACTGCACAATTAGAAGCGTCATAACTTATTAAGAGAGCTTGGGCTTGGGCTAAATAGAAGTGGGTAAAGACTCCTTGCTCTGCCATTTAATAGCCGTTTAATCTGGGACAAATACTTTCCCTCCTTGAGCCTTGGGATCCTCTCTCTAAAATGAAGTTGATAATGGTTCTTAACTCATAGACTTTTAGGAAGATTAAATTAGAGAAGATATGAACAGTGGTACCCATCATGCTGTTGGCCTTTGGAAAATGGCAGCTGAAGATGCTCAGGAGCACAGGACAAGACTCCTAATCTAAAAACAATCTTGTGTGTGATGAAACCCAGGCTGTCTAAAATTTTACTTTGAAGTTTCATATCAATGATAATTCCTTGATTTTCCTAATTATGCTGTGGTTACAAGAGAACATTCTTGTTAGGATGCTTAGTGAAGTGATTAAGGGTAAAGAGATGAGAGACCGATTAAGCAAAGAAGGAAAAGGCTAACATTTGAAGAATGTTCTTCTGGGTGAAGAATACAGGGAGTCCTTTGTACTACTCTTAAAACTTTTCTCTTAAGTCTGAACTTAAAGTAAAAAGTTTTAAAAATTGGTTATAAATATTTGCAACTAGCATAAGCTTGCCGTAAATAATTAAAACACATCTATAAAGACCCTTGTCACACACGCAAGCCCCTTTTTCCTGAATGGATTTATAGTATTGTATAGATGTGGATTATTTCTCTTTTCAAATGTGCTGCATTGAATATCCTTGTGCAGTTGCATTTGTGTATTTGTAGTGGTATTTTTATAGGATCAGTTTCTAGAAGTGGAATTGTTGGTTCAAACTGTATTAGAGTTTTAAATTTTCATATTGCCAAATTAAACTCCAAGTTTATACTGGTTTCCTTTCATAAGTGGTGTTCCCATATTTTGTTGGATTGTATTGGCCTGCCATCTCAGGGAGTTAGGCAGTGGTGGGGATGGTGGCTTCTGTGAGAGCTGAGGTGAGTGAGTTCTCCATCTGAGAACACTTCCTTGCTGGGATAGAATTAGCAGAAAGACCTTCCAGAAGTTGTTGCATAGATGTTCTTACGTTTGATGAATGATGGTTTTATTTACTTGAAAAAATGTATTGGTCTGAACATTTTCTCACTTTTACTTCGCATTTGCATTATTCTCTTTGTGGGTTTTTTTTTTTCTTTTGGGTGTGTGGGCCAGTAATTAAACCCTGGTCTCCTGCATGGCAGGTGAAAATTCTACCACTGGAACATTTGTGTACCCTGTTTTTTTAAAAATATTTTTACTGACATATTTTTGCATACAATGAGGTCCATTGACATATAATTAGTGGCTCACAATGTATCACATTGTTTTGTACTCATCACCATGATCATTTTTAGAACATTTACACCACTCCAGGAAAAAAAAAGAAGAAGAAAGAAAAGAATATGCATCCCATATCTCTTACCTCTCCCTCTCATTGACCAATACCTCTCAATTGGTATTGCAGTCTACCAATTTTTTACCCCACCCCACTATTATTTGTCATTTTTTGCCCATGTAGTTATGGTGTTTGAATAAACTTACCATACAAGTTAAATTGGATAATGCGCTAACAAAATATAAATTTTGCACCAAATAAACCTATCTTCTTTTGGTCTCACACAGAAGTTGAAGCTTTAAAATAACACCATATCATCCTTTACCCTGTATTCTGATTTGCCTTAGTCTTATCCAGATCAGCTTCATTCATATCTAGTCGAAGTCTGATCACTTTATCAACTTTTTTGACAGTTCCTTTGTGGGGTAATGCTGACTTTCATAGCTTTAGAGCTCTAACTCTGAGTCTCAGGTGTCACAGAAATACCTGAAGTTCCAGGGAATGACCAGGTTATACACAAATAGCTCAACATCTCAGAGTTTAGAAATAACAGTTGCAACTCTGGAATACATGGTCTGCTGTAAGAACTTACGATCTAGGAGCCTTTACTGTAGGCCCCAGCCTAATGACCCATGCTATCAACTTCAGTTCTCCAAGACTATATATATAGTTTTTTTCTTGATTTCCTCCTTAGATTGCTCACTACTAGTGTATAGAAATGCAACTGATTTTGGGATGTTGGTCTTGTGCCCTGCCACATTTCTGTACTCACTTATTAGATCTAGTAGCTTTGCTATAGATTTTTGGGGGGATTTTCAACATATAGTATCATATCATCTGCACACACTGGGAGTTTTACTTCTTCCTTTCCAATTTGGATGCCTTTTATTTCTTTTTCTTGTCTAATTGCTCTGACTAGAACTTCCAGCACAATATTGAATAACAGTGGTGACAGTGGACATTCTTGTCTTATTCCTGATTTTAGAGGGAAAGCTCTCTGTCTTTCTTCATTGCGTATGATGTCAGCTGTGGGTTTTTCATATATTCCCTTTATCATTTTGAGAAAGTTTCCTTCAGTTCTTATCCTTTGAAGTGTTTTCATAAGAAAGGATGTTGAATTTTGTCAAATGCCTTTTTCTGCATCAATCGAGATGATCATGTGGCTTTTTCCTCTTTGATTTATTAATATGGTGTATTACATTAACTGATTTTCTTGTGTTGAACCAGTCTTGCATACCTGGAATAAATCCCACTTGCTCATTGTGTATAATTCACTTAATGAGCTGCTGGATTTGATTTGCAAGTATTTTGCGGAGCATTTTTGCATCTGTATTCATTAAAGAGATTGGTCTGTAATTTTCTTTTCATGTATCTTTTTCTGGCTTTGGTATTAAGGTGATGTTGGCTTTATAGAATAAATTAGGTAGGTTTCCCACCTCTTCAGTATTTTTGAAGAGTTTCAACAGTACTAATTCTTTCTTGAATGCTTAGTAGAACTCGTACGTGAAGCCATCTGGTCCTAGACTTTTCTTTTTTTTGGTCTGTGTGAGACCAAAGGAAGATAGGTTTATTTGCTGCAAAATTTGTATTTTGTTAGCGTATTATCCAATTTAACTCGTATGGTCAGTTTATTCAAACACCATAACTACATGGGCAAAAAATGACAAATAATAGTGGGGTGGGGGAAAATGGGTAGACTGCAGTACTACTGGTCAATGAGAGGGAGAGGTAAGAGATAAGGGATGCATATTCTTTTCTTCTTTTTTTTTCTTCTGATTCAGTCTCTTTACTTGTGATTGGTTTGTTGAGGTCATCTATTTCTTCTCAAGTCAATGTTGGTTGTTCATGCTTTTCTAGATGTTGTGCATTTCATCTATATTGTGTAGTTTGTTACCATATAGTTGCTCATAGTATTCTCTCATTGCCTGCTTTATTTCTGCAGGGTCAGTAGTTATATCCCCTCTCCCATTTCTGATTTTATTTATTTGCATCCTCTTTGTCTTTTTTTTTTTGTCAGTCTAGCTAAGGGTCCATGATTTTATTGATTTTCTCAGAGAACCAACTTCTGTTTTTGTCGGTTTTCTTTGTTGTTTTTATATTCTCAGTTTTATTTATTTGCGCTGTAGTCTTCATTATTTCTTTCCTTCTGTTTGCTTTGGGGTTAGTTTGCTGTTCTTTCTTTAGTTCTTCCAGGTAGTCAGTTAATTATCTATTTCAGCTCTTTCTTTTTTTAATATAGGCATTTACGACAGTATATTTCCCTCTCAGCAACACCTTTGCTGCATCCCATAAGTTTTGATATGTTGTATTTTCATTTATCTTGAGATATTTATTAATTTCCCTTGTAATTTCTTCCTTAACCCAGTGGTTGTTTAAGAGTGTGTTGTTTATCCTCCATATATTTGTGAATTTTCTGGCCCTCTGCCTGTTACTGATTTCCAACTACATTCCATTATGATCTGAGAAAGTGTTTGTATAATTTCAGTCTTTTTAAATTTATTGAGACTTGCTTTGTGACCCAGCATATGGCCTATCTTTGAGAATGATTCATGAGCACTTGAGAAAAATGTGTATCCTGCTGTTGTGAGATGTAATGTTCTGTAAATGTTTGTTAAGTCTCGTTCATTTATTGTATTTTTGTAAATCTCTGTTTCCTTATTGATCTTCTGACTAGATAGTCTGTGCATAGATGAGAGTGGTGAATCGAAGTCTCCGACTTTTATGGTAGAGGTGCTACTTCTCCCTTCAGTGTTTGCCTCATGTATTTTGGGGCATTCTGGCTCAGTGCTTAAATATTTATGATTGTTATGTCTTCTTGATGAATTGTTCCTTCTATTAATTGTTCTATTAATTGTTTTATTGTCTCTTTTGTTTTACATTTGAAGTCTTATTTGTCAGATATTAGTATATCTACCCTTGCTCTTTTCTGTTTGTTGTTTGGGTGAAATATCTTTTTCCAGTCTTTGACTATTTTTGTCCTTGATCTAAAGTGAGTCTCTTGTAGACAGCATATAAATAGGTTTTGTTTTTTTCATCCATCCTGCCATTCTGTGTCTTTTGATTGGGGAGTTTAATCCACTAGCATTTAATGTTATTACTGTAAAGACAGTACTTTCTTCTATCATTTTGTCTTTTGGCTTTAATTTGTCAAACCTTATTTTTTTTCTTTTTACCTTAACTGATGGTCTTCATTTCTGTACTCTTCTCCAGACCTCTCTCTCTCCTGTCTTTTCCTATTTGCCTGTAGTGTTCTCTTTAGTATTTCCTATAGAGCCAGTCTTGTAGTCACAAATATTCTCAGTGACTATTTGAAAATATTTTAACTGCCTCCTCATTTTTGAAGGTCAGTTTTGCTGTATATAGAATTCTTAGTTGCCAGTTTTTCTCTTTCAGAATCTTAAATACATCATACCACTGCCTTCTCGCTTGCATGGTTTCTTTTGAGAAATCCACTAATAGTCGTATCAAGCTTCACTTGTACATGATGAATTGTTTTTCTCTTCCTGCTTTCAGAATTTTCTCTTTGTCTTTGACATTTGACAATCTGCTTAGTGTCTTGGGAGTAGGTCTAATCATATCTGTTTTGTTTTGGGTATGCTGTGTTTCTTGAATCTGTAATTTTATGTCTTTCATAGAAGAGATGGGAAATTTTTATAATTATTTCCTCCATTATTTTTTCTTCCCCTTTTCCCTTCTCTTCTCCTTCTTGGATACCCGTAACATGTATATTTGTGTGCTTCATGTTATTCAGTTCCCTGAGATCCTGCTCATATTTTTCCATTCTTTTCCCTATCTGTTCTTTTATGTAAAGGATTTCAGGTGTCCTGTCCTCTAGTTCACTAATCCTTTCTTTTGCTTCTTCAAATCTGCCGTGGTAGGTCCCCATTGGTTTTTTCATCTCTTCTGTTGTGCCTTTCATTCCCATACGTTCTGCCATTAGTGTTTTCAAACATTCGTGTTCTTTATGTTCACCCAGTGTCTTTATATCCTTCAACTATTTTACCATGTCTTCTCTCAATTTGTTGATTTGAATTTTGATGTGATTTTACATGTCTGTTCAGACATCCTTAATTAGTTGTTTCAACTCCTGTATCTCATTTGAAATGTTGGTTTGTTCCTTTGACTAGGCCTATCTTCGATTTTCCTAGTAGAACTTGTTATTTTTTGCTGGCATCTAGGCATTTGATTTCCTTAATTATTTTATTCTGTAGGTTGTTTTCACTCTTTTACCTATTGTTTTCTTGTTGATTGGCTTTGCTCTCTACCTGTTCTTTGATGTTCAGTTCAACTTATTCTAAACCTCTAGTGTAACTTCCGTATAACTGATCAAAATTTTTCAGCTCTCATTTTTCCGGTTCTTGCCCTGTCTATACGGAACTTTTTTTGAGGAGGGTGTCCTTAGATATGAGCAACCCCAGTCAGATTTTTCCAAAGCAGACTGGTCCACATCTCAAAAGGAGGGTGTAAACAATATCAAGTTTCCCTGAGGGTGATATTCAGCAGGTTTTCAGACTTTCCTGTGAAGCTTCTAGACTGTGCTTTTCCTATATTGCCCAGCATGTGGTACTTGTCAACCCTCAGCTTCCCACCAGTGTAAAGTCATGAGGTGCCTTAATTCTCAGCAGCCTCTCCCTGCCAGTGGTGTGGTAGAGACAGAAGCTAAAGTAGAAGGTGGGCTTAGGTTGCTTCCTTTCTCCAGCCCCTGAGGCCTTAATTCCTTGAAGGAGGGCAGCCACTTGAGCTGGGTCCTGACCCCCTTTTCTTGGGAAAGATACACTCTTAAGGGAATTATACCCATTCATCTAACTAGTTACTTTGCCTCTCAGACATACCATGATCTGCTCTTGCCTGGGGTAGTGCTGAGGCCTGAGAGTGCTCCAGTTCTAGCGAATGAGCTATTAAGAAATGGAAAAAAAAGTCCTTTTCAGAGCTGGATCTCAGCTACCTGGGTTTGCCGCTCAAGAGCTGGGGTTGGTGCATGGCTCTGTGTACCTGTGTGCCCCCAGGCTCTGTGTGCCACCTTTTCTTGCTGCCCAGCCCTTTTCCAGTATTTTGTGCTGTCCAACTCAGAAAGCCTTTGTATTCTCCACCCCGCCCCCTTCAGCCTTGCCCCCCTGGGGGAAATTCTGGGTTCTTTTAACTTACTCCAGGTTTATCTGTGCTTGAGGTCTGTTTTCAGCATATGAATTTAATCCTGCAGTTGAGCCAATTTCCTTGCTAATAGCAGGGTCTGTTTCTTTACATATCTGGTAACCAGCGTGCCTAGCCTCTGGGGAAGGGGCACCCACCTCCCCGACTTGGGAGACTGATAATTCTGTGTGGGGTCTCAACTGTTCCACCAGTTCCAGACTGGTGCCCAGTGTGAGTCTGGTCACTGATGCCCCCTCAACATTTGTTCCATACAGTTCCTGGCTGTTTATACTACCTGCCCTGGAGGACGAACTAAATTCCACATCTCACTATGCTACCATCTTGCCCTGCCGTTTTTTTTTTTTTAAATATAGGTTTTTAAAAAACTCATTCAGTGGCTTTTTATTGAGGCTCTAGCATCTGTGAGGTACTGTTTGAGGTTCTAGAGAGTTGTGAACAAGACAGGCACAATTCCTTGTAGTTGGGATGGAGTAAAATAAGTTAAAAAATTTGCTCACATATTCACTGTCATAGTTCTCAAACATTTTTCGCCAAGTCATTGATTGCCTTTTAACTTTGCTTATATATTTTCCGGTATGGAATTTTTTTTTCAAAGTCAAATCTGTTGATCTGTAAGGAGTCTGTCAAAGAAAAATATGAAACTGGCAAGGGTGGATTTGATTCAGGCTATCACAGTAGGGGAAGGAGAACTCAGAAGGGGTCTGAATGCACTCCTAGGAAGGCAGGGGCTTAGTTTTAAAGTCAGGGAAAGAGTAATGAAAATGTACTAATGGGTTTTCTGGCTAAAGAAGAGTGGGGAGGCCAGGGGAGAACTAAATAGTTGAAATAGTCAATGCCTAAAGTTGGTGTTTGTTCTGCAGTTGAAGTTGTTTATCTCTACAGTCCCACTGCTGCAAAATTGGTTTTATGGCAAGGGGAAGGGGTCTGCCAGCTAGGGAGTCATGAGAGAGATAAGGCCTATAGTAAGAATAGCAGTTTTGGTCAAGCCTTTTGCAATAAGTAGCCCTAAAACTTTACAGTTATCTCAGCTGTTTCCTTAGTAGATGGTAAACAGTGCTAGGATAGGATGGAGACAGTGTCTCTTAGTTATCTCTGAAAGATAGTATAATGTAGTGTTTAACTTTAGGGAAGTTGTTTAACTTCTCTGAATCACATTTGTCTCATTTTTAAAATGGAGGCAATAAAAGTGCTTTTTACAGATTTCTCAGAACCATGAAAAAAGTATATAGAACAATGACTGGCACCTAGAGTGCCATTAAATGTTAGCTATCATAATCGTCCTGTATATGAATTGTCATGTATTAGACAAACAGATATTTGGAGTGGTTACACATTAAGGATATTTATGCCTACTTCTTCCACATTCCCATTGATTCGGAGCCTTCCTGAAATGGATAGAGCGGCTTAGCAAGTATTTATGAAGTTCCTATATGTAAGGCTGTGTTCATAGCAAGAACTATGAGATTCCACATTCCTTCCCCTTATGGAGCTTATAGGTTGCTGGGGGCGATAAATAGAATAATAGTACAGAGAATACAAGAGGGAAGTCAGAATCTGTTTTTGATAAGTGAGAAATTATTTCTAAAGAGGTGATATTTTAAGCAAATGTCTGAAGCCAGCCCCATGCTAGGAGGAGGTGGGAAAGCAGTCCAGGGAGAAAGAACAGTGTGTGGAAAGACACAAAGAAGACTTTGCTATAGTTAAATAATTGCTAAAGAATACTAGGCTAAAGACGCTAAGAAGGAAAGTGGTATGAGAATGATTATGCGTTTTACTATATAGAATACTAGTGAAAACGAAAAGATCCCTGGGGAAGCCTTTGTGTTCCAAGCAAGGGAGGATGGAAAAAGATGGTGGCTTGACCAGAACTGATGAATTTGAGTTATTGAAGGTATAAAATCAGTGAGGACTTGGTGGTAGATTTGACATTGATGGAGGATAAGTTCATAAAAATGGAGGATTAAAATTACCTTGTGGTTTCTGGCTTGAAACACTAAGTGGATGGTGGAAAGCTGGGAGAGGGATATTTTTGGTGTGTATGTGCTGGGTGAAATCAAAGAATTCCTTTTTATGTTGAGTTTTAATATCGTATGAGTCATCAACATGGAACTTAGAGAGGCAGTATCAACTAGAGACATAAATTAGGTCAGGGTTTTTCCACCATGGCACTATTGACATTTTGGGCCAGCTAAAATTCTTTGTTGTGGAGTGCTGTCCAGTGCACCATAGGAGTATTTAACAGCATCCCTGGCCTCTTAACTTCTCGTTGCCAGTAGTACCCTCTCCACCCAGTTGTGACAATCAAAAATGTCTCCAGACCTTGTCGTCAATCCCCTGGGAGGAAAAATCTGTCTTTGCTGAGAAGCACTGAGATAGATGTAAAGTTATGAAATTGATTGAGATCACACGAGGGAGAAATATGGAGCAGAAATCTTAAACTAGTGGTCTGCTGATCACAAAGATTGTGTAGGTATATTCTTTTTGGTTCCACAGTATTTCACAATTTGTAGATTTGATTACCAATATTTAAAAATTGAGGGATTTCTCATAAAAATCTGAATATATACCATCTCCTGAAAAATCAGGATGTGTATTATTGTCTGGAGGCTTTGAAATCTGGCATGTAATCCCTGCCACAGAGTGCTTGACACCTTTCTGTTATGTTCCCTGTCTTTTCCCTTTGTACTGGAATTTTAGGTTTCCTAATTTAGAGAGAGAAGAGTCCAGGGCAGATCTGAGACACCAACATTTTGTCTCAAGTTTGATTAGAGAAGGAGAGGCATCAGAGGAAACAGAGGAAGTGGTCATTGAGTTGGGGGAAAAGAAGAGTTACAGAAGGGGGGAGGGGCACGGGGGATGGAGAAGGAGAGTATTGAGAAGGAAGAAGAGGCAATTCTTATGCTACTGAGAGAATGAATAAGATAAACTCAGAAAAAATAACTATTGGATTTGGCCATGTAGTGATTGTTTATTACTTTGATGAGCAGTTTTAGTGGAGTGGTTGAAGGTGGAGGCCGAATTGGAGAATGACAAAAAGATGTAGAAGGCTAGTACAACAATGAATTGTCAGTTGGCATAGTCATAGTAGCTCATGGTGTCCGTGTCCACTGCCCCTTTGGCTTTCAGTGTCATCTCCTCTACCACTGAGGCTTGGTAGAAGCTCAGCGTTGTCCACAGCTACCCACAGTACCTTACAAATTTCAGTTATAAAAGTGCCTATTTTATTTGTTTTGTTACTCACCCCCTCTGATATATCACGAAATTGTGGTAAAATCAATCCAAAACAGCAATATCTTTTCATGTTATAATGTATCTAGGCTTAAAATGAAAGCAGTAGAGATTATGTGGCTATGGAAGATACGTTTGAATTTGAAATTTCTGTAGTAGATGCAAAAAGTTGATGTGTCCATAAAAAATTCTATAGTACTTTGTGGACAGGGTGAGGTAAGTGTTTAGACTTAGATCATCATTTTGTACAGGAAACTCAGATGCTACTAGGTGCCTGAATGTGAGCAAAGTTGATTTTATTAAAGTATTTATTAGAATTATATGTGTTTGCTTTTGAAAATCAATCTATAATATAAAGCAGAAGTGATTGGGACTTGAGATGGAGAGACAGCATGTGTAGTTTGGCTATGAAGAAGAGTAGAGAGATGGGGCATAACTGGTGAGGGATGTGGAATCAAGATTTTTTTATAGAAGGGAAGATAATAAATCATTTCTTTTTTATGCTAATGAAAGAATTTAGTAGAGAAGGAAAAGTACTTGGATGATCAAGGATATAATAACCTAATTAGAAAAGCACGGCAACCTTTCCCTGTTACAAATATGGTAGTTTTAGAAACTAAGGAGATCATCTTACCCTGAATCCCATACTGCCAGAAAAAAAAAGTGGAAACGAAGAAGTTCTGTTTCTAGTTATTTATGTGACAATGTTTGTTTTCCAGTTCTACTCTAAAGCTTTGGTCTGTTTCTCTAGGTTCCTGATCTTTTCACAATGGGTGAACCACAACAAGTGAGTGCACTTCCACCACCTCCCATGCAGTATATCAAGGAATATACAGATGAAAATATTCAGGAAGGCCTGGCTCCCAAGCCTCCACCTCCAATAAAAGACAGTTATATGATGTTTGGCAACCAATTCCAATGTGATGATCTGATTATCCGCCCTTTGGAAAGTCAGGGCATTGAACGGCTTCATCCTATGCAATTTGATCACAAGAAAGAACTGAGAAAACTGAATATGTCTATCCTTATTAATTTCTTAGACCTTTTAGATATTTTGATAAGGAGCCCTGGGAGCATAAAACGAGAAGAGAAACTGGAAGATCTTAAGCTGCTTTTTGTACATGTGCATCATCTTATAAATGAATACCGACCCCACCAAGCCAGAGAGACATTGAGAGTCATGATGGAAGTGCAGAAACGTCAACGTCTTGAAACAGCTGAGCGGTTTCAGAAGCATCTGGAACGAGTCATTGAGATGATTCAAAGTTGCTTGGCTTCTTTGCCTGATGATTTGCCTCATTCAGAAGCAGGAATGAGAGTAAAATCTGAACCAATGGATGCTGATGATAGCAGCAATTGTACTGGACAGAATCAACAACAAAGAGAAAATTCCAGTCATAGGAGAGACCAAATTATAGAGAAAGATGCTGCCTTGTGTGTCTTGATTGATGAAATGAATGAAAGACCATGAAGGATGCTGCTTTTTCTTTCCTGCTTTTCTTTTCTCCTTTCAATAAATAACATATGTTAGTTTATTTTTTCATAGGCGGTCTTAAAAGAGTTATAACTAAAAGTCATGTAAATAGCTTTTATTTTGACTCTCCAACTTTGTCAGTCGTGAGATGTTGGAGGCAGCAATTTCACTTTCTAGCAATCATAGGCAAATGAGCATCCCTAATTAAAAGTAACCACTTTAAAAAGCAAAGTATTTACGCTGTTGTGTGCAACATTGCTGTTTTTGAAATTGCAGTAAAACTGACGTTTTCCTCAATAATAGCAAGCTGTCATCCTTTAAATGTAGATTTATAACTTACTTTAAATGTAATAACAAAGAATATCAAGCTTTATCAATATTGTTATGAAATCTTTAGACTTATTTCATCTTAAAATTTGCTTAACATCTCTACAAAGTAGTATAAAATGTTACAAAAGAAGAACCCAGTAAAGTTGTTAAAACAGCAACTTTTTATTTCCATCTGACTGCTCCTGTAAACCCGCTATTGCAGACTTTTCTTACCTCGCATGAAATCTTAGGTGGATCCCATCACTTTTTCCCCCCCAGTCATTCACTGTTGTCACTTTCGGTTCCAAACACTCATTTCAGAAATTAAAATGTCTGTGTAATTATACATTTCTTTTAAACCTAGGCTCATATTTCCTAAAGGCTAGATACTTCAACAGAAAGGAGCTGGGTGGCAGGGACTGCTAGATGTCTACTAAAGATTCTTGCTTCCCGGAGATACACTGTGGAGCTTTGGCTGCCCAGCCAGGGACTTATGTTTTGTGGTCCCCCTTGTATCTTTGTAAAGCCATGTGATGAAAATAAGTTTTGGGCAGTAGTGTAGAAATGGGTGTAGGAATACTGGTTTGCCCAATACAAATTTTTTGCATCATCTTCCATTCCATTCTCCCATGTGTTAGCTTGGCAGTATATCCATTCTGACCTTGGAAGCCACTTGAATTTAGCAAAGGTTGAGTCAATTTGGGTCTTGAAAAACTGTGAGGACTAGGTTTTCCCTTCATTAACTCCTGCATCTCCACCCCGTGAGGTTTATGTGAGTGAGGAATAAACTTGTTTTTGAACACAGATTTTATTTCTATACTTTCTTCTCTTATCCCTGACCAAAGTTTTGGAGTGTCTGCATCTGTATCTGAGGGTCTTTGCCAGCCATCTCTTAATGTAGACCAGTTATTCTCAAAGTATGATCCCAAACCAAACCATCAGTATCATTTGGGAGATTTGTTAGAAATGCGTATTCTGAGGCCCCACTCCAAACCTACTGAATCAGAAACTCTAGCAGTAAGGTACAAAGAGCTGTGTTTTAACAAACCCTCCAAGTGATTCAGATGCTCAAGATTAAGACCAATGTTGCATTTGATACTTATTAACTGGATGTGTACTTTAAAAATAATTGAGGTGAAATTCTCATGACATAAAATTAACTTTTAAAGTGTACAATTCATTGGCACTTTGATCCTTAGTACATTCACATTGTTGTGCAGTTATCACCTCTAGTTCCAAAGCATTTTTTAGTTCCAAAGCATTTTTATCACCTACAAAGTAGACTCCCTGTTCATTTAGGCAGTTGTTCTCCATTATTCCCTCCCCCTGTCTCCTGGTAACCACTAATCTGCTTTGTGTTTCTGTTTTTACCTGTTCTAGATATTTCATATAAGCGGAATCATGCAACATGTGACCCTTTGTGTCTGGCTTTTTTCATTTGGCATGTATTTGAGACTCATCCATGTTTAATGTGTATCAGTACTACTTTTTTATGGCTGATTAATACTCCATTGTATGGATATATCACATTTATCCACTCATCTATTAATGGAAATTTAGGTTTCTTTTGGCTATTCTGAATAATTGCTTCTTTGAACATTCATGTACAAATATTTGAATATCTGTTTTTAATTATTTTGGATAAATACCTAGGAGTGGAATTACTGTAATAGTAATACGATA
The DNA here is from genome assembly GCF_023851605.1 of Tamandua tetradactyla. NCBI lineage: Eukaryota > Metazoa > Chordata > Mammalia > Pilosa > Myrmecophagidae > Tamandua > Tamandua tetradactyla. The sequence goes on along the minus strand of NC_135346.1, from coordinate 38,224,683 downwards.
ATTCTTTATTTAACTTTGTGAGGAACCACCAAACTGTTTTCCACAGCTGCTGTACCATTTTATATTCTCACCAATAATGTATGAGGGTTCCAATTTTTCCAATTTTGGACAACACTTGTTGTTTTCCTGTTTTTATATTCTAGCCAACCTAGTGTGAATGTGAAGTGGTGTCTCGTGTATTTGATTTGTATTTCTAATGCGTGACTAATGGTGTTGATGTGTTTGGCCATTTGTATATCTTTGAAGAAATATCTATTCAAGTCCTTTGCTCGTTTTTTAAATGGGTTGTTTGCCTTTTTAAAAATTGAGTTGTAAGAGCTCTTTATATCCTGGATATTATACCTTTATCAGACATGATTTAATACTTTACCCCATCCTGTAAGTTGTCTTTTCACTTTTTTGGTATTGTCCTTTAATGCATACGAATCTTTAATTTTGATGTAGGCCAATTTATCTTTTTTTTTCTTTTATGGTGTTTATCCTTTTGATGTTATATCTAAGAATCAGTTGCCGAATCCAAGGTCACAAAGAAAACCACTATATTTTCTTCTAAGAGTTTTATAGTTTTGGCTATTATGTTTAGATGTTTGATCCATTTTGAGTTAGTTTTTATATAGTGTGAAGTATTTCCAGTTTCATTCTTTTTTCTGTGTGGATCCAGTTGTCTTAGCGCTATTGTTTGAAGAGACGTTTCCCTCATTGAATGTTGTTCTAGTTTGCTAGCTGCCAGAAAGCAATATACCAGGGACAGAATGGCTTTTAAAAGGGGAATTTAAAAAGTTGCTAGTTTATAGTTCTAAGGCCGAGAAAATGTCCCAATTAAAACAAGTCTATAGAAATGTCCAATCAAAGGCATCCAGGGAAAGATACTTGGTTCAAGAAGGCAGATGAAGTTCAGGGTTTCTCTCTCAAGTGAGAAGGCACATGGTGAACAAGTTCAGGGTTCCTCTCTCATTTGGAAAGACGTGGCAAACATGGCCATCATCTGCTAACTCTCTCTCCTGGCTTCCCTTCATGAAACTCTCTGGGAAGCATTTTCCTTCTTCGTTTCCAAAGATTGCTGGCTGATGGACTCTCTGCTTTTTGTGGCTATGTCGTTCTCTCTAAATCTTTCTCATTCTCCAAAATGTTTCTTCTTTTATAGGACTTCAGAAACTAATCATGACCCACCCAAATGGGTGGAGACACACCTCTAGCTAATCCAGCCTAACAACCACTCTTGATTAAATTACATCTCCGGGGAGATGATCTAATTACAATTTCAAACATACAATCCTGAATAGGGATTAAAAGAAACGGCTGCATTTACAAAATGGGATTAGGATTAAAACATGGCTTTTCTAAGGTACATGCATCATTTCAAACTAGCACAAATGGTCTTGGCATCTTTGTCAAAAATCAGTCAGTCATACATGAATTAGTTTATTTCTGGACTCTTAATCCTGTTTTATTGGTCCATTTGTCTATCTTCTACCAGTATCACTGTTTTGATTACAGTATATTTGTAAATTTTGGAATTGGGAAGTATAAGTCTTCCAACTTCGTTCTTTTTCAAGATTGTTTTGGCTGTTTGGGGTCCCTTGCAATACCATATTGAGTTTTAGGGTCTGCTTTTCTACTTCTACAAAAAAAGGCCATCAATATTTTGATAGGCATTGCATTGAATCTGTAGATTGCTTTGGGTAGTATTGACATCTTAATACTGTCTCCCGATCCATAAACACAGATGTCTTTCCATTTATTTAGGTCTTTAACTGTGCCTTATAGTTTTCAGTGTGTGTTATGTACTTCCTGAGTTTATTCCTAATTTTATTCTTTTTGTGATACTGTAAATGGAATTTTCTTAATTTCATTTTCAGATTCTTCATTGTTATCGTATAGAAATACAACTGATTTTTGCCTGTTGATTTGGTATCCTGCAGTCTTGCTGAATTTGTTTATTTGCTTCAGATGTCTACTTTTGACTTCTCCTTCACCCCTTGATTGCCAGCAGATCTCCACTGCTACCTTATTTGCTCTCAAAGCAATAACTAAGAGCTGGCACAGTCCAGTTTAAAGTGGCTACAGGTCAGTTCTCCTATGTGAAATAAACATTAATCCTTTGCCTTCATGAATCTTGGGAGTTCAGGCTGTTTCCAAGTAGACATCTCTCTAGCAGACATGCAATTGGCCAGTCTCTTATGTTTCATTTTTTATGATATAGACCTTCGGTCTTCAGAAATTCCAGAGGACACTGTCCAGACTCTCTTAAGCTTAAACTGAAGGGAGAAGCACCCTTCATCCCCTTTTTGGGGAATAAGATGGAAATTGCACAATTCTTGAGCAACTCTACAAAGAAATACTCCATTCCTTCTTTGACCTCAATGCTTTTATAACCCTGAGGGAGGTGTTGATCCTAAGAGTTACAAAACCAGTTTTGGGCTACTTTCCCAAATCCTTTCACTTAAAAAATTAAAGGATTCACGTTCCTCGTTAAATGAGTCACAACAATTGTTTGTATATGAATATGTGCATGGTTGCGGGACAGGGGTGGGGGAGAGGCTTGAAGGACTAAAATCCCACAGAGTATCTTCTTAAATTTAGATCTCTGGAGGATCTGATCTTGGAAGAGTGGGGGGGACCTAAAATAAAAAACAAAACACTTAATGGTTCTGATGTGATTCCTGCTATTACTGTGGAATGAATAAAGCAGTAATCTCTGTCAAGCTTAAAAGTTTATATAAAGTCTTTGACTCTTGTAAGAATTAAAATACATCTCCCTACACCTGGTTACAATGAATATTCATGAAAGAATGATTCCTTGAAATACCTGGAGGAATCGGTGGGTACCTCTTGAGAATACCAATGCCCAGAACCCAGTTCATGGAGATTTTGGTTTCTTTGTACTGGAATGGGGCTCTGGCACTGGTTTGAAGAAATCTACGCATGATCCTGCTGTGCAGTGGATTCAAGAACATTGCATTGTGTAGTATTCTCTACTATTGGTGACAGAAACCCTATTTGAACTGTTTAAGCTAAGGTATTAATTTGTTGGAGAGATTGGTGTATGTTATGTATTTGAAGGATAAATTGAATATCCAGACAGGAGAATGGGGAGGGGTTCTAGGGCAACTGTGACTCAAACTCCATCCAGACCCTCTTTCTTTCTTTCCTGTCTGATTTCTGTCTGTTAGCTTCATCTTCTTTACAGACCAAATTCTTTAATGATGTGGGTGGACAACATGGCCACTAATAATTTGTGTCAACTCTTTCTGTGTCTGCCACCGTCTGGGAGTTACCTTTCAAGTGCAAAATTTTTTAAAGTGGAAGTCTAATTAACCAGTCAGGTGGGAGCATTTAGGGGTTATGTACCTGATTCCAACTAGGCCAATCAACTGGGACCTGGATCATGTAAGAATTTGTATGAAGGAGGACCATGTATGAAGGAGGAGGTCTTCCAGGGGTGCTGAGCATACATACTGTATGGGAAGTGGAGCAAAGATAATAACCAATGAATCAATTTCTGAAGGTTGTAAGTTTGTGTTTTAATCACCCAGCCATTACAGCATCTTCAGAAGAATATGTCTTCCAGTATGTTTCTAACTCCTGCTCAAAATACCTTGTCTCCATTGTCTTTTCAAGGTATGTTCACGTGTTCACTTTTGCTAAGGGCTTTGGAAGGCAACTTCAACTGTTGTGCTGTGCTGTGTTTCAGGAAAAAGGCCTGTGCTGGGCCCTGATGTCACTGAAAATAGCAAATGCAAATGTCGAATGAGAATATCAAAATCTGGCATGATATGTGCAGGAAGGCTAGTATGGCTGTGACATAATGAGAGAAGAGAATAGTTACTTTAAGTGAGACTAGAGAAGCAAATGGAAGAGAAATGTTCAGGATTTAGAAAACCAGGAAGAGTTTGTTTTTATCCTAAATCTGATGGGAAATCAATAGCAGATACATATATGGAATTTTACTGGTATTGTTCTAATTATTTTACATGCATAAAGTCATTTTATGCACACAACCACATAAGGAGATCAGTGTTATTTTTATGCCCATATTATAGATGACAATAAAGACTCAGAGATGTTAAGTAATTTACCAGGGCTCACCAGAAAGTGAGTGGCCATGCTGGGATTGAAACTAGGCATTCTGCCTTCAAAGCTTAAGCAAATAACTTCCAGACTTTGACATCCCTCTACTGCATCATTTAATTAATAAGTCATCTAGGTCATTGATAGTGGAGTAAAGAATGGAATCCAATATTTTACCCTGAAGCCCATGTTTTTAGATATTAACTAGATTCGACAGAAAGAGGAAAAGATTTGCGGATGGAAATTATGAGCTCTTTTTGAACATTTTAGGGCACTTACATCTTAGCTTAGACTCTGCAGGTTTCTTAAGGAGCTGCTGTGCTTATAGTTCTAATCACCCTAAAAATGCTTTTGGTAGATATTATCCTAATTTTATGAATGATGAAATTGAGGATCAAAGCTTGTGGAGTGTCCAGGTGGTATATCTAGATTAGAATCTAGGTCAGAAGTTTGCAAACTTTTTATGTAAAGAACCAGTGAGTAAATATTTTAGGCATCGAGGGCCATATCATCTCTGTTGTAACTACTAACAGCTATGGCACAAAAGCAGGCATAGACAACAAATTAAATGAGCACAGCTATGTTCCAATAAAATTTTATTTATGGACAATGAAATTTGAATTTCAATAATTTTTTACATCATGAAAATTACTTTTTCACCAACTATTTGTGCATATAAAATAATTCTTAGTTTGTGGTCTCTGTAGAAATAGGCAGTGGACTGGATTTGACAGGCAGGCCATAAATTGATTACCCCTGATTGAAATACTTGGATTCTAAACCCTTGAGTGTTTTCACAAAACCACTAACAAAAACTGCAGAAATAAAAACTATAGCACCTTTCTCACAGGATTGTTCAGAGGATAATGGCTATAAAACACTTGGCACAGTTCCAGGTATCTAGTAAGCTTTCAAAGGTCGGCTAGTGTCCATCCTGCTGAATCTTTTGTCATTTGCATCACACTGACAGAAAGATTTAAGAACTTTCTCTTTGCAATGTGGTGAGTCTACCAGTAAGTGGCGTTCTTATTTCAAGTTTGAGACTGCAGACTTAGTAGATGAGAAACCATGAGGCGCTGCTTATGATACTGAATTTATTCAACAAGTGAGGCTTGCTGTCTGTACCTTTGAATTTTTCAAAGTAATCAGTATGATGTGAATATGCGCAAGAATTTGCCATTTTGATCAGAGCCTTTCCACCACAGCTGCCTGGACAAGAGCAGAGAAGACCCCAGGAATCATTGATTAGTTCTGAGTTGATGGTGAGATCCTTCTCACAGGTGCTTCACACGTATTGACCAAACTCAGTGAAGTAGTAGGCTCCCTCTCTACCCACCCCCTACACACACAAAGGGGACAGGAATACAGCTGGCCAGGAATGCATTGTATCTATTAATTTTTACAATCATTCATTCTTTCAATAAACACTGAGTATCTACTATGAATACTATGCAATCATTAGTAGTGACATGGAAACATATACTAGATGGATAAAAGCAATCTTTTACATTGCTGGGTATAGTTTGAGTCCATAATTCTGTTGCTCTCTCTCTTTTTCTGTCTTTTTATCAATGCGTAGTCAAATTGGAAAAAATATATAGAAACCATTTTATGGACAAGGAAACAAACTCACAAATTTTAAGGACATTTCAGCTAGTAAATGGCTGAAATGTCCTCATCAATCATATTTCAGCTAGTAAATGGCAGGATTAAAACTGAGGTTTAAAAGAAAGTCAAGAAAAACGAGAAAAGAAAGAAAAAGACTAAGATATGCTGGAATTTTGATTCTATTATTTCCTAACAGTGTAATCTTGGTTTGACATATCAACCTCCCTGAAGCTCAGTTTTCTTAACTATGATAATGTTAGTATCCACCTCATAGGGTAGGTGCCACCTAATACTAAGAATGAAAGAGAAGACAAACCTGACTTTTTATGAAACTCATTTACCCCGAAGCAACATACTCAATTAGTCTCAGGCCTGTTAATATCTGTGCAGAAGCATCTATTCTGAAAGCACTTAAGTGGTGCTTGTGCATGAGATTCTGAATTAGGCCTGGGATGGAATTGTAGCACTGCCACTTACAGGGGAGACTGATCAAGAAAAAAAGATGGAAGGCAGAGATAATCAATAGCAGAAATGGAAAAGGGGACATTGCTATTATTGCAGATAGCAAAAATAATAAGGGGATAGTATGGATAACTTGAGGCAGGATAGCATATGGATGATGGCAGGCTCACTGAGTGTGCAGGAGTAACTGCAAAACCAATGGCTTCATGCAGCTACAGAGAATACCTGCCTGAGTTATCAGAATCCAGCAAGGCAGAAATGCCCCACCAAGGGCCAACCCAACTGATCAGAAGCCAGCCATGGAGTGTGAGACCTGCAAGGGAGGAGGCAGAAGAAAAGTACTGAGACTAGCAACAGCCTATTTAAAGGGCAGCCCCCTGCCCTGGGGAGTGTGCCTCTTTGCCCCTGCGAGAGAACCTGTACACCCCTTTTGATTGTGTACTTAGTAAATGTTCTTCCTGCTTGCTCCATCTGTGCTGTGCCCTAGAATGCTTTCTCGCAGCATGGCCAAGAACCTAGGAACTTAACTCCAGCAACAACTGTATACCAATAAATTTGAAAATTTATACAAAATGAACACATTCCTAAAAAAATTATCAAGACTTAAGAATAGAAAACCTGAATAGTCTTCATTTAAAAAAATGAATCATAGTCAAATTCCTCTCGGAAAGAAAACTTCAAGTTCAGATAGCTTTGTTGGCAAGTTCTAGCAAATATTGCTAGAAAAAGAAAACCAATAATAATTCTCTTCTTATACAGACTCTCAAAAAACAGAAAATAAGAATACTCCCCCACCCTTTTTTTGAGGCTAGGATAAACAAAATATTAGTAAACTAAACGCAGTAATATGTGTTTATCTCAGGAATGCAGAATAGAAAATATTAATAATTATTAATTAGTTAATATTAGTTCAGAGTAGAAAATTAATTAATATAATCTATCATATTAGTAAAGGAGAAAATCACCCAGTCATCCTAACAAATACACAAAAAGCATTTTACAAAATTCATGAAAAAGAAAAACAAACTTATAGAACATAGGAATAGAAGAAACTTTCTTATTCTAATAAATGGTAGTTTCATAAAACTATAGCATATATTATACCCAAAGTGAAAAGCTAAAACATTTCCTTTGAGAGCTGGGAATGGAACAAGGATATCGGTTATCACGACTAGTATTATATATGTATTAGATTTCCTGACTAGCATGGTAAGAAAAAAACTAAAGGACTGAAAAAGAAGAAACTAAATAGTCATTATTTGTAGATAATATGGTTGAATTACATTGACATTTCAATTTAAACTACAAATAATCTACTAATAAGAGTTTGCTGGTTGCTAGAGAAAAATCAATATTAAAACATAAGTTGTGGGGGTTCAAGGGTAATTCAGTGGTAGAATTTTCGCCTGCCATGCAGAGACCTGAGTTTGATTCCCAGCCCATGTACTTCCCAAAAAACAAACAAGCAAGTAAAGAAAGAAAGAAAAAACAAACAAACAAAAATTCAACAAATGGTGCCACAATAACGGAATGCTCACATGGAAAAAGAATGAAATGTGAGCCCACCATACAGCATACAAAAATAATAATAATAAGTTGCATTTCAGTGTACCAGCAACAAGCAGAAAATGAAATAAAAAATAAGATATTATGCAAATAGCATCAATAATATGATTATTCAGGAATCAAAAAAGAAATTGAAGATCTCTATGGAGAAAAATTTTAAATTATATTAAGAAACATTAAAGGAAACCTAATGTAAGGAGAGACAAAATATGTTTATGGACAGGAAGACACAATATTATAAATAAGTCAAATTAAATCTAAATTGATCTGTTGATTTATCTAAGCCCATCAAATTTCCACTTAAAAAAAATCTAAGCTGATTCTAAAATTTACAGATGGTGCAAAGGATCTGGAACAACCAAGATGCTCTTGAAAAAGAACAAAGAGGAAGGATTTGCCTTATAAGACATCAACACCTATCATTAAAGCTGTAGTGACTAAAATAATGTGTCGTATTGGCAGAAGGATAGACTACTATATTATTGGTAAGAATAAAAGGACAAGAAACAGATTCATATCTACGATTTTTGATAACAGAGATGACATTACAGGGTAGTAGGGAAATGCTGGAATTTTCAGTAGATGGGTCTGGGCAACATTAAAAATCAATTCTTGAAGGATTAAAATCCTGACAGAAAAAAAGGCAAACTGTAAAGCTTTTAAAGATAATGTTTTCATAATCTCTGGGGAAGAGAAGAACCCCTTAAATAAAATACAAAAAGTATTAACCATAAAAAAAAAAGACTGGTAATTTGGCTACACTAGAATTAAAGAAATTATGTTCAAGAAAGCACACCCATAAATAAAGTGAAAAGATGAGTCACAAAGTAGGAGAAAATGTTTGCAACAGATCAAACTAATATGCAGAATATGTAAATTATTAATATAAATCAATAAGAAAACGTAGAAGCCAACATAAAAATGGACAAAAGACTTGAACAAGCATTTATCAAAACAGAAAATCCTAGTGGTTCATAAATGAAAGAAAAGTAGTAATTAGAGAAATACAAATGAAAGCAACAGTGAGATTCTGCGTGCTCTTACCACTTGGCAATACCAAGTGTTGATGAGAATGTGGAATTACAGAAATTCTTATGCACTTCTGGTGAGAGTCTTGGAAAACTGTTTGGCATTATCTAATTAAGTTCAAGATGTACGTACCCTTTGACCCAATAATTCTTGGAAATACACTCCAGAGAAACTTCTACATGTGCAGCAGGATTCATGTATGAGAATGTTCAGAATAGGATTGTTCATGACAATCAAAAACAGAAAATGAAATGTCCATCAAAAGTAGATGGAACAAATAATTTGTGGTGTATCCATTCCCAGGAAAACTATTCAGTAATAAAAATAAACAAAGGGCAGGTACGTACAACAACAGGAGGGTATCTCACAAGTAAATACTGTTAAAGTGAAAGAAACAAAACACAAAAGGCTACAGAAATATGATTTCATTCATGTAATGTTCAAAATCCATGAAAACTATATATATAATTTTGGGATGCAAACAGATTTTAAAACTATAAAAAAAACACAGAAATGATTATTGCAAAATTTAGGATAGAAATCACCTGTAGGATGGATGGAACACTTCGTGATCAGAACGGGATGCACAGGGTGGAAGTGGGAGCCTGTGGGCCTTTTGGAGTTTGTCAATGTTTATTTTCCAATCTGATGCTGGTTGAGTGTTTGCTTTGGAAGCATTTATACCCTGCAATGATCTCAGTGTCTGTTATTTTCCATTGAACGAGAGTTTAAACTTAAAGCCACACCATGACATCATCGTCCATACGTCCTGCTGGCAAAAATTTAAAAGTCTGGCAAAACTGACATTACCAAGGACAGACATGGAGCATGAGAAATTCTTCTCACTGTCGCTGGGATAAAGCACTTTAGGAACTGATCAATGTTATCTTGTAAGGGTGATGTCTATGAGAAGAGAAAACAGAGTGTTCAGGACAAAAGAGAAAAGAAAGTAAAATGAACTCCAAGGAGTTAGGGATCTTACTGGCATTGACAACGAGTGTGTGTCCTAAATAGAAAGTAAAATGAACTCCAAGGAGTTAGGGATCTTACTGGCATTGACAACGAGTGTGTGTCCTAAATTGAGAACTGTGATTCCCTTAACTGTCTGAACCTGGAACAAGAGAACCAAAGACAAACACACAAAAAGAAAGAGCCTTCTACAACTAATTGTTGTGCTCTGCTTTGAAATTTATTGCTTTTTAAAATATATGTTATTTTTCACAAAAAAGAAAAAAGTTGATTGTGATAACAAAAAAATATTTATTCCTTCTAGCCTTTTATATTCTGCAGCAGCTAGGAGGAAAAATCTGAGAAGATGGTATGGTAGCCCATGACAAACTCTGGGACCTGTCCTGTAACTACTTGCTCAAGAGTGCTTTGAAAACTATTGCTTTTGTCTCTCTTTGCTTTGTATATATTTTATATTATACAATTTAAAAAATTAAAAAAAAAAAAAAAGAAGCAGTGCCACACAGGAGGACACGCTCAGAACGAGGGGCTGCTCACACTGCTTCCCCACCTGTGAAGTGTCTGTAGGAAGCTGTCGGTCCTGCATTTTCAAGGTGAGACCTGCAGGAGGATTTCTCATGGTGAATTTTCTTGATGGTGAACCCTTTCTCAGTTTCGTCACTGGGAGCCTTGCTGAGATATTAAGGGTAAATTATTTCCACACCCCTGCCCATTTCCGCTGCTCTAAAGAGGTTTGATGATGAAGGCAGGAGCACCAATAACTTCCTTTAGGAGGTTGAGCTTGCTGCACACGTGCTGACTTGCCCATGCTGGGTCTCTGTTTTCTATGTTGTGGACAAAGAGCACTCGAGAGGGCTCTGGCACCTGCCTGGGTGTGCCCTCAAGCTTAATCTCTCTAGCACTTGGCCATAGTTTCTAAATTTAAAAACTCTCAAAATATAAACAAGAAAGCTGTTTATTATCTCCCCTGATATCTGAGTTTTCCAGGGCTGCTATAACAAAGCACCACAAACTGGAGAGCTTTAAACAATAGCATTTTATTCCCTCACAGTTCTAGAAGCTAGAAGTCTGAAATCAAGCTGTCAGCAAGGGCCATGCTTTTTCTGAAGTCTGTAGGGTCCTGTAGGGTCGCTTGCTGGCGACCATGGTGTGTTTTGGTTTGTGACATAACTCTATCTCTGCCTCTGTCACGGAGCTGTCTTTTTTCCTCTCTCTGTGTCCATGTATCAAAGGACTTCAGCCCTATTGCATTAGGACACACCCTGATCCAGTTTGGCCTCATCTTAATTAATAACAGCTCGAAAGATCCTTTTTCCAAATAGGATCAGATTCATGGGATTGGGGTTTAAGACTTAAACATATCTTTTTTTGGGGGTGGGGGAGTTGGTGGTGGCAGGGATGGGGTGGCACAACTCAATCCATAACACCAGGGTTGCTGTGAAGAGCAAGTCTTTATAATTTAAAAAGCACTGGAGTAGTAAAATGCCATTTTTGTCAAAAAACAAAGCATACATATTTGTTGGGGCAGTTTTCCTTTCCCCAACTCCGTGTCATCTCCTTTCTGCTGCCCACCATCTACTTCTCCGCCGGAAATAGACCTCTCTTAGTCTGCCAGGGCTGCTATAGCAAATGCCACAGACTGTTGATTTAAACAATAGGAATTTATTATCTCACGGTTTGGGATGCTAGAAGTCCAAAATCAAGGTATTGGCAGGATCATGCTTTCTCTGACATCGTAGCATTCTGGTGGTGGCTTGCCAGCCACCCATAACTCAGTCTCTGCCTCTGTCACATGGCCGTCCCTCTCCCCATCTGTCTTCTCCTAATGTTTCCAAATTTCCTGTGTTTATAAGGACTGCAGTCATATTGGATTAAGGCCCACTCTGATTCGATATAGTCTCACTTTAACTAATAATGTTTTCAAAGAGCCTATTTACAAATAGATTCCCATCCACAGGACCAGGGGTTAAGACTTGAATATGTCTGTGGGGGACAAGAATCAATCCATTGTAACACCCCAGTTTTTCTTTGGGAAAAACATCCATCTCTTACATTCAGTGTCTGAGATTTGGGGATGTGACCCAGGCCTAAGCCAATTTGTGCTTTTTGACCCTGTGAATACAATGATTATCCGGGAATGAATATGTGACTCAATTTGGTCTTATGTGATGGTGTGCATCTCTGGACCTGTGTGGGAGGAGCCGGGAGGTAGTTTCTCTCTCCCTCAGTGTTGTGGTGTGATGGGATACCATGTAGAGGGTGAGGAAGGGGCCAACACTAAAGACAGCTGAGTGCTGACTTCAGACAGAAATTAGATCCTGGGTAAGATCATTGAAGTCATAAAATTAAGCTTTGCCTCAGAAGCTGGACTTTTCAATAATGCCAGTCACTAAATTCACTTTATAGTTTAGGCCAGTTTGAATCGGATTGTCTTTCCTCTGCAATATAAATATTTCTTATAATATAGGAACTTTGGTGACAAATGAAGAGCTTGCTATGTGTCCATTGACAGATGACAAACTGATGTGGCCTATCCCTACAGTGGAATATTATTCAGCCATAAAAAGGAATGGAGTTCTGAAATATGGATATACTATATCTTGATCCATATTTCAACATGGATAAACCTTGAAAACACACTGAGTAAAAGAAGCCAGAAACAAAAGGACAAATATTGTATGATTCTACTTATATGAAATATCTAAAAAAGGCAATTTTATAGAGACAGAAAATAGATTAGAGATTACCAGTGGCTGTGGTGTAGGGGGAGAGGAGGGTGGGGAGTTATTGCTTAATGGGCCCAGAGTTTCTGTTTGGGATGATGGAAAAAAACTGAAAAAATAGTGGTGATGGTTGCAAAACATCATGAATGTGTTTAATGCCACTGAATTGCACACTTAAAAACGATTAAAAGGGTGACTTTTATGTAACACATATATTTTATTACAGTTAGAAAGCATTTTACAGGACTGGCCACGGTGGCTCACTGGCAGAGTTCTTGCCTGCCATTCTGGAGACCTGGGTCCGATTCCCAGTGCTTGGCCATGCGAAGAAAAAAAAAAAAGAAGCATTTTATAGATTCATATTCCCCTACCCTCCAAAATTTATGCTATGAGACATAGTCAATAACAAGACACATTCATATGTGTCTTATGAATGTGTCATTCTGGAGATCCTGAATTTAGGACCTGGAGTTCCTTTCAGGTATGCACAAATATCAGAGGTTTGGAGTTGCTCTCTCAGTACTGGGAGCTGGAGGGGAAGGCAAAAGTATTGAAAGCAACTTGATATAAATTACAGGTTTGAGAACAGAAAATTACAAATCCTTCCACTTATCTATCTAAGTCGCAGGTAATTCAGTAGAGAATGTCGAGAAATGTTTTGTACCTTCTCTGGATTCCACCTATGTTTATGATGTTTGTGATTGTACAGGAGAGAGACATTCTTTCTGGTAATGTGCCCACAAGGCATACTAACATTTACCAAAAAGTACGCATTTGTATATGGATAGGGGTACATAGAAAAAACTCCAAAAGGGTGCCCATTGTGTTGACAGTGTTTATTTCATGGTGCTGAATTGGACTTTTATCTTATTTAAATTTCTTATTCTTATCTTTCAGAATTTATACAGCAAATGTGACATATAATTTAAAAAAAAAGATTTTTCAAGCACTGAACAAATGCACAGAGTTATATATCCACTTTTCAAGGGAAGTTGTATGGCTCACTGTAATCTGGAATCCAGAAGATATGGCTCAAAATTGTTTAACTTAACTTCTTAGTCTTAATATATTTCAATTTGCTTAAAGCTGTCAAAATGCAATATACTGGAAATGGACTGGCTTTTACAAATGGAATTTATTAGGTTATAAATTTACAATTCTGAGTCCTTGAAAACGTCCAAATTAAGGCACCAACTAGATGGTTCCTTTTCAGAGGAGAGGCCGCATCTGGTTCCTCTGTCATGTAGGAAGGCACATGGCAAGGTCTGCCGTCCTTCTCTCCCAGCTTCTGGCGTCTCCTGGGGCATTTTCCCTCTGTCTCCAAACGACAGCGTCTCTCTGCTCTCTGTATCGGCTCTGAGCTTTCTTCACGTTTTCTGTCTTTTATTCTCTTCATAGAGGACTACAATAAAAGGATCAAGACCCATCTTGAATGGGTGGGTCACTCGCCATGAAAACAACTTTTCGAAAGGTCCTACCCAACAATAGGTCTGCCCCGCAAGATTGGATTAAAAGAAATGGCTTTTCTGGGGAACATAACAGTTGCAAACAGCACAACACCCAACTGCAGTGTCTCCCTTTACAAAAGTTTCGAACTAGTGGTGCATGCAATCTAACAGGTGTTGCAATTTAAGTAGGAAAGGATTATTGATCCAAATCAAGTACATAAAGGATCCCTACCTTTCGTGGTGATTATGGTTATTTCCCTCATATCTAGCTGGGCTGAATTCATCCAGGTCATTTCATCTGTACCACCCATGTTTTCTTGACATGGGTAAAGCTCTCTATTCTGCTTTATGAATTTTGTCGAGTGGCCCCTCAGCTACCTATCATTGCATAATTCTAGTCATGCCTACTTCCAATGTTTCCATTTGGAGCTTGGGGGCTACCCTCAAGGACTCTGAAATTCTTTTCGCACTGAATAAGGGGAAAACAAAACACAAACTTGGTCTCTATCTTGCTACCCCTCTACATAATTACACACAATGTTGTGGGGCACACCCGAAAGAGAGACCACACAATTTAAATTGCAAGCCAATCGGGAGTCTTTATTAGCCGGACTGCGACTGCCTCAGAAACCTCTGAGAAGGGATTCAGAGAGCAGCCCCGAGAGATTCTCAGAGTTAGCTTATAAAGGCTAAAACCACAACCCTAGTTTATAGCTGAGAGCAAGCAAGCTTGACCACAGAAGCAGAAAAATGCTGTCAGCTCATGCCAAACTACCTCCTGTTCCTTCCGTTTCCTACCATTTGTTCTATTGTTTTTGGTAAGTTGAGCCAGTTTTAACTTTTGGGAACTTTCTGCCCTAGTTGTTTTGGGGACCTGTCGTTGTGTTGGGCCTGATTTATAGTTCCTGTTTCTGACCCCCCACATTCCCCACTGGTTTTTTTTGAGAGAATCAAATCATTGTTTCTTCATTTTGATTATAAATCTGGCGATATTGGGTTCTGAGGACTAATAGTTTAACAGTTTGTATCTTTTTTTGTACCGATGAGGTTATGCAGTTGACTACACAGGTCCAAACATTAGGCCTAGCGATATGAGAATGAGGGGCCCTGCTACGGCAGACAAGCGCGTGGTTACCCATGGCGGCCAGGAAAATAAGTTTTCATACCAGTTGCTTTCATTTTTTCGGCGTTTTTCCTGCTCTCGTAACCTGCTACGGACTAGAAATAGACTATTTCTAATTATTCCCGAGTGGTTGGCGTAGAAGCAGCAGGCTTCCCCGAGAGCCATGCATAATCCCCCTTGCTTTAGAAATAGGAGGTCTAAACCCCTATGATTTTGGAGGACGACCTCAGCTAGCGAATCCAAGGAATTTTCTAATCGACTAACGGAGCTTTCTAATTCACTAAGATCTAGATCAACTTGCTTGCTAAGGGTTTTAAAATTTTGGTCCCCAGTGGTGAGGGCTGAAGTTCCTATTGCAGTTGATCCTGCAATGCCCAGCCCAATAAGGAGGGGTACCAAGATTGGGGCTCGCTTAGCTCGGTGAGTAATTTTTAAATGCTCCCTACCTCCTTCCCCAGAATAATAATATACTTGGGGGATAATATGAACTAAAACACAGAACTCCCTCTCAATGGCCATAACTGGGGGAGTTATACAGGGGGTGATGCCAGATGTACAAGCAAACCAAGTACTGTTGGGGGCTACAAGGAGGCGGTTTCATCTTTCTGGGGTTGATGTTAAAATGTCCTCTAGGGATTAAAATCTTCGGAATAGATACAGGTTCCCTGGCCTTGGAGATCTCCTAGAGTGAGTTTTGGTTCCTGTCCCCATTTACACAGATGCTGGTTTTGTGCTTCCTGCGCTGAGAGGTTTCTAATGTGAGTTTCTGCGAGACCTAGGGAGGCATTAGCTCCTATCCCAATATAATAAGGGGTTCAAGATTTAGGGAGAGCCTACAATCTTCAGTAATAAATGGATTGGTTTGATTTATGAACTGAAAGACAGAATTCAACATGTCTAGCAGGGGTTTTCTGGGAGGTGGAGAGGAGTTTATTTGGGGGTTTGGGGTACCCTCTGTGCTAGGGTCTGCCAGAGATGGGGCCCTGGATGTGGGGGGCTGTACCAGTTTTATGCCAGGGTTGAGGGCCCGATTAGATACTATGGGTTTTTCTGGCATATGGGGAAGGAATCTCTGGATTGTAAAACTAACACCAGGGTCATAATCTGTGACATACAGTCTAAACCCCCAAGTTCTTCCACTGTACCAGACTTGGGTATGCCAAGAATGGACTGTAATAACAACTGGATTACAAGTACCTTGGGTACAACTGTCGGGATTGGGGGTCGGGGCCCTTGTGAAGGCTATGAACGGGTCTCAGGTAGTCCATTTTGCGAGTGTCTCACAACCCCATTTGGCGCAATAGTACTCGTCTTCCCCCTGACACTCCGGACTTCCCTCTTCGGGACAGGCATAATGGTCAATATGCTGTAAACTCCTTTCTTGGGAGAGAGTGCCACACCCATATTTTTGAATAACAGTTGGCCCTCCCTCCTGGAGATGCCCCCCATCCTCTGATTTCCCTGATAAGAGTGCCATTGATTCCCAAACAATCAACAAAGGTCAAATTGGAGAATCGGCTGGGATGGAGTGGTGGTCCTAGCGAACATAGTCCCATCTACTGTTCTATTGAGTTCCCAGGTATAGTTCATAACCTGGTGAGGGCTCTTACTCGCGGCCCCCATCAGGGTTATCAGGAGGACCCAGAGGGATTTCTGGAAAGTCTTATCTTTAGTGGATCTTCAGTTCGCTGGATGGTCCATTTTGGGGGGGGACTGGTCCAGGGCTGCCTCTTTGATCTGGGTGTGATGAATCCAGTGCCATTTTCCCGCAACTTTTACTGCCGTTGGGGTTGAGAGGATCACTGGCAGGGGTCCTGTCCACCGGGCCTCCAAGGTGGCTGGCTGAAGTTTCTTTATCCAGACTAGGTCTCCAGGCTGAACCTGAAATAGATCTTTTTTTTAGGGACAGAATTTGTTGGTCCCGGGTGGGCAGCCTTTACCGGTTCCTGAGTTCGCTGAGTGGCAGACTGCAAGGCCTGTAATGATTTTAGAAGAGAATGGTCCTTTAATTCAGCCATTTTTTCCTCCCCCAATTTTGGAATTAGCGGGAGTGGTCGCCCAAACATGATTTCATATGGAGTAACTCCCTTAACATAGGGAGTACATCTAATCCTTAGGAGGGCAATGGAAGGAGACTCACCCAGTTGTCGCCAGTCTCGAGCTTTAGTTTATTCAAAGTTTCTTTGATTGTTCTATTCATTTGCTCAACCTGCCCTGAATTCTGTGGCCTATAAATACAATGTAACCTCCATTTGATATTTAATACTTTTGCTAATAATTGAGTAATCTGGGCAATGGACGCCTGCCCATTGTCAGACCCCATTGCAGTCGGGAGGCCAAATTGGGGGACAATTTTGGAAACCAGTTTTTTTACTACTATTTGTGCTGTCTCGGTTCTGGTAGGAAATGCCTCAGTCCATCTAGAGAAGGTGTCGATGAAGACTAACAGGTATTTGTATCCATATAGGCCAGGTAATATTTCCGTGGAGTCTATTTCCCACTGTTCCCCTGGGGCTTGTCCCCTCAGCCTGGTTCCTGGAGGTATTTCTTTCCCTTGGCCGGAATTTACCTGGGCACAGATGTGCCATCTGGATGACACCTGCCAGGCTGGTTGCTGCAATTGGGGCACGTAATAATCTCTCTGTAAGAGTTCAGTTAGTTTCGTACTGGCCAGGTGTGTACTTTGGTGAACCTGAGTAACTGAACTTTTCCCCAGCTGCTCTGGCACTAGGATTCTACCGTCCGGGAGAATTTTCCAACCATCCGGATCTGTTTTAGTGCCCAGGGTCTCATCCAGTCTAATCTCTTCCCGGGGATATTTTGGAGGGCTCGGCAATACTCGCCCGGCAGAACAGGAAGTATCTGCAACATCCCCACTGGTTTTTGGGCAACTCTTTTGCCGTTTTGTCAGCCAGGGCATTTCCTCTGGTGATTTGTGTTTCAACAGTCTGATGTCCTTTGCAATGTATAACGGCTGCCCTATTTGGCAACCAGATAGCTTCCAGCAAGGCAAGTATTTCTGGTATATTTTTTATTTCCTTTCCTCCCGACGTCAAAGGCCCCATTCCTGAAATAGTGCCCCATGGACGTGCGCGGTTGCGAAGGCATATCCACTGTCCGTGTAGATGTTGACAATCTTCCCCTTTCCCCACCTTAGAGCTTGGGTCAGAGCTATTAGCTCGGCCTTCCGGGCTGAAGTCCCATGTCCTAGAGCCTGAGCCCAGATGACCCGGTCCACAGTTACCACCGCTGCCCCCGCATACCTGATTCCCTCTGAGATGTAACTGCTTCCCTCTTCCCTCTGTATATAATTCTTCATCAGGATCTGGCCAGGGGTTGTTGGTGAGATCAGCTCTCAGGTTTGTGAGAGATTCCAAAACCTCACGACAGTCATGGATGGGCTTGGACGGGTCATCATCCAGAAGCAAGGTGGTGGGGTTAAGAGCTGCCATTTTTAAGAAGTGGATTCTTGGGGGATCCAGTAGCAGTACCTGATACTGGGTTATCCGGGCTTTTGAGAACCATCTCTCAGGAGGGTTCCTTAGTAATGTTTCTACTGAATATGGGGCCATTATGTGTAAGTCCTGTCCCAGAGTTAATTTAGATTCTTCTTTCACTAAAATGGCTGTGGTGGCAGTGGCTCGGAGGCAGCTTGGCCACCCGGCCGCCACATAGTCTAGTCTTTTAGACAGGTAGGCAACAGGCCTTTTCCATGGTCCTAGCGTCTGAGTGAGGACTCCTTTTGCTATTCCTCGAGTTTCAGCAACGTGGAGTTGAAAAGGTTTGAACAGGTCTGGCAAGGTTAGGGCGGGAGCGCTCACAAGCGCTTGTTTTAGCATTTTGAAAGCTTTGTGCTCAGTCTCAGTCCATGTTAGGGCTTCCTCCTTTCCCCCTGTGCTAATGTACAGAGATTTGGCTATTTCTGCAAACCCGGGAATCCAGAGCCGGCAATCTCCAACTGCTCCTAAGAACTTCCGCACCTCTTTTTGTTTTTGGTTGTGGTATTTTTAAGACAGCTTCAATTCAATTAGAAGACAGAGCTCTTTTTCCCCCCTTCTAGTTCATACCCTAAGTATGTTGCTGAACTAGTGCAGAGTTGGGCCTTTTTGGCCGAGACCCGATAGCCCAGCTGAGCTAATTCCTGTAACAAGTTTTCGATTGCCTTTTTACAATCTGACAGTTTACTAGCTGCCAGTAGGAGATTATCTACATATTGTAAGAGGGTTATCTCTGGATGCTTTTGTCTATAACGAGCCAGGTCCTGACTTAAGCCTTCAGCGAACAGGGTGGGGGAATTTTTGAAACCCTGTGGCAACCGAGTCCAGGTTAGTTGTCTAGAGAACCCCCCTTTTGGGTCAGTCCATTCAAAATCAAAGATGGGTTGACTTACTGTGGCCAGGGGAAGCGAAAAGAAGGCATCTTTTAGGTCCAAAACAGTGTAGACCTGCTGGCTGGGAGGTAACAGGCTTAAGAGTGTATATGGATTAGGCACGGTAGGGTGATGGTTTCAATTCTTTTATTTACTTCTCGGAGATCTTGCACCGGCTGGAAATCATCAGTCCCAGGTTTTTGGACTGGGGGAAAAGGGGTGTTCCAGGCTGAATGGCAGGGGACCAGAATACCCACCTGCAGGAGCCTTTTGTTATGGACTGCAATGCCTTTCTTAGCCTTAAAGCTTATTGGGTATTGTTGGACTCTGGTTGGGGTGAAAGTGCTAGTCAGCTGGACCACAATGGGGGGCCTGTGGACGGCTAATCCTGGTGAGTTAGTTTCTGTCCATACTCCTGGTATTTTTTCTTTAAATTCCTACAAATATGGGCTTGGGGCCGGCATCGCCACCTCTGCAGTAAGTAAATACTCTTCTGATAAGGGACAAGTGAGGAGGATTGCCGAGGGGTTTGTATTGAAGGAGAGCTCAGCCGAATTGTTTTTGAAAGAGATGGTGGCTTGTAATTTCTGGAGAAGATATCTTCCCAAGAGTGGGTACGGATACTCTGGCATTACAAGAAATGAGTGGGTGACAGTCCCTTCCCCAAGGTTAGTGATCCTAGTCTTTGTCCATGGATAGGACTTTGTTTTTGCCATTGCTGCCTGTATGGGGATTTTTTCCTTAGATATGGGCCCTTCTGCTTGCTGGAGGACGGAGAAGTTTGCCCCAGTATCCATAAGAAATTTTATAGGTTTGCCCCCAATTTCTAATGTGACCTTGGGCTCCTGGGGGCTCAATGGAATGGAGCCCCAGCCCCGTCAATCTGCCTCTTCAGCTAGGACAGGGGCCAGTTTCAGTCCTTTTAGTCCTCTTTTAGGGCATTCATTTTTCCAGTGTCCAGTTTCTTTGCAGTAGGCGCATTGATTCGCACCTAGGCCCAACCTTTTTCCTTGGTCCCCCTTCCTTCTTTCAATGGTTCCCCATCTACCTTTTTGTTTCTCTTGTTCAACCATTATGGATACCAAAATTTTGGCTGTTTTTTTGGACTGCGTGGTCCCTCGGTCGTCTCTGTTGTTAAAAATTCTTTGGGCAGTCTCTACCAGTTCGGACAGCACTTTACCCTCAAATCCTTCTAATTTCTGTAATTTTTTTTCTTATATCTGGGGCCGACTAGGTGACAAATGCTATATTTACAGCCCGCCTATTTTCGGGCACCTCTGGATCTATAGGGGTGTACAAGCGGTATGCCTCAAGGAGGCGCTTGAGGAAAGCGGCCAGAGATTCATCCGGCTTTTGTATGGTTTCGCTTACCCAAGACAAGTTGGTCAGTTTCTTGGCCATCACTTGTATTCCCTGGAGCAGAGTCTGGTGATACTGATTGAGAGCCTCCTTACCACTATCAGTGTTGGGGTCCCATCCAGGGTGGGTAGAGGGGAACATAGCCTCCAATTGGGTTGGTTCAGAGGTCGGTTGTCCATCAGGTCCAAGAATTAACTTCTTCGTTTCTCTCCTGACTCCAGAGGTGAAGAGGGCTTGGAGAAGCTGTTGGCAGTCATCCCAGGTGGCCTGGTGGGTAAAAAAGACAGTTTACAAGAGGGAGAGGAGCACTTGGGGCTTTTCAGAGAAAGAGGGATTCTGGTTTTTCCAGTTATACAGGTCACTGCAGGAAAAGGGGACACAGACCATGAAAGGTGGGCAGTCGTCCCCCAGGGCAGGGCCAACCTGTCTTAAGGGTCATATTGGAGCTCGGGAAGAACCTGGTGACTGTGAACCAGAAGAAGGGTGGTAAGCAGAGCCACTTCTGGTATGGGGTGGGCTGAAGGTTACCTCCCGGCTACTAGAGGGACTAACTGCCATCTCTTGGTCATCTCCCCTCTGGTCTCAGACGGGGCGAAGGGGCTGTTGGATATGGGGGAGGATCCATCAATACAGGGTCCTCTGATGATGCTGTTAATATTGGGATTCCATTGTTTTTTTTCTTTTTGTGAAGTTTTTATTGAGAGGGCCATTTTGGCTCTGGGGGGGTGTCTTTCTTTTTGGGGCTCCAGGCAGGATTGCAACCACTTGGGTTTTTCTGTTAAAATTTCAATCCAAATTAAAATATAGGGGATTTGGTCAGGGTGGCCTGGGCTACCAAAAATTATCCTTTGGACTTTATAAGCAATAGGCAGGTCTGTGGTCCCCTCAGGAGGCCACCCAGAACCAGAAGTTGGCCATTCTTGTGAGCAGAGTTTTTCCAAATCAAAGGCATTTAAAGGAGCTCCATAGTCTCTGGCCTTCCGCTGAAATTCCTGAAAATTTTTTAAAAAGCAGTGGAGGGGAGTACAGATAGATGAGTTTGATTGACCCCTAGCAATGACAATAAGGACAACACAGAATGCGACAAGACCAACACTTGAGAGCAGGGACAGACAAACCAAGACACACAAAACCCGCTGTTTAAATGATTGCTAACCAGAAGCCCCCGGCAACGTCTTGCTCCGGGACCTGACCTCGGAAGTAGTGCTGCGTCCAGCCTTCCAGAGGTCCCCAACTGGATCCAGTAACAAACCTATACTCACTGGTGAGATTTCCAGAAACAGACGACTCCACCAGACATTTGTACAATTTGAAGGGTCCTGTGGCGCCGGCCCGGTCCCCGGTCCTTGCCTGGGGCGGAGGAATGTCTCTCCGAGGCCTTCCCCTAGGCCGGACCCCGGTCCCGGGGGCGATTTCCAGGACCTGTGGCCACCAGAACGCCCATTAGGGGAATCTCGCGGGGGCCTCCAAATGTTGTGGGGCGCACCGAAAGAGAGACCACACAATTTAAATTGCAAGCCAATCAGGAGTCTTTATTAACTGGCTGGCGACTGCCTCAGAGACCTCTGAGAAGAGATTCAGAGAGCAGCCCCAATAAATTCTCAGAGTTAGTTTATAAAGGCTAAAACCATATCCTAGTTCATAGCTGAGAGCAAGCAAGCTTGACCACAGAAGCAGAAAAATGCTGTCAGCTCATGCCAAACTACATCCTGTTTCTTCCATTTCCTACCCTTTGTTTTATTGTTTTGGTAAGTTGAGTCAGTTTTAACTTTTGGGAACTTTCCACCCTAGTTGTTTTGGGGACTTGTCATTGTGTTGGGGCCTGATTTATAGCCCCTGTTTCTGTTGTGGTTGGGCCTGATTTATAGCTCCTGTTTCTGACCCCTCACAACAACATTCCACAAAATTGACAACTTTCTAAACACAATTTGCAAACTAATTAATTATAATACAAAAGGCTTCTTTGCCCAAAACATATCCAGGCAATCCTCTTAAAAAACAAACTCTGGATAGTGCGACAGTTCTCGCCTGCCATGCTGGAGCCCTGGGTTCGATTCCCGTGCAAACAAAACAAAACAAAAAAACCTCCCATGGACCACTTTTAAGATCACTTTTGCAAATGAAGAAATGGATACTGAAGTGTCCGCTTGAAGGGTAAGGAAAAATAAACCTTATTTTCACCCAATGGAATCTATGCAGCTGTGCAAAAAGAATGAGGGTGTTATATATGAGCTGAAAGGAAAAGCTCTTCAGGATATAATGGTAATTAAAAAAGGAAGGTACAAAGTGATCAACCTTAACATCTCTAAATGTGGACCAACTGGACAATTGTGATGGAGCATGAGGCAGTAAGTGCCACGTATGAAATACTGTTGCTGCAAGTTGAACGTAAATCAGTCAGACCTCTAGACGTAACTTCCATCTACAGGACGTGCAAAGTAAAGGGGAATGAGTCAAATGACACTGCCAGGAAACAGACAAACCCAGAATGTGGAGCATTCCAGGGTCAACTGGCTTGTGTTCCTGTCAATGGCAGCGGGTGGTGGGAAGGCAAGAAGGAGGACAGTTCTAGATTAAAAGAGTTTTCTAAGTGACCTAACAACCAAATGCAACGTGCAGGCATTGTTTGGGTCTGTATTCAAACAAACCAATTGTGAATAAGAAAGACCAGTATCTTATTTTTGAGATAATCAGGAATAATTTTGAAATATTAGATGTTGCTAAGACACAATTACTAATTTTGTTAGGTGTGGTAACGGTAGTACGGTTATGTAGCAGAATGTCCATTTTCTTTAAGATGCATATTAAAGTTTGTGAGGGTGAAATCACATGATGTCTAGGGTTTGTTTTAAAGTACCTCAGCAAAGAACAAATAACAACAACCAAAGGAATAGGTAAAGCAGATATGGAAAAAGTAATGATTTTGTATCTTTGTATTGGGAACTTGAGGGTTCATTGTACTATTGTCTCTACTTTTGCAGATGTTCGAAATTTTTTCATAGTAAAATACTAAAAAAGAAAACGCAAGGTGAAAGAAGTGTATATAGTATGCTATTTTATCTAAAAAAGGAGGTAATAAAAATATATATTTTTATTTTCTTGTGTTTTCATTGAGAGTATGCACAAGTGATTAATGAAAATGGGTACCTCCAGTGCAGGTAGAAGAATGAGGGAAAATGGGGAGGGTAGAAAGACAGGGAACAAGACTTCTTCATGTATAGCCTTTTCTATTGCTTTAATTTTTTAACCATTGGGATATATTACCTAAATAATATTTTTTTAAATAAATAAGAAATAAAAATCAAATGACCATGAACCTCTTCAGAAACAGACCCCTGCACACAGATAAAAAGAAAGGGGTTGGAATAAATATCTAGGTTCCTTCATATTTAAACTTCAATGAATAATTATATCACTAATGTTTTGTAAGGCTAGTCCCCATTAGCAATTCTAGAAATGGACAGAAAACAGAGTAATGAAAGACACACTAAAAAATGCACTCACGCACACACGCACGCGCGCGCGCACACACACACACACACACACACACACACACACACTCACACACACACTCCGAGGGCTGGAGTTTTTAGGAGCCTTGCCTGATGTCACATTAGCAAATATGAGAGCTGGTCTTTAACCCACACGCATCTTCTGACCCCTAATTCCATGTTTAATCATCTCTGCTTTATGCCTGGATATAGCTGCTTGCTGCTTGTTGTCAGTTATGTGGGCAGCCGAGTCAAGGGCGGATGTTAAACTCATGAAACGCAGTTTATAATGAAAAAGTCTACAGCTTAGGGGAATTTATGTCCTCATTCAAAATCACTCATCTTGTGCCTTTGGGCACATCAGTCTTCCCCAGTCTGAGCTTTCCCTTTCTACAAAGTGAGGAAATTGACTATGCTCTTGTGAGGAGCTGCCAGCTCTGTGATGCTAGCAGAGTACACACACTGAACAAGATGGTTATTATATTATGTGCATTTAATGGCATGAAGATGAGTGACAAAGAAATTCAGAAAGGAAAGACAGAGAGAAAGGTCTCGGGGGTTTTCTGCCTATCTTTTGGGCAGAAGCTGTGGCTTTTAAGGTATCCAGGCAGAAGTCACGCTCAGTGCTGAGACAGTATGGGTCTGAGATGCTCCCTCAGGGATGGATATTGTGGGGTAGACCTAACACCTTCTGACACCTCCTGTATTCAGCCCCCTGGAGTAGAGAGGAGGAGGACCTTTTTGGTATGAGATGAAGTCGAATATTAAGGTCTCCCTAATTCCACCCAGGTAGGGGGAAAGAAGTCTTGCAGAAAGGAATATATATTTCCTAATTAAAGAGAGTTTGGAAGTCTAGGTCAAAGTGAGACTACTAGAGCACGAAGCTGTGTATATATCATCTAGCACAATTCCCTCACTTTATATATGGGGAAAACCAGGTCAAGCAAGGTTGACCCAATTTGTGTTAGAATGAGGGTGATGATTTAGGCTCATGATTGGAATGGAAAAGGCCCATAAATGTGAGGATAAGGAACGGTTATTCGTTGCTGTGGTCTCCAGCTCTAGTTCATGTCCGATACATAGTAGGTGCTTCACCAACTTTGGCTGCATGTCTGACTGATGGAGCAGACTGAGTGAATGCATGAACGACATGCTCCTATCTTGTGTGCCCTGGCACCCAGCTGCAGCTGCGCATGATCCATTTCAGGTGGAAGACTGTCTCATCGCAGATATTAGAGGGCTCTCTCTACTTGCCATGGCTGAATAATACTTTTCTTCCTCTTGCAGTATTGCTTCCTTTTTGCTGACACTAAGAGGCTAAATATCAGAACACTTACAGGACGTGTGTGGTGTGTCATGACACAGAACTGGAGTTTCCTTTGATGTGACTGTACACCTGGGCGCATATGTCATGGGCGCTGGGCTGGTCCTCAGATAGGGTGACGACCTCTCACGTGACTTTTGTGGGATAGAGACGGTTGGAGGAAATATCAAGTTCAATTGGAGAATTAAAACTGCACCTACACAGAGCTGTTCTCTGATTTTTCTTCTGCAAAACTCATGTTTTCATATAATTCCTTCAACTGTGTCCTGCTGCTGCTGCTGCTGCTATTTATAGGTAAGGCTGGGTATAAACTTTTACAAGAAATAATGGTATGGTGTGGGGTGCAAGGTAATGCAAAGATAGTCATTGTAATGTTTGCAATAGCAAAAGTTTGAAAGAAACCTAAATGCTCATCAATGGGGAAGTGGGAAAATAAATCATGATATACCTGTGATACAGGGAGGCCGACTAAACATACTGACATGGAATGTCTCCAAGTTATAATGATAATTGAAAAAAGCAAGGAACTGAATAATGCATATACTACGCTTCTATTTGTCTGTGTGTGGAGCAAGGAAGGGGAGCTTGGAAATATGAGAGAGTTTGGGGAGGATGACTTACTTTCCATACACCTTTTATACTGTTTGAATGTTTTATCATGTACGTATTTTAGTTTTTAAAGAGAGGAATTGAATTTAAACCACTGCGAGTGGTTTCAAATACACAAACTTCTTACTTAGCCAAGTGCTTTTATGGACTGTGTATCTGTTTCTTCGAAAGGAATAGATTTATTAGGACAGCCTCCCTTCCTCCTTCCCTGATGAACAGACAACTCACCCGTGTGGGTGAGCCATTTTCCAGGCTGACGATGACCTGTTTTCTGATTCTCTATTTCTATCAGCCCTTTCCCTTTCTCTGGTATTCACAGGAATGGGCCACAGTTCTCTCCCAGGGCCGTGGTTCTCAGACCAGCAGCATTGATGCCTCCTGGGAACTTGTAAGAGTTGCAGATCCTCAGGTCTCGCCCAGACCTGCTGAGTGAGGAACTCTAGGGGTGGGGCCCAGGGATCTGTGTTTCAACAGGGCTTCCTGGTGGTTCTCAAAGCCACTCACTGTCATAGCAGGCCATTCCCCGAACAGGATGGTAGCAGTTTCTTCTTTATTATAAAGACATTACCTTAAATTTTCCTAATGGATCTGACTTCACTCATTGCCCGGACCTTCCTGTCTCCTGTCTTTGTTCAGTGTCTTTGGAAGGGGACTACACCGCAGAGGTGGGCCAGAATGCTCTCTTGCCCTGCACCTATAATCCAACCTCCTCACAGAGTCTCGTGCCTGTGTGCTGGGGCCGGGGGTCCTGTCCTGTGCTCTCGTGCTCCAGTATGGTGCTCAGCGCCAACGGAAGGACTTTGAACTATCAGGCATCCAGGAGATACCAGCTAAAGGGGGAATCACACAAAGGAGATGTGCCCCTGACCATAGAGAAGGTGACCCCAGCAGACAGTGGAACCTACTGTGCCGGGTCCAATTCCCAGGCCCGATGAATGATAAGAAGTTAAATCTGAAGTTGGTCATCAAGCCAGGTGAGTGAGCCTTTGTTTGCCTGTCTTCTTTGCACATATGATTTACCTGTGGATCGTGTTAAATCTACTGATCGGAACCACTCTAACCTCCACAATTACAGGCCATTGGGGTGGACCCTGGCAAAGGAAAAACTGCACTGGACAATCTTAAATCAATAAGGATGACCTCATTCAGGGGTTGCTACAGCAAGAGACTGAGAGGAGACCTCAGCTGTGTCAAAGCTTTGTGAGGGCTGGGAGAGAGGTGGAGGGAAAGCACTGGAAGGCAGCATGGCAGGGTGATCACTGGGATGGGTGAGGGATTTACTGAGGTTTTGATCAGGACCGCTTGCTTGGAAATGTTTTTCTTTGTGGTCATGAGGCCATCTGAAGTCTGTGGTCATGAGGTCCTGAAGGCTGGGAGGGAGGCAGAGGAAGATAAGGAATCACCTAGTTAGGAGTTTGGCAGGGCGAGAGTGAGGGGAGGGACCTGGAGTGAGGGAGAAGCCCATCTAAAGTTCAGACAAGCTAGAGGGAAGTTGAGGCAATCTTGGTTGAACCCCAAAGGCTAACCTTTAACAAATCCCACCAGTGATGGTCAGTTTAATACACTCTATCTATTTTAAAGCCCACCCATAGGATGTAAAAATATGAGAGGAAAGGCTGAGATGCCACACCTTGCCTGTTCATCAGAATCACCTGGGGGCTTTTAACACTCACTGGTGCCCCTCCCCCCACCACCCACCAGCCAGAGAAATCAGCCTCTCTGGAGGTAGGGCCTAAGCTCTGGGGGTGGTGTGTGTGTGTGTGTGTGTGTGTGTGTGTACAAAGTCTACCCCAGGTGACTCTAATTTGCAGCCAGGATTGAGAATCACTAAATTGTGTGTGTGCATTTACATGATGTGTGTGTGTGTGTTTTAAGATTTGTTGAGCTTGTACTCTGTGGCCACATTAGGATGAGTTCGACTCCAGCTCTGCCATTAACTATTTTTATAACTTTGGGCAAATTATTTAAACTCTGTGACCTCCTTCCTCCTCTGTTTAAAAAAAAAAAAGTGAGGAAAATACCTTATAGGCCATTGAGAGGACTAGACAAGATCATGTTTTATGCAAAGCCCCTAACTTCCCTTGGCCATTAGAGATGCCCATAGCGCTCTGGTTAAGGAGGCAACCACTAAAGAGGATGGCGCCTCGCCTCGGTCAGATCGTTTAAGGGCGTGGTGCACTCTCAGCGAAGGCGTCCAGGTAGGGTCAGAAGTTGAGGATGTATGTTCTTCATTTCCCGTGTTTCACATTTTTTTTTCTGCTGCCCCTTGAGTCCCTGAAACCAGCTTTCTGCCCTCAGAGAAGCCTCACCCTTGTGTTGGTTTCTGACATTAGCCAAGGTGACCACTGCTCAGATGCCACAGGGGAACTTCATTGCAGGCTTCCCCAGGACGCAGGCCCCGGAGGAGCCCAGCCCAGGTAATCACACCCGGGTTTGGAAGGAAGGCTCTAGCTGGGCTTGGAGTTCTGAGGACTTTGAATGCGGGAAGGAGAAGGGAAAGCAGTTTTAGAGTGGAGGCATGCTTGCTGCGGGGCACCCAGGATGGGGAGGGGGCAGGTGCTAGGGGCGACCTCTGCTGGGAGAAAAAGGGGAGGCCTGAGTTATGATTTTGAACTAGCCGCAATTAGCTGTGTGACCTTTCTGTTCTCTGGATCTCAGTTTCCTCTTCCATCCAAAGAGTGGGTTCAGTGACTTTTGGATGTTATCATCCAGTAAGATTCCTACCCTCCCAACCCTCCCAAACAAGGATTTTGGTGCTCTACATATTTTCCCACATAAGGAAAAAAAAGTCCCTCTATGATTGCCACCACTACATTACCAAAAAAAAAGAAAGAAAAGACTATGCCTCTGCAATGTTAAAATAAAAGCATCTTAAACCAGCTGTTTAGTCACACTCTTTGTACACATTAAAGAGTTGAGACTCTGAGGCTTCCAGGTCTTGGCCGTGACATTTAAAGCATTTCAGAGTCTCTAACTGAAGCAGAAAAGTGAGTAAGCTTGCTCAGTTTCACTCTGTTTTTAGATTGCAACGTCCATAAGCTCAGGGTCTGCGCCTGTCTTATTCTCCGCTCTGTCTGCTGGGCTTAGAACTCTTTCCTCCGATGGGTGGGCTGAGGAGTAGATAGATGAGTAGATGAAGAGGGAAGGCAGTGAGATGGCAGCTGAGCCACGCGGCCCTCTTCTCCTGGTGGTGGTGGGGGGATGCTGTGGTGAAGGTTGCTGAAGGCAGTTAGTTACTCATGAGCATGTGCTTAGAACCGTGCTCACCATGTTGCAAGGCCTTTCTGCTATTCTGTACACTGTGTGTCCTTGGGTAAGTCACTTTGCTTCCCCAATTCTCAGCTTCTTTACCTGTGTAATGGGGCTAGAACCTCCTATGTAGAATAGCTGTTCTGAACGTTAAATAAGATCCTTCTCTTAAAGAGTTTAGCACAGAGCCTGGCTCATGATAGATATATATATATTTCTCATTATCTTCATTTTTCTTAGGCAACAAAATACCCTGTCTCTCCCCTAAAAAGAAAATCTTAAACTTTTTTGGGGAAAATGCACTTCTGTCTTCTTGCAAAGTCTAATCAGAATATAATGCCTAAGTGTTGTCAGTGTTAGATTTTCGTAGACCCACTGCGGCCCTGTGGACAAAACAAGCCACATGCGCAATCCTCTCTAATCCACCAGACTTCCTAGCAGCAGGCTCCACTTCCTAAAACATAAGTAGAAGATTTCATCTTAAAGTTGATTTGTAAGTGTTCGGTTAATTGTCCTTGCCTCTCAATCAATCATTGTGATGAGTAGGGAATAGATATGTTCTCTCTGGTCTCATTTAAAGATAATTTATTTCAAAGAAGACCATAGCCATCTTTAAAAAAAAAAAAAACTCAGATTAAAGAAAACATTTTAAATTATTCTACTGGTTTTTTGCAGGAGAGACACAAACACAAGGGACCCAACATGATAACAATCAAACAGTAAGTAACTTTTAAAAAATTAGTATTCTTTTTTAGGTTTGTAAGCTAACATAGTACTCAAGTTGGGGAAAAGAAAGTTTGGCTTTAGCTTTCCTTCCTGCCCACCTAATCCTTGGCTTCAGATGCCGCAGCCGTAAAATGTTGACGTTGTCAGTTGTGACTGTGTAGTCTTCATGCAGGGATAGGACAGGGTGTGTGCCAAGCACGTGGTACAGGGGCTGGCATAGAGTAAGTGCTCAAAAACTGAAAAAGGGAGGGAGGGAGAGAAGAAAGAAGGGAAGAAAGAGGAAGGAAGGAAAAAGAGAAAGAAAAGAAAAGGAAAAAAAGGATGGAAGAGAAGGAGAAGCAGCAGTCACACAGTTATCGTTTTGCCCTTTTGTCCCTCTTCTAAAATTTAACAACTGTATACCTCTGTGGGGGGTTCAGAGACACTCAGTCTCCCTAGAATGTGTTTCTTCTTGTTTCCATTGCAAACCTAGTGAGCCTGTCTGCGAAACATGATTTGCTTGTTTGTTTGTTTTTTTATTTGTATATGGCAAGGCACCATGAGGAATATTCTAAGCCAATCATTTATGTATTTAAATATAAATACAGCAATGTTTTGATTAACCACAGCTTTAGTGGTTAATTTAGTGGTATCAAAATACCTTCTCAGAGAAGAAGGGCAAACTGCTAGAAATCCAGCTGACCACAGCAACTTAAAAATTCTTTGAGGACATTTCTAGGAATCAGCTTTCATTTGGCTCACTCTCCTGCTAGTGCATTCACAGGGGAGGGTCTGCATTTGTGTTTGTCCCTCCCCTCCTTGCCAATAAGGCCTGCCTCTTAAGTGCCTCTGTGTACCCACAGTGCTTAACACACAGTAGTGGTATTGCCCCGTGTACGTGGGTATGGAATGAACGAAAGATTTACTTTCCTTGTATCTTATGCTTTGACAGTATTAACTGTTACTGTTTTTAAGGAAGGAACATGGCTAATAGTTTTGAAACAAGGATTTCCTGGGAGATTCTCAGTTGTTAGAAAATCTAAATTAATTAGAGCCATAGCAATAACAATTGCTATGGGCTGAGCATTTATCATGTACCAGGCCCTGTACTAAGCATTTTATGTTTTTTGTCACTTAATTCTCACAATGGCTTTTACATAGTTACTCAGCTCCTGGCGACAGAGCTGGCATTTGAACTCGGGACTGGCTGGCTGCAAAGTCCTAGTTCTTAAACCTCTGCCTTTCTGTGAAAATGGGAGTTTTACTGAAGGACACCAAATTTACACCATCCTGAAGCCCCTGGGCAAAACCAGGGGATCTTGGTGAAACAGGCACTATACTCTAAAGCCCATTTTTACTGTGGGTGAGGTGGGGGGAGGCGGAGGGGATGTCCGTTTACAAGGAGCCCTTTCTCTTCCCACGGCACAGAAGGGCACATTTTATTTCCTTCTGAACTCTGAATACTAAGTTAATGCCTTTCTTGGAATGGTTTGACGCTTGTCTAGAAGAGGGCAGAACAAGGGTGGTTTTGAGGCCCCTGCAAATCTGTGATGCTGTAAAGGGGATGGTCTGACTCACAGGCCATCAGACTGAACACATACCTGATTTCTGGCCATTTACTGCTTAATCTCTCCTTGTGCATCCACAGCAAAGATCTTCATTGGCTGCTAATGGGCTACGAGATTCTGGAATGATCACAAGAATGGGCATCTACGTTGGAGCATGCGTCTCTGCTGGGCTGGCTCTCACTCTCATCTTAGGTGTTTTAATTTTCAAATGTAAGTTGTTGACATTATTTCTCCCTCTCTCTGGTAAGGAGTTGTTAATATAGGAAGCAACGCGAATCTGGGTGCAAACATAAATTTATAGCTAAATCTACAGGTGATTAGATAACTTTTAATTCTTCCAAACCCTAACATTAGTAATAGCTACTCTCATTTAACACTTCTCTGTGTCAGGCCCGCACTGCACTAAATGTTGTTCTGTCCTCCTCATCATCTCGTAGGTAGTAGTATTAACCCCGTTTTTATAGCAGAGGAAAGTAAAGCTTAGAGAAATTAAGCCACGTTCCCAAGATTTCAAAATCAGAAAGCATCAGAGCCAGAATCCAAATCCAAGCAGTCAGATTCCAGTTCCTGTTCTGTTATCTTTTATTAGGAGAATAACTTTAATTCACGTATGTATTTGGGTTTATTGGGAAATGCAACAATCACAAAACACATTTGTTTTCCGGCACATTTTTCTGTCTTTGTTTCTCAGGCAAAGCTCTTTGGAGAAGGGCAGCCAATCCCTTTAACACTGGTCATGGCCAGGGTTACAGCATTTAGGTTTCCCTCCATCATAGCACTCAGCACACTTTTACCCCAAGTTCCTTATCTTTATTTTAAAAATTAAAAAAAAAATGTTGAATTAATGTACAACAAGTTGCATATTCAAAGTGTAGACTTTGGGGAGTGCAAGGATAGGTCAGTGATAGAATTCTTGCCTACCATGTGGGAGACCTGGGTTCGATTCCATGCACTTGTCCATGCACTTTCCAAAAAACAAACAATCAAAACAAACAAAGATTCAGCAAATAGTGCTGCAATAACAGATATGCACATGAAAAAAGAATGAAACGTGACCCCGCCACATAGCATAAAAAAAAAGTGTGCACTTTGATGAATTTTAATATATGACTATATGAAACCACCCCCACTATCAAGAGCTGAACTATTCTCTCATTCCCAAAGCCTCACATACTTTTCAAATTGTGATATTTTCTCTTCTCTTCAGGGGCAAAAGCTAAGGCCTTGTATCCCTAGGGCTTTGAAGATAATGATAACCATTCTTACTGATACACAAAAATGGACTGTGTGTAAACTGACCAACTATCCGTGTTTACCCAGGACTGAGGGCGTCCTGGCAGTGAATAATGCATTCACCAACAATGGTAGAATGACATAATGTGAGGAGCAGGACAGCCCTAGGTTCAAATCCTATATCCAGCAATTAAATGTGTGACTGTGGGCAAGTTACATAACCTTTCAGCAGGTCGGTCCCCCAAGTGGTGAATTCGTCATGGCCCATATAGTGGGGGATATAGTGGGTTCACTTGCCATGTTGGCTAAGAGAGAAAGCCCACATCTGAGCAACAAAAGCGGTTCTCTGGGGGTGACTGTTAGACCTAATTTTAAGTAGGTTTAGCCTGTCCTTTGCAGGGATAAGTTTCATAGGGGCAAACCCCAAGACCCAGGGCTCAGCCTATTGATTTGGGTGTCCCCACTGCTTGTGAGAGTGTTAGAAATTCTCCAAATGGGGAAGCTGAATCTTTCCCCCTTTCTCCCAGTTCCCATAAGGGGACTTTGCAAATATTTCTTTATTCACTGTCCAAATCACTCTGGAATTTATTGGGGCATTATACTAATCTGAACAAACCAATAAAATCTCATGTCCTATTCAAGATTCCCTGTACTTACGGTGTTCAACTAAACTGACCATACGAGTTAAATAGCAAAATGCACTACCTAAAATATAAATTTTGCACCAAATAAACATCTTTCCTTTAGTCTCACATAGAAGTTGAAGTTTTAAGATATGGATGATATCATCCTTTACCCAATCTTCTGATATGCCTTAGTCCTAACCAGATCAGCTTCATTCACATCTCTCCTCAATGTCTGATCACTTTTATAACTTTTTTTTTTATATGGGCAGGCACTGGGAACACTCTTTCAACTTTTTAAACAGTTCCTGTGTGGGGTTACTGCTGACTTTCGTGGCTTCAGAGCTCTAGATACCCAAAGTTTCTGGGAATGACCATGTTATATTCAAATACCTCAGTATCTCAGAATTTAGAATTAACAGTTACACCTCCTGAATATATGTGACTGCTATTAAGGGCTTACAGTCTAGGACTCTTTACAATAAGCCCCAACCTGATGACCTATGCTCTTGACTTTAGTTTACCGAATTTTTATATAATACTTGGTCCCTATAATTGAGGCATGATGATATTTGTATCTTTGTTCCTGACATTGCACTCAACATATACTTCTTAGGGCTCATTCATCTAGTTGCATGCCTCACAATTTCATTCCTTCTTGCAGAGGCTCAGTGGTCCATTGTATATATACACCATAGTTCCCCTTTCCGTTCCTCGGGTGTCGTACCCTTAGACCACCTCCATTCACTGTGGATCATGGACAGTGCCACCAGAAACACCAGTGTGCAAATGTCCATTTGTGTCCCCACACTCAGTTCCTCCACATACATACTGAGCAACGGGGTTTCAGGATCGTATGGCAATCTCACCCCTAGCCTCCTGTGGCCACACTACTCTCCAAGGGGCTGCTCCTCTCATTTCCCTACCAACAATGAATAGGTACATCCCTTTCTCTGCATTTTCTCTAGCACTTGTTTCTCTCTGACCATTTGTAAGTAGTTTTATTCACACATCATACAATCCAGCCTAAGTGTACAGACATGCCTTCGTCACCATATTCTGTCTGAAGACATTTTGTTTTCTTCCACAGAGAATCCATAGCCCTTTCCAAATCCCCCACCTGTTGACATTTACTTTTGGCATAATGCCTTTGTTACATTCAGTGGAAGCATGTTACAGTGTTGCTGTTGACTATAGACCCTAGCTTACATGGACTGTACTTTTTCCCACATACCATCCATGTTCAACACCTTGCAATATTGACATTCTTTTGTTCTTCCTCCTGCAAAAACATTTTTTAATTTGTACATTTAATCATCATCATTGTACATTCTAAGCATTCCTAAATTATACCATTTATTCTTTCTCATCTGTCTTACCTTCTGATTTCATTCATGCCCCAGCCCTTCTCCCTCAACCACACTCACATTCAGCTTCATTCATTGTACTTACATTATTGTGCTACAATCAGGTAGTATTGTGCTATCCATCTCTGAATTTTTACAATCAGTCTTGTTGTACTAGCTTGTTGCACTAGCTGGTGGTGTATTTCATGAGCACCAAATGCCCAATCTCTACCCGATTTCTATCTCCTGATAACCTGTGTACTTAACTTAAATTCTCCAAGTTCACTCGTTAATGTTAGCTCATGTCAGTGAGACCATACAATATTTGTCCTTTTGTTTCTGGCTAATTTCACTCAGCATAATGTCCTCAAGTTCCTTCCATGTTGTTACGTGCTTCATGACTTTATTCTGTTTTACAGCTGTGTAATATTCCATCATATGTATATATTACAGCTTGTTTAGCCACTCATCTATTGATGGACATTTGGGCTGTTTCCATCTCTTGGCAATTGTGCAAGCAATTGTTTATAGCAGCATTGTATAGCATGGTTGTAAATAATGCTGCTATAAACCTTGGTGTGCAAATGTCCATTTATGTCCTTGCTCTCTTGACCTCTGAATAGATACCTAGCAATGGGATTGCTGGATCATACGGCAATTCTATACTTAGCTTCCTGAGGAACTGCCAAACTGCCTTCCACAGCAGTTGTACCATTTTACATTCCCACCAACAATGAATAAGTGTGCCTCTTTCTCCACATCCTCTCCAGCACTTGTCGTTTTCTGTTTTTTCGATAAAGGCCATTCTAGTAGGTGTCAGATGATATCTCCTTGAGGTTTTGATTTACATTTCCCTAATAACCAGTGAAGTTGAGCATCTTTTTGTGTGCCTTTTAGCCATTTGTTTTTCCTCTTCTGAGAAGTATCTGTTCATGCCTTTTGCCTAGTTTTTAATTGGGTTGTTTGTCTTTTTGTTGTTAAGTTGAAGAATCTCTTTATATATTCTGGTTACTAAAACCTTATCCGATATATGGTTTCCAAATATTGTCTCCCATTGCATAGGCTGCCTTTTTACTTTCTTGACAAAGTTCTTTGATACACGAAAGTGTTTAATTTTGATGAGTTCCCATTTATCTATTTCTTTTTTCAATGCTTGTGCTTTGGGTGTAAGATCTAGGAAACCACCTCCTATTACAAGTTTTACAAGATATTTCCTTACATTTTCTTTTAAAAGTTCTATGGTCTTGGTCTCTGATCCATTTTGAGTTCATTTTTGTATCAGGTCTGAGATATGGATCCTCTTTCATTATTTTGCATATAATGCCAAGTAATCTTACTGTGTGTTGCCAATAGAGTCTCTGAGGTGATCATCCATACCCAACGGGAACTCGGATAGTCCTCAACCCTCTCTCAACTGATGATTAATAAAGGCCCATCCCATCTCCCCTAACTTCACCAGGACTTTGCCCCTCCTTTTATTACTCTCTCCTTAATCATCTCTCTCTCCCTTTCTACAGGATCATTCTCTTTAGCATAAAAGTATGTTCTTTCCACCCATTCCTACTGAGCCACTCCTATTTCTCTGCTCTTCTTCCCAGCCATATTTCTCTTTCCTTCTCACATCCTATGTACTTTTCAACCTACCATCATCTGGCATATTCTCTTGAAGCACCATTGAAATAGTTTTAGTCAAGCCCACCAATGGCCCCCATTTTGCCAAATCCAATAGATAGTTCTGTCTTTGTTATAGTCAGTCTTTCATCAGTACTCAACCAAGTCGACCCCCACTCATTCTAGAAAGTCCGCTCTCTCTTAACTTCTGAAACATCACTTTCCTACGTCCTTGGCCACTCCTTTTCAGTCATCTTTGCTGATTCATCTTCTGTTTGGCCTCTAGATGTTGAGATTCCTCAGTGCTTGGTGTTTACTTCCCTCTGTACCCTCTAGGTAATATCATATTCTCATGGATTGAAATGTCTTTCTCCAATTCTTAAAGCTTTGATACTGCTTGTCCAGCTATCCAAAGTGGAGCTCTACATTTTATATTCCACCTTAGCAGAACCCAACTTCTTCCTGGTTTTCGCTATCATAATAAGTTAAACCACCATCTATCTGGTGACTTAAGCCAGAAAGCCAGAAGTCATCCTCTCTTTCTTGATTTCTAGCATATAATCCATCTTGAATTCCTACGGTCTTTCTCCAAAATGTATCAAAAATCCATTCACTCTTCTATATTCCTCCTGGCTACCATCTTACTCCAAGTCACTATCAACCCTTCTTAAATTATCTCCTCATTTCTTTTCTCTTCCTTCTAATCCATTCTCCATATATTAGCCAGAGTGGTTTTCTTAAAACACAAATCATATCTCTACTCTTCAATGATTTCTTTCTGGTTTCAAATAAAACCCAAACTTCTAAATTAAGACTTAAAAGGTCCTCTAGGACTTAGCCCCATCCTACCTCTCAGACCTTATCTTGTTCCACTCTCTTGCTTCCAACATATTTTAAGTTCCAGATAAGCATCAAGCTCTTTACCAGGGGTTCTCTTTCCCTTGGGATGGTCCTCCAGGTTTTTCACTTGGCAGACTCATTCTCTTTTTTTAGAACTCAGCTTAAAGTTCATCTCCTTTGAGCGATCTTCTCTGACCACCCTCTATTATTTACATCAGTACCCTGTTGGCTTCTTAAACATCACAATCTGAAATTACTTTTCTATTTACTGATTTTTAATTTCTCCTCTACTAGTATGCAAATTCTAGTTTTATTTTGAATTATGAACCAGGGCTCATAATTCATCTTTGTGTCTCTGGTGCTTAACAAACTGACAATCACATAGTGGATGTGCTGTAATATTTGTTGAATAAGAGAAATGTGTCTTTATTACTTTCTAGCATGGTCCATATGATAAACCAAGACGCACATTGGGAGTTAGGTTTAATTCAATCTAAGGCGAGGCCAGATTTTGCAAAATAATTTTTGCCTCCAGTGAGCCCATTTCACTTATTTCATATTTATTTTATGAAAATATTTTCATTGACTTCTCCCTTTTACCTAGGGTATTCCCATAACAAAGAGAAGTTACAGAATTCAAGGTAAGGAAAATGGGGTGGAGTGGGGAGGGGTGGGAATCTTGGAGGCCTCTACTCTAATATGACTTAATTTTTGCCCTGAGAAGGCCTGTTTTGGGATTTTAGCTTCTACTTACTTTTTGCCTTAGGCCTAGATTATGAAATGTAAATTTAACATGCATCTTGGTTTACTCCCTGATTCACTTAGCTTCCTTCCTCCTAAAGTTAAGGGGTAGAATGTCCCATTGACAGTGCTTACTTATCTCTCTATTAATTTTTTTTTCCCAATGAACTGAATGTTCAACCGATTGAACAGCTACCACATCCAGGGTCCAGGATGAGCCCTGGAATTATAGAAATGGACAAGAAACACAGAATCGACTCTCAGAAGCTACAGTTTAGCCCAGGTGTTTTCAACTCTGGTTGCCTATTAGAATCACCTGGGGCACTTAAACATGCTGATACAGGGCACACCCCAGAGCAATTAAATCAGTCTCTAAGTATGAGGCCCAGACATAGGTATTTTTAAAACTTTCCAGGTGATTCTAATGTGCAGCTAGAACTGGGTACTACTGTTGTAATATATCCCCATCTTAGTTTCCATTTCTGAGTATACACCAAACACACATACTCTCTCTCTCTCCAAATAGAATAGCTTATACAACTTTTACTAAATTTTAGTGACATTTGGTACATGAAAAGAACACAATGCATTTCAATAAAAAATGATTCTGTTCATCGAATGCTATCCAAACTACTAATAATTTAAGACTTAGTAAAATTATGCAGACAAAATAATCTGCAATGACAAGTCAAATAAGACCAAATAAAATATTTAATTATTGATGGTTTTGGATTATCCATGCCAGCATTCTTTATTAAATAGAGATTTTGCAATCTAATACTATTCATAAGTAATATTTACATACATTCATAGATTATTGGATAAGTTATTTTGTTAATGCTCTACCTATTAATTGTGAACTCCATGGAAAACTAGAAATTTTTCTGATACATTAACAACTGTGTCCCCTAGCATAGCACCTGACACGTGTTTGATGATTGACTGAATAAATACTCCTCTCACCAGCCCTGGAAGGTAGGGCTCTTATTATTCCCATTTTACAGATGGCATCCCTGTGGCACAAAGCTTACTGTATTAGTTAGAATTCTCCTAACTGAACTGACAGGAGATATGTAAATAGTATGAGATTTATTATAGGAATTGGCTCATGTAGCTGAGATGGGCAAGTCTGAATTCCATAAGGCAGGTTGCAAGCTGGGAACTCTGATGAAGGTTTTCAATGACTTTCCCAGGAGAAGCTGGAAAAGTAGAGATGGCTGACTGAAGTAGAGATGGAAATTCCTCTTTCTGACTGCTGTAATTATCAGCTCTCCCTTTATGACCTTCAACTAATTGAATGAGACTTTCTCATTGCTGAAAGCAATCTCTTTAGTTGATGGTAAATGTAATCAGCCATAGATGCAATTAAAATGCTGATGATTTAAATCTACAAAATATTTTCACAGTAACAATTAGGCCAGTACTTGCTTGACCAAACCAAAAAGACACCATAACCAAGTCAAGTGGACACATGAACTTAGCCATCATAGTCATTAATATGTGACTCCCATGGCATTTTTATGTGTCTGGTTCACTGCTGTTTCTCCAGCTGCCTAGAATAGTGCATGACACATTAAGTATTTCTTGAATGAATGAATGAAAACAAACAAAAAAAAGAACTAATGTGCCCAATGTCACATGGCTGGAAAGTGGTAGAGCCAGAATTCAAATTCAAGTCTGACTGGAACATATTCACTTATTTGTCTCTTTCCTTTTGAAATTACTTAAGCCCACAGAGGATTGAAATAATAATGAAAAGAATCCTTCACCTAAACTCACTATCTACCATTTTGACATATTGCTTTATCTTTATTTTTTCACACATAAAATTTTTTTCCAAACCACTTGTAAGGCAGTTGCAGCCATTTTGACACTTCACCTAAAAATTTCAGTCTGTACTTCCAAACAATAAAGATAATTTTTTATTGTGGTAACATAGAACATAAAATTCATCCTTTTAAGTGTTTCTAAGTATACAATTGAGTACTATTAATTACATTCACAATATTATACTACCATCACCAACATCCATTACTAAAACTTTTTCATCACCCCAAACAGAAATTCTGTACCTATTAAGAATAGCTCCCTATTTCCTCTGTCCTCCAGCCCCTGGTAACTTTGAATCAAATTTTTCTCTAGATATTTCATTATAATACCATTTTTATACCTGAGAAAATTAACATTAATTCACATTTCCTCAATTGCCCCCCAAATTATTTTTTGCTATTTTATGGCTTCCCTCACAATCAAGTATCACTCATTGCATTTTGTTGCTGTGTCTTCAGCAAAACCTATTCTCTTAACTTTATTCTCTATTGCCTTGGGAAAGCCTACGTCAACTGTAGCATTTTATCTCCACAGCCTCATCTCCATGGCCAACCTCTCTTCCTCAAGGATAGAGAACATAGTAGCAGAAGGGAGGCACACAGAAGAAAACATCTACACCATTGAGGAGAGCACTTATGAAGTAGAGGATCCAAATGAGTATTACTGCTATGTCAGCAACATGCAGTGATCCTGACAGCCTCTGGTTGTTCCTTTCGCGTCTCTGGAATCTCATGCCATCAGACCAACCCCTTCATTTCTGTGCTCATTGTCATCATTTAAAAAAACTATGAAATGTGTGCCAGGTGGCTGGTTTTATAGGTCCTAGCCACAGCCATAGGGCAGAGTTGCCCCATTTTTCTGAAGATAATTGGCTCAAAGGGGTTTTGCCTGCAACCTGCACTGAATT
Source organism: Tamandua tetradactyla (assembly GCF_023851605.1). Taxonomy (NCBI): domain Eukaryota; kingdom Metazoa; phylum Chordata; class Mammalia; order Pilosa; family Myrmecophagidae; genus Tamandua; species Tamandua tetradactyla. The sequence goes on along the minus strand of NC_135346.1, from coordinate 38,183,879 downwards.
TAGGTACATCGCTACCCAATCCAGAGATTACTAATTAGGAGTTTGAGACCTGCAATGGGCATTTATATAGATTAACAGTTCTTAATGTGAAGTCTCTGGAGTTATGGGAAATTCAGACACATGATCGCGTCCATGAAATTTCTGGAAATGAAGGGAAAGTAGTGTGCTGAGATATGCACGCTTATTTTGTAAAAGGTTGAAAGGGGTCACTGATTTTCAGAAGAGATCTGTGACCCACGTAAGGTTAAGAAATGACTAGACTTAGGGCTAGGTGCTCTCTCAGAGTTTATGCTTCTTTGAATGTAGCGTCTCCAATAGTAACCAACACTGTACAGCCCTCCCCCTCAACCTTCAGTTAAGGAGACTGCCTGGCAATTGTCTGTGAGACAGAAAAAACTGGGAAAAAAAGGAAATGTGCTGTTTGTGTGTAGCCATGAGGTGTGTGGGGTACATGCAAAGGGAAGTATCTCTGACCAACTTCTCCATTCATGGAGAGAACTGGAGCTGTTTATTTCACAGAAGAAGAAGCAGCGATTGGGACTCAAATTCTGTTTCCTGATGGAAAGAAGGCAAAGGCCTTTGGAAATCTGTATTTTTTTTATTTTTAGATACATTGATGGAAAGACAGTGGTTCCCTAGGTGTTTTAGTTTGCTAAAATTGCTGGAATGCAGTATACCAGAAATGGATGGGCTTTTATAAAGGGGATTTATTTAGTTACAAATTTACAATTCCTAAGAAGAAAGGCAGCTAGATTTCATCTGATTTCTCTGCCACATGGGAAAGCACACAGCAACATCTGCTGGACTTCTCTCCTAGCTTATGATTTCAAATGGTTTTCCCTGGGGAGATTCCTATCTGCATCTCCAAATGTCTGAATCTGAGCCATCTCTGAGCTAAGAAGTGCCAGGCTGTGCTGAGCTGCTATGAGCTTGAGCTGTCTTTTGACCTCTCTCTTTTAAGCCTACAGCAATTAAATTAAACTTCATTCATTGCAGAAGGCACTCCCCTTAACTGACCATGGATGTAATCAGCCATAGATTAATTTCACATGCTGATGATTTACGTCCACAACAACAGAACAACTGTGCACCATCACCTGGCCAACTTGACACCTGAACTTAACTTGTATGCTCGGCTGAAGTTCCAGGATGGTGGGGGCAAGGTCTGTTTTGCTATTACTGCCTCCTCCAGTGCCTGCAATTGACTCTGACTTAGATTTGAAACTTACTAAATATCTTCTGAGTGAAAAATTAAATATGCAGAGAGATAGCTTTATGGAAAAAGACTTTTCCACTGGAGTGCTCAGATAGAGTGTGACTCGGTAACTTCACTTCTTGGAAAACTCATACAAACCCTGTAACTCTCAAAAGCACTCTTATCCGGACCAAAGTGACTTTTGTTTCTTGACAGCCTTGCCCAACTCAGGCCCTCAGGAGGCTGTTCCTTCCTCGCATGTTTACTTTCCTCTTTCTGCTGAACTCTCCTAAGCATGTAGAAATAAATCAACAATATTGACCTGCTGCTGCCTGAAAACTGTCTCTTCCTCCCTAGGGGATGGTTGAACTGCTGGAGTGCTGCATGCAGAGGACGTTGGTCACCCAGGATGCAGCCAGCCTGTTTGTGTGTTTCTAGAACTCTTACTGACAGTCCTGTTAGGTGAATTATAGTGTTTTGACTACATCTAGACAGTTTTGGAAAGCACTGGCTTTTTACAGGGAGATATGTGAGTGAGGGAGATCAGTTTGCAAAATCAGTTACAGGCAGTAGCTCTCAAGCAAGCTGAAAGATTCACTGCCAAAGTTTTAAAACCATGGAATTCTAGAAGAAAGAGACTTCAGAGTACACTTGGAACAGATCCCAAAAGGGATCCTTATCCTACAAAAATCCTTAAATAAAAGTGTCTTAGTTTGCCAGGCTGCTATGACAAATGCTACACAATAGGTTAACTTAAGCAACAAGAATTTATTGGCTCACAGTTTTGAGGCTAGAAGTCTAAAATCAAGATATCAGCAAGACTTGCTTTCTCCTTGAAGACTGTAGTGTTCTGGTGCAGTTTACTGGCAATCCTTATGGTTCCTTGGGATGTATTTCTGCCTCCCATTGCATGGCAATGTCCTCTCCTCTCTGGCTTCTAGGACTTCCAGGTTCTCTTTATAAAGTCTCCAGAAATCTGGATGTAGGCCCATCTTTGTTCTGTTTGCTATATTTTAACTAAAAATAGCATCTTCAAAAAGTCCTATTTGCAATGGATTCATACCCACAGGGAAGTGAATTAAGATAAAGAACTTGTGTTTGTTGGGGTACGTAATTCAACCTACCACAAAGGGTATGAATATTATTTGTAAGAGATGTTTTGAATCAATAGCAGAAGAGTTGATTATGTTGTGGTAATGCAATACTCTGTTGCAGTTAAAAAGATTTAGGAAGTATATTATCTTTGAACTTTTATACTAATTGATGAAATATTCATTAAGTGTTTATTGTGTGCCCAGGTATTGTGTGTTTGGTGTGTGAAAATAAACACCACTCAAATGAGAATAAGAAAAAGCTAATTATTCAGAGCTTGCTGTAATAAGGACCACCACTTTCATTTGGGAGAGATTCAAAGGCAGGCAGAGGCATGGGAAAGCTTTATAGTGGAAAAAGAGGAGACTTGCTAGTATGCCCTGATTGGCATGGGGGGAAGCTGGAAGTGGCTAACTAGAAGTGGGGCATCCTGTGTGATTGATTTGGGGAGTGTATTTGGTTTTCTCTGGTTGGTACTTCCTGGACTAGCTGCTGGCAATTGTGGGTCAGAGTTCTGATTTTTATATATGGTCTAGCTTTGGTCTGTTTGTAAAATCAGTCTCTCAGGTGCTAGAACTATAGAGAAGAGCCAAAGAGACCTGACAGGAAGGAGGATCAATGTGCATTCATTCATTCATTCAGTGAACCTTTATTGGCATCTTCTTTGTGCCAGACATGGTTCTAGGCCATAGAAATATAGAATTAAATGAAGCAGAAAAAATCCCTGCCCCCCTCATGGAGCATACAGTCCTTATCAGAGAAGAATGTAACATCCTTGTCAGAAAAGAATAATACTGTTAAGTTAAAGAAAAAAAAGATTCTAGAACAGTATATATGTTTGATACCAATTTTTTTTTTTCACTTGAAAATTAACATAGTGGGAGTACAAGGATAGTTCAGTGGTAGAATTCTCGCCTGCCATGCGGGAGACCCAGGTTCAATTCCTGGTCCATACACTTCCCAAAACAGCAAACAAACAAAACAAACCAAACAAATAAAAACAAGTGGTGCTGCAATAATGAGATACATGGAAAAATAATGAAATGTGACCCTGTCATACAACATAAAAAAAAAAACATGGTTACCCCCTGGGGACAAAAGGTCAAGAGACAGAATTTCATCTTTTCCTTTCCTGTCCTTCTACAATTGTTTGAATTAATTTTTCCATTTTCTTTAGTAATAAAATTAAATTTGAGCATTATAGCAATATTTTCATTCTCCCCTTCTCATCTTCCTTTATAATTCAATATGTTTGGGTCCCTATATTTCAAAGAAAGAACTTAAACAGTTCTTCACGTGGGGAACTTTGGACTATACTGATTTTACATAGAGAGAAATGAAGCTGCAGGTAGGCTAAGTGAGTTGGTCAGGGTCAAGGTTGAGTGTGGCAGCAAGCAGGACTGGAAGCCTGGCTTTCAGGGTGAGATTCACTCCACATTGAGTACTTGTATTGGAGAAGATGGTAGAGGGGGGAAAAAAGAAGAAAATAGTTACTATATGGAGCCCAGAGGTTGACAAATGCGAGCGTTAGAGAACTAAAAACAGTATGGTAAGATTGGACATTGGACTTGCTTGGAAGTACCTTAGAATTTTTCTTCCAGAGCTGCCAACAGAAACCCCATAGACTTTGAAAAGAGGAGGGTCTCTGATCTCTTTAGACTGAAAAAAGTGAGGTCTTACTGTATTTTATCTGTTCACCACTTCTAGATTTTGAATTCCTGAGGCAGAAATTCCAAGAGGTTCAGCCTCTTACTAATTGATTTTTGGCCATTCATGCCTGCTCCCAAAGTGGTTCATCGATGTAAAAAATTAAACTGAATACAAATTAATTTTATCTCCAGATTTTTATTGAGATGTTTGGGTCGTTCTGGAGAGAAGTGGAGATACCCTAGAGCATTTGGACATGTTGAGACCCCTGTTGCTCTATCATCCTCTTCCAGGTCTTAGTTGTGGAGTGGGGAAAAGAAGAGAGGCAGCTGGGCCACTAAATGTGTCTCAAAGTTGAGGAGGGTTCAGTGTGGCCGATTTTCAGTGGGAAGTCTGTGCAAGAGGGCTGTATGAGCCAGACATGCTAGTTTCAGGCTTCTAGAGCCTCTATATCATTTTCTAAGCCATAATAAATGCAATTATAAAAGTCATTCCAAGTTATTCATTTGCTCACAGTGGTGATGACCTTCTGTGAATTCTTGTTCTAATTCCTTTGGCTCACAGTGACTTTGTTTCCCCAGAGATAGCAATGAGTTTTTTAAAAAGTTTTATTGGTTATTGAAGCTATTTGTGTGTGGTGCTAGAGGTGGAGGTGGGTATCTGTTATTTTAATATGATTATTTTATGGAGGGGTCACCTTTAGAAAACATTTCATTACAATTTCATAGTCTTTACTTACCTCCCACTCCATGGTAAGTTGATAAGTTGTCTTTTGTAATTTCTATATTTTATATTTGTGCTTTTTCATTAGTTTTAAACCTAGCTCAAATAGAATAGAAATATTTTACTCTCCATTTCAGTGTTTATCTTCTTTTGGTCAGCTCTGAGATAGCTGTGTATGTGTATCTAATCTGTTTTTAATTTTATTATTCACCGTTCACTTGCCATTTACTGCTCCATTACACACTGATTTTAGTGCTTATTCAGAAAATACTCAAGTAAAACTAACAACTATCAAAATATGAGGAAGGTTGTTCACAAATATTTGTTCTATTAATAATGTAAGTTTCTTGATTCTATTCTTTTCCCCAAAGTTCAGTACAAGATCATAGCAAAAACCTCCCGACCTTACTGATAACTAAATCTGAGGGTTTAAGTAAGGATGCAATAGTGGAGGGGCCTTAAAACCCAGCTGTTGTCCAGGCCTCACCGAAGTTCTTAGCAGATCTGATTTTTCAGCTTTCTCTGACCTCCTGCCCCACCCAAAAATCCTATTATAGTAGCAACTGTAATCAGCTTCTCATCAGCATGGGAGAAAAGGGGTATTTGAACTGATGGAATTTCAAGTAAAAGGTAAGAATTATGACATTTAGTTATCCCTGCTGCCTTATGTCAAGCAGTTGTGCTAAAAAGGGACACCCCTGACGTGGAGGCTGACTGTGGCCAATTAGCTTAGGCATGTCGGGACTCAGCAGGAGTCTCTATGTGAGCAGGAGGCAGCGTGTTGGTGGCGCTTGGCTTGCTAGTTTCCCCCTTATTGTTGGTTTTTAAACTTTTTATTTTGAAACCATTTAGATATTGCTAAGATAGTACAGAGAGTTTCTGTATACCCCTCACCCACTTCCTCTATGCTAACAGCTTACCTAATCACGTCATAGTTAAAACTAAGAAATGGACAGTGGCAAAATCCTTGAAACTACAGGTTTCATTTGGATTCAGATGATTTGTTTTTAAAATTTAAATGAAATGTTCTTTGAAAAAAAATGCAGGAGAGTTTTAAGTTAAAGCTAGCAGTCCCCATTTCCTGTCCCCCCATCAAACCCTTCTCCCATTCCAGGAGTACTTGTCAACATTACTACTTTGGTATATTTCCTTCTAGACCAACACTGTCCTGTAGAAATACAACGGGAATGGCAGATATAATTTTGAAATTTCCACTTACTACATTAAATAAAATTGAAAGAAACAGCTGAAATTAATTTTAATAATTTTATTTATATCAATACACCTAAAGTGTTATCATTTCAACAGGAATAAATATAAAAAACATTAAAAGATAGCTTACATTCTTCTTTTTTTTTGTCCTAAGTCTTACAAATCCCATGTGTATTTTACATTTGTGGTACATACTAATTATGACTAGACATATTTTAAGTGTTTAATAGCCACATGTGACTGTTGGCTACAGTATGAGACAACATAGTTCTAAACTATTCTCTCTGCTCTCTCTCACATGCACATTGCAACTTATTTCTTCCCACTATTTATAGAAGGCCATTGGTCCAGAATATATGGAATAACGACATTTATTTAGATAGTTATATAGTATTAAAACAAATGTGTGCAATTTATTGAACCATTTCAATATGGACATTCAGGTTTTTTTTTTTTTTTTTTTTTATTTATTTATTTATTTTTTTTTTAGAGAGAGGGAGGAAGGGAAGGAAAGACAGAGAGAAGGAAGGAAGGATGGAAGGAAGGAAGGGAGGAAGAAAGGGAAACATCTTTAAACATTTTCTTGTTTTATTGTATTTTGTTTGTTTGTTTGTTTTTTTTTTACATGGGCTGGGGCCGGGAATCGAACCGAGGTCCTCCGGCATGGCAGGCAAGCACTTTGCCCGCTGAGCCACCGCGGCCCGCCGACATTCAGGTTTTTGAGGTTTGTTTTTTCCCTTCCCAAACCAGGCTTCAAGGAACCTATGTTATACAAAAAATCTATGTGCATTTGCCTACTTCCAAGGCATAGAGTTCCTTATGGAATTGCTGTGTCAAGGGGTTTGATCCTGCTTGAAATAATATGACTATAAAACAATATATATCTATATTTTAAAACAAATATGTCAGTTAATTGTAGAGCTAATTTGTGCTATATTTTTCAAGACATTCATTTTAGATGACTAAATTTTTATTCCAGTAATATTCCTTTCACAATAAATTTTTTGTGTGTATGTATGTGTGTGTATAATTTGCTATAAGAACCAATTTGAACTAAAATTCTAGGCCAAGTGACTCTTATAGGCATAGGCCTTATTTTTTGTAAAGATGCTATCATTCACTCATTTATTTTCTCCCTCTCTCCCTCCCATCCGTTCATCCATCCATCCAAGAAATAACTTCCTAAATTATATCCTCTTATTCCACTTATTCTCTCCTAATAATCCATTCCTCTCATAAAAGCTTAAGTGTTTTGTTTTCTTTTTTTAAATCACCAATCAGATCAGATTACTATGTAATTTAAAATCTTCCAATAGCTTCTCATGGAACTGGATTTCTGCTTACCTCACTATCTTCTCCTTGTTCTCTCTTTTTCAGACTCATTGACCTCTTTCTGCCTTTAATACAGACCAAGTTCTTTTTGGTTTCTGTCCTTTTCAATGGCTACTCCCTCTGTTTGAAATACTTCTCTTGGATTGTTTTTGGAATAACCTCTTTTTCATCTTTCAGTTCTCAGTTTGCATGTCATCTAAGAGCTTTCCGTAAACCATCCTATATAAAGTAGCCTCCTGTCATCAGTGATCCAATTAATTCCTTTACTGAGTTTATTCCAATATGAAAAGCTATTCTCTTATTTACATTTTTGTGATCTGTATCCCCTGGCCCTCAACTAGAAAGTAAATCCTCTAATTCATGGTGTATTTTAGGGGCCTAGTACAATGCTTATAGTAAATACTAAATAAATACTAATAGATGGACTGATTGAATGATTGTACACCTGCTATATTGCAAGTTCAAGCTGGGGTACAGCACCACAGACAGAAAGGTTCACATATTTCCTTCCATGAGGTCAGCAACACAGACTGACATCCAAGCAGATAATGACAAACTGTGAGAAGCCCATAACAGAACTGCATACCAGATTCTGAATGATACAGAAAATATTTTGGTGGTGTCTTTTTTTATTTGTTTTTCCTGGAAATCCTAATCCCTAACTTCCCTTATATTAGTCTAGCATTCCAAGTGGCATTTATAGTATACAGATAGCCTGGCCCATAGCAGTTATTCAGTAAGCATTAATTAGATGAATGCATGAAGTGACATGGGTGATAAAGATTCTGACAGCATATATGCTGGCCTGATGTATTTTCTACTTTGTCAAAAAACATGTGCCACCAGAACAAAGTTACTAGAAGTAATAAAAAATTCAGCAAACGATGGAGTATAAGATCAAAGTGTAAAAATCAGTAGTATTTCTATACTCTAGTAACAAAAAATATGAAGAGGAAATCAAGAAAAAATACTATTTACAATGTAATTAAAGAATCAAATATCTAGAAATAAATTTAACCAAGGATATAAAGGACTTGCACATGGAAAACTATAAGACATTGCTGAAAGATATCACTGATGACCTAAATAAATGGAAGGGCATTCTTTGTTCACACATTTGAAGACTAAAAATGTTAATATGTCAATTCTACCCAAAATAATTTAAAGATTCAATGCAATCCCAATAAAAATTACAACAACCTTCTTTGCAGAAATGGAAAAGCCAATCATCAAATTTCAGTTGGAGGGTAAGGAGCCATGAATAGCCTAAATCATTTTGAAAATGAAGAATGAAGTTGGACTCAGATAGCATGGTATTGGCATAAGGACAGACATATAGACTGATGGAATTGAATTGAGAGTTCAGAAATAAACCCTCACATCTATGAACAATTGATTTTTCACAAGGTTGCCAATTCTACTCAGTGGGAAAGAATAGTCTCTTCAACAAATGATGCTGGGGAAACTGGATATCCATCAACAAAAGTATGAATGTCAACCCCTACCTCACACCATATACAAAAATTAACTCATAATCGATTAAAGATCTAAATAGAAGAGCAAAACTATAAAACTCTTATAAGAAAACATAAGGGAGTATCTTCAGGACCTTATGTTTGGCAATGGTTTCTTAGACTTGACACCAAAATCATGAGCAACAAAGGAAAAATTAGATAAATGGGACTTATCAAAATTATAAATTTTTGTGCATCAAAGGACTTCATCATGAGTATAAAGAGACAACCTATTCAATGGGAAAAGTATTTGGAAACCACATATCTGATGAGAATTTAATACCCAGAGTATAAATAGAAATCCTACAACTCAACAACAAAAAGACAAACAACCCAATTTTAAAATGGGGAAAAGATTTGAATAGATATTTCTCCAAGGAAGGTATACAAATGACCAAAAAGCACATAAAAAATGGCTCAACATCATTAGCTATTTGAGAAATTAGCTATTAGAAAACCACAATGAGATACTAGTTCATATCCACTAGGATGGATACTATTCAAAAAAGAAAAAATAAGTGTTGGAGAGGATGTGGAGAAATAGAAATACTCATTCATTCTTTGGTGGTAAGGGAAAATGGTGTAACAGTTGGAAAACAGTTTGACCATTCCTCAAATTGCTTTGTATAGAATTGCCACATGACCAGGAAATCTTATTTTTAGGTAAATACTCTGATGAATTGAAAGCAAGGATTTAAACAGATAGATGTACGCTGATGTTCATAGCAGAATTATTCATAATTGCCAAAAGATGGAAGAAACCCGAGTGTCCATCAACAGATGTGGTATATATACAGAATGGAATATTATTTAGCCATAAAAAGGAATGAAGTTCTGATACATGTGACAACATGGATGAACCTTGAAGGCATCATGTTGAGTGAAATAAGCCAGACACAAAAGGACAAATATTTTGTGTCTCACTTATATTAAATAGTTAGAATATGAAAATTCATTGACTCAGAAACTAAAGTAAAGGTTACCACGGACTGGTTTGGGGGTAGGAAATAGGGAGTTAATGTGTAATCAGTACAGAGTTTCTGTTTGGGGTGATGGAAAAGTTTTGGTAATGGATGGTGGTGATCAGAGCACAACATTTTGAACTTAATTAATGTCACTGAATTGTATATTTGAATGGGGTTAAAGGGAACATTTTAGTTTGTGTATATATATTAGCAGAATAAAAATTTTAAAAAAGCATAGAATTATACTACCCAAACAGTGACTCCTAATATAAAGCATGGACTATAGTTAATAGTTTAATTTTAACTTTATTACATCAATTGTAATAAAGGTGCCACACTAATACAAAGTGTGAATAATAAGGAAAACTGTGTGCGATGGGAGTATATGGAAACTGTTTTTTGTGTGATTTTTCTGTAAATCTGTAACTTCTCTAATTAAAAAAATGTGTTTTTCAGTTTAAGCTACTAGATATTTATTAAAGCATTAATTCATAATCTTACCTCCTTCTTGATGCTTGGGAATATCTAAACATAGCTTTAGATGACTTCAATTGCTTTATTTTTTGCTGTCTTCCATGGATAAAGAAAACCATCGTGCTTGGGTTGTAAAAAGTATAGCATCTGAATGTAAAACAACTTTAATTCTTGTAAGAATGTAGAGTTTTGTTACTTGCTTTTTTCTGCATAATTACACAAGCAGTACACTGGTATAATTTAATATGCTACTCAAATGATAAATAAATTATAGTTTCAAGCCAAAAATCCCTATTTTCTCATACAACCCAAGCAGAGCAGATTTTCTGAACACTTTGGCTTGTGTCCTTGTACTCCCTTTTCTATGACTTTTCCACATAGATACGTGTATGTGTATGTGTGTGTGTGTGTGTATGTTGTCATTTTGTTGTAGTGTTTTTATAAAATGTGTCCCTAGGTTCTTGGGTGTATTGTGTCTTTTCACTTAATATTTCTTGGAAATATTTACATGTAAGAATGTCCCAATTAAAAGCTGACATTCTTTCAAAAAGCAGTATCAACAGATTTAAAGCCACAATATCCACAACCAACACTAAAACCTTACAAAACTTTTCACAGAGTGTGGAGTACGTTTTATATGGTTGCTATTAGCACAGACAATTTCATCTTGGTGCCCAGGTTCTATGGCGTTCTTGGTTTGGGAGAGTAGAGTTCTTGAGAAGACTTCCTTACTCCCATCTGGTAAAGCCTAAAGCTATTAAGTCTTTTTGATCCATCCATCTTCTCTAAATGGTCCTGGAAAAATGTCTCACATTCTTGTGCAAATAATGTAGGCAGGACACGTGGTTAAAAGCAAAAGTTTTAACTTTTTAAAAAAATCTGTGACTTTTTCTTGAATGTAGAAAGTAGAAAGTTCCATTGTTTCGATTCCAAGGGGAATAAAAAAGCCTCGTAATTCCTTAGGGAGAAATTCTGCTTTACACAAGATAGTGCCCTCTAGAACTGGGAAAAACTAGAGGACACATTCAGTCTTCTAGCAGTCTTGTCATATACAACTGCAACCCCCCAACAGGGCAGTACAGTTCGTAAGACAAAAGCAGCATGGAGCTTTTAACAGCAAGCAACTTTTGTATTTGGAGAGATATCTTCCTAAAATGCAGCTGTGCTTCAAAGACTCCAGTGGTCATAGAAACAACCGCATTCAATAAAACTGGGGTGCCTGGAGCAATTGCTTTGCAAGTGGAACTTGAGAGAGAAAGGACTTTAATTTGTCATACATATTAGCCAACCTGTTGGTGAATAAGTCCAATAAAGCTTCCATAGGAGTATTGAAAGGCAGTTTTACCATGCTACAAGTTGGACAGAATTGCCACCTCTATGTTTGGGTTACAGTCAGCCTATTTGGACACTTTGCAAAAGATTCTTGCTGGTCAGCATTTAAAATGGGCTTATCATTTGTAACAATTGACCTTTCCTGAAATCGTGCAGTAGTGTGTGATGAGTCTTCTTTAAATCTCTTCTCATACCAGAATCTTCTCAATATATACGATATTTAGACAAATTACATGCCAAAATACCCAACACAATACTTATATATTTTTAGCGTCATGCAGAACTTAAAATCCTAGGAGCTATGAGTACGGTAGACTTTGTGTGGTTTATTCCTTCAGTCATTTCAAACACTGGAAGTAGGGCCTATATAGTTATTTGCCTATTCACTTTATGTTTATATCTCCCACATTCATACCAGGATACATCAGTTTTGCACAGCCATTGAATTTTGTTAGATTTTTACTGCATTTTACACTGATTACCTAATGTCTATCTATAACTCATTTTGTGACACTAGAGAAAAGCTCTGTTTTGAAAATCTACATTGTACAGAAGCATATGTCTTTAATGTCTCCAGACAAGAAAGCCTTACAGTTAATTTAATGTTTGCACTTTGGGGTGCAACTGACAAATGAATGGGAGGGGATTACTTGATATTTTTAGTAAAATGTTGCTTTGGTCTTGTGCAGAACATGTAGAATATGCTCTTTAATTTAGTAAATATTTTTTAAAAGGTAGAGATGCTTTTTTAGAGTAGCTATAATGCTTCTTAATCAAAATTTCTGAAATTCTTGTAGTTTTTTCCATATCAATTGAAATTTGTTCACCAACTATTATTTTTGTTTGAAGTGTGATTTTTTTATTTCCTTTTCTTCCCAAGCACTCTTGCAAAAACTAGAAGTAGGTTTCTGCTAATGATTCAGCAGACATTTAATATTTTATATGCTTTTTGAGCTGTATAACTTAATATTTGGATACTTGATAGTTTGTTTTATTATGTAATTGATAAATGGTGATGTGTATTAATGTTAGTTCAACCATATATTTGAACTCTCTTGAACTGTGTTGTTACAGTTATATGGGAGAAATGATTTGTCAGTATATGAATTTGTCAGTGCAATGGTAAATAATAATTTACCAGCTTGTAAAAACTTAGTGTAAGAGTTTAAACATCTAAATGAATAATGAAATGCAAAAAAGAAACAACCAAAAAACAGAAAAGCCCCCCAATATTCTCAATTGATGAATTATTAGTGTAGTGTGTAGCTCAACTTCGTTCTTTTTAAAGACGAGGTAGCTTCTTTTCCAAAACTTCCTGAGAGCAGATAACTGTAGGTTGCTGTTGTTTGCTTAGAATGTTACATTGCTTAACATGGAAGTGGACTAGGAATCATTCAACCCCCTTTCACTTCTGCCTCTAGCCCAAGTGACTCCTGTGTGTCTCACATTCTAGTCCTCTTTTTGAAACTTAATTTATTCATCTATTAATTGAAGGGGTTGGCCCCAGGTAAAGTCCTTTCATGCATCAATAGTCTCAAAGCCTGTGTGATTTTTCAGGCCTGGTGTCTGACCTAAAATTAAGATCTTTGCCGAATCTTTTCAAACTAGTCCAGCAGTGAACAAATACTGTTCCAGGTCATTAATGTCTCCTATTGTCTAAGTTAGTAAGTGGATCAAATTTAGCAAAAAGATTGGTAGCCTGGAGAAATGTGACTTTCAAAGCTGCTTCCCAGGATTTTTATGTAAGGGCGTGGCAAGGAGATAAAGAGTAGAATCCTAGGAGAAAGTTGTCTTTATCCTGAAAAGCCTTTGGAGGAAGGGTTAGTAACAACAGACCATAAGAGGGAAGGAAAAGCATAAATGAGAAGCTACAAAACTCTCCTACTTAACAGATAAATGCGGTCTTCTGGAAGCTTATGCTGTGTTGAAGATAAAAGCAAAATATTACGCTTGGACTTTCTTGATATTAGATGGGATATTAGTACAATGATGATTGAGCTGATACAGTTAGAGAAAATATACATAAAGTTGCATTCTTTGGGTTTCTTGAGGATAGATTCTCATAATTCTACTGGTCTTAACAGAATCGTTTAATTATATAGTTGAGTTGTTTAAGCTTTCCCTGGCAAAGTCAGTGTGAGAAAAGTAAGGGAGAAACTGACCCTGGGGAGAATAGCATGGTATCTTTGGAGGAAGACATGTTTGGACATACTTGAAAGTCACGTGATTTAAAGCTCATCACTTTGCTGAGTAAGTGATCTGTAAAGTGCTGCGTAAAGCTCGTCTGTAAAGTGGGTATTTTACAACGAAATTAAATGGGAAAATGTGTGTTAATGACATAGCTTTATTAGTAGTTCGTGATTGACTTTTTGATTTGCAAAATATAAAAAACTAGTTGCAAGATGTATAAAGGAGGAAGGAGCCTAGCATTGACTGCTGTCTTTTGAAGATTTGGAGGGGGGCAGTCTTTTCTGTGTTAGAAATTACAGAGCATGCAAAGGGAAGTGAGCACAAGTGTTTTGGTTTGATCAGCATTTTGTTAGTCTGAGGTAGAAGGGGGTGGCCAGGCTGGGTGGGTGGGCAGTTTTTAGTTTGGACTTTGTCTTGAAGGTCTTGGGAAGCCATTGAAGGTTTTTAAGGAGGAGAGGCACTTGGTTGGGTTATTCAGAGAGACCTGAGAAGACTGAAAAAAAAATAAAAGCTATCTTACTCCTCTGCTGTAGCCTGCAGCTGCAGGTAACTAGAGAACAAAATCAACCACTTGGGATGGTCTCACTTTCATGACCCCTACCTCAATGGCACTTTAGTGCTGTCAGACTAAATGCATTGGTCTCTAGTCCATTTGCTCTCATACAACGCTTTTCAAATACCAAAGATCTCTTCCCCATCCTCACTGTCCACTGATGACTGAGCTTCCTACTTCACTGAGGAAGCAATCAACTGAAAAGTTTCCCAGCCCACCCCAGTGTGTGCAACCCCTACCACCCCTGTTCATGCCTAAGCCGAATCCTCTATATTAGCATGAGCTTCCATCACTCCATCATGCTGGCAAGTTCTCCCTCTCCCACATCAGTTTTTCTCGTTTCACTCGATCATCTCCAACCATACAAACATGAGGTTATGTTTACCATCTTAAAAACACTTCTCTAGAACCCAGTCTCCAGGGACCCCCTTCATTTCCTTGTTCTGCTTTGTTGGAAAACCCTTGAAAGAGTTCCTTACCTCCAATTCTTTCCTGATTTTATCTTTCCTTGTAATCTTTTTATTGAAGTATAACATAATTATGGAAAAACAAGCAATTACTCAACTACTCTTCACAGGAATTGTTTTTGTCAAGGTTTCTAATGACCTCCAGGTTGCTCAGAACCACCTATGGCCAAATCTCATCCCTTATCTTATTTGACCCATTAGCAGCATTTGACTGATGAGCCCCTGTTCCTTGATGTATTTGCTTCACTTGGCTTCCAGGACCCCATTTACTTTAATGCTTCTCCTCCTACCTCACTGGTTTGCTTTTACTCACTCCTGTGTGCAAGATGGAGCTGCCTTCTCTACCTCAAGGCCTTGGAAGGCCCCAGGGCTTAGTCCTTAGTCACCCTCATTCCCTTGAGGATCGCATCCAGGCTCATGGCTTTAAATTCCCTTTTCATACTAACGATTTCTAAATGTGAATCTTTAGCCCAGATCCCTCTCCTGAACTCCAGCAGTCTCCATCTGGGTATTGGACGCATCTCAAATGAAATGTGTCCAAAACCCAGAATGTTTCTTCCAAATCTCTTGTTACGTGTAGCTCTTCTCTTCCCCATCTCAGTTGGTGGCACCTCCAGTCCTTTCAGTTGCTCTAGGCCCCTCCTCTCACATCCTGTAGGCAGTCCTGTCTACTCTACTTTCCAGACATCCGCATCTGAACACTGTTATATCACCTCCACTGCTGTCCCCTCTCTCTTCTGGATTAGTGACAATGATCTCCTGACAGGTCTTTGTGCTTCTCAACCTGGCAGCCACAGTGATCCTCCTAAAAGGTTAATTGGATCTTGCTACCTTTACGCCTCTGCAGTGGCGTTCCTTTTCCTTGGTGCGTGAAGTCTGAAGTCCTCACAGAGCGGCTCATGAGCCCCCGGTATTCTGCCCTTTCCCCCCTGCCCCTCTGCTTCCCTGTACCTCACTGTGTTTCCAGCCATGTTGGCCTCTTTCTCTGTTCTGTGAACACATCAGCATCCTTCTATGTTAAGCCCTATTTATTCCCTTTTCGTGGAAAACTCTTTCTGGCTTGCCTAACTACTCTTATTCTTTGTCTTTGCTTAGGTGTAATCTTCTCAGTGACACCCTATTCAAACCTGACCACCATATTTAAAATTATGGTGGTTGTCTAGTTCAAATTAAAAAGCAAAAATCCATGAAGCTGCCTTGTTTGGGAATCTTTAAGACCTAAAGGAGGCTCCCTGGAGGATGGGCTCATGTCAGAAAATCTGATCCAATGGAGTTGTACAGTTATTTAACATCTCAGAGCCTTGGTTCCATGTCCCGGACACTTGTTCCCTTACTCCCTGCCTTAGCTCTTGCTTGTCATCACCTCAACTTAAAATCCCTCCACCCCTTCCCCCATTCTTCTCCAAGGATGAACCTTATGTCATTTTTATTTTTTTAAGGATTTCCCACAACCCAGTCAAAATGAACGGTCTCTCCCGATGCTTTTTGCTTTCATTTGTTTACCTTGTTGTTCAGTATTTATTGGGTTCCTCACACTGTTACAGGGATAGAGCAGAGAACAAGAGGGAAGAATTCTGCCTTAATGGTGTTTATGTTTGAGAGTACTATGTATTGCACTGCCCAATAAGGTGGCCATATGTGGTATTTAAATTTAAATTAATTGAAATTAAATTAAATAACAATTTAGTTCTCTGGTCACAGTAGTCAAATTTCATGTGCTCAACGGTCACAAATGGCTAGTGGCTGCTGTATTGCACAGTGCCTGTAGAGAATAACTCCATGTCAGAGAAAGTTCTGGAAGGAAAAGAGAGTCCACACACACACACACATAAACCAGAGAGAGGTGTGGGGGGCAGGAGGTGCATGATGTGTTCTGATGAAACATTTACCATTTAGCTCATTCTGCCTGATGCGACTGGTCAGCTGCTTACTCACCTGTGTCTCCACCAGATTGTACAATCCTGGATTTTTTTCATCCTTAGTATCTTAAGTCATGCCCTGCTAGCTCTAGTATATTAGTAATAACGGTGGCAAAATTGAATTTTACTTTTCACTGACCCACAGGGATTCCGCCCCATCTTTAAATATAGTAAAACAACCATAGGCTATTTTGCCTCCCAAATAAATAAAGCATGACCTAATTCTATATAAGCCTTTTCAGAATCCCCCTCCATTGGTAATGGTTGAGGTGGCATCAACGGTGTCCGCTCTGAGCATATAAAGGTACAGGATACCAGATACCAGAAAGGGAAATGTGCTTATTCCTGGGTAGAACTCATTGTGTTACCCAGTTGAATTTGAGGGTGTGGAGAGAGTTTGGCACTGGTGAAGGACCATTAAAAATCATACAGTCCAACCTCTTAATTTTATAAAAGAGAAGAATTTCAGCAAATAGGTTGTGTGAAGGTCCAGTGACAGGAGGAAGCTTGTGTCTAGGGAACTGGAAGGAGATCTAAGGTGGGGTCTCCCTCTAGCTGAGAACTGGTCACTGCAGCTGGTGAGACGGGGCTGGGGCAGGCGGGAGAACTCAAGCCCTGTCTAAGGAGATGGGGTGCCACGAGCCCTGTGTTGCCAGACCTTCTAACCATATTTCACGTAAAGCCAAAAATCCAAGTTGTCATGTGCATGCCCTGGGTTTTTAAATTTTGGTGATTAATTAAGAAATGAATTTTTAAACACTGTCAAACAAAGTGCATCTGCAGGCCAAACATAATCATTGGGCCACCAGCTTGTAGCTTCAGGCTTCAGCCTCTTCCTAGTACAGAGGATGCTGGGGTTTGAGGTCCCCAGTCCCAGCAGTGCCTGTCTGGGTCAAAAGAACATGAGGGGAGGTGAGAAATGCAGCAGCATTGCTTCCTGGGAGAGAGTTCTGGAATCTTCAGACCAGAAGGGGAGTTAATGAAGTACTAGGCAGGCTCAGTGATGCCTGAATGGTTTAATGATTAAGAGCAAAATTCAGAAGACCTGGTTCCTTATCCAGGCTCACGTAACCTCTCTAAGCCTCAGCTTCCTCCTCCGTTAAGGGGGTTAATAGCAGCAGCTGCCTCAGAGGTTCTGCGAGGATGAAATGCACATGGGTGCTTCCACAGAGCCTGCTACACAGCAGATTCTCTCCCCAGCTTACCTAATATTATAGAGCAAGTATTTCTAGTCCTATATTACAAGAGAGGAAATCAGCGCTTGGGGGGGTGGGCGGTGTGGGGATGTAGTTCAGTGACTCCCAGGCACGCACAGTGAGTGGCAGAGCTGGGATTTGAACCAGGTCCCTGGACTCTACTGCTTCTGGAGTCCCTGCCATCTCTGAGGAGGATGTGCGGTCTGAGTCATTACACCTAGCAGCATGCGTGGTTAGGCATGATGATTCACGCTCTTGCTCAATGCTTCTTGTTAATGGTGAACTTTGCAGAATGACTGGTTGAGGCTGGTATTAAACTTTCTGGCCAGGGGCGGGAAGAACCCGCTGCCCACCAAAGGCCAGTTGGTTCACATGCTCGAGGCCAAGAGGAAGTGCATCTCTGCCATGAGAAGGCTGGTCTTTTCTCTGTTGTTTGGCCACTGAGCCACACGGCTAGTCTTTGTCTCCAGTCTTCTTCCTGTTTGTTTCCCTCTTTCCTGTGTCAGAACCGGGAGCTGGGTTGGATGCTGTGTGTGGGGAAGGAACTGGGATAGAAGGGACTGTTTCTTGGGGCTGCTCTCTCCCACTGTTGGAATTAGAGCTCTCGGCCACCAGGAGCCAACGGAGCCCTGAAGCCCTGTGCGTGCTCTTCTGACATCCTCAGCAGGTTCATGTGACTTTGCTTTGTAAGCGTAAAAGGAGAAGTTCAAATCTGAAAATTAAGACTGGCTCCGATACGGTCTGGTACCAGCTGGTCTGTCTGCTCACTTTTCTTCAGACTGATACCGTGATGCATGCTCAGGCAGCCATCTCAAGCCTCATAGTGTTTCTGACAAGTAAGTGAGGAGGTGGGCTCGGGGGAGTTGAAAGTCCCGAGGATGGGGATGTATGCTGGGTGTGGGGCGTGAGGGAGGGAAGATGTTTCTTGAGGTTTGTTGGATGATGATGGGTTAATTAGTGAGCAAAGCTTGCTCCAAAGAAATTGCTTAAGTAATTTGTAATGTTATGAGTTACAAAACCCAGGGTGAAGTGAAGAAGGCAAGATACATTACAGCATGTCATATGCTGCCATTTATGTTTTAAAAAAAGGGTGGGCAGAAAGTTGTGTGTGCATAGATTACTTCTCAAGCATATGCAAGAAATGGTAAAAGTGGTTACCCCAGGTGGGGAGTAGTGGGGAGAGGAAATCGGGGTGAAGGGAAGAAGGGAGAATAGTCTTGCTGTACTTTTTTGGGCCTTTTAAGGTTAGGTTTTGTTTTGTTTTTAACCACGTGCAATTATTTCTTTTAAAAATAAATATTTTAATTCAAATAATTCTGTGAGATGGGGGGAACCCTAAAGAATGGACATTTTAAAAACTCGTAATCTCTGGAGACTGGGATAAGGGGAGACAGTTCATTTTTCTTCATTATATATTTCTAGAATATTTTAATTTTTAGGATTAGTGTGTATTACATTTATCATCAGAAAACACGGCATTAGGCAAAATTAAATACTGTAAAAATCCCAGTGAAGGATATAATTTTATCTTCTGTAACACTGAGCATTTTATTTCCTGGCAAATTTCCCAAATTCACATCCCAGTACTAAATATGATTAACTATTGAATCTTAGATTTCTTTTAAGGGCCATTTTGCATTGGACAACATAGAGTTTTTATGCCATTAGCCCAGGGGATAATTTTTCTAATTTTTTGTTTTAGTAGCACAGTTTAGTACTTGGTATACTATTATCCTTTTCCCTGATTATTCCTTCTGCTAAGCAGGCCTTGCTCAGTTGCTGGACTGTCACCAGCCTGGATTCTTTTCAACCCATCCTAAAGCCCATGAAAAGCCTCAGCCCCTCCTGGAGGTATTAGAAACCCACTTTCTAAGAATTAATTCTGAATTGTTTACTAGACCTCTGCCTCCAAGTCAGCAACACTTTAAACAAAACATTAGTGCCACATTTTGGGGATGGGAGCAGTGGCTGTAAAGGGGGTGTTTCATTTGCAATAGCTTTTAATTGTATTTAAACAATTTAAATCCACTGGTCTTTAAAAAAACTTTTAATTGGAGAAGTTGTGGGTTAAAGAAAAAATCATGCATAAAATACAGAGTTCCCATATTCCACCTATTATGAACACCTTGCATTAGTGTGGTACATTCATTGTAATTCATGAGAGAATGTTTTTATAATTGTTCTATTAATATAGTCCAGTGTTTACAATAGAGTTCACTGTTTGTTTTTACAATCCTATGCTTTCTTACAATTTTTATTCTAGTAACATATGTATACGTACAACTTATTATTTTGTTTTTTAAACTTTTTTATTGTGTAATATAACATAAATACAAAGCAAAGAAAGGAAAAAGCAACAGTTTTCAAAGCACTCTTCAACAAGTAGTTACAGGGCAAATCCCAGAGTTTGTCTGGGCTACCATACCATCCTCTCAGATTTTTCTTTTTAGCTGTTCCAGAACATAGGAGGCTAGAAGGAATAAATATTTGTTTTATCATCTACTATCGACTTTTGTTTTCCTATTTTGTGAAAAATAACATACATACAAAAAAGCAATAAATTTCAAAGTAAAGCACAACAATTGGTTGTACAACAGATCACGGAGTTTGGTATGGGTTACAATTCCACAATTTTAAGTTTCACCTCTAGCTGCTCTAAGATACTGGAGACCAAAAGAAATATCAATTTAATGATTCAGCAATCGTACTCGTTTGTTAAACCCTATCTTCCCTGTATAACTCCACCATCATCTTTGTTCTTTCTGTCCTACTCTTTAGGGGTGTTTGGACTGTAGCCATTCTAACTTTTTCATGTTGAAAGCGGCTGTCAATAATATGGGGTAGGGAGATGGAACTAGCTCATGTTCTGGAGAGGCTGGGCTAGGTTTCAGGACTTATCTGGTCCAGGGACCCATCTGGAGGTTGTAGGTTTCTGGAAAATTACCCTAGTGCATGGAACCTTTGTAGAATCTTATATATTACCCTAGCTGTTCTTTAGGATTGGCAGGAATGACAACCTATTATTTTAAATGTATTTCAATTGATATATCTATATATCTCTGTCTGTCTATCTATCTATCTGTTAGTCTCTGGGAGACTAGAGCAAGAGGGAGACTTTTATTAAAAATAAGAAGAGTACCAAAGAGTTTAAAAAACCATGTGCATGTATTACCTATTTAAAAGTCAACAACAACAAGCAGATACCTGACTCTCCCCACCAAAAAAATCGGTGAAATACACTCTCATGTATTACTTAAGTGTCTTTGGCTCAAACCGTTTGGAAAGCAGTATTCATCAAAGGATTGAAAACATTCCTGTCCTTTATCCTGGTCATATCTCTCTTAGAAATCTATCCTATTAGGAAACAATCCTAAATACAGAAGAAGTTTCCTGCAGAAAAACTTTATGACGTTACTTGTAATGGTAAAAATGGAAAACAACCTGAATATCTTACAGTACAATAAACTGATTTCTGCACAAACAGAACCATTAAAAATAATGCTGATGAAGAGTGTGGCTAACACAGAAAAGTGCTTCTAATTTTCCCTTTTTAAAATGTAAGCGATACAATCATATGATTATGAGCCAAATGAGCCGTACACAGAAAAAGTGAGAAAGTCAAAACACATTTTAAAACTATGAAGCCCTCAGTTTCTCTTCTCTTTATTTGCAGGTGCTGTTGTTTCTTATCCACGAGTGAGCAGAGTGGAGGGTCAGGCTGTCACGCTGCCCTGCACCTACCCAGTGGTCAATGGAGATCTTCTGACCATGTGCTGGGGCCGAGGAGCATGTCCTCCCAACCAGTGCTCAGATGCGCTCATCTGGACGAATGGATCCCATGCCACCTTTGAGAAGCACAGGCGGTATAAGCTAAAGGGGAACCTCCTGGAAGGCAATGTGTCTTTGACCATAGAGAACGCAGCTGAGGCAGATGGGGGTCTGTATTGTTGCCGCATTGAATACAGGGGTTGGTTCAATGACAAGAAAATCACACTATCATTGGAGATTAAACCAGGTGAGTTTGAGTCTTCCTTTGAGCATTTCTTGCAGGTTAAGTGAGGTACAGTCTTTTCTGTTTGGCAGTGATGCTCTTTTTCTCTGTAGTAGGGCAAGGGGAGACCCTCCAATCTTGTTTTCTAATAATTCTTGTTATCGGAAGATTAGAATAACTTTTATTTGTGTGGGTGAAGTGTTGAGAGCAGCCTTGGTTCCAGGTCACAGGGCTGGCTACAGGATATTCGCAGACAATGAACCCTCCTAAAGCAGCACTTCAAGCCCATGGGTTGGCCCATCAAAGGCACTCACTCTTCCATGGTGAAACATAGCGAATCTTTTACTCAAGCTGGATTGATTTACCATAAAGAACTTCCCTCTTTTCTGAGATTATGTCTTAGAAAATGTAAATATGTCCTTTCTTAACATTTTAAAAGCATGGAGGAAAAGTGCAAACATTCATGAAGAGAATATAATAGAAAATGTAGCGTGCTCTCTCTCTCCCTCTCTCGCTCTCTCTCTCTCCAATGAAGAATAAAAGACTCCCTGGGACTTTATTTTTAAATCTTCCAGCTTTTGGTTTTGGCTTGTTCCCTTATAAAGTCAGACCAGATGAGATCAGTGCTGAAGGGGAAATAGCTGACTCTGGGAAAACTAGGTGTAGAAGATGATTTAGGGAAGCAGCCAAAAGAAGAAGGGGGCACTCACTGTATGCTAAACGCAAGAGGCAGTCAGTGGAGAACAAAGAGCTAATAGCACTATGATGACAACTTTCTTGGAGTTATAAAATTATATTATTATTGACCTGGCGAATTTTTTTTGTAATGGCTTAAGGCAATTAGCAGGAGTTTTTAATATTATGCTTAGAAATCCTTTGAGAGGTAGATATTTATAAAACCACTTTTGGATCAGCTTGGAGGTGGGTATATAATTGAGCCAAAGTGACTCAGTCTTTTCCCCAGATAACCAAGTCTTGCTTAAGTTTTCGTGCAGTTTTCATCAGAAGAGGTTTCTTTCTAACCCTCTGATGTCAGAGATTGTTCTCCTCAGCTTTTTTTTTTTTTTTTACTCTTGCAGTTTCTCAAGAGTAAAGGAAGAGCTTTCTTCCTGAGGAAAAGATTTACTGGTGAGGCAGAAAAGTTCGTGAGCTAATTGAGTTTCCTCCTCATCGTTATGATCCTTTGACTAGAAGTTTTGTGTGCTTGCACTTTTTTCTCCAAATCAGATTTTAAACTGTGGAGGGAGGGGGCAGGATTGTACTTTTCTTAAAAGTCTCTGACTACTGTTAGACCAGCATCATCGAACTATAGCCTGGGGTCAGATCAGGCCAGACATCTGTTTTATTGTTTGTTTTTTGTTTTTGTTTTGCATGGGCAGGCACTGGGAATCAAACCAGGGTCTCCAGCATGGCAGGCAAGAACTCTGCCACTGAGCCACTGTCGCACAGTCCCAGCCACCTGTTTGTAAAATAAAGTTTTATTGGAACATAGCCACAACCACTCATTTACATATTGTCTTTGGCTCTCTTTCACACTATTATGACAGAGTAGCTACCACTGAGAGCACAGGATGCCCAAAGCTTAAAATATTTATTGTCTGGTGCTTTTTAGAAAAGGGGCTTTGCAGTCCTTTGCTGATCTTAGCTTTTGACTAATGCTTTGTACATAATAGGCATTCAAGAATAACTGTGGAAAAATATTGTTTTTCTCCCTCAAGGCAAAAAGTAGCTAGATTCCATATTAAATCATATTCCTCAGAAAGGAGAGTTTTCAAACCATTTGCCTCCTATTCAAGAGATCTGAGGTTTATTTTATAATTAGCAGGGTTGGGACTTAAGAAAACTTCTTGGGGAAAAAAATGTACATAGTGAGGAAAAAAAACCCCCACATTATTCTAGATTCATTCCTTCATTAACTCCCCTTTTATGCCAGGCACTGTTTTTGTGCTAAATTCTAGTTTTGCCTCTTTCTCTGGAGACCCCTGAGACCTTTGAGGTTGTTTAGATTCCTCTACCACTTTGGACGTTGGAAGGATTCCAAGTTATTACCTTTTGTAAATTTTCTCTTGGGTAGGAAGGAAACATAGATGTTCTAGGCCCACACTCCAATAAAATGTATAAATCCACTCTGTGCTGGCTATCACGTGTGATCTAGCAGAGGCTAGTGATGCCAATTAAAACAAAAGTCTAGTGATTTCCAAATCAGCATTCAGTTAAGATGCAAGTCCCTTGCGTGGGTGCCTGCAGAACGGACGGAACTGTACCCTCCTTATTGCATTTGGTAACCGTACTGGGTCCAGGCACCAATGACTTAGTCCTTTATTACTGAGAGGAGTACAGAAAACAGCTGGTCCTCCAGGTCTGAACACCTTCCCCACCTTGCAGAGATGTTTATGAAGATGCATCAATCCGCTATGCATGGCTGGTCTCTTCAAAGTGCTTCTGTGCAAATACGAGGTATCATTTCTTATCTCGAACCTCCCTAAATATATTTCAATGCAGCTGCTTCCTTTTTGTGATCTCATCTTTAAGCCCCCCCATCACAAATTCTAGTTGACCAATGACAAGAACTCTGGGTTCAGGAGGTAGATGCTCGATTCTCCTTAGGGAGAGTCTCTCATTGGTTTTGTTAGTGTACAGTTCCAGCGTGAGATTCTGGTTTCTGGTTGCTTGATTAATCCTCGCTTTCACATTAATTTCTAACTCCAGCCATGGACACCAGCATTCCAACATCACTTGGGATCCCTACCTCTACTCCTCCAATGCCAGTATCCACACAGAACCACAAACCAGGTAAAACAGACCTGTTTCTGAGCACTCACGAAAGGATATCAACCTCCCAGAGCATTGATTAGAGGCAGAAGTATTTGGGTTCAATCTAGAGTAAGGTTTCCCATCTGAGTTCCAAGGATGCCTCATGGGGTCTGTGATTCCACTGCTCCTAAGTTATATGCAGTCCTTTGTATGTAGAAACATTTTCAGGGTGAAGTTCTTTCATCAGATTCTCAAAGGGAACCATCATTAATCAAAGAAGACCAGACCCCAACCTACTGCTCCTAATGAGGTTGTTGTGTCTCTGGCCCAACTGGGCACACACTTATGAGGAAAAATAGGGAATGCCAGAGAATGAGGGTCAGGCTAATTAGATTCTGTCCCCACAAGGACCTCTGCATGGAAATCATTTAGTCCATTCTGAAGTAGGACCCTCCATTTGAGGAAGAGATTTCAGTAAATATAACATTTACCATGTGTTTCCTATGTGGCAGGCACCCTGCTAAGTGTTTTAAAAATATTATATTAATTCTTATGGTAACTCTATGCATTGTACATGCAATTCCACCCTGTTTTATAGTTGTGGGAACTGAGACACAGTGTACAAGTTGCTTGTTCAAAGCTGAACAGATAGAAACTGTTCGAGCCATGATTCAATCTCCATTACTTTTGAATTTGGGTCCTGTGCTTTTTCATTAAATTGTTCCTCCTTTCATGGGAACTGAACTTTATATTTGGATGAATCTGTCCTCATCTGACAGCCTCACTGAAAAAGGCTTTTTACGCAACTACCCTGTCTTTTGGGGGCAGTTAGTGACTTACACAATTTTGCTTCTAGCATCCTTTAATTTATTGATGTAGCATAGAACTTGCAAAAGACGTCACTTGTATTCATGAAAAAGGAGACATGGATTTAAGGGCTTCAGGGATTTAGAATGTACATGTTCATTTTTCAATTCAGGCCACATGGTTGATGCTTCAAATTCGTTATATATAAGAGTCCAGATTTGTGATTAACAGAGCAGCAGCTTGCCATTCTGAGAATAAGTTTAGGTTCAAGCCTGCCACTTTCTGAGATTAGAAAGATAACCTTTCTTGGAGATTCTTAAAGCCCCCTAAACCCTTTGACCTCTTGAGGTGGCTCTGGATTTTGAGGAGTGACAGAGCTGTCGTAAACTCTTAGCCATAAAAATATGACGGAGTACATTGATTTCCCTTAGCTCCTATGGAACCATGTGTATATTTAGCCGGAGGGATCTGAAAGATGGGGCTCTGAGCTGAGTTTGGAAGAGAAGGCTTTAAGTTATAATTGGGATTTTAGAGCCAAAGTCTCTAAGAAAACCAGGTTGTTTTTTCCAGGCAGTTGAATGCAGTGAAGAGTCTGTTGACTGTCTCAATATTGATTTAGCTTCTTAATGCTTAGTTTATGTCAGCTAAGGTGGATTAGTGGACTCAGTTTGGAGAATACAAATAAGTCACTGCGCTTGGTTTAAAGCAGAGGTACAGAAGAAAAGTGCTGGTTTATATATCCGTGTGACCTCCTGGGGGCTGGTATTAATGGAGCCTTAGCCTACTAATGATAGTTTCTCACAGAGTTTGAGTTTAGAACTGAATTTTGCACTATGGATGGAGAAAAGTGGAGGAGACCTAATGCAGGGACTGACAGTTATCTTTATATCCATCCCGTCTCTGTGCTGAAGGCCACTACAACATGCTAGCTTCCTAAAACACTCAAGGAATAGTTAGATATAATATTAGGGGCAGGGCAGAAAGGAGAGATATGTAGAGAGATCAAACTTGGCAAAGCAGTTAAGTTCAAGGGGTCTTTTGCATAGATCTACACTGAGTAAAAACTCTGACCACCTGACTCTCTTGTGTCATCTTGTTCTTTGCTCTTAAAGAGAGCCACATCCTGTTACAGTTTTGAGTAATAGAGGATAGCGGCGAAGCAGCTCAGAACGTGAGAAAAGATGTAGAAATGTGAGATCATTGAGACCGTGGTGGGGAAGGGAAACCAGAGAAAGATCCATGAGAAGTGTAGTAAGGATAGCTCGAGTTTGGGAATTCTTGTTCAGGCACTTACAACTAACTTGCTCTAAAATTCTGTGGTTCTGTAAGAGAGGGGAATCGTAAAGATCTTATAAAGAGGCAAGTGATCAACTTTGTAGATCAGGAAGGTGAATCGTCTGATAGGGAAACAAAGAGTGATTTCAAGAAAGAAAGGGAAAAATAATCCTGTATTGAGAGTTCTTCTTGGGAGTCTTGTGGTGGGAGATGGGTGATGAATTAGAGATAACACTGGAAATCAGCCCTACAACAGACCCTGGACTGCAGAGGCACCCAGGGTCAGGCTGTACTAGGAATGTTGCTGACTGTTGTGACTCATTACCCAGGCAGTTCGGAAATACTGTCCACTTGAAGAGACATCTAGAAATTCAAGAGCATATCTACTTTGTGTTGGTCAATATACCCATCTCCCTGGAGAGAGATATGTACCCCTCTCCTGAACAAAGCAAGGGAATCCAGATTGGTATTGTCGTGGAGGGAGAAGGGCAGTGCAAACTTCAAAGTTCTGTTCCCTGAAAGTAAAATGTCACTTGTATGAAAAAAATAAAAACTTAATTGATGTCCTACATACGATAATGTTGTTATAGATTCTACTAGCTTTAGGGGGAACCTAAGAATATAGAAAATGTGAAATAATACCACATGCTGATATACTATCCGGATCATTATCATGATAATGAAATAGTTACACAGCAGTGCAAAGTCTCAAGGCCATCTTTGAATAAATTTCCGAGAGGGAGTTGAAAGGACTAGAGTTAGTAGGTGAGGGGCCGCCTTCAGAAGAAGACTGAGCAAAGGCCCTGTGGAAAGTGAACGATAGGCCCTGACCATTTTTGTTTTATATTATTGTTGGGGATGGGAATTTTTCTCTACAAATAGAACACAGTTCTTTCATTCTGTTCATTCCATTAGCTACTTCACCTATCCCAAAGCAGCCAGCAAGAACCCAGGAAACAGGAAGGACACAACCCACCAGCTCACCATTCCACTGTGACCCATCAGGTAATGGCATTTTCTTTCATGAACACCTGGGACAGTCGTTATTTGCTAACCATGGATATGTAGTTGAGAGTACATACTCTGGAATAAGATAGATCTAATCTGAGTGCCAACTGGGCCTACTTAAATCAGCTCTGTAATTTGAACAAACTTACTTCTCTCTCTGAATCTGTTTCATCATTTGTAAATGGAGCTTATATCACTGATCTTTTAGAGTGCTTGTGAGGGTTAAATGAGATGAAGGACTTCAGACATAGTTACAATTGTGTGACCGATAGATGATGCTGACAAAAACCATGACTACTGTTACCTAGACCTTCTAGAATCCATATATTTGACTGGTGCAGGTAATTAGTATAATTTGGGGATATCCACATGCTTATTACTTCATTTTTCTAAATCAAATCAAGCATCATGATTCCATATCTGTTACTGGGCTCCCTCCTTTGGATCAATGCCTTTTGTTAAATCCAGCCCTCTGGTCCCTGAACCACACTGAACATCCATGTCATGTACTTTGTCCAAGCCCTGGACCCCTGTACACACGAGAAGGCTCCCTGCTGTCTTTCCAAGTTTGTACGTGGGCATTTTTGGAAAGGCTTGAGGCCTCCAACACTAACACCAAATTGCAGACCCTGCTGAGATCTTGCAGTTTCCCTTCAATCAATCTTCTCCACTCTTCCCAGGTCTGGGCAGGTCCTACATAATTTCTATTCTTTAGAATTCACCTCTCTTTCCTCCTGGTGAAGAAAGGTGATGCCAATTCCTTTTATCTTTCGCAGCCAGACCTCTTTGTTACCCATAGTGGTACATTTTAGGAGTGCCAAGTGCCGAACCCCTTTGATGCATCTCCGGAAAGAGCTTTCTTATATATCCTTGTGCCTATACTGCCTCCAAACAAGGTCAAACCTTGTAGGACACTTCGTTGTATGACTCATTGTCCTCAGGATTTGCCAATCTGTAGGAGGTCCACGCACGCATGGACTAGTTTTTGCCAATCATTCCTGGAAGCTGGTTAATTTAAAATGGACCTGCAGTGAGAATCAGAGAGGGACCCATTCACATGGGATTAGATAATTGTGACATTTAGTTTTAAAAGTGGAATCCTTGGTGAGAACTGTTTCAGGGCACAAAGCCAAAATGAAAATAGATGAAAACACAAGGTAACAGCAGTGGAAGCAGCTATGCTCCACACTTTTAGTGTCTGATGAGGAAGAGAGTAGGAGTGGGGAATCATTCTCTGAAATATCATGTCACTAAAACCTGGTCAAGGTAGCGTTTTCCAGAGTGGAACAGACATTGGAGCAGCTGTGTCCCCAGGACTTCTGTGATGGCTGCCATCTTGGCGCTGGATCTGAGGGTCCTGGGCCAAGTCCTCATTGCGCCTGTGTCAATCCTCAGTTGGCTGAAGCATTAGAGAGGCAAAGAATGTTAGGTCTGGAAGGGATTTTAGTCATCATATGGCCTGCCACCCACCTTTGACAGATGTACATTCCAGAAACCTGTCATGTGTTATCTCATTTAATTCATTTAAGGCAGGCCTTTATCCTCAACGCCAGTGTTGCCGACCAGGGAGCCTTATAGCTCTGCTTCTGAGTCAGACAGCTCCAGATTCGAACACAAGGTACTAGCTGTATGCCCTTGGACAAGTCATTAAAAATATTTAATAGGGTGTTTGCAATGTTTAAAGGGCATGGTGTTTGGAAAGTACAATGCATGCTGCTCCCGTCTCATGCCCCCCACCATGTTCTATACATATATCATAATAAATAATAATAGCTTATATTATTATTCAACATGCTAAGTGCTTTACCTAATGGAATTATAACAACATTATGAGTTGCATTCTATTATCCTTATTATGCATACGAGGTAGCTAAAGGAATTAAATAGCTGGTAGTTTAATCCAGCTAGAAAAGTTACATTTTATGTATTCAAAAGACCTTGAGGAGCAAAGTCATGAACCCAGGTTCAGTTGCTAAGGGACATTGTCAGCACTGAACTAGCATTTTACCTGACTCAAGTCCATGTTATTTTTCCTGCATTGCTCAATCTTATATGAGAATGAATTACTTAAACTCACAATACAAGTTCACCAAAACAATTTAGATCTTGCCTCTGGCTCTCTGGGAAGTAATCCCAGAATAAGTAAAATGTAAACATAAGGATATGGTTATTCCAGTTTCATCTGTGTTGAGGTTTTATGGCTTTGTCCATAGCTGGAGAATTTTGTAGACCTATAATAATTTCATTTGGTGAAAGTGCAATGTGTATGGTGGTTATAAGCACAGAGTTGTCATTCACTACAGGTGGAAACTTGTATAACACTCCAGGTCTCAGTTTTCTCATCTACAAAATGAGATTAAGGAAA
This sequence comes from Tamandua tetradactyla, assembly GCF_023851605.1. Taxonomy (NCBI): domain Eukaryota; kingdom Metazoa; phylum Chordata; class Mammalia; order Pilosa; family Myrmecophagidae; genus Tamandua; species Tamandua tetradactyla. Next base: position 38,153,868 of record NC_135346.1, on the reverse strand, counting down.
GCATTGTAGTGAGGACATAAAGTACTTAGTATATGGTATACACTCAGTAAGAAGAATTCTGTTTGTGAGCCCTTGTCTAGGAAGGCAACGGATTGTGTTCTGTATTACAGAATTATAAAACACTTTGCAAATTTGAACTTTTACAAGTTTAAAGACACAATATCCTTTTAGATTAGAGTGTTAGATGGTATAAAATGTATTGGCCTTTGTGGTTGATATAATAGGTATTTTGGAAAAGACTTCGGAATCAAAGTCTAGGTACATTTGCATATAATGAAGGGGTTATATGCCATCTGTTTTAGTTATCTTAATACATTTTACTGATATTCTGAATCTAAAACCAATGTAATGCCCATTCTGAATGGGGTTGTTTTGATCTTTGGATGCCCATATCACTTCTGGGCTGATAATGACAGCTTTTTAGCTGGTATGAAAATATTGATTACCTTTAAGTGGCATTTTTAACCTGAATCCCTAGAATGGGCTTATGGAGATCTGTGACTCTCCTAATATTATAGGAAAAAGTTTTGTATGTACGCATTTTTTTCCATAAAAGTTAAAAGGGGTCCATTTTTAAAGAGGTCCATGACAAAAAGCTTAAGAGTCACTATCTTATAGGTTAAATTAGCAAATATTAATAATGTGGCATGACTCTTAAAATGCCTACAACATTTGACCATATTAAATTTTCAACTATTTATTCGTCAAGAAAAGGCAATGTGAATATATTTAGCGTCTGTAGTGAAAATTCAGTATTTTTTTGTAATTCTAATTACTTTTCCTTCTGTTGAGCAGATGGGAATGGCACTGTGACACAATCTTCAGATGGCCTTTGGCATAAAAATCAAACTGTAAGCATATTCCTTCCTGTTTTCTTAGCCAGACTCACTTGTGTATGTTGTCCTGGAAGCTAGCTACGTGTAGAGACTCCTTGTGCAAAGGTAGCCCACAGATTGACTCTTTCTTGTTAAAAAAGAAGGAAGGAAGGAGGGAAGGAAAGAAAGAAAGAATTTTACTCTTAAATATGGATGTTTTGATTATAAAATTCATTTGGGTGGATCGAGTTATAAGACATGTCTGATGAGTTATATTTTACTCTATGCACCCATAAACTACATAGATATTCACTTGGCCAAAAATCAGAAATAAACAATGAGCTTAAAAAAAATAAATCATGAAGTAATTCAAGGAGAGTGGATTGACATTACATACCGAGGCGGACTTTAATGAATCATTAGGAAAACAGCGTGTTTTAAATTGACGGGACAACTGGGAATCCATCATAAAGAAACATATAATGTAAAAAGAAAATGTGCTTGCTATCACAGCTTAAGGATGTGTCCCATAATATCTTTTTACAACCCACCTACTATCTTATATAGTAATTTTGAGGCCACCATTACATTTTTCTGTATATCTCCTCTGTGATGACTTATTGGTATCTTCTACAACTCTGTAATTCTGTAAGAAATGCTTGTATTTTTTTACACAGTGAGCTTGAGAACATCTAAGGGGCCCCAGTCTCATGATGCCTTACAGTCACTTTTGCAAATAATTTGGGAAAATGTATCAATATGTCTTTCTCCTTTGACTCTCCTGAAGGAAACAACCTTCCTGTTACTATGTGCAGGCAACTCTTAGAAGCAAAAACAAACAAACAAGCAAAAAAAAGAGGCTGAGCTTATGAGAACAGTCATTCTGAGAGCAAGTGGCAAGAAATGACAACATGGCCATTGGAAGAGAAAAATTTTAAAGTCCCAAAGTTCAGGCAAGCTGGAGCTATTTAGTGTAGGGCCAAATGGTCTTATGTTGCATATTTTAGTAGACATCTAGAAAATTTTCACAACCTATACTGGCCACCAACCAGTCTGGCAGGGACACTGATTGATCAGATGGATGCAGGCTGAATTTGTACATATCGACTACATATCAGAAGTGACACTATATAAATGAATGCTGTGTTTATAGTATTGTTATATGATCAGATTTAGCCTGGAAGGAAAAAAAAAGTTGCTCTGAACGATGAGGTTGTTCTTTTTTTTAATCTTCTTTACATGGGCAGGCACCGGGAATTAAACCCGGGTCCTCTGGCTTGGCAGGTGAGCATTCTTGCCTGCTGAGCCACCGTGGCCTGCCCTGATGAGGTTGTTCTTGACCTCAGTTATGTACAGAAGAGGCATGTTTAGCAGCAGGTTAGAAGCAACTTAGGAACAAGTTCAAGATAGGCAGTAGAGAAGATATGGGTTTTTTGTGTCTTGGTCCTTAAGATGCTGAGATTTCTGCTATGATCTTGAAGACAGGCTGTACATTCTTTGACCCACATCAACTTCCTGGGCTCTATCTTAAGAAGAGAACTGAAGCATTACATGAAGATGTATGAAGAAAAAATCACCCCTACTAATCTTAATCATGAAAAATTTACAAGCAGTCTAAATGTTCAATAGTAAGGGGTTAATTATTTAGTCAGTTAAGTCTGTTCACGTATTGCCATTAAGAATGCAATTACTGGGTGGACCACGGTGGCTCAGCAGGCAGAGTTCTTGCCTGCCATGCCGGAGACCCAGGTTCAATTCCCAGTGCCTGCCCACACCAAAAAAAAAAAAAAAAAGAAAGATAAAAAAGAAGAATGCAATTACTACAGTGCACTTACTGACATGAGATTACAATCACAACAGAGTAAGTGAAAAAAGCAACGTGTCCTATATAGTGCTTATACTAGAGGATACATACATATAATAGTTGTTTCGGTTAAAAACAAAAAACCCTAGAATGGGTGATAGTGGATGTTCCTAGATTTTAGGATTTTGATTGATTTTAGTTTTCCTTTATACTTAGCATTTTCTAAGATAAACATTCAGCATTTGTGTAATATTTATTAAAAAGTAAAATGAAAGCAAAGCCTGCTTCCTGAAATCCCATGCTCTGTCTGACCACTTTACCACCCAAAGGTTAGTAGTAACAATGTGGCTTTTCCCACCCAGACACAGACTGGCCATTCCTCTCTTAGGCACATCTCTATCAGATGCCACATCACCCTCCTCCACGTTCCATGGTGTTTATTAGGAAGTATCTGAAAGTACCTTTCTCAAGGACCCTATTTAATCTGCATTTTACAGTAACCGAAACAAAGGTTGAGAAGTTTAATAACTTGTCGTCTTGCCACTAAGTAGCCAAACTGGCATTCTGATTCCAGAGATCAAGATTTTACCCAGAAACAGTCATGATCCTTTCCTCTCTGAGGCTCTACTTCCTTTCTTTAAAATACTTACTCTATGGGATGTCTTTAGGATTACAGCTAAACTAACCTGGCTCATCTCAGGCTCGTTCTGGGAGCTGGTGATCCCTTACGACCTGTGCCAAGAGGCTAACCAAATCCTGCCCTCCTGAGTGCATGGCATTAACTTGTGATCAGGGCTATTTCTGGAAACAGTTATTTTCAAGTTTACTTATATACACTTAAACCAAAATCTTGAATTACTTTCTAAAAAACTAACCAGATTCAATAAATGGGTGCATTCAGATAACATCAAGTCAATTTATATATGAGCAAAAAGTGATGGTTTTCGTTTTGAATACATGAGGAAGTATTTGTGGAAATAGCTTGTTGATTTTCTCTTTTACTTTCTAAGACCTTTTTTACCTTTTTGAGGTATTGTTTACATATAGTAAAACACATGCATTTTAATGTGCAGTTTGAGTTTTAACAAATGTGTCCACCTGTGTAAATATCATCCCGAGCAAGGGAGAAAACATTTCCATCTTCCCCAAAACTGTTCTGAACTTCAAACTGTCTTAGAAGTTCACCATATGGTTACAACCTCACATTATGTGGGCTTATCCCTCAGGTTCCAGAAATAGCCCCGATCACAGGTTAATGCCATACACTCAGGAGGGCAGGATTTGGTTAGTCCAAAGGGCCGAAAATGGTAATGTGTCTGGGGGAGTTAGGGTGGGAAATGTTTTGTCTCTGTGACTCTAACAAGCTGCCTTTTCTATCTGCTGATGTCTCCTTAGGGAATGTCTCTGGCACAAGCGCCTGGGATGAGCTCCGCTAAGGAAATCAGCATCGGTGTTGGTATTTTTGCCGCCGTGCTCCTCAGTCTTTTGGTTGTCATGTTTATCAAGAGTAAGTCACTTCGGGATTGTACCTGATGGAATAGAGCACAGGCTCCGGCTACAAACTGCTAGGGTTCAATAGCTCCGGCATGTGATTTTGATTTCATATCACTTCCCTTGCGCCAGGATCCTCTTTATAAAATACATGGGCTGTGCTATGCCACGGGTGGATGTGGGGGTTAAATGGGGCATTTACTGTGGGGCATGCAGAATGGCGGGTGGCATAGCTGTGAGTACACAGCTATGGAAGCTGTGGTTATTATTATACTTGCAAAAAAAATCCCTTTGCCATGAATCTCTGTAAATATAGTTAAAGGTGAGGGAGGGATATCGATACATAGATAACTATTTTAGAATGGGAAAGTATCAAAACTAATCCAATGGCTACAGTTAGAGTCATCTGGTGTGGAGTAAGAGGGATAAGGCAAATAATATCCAGGGATTCCTGAGCCCCACCCCAGCCCTGAATCAGCATTTTTAGAGGTGGGACCTAGATTTTGATATTGGATTAGTTGGGAGCCATTCATTCAACTGCGTGCCATGCACTCCTCAGGACACTGGGTATGTCCTGGAGTTTACGTTCTAGTGCAGTTTACGCTTGACATCAGTGTTTCTTTACCTTTTTTTCTCTTCTCTTTTCTTTCCCTCCCTTTCTTCCTTCCCTTATTGGCCCCCTACAGAGAGAAATTAAATACTAAAATAGATCTTGTTGCATAGGGTTGAGATCTGGAGAATTGCAAGTCACTGCAATTTATAAGATTTTTTTTCTCTCCCATCCTCACCCTCTACCCTAAGAACCAATTTTCGCCCCTGTGGAGCCTTATCATCCAGAGTTTTACACCTGCTCATTTACAAGAGGCGAGTGAGACCCTGGGAAAGGAAATGGACTGTGTAGCCAGAACTAGAACAGAGCGGTTTAAAACAGCCTTTCAGGGTTTCACCCTGTCCCCAGCAGCTGTACGTGTGTGTTTTTTATGATCATTTGCTGCCCCTTGAAGGAAGCACAGTCACTCCTTCCTAAATTAGTCATTCCTTCCGCATGCAGGAAGCATTAGGAAAGACACCGTAACAGAAACCATGACCCGTCCATTTCTTTCATCTGTGTAGGCAGAAGAGAGTTAGAAAATGAAGAGTTCCTTTGGTAAAATTGAGGTAGAGCTTGGATAGTCAAAATCATTATTTGGAAATTGGATAAAATATATCAAATCTACTCCCCCTCCCTAACAAAAACAGCCTTTTAGTTCCCTTGTAAGAGGAGTGGCGACTAGGAGTATGAAGTTTGGTAAAGGCATTTTATAATAGGGCTGACCCCGTGTATGGTGCTATGTCTTACTTTGCCTGGGACAATTCTGGTTTCTGTTCTCCATCAGTTCATCTGAAAACTCCTAGATTTTAATTTTCATTTTAAAAAATGAAATTCAATTATTAACAATTGTATCCAAAGGATGTGTGGCTATATATAACAAATCAACAATGAAGATGAGATAACTTTATAATCAGGGGCTCAGTTCAAACAGGGATTACCAGGGTTGACTGATGTTTTGAAGAAAGTATCACTCCCCCCCCTTCTTTTTAAAAAAATATTTCTCAGTTCTAAACTTAATTATTTCATGCTCTGGGTTCCGCAGATTTTTGTGTGCATGTTAATGTAATAGCAGAAATCCTACTGCTTGAAACAAAATATGACATAATTTTTTGCTGACATGTTTAAACTTCTCTTCAACTCCTTCCCAATTTAGGGCATTTTTACGTGAGAAATAAGCTACAGCAATTGAGGTAAGTTTGGAAGGATGTGTATCAATACCTTTTGATGTTCCTGTTCTAGTAAAAATAAAGATAACTTTCTCTCTGTCCCTCTCCTCTTTTTCTTTTTAACTTCCTATGTTATATTCTGGACCCTGAAAATCTATTTTAATGAGCACCTCTATTATTGTCTATACCTCCAAGTGTTAGTTTTAGCTTTCTGTATTTCCCTGAAATTGTGCTAAAACTGCCACAGAAAGAGCATCTCAATACTAGCCTCTTAGGGCAAGAAAATTAAATGGTGCATTTTGCTTTTGGAGTGAAATGTTTGAGTGACTTGTTTGGTTTGTTCTTTCATTCATCTAATACCTTGTTAATTGAATAACTAATATACTCCAGAGAGCTGAACAAAACAGATAGAAAACATTTAAGCAAATCAACAGAGTCTTTCCAGATACATACCAAGAGGTACATAGAGCAGGGTAATGGGCTGTTCGAGTGAGCCTTGAGGGAACAGAAGGCACCTCACAATAACCCTGAGGAAGGCTATTCCAGGTTGAAGAAGAAGGAGGAAGTGCAAAAGCCCTGAGGTTGGTTCTCCACTTGCTCATCATTTCCTACAGCTTCATACTCAGCCCATTTCCTTACATTAGTTGTCTGGTCTCTTAAGCATTTTAATTACAGTCTTTGAGAAGACCTTTCAGTCCACTCTACTGCCCAATTAAAACTTAAATCCCTATTACTGCATCCATGCCATGTAGTCATTGCCTTAATATCTATGATGACTGGAGACCACTAGTTCCAATGCCATTAACCTGGTTTATTTGGTTCAGCTATGTCTTTAAGCAAGGACTTTCTTATATTGATTCAAAAGCCATCCTATGGCTACCATCCATTATTCCTAGTTCTTCTTCTTTGGATGTTTGCACACATGTCCTCGTTAATTACAGGACTATGCTTTGAATAGTGCCCAGCACATTGTAAGGGCTCAGTTAATGTTGACTTTTACTATTGCATGCATGCTTTTCATGGAAATAAGCCTGTGAGATAGGTACTATTATTTTCCGATTTCACAGATTTGAAAACAGTTTCAGAAATGTTAAGTAACACCAAGGTGACAACACAGAACAGGTAGGGGACTCACCGTCAAGTCTTCTAAAATCCACAACCTATGCTTATAAATATTTTTGACTAACTACTTCTGAAAATGGGAAAATAATATATTCCATATAGGCAGAAAAGTATAGAACACAGCATCCTTTCAGTTGCTTGATTTCTATCTTTGCACTGCTAACTTATCTCTTCTAACAGGTTCACTTTTTATCAACTAATTATCAGGGAAAATATTTATTGTTAGAAAATGCTGGAGAATATTAAAAAAAGCCAAACCAAACAACCCCCCAAACAGCCACTTAACATTATGGGTATTTACTTATGACATTATCGTTTTGGCAGTTACATCATGCTGACTCATCTTGAGCTCATTGACACCGAGGCTGTTTTTCCCACAAGTTATGACTGATCCATCTAAAAACCACAGAGAAACTTTATTTTTGTTTCTCCTGCCCCCTTAAATATATTCTGTGGGGGCTTGATGTCCTCAGTGGCTAGATGAAGACTATGGATTGTACATTTTTTTCTGGAAGGTTTTAGTTGATGGGGACAGTCACTATAAACAAACCACAAAGCACCAGCTACATCAAAACTCCACACTTGGTTTAGAGTTAAGGTGTTTTTGTTCCATGACTTGTGCTTCCGCTCTTTCCACCAATTTCTATGAAACTCAAGCTTCACTCCATGGGTACTACCCCTAACTGCAGGAGATATAGAATAAGCTCTTTGAGCCAAAGATTTAAAAAATAATATCTCTCTCAACTCACCAAAGCACTACACTCAAAGCTTGAGATAAGAGGCAGATTCACAAAAAATAATCTTCCTTCTCCACCCTCCCCCCACCAACTTCTTCCCTTAATCCTAATGCGTGAACTTTTTATCCACATGGGTGAAGGTGAGCATGTGCATGTGTGCATGTATATGGGTGTGTTAGAAAAGTCATGGAACCCATGGCTTCCAAAGTTTGACCAGGAAAGATAGTAAGAAAGATAATTGACGCCATGATACAATACACGCTTATGTGAAACAATGTGATTTTACTACATCCAACATGTTCTAATATTTTTCTATTCTATTTTGTTTCTCTTAAATGCTGGACATGGATCACTAAATAGATTTAATAATCCTCTCTTAAGGGTCACACTCCACAGTTGAAAAAACACCAGCCAAATCAATTGTCAGCCACCTTTGGAAATGTGCATTGTGATTAGGTACTTCACTTTGACATCTGATATCTGTTTTTCAAGATTTTCCATTCTGGTATTCTGTTATTTGAGTCTCCTGAAGGAGATCCAATCTGAGGTTTTGAATACTGATTAGGTTGTCTCTCTGTTTACTAAACAAATTTTCTGCAACTTAACACTCATTGTTATAATTTCCACAACTCCAGATGGTGCTTTTCATTTCATAGTCTTTGTGAATGAAGCTCTGGGAATTACAAATACCCAATCTTACATGATCGTAAACAAAAGCTCTGCTCAAACTTTAGAAGTGGTCTGTTCTTTCCCTTACTCTTTTCATCCTTTGGCAACTCTTTCCACAGTATGGTTTCATTGACTGGCCCTCAAATCGGAGCTCTACAAAGTGCAGCTGAAAACCGTGTCCAAGCAGAAGACAATATCTACACTATTGAAGACAATCTCTACGTCATGGACTAAGATCCAGTGGTCCTCTGGGACTTGGTTGTGACTGCAGAAGACAGTGTCCACTTATCACCACGACAGACTCCTTTTTAGGCTCCAGGGGCATTTGTGTCTGTGTCAGCTTCACCGGGCATCTCAACATGTCCCAGGGACATGGGATAGAGTGACTCTTTAGCACTGACATGTATGTAGTCAACCTCTTCGGTGATTTACTCCTAACTTTTTATCTTAAAACTGGCTTACTCTTGCCTGTCATCACAGAGTTCGCTCTAAGATATGAAAGCCTTAGAATGGTATAATCTCTTTAGACTTGATGAATGCTGTCTCCATCAAAGAGTAGTTGTTGGGGAGAAAGGAAATGAACTTCTATCTTTATCACCATGTTGAGAAGAGAGGAAGAGGACTTACAATCAGCAAATTCAATTTGGGACTTTGAAGGGCTTCACATAGAAGCATGCATACTTATATTTTTGTGTTTAAGATTGTAACTCCAGATGTTACATTTCTAGGGTCCTCTGAGGGTTTCAAATCATGGGGGTGCATGGGCACATAGAAGTCTAATCTCACCATTACAAGTAGATCTGGTTCCTTATCTGTGACTCTGGAAATATGGTGCATTAAGGGTTTTCCCTGAGTCCAGGATGGATATTTCAGCAGTTCAGAGAAGCTGGAAAACCACATTTGCTGTGTGTGATTTCTGGTGCCATCTACACCAGATGGTGTGGTGAGTATGGACCAAGTAGATATTAAGGAAAGAAACCAGTTGCCATGTGAACCAGTTCATTTATGGCATGTCTGCTACGTCTGTGCGCGGCAGGCTCTCTAAAGTAATTATTAGAATGAGGTAGGGTAGATATGAGTGAAAAAAAGGTAAGAAAAGAAAGGAGTAGGGAAAAGCCTTTCTATTTTATTAAAGACTCATTAGAAAAGTTATTTTGCAAATACAATGACATGGAGAGTGTCTGTCAATAGTGTCAACTGAAATTCTAGACTTGTAAGATGTCCCCAAGCCACTTTGATATTTTAAATTGTTTTGGAAGGGTGAAGGGTCTTTTTCATATCTAATCAATTCCAATAGTATTTGTTTTTCAAAGATTCAATTAAAGTATTGATTTTGTCAAAACAGATAAACCAAAGCTTATTGTAACTACGTCTTCAGTTACTGGTTAGAAATGTGGTCACCTCATTTTCACAACTGATTTCCAAGGGTGGCAGTTATCAGAATAGAGAGATGTGTGAACCTTAACAGTTAAAGTTGGGTGCTAATTTCAATTTCACAAGTAAACCCTGAAATAATTCATGCTTAGTGTTCTGTCCCAAGCAACTCACATCACAGTTGTCTGGGAGGGCACGATGCTTGCTGTCTGGTGCGACATTTCCTACAGTGCTCTGCAGAGTTCTACGAAAGTAATATATTCTCAATAAATGATGGTTCTGTGGAAATACTGTATACTGAGTTCCCCAAACAGGACCAGTCTGATCTAGCCTAAAAACAGGTTTTGCTAATGTACGGTGTTTTCTTCTTCTTTTTTTAAATTGAGTCGATATGCATAAACCTGGGTATTTGAAATTAAGTCCTAGATCTGTAGCTTCTCTAGAAAGACCTGGCCACATCAGGCTTTCTATCTATGTGGTCAGAGCCCACGCCTTCCTGGCCACCAGTCCTCCTCAGGTCTGCCATGCTCTCTTTTGTTACCTGTCTGGTGCCTGCTCTATTTTCCATCCCCTTCTTGAGATTTAGGATATGTGTTAAAAGCTCTAAGACTGTTTAACTTTGTTTAGACCATGATTGAACATATGACTCTCATTCCTGGCTTATCCACTAGCATTCTGTAAAACAGAGCCTATGGGGAGTGTGGAGAGAAGGAGCGGTACACAGGATTAGGAATAAGAAGACTACATTCTAATCCTAACACTAATCTAATAGTAGTATTAGCGAGATGACATTAGGTAAATCATTCTTTATACCCAGGTTTTTCACCTGTTAGAGATGAGCATTAGCAAACCTACTCTGGAGTATAGTGGTGAATTCCATTGAGATGGTACTTATGAAAAGTCTTTGAAATGTGAAAAATACCGCAGGAATGCAAGGTTCTTTTGTTCAGCAGAATTTGTAGTAACAGGCACAGCATTAGTGTTCTGAAAATAATTTCGATGGTGTTGCATTCATAGGTCTTGCTATATCTACCTCTTATGGTAATTTTTCTTCTTAATATTTCCTCTCTGAAAAAAGTCCATTTTGGGTAATTTGGCTAACATCTTATACTGAAGTTTCCGGAAAAAGCAGAAAAATTGTTAATAGATGAGGAGGAAGAATGGTCAAGAGTGGAGGAGAGTTTCTATGAAATTTAACTATTTTTCCATAAATATATCAATCTTATGGAATGTATTCAATGTCTTTTTTTTTCTGATCCTTTGGGATACAGTTGAGATTCCATTATTACAATCTGTCTTAGCACATTAGGACACTGGAGTAATAAAGATGGCATATTTAAACTTAAATAATTTTGCGCAGCTTGACGCAGTAGTAGAACCAATCTTTCACTGATAGCTATAAAGATGAGTGGGATAATTTTGTGATTACATGAAAGTGTGAGGGACTCAGTGACTGTTGATTTTCATTTGTATGCACAGTTATTAAAAGAGAATTTTCATTTTGTGAATTGACTTGCTGTTTTCCCAGATTCATCACTTAGTTTGGCTTAGGTATCTTCAACTTGCTGTGGATTCACAGGACAAGGTCAAAGTGGTGCAAAATGTCTTGAAAGTCGGTCACATGCCAGGCACTCTTTAGGTGCTTGGATGTAGCAGTGAATGACGTGAACTTCCTTCCCCAAGGAGCTACAAGTTAGTAGAGAATGAGCTCAAAAATCATCATGTCGGTTACTGATTAATACTCGGGATGAGATCAAAGAGAATGTTGGAAAATGGCAGAGTAGGGTAGCTTGGATTCACCCCTGCTCCATAGAACAAGATAGGGAATGGGGAAAAAGTCACGAGGACTGCTGTTCTGGAGGTGAGGGTGAGTGATCAAAGAGGGTCTTCAATGCTTCATAGGGAGGAGAGAGGGAGGTCAGGATGGGGAGAGAAGAGTGGGTTGATTGGCTGTGACCCCCACTGGGGGTAGGCAGCAGCAGCATGGGGAGAAGTGCAGAGCCAAGGAAACTGATGGTTCTGCTCAGCCTGCCTAGTTGCTGGCTGGGGAAACTTCCCCGCACAGTCTGCAGCTGGCAGTGCCTAAGGGGAGCCCAGAGGTGTGCCTGGCTGCCTACCATGAAAAGCCACACCCTCAGGTGCTGGGATCAGGTGTCTGGCCCAGTGCCATGAATAGCTGTCCCATCAGGCGTGGTAAATGGCGGATCCACCTGGTGCTGCAATCAGCTGAACCACCAGGTGCTGCGATTGGGTCTCCTGTCCTGCCACTGCCCTCTGCTAGCAGAGTCCCCATCTACCCAGCCAGCTGCTGCAGTCAGGGAGGGGTGGAGGTGCCTTGATATCGCCATCTTCTGGGAACAAATGGTAGGTGCAATCTAGCAATTTCCCTATCTGCCTAGATTTAAAAAATATATAAATTTATATATTTTTTTATTTTACTTAAAATTTTTAAATTTACTCTCTCTTCTATGGGCACCAGTCTGGATTCATTCCCAATATATCTTGGGGTGTCTCCTTCTGATTTTGGGGACCACTATTGCTGAGGTGTGTTTTGTATTTTATTTATTTATTTTTTGGGGGGTGCATGGTCCAGGAATTAAGCTCAGGTCTTCCACTCGGCAGGCAGGCGTTCTGCCACTGAACTACCTGTGCACCCCTGCCTAGCTTTTAATAGACCCTCAAGTAGAATTTTACCCCCTACAAGAGATCTGGCCCTTGGTTTGTCAGGAAGTTACTGACAAACCAAGTGCAAAAGGGAACCTTCAGCACAAAACCAAGTAAATACAAAACTTTAGATGAGTGAAGGAAACCAACTTGCAAAATAACCTTATTAAGATAACCTGAACACAGCAGAAAATCACAAAGCATTTCTGTTGTTTACAGAAATAGGCCAGTGACCAGCCAAAATACCAGAGGGGACACAGGAGATGGAATAACTACTCAAGGATATTTATAAAGAAATAAAGGATATCAGGAAGATACTAGAAGAATATAAAGAATAATTTATAAAATTAAAAAGAAAAATGGCAGATCTCACAGAGATGAAAGATACAGTAGATCAAATTAGAAATAGACTAGAGACATGCAACAGCAGATTTGAAGAAGCAAAAGGAAGAATAAGTGAGCTAACAGAATAATTGAACTAAAGCACACAAAAGAAAAAATGTCAAGAAAGATGGAAAAAAATGGAAGTAGATCTTAGGGAAATGATGGACAAGAGAACTTGCACAAATATAAGAATCATTGGTGTCCCAGAAGGAGAAGAGAAGACTAAAAGGTTGTGAAATTTAGTTGAAGATATAATCAGGGAAAACTTTCTAATCTTTATAAAATACATAAATATGCAAATCAAAGCAGCTCAACAAACCCCAACTAGAATAAACCCGAAAACACTGACTCCAAGACACATAGTAATCAAGCTGTCGAAGGTTGAAGAGAAGCAGAAAGTCCTGAAAGCAGTCCTAGAAAAATGTTTGGGCTACTCCACATGCATTGTGGATGCAAGAAGGCAGCGGTCTGATGTATTTATGGTGCTGAACTAGAAAGGCTTCCAGCCTCCTAGGAATTCTTTATCCAGCCAAGCTGCCCTTCGAAATTGAGGGAGAAATTAAAATCTTCAAAGATAAACCAAGACTGAGAGAATTAGTCAACAAGAGATCTGCTCTACAAGAAATATTAAAGGGTGTCCTGTCAGCTGGAAAAAAATATATAGGAGAGTGTGATCTGGAGGAGGGCAAAGAAGAGTACCAGTAAGGTTGATTTAAAGGATAAAAAGAGAGGAAAAAGAATATATATCTGATGAATAAAAACTAAAGGATAAGACAGCAGGTTTAAAAACTGCTTTTACAATAATAACTGGACTAAACTTACCCATTAAAAGATACAGATTGTCAGAATGGATTAAAAAATATAATCCATCTAAATGTTGTTTACAAGAGATGCATCTTAGACTCAAGGACACAAATAGATTGAAAGTGAAAGGATGGAAAAAGATGTTCTATGCAAGTTGTAACCAAAACAAAGCAGGAGTAGCTATACTAATATCAGATAAAATAGACTGGAAATGTAAAAATGTCATAAGAGACAAAGAAGGGCACTACATATTAATAAAAGGAACTTATCATGAGAAAATAATAATCATAAATGTTTATATTTCTAATCAAGGAGCTCCAAAGCACAGAAAGCAAACACTGGCAAAATTGAAGGGAGCTATAGATGTTTCAACAGCAATAGTGGGAGAGTTCAGTACACCACTTGCCACTATAGATAGAACAACCAGATAGAGGATCAAAAGGGAAATTGAGGACCTAAACAATGTGATAAATGAATCAGACCTAATTGACATTTATAGGCCATTACACCCCCAAACAGCAAGATATACATTCTTTTCTAGTGCACATGGAACATTCTCCAGCATAGATCATATGCTGGGGCACAAAATAAGTCTTTATAAACTTAATAAAATAAAAATTATCCAAAGTAATTTCTCTGACCACAGTGGAATGAAGCTGGAAATTAATATTCAAAAAAGAACTAGAACTTCACAGACATAGGGAGATTAAACAACACACTCTTAAATAATCATCGGCAGGTCAAAGAAGAAATTGTTAGAGAAATTGGTAAATATCTGGAGATGAATTATAATGAGAATACAACATATCATAGCTTATGGGATGTGGTAAAGGCAGTGCTGAAAGGGAACTTTATTGTCCTAAATGCCTATACTAAAAAACAATAACGAGGGTGGTCCGTGGTGGCTCAGTGGCAGAATTCTTGCCTGCAGTGCCAGAGACCAGGGTTTGACTCCAGGTGCCTGCCCATGTCAAAAAAAAAAAAAAAAAAAAGGCAAAAAACAATAATACAATAGTGAGTAACAATTGAGGCTTTAACTGCTGTCCTGGAGAAATTAGGGAAGGACAGCAAACTAACCCCAAAACAAATAAGAGAAATAACAAAGATCAAAGCAGAAATAAACTGGAGAACAATAACAAAACAATAGAAAGAATAAATAAAACCAAAAGTTGGTTCTTTGAAAAAATCCATAAAATTGATGTTCAGCCAGACTGACTAAGAGAACAAGAGAGGATGCAAATACACAAAATCAGAAATGGGGGGGGAAGGGTCGTTACCATGGATCCTGAAAAAATTTTAAAAATCATTAGAGAATACTGTGAACATCTGTATTGCCAGCAAACTAGTGACTTTAGGTGAAGTGGACCAATTCCTAGAAACACACAAACTACCTATACTGACTCAAGAAGAAATAGAAAATCTCAACAAATCAATTACAAGAAAAAGATTCAACCAATCACTAGAAATCTTCCCACAAAGAAAAGCCAAGTTCCAGACAGCTTCACAGGGGAATTTTATCAAACATTCCCAAAAGAACTAACACCAATCCTGTCAAACTCTGCCAAAAATTTGAGGAAAAGGGAACACTACCTAACTCATTTTTGAAGCTAACATCACTCTAATACCAAAACCGGATAAAGCATTACAAGAAAGGAAAGCTATGGACCAATCTCCCTAATGAACACAGATGTAAAAATTCTTAACAAAATACTAGCAAGTTAAATCAATGACCCATTAAAAGATTTATATATCACTACCAAGTGGGGTTTATGCTAGGAATGCAGGGGTGGTTCAACACAAGAAAGTCAATCAATGTAATGTAGCACATTGACAAATCGAAAGGGAAAATCACATGATAATATCAATTGATGCTGAAAATGCATTTGACAAAATTCAGCATCCTTTTCTGACAAAGAACACTTCAAAATGTAGGACTCCAAGGAAACTTCCTCAATCTTATAAAGGGCACACATGGAAAACCCATAACTAGCATCATACTTAATGGTGAGAGATTGAAAGCATCCCCTTAAGATCAGGAATGAGACAAGGACACCCTCTGTCACCACTATTATTCAACACTGTACTTGAAGTCCTAGCTGCAGTGATAAGACAGGAGAAAGAAATAAAAGGTATTCAAATAGGAAAGGAAGAAGTAAAACTTTCATTATTTACAGATGATATGATCCAATACTTGGAAAACCCTGAGAAATCTATGACAAAATCTCTTGGGCTAATAAACAAATTCAGCAAATTGGTGAGATATAAGGTTAAAATACAAAAATTAGTAATGCTTCCATAGATAAATAATGACCTATCTATTAAGACAATTAAGGAAAAAATTCCATTCAAAATAGTGACCAAAACAATCAGGTATCTAGGAATAAGTTTAACCAGGGATGTCAAGGACTCGTATACAGAAAACTACAAAAATGTTGCTAAAAGAAATAAAAAAATGACCAAAATAGATGGAAATACATTCCATGCTCATGGACAGGAAGGTTGAATGTTGTTAAGATGTCAATTCTAACCAAATTGACCTACAAATTTAATGTAATACCAATCAAAATCCCAACAAACTACTTTGGAGACTTGGAAAAGCTAGTTTTCAAATTTAGTTGGAAGGGAAAGAGACCATAAATAGCTAAAGGTATCCTAAAAAAGAAGAGCAATGTAAGAGCACTAACACTTTCTGACTTTAAATCTTACTATAAAGCAACAGTGACCAAAACAGCATGGTACTGGCACACAGATAGAAATATTGACCAATGGACTCAAATCGAGAGTGTGGAGATGGACAATTGATCTATAGATCCACCAAATTCTATAGACAATTGATCTTCGAGAAGTTCCCCAAATCCACTGAACTGGGACAGAGTAGTCTTTTAACTGAATGGACATGGGAGAAGTGGATATCAATAACAAAAAGAATGAAAGAGGACCCTTACCTTACACCCTCTACAAAAATTAATTCAAAATGGAGTCTAATCATAAGAGCCAGTACTATGAACTTCTAGAAGAAAATATAGGGAAACATCTTCAAGACCTAGTGATAGGAGGTAGCTTCTTAAACTTTACAACCTAAAGCATAAGCAGTAAAAGAAAAAATAGATAAATGGGAACTCTTTAAAATCAAAAGCTTCTGTGCCTCAATGGACTTGGTCAAAAAGGTGAAGAGGCAGCCAACTCAATGGGAGAAAATATTTGGAAACACCAAATAGCAACTAATTAGTGGGATTATAAGTAACATTTCCATATTGAAGGTGAATGGGTTTGAAAGGGAATGTTTAGTGTCATGTATCCCACTGATTAAATCTATAGTTATAAATGAGCTCCTGCATGAATTATTTCAAAGGTTTGATATTGGATAAAGAGTCAATAGTAGAGGGATATATGGGAAAACTAAAATTGCATGCTATAGCCAATAGTTAAAAGGAAAACATCAACAGTACCACAGCACTACCAGGAGCAACTACTTGTAGGGGGAGAGACAAGAGGTAAGGGGTAGTTTTGAGTTGACATTTGGTGAGGCTGTGTTTGTTAGTTCTTTGTCTCTAAGGACCAATGAAATTCATCTAAAATTGGGAGTGCTGCTGATCATACAACCAAGTAAGGACACTGTGAGGCATGGTTTGTTTATTTTGGGTGTGATCCATGATGCCCAATCGCTGGAGGAAGCCAAACCTCTTTTATTGCTCAGATGTGGCCTCTCTTTAAGCCTAGCACTGCAAGGAAACTGATTATCCTCCCCCTGTGTGGAACATGACATTCAGGGGTTAAAGTCTCCCTAACAATGTGGGACAAGACTTCCAGGGATGAGTCTGGCCTTGGCACTGTGGGATTGACAACACCTTCCTGACCAAAAGAAGTGTAATAAAATAAGGGATTGGTGGCTAAGAGAGACCAAACAGAGTCAAGAGGCTATTCTGGAGGCTGCTCTTATGCAACCTTAAGTTAGATACTGCTGATTGCCATGGTTTGATAAACCACAACCAACATCACTCCTGTTAACTCTTAAGAACACCTAGGGCTCAAACTGAGACTCTATAATAGTTTCATGCACTATGTTTGCTTTCCTGGAACCTTTAATTCTCGGAGGGTTCCTAGGTCAGATAAATCCTGAAACCCAGAGGGATCAGTCTCTCCAAGATTATCACTCAATTACGTCCCTTTATCCTTTAGTGTCAACACTCCTCAACATGAAAAAGTTAGAATGGTCACTGCCTAATGATCCCTATAGATTGGGAAAAGGCTCAAAGGAGAAGGAGGAGTTAGAGAAAATAGGATTTAACAAATGAATATGACTGCTAAATCACTATATTGATATTTCTTTTAACCACCAGTGTTTTGGAGCAGCTAAAAGGAAAAATCTGAAATATTGGAATAGTAACCATAACAAACTCTGAAATCTGTTCTATAACTACTTGTTGACATGTACTTTGAAAATTATTGCTTTTTATTTTTCCTCTTTGTATGTTTTATTTCACAATACAAAAACTTTTTTAAAAGAAAGAATTTTATTTCAGAGCTGAGTTTCTCATCCGTGGCACTGATATTTGTCTGGATACTTCTTTGCTGGGATCTGTCTGTGCATTGTAAGGTGTTTAGCAGCATCCCTGTTCTCTATCCAGTAGTGCCAGTAGCAAATATCCCTCAGTTGTGACAACAAAAATGTTTCCAAACATTGCCAAATGCTATCTGAGGGTGAAAATTGCCTCTGGTTGAAATTACTGCAATAGCAGGGGTCTTGCTGTGGGCTAGGTGGGGTGTGGTGCAATTTTGGCTGTGTGGGTCAGGGTGACCTCTGGGAAAGTGGTGGCATTTGAGTTGATGAGACTATTAGGATGCATGGGCAGCAGCCACAGGTGGGTTTATCAGAAGGAACCCACCAAATGCAAAAGACCTGAGGCTGGAAGAAGCTCAAGTACAAAGAGGGAAGAAGTTTGTAGTGTTCGGAGGACTAAACAAAGTGTCTGGAACAATCTGAGTGAGAAGAAGTGGAGAAGTGAGGCTGGAGAGAGAGGAACTCCACCTGGCCAGGTGCCGGAGGCAAAGGACTTAATAAGCACATTCGTTTGAGAAAACAGTCCCAGTCTTAGAAAAACATAGCACTTTAGCATATTAAGGGTTAAGCCTGATGAGAAACTAAGCCAATCACCAAATTTTAACATCCATGCACACCCTTCAGGGATGATTCTAAATTCAGATAAGTCTCCTAAGAAAAAGCCATCTTAGATAAGGGGAGAGAAGAGCGTAGGTAGGGGAAGGAGAGGGGAGGTGTAACATTCCAGTAGGGAGGGGGCTTCTCATAAGGCTGCCTGAGAGCCCCTGGGGCTAAGAAACAGGAGTCCTGGAAGGAGAGGGATCAGGCACCAAAGTTTGTTTCTGATTGCATTGGATTCAGCAACAGTTGAGTCTGCTATTCCCAAATTCAAAGCTGAGACAGGCAGTAGTGGGGGAGGTTCTGAAGCTGCCTTTAGTTGGTCCGCAAACGGATTTTTACAATACTTATGTGTTTTACTGTGTATTTTTTTTTTAAAAAAAAGCGTCAAACCCATGATTCAAGGCATATTGTTTAAGATGTCTACAAATTTAAGTTTAAAAATTTAAAGTTTAATCTAAAGTGATTTGAGTAAATAATAGCAAAAGGGCCATGTGAGTTTGGCAAAGGTTATGAAGAAGGGTTATGCTTGAGGTCATGGAGGTGATAGCTTTTTAAAATGCAGATACCTGGGCCCTGCTTCTTGAGAGCCTGATAAAGTAAAATGAGTGGCACCTGAGGATTTGGGGTTCTTTTGTTTGCATAAATTACAGAAGACAAGCTACTGCAAATTATTTTACATTTTAACAAAAACATTCAGATTATGTCTCAGAAAATAAACAAGGAAACTATGTTTTGACTATGGGTGCAACAATGCCACTTTTAAGTCCAAATTCCTCATCCAGAATCCCCAAAATATAGGGGAACCCTGTGAAATGTAGTGGAAGCAGGTTTATACTCCAGCTTTCAGAGTCAGAGTTTCTAAGGAAATATATGCAAAAAGTCATTGCACCAACACTGCAAAGCTACTGAAAGCTAATGAAGGGGAAATAGGGTGGTGTCTTCAGTAACCTTGGCATGAACATGAACATGGGATATGTGGGCTTCAGGAAGAGAAAGAGAAATCTAATTTTAAAATTCCCTTGGGGACTAAAATGGTCCCTCAGGGCCGGTCTTACTCTGACCGGGAGTCTCTGGGGACTGCTAGTGCCTCTTCCCGTTCTCCCCCGAGTCCTTTCTATGCAGTTACCCATCTGTAATCTATCCTTCTAGCTATAAAACATACAAAAAGCAAGATCTGACTGAGAGACCTCTAAGCTTAAAATTCTCCAGCTGCTGTGTATTAGTGTAAGTCCAAACTCCTTAGTAAGCCCTTCATAGCTTACCACCTTTCCTGCTTCACAGACTCCCTCCCTGAGGACTCCAGTGGCTCCAAATGCTTCAGATACCACCTCCTTCCATGGTCCACCCCACCTGCCAGGAATGCTGGGTTCCCAATTCCCGTCTGGCTGCCATTCCTCTAGGTCCAACTCAAATGCCACCTCTTGGGTCTTCCTGCCCCTGTCCCCCTGGAGAGAATTAGTCTGTTTTTCTGAACCCTTCTGTGCAGCCCTTTTTCTATTCATTCAAGGAGTATTATGGAGTGCCTCCCATAGGCCAGGCATGGCGCTGGTGCCAAGCTCAGGTTATCCCTCGGGCTGTCAGGACCACTCTCCCCACCCCAGCACATGTGATGCCTTCATGTGAATTAAAAAGACCCCCCTCTCCCCCAGCCCCCACTCCTAGCTGACACAGCCTTGTGCCAGGGCAGAGGCTTGCCAAACAGAATCTGGGCTGGTGTCTTTGTGCTGTCCAATTACAACCCTAAATGGTGACCCTATAACTTAGTTCTTTGTATTAGAGCTGTTTAGATTGATGGTGATTTTTATACTTCCCTGGAGGGAAGTATTTATATTTTCACAGCACCTGACTTATCTATTAAAATTAATGAGCACATGACCGGAGAGAATGTTTCCTAGACCCTTCCTGTGTGGGCTGGGGATGGGGTGGGGTAGGAAAGAGTGGCCTCAGACTCTTTGATGCGATTGAAGCAAACTCTACTGACACGGCTGGCAGTGGGGCAGGGCACCTATATCAGCCTCACAGCTCTCCTAGGCCAGCAGGTCTCTACCTTGGCTGCATATTCGAATCACCTGGGAAGCTTGGAAAACTGCCAATGCCCAGACCAGTTGACACAGAACCTCAGCAGGTGAAGCCCAGAGCGTGTGTTTTGTTCAGTCTCCCCAGGTGTGCCCAGTCTGCTCGGAAGGTTGAGAACCGCTGTCTTAAAGACAGGTGGGGAGAGGGGATGACACTGTATTTTCACGCCCTGTGTGTGTTAAGCACTCTGGAAAAACATAAAAGGCACAAAATTCATAACACAGGAAAATGTCAACAATGGGCCAGGGCAGGCGGGCGAACAGCCTAGTAGGGGAAAGGGCCCGAAGCTGGGTGACAGCACATCTGTCTGATGGCAGCTCCCTGACAGCGGTCCCCGGGACCATGGCTGGATATTGCCATGTTTTTGTAGAGCTGCCCCAAAAGCTGGCTTACAGCTGTCGAGCTGACTTGGTTCCTGGGCTTTCTAAGAACAAAATGTTTTCTTCCACAAGCTGTAAAAATAAGCAAAGAAGAAAGTCCCCTTTGGCTTGCAAGGAAATGCTCTAAGGTAACCTCTGTTTTGTTCCTGTGGAATTATGAGATGGGGCTTTTTTATGTCTGGCAATCTCTGCACCTGCTTGAATCTAGAAAATACTGGAAAAAAAAATTCGCTTCTTAAGAAAATAAGTTCACATTGATTTTTTTCACTCCTCACTGATCTTTCACACAGCAAATCTTCATTGTGGCCTTGCCATGGGCAGGGAAATTTTTTTGTTTTGTTTCGTTTTTAAATGTTTTTAACTTTTTGTGTGTGTGTGTAATATAACATATATACAAAGCAAAGGAAGAAAAAAGCAATAATTTTCAGAGTACTCTTCAACAAGTAGTTACAGGACATGTCCCAGAGTTTGTCTTGGGCTACCGTAACATCCACGGATTTTTCCTTCTAGCTGCTCCAGAATATAGGAGGCTCGAAGGAATAAATATTTTATCACAGTAGATTTTTTTTTCTTTATTGTGAAAAATAATATATATACAAAAAAAGCAATAAATTTCAAAGCACGGTGTAACAATTCGTTGTAGAACTGATTTCAGAGTTTGGTAGGGGTTACAATTCCACAATTTTAACTTTTTACTTCTAGCTGCTCTAAGATACTGGAGACTAAAGGAAATATCAATTTAATGATTCAGCAATCATACTGGTTTGTTAAACCCTACCTTCTCTGTATAATTCCACCATCATTTTTTATCTTTCTATCTCACTCTTTAGGGGTATTTGGGCTATGGCCATTCTAACTTTTTCATGTTAGAAGTGGCTGTCAATCATATGAGGTAGGGAGAATGAACTAGCTGATGCTCTGGGGAGGCTGGGCCCTCTAGGTTTCAGGACTTATCTGGTTCAGGGACCCATCTGGAGGTTGTAGGTTTCTGGAAAGCTACCCATAAGCAGGGAATTTTAAGATTAAAAATAGGAGAAAATGTGTAGGGATAAATGTTCATGGCATTGGATTATGCAATGGTTTCTCAGATATGACAAAAGCATAGGCAATTTAGATAAGAAAAATTGGATAAATTGGACTTCCTAAAAATATTAAAATTTGTATGTTGAAGGACTCTCAGGAAAGTGAAAAGACAACCCACAGAATAGGAGAAAATATTTGCAAATCATATATCTGGTAAGGGTCTAGTATCCAGAATATATGAAGAATTCTTAAAAATCAACAATAAAAAGACAAATAATCCAGTTAAAAATGAGCTATGGACTTGACATTTCTCCAAATAAAATATATAAATGGCTAATATGAACATGAAGAGATGCTCAATATTATTAGTCATTAGGAGAATGCAAATCAAAACCTCAGTGTGTTGTAACTTTATACACACCAAGATGGCATAATAACAAAATGGAACATGACGAGTATTGATGAGGATGTGGGATAATCATACCCTTATACATTGCTGGTGGGTAGATAAAATGCTACAGCTGCTGTGGAAAATATTTTGACAGTTCCTCAAAAAGTTAAACTGTTTTTCTCAATAATTTCACCCCTAGGTATATACTCAAAAGAAATGAAAACACATGACCACACAAAAACTTGCATGCCAGTGTGCATACCAGCCTTATTCCTAATAGCCAGAAAGTGGAAACATCAACCATCAACTGATGCATGAATAAATTAAATGTGGTATATCCATGCCATGGAAATTATTCAGCCATAGAAAGGAATTAAGTACTGATACATGCTATAATATGGATGAGTTTAGAAAACATTATGCTGAACGATAGAAACCAGTCACAATGGTCACATATTATGTGATTCCATTTAGATGAAATGTCCAGAATAAGCAAATCCACAGAGACAGAAAGTAGATTAGTAGCTGCCAGGGGTCGGGGGAGGGGGATATGGGGAATGACAACTAATAAGTTTGGGGTTTCCCTTTGGGGTGATGAAAACATTGTAAAATTAGTACTGATCATTGCACAAACTTGTGGCTATATTAAAACCACTGATTTATACCATTTAAAATGGTGAAACTTATGGCAAGTAAATTATATCTTAATTTCTTTTGTTAACAGTCTATTTAGTTTTTTTTAATTTTTAAATTAATTTTAAAATTAAAAAAATATGACAAAGAAACACAAACATTCTTAACATATGTATGTATCAATTTTTTTAAAACTGAGAGTGGGAAAAGGACTTGACTTGACTGAGAGAGGGCATGTGTGACTTGAGGACTGCGAGAGGAAGAAACTTTCCTTAGGGTGGGATCCACTCCCGGGAATAGAAAACCTGGGCTGAGGAACACCTGGAGTTTGAACAAGGTCCATGACTATGAGAAGACTCAACTCTCTTAATATATGTGAATTCCACTCTTGCTGGTGTCTCCATCATTCTGCTTTCTATTGGCACCATCCTCTCTGCCTGTGAGCATATTCAAATCTCTCCATTTTTAATCCACAAAACCAAATGACGAACAAAAGCTTCTAATAACCTTTCTTTGACTCTTTTACAACCTCTAGCTTCTCTCTTTCTCTCTCTTTTTTTCAAACTTCTGAATCAAATGTTTCTGTTACAAATATCCATTTTCCTGCCTCTCATTTACCTTTTTCTTTTAACTTTAACCTCTCCTTTTTATTATCGTTTAGTTCAGTTTATGCAATAATTTGTATTCCTGAAAGAATTCAAGTTTATTGAATAAAAGTAATTGTTTATGGTTTCTAAAGCAATTAAAGCGAAGTAAGTTGCTGAAGGGGTAGCATTTAGTGAATTAAATAATATATATTTTCTAATAGATATACATTTATAAATAAGAAGAACTGAAAGAGAACCTGCTTGTATTAAGGCACTAAAAGCAGATTTACATACAACAGTTGAGTAGTAGAAAAATACACGAACGTTTCTGTAATCCCACCAGAGGTGCCTTTTCTTTGACTGTAAGAAAACTAAATTTTGTAGAGGTTAAAGTTAGTAAATTCACAGGAGCACAAACATCAAAACACCCTAAGCAGAAGCATTATTTTCAAAGGAAAAAAGTATGTTTTCTATTCTTGGCCCAAATTTTAATTTTTTCCAGTGGAACCTAAACCTCCTGAACCCCTTTCAGAGACAACCAAAAACTCGAACTTCCTCTATTTTTGGATTAAAAAAATATCTGTTCACAAATCAGCTGTGCAATTCGATCACCCTTCTTCACTTCAAATTTTCCTTGCCAAAATTAAACAGCAGAGCGCCAATGTTTCCTCTGTAATCATCGTCTATGACACCAGCTCCTTCACCTATAAAGTACTTTGCAGCCACGCGTAGAACATGGAGCTACTCTCCCATAACATCCAGAAGGAAGGACTCTCTGAATGTCTGTTTTTCACAAGGGCTTTCTCCATGAATGGTACTGTACAATCACAGGAACTGTACAGGTCATAGCCCACAGCCCCACGGACCCCTGGGTTGGGCCATGGCGTGTCTGAGAGCTGGGAAAAGAAGTAGGCACGCTGTCCTCCTCCGCACACCAGGCCCCTGTGCTGGGGGAGTCTCTTCCAGCACGTTGGAGCTGTGCAGAAAGTGGAAACCAGAGCCCAAGCAAGAGTAGAGAACCAAAGGAGAGACTGCAGGATGAGGCCCGTGGCAAGGGAGACCAGATTCTCCTATTACTTTTTGACTAATACATTCTGGCTTCTGGTCCTACCTTTCCAAGGAAGCCACGAGGCAAGCATTCAGTTTGGTACAGTGGCTATTTCTCAGACCTTGCCGCACTTGACCTCTTTGTGGCATTCCACCCCAAACACCCAAAATCCTTCTTCCAACTGTCTGTTCTCTTTTGCACTTAGGGAGTGAGATTTATCCTGCGGTTCTTCCCTGCCCCCCGCATTCATTCATACTGTAACTGGATCCTCTTTCTCTATCTCCAGTGTTAATGTTCCTTTAGACGCCATTCCTGTTCTGCTTCTGCCTTGATATCTTCTCATTCACCGTAGAACCCAAAATTTCTGTTACAGGTCTCTGTCCTGAGCTACAGATGTGGTTGTGAACTGCCTACTGGACATTTCCATCTGGATATCTCACAGGTAACTTGAACTTCTGTGTCTAGAGCTGAAGTTAGCATATTCTAGATCTACTCCCTCAAATAGTTTCTAGTCCAAAAGCCAGATTGTCCTCCAAAGCTCTTCCTCCACCCCTCGTAAGCAGGTAGCACAGTTTATTATATCCTCTGACTCTCTTTAATCTGTCAGCGCCCTTCTGTTTCCAAGCTGCACCCTCATTTCAAGCCTTAGATAACTCAAGTGAGATGACTGCACTAGCCTTCTCGCTGACCCCTCTTCCTCTTCATTTGTTCCCTCCAATTCATTCTCCACACAGCCGCTGCAGAAATGTGCTTAAAATGCAGGACAGGTCAGATTTCTCTCTTGCTTAGGACTTTGTCTTTTACTTCATTATCTACAGGGTAAATTGCTTAGATAACCATGCATGGCCTTTCTTAATGTGGCCTTGTCACCATGTTTTTCTACTTGTTCTCCACCCCTACTCATCCCTTGGTTTTTGTCAGGTTATCCTCCAGCCAAGCCAAATGGCTCACTATCCTCTAAATATATGATGCTGTTTCTCACTTCTCTTCTTTTGCATATGCTGATTCCATTGCTTAGCATAATTTTTCTAACTTCCTTTAACTCATAACCTCCCATCCACCTCTCAGTCTTCACCTATTCCTTACAATCTTCTCTATTTTACCCTCTATGCTATTATATATTTGTATGTTTTAATCTTACATTTATCAAACTGTATTTTTTCCCTAATACTTGGATGGCACAGCTGGCACTCAGCAAATCTTGCTTAATATATGACTATTTGGCAGTTACCTTATAATCTTCAGCAGCAAACCCCTGTGGTAGATTAAAGATGCCACCCCTCCTTTCTTTTGAACATGTGGTAGGTAGATCTAAGATGGTCTCTGTGTTCTCTAGAGAAACAGAATCAGCAGGAGATATTTGTATATATAAAATTTATAAAAGTGTCTCATGTAACTGTGAGAGTGTAGAGTCCCAAGGTCTGTAGGGCAGGCTGCAAGCTGGTAACTTCGAAGAAGTTCCTCAGCGAACTCTGAGGAGAGACTGGCTTGACAACCACGGAAATGAAAGAGTCCAAAATCCATAGGACAGCCTGTGAAGTTGGCAACTCCAATGAAGGGTCTGGACGATCTCCACAGGAGAAGCTCACCACCTGAAGCTCTTCTGAATCCTCCTTCAAAGCCATCTGGTGATTAGATTAAGTATCACTCATTGCAGGAGATGCTCCCCTTCCCTGATTACACACACAATCAGCTGTATATGCAGCCAATGTAATCATGATTCAAGTCCATGAAATGTCCTCATAGCAACAGAGGGGCAAGCACTTGCCTGATCAGACAACCAGGCACCACCAGCTGGCCAAGTTGACACATGAGCCTGACCATGGCAGTTTCCAATGATCAACCTCCTGCTATTCATGCCCCTGTATAATCCCCTACCCTTGAGTGTGGGCTGGTCTAGTGATTTGCTTCTAACCAACAGAATACAGCAAAGGCAAGTTACGAAGATTGCTGAATCCTTCTTACTAGAAGTTTCCTTTACAGAATATCTATCTCCCTTACTGTCTTTTATGAAGTAAGACATCATGTGGAGAGTTCCAGATGGCAAGGAACTGAGGGTAGCCTTTCGCTGGCAGCCAACAAAAAGCTGAGGTACTCTGTCTGACAGCTCACAAGGGATTGAAACCTTCCAACACCCATTTAAGTGGGTGGAAAGTAAATCCTTTCCCAATTGAGCTTCCAGATGAGACCCCAGTTCTGGCTGACACCTTGACTACAGTCTTATTAAACACCTGAAGCAGAGGACCCAGCTAAGCCATGTCTGGAGCCCTCACCCACAAAAACTATGAGATAATAAAGTCACCATGTTGTTTAAAGTCACCATGCTTGTGGTTATTTGTTACATAGCAATAAATAACACTACACTCATTGCATCCATCTTTTTTTATTAATTAAAAAAAAACTAACTAACACAACATTTAGAAATCATTCCATTCTACATATGCAATCAGTAATTCTTAATATCATCACATAGATGTATTATCATCATTTCTTAGTACATTTGCATCAATTTAGAAAAAGAAATAGCAAGACAACAGAAAAAGAAATAAAATGATAATATAGAGAAAAAAATAAAACTAAAAAATACAAAAAATGTATATAAAAAACAGAACAAACAAACAAACAAAAAACTATAGCTCAGATGCAGCTTCATTCAGTGTTTTAACATAATTACATTGCAATTAGGTAGTATTGTGCTGTCCATTTTTGAGTTTTTGTATCTAGTCCTGTTGCACAGTCTGTATCCCTTCAGCTCCAATTACCCATTATCTTACCCTGTTTCTAACTCCTGATGGTCTCTGTTACCAATGACATATTCCAAGTTTATTCTGTAATGTCGGTTCACATCAGTGGGACCATATAGTATTTGTCCTTTAGTTTTTGGCTAGTCTCACTCAGCATGATGTTCTCTAGGTCCATCCATGTTATTACATGTTTCATAAGTTTATTCTGTCTTAAAGCTGCATAATATTCCATCGTATGTATATACCACAGTTTGTTTAGCCACTCATCTGTTGATGGACATTTTGGCTGTTTCCATCTCTTTGCAATTGTAAATAATGCTGCTATAAACATTGGTGTGCAAATGTCCGTTTGTGTCTTTGCCCTTAAGTCCTTTGAGTAGATACCTAGTAATGGTATTGCTGGGTCGTATGGCAATTCTATATTCAGCTTTTTGAGGAACCGCCAAAGTGCCTTCCACAGTGGTTGTACCATTTGACATTCCCACCAACAGTGGATAAGTGTGCCTCTTTCTCCGCATCCTCTCCAGCACTTGTCGTTTTCTGTTTTGTTGATAATGGCCATTCTGGTGGGTGTGAGATGATATCTCATTGTGGTTTTGATTTGCATTTCTCTAATGGCCAGGGACATTGAGCATCTCTTCATGTGCCTTTTGGCCATTTGTATTTCCTCTTCTGAGAGGTGTCTGTTCAAGTCTTTTTCCCATTTTGTAATTGGGTTGGCTGTCTTTTTGTTGTTGAGTTGAACAATCTCTTTATAAATTCTGTATACTAGACCTTTATTTGATATGTCGTTTCCAAATATTGTCTCCCATTGTGTAGGCTGTATTTCTACTTTCTTGATGAAGTTCTTTGATGCACAAAAGTGTTTAATTTTGAGGAGCTCCCATTTATTTATTTCTTTCTTCAGTGCTCTTGCTTTAGGTTTAAGGTCCATAAAACCGCCTCCAATTGTAAGATTCATAAGATATCTCCCTACATTTTCCTCTAACTGTTTTATGGTCTTAGACCTAATGTTTAGATCTTTGATCCATTTTGAGTTAACTTTTGTATAGGGTGTGAGATACAGGTCCTTTTTCATTCTTTCGCATATGGATATCCAGTTCTCTAGGCACTATTTATTGAAGAGACTGTTCTGTCCCAGGTGAGTTGGCTAGACTGCCTTATCAAAGATCAAATGTCCATAGATGAGAGGGTCTATATCTGAGCACTCTATTCGATTCCATTGGTTGATATATCTATCTTTATGCCAGTACCATGCTGTTTTGACCACTGTGGCTTCATAATATGCCTTAAAGTCTGGCAGCTTAAGACCTCCAGCTTCGTTTTTTTCCCTCAAGATACTTTTAGCAATTCGGGGCACCCTGCCCTTCCAGATAAATTTGCTTATTGGTTTTTCTATTTCCGAAAAATAAGTTGTTGGGATTTTGATTGGTATTGCATTGAATCTGTTAATCAATTTAGGTAGAATTGACATCTTAACTATATTTAGTCTTCCAATCCATGAACACGGTATGCCCTTCCATCTATTTAGGTCTTCTGTGATTTCTTTTAAGAGTTTTTTGTAGTTTTATTTGTATAGGTCTTTTGTCTCTTTAGTTAAATTAATTCCTAAGTACTTTATTCTTTTAGTTGCAATTGTAAGTAGAATTCGTTTCTTGATTTCCCCCTCAGCTTGTTCATTGCTAGTGTATAGAAACGCTACAGATTTTTGAATGTTGATCTTGTAACTTGCTACTTTGCTGTACTCATTTATTAGCTCTAATAGTTTTGTTGTGGATTTTTCCGGGTTTTCGATGTATAGTATCATATCGTCTACAAACAGTGATAGTTTTACTTCTTCCTTTCCAATTTTGATGCCTTGTATTTCTTTTTCTTGTCTAATTGCTCTGGCTAGAACCTCCAACACGATGTTGAATAATAGTGTTGATAATGGACATCCTTGTCTTGTTCCTGATCTTAGGGGGAAACTTTTCAATTTTTCCCCATTGAGGATGATATTAGCTGTGGGTTTTTCATATATTCCCTCTATCATTTTTTTTTTTAATTTTTTTTTAATTTTTTTATTAACGGAAAGAAAAAAAAAGAAATTAACACAACATTTAGAAATCATACCATTCTACATATGCACTCAGTAATTCTTAACATCATCACATAGATACATGATCATTGTTTCTTAGTACATTTGCATCGGTTTAGAGGAACTAGCAACACCACAGAAAAAGATATAAAATGTTAATATAAAGAAAAGAAATAAAAGTAGTAGTAATAGTAAAAAACAACAACAACAAACAAACCAACAAGCAAACAAAAACAAAAAAAACCCTATAGCTCAGATGCAGCTTCATTCAGTATTTTAACATGATTACTTTACAATTAGGTATTATTGTGCTGTCCATTTTTGAGTTTTTGTATCTAGTCCTGTTGCACAGTCTGTATCCCTTCAGCTTCAATTACCCATTGTCTTACCCTGTTTCTAACTCCTGCTGAACTCTGTTACCAATGACATATTTCAAGTTTATTCTCGAATGTCCGTTCACATCAGTGGGACCATACAGTATTTGTCCTTTAGTTTTTGGCTGGATTCACTCAGCATAATATTCTCTAGGTCCATCCATGTTATTACATGATTCATAAGTTTATCTTGTCTTAAAGCTGCATAATATTCCATCGTATGTATATACCACAGTTTGTTTAGCCACTCTTCTGTTGATGGAGATTTTGGCTGTTTCCATCTCTTTGCAATTGTAAATAACGCTGCTATAAACATTGGTGTGCAAATGTCCGTTTGTGTCTTTGCCCTTAAGTCCTTTGAGTAGATACCTAGCAATGGTATTGCTGGGTCGTATGGCAATTCTATATTCAGCTTTTTGAGGAACCGCCAAACTGCCTTCCACAGTGGTTGCACCCTTTGACATTCCCACCAACAGTGAATAAGTGTGCCTCTTTCTCCGCATCCTCTCCAGCACTTGTCATTTTCTGTTTTGTTGATAATGGCCATTCTGGTGGGTGTGAGATGATATCTCATTGTGGTTTTGATTTGCATTTCTCTAATGGCCAGGGACATTGAGCATCTCTTCATGTGCCTCTTGGCCATCCGTATTTCTTCTTCTGGTAGGTGTCTGTTTAAGTCTTTTTCCCATTTTGTAATTGGGTTGGCTGTCTTTTTGTTGTTGAGTTGAATAATCTCTTTATAAATTCTGGATACTAGACCTTTATCTGATATGTCATTTCCAAATATTGTCTCCCATTGTGTAGGCTGTCTTTCTACTTTCTTGATGAAGTTCTCTGATGCACAAAAGTGTTTAATTTTGAGGAGCTCCCATTTATTTATTTCCTTCTTCAGTGTTCTTGCTTTAGGTTTAAGGTCCGTAAAACCACCTCCAGTTGTAAGATCCATAAGATATCTCCCAACATTTTCCTCTAACTGTTTTATGGTCTTAGACCTAATGTTTAGATCTTTGATCCATTTTGAGTTAACTTTTGTATAGAGTGTGAGATACGGTCCTCTTTCATTCTTTTGCATATGGATATCCAGTTCTCTAGGCACCATTTATTGAAGAGACTGTTCTGTCCCAGGTGAGTTGGCTTGACTGCCTTATCAAAGATCAAATGTCCATAGATGAGAGGGTCTATATCTGAGCACTCTATTCGATTCCATTGGTCGATATATCTATCTTTATGCCAATACCATGCTGTTTTGACCACTGTGGCTTCATAATATGCCTTAAAGTCAGGCAGCGCGAGACCTCCAGCTTCGTTTTTTTTCCTCAAGATGTTTTTAGCAATTCGGGGTACCCTGCCCTTCCAGATAAATTTGCTTATTGGTTTTTCTATTTCTGAAAAATAAGTTGTTGGGATTTTGATTGGTATTGCATTGAATCTGTAAATCAATTTAGGTAGGATTGACATCTTAACTATATTTAGTCTTCCAATCCATGAACACGGTATGCCCTTCCATCTATTTAGGTCTTCTGTGATTTCTTTTAACAGTTTTTTGTAGTTTTCTTTATATAGGTTTTTTGTCTCTTTGGTTAAATTTATTCCTAGGTATTTTATTCTTTTAGTTGCGATTGTAAATGGGATTCGTTTCTTGATTTCTGCCTCAGCTTGTTCATTACTAGTGTATAGAAAAGCTACAGATTTTTGAATGTTGATCTTGTAGCCTGCTACTTTGCTGTACTCATTTATTAGCTCTAGTAATTTTGTTGTGGATTTTTCTGGGTTTTCTACATATAGTATCATATCGTCTGCAAACAGTGATAGTTTTACTTCTTCCTTTCCAATTTTGATGCCTTGTATTTCTTTTTCTTGCCTAATTGCTCTGGCTAGAACTTCCAACACAATGTTGAATAATAGTGGTGATAGTGGACATCCTTGTCTTGTTCCTGATCTTAGGGGGAAAGTTTTCAATTTTTCCCCATTGAGGATGATATTAGCTGTGGGTTTTTCATATATTCCCTCTATCATTTTAAGGAAGTTCCCTTGTATTCCTATCTTTTGAAGTGTTTTCAGCAGGAAAGGATGTTGAATCTTGTCAAATGCCTTCTCTGCATCAATTGAGATGATCATGTGATTTTTCTGCTTTGATTTGTTGATATGGTGTATTACATTAATTGATTTTCTTATGTTGAACCATCCTTGCATACCTGGGATGAATCCTACTTGGTCATGATGTATAATTCTTTTAATGTGTTGTTGAATACGATTTGCTAGAATTTTATTGAGGATTTTTGCATCTGTATTCATTAGAGAGATTGGTCTGTAGTTTTCTTTTTTTGTAATATCTTTGCCTGGTTTTGGTATGAGGGTGATGTTGGCTTCATAGAATGAATTAGGTAGTTTTCCCTCCACTTCGATTATGTTGAAGAGTTTGAGGAGAGTAGGTACTAATTCTTTCTGGAATGTTTGATAGAATTCACATGTGAAGCCGTCTGGTCCTGGACTTTTCTTTTTAGGGAGCTTTTGAATGGCTGATTCAATTTCTTTACTTGTGATTGGTTTGTTGAGGTCATCTATTTCTTCTTGAGTCAAAGTTGGTTGTTCATGCCTTTCTAGGAACTTGTCCATTTCATCTACATTGTTGTATTTATTAGCGTAAAGTTGTTCATAGTATCCTGTTATTACCACCTTTATTTCTGTGAGGTCAGCGGTTATGTCTCCTCTTCCATTTCTGATCTTATCTATTTGCATCCTCTCTCTTTTTCTTTTTGTCAATCTTGCTAAGGGCCCATCAATCTTATTGATTTTCTCATAGAACCGACTTCTGGTCTTATTGATTTTCTCTATTGTTTTCATGTTCTCAATTTCATTTATTTCTGCTCTAATCTTTGTTATTTCTTTCCTTTTGCTTGCTTTGGGGTTAGTTTGCTGTTCTTTCTCCAGTTCTTCCAAGTGGACAGTTAATTCCTGAATTTTTGCCTTTTCTTCTTTTCTGATATAGGCATTTAGGGCAATAAATTTCCTTCTTAGCACTGCCTTTGCTGCGTCCCATAGGTTTTGATATGTTGTGTTTTCATTTTCATTTGCCTCGAAATATTTACTAATTTCTCTTGTAATTTCTTCCTTGACCCACTGGTTGTTTAAGAGTGTGTTGTTGAGCCTCCACGTATTTGTGAATTTTCTGGCACTCTGCCTATTATTGATTTCCAACTTCATTCCTTTATGATCTGAGAAAGTGTTGTGTATGATTTCAATCTTTTTAAATTTGTTGAGACTTGCTTTGTGACCCAGCATATGATCTATCTTTGAGAATGATCCATGAGCACTTGAGAAAAAGGTGTATCCTGCTGTTGTGGGGTGTAATGTCCTATAAATGTCTGTTAAGTCTAGCTCACTTATTGTAATATTCAAATTCTCTGTTTCTTTATTGATCCTCTGTCTAGATGTTCTGTCCATTGATGAGTGTGGGGAATTGAAGCCTCCAACTATTATGGTAGATGTGTCTATTTCCCTTTTCAGTGATTGCAGTGTATTCCTCACGTATTTTGGGGCATTCTGATTTGGTGCATAAATATTTATGATTGTTATGTCTTCTTGTTCAATTGTTCCTTTTATTAGTAGATAGTGTCCTTCTTTGTCTCTTTTAACTGTTTTACATTTGAAGTCTAACTTGTTGGATATTATTGTAGCTACTCCTGCTCTTTTCTGGTTGTTATTTGCATGAAATATCTTTTCCCAACCTTTCACTTTCAACCTATGTTTATCTTTGGGTCTAAGATGTGTTTCCTGTATACAGCATATAGAAGGATCCTGTTTTTTAATCCATTCTGCCAGTCTATGTCTTTTGATTGGGGGATTCAGTCCATTTAGTGTTATTACTGTTTGGGTAATACTTTCCTCTACCATTTTGCCTTTTGTATTATATATATCATATCTGATTTTCCTTCTTTCTACACTCTTCTCCATACCTCTCTCTTCTGTCTTTTCGTATCTGACTGTAGTGCTCCCTTTAGTATTTCTTGCAGAGCTGGTCTCTTGGTCACAAATTCTCTCAGTGACTTTTTGTCTGAGAATGTTTTAATTTCTCCCTCATTTTTGAAGGACAATTTTGCTGGATATAGGAGTCTTGGTTGGCAGTTTTTCTCTTTTCATAATTTAAATATATCATCCCACTGTCTTCTAGCTTCCATGGTTTCTGCTGAGAAATCTACACATAGTCTTATTGGGTTTCCCTTGTATGTGATGGATTGTTTTTCTCTTGCTGCTTTCAAGATCCTCTCTTTCTCTTTGACCTCTGACATTCTAACTAGTAAGTGTCTTGGAGAACGCCTA
The DNA here is from genome assembly GCF_023851605.1 of Tamandua tetradactyla. Lineage (NCBI taxonomy): Eukaryota > Metazoa > Chordata > Mammalia > Pilosa > Myrmecophagidae > Tamandua > Tamandua tetradactyla. The sequence goes on along the minus strand of NC_135346.1, from coordinate 38,119,432 downwards.
TTTGGGTCTAATCTCTTTGGGGTGCGCTGCACTTCTTGGATCTTTAATTTTAGGTCTTTCATAAGAGTTGGGAAATTTTCAGTGATAATTTCTTCCATTAGTTTTTCTCCTCCTTTTCCCTTCTCTTCTCCTTCTGGGACACCCACAACACCTATATTTGTGCGCTTCATATTATCATTCAATTCCCTGAGCCCCTGCTCAAATTTTTCCATTCTTTTCCCTATAGTTTCTGTTTCTTTTTGGATTTCAGATGTTCCATCATCCAGTTCACTAATTCTAGCCTCTGTCTCTTTAAATCTACCATTGTAGGTTTCCATTGTTTTTTTTCATCTCTTCTACTGTGTCTTTCAATCCCATAAGTTCTGTGATTTGTTTTTTCAGACTTTCCATTTCTTCTTTTTGTTGATCCCATGCCTTATTCATGTCCTCCCTCAATTTATTGATTTGGTTTTTGAAGAGGTTTTCCATTTCTGTTTGTATATTCAGAATTATTTGAGCTATTGGTTTGTTCCTTTGACTGGGCCATATCCTCAACTTTCCTGGTGTGGTCCGTTATTTTTTGCTGGCGTCTGGGCATTTAATCAGATTTCCCTGAGTGTGGGGCCAGCAGGTTGAAAGACTTTCCTGTGAAGTCTCTGGGCTCTGTTTTTCTTATCCTGCCCAGTATGTGGTGCTTGTCTGTCTGTGGGTCCCACCAGCAAAAGATGTTGTGGCTCCTTTAACTTTGGAAGACTCTCGCTGCTGGGTGTGTGGTGGAGACAGAGGAAAGGTTGTAGGTTAGTTTTAAGGGCTTCAAACTGTGAAATCCTAGGATATGAATTCCTTGAGAGAGGGATTCCACCTGAGTTGCATTTCACTCCTCCTGTGGGGAAGGTTCAGGTGGTAGAGAGCCCTGAAAGCAGCCTGTTTCTGCATTCAGGGCAGTTGTAACCTGTGTAATCCCAGCACTGAGCCCAGAGGCAACGAAGCCTCCATAGAAACAGTCGCAGAAGGCTCTGTTTCACCCCCTTTCCTCTTTTTCAGTTAGCCCAATTGGCGACTTCCGCCTTGATCAGTTTCGCCTGAGCTGAGGGCCTATTTTTAGTAGTCAGAAGTTGTTCATTAATGCCACTATTGGTGTTAGGTTGGGCTCAGTCTCTACTACTGTTGGAGACTCTTTCCTTTCCCTCTGGGAAGTCGCCTGTGGGGGAGGGTCACCAGCCGCCGCAGCTCGGGGAACTGCTGTTCCGAGGCTCCCAGCCGGCCCGGGAAGCCGTGTGTGTGGAAGGGGCTGCGGTCGCCGGCCACTGCGGCTTGGGGGACCGCTGTTCCGAGGCTCCCAGCTGGCCTGGGAAGCCGTGCGTGGGGGAGGGTTGCCAGCCACCGCGGCTTGGGAAACCGCCACTCCAAAGCTCTCAGCCAGCCCGGGAAGCCACGTGTGGGAGGGCCGCTGCAGCTTGGGGAACCACCGATCCAAGGTTCCCAGCCAGCCCAGGACGCCGTGTGTATGGAAGGGGCTCCAGTTGTCGGCCACCGTGGCTTGGGGAACCTCCGCTCTGAGGCTCCCAGCTGGCCCGGGAAGCTGCGCATGGGGGAGGGGCACCAGTCACCACGGCTTGGGGAACCCGGTCCAAAGCTCCCAGCCGGCCCAGGAAGGAGGGAGGGAGGGGCTCCAGCTGCCAGCCACTGTGGCCTGGGGAAGCGCGTGCCTCTCGGGGGCCTCACCGCAGCGGAGTCTCTTAGCCGGTCCAGCCATTCCAGAATGGGGTACGCTGTGTGTCTGGTCCCTGCCGCGGCTCCGGGAGCTGCTCTGCACTGTTTCTAGTTCTTTAGTAGTTGTTCTGGAGGAGGAACAAAGACCCGCACGCCTTACTAAGCCGCCATCTTCTCCGGAAGTCATTGCATCCATCTTAACCTTAGTGATACTTGACCGATAGAAGGTGGCAAAAAAGGATGTTATGGGTCTGCTGAGGCTAGGTCATAAGAAGTCTTGTAGAGTCCTCCCAGACCTCTTGAAATATTTCCATTTGGTATTCTTCCTCTTGGGATACTCCTGCAGAACCCAACTACCATAAGGAGAGTAGCCTAAACCACATGGAGAGGCTAGGTAACTGTTCTGCTTGAGAGCCCTGCTGTGTTCCCCGCCAAATCCATCAACAACTGCCAGCCATGCCAATCTGTCCTGGGAAGCCTTCAGATCACTTCAGCCACCATCTGACCACCACCACATGAGTGACCCCCAAATGGGAACAACCCGAAACATTAGAGGTAATAATAAACTGTGGTTTTAAGCCACTATGTTTTGGCATGGCTTTGATATAGCAATAGATAACTGTAACAACCCCTTAGCGTCAAAAGAACCCATGTACCATTTTTAGTAGGAGCTAATAAGAGGAGGGCTTGGGACTGTAAGACCACTCCTTTCCATTCCTGACAAAGTGGTCTTAAAATGCAACTCAGACTATATGATTTATCTAGAGAAAATCCTTAGACTGAACCTGCTCCTTCCTCAGACTTGTGCCAGCTGGCTCTTGTCTGGCAGTTCTTCCACTTTGACCCACACCATTTTCCCATCATTTACTTTTTTTTGCATAGGCAGGCACTGGGAATCAAACCCGGGTCTCCAACATGGCAGGCAAGAACTCTGCCTGTTGAGCCACTGCAGCCCGCCCTCCCATCATTTACCTTTCTTTGGCCACACTGGTCTTCTTCATACTTCTCAAACATTTCAAGTTCTTTCTCAAGTTAATGCCTCTGCACATTCTGTTCTCCCCATTTAGAAATGCATGCCAGTTGCATAGCTGGTTCCTTCTTCTTTAGGTCTCAGTTCAAATGTCCCTTTGTCAGAAAGGTCTTCTTTAATCAATTTTCTCCCAAACTCTTTTTTCATCTGTTCCTTTACTTCTTTAATTCATAGCATTTCTCACAAATTTTAATTATCCTATTAACTTACTTGTTTTTTCTGTCTCCCCAATTGGATTCTAAGTTCCATGAAGACAGGCAGGTAGTAGTAGCACTAAAAGGCTGAGTAGCTGAAGTCTGTCAGAGAGGAAGGCAAATAGCTCAAGAGAAGTGACCTTAGGTAGCTTGGAAATTGTCCAGGAAGGAGTCCATAATATAACCTGAAAAAATATGGGCTGAAGTCAGGGGATTCATGAACTAAGAAGGGACCCCGTGAATCAGTTATTCCTGACTTTATTCCCTGCCCCTTTAATAATGTCAGCCTTAACTGGTCTGCGAGTAGAGGGAAAGGTGATACTCAAAATGGAAATTTTTATCCATGGAATAAAGACTCTACAAGGACGGTGAATGTTTAGCTTTTACATATGTGCGTTTATAAAATCACAAAAGAAATACATGTTTATTGTGAAAATTCAAACAATATACAAAGCATTAAATAAGTGAAATAATTATATTATCAACATTTATTGATGCATAGTAATGAGAAGATTACACAACAACCTTAGGTTAAAATTTCTTATCATCCTGTAGGTAAGGAAATTGAGGCTAAAGGAGTTAAGAAACTTGTCCATGTTTATACAACTAGAAAGCAGTGCTATTGTGATGTGAATCCATTGATTTTTATTCTAGAACTGTTTTGCCCAATGAGTTACCCACAGGCTATATGTGGCTATTTAAATTTAAGTTAACTAAAATTAAAAATTCAGTTCCTTGGGTTCATTAGCTACCTTTTAAGTGCTCAACAGCAACACATGGCTAGTGGCTACCCTGTTGGACAATCACAATATAGAAAATTTCCATCATTATAGAATGTTCTATTGATTAATGCATCCCTAGAGAATGCTTCTGGTCAGTAAGACATTATTTTCTTTCATAATTTGAAAATGCCATTTCCTGTGCCTTCCATGGTCAGATGAGGAATCCACTGTCATTCTAATTGGTGCTTCAAACTTTAAAAATGGAATTGTCTAAAGTATTTCTCTATATACATTGGGCACCCTCAGATTATGCTATGATTTTTGCTCCAAACATAAATATGATCTAAGAATCTCACAAGAAGTAGAAAACTATTATATGTACACTTATTTACCTCCTTTCTAATATTCTTCTTTCCCTATGAAGTTACATGACATCTTCTCTTGTCTTTTCCTGGTTATAGAACTTCTTTAGTCATTCATTCTTTAAGAGTAGGTTTGTTAGCAATAAATTCTCCTAGTTTTTCTTCCTTTAAAATGTCTTTATTTACCTTTTGTTCTGAAGGTATTTTCGCCAGATTTAGAATTCATGATTGACATGATTCTTTTTTTTCATGACATGAAAATGTGTCACTTCCTACTGACACCCATTGTTTCAGATGAGAAATCTGCCAACATTCCATATTGGTGTTCCCTTATAAGTAATACATCATTTCTTTCTTACTGCTTTCAAGAATTTTTTCTTTGTTTTTAGTTTTTAAAAGTTTGATTTATGATTTGTTCTAACCATGTTAGGCCTTCAGATTCATGAACATAATTTGTTTTCCCAATTATTTCGATATTCTTTAATTTCTTTCAACAGTTGCTTTGTAGTTTTTAATATATACATTTTGCATGTTTATGTTAAATATTTTCTAAGTATTTTATTCTTTTTGATGCTATTGGAAATGGAGTTGTTTTCTTAATTTAATTTTTCAATTGTTCATTGCAAGTGAATAGAATACAAGTTGATTATTGAACATTGATCTTATATCCTGCCACCTTGTTTATTTGTTTATTTCTTCTAATAGTTTTTTAGTGGACTAGGATTTGTCTTGTCTTATTTTTTTATTTTTCCTGCCTAGTATTTTCTCATCTTCTTGTATCCCTAAGCTCAGGTCTTTTGCCAAATTTCCAGCTGCTATTTCTTCAAATACTTTTTCATGCTCATCCCATCCAGTGTTCCTTCCAGAGAAGAGCAGAGTTCATGGTGATTTGGGGTCAATGTTCTGGCATTGTTGGATCATGGGACTGTCCACACTCTTCTTGACCTGTGGCCTGTTGTTCTGAGATGGCATGTCCCTGCCAGAGCAGGCTTTGCTCCTGGCCAAGTAAGGGGTTATCAGTGCCTGGATTGGGTTTGGAGGATGTACAGGTGCCTCCTGTAGAACCTGCCCTACCAGTTTCTAGAAGAGCATGCTGAGGATGCTGTGTGCTGCTAACATAAAAGAGTATCATGACCCCAGCCTGAGTTACCAGAAAACTGTCCTCCAGGAGACACTATTGCTGCTGCACCCTGACTTTGGAAGAAGGGAAGGTGGCCAGCTGGGTGGCTGGGACCACCATGATTCAGGGCACAGCCCCAGCACAGCCTAAGGCATCCAGAACACTCTGGTAATAGTGCTGGTGTACTACAGCCATTGTGGCTACTGTCTGGGCCTGCAGCTTCATTTTGACCAGGTAAGCAGGGCTCCCCACTAAGGCTCCCATTTTCTTGGCCCTGGTGCCTATTATCATGGTACCCCTGAACTTCTAGGAAAGGCCAGCCTGGCATGCCAGTAGAAGTAACAGTAGAAGCAGACACCATTCATGAGACCTTGATAGAAAAGGCAAATGGCTAGTTCCTTCTGCAAAAGGCCCCTGGGGTAGGGCTGTGAGTAGGTACCCAGACCTGCAGCTCCCCTTTCAGCTTCAGCCACATCTTTGCTACTTTCAGGACATTCATGAAGACATAGGCCAGGCAACAGACCATGATACCCAGTAGTAGGTCTTCCTGGGGCACCTTCTCCACGGCCTTCATTCTAGACACCAGCTGTGCCCAGGTCAGAGACACGTGTGTAGGCCTTGGGGTGGCAGCATTTAGGATGTCTGCACTCTTACAGGGCTGGGGATTGAGGCAGCCTGGGGCCATGTCTGGAGGGCAGGAGTTTCAGTGGGACAGGCCCATGGCTGCCTGGTGAACCCTGGTCTATCTCAGAAGCGCTGCCTATTTTTACGTTGAAGTATTTTTTTCCTAGACATTTTTAGGACAAGAAAACATCTTTAAGTGATGGCCTTTTACTTATTTAAGTACTTCAATATGCATCTCTAAAATATAAACAGACACTTGTACATAATCACCATTATTGCACCTAACAAAATTAATAATAACTCTTCAATAAACCAGTTCATATTTAAACCAGTCCCATATTTGGGAAAATTTAGATTTCCCCAAAATTTCTTTTTATAATCGATTTATCCAAATCAGTGTCCAAATAAGATCCATAGATCGCATTTGGCTATTACATTTTTAAAGTCTTTTCTCATCTAGAACAGTGATGTCCTCTTCCCTTTCTCATGTCATCAACTTGTTGAAAAAACTAGGTGAGTTCCGTAGGCTGTCCCACATGATTTTTCAGACTGTTTCATTTCCTGAAAATGAGAAGTAAGAGCTAAATTCAGTTTCAATTGTTTTTAGAAGAAAAAAATACTTCATAAGTGGTATTGTTAAAGTGCTGTTTAGAAGAGTAAAAACTGTGGGCCACAGTGACTCAGTAGGCAGAGTTCTTGCTTGCTATGCTGGAGACCTGGGTTCAATTCCCAGTGCCTGCCCATGCAAAACAAAACAAAACAAACAAGCAAAAAAACTGAGGGGAAAATCTAACTATTCAGTGAGGGGGACTTTTTTTTTTCAATAAAAAAAATTTTTTTTAAACATAAAAACATACAAACGCAAACATTCTTACCATATGACCATTCCATTCTTGTATAAAATAAAAAACTCACCATGATAATTTCTTAGAACGTTTACATCAATTCAGAAAAAGAAATAAAAAGAAAAAAAGGAAAAAACTCATACATACCATACCCTTACTCCTCCCTCTCATTGACTGCTACTATTTCCATCTACCCAATATATTTTAGCCTTTGTTTCCCCTATTTTTTTCTATACCCCAAAGGGGACGTTTTAAAATAAATTTTCACCTATCTATACAGTGCACACTCAATCAAGTAGACATTAAAAATATGCAATGGTAGAATATTTAAATATTAATTTAAGAATGTGAAAAATGTTTTTGGTGCAGTAAATGATAAAAACAGGTTATCAATGCTTAGACAGAATACATGTGTTCATGACTGGCAGCATCTGCCTCATGGCACTATGGATGGTTCTCTTTTAGTGGTGGGATCATAAGTGCTTTGACCTTTTTCTGTTATGGGCTGAATTGTGTCCTCCAAAAAGATAGGTTGTGGAAATCCTGGTTGTCATGCTTTGCAGTGTGACCTTATTTGGAAATATGGTTGAGACAGATGGAATTAGGTAAGTTAAAATGAGGTCATATTGGAGCAGGATGGCCCTTAAGGTAATGTGCCTGGGGTCCTTACACAACAGGAGAGAAGACAGACAGACACAGGGAAGAAAACAACACTATAACAGTGCAGGCAGAGGCAGAAACAAGCCAAGGAGCCCAAGGATTACTGGCCACTGCCAAAAGCCATAAGAAAGGCATAGGAGGGAGTAGACTGCAGAGTAATTTCCCTGTCAACTTCAGACAGAGCCCTTCCAACACCGTGGCTTTGGACTTCCAGCCTCCAGAATTGTGAGATAGTGCATATCTGCTGTTGTAAGCCACTCATTTATGGTACTTTGCTATGGCAACCCTAGGAAACAAACACATTTCCTCTGCAGGAAATGAAGAAAAGAGAGATAAACAATGACCCTACATTACTATGTAATTACACTAATGTAAAACAAATGGAAGTTATCTTTAAAAAACACCTTCCCAGAAAGCAAATGGTGTAAATAGCATGTAAATCTCATGACTTTGCCTAGGTCCCTCAACTCCGCCAGACCACCCTCCTCCACTCTGCCAGACCACCCTCTTTAAAGAGGGAAATGCATGAGGAAGCAAAGCAAGATGACTGGATGGAATTAGAAACCAAGTGTAAGTGTAGTTTAACAAGAAGAGTCACTAGCTGCTCCTTTCAGCCCAGAGATTTAAGGAGCTCTGAGTGCAGGAATGCCTCACCCAGAGACTGAGACACCCCGGGCAGTCACCCTAGACACAGTGCAGATGTGTCACGTGGTCACCTACCCCATGTCCATGGCAAATGGCATCCAAGGCCAGTCAAGGCCGCAGCTGAGAAGGGAGGACCTAACTCCTGTCACCATGCCATTTCCCTTTTGGGCTCCTCTTTGGATGGTTGCCTACCTTTACCACTTCTTATTTTCAAATGACTTTCTCCAACCCTCATCTTCTTCCTCAAGTCAGGGATACACCCTCACCCCAACATACCCCCACCAACCACTGATTCTTATTGTATTCTGCAGGAGCTTCTCCTTTTTGACAATTAAAAAAAAATTATTCTGATAACATACATACAATCTAGAACTTCCCTTTTGACCACAGTTTTAGTTTCCTGGGCTGCTCAAAGCAGATACCATGAAATGGTTTAGCTTAAACAATGGGAACTTTCTGGGTTAGAGTCCCAGAAAATGTCCAAGTCAAGGCATCATCAACATGAAGCTCTCCTCCCAAAGACCAGATGCTGACTCCTTTGCTACATGACCAGACATGGCAGCATCTGTTGGTCTCTCCCTTCTCCTTGCGCTTCTTCCTTCCAGGACATTTTTTCTTTGTCTGAATTTTATTCTCTTAGGAAGGGCTCCAGTAAGGGGATTAAGACCCATTCTGACTGAGGTAGCCTCATCAAAAGGTCCCACATGCAAAAGGTTTACACCCCCAGGAATGGATTGACTTTAAAACATGTTTTTCTGGGGTACACACGGCTTCAAACCACTGCAACCACTTTCAAATACACAATTCAGTGGTATTAATTACATTCATTACATCTTTTTAATTAATATTTATTTTATTATTTTATTTTTTATATGGGCAGGCTCCAGGAAGTAAACCCAGGTCTCTAGCACAGCAGGCAAGAATTCTGCCACTGAGCCACTGGTGCACCACCCTATTGATGTGTTTTTTTTTGGTTAAAGAAATTGTAGGTTTACAGAAATATCATGAATAAAATACATAAAATTCAGAGTTCCCATATACCTACCTTTAACACCTTGCTTTAGTGAAGACATTTGTTATAATACATGGAAGAATATTTTTATAAATACACTATTAACTATAGACCACCATTCACAAAAAGGTTCACTGTATTGTACAGTCCAATGTTTTTTCTTTTAAGTTTTATTCTAGTAACATATACACAACCTAAAATTTCCCCTTTTAATCACATTCACATATATAATTCACTGCTATTAATTACCTTCATAATATTGTGCTACCATCACCACCACCCATTACCAAAACTTTACAATCTACCCCAATAGAAATTGAAGAAAAGAGAAATTCTCAACAATTTAAGCATTAACTTCCCATTCCCTACCCCCAGCCCAGTCCCTGGTGACCTGTATTCTAGATTCTGACTCTTTGAGTTTGCTTATTCTAGTTATTTCGTATAAGTGAGATCATATGATATTTATCCTTTGTATCTGGCCTATTTCACTTAACATGATGTCTTCAAGATTCATCCATGTTGTCTCATGCACAGGACTTCACTCTTTTTTTTTGGTTGAATAATATCCAACATACAATTGCATATTTATAACACATTTTGTTTATCCATTCATCTGTCGATGGACACAGAGATTACTTCCAACTTTTGGCAATTGTGAATAAGGTCACTGTGAATATCAGTGTGCAAATATCTGTTCAAGTTCTTGCTTTCAATTCTTTTGGATATATACCTAGTAGTGGAATTGCTGGGTCATATGGCAATTCTATATGCAGCCCTCTGAGAAACTGCCAAACTGTGTTTCACAGTGGCTGCCCCATTTTTACATTTCTACCAGCAATGAATGAATGCTCCTATTTTTTCACATCCTCTCCAACTCTTGTAACTTTCTGTTTTTTTTTTTCAATAGTAGACATTTTAGTGGATGTGAAATGGTATCTCCTATGGTTTTGATTTGAATTTCCCTAATAGCTAATGTTATTGAGGATCTTTTCATGAGCTTTCTGTACATTTTTATACCCTCTTTGGGGAAATGTCTATTCAAGTCTTTTGTCCATTTTTAAAATTGAATTGTTGGTTTTCCTTTTTTTTGTGTGTGTGTGTGTTCTCTGGTGGGGTCACATTTCATTCTTTTTCCGTATGAGTATCTAGTTATTGCAGCACCATTTGTTGAACTTTTGTTTGCTTATTTTGTTTATTTTGCTTGCTTGTTTTGGGAAGTGCATTGGCCCGGAATTGAACTCAGGGCTCCCTCATGGCAGGTGACGACTCTACCACTGAACTACACTTGCATCCTCTGTTTGTTTTTTTATTGTTGACCTATAGGATGTCTTTGTATATTCTAGATATTAAATCCTCATTGAAAATGTGGTTTTGAAGTATTTTCTTCCATTGAGAAGGTTATCTTTTCACTTTTGTGATAAAGTCCTTTGATGCACAAAAGTTTTTACTTTTGATGAACCCCATTTATCTATTTTTTATTTTGTTTCTCATGCTTTGGGTGTAAAGTCTAAGAAACTGTTGCCTACCAGAAGATCCTAAAGATGTTTCCCTATGTTTTCTCTTAGGAATTTTATCATCATAGCGCTTATATTAAGGTCTTTGATCCATTTTGAGTTAATTTTTGTATGTGGTATGAGATAGGGATCCTCCTTTATATATATGGATATCCAGTTCTCCCAGCATTATTTGTTGAAAAGGCTGTTTCTTCCCAATTGAGTGTACTTGGCAGCTTTGTCAAAAATCAATTGGCCATACTTACCCCCTCTAAGCCCAACTCTGGAAGTGAAATCATTGCCCTATCCTCTACGTGGGACATGACATCCAGGGGTAAAAGTCTCTCTGGTGGCGTGGAAGATGACTCCCAGGGATGAGTCTGGCCCTGGCACCATGGAATCAACAATGCCATCCTGACCAAAAAGGGGAAAAGAAGTGTAATAAATAAGGTATCAGTGGCTGAGAGAGTTCAAAAGAATTGAAAGGCTACTTTGGAGGTCATTCTTACCGCAAGCTTCAGTTAGACATTGCTACCTATCATAACTGGCCAAACCCCAACCAAAACCATTCCAGCCAATCCTAATGAATAGCTAGGGCAATACATAAGATTCTACAAAGGTTCCATGCACTATGGTAACTTTCCAGAAATCAACAACTTCCATATAGGTCCCTGGACCAGATAAATCCTGAAACCTAGAGGGGCCAGTCTTTCCAGAACACCAGCAATTTCCATCTCCTGATCTCTTATTACTGACAGAACTTCCAACATGAAAAAGGTAAAAAGAGTGGGAGAAAGATCAAAGGTGATGGTGGAGGTATACAGAAAAGGTAGGACTTTACAAACGAGTATGATTGCTGAATCAATATATTGATATTTCTTTTAGTCTCCAGTATCTTCGAGCAGCTAGGAGTAAAAATGCAAAATTGTGGTATTGTAACCCATACCAAACTCTGAAATCTGTTCTACAACGAATTGTTGTGCTATACTTTGAAATTTATTGCTTTTTTGTATGTTATTTTCCACAAAAAAGAAAAAAAGTGATGATAAAAAATATATATTCTTTCTAACCTACAATGTCCTGGAGCAGCTAGAAGGAAAAATCTGAGATGAGGGAATGGTAAAAAGACTCTGGGATCTGTCCTGTAACTACTTGTTGAAGAGTGCTTTGAAAACTATTACTTTTTTCTTTCTTTGCTTTATATATATGATATACTATACAATAAAAAAGTAAAAAAAAAAAAAATCAATTGGCCGTAGATATGAGAGTCTATTTTTGAAATCTCAATTTGATTCTAGTGGTCTATATATCTGTCCTTTTGCTAGTATCATGCTGTTTCGACCATTGCAGCATTGTAAAACAAATTAAAACTTTGAAGTGTGAGTGTTCTGACTTCATTATTCTCTTTCAAAATGTTTTTGGCTATTTGAGGCCCCTTACCCTTCCACATATATTTGATGATTAGCTTTTCCATTTCTGCAAAGTATGTTGTTGGAAATTTGACTGAGAGTGCATTGAATCTGTGAATAATTTTGGGTAGAATAGAAATCTTAATGCTATTTAGTCTTCCACTTAATGAGCATGAAATGCCCTCCCATTTATTTAGATCTTTTTTGATATCTTTTAGCAAAGTTTTGTAGTTTTCCATGAATAAGTTCTTTACATCCTTGGTTAAATTTATTCCTAGATATTTAATTCTTTTAGTTGCTAATATAAATGGATTTTTTTTTATATTCTCCTCAGCTTGCTCATTACTAGTGTAGAGAAACACAACTGACTTTTTGGTGTTGATCTTGTACCCCACTACTTTTCTGAATTCATTTATTAGCTCTAGTAGCTTTATTGTAGCTTTTTTTTGGACTTTCTAAATATAGGTCATGTCATCTGCAAATAGTGAGAGTTTTTCTTCTTTCTTTCTAATTTGGATGCCTTTTTATTTCTTTTTTCTTGCCTAATTGCTCTGGCTAGAACATCCAGTACAATGTTGAATAACAGTGGTGACAATGGGCATCCTTGTCTTGTTCCAGATCTTAGAGGGAAAGCTTTCGCCTTTCATCATTGGGTATGATGTTAGAAGTGAATTTTTCATGCATGCCCTCTATCATGTTGAGGAAATTTCCTTCTATTCCTATTTTTTGAAGTATTTTTTATCAAGAACGGATGTTGGATTTTGTCAAATACCTCTTGTGTGTCAGTTGAGATGATCACGTGTTTTCCCCCTCATTTTGTTAATGTGGTGAATTACATTAATTGATTTTCTTACGTTGAACCACTGCAGGGATCTTCCCTTTGAGGTAGGGTGGTGGGATGATCAGACATCAGGGCTGTAGTCAGACTAGCACACAGATCTCTAATGCCTACTTGCCTTGTGGTTTTATGTTTCATTCCTTTCAAAACTTTTGCTATAATACAAATATATAAGTTAATTGTTACACAAAAGTAGAAAATATAGATATATAAAGGAGAAATGAGGCAAAAATCACTGGTTTCCTTTGCCCAGGTGAAACCACTGTTAACATTTTAAAAATATCATTTCAGACTTGTGCCTGTGTATGTGTTTCTTCCTATAAAAAATGTGTTAATATTGTGAATAATCTTTTGCATCTTTATTGTTACACTCAGTCATGAAGATCTTTTTCTCCCTCACTTCTGTCCTGAAGATTTTGCCCATCAATAAATATAAATCTGCAAGATTCATATATATATATATGAATGTATATATATATACTATATATGGTTTTGTATTGATGATTAAATATGAATTTTTATATTGATAGAATTTTAAGATTTGTTACTTTTTAAAAAAAACACAGTTTTTGTTTCTTTCTCAAGTACTCTAGAGATGTTGGTGAATGCACTGAACCTGGTATATAGATGGAGAAATGAAAGTCATCTAAGAAAAGAAATATATCCATTATGCAAGACACTCAGGTGATGAGTTATGTACTCTGTCTCAAATATTTTTATGGTTTGAATGTGGAAAAAAAAAGCAACCTACCCCACAAAAGAGGAACTCTTGAGTTAAAATTTGACAGTGAGTTTCTGAAAGAACAAGCTTCCTGTAGCAATGCAACTCCAGGAGTTTCACTTCTTCCTATCCTTCTTCTCTTCCCAAACTAGAAGACGCTTAGAGTATATAGTCCCAGTTGAAAAGTGCTTCGATATTAGGGCGGAGGTAGAGCTGATGACAGGGAAAGACACTGTACCCATCAGTCACAGCCAACATGACAATGAGAGAAATAGTTCAGTTCCTCTCCAAAAATATTCATTCTCAAATTGTCTCTGTGCCTTTACATGGACTAAACATATTTCCCTCCAGTTCCCTTAAAGACTAACTGTTCTCAAAGAAAGCTTCTTTGTCAGAGAAAATAATAGAATGGGAAAGTCAGTAGAGATTTATTCACATTTAAAATTCTCTCACACCCCCCACAACTGCATTTTAAAAATATAGAAAATATATTTTAAAGACTTGAGGCAGAAGGAAGCTTAGATATCATTTAGCCCCGCCTCTTCATTTTATGGATGAGGAAGTAGGTGGAGAATATATTATCTAGATTTTTTTATCTTTGTTTTCCTTTTGCTCTGAAGGTTTAGTTCTTCAATTCTTGTTTTGAAAAGTGTTGTTTCCCTAGCAACTCCTTTATTCATAGAGACTGAATTGGTTTTCTGACAACAAAGTATTTTCTCTCTTCAAGGGATGAGGTTTAAACCCTTCAGGACTATTTCAACATGAGGAGTAAACTGTTCAACTTCCCTTACTTAATCCAGGACATTTTTCTCTATCTTTAACCCTTCTTGTGTCACTTCTTCCTGTTTTAGAGGAAGAAATAGTCTCATTCCTTTGCAAGAGTAAATTTTCCATCTGTGCTTTCCTAAAATTTTGTTTTTCAAAAAATTTTTGAAAAGTAATTCATGTTAATTAAATAAAAAATAGACTATAGCTAACAAATCAATAGCATCCCTCTATTTCAGAAAATATATAATGTACAGATCACATTACCAATAAAAATTATAAAGTATATAGCAATTAACCTAATCAAGAATGTACAAAACTTTTAAGAAGGAAAAATGTAAATTCTATTAAGGATCACAGAGAAGATTTGAATGTACCAAGTTCATGGATGGAATGTCTAACCATTTGTCAAGATGTCAATTTTTCTTAAATCAATGAAGTTCTTCAAGACAATTATAATAAAAAATCAAACAGGATCTTTTAGATCAACTATTGATTCTAGAATTTTCATGGAAGTATAAAGTATCAAATAGCTAAGAAATACGGAAAAAAGAAGAGTAAAGGATTCACCCTTCTTAATATTAAATCTTGCTTTAAAGCCATGATAATGGATGTTGAAATACTGACCTAAGAACAGGAAATGTCAGTGAAACAGAATAAACAACATAGAACACACAGACACACATACGCATTCACAAACATTAATCTATTTAACTTTCTATATAGTATACGATAGGGATGGCATCACAAATCAGTCGAGAAAGGATGTGTTTTTAGCAGAAAGTAATTGTGAAGCTGGGTTATTTTATGGAGAAAATAAAATTGAATTCCTACAGCATATCTTTTATAAAGGCGGATTCCAGAGGGATTAAAAACAAATTGTGAAAATGAAACTATAAAGTTAATTGAAAATATATAGGCAGATAATATGGTTATATTGGGGTAGAAAAGAATTTTTTTTTGCAAGTGCTCCAAAGCACAAACCATATGGTTAAAGTGTGATAGATTTGTGCACATTATTATTAAGAATTTCAGTTCAATAAAGTACACAATGAACAAAGTTAGCAGAGGGATAAAGAATATAAAAATTACTTTTAATGTTCATTGATGACATTACACACACACATGCACACACAGAGAACCAATATAAAAATAGACAAAGACATGAGAAGTCAATTCATTGTTGGGAAAGCTCAAACATTTAACCAGTATATGAAAAGGGATAAACCCATGTTTCTAGTTGCAAGCTGCCAGAATGCAACATAGCAGAACTGGAATTAAATAAAAAGGGGAGTTTAATAAGTTACAAGTTCGCAGTTCTAAGTCTATAAAAATGTCCAAACTAAGGCTTCCAGGAAAGATAACTTACTTCAAGAAAGGCTGATGGTTCTGAAACACCTTTGACTGCTACAAAGTCATATGGCTGGCATCTCCTGGTCCCTTCTTCCTGGGCTGCTGTTTTGCAGCCTCTGTTCCTATGGACGTTCCTCACTTTACTTCTCCAGGGCTGGCTTTCATCATTTGGCTTCCCTTGGCTCTCTCCAGGTTCTCGCTTGCTTAACATCTCATGATGATGTCTTCTGGGCTCCAGGTATCTCCAAACATCTGTGTCTCTGTCTCTTAAGCAGCTGTTCTCCAAGCATCTGTATCTTATCTCTCTGTTGGTCCTGAGGCTTCTGTCAGTTTCTGACTCTCTCCGAAATGTTTCCTCTTTTTAAGGATTCCAGTAAACTAATCAAGAGTCACCTGGAATGGGTGGAGTCACATCTCCTTCTAATCAAAGGGTCACACCCACAATGGGGCATGCCACATCTCCATGGAGATCATCTTTTCAAAAGTCACCAAACTACAGAATTGAATCAGGATTGAAAAAAACAGCTACTCTCACAAGATTGGATCAGGATTAAAGCATAGCTTTTGCTGGGGTACATAATACTTTCAAACCAGCGCATCCACTAAAAATCAAAGACATTCAAAAGGAACAACAAGATAGTACCTTACATCCACTTGCTTAGTAAAAATTATAAAGATGGTGATATTGTTAGGAAGACTATGGGGAAACAGAACCCTCATGCACTGCTGCTGGTAGGAGTAAAATGCCTCAGTTATTTGGAGAGAAATTTGGCTGTATTTAGTGAAAGTAAATTTGTTGCTAGCCTGTGATTTAACAATTTCTTTCCTGAATACTTAACCCTGGAAAACTTTCTCAGACCCATGTGGGAACATTTCTGACAGCTTGAAGATATTATGTACCCCAGAAAAGCCGTGTTATAATCCTGATCCAGTTTTGTGGACCCAGCCATCTCTTTTAATCCTGATTCAGTATTGTAGGGTGGAAATCTTTTTTTTAATTTTTGCTTGGGCTGGCACTGGGAATTGAACCCAGGTCTCTGTCATGGCAGGTGAGAACTCTGCCTGCTGAGCCACCATGGCCTGCCCAGGTGGAGACTTTTGATTAGATTATCTCCACAGAGATGTGGCATGATCAGTTGTGGGTATGACCTTTTGATTAGAGGAGATATGACTCCACTCATTCCAGGTGGATCTTGATTAATTTATTAATCCTTTAAAACAGGAAACATTTTGGAGAGAGCTCAGAGCTGACACAGATACTGACATTTGGAGAACAGAGACATAGATATTTGAAGATGCTTGAAGCCCTACAGATATCACCATGAGATGTTAAGCAAGCCAGAACCTGGAGAGAGCCAAGGGAAGCCAAGATATGAAAACCAGTCCTGGAGAAACAAAGTAAGGAACCCCACAGGAACAGAGGCTGAAAGCAACAGAGCCCAGAAAGAAGGGACCAGTAGATGCCAGCCACATGACTTCCCAGCTGACAGAACTGTTTAGAACCATCAGCTTTTCTTGAATTAAGGCATGTGTCCCTGGATACCTTAGTTTGGACATTTTTATAGGCTTAGAACAGTAAACTTACAACTTATTAAGTTCCCTTTTTAAAAGCCTTTCCATTTCTGGTGTATTGCTTAACAAATTAATACAGACTTATAAGGGACTGTTCATTGAGATATTGCATTAGTGTGGAGTTGGAGGCAACCCAGGTGTTATCATTAAGGGAATGGATGAGTATAATAGGGATATTCCTAGATGGTATATTATGCAGCAATTAGAAACCATAAATGATATGTACATAGGGTGACATGTCTAGATCCCAAAAACTTAGTACTGAGTAAAAAAGGAAGCAGAATGAGATCCATGGCATTATATTTTAAAAATTCAAAACATGATATACAAAGCCATGCTATGAGTCTTTCAACACATTAGAGAGTGATTGGGATAACTAGGGGAGTTGTTAGGGAAAATATGGGGAGGCTTAACAGAGCCATGATGATATTTTACCTTGAACTGTATGATGAACTCAACACTGCACCTGAGAAAAAATACACACACATTTACTTCCATGAAATTTTCTTTTTATTCAACACATACTTACCGTGCACCTCCTAGAAGGGAAGAAAACTACCACCCCAAACCTACTACACAAAATAACCACTTTTTACATTTTTTTTGTACCTGTGCTCTTTTCTTTTCCTCCTTTAATTTCTGAATCCAACCTAGAACAATTGCCATTTCTTCCACCATACCTTCAAAGCTGTTTTCTCAGAGGTCACCAATGCTTTCCTAATTTTAAATCAAATGATCTTTCCTCTGTTTATATCCATGAACATTTGTTGGGCATATCCCTGATATATCCTATGATGTCAGGATCTGTGTTAGGTGCGGGGGCTACAAATGATTCCTGTATGGGTTTTGTCCTCCAAAAGATCACACTTTGGTTAGGAAAGATATGAAATGGATAATACTAACACCATGTTCTAAATACAGAGATAGCGGTGTACCCACGGTTGCTACTGGAGCTCAAATGGGAACGTTGGGCTCAGGAAAGCTTTTAAAGAAGATAGTCTGAAATTTGAAGAATGGGGAAGATAAATAAGATTAAGGACAATCTAGACCACTGATTCCCAATCCTATTTGCATACAGATGTGCCAGACTCACCCCAGACCAAGGAAATCACACTATTTGGGGGTGGGAGTTTGGGAATATCTTTTAGAAGTTCCCTCTTGTGATTTTAAGTTGTGTCCAGATCTAAGAACCACAGATTTTGGCTGAGGGAGGAATAAGAACAAGATACAAGGGTGTGGAATGGCAGGCAATAGTAATGCTAGTAATGGCAGAGCTCTAATCCCAGACTGTCTCAGTACAAAGAATGGGTTCTTTTTTTTTTTTTTTTAAATTAGAGAATTTGTAGGTTTACAGAAAATTCATACAGAAAACACAGAGTTCTCATATACCTGTTATTAACACTTTTCAGTAGTGTGGTGCATTTGTTACAACTGATGAAAGATTATTATGATTATAATATAACCTATAGTCCATGGTTCATTGTGTCTTGTACAGCTCAATGTTTTTGTTTTTATTTTTTTTGTTGTTGGTTTTACATATTTTTATTCTGGTAACATATTTATAGTCTAAAATTTCCCCCTTGACCCCTTTTACCTACAGTCACATATATAAATTACATTTACAATGTTGTGCCACTATCTCCACCATCCATCACCAAAATTTTTCCACCACCCCAAATTGAAGCTCTGTATAATTTAAGCATTAACTCCCCAGTCCCTACCCACACCCTGGTTTCTGGTAACATATTTCCTAGTTTCTGAGCCTCTGAGTTTGCTTATTGTAATTGTTTCATATCAGTGAGATCATAGAATGTTTGTCCTTTTGTGTCTGGCTTATTTTACACAACATCATGTCTTCAGGGTTCATCCATGTTGTCACATGTGTCCAGACTTCATTCTTTTTTACAGCTGAATACTATTCCATTGTATGTATGTATGTGTGTATGCACGTATGTACGTATGTATGTATGTACACATTTTCTTTATTCATTAATCTGTTGCTGGCCATTTGGATTGCTTCCATCTTTTGGCAATTGTGAGTAATGCCATGGTGAACACCAGTGTGCATGTATCTGTTCTAGTTCTTTCTTTCAATTTTTATGGATATATATAGAAGTCAGATTGCTGGGTCAATGGTAATGTAAGTTTTCTGAGGAACAGCCAAACCGTTTTTTATGGTGATTGCACAATTTTATAATCCTACCAACAATGAACAAGTGCTCCTATTTCTCCACATTCTCTCTAACACCTGTAATTTTCCTCTTTAAAAAATATAGTAGCCATACTGTGGGTGTGAAACAGTATCTCATTGTGGTTTTGGTTTGCATTTCCTTAATAGCTAATGCTATTGAGCATCTTTTCATGTGCTTTCTGGCCATTTGTATGTCTTCTTTGGAGAAATGTCTATTCAAACCTTTTGTCCATTTTTAAGTTGGGTTGTCTTTTTGTTATTAAGTTGTAGTTTTTTTTTAATGTACTCTGAATATTAAACTCTTATCAGATATGTAGTTCCCAAATATTTTCTTCTATGCTCTATGTTGCCTTTTTACTTGATGTACAAAGTTTTAAAATTTTGAAGAGTGCCCATTTATCTATTTTTTTATTTTGTTTTTCATGCTTTGTGCATAAATTCCAAAGAACAATTAATACAAGGTCCTTGCTATATTATTGTATAGGAGGGTCTTTTTTTTTGTTTTTTTTTTTGTATGCTATATGGTGGGGGTCACATTTTATTCTTTTTCCACGTAAGTATCCCATTATTGTAGTACCATTTGTTGAATTTTTGTTTGTTTTTTCTTTCTTTCTTTGCTTGCTTGTTTGCTTTTTGGCAAGTGCATGGGCTGGGAATTGAACCCTGGTCTCCTGCATGGCAGGTGAGAATTCTATCACTGAACTATTTCCATACCCCTCTTATAGGAGTTTTACAATTCTAGCTCTTATATTTAGTTATTTGATCCATTTGAGTTGATTTTTGAGGGAGGATCCACCTTCACTCTTTTTCAAATGACATCCAGTGTTCTCAGAACCATTTTTTGAAGAGACTATTATTTCACCATTGAGTGGACTTGAGACCCCTGTCAAAAGCCAGTTGGCACAGATGTAAGGGTTTACTTCTGAAACTCTCCATTAAATTCCATTTGTCTTTACATCTGTCCTTTTGCTAGTACTATGCTGTTTTGATTACCCTGGCTTTGTAATGTTTTAGGATTAGGAATTTGAGGCCTCCAACTTTGATTTTCTTTTTCAAGAAGTCTTAGACTATGTGGGACCTTTTACCCTTCCACATAAATTTGGTGATTGGCTTTTCCATTTTCGCAAAGAAGGCTTTGGATTTTGTTTGGAACTGTATTGAATCTGTAAATTGCTTTAGGAAGTATTGACATCTTAACTATATTTAGTCCTTCAATCCATAAACATGGGATGTCCTTCCATTCATTTAGGTCTTCTTTTATTTCTTTTAGCAATGTTTTATAGTTTTCTGTGTATAAATCCTTTACATCATTGGTTACATTTCTTAACCACTTCTCATTGCTGTTTCCACATGACTGACATGGTATTAGTTGGGATGAATCAATAGTGCTGCAGTTAAAAGTCAAACAATTTAGTGGTTTAAATTAAGAAATTTGTGTGTGGGTATGCTTGCTTCCACTGAGGGTCATTGGGAGTTTCTACTTGTTGTTATTCTCACTCAGAGTCTGAGACTTGTAGAA
The DNA here is from genome assembly GCF_023851605.1 of Tamandua tetradactyla. Lineage (NCBI taxonomy): Eukaryota > Metazoa > Chordata > Mammalia > Pilosa > Myrmecophagidae > Tamandua > Tamandua tetradactyla. Next base: position 38,098,665 of record NC_135346.1, on the reverse strand, counting down.
CATTAACTATTTGGGGCCAGTCGCTCTGCCAAGGGAAATGAAGTAGTGACTTATACACCAACCTTGTAGGCTTCCACCTGGAAGTGACACCTGACACTTCTGCTCACATGCATTGGCCAAATCAAGTCACATAACCACGCCTACTATCAAGGGTGTGAGGAAAGCTACCTTACTGTGTGCCTGGAGGATAACTGGAATATTAAAAAAAATAAATAACTATCACTATAGCTATGTAAATCAAACTGGGTTTGATGGCCAATGGCAGCCAGTTTTACTCATCTAAATTTCCATGTGATGTGATCTCACTATATCTGTGCCAATCAGGGTATCCCCAGGAAAGCTGCCTACTGTATATTTTCATTCTTACATCACATACTCCCACTTTCAATTTCTTAACCCAGATTTTGGGCTTTCAAGAAGGCAGGAGTTGGTTTTCCACGATTTCAGCACTTTCTATATTTATTCAGACGGAAACTCTCTTTCATCTTCAGAGGGTGAAATCAATGTAGCAATGACTTCTTTTTTTTAACTTTTTTTATTAATTAAAAAAATTAACAAACAAAACATTAAGAGATCATTCCATTCTACATATACAATCGGTAATTCTTAATATCATCACATAGTTGCATATTCATCATTTTTTAGAACATTTGCATCAATTTAGAAAAAGAAATAAAAAGACAACAGAAAAAGAAATAAAATGATAACAGAGAAAAAAAGATTATACATACCATACCCCTTACCTCTCGCTTTCATTTACCACTAGCATTTCAAACTAAATTTATTTTAACATTTGTTCCCCCTATTATTTATTTTTATTCCATATGTTCTACTCATCTGCTGATATAGTAGCTAAAAGGAGCATCAGATACAAGGTTTTCACATTCGCAGAGTCTCATTGTGAAAGCTATATCATTGTTCAATCATCATCAAGAAACATGGCTACTGGAACACAGCACTACATTTTCAGGCAGTTCCCTCCAGCCTCTCCACTACATCTTGAACAACAAGGTGATATCTACTTAATGCATAAGAATAACCTTCAGGATAACCTCTCAACTCTGTTTGGAATCTCTCAGCCATTGACACTTAGTCTCATTTCACTCTTCCCCCTTTGGTCGAGAAGGTTCTCTCAATCCCTTGGTGTTAATTCTCAGCTCATTCTAGGGTTTTTCTCAGTCCCTTGATGCTGAGTCTCAGCTCATTCCAGGATCTCTGTCCCACGTTGCCAGGAAGGTCCACACCCCTGGGAGTCACGTCCCACGCAGAGAGGGGAAGGGTGGTGAGACTGCTCGTTGTGTTGGCTGGAGAGAGAGGCCACATCTGAACAACAAAAGAGGCTCTCTTGGAGGTGACTCTTAGGCCTAAATTTTAAGTAGACTTGACCTATCCTTTGTGGGGTTAAGTTTCATGTGAACAAACCCCAAGACTGGGGGCTCAGCCTATAGCTTTGGTTGTCCACACTGCTTGTGGGAATATCAAGAATTCAACTTGGGGAATTGAATTTCTCCCCACTCTCACCATTCCCCGAAGGGGGCTTGCAAATACTTTTCCAGTCACTGATCAAATCACTCTGGGATTCATCGGGGCATCACTCTGGACAAACCAACAAAATCTCATGTGCTACCTGAGATTCCAAGTACTTATGACATTCAATCAAACTATCTACATGACTTATATTAGGAAATGCTCTAGTCAAAATATAAATTTTGTAACAAATAAACTTTTTTTGCTTTAGTCTCACACATAAGGTGACATTTTAAAGTATTGATTATCATCTATTTTCAACACCCTGCAATAATGACATTCCTTTGTTCTTCCTCAGGCAAAAACATTTCTTAAATTTGTACATTGTACATTTCACTATTATTATACACTCTAGGCATTCCTAGATTATACCATCTCGATCTTTACCATCTATCTTTCTTTCTGATTTCATTAATGTCCCCAGTCCTCCTCCCTCTATCATTCTCACATGCAGGTTCATTCAGTGTTTTAACATAATTACATTACTGTTAGGTAGTATTGTGCTGTCCATATCTGAGATTTTATATTCAGTCCTGTTGCACAATCTGTATCTCTTCAGCTCCAATCACCCAATATCTCACCCTATTTCTATCTCCTGATGGTCTCTGTTACCAAGGAAATATTCTAAGTTTATTCACTAACGTCAGTTCATGTCAGTGAGACCATACAGTATTTGTCCTTTTGTTTCTGGCTAATCACACTCAGCATAATGTCCTTAAGGTCCATTCATGTTGTTGCATACTTCATAACTTTATTCTGTCTTACAGCTACATAATATTCCATCTTATGTAAATGTCACAGTTTGTTTAGTCAACTGTCTGTTGATGGACATTTTGGCTGTTTCCATCACTTGGTAATTGTTAATAATGCTGCTATAAACATGTAAACGTCCATTTGTGTCCTTGGCCTTGTGACCTTTGAGTAGAGACAGCATATACATGGGTCCTGTTTTTTAAACCATTCTGCCAGACTATGTCTTTTGATTGGAGAGTTTAATCCATTAACATTCGGTGTTATTACTGTATGGGTAGTACTTTCTTCTACTATTTTGCCTTCTGGATTTTATATGTCATATCTAATTTTCCTTCCTTTTACCTTTACTCATAGTCTTCCTTTCTACACTCTTCTCCACACCTCTCTCTTCTGTCTTCATATCTGTCTCTAGTGTTCCCTTTAGTATTTCTTGCAGAGCTGGTCTCTTGGTCACAAATTCTCTCAGTGATTTTTTGTCTGAAAATGTTTTCATTTCTCCCTCATTTTTGAAGGACAATTTTGCTGGATATAGAATTCTTGGTTGGCAGTTTTTCTCTTTTAATAATTTAAATATATTATCCCACTGTCTTCTCGCCTCCATGGTTTCTGCTGAGAGATCTGCGCATAGTCTTATTGGGCTTCCCTTGTATGTGATGGATTGCTTTTCTCTTGCTGCTTTCAAGATCCTCTCTTTCTCTTTGACCTTGGACATTCTGATTATTAAATGTCTTGGAGTATGTCTATTTGGATCTATTCTCTTTGGGGTACGCTGCACTTCTTGGATCTGTAATTTTAAGTCTTTCATAAGAGTTGGGAAATTTTCAGTGATAATTTCCTCCATTAGTTTTTCTCCTCCTTTTCCATTCTCTTCTCCTTCTGGGACACCCACAACACGTATATTCATGCGCTTCATATTGTCTTTCAATTCCCTCAGTCCCTGCTCATATTTTTCCATTTTTTTTCCTATAGTTTCTGTTTCTTGTTGGATTTCAGATGTTCTGTCCTCCGGTTCATTAATCCTCTGTTCTGCCTCTCGAAATCTACCATTGTAGGTTTCCATTGTTTTTTTCATCTCTTCTACTGTGTCTTTCATTCCCATAAGTTCTGTGATTTGTTTTTTCAGACTTTCAGTTTCTTCTTTTTGTTCCTTCCTTGCCTTTTTTATATCCTCCCTCAATTCATTGATTTGGTTTTTGATGAGGTTTTCCATGTCTGTTCGTATATTCTGAATTAGTTGTTTCAGCTCCTGTATGTCATTTGAATTGTTGGTTTGTTCCTTTGACTGGGCCATATCTTCAATTTCCTTAGTGTGATTTGTTATTTTTTGCTGGTGTCTAGGCATTTAATTACCTTAATTAGTTTATTCTGGAGATTGCTTTCACTTCTTTTATCTAGGGTTTTCTTGCTGGATGAATTTGTTGTCTATCTGTTCTTTGACATTCTGTTCAGCTTTATCTGAACCTTTAGCTTAAGTTTTGTTTAACAGAGGAGAATTTTTCAGTTCTTGTTTTCTTGTTTCTTGCCCTGCTTGTGTGGTACCTTTCCCCCACAAACACTTAGGAGGGTCTGCTTAGATATTATAGACCCCAGCCAGATTTTCCCAGACCAAACAGGCCTCCTATCAGGAGGAAAGAGTCACCTGCGTCGGTTTTCCCTGAGCATGAGACCCAGCAGGTTGAAAGACTTTCCTGTGAAGTCTCTGGACTCTGTTTTTCTTATCCTGCCCTGTGTGTGGTGCTTGTCTGACTGCAGGTCCCACCAGCATAAGATGATGCAGCCCTCTAACTTTGGCAAACTCTCCCTGCTGGGGGTGTGGTGGAGACAGAGGAGAGGTTGTAGGCTGGTTTTAATGGCTTCAAATTACCAAGCACTGGTGTCTGAATTCCTTGATGGAGGGATTCCACCTGGGTGGGCCTTCACCCCTCCCCTAGGGAAGGCACAGGCTCCAGATAAGCCCCCAAAAGAGGTCACTTCTGCCTATGCCTGGGGCAGTTGTAGCCTGAAAAGTCCTGCCGCTGTATCCAGAGGCAGTCAAGCCTTTGTAGATACACAGCCACAAAAACCTGTTTCCTTCTTTTTTTCCCCCTTTTTCTGTCAGTCCTGCCCCCTTGGTGCTGGGGCAAAAATGAGCAACCTCCGCTTTGATCCGGTTCACCTAAGCTGGGGGCCTATTTTTAGTAGTCAGAATTTGTTAATTAGTTCCACAATTGGCGTTTGATTGTGCCCAGTCCCTGCTGCTGGTAAAGTCCTTTCCTTTCCCCTCTGGGAAGCGGCCTGTGGGGGAGGGGTGCTGGCTGCCGCAGCTTTGGGAACTCATGGTTTTGGGGGGTGCTTGCCGCCGGTCCAGCTGGTCCAGACTGGGGTACGCTGTGTGTCTGGTCACTGACGTGGCCCCAGGAGCTGTTCTGTACTGTTTCTGGTTATTTAGCAGTTGTTCTGGAGGACAAACTAAAACACGCACGTTGTTAAGCTGCCATCTTGACCCGGAACGCAATGACTTCTTGAACTAAATGGAACACTTATTCATTCACCCAGGTTCCCTTTTTCCTTTCTAATTGTGGAGGCCCACTTGTGAGGGTGATTTCAAAGACCCATTTGCTCATGCCAGCTTCCTCCCATCTGTTTTCATTGCTTATAAGTTAAAACAATATTTATCAAATTCTTCATGATTTCAAAGAACTTACCCACAGGTAGTATCATTTAGCTCCCAAATCAACTCTTGGTGTAGGTATTTAGTCAATTCTATTTTATAAATGAGGAAATAGAGGTTCAGGAAAGGGAGACAAGGTCTCACAGAGATTTCTGAAGTATTTATGTCTCCTGATGGCTGTGTTAGTTATCTATTTTGCATCATTTTATCGCTTTAATGAGTCAAAGCATTCATTCATTCATGCAACAAAATTGATTATCTATTGTAATCCTGGAATTGGGCCAGCTTAGTGGGTATTGTCCCCTGCCCTGGGTGAGTACACTAAGTGACGAAGACAATGCTATTTATTGCCCACACCACAGTCTTTTATTCTCCTAATAGAACTCTGATGTTTTTCAGGTAACTATCATGTACTATTCCTTGATCTCAGGGACCCTCAGGTCCTAACCCAATTAAGAAGATGATCCTGATTGGTCTAAACCAGCCATAGAAATCTCATAGGTTAGATTTGAGGATGGGTCAGTGGCCTTGTTCTAGAAATAAGTTACAAAGGGAAGTCTGCTGGGAAGACCTTCCCTTCCCAAAAGTAAAGAAAAGGGCTAGTGAGGTGGAAGTCCATCTCCTTCTCCATTTTCCTTCCCAAACTTAGACATGATGTCCAGAAGCCTTTTCTTGACCATACTGTGACAAAGTAACATGGAAGAACAGAAAGATAGAGGAGCCCAGGTCTTAGATGATCTTCTTGACTCAATGGGCTGCTTATATCTAGACTTTTGTTATGAGAGGATATATGAGCCCCTTATTTGTTTATGCTTATCTGTTATCCAAAATCAATTTGGATTTTCTGCTATTTCCAGTTGAATGAATTCCTAAGTGATTCAACTGCTTATTTTGATGATGTTCCTCATAAACAAATTGTGTTTGTATTATGGTTGTTAGTCATTGCCTACTCATCCCAGTGATTTCTGAGAGATTTTACCCCCTCCACAGGCCCCACAGCTGAAATACTGAAATAGCAAATGCCCACAGCCGTGTCTATCCCAGGATAGCCAACCACAGACAGCCCATGAACCACAATCTGAGGCTTTGTATGGAAAAAAGGAACTGGAGTGACTGTGCTTTTATCTCTGGAGTCTGTAACTTGAACCTGAGAGAATGAACTAAGAGAATTGAGTTGAGGGTCACGGAGTGGACTGGGGCTGGGATGAACGCTACGGATGCCGAGTGAGCTAAAGCTCTGAGGATGCCGGTCAGGGGTAGAGGTGCAGAAAGAAGTAAAAAGAGATACTTTTATAAGTAGCAGAGCAAACCGATGCCTTGGAAGTTCTGATGGTGCCTCAGTTTCAGACAATGTGTGTCCTTGTGTGCCAGTGTGAATCTGTGATGGACCCCAGAAAAGCCATGCCCTTTGATCCTCATTCAATATTGCTGGGTGGGAGCATTTTGATTGTTTCCATGAAGATGTGACCCACCCAATTGTGGGTGGTAACTTTTGATTAGATGATTTCCGCTGAGGGTGGAGTTGCTTACTGGAATCCTTTAAAAGAGGAAACATTTTGGAGAAAGTCCCTTTTTGGTAGAGCCACGTGAAAGCCAGCAGACGCCGCCATGTTCGCCATGTGCCCTTCCAGCTGAGAGAGAAACATTGAATTTCGTCGACCTTCTTGAACCAAGGTCTCTTTCCTTGGATGACTTTGATTGGACATTTCTATAGACTTGTGTTAATTGGGACATTTTCTCAGCCTTAGAACTGTGAACTAGCAAATTACTAAATTCCCCTTTTTAAAAGTCATTCCGTTTCTGGTATATTGCATTCCGGCAGCGAGCAAACTAGAACATCTTGTCATGAACCACCTCGTCCTTGGGACAGATAACATGACGGAGCTTCTGTTCTTGTCATCACTTAAGCTCTAATGAATATACTAGTCAGTAAAAGCTACATGTTGAATTAACTTTTAACATCTCCCAATCTCTTCTTCCTTTTATGTAGAGCATAAAAGGTAGTGACTCTTTCACAGATATGTTGTGGGCATTATATGCGAACAACACCTAGCACAATGCTTAGCATAACTCTCCAACTTAGTGAAGATCAATTCGTTTCCCAGCCTCTAAGGGCTGTGTGGAAGTAGAATGGCCTGCCTTGGAAGCAAGGATGCAAGGACAGGCAGGGCCACAGCCTTAGATGAATGGCAGAAGTTAACAATCTTTCAAGTGGCCTTTCTTTTCCAAGATTCATTATTCTCCCTGTCTCTAACTGAACCACCTTCTCCAAGTAAACAAGTCTACTTCCTTTGCCTTGTACCAGTTCCCCCAAAGGAGTAGGTTACAATGATTGGTTAGGCCTGGGCCATGTGTCCACCCTACTCACATGCCAGATTGTGCCCACACAGAATGAGGAATGGTTGATTCCACAAAGAAAGGGATGCTGAGCAGGCAAAAATAAGGTATGTCCACTATAACAGGTCATTCTGTCCTTTGTGGTCCTCTAACACAACCAAATAATGACTACTTATAATAGTCATTCACATTTGTTGGGCATTCACTATATGCCTGGTAATCTGCTAAATGCCTTTCATAGACCATCTCATTTACTGCTTACAGTAAACCAAGATGCAGGTGCTATTATCACAATTTTACACAGGGTTAACTGAGAACAGAGAGGTTAAGTAAGTTGCTTATAGCTACATAGCTAATACTTGGTTGAGATGGAATACAGTCTGGTTTCCCACCTCACAGGAAACTTATGTGAGGGGCATAGAATGAGCAAAAGCTTGCCAGGTAGACCCCACGGTTGACAGTAACTAGAAGAGGCAAACTGTCTATCCCCCCACTTAAAAAACAAACTAGAAAATAGTCCCCTTCCCAAGCTAAATCATTTCCTGGCCTTGGAGAATACACAGATTCATAGACTGCTCAAGCTGCAGGAGTTTGAGAGACATTACATCTAGGTAGTGCTAACACCATTTGAATGAAAACACTCTGACATGTAGAATCCTTTCCTTTATACATTTTACTTTCAAGCTCAGTCATCACCCAGGAAAGATGAGTTCCTCAGTGTTCACAGGACAGTACCCATTCGCCTTCATAGGGCTTTCCAGGCTCTCCAAGATCTGATCGGCCTGCTATTCCAGCCCCATCACTCGACACGTCCCTTCCTCCCTCCTAATCTGAGGTCCAGCTGTAGTGACATTTATAAACATGTGTATATGTACACATACACATTAGTCATAAGCCTTGGACCACTGCGTACTATCATCATTAGTCCATATATGGTCTCTTTTATTCCATGTTCATTTAATCTTTAATACTGTCATGAATGTCTAAAAAGCTAAAACTCTTCAATCAGTTTAAAGTGCTATGCTGGGATCACTGCTGAACCTTTTGCATACTTTTCACTTTGTCAGAAATTCTTTCCACCCCACTCCATCCACTCCTTTCCAATATCTTTCAGCTTGGGCTTAAAAACTTCCCTGATTTCCCTCTTCCATCCTTAAGACTGGGCTAGGAATCTGTTTCTAACACTCCAATAATATTCTATCATTTCTTTGTTGCATCTTATCACCATACACTATGTTGCCTTTAACTTGTTTGTCTCCCACTAGGAGGCACTAAGCTAGGAGTTTATTAAGGGCGAGAATGGCTAGTCCAATATTGCAGACTCAGTGCTTAGCGCAGTGCCTGGCACACTTAATTCTCGTTTAAGGGTAAGCAAACCTGTTCTGTTAAGGCTAGATAGTGATATTTTTGGTTTTGCAGACCATTTGTCTGTTCCAGTTATTCAGCTTTGCTGTTGTGGAGTGAAAGCAGTCATAGAAAATACATATAAACAAATGGGCATGGCTGGATGGCAGCAAAACTTTACTTATAAAATGGGTTGAGGGCTGGATTTTGTCCATGGGCCATATTTTGCCAACCCCTCATATAACTGATAAGGAAATGAGCGATGAAAATGAATGAGTAGGATTGCTATTTACGAGAAAGGAAGTACTGGTTACTACAAATGACCATTTGCAGGAAAACTGGATTCTGTTTTCTCCCTATTTCTTAGTCTTTTATCTTTTCTGACCCCAGCAGTCTTATTTGTAAAATGGGACCTACTAATACCTCCTCTGCTTAAAGAATTGAAACTGTAGGATCCTTAAACATATGATCTATGCTTCATTTGTCTTTATTCTAAGATCCTGGCAGAATTATCACATGTTTAGATCATAATAGGTTGATAAGTACTTGTTGAAGGATTCAAAGGTTGGGGTGGGACGGGTGGTTGGACCACAGAATAGTGTTAACCCTCCAGGTTGGAAAAATTTAAAGTTATCTAGGCCAAATTACCGCCATGTAGAGGTCCTTCCAGGTTTAAGGCCTTGGGTTGTTTTTTTTTTTTTTTTTTTCCATGTGATCAAAAACCCAACACAATTTGCCTTAAGACAAAAAGGGAATTTACCTGCTCACTGATATGCCTTATTTCAAGGGCTCACGTCTTTCTCTGTTTCTCCACTTGCCTTCTGATTGATTGGTTCTCTTTTCAGAGAGGCTTTCTCTGATTGTTGACCAAATGACTATTAACTTCAGGTTTACCTTCTTGCAGCTCAAAAGCCAGAGGAAAATAGAGTCCCTATATCTCAAGAATCCCAGTAAATATCCAGATGTTGTGCATTCTGGCTTTGTTTAGGTTGCTTGCCCATCCTGGAACCAATCCAGGCCATGGATGAAATCACCACCACCTGAGCGGCACTGATGGCGCGTGAAGGAGGACAGGTTCTCCAGACACAAAAATCTATTAGCAGAAGAAGGAGGTGGTAAAGATAGAAATATCTACTACTGCTATGGACCCTCTCTCAAGAATAATTTGCTTTGGTACCGTAATATAAATTGGGCATCGAATAGTAGGAAGCATCAAATATTAGGAAATTCTCTGGAGCCTGTCCATGGACCCTAATTTAGAAAGAGAAAGAAACCAAGGTTAGTTTCTTTTCCCAGTGTGTGACCCCGTCCTGCTACTGAATTACTAAGACAATTTGTGTTTCTAAAATAAAGGAATATATGCATTAAAAACCAGTAATAAAAACCCCTTTATTTCAGAACAGCTTTAATTCACAAAAAAATTGTGATGATAGTCAACTGTTCCCTCATATCCCATATCCATTTCACCCATTACTAATTTCTTGTATTAGTAAACTATATTTCTTGCAATTAAAGAGCCATATTGAAGCTCTTTTTTTTTTTTTGCATGGGCAGGCACCGGAAATCGAACCTGGGTCTCTGGGCATGGCAGGTGAGAACTCTGCCTGCTGAGCCACTGTGGCCAGCCCTGATCCATTATTTTTATTTTTTATTTTTTACATGGGCAGGCACCAGGAATCGAACCTGGGTCCTTGGGCATGGCAGGCAAGCATTCTTACCTGCTGAGCTACCGTGGCCCGCCCTGATCCATTATTTTTAATCAAGTCAGCACTTTATTCAGATTTCCTTATTTTTTTTTACTTAATGTCCCTTTTCTGCATGGAAGGTGAACATTCTACCACTGAAAAGTTGCTTTTTATTCTCCCTTTTTCACACTGTACTTCTTGGAAGGAAGTCACTATGCATAGCATGCATTTAAGAGGCAGAGAGTTATGCTTCACTTCCTTCAGCAGGGAGTTATCTACTTAAATTATTTGCAATTCTTCTGAACAAAAGAGTTATCTATTCTCTTCCATTTATTTATTTATTCAATTATTTATTTATACCAGTATGGACTCATGTATATTTATTTTATACTTTGGGTTGTATTAGGAGCTCTTTCTGTTCTCTCCTGTGTCCCTTTAACATAACACCATCATTGTGGGATTTTGTTTGTTTTTAGCACTTCCTTACTTTCTGGCACTACAAGATGCTCTGGTGTCATCTTGTATGTTTTCTACCCCAGTCCTAGAATCAGCCATTTTTCCAAGGAGCCCTGATAACTTTTATCAGAGAATAGATTTAGAAACTAATATCTGGGTACTAGGTGTACTAAATATGCACATTTTTTAAAAAGTAAAATTACTCCAAGTTAATAATGTGCCTATGATGATATTGTATAATTGATCAATTTGAAATATTATCTATTGGCTCCCCTGTAAGGGTGGATAACATTCGACTTTTTTGTACCTCCACTCTAATTCCCATCTTTCCACAATTATGTCACAGTTATATCACAATTCCGTGTTAAACTATAGTAGCCAGAGTTTACATTATGAAGACCATATAACTATTTTTCACACTGAGCAAAATGCACTATAATTACATTTTCCTTCTTGTGATTTTATGTTTTCTGGTTGTAATAATTGCCTTATTTTTTTCTTTCTTAATTTCCCAAATATCAATTAAAATTCATCTCAAAGGAAATTCATCTCAAAGGCTCCAAAGATCTGTCAGAGGTCTATCAAATCTCTTTTCAAAATGCATGAGCTAATCTATAATTTCCACTCAACACCACTACCACAGAACTCATTACTTTGTGCTTCTGCTCCAGCCTAATTTGGTTGTTACAGTAACCAGTCTCCAAAGCTGTACTTTACCCAAATGTCCTGTTAGTCACACATTTTTATTTGTCCTTTCTTCTGGAATCTGTAATGGCTCTACGACCTGCATTTTGACTACTAGAATGATGGGAAAATGATATTAATGGTGTTCAAGGCAAGGTCATCCTAAATGATGCTGAATGATATTCAAGGTTCTTTCTGAGTCTCTTATGCTCACTCTTGGAGAAGCCGGCTATCTGTAAGAAATCCATCTACCTGAGACTGCCATGCTGTATGTAAGCCCAAGCTGCCATATGGAAAGGCCACATGGAGAATGAGAATTGCTTTACCAGCCTTCAGCTCTTCTGATCATCCAGATATGTGAGTGAGAGGTTATCTTGGACTATCACTCTAGTCTAGTCTAGTCTAGTCTTCAGGTAACACCAGCTCCACCCACTGTGACTGAATGAAAACAGCTCAGCTAAGCACAGCCAACTCAGGGAATCATGAGTAAGTAATAATAACTGGCTGTGAAGGCACTTCATTTTGGGATGATTTGTGAAACATCAGTAGATAGCTGAAACAGTTGTTCTATACATCTACTGAAATTTCCCTTCTTCTGAGTTGGATCCCCTTTTTCCCAGACCCCATGCCTTTCTATTTGCTGGCTAACTCTCCTTTTTTTTTTTCTTGCTACAGATTTCCCTTCAACAGCTTCCTGAGAAAGGATGGACAGGGAGTAAATTTTGAATCCTTGTATATTAAATTTGTATTGTATTCTTACATTTGAGTGATAGGTTTGCCGGGAATAGGATTCTATGTTGAAAATAATTTCCCTTCTGAATTTTGAATGCATTCCTGAATTATTCTCTGTCTTTGTTGTTTAGAAGACCAATGGCATTCTGATTCCAAATCATTTCAATGAATTTGTTTGATTTTGTTTTCTGCTTGGAGTTTTTTAATACCTTTTCTTCATGTGTGATGCTGTGACTTTCTGTGGGGAGTCTTTTTTATTCATTGAGTTTAGTATTTGGTTGGCCTTCCCAATCTGGAAACTCATGCTTTTTGCTATGGGAATTTAATAATTACTTCTTTAATAATTTGTCCCCTATATTTAATTTCTCTGTTTTAATGTTCTGGAATACCTCTAGTACTGTGGACTTGATAGATTGCTTTTTTTTTTTTTACATGGCCAGGCACCAGGAAACAAACCCGGGTCTCTGGCATGGTAGGTGAGAAAACTCTACCACTGAGTCACTGCCCAGATTGGTTTTTCTGTTATCTTTTCTCTCCTGTTTTCTGCCCCTTTTAATTTTGTTAGACTTCCTAGTAAGTTTCCTTAATTTTATTTTTCAAGATTTCTACCAAATATTGGAGTAGGTGTCATATTTTTAATTTCCAAGGGCTCTTTTTAATGTTCTCTGAGTTTGCTTTTTTATACCCTCTCTGTTTCTGTTTTTTCACATGGATGTAAAATCTTTCCTTTCTTAGAGGCTAACTTTTTTTTTTTTAAGTTTTTTTTTCTCTGCTCTCTCTGTTGTCTGTGATTTTCCCTGGGTTTCTTTCTTTCTTTTTTCTGCTCTATTTGGTCTCTTTTTCATGTGGAAATCTTTCTGTGATCCTTGGTTGTCCATTCATATTTTAAAATGACACACTCAAAACTAATTAGAAGCTCTAGGTGCATTCTTGGGGCTTGTGCCTGAGTGGTCTTGTTGCAGACACCCAAATATCAACATCTATTAATATTTTATTGGGACCATTCGGTTTATCCAGAGAGTCAATCTCTTAGTCTCTTGTGGATAGGGCAGGGGAAGTTAAATGGGCATACGGTGGGAAGACTTTCTTTGAATCTTCTTTCACCCTACATCTCATCCCCACCCCTGCTTTGCCTGGTGTGCCAGTTTGAAAGTATTATGTACCCCAGAAAAGCCCTGTTTTAATCCTGATTCAATCTTACAGAAGCAACCATTTCTTTTAATCCTGATGCAACACTGTAGTGTAAAACTTTTGATTAGATAATCTCTATGGAGATGTGGCAGACACAATTGTAGTTATGAACTTTCATATTAGGTGGAGATGTGACTCCACCCTTTCCGAGTGGGTCTTGATTAATTTACTGGAATCCTTTTTTTTTTTTTTTTTTACATGGGTAGGCACCGGGAATTGAACCCGGGTCCTCGGGCATGGCAGGCAAGCACTCTTACCTGCTGAGCCACCATGGCCCACCCTTTACTGGAATCCTTTAAAAGAGGAAGAGAGTTAGAAATGACAGAATCGACAGAAGCCTCAGAGCAGAGTCAACATACATGGAGAACAGAAACACAGATGTTCGGAGATACTTGGAGCCCAGCAGATATTGCCATGAGATGTTAAGCAAGCCAGAACCTGTAGAGAGCCAAGGGAAGCCAAGAGACGAAAACCAAACCCAGAGAAGCAAAGTGAGGAATCCCCATAGAAACAGAGGCTGAAGGCATTAGAGCCCAGGAGCAAGGGACCAGCAGATGTCAGCCACATGACTACCCAGCTGACAGAGGTGTCCCTGATCCATCTACCTTCCTTAAGTTAAAGTATCTTTCCATGGATGCTTTAGTTTGAACAATTTTTTAGAATTAGAACTGTAGACTTGTAACTCATTAAATTCCCCTTTATAAAAACTGTTCCAGTTCTGGTATATCGCATTTCAGCAGCTTGCAAACTAACACACCCGGCTTCTCTGAGTCCTGAGCCTCATTCAATATTTTTATTTTCACAGAGACCATCAGTTTGAGCAGTAGTGAATATTTGAGGCTTATTTGGTTGGGTAAGATAAAATGAGGAATTAAAATATACATATATCTATATCTAGAACATTTCTGCATCCTTAAATTTCCTTTCTAGGGCTAGATAGGGGTAGCCACAGATAGGCTTGGTCTTATGGCTGCATTATCCCAGAGGTCACAGGTCATGAGAAGGTACAATGATTACGAGTATGGGTTAGGAATCAGGAAATCTAGGGTTTGAATCTTTGTTCTATAACTTTCTATCTTTGCATCTTGAATAATTTTCTTAATACCCTAAGCCTCAGTTTTGTCATCTGTTAAATGGGAAAAATGATATCTATTCCTTATCACGTGTCAGGATTAAATAAGACAATCCATATCATTTAGCAGAGTGCCTAGCATTAAACAGTTGGTAAGTAATGATAATGATATAATCCTGTCTTAGGAAACACATCTGGTTGGTGAGTATTGATCGGATTCCTCCTCAAACTTGTTTTGTGGTGCTAGATAGATCATTGAATGTAGAGTTCAAAAGGGCCATAACTATTATCCCATTCAAGCCCTGTAGCCTGGTTCATGAATGATCTTTTGTGCTCTTCCTCATCAAGTGGCTTCACTAACAAGCGGTCGACTTTGGCCTAGACCTTGGACCGGTTTGTTATCTGGACTTGTCCCTTTTAGCTATCACAGTGTGCTTGCTTCTTCACTTGGAACTTTTCTTTTCCTGGCTCAATGAACTGTAATGTTGTTGGCTTATGTGACTGTTGACTACAGCCCTTCTTCTCTTTCTCCATCATCAGGGTGTGGGAGAAACCAGAATGGGACTGTAGCCAAATTCTGGCCTGACTGCTTTGTTTCCTGTAAGGAGTTCACGTGTAAACAGACACCAGCGTGGGCAGTTAGATGCACATCACTGCAGGCTGCAGGGAAGTCAAGATGACTGTATCCATGCACAGCCTTCACGTGTACTACATACAAGCACACATACAGATGCTCGTGCACATGAAGGGAACCTCCCAAATGCTCGGAAAAGGGGGTGCATAGATGCCCATACCATCACTCTACACGTTGGCACACACACTAGTGCCCTGGAGAAAAGTGCTCAGCACATTTTTATTGCACATCCCAAACTAAGAGAGGCCATTCAGGAGGAGGGAAAGGGAAGATTATAAGGCAAAAAGAGAAATGAAACTAAAAGGTCCTGCCCTGTCAGCATGAACAGGGGTATAAGAGATATACTTTGGACAGACACACCAAATCCTGGGGCCTGCCAACAGTCAAAATGTCCAAAGGGCCTTTCTTTCTCTGGCTGGTGATTGAGCTCGCGTGGCTTTATCTGAGTAAGTGTTCTCAAGCTCTCATGTAGGTGATCCCACAGGGCCTGTCAACCTGTGATGGATTTCCATTCACTGATTTGGGTCTCAGCAAAGCAGAAATGCACTTCATTCCTGCATCTCTCTCCCCCCAGCCTTTCTTCTTTGGGGGATCTCCCCGTTGTCTTTTCACCCAGGGGCTTATCCAGAGACTGGTTTGGGGGTTTTAGGGTGGGAGTGATTTGTGCTCATATGGAAAATGGCAATTTAAGAAGAGACACAGAAATAACAGGTAAAATAAAATAGGGAAAAGAAATTTCTTTCGCAGGTGGTATTAGCACAAAGTCAGGGGAATTTGTTCTCATAAGAGCTCTTGTTGTAGTTTTTTTTCTTCTTCTTCTTCTTCCTTATTTTAAGGAGCATTGGTTGGTTTTGTTGGGGGTGAAACTTTAAGGTGAGGTTTCTTTTCTGCATGTTGCTCCCAGGTTTTCGCTGATACAAAGGCACACACTCAGTTTGCCCAGTCGGTTTGCCCAGTTAAGCTCGTTGGCGTCCTTGAGGTACCGTGCAATGGGCTTTGGCTGAGATGCATCCGAGTCTTGGTTACTAGTTGTTGACCTTGGGAACATATTTAATTTGCTCTGCCTCTTCCACGTATGAATTAAGGGACTTGGATAAGACCTATTTTAACAATCTGTCATTCTACGAGTAGGCAATACCTCATACCCCTTATAGTTTTAAAAGTCCTTCATTATTTGTTTACGAATATTTCAAATATCCTGTGTGGAAAACACCTATCTACCCTTCTTTCTACTCAAGGCTTTTTCATTCTGTTCTTTCAGGCTTTCTTTCCATCTTAACTCCATATGCCTTCAGGGCTCCACTGAGTCAGGCCCTTCCATATCAGCTTTGCTTTGCTGCTGTGAGCATTGGTGATCCCTCATTACAGAACTTGTCACCTCGGGAATTGTGTACTTGGCTTCCTGTCTTCCCAGATACTGTATAAACTTCGGCAGGTCAGGGGCATGTCTGTATTGTTTCTTGTTGTATTCTAGAACCTGGTTCAGTGCTTGGTACCTAGGGGACTCTTGAGATGTAATTGTCAACTGAATGAAAGCCATCCCTGTCACTTTCATTTTGAGTTTCGTTGGGTACCTTCTTCTTTGGGACATAAGAAAGCTATAGTTTGGTTTCTTCCAGTGTTTTTTATTGGTCTTTATCCTGTCTTGGGAACTTGGAGGACAAGTTTTGTTACACTGGAATTTGCCAGGATCTATGCTCATATTTCCTGCTGCAGGCTGGACACAGACCGAGGGGCTTCTCCCACCCTGCTCGAAGGAAGCAGTGCCTGGAGAACTATTTGTTGTTGCTGCTGTTGTTTTTCACTTGTGTCTTTTCTCAGTTGTCCAGGGAGGAAGTTAGAAACTGGTCAGAGTCATTGAAGATTGGAGTGGGATGGGCTTTTATAAACTGCCTGATCAAACTCTTCACTTTGTAGATAGTGAAACTGAGGCACCCAGATTAAGAGAGGGCTTACTAAAGCTCACCAGCTGGCAAAGAAATGAAGCTGGCACCAGACCAGGCTATACCCCCACCCCAGTAATTCTCCACAGGGGAACCAATTCAGGCGGACCATTTCTGTTCTTTAGGACGCTTTCACAGCTGGAAGGAACAGTTTCTTGTTCTACTTCTATACTTGGGTGTGCCTGGTTGCTTTTACTTGTACAAATACTTTAATAATTTCATGTGGCATTTGATATTTACTCAATGGACCTTTAGGCCTATTTCTAATGTGAGTTTAATCCCCTTTGCTTTGGGGTGGCAATGAGGGCAGGATTATCCTGCTCTGGCCAAGAACACAAAAGCAGTAAGTGGCAGGATGAGTTTTACCACGGAAGCCTAATGGGTGTTTCCTGCAACAACAGGCTGCCTGCTTCCTTTTATTTTTTAAAATTAATTCTTATTCACATAGGAAATACAGACATGTTCTTTGTGAAAAAACGAAAACGTGATAAAGCTAAAATCCCTTTTGATTACTACTCCTGGACCTGGTTCCTTTCCTCAGATGAATAAATTTGGTGTTCACCCTACTAGTTCTCTTGCTAGGCATTTGTATCTGTGCCCACAACCATGCCAACTATTTTATTAATTTATTTTACACAATGGGATTACGTTTACTATGCTATTTTATAATTTGCTCCTTTTATACATTAGTATGACTTGGAGATTTTCACATCAATTCATATTGATCTATTCATTCTGTTAATCATTCACATAAAGCTTAGCCATCCCCCAGTCATGGACTTTTACATTATTCTATGCACATATATATGAATATGAAGGCTGCAATAAACATCTGCAAATACGTCTCCTTGTGCATGTGTGTTTTTCTAGCATAGATAATATAAAGTAAAATTATTAAGGCGTACTTAAGAGGCATGCATGCTGGATATTAATAGAAACTGCCAAATTGCCCCAGTGTGGCTATACCAATTCATGCCCCATTTCATTCCAATTTACCCCTGCAGGCAAAGTCATTTCCTAGGTCTGTCCCAGAAGTATCTGAGAGTCCTGCTTAAGCACAGCCTAGACAATATTCGACATTATCGCTAGTCTAAACTTTTATCAACGTAATGAGTAAAATTTACTGCCCACTCATATTTCTTCTTCTATGAATTGCCTGTGGTGTTCAGTTTTTTATATGCCAATTTTTCTATTGAGTCTTTTCTTTTTGTGTTAGGATGCCTCCTTCTGATACTTGAGAAAACAAATCGTTGAACCTCCAGTGGAAATAGTTCTTTTGCATTTTAAATTAATTTATCAAATAATAGGAACAAGGTCATATATTAGAAGTTTAAAATTAATTTAGGTGTGTATATGTGTGTTTTATGTTGCTAATACAGATGAGGGTAGTGATAATGAATTTCTTATTTTTTTTTCTCTGGTTTCGTTGGGGGCAAAATGAACTTCCACATCATTAAGGGAGACTCTGCAGCTTTGGGGAGGGCTCCAGGCTGCTCTGAGTTTGGAGAGGGCCTATCCCTGTGGGAGCCAACTTTGGAAAACCCAGCAACTACACTGTCCCACCTACTATCCAGGTGACTGTTAGGGCTCCAGGCTTACCTTGTCCTAGAGGGGGTTAGCTGTGTGTTCCTGATAGCTGTGTCGGGGGGGAACTGAGTAGTCTTGGCCATGTCTTGTACAGTATGCTGACTAATTGGGTGAGCAGAATCAGTGATTGGAGAGTCCCCCAGGAAGATACCTTGGAGGAAACAGTGAGCCCCGTAGGGAGCAAGATGTGATCCTGATGAACTGAGGGCTACAGACTGACTGGATCTTACTTCAGTAGCATTCTTTAATACATAGGACAATTTTTGATGCTCAGTCAAACCAACGGGCTTAATATCTGCTACAGTGGAAATGCTTCTCAGACCATCAGAGTTAGAAGTAATCTCAGAAGAGCTGATCCAGTGGGCCTCAAACACTGGGTGAGTGACCAATTGCATCAAAATGACCTGGAGAACCTGGTTAATGTAGCATTCCCTGGGTTTCAAACTCAGATATTCTGACTCTGGGTCAGGCAATAAAATATATATTCTTAAGAAGCTCTCAGATCATTCTGATGAACAGCCCCAAGTTTGGGACACACTGATATTTCATTTTAGCAATGGTGAAACATTCCATCTCATATAGTGTATCTAGTAAACAGAAGCCTCCAGCATTTTTGTATATCACAGGTACCATTCTAGATAATTCCTCCCAGGTCTAGCATTTTTAAAAATGCATGGATTCTACCTAACTTTATATGATCTAACAGCAAACAAATGGCAGAGAACAATGAATTTCCATTTCTAGTACTGAAATGAGAGAAAGACAATGGCATATGGTTTAACTCTCTATCTGCTTGTCATAGCCCTCTCTGAGTGGGAAAACAGAGCAAGACCAATCTGAGGCATTCAAGTCCGTAGGGCATGACTTGTACTCACTGAGATACAGAGGGCAGGGTGCTGTTTTTGTACCTGGTATTTATATGAGCTATTATAAATGGGCTACAGGGTCACTGTTCACTGGCAAGATAAGAAAAAATGCTTTATTGAATGGTTTTCAAGGTCAGAGTATGAAAATTAGCAAAAAGGTCTTGCTGTGGACATGCTTTAAGAGACTGAGAAGGTCAAGTGGCTCCATTTGATGGAACTGAGTAGGGACAGGAGATTTCAGCACTGAGGAACATATCAGAATTTATGCTAAAGAAACATATACACTAACCACTCACTCCATCTTTCTGGAAGTATCTGTTCACACAATCACCACGTAGCATACTTGAGAAATTTGAGTCCTTGCTCGACTTAGTTTTCTTATCTTTTCTCTTAGCATCTGTCACATCAGAGATGATTGTGAAGGCATTTTTGGGTCAGTCTGTGACTTTGCCCTGTCTGTACACATCCTGGTCTCCAAGCAGCAACAGCATGTGCTGGGGCAAAGGCCTGTGCCCCAGTTCTAAATGCAGCGAGTCACTCCTCTACACTGATGGAAGCAGGGTGACCTCAAGGAAGTCGGCAAGATACGAACTTCGAGGGAATATAGAGAGAGGTGATGTTTCCTTGACCATCTCAGATACCCACGAGGATGACAGTAGTGTGTACTGCTGCCGCATTGAGGTGCCCGGCTGGTTCAATGATGTGAAGAAGGTGATTCGCCTGCAGCTGATGGAAGGTGAGCACATGAAGGGGGGTGTGCCTTTAGATGGAGAGAATCAGTGGGTTGATAGAACCTGTGGTGGTGAAGAGGCTGTGGTTGCTGAAGGAGTGAGTGGGAAGAAGATTAAATCTGAAGTATGTGGCCCTGCCTAGAAGAGCGATGGGATGGGACGGGTGGGCTAAATCAGATGCTCATGGAGCCAAGAAGGCCAAACAAATGATGAGTTAGGGGTGGGGCAGGGTGGAAGAAGGGCTGGTGGATTTCAGCATCCATCTGAAGAAGGCAGCTGCTACTTACCTGGGGGATGGTTCTCTAGTGGAAATTTGGGCCCAGTGTTTTCAGATCTTCTGATTTTATGTGAATTACACTGATTTCTGCATTTCTGCAAAGTTTTCAAATTGAAAAAAAAATACAGTGTGAACTAAATAAAATATGTCTAGGGCAGCTTTGGCCCCTAAATCAATAATTTTCACCCCCTGGCAGAGGGGAAAGGGCATGGGATTTGCAGGCCATCCTAGTAGTTCTCAGGTGTTCTTTGCTTCTGTTACTATCAGAAGCAAATACTAGTATCATTTACTTTTCGTGAAATTTGGAATAAGACTGGAATGCCTGAAGATCTGAGCTGTATGGAGTGAAGCCTGTGGTTGAATTATTGTTTACAATAACCACCTTCCATTCTCGTCTGGAATGGAGCTTCTCAAAATGAGCTCTGGTATCACCTACACCAATACCACCTGGAGGACTCTTGGGTTCTATTCTGAACTGTATACCCACTTCCAAAGGAAGGGTCTAGATACCTGTATGTTCAACAAGCTTCCCACGTGACCCTCAATACACTCAAAAATTTGAGAACATATAATGTAAATAGTTCTAATTAAAGAATTTTTGTATACCTTAGTTCTCCCAAAGCAACTCTGAGGTAGGAGCTATTACTCCTATTTTGCTGGAGAGGAACAGGAAGTTATTGAAATTAAATGACTCCAAGCCAAGTCTTCTCTTTTCAAGCCCAGTCTAACCAGCTATTATTTCATAAAATACTTGTTGACCTTAATACTCTCTCAAGTCATTTCTAAGTTCACTTGAAACAAATGCTGTTGTCTTTCTGGTCCATTAGAGTTAGTGGAAATTCGGTATATTTAAGAGAAGATGATATCCATAGAATAAACTGTGGCTACTGAACCCAAATTCAGATATTTAAGGGGTGAGTGATGTTGGCATGAACTAGTCTTTAGTATCTGAAAAAGACTACATCCTTACCCCATGTTGCCTACTTGGGGCTCACTTTTGATACAGTCACTCATTCATTTATTCATTCAAAAATTATTTTTGGAGCCACATTCTGTGACAGGTATTGGGTTTGTAGCAGAGAACAAACCAGATATGAGATTTGCCCTCTTGGAGCTTGCAGTCTAGTGGGAGAAGTAGACATTAAACAATAATCATATAAATAAATGTGTAGTTATAGAATGCAATAAGTGCTGTGAAGGTAAAGCATGAGGGGGCATACCAAGAAGCCTAATTACTATTGCAGAATCAGTAGGAACTCCCTGCAGAAGTGAGATTTTAGCTGAGATGTGAGGGTTAAATAGGAATCAGCCTAGTGAAGAGTGAGATTAGGATGCAGTAGGTACAAAGGACATATGGCTGGAAGGTCAGTGAGGTATTAAAAGAACTGAAATAAGGCCAGTGGGTAGGGAAAAATAAGAAGAGCATGGAGATAGGAGATTGGGATGGAAGGCAGGGCCAAGCCAGGTCAGGTGTTGGCTCCTCAGCAAAAGCAGGAGGATGCAGTAAAACATTTTAATCAGTGGATTGACATAATTAGATTTGTAATTTTAAAAGATTACTGAAGCTAATATGTTAAGAATAGATTATAAGGGACAAAAGTAGGGGTAAGAAACCCAGTTTTAATAGGCTGTTATAGTAGACTTGGCCAATGGTCCAAGTGAGGGCAGCAGAAATGCAGAGAAATGGACACATTTCAGATATATTTATGTCTGTTTCCCTTTTCCTCCATCTCTGCTTGGTGCTAGACATATCCTCTATTTGTTACAGCTCCAATGACCACACAGCCAATGACAACTCCTCGCCCAACCACCACCACTAGCATGACAATGACCACAGCTGTGCATCCAGTAACAGTGGCAACGTCACCTGACGTCACAATTGGAACAACACTTCAGACAAGAACCACTGCTGCCCTCACAACAGTGGCCACCATGTGTCCTCAGACGGAACTGAGCTCCTTCCCAGAGGCAGCCACTGTCCTCCTGGCTACTCAGACTTCCACAGCAGGGCCTATTCTTGCCACAGGTACATGTTGGCAATTTTTCCCCTCTGCTGGCCAGATTTATCTTGGATCTTATCCCATTGCATGGGGCGACCCAAAGACTGGCTCCTTGGTCCTCATGTCTGTGTCTCAGAAGGATGTGATTTGACCAAACTGTTCCTTTTCTTTATTTAATAGGTTCCTTTTTTCTAATCATTTTCTTAATCTTTTTTGAAAAGTCAGCAGTTTTGGTTCTCCAGGTGGCCTTCCAGGAATCTTGCTGAGGAGACGCTTATTGAAGAAAGAGGAAAATTCACTCAGGGTCAGACTCCAGATATGTCGACTTAAGGGTTAAGTCTGTGCTTGGGCCTTAGAGATGACTTGAGGAAAGGCCTCCAGATGCCTTAAAATATCCCTTCGTGGTGAAATGATTCTAGTTCTACCTTTTTTTTCCTGGACCCCTCTTTGCTAAAGACCTTGTACTTAACTGACCCTCTGTAGCTTATGGGGTCTTGTCGAAGCTTCTACCATGTTCAGCCTCAGTTCCTGAGGTAAGAATATTGGACAATAATCATGGGATAACTTGAAAGCTTCCTTAGGAATTTCAGCGGCCTCAAAAAGGACTGAAAAATTCAAATAGTTTTATAATATTGAATTTGCTAATTCTATTATACTCTTAAAATCCCCGAGTCCTAACCTACTTTACATCTATGTATTTCTCTTTATGTATTCATTTTGCCTTTAAAAGAATTCATCTTAATACACAACGTTTGTAGTTTTTCCACTGATTCTAAAAATTACCTATAATCTTGGAAAACGTAAAAGCAGAATGAGGATAAAAATTGCCCAGAATCCTACTGCCCAGCAGAAACACTGTTATTTGTTTTTGACCTGCCTTTTGTCAAACTTTTCTTTCTCTTTCACAATCAGAAACTTCCCTTCTCCCTGGTGACTCCCAGACAAGTGCTGAGGTGACTTCTGGAGACACGGCTTTGCCCTCGCTCAAAAGTATGCAGATACCATATTCTCTTTTTTTACTCCTCATCCTTGTGTTAAGGTGAAGGAAACACTGATTGAAAACGTGGTTGAATCAGATGGCTGAGAAATTATCTTTGGGTCCTTTGTGTCCCTGACATAAAGCCCACTGGGACAAATCGGTGTCATCTTAAAAACAACAACAAAGCACTTTTGGTTCATTTCATTCCCTGAGATTCTCCTAGCTCTCAGGGAGTAGGCTGCCAGCTATGGGCCAAGTCCACTGGTGTTGGCTGTAAAAGGTGCTGTGTGAGAGAGAGAGAGAGAGAAATAGAAGGGGAGAGAGAATGAGGAACCCTTCTTTATTTGTACAGTTCCCCATGGTAGCACGTGGTTGGAATATCTACTTCACGCTGGAGGCTGGGTAGTACTTTGAGTGATCTTATCCAGATCCTAGGCACACCAGTTCCCTTTGTCAAATGGAAGTTTTGATGGATGAATGAAAGGACAAATAAATGATGACACAGCTAATGAGTGAAGTGAGTACAACCCTCAGATTAAATGATGTGTTGAAAACTTAAGGAAGCAAGTGCTATATATATATATAGCAATATGATGCTGATGCTATTAACCAAAGGGCAGAATAAATAAGCAAAATGCCAAAAGGGATCTTAATTGAAGATGAAAATCAATTTTGTTTTAAAAAATACTATTTTTATTTATTTTGTGGTAATATAAAATAACATAAAAATAATATATTTAATTTTTTCAGTACTTTTTTTTCAAAAAAATGTTGTTAATATATAAACATCTCATTGTCTCAAAAAATTCTACAATTATACAGCTGTTTGCTCCATTATTTGCATAGGAAATAACCACAATACAAAAATAATAGCAAAAAAGAAGCAAAACAGCAACTGATTTGTGCTTTTTTTGTGTATGTTTCCATGTATAAACATTTGAAGCCTCTTACAAAATTATTTACACTGTTTGGCAACTATTTGCTTGTTTTAAGGGCAACTTTTCTATGAAACAAAACTGTAATTTCTCAAGTTATAAAAATTGCTTTCTAAAAAAGTTAGTATATTACCACAAAATAAATAAAGAAAAACAGTATTTTAAAAACGAAATTGATTTTCATCTTCAATTAAGACCCCTTTTGACATTTTGCTTATTTATTCTGCCCTTTGGTTAACAGCATCAGCATTATGTTACTATTTTATATTGCATATACGTAGTACTTACTTCCTTAAGGTTTCAACATGTCATTTACACTGAAGTTTGTGCTCACTTCACTCAGTAGCTTTTTCATCATTTATTTGTCCTTTCATTCATGCATCGAGACTTCCTTTAGGTATTAACCAGGGTCCAGGGGCAGAGAATCCACTA
Organism: Tamandua tetradactyla; assembly: GCF_023851605.1. Lineage (NCBI taxonomy): Eukaryota > Metazoa > Chordata > Mammalia > Pilosa > Myrmecophagidae > Tamandua > Tamandua tetradactyla. Next base: position 38,073,850 of record NC_135346.1, on the reverse strand, counting down.
AAAAGATGACATGATTCACATCCATAGGGGTCCAGAGAGGACCGCCTGGGCTTGACTTTCAGTGCAACCACTTCTTTGCTATTGGTCTCTGCCCTTTGTGTATTCCCAGGCTTATAGAATTACACAACTTCATGTATACGAAGGGCTTTGATGAGTGCCTGGCACATTGCTAAGTGTTCAGAAGGTAGCTATTACCTTCAAGGGACTTATAAAATCCAATAGAGGAACAGACATGTGCAGGATAAAAAAATCAGTGTTTGCCATAGAATGATAGCTGGGAGGCAGTATGGTAGAGTGATTTATATATGTCCTCTTGCTTCATGCTGTCTGGGCACTAATCCTGCCTCTGCCTCTTACTTGCTCTGTGACTTTGAGAAAGCCACTTCATCTCTCTAGGACTCAGATCCCTCATTGGTAAAATGGGGATGATAGAAACACTTATCCCACAGGCACTTTCTGGGAATTAAATGAGAAACTGCTATAGATCAGGCCTGACAAGTGACTGACTCATAGAGATGCTCAGTACATGTTAGCTCTTTTGTTCAATAATATGAGTCATTACAGAGAATAGAGGGGCACTAAAAAGGGGGATACAGGCCTTTACCTGAGTTTGTTTTCTCTTCTCCTTTGTTTTTCCAGAGTCCAAAGTTTGGGTTCTCCAGTCAACATCCCAAGCATCAGTGGTGAAGGGTGGATCAGTGACATTTCCTCAGTCACGGGGTAAGGAGGCTGTGTTCCTTCAGTGGCTTTGGCATTAGCCATGGGAACAATCTGTGGCCTGCCTGCTTGTCTTGGGATTCAGATATTTTGGTTCTACTGTGGCTTTATCTCACATCCTCACCCAAACTGTGATGAGAGTGAAGCATGTTGCAAGCTTCTTCTTGTAGAAGTTCTGGCTTCTCCCCATCTCTGCCTCATTTCTGATCCCCTTCTGTTGAGATCTTTTTTTTTTTTTTTTAGAGTATAACAGCACTTCATTTTATTCCAGCACTTGATTCTGTTCAATTTAAACTTTCATAACAACCATCGCATCTCATATTCATAAGCAGCAACTGAGTGATGAAACTCAGAATATTGATTTATCGGAACAGTTTTATATTAGGGGAAGGCAGGAAGGACAGGATCATCCCCACTAAAATACCTTCTTCAATGCCCCTGCCTTCCCTACCATTATCCTACTTTCTTCTAGAAGTTTGACAGTACTAGCTTTTATATATAGTTTCATGATTAATTTCGAGTTATGTTTTCTATTGGTAGAGGTAGGGACCGAAATGTATTTCTGTCCTTATAGTATTCAGTTGTTCCAGTATTATTTATTAAAAGGACTCTTTTTTTCCTTATTGATATGCCTTGGCATCATTGTCAAAAAATCAGTTGACTCTACAGTTATCTATACTAGTCAAAGAATAAATGGCACACAGTTATGGTATATCATTTGATAGGTTTTTTTTTGTATGGGCAGGCACCAGGAAACAAACCTGGGTCTCTGGCATGGCAGGAAAGAACTCTGTCTGCTGAGCCACGATGGCCCATTGATAGGTTTTTATTTATTTTTAAATTTTTTTTATTTAAACATTTGCTCCCCCTATTATTTATTTATTTTTAATCTATATGTTTTACTCACCTGTTGATAAGGTAGATAAAAGGCACATCAGGAACAAGGTTTTCATAATCACATAGTCACATTTCAAGAGCTATATCATTATACAATCATCTTCAAGAAACATGGCTGCTGGAATACAGCTTAGGTCTTCCTTTTATCTTAGTAACTTCTGACTTGAAACTAGCAATGGTAACAGGAAAATCATCTATTTTTTAATTGCTTATTTATTTTAATTTACACAATTATTGCATTAATGTACTTTTGTTAGGGATATGTTTTTTAAAAAAATGTAAATCTTTCATCTTTAAAAAAGATAAAAATAAAATATCCTTTGACTCCCCCTGCTCAATGTCAGCCCCCTCGCCTAGGGTAATTTTAAGACGGCCATCCCAGATCTTTTTCTATTTCCTTATGTGTGTATACATATAGAAACATATAGTTTGGTTTCATGTATATTTTTTAATGCTGTGATACTATAGGCAGCTGTCTGCATTTTGTTTATTCTCAACGTTATATATTAAATACATAAGAGAATATATTCTCTTAACGTTATATATTGAACCACTTTGTGTGGATCTGTAGTATTAAGTTAAATTGATGTTTAGTAATCAACTTAGGAACCATTGTATATTGGGGAGCATTTAGGTGGTTCCCATGCTTTGTTATTATAAAATAGTGTAGCAGTAAACTTACTTGTATATGTACGCCTCCTATTTTAGTTTTCTAAAATCATGGAATGGATTGTCTTAACAATAGGAATTTATTGGCTTATGGTTTCAGAGTCTCCCAGGGTCATTATGTCCTGGCTGGCTGGCTGGCAATCTTTGAGGTTCCTTAATGTTCCATCACATGACAGTGCACATGGGGGCATCTTCTTTTACTTCCAGCTTCTTGCTTCTCCTGTGGCTTCACTCTCCATCTGACTTTCAATCTGTTTACAGAAGACACAGGCAATCCAGATTAAAGCCCAGCCTGATTTAGGTGGGTCATGCCTTAACGGAAGGAACGTCTTGAAGAGGTCTTAGATACAATGGATCCACACCCACCAGAATGCAGACCAAGACCCAAAACATGCCCAAACTGGGGCACATAATTCAATCTACCACACCATCTTCAACATTTATGCAAGAATTTCTATAGCTAGGATAGTGACCAAGAAGTAGAATTGCAAGGTTGGAATAAATGTGCGCTTTTAAATTTAATCCTATTATAAAACTCCAGAACAGAGGAGCTACCTTCCCATATCCTTCTGGCACTTGACATTACCATCTGTTCATTGTTTTTTTTAATCTCCTGGGAAAAAAATATTATGTTGCTCTTTGTAGTTCTGATTAACAGAGAATAGGAGTATCTTTCTCTAGGTTTATTACCAGAACATAGCCATCCTTTATCTCCGTGGAGGCAAAATTGTAAATTGCAAAGGGTCAGAACATAGAATTGGTTGGGAAAGGCAAAAGGGAATGGGAGGGAGGGAGGTGTTGACATAAGACTGTAAATCAAGATGAAATGCAAGTGTGATCTTTGATGTTGGGAAGCTTTAACATGCACTAACTTGTGCGGTGGGAAGACAGAAAGCCTGGACTTGGGGTTGATAACTTCAGGGAAACTTAGTGCCAAGGATCCAGATTCTCTTTGTCCATGAGATGGGCTGAGGGAGGCGCAACTAGATAAGAGAAGATGGGAGTTATCAGAATACTCTCCTTTATTTTATTTAAATGTTGGACTATTTGACATTGAATTCCATAGGAATAAGAAGTCATCTGATTAAAAAAAATTTTTTTTGCAGTAACAGAACATAAAATTTGCCATTTTAGCCATTTTTAGGGGTACAACTCGGCGGTGTTAATTAGTCACAACATTGTGCTGTATCACCATCCTCCATTACCATAACTTTCTCACATTTACTGTTTCAGCCTTTTTTTATAACATCCCTGGCAATTTTCATTTCATTCCTCCTTGATCAAATCCTGGAAGAGAAAAGGCTTGTTGCGACATCCATGTCCTTCCCACAGGAAGAACTGGTTATTTGGAGGCCTTTGCATAACATTTACTCATTACGGAAAAAACCCAAGGTTTATTGAGTACATATTCAGTGCTGCAGCAGTGCCAAGCTTTTTGTTTTGTTTTATTTTGTTTTTGTTTTTATGAGCCGCTTTCTTGAATCTCTCTTTGGCGCATGCTCATTTCCCTACTTTATATAGCTTTCCCACAGTCTCACAGCTTTCAGATGCCAAATTCAGCAAGTCCAGCTCCAAACCCATGCTCTTAGATATTACTTTATTTTGCTTTGTCTACCAGTTTGAAATACAAGTTCATGTTCTGATGCTCGCCTTCCATGCGGGAGACCCGGGGTCGATTCCCGGACCATGTACCTAAAAAAAAAAAAAGTTCGTGTTCTTTTAATTTGCTGTCCTCTCTCCTAATTGGTGTTTGTAATGAAACATTTATCATCGCAGTTACCATCTACTGAGGACTTGGGTATGAGTTAAGTCTTTACTTGGATTTTCTTATTCAAGTCTCACCATGATCTTCTAGTCAGGTACAGATACTACATCCATTTTATAGATAAGGAAAAGATTAGAGAAAAGCTAATATCTTAGCTTTCTTTGTTTTAAGACCCTGTATTTTATGTGCATTTTCTCATCTAATTATTCACAAAATCCTAGGAAGTTACCATTATTACCTTCATTTTAGAGTCCAGGGAGATAATATAACTTCTCCAGTAAAATTGCTAGGCCTGATTTATCCCCTGTCTGTCTGACTCTGAAGCCACCCTAACCAGCATGTATGCTGCTTCCCCTGGTTTCCCATTCACAACCCCCTACAGAATAAAACTGTTTCTTCATTCCCATGAAAATGCTCTCAAAGCGTTTCCAAGGGGCCGAATGCTTGCTTTCCCAGACTGAACATCCCTTCATCCCCATTTCTTCATATAGATTTTAGATGACAAAGTTTCCCTGGTCGGGAGCTAGTTTAAATCAAAGGGAAGTTATTATCAATTTTTAGTCTCCCCCAAATTTATCATTATCCAGGATGGCAAATTCCCACCTCCACTCTCTGGTAACCTGGAAATGGAGCTCAGACGTGTGGAATGACTTGTCCAAGATTGTAGTCAGGGAATGGGTGAGCTGGGAATCATGGTCAGCTGTCAGGGGGTTTAAACTTGTGTCTATGAACTCCTGGTATCTTCAGATGAGTTTCTCAATGGGGTATGAACCTACTGAAATTGTATGTATAATGTGTGTGTGTAGTGTGTACATTTTCTCATTTTTTCTGGGGAAAAAGTCCAGGGCTTTCGTTAGATTCTTAAAGGAATCTGCATAGGCTAAAAGAGTTAGGAATCATAATTCAAACACAAACAAGCAAAACAATAACAACAAAACTTGGGAAAACATTGTCAATAGGTGTCTTTTCTTTTCCCTTCCTCCCTTGCTCGCTCCTTCTCTTTCTCCCTCTCTTTCCCTAAGTCTGTTAGAGGAATATACATTCTTACCCCTCCAGGTTCCTAGGAAACCTAATCATTCTTTCTAGCCCTTAGGATTAATTTCATTTCTTGCCTGGTAGCAGGAATGTGTGCAATGGTCCCAAACTATCCCCTAAAGACCTCTGCTGTATTAGTTAGGGACTCTGAAGCCAGGATGGATAAGGTCACATGACTGTCATTTCCTAAACATAATCACCCAGACTGGGACTAGGTCCCTTGCTGGTTACCCCTCAGGCTGGATTTTTTTTTTAAGTAGGCAGAAAATTTATTAGGTTCATATGGGCGAGAACATGCCGGCACTCTCACAGAGACAGAGGTAAGAAAGGCGAGAGGCCCTGGCAATGTGGGACCATTTGCTTTACAGATTAGCTTTACTTACTCCCCTTTCCCTTTCCTTGCTTGGGGATTTTTCTCCTACCCTCCCTTTTCTCCAGGGTGATGCCTGGTGGTAAACAGTGCATTTGGGTAGATCAGTTGGCTCTACCTTTCTCCATAGATGACTCATTTAGTTGGGGCTGTTTGGCTCCAGATAGGTCATCTCCTCTGGGTATTTCCCATAAGCCAGGCAGGGTGAGAGTGGGGACCTGGACTTATTAACTATTTTTGCTCAAGGGCTTCTTTCCCCTCTCAAGTCCCTGTTCTAGCCTGCCTCAACTTCCCCCTCAGAGTTCTCATCTCTAAATTTTAAGTGTTGCTGAGGGACAAGTGTCTGTCTTCTGTAGCTGCTTCTTGCTTGTCAGGGATTGTAGACCCTGTCAGGTTGGATTGGATTTTACTGCCTCAATAACATACTAAATCCTTTCTAGTCCTTTCTTCTCACAGCCTTCTGGGAAGCACTGGTGGTGGTTGAAGGAGCTCAAATTTGAATCCCAGCTCTGCCATTTCCTGTTTTATTTTGTTTTTTTATTCTTAGGCAAGTGTCTTCTTCAATCCTTTTTCTAAATCTCATTTTCCTAAAAATATAAAATGGAGATAATAGTAACACCTATTTCATAGGGTTGTAATGTGAGAAAAGTCCCTGGTACATAATTACTGTCCAGTAAATGATAGTCATCCTGGTGGCTTCCTGTTTCCTCTCCTCCTTACGTCTCTGTTGTTATTCTCACTCATGTACCTTGATTTTATGCCAGTCCAGCAATGCAATGAGAGGTCACCTCCACTTCTTCCCAGCTGCCTCCCTGTCCCTCATAAGTATGTAGACATTCTTGGTTTTATGATTTTTAAACTGCTAATCATTCCAGAAAATAGCCATTGAGTGACAAAGTTACAAACTTGGGGAAATTGCAAAAGCTTTCAAAGTCTCATGGTAGTAATTTTCTATTCACTATTAGACTAAATCTGAGCTTCTGAAAGCTTTTCACTGACTCTCTTTTAGGGGGCTTTGTAGAACGCTCAATTGTTGGTTTTATTCATGTGAGTGGATGTCTTTAATCTTCTTCTGCCTCTCAGTTGTTTTGTCCTTTTTACGTTTATCAGTTGTTAGAGGCTGTTCTGTAATCTAGGCTTGAAAATCAAGTTACGGCTGAAAAAGTTCTGTGGGCTAGTGTACCATCAAAGTCTTACAGATTTATGTTGTACATCTCATAAGGCAATTCCAAGTACACATGTCCTATCCCAATGCTCTCTTCTTTTTGAGGTGTTTGATCTACAGACATCAGCCAAACAAACGTAGGTTGGAAAATCCTCACCTTGACTCTAAGGTTGCCTAGAAATGGAGCTCAGGAATGTAGAATGATTTGCCCAAGATCACACAGCTGGTCAGTGGGACAGCCGGGACTTTTATACACAGTTGTCAGGGGTTTTAAAATTGTGTCCATGAAGTCCTGTGGAAACCTGGGAAACTGATAAGATGGAAACTTGTGCCCAGAGAAGGCAAGTTAGTTGAGAGAGGTTTTGCAGTGAGTTAAGAGGAGAACTGAGGCCAGAGCTTTTCTCCTGATCCATGTCAAGTTGGACTGTGTTCCGGATCTGTCAGTTATTTTTCTCTCAACAGAGCTTCCTTGAGGGAAGATTTTCGTATTTGCTCCCCAAATGGATCATTATACTCATCATCAACATGAAGTCAAAGTTGAAGAACAATTTCAAATTTAATGTACTCAAATACAGATGAGACTTTGTTGACAGTCTAGTAAGATTGGAACTCATGAACAATGCTCTGATAATAATGTTTTCTTTCCTTGTGATTTTTTTTGCACGGGCAGATACCGGAAATCGAACCCAGGTCTTTGGCATGGCAGGCAAGAACTCTGCCACTGAGTGGCCTGCCTTCCTTGTGATTCTTAAAGTAGCTTTTTCTTGGTACCAGTGGTAGAGTGGTGAGGGTGTTGGGTGGGAATGTTTTTAGGAACATCTTTTTTCTTCTATGATTGTATCCTTCTGCTTTGCAAAGCCAACTCAAACTTCATGGTCTGGAGCATGGTGGCCTTTCCAAGGAATGAAATGATTCTCAGAGGTAGATGTTGGAGATGGAATTTTATGTCTTTATTGTAATTCTGGCATTTGGTTTAGAAACACGGAAATCGATAAAGTAATATTTGATAAAGAGCTTTCAAATATGTCATTCATCAAACATGCTCATCGATTTGCAACTCTGTATGTGGCACAGAGCATATTAAAATAAGTAATTATTTTACTTCTATTCTTAAGAGGGTCATGCGTTATTGGGATAGGTAATACAAACCATTGTGTTCATACAAGCCACCGCACTGTGTACTCTCCTTTGAGATAGAGGCATGAAAAGGTGCCCTGGGAACACAAAGAAAGGAGAGATGGAGTCTCTCTTGGAAAGGAAGGTTAGATCAGGGTCAGGGTGAGGTCACTGTCAGGGAAGGTTTCATCCAATGACCTTTCAGTTGGTTCTTTAACAATGAGAGAATTTCATTGAGGAGAGAAAGGCAACACAGGTAGGAAGAACAGCATGATCAAAGACAGCAAGACTAGAAAGTAATGAAATCTTTGGAGATTATTTAATAGTCTAGTTTAATCTGGTAGAGACAGGAAACTGGAAACGTTGTTAAGGTACTTGAAAGATGGGTGAAGGAAAGCTTTCTCAGCTGGAAATGCACATGGTGACTTCTGCTAGATTTCTCTCCAGGAATCTTCAATGGCTTCCCCAGGGGTGTTTTCTTTCTTCATCTCCGGCGGTCTCTGGCTGTGTGGCCTCTGTTGGCTTCTGGAGGCTCTAAAGCTTTTTCCAAAATGGTTCCCTCTTAAAGGACTCCACTAAGCAATCCCATCTTGAATGGGCAGAGACACATCTCCATGGAAATCATCTAATCAAAAGTTACCATCCACACTTGGGTGTGTCACATCTCCACAGAAACAATAAAAAGAGATTCCACCCAGCAATATTAAATGAGGATTAAAGGACATGGTTTTTCTGGGGTCCACAACAGATTCAAAGTGGCACAGCTTGTAATGCTTTGTCTCATATAATCTTCACCCAGGGTCTATGAGGAAGATTTTATTATTATGCCTGTTATAAAGGAGATGAAACTGAAGCTTGGAGAGCTTATGAAATTTTCCAGTATTTGAACCCTCAGTCTCTTTGACTCCTGAACTTGCCTTGTTATATTGCCTCATGAGCAAAAGGGACATAATTGAAGCTCCTGTAGGATGAGCTAAATATATTGTGTGAGATGAAGGGAGAGATCAAGAGGTAAAGGTAGACCTTCAGGAACAACTTCATTTGGAAGAGGTGTGGAGGAAGAAGAAAAGCCAGTTAAGAAGGCAGAGAGGGAGATACCAAAAGTGCACAGTGTGAGGAAGTTAGGGCTAACAAAGCTTAAATATTAAGAAATTCTGGAACCCTGGTCAAGTAAGATGAAGCATTCAAAAAGGTGGCCATGATTTATCATTGGGTAAAGAGCATGAGCTCTCTTGGGGTGGGCACTATGAAGTCCAAAAGCAATAATTAGAGAATGAGTGTTAGGTGTACTTTCAATAAGTCCATGGACGGAAAGAGAAGGGGGTGGTGAATGGAGCAAAATGTGTCCTGGCATAGGAGGGGAGTATACAGTCAAGAATGCAGAGGAGGGATTTGGTCTAGGAGTGAAGATGAGACAGAAGGAAGAGAGGATAGAATGCATGAAGACGTGAAAGCGACCAGACCTCATACTGAACTCCCAGGGTAAGAGGAGAAGACTGGAGAACCAAGAGATCATCTAAGAGTTACAGGCCTGGGCAGAAGACACTGGGCAGAAGAGATAAAACAAAGCAGCTAATGCCTCACAAAAGACATTGACTTTGAAATCAACTGCATCCAATTTATTTCTTTCTAACAATGGCATTTGTGAGTGAAAATGAGCTTTGATTCATTCCCCTGCCTTCCTCTGTTCCTTCTGCTGAACTTGTTTTGGGAATGGCAATTCTCCTACAACTTCTGTATGCCCTTGATCAACTAAAGGCCCAGAAAAGTTGAATTGAACTTAGAGATCATCTAAGAGTTACAGGCCTATTTGGAATCACAGGGAGCTTAGTAAAATTAGAGATCATTCTCCTTGACCCCTGACTCATGGAATCAGGACCTCTGTGGGTGGGCCTAGCAAACTGCATGTTTAAGAAACTTCCTCAGAAAGTTGTTTGGCAGCTGGCCTGGTTCTGGTCCCAAGAAGTCATTTAGGAAATGCTAGTATAGTGTATTTTAAAGATAAGAAAACTGAGGCACAGAGGCATTTAAAAAGTTCAAAGAGGAGTGGGAATTAGGCCTTGGGAATCATTCTGGCTCTCCAGTCAGAGGTTTTTCTCCCTATGCTGCATTATTTTATTAAAGGCAAAATTGTGCATTATTAGAAGTTGACACTTTTCTGGGCCTTTAGTTGATCAAGGGCATACAGAAGTTGTAGGAGAATTGCCATTCCCAAAACAAGTTCAGCAGAAGGAACAGAGGAAGGCAGGGGAATGAATCAAAGCTCATTTTCACTCACAAATGCCATTGTTAGAAAGAAATAAATTGGATGCAGTTGATTTCAAAGTCAATGTCTTTTGTGAGGCATTAGCTGCTTTGTTTTATCTCTTCTGCCCAGTGCTGTTCACAGGCTCAAATCAGTCGGTAGCCCGGCAGTCTAAGGGATGAATGAAAAGGACAAAAAGTGGATTCTCATGACTCTTCTCACAATAGCATTATATTCTACCAACCGTACAAGTGTTTTTGCTTATTAATAAAGTTGAAATTGAATCCATGTAATCTAGCATCTAATAGCTCACCTTCAGAAAGGTCAACCAAATAAGATCAAAGAGAATTGCCAAGCTTTAAGAGAGGCATGTTTGTCATAAAGCAAGCAGAATGTAAAAGGAGGGATGGCCTGGGCCATCAAAATATTTTAAAATAGAACACAGATCTGGATTTAAGATAGGTCCTTATTAATGGTTAAGAAATTGGACTGGGTGACCTCTCCACAGACCCAAAAGTCCTTCTGAGGGCTGATCCAAGGAGGGGCTCCCAAGTGCTGGAGAGATCTCTGATTACATGGGTTGTGGGGTAAAGGGTAACCTAATTGCGTTCTCTGAGGTCTCTTTGTTTTCCCACTGTGAACAGGTCAGTGACTAAAGGTACACATGTCCTTTGGCAAGAGTTTAGTATCTGAATTTAAGGACTGTTAAACCCTGTGGAAACCCAGCAGCCCAGTAAAGGAGGAAAGAAGTGGGATTTGGAATTAGATGCCATTGCTCTACCATTTACTGGCAATCATTACTAGCAATGCAGCCTTGAAAAGACACACAACATCTCTGGGCTGCAGATTCCTCCTCTTTCAGTAATTGTGCCCAAGTTTCCCTACTTTATGGAACCGTTTTGAAGCTCAAATGAGATAATGTATGTGAGAGTGCCTTGTACACTTTCAGGTGCATACACTGCTTGTAATCTTCATCATCATCATCATTAATAATTACCAGGATCTCAGAGCCAAAGCCCACCTGGGCAATTGGTTCTCTTCTGCATGTGCCATGAAATGGTATGGACATTCACTCTCCAACACTCCTCTTTTCAGAGCAAGCTGTATGTGAGTGTTTGTCACGTTTTCCTAAGTCCATGGAGCCCAGAGGAAAAGAGCCTGGGCTCTGTGGTTAGGAAATACTGTCTCTGAGACTGTTTCTGTTCCCTCCCAGCCATGTGACTTAAGAAAGTTGCCTGACCTCTTCAGACCTCCAGTTTTTACTGTGAAGTGAGGATGATAATGGCAGATTAACTGAAATGAATCATGGGAAGTCCATGCTTGGCATGTAGTAATTAATTGTTTTTAATGGTGATGATGTGATTACAGTAAGTGTGTGTTTTTACCCACAAAAATGTGGGTGCTAGACACTTCCTTTGCAACTAGTTTCTGTGCAACTTTGAGTGAGTAAATATATCTGTAGGTTTTGGGTTATCAGTAATTCTTGGGGTTCTTGGTAGGACATGCACCTTCCTACCTTCCTACCTCCTACAATTGAGATTCACTGATTAGCCGGTATGGGCAAAGCAGAGCGCTAGACATTTCCCTACAGAGACAGTGGAGTCCAGTGGGGAAGGATTGGCAATGGGGTCTTGCTTGTGCTTCACCTCCAGACAGGCACGTGACAACAATAGCTCAGCCTGAGGTGGGACTCTGGGCTCTCACAAGAACGAGATTTTGCTGCGGTGACTATCACATCCAAGCATAGTGGCACAATGGAAGGTTGAGGCAAAGGTCAGAATTGGGGTGTCTTGAATAATAGCATTCTAGAATCTCTGGCTTCCTTCTGTCTCCCTCATCTAACTGAAAGGCGAAGATGTCTCATCATCCATTTCCTCTTTCTGAACCTCACTGAGTGCCACTGCGGTTTGCCATCTGTTCCCTTTCACAATGAAACAATTGACTCCACTTCAGTTTTGCCCTTGGAGCTAACAAACACCCGACTCACACAGGTAATGTGCTGTTGATTCATTTGTATACCGAAAACATGTAGAGGCCTCCAGAATTGATGCAAGTAGGTGACTGATGATAGTAAGGGTGTGTTTTCACCCACAAAAATGTGGGTGCTAGACACTTCCTTTGCAACTCGTTACTATGCAACCTTGAGTGAGTAATTATATCTCTAAGTTTTAGGTTGTCTATGTGAAATTGGAGGAGGTAATTTTGAATTCATTCCAACTCTTAAAATAATTCAGATTGTGATTTTGTATCCTTTTGCCATCCTTGGGATTTTTAAAAACCATACCACCAGTGACTCAGCAGGGGGCAGCATAAACCAGCTGTTACTCACAAAAGAAAATGAACTGAGGAGAGTGCTTGCTGCAGTTGTCAGTTAAAAAATTCTAGGATTGTGTTAAGATTATATCTCTGAATTGACTTATTTCAAAATTAATTTTGTTTTAAAAGTAGAGACAGATGAGTCCCAGTCTCTGTGAATTCAATGACGAGTCAACATATGTAATACTAATCTTAAAGACGATAGAAAGCTTTTCATTTCTATTGGATTCCTGGGCAAAAGTCCACTGATTAGAGAGATTGTGTTTTTCAAGTAGGATTTTAATGCACTCTCTTTTTGCTCAGAGTGGTTACAGCCAGGAGGTTCTGAGTTCAGGGTTGATTTCAAATTCTGATTTTTTCTTTTGTTTCTGTGTTAGCTTAGGCAAGAGATTTAGCGTCTTTCAGCCTCTCGTATGTATACATCTGTAAAATGGGCTTTGCAAGTTTTAAATGAAATAATCTCCATAAAGTGAATGAGATAAATTGGTAAAATCTCAGCATTTTCAGGTAAATAAACTGGCTCAGAAGTGTCTTGCCCATAGCCACACAGCTAGGAAAGCTAAAGTAAATACTTAGCAATGGTAGAGGGAGCCTGAGGATGCCAGAGTGAGGGAGATTGAGTAGGAGCCTCATAGTGCTCCAAGGGCTTGGGTGAGATATTGCAACCTGGAGATTCCACTTTGCCAAATACCCATATCTAATATAAACTCAAGGGACCAAACTAAAAGCCAGAAAGCCAATTTACTAATTTACAGTGAGAACTTGGCGAGGGTCCATATTTTGGTATCTTTTAGGTCAAAATATTCTTACCCTACAGAAAAATCTAATATTAATCCTAAATTATCAGTGAATACGTGGACCCAGGAAAAGTGAGGTTACTTTTAAGTTTCTTTTGTTGTTCTTACTACATTTTAATTTATTTTAAAGATAGGTACTACACATACATGGCTAAAGTTCAAAGCATACAAAGAAGTTGAAAGTGAATAGTCAGTCTTCCTTTCATTCCAGTGCCTGCTTTCCAGATCCCAGCTCCAGGGCCACTGTTCTCAGTTTTATATGTACACTTGGGAGATCTTAAGGACCAGTGTCTCTGCATTGGTTTCCTATTGCTGCTTAACAGTTTACTATGAATTTAGTGGCTTAAAAGAATGCAAATTTATTATCTTGCAGGTCAGTAGTCCTCAACTCAAAGTGTCGGCAGGGTGGGACTTCCTCTGGAGGCTCCAGGGAAGCATCCATTTCCTTGCCTTTTCTAGCTTCTAGAAGCTGCCTAAATTCCTTGGCTCATGTCCCCTTTCTCCATCTTCCAAGCCAGTTGTGTGTCATCTTTAACTTTCTCTCTTTTCCTATGCGCTGTTGTCAGCTTCCTTTTATAAGGACCCTTGTGATTACGTTGAGGCCACCAGGATAATCCGGGATAATCTTCCCATCCCAAGATCATTAGCTTAATCATATGGCAAAGCCCCTTCTGCCAGGTAAGACAACATATCCAAAGTTTCCAGGGACTTGGATGTCGGAATCTTTGGGGGTCATTATTTCCCTACCACAGCATCCAAGTTATGTTTGAGGAACAAATGGGTCATTCTTCTTCTGTAGACAAGATTGGTAATGCATTTTTATTAGTAAAACATTTACTTATAATTTGTTTGCACATACATGGATATACATGTACACTTGGAAATTTATCCCTCTTCCCCAAACTTAATTACATGCCAATAGACGTCTTATATTCCCAATACCCAGTGGATGGCCTTACACACTAATGGTGAGCACTGAGCCTTCTTTGGAAACCACTCTTCTGGACAATCCTTCTTCTAGATCCGATGTGAATTGCTGTCTTGAACACTCCTCCTTTCAGCTCGATGTGGGGCAAGTTATTTATATGCTACAAATATGCTTGAGATTGATATAATGAAGTTAAGAGCTGAGGTTTTGATGTCAATTGGACAGATTTAAATCCCAGTTCCACCACCTACAAGCAGTCCAACCTCAATCACCTCCGAGCCTCAGTTTTCTCAATGTGTACCTGATAGGGTCACTTATGAAGATTTTATGAAATGACCTGAGTAAATAAAAAATGTTCAATGCATGTTAGTAATCATATGGTATCAGGCTAATACTCTTTTGAGTTTAATGCCAGAATCTTAGATTAGATTTCATCATGTTACATGTGCTCAGCACCCATTTCTTGACTCTTTTTTAGGTTGGTTCCTCCCATCAAAGGTTGCCAGCTTCTTTTGCGTGTCCCTTCTCTTTAATTCCCCCTGCAGAGAATTGTTTACTAGCTGGTTACATGAGGCCTCTGCCTTTGCCTGAATGAAACTGTGTCAGAGTTCAGTGCCTTGAGAGAGAAGTGGCAACTAGCAGTCTTGGCTTGTCACTCCTGGTCCCCATTCCCTCCCTTTGGCATTGTTACTTTTTAAAATTATATAATATAACATATATACAAAGCAAAGAAAGAAAACAGCAATAGTTTTCAAAGCATTCTTCAACAAATAATTACAGGACAGAGTTTGGTCCTGGGCTATCATACCATCATCTCAGATTTTTCCTTCTAGCTGCTCCAGAACATTGGAGGCTAGAAGGAATAAATATTTTTTTACTATCACAATCGACTTTTTTTTTCTTTTTTCTGAAAAATAACAGGTACAAAAAAAAGCAACAGATTTCAAAGCACATCACAATAATCAGTTGTAGAACAGATGTCAGAGTTTGGTATGGGTTACAATTGTACAATTTTAAGCTTTTACTTCTGGCTGCTCTAAGATGCTGTAGACTAAAAGAAATATCAATATAATGATTCAGCAATCATATTGGTTTGTTAAACCCTCCACTTCTCCATCATCACCTCTGGTCTTTCTCCCACTCTTTAGGGGTATTTGGGCTATGGCCATTCTAACTTTTTCATGTTGTAAGGGGCTGTCAGTAATATGGGGTAGGGAGATGGAACTATCTGATGTTCTGGAGAGGCTGGACCCTCTAGGTTTCAGGACTTATCTGGTCCAGGGACCCATCTGGAGGTTGTAAGTTTCTGGAAAGTTACCCTAGTGCATTGAACCTTTGTAAAATCTTACATATTGCCCTAGGTGTTCTTTCGGATTGGCTGGAATGGTTTTGGTTGGGGTTTGGCAGGTTATGATAGGTTGTAATGTCTACCTGAAGGTTGCATAACAGCCACCTCCAGAGTAGCCTCTCGACTCAATTTAACTGTCTCAGCCACCGATACCTTATTTGTTACACTTCTGTTCCCTTTTCAGTCAGGCTGGCATTGTTGATCCCATGGTGCCAGGGCCGGACTCATCCCTGGAAGTCATCTCTACGCTGCCAGGGAGACGTTCACCCCTGGATGTCATGTCCCATATGAGGGGGCGGAGGGGAGGGGCAATGACATTGTTACTTCTTAAAAGGGAGAGCAAATACCACGAACTTGGTTTCTAGCTGCTATTATGTGTACAACACTGTAGCCCTGGGAGGGCATCATGTTTGGGGTTTTAGCATTTTCTGAAGAATAAAAAAAGGGGACTACAAGGGAAAGAGGGTGGGGGAAGGAGAGGAGGGGGAAGAAGGAGAAGGAAAAGAAGAAAGGTGTTGTTTGATATTATCCAGCAGCATTTTTGTTTGCAAAATGCCTCTCCCGTTAGACAATTCCAATTTAAAATACAGATTAGCTCTGACAAAACCCACCCAGGCAGGCTTTTCTCTTTGATGGTTTCAATTTCAGGCTTATCCGCCACAAATGATTATAATACAACAGGATTTTGACAGAACCGGAGTAGGAGTTTTGAATTCTTACCTGCAATTTCCAGCTCTAGGGGATAATAGCAGAGAGCAAAGCAACAATAATTACTTAGTTGTACTATATGAAAATATGCTGAATTTCCCCCCCATGGATTTTTATGCTCACAGGCATCCCAACAAGTCACTTTATAGGATGAACAAATAAGCTTTCTTCTACGGAATTATGAGCCTTACAACAAACTATCACATTTCTCCTTTTGCCTTGATTATGAGGGAGCTTGGGGGAAACGATGATCAGTCAAAGTAATTATTAGCACAGATATCACATTCAGGCCCTATATAAATGTGGTTTTCGTGTTCTGTTTCTATTTTAATACTTTCTTATGCATGTGACTTTTACTGAAAGCACTATGAAATCCTTCCTGGACTTTTTTTTTCCTGCTTTGGTTTCTGGGATGCGCCTCTCACTTTCTGATATCTCTGATCCTTTCTTGTATCTCCTTCCCCTCTCCTTCCTCTGCCTACCTCTTATGTGTTAGCATTTCCCTGGATTCTTGCTCTTCTCTCTGGAATATAATCTTTAGATTGTACACTTTCAGGGTTTTAACTTTCACTTGGGTACTGATAATTCCCATTTCAGTATCTCCAACTCTATTTTTTCCCTGAGTTTAATTCACAGTCAAATTATTGACGGCTTGTTCGGAGAATGTTTGCTTGTACCTCACAGATGGTCAAACTCAGTGACTCTAAACTTGAACTCATCACCTTCTTCCAAAACCTACACCCGTGCTCTGCTTCTCCTGTTCCCAGTCTTAGTGGCATATGGCCCAGTGTCTCAAGGAGGAACCTGCAAGTTACCTAAGATTCTTCTCTCAGTGTCCATATCCTGTTTATCTCCCTCCTTAAGGATTTTTGAAATTTGTCCCACTCTCTTCATTTCTATCAGCTCTGAATTCCAGAATTGGAACCACATATCTCTTGTCTTGGCTATTTCCTTATTCAACTACTTGAACCACATCATGCTTAAAACACTCCCATTGTTTCTCCCTGCCTACAGTAACACGGACTTACAAGCATGAAACAAAAGGCCCTCGGTGCCTGTTCATCTTCTCGGCTTCATCCTCTGCTCCTCTCCACGCCTCATTTTACATCTTAAATGCCGCCTGCCGTGTGACTTGGACAAGATACTGTTTCCTGCTTCCATAGCTTTGCTGATGCTGTTCTATCTGTAACATCGTTTCCATCTCTCTTTACGTGGCTGATTCTGACATACCTTTAAGTCGGTTCAGGTGTATTCATTCAGCAAATGTCTTGAGCACCAAGTATGAGCCAGGCAGTGTTGGGGTCCCCATGTTGAAGAGGCAGACATGGGCTCTGTCCTCATGGAGCCTAATTCTAATTTAGCTTTCCCTGAAGTAAGATGTTGAACTAAGTTCCTCTTCTTTTTGCCCAGCATCCTATGTATACTTCATCATTTCACCTGGCCTGTAAAGTGAAATAATCTTTTCTATAAATTTCTTGAGGAAAGGGGCCATGACGTTTCTTCTCAGTATGCTTAATGTCCAGAACAGTGCTTAGCACTTGGTAGAGTCTCAATACGATCCCCTTGTTAAACTCAACTATTATGAATAAATGACTGCCTGTCTCAGCTAAAATTTCATATGCTTTACCTTTCATACAGGTCAGTCATCCTTATTATATGCTGCTATGACATACTACACTATTTCTTCCTAGTATTTGCACAATCGTAACTAATTATTTAAATAGTTATTATTTAAATTTCTACACTAAATTGTAAATTCTACAAGGTCCATGGTACAGCTACCCTAGTGAATGGCTTATAACGAGTGTTCAATGACTATTTGTAAAGTGATAGACTGACGCATTTTCCTGCTGGATAAAAATCCTGAATGCATTGCTGGGACCTACAGATAACTTAGAGCAAACTGCCAAATTCGCTGGCCCGAATGCCTCACTCTACCTCTCTATAAAATGGAGCTGTCTATGGGATAACTTCAGATAGTAGACGAGGTTTGGATAAAACTGTATCAAAGCAAATTGCATAAATAAATCTATAAAAGGGAAAGATGAGCTGAAGAAAGTAAACACATCAGCTGAAATTCCCGATGGGGTTTGAAATACCTATTTCTGGATATGGTATTTTACTGTTGCATAGGAAATATTGTAAGCATTTCCTTCTCTTTTTCCTTTCTAGTATCTGAGACGACAATTCTCACAGAACATGAAGTTGAATCGAAACAGGTAAAAAGTGTGTGGAGTATTTGAAGTATATAGCTTAGATTCTTACAATCCACAATAGAAATTTGCAGAAATGGACTAGGAATAGCAGGATATTGGTAAGGTAAAGTTCATTGCAACTATTATGAAATAGCTAAAGAATCTGGGGAGTTGTATCTCTTGGCAGAAATGTTGATATTGTCACTTCTGTAAGCGCAGATGCTTTGAAAACAAAAACAAACAAACAAGAAAAACATGCAAAATAATTGTCTTCCTTCTGCATGGCCCAGAATTAGATACACTGTAAAACCGACACCTGCCACTAGTTTTTCTCATGTTTTCTGATGGTACCCCTCATTTTTTTCATTATTACAAGAGTGATTCAAGCCACTTTAAGAAGAAAGCTGGGCAGTATAGGAGTTCATAAAGGGGAAGTGAAGGTTCCCCAGCCCTCTTTCTTCATTCCCATCATTCTCCTCCGAAATTACGGACAATTGTCCCGGCCTTGCTGCTGTACTCCTAGGTGTGGAGACAGGGACAGGAAGCACCTTCTACTTTAAAAATGAAAACGGATAATTTTTTTTAAAAAAAATTTAAAAACAGCAATCACAAACCCATTATGTATTTATTTTATGAACTCAATAGTGAGAAAGGCAGCGTTGTTTTACATGTAACAGGAGGGGTTCTCGCAGGTGCTCGCACATTCCTTGTGCGTCAGAGTGATGACGTCAGCACACGTCACGGCTGTGGGAAGCGCCGCTGCAAATGTCCTGAGAGCATGAGGGCGGAAACAACGTCGCGTGAAAATCGTTTTGATCTCGCCGCCCCCGACTCCACTTTGAGAACCAGTGCTGGAGAAAATTTGAAACTGGCCTCCGTGTTCTCTTGAATCCTGCTCTCTGTAGAAACCTAAGTCTGCCATGAAAAGAATTGCACAGGGCTAGGAAGGGCTCCAAGGATTCAGGCAGGGGCCAGAAAAGAGATCCCAGAGTGGAAAACGAGCCCACCACACGCTCATCCTCTTTAACCTCGGACCCCAAACCCCACAGCCTCACAGGCTGGAGGTCTAAAGAGTTAGGAAGGTTTGGGGATATAGGAATAGTTTCTTAGGTGTCAGAGATTTAAAAAAACAAAACAAAACATTACAATCAGTAAGGCTGGCTTGATTTTGATTTTGAGATACACTGGGCGAAAGGTGATGAAGCCCAGTGCAGCTGTGGTGGTTGGAGGGATGACTGGGACGGGAAGCCCCCGGGCTGACATTAGGAAACCTGCAAGCTGATGCTTTCGTTGGGCCTCACCAGATGATAATGTCCAGCGACTCCGACCTGCTGATGATCATCGTTCCCTCCGTGGGATTTGCGTTGTTGGTGCTGCTCGTGGGGTTTCTGCTGCGAAGTAAGGAGGGAAGGACCCGGTGAGAGGGAGCAGGGCCACTTGGGATCAGGGAGTGGGCTTCTTGTTGTTTCCTGCCCCTTTCTCTCCGCATCCCAGAGCCTCCAAACCCTATCGCTGTGGCCAGCTCGGTTAAGAATGTAACAGGGAAGTAACAGGATGCTCAAGGCTTTGGGCACCATCCTCACGGTGGAATGATATTTTGGGAAAGAAAAGAGGAATAAGAGCAACTTTGCTTGTTGGCTGCATACTCTATGCCAATCCTGTCGCTATGCTTTTTTGTTCTTTTTAATCGTGATGCTATTTTAAGTGTATTCCTTCTGCACTCTTGACCTGCTTAATTCACTTCCTCCTCATTCCTTCCTTATGTGGAAAGTACTATTACTATACTTGCCCCAGAAAGAGAACCAGAAATGATCGTGGACTTCTTATTTGTTGCCTTAAAGCAGCCTTTCTTAGGTTAGCATCCGCAGATGGACTTCAGGAGAAATATACACCCTTTGAAATCATGTGCAAAAATGCCTATATTTTCATATCTGCATTTTTGGGGAGAAGGAGGGATCCTTAGTTGAGCTGGTCTATGACCTAGCACCCTCCCACAACCACCAAAGTTGGAGTCCAAAAAGGAACCATGGAATAGATTTATAGTTTTCATGCAAAGTATGAGCATATGGCACCTGCATCTGTTGTAAAACGGAAAAAAAAAATGTTCTGTAGCCATTAGCAAAAGCTATTTCAAGGTAGTAAGTGAGGAGCTAAGACTAGTGAGCTGGTTTGAGCGAGAAAAGTGAAACTTGTATATTTCAACACCTGTCCCAACTGAATACAGCAAAAGGAAATTTGGAACTTACGGGAAGGTTGCTATTAGTCCTCATACAAAGACATGATGACAGTTTGGGAAAATTCTGGTTATGTCTCACAAAGAAGTGTTTTAAAACTCAAGTGAGTAGTTGCATTCGCAGTGGGCAAATGACTGAAAAATGAAACAGCTTAACACCATTGCCCACTGTTGTGGAGTAACTTTGTAATTGACGAGCCTTGCTTGGGGTCCTGAAAAAAGCAATCAGACCACCTGGGGAAAGGAATGGCTTTCCCTGCCAAAGCCAGTCCCTAATCTCGCCTTTTGAACCATCTCTGCTCTTTACTTTGGGCTTCCACCTGGCATTTCATATGTTCTAGCACTCTGCTCACACTGTGGCCTTGTCTTTTCAGGGAAAGTCACGAAAACCAATTGTTTGCAGAAACACACAAGGTAATTCATCTTGCATGACTGATTGTTGTAATGATTGTACAAGCTGTTTCAAATGATTAGACACTACCCAGTGGTTTAATGACTTGTGCTTGTGCTCTGATTAAATACAGGGTCAGAGAGATGTGGCATTAGAGGTGGAAAAGATGTGAGGAGAAAGTTCACATTAACCTCTCTCTGAGTTAACATTGTGTCATGTCTGTGCAAAATGTAAAAGCAAATGCAAAGATGGGTTGCATTAATAGAAGTACAACATGCAAAAAAAGAAGGTGCTCTGTCACTGTTCCGTGCTTGAAATTCTCTGTTCAATTCTGTGACTCACTTTAAAAGGACATTGATAAATTGGAGTTCATTGGAAGGAGACTTGGCAATACGGAGAATGGAAGAACATGTAGGACATCCTGGGATTTGGTTCTTTTATCCAGTTGGCACTCTGGAGCAATCTTTTTGTGCTTTTGTTTTTTGTGTTTTGCTTTTTAAAAATAGTGTTTGAAGAGTCTCTAGAAAGGATTTTGGATATTGTCCTGTTCTTTAGCTACTCGGAAAAGAAATGAAAAGATTTTATGCAAACTGTTTATGAAAGCTCTGTGTTTGCTTAATAATGGCAGCTATACCACAGTACTTATTAAGAAATAAATATTAACAAGCAGAGAAACTGAGGCCCAGCAAGATGATTTGCCAAGGTCAAGCTTGGAGAGCCTTTGGTAAATAAACACATTTAGATCATGATTTTATATTCTGTCAATATAGAAACGTGTAATCCTCTTGTTGTAATAGACTGGTAAAAGCCCCATATCTCTTGCCATCTCAGTTTCCCAACTGTAAAATGAGGGTCTTGGATTGGACAGACTACAAGTCCTTTTAGCTCTAACAGCCTCTGGTGGGTTACTTTGTAATTCAGCAACATATAGTTTTTTTTTCTGATCTTGGTGTTTCCTGTTGTCAGTTTCTCATTTTTCTTTACAGGCTAGACAACTCTGGAGAAAGTAAAAATGTCCTCAATGGCATGCAACATGGAATGGAAGAAGATGGTCTTTTTACACTCTAACATGCTACTTTTTCCTAGGATTGAGGGTGGGGAGGGGTAATGTATGAAGTATCAAAATAAATTTCTGGGTGTATTTTTTTTTAAAGCCATACCTATTCCAATGATGTCTTTGATCCAGTCTTACTTTAGTTTCACAAAAGAAAGGCACACCTTCTCAGTCTCTGTTATTTAATCTCCTCTGTGGCATCACTGTTAAATTGACCTTCCACATCATGCTTGAACATTTTCAGTGATGGTGAACTCACTACCACAGGGGAGTTCATTCAATCTCAGGGAAATTCTGAGACTCAGAAATATTTAAAACAAAATCTGCCTCCAGAGAGCATCTGCCCATTGGCCATGGTTGACCACATCACACTTCAACAGAACGTGGCTAATCTTTCTCCTACTTGGTAGCTTTTCAGCTGTTGGAAGGAAAACCTAACGTTTTTCCAATTTGCTTTGCTTGTGGAACATGCTTTCTGGTCCTTTCCCTAGTTGCCTCTTTGTCTTGTACGGGCTTGCTGCTCTCCCCTTTATGCCTAGCTTTTGGGGTTCAGTGCCCACCCCAGATATAGCAGGAGCAGTCAGAATCTGAGCTTTATTAATGCTGCAGATGTAATGACATGAAATTGCACTATAATTATGACTCACGGCTAAAACTTTTAAGTTTTTTATTATTCTGTTTTCACATGTGAGTGCCTTGCGAGCCGATCCTAGTGTCACATCTCAATTTTTGTTTGGGAAGTTTAATTTTGGAAACATCCGGGAGTCCATTGGTGCAAAATGTGGGGAATGACATGGGTGTTAACAGGGGTGCTATGTGGATATGACTGAAGCAATTCAAGTAAGTTTCTCTGAATGTAAATCATGAGAATTTGCTCTTCAGTAAGAGCAAGTCTATTTAAAAAGTGACAACAAAAACTAGCAACATGAGGAACTCGGGGAGAGAGAGTCACGTTGTTGAATGAATGAAAAGTAGAGCCTAAGTGGGAGGGGCCTCTGGGTGGGCAGAAATGTAGAAAGTAAACCAGATATGACAGAAATTTCTCCCCAGTATGTTTAGGGCAATCAGCAGTAATGGAACAAGTACATAATGTTCTAGGTTAACCATCTTTGGAATCTCTACTTATGAGAGGCAGAGAAGGCTCATTACTTTACTGGTGCACCCCGTGGAATCCTTGCACTGTTAGGCACTTATCCAGCATTTAATAAAAATCCCCTTCCCACCTGGGCACC
Source organism: Tamandua tetradactyla (assembly GCF_023851605.1). Lineage (NCBI taxonomy): Eukaryota > Metazoa > Chordata > Mammalia > Pilosa > Myrmecophagidae > Tamandua > Tamandua tetradactyla. Next base: position 38,050,669 of record NC_135346.1, on the reverse strand, counting down.
TGGACACTCACTTGTTCTAGTTTGCTAGCTGCCAGAATGCAATATACCAGAAATGGAATGGCTTTTAAAAGGGAATTTAATGAGTTGCTAGTTTACAGTTCTAAGGCCGAGAAAATGTCCCAATTAAAGCAAGTGTATAGAAATGTCCAATCTAAGGCATGCATCCAGGGAAAGATACCTTGGTTCAAGAAGGCCGATGAAGTTCAGGGTTTCTCTCTCAAGTGAGAAGGCACGTGGCAAACATAGAGCTTCTCTCTCAGTTGGAAGGGTACACGGAGAATACAGCATCATCTGTGAGCTTTCTCTCCTGGCTTCTGTTTCATGAAGCTCCCTGGGAGGCATTTTCCTTCTACATCTCCAAAGGTCGCTGGCTGAGGAACTTTCTGCTTTCTCTGCTCTCTCTGAGTCTCACTCATTCTCTGCTCTCTCTGAGTCTCTCTCATTCTCCAAAACGTTTCCTCTTTTATAGGACTCCAGAAACAAATGAATTCCCACCCAAATGGGTGGAGACATGCCTCCACCCAACCCAGCTTAACAACCACTCTTGATTAAATCATATCTCCAGGGAGTTGAACTAATTACAGTTTCAAACATACAGTGCTGAATAGGGATTAGAAGAAATGGTTGCTTTTACAAAATGGGATTAGGATTAAAACATGGCTTTTCTAGGGTATATACATCCTTTCAAACCAGCACACTTGTCTATAGAAGTCTGCCTTCTGGCTTAATCATTTGGTGCTGAGTGAAGGAGCTGTCTGGGCCAAGTAATGGAAACAACTAGTAGACATGGATAGCTTCCTTTAGGGGCTTGACTTGTTCTTCTTTAGCTTGAGATACTGGAAATGACCTTGGCTGGTTAGCGAAACTCAAACATTTGTTTGAAACAGAGGTGACTAAAAGCATCTAGAGTCAGGTTCAGGACTTCAATTTCCCCATCTGGAAACTGGAGTGGGTCTAGATGACCTTGTGTCTATAATCAGGTTCTAATATTTTATGAGTCAAGCTTTAGCTGATACTCCCTTCCCATCTTCTGAAACAACTGTCACCATCAATGTCACTACCAACTTGGATCTTACTAGAAAAGGAACAAAGCAAAACCTCCATAGCAGAAGCTGAATGAATGTCTTTCTGTTTTGCAAGGAGCCATTTTCAATCATTTCCTAACTGTATTTCTAAAACTCCTCGATCAGACTAAGAAACATTCAAATGAGCAATCATAGTACTTTAGAGAACTTGGAATGGCTGGAATGGCTTCCAGAAGCCTATAGTTGTTTTCAATGTGGGTGACACACTGAAATCAAGTAGAACATTTTTAAAAGTACAACTTCCCAAGTCCCGTCCTTCCCTCAAGTGATTCTTTTTTAAATTGTTCTGAGGTGTAGCCTGGGCATCTCAATTTTTTTTTTTAATTTCCCAAGTGGTTCTAATGTACAGTCAGGGTTGAGAACCACAAGCCCAGATTCTCACACTATGGCCCCAGACCAGTGGTATCAGCATCACCTGGAACTTGTCGTCACCCCAGACCTGTTGAATCAGAAACCCCAGGGGTGGGGCCTGGAGATCTGTGGTTTAACAAGCACTCTAGGTGATTCTGATGCACGTTGGCGTTTGTGACCTATTGCAGAATCATAACCTCTAACAGGTGGATTCAGATTTCAAGAAAAGATTCTCCTGTAACCAGAGCTCCATGGCAGTGGGTTTGGCCAGACACAGGGTCAGGAGTTTCCACCAGCAGCAAAGGTCCAGGCAGAGGTCAGTGCCAGAGACTTAATTTAAGCTAACATCACTTTCTCTATGGACTCCTGCAGAGGCTGCCTCACTGTAATCACCAACTGCGTTTCTTCCTCTTCAATCTGTTCTCCATGCTGTGGCAGAGATATCTTTTTAAATTGTAGATGTGAGATGCCAGCCTCCCGACTTCCAGCCCTTTTTATGCACATCATTCAGTCCCACCCAGAAGCTGCACACTTGGTCTCTGCCTGAGACAGGGTTGGTAAACTGCAGTGACCTCAGAGGCCAGGCAGGTGGTGCACATGAGGGAGTCAACTGGAAATTATATCTTGTCACAAATTGGTGTGTATCTACAGAAAGGTAGAAATTCAGGGTTAAAATAAGATCCTGGACAAGCACAATATGGTTTGAGACTCCCCAGATCCGGGGATGGGGTTAGGAGTGGGGGGCAGGGTTTTGCAAAATGATGAATTAATAAATAATTCTCACACCAAGATAGAGGAAGTTCCTCTCATTCCCCTTTGTGCGATCAAGATGAATTGGTACCATCTGCAGACAACTTTCTAGTATCTATTGTGTGCGGACCCAGGAGAGAGAACCACTTCCTTTAAGGAGCTTAAAATTCAAATGCGACAAAACACACATGGGAGATGCAATAGAGTGGATTCAGTGTTTTTCACTTTCCACAAGGAAAGACTTCTATGCAGTACGTGGCTCTTACAGCTGATGTTTGTATGATGGGCTCACAATCAAACCCTGTGGATTTAGAATGGTCTTTCTGCAACCTCCACCATAGCCTTTCAAAGCTAAATGAAATAGCATCTAAGCTACAATGAGCATTTACTATGTTCACAGTATTCTAAGTATTTCAAGGCAATTACCTCATGAAATCCTCATGGCAGCTCAATGAAGCAGGTATATTTTTCTGCTTTTGGAACTAAAGAAATGAAAGCACAGACAGGTGAAGGGTCTGGTGTAAGGCTCCTTTGTGGCAGAGCTGTCTCTTGAACCAGGCTTGAAGAGTTCCGCACTCTTAACCACTTCCCTGTGGTTTACAGTGAGTCCTGATTTAAGACTTCATGGATTTGGCAGTGTGACTTCCTTTGTGTTGGACCCAAATGGATTATTGTTTGCTCAGATCCAGTACAGCCTGAGTGTATTGATGATTCTCCAAATTCAACTCCATTATAGCTCAATCTTTTCTGGTCTCTATATTATTTTCTCAGAATCTGATTTGCATTTACAGAAGCTGCAATTGGAGAACCTGGCAGGAACCTTAATGAAGCCAGGTGGGACACATTTAAATGGGAATGTGTTGATCTAACTCATGAAGAGCTGAAGCCAGCTGTCAGCAAGCTTAATGAAAGGTTAACAGGAATTCTGCAATGGGTGGCTGGGGAGACTCTGTCTCTCTAAAGAAAACAGAAAGTTGAGAAGTGGGCTCCCTGGGTGGAGGCAAGAGCAGAAGGAGGAAGCCTCTTGAAACTCAAAAAGACTGGGTCTGGAGTTAAAAGTTTCATTTAGATGTGGAAACATGTTACAATCTTTAAAAAAGCACTGTGAATTCTCAGCTCTCTGAGCAGCAAAGGAAGGGGTGGGACATGTTCCAGGAATAAGATGAATGCTGATGATGTTATGAAAGAGCTGGGGGAGCACTGGAAGATGGCTATTAGCAAAATAAAAGTTGGGTTCACTCTGCTTGAGCTGAAAGGTGCTGTTACTTTAGTTTTATTCATTATCTGTGTTGCAGGTGGAATAGGGGAATGAGTGAGCAGGAAAGACCCTTGCACATCCTCTGATTCAACTCCCACTTTTCATCTGATGAAACTGAGGCCCAGCCAGAAGGAATGAGTTGTCCTAGGCTAAACAGTAATCCAGAAATGCAAAGCTTGTCTGCTGAGTTGCGCTCTCAATAGCACCACTATAGCTAGGGTACCAACTTGTTCTAGTTGCCTGGTTTCAAAACAGAAATGCCTGTGGCCTGGGAGCTACCTCCCACCACCTTCCCCTGCACCCTACCTGCCCAGACCCGGGCAAACTGGTCTGACTGGTCAACCTAAGTCCATAACTAAACAGAGATCAAAAATGTAGTTGTCTCAGTTCTTCCACCCATGACTCCAGCTCTTAACTTGATTGCACTGATTGTTTTGTTCTTCTGTGACTTTTTGGTTGGACCCGAGTGCACTCATAGTTTGTGTAGACCCTGGATCAGGACAGAATGTTACTCGATCTAGATTCTAGACTTTGCTATTCAAAGTGTGGGCCACAGATGAGTAACATCAGCATCTCCTCGGAGCTTATTAGAAATGCAGAAGCTCAGCCCCCACCCAGACCTACTGAATCGGAATCTGCATTTTAACCAGATGCCCAGGGGATTTGTGTGCATGTTACAGTTTGAGAAGTACTGGTCTAAAGCAGTTTTTCAAGCTTGGCTGCATAGTGGAATTGTGGGGGGGGGGGGGGGGGGCGGGGGGGGACTTAAACATTACTGCTGCCTGGTTTCCCTTTGAGGTTCGGATTTAATTCGGTTGGGGGAAGCCTGGGCATCAGGATTGTTTAAAGCCTCTCTAGTTATTCTAATATTCAGCAAAGTTTGTGAACCACTCTTCTGAAGAGAGGGTAGCTTTGTATCTGAAAATAATGTCGTTAATTAATCAGAATAAAGGTTGGTCTAAGTTACAAGTTTATGTGAATCTAGTACCCCCCACATAATTTGTCTAGAAAATATGGTGGATAAAATTGCCCAAGAAGATCTGAGGAGACAAGGTAATGACCAAAATGTCACGATTACTATGAAGGAGGCCCATTAAATAATTTAAAACCAAGGTATAATATTTGGTTTGTTGAAAGTGAACATAAAACAGAAAAGGTAAGCAGAGGAGCAAAGCCCAAGGATCACAGTGGCTCTATCAGTCTGTTTTGAAGACATTGGAAGAATAAAAGAAGAGATGACATAAGTCATCTCTTCAAGCATAATGGACCAGATTAAGTGTAAATCTTTGGTGCAGATCAAGGAACTTGGTAGAAATGGGCCTACTTGCTGTCATGAACCTAAATATAACAGAATACCTTTCTCTGGGAGAAGTCGTTCATTAGATTGGTAAAATTGTGTTTAGCTGAAAGTAAGTAAATACTAAGAAAATAGTTACTTAATAAAGACTTTTTTTGTATGCTGTATGCTGGGGTCACATTTCCTTATTTTTCTATATGAGTATCCTGTTATTGTAGCACCATTTGTTGAATTTTTCTTTGTTGTTTGGCTTGTTTATTTTTTTGGAAGTGCGTGTACTGGGAATCAAACCCAGGTCTCCAGCATGGGAGGTGAGAATTCTACCCTTGCCTCCCTCCATCCCCCAATGAAGACTTTTCATTATTTCATCTTACTAGAAATCTGGATTTAGGCGGTTCAGGGTTGCTTCAGCAGTTTTACTAGTCAGGGTCTCTGTGATTTTCTTGGTTTTTCCCTCCTGATTGCAAGATGGTTAGTTACTATTGCTCTAAATATGCCCTCACACAAAAGTATCCCAAGCAGGAAGTTACTGGAAAACTTTGCCATTTGTTTCATTGGCCAGAACTGGGTCACATAGTCACCCCTTGGTAGAGGGGAATGAATCTGTCAGGACTAATTTATGCCTGTCATTGCTCATCCCCTAGGCTGCACACATTGCCACTCAAACACAACATCGGTTAGCATGGGAGAAATTGGGACTGACTATTGGGTAGATAACCTTGATTTCTGCCACATTCATTCATAGAACAAAAGCTTGGGGGGGGGGTTCCCATATGTGTCAAGGGACCATGCTCAGTGCTGGGGTTTAATGATGAATAAGACAGACACAATCTCTATACCTAGGAAGTTTACAGTATACAAAGCCATTTCTGTCTTTATTGGCATTTTGTGATCCCAAACTTTTGGGTGAATTCTAATGTACCTGAGAGAGAGGTGAAAAAAGTGAAGGAATAAGAAAGGATAAAAGCTTAGAAATTCTGTGTAAACACTTTCTTCTTGAAACTATGGAACTGCACATTTGATTCAAGGGTCATGAATCATGAATGGGACGAAAACATTTAGACCCAGGAGGCAAATTATAGCAAGAATTCTTAGCTGCAGTGAAACATTATTAATCGGGCAGAGACTATTTTGGCTTTGGCAAAGTGTAGTGTTAGAGTAACTAATAATCCAAACCTATGTTTCTATGCTGCTTCATACTTTTCTAAGCATTTTCAGACATATAGTATGCCGTCAGAGAAAGGGCATATCCTATTTAATAGAAGGGAGCAATGAAAATACAGGGAGGCAAAGTAACTGCCTGGTTCCCAGGGTAGTTAGTAACACAAAACTAGAATCTCACTGTTCCTCCTCAATCCAGTGGATCAGTATCATCTTTATAGGGTGCCTTCCATTTGTACCTAGCTTTGCGCTTAGACCTAATAAGTGTCAATAATCATCACTAGTATTTGAGCACTTATTCCAGGCACTGTCCTAAACACTATAAAAGCATTATTTATTCAATCATAATCTCACTATGACCTCATTACCAGTTTCATTGCCCTTTGATGGATGAGGGCATGGAAATTTGAATTAATAGAGTGGCAGAGCTGGGAGTCACACGTGGGAGCAACTGCAAAACCCTGAACCCAACCGCTGAGCTCTGGCCCCTCCAGGGGTATGAGAGCTACCTTCATGGTCTCAGCAAGGTAGAAAGGACTGTTTTTCATCTATGAGCTTTGGGCATCTCCCAGTTTTCCCCCTCATCATGATTATGTCTTTTCTAGCTCAAGTCTGTTTGAATATGACTGTCCAGCAAATGGATGGAGGGGTGTGAAGGGCGTGAAGTCAGAAGGCCCTTTTGGCCTGGATTTCACATTCCTGAAGAGACTCAACTTTAAACTTATTCTAAATCAGGTCCTATGTGTAGGCACAGAGAAGGAATGAACAGGATTGAACATTTAAAATATACTGCAAACATATTGTTCCAACGAAGTGAGTGGCCTGGGCCCCTCTCCCCTTCACAGAGCTGTGGTCCTGCCATCTTCTTCCCTGAATTTACCCCTGTCTTTTTATCTCTGTTCTCCACCCTGTTTATCTCCATTCCCTCTGCTCTGTTTCCTTCCTTCCCCTCTGCTCTGTTTCCTTCCTTCCCCTCTGCTCTGTTTCCTTCCTTCCCCTCTGCTCTGTTTCCTTCCTTCCCCTGCTCTCCTCCCTCCGAGATGAGGTTGGTGTCTTATCTCCATTCAGCCGTTTTATCAACAACGTCCTATCTTTCTTTTCTCCTGCACCATTTTAATCAGTTCCTCTGAGCTTTGGTTCTCAATCTGTTCCCAGACTTAATTTCAGGCTCTTTGTCACTGAGATGACAAAAGGTCTGAAAGAGATTACAAAACCTGACAGAGCTTCTGGCTGGAGGATCAAGATGATTAAAGGTCTTCTTCACCATAACACCCTGGGTATGTTGCGGCAGTGGGGGAGGGGGGATTTCTTAACCAAAGACCCAGAATCAACTAACACTACAATCCTTTGTTATTTTAACTATTGTTGGCAAGGTTTGCAAAAGTATTGGTGTATGGAAGGAGCACATATCTTAAAGTCAAACTGACTCAGAACCTACTGCTGCTCTTGCCCAACTGGGTGGCCAAGGGCAAATTGCTTGGCTTCTCTTACTATGCTTCATCACCCATGAATTGGGGATAATAATGGTTCCCTCTTAAGTTTTAAGTGTAGTAATCCAAATAAGGCAATTAGCATCATGTTTGGCACCAGGTATGTGCCCCACAATCAGTAGGAGGTCATGGAGCTAGTTCACTCTCCAGCAATAGCATATTTAGTGTATATTTATTGGAATTTGCTGGCAGGATTAACATAGTGTCCCAGTGAGGATGGGTCCAGGGCACTTGGCAGAAATGGAGTATCAGACCTGGGGGCTTGTGTTCTATCTCAGATGCTAAGTATGTATCCCCTGATCTGCTCTTTTCATACTTTAGAGTCTAAGAATCATACTTTAGAGAGTCTCACCCCCAGAGATGCTGATTCAATCTGGAATGAGGTCCTGGAACTTGCATTTTTTACCTTATGTAATAGGGGTTTATAGTTAAAAAAAAAAAAAAAAAGAAAAAGAAAAAAAAGGAATGTGGGTTTCAGTCATGACGTAGTGGATGTTCATGAAGTTCAGAACATTATTCGGGATGCTACAAATCTCAGCAATAGTTTGTCACCGCCTAAGCACCAAGAACTGATCAGTGCATGCAAATCTGTTTTCACCTCAGCTACAGACATATACAAATGATTAAGCTTCCCAATATAGTTATGACTTATTCCAAGAGCTCTGTGCATCAGGGATTCCGAAAGACCATTGCCGGGTTTGATAGTTTTGCTAGGAGGACTCACAGGACTTAGCATAGCTATAGTTTATTAAAGGAAAATGACACAAAGTAAAATCAGCAGAAGAAAAGATACACTGGGTGAAGTCTGGAGGAAGCAGTGCACAAGCTTCCAAGGGCCATCTTCCACTGGAGTGACATGACTTCCAAGGAAACTCATTAGAGACCTGGTGGCCAAGGTATGTATTTGTTTATTTATTATTAGAAAAGATGTAGGTTTTCAGAAAAATTATGTGAAAGACAAAGTTCCCAAATACCACCCCCCATTATTGACACTTTGTATTAGTGTGGTAACGTTGTAATGATTGATAGATTATAACTGTACTATTAACTATAGTCCATAGTTCACATTTGTGAACTATGTGGGTTCACTATTTGTGTTGTACAGTCCTATGGTTGTTCTTTTTTTTAAAAATGTTTGGTAACATATATGCAATCTAACACAAACCCTTCAATCCACATTCAAATATATAATTCAGTGCTGTTCAGTATATTCACAGTTGTGCTACCATCATGACCACCCATTACCCAAACTTTTCCATCATCATTCCAAATAGAAATTCTGTACCAATTAAGCATTAATTCTCCATTCCCACTCCCTTTGACCTTTGACCTATATTCTAGTTTCTGATTCTATGAAATTGCTTCTTCTAATAGTTTCATATTGGTGAGATCATACAGTATTTGTCCTTTAGTATCTGGCTTATTTTATAACCTTGCCTGGTGGTGAGGCAGGGGTAAGTAGATCACACTCCGAGAGTGCAGCTTAGAGGCTGAGATTCATACAGTACTATATTAGCCATTTCCGTGCTTAACTGCTCTGTCTTGCTATCTTTTTCTGAATTCTGACCCTGCTTTGCCTTTGATTCATTTTTGAACCTGTCCTCAGCTCCGATTTTGCTGTCTTTCTTGGTCCATTGTGGTCAACCAGAGGGTAGTGCTCTCTTCATCTCTGCTTCACACCCGCAGCTGTTGCGTCTGATTTACAGCTAATTTTCTTTAACTCTTCCTCCTGATGTGGTTAGACTCTGGCTTAGTTCTGCATTCCATCCCAAGCTTCTCCAAAGTGACACTGGCAGTCCTGTGGCCTCCATCCCCCTGCTATAGGGGAGATCCAGAGTTTCTGGATAGGGTGATCATTTGCCATCCTCGTTGTCTCTCATTTACTCCTCTAGTGCCAGTCAGCCCTTGGACTTCCAATATGGTGGAGGATTTTAGTCGGCAAGGTCACCATTTTTAACTTGAATCACGACTGAAAGCTATCAGGAGTGTGCAGTGTACACACGTGTTGAATGTTCGTTGTTCCAAGACATATGTTGTTGGAGGTCATTTTTTATTTCTATTCTAAATCTATATCATGTATCTCGGTTCATTGTAGGTTTTCCTCCCCTAAATAATGAAGAGTGTAAGGAAAATGCCCTGGTTTCTACCTGGAGTCTGGCTACTTAAGATTTTGCTGTAACTTAAAGGGACATTATGCAATGATTTAAACTCACATTTTCACGCAGACCAGAAAGTAGCACGTTGGTCTGGCTGGAGCTCATAGGACCTGTGAGTTAGGGAACTTGCCTGTCCCTGTCTCTGTTTTCCCATCACCTAGCAGAGTTTCTGGACCACACTATATGTTCTCAAATATTTTTTGAATGGATGGAGGTATAGTCAATCCTCGTTATTCATGTGTTCTATATTTGTGAATTAACTTGCTAAAATTTATTTTTATCCATAAAATCAATATTCAAAGGGCTTGCATGGTCATTTGTGGGCATGTGCAGAGTGGCAAAGTACCTGAATTGCCTGATGAACACATTCCCAGCTAAAGCTGAACAAGGCAACTTTCTACCTTCTTGTTTCCACTCCCATATTGCAAACAAGTGTTCTTTTCATAGTACATTTATTGGCATGTTTTTCACATTTTTGTGATATTTTGTTTCTAATTTTGCTGTTTAAAATGGACCCAAAATGTAGTGCTGAAGTGCTGTCAAATGTTCCTAAGTGCAGGAAGTCTGTGATATGCTTTAGAAGAAAATATGTGTTAAGTAAGCTTCATTCAGGTGTGAGTTATCCTGCTCTTGGCCATGAATTCAATATTAATGTCTCAACAACATAAAGTATGGTGTCATTAAACAGAAACACACATAAAACAAGGTGGTGTGTTGATTGGTTGACGAAAATGTTGTATCAAGAAGCTCACAGACATCTAATGCTGTATTTCACCAGGAGCAATGATTCGATATTTGCTAATTCAATGCTTGTGGAGACTTTATAGAACGTTATTGCCATGAATAATGAGAACTGATTGTAGGTCTATTTTACAACATCAGTGCCAAATGGGTATTCAAAACTTAGCAAACCTGTCTAGCAACTGGAAGCTCCCTAGCTTCGTTGTATTGTCATGTGGCTATTTTTGTTTGAAATTTTATCTTTATTTCTGAGGGCAAATCTGCCTTTCTGTGGCTCCCAGATCTTGGTCCTTCTTGTCCCCAACTGGACTAAGATAAAACAATTCTATTCTCTCTTCTACATGACGGCTCTTCAGATGTTTGAAGATGATTGCCATATCACTCTCTGTCTTCAAGTGTTCACCCTTCTAATCTTTTTCTGAATGTGCTCTGGTTTCTCCCTGCTTCCTCTTAAAATGGGGTTACTGATAAGACAAACAGCCCCATTTTTATAATGGGCAAAAAAAATTGAATAGAAATTTCTCCCAGATATCTGAATGGCCAATAAGCCCGCGAAGAGATGCTCAACATCATTAATCATTAGGGAAATGGAAATTAAGAAAAAACAACACATTAAGATGCCACTTCACATCCACTAGAACGGCTGTAATAACAATGGGAAGGATGTGGGGAAATGGGTGGTTGAAACGTAAAAGGGGACAGCCGCTTTGGAAAACAGTTCGGCAGTTTCTCAAAATGTTAAATAGAGAATTATCATATGGTACAATAACTCCACTCAGGTATCTACCTAAGAGAAGACAAATGATTACACAAACACTTGTACATGGATATTCATAGTAGTGTTATTCATAATGGCCCAAATGTAGAAATAACCTAAATGTCCATCAGCTGATGAATAGATAAACATAATGTGGTATATCTTTACAGTGGAATACTACTCATCAATATACAAATTTATGATGTGCTGATTTATGCTAAAACATAGATGCAACTCAAAAATATTCTAATGAAAAAAATCCAGATACGAAAGACCACATAGTTAGGATTTCATTTTTATGAAAATAGGCAAATCTATAAAGACAGAAAGAAGATTAGTGGTTTTGTAGGGTTGGGAGTGTGGGGAATGAATATAAAGTTTCTTTTTGGGGAGAAAATTAGAATGTAGTCACACTTGCACAAATCTGCAAATATACTAAAAACTATGGAATTGTACACTTAAAAGAGGTGAATTTTTGTTATGTAAATTATATCTCAATAAGCTGTTTAAAAATGAGATTTTTTTTTAAATAGATGAGAGAATCTGACCACTGCGGTATAGAATGCAACCATCATATTCTTCTACATTGCAACCTGAGACTACATTCATTTTCTTTAAACAGCAATGTCTCACCCAGTTGATTTGTATTGGGCTAATGATGATTAAAGTTTTCCTGGCCTGTGTTTCTAGTATATTATTGTAAGTGTGAATTCTACATAAGAGGATTCTGACATTGCCTGGGGGAGGAAGACTTTTGTGAACTGAGTGTGTTGCAGGCAGAAAGGGAAAATGAGAGGGCAGAGATAATATCCCAGCCAAACAGGAGGCTTTCAGTTGCAAAATCCCTTAATATGACAAGAACAAAACTGAAAATTATTTTGTATCCCTTCACTATATAAAAGGTATACATGCAATTTAAATATTTTACTTCTTTCCCTTTCTCCTGCCATCTCCAGTCTCCTTCCACTGTGAAAACCACCATTGTTTGTTTTGTATATGTGTGTGTGTATTCTTTCCAAATGTTTTATTCAAGAATGTGCACGATATATGCATTAATATATATCCTACCTTATTTTACATAAAGGATTGTGTTGTATGAGTTGTTTGGCACCTTCTCTTTTACTTTATAACACACCTTGTGAATCTTTTCCTGTCAGCAAATAAAAATCTACTTCATTTATTTTTAATTGTTGGATAATATGCCATTAAATAAATTATTTTGGATGTGTCAATTTATTTAATCAGGTTCCTATTGATGAATAGTTGCATCATGAACAGTCCTTTGAGATTACAGACTATATTGAATTGGTTATTCTTATATGTTATATCTTTCTTCATTAATAGGAACACAAGTGGATGGTAAATTCATAGAAGTGAAGTTGCTGGTTCAAAGGCTATGTTCAATTAAAATCTTTATGGTTTAGTTATAGTTCTACTCGGAAGTTTTTCCACAGTTTATACTTCTATCCATTTTCTTATAAAAATGCCTGTTTTCCTTGTAATCAACTTACTATTAGATTTTTCCCCTTTGATGATCATTAACTTTTTACTTGTATAATTAATTTCTTTATATTTAAAGGAATTAATGATATAATTTGTATTTAGGTCTATGATCTTAATTTATTTGCTTTCTATTTGTTCTGCCTGCTCTGTACTTCTTTTTCTCTTCTTTCTTCATTTCTTTTGGTTTAATTGCTTTGTGTATGTTCTAGTTTGCTAGCTGCCGGAATGCAACACACCAGAAACAGATTGGCTTTTAATAAAAGGGGATTTATTTTGTTAATTCTTCAGAGGAAAGGCAACTAACTTTCCAATGAGGTTCTTCCTCACGTGGGAAGGCACAGGATGTTCTCTGCCAGCCTTCTCTCCAGGCCCATGGGTTCCAACAACTTTCCCCAGGGTGATTTCTTTCTGCATCTCCAAAGGCCTGGGCTGAGCTACGAGTGCTGAGATGAGGAATGCTGAGCTGCTTAGGCTGTGCTACCTTGCGCTCTCTCATTTAAGCACCAGCCAATTAAATCAAACGTCATTCATTGCAGCAGGCACGCTTCCTAGCTGACTGCAGATGTAATTAGCAACAGATGAGGTTCACATACCATTGGCTCAAGTCCACAGGCACAGAACTAAGTGCCTTCACCTGGCCAAGTTGACAACTGAATCTAACTACCACAGTGTACTTTCCATTTTTTTTCCCTATTAGGTCAGAAATTATGCAGTATGTTTGTATTCTTTTAGTGTTTGCTCTACAAGTTGCAATATGTATTTTTATCCTTTTAAATATGATGTCAATCAACACCTGCCTCCTCATCCTAATCCATACAAGACCTCAGAATACCATATTTCCATTTAATCTTCTCTTGATATGTGATATTATTATCATGCATTTTAGTTCTTTATAATTTTACTAATTCAACATGACATTATTGTTGGTGTTTAACATAGTCCATATTCTCTACTTTTCCTGCTTTCTTTGCTCTTTATATCTTTCTGAATATCTGACTGTCCATCTGAGATTATTTTTCTTTGGTTTATAATAGAGCCTTTAACATTTTCTTAGAACAGGTCTGTTTTGTTTTAGTTTGCTAATGCTGTTGGAATGCAATATACTAGAAATGGTTCATCTTTTATAAAGAGAATTTAGTAGATTACAAGTTTGCAGTTCTAAGGAAGTATAAGTGTCCAAATTAAGGCACCAACGAGACGTTATCTTCACTCAAGACAGGCTGATGCTATCCGAGACACCTTTTTGTCAGCTAGAAAGGCACATGATTGGTATTGACTTGTCCTTGTTCCTCGTTCATTGCGTCCAGATTCTGATGCCACTGGTTTCTTCTCTAAGCATGTGTGGGCCTTCACTCACAACTTTGGGACATAACTCTGGGTTTGGGCTTATTTAGCATCTCATGGGAAGGCACAGGGCCATATCTGCTGGGTTCTGCCCCTATGTAGGCATCTTCTCTCTTTGTGGGCACTCCAAGCATATCTAAACATCCATGTCTCTGAAGTAACTGTTCTCCACGCATCTGCTTCTGCCTTGAGGTTTCTTCTAAATGTCTCTCCCTTTAAAGGACTCCAGTAAATTAATCAAGAACCACATTGAATGGGCAGTCTTATCTCCATCTAGCCAAAAGGCCACATCCACAATTGGGCATGCCACATCTTCCTGGAGATAATCTAATCAAAATGCTTCCACTCTGCAATATTGAATCAGGATTAAAGGACATGGCTTTTTCTGGGTTTCACAATATTTGCAAACTGGCACAGGGAATTTATTAAGTTACAAGTTTACAGTTCTAAGGCCATAAAAATGTCCAAATCAAGGCATCCGGAGAAAGATACCCTGACTCAAGAAACGCTGATGGTGTCCAGAACATCTCCATCAGCTATGAAGGCATGTGGCTGGTGTCTGCTGGTCCTTTGGCTTCTGATTTCAAACAGGTTCCCCATGGACATTTTCTTTCTGCATCTCCAAATGTCTTTGTGTTGGCTCTGAGCTTTTTCCAAAATGGTTTCCTCTTGAAAGTCTCCAGTAAATGGATTAAGACCCATCTTGAATGGGTGGAGATACAGCTCCATAGAAACCAACTTATCAAAAGGTTCCATCCATAATTGCATAGGTCACATCTCCATCGTAACAAACTAATCAAAGATCCCACCCTAAACAGTAGGTCTGTTTCCACAAGATTGGATTAGGAAAAAGAACCTGGCTTCTCTGGGGTAAACAACAGCCTCCAACCAGCACATATTTGTAGACATCTCTTAAAGTTTTTCTGCATCTAAATATACCTTTAGTTGGCTTTCATTCTAAGAAGATAATATTCTCTGGATTTAATTGAGGTTGGCAGTTCTATAAGTATATTGAAGGTAATTTAGTACTCTTTTGGTTTCTATTATTACTAGAGATAAGTCAGCTGTCAATCTAAAAGTTGCTCTTTTGAGTTACAGTGCCTTTTTAATCTCAAACTGCTTTTAAAACTATTACCTGTCTTTGGTTTTCTGCAATGTCAGTTTTTATGATATGTCTGTAGGTCTAGATTTCTTTTTATTTATCCTGTTCAAAACATGTTTTACTTCTTGAAAATGTAGATTGTTGCTCTTAACAGTCCTGGCAAATTCTCAGCTATTATCTCTGAATTTTGCCTCAGCCCCATACTATTGTCTTTCCCTGTGAACTTCAGTGGAAAAAATATTAGAACTTTTCATTATATCTTCCCTGCTTCTTAGCCTGTTTTGAATTTTCCATCTTTTTATCCCTTTGAACGTCATTATGAATAGTTTATTTTTTCCTGTATTTCAGTATACAAGTTCTTTTTTAAACCAAGTCTAATATGTTTAGTTGGGTTCTTAACTTCAGTGGGTTTTTTTTTTTTGTATGCTGTGTAGCAGGGATCACATTTCATTCTTTTTCCATGTGGGTATCCCCTTATTGTGGCACCATTTGCTGAATTTTTGTTTGTTTTTTTTTGATTGGGAAGTGCATGGGCTGTGAATAGAAGCCAAGTCTCCCACATGGCAGACGAAAATTCTACCACTGAACTATTCTTTTACCCCTAATTTCAGTGTTTTAACAATGAGTTCTTGATTTGTATTTGGTTCTTTTTCAAATCTACTTAATCAATTTTTTAACTTTTTTATTGTTAATATAACATAGATGCAAAAAAGCAATAAATTCCAAAGTACATTTTGACAAGAAGTTATAGAACAAATTTCAAAGTGTGGTATGGGTTACAGTTGTACAATTTCAGGAAATCTCTAAGACACTGGTGACTAAAAAGAAATACCAATATAATGATTCAGTAGTAATATTCATTTGTTGAATCCAATCTTCTCTGTTACAACTGCTGTTTCTCCTTTGATCCTTTTCCCAGTCTTCAGGGATATTTGAGCAATGGCCGTTCTCACTTCTTCATGTTGAAAAGGGGAATTGACATTATGGGGTAAGGGGATGCAGCTGGTTAATGATCTTGGAGAGATGTGAAACTCTGGGTTCCAGGGCTTATGTGGCCTAGGAATCATCTGGAGGTTTTAGGTGTCTGAAAAATAAACTTAGTGAATGAAACTTTATTTATAGAGTCTTAGATAGAGCCCTGGGTATTTTTTAAGAGTTCTCTCGAACATTAGGGACTCCCAAGTTAATAGGCCAAGCCCTTGATTTTGAGGCTTGCTCTTATGAAACTTATTTCTGTAATGGAGAAGCAAAGCCTACCTATAATTATGCCTAAGAATTACTCCCAGAGAAGCCCAACTCTGCAAGTCAAATCATTACCTCCACTTTAGGGGCACATGGTATCCAGAGAGTGTAAATCTACCTGGCAACATGGTAGACTCCCAGGGATGAGCCTGACTCTGGCACTGTGTGATTGATAATGCCTTCCTGACCAAAAAGGGGAAAAGAAATATATAAATTGTTATAGTTCCTTGTTCCCCATCTAAATTTTCAAGCTTATTATTTTAATTTTTTTAATTATTTACTTACTTATTTTTAGTTTTGAACTAAACTAAACTAAGTTCATTAGTTGCTAAAGAGCTATGGTTATACAGTTTTATACTAACTTCATGATATTTGCCAAATCAAGGTTATCTCTTTTCACAAGCAATATCTGATATTTCTCCCAAGTATCAAGGTGCTCATGTACATATTCTGTATATGTGGAGTTTAAAGTTAAAATATTTTTGTGAAATATTAAAAGATTTTAGAACATTTGTAGTATTGAAAATATATTTTAATTAAAGAAGCTGTGGATTTACAGAACAATCATGCATAAAATACAGGCTTCCCATACACTATCTGTTCTAGTTTGCAAGCTGCCAGAATATGATATACCAGAAATAGAATGGCTTTTATAAGGGGGAATTTATTAAGTTTCAAGTTTACAGTTCTAAGGCCACGAAAATGTCCCAATTAAAGCAGGTGTATAAAAATACCCAAGTTAGGGCACCAACAAGAGGTTACCTTCACTCAAGAAAGGCTGATGAAGTTCAGGGTTTCTCTCTCAATGGAAAGACACACGGTGAGCATGGTGACATCTGCTACCTTTCTCTCCAGGCTTCTTGTTTCAAGAAGCTCCCCCGGGGATGTTTTCTTTCTTCATCTCCAAAGGTCTCTCGCTACATGGGCTCTGTGGCTCTTTCCAAAATGTTTCCTCTTTTAAAGGGTTCCAGTAAACAAATAAAAGCCGACCTGGAGTGGGTGGAGTCACATCTCCCTCTAATCAAAGGTTAATACCCACAGTTGGGTGCATTATATCTCCATGGAGATAATCTAACTAAGCTTCCAACCTATAGTACTGAATAGGGATTAAAAGAAACAGCTGCCTCTACAAGATGGATCAGGATTAAAACATGGTTTTTCTAGGATATGTAATCATTTCAAACTGGCACACCATCTGTTCTAGTTTGCAGGCTGCCAGAATGCATTATACCAGAAACAGGATGACTTTTTTAAAAAGGAGAATTTATTGAGTTGCAAGTTTATAGTTTTAAGGCCGTGAAAATGTCCAAATTAAAGTGAGACCATGAAAATGTACAATCTAAGGCATCCAGGGAAAGATACATCGGTTCAAGAAGACAGATGAATTTCAGGGTTTTTCTCCCAGCTGGAAAGGTACCTGGCAACATCTGCAAATTTCCTCTCCAGGCTTCTTCAATGGCTTGTGCAGGACTCTGTCTGTTCTGTTGGCTCTGTCAGTTCTTGTGGCTCTAAAGCTTTTTCCAAAATGGTTCCCTCTTAAAGGGCTCCAGTAAGCAGCCCCACTTTGAACGGGTAGAGACACATCTCCGTGGAAACCATCTAATCAAACTTGTCACCCATAATTGGGTGGGTAACATCTCCATGGAAACAGTCAAAAAGCTCCCACTCAGCAGGATTGAATGGGGATTCAAGGATATGGTTTTTTATTTTTTATCTTTAATTTCTTACTTATCTGTCCATACACTAGATAAAGGGAGTGTCAGTCACAAGGTTTTCACAATCACTTGCCAGTACCAGGCTGTTTTTAATTCAAGCTTAGCTTTTATTTCTTTGAAGATACTATGCTTAATTGTCTGATAATTCTACTATCTGGGCTCTTTTAGATCTGTTTCTGTTTCATTTGTCTCTGCTTTGTTCTTACTCTTGGTGTCTTAATTTCTTTTATGGAGATCAATGCATGAAAAATTATTTGTAGGAATAACTTGAGGCCAAATATAATGTGATCTCTTCTAGAAAGAACTTGCAATTGCTTTTCTCTGATACCTTTAGGTAGCACCATTCAAGGCTTGGAGCTCTGTGGATTACTTAAATGACCTGAAGCCAGGTTGCAAGTCCATGCAAGAACACAGTTACTCCTGGGTCACCCTTACCTTGAAGGGTTAGCCCTTTTTGTCCTGGCTTATAATGGATCAGGGTTTATCATAGTCTCTTTCTTTGGTGGGTTCTAGGCTTTGACTCTTTCCTCTAGTTCCATAAAGCAGCCAAAATCATAGCTCGATTTTGTGGATATTGGTTTCTATATTGGAAATGTTTCCAGGGCAAAAACAACCTTGATTCTGGACTTACCTTTCTAGTCTAACATATTTTTACATTTGGTTCTGGTAATCTTCCATTATTTTATCTGAGATTTTAACAATATTTACAAACACTTTGTTCAATTTTGTGTGTGTGTCTACAGTAGAATGGTTGGTTCAAATGATCTGGTCTGCATTATTAGACCTGAATGTCTTTGTAAGTGCTTATCTTCCTAGTTAATATTAATTTTTAGCAAATTTATTAATAAAACTGTTTTTAAAATAAAGGTAAACAGGCAAAATTCAAGTTTTAATTAGCTTCTACAATAAGACTCTGGTACCTACCTAATAGCATGCATGGATTTATTTCCAATTCCAATGTACTGTCTAATATGTTGAAACACTTAACCTGGAGGAAAGTAAACTAAGGGATATTTGACATGTGTCTACAAACGGCTGAATGACTTTGGAAAAGGATGCTGTCTTGTTCTATGTGATTCCAGAAGGCATTTTTAGAATTGGGGCTGGAAATTCCAGAAATCAATTTCTATGTAACCAAAGGAATGCTTTTCTAGAATAACTTAACACTGGTGAATATTGTCATGAGGAGTAGGATATTGGTCACTTGACATTCATTTGTTCTGTTTTTCCAATTGAACTTATTTCTTTCATATTTCTCCTCTGCATTTTCATTGTTTAGAATACCATTGGAGCTGATTTATTCCCCATCCAACGATGGCATGTTAGATGGGCACATCGAACCAGAGCACTGCATAAGCCCCCTCTCCTACTCCCCCACAGTGATGAGTGGTTTAGAGATGGCACAAGAACCAAGCTAGACCACTCTGAGCCAAAAAGGCATGATTCTAAAGCTTTTGTTTGAGCTGCCAGGGAAGGTAATCTTTTTCCTGTTAGTCCTGAAGGAGAGGATGGGAGGCTGCAGAGTCTATATGAAAGGAAGTAGATATGGGAATAAAAGAGTAGACCTTGGTTGATCATTCTAAGACTGAAATGATAATCTTAGACTGTTCATACTCTGTGATATAAGGCAATAAGTTCCCATTTTGCTTAAGCCAATTTCATTTGGGCTTCCTGCAATTTTTAAAAAAAATTTTTTGTATGCTGTATGGTGGGGGTCACACTTCATGCTTTTTCCATGTGGGTTTCCTGTTATTGCAGCACCATTTGTTGAATTTGTTTGTTTTGGGGAAGTACATGGGCTAGGAATCAAACCTGGGTCTCCCACAATTTGAAATGGATTTTTAACTAAAATGGGTAAAGAATACCCCATTCACAGGGGAATTCAAACAGAAGAAGATGACCAACTTTCAAAGTCACTATAGAGGGATTCCCAGATTATGTGGACAGATAGCTTTGAGGAATTCCAACTTGAAATTCTTGGCCTCTCCAAAGACCTCTTTTGTTTTACTTTTTTCAGCCTGGTGGAGTTGGTAGCTTCAAAATGACTCCAAGAACACTGGGCTGATTATCCCTCAGGGCCAACCAATATAGAAATTAATATGTGTCCAGTACTGGGATGCATATTTAAAGGAGAAACCCATAATGTTTAATCTTGGAATGAATGATTTATGGAGAGTCAGAGTATTCACTTTGCACTAAGTTAAGTTGTCTTATTTAGCCAAACAGGGCTTCCTGACAGGATTTGCATCATAGCCTTGGCTGAGTAATGAATTTCACTGCCAGGATGAATTATTGATTAGACCTTTGTATCATCTGCCCAGAAGATGAAGGAAAACTTGTTTAATTTCAAAGATGTTCAAATCTAGACATATATACATAAAAGACATTTTGAGTACTTTAACTCTCAATCATTTAATCATCCCATGAATATTTATGGAACTGGATCTGAGTTGTATTACAGTGTTGGGTTATTTTTAGGCCAAAATAAATAATATTCCCCATCTGTGGATGTAAACATTTTCTCTCCTTTTGTTGTTATAATTATATATGTTTTAGGTCCAGATGTTCAATTTATCTAAAAAATGGGAAAATTTCTTTTCAAATCAACTGAAATACCAAGTACTTAATAATTATGACTAACATTTGTATGTGCTTAGTTTTGTAAAGTGTTTTTACCTCAATTTCTCAGTATAGAATAGTCAGCTAGTGCTTACCATACACCAAGCAGTTTGGTAGAAATATTACACAGATATTATCATTTAATTGACAAAACCCTACAAATTTGGTACTATTATGATCCCCATTTTGGGAGGACAACTAAGTTGCCTGAAACCATATAGAGCCAGGGTCTAATTCTCGGTTGTCTGATCCCGGAGTCAAGGCTTTTAACCTATCTCCTAAGCAATCTGTATAAATACTATGGTTATTGAAAATTGGATATGGACATCTGCAGGGAGTCCAGAATTCTACTCATAATCTTTGTAAAGCTAAAGCATTAACATTTGCTTTTACCAGAGGAGGAAAGAAAGACATAGAGAGTTAAAAATGACATGGTAAGGTAACACATTGCTGTATATTGGCCTATACTTCCTTTCATCACCAAAGGAAATCCAAATATTATCTCCAGGTTGGATAGCACGTTCACTGAAGAACACAATTTATCTTTTGAACCTTTTTACTGCACTTTATACAGTTATAATGGAAATGAATTTTAAACAATAAATACAAGTGTGAAAAAATCTAAGCATTTCATTTTCTCTAAATGAGACTCTAAAACTTCATCCAAGTGAGCTGTAAGGAAATTAATTCTCAATCATATTTGGAGGCTCCCCTCCCCTTACTAGGGGTCACATCCCTCCCCTTACTAGGGGTCACATCCAAGTCTTGGAGGCAAAAGTTATGGCTGGAAAATTGGAGAAAGACTCTTTCATTTTCAACCATTGAAATCTCAGTTACTAAGCCTGTGGTTGAGAGGGTAGAACTCTTGAAGACAAATGTCTCAGTTGTTTTTGTGCCAAGCTTAAGCCCAGACATATTTGCCCAGGTTGGAATCCCCAGTGACTACAATCCAGCCATCCTAATTACTCCAGGCTACCATTCCCCTTCTCCAAGGGCTGGCTGTATCTATTAAGCACCACCATGGCAAAAGTCCTCATTATTTTGTGGATCACCTCCATTTCCTTTCCATTCTGGGGGCAGCTCCTCTTTTTTTTTTTCCTCTTGCTTCAAACTTTCTGCTTCAATCCTCTTTCTTTGCTCTCCCCACCATCTATGTCAAGGGTTCAAGTTTCTGGAAAATAAAAGTCAAGAAATCCAGTGTTCTGAGGACAACTTCTGCTCTTAATTTTGCAACACAAACCTCCCCAGAGATATGGAGCCCAATAGTCCCTGCTCTGAGTTGGGTTGGGAGACAAACAGGAAGAACAAAACATAAACTATTATCTCAATAAATCATCCTGCCAAACAACACTTTCTTTTTAGCTCCTTTTCAAAGCAGAGAGTCAACAAAGCACATGTGATTGAGCGCTACTCACTTCCAAGCCAGGAATACTGATTTCAAGTCTAGAAGCTGCTTTTCAAAAGGGATGTGAATCTACTCAAGACATTTTAAACACCTTAGGAAGAATTGGGAATGCTTAATCAGAGAATAGTAGCTGATAGGCTCTCCTGGAGATGAGAGGTCATATCTGGTCTGTGGAATTTTGCAAAGAAGAACCAGTCCCAATAAATGGATGTGACCTTTGTGGTCTCTAAACTGAAAGATCTTTCTAGAGACTAGGTTGAATGGTTTGGGCTTCTTTGGAGGTAATTTCCTTTTCTGATTATGGAATATTCAGAGACTGAAAGATGATACAGAGGTATTGTAGAGGTGATACTGAAATAGTACTTGGGTTACTACATCTTTAAGGAGACCTCTTATTTTATTTTTATATAACCAGTTTTATTCATATACCATACAATCCATCCAAATTGCCCAACCAATGGCTCTTGGAATAATCACAGAGTTGTACATTCATCACCATATACTGCAGGTTCTTAAAAACTAAGATGGTTAATGCTACATGATAAATTCCAACAAAGATAAGGTAAACATTTCATCTTCATGAGCTGTGTGTGTGTGTGTGTGTGTGTGTTAATCATCCTTTCAGGGCAGGAGCCTGAAATTCTGAGGAAAGCTAGAGTTTCAGGCATCTTTAGAGTTACTAAGAAGACTCCCTGAACTCAGAAGGCCATGAATGCAGACCAGCTGGCCTCAAGGTAAATGTGAGATCTTCCAGCAGAGTGAAGGACTGCTAAACGTGACCAAGAAAAAAATAATAATAATAAAATAAAATAAAAAGATCAGAAGAACAAAAGAAGGCTCTGGCTAGGAGGATCTTATCTAGTCCAGCGGAGCAGAGAAATGGGAAGGTGTTCTTATCTGTAATCTGGAGACCTCTTAGAAGACACTGTACTTCATTTTGATAGAGCAGTAGACTTTCAGTGCTTAGCAGGATGCTTGGAAGATGGTCTGGTTCTAAAGTATTCGTGTCACACATGGGTAAAGTGAGGTTCAGAGAGTGCATGGAACTAGCCTGGCATCACTTTTTAGTCGGGAACAGAGCCTTCACCACAGTCTCTTGCCCTATGGTGATCTGTGCAGGAGTATCTTCCCAAAGCATTGGTGTCCTGCCAAGATTTGCGAATATGTTTTGAAAAATGTGCAAAGCTTGGCTGAAAAGGGACAGACCCTTTTTCTACCTACCTCTTTGTATTCAACTCAGCAAACGTTCCTCTGGTACCTACATTAGTGTTGCTCAAATAGTATGTAAACAAGTCACCTGGGGATCTTGTTAAAATGCAGGTTCTGATTCTGTAGCTCTGGGGTGGAGCCCATGAATTTGCATTTCTAACTAGCTCCCGGGGGCTGCTACAGCATTTACATGGCTTAGGAGTGCTCTCACCTGAGAGCCTGGGTTCACTTCAGCCCTCTCTCTTACACCGATTTCCTGCCTCTCAATGGCAGTGCCTGGAGTCACTGGAGACGAGGCTTCCCAGATCTGCTGTGAACTCTTTAAAGGGAGCATGAGACTAGGCCAGCCATTTCCAATACTAATTTTCTTCTTCGCAAAGAGGGCAACACCAGCTTGAGTTTGCTAACAAATCCTGCTTTGGTGGACATTTGGAGGAGGCTTCCAGGTACGTAATTTGGCAGCAGGCATAGTTGAAAATGGTTCTCACTGGATTTGATTCTGAAATCCCCCTGAAACTGGGGCTTAATGATGTTTGTTGAACAGGATTAGGGTCAGTTTCAGGTAGAGGCTTTGAGGGGTTCCTCATAGCTCTATAAAATCAAATCGAGTACATCAAACCTTCACACTATTGATACTTGCCTTTTCTTTCTTTGCCCCCCTCCACCTCACTGAGAGAACGTATTTGGAATAGACATAGGTTTGTTCTGAGCATTTCATTACCATCGTGCCATTCATAACTCATTATTTAACCTCTGTGGATAGCAGGAAGTGCAATTTTGAATGGCCCCCCTGGGTTAATAATCTCTGCTCTTTCTGAGTAATTGGGAAAATAGTATCCTGGTGACAAGCTATTAGGAGAAAATTAGGGTTACCAACTTTCATAGGATACAATAAATTAAATAGTGACTAAGATAATTTTATCTTAACATTTCCTTTTCCCTAACTCCTACAGGACTGGGCAAACCTGTGGTATTACATTCTGAGGTAGACATTTTAATTTAGAGTGTTTAACTGTTACCATTCCATATGAACGCCAATATCTAGAGTCCCTTTTCTGATGCAAAAGTCGTATACTCTGCACACTATTTTGCCTCTTTTTTCCCTCATTTATTAGTGAGTTCAGACATTGTTCCATATCAGCATTCATAGATGTGCTTCACTGATATTTAAATGTTAACTTATCTTTAACTGCATGGAGGATCTGTAATTTATTAACCAACTACACCTTGATGGGTGTTTAGAATGCTTCCCAGGACCTTTAACTTGCATTTTTTTTTTTAATAATTTGTGGTTCTACAGAACAATCATTCATAAAACACAGGATTTCCATATACTTGCATGGCTGTGGAACATTTGTTATAATTGATGGCACATTTTTATATTTTGGTTAATTAAAGTGCATGGTTTACTGGACTTTAGGGTTCATTGTGAGGTGGTCTATGGATTTTTTTTAAAAATTTTATTTTGTTACCATATATAAAATCTAACATAGAAATCATATTCAAATATGTATTTCAGTGCTACCATCACCACAATCTGTTATCAACACATTTCTATCATTCAAATAGGAACCCTGTACATTTGTTTGTTTGTTTTTGGAGAATATATGAATCAAACATGTTTATTACATATTGCTGGTAGAAGTGTAAATTGGGTAATCTCTTTGGAACGCTATTCGGCATTATCTCTTTTTTTTTTTTAAAGCAGATTTATTGAAATATAATCACATACCATTACAATCTACTCAGAGTATAATCAATGGCTTTTATGTAGTCACAAAGTTGTGCATTCATCACCACAATCAATTTTAGAACATTTTTATTAATCCAAAAAGAAAAGCCCCATAACCCTCAATAGTCACTGCTCAATCCCTGTATTCTTTTCCATCCCTACATAACCACTAATTTGTATTTGTCTCTATAGATTTATTTATATTTACATTTTATATAAGTGGAATAATATGATATGTAGTACTTTGTGTCTAGTTTCTTTCACTTAGTATACCTTTTTTTTAATTGCTATTTTTTAATTAGAGAAGTTGTCGGTTTACAGAAGAGTCATATAAAAACTACAGTGTTCCCATATACCTCTCTATTGTTGACTCATTCATTTTTTTTAATGCAATTTTATTGAGCTATATTTACACACCATACAACCTATCCACGATATGTAATCACTGGCTCACTGTATCATCACATAGTTGTGCATATATCCTCATGATCAATTTTAGAATATTCTCATTAATTTGTAAGTTTTAAGATGTAACTTTCTATTCCCTATCCCCATCCTGGCACCTATATTCCAGATTATGATTCTGAGTTTGCTGATCATAACAATGAGATCATACAGTCCTTGTCCTTCAGTGTCATCACAAGACATGATGTCTTCAAGGTTCATCCATGCTGTTGAAGGAAGGGCTTCATTCCTTTTCACAGCTAAATAATATTCCATCATTTGTATATACCACATTTTGTTTATCCATTCATTGGTTGATGGACACTTGGGTTTCCATCTTTTGGCAATTGTGAACAATGCCACTATGAACATTGATGTGCAAATATTTTTGGAGTCCCTGCTTTCAATCTTTTGGATATATACCTAGTAATGAGATTGCAGGGTCGTATGGTAGTTCTGTACTTCACTTTCTGAGGAACTGCCAAACTGTCTTCCACAGTGGCTGCACCATTTTCCATTATCACCAGCAGAGAATGAGTGGTCCTATTTCTCTGCATCCTCTCCAACACTTGTGATTTTCTTTTTTTTTTTTAATAGTAGCCATTCCAGTGGGTGTGAAATATCTCATTGTGATTTTTTTTACTTGCATTTCCCTAATAGCTAGTGATGTTGCGCACCTTTTTGGGTGCCTTCTGGCCATTTATATATCTTCTTTGGAAATATGTCTGTTCAAGACTTTTGCCCATTTATAAATTGGGTTGTTTATCTTTTAGCTGCTGGGTTGAAGGATTTCTTTATATATTCTGAATATTAATTCTTTATTTGATATGTGGTTTCAAAATTTTCTTCCATTGTATAGGTTGTCGTTTTATTTTCATGATAAAATCTTTTGTTCCTCAAAGGACTTTAATTTTGATATGGTTAATTTATTTATTTTTTCTTTTGTTGCTTTTGTTTTGTGTATAAAGTCTGAGAAGCCATTGCCTAACACAGAATCCTGAAGCTGCTTCCCTACATTTTCTCCTATGAGTTTAATAGTTGTTGCTCTTATATTAAGATCTTTGATCTATTTTGAGTAAATTTTTGTATATGATGTGAGGTAGGAGCCCTCCACCTTTTTGTTTGTTTGTTTAGCAAATGGATATATAGTTTTTCCAGCACCATTTGCTGAAGAGACTATTCTTTCCCAGTTGTGTGGTCATTACCCACTTGTCAATATTCAGTTGCTCATAAATGTGAGAGAGTTGATTTCTGAGTTCTCAGTTTCATTTTGTTGTTTTATATGTTTCTCTTGTGCTGGTATCATGCTGTTTTGATTATTGTGGTTTTGTATTAGGCTTTAAGATAGGTAAGTGTGAGTCCTACAACTACATTCTTCTTTTTAAAGATGGCTTTAGGATTTAGGGCCCCTTACCATTCTATATAAATTTGATGATTGGCTTTTCCAATTCTGCAAAGAAGGATTTGGAATTTTGATAGGGATTGCATTGAATCTATAATTTGCTGTGGATATTATTGACATCTTAACAATTAATAGTTTTCTAATCCATGAACACTGTATATCCTTCCATTTATTTAGCTCTTTATTTTAGCAATGTTTGGTAGTTTTCCTGTATAAAATCTTTATATCCTTGATTAGACTTATTCCCAGATATTTGACATTTTAGTTGCTATTGGGAATGGAATTCTTTTCTTAATCTTTTCTTCTGATTGCTCATTGCTTGTGTTTAGAACTGCTACTGATTTTTGGGTATTGATCTTGTACGCTGTCACTTTGCTCAATTCATTTATTTGCTCTAGGTGCTTTTGTGAATTTTTAAGGATTTCCTGTGTATAGGATCATATCATCTGCAAATAGTGAAAGTTTTACTTTTTCCTTTCCAATTTAGATGCCTTTTATATCTTTTTCTGGCCCAATTGCCCTGGCAAGAAAATACTGGTAAGTACAATATCTAATAAGAATGGTGACAGTGGGTGTCCTTATTTTTTAGCTAATCACAGATTGTTCAGTCTTTCACCATTACATAGGATATTATCTATGGGTTTTGCGTATATATTTTTTATTTCATTGAGAAATTTCCTCCTATTTCTAGAATGCTATGTGTTTGTATCAAGAAAGGGTGCTGTATTTCATCAAATATATTTTCTGCATCAATTGAGATCATCATGTGTTTTTTTTCCTTCAGTCTGTTAACATTTTGTATTTCATTAATTGATTTTCTTATGTTGAACTAACTTTACATACGTGATCATGATATATAATTCTTTTAATATACTGTGGCATTTGGTTTGCTAGTTTTTTTTGTTGAGGATTTTTGCATCTGTAATGAAAGAGATATTGATCTGTTGTTTTATTTTCTACAAAGTGGTATTTTTATCTGGCTTTGGTATGAGTGTGATGCTGTCTTCCCAGAATGAGTTAGGGACTGTTCTCTCCTCTTTAATTTTTTGGAAGAGTTTGAACAGAATTGGAGTAAAATCTTCTTGAAATGTTTGGTAGAATTCTACTGTGAAGCCATCTGGTCCTGGGCTTTTCTTTGTTGGGAGGTTTTTTATTACAATTAGAGCTCTTTACACATAATTGGTTTGTTGAGATCTTCTCTTTCTTTCTTAATATAACTAGTTGTGTGCTTCTAAGAATTATCCATTTCATCAAGGTTATATAATTTTTTGGCAGGTTGTTCATAGTATCTTCTTACAGTTCTTTTTTATTACAGTGAGGTTGGTAGGAATGCCACCCTTTTCATTTCTGATTTTTGTCTCCTTTTTTCTTTGTCAAGGTTTGGTGATTTTATTTATCTTTTTAAAGTACTAACTTTTGATTTAGTTGATTCTTTCTATTTTTTTTTCTATTTCATTTATTTCTACTCTAATATTTATTTCATTCCTTCTACTTGCTTTGGGTTTAGTTTGCTCCTCTTTTTCTAGCTCTTCTCGTTTTGAGCTTAGGTCTCTGACTTGAAGTCTTTATCTTTTTTAATGTAAGCATTTAGAGCTATAAATTTCCCTCTTAGCACTCCTTCACTGTGTCCCAATCAGTTTTAATGGATTGTATTTTTTTTTGCAGGGCAGGCACCAGGAATCAAACGGGTCTCTGGCATGGCAGGCAAGAACTCTGCCTGCTGAGCCACAATGGCCTGTCCAGTGTCCCATAAGTTTTAATATGTAGTATTTTTATTTTCATTTGCCTTAAGATATTTCCTAATTTCACTTCTTATTTCTTCTTTAACCCATTGGTTGTGTAAGACTATGTTGCTTAATTTCCACATATTTTTGAATTTTACTTTTCCTGTTATTCATTCCTAACTTTATTCCATTTTGATTAGGAAATAGACCTTGAATGATTTCAGTATTTTTTAATTTATTGAGACTTGCTTTGTGACCTAACATATCTATCCTGGAGAATGATACATGTGCACTCAAGTATTTGGATGAAGTATTCATATTTTTATTGCATGCAGTATTCTATAAATATCTGTTGGGTCTAGGTGGTTTAGTGTGCCATTCAAATCATATACTTTCTTATTGATATTCTTCTTACTAAATGTTCTGTCCATTTTTTTAATGTCAAACCATTAATATCTCCCTTTAAATCTGTCAGTATTTGCTTCATATATTTTGGGGCTCTGCTGTTAGGTGCATATATATTTATAATTGTTCCATCATCCTGTTGAATTATCCCCTTCATCAATATTTCATGACCATCTTTGTCCCTTGTAGCTGTTTTTGACTTGAAGTCTATTTTAGCTGATGTCACCATCCCAGCTCTCTTTTAGTTACTACTTGCTTGGTATGCATTTTTTCCATCTTTGACTTTAAGGTGAGTCTCTTGCAGACAGCATATCATTGGTTAAGCTTTTTTTTAAAATCCATTCTGCCGATCTCTACCTTTTGAGGTTTGAATAGTTTAATCCATTTACATTTAAAGCCACTACTGATAATACAGGATTTTCTTCTGCCATTTTGCTATTTAGCCTTTGTAAGTCTTATACCTTTTCTGTCCCTTGCTTCTGTTTAAGCCTACCTTTTAATTTGTTTGTGTGTTGTTGAATGCCTTCTCACTTCTATCTGGATTCATTTTTCATCTATTTTCTTATGGTTACCATGGGGTTAAAATTTAACATCCTAAATATATAACAATAATATTTGGCTTGATACCAACTTAAATTTTATAGCATACACATATACATTTCCTATACCCTTCTTTCCTCCCACCATTATTTTTGAACTTGTTACCACTTATATCTTAAGTCCAAAAACCTAGATTTGCCATTATTTTTATGCATTTGCATTTTAGCATCTATAGGCAGTAAGAAATAGAGTACTTACTCTATAAAATAAATACTAAAGAATATAATACAATAATACTGGCATTTATAATTACCCAAATGGTTAACTTTACCACTGGTCTTTATTTCTTTATACTGCTTTGAACCACTGTCTAGTGTCCTTTCCTCTAAGTCTGAAGAACTCCCTTTAGCATTATTTGTAGGGCCAGTCTAGTGGTTATGAACTCCCTCAGCTTTTGTTTATCTGAGAATGTCTTAATCTCTCCTTCACTTTTGAAAGAGTCTCACCAGATATAAAATTCTTGGCCGGCAGCTGTTTTCCTTCAGTACTTTCAATCCACTGCTTTCTTGCCTCCATGGTTTCTGATGAGAAATTGGCATTCAATCTAATTGGAACTCTCTTGAATATAACACATTGCTTTTCTCTTGCAGCGTTCAGAACTCCCCTTGTCCTTTGCATTTGATATTTAGTCAGCATATGACAGGGTGTATTTTTCTTCATATATACCGTTTGGTATTCTCTTAGTTTCCTGCATGTGCATATTTGTGTCTTTTGCAAAGTTTGGGAATTTCTCCTACTATTTCTTT
Organism: Tamandua tetradactyla; assembly: GCF_023851605.1. NCBI lineage: Eukaryota > Metazoa > Chordata > Mammalia > Pilosa > Myrmecophagidae > Tamandua > Tamandua tetradactyla. The sequence goes on along the minus strand of NC_135346.1, from coordinate 38,020,431 downwards.
GTCTGTTCCTTCTACCACTTTCTCTTTTTTTTCTCTTCTGAGACTCTCATAATGGTATATTGGTGTGCTTGATTATGTCCCATAGCTGTCTTAGCTATTTACCCCTTTAATATTTCTTTTTTCTTTCTGCTCCTCAGCCTGACTCATTTCAAGTGTCATGCCTTAATGTTCCCAGATTATTTTTTCTGCCAGCTCTAATCTGCTCTTGAAACACTTTTGGGCATTTTTCATTTCAATTATTGTGGTCTTCAACTCCACTAATTGTTTGGTTTCTCTTTTACAGTATCTGTCTCTTTACTTAGATTTCCATATTATTCACTCCTTGTTTTCCTGATATCCTTTTGTTCTTTATCTCTACTCATCTCCTTGAGCACTGTTAAGATAATTTTTTAAATGCTTTGCTCAGTATGTCCATATTCTCATCTTTGTTGATGTTTTCTGTATTTTTCTTCTCTTCCTGTGGATGGACCATCATATCCTGTTTCTTTGTCTTGTACTGCTTTGTTGCACATTATACATTTTTAAAGTATTTTTATTGAAAACACAAACATTCTTGACATGCAAGTGTTCTATATGTGGTGTATAATAAATGGCTCACACTTAGTTATGTATTCATCACCATGATTATTTTCTTGAACGTTTGCATCTCTCCATCAAAGGAAATAAAAAAGAAAACACTTAAACACGCTATACTCCTTACTCTTCCCTCTCATTGACCATTAGTATTTCAATCCACTAAATCTATTTTAACTTTGTTCCCCCTATTATTTGTTTATTTTTTATCCACATTTTTTTACTCGTCTGTCCACACCCTAGATAAAAGGAGCACCAGACACAAGGTTTTCACAATCACACAGTCACATTGTAAAAACTGTATCATATACAATCATCTTCAAGAAACATGGCTACTGAAACATAGCTCTACAGTTTTAGGTACTTCCCTCCAGCAACTCCAATACACCATAAACTAAAAAGGGATATCTGTATAATGTGTAAGAATAACCTCCAGGATAACCTCTCAACTCTGTTTGAAATCTCTCAGCCACTGACACTTTGTCTCCTTTCTCTCTTCCCCCTTTTGGTCAAGAAGGTTTTCTCATTCCCCTGATGCCGAGTCCCAGATCATCCCAAGATTTCTGTTCCACTTTGCCAAGGAGGTTTATACTCCTGGGAGTCATATCCCATGTAAAGGGAGGTGGGAGGGCAGTGAGTTCACTTACCATGTCGGCTTAGAGAGAGAGAGAGGCCACATCTGAGCAACAAAAGAGGTTCTCCGGGGGGAGGGGGGGGGTGATCCTTAGGTATAATTTTAAGTTGGCTTAGCCTAGCCTTTGCAGGAATAAATTTCATAGACTATCCTTTGCAGGAATAAATTCCAACACAAGATTGAGGACTTGGCCTATTGATTTTTTTGTCCCCACTGCTTGCAAGAATATCAGGAATTCTCCAAATTGGGAAGTTGAATTTTTCCTCCTTTCTCCCCATTCCTCCAAGGTGACTTTGCAAATACTCATTTATTCACTGTTCAAATCATTCACACACTGTACATTTTAATATATTTTAAAATGTTAATTCTGGGATTTACTAACTGACATGACTGTTTCTTGGTTTTGCATCCAGCTGGTGATAAGACAGATTTTCTTGAGCTTCAGCCCTCCTATCAGGAAGGTCTGCCCAAGGTGAAAGTAGTGTGCAGGGTTTTCCTGCCTTTCTGGCCCTGTATCTTGTCCTGGCCTTTTACTTAGTTGTTTTGGAGTTGCCCTGTTTACAGGAGTTTGGTTGTCCCCTCTGTTTTCCAGGACGCAGACTTCCCTCTCCCAGGTATTTGATGCCAGCAGGGCTTTTTCCTGGATTGACTACCTCCATTGATTTTGATATTCCTTTTGTTGTCTCATTTTGCTTTTACCTGGAAGAGTAAATTCTGGGAGGAGGGTCACCCCAGAAAGAACTTTCCCAAGCTAAGTCTTTTCCACCCATAATAGGGCCAGGGATCCATAAAGGAGAGGTGCAGATGGGCTCCAAAATGCCCTGAGGAGATCAGGAAGGGCTCTAAAAATCTCCCACAGCTCTCCAATGCTGAGCTTTCCTGACCTGCCCAGCAAATGCAGCCCTTTAGCTAACTTTCTCCATGCAGCCCTCAGGAAGTACTACATCTTTCAATTTCAACTGCTCCTGTCTGAGGAGGCTGAAACAATAGCTGCCAGATCTTTGCTGGGGTGTGGTTGAAATGATGGCTACAGCCACCTTTGTCCAGGGCAAGTTTCATTAGCTACCCTGTATTAGTTTGCTAAATGCTGCTGGAATGCAGTATACCAGAGATGGAACAGCTTTTAAAAAAGAATTTATTTGTTACAAATTCACAGTTCTAAGGTCATAAAAATATCCACACTAAGGTATCCAGTGAAAAATTCCTTGACTCAAGAAAGGGGTGATGACATTCAGGGTTTCTCTGTCAGCTGGGAATGCACATGGCAGCAATTTGCTAGCTTTCTCTCCTGGCCTCTCGTTTCACATTGCTTCTCCAGGGGCTCTTTCTTTCCACATCTTCAAACATCTCTGTCTGTGTCAGCTCTCCCTGTCGGCACTTCAAGCATCTTCAGATGCCTGTGTCTCTCTTGGCTCAGCTTTCTCTAAAACCTTTCCTCTTTTGAAGGACTCCAGTAAGCTAATCAAGTCTCATCTTGAATGGGTAGAGCCACATCTCCAGTTAATCAAAAGGTCATGCCTACAACTGGGTGTGGCACATCTCCCTGGAAATAATCCAGTCAAAAAGAACCCACCCTACGATATTAAATCAGGATTAGAGAACATGGCTTTTCCGGGATACCCAACAGTTTCAAACCGGCACATGCCCTCATAACTGGGACCCAGCGATCTGAATTCACGAATCAAAAGCTGTGATCAGTTACTGTCTGTTTAGCTGTCCCCACCCTTGTCCTTGGAGAAGAGGATTTTTATGTCCCTTTCTGTTACCAGAAGCTAGCTAAGATCCCTCAGTGGTCTGCCCTGACAGGCAGGGGATGGACATGTAGCCATTGAGCAAGGAGAGCAAGTTCCAGTTCTTTACCCTAATTTATTTGCTTCTTTCACCTTCTCCTCCCTGGATGCTGTACGGTGCTCCTCTTACCTCTGGAGTTTCAAAACAGTCATTCCAAACAGTTCCTGCCTGCTTAATAGTTGTTTTGGTGGGAGGACTGGGTCCTGGAGCTCCCTACTCTGCCATCCTCCCTGGAAGTCCTAAGGTAGACCTAACTTGCATTTCTAAGAAGCATAATTGGAGAAAGGGAATGAAGCGCATGGTTCACTGAAGTTAAATGGAATAATGGTCTGAGTAAACACTAACCAAGTATTGGCTCTGGTGTCAAGTTGAATCTTGTAGAAATTCTTTCTGAGAGGAAGACACTTCTCCCAAATTGGGACCTCTTAAGATGAGGAAGATATAAAAAGGCTATTGCTGAGGCAAAAGAATGAATAACCAGTGTTCATGTGGAAAGGGCCTGGCTTAGAGTGCAACAGCAAAATGCAAATAGCTCAGGGGGAGGGTCATGGAGAGCCCACTGCTTGCTTTAGCCCCAGCCTTCTTGAGCTAACAATTTCTCTCACCTAGGAAAAAAAGTCATTAGATCAATCTAGCAATTGCCAGACACTATTATTGAAGAACCCCATACAATGGGAAAGATTTAACTAAATCAGGGAGGCTGAGGCTTGTGTGAAATCATTTGCACCCTGGCCAACTGAGCAAGGCAGTTTCTAAGAACTATTTTGTGCTTTATTACCTCCTCCACCCAAGCCACCCCAGCAGGTTGTGCCTGTTGTATAGATGAAATTGTTCTGTTTCAAGACCTATTTATATAGTTTGAGGGGCCTGGAGACTGGCAGGAGCTCAATAAATTTTAGCTGGTTCTGATTCTCTGGCTCTCTGAATATTTCCAGTAGCTCTTTAGCCATTTCTACCTTCATGTCCCACTGGGGCTTGGAAGCCAGTATGTTCCAAACAGAGCATCTTATTATCTTACCTTTCTTTCTAGGGTTCCCTTACATATATCACCTCACATTCTTATTACCATGTCTGCTTTGGCCCCTCATTATCTCCTGTCTGGACTGTCATGGTAGCCTCCTGACAGGTTTCTCTGCTGGTGCTATTTCCCCCTACTCAATTCATCAAGCACCAGTGTTGCTAGGGAGCTTTCTAAATCACAGCACCAATGAAGGATCTCTCTTCAAAACCTTTGATGGCTCACCTTGCCCAGAAATTATAGTCACAGTTCCTTAGCTGGACATTTAAAGGACTCTGTGAGCTGATTCCCCTATCTCCTCACTAGTACCTCCCTTTTCAAGCTTAGCTCTGCTATTTTCCTTGAGTACTCTCTTCCAAAATGGTCAAAATAGAGGCTAGAATCCAGATCCCCTAAAGTGCCTTTATAGTTTATTGCACTGCTTTTCATCCTTCATACAAAACAACTTCAAAACAAGCCCCATATCCTTAATAAACTGGTTTATATGGGGATTAACCTTTCCTGAGTTAATTGCTATTCCTATATAATTTAAATTTTCTTCCCACCCTCAAATCACACTACCTCATGGATTTTGTTGAAAATCTTTCCAGATGTCCAATTCTACTCTCTTTTCTTAGCACTTCTATGGTTCTTGATGACCTCAAAGAAAATTTCATTAGAACAATATTCAGAACCTCACCCAAGGCTGAAGAAGACTAGGTTGAGAAAAGTTTATGTAATTAGAGTCAAAGTTCCCTGACCACAGTCTTGACCTTGAAAGTTTGTTTTAGACTAGTTACCTAGGTTGGACAATTTTTTTGCAATGTCCTTCCTCTGTAAATAAAGAAGAGCTACCTTTATGGCATAGGGCTTGGGAGCCAAAGGTAACCCTGAATTCCAGTAGCCATCACATCTGCTTTAGGAGAGAGAGTCAGGAGAAGAGAGAATGTTTATCACTTTAAAACAAAAAACAAAGAACAGGGCATGCCCACATATATGCAATCTACCCAAGAAACAACCCTCCAAGGCACCTTTTCTTATTAGTTGCATTTTTGTTATTTCTTACCTTTCTCATTGGCAACATTCCTAATGATACTCTTCTAAAATATATTCATTTACCTTTGATACTTATATAAACAATGGCCCACTTACATTAAAAAAAAAAAGTTTGGTGTCCCAAGGTAGGGTTTTTCTTAACCCATTAAATTTAGTCTCAAGGGGCTACAAAGAGTATGTGTGTAACAAGCAAACTCATGGGACATGACTCCCAGGGGTGTGGACCTTCTTGGCAACATGGGACAGAAATCCTAGAATGAGCTTGGACTCAGCATCAAGGGATTGAGAAAACCTTCTTGACCAAAATTGGGAAGAGCGAAATGAAACAAAATAAAGTGTCAATAGCTGAGAGATTTCAGAGTTGAGAGGTTGTCCTGGAGGTTATTCTTATGCATTAAGTAGATATCACCTTGTTAGTCAAGATGTACTGGAGAAGCTGGAGGGAACTGCCTGAAAATGTAGAGCTGTGTTCCAGTAGTCATGTTTCTTGAAGATGATTGTATAATGATAGAGCTTTCACAATGTGACTGTGTGATTGTGAAAACCTTGTGTCTGATGCTCCTTTTATCTACCTTACCAACAGATGAGTAAAACATATGACATGAAAATAAATAATAGGGGGAGCAAATGTTAAAATAAATTTAGTAGACTGAAATGCTAGTGGTCAATGAAAGGGAGGGGTAAAGGGTATGGTATGTATGAGTTTTTTTTCTGTTTTCTTTTTATTTCTTTTTCTGAATTGATGCAAATGTTCTAAGAAATGATCATGATGATGAATATGCAAAAAAAGGTATGTGTGTGTGTTTTTTTCTTTTGCTTGAAGAGATTGTTATTTGAGGTCTGATGTCTTGAAGTTCTCCCTTATTAACCAAAGTATGTTGAAGCTAAATTGATGGAAGTTTGTTGACTTAAGTTTTGAAAACTCTTCTGTCTGTGTTCTGGCAAGCTTTCCAAAAAAGATCTACTACTATTTTAACATCTGCAGATTGAGGCAAGAAAACAACCTTCTCCCTGATGGTAGTTTTCTGAATATTAACTCTTGAGGATGGATGTGAGGTCTTGGGTGGAGAAGAATTAACTAGTGATATGGACTGGGAAGTGACACTATGTTCAGGCAAACCCAATATATACCCAGAGTATTTACAAATACCTCATTGGGAGAGCTTTTCATTCTCAGAGAGAAATAATTGAGTTGAAGAGAAGTCTTATTGAGTTTTTTTTATCTGATACAGTTATTTGATTTGCTTCCAAGCTGTTTATTTTCCACTACCAGGAAGTTTTACTTTGGTAAGATTCTTCCCAGGAAGTAATTGAAGGTGGATTGGTGCGTAGTGAAGGGAGTTATGTATTTCTCTACTGTATAACTCCACCAGTGATAATACCAGATTTATAACTCAATCATTTCTTGGCATTTCTCTTTGAGTTTCACATTTTCCCTTTGGGATAACTGATATTTAAATGTAAAGCAATTTAAAATAGTTATGACTGTCTTTAAGGCATGCCAGATAATTGCATTTTTTAAAGGTCTTTCTTTTTCTCATGAGTAGGTTTTTTTTTTTACTATTCTTGCTAATAGTAAATTTATGTATGTCTTTTTCTGGTTTGCAAAAAATATCTGTTGAAGGATGGATTTTGATAAACACTTCGGGTAGCTCTCAGCTTTATATAGGGAGGTGAGATTAAGAGGGTATCCTTGTGTTTTAGTTGCCAACATTTTTGCAAGACTCAGGCTAGTTTCTCTAGTTCCCATGGAAAATTATTCCCAAAAATAGAAATTTGAAAATTGAAGTCCACAATTGACTCTCTTTTGGTGGAAAAAAAGAAGCAAACTTTTAGTTTTGTTTTTAGTGGCCTCTGTGATATGAAAGAGCATTATAAAAAAATCTTATCCCAGGACAGCAAAACCATAGTTGGATATTTAGAGATAGTAAATGGTAATTCACTCACTCCTAATGAGTTCCTAATAATACTGGTAAATATATGACAAAGAGTGCACCACCACATTTTTCTTTGGGGTGTGCAGATACATATTTTTCCCATTTTCCCCAGATAATTTGGCTGTACATCTCTAGCTACACATTGACATCTTTGTGAAGTTGTATTTACTGCCTCAAATACTTTTGGTTAAGAGGTAACCAAATTCAGGAACTTAGCTTTGCTCTCTTGATATTGTGTTAAACCTTTGAATCAATCCATTTTCCTTGCATTCAATATTGTTACACATGAAAAAAAAAAAAGGTTTTTTGAATTATAGGAGAGTCTTGCTATTAAAATACAACTCCACCCTGTTGGTATATCCAAACTCTCAAAAAGTGACTGGGCATCACTCTATCGTTCATCATGTGGCTTTTCTGCAGCATATCTCAGAAGAGGCAAATGCCTTAAAAGAGGTTCATGAATTGCTCTGGAAAAGAACAAAACAAAACAAAATATGAGAACACAGAGTCCTAAAGGTTTTGTCCTTTTTCACCTTTGTAATATTGATGGATCAGGTGTGGATGACTGTGAGACCAGAGGAGTCAGAGCCAGTTTATGTGCCGAGTCCCAGCTCCCAGAAACTCCACTGTAATAGGAATCAGTACCACTATCCCTAATTAATGTGGCAAAATTTATTTTGTCTGTTTCTACCTTCCTCTAGAATTTAGTAATGGAGCAGGATTTTGGAAGAGGTAATGGTCAATGGGTAAGCAGATTGAGCCATCTTCTTTATGACTGCAAAAAACCTTGAGCTACCCTACTCAAAGCCTTGTGGACCACTCCTGCAAGTCATCCAAGAGAAACACATCCTGAGAAAAACACACTGAACCGTGCTCCAAATGTCAGCAATGCTAGGATTTTATGGATATGAGAGCTTCCTGAGTCTCTGAATATCTTTCATCTCTGCCTTCTGGGTTTACTTCTACCAACTCATCTCCCTGCTGCATGTGAGAAAATGGGCACGAATTAGAATGCTGCTTTTGGATTCTGATAGAGGTATCCCTTGACCACCAACAAATACAAACATAACAAGCTATTTACGGTAATGAATACCCTCATGAATATGAGAAAACCAGCTGAATTGAAATGTGAGAATGCATCAAGTGCAATTAAATTATAATTAGGAGATAATTGGTTGGCATTAATATTAATAACTTGGTTTTAAGCTTTATAACAGCTTCAAGGTGGAGAGCTGAAACCCCTAGATGTCAGAGTTCAGGTAAGTTAGTATAAAGATCAGTAGGACCAGATGTCAAAATATGTGGCTTCAACTAGACCTTCACCTGCATCCCTATTCTATTTGTATGATCTTGAAATCATGTTACAGCTCTGGATCCAGTCGACACGTTTGTAAAAAGAGAGTTTGTTTGGGAAGTAGTGCAGGACCCCCTAAGGCGTCTGGAAATGCATGGCAGTACTTTTTGACTGAGGGCCACATTGATGGGGGGCTATGCTACAGGTTTTTAGTGGGGATGGTAAATGGTCAGTGTTTTATAATGCAGGGGACACTGGAGCATAAAGAACTATGTCACTTAAAAAGCTAATTGTGCACAGTGAGAGAAACACTGTTTTTTGACCTGTATTGTAGCTGTCCTGGTCTGTAACTGACCGCTTTCATCAGAAATGAGGTTGACGAACTTTTTGAGCATAAAAAAACTTATTTTAACTTGTGCTTTAATAGGAAAGAGGAAAATATCATTTTCAGGGAGCTTTGGGTTTCCTCATAGGTCATATTGGCCTCTAAGACATTTGCAAACCTTCTGTTCACATTTCCTTGTTACCATTTTCAAGAAAGTGCTGAGATATTTCATCAGGCTCACATAATCACAGTATAAAAACACTGTGTTCTCATTCTTGTAGTCTGCTCCTGCCTGGTATGTGGAGGCTGTCCAAGTGCAGGGCGGAACGAGAAGTCCAACGTAAATAGCAGACTCCTGCTTCTGAGTGTGGCTCAGAGATTAAATTTTCTAGAACAAAATCAAATAACGCTCTGTGAGAACAGTCACCTTGGCCCCATCATAGGGGGCTAGAAAGTTTCATTTTACTGGAAAAATTGCACAGGGACCTAAGCTCAGGAATCAGAGAGTGTGAAAAGTTGCTCAAAGAAGCCAATTTTGTCGTGTTACAGGTGAGAAAATTGAGGGTAGTGACAGGAAGACTTATCAGAGGTCTCATAGAAAGTTAGTGTCTGAGCCAGCACCACAGGCATTGGAGAGTAGAGCAGTGTGGTTTTGTGCCAACCCATCCCCAGGTTTCTTTCAAGCAAAGTCTGGTTATGGACAAAGTCCTAACAGCCACCACTGAAGTGTAAAGGGCCCATGTGCCCATCCAACCGCCAGCTTCCTGTGCACCAGCAATATGAGTTTCCCTAGCACCAGCCTAAGGGTGGTGGGAAAGTCCATGTGACTCCTGGCCTGGCTGCCTTTTGGCATGGATAGTTGCCTAGTCGATGAAGGCTATATGTTATTCAGGACTTATTCTGTTGTGACAGGAGCTCAATCAGCTTAAACAATAAGGATTTATTGTCTTCTTATTGGCTTCTGTGACTAGTAAGGAGAAGTGCTGAAGGTTGCAGGGCTCAGGGGATGTCATCAGGACCTCCAGTTCTTAGTGTTGTTTCTCTCTATTGCCTTTTCCTTTTTAGAGGTGTGCTGTGTGTGAATATACATGTGTACTTTTGATGGTACTACTGGTAATCATAGATGTACAGCCTTCTCTAACAAGAGATAATCTTTCTTAGTAGTTCCTGCAGAAATCCTCCAGAGAAAAATCTGTTAGGGTCCTTGAACCAACTGCTGTAGCCTTAAGATTGGAGTTCTCCAACTGGCCTACTGTATCTCAGAGGTAAGGGGATATGGCGGGTAAGGGCTGTTTTCATAAACATGGGGGAAAATGTTCTGATTGCCAAATACCACAAAGTATAACCCATGGCTAAAGTATATAGCACAGGAGATACTTATGGCTGGAGTTCAAAAATACAGAGTAAGTTAGGGAAATGATAGAGAAGTCAGAGAAAACTTAATGGAGGGAATAGGACTCAACTAACCTTGAAGGTTTATAAGGAAATGGTTGAGGCATTAATGGGTAGGATTTTGTTAGGGTTAAAAAGGGATTAGACTTTATGGGATTAAGAGTTAATAAGGATGGAAACCTGGTTTATATAGTAATTATATTTCCTGGCACCTGCTTTTCTCCTAAGCACACAGTAGGTGTTCAAAAATGCTTGTTGGATAAATGCTGCTTAGCAACTATCATATAGGACCAAGGCTGTGCTACAACTCAGAGGTGGGAACACTTTTTCCTCTAAAAGGCCATTAGGAAATGTTTTCCTCTTTGCAGCCATATAGTCTCTGTCATAACTACTCAACTCTGTGTAAAACTTTGCCACGTGAAAGCAACCATAGACAATGTGTGTTCTAGTTTGCTAGCTGCCGTAATGCAGAATACCAGAAACAGAATGGCCTTTAAAAAGGGGAATTTAATCAGATGCTAGTTTACAGTTCCAAGGCTGAGAAAATGTCCCAATTAAAACAAGTCTGTGGAAATGTCCAATCTAAGGCATCCACAGAAAGAAACCTTGGTTCAAGAAGGCCAATGAAGTTCAGGGTTTCTCTCTCAAGTGAGAAGGCACATGGCAAACACGGTCAGAGTTTCTCTCTTATCTGGAAAGGCCCATGGTGAACACAGTCAGGGTTCCTCTCTCATCTGGAAGGACACATGGTGAACACTGCATCATCTGCTAGCTTCTCCTGGCTTCCTGTTTCATGAGTTCCCCAAGAGACATTTTCCTTCTTCATCTTCAGAGGTTGCTGGCTGGTGGACTCTGCTTCTCATCGCTATGTCGTTCTGCTCTGCTTTCTGAATCTCTCTCATTCTACAAAATGTTTTCCTCTTTTATAGGACTTCAGAAACTAATCAAGACCCACCCAAATGGGTGGAGATGTGTTGTCACCTAATCCAGCTTAATAACCACTCTTGATTAAATCACATCTCCAGAGAGATGATCTGATTACAGTTTCTAACATACAGTATTGAATAGGGATTATTCTGCCTTTACGAAATAAGATTTTGATTAAAACATGGCTTTTCTAGGGGATATACATCCTTTCAAACCAGACAACATGTAAACAGATGAGATGAGATGTATCACTGTTCATTGTACAACTTGATTTACATAAACAATCAGCAGGCCAAATCACATTAAACAGTTTGGCCCCTGGGCTGCAGATCGTCCGTGCCTATTTTCACTCATCTCTCAATCCAATCCACACTGTGGGATTGGCTGTGTGAAAACCTCTAATCCAGCTTTTCACATAGCAGCCAGAGTGATCCTTTTCATATTTTATTTTTATTTTTTATTTCATATTTCATATTTTAAAACATGCCGCCCCCTTGCACAAAGAGATTTAGTGCTGCCATCTTTATTTGGGGAAAAACATGCCAACCCACTATCTGCATCCAAGGCACTGCAGAGTCTGGCCCCTGCCTGCTTCTTCATTTTTTTTGGCTGGGTACAGTATACTTTATTGATGGTACATGACAAGGTAGGGCTCTCAGCTCCTCCCCTTCTTCAGAGGGTCTGGGATGGAAGCTGTGGAGGATGGGTGATTCTCAGTACTGGGAAATGAGTTGGGGCCAGGTTTCCCCTGCAGCTGATTGCCTCTCTTCCTCTCATGTTGTTGCTGAGGCTGATAGTCCAGGGCTCTTACTCCTTGGAGGCCATGTAGACTATAAGGACCATTACCCTGTTGCTATAACCAAATTCATTGTCATATCAGGAAATGAGCTTAAAGTGGTTGTTGAGGGCAGTGCCAGCCCCAGCATCAAAAGTAGAAGAGTGGGTGTCACTGTCACTGTTAAGATACCAGGAGACTACCTGGTTCTCAGTGTTGCTCAGGATGCCCTTTAGGGGTCCTCTGATGTCTGCTTTATCACCTCCTTGATGTCATCATACTTGGCTGCTTTCTCCAGTTGGCAGGTCAGATCTATAATGGACACACTGGGGGTGAGGACACTAAAGGCCATGCCAATGAGCTTCCCATTCAGCTCCCAGATGGCCTTGCCCACCACCTTGGCAGCGCTGATAGATGCAGGGATGATATTCTGGGCAGCCCCACAGCTGTCACACCACATTTTCATGGAGGGGGCCATCCATAGTCTTCTGGGTGGCAGTGATGGCATGGATGGCGGTCATGAGTCCCTCAACAATGCCAAAGTTGTCATGGATGACCTTGGCCATGGGGGCCAGGCAACCGAAGGTGCAGAAAGCATTGCTGATGATCTTGAGGGAGATGTCATACTTCTAATGGTTCACACCCATCAAAAACATGGGTGCATAGGCCAAAGGAGCAGAGATGATGACTCTTTTGGTGCCACTTTTCAGTGAACCCCAGTCTTCTCCATGTTTGTGAAGATACCAGTGGACTCCATAATATACTAGGCACCAGGATCACCCCAATTGATGTTGGTGGGATATTGCTCCTGGAAGATAGTGATGGGATTCCCATTGATGGCAAGCTTCCCATTCTTAGCTTTGATGGTGCCTTTGAACTTGCCATGGGTGGAATCATACTGGGCCATGTAGACCATGTAGCTGAAATCAATGAAGGGGTCATTGATGGCCACAACCTGCACTTTGCCATAGTTTACAGCTGCCCTGGTGACCAGGTGCCCAATATGGCCAAATCTGTTTGTTTTGACCTTCACCATCGTGCCTCAGAGATGCAGCTGGCACTACAAGAAAAGATGAGGCTGTCTGTTGAGCGGGGAGGAGCAAGCCTGCCTGCTTCTTGATGCCGATCTTAAGCTCCTTTTTCTCCCCAACGATCTGCACCATCCGCTTTGGCTTTCTTCTGCCCTTGGGACAAAGGCAAGTTCTTTAGCCCTGTGTCAGAGCATTTGCACATGCTTTTACTTCAGGCTGAATGTTTTTTCCTTATTCCTTATCCTTCAGTTCTTAGCTAAACTAGAACATCCACATAGAGGCAGCCTATAATCATCTGTCTAAATTGCACACCTCCCCCCATTGTCTCTATCTCAAAACTTTTTTCCAGATCATTTATCACAATATTAATCATTCATTCATTTATTTATCATTTCTTGTCTCTTCCTTCTACTAGACTGAAAGCTCAATGAAGGCAGGGCCATATTTGTTCCCTTTAACCTTATATCCTTAAGGTCTAGGAAAGTGCTAGGTATACAGTAGAGCACTATTGAAAGAGCTAAATTTGATTTTGTTCTTACCTTATTTTCAACCTTCAGATTCCAGATATGTGTTGCTTAAATCACAGAATCTGGGAGTTGTTCAGGCTGTTCAGGGCTTCTGATACTCATGCAAGTTGGTCTTCTCTCTCAGTGATTTGTGTTTATATTTAAAATTGATATGTTTTGAATGCATAGAAAAGGACAGGGCCAAGATGTGAATATTTCAGTTTTTTTTCTTTTTGTGTTACAGACATTATAAATTAATTTGAAAAGTGTAAACATTTATAGATTAAATGGGGGAAAAAAGGCAATTTATTTTCTTTGACTTTGTTTGTTCAAGTAGGGACTGCTTGTGAAAATACTGGTTGAGAAAGGACCGCCTGCTGGGCCAGTGACTGTTCTCTTCCATTCTTAGCATAATAATTAATTAGTTACCTTCTGCCTGCTTCCCCAAAGAATATGATACTGGATCATAACAAGACAGTTAACTCATTTTGGATAGTTTTCAATTTTATTATAAAGGAGAGGCAGGTTGCCAAAAACCTAGGCAAAGGAAGTAGGCTAATGTCCAATATAAAATTTAACGGAGTCTTTTCACAGGCAAGGTAGAAAAAAAAAACATGGTTGTCTTCACGGTCTCATAGAAATAAATAATGATTCTTCAGGAGTCAAACTGTTATTTCCCTCATTAACACAAACTGTAATGGGTATTTGTCTCCCATGTTTGTTCATTATTTTCTCCATCTTCTCTACTAACAGACACCTTCTTCCCACTTGACTGCAATGCCTTCTTTCATTTTTTTGATGCTGTATGGCACATGTCTGGATAGAGCCCTCTGGCAGCTCCTTCTTTAGTTCTGGGTACCTAACAGAGAAAAAAGTGATGCCTGCAGGACAGTTGTTATGATGCTCCCAGTATGAAGTAGGAGGTGATTTTCAGACAGTAAATCCTCTAAACTCACACAAAGCCAGGCTGAGTCACCAGAGGCCCATATTTAATATTCTCCTCCTTTTAGCAGATGGCAGAGTAAACTGTAGAGCAGTTGTGACTCTCCCTACTCAGTAGCTGCCATCAGAGATTTTGATAAGCTTCAGGCTGTCAATTTTAAGGTTACTGCCCATGAGGCACCTTGGATAAACCCTCTCGTATGTGTGGGGAGAAAACTCTTGTCAGAGGAAATCTTACAGAGGACTTCAGTATAACATAGTGGAGAAAGGCTTAGTTTAAATCCCCTGGCTACCATGTACTAGCTGTGTGACCTTGGACAAGTTACTTGCACTCTCTGTACATCGGTTACCTCATCTCTTGAGTCTAAATCCCCTCGCTACCTTGTACTACCTGTGTGACACTGGGCAAGTTACTTGCCCTCTGTGTGCATCAGTTACCTCATCTCTTTAATAGGGGTATTAATAGTATTACCTCATGTAGTGGTTGTGACAACTAACTGAGAGAGTACATGTAAAATGCTTAGCATGGTGCCTGGCATAATGTAAGTTCTTGAGAAGTGTTACCTATAACTTAAAACTCAAGAAAGTGAAGTTGCTGTATTGATAGCCCGTCCTGCTGTTCTGGCCCATTGCCCATTAGTTGTGTCCCTGAGACATTTTCACAGAACCCCTAGGACTGTAGAGCACAGTGTGAAAACACTGGCCTCGTTAGCTTTCCCTGGGGTTGTTAGAGTCCTTGGTCTGATGGGCACGACTAAAGTGTTGTCCTTCACGGTAAATTTTAAGATGAAGCTAATGAAGCAGCTGTCCTGTGGATCTCAGGAGTCACCAGTAATGGCTCCAGACCAAGGCAAGCTTTCTTAATAGCCCTGTGTGTCACCCTTTCTTCTAGGGTTGAATAGGGGCATGTCTACAATTCTGTTATTTCTGAAAGGTATTCTGTGTTGTTGATCTTATGATGTTCCTAAAGAGATTGCTCCAGGAGCTTCTTGCCTTTTGATGCATCACTTTTGCCTCTGAAGTTTTCTAGATGGTAGGGACCCATGCTGGCTCCCCTCAGTGTGTATCCCCAGTGCCAACAGAAAACCTCATTTCCTGGAAGACAGTGAGAAAACTTGCTTGCAAACTAATCATTATTGTGACATCAGATGCTCCAGACTTTCTCCCAGGCATCCTTGGAAGCTGCTTGTAAAACTCATCCACCACCTCCCCTTTGTTTTGTTTTGTTCCTCTCTCTCTTCATGCAAGTCGGATATTCTTTACTTTGCTGCATATTCCGTAGCAAGATGACAGCACCATCTAACTTCTCCCTTCTCTCTCCTGGTTTACTGTCGTTTTTGACAACCTGGCTTCAATTACAAAGGCAGCCTCAGAATGGCCTATCCATCATGCCTGCACCACTGGCCCGGCAAGTCTCCACAGCAATGGGCTGTTGAGTTTCCATCTCAATAGCCAGGTTCATCTTTTTGCTTTCAAAGGTGTTTCCTACCACACTGCTATTTCTCCCTAAATTGTCTGTCCCTAAGCCACACTGCTTGTGAACATCCTTAATGCACCCTCCAAGGAAGCCAAGGTGTCCTAATATTTGTAAAAACTGATTTGCATGAATGGGCACAGTGGGCATGCCGCAACTTCTGTGTTTCCTAGGAATTTTCTTGTAAGCTGGTTCAACACATCATTTCCAATGGAGCTACCCACTCCCCCATGCCAACACATTGTCTGATGGTTGACAGTAGGTCCTAACAATAATGAAATTTACCATCTCTTCTTCTTGGACAATTTGCAGAGAAGGAAACATTTTATTCTGGGGATATGTTTGCCTCCTTTTCTTAGTTCATGAATCTGTATCTCAACTAATTTTTTTCTAGGATAGTAAAGGATAAGGAACATAGGCCTGGGGGCAAGAATATTCACTTATTCAGTGGGTAACTTTATAAAAGTAATTTCTCTTCTCTAGGCTTCATTTCATTACTCATAAAGTGGGGATTACTAAGACATAAAGGGGTTTTTATGAGGATTAAATGAGATGGTTTACTTATCACTGTGCCTGGTATTTAGTAGGCACTCAGCAAATGTTAGTTTCCTGACTGGTTCCACATCTCTTCAAAGAGGGGCTTGAACATGATGGTCTGTAAGTAGGGCATCTAAATTTCATTTGGTGATGAATTTATTTTTTAATTTTGAGGGGAGGGAAAAAAAACAAATGTGTAGCAGGATACCCAGGTTTGATTCCCAGACCATGCACCCCCAAAACAAAACAAAACAAAACAAAAATGTGTAAAGAATAACATTTAAAATAATATTCTGCCAAGCAGAATTGACAACACTGTTGTAGTGACTGCCTCCTCAATATCCATTGCGCTGAGAATGATTTGTCTGAGACAATCATGCTGACCCCAGTCATCTTGATAATACTGGATTTAGGAGTGAGTGTGTCTGGTTTAAGAATTGAACGTGTGACTCAATCTTGGCCAATAAGACTAGGGGAAATTTGTTGTGGGATTTTTAGAAGGATTTCCTAACTTATAAGAAAGAAATACAGGAAGATATTAACCCCTTCTGTCTCTCTCATTATCCTATCTCGATGTGATGCCTGGAACTGTGGCAGCCATCTGTGGTCATGAAGGGTGCCAGCCTGAAGGCAAAGCCACCACACTGAGGAGAACAGAACAAAGGGATAGAATAAATTTGCTTCCTTGATGATGCTGCCAAGCCATAAATTTAATCAACACTGAAAATATCTCTACTTTGGGATTTTCTGTTGACTTTGAGTCACAGTTTTCTCATTAATTGCAGCCAAAACATCCACTCGATTTGATAATTTATTAATATTTGCTCTGTCAATTCCTGTACCCAATTATACATTGTATTAAGCACTATGGCTTAATCATAATTCTGGGTACCTGATAGGGCAAGTCCGTTTACTTTTTTCTTTTAAAGGAATGCCTTGGTTATTCTTGGTTATTCGTTCCTTCATATAAACTTAAGAGTCTGCTTGTTCATTTACGTACACACAACATACTTTTATAAAACAATAATAGCTAGAACATAACAGTAATAACAGCTAGAACATTAACAACCCTGTCAGGATAATTTGGGGGAAGAAGCAACATCTTTATAATAAAATATAACATACCATTTTTGCAGTTTATGCCTATCTATTTAGGTCTTCTTTAATGTTTTATAATTTTTATTAATAAAACTTTGATACTTTATTCCTCAGTGTTTTAATATTGCTTTCCATTCTGAATGAGAGCTTTAGAAATTGATCTTTTCTAACAGTAATGAATATATAGAAACACAGTTGATATCTATGTTGATCTTGTGCTCCAAAATCTTTGTGAACCCTAGTAGTTTTGATAAATTTTGTCTGGTTTTCATTTTCTGTATAAACACTGTTTGTTTTTGTTTCTTACCAGGCAGGTTATAAACCTTTACTTTTAAAAATTTTTGGAAATTTTACAGAAAAGTTGTAAAAAGAAAAATAATGTAAAGTATACTTTTATACTATACCCAGACTCACCAATTGTTAACATCTTGTCCCGTTTGCGTCATCATTTGTGTACTCCTCTCCCTCTTTCTATCTCTTTCTCTTTTAACCATCTTAATCCTAAATACTGCAGTGAATATTTCCTAAGAATACACATATTTTCTCACATAATCCCAGTAGAGCTATCAATGTCAGTAAAGTTAACACTGATACTCTCCTTTACTGTTCATGGTCCAATTTTGTCAATTGGCCCAGTAATGACTTCAGTAGCTTTGCTCCCCGCCAATACAGAATCTAGTCTAGGGTCATGTTTTCTTAACATCCCATAATCTGGAACAATTCCATAGCCTTTCTTTTTGTACCTGACATTCTTGAAAAATTCAGCTCTCCTCCTTTTTTCAAAAAAAAAATTATTTTGAAATAACGTTAGATTTACGGAGAAGTTGTAGTGATAACACAGAGAGCTTCCATATAGCCTTTACCCTGCTTCCTCGAATGTTAATATCTTATATAAGTATGGCACATTTATCAAAATTAAGGATTTAACATTGGTACAATTCTATTAAATTACAAACTTTTTTCAAATTTCATCAGTTTTTCCATCGATGTCTTTTTTCTGTTCCAACACCCAGTGCAAGATACCACATTGCATTTAGCCTCCCATCCTCATGTTTTTTAAAAGAACATTTCCCAATTTGGGTTTGCCTGATGGTTCCTCCTGATCACATTCAGGTTACACATTCTCAGCAGAATAGAGTGCCTAAATGACCCCTCCTTCCAAGGGCATCACATCTGGAGGCGCCTCATGGCCATCTGTTCCTCCTTGGTCTTGTTCATTTTGAGCACCTCGCTAAGGTGCTCTGATTTCTCACTGCACCATTACTGTTTTTTTTTTCTCCCTTATAACTAATAAGCAGACTATTGAGAGACTCTTAAAGATGATGCAAATATCCTGTTTCTCATAAAAAATTCTCCTGTAGATGTGGCATTCATTGATACTTCTTGCCTGGTCCAATATTTACTATAATGGTTGCAAAATGCTGGTTTTCCAGCTCCAGCAGACCTTCCGTATTAACCAGTTGGCACTTAGCATTCTATTTTATAGAACAAATTGAAATATGCCTCTTCATTATAGAATAAGGTATGTGACTTTACTCACCTATCTACTTTTTATAAGAATGAGCCCATCAATTCTTATATTATCTTCCTATAGTTTATAATTCATGCCTTTCCTTAATTATTTTGGTGCTCAAATGATTTCAGACTTGGCTGTTGGAAACCTCTTTCAGCTGGCTCCTGTGTCCTTTGTGGCATGCCCTCATCATTTTTTGAGCCCTTCTTTACTTTATGGGATAGCAGGGTATCTGGCTGGTCTATCCTAACCTACTCCAAATTCTGGAATCAGTCAACTCATAAGGTTCCCTGGCTTCTTTTAGGAGGGAATGAATGAGAATGATGGCACAGACCAAGATCTGGGATGTTTATGCTTATGGCCAGTGGGGTGTCTTTGCTTATGGCCAGTGGGGTGTAGACATAGTTAAAGTATTACTTAATTTTATTCTATATTTTTTCTGTTCCAACCATAACTTCAAGTTTAATATAGAATAGAAATTTTAAACTTACTTCTGACTTTAAATTCAGAATCTCTATCCTTTCTCTATTAACTAGTCATCAATACTTTGCTAAATAACTCTTGTATTCCAGTAGTCATGGTGATTCTTTTTTGAATAATTGATGAAGTTGCTTTGCTAATATTTCATTTGGGAGTTTTATATCTCTTTTCTCATTTTATCCGCCATTTCTCTTTTCAGATGTTTTCTGTGCTGCATTCTGAATAATTTCTTCATGTCTTCTTTTCCAATTCATGAATTTTCTCATTAGTGATGTTTAATCTAATTGAGTTTTAGATTTGTACTTCCAAGAGTTTCTTGGCTTATTTTTTTAAATACCAGGGTATTTTTATCCCATATTTTATTTTTTGAATCATTTCATATGCTTTCATTTTTTTATTCTCAATCTGATAATTCCAATATCTGAAGTTCTTGGGGGAGAGAATACTCTAAATCTGTTATTGTTTTCTTTCTCTATTTTGTTTTGTTTTTGCAGACTCTCACTCATAGTGGTTTGCTTCCTTGTATGTCTGGTAATCTTTGGTTGTGAGAATATATTAAGTTGATTTTTAATTGGAGATCGTTCCCTCCAGAGAGAACTTACAATTGTTTGGTTTATTCTGTGAATCAGGGATCTCTACTAACATTGAGATCACATTAGCTTATTCTAGGGACCCTGTTTTATTTTGTAAAACTTAGATTTAGCCAATACTCCAAACTTTGTACTGGCATAAGGCCTAGTCATAAAATTGAAACTGATGACTGATAATATGACTTTACCTTCAATACAATTTCCTATCATTTCTGTGTGTTTACTGCTTATTGCTCTAGTTTAAATTCAGTTTGTTTGTGTGTGTGTGTGTGCACATGCATATGTGTGTTGTCTTCCCTTTGGGAATTATTCTCGTTTCCAGTGAGCCCAGTAATACAATTAAAGTTATGCTTTATGTGGAATCTAGTTCTTTTGAGAAGCTAATCTTGTTGTTTCACAATCTAATCCATAATACTGCTAGAACAAAAAAATCACAATTCTTCTTGATTCTGTTCTGGTGATGTAAAAAAAACATTCTGGGGCACAAATGAAACCAGAAGGAAAGATAGATGATAAAGACTGATACAGTATAATCTAGGAATGCCTAGAATGTACAATGATAGTGACTAAATGTACAAATTAAAAAATGTTTTTGCATGAGGAAGAACAAAGGATTGTCAATATTGCAGGGTCTTGAAAATAGATGGTAATTCATATTTAAAAAATTTTACTAGTAAGACAAAAGCAAAAAATATTTATTTGGTGCAAAATTTGTATTTTGACTAGTGCATTTCCTTATATAATTTATACGGACAGTTTAATTGAACATCATAATTGATGGAGACTTGAATAGGGCATGAGATTTTGTAGATTTGTCCAGAAAAAAAAATTCATTTCATCTAACTCTGCATTATACAGTGATGCTAGAGGGAGGCTCAGGATATTTTTAATAATCATTCCTATTTGAATTGGGGAAGAACGGACGACACACAGTAATCACTGGTCCAGAGCAATTCTGAAAGCCCCCTGGGCTTACCATTTTGAGGACCTTTTAGCCTGGTATCAGAAAATGTTCCTTCATGAGGTGTCAGTTCTGCTCCTTGTGAATATTTCTATTATTTCATTATAAAATGTCCTTCCTAGGCCCCAGCTCTGCCTTTTGGGATAGTTTTCTGTTTGTACTTTTCTCTTTGGCCACAACTATTATGAGCATACAGATTATGCACCTTGCTGAAGATGTTGGGGGCTTAAGTGAAGAGTCAGTTTCTTTTAATCTAGACTGATCTTTTTGACAATACAATGGAGGCAATACAGTGGTCTAAAATCTCAGTGTTTTTTTTAACCATTTGATTCTATTTAGTTCTATATGCCAGTAGCTACTCCCACAGTTTAGTAATGCCCTTTATAAGAATAAAATCAAGCATTTGCACTAAAAGACTTAAGAGGTTGGGCTTTAGAGTCAGACAGAATTGTGTCAGTAGCCCATCTCTGCTATTTATTAGCTTTGCCATTCTCAAGAAATTATTTAACTTTTTGATGCTTTAATTTCTTCATCTGTAAGATGGGGATGATAATAATACCTAGTGAGTATTTACTGAGAAAATGCGCATAAGGCAACTGGTATAGGGTAAGTGGTCAGTAGTTAGTGAGTGTTTCTATGATCAGAGCAGGTGAGCAGTTCTTTAAGTTACCATTTTCCAACATGCCTACAAGCCTTTGTTTATGCTGTGTTCTTGGCCTCCGGTTCCTTGTTCCATTCTCTGTCTACCATAACTGTTAATTTTTCCCAGCCTAGAACTGTTATGACCTTTACAATTAAATTTCACCGGTGACTTCCACTTATCTCGTTGACCATGACGGGGTCACGTGACTACTTCTAGCTGCAAGGAAGGATGGGATATTGTGCATTTAGTAAGCTTCATTGTTATGCCAAACAAAATTACAATTCTGTTAGTAAGAAAAAACACAGTGGAGGGAGGGACTGGATATTGGATAGACAACAAGCAGAGGGCTGTGTTTGCTAATATTGTGTTGTTGCAAATAACAGAAATTGAATCAGATTAGCTTAAGCAAGAGGACACTGAGTCAGTTCACAGATTTGAAAGAATTACTCAGATGTCAGGAAAGTAGATGCCAGGGGAATTCTGAGAACTTCAGCAGCAGGAATTCATGGACTTTCTCTCTAGGACAGTGCCATTTTTCTGACCAGTAATAAAATAAGCGCTCAATATCTCAGTCTCTCTGTTCTAAACTTCAGATTCCTGAGAGAGAGAATTTGATTGGCTATTTGGGGCTCCTTATTTGCCTTGACTTAGTATAAAATCATGAGGACTAGAGATGGCCTTTGGGTTCTGTTCTACCCCTTAAAGAAAGTGGATTCTTGATGGCTGCTATTGGTTTTGACATAGGAAAATTTAACATTAAGTGCCAGAATGCAATTTTGTCAGGCTCCGCTACTGCAAATTTAGAACTCATGTGAGAGTTCTCAAACTTTCCCAGTGAGTTAGCAATGTGTTAGAAGAATGTCCATGTGTCTGGCTATAGATAAGTATATTCATTTGACATGTAATGATGTCAAACACACTGAGAATTTATTTAATCTTTAAACTGGATGAAATTTATTTAAAGCCAATAAAAGCAACATTGGGTCTCTTGTGTGGCCAGAAGAAAAGAGTTCCATTCTGATGTGCTATGCACATAACACTGATAAGTGACAGAAAGTTCTGAATGTTGGCCAATTCTGGTTGCTGTCTCTGATTGTCCCTAGAAAGGAAGAGAAGAAGCACTGCATTCTTCTGCCATATTGGCCCCTTCCCTACAAAGACTTAAAGATGAATATGCTTTTCTTTTATAAAATCCCTTTTTTCATTATGAAGGTCTGTTCATTTTTATACCTAATTGAAAAGTGGAAAATGTATTGTCATTGATTTTTTTTCTACTTTTGTTTCTTTTGGCATCATCAAATGGTATACAGAATCATGATTTACAGTAAGAACTTTGAAATCTGATCTGATTTTGATTCCTCACTTTGCTACTCTTCTGCAAAGAGTTTGCAAGGATTTGATCTTCTGCATGGGATCATGTAGTAAAGCTAATGACTTTTGGCTACATTGGATACGGAAAGTATTTTCCTGGGTTAGTCCTTGCTAGTATATTTTTCTTGAGGGTGCCTGGGTGCTCATAAAAATTTGTAATACCTTTGTCTTGCTTTTATTACTTAAAATTATATCTTAGAAGCCTTTTCTTATCAGACCATATAAGTCTACTTTAATTTTTTTAATACTTGCACAGTATTACAATAGGATGATTGTGCCATCCCTCGATAAACTCATTCCTTATCAGTAAATATTAAATTGTTTCCAAATTTTTACTGTTAGAAATAATACTTAGATATTCCTATTTATATATGTATAACAGCATATCTATTGGGATAAATTACTTGAAGTACAATTGCTAAGTCAAACAGCATATGAATCTTAAATTGTTATAGATATAGCCAAATTGTCCTCCAAAATGGTTGAACCAATTTACACTTCTATGAACAATTATATAGGCAAGCTTATCTCCTACATGTTCACCAACACTTAGTTTTCAAATGATTTAGTATTTACTAGTATGATAAAATGCTATTTCACAGTTTTAAGCTAAATTTCTTTAATGGGATCAGCGCATATATTTAAAGGCATTTGCATTTCTTTTTCCATTAATTCTCTATCCATATTATTTATACTCTGGTAGTAGTAGTTTGTCCTTTTAACACTGATTTGTCCAAATTTTGTAAGAATTGAGGAACTTCCCTATTATGTGTTAGGTCATGTTATCCTACCATCTTTGTCTTTTTGCTTTCTTAAGGTTTTAAATTTTTTATATAGTCTTCATTTAATGCTTCTGGGTTATATATCTTGCTTTAGCTCCAAGCTTATTTTTTTTTAAATGGCAGCATTATCTTTGATGACTTTTACAACTTTACTCTTTTAAAATTGATCCATCTGGAATTTATTTTGGTATATAAATTAGAAATGATAAAATTGTATTTCCCCCAATATCTGGCTAGCTGTCCCGGCACTATTATGCATATTTCTCCACTTTCTTGAAATATCATCTTATAAGAAATTTGATGTGTGCGTGTGTGTAGTGGTGGTTACCTATGGATCGTCAGTTCATTGATGTGTCTTTTTCTTCAAAGGCCACAATTTAAAAATTAAACGTGTGAGCTAATTTAGATCCCGATTCTAAATTTAAAGTAAAATTTGAAATTTTGTTGGTAGTCTGAATCAAATAAGGCATTAAGACCATTTAATTAATTAACTTTTCCCGGTCTCTGGTCATTATATATCACATCAGGAATTACTGTGCTTACGTGACAGCTCTGAGGCTTTACCTAGCAGATGAAATAGCAATGGACAAAATGGGGGGAAGAAAATAGTATTTTACTTCCAAATAACCATGAACTGTTTTCTAATAATAATTTACGTTAGAGCTTTGGTGAAAAATGACAGGCGCATAGAGAGTGAAGGAATTTATGAGGATCAGGGAAGCATTAAGGACCCAATCCTGATCTTCATCATTTGTGGCGTGCTTTCTTTACACAGATCAAAGGCTGCTTTCAATCTCTGCCTGACATTCTCAGTCTCCTTAGAGTCTCCTTTACTGACATTGACACTGTTCAGGACCTTTGTACATACTGTTTGCCTCTGCCTATAGGGCGCTTTTCCCAGATAGCTATTACTTCAGGTCATCCAGGCTTCTGTCCAAATATCTCTCATTGGCAAGGTCATTCCTACCTAAAATGTACTCTTATCTTGTGTTCTTTTCCTTCCAAGAACACATCACTTCCTTACATATTTATTCCAACCACTCCCATGAACCCTGACCTCTGTACCTAGGCTAGGTCCTGGCCTAGAGAGTCAATATATATTTGTTGAATGAACAAATACATATCACCATCTCTTTGCCATAATTCTTTATTGTGAGTGTGGAACTAAGAAGTTGCTAAAATGGAAGGGGATATAAAATTCCTTGGGTTAAAACCCTAGACATGTGATTACCTCTTTTATCCCTTCTCTGTCCTAGGAAAGTGTGACTCCGACATTGAGTAAAGAGAAGGTTAACTTTGTTTAGGGGGTGTTTGCACTTGTCTGAGGATGTTGCCATTTCCAGAATGGAGGGGATGCTGGGCTAGAAATTCTTTCTAGCTCAGAGGATAGTGATCATAACCAGGGGCTGGAAAGCCAGCAAATGAGAGCCAACACCTAGTTTTCACAAATACAATTCAAAAAGATGCATGCAGAAGCAGTCATGTTTTCCTTAACATTTAAGGAACAGCACATCACAAAGTCCCAAGTCTCTTTTCTTCCTAACTACTACTGCTTGACACTTCTCCATGATGCTAATATAATATAGGAAGATGAGAAATAAAGAATGAGTCTCATAGTTAATAATTTGAGATTGCCTTTTAACAACCCAGCGTCTCCGCTAAGACCTATTGCTACATTTGCAGCTCAGAAATGTCTATGTAGGAAGGATTTGGGGTAAAATTTACTTGTAAGTGGTTGTTTGGAGCTTCTCTTAAGGCTGTGTTTGCAGAGCAAGATTGAATGTTAGTTTAGAAATGATGGTTAATTGTTGGGTAGCTGATGGCTGGGGGTAAGAGGCCGTACTGAGTCAACCACACAGCACACAGTCACGAAGAAACAACTCAGGAGACAGCCCTCAGGGGTGAGTGGAAGGCGTCCGCTTTATTGAGGAAGTGCACAGGCTTATATAGGCTGGGAGCATGCAGGGACACGTGTCGGGCTGGGATTGGTCACCGTTGTTGCTAGGGCGGAGGGCAGATTTAAGGTTAGTGCTTTTGGCACTGAACCACCGCCAGTTCCAGGAAGAAAGCCAGTTGCGGGTTAGGCCATTTTGTGTTGCCTTGCATCAACCACGGCAGCCATGTTTGTTCTCCATCAGTTAATAAATACGTTAGTAATCCCCAAGCCACATTCTGCCTCTGGATCTCCTGCTGGGAGGGAAGGAAGGGGCCTCACTGAACAAGAGGTCTCAAGGGGTGTGTATTACACATTACTGGGAGCAACGGCTTAGAGAATCAGGGCCCATGAACCCTGATTGCAGGTGACTTTCCCTTTAGTGTGAAGTTTTCTTAGTTCTCAGGACCTCAGATGGTTTGATGGTTTGAAGCTGTGTGTACCCAGAAAAGGTCATGTTCTTAAAGGTAATCTATTCCTGTGGATGATGACCAATTAGATGGGAGTTTTTGATTAGGTTATTTCAGTTGAGGCATGCCTCAGGTGGATCTAAATCCTCTTATTGAAGTCTTTTATAAGAAACTAAGAGAGACAGAAGGAAAAAGAAGTTCTTAGAAACTCAGAAAGAAAGCCGCAAATGGAGAAGCCAGAAGCTAAAAGCAGTGAAACCCAGGAGATAAGGGAGAGGCCAGCAGCTGATGCCGTTAAGTGTCTTCCCATGAGGCAGAGGAGACCTGGATCTCCAGCAGCCTTTTTTTAGGAAGAAGGTATTATCTTGTTGATGCCTTCATTTGGATAGTTTCACAGCCTTGGAACTGTTAACTTAAAAGCTAATAAATTCCCATTGTTAAAAGCCAGTCCTCTTCTGGTATGTTGCATTTCAGCAACTTTAGCAAACTTAAAACAGATGGTATCTCCTCTGGCCTCCTGAACTGTATTTGCTAAGCTGGCATTTCCTTCCAGGCTGAGCACTATGCAAAACTCATGAGTGGATTTCAATCCAACTCTGGATTCATGGAAGAGAGAATCTGTTTGGACCATCCTTGTCCAGTTAAGCATGGCTAGGAGACTGTGGTCAAGTGAAAGAAGTTTGGTCTTTGGGTACATATCCTGGTGAGGAGTATGCAGAGAAGGGAGCTATCGACTATGAAGATATCCAGAACTTTTCATTGCAACCAACACTGCAGTGCACATCCCACCATATATTGGTATCTGAATTTTCACTCTTTAGAAGTTCTAGGAGGAGAGAGACTAAATTGTTTTCATCACAATAGCCCAGTATCTAGCAGAATAATGACTTTAACAAAAAAATAATCAGTTATTTTTTCCATCAGTATCATAAAAATAAACTTTACAGAATGACAGGGTGAAGGAAAGTGTTTAATGTCTTTGAGTTGTAAAGGCTTGAGTAGCCGTATATGCTTATTTTGCATTTCCAAACACATATTGTTACATAAAACACAGAGCTTACTTTTGACCGTTTGGGGTCATTACTTTCTCTACTTGTGTATTTTAATTTTTGGCAGGTTTGCCATTTCTTAACTTTCCTTTTCTTCTCCTTCAGAAAGTGAAATTCTCCCTATCCCAACTACAATCATCTCTCCTAGTGCCCAGAAGTGACAATAATTAAGTCCCCTGTGTATCTGGCCAGAATCTAATATATGTATAAGTGGATGTTATCTGTGCACTTTTTTTTTCTCCACATGATATTGCTTGGTGATATCGTCATGCCAACACAAATATCTATCTCACCTTCAAAATGAAAAATTGTAAATATATAGAAAAGTTTAAAAAACTTACCCATCACATAAATTCCACCATTAACTTTTTACAGTGCTAGCATTACCACATATCTATCCATCCATCCCTCTCTGTCTGTCATTCCATCTTGTTTTTTTTTTTTTTTGGATATATTCAAAATAAGTTGCAGATGTCACATACTTCCCTTAAAAACTGTACCATAAATATCATTACAGTTCAATATCTGTTTAAATTTTTCCTGTTTGGATGTAAATTTTACATACAATGAAACTCACAGATCTCAAGGGTATCATTTGATGAATTCTGACAAATGTATCTACCTGTGTTACTGAAACGCCTATCAAGATAAAGCAAATTATCACAATCCAAGAAAGTATGAACTTTTTTTGTATCAATCAGTATGTTTTTGAAATTCATCAGTGTTATTGAGGATAGCGTTTTTCCCCTATTTATTTGCAGAGGAGTAGTACACTGTATTGATACATACAATGTTTATCCATTTTCCTATTACAAGCACCTCGGCTGTTGCAAGTTTTGGGCAATTATGAGCATTTGAATTCATAATGTGTACTGCTAAATGAATATAAGGGTACAAGTCTTTTTGTGGTCATATTTTCATTTCTCTGAAAAAATACTTAGCATTGGAATTTCTAGGTCACAGGATAGGTGAATATTGTCATTTTTAAAAAGTTATGCATTGCCTTCTATGGATACACTATAGTTTATATCATCGTTCTCCTTTTGGGGGAAATTTAGATTGTTTGCTTTTTTTTTTCACAATTACAAGTTTGCTGTAGCACACCTCTTTATGCACATTTTTGTCTTCTTATGACTTACGTATAAATTACTAGCACTGGAATGACTGAGCCAGATTTTAACTTCACTTTAAATTACAGCTTGCTGGGAAGTTGCTCTAAGGCTTTGGAATTTGAAATATGGCCCTTGGACCAAGAGCATCGGCATCAACTGGAAACTTCCTAGAAATGCAAAATTTCATGTCCCACCCAGGCCAAATGAATCAGAATTTGCATTTTAACAAGATTCCCAGGTGATTTCTATGCATTCCCTAAAGGAAATAAAATCAGAGGTTTGAGGATTTATTTTATCCCCAAACACCTAATTAGCTCCCTAGTAACTTGCAACCGCCCCCCTTCTCTTTCCCCTCTCCCCCCTCCTTCCTCCCTTTCCTTCCTTTCTTTCTTCTTCCCCTCTCTGTAGATATCCATACATATAATGCATATACACACACACAGACACACACACACACACACACACACACACACACATATATATTCCCAGTGATACTGAGTTTTTTTGTTGTTGTTGTTATTGTTGAACTATTTGAAAGTAAATTGCAGATACTGTGCCACTTTATTCCTAAATACTTTGGCACAGCTCACCTAAGAACTAAGTCATTTTTATACATAATTCAAATCTGTTCTATCCAAAAAAGTTCACAGTCGTATTATTTAATATGTAGTCCGTATTCAAATTTCTCCCATTGTCCCTTTTTAAACTGTGTGTGCGTTTTCTGGATCTAATTAATAATCACAATTTTATTGATCATATTAGTCATCCATGGCTGTGTAATAAGTTACCCCCAAACTTAGTAGCTTAACCCAGCATTTATGATCTCACGTTTCTGTGGGCCGGGGTTATGGGCACGGCTTAGTGGGGCCTCTGTGCCAGGTCTCTCCCAGGCCACAGTGAAGGTGTCAGCTGGGGCTCTTGTCATCTCAAGTCTCCACTAGGGCAGGTTTCACTTCCAGACTCCTTCACGGGGATGTTGACAAGATTCAGTTCCTTGTTGGCTGGAGGGCACCCATGCTAGGCAGAATTCTAAAGTGCTGCCAATGAATCGCACCCCTTTACACTCCCCTCCTCTGATTTCAGACAGAATCTGTGACTTACTTCTAGCCAAAAGAATGTGCAAAGGTGAAGGAAGAGATAGTCACCCCCTTCTTATGGATTATGTAGGACTCTGGAGGTTGTTGTGAGCCACTGAGTTTGACGTAATATTTTACCCAGCAATAGAAAATAGTATATATAGTATTTAAAGTGTATAAAATAGTAAAACAGTTTATATGGCCCTAATTCCTCACCAAGTGAGTCACTCCAGTGGGGCAGCACACAAATACAGTATCTTGCTCCCTCCGAGAAGAGCCAGAGAGAGTGCAAGCAAGATGCAAGTCGGAGGCTTTTACAGCCTAACCTTGGAAGAGATACCTCATCATTTTTGCTCTATTCTGTTCATTGAAAGCAAGTCACTACCCTTCACCACTACTACCCACCGTGATGGGTAGGTTCTGGAGTCAACTTGGCCAAATGATGATGCCCAGTTGTCTGGTCAGGCAAGCACTGGCCTGACCATGGCTGCAAGGATATTTAGTGGCTGGTTGATAAACCGGAAGGCTGGTGTATTAAATCATCAGTCAGTTGATTGCATCTGTGGCTGATTCCATCTGTGACCAACTGAGGTGTGCACTGCACAATGAGATAATTCAATCAAGTGAAGATTTTTAAGAGAGATGAGAGACCCTTTCACTGCTTCTTTAGCCAGCGAGCCTCTCCTGTGAAGTTCGTCCAGACCTTCATCAGAGCCGCCAGCTTCACAGCCTGCCCTGTGGATTTTGGACTCTTCAATTCCCGCAGTTGCGTGAGAGACCTTTATAAATCTCATATTTGCAGATCTCTCCTGTTGGTTCTGTTTCTCTAGAGAACCCTCACCAACAACCACCCCCCCAACATACTTAAGTGTGTGCAAATGCAGGAGCTCCAATACATACCCATGTGCACACTCACACACACACCTACACAGGAGCAGTTATATTAAGGTGTGAATACTGGGAGGGGGGATCATAGGGAGGGATTTCAGAAGCTTCCTACAAGCGTTGTTATTTCTCTGTCGTCTCCTTTAATCTACAGCTTTCCTTTGCCATAGATATATATATAAACTTTCATGACTAAGTCACTTGCCTTCTTGGATGTTTCATCATCTGGATTTGGCCCATTTTTCCCTCATAATTAAATTCATGTGAAATACTTTTTGCTAAGAACACTAATTGGCAATGTTTTATACTTTTACATATTACCCATTTTATCACATTCAGAGGCATATATCTTAGGTTTAAAAGCTACTTCCATGTCATTTTTCTGTGAGCTGTCTATTTACATCTTCTGCCCAATTTTCTAGCTAGGCAACTTTCTCCTATATATATTATTCAAGAATTCTTTATATATTATGGAGTTAAACCATCTATCTGTGATATAATTGCAAATATGTTTTCCCAGGATATCTTTTGACTGTTCTTACGATTTTCACATTCAACAATTTTTGTTACGTAGTCAAGCTTAATAATATTTTCTTTTGTTGCATCTGAATTTTCTCAACACCCAGATTATAAAGGAATACTAATACTTCTTTTAATACTTGCATGGTTCCACTGATATGTTTCTTCTAATACTTACATGGTTCCACTGATATGTGTATATTTCTGACACATTCAGAATGTGTTCTGGTATATTTGTGAGGTATGGATATGTATTTTTTCCTTCCAAATGGCCATCCAACACCATTATTAAAAACAACTTTTTTTTTTTTTGCCTACTGATTTGAGATGTTACCTTCATCATATACTAAGTATCCATATACATTTGGGTCTGTTTCTGGACTTTCTACTTTGTATCATTGCTACAGCTGTTTATTCATGTGCCAGTCCATACCATACTCTGTTAATGATACATGTTTAATAATATGATTTCATATTTGAGGGCTAGTGCATACTTCTCCTTTTCCATATTTTAAAATGTTATTTTGCATGTCCGTTTATTCCCTGTTGGCACTGAAACCAAAATAAAATTTTGTGGCTCCTGAGACAAGCATTTTGGTTTTAAAATTGAGATCACATTGCATTTATAAATTAAGTTGGGGAATTGCCATCCATTGGGGATTGAATCATGTCCCCTATAAAGACACGTTCAAGTCAGAACCTCGAATTTTGTGGGTGGGAACCCATTTGTAAATAGGACCTATGAAGATGTTATTAGTTAAGGTGAGCCCAAATTGAACGAGGGTGGGCTTTAATCCAGTGTGCCTAAAGTCGTTATAAGCAAAGGAAATTACACATGGTAGACAAGGAGCTAGAGGAGAAGCAGGAAGAGGCAGGTAGCCACATGATAGAGGATTTCCAGAAAGCTGAAAACAGAATGCTATAGGTTTTGGAGAAAGCATGAACTTGCTAACACCTTCATTTTACATTTCTAGCCTCCCACACTATGAACCAATAAGTTCTTGTTGTTTAAGCCTACCAGTGTGTGGTATTTCTTACAGAATCCCAGGAAAACTAAGACTTCAGACAAAAGTTTATGAACCTGCTTTTATTCAAGAATAAGGGATACCTTTATACTTTTCAAGTCTACTCTGTGTCTTTCTGGAATGTGTTAACATTTCCCTTATATGGGTTTTTCACATTTATTTTGAAGTTTTTTCAAATCTTGTTTCTTTTTGGTGCAATTGTGAAAGGGGTATTCCTGTCCTTATTTCTTCTAGCTGGTTATTGTTTACAAGTATGAAGGCTACTGATTTTCTATGGCAGTTTATATTCTCTTATATTTTGAATTCTTTTTGTTTGTGTTCATTTTATCATTGGGTCTTTTATTTTTTGCTTCCAGTTATATTTTCATATCATTTGTGAAAAGAATTGGTTATATTTTCTAATTCTTATGCTTTTAATTGTGTTCTTTTATCTATTGCATTGACTAGCAATCTACCATTTTAATAATAGTGAGGACAAAGAGCATTCTGCCTTTTTCCTGATTTTAGTGGTGTATAGCTAGGGTTCTTTAAAGAAACAGAATCAGCAGGAGATATCTGTAAATATAAAATTTATAAAACTATCTCATGCAACCATGGAGATGTAAGAGTCCAAGATCTGTAGGGAAGGCCATGATCTGGCAGCTCCAAAGAAGGTCCTTAATGAACTCTCAGGAGAGGCTGGCTGGCGGACATAGAATGAGTGATTGTCTCTTCTGAATCCTCCTTAAAAGCCTTCCGGTGATTAGAGTAAGCATCAGTCATTGCAGAAGACACTCTCTTGAGCTGATTGCAGCCAATGTGGTCATGATTGAAATCTATGAAATGTCCTTACAGCAACCTACAGGCCAGCACTTGCCTGACCAGACAACCAGGCACTACCACTTGGCCAAGGTGACACATGAACCTGACCATCACAAGTGGGAATGCCTCAAGTGTTTGTTTCCCCATTAAGTAAGTTAGTGGTTTATGAAGAAAGTGTATACGTATATGTGTATGTATGTGTGCGTGTCTGTGGGTTGATATATAACCATGCTATGGAAGTATTTATCAGTTCCTACTTTATTTAGATGATGAATTTTGTTGGATGTTTAGATGAATTTTGTTAGAAGTATTGAGTTTATATTATTATTATTTTTTAGCTCTATTAATATGGTGGGTAACATAATTAGATTTCCTAATATTATACCGATATTCCAGTCCTGGAAAATTTTTCTGAAGTGTGTTGAATTCTCTCTCTACATATATATGTACACATTTTGTTTTTACTTGAGTGAGATTGGATTGTAGTTTTGTCTTTTATGCTATCTTTATCGGATTTAGCTATTGATGTTATACTTGCTTCATTAAAAGAATGTGGAAGTCTTTTCCTGGAATGATTAATGTGACATTGAGATTTCCAGTTTTAGAAGTTTTGAGAGAATTTCCCTGTGAAAACATCTTAGCCTGTTACTTTTATTTCGAGAATGTTCTCTACTTCCTTTATGGAAATTGTTAGTCTAAATTTTCTGGTTTACTTGTTCAATTTGGGTAAATTGTATTTTCAAGGGAACTATTTCATCTAAGTTTTCTATTTTATTTGTGTAAAGTTGTACAAAGCAATCTCTCAAGAGGTTTATTTTCCTCCTATCATTTCTTATTTGATATATTTGTGTGCCCCAGCTTCTCATTTTACTTCATTGAGAAGCTATGGTTTTTTGTATTTTATTGATATTTCCAAATAAACTAGCCTTTTGCTTTATTAATTATATTATTTGATTCTTTTTTTGTTTCCTACATAATTGATGCTTTTATCTTTGTTTTTTCCATTCCTCCTCTTTTGTTTCCTTTGCACTTTCTTGCTTCTGTATTAGAAATTTAATTAACTCATCATTTAATTGTTACTGGTACAAATATTTAAGGCTCTGAATAGCCTTTTGAATAAAGCTTCAGGTGTATTTCATAAGCAGTGAAATTTTGTCAGTCTGAAACTTCAGTTTATATTTTCCTTTTTATTCAAACTTTTTTTTTTTTGGTAAGCTGTATGATAGAGTCACATTTTATTCTTTTTCCATGTGAGCATCCCATTTTTGCATCATCATTTATTGACTTTTTGTTTGTTTGGGAAGTGTATGGGCCAGAAATCAAATCTGGTTCTCCCACATGGCAGGTGAGAATTTTACCTCTGAACTACCCTTGCACCCTCTTTATTCAAACATTTTTAAGAAAGAATTTTCATAATTTCCAGGGAGAAAATCTTTCATATTTTAAATTTAATTGGCATTGTTTTCACAATACATTATTGCACTGTGATCATAGTTCGTATTGCCTTACTCTGGAATTTTGGGGGCCTATTTGTGTGTATGTGTGTGTGTGTGTGTGTGTGTGTGTGATTTAACCTACAGTCAATTTTTGTGACTGTTCCACATGGGTGGAGAAAAGGCCTATTTTCCATTATCTGGACATATATTTTCCTATATATTTGTAAGATCTACGTTACTGATTTTATTGCTTAGGGCTTTCACATACTCACTTATCTTTCTGTATACTTGACCTCTCTTGGACCAAGAGTAGTATATTAAAATCTATCACTAGTGTATTTATTAGTCTATTTCTTCCTGAACTTTTTATGGTTTCTGTTCTATGAGGGTGATGACTATGTCACTTGGGATCTAGATATTCATAACTGCTCTATCTTAATTATGGAATTTGGGCTTTAACATGATAATGGAACTT
The DNA here is from genome assembly GCF_023851605.1 of Tamandua tetradactyla. Classification (NCBI taxonomy): domain Eukaryota; kingdom Metazoa; phylum Chordata; class Mammalia; order Pilosa; family Myrmecophagidae; genus Tamandua; species Tamandua tetradactyla. The sequence continues at coordinate 37,986,081 of NC_135346.1, read as the reverse complement.
TCTTCTTTTGGCCTGAATTCAATCTTAGATGATCAGATATCAGGTTCACAGTCCTACTTTCTTAGTGCTTGCACATACCCAGCACACCTTTGCCCATCCTTTCATCTTCAGTCTTTCTAAATCATTTTATTTTAAGTGTGCTTCTTATATACAGCTCAGAGATGAGTTTTGCTTTGTAAGTCAATCTAAAAATCTTTTTCTTCTAATAGATGAATTGAGTCCTTTTATTTTTATTCATATGACTTAATATTACCTGGCGTCAAATATCTCAGATTATTTTATATTTACTATATATATGTTTCTGAATGATATTTTTTCTCTATTTTTTAATTTTGGAAGGAATGCACTTTTGTGTTAGTGGCTAGTTTTATACTAATACCTTTTGACACCCACTTATTCCCTATGAGACAATTATATTATGCTTCCTTTCTCTTATTCTTTTATTTATTTATTTTTTAATTGTGGCATTTCTACTTTGACAGACCATTCATTATATACATAATTTTACCTTTTACCTTTATTGTATTGATTTTAGTCTCTGATATTTAAATATATTCTGTACATAAATCTAAGGAACGTTAGTCCTTTGGCCAAAGTCTCCACAATCATTTCCTGATTAGATGAATCTTGTTTTGTAGTACAGAGCTTGTTAGACATTAATGTACATACTGATCATTTGGGATTTTGTTAATTTGCAGGTTCTGAATCAGTAGGTCAAAGGTACAACCTGTGATTCTGCATTTCTGATACGCTCATAGGTGATGGCCAATGCTGCTGGTGGCAGACCACATATTGAGTAGCGAGGCTCAAGTAGATTTCTCTGGAAGCCTTTGTGAGTTTAACATTCTGAAGTTCTTGCGTGTTTAAAAAATTTTTTTTCATGTAGCTATGATACTTAAAGTATAGTGTCACTGGATCCAAAATTCATGGTTCCTATTATCTTTCCTTGAGTTTCTTGAAAATGTCGTTCCACTGTTTCTTGTTCTGTATATTACTGTTGAGAATTACCGCCTGATGGTAACTGGAGGGCTGGGAGAATTCTTTATATTATAGTCATTTTATTAGGATATATATCAATTGTTCCATATATAGAATGAACCATTTTTATGGAATATTAATATGTAGGTTCATGTCTAGTCTAGTACCTAGAATGTTTTTTTTGACATAGTTTAAAATATTAGTTCTATTCCAAAATTAAAATAGACAACTGTTTGTTTTTTGTCTTTAGGGATTTCAATTATGTTTGCTGTTTACCTTTTATGTCTGTCTCTTCCTTCTCCCATTTTCTCAATCCATTTTTATCTCTTTATTTAATCTTCATTCTTTTTCTTTCTTCCTTTAGCCACTAAGTCACTCCCTCCCCTTCCACACACACGCACACACACACACACAGGCATTGGTTTTCAATCTGCCTCTGTAGTCTTGAGCACTTTTAGACCCCTTCCTTTCTATTCCCACAAGTCAATATTCTGATCTACGAGGTCTCAGCCCTGTCATAAGAGCGTGGTCACTCAAGATGGGACCCTTTTTCTCCAGGGGTGGTTTTATCTGTGTTCTACCTATGTTAATAACCCACTGCTATTCCTCATGTAATCTGTATCTGAATCTGCCCTGTTTAAGGCTCTAGAAAGACACTGCTGGCTTTAGAATGTTTGTCTCCTTACACATAACTAGAAATTTGAAGTATTAACTGTTTCCTAGCCAAATACTAGTTTTTTTTTTATGATTTTTTTATTAATTAAAAAAATTAACAAACAAGACAATAAGATATCATTCCATTCTACATATATAATCAGTAATTCTTAATATCATCATAGTTGCATATTCATCAGTTCTTAGAACATTTGCATTGATTTAGAAAAAGAAAAAGACAACAGAAAAAGAAATAAAATGATGATAGAGAAAAAAAAAGTTATACATACCATACCCCTTACCCCTCACTTTCATTTACCACTAGCATTTCAAACTAAATTTATTTTAACATTTGTTCCCCCTATTATTTATGTTCTACTCTTTTGTTGATATGGTAGATAAAAGGAGCATCAGACACAAGGTTGCCACATTCACAGTGTCACCTTGTGAAAGCTATATCATTGTTCAATCATCATCAAGAAACATGGCTACTGGAACACAGCTCTACATTTTCAGGCAGTTCCCTCCAGCCTCTCCACTACATCTTGAACAACAAGGTGATATCTACTTAATGCGTAAGAATAACCTCCAGGATAACCTCTCGACTCTGTTTGGAATCTCTCAGCCATTGACACTTAGTCTCATTTCACTCTTCCCCCTTTTGGTCGAGAAGGTTCTCTCAATCCCTTAATGTTGATTCTCAGCTCATTCTAGGGTTTTTCTCAGTCCCTTGATGCTGAGTCTCAGCTCATTCCAGGATCTCTGTCCCATGTTGCCAGGATGGTCCACACCCCTGGGAGTCATGTCCCACGCAGAAATGTGAAGTATTACCTGTTTCCTAGCCAAACACTAGGTTTTTTTTTTTTTTTTTTTTTTTAACTTTTAAATACTTTCAAACTTAGAAGAAAATTACAAAAATAATAGAAAACCCATACAGAAAAGTTGCCTATACCTCAAACCAGATACCCACATTCAACAACTTTCAACATTTTGCCAGATTTTCTCTATCATTCTATTCAGTCTATCTATTTATATGTGTATCTATTTAATCTATCAACTTTATACATACTTGAGAGTAGATTGTATCAACCATGCTCCTTGAACACATAATTATGCCATGTACATGTCCTAAAAAAGGATTTTCATTTAAATAACCACCTTATACACTGTTATCAAGTTCAATACATTTAACATTGATATAAAGCTTGCAGTTTATATTATAATTTATTTATATGTCCTAATAATGTCCTTTTGAGTATTTTCTTCTCCATTATTCATCCAATCTAGGATCAACATATTATTGTCTCTTTAGTGTCTCTCTCTCCAATTGTAGAACACATACACAACGTGATCTTTCCATTCTTAACCATTTGCTACCCTCACCACCATCCACCCCTATACCCATTACGCATTAACTCCCTGTCCTTGGTAATCTGTACTCTATTTTCTCTCTGTGAATCTGCATATTATAGCTATTTCATGTAAGTGGAATCATATAATATCTGTCACCTTGTGCCTGATTTGTTTTGCTGAACATGCTATCTTCAAGTTTCATCCATGTAGTAGTATATATTAGAACGTTATTCCTTTTTAAGGCTGGAAAATAGTCCATTGCATGAATAGACCACATTTTGTTTACCCATTCATCTGTTGACCCATCATTTGGGTTGCTTCTACCTTTTGGCTACTGTGAATAATGCTGCTATGAACATTGGTGTACTAATACCTGCTTTCAATTCTTTTGAGTATATACCGAGAAGTGAGATTTCCAAGTCATAAGGTAGTTCAGTGTGTAACTTTTTGAGGAAATTCCTTACTATTTTTCATCACAGCTGTACCATTTTACTTTCCCACCAAAAATGTACTACTTTTCTACAACCTGTCAGCACTTACTATTTTTCATTTTTTAAATCATAATCTTTCTAATGGGTGTGAGGTGGTATCTCATTTTGATTTTGATTTGCAGTCCCCCAATGGCTAGTGATATTGAGCATCTTTTCAAGTGCTTATTGAACATTTGTATATCTTCTAGGGAGAAATGTCTACTCAAGTCTTTTGTCCATTTTTATTTGAGCTGTTGGTCTTTTTGTTGTTGTGTTGTAGAAGTTCTTTACATATTCTGGATATTAAATCTTTATCAATATATGGTTTCCAATTTTTTTTTTTTTAATTTTGATGAAGCCCAATTTATCTGTTTTTATTTTGTTGCCTGTGCTTCTGGTGTACTAAGAATCCATTGCCTAACATAATGTCCTGATGATATTTCCATATGTTTTCTTCTAAGAAATTTATATTTTTTGCACTTACATTTAGGTCATTGATCCATTTTGAGATAATATTTGTTTAGGTGTGAGGCAGGGGTCCACTCTCTTTCCTTTGCAAGCTGTATCTAGTTTTTCCCAGTACCATTTGTTGAACAGATTATTCTTTCCTCATTGAGTAGATTTGGCACACTTGTCAAGTATCAACTGGCCATATTCATGCTGGTTTTATATATATGCTTTCAATACTCTTCGACTGGTGTATATGTATGTCCTTTTGCCAGTGCCACACTGTTTTGATTGCTGTAGCTTTGTAATAAATTTTGAAATTGTGAATGTGAATCTTCCAATTTTGTTCTTTTTCAAGAGGGTTTTGGCTAGTCAGGGTCCCACACCCTTCTATATGAATTTGAAGTGCAGCTTTTCTATTTCTGAGAAGAAGACAGTTGGAATTTTTATCGGGATTGTGTTAAATCTGTAATTTTTTTCCCCCAAAAAAATTGTGTTGGGAAATGTTGGCATCTTAGCAATACTGAGTCTTCAAACCCATGAGCATGGGATAGCTTTCCATTTATTCAAGCCTTCATTAATTTCCTTCAGTATGATTTGTACTTTTCTGAGTATAAGTCCTTTACATATTGGATCTATTTATTCCTAGATATTTATTTTTTTAGTTACCACTGTAAATGGAGTTGTTTTCTTGATTTCCTTTTTTGGGGTTGTTTCTTGTTCTGGTATATAGAAACACCACTGAGTTGCTAATTTGACCTATTGTCTAGTTTCCTTTCTGCTCAACCTGAGGAAATTCTTTTACCATTTCTTGTCAGGCTGGTCTAGTGGTGACAAATTTGCTCAGCTTTTGTTTAACAGCAAATATCTTAATGTTCCACTCATTTTTTTTTTTTTTTTTATTAACGGAAAGAAAGAAAAAAAAAAAAGAAATTAACACAACATTTAGAAATCATACCGTTCTACATATGCACTCAGTAATTCTTAACATCATCACATAGATGCATGATCATCGTTTCTTAGTACATTTGCATCGGTTTAGAGGAACTAGCAACACAACAGAAAAAGATATAAAATGTTAATATAGAGAAAAGAAATAAAAGTAGTAATAATAGTAAAAAACAAAAACAAAAAAACCCTATAGCTCAGATGCAGCTTCATTCAGTGTTTTAACATGATTACTTTACAATTAGGTATTATTGTGCTGTCCATTTTTGAGTTTTTGTATCTAGTCCTGTTGCACAGTCTGTATCCCTTCCGCTCCAATTACTCATTATCTTACCCTGTTTCTAACTCCTGCTGGACTCTGTTACCAGTGACATATTTCAAGTTTATTCTCGAATGTCCGTTCACATCAGTGGGACCATACAGTATTTGTCCTTTAGTTTTTGGCTGGACTCACTCAGCATAATGTTCTCTAGGTCCATCCATGTTATTACATGGTTCATAAGTTTATCTTGTCTTAAAGCTGCATAATATTCCATCGTATGTATATACCACAGTTTGTTTAGCCACTCATCTGCTGATGGACATTTTGGCTGTTTCCATCTCTTCGCAATTGTAAATAACGCTGCTATAAACATTGGTGTGCAAATGTCCGTTTGTGTCTTTGCCCTTAAATCCTTTGAGTAGATACCTAGCAATGGTATTGCTGGGTCGTATGGCAATTCTATATTCAGCTTTTTGAGGAAGCACCAAACTGCCTTCCACAGTGGTTGCACCATTTGACATTCCCACCAACAGTGGATAAGTGTGCCTCTTTCTCCGCATCCTCTCCAGCACTTGTCATTTTCTGTTTTGTTGATAATGGCCATTCTGGTGGGTGTGAGATGATATCTCATTGTGGTTTTGATTTGCATTTCTCTAATGGCCAGGGACATTGAGCATTTCTTCATGTGCTTCTTGGCCATCCGTATTTCCTCTTCTGGTAGGTGTCTGTTCAAGTCTTTTTCCCATTTTGTAATTGGGTTGGCTGTCTTTTTGTTGTTGAGTTGAACAATCTCTTTATATATTCTGGATACTAGACCTTTATCTGATATGTCATTTCCAAATATTATCTCCCATTGTGTAGGCTGTCTTTCTACTTTCTTGATGAAGTTCTTTGATGCACAAAAGTGTTTAATTTTGAGGAGCTCCCATTTATTTCTTTCTTTCTTCAGTGCTCTTGCTTTAGGTTTAAGGTCCATAAAACCACCTCCAGTTGTAAGATTCATAAGATATCTCCCTACATTTCCCTCTAACTGTTTTATGGTCTTAGACCTAATGTTTAGATCTTTGATCCATTTTGAGTTAACTTTTGTATAAGGTGTGAGATGCGGGTCTTCTTTCATTCTTTTACATATGGATACCCAGTCCATTGTTTTTTCTATCTTTTCTACTTTGTCCTTCACTTCCATAAGTTCTGTGATTTGTTTTTTCAGTTTTTCTATTTCTTCTTTATGTTCAGCCCATGTCTTCTTCATGTCTTCCCTCAATTTATCGATTTCGTTTTTGAAGAGGTTTTCCATTTCTGTTCGTATATTCAGCATTAGTTGTTTCAGCTCCTGTATCTCATTTCAACTATTGGTTTGTTCCTTTGACTGGGCCATATTTTCAATTTTCTGAGCGTGATCTGTTATCTTCTGCTGGCGTCTGGGCATTTAGTCAGATTTCCCTGAGTGTTGGACCCCACAGGTTGTAAGATTTTTCTGTGAAATCTCTGGGTTCTGTTTTTCTTATCCTGCCCAGTAGGTGGCGCTCGTGGCACACGTTTTTCTACGGGATCCACCAGTAAAAGTTGCTGTGGGTCCTTTAACTCTGGAAAACTCTCGCCGTAGGGGAGGTTTGGCAGCTGAAGCGTCTTGGAAGAGTGCCAGCCGGCCCGGGGGTCAGAATGCGGGGAGGGTCGCCGGCCGCCGCAGCACGTGAGAGCGCCCGACCAAATTTCCTAGTCGGCCCGGGGCGCCAAGCGTGGTGGAAGGGCGCCAGCTGTCGCAGCCCGGGAGAGTGCACTGTTCCCAGGCGGACCGGGAAGTCACGTGTTTGGAAGGGACCCCCTGGTCACCGTTCTCCGCAGTCTGGGGATTTCTGACCCAACTCTTTCAGTTGGTCCGGGGGGCCTCGCGTGGTGGGGACGCCAGCCGCCGCGGCCTGAGGGGACCACCTGCCCAATTCTGCCAGCTGGCCTGGGAAGGAGGAAGGGAGGGACTCCGGCCGCTTGCCGTCCCACCCAGGTAAGCCCGCGTCCCTCGGTGTTCTCACCGGAGCTGGTTCTCCCAGACAGTCAGCTGTTCCAGGATGGGGTACGCTGTCCCTTTGATCTCTGTCGTGGCTCCGGGAGCTGCTCTGTATTGTTTCTACTTCCCCAGTAGCTGTTCTGGAGGAGGAAAGGTGAGCGCAGCAAGGCTGTCGAGGCTGGTAGCGGAGGAGCCGGTGAAGGCGGAAGAGGGCACCGTGGTGGTTGGAGAGCCGCCGGAGCAGGAGGGGGAAGAGGGGAGAAGGAGGGCGGGCGGGTCGGCTGCTGCGGGCCGGCAGAGAAAGAGGGGAGAAGGTTCCACTCATTTTTTAACAGTTTTGTCAGATATAGAATTCTGGCTTGGCAATTTTGTCCTTGCAGCAATTTGAATATGGCATCTTACTGCCTTCTTTTACCCATTTTCTGATGAGAAATTGTCACTTAATCTTATTAAGCCTTCCTGTATATGACATCTTGCTTCTTTCTGTACACTTTCAGGACTCTTTTTTATATTTGACATTGAACAGTTTAATTGTAATGTGTTTTTGTGTGGGTCTATTTGCATTTATTCTGTTTGGAATTCTTTGGGATTTTTGGATGTGTATATTCATTCTTTCATTAAATCTGCAAAGTTTTTAACCATTATTTCTTCAAATAGTCTTTCTGTCCCTTTTTCTTGTATCTTTGTAATATTTTTTTGTAGCCTGGACACTTTTATATTTTTATGTGTTATCTGTGGAGTTTAGACACAGAAGCCTCTGTTCTTTAAGCTTGTATCCAGCCAATGTTCTGTCATGATTTCCTTGAATTCCAGGTGCTCAGAAAAAAAGGCAAAGCAAAGAAAATGACTTTCTCAATCATTGCTGATTGGCCAGTGAAAGCACTCTTCTTTAGAGCTAAGCCTTCCTTACACCTTCCTAAGAATGAATTTAAAGAACAGCCTAAGGCAAAACATAAGGTTCTCTTGCTTTTTTCTGCCCGTGCATCATGTCCTGGACTTGCCTTTGTCGCTAGGAATTTCCCCATTGAAATGGCTCTGACTTTTCCCTTTGCCCCTAGCTAATAATGTTTCTTCCTGGTTCCAGACACTATACTCTATGCCCCACAGTCAACAACCCCTTGCCCCAGGCAGCTGCAATTTAGATACTTTTTATAGCATTCTATAGGGCCATTCTGTGAGCCACCTCTGTGCACAAGGCAAATTCTGAGACAGTGAATCTTTGAATGTTCTAGTTCAGTTCTTCTTGTTATCACTAGACAGATTGGCACTCTAGGACGTGCACAAGCGTTATTCTGTTCTCTTCAGAACTGCTTCCACACTGGGAGCACGGGGTTGGCTCCATGCTAAACTGATGAGAAACAGTTAGAAAGGTCATCGAGGGTTCCATAAGAGTCTACCATTTTTAAGTGGTCTTTTTCTTTATTCAGAGCTCATCCTGTTACCGAAACTGTTTTCTGAACCTTGAGAAAAATTATTCTGTCAGTTCTTGTTTATTGTCAGAGCTTCTGCGGGAATACGGATCCCTGGAACATCTCACACTCTTCAAACATCATGGATTTTTATTTGTACTATGTTATTGGTATGGTTTTTGGAGAATGGTGGAGAGATTCTGATATCAGTAGTTGCCATTTCTATGGAAACTCAGAAATCAAGATTGCTTTTTTTTTTTTTGCAAATAATTGTACTGGTAAGACATACAAAATAAGCTTGAAACTACTTATATATTTCAAGAACCCAAGTTTAAAGGCACTGAAATATCCCAATGTCTTATATTTGAATACTTCCAATGAGAGGGAGCTCATTAAATCCTTTTATAATCCATTCTCAAAGTACATACTTTTTTTAGTAATAATATTCTCCCTCGTACTTACCTAAAATATCTCTCCCTGTAGCTGTTTTTGATTGTACCTAAATTCTGATATTTGGAGTTAAATAGAGTAGGTATAAACTCCTCTTCTATCTAATGGATTTTACAACATTTGATGATTAACAATCATGGTCACAAGTTTTCCCTTTTTCAGAATAAATGATCCTAATTGCTTCAATTTTCTTGGTGCTTCTAGGTGTAGAAATGCAGTTTAAAATATGATCCCATTATAGGTATGAGCCTTTGTGCTTTTATTTCATTAGCTGTGCTTGTTTTAAAGTAGTCTATTATCTCCTGAAAGAAGGTTCTACGAAGTATAGCTTTCTTAATTTAGAGAAGCCTATTTTCTTTATTGAACAAAATTTAGACAAATATTTTATAAAACTAAAGTTTGGTTTTTAGGACTTTCATTGTTTATGTATATGGTATAATTCCAAGTGAGCCCCCAAAACTAACTTTATGAGATGAGAATCTGAATATAGTTTTGTCTCTTTATCTTTAAAAATGCCACACTTTGAAGTGTTTTTTATTTTAAGGTCCCTACTAAGAAGGTACTATTAGATGTGAAAAGAGTGCAATAATAATGACTTATAATCAAAAGAAAGCAAATAAACATGCTAGGGTTTTATATTTACTGTGGAGATCAATGGAGACCCAGAGCTGAAATTTGTTTTAACTTGATCCAGCTTCTTTCTTTGGCTTTTTATGGGTTTCTCAATCACTTTACTTGTCTTCCGTAGGAGGCTTTTATTTGCAAAGGGCTGTTAACCAGTTTCAAAGTTGGAGAAATAAACTAACCGTTGCCCACAAGGCTGTGCATTATCATGTGGAGCTGAAGGATCCTGTCTTTAGTGAAACCAATGGAGGAAGGACAAATCCAAAATATTAAAAGGAAACATCCCATAGGGCAAGTCCCACAGAGAAGGAGAACAGGACATTAAGCCAAGAGGGATGTTTTGATTACAAATGAAAGACATGGCTTTGCTGCACCATTTCCAGATTCCAGGGTAAAACATCCAAAGCTTTAATTAAAAGAAAATTTGTGTGGTTCAGTGGTAGAATGCTCACCTTCCATGTGGGAGACTGGGGTTCGATTCCTGGACCATGCACCATCCTCCCTGCCCCCCAAAAGATAATTTGCAAGAAGCACAAACATTAAAACATCCCAAGCTGATTCTTTAATCTACTCACCCTGGAGCTAACAAGGAAGTTAACAGCTCCCATATGATTTGAGCCTTTATTTGCTTCATTGATGAGAAGGAGTTCTCCTCAAAGGGCCTCTGTCTTTTCCTATTTGCTCAGGAATAAGTCTTTTAACCTCTTCCTCCTCAAACAGCCTCATTATTGCCTCTGCTGCAGGTGAGGCTCTTGTCCCAGTGTGCAACTGGGTCCGCTTTCCTCCACCAGTGACTGCTGCTGCTATCTTTGCTTAGACTCAGAAGAGGAGCTGTTACCCTCTTGCCTTAACTGTAGGATTAGATCGTCCTGCCTTCCCCTCTGTACAAGTGAGACAGGTTTTACTGAATGTTCAGTAATAACTGAATGGATTTGGAGAATATTTGGAGAAAGCAATTGCATTAGCCTAGCATAACCCCAGATGGCTCCTTGACTCATTCCTGGCTAAACTCTGTGTAGTCAGGACCAGTTCCTTTCCCATGATCAAATACCCTGAAACTGCTTCAGAGTCAAAGAATTCCCCACTTCCTGCCTCTGCCTTCATACCCCAGAGAAAAGAGAAGAAATTTCCTTGTTTCCTGCCCTATAATTAGTATTTTCACAGGACATTTTCACAGGACAATCACCCTTCAGGGTAATGAGTATCTTTCCCACAGTCTGAGTACCCTTTGAGCCCCAGAGAGGCTACGTCCCGTTATTCCTGTTTCTTTACGGCTTCATCTGGTCAAAATTTAAATCTCACTCTTAATAACATTATAGCATATTAGTAGGTGAAAAAGGAGGTGAGAGAAGATGCTCAGTGAAACTAGAATGAGAGATTTTGTTGAAAGATGATCTCTTATATAAATTGCCTTCTTAAACATAGGTATCTATTATTAATAATTTCTCAATCTTTTTTTCAAATATATCTTTTCTTTTATCCATTGATATTTCCTATCCTTTTTCTTTTGTTTAAAAACAATAATTTTTTTCTTTTCTACCATCAAATTAATATTTTAGTTAGTTCACTTATAATGCCTTCATATTTGTCTGTTCCTCCCTTTGGCAATAATAACTGTAGTTTAAAAATAAAAAATGGTTCTCCTCCCTTTAGTAATTTTATTTTGCCATTGCCTTAAACCAAGTTCATTTCTTCCATTTATAATTTCCTTAAGTCATGCTCTGGATATTATCTTCTTCTGACCTACATTGTGCAAATGGACAATTTATAAGTTATTTAATTTCTCTTTCAATAGACGTAATTTAGAGACACCAAAGGGACATTTAATTAAATCAAAGAAATTAGCAACAAAATAAAACAAAAGTATTTACTAACAAATGACAAAGCAAGGCATGAATTTTGCTTCTGTCTACATATTTGTTTTCAGGGCTTATTAAAATTCTGAATATTTTGCTATTTTGAAAGTATTTGTAAATATTACCTCTGTGACTGTATAAAAGGTATAAACTGTGAAATTCATGCATACAGTAATAGGGAAATGCAGATTATTTTAAGGTAAGAAATGAATACTCTAAAGAAGTATATTTGGTAATGAAGACTTTTATTTTTGACCCCTGACATTTAAAAGTGTTTGGCATTTGTATTGATGGTAGAAAAGTAATGGTGGGTAAAACTACTGGTGCTTAGAACAAATCAAGTTAGTGGCAACAAGTACTATTAGTAACCAGTGTATTCTTTACTATCACATTTTATGTGTGCATATAAATATTATGCATTTATATATCTGTTCACATAAGAATGTCCTTGATAGAGCATTTAAAATTATTAAGTTTTAATCCTCGAGAATACACATTTTAAATACTCAGTGTGACTAAATGGGAACTATGCAGAGAACAGTTCTGCATACTAAACCATTTGTATGATTGAGTTTCAAGCAACTTTTTTCATGAAACATCATTCTTACTTGAAAGAATACCTAAGAACTATTGTTTTTCAGACTATTTATTTGACAAAAAAAATTCCTTGAAAAGGAGCAAAGTGAGCCTGTTACTTCAAATAAAAGCCTTGACAGAAATTGTTAATGATGAAATTCAAGTTTTTGGAAAGCATATACCTGCCACCAAGAGCTTGATAGCGTCTCAGTATTTACGCTTCTCTGATGAGAACGGTGGTGATATTAACAAATGTGGCCCTTTTCTTATATAAGAGAATTTTATAATGTTCAGAAGAATTTTACAATGTTACAATGATTCAGTCAACCAGAATAGAAAAATTCACTGATACAGTTTCAGATCCCATTTTACGACTAACTTTAAGAAACTTCCGCTCATATCAAAGAAGAAAATCCACAATTATCCAGAATTGTCCAGAAAATCTGAAAATACTACTAAGCACTCCTCCATTTTTCAATTACATATCTGTGTGAAGCTCATTTTTCTTCCTATACATCAGTCAAGACAGATTGAATGTAGAAGCAGATATCAGAATCCAGCTCTCTTCTATTAAACTAGTAAAGAGATTTGCAAAAATGTAAAACAATGCCATTCTTCTTACTATTCCATCTGCCAGAAATTAAAGAACATCCTCTCTCTAGGGTGGGCCATGGTGGCTCAGCAGGCAGGAATGCTTGCCTGTGATGCCAGAGGACCTGGGTTCAATTCCTGGTGCCTGCCCATGTTAAAAAAAAAAAATCCTCTCAGGAGGGTGAAAATATTATTAAGAACATCAGGAGAAAATACAGTCAATAGAAAGCCTCTTTGGTAATCTAGGTCATGGCACGACTATAAAATACTGTGATGTAAAACCTCACAAGTTTGAGATGTATTTTTTTAATTATACAAATTCTAGGGGTGATCATATTTGTAATTCAGAAAGCAACTAATTGGCTTAACACCATATTTAGGCATAGCTTATCTAGACAATATATCAGAAAAAAATATCCACACTGAGGTAAAGTGAGAAAAAAGATGGGAAAAAGGAAAAATGAAAGTTATAAAGTTAAGTGAAAATCTCTGACCTACCTGTGCTTGGATTCCTGGAATGACGGGGGAAAGAAAAGAGGAGACAGAAGAAATATATGAAGAAATACTGGGTGAGAATTTCTCCAAACTGTTTAAAGATATCAAGATAGTGACCCAAAAACAGTAGGAATACATACAAATAAATGACACCTAGCCACCTGATAATAATTCTGCTTAAAAGCATAGATTAAAGAACAAATCATAAGAGCAGCCAGAGAAAAACAGACACAATGGTGGTTGAAAGAAAATTCAATGACATCTTTAAAGTGCTAAAAATGGACTATAATCAATGAAGATATCCTTAAAAAATGAAATCAAAATACATATATTACCAGACAAACAAAACTGAGCAAATTCATCACTAGCTCACCCATACTAAAGGAAACACTGAAAAACTTCAGGAAGATGGAAAATGATTCTACACAGAAATTTAGTAATGCAGGAAAGGATAATGAGAAAGTGAAATGGTAAATATAGTAAATCTAAAGGAATATTGACTGCAAAAATAACAGTCTTGTGGGGTTTTAAATATAGGTAAATAAGACACATGTCAACATTAACATAAACTGAGAGCAATATGAGGATATAAAGCCTTGAAAGGGCCTTCTATAGTCTGGGAAGTGGTAAAATGGATTAACTTTTATTAGACTTAATAAGTCAGTGATGCGCATTATAATTTCTATGATAACTAGTAAAACTATTGGAAAGTTAAGAAACTAAAAATTGAATAAGAAAAATACATTTGATTGAAAAGTAGGCATGGAAGGAGAAAAATGGAAACAGAGCAGGTGGAATAAGTACAAAACAAATAAGAAGATTGTATATTTAAACCCAAATATTAACAGTTACATTAAATATAAGTGAACTAAATATTCCAATCAAAAGTCAAAGTGTGTCTGAGTGGGTAAGAAAGAAAATCTAACTGCCTATGCTGCTTACAAAAGAGACATTTTAAATATAAAGGCATAGAAAGATTGAGCAAAAGATTAGGAAAAAGTTTTTTTGTGTTTACATAATAGGTAAGAATATAACATTTCTTTTCCATCTTTTGTGGTTGTTGAGAGTTTTGTTTTTTCTAATAAATTATTTTTAGTGTTAAAGGTTTACATTGGACAGGTTAGTCTTGGGTAGATTTAATTAAAATATTTTCTGTATGTTTTATATGTTGTGTTTCTATTTAAGTTTTCTATTACGGAAAATTTCAAACATTTACAAAAAATAAGAATTATATAATGATCTTGATTTGTCCATCACCTAGATTCAAGAATTATTAGTATGTAGACAATAGTATTTTAATTACATCCCAACCCTGGATTATTTTGCAGAAATTTTCTGATATCATATGATTTCACCTATTAACATTTCAGTATGCATCATGTTCTAGTTTGCTAGCTGCCAGAATGCAACACACCAGAGACGGATTGGCTTTTAATAAAAGGGGATTTATTTTGTTGGTTCTTCAGAGGAAAGGCAGCTAACTTTCCACTGAGGTTCTTTCTTACGTGGAAGGCACAGAATGGTCTCTGCTGGTCTTCTCTCCAGACCCCTGGGTTCCAACTTTCCCCGGGGTGACTTCTTTCTGCATCTCCAAAGGCCTGGGCTGAGCTGCTAGTGCCGAGATGAGGAATGCCGAGCTGCTAGGCTGTGCTACATTGCACTCTCTCATTTACACACCAGCCAATTAAGTCAAATGTCACTCATTGCAGCAGTCAGGCCAGCGCTTGCCCAATCAGATGAACAGGTACCACAACTTGGCCAAGTTGACACCTGTCCCTAACCATGACACATCACAAGACAAAATTAAAAAAAATAGCCATAATGCTATTATTGTGTACTAAAAAACAAGGGGAAAGAAAAGTGACTACTAATTGATATGGTGTTTCTTCTTGGGTTGATGAAAATGTTCTATAATTAAATAGAGGTGATGTTTGCCCAACATCATGACTATACTCAAAATGAACTGGACATATTAAAAGGATGAATTTTGTGGTATTAATTAGCCCAATAAATAAAACAAAAATAATTCCTTAATATTCATATGTGGTATTTAAAATTGGACTTCCACTTACTAGAAATTAGGTTATCAACAATTGAAATAAGCTTCCAAGAGTCCGTAAGCCTGTATTATGTTTTTTACAATACAACAACAATGATGACTACTATTACTGTATAATTCATTGACAGCCTATGTATCATGCAATGTACTAAGAGTTCTTAATGCATTATTTCATTGAGTCCTCATAACTTTATGAAGGGAGAGTAAGGAAACTGAAATAACCTTTATACCTTTCCAGAGTAGAAAGCAGTGGTTCCAGGTTTTAAGCCTGGGCTGTTTAGCTTCTGAGTCCAGGGGGTAAACACTATACCATACAGCATCTCTACAATTAATACAGTCTTCAAGTTTCTCAATCCTAGTCAGTCAGAAACCTTTTGGGCCTTTTGTAATGAGTTAATACATAGAATAAGGGAATACATTTTATATAAGGGCCATTATCTGCCCTGTGTTACAGCCAGTACTAGGGGTAAAAGCATCAAAGTATTTGGAGGAATATTAAAATTTGATTTTTTTGATGTTCCAATGTATGGTATATTTTTTATGAAGTGCTTTTGTTTTCTTGTACACCTCAACTTGTAATAATAGGCTGTTTCTATTTATTTAACCCAATGAAATATAAGGTACGAATGGCTTTTAGGTGTTTAAATTATTCTCCTATACCATTATTAGTTTTTACATCTAGTAGGAGTATAGAATAAAGTAAAACTCTATTTTTGAGGGATTACATTGTGTAAGCCCTTTTTAATTTCACCTAGGCTTGTCCTCCTTGCCTTACCATGTGAATCTTGGGTTTGGTTAGGTATTTTCTGTAGGTTATAGCCTTGGAGACATATTTTGTGCTTGGCATGAGATATACTGGTCACAATGTCAGCTGTGACAAGAAAATCTAATAAAGTCCAACTCAGCCCTATGCTTGGGATAAAAACTCTGCCACTGCCTCTGGGGAAATCTGAGCTTACATGCAGAACTATGTGCCATAGAATTTCACTGCTGGGCTTCACAATACAAGTGATTTATCACCACATGCCTGCCCATATCCAACTTCTTTCCATAATTTGTTGAACAAATTGAAGTAGACTTTTACAAAGAAAAAATTATTGTTAATTAAGAGCTTAAATGATTCCAAGCACTGCTTTAAATTCTTGCATATGCCAGGGGTCTACAAGTTTTTTCTGTGAAGAGCCAGACGCTAAGTATGTTAGGATTTGCATGCCATATAGTCTCTGTTGCAACTACAGTCAATATCTAAACAAATGTGCATGATTGAATGCCAGTAACACTTTACAAAAGCAGACAAGTGCTTGTGGGCTATACTTTGCCAACCACTTGGGTATGCCTTCTGTATTTAATTCTCACAAGAACCTAATGAGGTAGGTATTATTATCCCATTGTGTACATATATGGATACTGGGATCCAAAACAGTTTAAGTAGTAAACTCAAGTTCACATGACTAAAGAGTTTGCCTGTAGAACCCATACTCTTCACCGGGATATCATACTGCCTCTTTAGTAGAGAAGGAAACAAACAAAATGCAATTTGAAAGCTTTTATACATTTAAGTATTGGGTACAATATTATGTTCTACCATACATCTCATTTCATCCTTACAACAACTCTATGATGTGGGTGATGTTATCCTCTCTTTTCCAAGGAGATAATTGAAGCAGAACTTAAGGGTCTTGCTTGAGACCACACAGCCAATAAATGGAGAAGTCTAAATTAGAATGTGGGTCAAATTCACCTAGGACTATGTTCCCTTTATGAATGTCAAAAAGGGGGCCATAGAGCACTCTGATTAAGAACCTTTATAAAACTTCACTCTAAGAACCTTAATAAACTTTACTTCTTTCATCTAACAGATAACAGATACCAGATTTAGGTATATCCATGGGAATGAGTAGCTGTGGTAGGATGGAGGAGTTAAGAAGTAGAGAGAAGTAGGTCAAGGAAATAAAGAGCCAGAGTTATGGACAATTTATATTTATATTAAAATTATAAAAACTAAAGTAGAAAGTATCAGTGAACCAGAAACTAAAAGTGATTTGAGAATTTGGGGGACAGAGGTCATGATCTGGGGGTCAATTGATGACAGCAAAGAGGGGTAGTGTATCATAAAATCTGGTGACATGAGATGGTGGCTTTGTTTTGTGTTTTAAACAGAGGAAAGGGATATATGGTCTGGAAGCCACAATGAGAAGCTAGGAGTAAACCTACCCCACTGCAGGTCCAGTGGTCCAGTGGTGTGAGAGGAAAAATAATCACCAGTTGAGCGAGCTACAAGGAAAGCTGTGTCCTGTGCAGAGAGCCAGATCTCACGCTTAGGGTGAAAAGATTAAGAGAAGATTGAGAAAAGAAGTTGAGGCTATACATTTTGCTATTGATAGCTTATAAATTCCAGTAGATTTAGTGAAAAGAATTCATATTGGAGAGATGAGGCCAGAAAAAAGAGCTGGGAAGATCCATCTGAGGATTGGAACATGTTGATGAGGGATAATCTGGCAATCTGGGGGCTCTTTGTGATTGTTTAATACATCTGATAAAAATAATAATGAGATACAGCTTGGCAAATTCAGAGCATAAAACACTGACAAAGATATATTGAGGGTATGTGGGCTTCTTATTAACTCTTACAATGGGGGTAGAAGTTCAAATGGTGTCTCGATCCTCATGTACTTGTTCTTTCTTAATCCCTGCTGGGGAAAGAGCAAACTTACTCTAAGTGTATACTGTCCATCTTGACCTTGCCAACTGACTTGTGATCTCCTGGAGAAGCTGGGGATTATTCCAAGCACATAGGCTCCTCCTTAGTCTTGATGTTGGGAATAGAGGGCCTAAGAAAGATGTGATCAATCTTTTGACCAGTAACCAGGCTCCCCTTTATCTCTTTTTTCATTATCTCACTTGCCTGTCTTACTCCAGACTTTGCCATTGCAAATAGCTGCACCCCTTCAATCATCTTAATTTCTTAAAAACCATTCTCTGACCACACTGACCTCTCTCAGTTCACTGCCTCTAGTTCTCAACTTCAACAGTTCTTCAAACCTACCTGAACATTCGATTTATTAATCCCACTACATTTCCCCTATACCTCACTCCCATAGTGACCTCAATTTTATTCTCAGTCTATGTTTAGCCATGATAGTCATTAACTTACATACACTCTTGACTCACTCACTTCCCCATGCCTGCATCTGTGCAACTGAGTATGGCTAGAATAAAACACAAAACCATGCCAATTGGTTACACTTTAAATTCATGATCATAAATCTCAAAAGGACTCTTGATGCTACCAAGCAAACATACTATGCTTTTCTAGTCTATTCACTCTCCCATTTTCTAGATAGCCATTTTATACCTCATTTTCTTAAGAGACTCTAACACTATCCCCCCCTCCTCACATCAAAGATGATCTTGTTCCTATTCCACTGAGAAAACGGAAGCAGGAGAAAAGACCTTTGACAGATCCCTCCACCACATATGTCCATTTGCTAGTATCAACACCCACATGCTCTGCCTTCCCAGCTATGATCAAGGTTGACTTGTCACTACACAGTCCTAACTAAATCTAGTCCTAACACTTTCACATTAGATCTGCCCACTTTTCACCTGCTCAAGGACATCGTTACACTGATTCTTCCCTGTGTCCCACATCATTAAATTTTATCTCTCTCCTGCATCATCCCTATTAGCAATGAAAAGAATCCCATTATTTCTCATATCTTAAAATAAACTTTCTTGGGTGCACGGATGGTTCAGTGGTAGAATGCTCACCTTCCATGAGGGAGACTGGGTTCGATTCTGGGCTATGTACCCTGCACCTAAACAAAAAAAAGAGGAAGGTTTCTTGATCCTCACTTTTCTCTGTCATTTACATTTCATTATTTTGTTCCCCTTGGTGACAAAATTCCCTAAAAGATCATCTATATTTGCCCTTTTCAATTCTTCTCCTTTCCTTTGTTTCTTGAGCATTCTTCAATCAGAATTTGACCTTCAACA
The DNA here is from genome assembly GCF_023851605.1 of Tamandua tetradactyla. Taxonomy (NCBI): domain Eukaryota; kingdom Metazoa; phylum Chordata; class Mammalia; order Pilosa; family Myrmecophagidae; genus Tamandua; species Tamandua tetradactyla. The sequence continues at coordinate 37,966,908 of NC_135346.1, read as the reverse complement.
GTCTAATGAAATTATAATATCACCTGGTCAAATCAAGTATTGATAAATTCCATATTTACTACCTATTAGCAGCATTAGACACGATCACTAACTCCTTGAAATACTTCTCTTGGCATCTGAAACATCATCCTTTGTCTCCTCTTGTCCCTAATGATGCTATTTCTGTCTTGTTTGCTGGGTTCTCTTCATCTCCTCAACCTCTAAATATTGATGCAAGGCCCATTCTTGGACCACCCCGCCCCCCTTCTTGCTCTACATCCATTTCCTCAGAGTTTTCATTTAACGTTGTTTGATTACCTGATTTGTACTGCAGATTCGACTATACAACTGCCAACTTGGCTTCTCTATTTGATATCTAATAGGGATTTTAAGGGAAACATGTCTATAATAGTCTGAAAAAAAACATATGTTCAAGCTATTATAAATGGTAACTGTGAATGCAACCTGATTTGTGAATAGGGATTTTGAAGGATCTTGAGAAGAGATCATACTGGATTTAGGGCGGCTTCAAAATCTAATGATTATTGTCATTGTAAGAAGAGGAGAGGACAAACACACAGAGAAGAAGGCCATGAGAAGATAGAGTTTGGAGTTATGCAGTCACAAATCAAGGAATACATGGAGCTACCAGAAACTAGAGGAGGCAAGGAAAGATTCTCCCCAAGATCCTTCAGAGAAAGCACTGCCCTGCAGACACTGTAATTAATGACTTCAACAATGTGAGAGAATACATTCCTGGTTTATTTTTGTCACCAAGACTTGTTATGATGGCCATAGGAAACTAAGACAATGTTCAAAATGGAATTTGTGGTAGTTAGATTCAGTTGTCAACTTGGCCAGGTGAAGGCACCTAGTTCTGTTGCTGTGGACATGAGCCAATGGTACTTGAACCTCATCTGTTTCTAATTACATCTGCAGTCAGCTAGGAGGCGTGTCTGCTGCAATGAATGATGTTTGACTTAATTGGCTGGTGCTTAAATGAGAGAGCACAACGTAGCACAGCCTAAGCAGCTCTGCATTCCTCATCTCAGCACTCGCAGCTCAGCTCAGGCCTTTGGAGATGCAGAAAGAAGTCACCCTGGGGAAAGTTGTTGGAACCCAGGGGCCTGGAGAGAAGGCCGGCAGAGAACATCCTGTGCCTTCCCACGTGAGGAAGAACCTCAGTGGAAAGTTAGCTGCCTTTCCTCTGAAGAACTAACAAAATAAATCCCCTTTTATTAAAAGCCAATCCGCTTCTGGTATGTTGCATTCCGGCAGCTAGCACACTAGAACAGCATTGTTCCCCACAGTCAACCTGTTTTTCCTACCTATAGTCTCTTCTCTCCCTATTAGTTTCCTTCTCACAATAAACATGGGTTAAGCAGCTGCTTACACAGATTTTGTACATAAATGGGTACTGTGTAGTATATGAAAAAGCTTATCTCGTCTCTGTCCTCAGAGTTTATACTACATCTTCTCTATTAGATTTTAGACTATGAGGTGTCTCCCAGGCAGGTAACATGACTGAGTGAAGTGGGCTGGTATAAGACCAAAGGAAGCAATAGGGCCAGGTGAACTGTAGAGCTGTGACCTGCCAGAAGAGTCAGGTCTTGCCCACATGCCCTGCTAAAAATACTCTGCTATTGGAATTCAGCCAAGCCAGTTCATCAACTCTCATAAACTTGGAGTTACTTTAGAATATATTGTCATTATGTTTGCAGTATAGAACGTTTTTTTCTAATGAATATTATGCAGAACTGGAATATATAATGCCCTACAAACAGAGCTTGTTGATTGAATCGAAGTAATATCTTCTCTGTCTCCCCTTTAATACCTATAGGTGGGCTCTACTCTGTGGAACAGTTTTTAAAATGCCATATCTATTTTAATCCCCTTATGTAACACATGGGGAAACTGAGGCTGAGAGAGATTTTTATTGTGAATTTAGAGATATATAATTTCGGCTCTCTTGGTCTTGCTTTCCCCAGGTTTAAAACATGAAAATTGAACTAGATAATCTCTGAAGTCTCTTCCAGTGAGCACTGAAGGAAGGATGGATGGAAGAAACTCATTTAGTGATTAACTATGAAGTGCGAGTGTGAAAGAATACAGGTTTTGTGTTGTGTTTGTGTCATATCTGCAAGACACAATTAATTTCTGGGTGTTCCAGTGATTACAGGGTAAAATACTTCTGAATTCCATTGGAGTCATAATGTACCTAAATTCTCTTTTCTTAGCCACATATGCTGATTTCATTTAGCTTGCTCAACTCTCCCAAGATGAATAGCCAGAGTAAGGTATTCCTATCCCCTTTTACAGAAGAAGAAACTGATGGTATATGATTTGCCCAAAGTCAGACAACTAGCAAATGGAAATACAGATGAAATTCAGGCCTAGTACTATTTATGCCAACTCATCTTAAATTAGAAGTCCTGAAATGTGAATTAATTCACCCCTATAAATATAGGCCTTATAAATATTTATGAATTTAGTCCAAATTGTTTCAGGGTGGTTTTTTTTTTTTTTCATTATTATTAGCAAATATACACAGTGGTTGTCTGTACTCAAAGGTGAGGTCCCCTTCACCAGAAAGGGGACTCTGGGTTTTATGCTATTCACAACAGAGTAAGGAAGGATTTCAATCAGTAAGAAAAATGATCTGGGTCATTAAAAGATCAATTTTACTGTCGTATACATAAAGGATCGAAGATAAACAAGATTGAAAAAAGGCGATGCATTGGGAGAGGGTTAGAGTAGACCAGATGAGAGGAGTGTGGCTTGGATGAGTCCAGCTGTTTTCTTCTGCTGTGCAGTCTATACTGAAAATCTCAAGATTGGGTCCCCTTCTTTTTAATAAGAAGGTGATATGATTGTTCTGCCTGGACATGAAACACTTGGCTTCAGAGAATAGCTACAGAAGGTACTAGTTGCATGTTATTATGATCAAACAGTTGCTGAGAAAGAATAATTCTTGTTGAAGTAAGGTTGATAGAAGGTAGTTAAATCCTATATTTCATCCAGTGTTCAGACTGGACCTTGTTATATGCACTCTTCACAGTTGTCTTTATAACTCTGATATATTGGAGATATCCGGAAAAATTAATCTGTAGCTATTTCATCTGTCGCCTTATAAAAAGAAAGGCCATTGAAACTTAAACTATATTAAACATTAAATTTTTATGGTTAAATTGAGATTCTGTACAAATACAGTTAATTAAATTTGTAGATGATCTACTGTCTGGGTTTATATGGGAGCCCTTGATTGAAAATGGGCTATAAAACACATGTTGAATGAGCACCACCCAGCCTCCGCACACCAGGCAGCCGTTTCTGGAACTAACGGTCTTTATGTCCTGTTTCATTGCATGAATGAGTGTTAGCTGCTAAGTGAATCAAGAGTTGAATTTTCTGGCTCTGTTTCCTCTGCCTGACCTCTAAATGTTGGCACCCTCCACGAAGGTCCAGTTCTTTCCTCGTCTTTTTACACCATCTCTCCCTCCATGTTTGCCTAGCTGATGTCTAATAGAGAGCAAGAATTAACATGTTTGGAACAAAGCTTTTGGTTTTGTAGTCTTATGAACTGTTCTTTTCCTCTTCCCAATCTCAAGATAATGGGACCACCCACCATGAATGCTCAAACCAGAAATCTGGGAGTCCCCCTTCATGTTTTTTCCCTCATCCCAGTCCTGTCCACTGGCAAATCCTGTAAGGCTTTCCTTCCTTAGCATTTCCTCCATTTAGGCTCTTTTCTCCATTACACTGCACTATCCTGGTCCACAGGACTCCCCAAGCTGATGAGTCACCTTCATGTTTAGGGCAAAAGAGGTGGCCACTCATTGTAGGCAAATTGTGAAAAGAGTCTCTTTCCCAAATTGACGTGGCCTTTGGCCATGCTGGGGCATAGGGCTTGGCAAGCTGGGTGAGGGCTGGATTTCAGCCGCCATTTGCCCCCTGGGCTGGGCACATTTGCAGTATAGTCTGCACAGCAGAAGAAAACAGCTGGACTCATCCAAGCCACACTCCTCTTATCTGTCTACGCTAACCCTCTCCCAATGCATCTCCTTTTTTCGATCTTGTTTCTCTCCAATCCTTTATGTATACAACAGTGAAATTGATCTTTTAATGACCCAGATCATTTTTCTTACTGATTGAAATCCTTCCTTGCCTCTGTTGTGAATAGCATAAAACCCAGAGCCCTGGGTTTCTGGTTACAGGGCTCTCCATAACCCAGCACCTGTCTGCCACTCTGAACCTACTCACTCTGCTTAGGATACACTGGCCTCCTTCCCATTCTTGAACATGCAAATTTATTCCTGCCTGGGGTTCTTGGCACATCTTTAGATGGCTGGTTTCTTCTCATCCTCCAAGTCTTGGTTAAATGTCACCTCTTCATTGAGGTCTTCCATGACCCATTTATTTTAAGGTTTATACAGCAAACATGCCCCCAACCACTCTTCTCTTTTACCATCATCCAGTTTTATTTGTCTTCAGAGTGTTAACACATTCTTTAATCAGCTTGCTTATTGTCTGCCACTCTCAGAATAGAAGCCATTTTAAAGCAGAGAAGTTGTCTGAATTCCTCATTGTTTTAAAAACCTCAGCACCTGTAACGGTGTTGGTCATACAGTAGACACTCAATAAATATTGGTTAAATGAGAGGGGATGGAGTCAGAGTGCTGAATTAAGGACCAGTGGCGGAGGATGATATTCATCGAGTACGGTATTAGTTTGCTAAGGCTGCTGTAACAAATACCACACAGTGGGTTGGCTTAGACAATAGGAGTTCATTGGTTTATAGTTTGGAAGCTGGAAGTATAAAACCAAGGTCTCTGTAGGCCATGTTTTCTATTGGAATCAGTAGTGTTCTGGTGCTGGCTTGCCACAATGCTTAGAGATTTTTTACTTGCTTCTCTGCATGTGTCACATGGTGATCTGTCTCCTTGGTCTCCTCTTGAGGGTTTCTTTGACTTCTGGTTTCTACGTCCATGTCCAGTTCTCTTTGTTTATAATGAATTCAGCCATGCTGGATTAAGGCCCACCCTAATCAGTTTGGTCAAGAACATCTTCAAAGGTCCTTTTAACAAATGGGTTCACAACCATAGGAATGCAAATCAAGACTTGTAGTTATCTATTGTGGGATACACATTTCAGTCCTCAACAAGCATATTTAGGAAAGTTGTTCAAAATATGTATTCATAAAGAAAATTTGAAAAAAAATGCCCATCTTTGTTTTTTTCCCTATCCCTTATTTGTAGTGTCTCATATTTGAGTCAAGAAATTTGAGTTTGGCTTGTTTGCACGCTGAGTCCCTTAATTTCCTGAGGACTCTGACTGATAAGGGATGGACGTTCAGCCTCTCCCAAGCAGAGAGCAGGACCTTATAACAGAGAGAACTTTCTGCAGAAGGACTCAGCCTGGCACCAAGGTTCAGCCTTACTCTGCCATTTGCTTCCGGGTCCAGTAGGGCTCAGCTGCGTTGCTTAACCTTTGGAAGCTGTGTATGAAATTTACATTAGCGGGGAGTTGCTGTTCAGTTAGAAGCCTTTTATCCAATGAATATCAATGTGACCATTTGCTCTGAGAAATTATCTTCTTTCTGTTGAGAGGGCCGTGATGAATTTATAAAAATGTGCAGAACATAGAAGAGACAGCCCCATTTTCCTTCTGACATAGCCATGGAAAAACGATTAGGGGTCAAAACTTGTGCACCTAGAAGAAAGCATCTGAGGAAATCCCATAGAAATCCCTGTCTTCCCTCCCCAAGAGTGATTGTATAAAAACAGTTTTGGTGTATTGAAAAGTATGTGGATGCCTATCACAGAGTATTGCAAGTAACAGGCACTTAAATACCTGCCCAAATGAATTGTTTAATATTTAAGAATGTTTACTAAACAGAAACTGATTCAGAAATTGAGAAGAAATATGAACAGAGAATTAAGATAATGTCAACCTAAATCAAATAATTTGCCACTAAGTACTCTTTAAAACCTTCTATTTGTGTAGACGCTGAGGGCTGGAAAGGGAACTATGATTTTAATCATTTAATCTGAAGTAGTAGTGCTGCTGAAGATTTTAGTCATCAAAATTTCAATTTTTGGCATGGTTCCATTTCGACTGTCTGGAATGAAGCTGGCTTTGAAATGTATTCTCAAGAAACTGAAAATGAAACTTCAGCAGCAGTCATCCAGTTGAATAATTTGGAACAGAAATAGAATAACTAACTAATATTTAAAGGTGTAGCCTCATGGTTACTAAGCATCCTGCCCTTTTAAGTAACACACCATTGTTGTTAATATTTATTTAGATTTTAAACCGTACTTCATCTTTTGTACTTAAAATTGCATTTATATCTCTTTACAATAAGAATTCAATATGAATATGCTTTTTCTAATGAAAAATAAAAAGAAACCTAAAATGATTTAATCAATATCAAAATCACTTCAAGTGCAAGGTTCTTATTAAAGGAAAGAAGGGATATCAGGTTCTTATCATCTTGTGGAATAGTGGTTAACATATTTTGTAAAGGTTAAATTTTTTAACTAGGTTAAATAAGACCACAGATTAAGCCAGAGATTCCTAACAATCTTAAAACCAGAAATAGAAAGGTCAGTTTGCCAATATGTGGATATTCTGAAATTTGTCATAGGTATGTGGGGCATGAGGGGGGTAAAGGAGGAGGCAGAGTTGGAGAAAACACTGAATGTCCACCTAGTGTCAATAATGAAGCTGGTACGTATTGCGAACAAAGAAGACATTCTCAGTGCAATCTGTGTGTGCCCATTTCCTCATGACATTCCCAACAAGGGCATCTGTCATGGTTAGGGACAGGTGTCAACTTGGCCAACTTGTGGTACCTGTTCATCTGATTGGGCAAGTGCTGGCCTGTCTGTTGCAATGAGGACATTTCATAGGATTAGGTCATGATCATGTCAGCTACATCCACAGCTGATTCCATTTGTAATCAGCCAAAGGGGAGTGTCTTCTGCAATTAGTGATGCTAAATCCAATCATGGGAAGCCTTTTAAGGAGGACTCAGAGGAGACAGGTTGCATTCCCGCTTTGGCTGGTGAGCCTCTCCTGTGGAGTTCATCCAGGCCATCCATTGGAGTCGTCGGCTTCGCAGCCTGCCCTGTGAATTTTGGACTCTGCATTCCTACGGTCACGTGAGACACTTTCATAAATTTTATATTTGCAAGTGTTCCCGGTTGATTCTGTTTCTCTAGAGAACCCTAACTAATACATCTTGGTACCGGGAGTGGTTCTTAAGGAACAGAATCTTAAAAATGGGTTTTTATGAATGGTTTTCTACTCTGACTGGGCTCAGAGACACTAAGGACTCTGATTCCCGTAATCAGAATGACACTCCCAATCCATGGACTGAGTTGGCAAAGGAGATAGTCAAAATATCATCATTCAATTCTCCTAATGCTTTGCTTGTATGAAGCCAGACTCTGGGGGATAATGTTTTTGACACCTTTACAGAGTTTTGTAGAAATAAGAGTTATAGAGATGTTGGTTGGTTGTTGTAGAGATGTTGGTTGGTTGTTGTTAGATACACTGTCTACATTAAAGGGTGAAAGGGATGGGCTTAAGGCTTCAAACAAGAAGCTTAAGTGCCGTCTGAAAGATGTAGAGGTTTCTATGAGTATCCTGAAGGAAAATTTTATTTCCTGTAGCCGTAGACTTGAGATCTCTGAAAATAAGACTCAGAATCTTATTGTTAGAGTAGCAACTTTACAACGTAAACTGAAATCTCAGTCTTGCATGGTGTCTGCCGTTAAAGTGAGGGCATTGATTGGAAAGGAGTGAGACCCTGAAAAATGGGATGGTGGCATATGTATTGATAATGATGTTGGGGGTGAGGTTGAAACCCTAGACCATGCTGAGCCTTCTTTAGATAACCCTGTAATAGTCTGCCCTGAGGACATAGCCGCCCCACCTCCAGCCTGCCTTGAGGAATTGGCCACCCAACCTCCTCCTGAAGGGATTAGCCCTAGAGTTATTAATCCTGTTTCACCAGATGAAACTGCAAATGAAAGCCCTGAAGCAAATGGCTTGGAAGATATTTCTAATTCTTTTCATGACCCACCCCCACCACCCCTCATTTCTTCTAGACCTATAACTAGACTAAAGTCCCAACAGGCCCCTAAAGGTGAGGTACAAAGTATCACACATGAGGAGGTACGTTATACTCCAAAAGAACTGTGTGAGTTTTCCAATTTATATAGACAGAAATCAGGGGAATATGTGTGGCAATGGATTTTAAGAGTGTGGGATAATGGTGGGAGGAATATAAGGCTGGATCAGGCTGAATTTATTGATATGGGCCCACTAAGCAGAGATTCTGCATTCAATGTTATAGCTAGAGCAGTTAAAAAAGGTGTTAACAGCTTGTTTGGGTGGTTGGTTGAAACATGGATCAAAAGTTGGCCAACATTACCTGAGGTTGAAATGCCAGAACTGCCCTGGTATAATGTAGATGAGGGGATCCAGAGGCTTAGAGAGATTGGGATGTTAGAGTGGATTTATCATGCAAAGCCTGCTCTTACACCCCAGGAATGTCCAGAGGATGCACCTTTTACCAGAACAGTGAGAAATAAATTTGTGAGACTAGCACCATCATCCCTCAAGAGCTCTGTGGTTGCACTTCTCTGTAGGTCAGATATTACTGTAGGAACTGCTGTCACTGAGCTGGAATCCTTAAACACAATGGGGATGACAGGATCCCGAGTTGGCAGAAGCCAGGTGGCAGCACTTAATCACCAAAGACAGGGTAGACATGGGTATTATAATAGACAACAAACTCAAAGGAGGCATCAAAATTATATGACACGCAGAGATTTGTGGCATTGGCTAGTAAATCATGGGGTGCCTAGAAATACAATAGAAGGGCAGTCTACAAAATTCTTGTTGGAGCTGTATAAACAAAAGAGTTCTAGGTCAAGGGAACAGAAGTCTAACCTGAATTACAAAAACACAGAGTCACGGCCCCTTAACCAATTTCCAGACTTGAAACAGTTTACAGACCCTGAGCCCCTTGAATGAAGGGGAGGCCAGGTCCCTATGGGGAAGAAACCTGTTACACTGCCACAAATTTATACTGTTAACATTCCTCTAAGTCTTCCCCAAGGAGACCGACGGCCTTTTACCAGGGTAACTGTGCATTGGGGAAAAGGAAATGATCAGATATTTCGGGGATTATTAGACACTGGTTCAGAAGTGACATTAATTCCAGGGGACCCAAAACGTCACTCTGGACCACCAGTCAGAGTGGGGGCTTATGGAGGCCAGGTGATCAATGGAGTTTTAGCTCAGGTCCGTCTCACAGTGGGTCCAGTGGGCCCCCGGACCCATCCTGTAGTTATTTCCCCAGTTCCAGAATGTATAATTGGCATAGACATACTGAGCAACTGGCAGAATCCCCACGTTGGTTCTCTAACTCGTGCAGTGAGGGCTATTATGGTGGGAAAGGCCAAGTGGAAGCCACTAGAACTGCCCCTACCAAGCAAAATAGTAAATCAAAAGCAATACCGTATTCCTGGAGGGATTGCAGAGATTACTGCCACTCTTAAGGACTTGAAAGATGCAGGGGTGGTGATTCCCACCACATCCCCTTTCAACTCTCCTATTTGGCCTGTGCAGAAAACAGATGGGTCTTGGAGAATGACAGTGGATTATCGTAAACTCAACCAGGTGGTAACTCCAATTGCAGCTGCTGTTCCAGATGTAGTATCATTGCTTGAGCAAATCAATACATCCCCTGGTACCTGGTATGCAGCTATTGATCTGGCAAATGCTTTTTTCTCAATAGCTATTAGTAAGGACCACCAGAAGCAGTTTGCTTTCAGCTGGCAAGGTCAACAATATACTTTCACTGTCCTACCTCAGGGGTATATCAACTCTCCAGCCCTATGTCACAATCTTGTTCGCAGAGACCTTGATCGTTTCTCCCTCCCACAAGACATCACACTGGTCCATTATATTGATGATATCATGTTGATTGGACCTAGTGAGCAAGAAGTAGCAACTACTCTAGATTTACTGGTAAGGCATTTGCGTGTCAGAGGATGGGAGATAAATCCAACAAAAATACAGGGGCCTTCCACCTCAGTAAAATTTTTAGGTGTCCAGTGGTGTGAGGCATGTCGAGATATCCCTTCTAAGGTGAAGGATAAATTGCTGCATCTGGCCCCTCCCACATCCAAAAAAGAGGCACAACGCCTAGTTGGCCTTTTTGGATTTTGGCGACAACATATTCCTCATTTGGGTGTGCTACTCCGGCCCATTTATCGAGTGACCAGAAAAGCTGCTAATTTTGAGTGGGGACCTGAACAAGAGGAGGCTCTGCGACAGGTCCAGGCTGCTGTGCAAGCTGCTCTGCCACTTGGGCCATATGATCCAGCAGATCCAATGGTGCTGGAAGTGTCAGTGGCAAATAGAGATGCTGTCTGGAGCCTTTGGCAGGCCCCTATAGGAGAATCACAACGCAGACCCTTAGGATTTTGGAGCAAAGCCTTACCATCTGCTGCAGATAACTACTCTCCTTTTGAGAAACAGCTTTTGGCCTGCTACTGGGCCTTAGTAGAGACTGAACGCTTAACCATGGGCCACCAAGTTACCATGAGACCTGAGTTGCCTATCATGAGTTGGGTGTTGTCTGACCCACCAAGCCATAAAGTTGGGCGTGCACAGCAGCACTCTATTGTAAAGTGGAAATGGTATATACGAGATAGAGCCAGAGCAGGTCCTGAAGGCACAAGTAAGTTACATGAAGAAGTGGCACAAATGCCCATGGTTTCCACTCCTGCTGCCACATTACCTTCTCTTTCCCAGACCAGAGCTTGGCCTCTTGGGGTGTTCCTTACAGTGAATTGACTGAGGAAGAGAAAACTCGGGCCTGGTTTACAGACAGTTCAGCACGATATGCAGGTACCACCCGAAAGTGGACAGCTGCAGCATTACAACCCCTTTCTGGGGTGTCCTTGAAGGACAGTGGTGAGGGGAAATCCTCCCAGTGGGCAGAACTTCGAGCAGTGCACCTGGTTGTTCATTTTGCTTGGAAGGAAAACTGGCCAGAGGTGCGTTTGTATACTGACTCATGGGCTGTTGCTAATGGTTTGGCTGGATGGTCAGGGACTTGGAAAGACCATAATTGGAAAATTGGTGACAAAGAGGTCTGGGGAAGAAGTATGTGGATAGACCTTTCTGAGTGGGCTAAAAACATGAAGATATTTGTGTCCCATGTGAATGCACACCAGAGGGTGACTTCAGCAGAGGAAGATTTTAATAATCAAGTGGATAAGATGACCCGTTCTATGGATACCAGTCAGCCTCTCTCCCCAGCAACTCCTGTTATTGCCCAATGGGCTCATGAACAAAGTGGTCATGGTGGTAGGGATGGAGGTTATGCATGGGCTCAGCAACATGGGCTTCCACTCACCAAGGCTGACCTGGCTACAGCCACTGCTGAGTGCCCAATCTGCCAGCAGCAGAGACCCACACTCAGCCCCCGATATGGCACCATTCCCCGAGGTGACCAGCCAGCTACATGGTGGCAGGTTGATTACATTGGACCACTCCCTTCATGGAAGGGGCAGCGATTTGTTCTAACTGGAATAGACACATACTCTGGATATGGGTTTGCTTTCCCTGCACGCAATGCTTCTGCCAAAACTACTATCCGTGGGCTTACAGAATGCTTTATCCATCGTCATGGTATTCCACATAGCATTGCTTCGGATCAAGGAACACACTTCACAGCAAATGAAGTGCGGGAATGGGCACATGCTCATGGAATTCTCTGGTCTTACCATGTTCCCCATCATCCAGAAGCAGCTGGATTGATAGAACGGTGGAATGGCCTTTTGAAAACTCAATTACGGTGCCAACTAGGTGGCAAAAACTAGAAAGGCTGGGGTAATGTTCTCCAGGAAGCTGTGTATGCTCTGAATCAGCGTCCGCTGTATGGTGCTGTTTCTCCCATAGCCAGGATCCATGGGTCCAGGAACCAAGGGGTGGAAATGGGTGTGGTGCCACTCACTATTACTCCTAGTGATCCACTAGGAAAATTTTTGCTTCCTGTCCCTGCTACCCTGAGTTCTGCTGGTCTACAGGTTTTAGTTCCAAAACAGGGTGTGCTTTCTCCAGGAGAAACAACAGTGATACCACTGAACTGGACGTTAAGATTGCCACCTGGCCACTTTGGGCTACTTATGCCTCTGGATCAACACACCAAGAAGGGGATTACATTATTGTCTGGGGTAATTGACCCTGACTATCAGAAGGAAGTAGGACTGCAACTACATAATGGAGGTAAAGAAGAGTTTTCTTGGAATATAGGAGATCCCCTGGGGCGTCTATTAGTACTGCCATGCCCTGTGATTAAAATCAATGGAAAACTGCAACAACACAATCCAGGCAGGAACGCTAATGGCTCTGAGACTTCAGGAATGAAGGTTTGGGTCACCCCACCAGGCAAAGAACCACGGCCAGCTGAAGTGCTTGCTGAGGGGAAAGGGAACATGGAATGGGTAGTGGAAGAAGGTAGTGATAAATATGAACTTCGACCACGTGATCAGTTACAGAAACGAGGACTGTAATGCTGTTTTGTTTGTATTATACTATTTAAGTTGTAAGATATCAAGTTTAAGAATGAATGTTGCCCAAGGATTTGTACCCTATTCTGGAGAGATTTAATGTGTTTCCAGTTATATGCTGGACAGTTGAGTATTGTCAGGTAAAAGAAAAAATGTGTGCTTATTTGTTTTCATTTGGAAATTAAGTATGGTCTAAGGTGATATATATATATATGCCAAGTTGACAAGGGGTGGACTGTCATGGTTAGGGACAGGTGTCAACTTGGCCAACTTGTGGTACCTGTTCATCTGATTGGGCAAGTGCTGGCCTGTCTGTTGCAATGAGGACATTTCATAGGATTAGGTCATGATCACGTCAGCTACATCCACAGCTGATTCCATTTGTAATCAGCCAAAGGGGAGTGTCTTCTGCAATTAGTGATGCTAAATCCAATCATGGGAAGCCTTTTAAGGAGGACTCAGAGGAGACAGGTTGCATTCCCGCTTTGGCTGGTGAGCCTCTCCTGTGGAGTTCATCCAGGCCATCCATTGGAGTCGTCGGCTTCGCAGCCTGCCCTGTGGATTTTGGACTCTGCATTCCTACGGTCACGTGAGACACTTTCATAAATTTTATATTTGCAAGTGTTCCCTGTTGATTCTGTTTCTCTAGAGAACCCTAACTAATACAGCATCCTTTTAATCTTTTGAAGTTCAGGAGGTAAAAACTTTATCCCATTGTTATCATCTGAACTTATTTTGATTGCTATTAATGCTGAATGTCTTTCCACATATTTGGTACTATTTGTATTGTATATAAATGTGGGGGGATATGTGACAATTAACTTCATGTATCAGTTTGGCTAGGTTATGGCGTTCAATTGTTTGGTCAAACGCTGGCTTACTTGTTACTGTGAAAGTATTTCATAGATGGGATTTGTACCTACAAACAGCTGATTCAATCTATAATCAAAAAACGATATTGCCTTCATGTACCTGGGTAATCTCCTTAAGCCAATAGTCACAATTTTTATAAACTAGAACTGAGGATTTCAGCAGTCTGAAGAATTTCTGCTCCTACTTCAAATCTGGCTCTTGGCAGAATTTTCTGCCAGCCAGCTTCCCCTGGGGAATTTGGACTAAGGACTTCACCATTACATTTATCAGAGTTACCAGCCTGCCAGCCTTTGCCCCCTGTCCATGAGAACCCATGATCTTGTATGTCATTGTAGGAAGATTGGAGGAAAATTGTAAGGCTGGTAGGATATTGCTGTAGTTTAGACTTGAGGTGAACAGTGATATGCCCAAGGTTGTGGTAATGAAAATAACAAAAATGGGATGGGTATCAGATTATTTAATAAGATGTTGTGATGAATTGAATGCAGAAGCAAGGGAAAGGGAAATGTTTGGAGGTGGTTTTGAGACTCAGAACCTAGATTATAAAGGAAATAACGGTGCTAGAGAAGCCAGAAAGAGGAGGGAATTTTAAAAGAAAGATTGGCTTTAGCTGTGGCCATTTGGAGTCTAAGATGTCAGCAAATAGAGATGACATTTCCAGTTATATTTTTCTCTACTGCATCCCACCCATTCCAGCCTCCAATTATTCCCACAAAGGAGACAAGTCCTCATCTGCCTCAGCAGGGTTTTGCGCTTGATTCTCCCAACATGGAAAGCCTTTCCCCACAATCTAATCACTCGTTTGGGCTTAGCTTGGACATCTCTTCCATTAAGCATTTGATGACTGCTTTCCTACCCCTTACCTCAGATATCTTCCTTAGGTTATATGGGTCCTCTACTTACCATATCACAGCACTTGTGGCATTGTAGAATTTTAGAGGTGGTTCAACTTGGAGACCATTCTACCTGCATTCATATTTGAATTTTTAATACTTGCTAGACTTGAAGTAAGCCATTTTCTCTCTCTAAATTTTATTTTGTATTCCATGAAAATTGCATCAGTTTACACTCCCAATACTCATCTCTGTGTGTTTACTTCCCCACACCTTTGCCAAAAATAAGTTATAATACTTATTGTATTATAGGGTTACTAATACCAATGCCTTCTTCCTAGCTCTGTTGTGAGCCTTAAAGAGACAGAATAAACAAATTACTGTGTAACTTTTATAAGCAGTTTATGTACTGTGACTCACTTTCCTTATCTGTAAAACAAAGATAATAATATGCCTTTCTTTTATGTCTGTTGCATGGAATCCGTGATATGCATGGAAAACATCTTGATGAATGCCTACTTAATACTAGGCTGTGAGATGCTGTGATGATGATAATGGAGAACATTTAATAAAATGTTCAAATGTCTTAGTTATTTTTGTCAGAAGATTTTAAACTCTTGGAAGACAGGGACTATGTCATATTCATATTGGATTTCCAGGGTCTAATGCAGTGGCTTCTGTGTAGATCTTTATCACTATTTGTTGAATAATGCTTCTGAATTTCTAGCATTCTCTTGGAGGTGGGGAGAGAGACAGGACTGGAGTCAAATATTTGGAGGTACCCAGGAGAAGGTGATAGCTTTAGGAGTCCCTAGAATTGGTCATTGGTTCCTCTCTGACTTAGCCCCTTCATCACCCTTTTTCTCTCTTGGTCAAAAATGATATTTCATCTTTTGAAAGAGAAGCCCATTGTCCATTTGGTCTTTTCATTTTTACGTGGTTAAAATATTTTGGCAGTTCTCCACACCTGACAAGAGACAAAATTATTCTTGTTCTTTTTGGGCTAAGGAAGATTCAAGGATGAAGAAAATGTGGGGTCAACAGGAAGATGGGCTTAAAATGGCAGGTTTGTGTTGCTGGCAAGTACCAAAGATGCTAGAGTGATCCAAGTCCAGATCTGAGCTTTGCTCTTTGCCCATGTTATTTCTTCTCTTTGAGCTTCCTCCTACTCATTGGTAAAATGTGGCTTTTTTCCATACTCCTGCTTTAATCATAGAAGTTACTGATTGATTGTTTTGATATGGATCAAAAGGGCTTTGACTACTTTAAAAAATAAAAAGGAAAGAAACCATTTCATTTGTGAAGATTAGATTAGCTGTAACATAAATGCAAAAATATAGTGCTTAAATGAGATAGACATTCATTTCTCCCTCTTGTAAAATCCAGATATGGGTATGCCACAGTTGATGTGGTGGCTCCATAATCATCAGAGATCTGGGCTGCTTTCAGCTCTCCACCTCTGCCTCCTTAGAATGAGTCCCATTCTCCTAGTCCAAGACACAAGCCTCCTATCATCTCATTTACAACAGCAGGATGGTGGTAGAGAGGATGAGGAGTGGGGGCATATACTTAAAAAGGGGGTTAAACTGAACAGCTGTAAGACAGAAGGGTCCCAGAACTGAAAAGTGTAAGGAAAACAGCACTGAATGAGGGAGAGAATTTAAACAAATCATAGGAGCTGGGAAGAAAGTCTACACAAAAACAGAACAGTTCAAGATTACTGGAAAAAGAACACCTCTTTCCTGGAGGTAAAACAACTTCACAAAAAAGGCAATCTTAAGCATTTCACTGCATATGCAGGGCAAGTATCAGATGCAGAAGAAGTCAGAAAATCTGAACTGATAAACAGACTCTTCTAAAGGAAATGTTCCAGAATTTATAAAATTTGCTTACAACTCATTGTGTCACATCCACATGGTCACATCCTGCTGTCAGGAAGCAGGGACTTATTGTCCTTATTCTGGGCAGTTACATGGCCAACTGAAATCCAGAGGCTTTATAATAGCAAGAAAATGAAGGTGATATGAGAACAACTAGCATCATTTCTCTGATCTGAGGCATGGAATAGTTAGGCCATATCTAATGTCACATGGCTAATTAACAATTGAGCTGAAATTGGATCTTATTTTTCTCTTTTTCTTTTGCAAAAAACTATTACATTTAATTTCACTTGAATTTAACACATAAAAAGAAATGGAAGTGAAATGGAAGTAAAATTGAGGTTAATAAATTTTAGATAAATATTTCTTCCTCATAAAACATAAAATGAGGGTAAAAATATATTTTTCTTATATACCTGCTTCTTGGAATCTATGATATATTTGTAAAACACCTGGATCAATGCCTAGTTCATACTAAGGTATAAGCTTCTATGATGATGCTAATGTAAAACATCTAATAAAATGCTCAGATATCAGTTTTTTTTGTCAAAAGATTACAGATTTTTAAATGGCATGGACCATATCTTATTCATATTGCATTTCCATTTTGAGCACAGTCACTCCAATGTCAGTCTTTATCACTATTTTTTTTAAGAATATTGAATGTTAAGAAAAATGAGGTGGAGTAACACATCAACATGGCGATGTGAAACATCCCCTGAAAAAGCCACCATAGATATTTAGTGAATAAAAGGACAAACTTTGCTTTCTCAGAATGCTGGCAGATGGTAGAGACTAGAGAAGGATTAGAGAAGGACTCCACAAATGCTGAATCCATGAAATAGAAAAATCACATGCAGAAGTCCAGCCCAATGCCAGTCAGTCCCCATTTCCCTCTACCTCACTCAGTTCTATCAGCTTAGGAGTCACACAGCAGCGTGGCCCACTCCCTCCCACAGTGGAATGAGATGGTAGACTCATAGTGGTGAGTTAGAACTGCATAATATTCCAGGCACAGGGACCTAAATCTACAGAACCCCAGGGTGGAACACAAGCTGCTACAGCTGCTGCATTCAAAGGGTCCATGGGGGTGGGGACTGGGATGAAAAGGCTGGTAAGAACTGACTTAATCCAATTTCATTTATCTGGACACCTAAAGGTAAAATGGACTCTTCTGGATTGACCCTATCTGGCTTTCAGGGTAGGATACCCTAATGGGGTAGAAGCTGGAAGCAGAGAAGTTTCACAGAAAAAAAAATTAAAAAGGGAGTTAAACTGAACTGCTGTAAGACAAAAGGGTCCTAGAACTGAAAAGTGTAAGGAAAACAGCACTGAATGAGGGAGAGGATTTAAACGAATCATAGGAGCTGGGGAGAAAGTCTACATAAAAACAAAACAGTTCAAGATTACTGGAAAAAGAACACAGGAAAGAAAGCTTTCTCCTGGAGGTGAAACAATTTCACACAAAAAAGGCAACCTTAAACATTTCACTGCATATGCAGGGCAAGTATCAGATGCAGAAGAAATTAGAAAATCTGAACTGATAAACAGGCTCTTCTAAAGGTCTAGTTGGACCTGGCATCAAATAAGGGCCTTAACACAAAGCCAATCAAGTATAAAACCCTAGACAAAATGGAGAAGTGGGCCTTCCAAGTTAACTCATCAAGATAAGCAAATGCCTAGACATCAGCAAAAAATTACAAGTCATACTAAGAAACAGGAAGACTCGACTCAGCCAAGGGAACAAACTAAAACTTCAGAGGAGACTCAAAAGTAGAAACAACTAGCCAAGGATGTTCAGACAAATCTGACTCAGTTCAAAATAGGCATAAAGAGATACAGTATATTATGACAATGTGTGAACATAAAGAATTTGAAAGTATATTTAAAAAACACATTATGGGGATGAAAGTCACAAAAGGAGATTAAAAATTCATTAGGGGCATACAACAGCAGATTTGAACAGGCAGAAGAAAGAAAACTAAAATACAAGATAATTGAATCATATAGTCAAAAGAAGAGATAGAGATAAGAATAGAAAAATTAGAGCAGGGTCTCAGAGATTTGAGTGACAGTATGAAGAACACAACCACATGAATCATGGGCATCTCAGAAGGAGAAGAAAAGAGGCTGAAGAGTATGTGAAGAAATAATGCTCCAAAACTTCCCAAATCTTATGAAATACACAAACATACATATCCAAGAAGCTCAATGTACTCAAACAGAACAAATCCCAATAGATCTACCTCAGGATCTTATCAGAACATCTAATGCCAAAGATAAAGAGAGAATTCTGAAAGCAGCAAGAGAAAAATGATTCATCGCATACAAGTGATCCTCAATAAAACTAGTTGCTGATTTCTCATCAGAAACCATGGAGGCAAGAAGGCAGGGTATGATATATTTAAGTCACTGAAAGAAAAACCTACCAGCCCCAAGTTATTTATCCATTAAAACTGTCCTTCAAACATGAATGAGCATTTAAAATATTCTCGGATAAACAGAAACTGAGCGGGTTCATCAACAAGAGACCTGCCCTACAAAAATTACTTAAGGGAATTATGCAGGTTGAAAAAGAAAAAGACAGGAGAGAGTGGCTTGGAGTTGGGTGAAGAGATGAAGATTATTAGTAAGGGTAACTAAAAGGATAGATACAAAACCCAATATTACTGTTTCCTCAATATAGAACTCTACTGTTTATTTCACATAAGAATCAGAATGAAATTGAACAAGAAAGAGGCATATTCCCTGATCAAACATTCAAACTATAAAGTGATAAAGTGGAACAAAAACAACATAAAGAAGGGAAACATGGGAGCAGAAAATATGTATGCTATCAAAGCTTAGGTTGTTATATTTTCAATTAGTAGGTTATAGATGTGGGTTGTGTAACATAAACCTCAAGGTAACCATAAAGAAAGTATTTTGGGCGGGCCACGATGGCTCAGCAGGGAGAGTTCTTGCCTGCCATGCTGGACCCCATTGAACCCATACACGGGTTCGATTCCTGGTGCCTGCCCAAGCAAAAAAAAGACAAAAAAATAAAAAAATAAAAAAAGAAGAAAGTATTTTACAGAAACAGAAATGAGAAAGTGATTAATCAGATCATAAAAATCAACTATACAGAAAAGGAGATTGCAGTAAAGGAAAAGAGAGATTAAAAAAAAGATATGACATGGGATGAGAGGGTAGTTCAGTGGTAGAATTCTCGCCTGCCATGTGGGAGACCCGACTTTGATTCCCAACCCATGCACTTCCCAAAATAAACAAACAAGAAACCAATAAAAACCAACAAAAAAATTCAACAAATGGTGCTGCAATAATGGGATACTCATATGGAAAAAGAATGAAATGTGACCCCGCCATACAGTATACGATATATACATGTATATTATAGTATACTGTATATTACATATAAAAACCAAAGGACAGAATGGCTGAAGTACTTTCTCTACAGTAATAACACTGGATATTAATGTATTAAACTCCCCAATCAAAGCACACAGGTTGGTAGAATGAACATAAAAGTATGTTCCATCTATATGCTGTCTACAAAAGACTCATTTTAGACACAAAGTCAGAAACAGATTGAAAGTGAAGGAATGATTGAGTAAGTCATCCATGGAGAAGGGAGGAGCCAACCAACCCACCCCAATGCACTGTCTACCACTGGGCACCACTCTGGAGAGAAGAAGGGGTAAAAGAAAGAGCCCCAAACAAGGAAGGGGGAGGTAGAGAAGGTAAAGCTTATCTATAAAGGCAGATAGCCCCACATTGTTGGTGCCCATTGTCTCCCTCACTCTGTCTTTGCAAGAGTGCCCACTCTCACATGTGTACCTAATAAATTTTCTGTATGCTTTACTCTAAAAAAAATAAAGTGAAGGGATGGAAAAAGATATTCCATGCAAACTGTAGTGAAAAAAAAGAGCTGGGGTAGCTATATGAATATTGGACAAAATTGACTTTAAGTCAAAAGCTGTAATAAGAAACAAAGATGTATACTCTATAAAAATGAAGAGGAAAATACACCAAGAAGAAACAGCAATCATAAATATTTATGCACCTAACCATGGTGCCCCAAAATACATGAGGCAAACACTTGTAAAACTGAAGGGAGAAAGACACCTCTACAATAATAGTTGGAGACTTTGTTATACCACTCTTATCAATAAATAGAACATTAATAAGAAAAGAGAACTTGAATGATATGATAAATAAACTAGTCCTAACAGACATACAAAACAGTGTACTCCAAAAGAGTAGCATTTACTTTCTTCTCAGGTACACATGGATCATTCCACAGGATAGACCACATATCAGGACACAAAACAAGTCACAATAAATTTAGTAAGTTTGAAATCATACAAAGCATCCTCTCTGACCATAATGGAATAAAGCTGAAAATCAATAACAGGTAGAGAACTGGAAAATCCACAAATATATCAAAGTTAAATAACATTCTCTTAAACAATCAGTGGGTCATAGAAGAAATTGCAAGAGAAATCAGAAAATATCTTGGGATAAATGAAAATGAGAAAGAACATATCAAAACTTATGGGAGGCAGTGAAGGCAGTGCTGAGAGGGAAATTTATAGCCCTAAATGCTTACATGAAAAAAAGAAGAAAGAGTTAATATCAAAGACCTAAAAAGAGCAACAAACTAACTCCAAAACAAATAGAAAGAAATAAATAACAATGATTAGAATAGAAATAAATGAAATTGAGAAAAAACAGTAGAGACAATTAAGAAAACCAAAATTTGGTTCTTTATAAAGATCAATAAAATTGACAAGCCCTAGCTAGATTACCAAAGACAAAAAGAGAAAAGACTCAAATAATATCAGATGGAGGGGGAGGACAATACTACTGATCCCGCAGAAATAAAATGGATCTTAAGAGGATATTATGAACAACTGTTATGCCAACAAATTAGACAACTGAGGTGAAGTGGACAAACTCCTAGAAACACATGAACAGCTTACACTGACTCTACAAGAAATAGAAGATCTCAACAGAACAATGTGAAGCAAAGAAATGGAATCAATCATAAAAAGCAACCCCAAAATAAAGCCCAGAACCAGATGGCTACACTAGTGAATTTTATCTAATATTGAAAGAAAAATCAATACTAATCCTGCTCAAACTCTCACAAAAATTTTTGGGAGGGAACACTAGCCTCATTCCATGAGGCTAACATCACCATAATGCCAAAGCAAGATAAAGATACCGCAAGAAAAGAAAATTGCGGACCAATTTCTCTTATGAATGAATATAGATGTAAAAATTCTCAACAAAATACTTGCAAATTGCATTGAACATCGCATGAAAAGAATTATACATTATCTTTAAGTGGCTTTTATCCCAGTTATGCAAGAGTGGTTAACATAAGAAAATAAATTATTGTAATACATCACATTAACAAAACAAAGGGAAAAACCACGTGATCATCTTGATTGATGCAGAAAAGGCATTTGACAAAATTCAGCATCCTTTTTCTTGATAAAAACACCTCAAAAGATAGGCATAGAAGAAAACTTCCTCAGCATGTAAAGGGTATATATGAAATCGAACAGCTAACATTGTGCTCAGCGGTGAAAGACTGAAAGCTTTCCCTCTAAGATGTGGAACAAGACATGGATAGCCACTGTCATGACTTTATTCATTGTACTGAAAGATCTAGCCAGAGCAAGTAGATAAGAAAAAGAAATAAAAGGTATCCAAATTGGAAGGGATGGAATAAAAGTTTCACTATTTGCAGATGACATGATTCTATACACAAAGTCCTAAAAACTGCAACAAAGCTCTAGAGATAAATGAGGTCAGCAAAATGGCAGGGTATAAGATCAACAAGCAAAATGAGGTCAGCAAAATGGCAGGGTATAAGATCAACAAACAAAAATTAGTAATGTTTCTATACACTAGCAATGGGCAAGCTGAGGAGGAAATCAAGAAAAAATTCCATTTACAATAGCAACTAAAGGGATCAAATATCTTGCAATTAATTTAACCAAGAATGTAAAGGACGTCTACACAGAAAACTAGAAAACCTTGCTAAAAGAAACCAAAGAAGACCTAAATAATTGGAAGGACATTCTATGTTCATGGGCTGGAAGACTAAATATCATTAAGCTGTCAATCCTACCAAAAATGATTTAAAATTCATTGCAATTCAAATCAAAATCCCCACAGCCTACCTTGCAGAAATGGAAAAGCCAATTATCAGATTTATTTGGAAGACTATGGGGCCCCAAATAGCCAAAAACATCTAGGAAAAGAAGAGTGAAGTTAGAAGATTGACACTTCCTGACCCTAAAAAGTATTACAAAGCTACGGTGCTCAAAATAGCATGGGACTTGCAGAGAGATAGATACAGTGACCAAGTGACAATTAAATTGTGAGTTCAAATATAGACCCACACGTGTATAACCTAATGATTTTTGGCAAGACTGCCAAGTCCACTAAATTGGGAAAGAATGATTTCTTTAACAAATGGTACTGGGAAAACAGGATATCCAAATGCAAAATACTGAAAGAAGACCCCTATCTCACATCATATGCAAAACTTAACTAAAAATGGATCAAAGACCTAAATATGACTATAAAAATTCTAAAAGAAAATATAGGAAAGCATTTTCAGGAGTTTGTGGTAGGCAATGGTTTCTTAAACTTTACACCCAAAGTGCAAGCAAGGAAAGAAAATAATAGATGGGACATCCTCAAAATTAAAAACTGTTGTGCATATCATGAAAGTGAAGATAATCTACTCAATGGAAGAAAATATTTGAAAAACACACATATGGTAAGGGCTTAATATCCAAAATATATAAAGAAATCCTACAACTCAACAATAAAAAGACAACCCAATTTAAAAATGGGCAAAAGACTTGAAATTGAGGTATCTCTAA
The DNA here is from genome assembly GCF_023851605.1 of Tamandua tetradactyla. Taxonomy (NCBI): domain Eukaryota; kingdom Metazoa; phylum Chordata; class Mammalia; order Pilosa; family Myrmecophagidae; genus Tamandua; species Tamandua tetradactyla. Next base: position 37,943,842 of record NC_135346.1, on the reverse strand, counting down.
CAAGGACATACAATTGCCTAAAAAGCATATGAAAAGATGTTCAACATCACTATTAGGGAAATGCAAATCAAAACCACAATGAGATTTTATTTCATACCCACTCTAATGGCTACTATTAAAAAAAAAAGAAAATTACAAGTTTTGGAGAGGATGTAAAGAAACAGGAACACATTCGTTTCTGGTGAGAATGTAACATGGTGCAGCCTCTGTGGAAAATAGTTTGGCAGTTCCTCAAGAAGCTAAATATAGAATTATCATATAAGCCAGAAATCCTGCTACTTGGTATATACCCAGAAGAATTGAAAGCAGGGTCTCAAAGAGATATTCGCAGGCACATACACATACAGATATCAAACAGTTATTTGCACATGATGTTCATAGTGGTATTATTCATAACTGCCAAAAGATGGTTGCAGCCCAATTGTCCATCAACAGATGAATGTATAAAACAAAATGTGGCATAGACATATGATGGAATATTATTCAGCTGTAGAAAGGAGTCCTGAGGCATGCTAGAACATGGATGAACCTTGAGGACAGTATGCTGAGTGAAATTAGCCAGACACAAAAGGACGAATATTGTATAATCTTACTGATATAAACAAAGTATAATAAGCAAGCTCATAGGGTTTAAATGTAGAACATAGGTTACTAGGGGATAGATTTTTTGGTATAGAATGGGGAGATGATGCTTATTTTGCACAGAATTTCTATTTCAGGTTGATTGTAAAAATTTGGAAAAAGATGATGGTAATGGCAGAACATTATTGTGAGTGTAATTAAGTGTTGAATTATGTACATGAATGTGCTTGAAAGGGAAAGTTTTCCATCATGTGTGTTACTAGAATGAAAGTTAGAAGATAAAACGGGCCTGTATAACACAATGAACCCTGTTGTGGATGATGGAGTGGGGTTAATAGTACAAGTATATGGATGTTCTCATAAGTTATATCAAATGTATGACACAGATGCAAGCTGTTAATAATAGGTTGATTTATGGGGGAAAATACACCTAATGTAAACTACAGTCTATAGTTTATGGGACTATTTTAATATCCTTTAATCAATTGTAACAAAGGTACTACACCAATGCTAACTGTCAACAATGGGGGGGGGGGTGTTATGTGGGAACAATGTAGTTTTTCATGACTTTTCTGTAAACCTATAACTTCTCTAAGTAAAAAAAGAAAAAATTGAAAAAACCATTGTGCTAAGTGAATGAAACCAGACACAGAGTACTGTATATTCTAAGATTCTGTTTATATAAAAGGGAAAATATGGATAAATCTATAAAGACAGCAGTAAGTTAGTGGTTATGTAGGGATGGGGATAAATAGAGGGATTAAATGGTGACAACTGAGGGGTATGGAGTTTTTCTTTTTGGAATAATGAAAATGTCTGAAAATTGATTGTGATGAGCAACGCATAACTCTGTGAATATACTAAAAACCATTGGTTGAGCACTTGGGATGGATTGTATGGTATGTGAATATATTTCAATAAAACCGCTTTTAAAAAAAAAGAAAAATAGATATAAAATTAAAAGATTGGACTCATTTTTTGAAACTTCACATTTAAATTTTATCCAGTATTTACTGACATTTGTCCATCTTTCAAGATTAAGTTGCATTTATTTACATTAAGATTTATAATATTTATATTCTATTTTCAAAAACTAATTCCCATTGTTATTTCTATTACTGTATTAATCAATTTAAATTGATCAGTGCTCATCCTCAATCATTTCATCAAAGTTTCTCCATTGCTGAGGTGTTCATTTTGAGTTATCTTTTGGTTGGCTGGATTTCATTGTCTAAGCATTTTTTTTGCTTTTCTTTTCTTTCCTCTTCCTTCTTATCTCTTTCCTCTTCTCTTTTCTTTTCTCTCCTCTCCCCTCCCTTCTATTCTTTCTTTTCAACAGATCATAAATGACCAGAGTTCTGACTTTTTTTACTGCCTGTAGACTTGAAGAATTCTTTATTGTTGAAATTCTGTTGATTAATCACAATATGGTTCCATGTCTATGAGTCGTTTCAAAATTTCCTGAAACATGATGCATCCTGTTAATCTGTAGTTTTCTGTTTCCTTAATTTCATTGAAAAATATCCTCATACTATATATTCAAATATTTGTTATTTTTGCATTTGTAGGATTTGCTACTTCAAATATTTTCTCTTTTAGAATTCAGTAACTTTTTCTTCCATATCTATTATCCACTATGAATTAGTTTTATATTTTAACCTCCATATCTACTGTGATTTTCTTCTTTATTCTATGCCCTTAAATTTTATTTTCAATTATATCTATTATCTCTGCTGCTGTTTCTAATGTTTTCATTAGTTCTAAAATGATGTTATTTTGGTTCCTTTCTTAGTTTATTTCATTAGGTTTACTCTATTCTATATTCTGCTGTTTTATTGTTTAGATTTCAAGGATTTTAATTTTCTGTTTATTGCTTCTTTTTTTATTGGACAAAGCACTTGGAATGCTCCTTGGTGTATGTTTTCTATGAGACTGAGTATCTTCATCTTTTTGTTTTATCTTGCTGTGTTTTCTGTTTTGTTTTGGATATTTAAGCTTGACATGTTGCTCCTTGTCACATTACTCCTATTTAAGAGAGCTGTTTTGTAGCCTACCTCCTTTGACAGTATGAGTGAATTTTCCACAGTTTATTCCTCCATATTCTGAGATGTGTCTGTCTTACCTCCAGCTGCAGCTTGAAGGTTTAGGTACTCAGCCCTTCTCTATAGCCTGAGGGCATGGTGAGGGAAGAGAGATTTCAGCTGAAGTTGCATGCAATCTTTCTTGGAGGAACTGGCTATTGTTCCTTTTACTTAAGTTTTGTTTTTTTGTCCTGTGTTTGGTTGGGGTTGTTCCACTTAATGAAGCATCGGGTAAAACTCCCTAGATGGTTCCCCATTTAGCTTGGAGTCTAATAGCATATGCTTCCATGCAAGTGGCACTGTTCACTTCTCTGTTACCATTTCTGTGCACCCCAGTCCATTTCTAAGTACTTTTCTGAGGTCAAAATAGACAAAAAGGATACTATCCTACTTCGTTTCTTATCAAATTTGGAAGTATGGAGGAACTGACTCAGGATTTCAGTACCCTTCTGGGGGATAGGATTAAGAGCTAGTCTCTTCCTTGGTCATTCTTTAGGAGATTATGGCATTAGATTACCTTTTTTGATTGTGCTTGATTTTTTATGACTATTATTTTTCTTGATTTCCTTGGTTATGAAGCGAGGAAGAATCTATGGTTCAGTTCACTTTATCTATGTGATTTTCTGTCTTGAGTCTTCCAATTATATAGTGATGCCAACTGGTGTCTTTCCCACTAATGAGAAGCCATGGTCCTTTGATACTTATGTAACTAGCTTTAAGTCCTCCCACATTTCTCCCCAGTAGTGCTATTCTGAAGTGTGTTTTAGAGTACTATAATGAAACATCACCTATTGTTACGATTGGAAGGCAAGGCCACTTGTCTTTTTATCAAAATCAAAGGCTTTATATGTGAAGTAATAATGATTAAAATACATTTTCACTCCTTTATTTTCTTTTATTAAGCAGTCAGACTAAGTGCCACTCAAAGTTATATTTTAAATCTTGATGATTTTAAAAACTCTGGCAACCATTAGCCCATTGGAAATGAAAGAAATCTCAAAATGTGTTCCTCCCACCAATTTGCATCAGCCCTTACCCCTGTATGAACTTCATTATTATTCTAAATTTAAGGACCTGAAGCTGTGCCGTAAGGTTCACAAAACTAGACAATTAGAGGCCTGTTTCTCATAATCACAGATATTTATTAGTAACTTTTCAGGGCTTAGAAGACTAATTAATAAATTTAAAAAATCAATCTAGAACAGTTCAGGATGTTCAAGCCTTTACCTCCCGGGAAATAAGTCTTGCATTTACAAAAGCATATTTGTTTCCATTAGGTAAGAGAAATACATTGTAGAATACAAATGCTTTTGATATAATGGATATATCTAAGCCAAACTAATATATAGCCTTATGCCCATCAGCTGGATTTAAAAAACAAACCAATACATGCTATGTTTTCTGTTTTTCTTGTCATTAGCTCTTGGTGGTCTTTTGTTTTCAATGTCTTTAGGACATGAAGAAGATAAACTACCTAGGCTGAGTCTGACACCTACCTGGCTATCATCAGGAATTTTAGGGCATCACTTGAGCTGGTTAATGGGCCACTGGGTGTCAGTGTTGTATTTTCATACCCTGGCCAAGTCTGAATTAGGTTCCTTCATCCTTTTCAGAGGTTTTGTGTGTTTGTTTTGTCTTTGTTTGAATACAAGATCATAGACTTTCTGTCCAGGCTAGGAAGTGCCATCCAGTTCAGTCACCTTATTTCACAGGAGAGACTAACTTACAGAAAGGGACATCCAGGATGGTTTCCACCACCCCACCTTTCTCAGATTGCTAGATCAGGTACATACTCACAGAGCCCAGCTGGTCAAATGATCAAGTGGGCTCTGCATTTGTCTAATAAGCATGAAGGGAAGCTCTTTTATTCCCCATAGACATATGCTGTTGTCCATTTTTCTTGATTAGATTCACTTGGTGTATTTCTTATTCTCCACATGTTGAAACAGAGAAAATTCTTCTATTTTAAATTAAAAGAAAAACTGCAAAAGCAGTTGGTCACATGTTGGGGAGAGAATAGGGAATGTCTGAAGGCGCCATTGCTCCATTTGCCAGCAAAATGGTGGGGTCCTATGTAGAATTTTCAAGAAAAATGGATAATCTGGATTTTTGTGGTCTCCTTTCCCTAAACTGACTCAAACTTTCAAAACCATCCAAACCCTTCTGCAGGCTAGACATGGGACTTCTAAGCTAACAAATTATAATATTGTATTATAGCTTGAATGTTTTCTCTTCTGACTTGGATTCTTTTAGCTGCATATTCCAGTCTGTGCTGCTAATTGACTGGCTCTAGTATGATGAAGGAAGGTCACATGGGGTCTGTTGGCTCTAGTATGATGAGGGAAGGTCCCTTGGGGTCTGTTTCACTTATAAAAGAAATTATTCCAAGGAAAAGAAGATGTTTTGTGCAGCTGTTTGAGGGGCTAGTATAGGCCAGAAAGATGAAATATCCAGCCCTCACCTCATTTGGTCTTGGAGAGGTTGAGAAATTTTGATTATTGTCAAATTTTCAATGCTAGATACTTTTTTGTATATATGTCCTAGGGAGGGAGCCGTGGGGCAGCCGAGGGGCTGAGAAAGTAGTTCTCATAGTCATAGAGATAGAGCAGGCTTTAGAGGCAGTCTACTCTGTATATCTTCACCTTATAGATGAGGAAGGTAAGGCTCAGAGCAGCTGTGGCCTACTCATGGTTGCATACGTGGTGGAGAAGGACTTCTGATTCTAGTTCTCCTAACTCCTGATTCAGACTTCTTATAGGGAGTTGCCGAGGAAGAGATTGCAGCCCCAGCCATTGGACAAACATGGTCTGTTGTGTGCAGATATTCATGGACAATAATGCTCAGGAAGAAAAATAGAACATTCACATGAGGGAAGTAATAGACTCTGGAAGAGATACAGAGTCCGGAACCCACGCACAGGACTCTGACTTGTTCCTCATTAAAAAAAAAATAACCGCACACATTTGAGTTGAGAAATCAGCTGACTCTTAGTGTTCACCACTTCTATTTCTCTGGTGTGCTGTCATTTATTTACTAAGAGTTCTTGTGGAATCCGTGAGGGAGGAAAGTTCTCTGTTATAATAACCTACTGGGAGAATGACATTAATTATAAAGGAGGATGTAGGGATGATACATGGACTTAATTTGCAGCAAACTGGACTTTAGATGCACTGAAGAACTTGACCAAAAGGATTCCTTAAGATTTGAATGTATTCCTGGCAAAGATTGTAGGATCTTCTTTAATCCTAATGTTGCTAACAGAATTCAAGGATAACATCTATCTCATCTCTGCTATTAGAAATAGCTTTCTAAAACACCAACCTGGCTTCATTGACATACTTTTTAAAAAACTTATTTTAGTTCTTTATTTTTGATTCCTGAGTTTGGCACACAAATCATTTCATAATGTGATCTGGAGTCATTTTCTTATCCGGGGTCAAGCTATTAAGATACTTTTAAAATTAGAAACATTAAAAGCACTTACTGTGATCCAAATAAGATCCAAATAAGTGCTGAATATTATGCCTTTCTTACAAACCACATATTAAAAGCTGTGTGAAGTTGTGAAGTAGAAAAAGCTATACAAACCATTTGATGAAGATTTAAAAATTTCTCCCTTCTTATCTCCTATCACTTAGAAGCTGATGGTGTTCTAGTCCTATTAAACTTTTTTCTCAAATAAATGCTATTCTATTGCTTCTTTTCCTTGACTGAAAACTTCTACTCAAACTTTAAGTCCAATTCAAGTACTAGTTTTATTATCTTGCATTTTCTGTGACATTTTCCCAAATCCCACAAAGAGAGTTAGATACTCCTTGCAATAGTTACATCGCCCTTTATTCGTAGTGTGCTCTCCACACTCAGCATGCAATACTGTAATATCCAGGTTGCTTTCCTCAGCAACCTGTCTTACCCATCTTGGAGCTCCCAGTGCCCTGCACGATATCTGCTCACAGAAGTTGCTCAGTGTATGCTGGTTTGATGAATGGAAATTAACATCAGTCTGGGATTGCCAAAAATAGGAATTGGGCCAATGATTACCTTAATAATCTTTGCTTCTTTCTGAATACATATTAGATTTTTAGGGAAGGAAAGGTTAATGACTGTTTCATCTGTGCCAGGTGCAGGGCTGGACATTTTCACAGAAGGTTCAAACATTTTTGGATGTAGACTTTTGCTCAGGCATCCTTAGTGTAGGCCTATTGGGGTAAGATTAAAGGGTACACTTAACTTCATGGTATTAGCTAAGAGTGATTGACATTATATTTCTAACAGTATATGGATATTTTCAGCCCCAATCTTGAAATGACAGCTACCTTTGTTTCTCCTAATATCTGCTTCACTTGGCCTGTTCAAGCCATAATCATCTAGTGCCTGCATTGGTGCTATTGGTATGAAATCTTTTCCCTCTTCTATTCTTGCACTTCCCTATATATTGCCAACATAAATTTCTACTGTGATCCCGCCACAATAGCTTCAGGTTCTGGTCTTTGAGAACTCCGTGTTTTTCTCAGCCTCAGGGCTTTTTCATTGCCTTTTGCTGGTATAGGGAAAACCTCTCTCCCAGCTCTTCACAAGGTGGTTTACTTTATCTCTTAGTTCTCAGCTCAGGAATCACCTCCTTAGAGAGACTAGCTTGGGTTCCCTTCAGGGCACCCTGAGGCAAGGAAGTGATGCCGGGAGTTTATTTGGGAGGTAGAGAGAACATCAAGGGAAGTAGGAAAGTAATATTGGGAAAGGAAAGGCAGCCAATGGAAGACACCTGCTACCATGTGGGTGATGAAATTTAATCCTGTGGGAAACCCTGGGAAAAGTTATAAAAATGCATGCCTCACAGTTATCCCCCCTGGAGGAAGGGTCAGGGAATCTTTAATTTATATACCCACTCCCCTCGGTCATTAGTAAAGGACCAGTGGGAAGGGAGATGGCGTGCTGGTTTGAAATAATGCATGTACCCTAGGAAAACCGTGTTTTAATCCTAATCCGATTTTGTAAAGGCAGCTGTTTCTTCTAATCCCTATAAGTATTGTATTTTTGAAACTGCAATTAGATCATCTCCCTGGGGATGTGATTTAATCAAGAGTGGTTGTTAAACTGGATTAGGTGACGACATGTCTCCACCCATTTGGGTGGGTCTTGATTAGTTTCTGAAGTCCTATAAAAGAGGAGACATTTTGGAGAATGAGCAGAGCACAATGACATAGACACGAGAAGCAGAGTTCACAGCCAGCGACCTTTGGAGATGAAAAAGGAAAACGCCTCCCAGGGAGCTTCATGAAACAGGAAGCCAGGACAGAAAGCTAGCAGATGACACTGTGTTTGCCATGTGCCCTTCCAGCTGAGAGAGAAACCCTGAAATTCATTGGCCTTCTTGAACCAAGGTATCTTTCCCTGGATGCCTTAGATTGGACATTTCTATAGACTTGTTTCATTTGGGACATTTTCTTGGCCTTAGAACTGTACACTATCAACTTATTAAATTCCCTTTTTTAAAAGCCATTCTGCTTCTGGTATATTGCATTCTGGCAGCTAGCAAACTAGAACAGACGGCACTTCTCATTTGTTCCTCGTTATGGAGACAGAGCTGTGGAAAAAGAATAAATACTGGCAGTTAGAAGCATTCATGAAGAATATTTTTAAAAAACTCTAATGTGCACATGAATCCCTGGCTATCTTGTTAAAATGCAGATTGGTGAGTTCTGGGGAAAAGCCTGAGATCCCTGGGGATGCCCCTGTGGATGTTCTAAAGACCGCGCTGTGAAGATCAAGGACCTGGAGTACCCTGTAAGGCTGAGACCAGAGGGCCAGGGAGAGCGAGGGTGTCTGCCCCACCTCTCTCCATGCCTATCCTCCGTGGGAGCTCCCCAGCTTCTCCCTGTTTATTTCCTTTGCATTGCAAATCACAGCCTGACATGACTGCATTTGTGGTTTTGGTGACTTGTTACTGGTCTTCTCCATTAAAATGTAAGCTCCAGGAGGACATCTCGGTCTTATTCAGCGCTGCTTCCCCAGCAATCAGCACAGTGTAGTGTTCAGTAAATACTTATCGAATGATTCAGTAACTTTTCATAAATGATAGACTTATAAATGAATTTACGTTTGGGATATATTTACATATAAAAATTTGCTAGGACTCCTTCCTCTGAAAAGTTTCCCATGAGTAGCACAAATGATCCAGTGACTCACCAGTATCATTCCCAATTATTCTTTCTGCCAGTTTTATTGTCTCCACTTTTAGGAAATAGGAAATTCACTATCAAGCTATTCCCTTCATGGTGCTCTATCTCTTCTACAAACGCGAGCATAACCCCATTTCCTTTTTCAAGTTAGTGGCTCCCCAGCTGTAGAGCCCCTTATCCTTTAGCTTAGCCTCTTGTCTGCTTTCAGGATTTTTCTCCTTGTGCTCCTGCTGCAGCTGAAGCTGCAGGGCAGAGGACAGAGAAATTTCTTCCTGGTCCTTGTTACACAGGTAGATGGGTGGCCCTAGTAAATATACCTCCCCCTGCTCACCTCCTCTTCCTCTTGGTTGGTGCCAGCAAAAACGGGTTTCCAGCATAGCTCTCTCTCATTCCTTCCACGCTCCCTCTCTTACTCCCTCATCAAATATTTTATTGAGAGTATATCATCTTCCAGTTGCAGACATTAAGTGCTTGGGCTGTAGGAGCCAACAAAGAATCCCTGCCCTCATGGAGCCTATATTCTAGTGGAGGGAGAAAGGCAATGAACAAGATAAGGAAGTAAAATATAGAATATATATGAGAGTGATGAATGCTATGGAGAAAAATAGAGCAGGGAAAGCAAGGTGGGTGGGCTGGGGGAGGTCCTCATGCAGAGAACCATACAGAAATAAGAGTCTGGGGGAGTGACGTATGACCTGGAGGCTGTGGGCTTCCTAAAGGGAATGGTGAGATGAGGCCTCCTAATCTCATGACAGAGGGTGAAGGAAAGTCTGTGAATGCTGGGTGAAATGGTTGAGGGAAAAAAAATAAATCTCTCTTGACTTCTGCAGGTAAAAAGAGGAATTCTTTTTACTTAAAACTTTTTATCTATTTTTTAAATAGGTACTGCACCTACATGAGTGAACATTTAAAATGTACAAAAGGTTATATATTTAAAAATAGGAAACCTCCCATCCTTACCCCCAAGGTACTTGGTTCTTTTTGGAGACAATTGTTCTAAACAGTTTCTTTCATATCCTTCCAGAGATATTTTCTTCAAGAAACATACACACAAATATATGTGCATATATGTGTGTAGCCTGTGTGCTAACCTATACAGGTATTCATAGAACGTGTGTATATAATGTATGTGTATATACGCACATGTGCACATGAATGCCTATGTGTACTTCTACATGTATATTTGTATGTTTGTGTGTATACATGCAAATATACATACCTTGAATGAAAAGTTCAAGGTTATTCAGGAAACTCTCACTTCACAGGGATTCTGCCAGTTGCTGAGTATGTTTGTTTCACTTAAATCAAATAAGGCTTTAGTAGGTTAAGTGTCTATTTCAACTTTAGGGACACCATAATCACTTAGGCAGTACAAAAGATCTCTTGGGAAAACCATTCTGATAATGCTTTAGCTTTGCTTCCCATTTTGGTACTATGCATAGACTGTGGAGACAGAAAACTGTGGGTGCAATCCTAGTTCGGTAGTATATTAATTTCCCCTTGCTGCTGTAACAGATTACAACCAATTTAGAGACGTAAAATAATGTAAATGCATTATCTTGTACATCCAGAGGCCTGAAGTCTAAAATGGGTTTTACTAGTCTAAAATCTAGGTGTCAGCAGGGCCACAACTCACTTCAGAGGCTCCAAGAGAGAACTTGTTTCCTTCTTTTTTCTCTCTGCTAGAGGCTGCCTGTTTACCTTGACTCATGGCACTTTCCTTTGTCTTCAAAGCTAGCAGCACATCTTCAAATCTCTCTCCCTCTCTGATCTCTTCTTCCATCATCACATCTTCCCTCTGATCCCTCTGCCTCCCTATTAGAAGGAACCTTATGATCACACTGAATCTACCCAGTTAATTCCGGGAAATCTCCCCATCACAAGATCCTTAACTTAATCACTCTGCAAAGTTCCTTTATTTTGTTTTTTCATTTGTGCCCCCAACCCTTTACCCTCATTCTCACATTCAGCTTCATTCAGTGTACTAACATTATTGTATTACAGTTAGGTAGCATTGTGCTATCAATTTCTGAAGTTTTACAATCAGTCCTGTTGCACAATTTGTATCTCTTCAGCTCCAATTACCCAATATCTCCCCTATCTAATATTGAGTATTGCCTTTTGCCATATTTATGTTTATGTGTTACCTTTAGGTAACAGGTTCTGGGGATTAGGATGTGAACCACTGTTTTGTTTTGCTAGTGCTGCCTGAATGCAATACAGCAGAAATGGAGTATCTTTTACAAAGGGGATTTATTCTGTTATAAATTTATAGTCCTAAGGCATGAAAATGTCCAAATTAAGGCATCAACAAGAGGATACCTTCACTCAAGAAAGGCTGAGTACGCCCGGGGTTTCTCTGTCACATGGGAAGGCACATGTAGATATCTGCTGGCCTTCTGTCCTGGGTTAGTTTCAAGATGGCACTTTCAGCTTGTAGGGGTCCTTCTGGCTTCTGCTGGTTATTTCTTTTTTCAAGTTTCTGTGGGTCCTTTCTTAGCTTCTCTGGGGCAAACTATGGATTTCATCTCTTAGTTTAGCATCTCCTGGAACATTTTCTGTCTCCAAGCATCTGTCATCTCTCTGCAATCTCTATCAGCTCTGAGGCTCTCTCCATGTTTTCTCCTTTTATTCTCTTCATAGATGACTTCAGCAAAAGGACGAGACCTACCTTGAATTGGGTGGGCTGCATCTCAATGGAAACAAGCTAATCAAAAGGTCCCACTCACAGTAAGTCTGTACTCACAAGATTGGATTAGAAGAACATGGCTTTTCTGGGGGTACATAACAGATTCAAACCAGTACGATGTCTTTGGGGGGGGTGTGTGTGACATTATTCAGCCTACCACAGGGAGTGTTAGAAAAGTTACCTAACTTTTAGCTGTTTTCTTATCCATAAAATGGGGATAAGTACAAAGCCTTTTGGAGGAATCAAATGAAATGATGTATGTATAGCTCTTGGCCCATAACCAGGACCCAACAAATCAGCTTTGAGAAAAAGCCGATCTTTTTTCTTAAGTATTTCTGTGGTTTATTAGCTGTGTGATCTTGATTGTATCATTTACTCCTTGTAGCTACAGTTTCCTCTTCTGTAAAATAAAACCATCAAGTTTGCTTTATGTAGGTGGATATCTAATTAATGTAGCAGAGTTTATTAAAGGATCATCTTCTTTTTACTGAATTGCAGTGATACCTTTGTCATAAATCAAGTGACCATATGTATGTGGGACTGTTTAAGGACTGTTTTCTGTTTCTCTGGTCTTTGTATATATCTTTGTGTCAATTTCACACTGTTTTAATTACCTAAATTTTATAATCTTGGTTTCAAGTCATGTAAATTCTCCAATTTTTTGTTCTTCTTTGAGTCTATCTTGGCTATTTCTGTCCCTTTGTATATTCATATATGTATTAGAATCAATTATCAGCTTCCTGAAATAAAAACAAACCAACTTGTTAGCATTTTGATAAGGATTGCATTGAATCAAAAGATTAAAATATTGGCAGATAACTATCTTTACAACATTGAGGTTTCTAAGCCATGAATATGTTATATTCCTCCATTTATTTATATCTTCTTTAATTTTTCTTAGCGTTTATTCCTCCTAAGGAATTAAGTCTCCTTCTAATTCCTAATTTGCTAAAGATTTTTTAATTATGAAAGGATATTAATTTATCAAAGGCTTTTGCTCATCCATTTAGTTGATCAGATAACTTTTCTGTGAATGTCACAGTTTCAATGATTGATTTTCAAATGTTAAACCAATCTTGTATTTCTGGAATAAAAACAACTTAATCATAATGTTTCATCTTCCTTATATTGACTGATATTTTTTATTTTGTTTTTTGATATTTAATATTTTGATATTAAGATTTCTGTGCCTCAAATCTTAAACATAAGGGAAACTAGCTGAATGATTTGCTTTCTAGTAATATCCCTGTCAAATTTTGGTATCAATCTATTAAAACCAGTTGAAAATGTTCCTTCTTTTTTCCATTTTATGGTTGGGTTTTTGTGATATTATTATTATTTTTTTTTTCTGAAACTTGGAATGACTCACGGGTGAAGCCGTTTGGGCCTGCAGTTTTGTTTGTTAGAAAATACTCAATTATGAGTTAAATTTCTTTCATTTATATTAAACTATTATGATGTGATTTTAAGGAATTGACAATTTCAACTAAATTATCCCATCTATTAATATAACGTTTATAATATCCTTTATTGTCTGTTTTGAAATTGAGTATAATTTTCATAAAATAACATGCACAAGTCTTAAGTGTACAGCTTAATTAATTATTTATGATTATGCCTGTGTTAAGATCACCCAGATCAAGTTATAGATGCATCAGTCCAGATAGTTCCATCATGTCCATTCCCAGTCAATACCCAAACCCTTCTTCAGAATAGTAACTACTATCTGACATATATCACAGTAGGTTACTGTAAATTGAATCATACAAATCATTCATATGTATTTTTGTTTGGCTTTTTTTTTTTTTTGCCTTTTGTAATGTTTTTGAGAATCACACAGATTGTTTTATCGGTGGTGAATATATCAATATATCACAACTTTTTAAATCCATTCTCCTATTGATAGACATTTAGTTTCCTATTTTAGGCTATTATGAATAAAATTGCTGTGAACTTCCTATACAAGTGTTTATATAGATATATGCACTCATTTCTCTTTGGTACACATCTAGGAGTAGAATTGTTGAGTCATAGAATAGGTATGAATATTATAACTTTATGAGGAACTACCAAACAGGGTTAAAAGTAGTGAGCCATTTTACATTTCCACCAACAGTGGATGAGAGTTAGAGCTGCTCCATATTCCCCCCAATGCTTAGTCTTATCTTTTCAAGTTTAGCCTTCCTAATGGGTATAAAATGGTACATTGTACTTGTTTTAATTTGCATTTCTCTGTTAACCTATGGTGTTGAGAACATTTTCTTGTGCTTATTGGCTATTTGGATATCTTCTTTCTGGAGGTGCCTTTTTAGTGCCTTTGTTATTTATATTTTTCTGATTGAATTATGGGAATTCTTTGCATATTGTAGAGATGAGTCCTTAGTCATATATAGTATATATATTAATTCTTATATCTGTGTAGTACATAGTTTAATATCTTATATATTTGCATGTACATATACTGATAGATACATACATATAAATATACATAGGGTAAAAAGATAGATCTTTTCTCCCAGTTTATGGCTTGCCTTTCCAACTTTTTTAAAGGATGTCTTTTGATGGACAGAAGATTTTCCTTTTAATGAAGTCAATTGTATATTTCTTTCATGATTATTACTTTGTATCTAGTTTAGGAAATTTTTGCCTATCCCACTATCATGAAGACATATGTTTTACTCTAGAAGCTTTGTAGTTTTTACATTTAAGTTCACAATCTATTTCAAATAAATTTTTATATATGGTATGAAGTAGGGGACAACCTTTTTCCTATCTTATTTTATGAGGCTGCCTAACTCTGATACAAAGCCAGATAAAGACATCACAAGAAAATAAAATTATAGGCCAATTTTCCTTATGAATATAGAAGCAAAAACCCTCAACAGAATGCTAGCAAATTGAAAGCAATAGCATGTTAAACTGATTATACACCATGGCTAAGTAGGATTTATCTAGGAAATAGAAGAATGTTTCTAACATAAGAAAATCAAGCAATGTAATATATCACATTAATAGAATGAAAGAAAAAATAGCATGATCATCTCAATTGATACAGAAAAGGTATTTTCATAATAAGAAGACTCAAAAAATAGGGAAAGAAAGTATCTTTCTCAACATGATGAAGGGAATGTGTGAAAAATTGACAGCTAACATTATACTCAATTGGGAAAGCCTGAAAGACTTCTCCCCTTGTGAAGTCAGGAACAAGACAAGGATGTGTGCTTTCACTACTACTAGCCAATATTTTACTTGAAGTTCTAGTCAGAGCAATTAGGCAAGAAAAAGAAATAAAAGGCATAAAAATTGGGGACAGTGAAAAAATAAAACTATATTTGCTGATGACATGAGCCTTCATATAGAAAATCCCAAAAAATCCATAAGAAAACTATTAGAGCTAATAAATGAATAAAGCAAAGTTGTAGACTACAGAATTAACATGCAAAAAGCAGTGGTGTTTCTATCCACCAGTAAGAATGACCAAATTAGATAATGAAGAACTATCCCATTCAGAGTCTAAAAAAATAAAATATCTTTTAATATATGTAACCAAGAAAGTGAAGGACTTGTATACTGAAGCATATAAAACACTGCTGAAAGAAATTAAAGGCGGCCTAAATAAATAACAAGATATGTCATACTCATGGATAAGAAGATGAGCTTATCCTCAAATTCATCTGGGAATTGCAAGGGACCCCAAATAGGCAAGGTATTATTGAAAAAGAAATACAAAATTGGAGAACTCATGCTTCCCAATTTCAAAACTTACTAAAAAACTGCAGTAATCAAAATAGTCTAATATTGGCATAGAGCTTAGACATATTTTTGAATGGAATAGAATTGTGTGCAGAAATAAACTCATACATTCATTGCCAATTTATTTTCAATGGGTTACCAAGTACTTTGATTGGGGAAACAATGGTCTCATCAACAAATAATGCTGGGAAAATTGGGCATCCACATGCAAAATAATAAAGTTGGTCCCCTACCTTACATGATATACAAAAATTAACTCAAAATGAGTCAAGGACCTAAGCATAAGAGCTAAAACCACAAAACTCTTAGAAGAAAACAAAGGGGAAACTTTCATAATTTTGGATTTGGCAGTGATTTCTTAGACATGACACCCAAAGCATGAGCAGCAAAAGGGAATAGTTAAAATGCACTTAATCAAAATTAAAAACTTTTTTATACCAAAGGATATTATTAAGAAAGGGAAAAGACAACTTATGGAATGGGAGCAAATAATTGCTAACCAGATATGTGATAGAGTTTAGTATCCAGAATATATAAAGAACTTCTACAACTCAACAACCATAAGAGACAAATAACCCAGTCAAAAATGGTCAAAGGACTTGAATGGACATTTCTCCAAAGAAGATATAAAAATGGTAAATAAACACATGAAAAGATGCTTGATATAGCTGGTCTTCAGGGAAAGACAAATCAAAACCACAGTGAGATACCACTAGAATGGCTATATGCTTAAAAAAATACAGCTTTGGTGAGAATACGGGAAAGTTCAAACCTTATACATTATTGATAGGATTGTGAAACAGAGCAGGCACTGTGGAAATCAGGCATTATTTATTTTCTCTTAAATCCTGGCTGCCTTGGTAGCACTGAGTATTATTTTAGTCTTCTCGAGCCAGTGAGATCATTGAAACTTCTGGATTTGCCACTTTCTGATCTGCATATATGCTTTTTCTAAGAACTGGCAAATGGGCTTGTGTAGGAAAAACAGCAGCAAATGTAGGGTTTTATCAATGCATTCCCCTTTTCCTTAGGATCTTGTTGTATGAGTTCTGGCTGCTTTAGTTGTCCTCTGATGATAATAAATATTTGGGTTTGTGTGTGTGTATTTTAGCTAGATTTTATAGTTGTGCTCAGTGGGATATTTAGTCTGAATCAAGCTATTCTGTCATAGCTGGAAGTAGAAACCACAAATTATTGTTTTCAATAAAACATATAGATTAAAAAAGTCTCTGCTCATCCATATTGTGACCTTTCTGATATTTTCCCACAGATCCTATAAAGTCTTCTGGTTCTCTTTTGGCTAGATTAAATGGAAAAAAGTTATTTCAATTCATGTGACATGGCTTCCAGAGCCACTACCATTCTGGTTCATATATATATATGTATATGTGTATATATATATATTTAATGGACAGCAGAAAGGTTATGATTCCTGGTTTTAAAGTCAAGCAAAGTTACTTTTAAATCCTTGATCTGACTCATATTAATTGTTTGATCATGAACAAGTAAACTTAACTAATAAATTCTTTTGGTCTGTTATGTGCAAGGTGTAGGGAATTATCTAGCTTTCAGGGTCTGTTTAAATTAAGAAGAGTGTGTGGCTCACAGTAGGCACTGAAAAAAATGGTAGCTTCTGTGGCTGCTTCTTTCCTATTTGTATACTTGCTGTCTCCTCAAGCAGCGATCCTTTGGGGTAAATTCTTCATAATGTTCTTACAAGTTTTCTGAAATTTCTTGTGCATGTGTTCTTGTCCAATTTCATAAAAACTCTGTAGGACAATCCTCAAAGAAGAAATAAATCTGAAAATATGTCTTGCCTCCTCCTTAGCATCTCCCTCATATTGCCGCACTGACACAAGTGGGAGGAAAAGATGCTTTTGAAAGAATTTAACTGCAGGAATAACATTTGTATAGTAAAGTGCTCTCCCCCTCTCCAAAATGACCCTTTATCAGAATTTCACTTGACTTTCCTCTGTTTTACAACAGAAATTTAATAAATGCTTTGGATACAATCTTAAGCAAAGGTCTGCAGCCGCTGCTGTGCAATTGTTTGAAATGCCTATTTTCTTATGCTCATTTCTGACCCTTCTGAATCCCGTTATCAGTGCCTGCACATTTTTGGTAACTGATTGTCATTACGTTGTAAGGACACTGCCAGAGTGATTGCTCCTCAACCGGAGATGTTAGACAGCTGAAACATACCAGCAAAAAACAAAGGACATTCCTGACTTGGGGAAAAATGGTGTAGGAGAAATTTATGTGTGTTTGACATTTATATTCTTTTGAGTAGCTTTTGTCTCTTTGAAAATTCCCTGAACTTCTTACCTTAAGCAGAAGAATGGAATTTAAATGCTAGGGAAAAAAGAGAAAGTCCACTTTGAAGATAAGGAGAAAGATACAGCATTCGGGGTTTCACTCTGCCTTTTAAGGCCTTTCTGGTTATGGAAAAGGACAAAACTGAAAAGTTAATGGGGTCAGAATAACTATAGTCTCTATTATGTCAGGGAATAGTTTTATAAAAACATAATACTTCTAAAGCCTTGTCATACCAGTGCTTCCTAACAATCTGCTTTCTATGTCTCCTTGGCACCAAAGAGTACCAGTGCAGGTGTCTTCTGCATTATTGATCACATGTAAAGGGAACGCCTTCAGGAATGTCACCTATGGGGGGTCTCTGTGTGGGGACAAAAGGGGCTTATTTGCATGCTGAGTTTCTGATCTCAAATGGCAGAATTTCATATCAAGACTGTCTGATAAACCCAAAGGATTTAAGCCCTAAAAGCAGCACAAGTGCCCTGGTCTAAACCTTTATTTAACTTCCTAGCAAATGCAGAGCTCATTAGCTTGTGGATGCTCTGGAAAGTGAGATGAACATAAGCTTATATTCTATTAAGAGGTTGGCAGAAAGGGGAGAGTCTGTTCGATCAACATATCGACATGATTCTCAGTACCAGGGACTACCTTGATATATTTAAAACCAGTGGTACCATCTCCTCCTTCAGTCCACCACCTTCCATCACCTAAGACCCTGAAGACCTCAACACCTAAGATTTTATGCTATTTATGTAGTTAAGGAAGTTTTTTCAAATTTTTTAAGAAGTAAAGACAGTTTTTCAGATAAGTCTTCCTTAGAGGCACAAAAAAAGTCTCTCATATGAGATATTTTTTTAAAGAGATAATCTGGTTGAAGCAAGATGGCACCACAGTGTCCTGTCCTCTTGCCCTCTTTCAACCCTGTAGAAGTTCCTGCTGCATCTCCTCAGAAGCTCCAGGAAACAGAGTTTGCAAAACACCGATGTCAGGAAACCAATGAAATATTTTGCATTGTCAGAGAATGATAATATTGAATAGGCCTAACTTCTAGAGGCCAGTTAATGCCACAATATCATGGGGAGGGGCATGCTCTTCTTACTGTCTTTCTTTTCTCCAAATTAATTTTTTCAGAAGAAATTTATAATGTTTGAAATTCTCAAATCCACCATCTTATAGCTCCAGAACATTTTCATATCCAGAAAGAGAAGGCTAGGGATCGTGTAGTATTTTTCTGTTCTCTCTTCAGATGGCTTAGTGTGAAATTAATTTTTTTCTCCTCTTCTATCCACCCATATACAGGTACTGAATGGCACAGCATTCTCTTTCGGGCTCTGTGAATTTTAATCTGGGCCTCATGCAGCACATAATGTATAGCTGACCGGCATCAAGTTGGTGTTTACAAAATGAAATGAAAAACTTTGTCTCCAGTTTGTGAAATCTATGTGCGTGTTGTATCAGGCAGGTAAAGAAGAGATAAGAATTCCTGAAGTTTATGCCTTCAGAATTTAAGACTGATCCCTAGATATGAATCTGTAGTACTAGGGATTCTTTGAGGTGAAGTGACAGAAAGTGGCCTGAGCAAAAGGAATTTATTGGCTCACAAAACTGACAAGTCTGGGAGCAGGACAATTCTGAAAAACTAACACAATGTCATTCAGTCTCTATCACTCTGGCTTTTTATACAATGCTTTCTATATGAAATGGCTCCATTATTTTACTTCTTCAGATGGTTCCTCCATGCAGAAGAAGCAGGGCACGTGTGGAGCAGCTGCATTGCTGCAACCATTTCAGGCTTAAGCCACCCAAATTTAGCAATCCTAGAAGCCACAGAGATAGCTTCTTTTTCATAGCATCGATATACAGACCCCTAGGGAGGATTCTCTTGTCCAGCTTGGGTCGCATTCTGATTTGTGGGCCAATCAGAGACCAGAGACCATATCAGAACATGGGTATTAATCCTGTATCCCATATCAGAACATTCTTGGCTTTTATCTTCATTCCTTTAGAGTTGTTTCTGGTCGGCAGAGTCTATTCTGGCTGTCATATAAGAATGATAATTTGCTATGTTACTCCTGTGAAATAATATTTGTATTTTCATGGAATCCTCTAGATCCTCTTCGGATTTTGGTAATAAAGGAAATCTAGACACTACTTCGGATTGAAGTAGTTGCACAAAGAATAGGAAGCATAAACAAATAGGAGTCTGAATGGGGCAAAACAATAAGTATAAGTCATTCCTCAACTTAATAACTCAGAAATGGCTAACATTTAGCATGTGGGTTGCTGCCTCCATTCCGATGCCTTGGCAGACATCAGTAATCAATTATGCTGTTATTTTCTGCTAAGCACAGACATGACCTCAGAATTCTTTTTAAAACAGGCTTCCAGGAAGTGCATCAATATTGGTATGCAAAATAAGTTTATTTAGCATCACTAGAATAACCCCAAAGTCCCCATAATTCGTCATTCTCTTTTGTTCTCCTCCAACATTTGAGAACATTAAGGGCATCTTTGAAGTTCTAAAAACATATGAATTTTAATTTCCTAGTAGGGTCCGTCTATTGGAATCACAGGATACTACTCCAGTTTTTTATGTTTGTTTTTCCGTTTAAAAGAATGAGGTAATTAAGAAACTTTTGGGTATTTTACTGATTTTGGTTTTCTCCTAAAAGCTGTCCTCTACAATGCTCCCACTGGATGCCTGGCAAACTCTTATTGATGTTGATAAATAAGTTATCTTCACCCACGCAGCTTAATGTCCACGTTAACATGACTTTATTTCACTGTCTTCATCAACATAATTTTATTCTTCCAATAAGTGTTTTCCTAGGAAAATGAAGGTTGTACATAATTATATTGTGCATTCTGAAGACCTATCGACTCTCTAATAGCATCAAACAACAGTTTAAATCCTCACCATGCCGTGCTCATGAATCCTAAACTATTATATCATGATTCTTACCCCGTCCTAAGTAATCACTGAATTGAAAGATCTACCATAACTAGATTTTCAAATCTCATAAATATTCCAACTTTGCCCTTCTCCATCTATGAGAATATAAAGAATTTGTGAGGTAGTGCCCTCCCTGACTAATATAAGAAGAATAAACTCAGCTTTGTCTTATCAGGTTGTTTTGATAATATTTTCAGGACCAGCTTTAGACAACTTTTAAGTCAAGATGAACCAGCATTTACTCAGTGACTTCTATGTATAAAGTGCTGGTAACTTCTGTGGAAGGGGCTCAAAAAAAAATGAGTTAGACACAACTCCCATTCTCAAAAACCTCACAAAATAATGGGGATTAGAAAACAAATTAATAAGCATCATAATAAAATAGTATTGGTAGGTGGTTTTGAGAGAGGGAATTAATTCCAACTAGGATATCTCAGAAGACTTCTTGGAGGTGATAGGTTTGAATTTTGCAGTGAAGGATGGCTGATATTTCAAAAGGGGAATAGAGGTTGGGGAAGGCATTCTAGACTGAAGAAATAGCACAAGCCAAAAGCAAAGAAGTGGGAAAGGTCAGACTGCATCCAGAAAACTCAAGTTTGACATGTTGGCTGGTATGAATAGTGAGAAATGAGGCTGTCAAGTTGGTTACAGATCATCAAAACATTATATCATTGGAGTGCCAGAAAACAGCCCCAGATTTTATTCTGTATGCCATGAACAAGCATGGAAGAATTTTGAGCTTACCTTCTGCTTTCTCATTCTCTCCACCTTCTCCTTCCCTCTCTCTTTCTCTGTCTGGTTTTCTCTGGCTTTTGCTCTTTCCCATTTCATCTCCTTCTCCCCACTACCTACACAACTCCTCCTCTCTGTCTTCTCATTTTCTCCCTTTCCCCTAATCTAATCTCCTGAAGTAATTTCTTTAGTTTAAAGCCCTTGCTTTCTTTGGTACTTTCTAGTCCTCTCTCTCTCTGTAGATCATCTTCCCTCTGCAACTTGCTCTTGCTCATGATCTTACTCTCTTCTTATCCCATTCCTATCAGAGGTCTTGATCCTCCTCATCCCCTTACTTTTTGCCTGAGCCCCTTGACTCTGTCACATGGCTCCCTACCTCAATCCCTTTCAATTACTCCCTTTCTGTACATGCAAGACTACTTTAGCTACTCTTTCTCCATGTGGTTGGGAAGATGGCACCTTACTTCTAGGTGCATGACCCAAAAGGCAAGGCTCCCTCTCTTGCAGCTGCAAATTGAACAATTCCATGGAAGGACTCTGGGTAGCCAGCCTTGGCTTATGTGCCTAAGCCAGATCACTGGCAGCAGCCAGAAGAATGGTTACTGAGAATAGCAAGACTTTGTTCCTATGCAAAAGCCTGTGGCTGGCAGTCTTTCCAGAATCAGAGATTAGGGATGTGATGGCTCCCAAGACATCACTGCTGGACAGACCAGAAACAACTTATGTTCATTTGTGATCATTATATTTCCATTTTACACATGAGGAAACTGAGATCCAGGGCATTAAATGAGTCTTCCTGTCACAACCATCCCAATTTTTACTGACCTCAAACTCATTTCTGAAGCTCTGTTTTATTCCTCACTCATTAATTTTAAATGAAGTGCCTGTTGCAGCTTCTACATTGCAAATATAACCAAGGATTTGGGAGAACATTTGAATTACAGTAGTTGGTCTGGTCTTCTGTTTCTGCTTTTGTCCCTCCTTCCCTCCCTGATTTCTTTTTCTTTATGTTCATAAGAAAACAGCTGAGGGGAGGGAATACAACTCTTACCTAATTAAATTCTTCAGTTAACTTTTTTCTTTTTTAAAATTCTAACATTTTTAAGTGTTGAATTTCTTAATAGCGAAGCATCCACCTGCCAGGATGCTCGAGTCCAGCTGGGGATCTTGCTGCAAGACTTTATGGTGATCAGACAAGAGAATAGTTCTCTTGAATGAAATAGGGAGTGATGCCACAGCCTGTGCATTCTAATGTCTAAGTGAATACCCCAAATATCATAAAACTTTAAGAAGACATAGCATGTGTCAAACACAAGGGAAAGTACCAGTTAATGTCTGAGACAAAGAGAAAAGAGGCTTTGTTAAACTTTAATTGCATTTTACATTAGAGAAGAGGTATGTTGTTCTCCATTTGAATGTATTTTTAATGGATTTATTCCTAAATATAAGAGGAATAAATGCACATTTGAAACGTTTTTCAAAGTACATAACAGTACATACAAATGGAGGGAAGACTATTAGAAGTTTGAGAGATCTTTCTAGGTCTTGTTTTTCTTTTTTCCTATTAACATTTTTACATAGTTATAAATATACTGCTGTTTTAATTTTGAATCATATATATTTTTTAGTTAGTCTTATATACAAAATTACCATATTTGCTACCGTTCCAGGTCATTAACGTCTCAGAAAACATCATTTTAAATTATTGTGTAGAACATCATAGTACAGTTAAACATAATTTAGTGTGTTATTTTCCTGATGTTGGACCTTGATAGGATTTTAAGCCTTTTATCAATGATAAACTGCCATTAACATCTTTAGGATAGACTTGACTGCATTTTTTCTTGGAATTACTGTTTTTTCCCCATTTCTATAATATGCATGTAGTAAGCATAAAGTCCATAATGCAATTGCACAGAGATATTTTTTAAAGATTATTTACATTAACCTAATGCCAACTCTCAGGCTATTCCTCTAATCCTGATAGAAACTTTCTCACAGTTGTTACAGGAACCCCTTCAGCCTCCCAGGTAGCCCCAAACCAGGAAGCTTATGTGCTGTTTTATAACTTGAATATAATGACACTGTTAACCAGGTGACCTTTAGTTTGAAAACTCATTTTATTTTTTGAAACATTTCAAATTCCTCCATCCAGATTTACCAAATCTAAAAATTTTTCTATAATATATTTACTTTAGTTAATTTTGTTTAAGAAACCGGTTTGTACAGGTATAGTTCACGTTCACTTTTTGTCTTCCTCAGAAGTAACCACAATCCTGAAGTTCGTAAGAATCTTAGCTTTCCATGCTTTTTATGCTTTTCTTTTAAACACATGAAAGTATCTACAAATGGTAAGCAGTGTTCTTTTCTGTAGTTGTTCATTTATTTTTATCTAAGTGCTTTCATATTGTAGGTATCATTCTTGCTTTTTACATATTGTGTTTTCCGGATTTTGTTTCAGTTTGAGATGTTTAGGTGAGGGTCTGCCATTTTAACTGCTGTGTAATACCTTCATCACATAAACATGTAACCCTTTCTTTACTGATTGTTTTATTGATGGGCATTTAAATGTTCTCTTTTTGTGTTTTCCTATGACAAACTGTTAACTGAGCAATGGTCTCACTTCCTGGTGTACACACAACCTGGTACCATGACACTGGGATTTTGAGGAAAGAACGAGATTTACTGCAAAATTGACCAGCAAGGAGACAGGAGGCAAGGCTCAAATCTGTCTCCCTGATCCAAGAACTAAGGGATATTTATAGGATAGAAACAAAGGGACATGGGGAGAGTGAAGGGATTCAGGTTGACATATTCTGTTTGCCTGTTTGTAGAAATATGCTAGCAGGCCACATCTTATACTTTTTTTTGAGAGAGCCCTAGTATTTTATCTGCTTCCAATGACTTCTCATCCCTGTAATCTTGGTTCTGAGGGGGGGTTATTGGAGAAAGGTTACTTGGGTGATGCTTAGCAAGTGTGCATTCATTTGCCTAGAGATTCCTCTTGCTTGTGTCAGGCAATTTGTGATTAAGGGATTGTGGTAATTTATTGGAGAGGAAAATCTAAAGCAGCTTGTGATAAGGGCAGAGAAAGAGGGGAGTTTCCATGGTTTGAAAATCAATGTTTAGTAACTTTTTTTTGTACATCTCTTTTTAAATGGGTGCGTTTTTCTCTTGGTTACCTACCTAGCGGTGGAATTAATGGAGTTAATGGGGACTCACAACTGCAGCATTACTATATACTGCCAGATTGTTCCCTACAGTGATTCTACCCCATTATTTTTCCTACTGCCAGTATATGAGAGATGCCATTTTCCCATATCCTTGTCCACAGTTGTTGTCAGTGTAGTGGGATGAGTGTAGTATACCACTCCCCGCCCCCCCCCCCCCAAAAAAAATTCATATCCACCTGAAACCTCAAAATTGGACCTTATTTGGAAATAAGGTCTTCGAAGATCTGATTAGTTAGGATTAGGCCATACTGAATTTGGGGGAGCCCTAAATCCAATGACAGGTGTTTTTATAGAAAGAGGAGAGGATACACAAAGAAGAAGGCCATGTGATGATGGAAGCAGAGATCAGAGTGATGCAACTGCAAGCTGAGGAACCCCAGGGATTTCCGGGAGCTACTAGAACCAGGAAGAATGAAGGCAGGATTCCTCCCTAGAGGGAGCATGGCTGTGCCAACACCTTGAGTTTGGACGTCTAGCTTCCAGAATTGTCAGAGAATACATTTCTGTTGTTTTAAACCACCTAGTTTTCAATATTCGTTTATGGCAGCACTAGCAAACTAGTACAATCAGATTTGTTATTTCTGGCCAATCTGGGAATTATGAAGTGGTTTTTCTTTGTGGATTTAATTTGTCTTTCCTTAATTACTAGTGAGGTGGAATGTCTTATAATATATTTAATGGGCATTACAGATTCCTCTTCAGTAAGTTATCATTGGCCACCCAACCCCTCATTTTTTTCTGTTGGGTTGTGTGCCTTTAATTTATTCATTCATAGAGCTTGTTCATATATTCTTGATACCAGTCCCTTGTTGACTAAATGCTTTTTAATATTGCTTTTCTGTCTGTGGGTTGTCTTTTTACTTTATTTGTGGTTCTATTTGTTGTATTGAAGTTTCTACTTTTAAAGTAATCAAATTTATAAGTCTTTGCCTTATTGTTATTTAGGAACTAATTTTTATTTAAAAAATTTATTGTTAAATATAACACATATACAAAGAAAAGAAGGAAAAAGCAATGACTTTCAAAGTACACTTCAACAAGTAGTTAAAGAACGGGTTTCAGAGTTTGTTATGGGTCACCATTCCACTTTTTCAGATTTTTCCTTCTTGCTGCTCCAAAACACAGGAAGCTAGAAAAAATATTTTTCTTTTTTTGTGAAAAATAACGTATACAAAAAAGCAATAAATTTCAAAGCACAATGCAACAGTTAGGTGTAGAAGAGATTGCAGAGTTTGGTATGAGTTATGATTCCATAACTTTAGGTTTTTACTTCTAGTTGCCCTAAGATACTGGAGAATAAAAGAAATATCAATATAATGATTCAGCAATCATTCATATGTTAAACCCTACCTTCTCTGTATAACTCCAAAATCACCTTTCTCTTTCTTTCACTCTTTAGGGGTATTTGGGCTATTCCCATTCTAATTTTTTTCATGTTGGAAGGGACTATTAATGATATGGGATAGAAGGATGGAAATAGTTGATGTTCTGGAGAGGCTGGGCCCTCTAGATTTCTGGACTTATCTGGTCCAGGGACCCATCTGGAGGTTGTACGTTTCTGGAAGTTTACCCTATGTGTGGGACCTTTGGTAGAATCTTATATAATGTCCTAGGTGTTCTTGGAATTTTTAGAAAGGTTTTTGTTGGAGTTTGGCAAGTTATGATATGTAGCAAGGTCTATCTGAAGCTTGTAGAAGAGTGAGTTCCAGAATAGCATCTCAACTCTATATGAACTTTTTCAGCCACTGATACCTTATTTGTTGTACTTCTTTTCCCCTTTTTCATCAGTTTGGCATTGTTGATCCCATGGTGCCAGGGCCAGATTCATCCCTGGGAGCCATCTCACATGCTGCCAGGGAGGCTGAGTCCTGAATGTCATGCCCCACGTAGGGGTGAGGGCAATGATTTCACTTGCAAAGTTGGGCTCAGAGAGAGAGGCCACATCTGGAGCAACAAAAGAGGTCCTCTGTAAGTAACTCTTAGGCATTCCTATAGGTAGACTAAGCTTTTCCACTATGTACATAAATTTCATAAGAGCAAACCTCAAGATCAAGGGCATGGCCTATTGATTTGGGTGTCCCTAATGTTTGTCACAGTATCAAAGGTTTCCCCAGTGGTAAAGTTTAATAGTCCCATATTTTGTTCTCCCATCCCTCAAGAGTCTTTGCCAATACTTTTTTATTATCTGCTTAATATGCTCTGAGATGTATCTAGGCATTACATTAAACTATATAGAGTTAAAGGTCCTCATTCTTATTCTGGGCTCCCTGTGTTTGAATTGTTTAGAAAATAATTTCTAGCATGTTGCAAAAAACCCCACAGATTACTGTAGTTTCTTCTGTTTTAAGGTTTTCTGTTCCCATTTATATCTTCATCCTTCTAAAATTTATTTCAGTAAATATCCTGAGGTAGAAATATAGTGTGATTTTATTTTTCCATATAGGAAAATAATTTCTTTATTTGTGCAATAAATAATATTCCCATAATTTGAAATGCTACTTCTGTATATTCCAATGTTCCATATAGGTATGGACTTGCTTCTGGACTCTATTCTGTTGCACTGATATCTGTACTGTTCTAGTTTGCTAGCTGCTGGAATGGAATATACCAGAAACAGAATGGCTTTTAAAAGGGGGAATTTAATAAATTGCTAGTTTACAGTTCTAAGGCCATGAAAATGTCCCAATCAAAGCAGGTCTATAAAAATGTCCAAATTAAGGCACCAACAAGAGGCTACCTTCACTCGAGAAAGGCTGATGAAGTTCCAGGTTTCTCTCTCAACTGGAAAGGCACATGACAGACATGGCAATGTCTGCCAGCTTCCTCTCCAGGCCTCTTGCTTCATGAAGCTCCCCTAGGGACGTTTTCCTTCTTCATCTCCAAAGGTCTCTGGCTGTGTGGTCTCTCCTCACGGCTCCTGTCATTCTAAAAAGGACTTTCTCCAACATGTTCCCTCTTTTAAAGGATTCCAGTAAACTAATCAAGACCACCACCTGGCCAAGTTGATACATGAACATAATCATGACATGTACATCAATAAAGCACTATTTTAATCACTATACCTTCTTAATAACTCTCTATATAGTAGGTAGAGTTCTACTATAAAAATTGTTGTAGATATTCTTGGCCCATTAATCTTCTATATAAATTTTAGTATCAGCTTGTCAAGTTCCATGATAAACTCTAGGATTTTTATTGAAATTGCCTTTTGAATTAATAGATTACTTTGGGGAGAGTAGACATTTTTATAATTTTGAAACTGCATATGTATAAGCATAGAATATCTCTTGATTTATTCACGTCTCTTATGCTCGTCAATAAAATTTTTGGCTAGATATATATATATAAGTACTACATTTATGACCTTGTTACTAGGCTAAATGGACATTTTTGTCCTATTATATTTTTGTCTTTTGCTAATGTACAGAGCACTATTGATTTTTATATTCTAATAATAGATGTAGCAAAATTGCTGAAGTTGCATTAGTTTTATCACAAGGGATGTGACTATTTTAAATGAGTTTGCTGAATCTATCAGATGATCAAATACCTTTCTTCTTTTTCACCGATAGTGTGATGATTTACTGTGATAGTTAGGTTCAGGTGTCAAATTGTCCAAGTGATGATGCCCCATAGTTCTGTTGCTGTGGGTTTAAATCACCACATATGAAGTTTATCTATGGCTGATTGCATCTGTAGTTGATGAGGGAGGGTGCCTGCCATGATGAATAATGTTTAATTAACTAACTGGAGACTTAAAAGAGAGAGGTCAGAAGAGAACTTAGCATACTTCATCTCAGCGCTTGGAGCTCAGACCCAGACTTTTGAAGATGCAGAAAGGAATCACCCTGGGGAAAGTAGTTTGAACCCAGAACCTAGCAGACATCCACCATGTGCCTTTCCATGTGACAGAGAAAGCCAGAAGAAAGCCAGCTGTCTTTCATCTGAAGAACTAAAAAATTTGTAACTAAATAAATCCCCCTATTAAAAGCTGATCCATCTCTGGCGTGTTGTATTCTGGCAGCTTTAGCAAACTGAAACAGTTCCATTAATCTCTTCTTAAATGTTAAAACACTTTTGTGTTGCTGAAATAAAGTCCATTTGATTTTGACTTATTAACCTTTTTATATATCACTAGTATTGACTTCAAAATATTTTGTTAATAATTTGTGCATCTATGTTCATAGGAGACATTGGTTTATAATCATTTTTCTTGTAAAAATCCTTATTTCATTTTGGAATCATGATTATGCTGGCCTCATAAAAAGAGTTAAGGACTGTCCCCTCTTTCCATTTTCTGGATGAGTTTCTGCAAAAATGGCATTTTTGTCTTCCTTATATGTTTACAAGAATTCACTGTTGATGCCTTCTGGACCTTAGGTACACTTGGTAGGAAGCTTTTACATAATGGATTAAACCTTTTTAAAGAGATATTAGATTATTAAGAATTTCTGTTGATTTTTGTCATCTTTGATAGGTTGCATTTTTAAGAATTTTCTGTTTCATCCAGATAGTTAGATTTATTGATATAAAGTCATGCATAATGTCTTCTCGTTAACTTTTTAATGCCTGTAGGCTCTGTATTAATGACTCATTTTAAATTTAGAAATATTTTATTTGTGATTCCTCCCTTTTTCCCTTAATCATCTCAAAGAAACAAGTTTTGGCTTCTCTGACTTTTCTCTATTTATATATGTTTCCTATTTAATTGATTTCTGTAATTATCTTTATTTCTCTTTTGTGGGTTTGATTGCTGTTCTTATTCATGTTTCTTAAAGTAGTTACTCAGATAATTAGATTTCAGACTTTCTTCTTTTTAAATATATTCACTTATATTTAAAAAGGCTAGAAATGTCCATATAAACACTCTTTTAGTTGCAGCTATCCACCCTCAGTTCTGAAATAACAGTTGAGGGAGAATTATGTTATGAATTCCCAATAAAAACTCTGGACAGTGAAGCTCAGGCAAGCTTCAGTGGCATGCACCATGCATATTTCCACACATTGAGGCTGGAAAGATAATGCATTCTCACTCCACTGGAGAGGGCAATGGAAGTTTCATATTTAGAACCCTTCCAAACCATACCCTATGTGTTTCTTCCTTTGGCTGATATTTATTTGTATCTGTTCCCTGTAATAAGCCATAGAAGTGAGTATAATAACTTTCAGTGAGTTCTGTGAATCCTTTTAGTGAGTTATCAAAACTGAGGATGGTTTTGGAGACCCCTTGAACTTAAAGTTAGTGTCAGAAATGAGGATGCTCTTGCATAGATTCAGCCCTCTAACTTTTGTAATTGGAGTCTAACTCCAAGTGGTATCAGAAGTTGTGAGGAGGCTTAGCAGTCTGGGAACTGTGCCCTCAAACCTCACAGTATGGCTAACTCTGGGTAATGGATATACCATATTTTGTTTGTTTATTCATCTGTGGATGGGCATTTGGGTTGTTTGTACTTTTTTGGTTATTATGAATACTGCTGTTATGAACATTCCAATACAAGTTTTTAGGTAGATGTGTGTTTTCATTTCTCTTGGGTATGTACCTGGGAATGAATGCTTGGTTATATGGTAACTCTATGTCTAACATTTTGAAAAATTCCCAAAGTGTTTTCCAAAGTGGTTATACAATTTTACAAGTTTCAATTTTTCCATATCCCAGTCAGCACTTCTTATTAAGCATCTTTTTTATTACAGCCATCTTAGTGAGTATGAAGTGGTATCTCATTGTGAGTTTGATTTGCATTTTCTTAATGTCTAATGATATTGGACATCTTTTCATGTGCTTATTGGCCATTTATATATTTTCTTTGGGGAAGTGGCTATTCAAATCCCTTAGCCAGTTTGTTAATGGGATAGTTTTTAATCTTTGCGTTGTATGCAAGTCCCTTATTAGATATGTAATTTGCAAATATTTTCTCCCATTCTGTGGGTTGTCTTTCCACTTTTTGATAGTATATTTGAAGTATAAAAGTTTTTAATTATAATATATTCCAGTTTATCTATATTTTCTTTTGTTATTTGTGCTTTTGGTGTTATCTAAGAATCCATTGCCTTGCCTGAGGCAAAAAAATTACTCCTTTATTGTTTTTTTCTAAGAGTTGTATTGTTTTAGTTCTTTTATTTAGGTCTATGGTATATTTTCAGTTAATATTTGTATTTAGTATGAGGTAGGATATTCAATTTCATCTTTTTAAATATGGATATCCGGTTGTCCCAGCATCATTAATTGATGTTCAAATTTGAATATATCATATTATCATTTGTATAAAATTCTTTCTAATCTTTGTTTTGATGTCTTTGATTCATAGGTCATTTAGAAGTATATTGTTTAATATCCAGATATTTGGGGGTTTTCTAATTATCTTTATTTATTGATTTGTAATTTAATTATAATCTGGATTTCTTTTTGGCCCAACATATATTGTCTTTGGTAAAGGTTCCATGTGTATTTGAAGAGACTGTGTATTCTGCTGTTAGGTAAGTTATTCCATCTATGTCAAGTATATCGAGTTCATCATGTTCAGACTTCTGTATTATTATTGATTTTGAAATATTTGCCATTGCAGTTTCTGTGAGAGATGATTTTTACATTTCCTCTATTATTGTGGTTGTTTTTTTTTCAGTTCTGTATATTGTTTGCTTGATATACTTTTAGGTGACATTATTAGGTACACAGAAATTTAAATAGGCTGTGTCTTTCTCTTGCATTGCCTCTTGTAAAATTAGGAAATATCCCTCTCCATATCTAATCACACTTCTTGCCTTAAGATTCATATTGTCTAATACTGTGAGAATGATGCTGTCTTTCTTTTGCATGGAATACCTTACTCCATCTTTTTATTTTCTACCTATCTTAATCCTGATATTTAAGATGTATCTCTTGTAAGCAGCATATTTTCTTAAATTCCAGTCTGAAAATCTTAATTTTAAATTGATATAATAGTCAATTTATATTTGTTATAGTTGCTGACATCGTTGGGTTTATTCTATTCTCTCACTTTTTTTTTTTTATGTCTTATATGTTTTTTCCCTCTTTTTTTTTTTTTTTAAATGCATGTTCCGGGGTCTCCCAAATGGAAGGCGAACATTCCACCACTGAACCACTAGTGCACTTATGTGTCTATTTTTATTATTTTTTAAATTTAATTTTTATTTATTTTTATTTTTTGTATACTGTATGGTGGGGTAACATTTCATTATTTTTCCATATGAGTATCCTGTTTTTGTAGCACCATTTATTGAATTTGTTTTTGTTTGCTTGTTTTGCTTGTTTATTTGGTTCTTTGGGAGGGAAGTGCATGGACTGGAAAGTCAAACCCTGGTTTCCCACAAGGCAGGTGAGCATTCTACCACTGAACTACCCTTATACCCCCACTTATATGTTTTCAATGTCACTTTTTTTCTCCCTTCTTTCCTTCTTTCCTTCTTTCTAGGATCCACCTAGAATCTCTTTTCTTCCATGAAATACCCCTTACCCTTCCCTTTCATTGATCACTAGCATTTCAATCTACTAAATTTATTTTAACATTTGTTCCCCCTATTATTTATTTTATTTTAATCCATATGTTTTACTCGTCTGTCGATAAGGTAGATAAAAGGAGCATCAGACACAAGGTTCTCACAATCACATAGTCACACAGTGAAAGCTGTATCATTATACAATCATCTTCAAGGAACATGGCTACTGGAACACAGCTCTACATTTTCAGGCAGTTTCCTCCAGCCTCTGCACTCTACCTTAACTAAAAAGGTGATATCTATTTAAGGCGTAAGGATAACCTCTCGACTCTGTTTGGTATCTCTCAGCCATTGACACTTTATTTTGTCTCATTTCGCTCTTCCCCCTTTTGTTCGAGATGGTTTTCTCAATCCCTTGATGCTGAGTCCCAGCTCACTCTAGGATTTCTGTCCCACATTGCCAGGAAGGTCCACACCCCTGGGAGTCATGTAGCACATAGACAGGGCGAGGGCTGTGAGTTTGCTTATCATGTTGGCTGAGGGAGGGAGGCCACATCTAAGCAACAAAAGAGGTTCTCTGGGGGTGACTCTTAGGCATAATTTTAAGTAGGCTTAGCCTATGCTTTGCGGCACCCTATTCTTAATACCTTACATTGGCGTGGAACATTTGTTAGAATTTATAGCACATTCAAATAGCTTTTAAGACTTTTTTCTTTATCCATGACTTCTGCAGTTTTACTCTAATGTATCTACATATAAATTTATTTTTGTCTTTCTCACAGTTCTGAGTACGTTTAAGTTGAGAATTCTTATATATGTTTTATTCTATAAAATCCTTAGTGTGTATCTCTGATTTTGCCTCTTTAACATATGCTCATATTCCTTTGAAACTCCAATAAGATATATAGGTGCCACTGAGTCTTCATTTCTCTTAATACTTGAATAATTGTTATCCTTTTTTTCATGCTGTACTCTGGCTGAGTACTTTAAAATGTTTTCCAATTTACTGACTCTTTTTCACCGTCCATTTTGGAGTTCACCTTTTCTATTGTTTTTTTTCAGTGACTCTATATTTTTATTTCCGAAACACTTTTCTGACTTCTTGCTTCATATTTGTTTTTCTCTTTCTAAGGATATTTTTTTTTTTTACTTTCCTCTTTGAGGATACCATAACTACATATGTAAATGTCTTTTAAAGATATTTATTTAAAAAATTAATTCATCAGTATTGAATATTTTAACTTGTTGACTTATTGTTTGCCTATCTGAGTATTAGCTTCCTTCTTACGTTTTAGATTCCACCCACTTTAGCTTGAAATTTTGTTTTGGTGCTTTTCTCCAACTCAAATCGTTTTTTGTCTGGGATTTTTCTGGGGCCCCAAAAAGTCCTTGGTCCAGAACCAGGTTCTGTGTTACTTGCTAAGGCTTTAAGAACTTGTAGGTCCTGGCAATGTGTCTTCTTTTATTGTGGTCCTAAAGCCTTTTATTGCCATTGTGCAGGCATCTTCATGCAGGCTTTCCTCCCTTCCTTTCATCCTTCCCTGTCCTCAAGTTCAAGCAGTGAGCATAGCATATTGCCCGTAGGCCACCTCTGTCTGCCCCTGGTCTTGGGGCCCAGCTTCAACCTCGTATGCTTTGCATTTCCATCAGCTTCTGCTTTACATGGATGTTTATCTTCTTGTGTAGACCATCTTATTTTTTTTCATATTTTTCCTGTTTATATATTTTATTTTGATATGCATTTATAACTATATAACTTCATTACATCATCTTGACTGGACTTTGAAGCACAGGAATCTCTCCTGAAGTGGGAGATACCAGTGCCTTAGGATCCAGCATGCAATCCAAGGCAGCCCATGTTTTGGTTCCTGGAGTTTTGGCTCCTGCCTGGCATGATGTGGGGTGGAGTGTTTGCTATTTTATGAGCTCTAACTTCTGTTCTCTTCTGGTTAATCTCAAAGGATCTCTACTCTCCCTTCTTGTTCACCCTTTGTTCCTTTGTTCTTTCATTATAGCCCTTGAAGGTCAATTAACGAAACCATCTTTAGCACCTAACAAACTGGTCTTCTTTCCTGGAGAATAGATTAATATTCATACTGTTACAGCAGGTGAATGGCAGTAAATGCATTCCATATGTCTAATTACAGAATAGAAGGAAGAAAAAACAAAGCAGTTGAATGTTCAGTCTTTCTAAGTAATGAAACTAATGACCTGCTATACTTTTCTATGAATTTTCTCTTTGTTCTGCTATGACAAGTCTTTATGTGTCTGACTTCTCATCAAATCTCAGATAAGATGTCACTTACTTAGGGATGCATTCAATTCTATTACTATGATTTTCAGGGTCTAGAAATGATCTTGATTGTTTATTTGCATGCTTGCACATTGCCTTTCCCTGCCCTTCCCAGTAGATTTTAATACTGGGGTGGGGTTAGGGCAGGTTTTGCCTGCCTTTTTGTTTATAATAATCCCCAAACAGATAGAAGCATGAACGCTCAACACATGACCATTAAATACTTGGTTAACTAATGAATAGACTACTCCTGTCCATGATTTTGCACTGGCCATTTTATGATCACTTACAGAACACTATGTAAAATCATGAGATATGAGGTCCTGGAGATCATTTATATGACACCTTTACTTTTCAGCAGAAGGAGCTGAGGCTTAAGGTTTGTCACAGTTACATAAGTAACTAGTGGCTGGAATGGAAAAAAGCTTGAGTTTCTTTTTTCCTTGCCACCTCAAGAGTTGTTGATGGAACACTGGCTCTTGAGTTGGGAGCCCCTGTCACATGGTTGGTGCTCAGTAAACACAGTTGTACTGAATGGATTCCTGAGCTGCTTCTGCTGCGTTCACATAAGTATCTTTGGAAAATCACCAAGCCTCTCTAGGACTCAGTTTCCCCATTTGTGAGATGATATCTATTCCTTACTTTAGGGGGTTACTGTGACGGGTGAGATACTTTTAAAGTATTATTTGGCAGTGCATGTGAGGACTCATTTTGGCAGCAACAATATCAAAGAAAACATGAAAAGATGGCCACTAACTTTGTGCCAACTGCAGTCATTGTAAAAAAATGACAAGAGCTGGGGAAGATTTGAGGGGAGACATAAAACCTGAAGGGAGAGTTAACAGGCAAGGAGAAAGGTGTGTGTAGTGGCTGGTGTTATTTAACTTGCCATCATGGCTGGAGGAGTTAGGGAGTGAACTCCTTTCTGTTTTTCTGAGAAAACCTTCGTAACTATCACTTTCCTGTTAGAACTGTCTGAAGAAATGAAATCAGCTCAAAATTGTAAAATATATATCAGATAAGCTGTTTGGGATGCTGTGAAGTCACCAAATTTTCATCAGGATAGAAAAGAAATACCAACAGTCTCTGTGCACTTTGATTTATTTTATCTATTATTTATTGATAACATTTCATGTTCTTTTATGTCTGAATCATGTGGGTATCATGAAGGCAGCGAGGGACGTGGGCTGAATGGGGTCCTGTAAGGAAGCAGAAGGGAGGAATGCGTGCTTGGTCTACTATAGAGTGATCTCAGGACTGGATGATGTCAAAATGGAAAAAATGGCCCATGGAGAATCTTCAGATTTAACCAGAAGGTGGTCCATGGTGACCTTTTTAGGGAGCAGTGTCACATTAAAGTAGGAACAAGAACTAGATTTCAGGATATTTACATGTGCACAGTGAAGAAATGAATATATTCTATGTTTTCAAAAATTGTGGGTGGTGAATTTCCTGAGGTGGGCAGGTTCATGAGAACACTTTTGGGTCTGTGTGAGTTATAGGGAAGATTTAACTATCTTGGTAGGTAAGATATAAGAAAATTCAGGGAAAAAAAGGAAACTGCTGAGGAGAAGGCAGAGAGTGAACACATAGTACAAAGGAAAACTAAATAAGAGAGCCAAGTAGGACTGCTTGAAGGTTCAGGAACCAAGATTGTTGAGATAAGAATGGACAAGTGTTCTTTATGAGGGAAACTGGTCTTAGACACAGCTTCTGACACCAAAACCGGCCAATTACCTTCTCTGATGACTGTACCCATCACTCTATGACAAGTCCTTTTCTCAGTAAAAGATATCATCTGGTTGAAGAACATTCTTTTGGTTAGAAGGGAAGGATTAAAAGAAGATAAAGCTAGTTGGTTCAGATTTCTTTGTATCACAAATATTTAGCTTTTGAAGAAGCGAGAAGGACCCATGCGATAATGGACTAGAGAACTGGAAATGCGGTTAATTACTTTGGCTTCAGGGAGTCTGATGGGTTATCTATTATGGAGTCTTCTGTAGAGAAGAGAAGGACTGGTTGGATTTGGAGAAGAAACAATTACTGCAATATCATCAGAGTTAAGGAAAGTGGGATATGAAGCCTAGAAAACAAGGGAGAGATGGATTCAAGATGTATTAGATCTGCATGAAATAATTTGAAATTAGAAGATGTAAGCTCTAATGACAAAACAATCCCAAAGGGCTGAGGCAGGAGGGAGTTGTGGGAGTTTGAGAGTGAATGAAGGGTAGCAGTGATCAGAAAGGATCACCAAGTAACTTACCTGAGACCAACTGCATCAATTATTACTGTCACAATTTAAACGCAGCCTTCCATTTCAAGTTGTGGTTAAACTCTTTCCTTGGCTCCCTTTTATGTCTTTTGAAAAGGGAAAGGGTTGGGCCCTTCCTCACCTTGTCCTTGCTTGAAATTCAGCGGGGGAGGTATGCACATATAATCTTGGTGCTGAAATAGAGCTTAGATGTGTGACTTGTTCTTTGATATAAAACCTAGTAGAGCTTCATAACCATCATTAGGTCTAAAAGAACGTTTTCAAAGATATCTCATTCTTCTGTGGAATGGAAGGAGAGGCAACCTTAAATCCCCAGGTATTCTCTGTGTTCAGAGGTCTTTTCAAATTTGATGCACTGGTATATTTCAATAACAGACCACAAATTTGAAAAATAGATCATTGTTTTAGCTGAACTAAAAATTATTTTTGCTCACTCATTTTACAAAATTAATAGTTATAAAATAACCATATGTAAAAAAGTTTGAGAGAACAGAAACAGCCATAGTCATATTACCTTAACACCGTACCTTAAAATGATCAACTGGGGCGGGCCGCGGTGGCTCAGCGGGCAAGAGTGCTTGCCTGCCATGCCGGAGAACCCCGGTTCGATTCCCGGCCCCAGCCCATGTTAAAAAAACAAACAAACAAACAAACAAAATATAAGAAAATGTTTAAAGATGTTTCCCTTTCTTCCTCCCTTCCTTCCTTCTCTGTCTGTCTTTCTTTCCTTCCCTTCCTCCCTCTCTCTTTAAAAAAAAAAAAAAAAAAAAAATGATCAACTGTGCTTTTTCCATCTTTATCAATACATTTTTTTTGGTATAGCTGCAATTAGCCTTCATGTGATTCTAAGTATTTTTTAACTTCTGATAACCATTTGACACTGCTCAATGGTTCCAAAATTATTTCAACAGCTATAATATTCCATCGATTGGATGTGCCATGATTTAATTACCTATTTCCCCTGATATTAGAAATAGGCAAATTCTAAATTTTTTCTTTATAAATAATTATGCAGTAAAGAATTTTGAGTTTATAAATTTTCCTTCTTATACATTATTCATGTGATCAGTAACTGTTATTAAATATGTTTTAAAGAAAAAGATCAGATACTAGTCTTTTTTTGGAAAAAGTTTATTATATAAATATAAACACAAAAATAATAAGAAAAATGCCTTTAATCTTACCATCTAAATAAATCAGCTTGCTTCATTTTTCAATTTCTCCTGATAATTTTGGTTCATGTGATGTCATTTTTACATACTTAACACTATATTTTGCCATGCTGAGATAAAATCCTCACATGACCTTTTTAAAGGCAGCATAATATTCTGTAAAGTTGAAATAACCATGATTTGGTTACCCCATACCTTGTATCTGGTTAGGTAGCATTTCTTATTTTTCACATCTTTAAATTATACTACAATGCATAATGCTGTCCTTAACAAATATTCCTGTTTAAATATTGTTGCCTTGGAAGGATTTTGAGAAATGGAATTACTGGGCCAAAGGTTATATATCTTTTCTTTAAATGACTATTTAAAAATGCTGACCAATTACAAAGAGCACACCAGTGCAACTTTACCAGTGAAGCAGATGGGATTTTGCTCTCCCTGTGAACAAGAATAGGTAGGCAACCTTCTATAATGGAAAAAATCACAAGTGAAGTTAAAACTCAGCTCTGCCATTTGCAAGGGGAATTACCCAAGGGACGTCCTCTAAATTCTTGTGCATTATCATTTCACCTGTAAAAGGGGGATAATAATATGTACCTTACAGTGTTCTTTTTGAGGTTAAACATCAAGTATCAAACAGAGCCTTAATACATGGCCCTCAGTACAATCAGTACTTATTTATTTTACCAATCTGGTAGGTGAGAAAGATATCTCCTTGTTTTAATTCTATTTTCTTTGCAAGGGGATGAGCATGTTTAACCATCTTCATTGGATAGAGTCAACCATATTTATTTTAGGAGATTTTAAGTTGCCCTTTCTAATATTTTAACATTCCTGAAGTCAGATTGCATATTAAAATTGAGGTGAATATTCAGTTTGTAGTATTCCTTTGTTTCCTTGAAAAGTGTTTATTAATTCTTTTTTCTTGTATCATCTGGTGTCTTGCAAGAGAAGACTCTTCTGGAGAAGAGTGGTGAATTTTCCCTCGTGTGAATTTTGTGCTATCTCTTCTGGTGATGTATTTATTGATGCCATTGATTTTCTCCTTAATTTACAAGTTCCTCAAAACATATAGTTTCTCACCATCTCTCCTATTTATGCTAGCATTTTATTTTTTCAAAGAAGTCCTTGTGTTTGTGTGTGTATGGGTCAGGGTGTGTGGGTGTATCTGTAGAACTTTAGTATTCCAGATGCTTGTCTTTGTGATTTCCTTTATTGTTCTTCCACCAATCATAGTTATGTTGTTATTTGAGTCTCTGTTATTTGTTCTTATCTTTTTCGTAGTTTTCCCATACTGTATAACAATTGACGTTTTTTTTGATGCCTGTCTGTCCCACTCCTCTGAGATATTCAAGAGCAAGGAGTATGTTCTAATTACTGACA
The DNA here is from genome assembly GCF_023851605.1 of Tamandua tetradactyla. Lineage (NCBI taxonomy): Eukaryota > Metazoa > Chordata > Mammalia > Pilosa > Myrmecophagidae > Tamandua > Tamandua tetradactyla. The sequence goes on along the minus strand of NC_135346.1, from coordinate 37,904,752 downwards.
ACAGAGGAAGAACATTCGGGAGATGCTAGATGAAGGAATATATTTAACTCTGGTCTGCAGAAATTAATTTAAGGTGTGACTGAAATGTCCCCTGTCCCCATCTAAAATTGCTAACCAGTTTTCCTAATAACAATCCAATAATCATTACCTTTTCCACTGGTTTGCAATGGCCTTCCAGCTATCTACTTACCCTGGGCCCCAGACTCCCCCTCATTGCTTACTCCTATATTGTGGCTGTTCACTTCATTGTCAAAATTGTCCATTTGTGAGCTGGGTGAGTCGCACAGACCACACTCTTTCTTGCTTTCTGTTTTGGGATGCTTAAGATAAAAAGGTAGATTGACCTGATATGATAAAGCACATTCTTATATTTACTTGGGTCTATTTCTGGGTTTCCTGGTTGGTTCAATTTAACCATCTCTATTTAGGTGCCTAGCGCTCCCTTAGGCTCTGTTGATAAAATCATGAGGAAACTGTGCCTTTATTTTTGAGCCCATATTGGAGAAGGGTTAGCAGAGAAATGGACAGGTTTCAAGACAATGTAACAGGGTGTCCTGAAAGCAGGCAGGTCAGAGAATCCTTCCTGGATGTCTGCATTGACTCTTGGAAGAGAGCAGAGGTAAGCCAGACTAAGAAAGGAGAAAGCTATTTACCAGGTAGGCAAACAGGATCAAGTGCAATTGATCTGTATTTCATTTGAAAGAGGATGCTTCATGATTCCTAGTTTGTGATTTTTAAGGCATCTGTTAGTTTTTTGTCATTTAGTGTCTTTTTGTGCAGAAGAGTCTTTACCTTTTTTTTCTTTTGCCTGATAAATTTTAGAAATATTTTGTTTGCTTCCAAGAAAATTCCTGTTGGGACTTTGATTGACATTTTGTTAATTGTGTGAATTAACTTGAAGGGAAATAAGAAAATATCAATTTTGGTCTGTAAAACAGAGTCATCTCTCCATTTTATATTTATCTCTGTCAAATTTTATACTTTTCTTAGCAAAAATGTTATCAAGCAGATTTCTTATGAATTTTTTATTTATGCTTAAATATTTGAATGTATGTATGTATTGCCTTATATATTATTTATCAATTTATCTATTTATTTGTATCAGAAGAAGGTATATATCTTTGGCAGAATTTTCTAAGCAAAAACTATTTTAGCTTTGTTTAAGAAACAAGCACTAATTTTCACTTTGACTTTGGGATATATATCTTTTTCTTTTTTGGGGGGTGGGGGTGGGGGTGCATAGTCTGGGAATTGAACCCGGGTCTCCTGCATGGAAGGCGAACATTCTACCACTGAACCACCCGTGCCCCCAACTTTGGGATGTATGTCTTTAATTATACATATCACTGAGGTTTTCTTTTTCTTTTTATATCAAAAGGAAATATGTTTTGGGCTGTGCAATGATGGCTCAGTGGCAGAATTCTTACCAGCCAGCCAGAGACCCAGGTTTGATTTCTGTTGACTGCCCATGCCAAAAAAAAAAAAAAAAAGGAAATATATTTCTATGACACATTTTAATATTTATATGTGTCAAAACTATTTTATTTATTTTAGGATCGGTTAGTAGTTTTGTTTGTTTTAGTTTTTATGTAATTTGTTTTAAATGTAAAATTTAGAATCATCTCATCCTTTTTATTGTTAATTTTTATTCTTTTGTTGATTCTTCTGGAATCTTAAGTTGAAAACTTCATTTATTTTTCTGTTGTGAGGTTTAAATTGCTTTTATTATGACAGTAAACTGCTTTGGTTACATTACATCATTTGTAGTGTTTTTAATTATTATTCTTTGAATAGGTGGAGTTCTTTTCTCAAATCAACAATTAGGGAACTATTTTTCAATTCTTAAATCCTTGCAAATTTTGAACTACAAAATATAACACTTCTATTTTCAGAGAATATAGTCTGAAATTTTTTCACTTTTTCAGTTTTTGATTATATTTATTTTTCATGTAAAAGAACTGTTTTCTTTATTTTTTCTTTCTTTGCGTACAAGATATTAGTGTGTATTTGTATGTTCATTTTGTGTGCTTTGCCAAATTGAAAAGTTATAAGATAGAGCGTGGTTAAAATTTTCCCTCATAACTATATTTATAAATTTTCCTTTTATTCTTACATTTCAGTGTTTAAGATTTTTGATTTTGCTTTTGTTACTTGCCTGCTCATTATAGGGATTTAATAATATATAATCAATAAGGCAGGGCATTGTATCATTGTAGATCATTAATCTGAATCGTCTTTATTATTTTTAAACTGTAAAGTCTATTTTAAAATAGATCTTTTTTTTTTTTTTTTTTTTTAATGGGCAGGCACCAGGAATCAAACCTGGGCCTCCATCATGGCAGGTGAGAATTCTGCCTGCTGAGCCACTGTGGCCTGCCCAAAATAGACTTTCTTTTTATTCAGGTTTTATAGATTATTTTTTGCTCAGTATTTTTAAAAATGTAATTGTTAACTTGATCTCAATAGATTAAAATAGATTGTATTATAATTTTTACCCTTAGTTTTTTATCTATTATCCTACACTTCGCTGTTTAAAATATCTCCTTCCTATCAAAATTTGGACAATTCTATACTCATACTTTAAATTTGTAAAAGAATTACGTTGAAATATTTCTGAAGTATCCTAAAATTATGTTTAATTTTGCCAGTGAGCTCAAAGACTAAACTGCTGTCTCTCCATTGATGGGTTATGAGAGTTTTCCTTGGGGGTTAAATTGATCCTCAGTTGGAAATGTCTGCTATTATTGAGGGTAATTAAAATTTGCCATTCACCAATTACAATTAACCTATCATTGGACTGAATTGAAAATGCTAATCCATATAAGATGCTCACAATTTTTCTTAAATGTGTTTATTACTCTGCTTTTCTGATCTCTATCTCAACTCCTATACTCTGGTTTATGCCCTGTGATAAAATGGGGTGGGTTAATAAATGGGCTAGAGAATCTTATATTATTTTCAAAGGAATAAAGATCAGAAGAAATCCAAAAGTTGCTGATTTATGCCTACTTGTCATTTTTAAAATTTCCTTCCATAGCAGAAAAGGAATTGAGTTCTTTATGCTTCCTTGTATTTCTAACTTTGTTTCAAGAGTGATGTCAATTAGTTTGACTTGTTAGTAACAATATTTGTTTCTTAAATACTTCGTCATCTTTTTATCTGAGCTCCAAATTTTTTCACCAACATATCAGATCTTTCGAATGATGATTTTTTTTCTGATATCACTCTCTTTGATTTAGATTTTTTTTTAATTTGCCCCAAAAAGATACTGAGTAAAAAACATACTACATTTTGAGAAAATGTAAAAACTACAACCTGCCCAGGAATAAAATTTTTATCATAGCTCTTTACCTTGGGGATTTTGTAATGTTGCTTCAGTGTCATTTGGCGTCAGGAGATAAATTTGGGGAGATGCAGCCTGCGATGAAAATGCAACTGAGTATGGACACATGTATTATCACGTATTGGATGTGTAAATTTGTCTTAGATTGTATAGATGAATAAGTAATCTATCCATCTTAAAATGTTACTATGAGAATCAGTCTATATCTGTTATTGATTCTTAATGATCCTTAAAAATGAATATAAGCATTGTAGGGTCTGTGGTAGGCAAATCGATAAATCACAACACAAGGTGGGATTATAAGAGACATTTAGGCAAATTAATGGGAGAAGCAAGGAGGAATGATGAAGGCCATGGAGATATGTGAATGGAATACTAGAGGATGATTTCCTTGGTGAGGTGGAGCAAAGGGCACTGTGGGTAGTTGGAATAGCACATGTCCAAGCTTGGGGTTGTGGAAGTCCAGGAGAGGTGAGACGCTCCGAATGGAGGATTGCTAGTGGTGGGTAGATAAGAGTGTTCTTCCACATTGCCTGCCATCTCCAATTTTCCCTTCTATCTAAATGGTCTCACTCCTGCCCCCATCCAGGGACTCAGGGTGTTCTTTGGATGAGAATGGATCCTGACTGGACCAGGGATGGGCTCCTGACAAAGGTCAGGACTGCTCAGGAAGCCTGGGTGAAAAAGCTTTACCCAATGAGGACCAATGAAACTGGCTTCTTCTCATTGAAGAAGACTTAGAGAGAGGAGTGGTAAATTGTAGCAAGAGGAGCCCTTGCAGAAGAGGATGATTGTCCCCTAACACCAAATCCTGGGGACTCCCAATTCCAGGCCTCATGTTACCTTATACTAAACCCTCTTTTCTCAAGGTAGCCCTTCTGAGCCTCTTCCTGAGAGGCAAAATGGTTTAGACATCATGTTAGGCCGCTGGACAAAGAGTTGGGGAGGAGAAGTTAATTTGAAAATTTATTTCTGAGTATAAAGACAATAGGAGTAAGTGGTGAATCAACTGTGAGAGAGGATTTCCCTAAAGAAGTGGACAAGGGTGCTTTCCTTCTTAACAATCATTATTTTTATTAATATATTTTACAAGACTGCAGTCGAAATAATATTAAATACAAATTTTTTTATACAGAAAGTGTAATAAAGTTAAAATAGTTCCTTGTAATTCATAGCATTATTGCAATGCTTACAAAATTTTTGCATAGAGTGTGCAAGGATTGATGTATTTCAAAATAAAACAAAAAAGCTCTTCTTACATCACACCCAAACTGGGAGAAAAACAAAACAAAATAAAACAAAACAAAAAACCCACAGGCTGAACTCAACTTCTTTATGGGAATGGGATTCCTTTTTCAAAAATCTCCAAGCAAATGCGATTTCTGTAACCTCACATTTTCTGTAAAAGCACCAGAGTTGGGCTTCTTCAGGAGTGCATCTAGTCAGTGTAACGATGGGTGACCTCTGCTTTTTCCTTCTAAAACATGACCTCCTTCAGGTGTGTTCTGTTTCTTCGAGGGGTCACGTGGGGCAAACTTGTCTGGGGAGAAGGATTAACAAATGCGAAACTCCATCCCCTCTCACCTGCCAAAACGTTGGCTACTAACTAGTTTAACTTTATTTCCACCCCAAATTCAGGTTTGCTAACTCTTCCCTTTACTTTCCTAGAATCTCTTTTCACTATTGTCAAACCTGATTTCCGACTCTGACACTGTTAGTTCCCTAAGACCCTTTAAAGGTTACATATCCTTGGCTTTACCTTTGGAAACATACATTGTATACAAGAAAATCTTTACTGAATTACCCTAAAATAGGTTAATTTTTTTTTTTTTTTTACCTCATCCCTTTAAGTAAGGTTTTATGGTGAGGTTGGACCAGACTAGGACCCCGGCTGGCACTGGGGCTGAGTCTGTTGGGAACAGTGAGAAGTTCTGTCCACAGTCCCCCCAGGGGGTCTGTATGTGCTATTGAGAAAGCACATACAAGCAGGATGGACCCCAGTCTTCTTGCTGCTGTGGTCCTTTCAGCTATAGAAGGGAGGAGGTCGACACAGGACCCGACCAAGGGCATATTAGTTTGTAACCTGTTTGGATGATCCCCAGGTGAGTTAGTACTTCAAAATGTTTTCCTATCTTTTAACTTTTACAGATCAAACCCCCGATCCCTTTGCTCAGAAGATGAAAGGGTTCCAAAGCCACTAAGTTGTGAGGAACTGCTGATGTCCTATCTCCTCCTTTCCCAGCTGGAATGCTGCCAACCTCATTGCTGAAAGTAGGATGCCAGTATAAAATATGCAGGTTCAAAGTAAAACAATGCCACTGTTGAAACAAGAATTGGCAAATGGGTCTCATTTCTAGGTCAGATGGATTGGTAGTGACTACCTGAGTGCTTTGGTGAGAAGCTTTCTTTATGTGGTGAGGGGCGGGGCCCACTCCCGGTGGCTGACAAGATGTGGGGTGTGGGATTCAAGCTAGTATCAGACCCAAAGTGACCAGCTCAGGTACTGAATGCCTAGTGCTAACTGTATCCTTGCTAGCCCCCATCTTCTTAAAGGAAAAGAGGGGACAAAGGATAGGAATTGGGCTCTCTTTTCTTAGGCACCGTCCTTGAGTTTGTGTACAAGGGAAGCTAGGAAGAATAATAACCAAATGGTGCCAAAGACCTCATCTAAAATAAGATAACATTTGTCTTTTGAAGTAAGGAGTGGGGAAAGGAGATGCATGGGTACAGAAATGCTGACTTGTTATAGCCACATCTATAGATCATTGAATTGAAATATGTGGATAACAATCTAAGTATCTTACAATTGTACAAAATGGAAGCCTGCTTTTACAAAAACCAGACACCAGAGCAAACTAAATTTTTGTTCAAGATTCTATTATTTAGATCTTCTAAAGTTTCCTCCATGTGTATATTTTAGTACTAGACTCTGTCATGGGTGAGAGATTTCTGAAAGCAGAAAAATAAAAATTCCCTAGCTTCATCTGTCCAGGAAGGTCTAGCCTAAAAACTGGAGAGATTCCTCCCAATAACGTGAAAAACAGTTTGATGTGTTGCTGACCAGTGAAATGCCATGGCAGAGGGGTCTGGAGTCAGACTCACATTCCAGCTCTGCCATTTTCTATGTAATGGCTTTGGGCAAATTATTTAACTCTCTGCAAATTCCACATCATCTGTAAATTAGAATAATAGAATCTTAAGTGAAAGAATTGTTCAGAAGATGAAATAGGCTAATGCATGAAAAACACTTAACACGGTGTCTAACACCTAATAAGTGCACAACGAATATTATCTCCTAAATACTAATACTTATCATTGTTGGAGGACAGACTCCAATCAACTCTTTCCATATCTTAGGGCAGATTTTGGATCCACGAACTGCTCCTTAACTTAATGCAAAATTACGGGTATGTGATTCTTTGGGGGAAGAAGCTCTGTAGCTTTCCTGTTTCTCAAAGGAATCTATTACCCACAATGCTAGAATCCCATAAATTAGATTAAAATGGGGACTAAATGAAATGCCACTGTTTCCTTTTCAACGAGTGTTATCTTCTTGCCCTCGAACAATCCTTTGTCATAAGTGCTTCTATGTAGCCTCACAGACCAGCTTGGGATATTTCACTTTATGAAACCTAAGCTATGTCTGATATCAGCAAAATAACCCAATGTAGACGTAAGCTCTGAAGACACTGGAAGAAGAGGGACTACTAGATAATGCTTGGACCACAGAACAGATTTTAGGGAAAACAGATGTTTTCTCTCTTCTCCCAAAGAGGTACTTTGCTAATTGTTTTATTTTGCTAAGTTTGGCTTATGTTTATCAATGAAACAAAATCCCTTCATTTGAGACCGAGTGTCTGCACACCTAATTTATATAGACTTTTCCTTTTGCTATTCCAATTCCAAAGTGGATTGCTTTTGGAAGTGGATGCTAAGATTGCCACTTGCTGGGCTGAAGGTGAGTAGGACTGAGTAGGAGTGAGCATTGCTGTTGGCATGGCTGAGGCTATTGATGGATTTGGCAGCATCATTAATACTGTGTTATGACATCATGGCATCAATGGCTCACGACATTCTTGAATTTGCTCTCTTTTTCTCCATGGTAGATGCTCATTTCCTACTCTGTATCTATGAAAGGACGGGGGGGAGGGTAACACCAAAGAAAATAGCATGTGTGAGCAAGGGTTACCCCAGAGTGGGTTTTCCTTTACACGTGTGCTCTAGCAATACTCAAAGCAAGGACCTCCCACTGGTAATTATTTTCCCTTTGTCATTCAGACCTGCCTTGAGAAATTTCAAGGACTCCATTATGAAGAAGCTTTTAAGAACCATAGAAATCACATTGCTTTTGAAAGTGCTAATGCATGTGGTGTGCTCTGCTGGCTGAAGCAGCAGGCTTCAGACTGCTTTATCTCGTCAGTAGTTTGGCTTTGCGAATGAGAAATTCAGAGGCAACTTTATAATTTTAAATTCTGATTACCACAAAGAGAGAGATGCATCTGACAGTCCAATGCAGTAGCTTTGACTATGTTAATGGAAATATGTTGGAACTGGGGGAACCTTCCACTGAGGAGAAAGTGATGAAAGACAGAAAGAGAGACATTTTATCTTTGAGATAAAAGGCCTGTTTTCTAAGGTTGTTTCTTTTATTATAACTTTTTTTTCCCACCTGCCAGTGAGGCACAGTGCAAATGTTATCATTCTTGTAACTGCTTCCTTATCCTTTTTGTGCCCAAGATTTTCTGGGGCAGGAGAAAGAGAAGACGCTGCTCCTGTTTACAACTTACTTAAATGAGATTTTCACTTTTCATAGACCCTTTAGAAATAAGGATTGGGTGCTTAAATGGATTTGTTTACCTCTTTGGGTCCAAACATCATATTATCTTTTGCCTAAAATAAAGGCAAGATATTCCCATCTAAGCTGCTCCTGTTCAGGATAATGTTAACAACTGAATCCTCTTTCCTTTGTAGCTAGATAAAATGCCAAGGGATTCATTTAAATGACATTAATGAGGATCCAGTGAATAGTGAGTGTTTTCATTAAAAAAAAAAATCCTCATCCCCACCATGAATACTCATACTTACAAAGAGTCATTCATAACTGATGCTATTTTAACCACACTGATGACTATAAATCTCTGAATTAGCAGTAGGAATGCTGATTGAATGGACAAATCTCTGGTCAGAACTTGGCTTAATATAGACACTGTCTTATTACACCAAGGCAGAGATGCTGAAATTCAAAACAGTCTTTTTCACATTTCTACTTCACCAAAGAACAAAACCCCAGATTCTTGAGGCAAAATCAAATTGGCAATGGTCTGCTTCCTCTCAGCAAAAGCTTCATAAAAAAGATTTCACTGTATTTTTCTTCCTATATAGCTTTTTCAAATTCTAATTATCGATGGGTTCCACCAACCCTTCAGGCCTAGTTAGCATGTCTGTGAGAACAGTACAAACACCTGTGGTGTGGATAACTAAGGTTATGCTTGCTAAAAAGACAAGTAAAAAAAAATTCTCTGGAGGACCATAGAAAGGGTGGTTTTCTAGAATATGGTAAGGTGAGATGGAAGCTTCTGTTAAAGAAATAGTCTCTCCAGGAAGGAGAATCTAAATTTATATCAGTGGAATTTAAATTCACCTCTTATTACACCAACGACACTGATCTGAGGAACCACTTCTGTATTAGGGTTCTAAGAAAAATGTATTTCAGGATTACAGCTTTGCTTTTTCTCCAAGCCTTCCCCTAAGCCTTCCATCTTCCCTGTTCCCAAGAATCCTCTGAATTTAAATTTCTCAAATGAGTGGCTAACGTCTATGTGTCAGGTAAGGTGGAAGTTCCTTTAAACAGCCAAATATTTATATTCCCAAACTCACAAAATACCATCTTACTGTAAGCTATCATGAAATCTGCTCTCTTTCCTGATACATCCAACACATACCACAAATACCTTCCCTCTAGATCAGGGGTCAGCAAACTTTTTTGGTAAAGGGCCCAAAGTAAGCATTTTACACTTTGTCGACTACATAGTCTGTGGTGGTTTGAAGCTGTACATACCCCAGAAAAACATGTTTTTAAATTAAATCCATTCCTGTGGTTGCAGACCCATCATAAGTAAGATCTTTTGATTAGGCTACCTCAGTTTAGGTGCAACCCCCCTCACTCAGGATGCGTCTTCATCCTGTTACTGGAGTCCTTTCTAACAGAATGAAATTCAGACACACAGAGAAAGAAAGCCACAGAAACAAGAAGCTGAAATCAATGAAACCTGGGAGAAACCAGCAGATGCCCCATATGCCTTGGCCATGTGGCAGACGAGCCAAGGACTGCTGGCAGCCGATCTTCAGGGAGCAAGCATTGCCTTGATGATGCTCGATTCGGACAATTTCCTGGCCTCAACACGGTAAGCTGATAAATTTCCATTGTTTGAGCCAACCCATTTCATGGTATCTACTGTAGCAGCCTAGGAAACTAAAACATATTCTCTGTTCACAGCCATTCAACTCTGCCACTGTCCTACAAAAACAGCCATAGACAATATGGAAATAAGTAGATGTGGCTGTGTTACAATAATTTTTTCAATGACAAAATCAGGTGGTGAGTCAGATTGGGCCCATGAGCCACTGTTTGCTGACCCCTGCTCTAAGGTCAAACCTTAAGTAATCTTTGGTGTATGGCTGCCTATCTTTTAGGAAATACAATGAAAATAATCTAAAGGAAAAATGACCTCAACAAAGTTAAAAGCCCATTCAATTTTACATGACCTATCCCTTGGGTAATGCAACTATAAAGCTGTATATCAAGTTTCCATCTGGATATAACCTTTGATAGATGCAGCCACTGGTGCTCTTGAAAAGCTTTGTCATGCTCTAGCACTTTCTCATGAATGAATTTTGATGACATAATAAGCAGATATCAAATAGAGCTAAATGTCAAACATATTTGGAGATAATTTTCAAATTATAAAAATCTTCTGAAGTATATGAACATACTAGAACTTCTAGAATATTGAAGGTTCATTTGAATGCTTTGTTATGCCACTTGCTGCTTCATATACCCAAACATGTGATTGTCTAGAAGATATAAAGATTAGAGAGAATCTCATTTTTTATTAGGGGTTAGCAGATTTTAATGTAAAAGCTACTTTTTTTTTTCCAGAATTCAGGTAAAACTTTCTCTCATGACCATGGACAAATATTCTAGTTGAAGGGTGTTGGAGGGGGAAAAAAACTGTACATTGAAGAACTTAGAAGGCATTTACAGGTTTCTAAAGTCTGAACCGAAATACATAACTTAATCCATGTTTAATTTCCTACTTATTATGGTTAATTCACACAAATGGAAATCAGAATTTTATATTATGCCTGCCCCTTCAAGTTGTCTGCTTTATATTCTTTGTTGCTGTTATTATTTTTATTCCATTTGTGATCTGATTACCCTTAGGATTAAATTTTGCAACTAGGATCACACCAGTATTTTATTGGCATAAAACTCCCCAGATGCTGATCTTCGACTTTCACGTAATGGCTAGAACAAAATCAGCTGAAAGATGTGTGGGGAACCTTTTGCTTCCTCTTATACTTCAGATGACAAAATGCAAATATGATCCGTCTGCTTAAAAATGCTTGCCTTCAATTGTTTATCCACGATGGACCTCATAACTACTACTGTTTATCTGAATTATATGGGGTTGGTGCTCCTATTGGCAAGGAGAGCCTTTCCTGGCTTGGACAAACCCTGTGTGAGATAGATACAGGTTCCAGCAGCATGGTCCTCTAGCATATTAATGATGTTGATACAAAGTAACCTGATGTCTTTTATGGTTTTCCTTCTTAGACTCTAGTGCTGCAAACTAATCATACTTATGGTCTCTCCCTCAAACAACCCAAACTCTTCGATATGGTGTATTGAATGAGAATGACTGTAAAAAGCCTGGGCCACCAGTCAGGCTTGACTCCTCACTCCAACCTCTACTCTTACTTTTAAGTGAGTAAGCAACACTCAGCCTGCTTTTACATGCCACGTGTGCAAATCTCAAACCAATGCTTGAATGCCATCTCAAAAATACTAACCCTCTTGTTCATCTCCTATGGCAAACCTTCCCCTTCTTGTGAAATAAGACAAATTAGAACCTTGTTGAGTAAAAACAAATGCCATTCTGGCCTACAAATACGACTTCGATCAGGGTGGTGGGGCCACAGCTTGCCAAATGGCATTCAGGACTGTCTAAGCCAGTTATGTTTCCATTCTGGGCTCTTTAGAGTAAACATCCATTAGCCACTTGGTTTGTGTACCAGCTTTTAAGACACCCAGTCATTCCTAAACCCTTCCCCTCCAGCATCCCAAAATAAACTACAAGTAACAAGATAAATAGGATGTGCTTCTCCTTGCTGAGTGCATTGACTTAAGGCATAGGCACATTTCCCCCTCTTTGAACAGAGATGGTGTAATCTCCTGTCCCAGCACAACAGCTGGCCAGGGTGACCCTGGAGCATGATGATGAAGGTGGTGTGATGAGAGGTAGATGATAGCGGGAATTAGAAAGCTGCCTCCCTCTGAGAGGGAGCAGGTGCTGCCGAGTCCCAGGGACACAGTGATTCTGATAAAGACACTTGAGACTCAGTTTGCTATTAGCTTTCAGTGAGTAATTCTGGGGACAGGTAGCATTTTAGATCTGTGATTTCTGGAGGGAAATACAATGATGGATTTAGAATTATGAACAACTCACACTGGAAACATATAGAAGGAGAATCAAAGCCAGAGAGCTTGTGCATGCCTTTAAAAATAAAAGGCATGTCTCTAAATTACCTACCAATCCCAAGAAACAGAAAAAATAACTGGGTTCCCTATGTTACCCTTAATTGAACTTCTATCTCGAAATGGCTTCTCTTGGGGTTGGGGTTCTGCACCTCTGGATTTTGACTGATTTGACCTTTTAGAGCTGGAGTCTGCTGATGAAGTCAGAGGTGAGGACGGAACAGCTTTTGAGCCAGGTTTCCATTAAACAGGCAGATTGCCCACTTATTCATTGCCTGTCAGGCTACTGAGTAGCTTCCAGCCAACAGGGGAGCAGCTGCTCCCCTATTTTGTGCTGATTTGTATCTCTTATTCTTAAAATGGAAGAATATGTGAGATTAAGGGAAGAGAACAGGCAAAGGTGGGGTGAGCAGGTCAAAATTTGTTAAAATCATTCTTCTCATTTATGCAATTACTAGATGCCCCAATAAATTTGGCTGCAAAGGTAGGGCGGCCAATTTGAGTTGCTATGGCTGACTCCTATGGCATTGAGCATCCCTCACTTACAGAGGGGGGAAATTGGCTAGCCTTCTAAAGCCAAAAAAAAAAAAAGAAACCAAATGTCTCTTTTTACCATAAGAGTCTTAGCACTTAAATGTGACTTGGAGATTCCCGCCATCACTGCCCCTGATGACACAAAAGGAGAAGACACACCGTTGCTCACTCATGTAGATGAATATTCTGCAAGTGTCCTACACAATGCATAATAATGAATGGGGTTTAGATTTGGGATGGAGAATGACAGTGGATATCACAGGGTCACCCATGGTTCCTTTTGTACTGAAACCTAATTTTATACAGAGGATATATATATATTTATTTATATATATTTATATATATTTATATCCACCCACACACGCAAACATCCACACACACACACACACGCACACACGTACGCAAGGTCTTTGATAGGCTTTCTGTGTTCTAGTAAAAATAGCTGGCAGCCAGCGTCTACAGCCAAAAAAGGCTTCTATGCTGCCTACAATGTCCACTATGGATAGTCTTTCAAAGGCAGACACTTGTGTTTATCTGACAAGTGGAACCGGTTCCTGCCTGGGACAGGAATAACCTTCCATTGGCGCAGACGCAGATCTCGAAGACCTTCTGCCTCGTTCCTGTAGGAGTGTAGGATCCATGAGGCAGTCTAGGTAGTTTGATTTTCGCAGCATCTAACTTAATCTAAAGTGAATGAACAGGAAAGAAAGAGTCATTCAGAGGCTGTCAAGTATTTTTCTTGGCATTCAGAAATAGCAGATGCATAATCTCTTGATTCAATTTGACTTAAATCTATTGAGCACTTGATACAATGTGAGTTCTAAGGGACTGGAAATTCAGAGATGGATAAGACAGCAGAAGTCTCTACTTTCATGGAGCTTATATCCTAGCCAAAACCAAACAAAAATAAAGCCAAAAAACTACACTGGCATTTTGGAGGAGTATATCATGTAGGACAATTTATGGGGCTGATGCTTTAGAAGATATACTTTGTGAAATACAGTCTAAAAATGAGCTGTGGTGTTAGGCGCTGTTAGATTTATGATTAGAACTGAATTCCTCCAGAGTCCAAATTCTGATAGTCATAAACTGCATATACGATGTAGTCACTATTTGTAAAAGTACATGGTTTGGAGTTTATCGTTGTTTTAAGACACTTCTGATAAAGGAATGCTCTATCTGATTAACTGTTTTAAAAACAATTACAGCAAATGCCAAACCAATCAAAAGGCAGGCTTGGTGTACAGAGGTAAGGGGCGACTGATAACCACTTAGTACATATAAGAGGTGGAATACAGCTTTGCTTTAAAAAAATAAAATACTTTTTTCCCTCCTATTTTTATTCTTAAATAAGTTTGCAGTTAAATTATATTTACTTTCGAGATCTGACTTTATCTTTTCGCAAAAACACAAGCAGCTACTCGGTTTACCAAACTGGTATTTTATTGGGGTGAGAAGATAAATATTTGTAATCTTTCATCTTCTTGTTGCCTAATCTTACCCTATTTAAATTTTGGCTTGTTCTGGTCTGGGTTAACTGTTGGATATGTCTCTCCATTTCCAGTGAAAACAGAAGCAACCAACATAAGCTTTAAAAGTGACTACAGGTAAATTAAGTTCATCTTTAGTCAGATAGATGGCTTAATTATACCAGCTAACCAAATCTTATTTGAAGGTGATGAGAGAAAATTTGGAAACGGCATTCATTTTTACAGCTGTATAAATCTGTGCTTGCAATACATGCTATTATCTCAGCACTTTACAAATAATGAATCATAACTTTTGTATGTTGTGGATTATAGTCATGCGATTCAACATTTGTTCTAGGAAATAAAATCTTTTCATTGGCTCTTTTACTGTTACAGTGGAGGATCAACCTCAGTGGTAAAGGGAGTAGCAAACCAGTTTGAGGAAGGGCGACTTGTTGGAGCCACATCTCTTTGGACTTCTTTCTCACCCCCTACCTCTCCATCTTTGGATTCCAGTCTCAGCTCTGTTCTGCAAGTGGCTTCCATATTGCCAGCTTCTGCATTTATTTCTACTCCTTTTGGGGCTTCCATCACCAGGGACCGGGTTGGAGACTCCAACCTGAAATATATACAAGATGGAGATTAGAGATGCCATTTCACTTTGTGATAAATTTAAGAAGTTGATGCTCAGGGCATTGGAACAGTGAAGCATTTCAATATTTGATCAGGGAATTTTTTCAGTTTTGCTTTACAAACCTGCTCAAATTTTTGAAGGAGAACTTGATAGCATCAGGCTTTATCTTCATTATATATCACTGAAGTGGTAAGAAATAAGTTCTAGGATCCTGGCTTCATTTTACATTACATCCAGTCAATTACTGCTGCATTGGTACAATATACCAAATTCCTAGACATAACTTTGGTTTATTTTTAGAATAAGGGAACCCCAGATCTAGACTGAGTTTCGTGAATTTGGTAGATATTCCTTGTACTTTGTTCTAATTTCTGTACTTTCCGTGAAGGCAGAGTAAGAGCAAGGTTAAGAAAACAGACTTGGAATTAAAGACGTGGATGGATGCAAGTCGGGGAGCCACTTCCCTGGGCAAGTCCTCCTCCCCTCCCCTCTCTCAGTTTCCCCATCTATAAGGTGCTTCAAATAGTGCCTGGCATGTTGGAAATGCACAATGTATATTAAGTGTCACCACTACCATCATTACTATTGTTGTTATAACAGTATTTCATAAAGGAAGCCCCGCCTTATTCTGTCACTCTGTAACGCAGTTGTCAAAGGAAGACTCAGAACAGGTGAGTGGTTCCCGGGGCGAGGGAGGGGGAGTGCCTTGCTACACTGGGACAGCATGAGGGGTTGTTTTTGGGTGATGGAATTACTCTGTTTTATAACAGCCATTGCAGTGATTGATATATGACTATGATTTCGTGAAGACTCAAAAAGTGAATTTTGCTGTGTATGTACATAACGAAGAGACAAATCAGCTACACTCACACTGTGTTAATGATTATGGCAAGACAGAGGATGATGTTCTTTAGGAAGGTATTTTGGCCAACTCTTTCAATGAGAAAAATATTAACTAAAACTGATATTCTCCTGAATATCCTAGATTTTAATATCATTACCAATATGAATGTATGAAGGGCCTTTTTCTTACAAAGAAATCATTGGCCTCAGCAATGGCTCTGATTCAGACCCATTTCGAGTTTAGTCCTACATTTCCAACTTTTGGACACTGAAGACATGCTAAAAACTAAAAGAAGCTTCTCTTCCAACTGCTGACTCCCTGTTCTGCTTCTCCCACGCCATGTGAGTAGGGCTGGCCCTCTGGGCCTCAGGAAGTGGCAGGCAGAGTCAGCAGAGCAATAGGTTGCCCACCTGGGATGATCCCAGTTAAGACAGAGGCTTCCACTGCTTCCCAGGTGAGGCTCAGGTTTGCTTCCATGCAATAGTGTTCTCCCTTGACCTTTTTTTTCCCTTCAGTGACTTCTAGTCAGAGAGAGAAGCAATAGGTCTACAGTGCTCACAAAAGGACTGGCCTTTTTGTAAGGACTGAACTTTCCTTCTCAAGTTCATCCCTTTGTGGGTGGCAAAACCCCTTTATCAATACCTTCTCCTTCTCACAAGACCTTCCACAAGTTTGAGCTAAGCCCAGTGTTTACTTTATTTGCATGGGGTTTCTCTCACTATAATGTGAGTGTGGGGCTGGGGAGGGGTCTTAACAATAGGGTGGAAAGTCTGTTTGGGCAGCCTTGCCTAAGACCTTAAGACAGCTCAATTCAGGCCCTCTTGTGTTCTTGACCACTTTTACTTTGGAAATATCCTTGTTTCTCTCCCACTAGGTCTGGCTGACATAATATAACATGCATTAGGTCTGGCTGACATAATATAACATGACTTAGGGTAATATTGCTTGTTCTGCTCCAACATTGTTCACCCTTCTATCAATGGCATGCCAACATTTTCCATCCCCAGGTGCAAGTCCTTATGCGATCTTCTGTCTTCTCCTCTTTCTCTCCCTTATTTCATCAGTCAAATCAGTTTTTAACTCAGAACTTTTCCCTTCTCCATATGCTAGGCCATCTCTAACGTGGATTACTGTAATTGCCTTACAAGTTTTGTCTCTAATTTCTTTTTTTTTTTTCCCAATATACTTCACACAAAAGTATTTCTTCCTAAAGTAAGTTTGAATGTGTCACTTCCCTTATCAAAACCTTCGTAATTTCTGCAGAAAAGATCTGAACTTTTGAGATTCTCAGTCCCTGGAATTTGGTCTGACCTATTTTATTGGTCTGATCTGTTGCCACAAACATCAGCAAAATTTATTGATTGGTTTCTCTAGGTGATGGACACTGTATAAATTGCCATTTTATTTAATCTTCACAAAAACCCCACAAATCCCGTTCTTCTGTAGTCCTGATTATAGAAGAAGAAACTGAGGCTGAGTTGATCATGTTCATATTTCTTGTAAAATGCAGAGCTAAGATGCACATTTCAGTTTAATGGTCACCAAAGCCTGTGTGTTGTCCATGAAGCTCAATTACTTCCGGAAACACTGATCTTTTTTCCTGTTCATTATACTTCATCCCACACTCTATAATTAGATGCTACCTCTTTCTCCATGGAATTAGCCCATGTTTCCAAATTCAGTCTATGTGAATAAAGTCCATAATAACTATGGTTCCCTGATGTGCATTTCATAGTGCACAACATTTCTCATACCTATTTTAAAAGTCTCACACCAGTTACATGAAATTCAAGATTTGTTGAATATTCCATACTTAGTATGTAGCAGTCAAAGGGAATGATTCAGTTAAAAAGATAAAGGGGAAAAGAGGGAGCTCTACAGTGAAAGAGAAAGAATGTATAGAGCTTGTAGAACTAGGTTAGATGGAGCTCTGACATTTCAGACATGCATTAGAATTCCCTTTACTCTTGTCCATCTCCCACAGCCTCTGAGATCAGCAGGACTCCCAAGCCAGAGACTTGGACTCAGAACAGACTGCTGCCTTGGAAGTCCCAGGGTGCTGAGGAAGGAAGCTACTCTGAAACTGCCTCCTATTGTGAAAAGCTACCACAAGATGAGAATGACAATTTCCTGTCTCTCTTGTTTCACAAACTACCTTAGTGTTGTTTGGTGTTCAGGCAGACTTAATACAGTGTTGTTCACATGCTAAACTTTACACTGAGTAAAAAGTCGTGTGGCACCTGCAGAGAGCAGACAAAGTCCTCTTGAAGCGGCATCACGTCCACTCCTGACCATAGGTTAACAACCACGACAAAATTGCTTAGGGGGCACTGAGCAAGGAAAAGTGGAAGAATGCTTCCTCCTAATGGGTCGCAATTCAGGGTCCTGCTGGCTCTTGAAAATGATCATTGCTTCCATCAGGAAAAGGAGGAGGGAAGCAAAGTCTCACTGGAGAGACTCAGAACTGAAAAATGACCAGGACAGGAGGTCCACGAGCTGGGCCACGTCCTAGAGAACAGTGGTTCTCAGATGTAAGCATCAGCTGACTGGGAGGACTCGTTAAAGCACAGATTGCTGGGTTTCTGATTCAGTAGGTCTAGGGCAGCGCCCAAACCTTTGCCTTCCTAGCACGTAGCAGTGATGCTGATGCTGCTGGCTCTGGACCACATTTCGAGAACCGCCACTCTAGAGCAAGTCATAAACTCAAGCGCCCACAAGGACTAGGTGAGTGATGTAAATGAAAACTGTAAGTAAAACAACGGTTCACGCACCATAGTATATGACAAATGACACAGGGCATGAATGTGAAGGAGATGGGGGAGATTGGTGGAGACTCTTAGAGAACTGGAACGTGGGCTGCTGTGATTCTTATCTGGTCAGTTGTTGCCAGGACTTCGGATTTGTAAGCTTTTATTCTGAATTACGTTTCTGGAATAGATGCAAACTAATTTTTATAAAATATAAGTATAGCATGAAGAATAATGATGAAATGGAGTTTGCATGCTCACAATTCTTTTTTTTTTTAACATTTTTTATTGTGGAATATATGTACAGTAAAGTGATGAATTTCAGGGTACAGCTTAACAAGGAGTTAAAGAGTAAATTTCAAAGTGTAGTATGGGTTACAGTTCCACAGTTTCAGATGTTTCCTTCTGGTTGTTTTAATACACCAGTGACTCACAAGAAATAGTAATACAGTGTTTCAGTAGTCACAATCATTTGTTAGATCCTATTTTCTCTATTACAACTCCTCCCTCTTGTGATCCTTCTCGCAGTCCTCAGGGATATTCGGCAATGACCATTCTAACTTCTTCAGGTTGAAAAGAGGTGTTGACATTATGGGGTAGAGGGATGCAACTAGTTGCTGTTTTTGGAGAGACTGGTGTCACTGGGTTTCAGGGCTTAAATAGCATAGGAGCAATATGGAGGTTTATGTTTCAGAACAATAAACTTAGTGAGTGAAATTTTATAGAGCCTCAGATAGAGCCCTGGGTAGTATTTAAGATTTTCAGGAATACTGTTGGCTGGGGCTTGGCATACTATGGCAATTAGCAATATCTAGTTGAAGCATCCTTAAGAGTAACCTTCAGAAGAGCCTCCTGACTCTATTTGAGATCATGATTCTTTTTTTTTTATTACATGGGCAGGCACCGGGAATCGAACCCAGGTCCTCTGGCATCACAGGCAAGCATTCCTACCTGCTGAGCCACCGTGGCCCTCCCGAGATCATGATTCTTTTTAAGAAAAAAAAAATTTTTACCTTTAATCCTGATCCTATTTCTTTCCCTCTTCAGGAATAACTAGTATGAATTCTATGTTTATTGTTTTTTTTTTGTTTCTCTCTGTAATGTTACTACACTTGCATCCTATATATTAAATTGCTTATTATTACATGTTTTTGAACTTTACAAAGAAAATAATTTTGCTTATATATTCTCTAGTACCTTGTTTTAAGGGGCTCAAAATTATGCTCCTGAGATTCAGCCATGCTGGCACAGAGTTGCAATTTATTCATCCTGGTGTTATCATTCAACATTTATTTGTCCATTCCACTGTAGGACATTTGTGCTGGTTCCTGGTTTTTGCTTCTACAAACAGTGCTCCTATGAATATTTTTTTTACATGACTCCTGGTGCATATATGCAAAAGTTTGTTTAGGACACATACATATAAGAATAGAATTGCTAGCTCCTAGGTAATGCATATCTACAAGTTTGTTAGATAATACCATATGGTTTTCCAAATTACTACAGTTTGCTTTCCCATTAGAATGCGTAGTTCTGGTTATTTCACTTTCTTGCCAACAGCTGATATTAAGTATGAAATGAGTATGAAATGGTATGTTATTGTCTTTTAAACTTTATTTCTGTAATTAGTGATGGAGTTAAGCTCTTTAGGATTCTTCTTCCATAAAATATCATGTTTTATTTTAATATTTTTGTCATTTCTTAATTTGTAGGAAAACTTTATATATTCTGGAAAATAATTATTTAACAGTTCTGTGCATTGACAATTTCTTCTTTCAGTTTGTGGTTTTCCTTTTCTTCTTTTCAATTGATTCATAATGTCTTTTGATGAAAAGATGTTTTACATTTTAATGTAGACAAATTTATGATCTTTTGCTATGGGTTTGTGATTTCTGTATCTTATTTAAACAATTCTTCCCTACCCTGCAGTCATAAAGTTTTATATTGTTTTCAAAAGCTTTGATGTTTTGTTTTCACCAAATTTCTAATTCATCAAGTAATAATTTCGTGTCTGCTGTGAGGTTGAGGTCTCAACAAATGCAGATCAATTACATCTAAATAAGACACTGAAAAGTCCATACTTACCTTTTTTATAAATAATGTTTACATCCATATATGGGTCTCTTTATGGACTTTTTAGTCTGTTTCATTATTCTATTTGTCTACCCCTACAGCAGTACTTTAAATATTTTAGATTACTTATTCCAGTTTTATAATTTGTTATATTTCATAAAGCAAGTCTTCCCATCTTCTTCTTCAAGGTTATGCTAGCTTTACCAGGGCTTCCACATAACTTCACAAGGAACACCTGTTGCAATTTTGATTGAATTTATGTGATATGGAGCCTTTGATCCATGAACACTGTATCTCTGCTTTCTTTATTGTATTTCAGTAGAGTTTAATAATTTTCTCTATGTGGGTATTGCATACATTTTGTGGCTACTGAAAATACTATTTTTAAAAACTTATTTTTTTCTTATTCATTTTTCTTTGAGTTTAGTTATGAACTTGATTTTTGTTTGTATGTTGATCATGCAGTCAACACCTTGGTAAATTATCTTATTTTCCTAGTGTGTGTACAGGTTTATCTTAAGTTTTCAAGGGTGTCTGTAACAAAGTATCATGAGCTAGATGGTGTAAAACAACTGAAATTTATTGTCTCCTAGTTCTGAAGGCTAAAAGTATAAAATCAAGGTGTTGGCAGAGTCATGCTCCATCTGAAACCAGCAGTGAATAAACCTTTTCTCTACTAGCTTCTGGCATTTGCTGGGAACCTGGTGTCCACTGGCTTGTTGATGCAACTCTGCCATCTTCATAAGGCCCTTTCCCCTGGGTCTCTTTTCCCCTTCTTTTAAGGACATCAGTCATAGAGGATTAAGGGATCAACCTTCTGTTGTTTTTTTTTTTTTTTTTCTTGCCTAATTTCTCTAGTTAGAATTTCTAGCAAAATACTGAATAGCAGTGGTGACACTGGACAGCCTTGTCTTTCTCCCAAGGAACACTTTCAGTCTCTCGCCAATGAATATGATGTTAGCTTTGGGTTTTTCATATATTCCTTTTATCATGTTGAGGACATTTCCTTTGATTTCTACTTTTTGAAGTGTTTTTAGCATGAAAAGATGCTGAATTTTGTGAAATGCCTTTTCTGCTTCGAGATGATCATGTGGTTTCTCCCTTTTAATTTGTTAATGTGGTAGTATACATTAATTGATTTTATTGTGTTGAACCACCCTTGCATACTTGGAGTAAAACCCACTTGGTCATGATGCATAATTCTTTTTATATGTTGTTGGATTTTATTTGCAAGTATTTTGTTGAGGATTTTCCATCTATATGCATTAGAAAGATTGGTCTGAAGTTTTCTTGCAGTATCTTTGTATGTCTTTGATATTAGGGTACTGTTGGCTTCACGGAATAAGCTAGGTAATGTACCATTTTCTTAAACTTTTTGGAAGACTTTGAGCAACAATGGTATTAATTCTTCTTGGAATGTTTGGTAAAATTTGCCAGTGTTGCCATCCAGTCCTGGGCTTTTCTCTTTTGGTAGGTTTTAGATGATTGATCTGATCTTTTTACTGAAGATTGATTCGTTGAGGTATTTTATTTCTTCTCAAGTCTGTGTAGGTTGTTTGTGTGTTTGTAAGCTGTCCATTTCCTCTAAGTTGTCTAGCTTGTTGGCATACAGTTATTCATAACTGTGAACCATTTTTTTTTTTTTTTTTTTTGCATGGGCAGGCATGGGGACTCGAACCCGAGTGTCCGGCATGGCAGGCGAGAACTCGGCCACTGAGCCACCATGGCCCTCCCCTGTGATCATTTTTATTTCTTCAGGGTCTGTGGTAAGGTACCCCCTCTCATTTCTGATTTTATTTATTTGTAGCTTATCTCTTTTCGTCTTTTTTGGTCTAGTCAATGGTTTGTGGATTTTACTGATCTTTTCAAAGAACCAACTTTGGTTTTATTGATTCCCTCTATTGTTTTTATTCTCCATTTCATTAATTTTTGCTCTCTCATTTCTTTCCTTCTACTTTCTTTCTGATTAATTTGCTCTTCTTTCTCCAGTTGTTCATTTAGGTCATTGATTTTAGTTCTTTCCTCCTTTTTAATGTAGGCATAGAGGGCTATAATTTCCCTGTCAGCACTGCATCCCATAAGTTTTGATATACTTTATTCTTTTGTTCATTCCTCTCAAGATGTTTACTGATCTCTCCAGCATTTTTCTTTAACCCACTGATTGAGAGTGTGTTGTTTATCTTCCATATATTTGCGTATTTTCCAGTTGTCCATTTGTTATTCATTTCCAGCTTTATTATGATCAGAGAAAGTACTTTGTGTAATTTCAATCTTTTTAGACTCATTAAGACCAGTTTTGTCCCCCAGCATATGGTCTATCCTTGAGAATGTTCCATGAGCACTTGAAAAGAACGTGTATCCTGCTGTTTTGGGATACGTGTTCTAAATATGTCTGTTAGGTCTATTATATTTATCATATTACTTAAGTTCTCTGTTTCTTTATTAACCCTCTATTTATTTGTTCTATCTTTTGGAGAGAGTGATGTCTTGATGTTTCTCACTATTACAGTAGGGTCAGTATCACATCCTTTAGTTTTGCCAGTATTTGCCTAATGTGCTCTGAGGCACCTTCATTAGGAACATAGAAATTTACTATTGTTATTCCTTCTTGTTGAATAGCCCTTTTATTAGTATATAGTGTCCTTCTTTATCTCTTACAACATTTTTGCATTTAAAGTCTATTTGTCTGATATTAGCATAGCTACCCCAGCTTTCTTTGGTTACTGTTTGCATGGAATATCTTTTTCCATTCTTTCACTTTCAATCTGTTTGGGTCTAAGATGAGTCTCTTGTAAGCAGCATATAGAGGGATCATATTTTTTTAAATCTATTCTGTCAATCTGTATTTTGACTGTGGAGTTTAATCCATTAACATTCAAAGGTTTTACTGTAAAGGCAGCTCTTGATTGAGCCATCTTATCCTTTGGTTTTTCTTTGTCAGATCTTTTTTTTTTCTTTTCTTTTCTCTCCTTTTATCCTTTACATTACCCTTACTAATACTCCATTCTGTGTTCTTCTCCAGACCTCTCTCTCCTGTCTTTTATTTTCATCTGGCAAGACTCATTTTAGTAGTTCTCATAGGGCGGTGGCTTATTAACCAACCCTCTCAGCTTTGGTTTATCTGTGAATATGTTAAACTCTTCCTTTTTGGGGGTGGGGGGGTGGGGTGCATGGTCTGGAAATCAAACCCTGGTCTCCCAAATGGAGGTGAGCATTCTCCCACTGAACCATCTCCTTCATTTCTGAAGGACAGCTTTGCTGGATATAGAATTCTTGGCTGGCAATTTTTCTCTTTTGTTATCTTAAATATATCATACCACTGCCTTCTTGCCTCCATGGCGTCTGATGAGCACTTTGTCTTATTTGGCTTCCCTTGTATGTGGTGAATTGCTTTTCTCTTGCTGCTTTTAGAATTTTCTCCTTCTTTCTGGCATTTGACAGTCTGATCACTACGTGTCTTGGAGTAAGTCTATTTAGATTTATTCTGTTTGGAATACAAAGGGCTTCTTGGATTTGCATATTAATGTCTTTCATATGGGTTGGGAAATGTTCAGCCATTATTTCTTCTAAGATTCTTCCTGGCCTTTTTTTCTTCTCTTCTCCTCCTGGGATACCCATGTTGTATAAATTTGTACACTTTGTGTTGTCAGTCTTACCCTGAGACCTGCTGAAATTTTCCCATTTTTTCCTCTGTTTGTTTTTTTGTCTGTTCAAATTCAGTTGAACTGTCTTATGTAGCTTGTTCATTCTTCTGCCTCTTCAAATCTGCTGTTGTGTGTCTCCAGTATATTTTTAATTTCATCTACAGTTTCTTTTACTTCCATAATATTTGTTATTTTTCTATGTATTCTTTCAAATTCTTCTAGGGTCTTCTTAATAGCCTTTATTTCTTTATACACATTTTCCTTCATTTCTTTGAACTGACTCAGGAGATTTGTTTGCACATCTTTGATTAGTTGTTCCAGATTCTGTATCTCCTCTGACTTTTTGATCTGTACCTTTTACTGGGATGTTTCTTCTTGATTTTTAGTATGCCCTGTGATGTTTTGTTAATATCTGGTCATCTGATTATCTTGATGGATTTATTCTGAAGGTTGATTTCTCTCTCTTATCTAGGGTTAAGTCATTGCCTCAGTTTGGCACTGCTTAGCCAGTGGGTTGTCCATATTTCTCAGTCAAAACAGGGCTGGAAACCATGCAGTAGGTGTAAACCAACGCCAATGGGCCTGAGGTAAGTTCTGGAGAGGATATAAAAAGTTCAGCAGTTCCCCTGCACTTTCCGTCCTACTTAGCAGATAGCACTATTTGGTGGCTTACTCATCCTAGAGGTTATTTATCTCCTGGAGCTGCAGCAGTGTCTGACCAGGCAGGCCTTAAACTGTAGGTTTACTGTGTACTTATTTCAGCAGCCAAAATCTGGCTCACTGTAGGGTTGAGTTCCCCACTTGTGGCAGAAGATTCCCCCAGCTGCCCAATCTGCAGCCATCCCCCAGAGAAGGATCAGACCTCCAGCTGCTGTTATCCTCAAGGAGGGGGGTGGGGTGGGCACCAGCACCCTGGGCTGGAAATATAGTCTCTGTCCAGGTTTTTCAGTCTTTTCATCTCTCACTGATCTGGGCGCGAAATATCCTCTCCTGCCCCCCAGGTTTCCAAACTGTTGATCTGGGTAGTTTCTGCCTGGCTACTTGCTGCTTTTAGAGAAGATTTTTGTAGTACTGTCCCTGATCCTCCATTTTGGAAGCTCTTCATTGCTGCTGTTTTGTATTCTGCCCTCTCCACAGCTTAAGTCCTGCTGTGGGTCCCTGTGGGTTTGGATCTCTATTTGGATATAGGTGGAGATCTGTCTCACTGCTGTGAGATATTTTACAGTCTGTGTCCCTGGTAGGAGATGGAAGGGCTCCTGGCTGCTGCTTCTGGGCACTTCCTAAGCTGTATGAGACTGAGTGAAGGGGAGGGGAGAAGGGTTGGCCAGCTCATGACAGACGTTTCCTACCTCATATTTTTTCTCTTTCTTTGATTTAGCATTGTGGGATGCTTCTCCAGTCTATACCTTCCTCCAGAGTTCTTAAAAAGTGAGAATTGTTCTTTTTGCTAAATCTCTGGGGAGAGGTTTTCAGTAGCTGCTTATGTTGCCATGTTGATGATGTCACTCAATCTTGCCTATTTTTTTGAACTTTGTATAAATAGGATCACAGCTTACACTCTTTCATGGTGTTTGAAACTTTTGAAATTCTTCCAAATGGTTGCATTCATTAGGCATGTATTCTTTTTATTGGTAAGTCCATTGCATGAATAGACCATGCTTTATTTAGACATCTCTCCTGCTATTTGGTTGCTTCCAGTTTGGGCTCCTATGCATAAAATTGCTATGAATATTCTTAAATAAGTCTTTTTGAGGGCAAAGTTTTCATTTCTCTTGAATAAGTAGCCAGGAGTGGAATTTCTAGGTTATAGGATGGGTGTATGGTTGGATAGTAAGTGTGGTAGGCTGCATCTAATATGGTTCCCAGTGACCACTACCTTCTGGTATTCATTCCCTTATATAATTCTCTCCCTTTGATGTGGGCTGGATGCAGTGACTTTTTTCTATACAAATATAATATGGCAAAAGTGATGGGATGCATGTGTATGATTAAGTTACAAAAAAGACTGTGGATTTGATCTTGGGTCCCCTCTTGCATTCACTCACTCTGGGGGAGGTCAGCTGCCATGTTGAGAGCTGCCCCATGGAGAAGTCTAAGAAATTTAAGGAGGAGATTGATTCATGAGGAAATAAGGTCCTTTCAGAAAACATGGCAATGTGTTTGGAAGTGGAGCCTCTTCCAGTTAAAAAGCCTGGGCTAACAGCTAAACTGCAACCTTATAAGAGATCTTGGGCCAGGGGCATCAGGTAAGTTTGACCTGAATTACTAAGCCCATAGATACTGTGAGATAATAGATGTCTTTTGTTTTAAGCTGCTAGGATTTGGTGCTAATATGTTACGCAGCAATAAATAAATAATAAGAATCAAACCTTGTTTGAAGATAGTTGTATGAGTTTACATTTCTACTACCAATGCTGATGTTGATAGTCATTTTCATTATAACTATAAATTGGTACTTTATTATGGCTTTAATTTGCATTTCCCTGTTATCTAAAAATGTTAAGTACCTTTTCATGTGCTTAGTGGCCATTCAAATGTGTTCATTTGGGAAGGGCCTGTTTAAATCTTTTGCCCAGCTTTTTACAACTAGCTTGTTTGTATTTTTGTTATTCATTTGTAATATGTTCTGGGTAAAAATTATTTTTCAAAAATGTATATTATATATATTTATATACTAAATTGTTTTATTCTTGTCCATGGCTTGCCTTATTTTTTTAATGGCATCCTTTAATGAGCAGAAATTTTTAATTTTGATGAATTCTAATATATTAATATGTCCATATATTTTATATTTATTACTGTTTATGCTTTCTGTAATAGGGTGCTGCCTACCCCAAAGGTTACAAAGATATTCTCCCATGTTTTCTTCTAGAGGCTATATAGTTAAGCTTTAACTTTAGGTTTATGATTCAGCTCAAATAAATTTTTTGGAATAGTGTTGTGGTTCATTTTATCTCCTAGGTTTATCCAATTGTAGTACTATTGATTTAAAAGATAATCCTTTCTCCACTGAATGGCGTTTTCAACATTAGTTGAAACTCAATTAACTATATAATTGCCAATCAATTTCTAGACTCTCTTCTGTTCTTTTTACTTGTCTAGCCTTATGCTAATGTCAGACTGTCTTGATTACTGGAACTTTAAAAGAAGTCTTAAAATCAGCTAGTGTGAATCCTCTAACATTGGGGAAAGGGAGAATAGATTGTTTCTAGGGTATTCTAGATCCTTTGT
This sequence comes from Tamandua tetradactyla, assembly GCF_023851605.1. Classification (NCBI taxonomy): domain Eukaryota; kingdom Metazoa; phylum Chordata; class Mammalia; order Pilosa; family Myrmecophagidae; genus Tamandua; species Tamandua tetradactyla. The sequence goes on along the minus strand of NC_135346.1, from coordinate 37,877,475 downwards.
TTTTCCATATAAATTTTAGAATCAACTTGTCAATTTCTATGAAAAAAGCCTATTGAGATTTTGTTTGGGATTATGTTGACTCCAGAAATTTTTTTTGGCTCAACACAAAAAGTTTATTTTCTGTGTATATGAATTCCCATGTGGGTTGGCAGGGGCTGTCTGTTATCAGGTGATCCAGGGATCTAGGCTGCTTCCACCTTGTAGTTTCCCATCTCAACATGGGATAGCTATGTTTGTAGAACTAGTAGATAATGTGCAGAATCAGACTTTACTCATCAGCCTGTTTAGAAAATGCTTTGAGTGTGGTGTGTTAAAGATGCTCAGGAGGGTGGGGGTAGGATGATATGTATTAATTTTCATGGCCTCCCAAAACAAATGACCACAAACTGGGTGGCTTAGAATAAAGGAAATTTATTCTCTGATATCTCTGCAAGTTGTCAGTAGAGTTAGTTCCTTCTGGAGGCTCTCAGTTCCATGACAGTCTCCTAAATTCTGGTAGCTACCAGCAATCCTTAGCTTTCCGTAACTTGTATGTAGACAGTCACTCTCATTTATGCTTCTTTCTTCAAATCTATACCTTCTGAGTGTCTCTCTGTCCACAGATAAATTTGGGGGTGACTTTATAGCCTATCTTTTTAAATCTAACAGTTCAAACTTACTACTTCTGATTTATGTGCTATCATTGTTAAGTAAACAGGTTCTTTGTTCTTTAATCCTGAAAGATTCTCGCTCTTGCAATATTTATTTATGTACATCCATGTATTTACCACTTTTTTCACTTATTCTTTCTGGCATTTTAGACTCTCATTCCACCCCCACCCTCCTTTTGTTCCTGACATCAAGAAAATCCTGGATTTTTTTTTTTTTTTAGAAAGGTGTTCTAGGAGTGAGCCCTAGTTTTGTTTGTCTGAAATCAAACTTTAATTTGCTCTCCTTTGGAAAGGGATTTTGGTTGGATGTGCTACTCTATTTTGGCAGCTATTTCTCTAACCAATTAGGGTATTATTCTTCTGGTTTCTTCTATCGTTGTGATTAAGGAGTCAGATGTCAGTCTAACCTCAATGTGAGAAGTTCAATTTAGCTTTTTTTCCTCCTCTGATTTTTGACTTTGATGTTCTTTAGTGTCATTGTGATGTGTCTGGAATTGGATTTCATTTTATTTATTCTGTTTGAATCTTTTTTGATTCTGTGACTGTGTGGTTTTGTGTCTTTTATCACTGTGGATGATATGTCTTTGAAAATTATCTTTGCCCCATTCTCTCTCTTCTCTCATTGTGTGACTTGGATTAGATATTCTCATTCTCCTTGAGCTGCTTTCCAGATAATTCTTCAGATCATGTATTTTTTCTCATCTGTATCTAGTCACAACCCATGGAATTTTTCTTTTTGAGATTATATTTTATAGAAACTTTGTTCATTTTCTAATTTGTTAGCCATTTTTACATCTTTACTCGTACGATTTATTCCTTATTTCCTTCCTCATAGTAAATACACTCATTTCATATTCTCTCCGGTAATTCCCAATCTGAATCCTCTGTGGGTCTACACTGGCTGCCTTTCCCCTCTGCTTGCTCTCTTTTTCATGGTGCTTTGTTTCTGAGTGTGTTTTCTGCTTCTTGAGTGTGCATTTTCATGTTTCTTGGGTCTTTATCTGCTGGAATTCTCTGAGGCCTGTGTAAGCCGATTTTCTCTAGAGAAAATTTACATTTGTTTCCATCAAATGTAAATTTCCATCAAATGGTGCCACTGTCAGTTTAGGCCCATGTAAACTAATTTCTTTGCTTGAAAATTTTAGGACCACCTGGGTAATATTAATTCAGGCTGCAAACCAGAGTTAGGATCAATTTGAAGTTACCATGCCTTGAATTTCAATAAGTTATGTTTTCTTGAAGTTCTCTGGGTAGAAGATTTAAATGAGGGGAAGGCTAGGTAGGTTGAATTTTATTTCACACTTACATTGAGGATGTGGTATTTTGGGGTCCCAGTTTCACCCGTATGCAAGGAATCTCTTATTAGATGCCCCATTTTATGGGGGACGCCCCATGATTTGTTTTATTGCCATTACTAGGTCATGGCAACAGTAACTGAATTTCATCTTAGTTTAGCAAAATCCGTAAAGTGAAAGCTGACCTCAATGCTCAAATCACTTCTCTAGGTTCCCATTTTATCTTAGTTTTTTACTCTGAGTAGTCTTAACTAATATCCAGCTCATCAACACATTTAAAGTACTTTAAAAATGTGCTTTATTCAGGAGTTTTACATGTTTGAAGCCAGTGACCTGGTTAGGGTACTTAAGTATTATACTGCTGGACTACAGGTCCAGGTTTCAAGGTTTTTAAAAGAATATTGTGGCATCATCTAATCTATAAGGGTTGACAACTCATTCTTTTATTTTGTATTTAAATATAGTTGTTCCAACTTTCTAAGAGACAGTTCTGGCCTAACAACTGCCAGTTTGTGAGAAAATTGTAGAATTTTATCACATAGGGTTCAATCACAGAAAGAAAACCTCTGTGAGTTGAATATATGAGTGTACTGTCAGTATTCAACTTTATACAGTTGTGGGAACTGGTTCAACAGTCTACGCACAGCTGTTTTCTTTGCATTGAATGCTGGAGCAGCCAGTAAGGAAAGATGGATATGAAGTGGGGAACTACAAGGATGAATTGGAACCCACCAGGGTGGATGAGGCCCTGTGACAGTCCCTCATCACCTCCAAGTCTCCAATTCAGTGATGTAGGTAGGAGTCCTGAAGGAGAAGCTGCTTCCCCTGTTTCTGAAACCAAGTCTGCACCTGGCCTAGGAGCTGGAGGAGCTGAAGGAGGATATGGTGGGAGCTGAAGGAGGTAATGATCTGGCTGCTGCCCCACGTGAACACGGTGAGCCAGCAGGTGAACAGCCACGGTGCCCTGGCCTTCTGTTGCAAAAGGAGAATGGCCGATGCTTCATTTCCATCATCCAAACCTCATGAGGCCATGCTAGCTCAGGGAAGGGAATTCAGGGAAATGTAATTCCCACTTAGCTAAGTTGATAGGTTATAAATCTACCACCCCGTGTCATCTGTATTTAAAAGGATTGCTTTGGCTTGGACACACTGTACACAGTGCAGCCAATTTCAACTTGTAATATAGAAACTGGTTGAAATAAAATAAGAACCTACAGATTTGTAAGGAAAAACATGGGCTTTTCTAATTATATAGGTTCTACTTTTAAGTCAAGCAAGGCCACTTTGCAATGCAGGCCCCTCGTAGGTGTAGCAGGTCTTTAAATTTTACGAATGAAGCTCCTGAGCTCTGAGAGCTCTATCTTTAAATTCTGAGCTGAAAAATCCATGCAGAGTATTCCAGGGTTCTGCTCTAAAGATTTAAGAAATGTATTGGATATTCTCATTTGAGGCCATTTCTTTCAGAAAAGCAGTGATATTCTGTCTTCTAGAGCAAAACCATTTTAAGGTTTGATTTTGTGAAAGGCAAGCCAGACCATCACAAAAGATTCTTTTGAATCAATCCTTCTTTCTCGGTGTAGAGCTTGTTGATTTATTAAATAAATATTTATTATAGTAGGCCTAAGAGACACGGAGAAGGACCTGTATCCCATACTGGAAGAGACTGGGTTGGCCTTGTAAATCGTTAGGAATCAGCTCATTTGTTTGGCCAACAAACATTTATTGTTCTATGTATATGAAGATATGGGGGCTACAGCTATAAACAAGATGGATATAATCCCTGTCTTAGAGAGTGTACCGCTTTTGAGGATGAGATACAATAAGCTAGTATTTGTTGATAGTGGTGAGAAGCACTTATGGAGAAGTACAGGGCTTATTCGTGCTTCTAACTAGGAATTGGGTGAGGGGAAGACTTGGGGACTGGGGAGGCTGATGCTGACCTCTGATTGATTAAAGAGTTGGTCTGGTAAAAGATGCAAATTACAAGCAGAGGGAAAAGCACGCATGAACACTTTTAGGAGGAAACGAGTTTTGCAAGTTAAAGAAGTTGAAAGAAGATCAATAGAGAGTGTGATATTTAATAAGAAGTAAGTCATGCATGGCTTTCCAGAATATGATGAAACAATAAGGAATCAAATGAAGTGGGCATATGGCGGGAAATGATAACGGGCAACATGATCTGATTCCCATGTTGTAAAGAGTATTCTGGCCACAGAGTGAATACGAGGGGGAAATAGGATGGCAGGTAATTGGCAGCACAATGTAGTGACTTGGATTTGGTGATGGAATGAGTCTAGAATGACCTCTAGTATTTTGGATTTTGTAGCTGGTAGATGGTGGGGGTTAAACACTAGGCAAGTGTGCAAGCAGAACAGGGCAGGATAGAAATTGGAGGTTTGGCTTTAGGTATTCTGAATTGGCCATCATTTGAATTCAAGGGGACATGTTTAGAAATGTGGATCCACCGGGCTAGAGATAGAAAAGTGGGAGGAATGTTTGATTGTGGTTAGTTGACCATGGTTGGCAGATTTCTGTGTTGCTGAGTTAAGGATATTATGTTTTCAAATATTTCTTTTGAGGGTTTTATATACACAATCAGAGTCAATTCTAGGCCACCTGACTCTTTCTCACCGGTGGGACTAGGCTGGTGCACTCCGTGAACTGATTCTCTTAGCCAATTCAGGATGTGGTTGCATCCCAGCCGGGTGAACATTTCCTCTCACATGTTCTTGTTCTACCATTACAGAAGAGGCAAAATCCTGAGCATAGTTTCAAAGTGCCTAGGCTCTGTTTATCGCCCTCTGAGGTGGTTTCACAGCAGCTGTTAGAAAAAGTACAGACTTTGGCCCAGGGAATATGACAGGGGGAAAATCAGTGGTGTCTTATAACATTTACGTAGCCCTAGGGAGATTTTTCTCCACTGGACCATCATTTCCTGGCACATTTTTGCATTTATTTGAAACCTCTCCTCCTCCTTGCAAATTCCATTTCAAGTACCTGTGCAACATGGAAGTCTCATGAATCAAAAAACCCACAAAACTTTAAATGCTATCACAAGGTCTGTTTTTAAAAACCCAGGGAATAATTTATTTGCTGTTGGCATTATCAGTTTGTTCTTGCCGTTCCAGGCTCATTTTTTGTTGAAATTGTTTTGTTGAAACAGTGATTACTTATCCAGATTTCTGGTTTTCATTTCCTTCATCATAAGAATCTACATTAATCACTTCCAAACCTAGACAAGCTTTTAGATCATATTTTCCTCCCATCCTCACAGAACGGAAACAATGGCTTTTGTTACTTTGGGGAGTGACCTTCAGATCATAAAAACAGAGTAAGAAATGTGGTAACTGAAATGGAAGAGGGTTATCTCTTCAGTCTTTCCTAGGATAATAGCAGAGATTCATACGGAGACAACACCTGGGATTATTGTGTGTGTTATAAATTTGAGAAAAAAAATCAACGAAAGTTCTTCTCTCTGTGAGTAATGCTGATGCCACCTGGCCAAAGTTGTGCAGGTAGTGAGTTCTTAGATTGGCTGAGCCCATGAGCTGGAAATGTCAGCATGGCAAGACTCACCTGCAAAGTTTTTAAAGCCTGGATGCTCAGGCTGCACTTCACACCAATTAAATCAGAATGTCTGGGCATCTATCTGCATATGTTTAAACTTCTTCACATGGAGATGATTTCAAACCACTGACTTATCAGATCTATGTGTGTGCTGCAGATTTATGAAGTTTAATACGGAGCCCCACCACTTCCTCTGATGGAAGAGCACAGTATGACACTGCAACTGGGGGAAAAGTAAACCAAGTTGCAAACACAAAGGCTAAGGTAATATACTTGATGAAATGAAGATGTTCAGTGCCTACTACATGGGCCCATGGCCTTGGTGGGTTGCTGAGATATTGTCTATGTAAAACTTTAGCAAATCAGCAGGATACCTTATTCAGAAGAGTATGTATATCTAAGGAAGGTTATTTTCCTCAATTTGTTCATTGATCTGAAGTTCATTAGCTCCCATTGAATCTACAGGAGTTCAAAGTTTAATTTCTGTTTCAAGAAAATGCTTTAAAAAATTGCTCTCAAAATTTCAGTTCAGCTGTTTGATCAACACTAAAGGAACAACAGCTATTTTGAAAAACCTGGTTTCTATTAATGTAATGGGCCATTTAAAGTAATGGTGAGAGAGATTTTGAAACCAGACAACTTTAAACTCAAGGTATTGGTGACTATCATGTTAAACACGTTGGCCCAATTAGTTTTCTGCTTGAAATTTCATGAGGCTCCCTCCGACCTCATTTTCCTGCAGTCCTTATGATTCATCCTGTATTTGTTGAGTTAGGCTCTTACAGAGCCTGATTTAAAGGAACCTCAGAGGCCAGGATTTTCACACGAAAATTCGGTGTTGGGTTCCAGTGACAGATTTAGATTCACTATATTCACTACTAAATGTAGTGAATACATATTATATGCAATGCACATGGGGTGCTTTTCACATATATAGTCCCATCTGCCATCTAGCCCCAGCCCCAATTATGAGAAGAGACAACAGAGGTTCAGAGGGGCTGCATGTCATGGTCTAGGCCAAATGCCGAGGAAGTTGTGGATCAAATCTTTTTAATTCCTACCCAGTACTTATTGTAATCAGCTCACGGTTCTGATCACTTTAAGTGGTTCCACATATGGGGTGTAACTCTGTCTTCTTGTAACCTGCTATGTCATTTGGAGCTTCTACAGGGAAACACAATTTATAAAAGAGAACATCCTGGCACAGGATATTTCCCTCATCCAGGCTCTTCCTTCTAGTCGAGTCAAGGTGAAGTGATTGAGACTGTCCCCTGAGGCAGACAGGGAAGGCCTGCCTGCCTCTCACTCCATCCAGACTGGTCTTTTCTTTCTTTGAAAAAACAGGCCCATCTCTCTCATCTCAGGACTTTGCAGGTTCTGTGTCCTCTCTCTGGAGTACTCAGGGCAGCTAACCCCATGCTTGGTATGTTTATTTCTTTCTCACCCTTCAAGTCTCAATCAAATGTCATCTCTTTAGAGAGGCCCTCCTTGGCCAACATTCAGTGACATTTCCTTCCTGTCACTGAACAAAATTGGCAATTATTTATTTGTCCGTATGCTTATTTTACTCTCTCTTCTCCTTTCGAATAAGCTCTATGATGGCAGTGATCTGGCTAGATTTATGCCCAACATCAAGGATGTTGCCTGGTGTTCAGTAGATATTTATTGGATCAATATCCCTCTTAGAATACAATAATCTGTTATGTTCAGAGTAAGGCCCAGGACCATAAAACACTCTTCTCTTTCTTCCTTTCCCTTCTTGGTATGATTCTGGACCATTCATGATTGCAGTCTAATCACTTTAAAACTGGCAGCCAAGTTACAGGGAACTCATATTGAGCCTAAAAAAACACCTTCTACTTTTGACCTATTTTTCTCCTATCTCATTCTGTGCTCCCTTGTAATATACTGCATTTTAGTTTTTACATATAGACCATAGTTTCTGACTCTTAAATCTTTTAAATTCTTGATTCTTTCTTCTAACATAACATTTGCATGTCACTACACAGCCTTTTAATCCAACTTTCCTGGGACGGAGGTTGGATAATAGTTCAGAGTCAAGATTTTGAGTCTGAGCACCTCCAGCTGCTGGTTCCTTGACTTTCTTGGGGCTCAGCTGTTCCTTGTGTTCAATAGGAGAGAACAGTGTCTCCTTTACGGGACTGTTTTTCAGATGGGATGTGGAAATGTCAGTGAAGATTTAGTCAAGCGTATGGCACATAGTACATGTCACTAAGTGATAGCTTTTATAATTGCATTCATCCTGAAACAAATGCAGTCATACCTAGTCATTGCCCCTCCAAAACTGGTGAGAACTGATCAATTATTTTGTTTTCACTCCAGTTTCTTTCTCTGGCTTTTTAAACATTTCATCATCCACAAGAGGCTCCCACTATGCAGGGTGGACACATGACAGACGTTGCAAAGAGCTTGAATACAGAGAGTAATTTCAATACAAACTGTTCAAAGATAAGTGGCCAAAGAAGTCAGTTCTTCCTCTGTTATGTGTTGACTGTTACAAGATTTACTAAAACTTCCATGACTTTGAGAGGGAAAGGCTTGACAGATTCTCTGCAGAATTTGTCAATTATCTTTGCCAGAAGTCAAACTGATCCGAAATACTGTGCCTTAGTGGTCTAACATGGGCTTCTGAACTATGATTAGAAACTTGAATTTTGTAGCAAATCACATTTCTTGGAACCTGAGGTTTCCAAGGTGACTGCATAAGAAACTACAGACATGATAATTACCATTTCCAAAGGAGCTCTCTCTATAATCCTCCTTCTGGCCTGCCAGCCCCAAACCATTACATTATTCACACTGTATTTCTTTCTAAAGTACATAAAAACGAAATAAGTGATTCGAATATCAAAGAAATGATGTACATGTCCACATTCCCAGCTTTCATAATGTGAGTAATTACTTTAAAGTTTGTCAACACTCCCTAGGGTATCAGAACATTTAATGGCCCATGCATCTAGCCTGATTCCACATGTAACAGAGAGCTAGGCTGTCAGTTATTTTAATTAAGAAGGGAAATTAAGACATTCACAAATGCTATTTAGATTTCTTGTTTAAATGAAATCTCTAGCTTTGATCAGGATTGGAAGCCAGCCCCAGAGGGCTGTATTTTGTAGTAGAAGCAGTGCTGAGCTAGGAGTTAGGAGTCTGAATTCTTATCACCAGGTCTGCCCCTAACTGGCTCCAAGGATCCCTTCTCAGTACAATGAGAAAGATGGCTTAGCAACGGAAAGAGCACCTCTCCAACCCTGAAATACACCTTATACTTCTCTATAGCCTACAAGTTTTGGAAGATTAAATGAGCCAACTGCCTGCTATATGATGATAATGAAAGAGATCTCCTTCGTGGGGTCAAATGGCCATGATGATCCCTCTTCTTCCGAGTGCTAACACTCATGGGCATCCTCAATAATACTCTGCATTTGCTCATTTATATGTCATAGTGGTCTGTGGGGACCCAAATGGGTGAACGACTACGGCTTCAAGAAGGCTGAAGAAAGGAATTTAATATCTGATATGGGAACAATTATACTTTAATTTTGTAAACACTATTTAATGAAATAATTGTAGCTAAAAATAACTGCATACTTACCTCATACTAGGCACTGTGATCAGTGAAACAATAAGAGGAAGTCATATTAATATTATTAATTAATATTACCCCCTTGCAAATGGGGAAAGTGGGGATTGGGGATGTTAAACCTAAGGCCACACAGCTAGTAACTAGCAACAGAGTCCATGTTCCAAACACAGTCCTATCACCAGAGCTCATGCTTTTAAGTGCTATTTGACAATTACCTTTAATGAGAATATGCAAATTTTAGAGTAACTGATATTGTTAGGGTTTCAGTGGAGGAGTACATTTTAATCAAATAAAACTTTCTATACAGAAAAACATTTTGGTTCATGTGACTGTATCCATTTCAAGTTTTCCACCGGATGTTAATTGAAAATTTTTTTTTGGTTCAGCCATGAAGTAAATTATTTGGTTTATATCTAGCCTTCATGCTTTGCTGTTTTGCATAATTCATTTCAAGATTCTAGGTTAGCTAAACCTATAGCACAGGAAGCCGGAAATGGTGTTGGAGACTGGGAGGGAGAGAAATGAATGCCTCTGTGTTCAGTATGGCCAGTTGGTGGCTCACGTGAAATGCTGACAGCTGCACAAACTGGAGGGCATTTCAAAAATCGGTGGATATTAGTGATCACTATTTATTGAGCACCTACTGTGTTCGAGGACTTTCACATGGGTCTGGAAGTTCTCAGGGCAGTCCTACACTCGACGTGTTTGACTCGCTATTTGACAAATGGGGTTCAGAGGCCACTTACTGACTGGCTGACAGAGGTGGGACTCAGGTAACAGGACGGTCTGGCTTCAAAGTAGCAGTCTCTAAACGCTAGTAAATTACTATCTATTATAGAGTACCTGGGATACAGCCGCACTAAAGGCCACTGTTTCTTTGAAGTCTCTTATTTTCAGCCTAAAGCTTATATGAAATTAATTTCGTGTTTTGGCACATCAAATCTCCATATTTAATGCAAAAAAATAATTATTTAATTTCTGATCAGCTAAATTACGGATTTTTTTTTAACCTAAAATCTTTGAGTAAAATGTTCTCTGTTAAGATATGTCACGTTTTTACTATGGTTTAGTATTCTCCAATTCAAGAAGCACAGTCTAGTAAAGCAGAATGAGCAACACACAAAATCTGGGGTTGGAGTTTATACTTAGTAGCTGTGGGATCCTGGAGAACTATGTACCTTTCTGAGGCTCAGTTTACTCAACTACAAAATAGAGGTAACGACTCTAATAGTCTCCTTATTGGGTTATTTGGTATCATTTGTTGAATGTTTATAGAGTGTTTAGCACAGATTCTAGAATATTCTATGATGCTACAGTTGTGAAGAGGTACAGAAAAGCCTGACTCCTGGAGATGCAAGAGTGAAATTTAAGTCCCTTCTCTTCAGCCACTGCTTTGGTATTTCAGTGGGTTTCCTGTTAGAGGTACAATTTCATTTCAATCTATGGATGACCTTTCGGGATTTTTGCTCTTACGCTTAGTTTACTGAGGAAATAAACGTAATGGCTCTAATCTATACAGTAGGTCAAAAAGTCACAAATCTCTGGGAGTAACTGCTGATCTGTTTTTACTGCAGAGCCTTTGAGGGAATCAGAAGTCCTTTTTAGTCCTGCCTATGGCTAGTGTGGAGAATATTGCACTTTTACCTGTTTTTCATGTTCTTATTAATTTCTTAACAAGTGGAAGAGGAGAAAAGAATGCTTGCACACACTACCCTTTTAGAGTGAGATTTAAATAAAAACTGACCCTAGAAAACAGAACGTGTCCTTAAAAGGTGAGGGCAGCAAGACTCTAATGCAGAGGTGGTGGTGATAATAATATTTATTGACTGCATCCTGTATGCCAGGCATTCACCTAAGCCCTTTATGTATATACCCTCCCATGTCATGCTTGCTGTAACCCTAAGAGATGTGCTCTGCTACTGTCTTCGTTCAGACAAGGGGACAGGACTCAGACTCCAGTTTTGCTGCATCTGAGGCCTATGCTCTGACCCATCATTAGAAACATTTCTGTTTAGATGTGTGGGAGATACTCAATTTGGGGATATGCAGTAGGGTCTTGTTGCCAAGGAGAATCATGGGGTCATAAGGGAGGAGGCCATGTTCTCAAGGGAAAAAGCATAGCATAACCATGAACTTTTTTGTTGTTGTTGTTTTACTCAGTCACAACAAAAAAATCTTTGCAGATAAATCCAAGAATGATATATAATATATACCATATTTTGATGTAAAGCAAAGTTTTCATACACAGATATATCCACTAACAATAATGTTGACCAAGATTATTTATTGCAAGCCATTAAAATAAATCTTTTTTCAATTACTTTCTAATGAAATGTACCAATTACCTTTTGAATGGTGACATATGGTTGTAGTCTATTCAAGTGGGGATAAATCTTGCTTATATGAGGCTTCAAGGGCTCCCTCCTGATCTATTTTAATTACTGATGCAGACAAAGATAGAGCATTATCACATTTATCGATAAATCCTGAACTTCATTATAATATGGTTCTCAGGGTTAGACAACATTAATCATCAGGTAATTTCCAACATTTATACTACAGATCTGTTATAAAAGGGATGTTTCCATAACCCAGCTGATTTGGGAGCATGTTTATTAATGTGGTTGGGTCCTGGGGTAACTGGAGAGGCAGTCACAAAGGCTGCTGGACATAGTGAAGCTGAAAGAAATAATGCCCTTAAGCAAATGTTGATGTATCCTTTGGCTAACAAATGAATAACTAGCACTGGAAGATGTCAACCATTATTTCAAAAAGCCTTATCTGAGGACTGTTGGATGAAGAACGAAATTACCACCAGCATAGAGAAATGGCTCCATCTCTTATAGTAACTTTGTCCTGAATGTGCTGTTATATTATATTAGGAATGGGGAGGAGGGAAGGGACCAAAGTACGATTACAGTGAGGAGCCCAGTTTCTGAGCAAAGGGAAATCTATTGATCTTGGCATTGAAACTGCTTCCTTCCCTATTCTATGTTACCATTTCACTATGGGGTTCAGTAGTAACTCAGATTTGCCATTAAGTCATTCTTCCGTGCTTCTGATTATCTGTTGGTTTTCTTCAAAAATGTCTCTGTCCTTTGGTTGACCAGCAGCTATATGAGGATGATGGCAGTATTGACATGACAGGTTTGTTACAAGAATTTAATGGGTGAGCGAATGAAAGACACTCCAAACAGTATATTTTAATAGTTAACTCTTTATGGAGTTAATTTAATATTTGTAGGACTGTGGAAGAAACATTCACCTGTTCTTATCTCTTCAAATTACTTCCTGTATTCTCCATCAAAAGAAAATTTCTATAAAGGATGGGAGATAATTTTTCAAGTGAAATACAACACATTGATTACTTTCCCTGTTCCCACCAGGGTTTGTAATTTATACATACAATCATTTTTATCCCATGACATACAACATAATCACTCCTATATTTTACATGTAGAAACTGAGAAAGAAAAGGAATTTACCTTTTAGAACTGACATGTAAGTACAGAGATAGGACCCAAACCCAAATCTAACTTCACAGTTTGTATTCTTTCCAATGTGCTTAAGAATTTAGTTTCTAGCATTTACCCAGAGATGCCACTCTCCTGACATTCTTTTATCAGCTTCTGCTGAATTCTTACTGACATGATGAGTTATTTTAACAACTTGAGTACTCACATTCTTGAGTTCAAAATGTGCTAAGTAATTGACAAGACAGCATTTGTCTATCTACATAATACCATGTCTATCTTTACCTATATTATGAAATACTGAACACTGACTGTCCAGCTTCAATGCATTTATTGAGCTTTAGGTATATGCTGGGCACTGTAATTGGTTCTTGGATATAATAGTTTCACTTAATCCTCAGAACAACCCTATGAGATAGATTCTATTACTATCCTTGTTTTGCACATGAAGAATCTGAGGCACTCAACTGAGAGTCGGAGTAATTTGCCCGTGTTGGCAACTTAAGTTGGCTATGGCAGAACTTGGATTAGGACCCAAGTACTCTAGCTCTAAAATCAATGCTTGTTATGCTGCTTCTCCTGAGGAAGACAAACCTGTAAACCGACAATTAAAATATAGCAAGAAGCATTTATTGTAAGAGAAGTAGAATGAGATGGAGGATCTGATTTGAAAGGGGGGTCCTTATTATGGAAGGTTCTCAAGGAGGAAGTAATAGGAGATCAGGAGACTTTTCCAGACAGAGTAAGCACAGGAGTTTGCTGTGGAAGAAAAGTAGGGTGGAAACAGGGTTGGGCAGAGATACTCGATTTAGCCTTGTTGGCTAGGGTGAGGCCTGTGGGCTCCTTCCTGAGACAGTGCTTTTCTAGTGAAGGGCTTTAAACAGAATGACAGGGTCAGACTGTGTTATAGAGAAGGACTGTCTCTATGAAGGCCAACTGCTTTTAGGGTCTAGCTGATACTCTTGTATCTAATACCCATAAACTGGTGGAAGTAAGACTTTTTTCCTTTACAATCAATTTGATCCAGCACTAAGGCAGCTTTAATCAGAAGCCCAAGTAATTTTATGATCATCTATTAATACATCACAGAAATTCAGAGGAGGGGTTTTCTGGTCAGCTTTCTTTAGTAAATGGCTCTCTGTGATCAAGCTTGGTCTTCCCTGAGAGCGCCCAAGTCATTCTTATTGTCAACGTTCTAGACAACTCCTTAGAACCCAAGGCTCATGGTATATTATCTATCAACACCTCCATTGGGTTTTATCTCAAAGGTCTAACATGACATGTCCCAAATTCAACCATGGTGTTTCTTCCTCGGGTCTATTCTTACAGTACTTCCTATTTGCAAGAAAAAAAAAAAAAAGAAGCCTTTACAAAGCCATATCACCTAGATTAACACCCAGAAAAACAGTTATAGTTTCCTATGCCACAGATCCATCTTGCGTCCAGAAGGGCACTTGTATGTCCTGCATGAACGTCACATTCAACTTTGTAACAATGTTTGGTGCCTGGACATATGCAGTAGGTTATCTTCCATGTTAGATGGCCTGGAGGGAGTGAGCATTGCAGGCCTGACTAAGGATCCCTTTAGTCATCTCACCCTCCCTTGCCTCCCAGATCCAAATCACCTTGATATCTAATGTTTTTTTTTTTTTTTATCTGTCTTCTTTTTTTCATACCCACAGATATCATTCTGGTCCAAGTCGTTGACATGTCTCCTTTGGATCAGTCTAACAGTTTCCTAACTCTGTCTTCACCATGGTCCCCTCCAGTCCATTCTCTACCTTGCAGCAAGGGTGATCTCTTATAAACATACATTTTATCACATCACACACAACTGGCTTAAAACACTTCTGTGGCTTCTCACTACTCATAGATTAAAGATAGGTGGAGATTCTTAGTATGGCCCACCAAGCCCTATATTATCTGGATTCTCTGTACCTCTCAAAGCTTTGTCTCTGGTCTTGAACCTCCATACTGCCTTCCTTCCAGTCCTCACACAGGCTTTTCCCCACTCCCAGGGACCGTCATCACTTACTCAGGGAAGGTTTCTCTAGTCATTTTGATTCTCAGGCTCCCCAAACTACATGCTCTCCTAGCATCCTGAGTCTTCCATTCATTGTATTTGTAACTGTTGCAATTTTGCATATATTTGTAAGATTCTTTGATTACTTTCTTTTCCAAACTAGAATATTAGCTACACAAAAGGCTGGGGTTTTTCATAGGTTTTGCTCACCGTTATATACCATTGGCAGGATGGTGCTAACACCTTGCAGGTCCGCAATAAATATTTGTTGAATGAGTTAGTGAAGGAATGTTCATTGTTGAAGCCCAAGAACCTAGCTCAGTGATTGGAAACTTGAAGGCATTAAATAAATATGTGATGCAAGAAAGAAAGATGTTGTAGAGATGGACTGTGATTACAGCTCAATGGAATGAAACTCCCTCCCCCTTCCCCAATACACACACACACACATATACACATCTTGCCTCTCAAATTTATCCTCTTCCATTCCTGGAAGAATGCGGTAGTCCTGGAAGACAAATCATTTAAAAATATAATTCCTTTCAGCTCTAAATTTTACATTAGATTTTATAGTGATTGTATTAAAGGAGATTTTAATCCTTCCTAAGGAAAGGCATATTTTAAAGTATACTTCAAGGAGACATATTCTCTTCCTTTAATATTTAATTTACTAGCAAATAAAGTTCACAGCTAAAAGCTTTTACTCTGGATGAGGATGTATTTGGTATTCAGAGGCCAACCAGACATTTAGTGGGGAAAATGGAGAAACAAGATGGCTGGTTCCTCATAAAAAAGGGTGGGGGTGGGAAGAGTGTGTTTGTTCTGTGTGGCCTCAGATGGGTAATCAGGGGTTAGAAATAAAAAGGGGAGGTTTAATTTTGCTATGAGGTAGCACTTTATATACATGGAATGGGCTGTCTCACCATGTGGTGAAAGCTTATACCTGAGGCTGTTTACAAAAATCCAAATTGCTAGTTGTTAGAGTTAAAAGAATAATTTTGAAATGGGATGAGGCATTGGATAAAATGAGTGCCAAGATTCCTTCTCTGAGAGTCTATATTTGGTGTAAAGTACATGTTGCAGTTAAAGCTTGGGAAGATGTAGTAAAACACAGTATGAGGGTAGGCTGAACAGCCATGGAATGATTTATCGTGGTGAATTCTGCGCCTGAAGCCCAGGATACTGTGTAAACTGTAAGTACACCATAATGGTTATATAGATTTTATGACAACCATGTCATCTTGGCTTTGATTATGGTTGTGTCAAGACTAAAATTATTAATGCGTAAGTGTTCACAGCTTTCCCTCCTCCCCATATATTCCAAAAAATAAACTTGACCTTGCCTATGTAGCATCTCTTCTCTATCCCTTCCCCTTACCCACAGAAGTTGTTTTTGCTGCTTTTTTTTTTTTTTTTGCTTTCTTTCTCCAGAACTTTCAGAACTAAGAGATGGAATTTGAAAGGGGAGGCTAATTTGGTCTAACTAAAGAAAAACAAAAAGTGCAGAAAAGACAATCAACTACCCTGTGGTTTGCAGTGTTAACTGAGTGGCTTGGAAATAGAAGTGCCAAGTAGCTGCCAGGTAGGGGTGAACTACTGGGAGAAGGCGTTACTCTATGAATATTGTGGACTATGTAGCTGGTTTCTCATTATCTACTGTGAGGGTTGGGAGTAAGGAATGGAATTCCTTTCTCATTACCCTTGGCTGTCTAATGTGATGCCACTCTGGGGGATGAACTACAAAGGCATATCAACCTGCTTGCTATCTTTTCCTCTCTTCTATATCATCAATATTCCCCTCTGTTCTGCATCTTTCTCACCAGAAAAAAACTTGCCACATTATCTCTGTTGATTCCCAACATTCTTCCTGACACTGCCCCATTTCTCTCCCTTTAACATCAAAGGTCCTCTAAACATTTGATTATTTTTGCTCTCACCATTTCTATCATCTCGTGGTTCAGTCTCATTCTCCTTGGTCAGTCTCTCAGCAGTACTGGACACAGTTCATCATTTCCTCCACCTGAAACTTTCAATACTTGGTGTCTGGGGTACATCTCTCTCAAGTCTTATCTCACTGGCAGTTCATTCTTAGGGTTCTATACTGGGTACCTTCTCATCTCCTGACCTTGATCTACACTCACGTCTTAGGTGATTTGAACTAGTGCTCTGACAGGTTACCATCTTATACACTGATGACCCTCACATTGACATCTATCCCGGCTCGGTCCTGAACTGCAGTCATGGCTATCTAACAGCCTACCAGATTTCTCTATCAGGATATCCATAGGCACCTCAAACTTAAAACATTCAAAATTAAACTCCTTAGTTCTTGTTCCCCCACTCCTCACTTCCTATGTTCATCCTATAGCCTTGTCCATCTTAGTAAACAACCATCTCATTCTTCTAGTTGTTCAGGTCCAAATCACTGGAGTCATCGTTGATTCCTCCATCTCACACTGCACATCCAGTATGTCAGGAAATCCTGATGTCTCTGCTTTCAATATATATTTGAAGCCAATGTACTTCTCAAAGCATCTAGTGCTACCACCCTGGTCCATGCCACTCTCATCTCTCCCCTAGACTTTGCAAGTGCCTCTGAACTAGTCTTCTTGCCTTCCCCCCACCCGTCACAGTCTATTCTCACAGGAGCCAGACTTTTATAAATGGCACCTTTGGGGTGAAAGTAATCCTTGGAATGCAGGCTTTATGAGCAGAGCGTGCCTTCAAGTGAATTTGAATATAAACAAACCTCCTTTGAGAGAATGCACTTTTGTGTCTACGGTAGGTTTGACCAGTAGACTGCAACCCTCTGCTGGGGACATTTAGATTCTTAGCAACCCAGATTTCACTGCACTGCTCAAAACCTGCAGGTGGTAACCATCTCGGACAGGGCAGAGACTCCTCCTAGTCATCCAGAATGCCCTACAGCACCTGGCCCCTAGCTGCCTCTCCACCTACCTCTCTGAATATTCTTTCCCTTCCTCTATCTACATATGTTATCTCATTTGTCCCTGAACACATCAAGCATGCTCCCACTTCAGTGCCTTTGCACCCAGTATCCTCCCAAAACGTAAACATGGCTCATACCCTTACTTCCTCAGTTCTCTGCTCAGATGTCAGCTACTCATCGAGGCCTTCCCTGAGCACCCATATACAAAACCCACAAAACAACTCCTGCCAGGCGCTCACATGATGCTTATCTTACTATATTTTTCTTCTTGCTATTTATCACTGCTATTAGCTGTTTATTAGTTATATGGTCTATTGCATCTACTTGCTATTTAGTAGATGGTCAATAAATATCTGATGAATTAATGCTCCGCATCTACGAATTCAAATGCTTAGATTAAAAAGTGGTGACTATGAATGTGGTCCCTGCAAACTCATCCTGTTCCTCAAGGTTCTATCCCTGTGCACACAAAGTTAGGGGGTGAAGCTTCTGGGATTTCTGGGTAGGAGCCTCACATTTGAAATCAGGGTGACCAGAAGTGAGATATATGGAGGGGGCCTCCGTTTTGGAAAATGTTTCTCTCTGCCTAGCCTCTGGAAAAAAAAGGGGATCAAAGAGAACTTTTTAGTATAGAGGTGAAAAAGGACCCTCGTGACCCAGGCTGTGATCCAGCCCCGCTTTACTAAAAGGCTACATCGTGCTGTGGGGATAAAGAGCAGTAGCTAGCAATAGAATGTTCTTTTGACTTTCCTTGTGTGGTGGTTAAGAGCTATGCTAACAGGCCTCCTTGTTTCTATCATCTACCCTTCTATCTTTCTTTTTATCTATCTATTTTATTCATCCATCCATTAAACTATCCATCCATTCATCCATCCACCCCTTTTAGAGAGCTTATGAGCATAGTTCTGACTAGTGGATGCTCTGGGAAGTCTCCTCTCATCATATCACAGTTCTTTAAGATCCTGGGTCCTGGTATTCCCTGACTCTTTATCTGTTAACACTACTAAAAGTCTCTATTGTGTAAAATAACACCATTCACCATAGATTGAGCATTTAGATGCTGCACTCTAATACTTATTCACTCAACTAGTATGAACACCAGACTGGTTCCTGTGCTTAAGTCTTTACGGTCTAATCTATTAATGTTGCAGATGAACATTAATTCAACAGTCATGACTGCCAATTTAAAATGACAATAATGACAAGTGCTTCTAAGGAGAAGTGAGTGGGGTTAAAGAAATCTAAATGAGAGGGATACGCCTTAACTGAGGAGGTCGGAGCAGGTTGCTCTAGTGGCCCCTGAACTGTGATAGCCAGGGTAAGGGAGAGGGTCAGGAAGTGAAAGATGGTTAGAAAAGAGCATTGTAGGCAGAGGAAAGGTTTGTGAGAAGATATGTGACCATTTTCCTTTTAACCTTAATGGTATCTGTCTCCAGGTCCTATAACCACAGAGCAATGATGTGGCACCGGAGGGACTGGGGACATACATCTGACTGCAGAGCCTGTGCTCTTAACCACCAAGCTGCAGTGTACTACTCATATTTGGGGGGAGTAGGGAAGCATTCAGACCGAACTCTTTTCTGATTTATCTGCAACTAATGGGTTCAGCTTGAAAGGGTGCATTCTTTTTGTTTCATTCACTTATTGTTGAAATCTACTACATGCACATATATACACTGGGCTTCAACCTAAGTTGTGGGAGTCCAGTGATAAATCTGACATAAAGCTAGGAAGGCTCAGCTTGATGGCGAAGACAGACATGTCTCTAGGACAATGTGACACAGGTTGCATTTTTGCAAGAGGAATGGGACAGATGTCACAGAGAAGGTGACTTTTGAGCTGCACTTTGGAGGATGTACAGGAGTTTATCCAGAAGAGAAGGGAAGAGGCACTGAAAGGAGCATTCACAGCAATTACAGTCACTGAGGCATGGAGGAGCCTGGCGAATATAATTGGAGCATGACCCACATGGGGCCAAAATGGAGTGGGAATTGGAATAGGAGTCAAGTATCTTGATAAGGAAACTAGATTTTATCTCCAGGCATTGAGGCACCATTAGAAGCCACATGATCGGGCTTATTGATTAAGACACAGTGTTTGTGTCTCTTGGAGGAGCATCCCATCTTAACTGACCCAGTTAAAAGCCAGCCCAGCTTTTAACTGGCACTCCTTTGAACTATATATTGGTGCTCTCAACCTGATGCCCAGGTAAATGCTTGAGATGTTTTCCTTTTTAAAATATTCAGTGTATTAATTTCACACATGAGGAGAAATAATATTAAATCTCACTATACAATTAGCCAAACCACAAATACATTTTCAGAAACAAAGATGACTCATGCTGTTTCCTAATTAAACCTTGAAAGGTTTAATTAAAGAGCATAATTTGGCGAAAACTAGTTTAGGAAGAATCAGGGCTCAGTTTGCTGACTGCGTGCACAGAGCATCCCTGCTCCTCCTTGACTGGAGAGGTGAGGAAACAGACACACGAATGGACACAACCCTGCCCTTTATGGAGGAGTCAGGGTTGCGTTTCCTCCTGCACCACACACTGCCATCTCAGAGAAAAGAAGGGGCTAGCAAATGGGACAGCAGCCTGGCAAGGAAAACAACTTAAATCATTACATTGCTTCTGTACACTCAGACCTAGAAGGCACACTAGCAAGCTGGGAATGCTGCGAGATAACAGTAAGAGTGGCACATGGCGGGAGGGCGTACTGTATGCCCAGCAATGTGCTGACTGTTTTGTGTTAATACAGCAGTGATTCCTCACACCCACCTGTGGGTCAGAAGGCACAGAGATGAGGCACAGAGCTAAGATAGCTTGTCCTGACTTCAGGGCCCTCTCTTCATGACATTCAGGTTTCCTCCTGAAACCAGTGAACCCTGGAACGGAAAACCTGCTTTTGAATCCTAGCTACTTCCCAGCTGTAACACTTCTAGCCTCAAAATCTCATTCATGAAATGAGGTAATAACACCCTGGCAGGTTTGTATAAAAGAATGCCTGAACCTGGCAAGGGTTAGCACACCACTGACATCAGTTATTAGTCCTTCTACCATCAGTTCTTTCATCATCAATATCAGGCAAGGCTAGTGTTTCAGTAGGATTTTACATCTGACATTGGGGAGTACTGTGGGCTCAGAGGCCAATTAGAACCGAAGGGGATTAAATATTAAGGCTGTTTTGAAAGTTTTTCTAGGTAAAAAGAGATGGTATATAGCAGAAACTAAATTTAAGATGAATATGATTTTACTCCAAGCAATGTCACTGCCCTACTTAATGCAACACACTTAAGAATTAGATTAAAACTCCTTACACCTTGGCAATCTATGAGGCCCAGTAAGATTTAGCCTTCCTGGTTCCTCTTCTTTGGTTAGGAAACCTTAGCATGCTGGTCTCCCTTCTGGTTCTCAAACCAGTACTTGCTCTATGCCAGGCACTGTGCTAAGCCCTGATAGGAGGATTACCTCATTTAATCCTCACAATAGCCTTATAAGGGGGCAGTAGTGTTATCTGTGCTTTTACAGTTGTGGAACTTGAGCCCTGATGAGTTAAGTAACTAGCCTAAGAAAACATAGTCAATAGATGGTGAAGTTGTAATTCAAACCCTGGCACTCTCATAATACCATCCAAACACTTAGCAATTATGCTATACTGCATCCCCAAATTTGACCTACCTGGCATCATGTAGTCACTCCAAGTAAATGTATGTTGAATGAAGGACAGATTGATTATGGAGTGCCAACAAGGATTAGTCAGTCAGGATGGGGAGAAGCCAGCCTGATGAGCAAGCCAAAACTGATCCATATAGAAGCCAATTTGCAAATACTGAATGTGCAAGTGTTAGTACACACCTCTCTTCTCAGTTGTCCCCTGCATAATCCTCATTGAGTTTGAAGTTTGACTTCAGCAACCAAATTGCCCTTTGCTATTGGGCTTTTACCAGCCTTAAAGCCTTTAATCTCCTGTCCTTTCCACTCATTGTCAAGTCAGTCAATTTATAAGGATTCCACTGAATTTAATTTTCATTACTCATGCTGTCTATTCTCCATCTCCCCTTCCCCATTATTACTTCTTAATTAATTTTAGGACCAAAACAAATGACAGACAATATGATGACTGACCAGATATGTTAGAAAAATATATAAAAGGCTTTCTTTCATGCAGCTTCAGTGTTGTGAAGGTTGAGTTGCTGGTACCAAATGTTAACTTTCACAGTTCAGTAAGCCCTTTCCTGAGCCTGTCAATGGTGAACTATAAGAAGTACACTGCCTTTCTTTTCCCCCACTCAACAGTAGAAAAGCATAGATGTTCAACCCCAAGTATTTATGGGTACATATATAGTTCATATGAGCCTGACACCGGAGATCTGAGATTGAACTTAGACAAGTGGTAAAGAAAATCAAAATTTGTCATCAAAGATTTGCATTCTGAATGCCTTGCTTTGAAAAAAAAAAAAAGATATGCATAAGTAATACATCTCCTTGGAACTAATAGTCTCATTAGCTTAATATAGAAATATTAATCACAAACTTTCAGTTTGAGATTCCTTTTGTATCTGTTAGAGTGAAATAAGTAAATTTTTTTTGCTTATTTCATTTGTCATGACTGGGCTCCTCACTCACCCACACATGCCCTGACTCCCTCAGAATAGCACAACTGTTTAGGTCTTTGAGCTGGGGAAATGACTGAGTTGGTGAAGGGATTAGGAGCAGGCAAAAAAAAGGCGAAGGTGAGTGTGAGATACACACTTCTGCACAGTTGAGGAAATACTAAAAGTTGGTTAAGGGAGCCAAGTAATAGTGGACATTTTGGGAAGTCTCTCCTAGCTCACAGTGTCCCCTTATAACTCCCTAGATCCTTGTAGTTGGTCCCTTACAGCTGACAGTGCAGTTATATATTCATTCAGTCAACTTTTATTGAGTATCTGTTAAATTTTAGACAGTGACCAGATGGAAATATAAAAGGCAACAGGCTCCTCGCAAAGCTTACATTCAAATGATGGGAGGACATAATAAGCAAGAAAACAAGTAAGATAGCCATTGTTTTAAGTGCTATGAAGAAAACTGTAAGGGGATAGAAAATAACTGGGTTAGAAAACTAGGCTATTTTTGGAAAAGGGGATGGGAAATGCCTTTCTAAAGGATAAGCAGGAGCCTGTAGAGGGCATGCCAGATCAAGGGAAAGCATGTTGCAAGGGCCAGGGAGGAGAACAAGGATTTGGAGTACACCACATGGACATGGGCTCCACCAGCAGCCATGTGGTGCCACCTGGACTGAGGATCAAAGAGAGTGGGATGGGGCAGAGCCCACACATTGGCTCTAGAGTTTCCTGAGGCCCATCACATATTGTTCTTTGGCTTCTGTGAAAAACCCAGTAAACTCATAATCTGAGTTGGTCTAGTGTGTAATATTTGTAACCAATGACTTTTCTCTAATAGCAAAGTTGGATGGAATAGGTAAATGGGGACATTACCTTAGCTGGGAAAATAAACTTTGTCAAATATGAGTTGATAAAACGATGACTATCTTATCTGACTAGCATAACTCTCTTCCATACCAACAGTTCATCTTAAATGTCTCCTAAGCATCTGCAGAGCCTGTAGTTTACCTTACACCTTCCAGTAACAGTGGCCATAATATTCGCTATCACCCCTCTGCAGAGATGCATTTTGCTTTGAGGAGTTTCAGGAAGTCATTATATTAAAATATAAAACCTGATAAAAATAATGCATGTAACTGAATTAAAGCTAAAATAGTAGCTCCTAGGGATTCTCACCAAGCAAAGCCAGGTCAGGGCCTGGGGACAACCTTTCTGTGAAGTCACAGCAGGAAGTAAAGTACAGCAATTATCACTCCTAACAGAGAGGGTCATCCTCAGGCAAAATACAAGGTATTAAAAAATAGTATGTTGATGCTAGTGGCTATCGGAGCTGCTTGCATCAAAAATCTATTTTTTCCCCAACTTTATTTTCCCTCTTATCTCTGTCTGCTTTGTGAAGAAGATATGGAGAGGTACATTTGCAGAAGCTTAATGTTAACTTGGCAGGAAGTCAATGATGCCGCCTTAAGGAGGGCTGTGTACACCTACTGCATTTACGTAAGCTGAAAGTTCTGGGACTCTGCCTTTCTGTACTTTACATCAGGGGAAAACAATGTCAAAGCCTCTTGCAATATTGCTCTGGATTTAAAAAGTGATGAGATGCTAGGCCATTATAACCAAGTGTTATTACCGCTAGGTCAAATAAACAAAATCAAACAAAACACACACACACACACAAAAACAAATCAAACAAAAACATCAACCTCTGTTTTCTTGAAAAGGCATTATTTTGGCTTGTTTTTCTGGGAGTACTGGAATTGGCAATAGCATCCAGTCATCCACTGTGTATTTACTGAGCATATGTGGTACTGCTTCCCTACAGAACATCTGAGCAGAAAATGGCAAAGCCATGTTCCTCAAAACTCTGAGTTCACAAAGGACCTGAGTAAGTCTCATTGCCCCAGACCTCCCAAATATGAATAAGCCTTCCATCTATCTTCTTAGACTGGGAGGCACCTTTCTCAGGTGTCACAGGATGTCAATCTTGAAGGAAATAACCAAGATAAACTACAGAAATTCTCCAGATCTCTGTTACCTGTTAACTAAGACGATTATCTCTTTCTGCCTCTGATGGGTATAAAAGCCAACTGAACAATCCATTCAGGGAGGCTGACTTGGGAAATCTCTTTTTGCTCTTCAGCCCCATTGGGTAGGACCTCTTCTAGTCACTCTGAGCAAGGAACCCAGATTTGAGAAGTGCTTCTTCTACAGAATCAAGAAAATGCAATTTAAAAAATGGTAGGAAAAGCTCACAGCACCTATGCTGGGCCCCCCCCACCCCTTCCCGGCACAGTGTGGAACTGGCCAGTGCTCCCATTGTGGGTCCTAGGTGACGTTCTGGAGGGAGCAGAGCAACTCCTGGAATGCAAGCATGTCTGGGCCAATCTGTCAGGGGTCAGCCTGAAAGACTACAGGACATTCATAGTTCCCCTGCAGGCAGAAGCAGTTTACAGACAGCCAAAGCAGTATAAGGAACAATTAAATCAAAGTGGCCCAAGGCAAAAGATTACCATCCTTAAGACATACAATAGAATGCTTGGGAGGGAATGGGGGCAAGTCCATTTCATAGGAGGAGAGGGGTCATTCAGATTCCTGTAAACTGGGGAATTCCTAAATCCAGTATAAGCCCAGGATAAGAGGGAAGTTCAGAAAAGAGAAAGTGGTACCTGCACTTTTGTCTCAGGCTAACCTTCTTGATAAGACAGCTAAATATTGAAGGAGACCACTAGCCAAAGAAGAACCAATTTCCAAAGATTGTGAAGGGTGTTTCTTGAGTTTGTTTGCTTTTGTTAGCTCCTGGCACTCAAAGAAATCTCTGTCATATCATTTTAGCTGGATAACAAGTTAAAAATAAGATAGCCCAAGAACTAAATCCTGAAGTTAATACATTAAAATATTAAAATGTATAGTGTGCAACAAAAAGATTACAAGACAGAAAAAAAGGAAGTGATGGCCCATCCAAAGGAATGAGATAAAAATTAGGAAACTATCAACAGAGATGACCAGACCTGGAAGATACTGAACAAAGACTTAAAAAAAAAAAAAAAAAAAAAAAACTTCAATATGATCAAGGAAAACATGGAGGGAAAATAAAGAATTTCAGGAAAATGATGAATGAACAATATGAGAATCTCATTAAGAGATAGAAATTTTAAAAAAGAGGTAAACAGAAATACTATAGTTGAAGACCACAATAACTGAAATTAAAATTCTTAGAGGATTTCAATACCAGATTGGAGCTGTCAGAAGAAAGTATCAGTGAACTAAAAGATAAGATAACAGAAAAGATTCAGACTGAAAAGCAAAAAGAAAAAAAAAGTAAATGGCAGGAAACTTCTCAAATTTAATGAAAAACATGAATACACATTTAAGTCATACAAGAAACATCAAATAGAATAAACTGAAAGAGAACTTTACCCAGACACATAGTAGTCAAACTATTAAATGCCAAAGACAAGGAGAGAGTTCTAAAAACTACAACAGAATGGCAATGTGTTATGTACAAGGGAGCCCCCATAATATTAACTGCCAATTTCTCATCAGAAACCATGCAGGTGAGGAGGCAGTGGGATGAAATATTTAAAGTGGTAGAGAAAATAATTGCCAAGCAAGAATTTTATATCTTTGAGACTGTGTAATAGCATAGCCCCAAAATATATGAAGCAAAAGGTAGACAGATTTGTAGATGGTTCTACATTATAGTAGGAGACTTCAATACACAACTTTCAATCATGGATATGACATCTAGACATCAAAAATGAGAGGTTAAGACATTTCCAGAAAAATGAAAGCTGAGGGAGTTTGTTATCAGTAGACCTGCTCTATAAGCTGTGCAAAAGGGAGTTCTTCAGAACAAGAGGAAAGGACACTAGATAGTAGATTAAAGTGGTATAAAAATAATCTCTAGTAAAAATAACCACTGATAAGTATCGCATTGTAGTTTTTGGTATGTAATTCCACTTTTTACTTCTTAGAGTTTCTAACTGCAAATGCATAAAAGGTAATAATAAATATATGGTTTTAGATACACAATATATAAAGATGTAATTTGTAGCAAGGACAACAAAAAAGGTGAGGATTTGGAGGGGTGTGGGTACAGTATACGCATATGCTTCAGTACCAAATCAAGTGTGATTGTTATAGATTTAGGATGTTAAATTGAAGCCCTGTAGTAACAACAAAGAAAATATATGAAAAATACATACAGGAAGAAATAAGAAGGAAATCATAATAGAACATTACAAAAATAAATCAAATGAATGTGAAAGTAGGCATTAGCAGAAGAACTGAGGGACAGAAAGGTATAAGACTTGCAAAGACGAAATAACAATACAGCAGAAGAAAGTCCTGCCAATCTCTACCTTTCCAGTCTAAAGGTAGAGATTGGCAGAATGGATTAAAAAAAAGCAAAAAAAGGGTGACCAACTATACTGTTTATAAGAAACTATCTTAAGTTCAAAATAAAAAGTAAGTTGAAAGTGAAAGGATGGAAAAAAAAATTCCCTGCCAAGAGTAACCAAAAGAGAGATGGGGTACCTATACTAATATCAGATAAAAAGATTCTGAGTCAAAACTTTTCTAAAGGTCAAAGGACCCCTGATAAAGGGGCCAATTCAACAAGAAGACAAAACAATTATAAATATATAAATATACCTAATAGCATAGCCCCAAAATATATGAAGCAAAAGATAGATTTGTAGATGGTTGTGCATTATAGTAGGAGACTTCAATACACAACTTTCAATCATGGATATGACATCTAGACAGAAGATCAATAAGGAAATAGGAGCCTTGAATCATATAAACCAACTAGACCTAAGGGACATATATAGACCATTTCTGCCAACAGCAGAAGAGTAAACATAGGTCATTATCCAAGATGGACCATATATATATTAGGTCACAAAAGAAATCTCAATAAATTCAGAAATATTGAAATCACACAATGTGCCTTCTTTGCCCACAATGGAATGAAGCTTGAAATCAATAACAGGGAAAACTGGACGATTCACAAATGCCTGGATGTTAAGTAACACCAACTTAAACAACAAATTGTTCAAAGATGAAAGCACAAGGGAAATTAGGAAATATCTTGAGGTGACTGAAAATGGAAACACATTATACCAAAACTTACAGGATGTAGCAAAGGAAGTATTGAGATTTCAAATTAGAGACCAAACCTCACAACTGGAGGGATGGGAAAAGGAAGAGCAGACCGGACCCAAAGTGAACGGATTAGATGATCTAATCTAATAAGAGTGGAAATAAATGAAATAGAGAATAAAACAAAAATAGATTCGACAAAACCCAAAATTCGCTCTTTGAAAAGATCAACAAAATCAACAAACCTTTAACTAGACTGACAAAGAAAAAAAGAAAAAGGATGCAAATAAAATCAGAAATGAAAACAGTGCAAGGAGGGAGGCACATTACTAGCAACCACACAGAAGTAAAAAAGATCACAAAAAGATACTACGAACAACTGTATGCCAACAAATCAGAAAACCTAATGAAATGGACATATTCCTAGAAAGACACAAAGTACATACTTTGACTTAAGATGAAACAGAAAAAAAAAATTGAATCGTTCAATAGACCGGTAACAAGTAAAGGTTGAACTGATCATTAGAAAACTGCCAATAAAGAAAAGCTCAGAACCAGATGTTTTCACTGGTAGATTCTACCAAATATTGGCATAATATTTGGTAATCCTGCTCAAATTCTTCCAAAAGAATTGAAGAGGCGGGAACGCTTCCTAACTCATTCCGTGGGGACAGCATCACCCTCATACCAAAGCCAGATTAAGATACCACAAGAAAAGAAAACTATAAACCAACAAAATACTAGCAAACCAAATTCAACAGCACATTAAAAGAATTATATAACTTGATCATGTGGGATTGACCCCCCAAATTAAAAATGGGTGAAATCCCTGAAAACATATTTCTCCAAAGATATACAAATAATCTATAAGCACATGAAAAGATACGCAACATCATTAGCGGCTAATTGACTTGAACCATTAGATATTATTTCATACCCACTGAAATGGCTACTATTAAAAAAAAAACAGAAAATAAGTGTTGGAGAGGAGGTGGAGAAATAGTAACATTTGTTCATCGTTGGTAGGAATATAAGAATGGAGTAACAGCCACTGTGGAAGACAGTTTGGCAGTTCCTCAGAAAGCTAAGGATAGAATTACCATGGCCCACCTATCCCACTTGTAGCTATATACTCAAAAATAATTCAACGTGAATACTTGAACTGATTTTTGTACATTGATGTTCGCAGCAGCATTATTTACAATTGCCAAATAGTGGAAGCAACCCAAGTGTTCAACAGATGAATGGATAAAATGTGGTATAATACATACAATAGAATATTAAGCATCATGTAAAAAGGAATGAAATTCTCATACATGTTACGACACAGATGAATTTTGAAGACATTACATTGAGTGAAATAAGCCAGACCCAATAATTAATATGCAATTTTATAGACTTAAATATTAGAATACAGGTTAATAGGGGCCAGGGTTGTGGTAGGGAATAAGGATTTAATGCTTAATTGGTATAGAGTTTCTTTCTGCAATGATTAAAAATTTCGGTAGTAGATGCCAATGATAGTAGCACCACATTATGAATGTAACTAATAACACTGAATTGTATATTTAATTGTGATTAAAAGGGGGAAACTTAGGTTGTATATGTCCAAATAAAATTTTTTAAACAACACAAACTGTGATTCCTAAAAGATCTATAAGGTATAGTTAACAGTATATTTATAATAATACTGTTTCATCAACAGTAACAAAAGTACCACATTAATACAGTGTGTTAACAGGGAAAGTGTGTGTGATGGAGGGGAAAATGGGAACTCTACTTTCTGCAGGATTTTCCTGTAAGCATACAAATTCTCTGATAAAAATAAAGACACTGGTTGTGGGGGACTGAGAGGTACGTGAAGTTGGGGCTTAGAGATCAAGTCTACTTTTGTGTTGACGACCTGCCTAGCCCCACTGAATAAAGCAAACGTATATAATAGAATTTCCCCAATCTTTGCCTTTAGGGCAAACAGCTTCCTCCTTGCTCCCCTTCAGATTTTCTCCCGGAAGTGGAGCTGGTTAGACCTCAAGTATCTCTGCCTCTAATTGCTAATTACTGTATTTGCATGCAGTTTCTCATGTACAACACTGCCAGCATGGACAGGAGTTCATTACCGAGTGACACACTCAATGCAGCAGGAGCAACTCAGCCTGGGTCAGACCCTCTGCTCCTTTTGGCCAAACCCCAGAATGTATTCTTGGCTAACTCACTTCTGTGCTCACAGTGGAAACATTCTGCAGTTTCAGATTCTTCCTATTGCTTCTGGGCCTCGTGGTCTTGATGGCCTCCGCATAGTGTCTTGAATTTAGGGACTCTGCAGATTCTATTCTGCTAACACTGACAACTTCCCATTCTCCAAAATAATGGACTTTTCCATTTGCTCAATACTGCCCATTCAAAAACAAACAAGAAATCTATTTGAAGACCAGTGCTTTATCCCACAATTCATGCAAATTTGGCATCCATTCCTGAATATCTCTATTTTATAGTTTTTGTATATCAAGTTGCTGAAATCTTTAAGTAAGGTTGATGCAGAAGATGTCTTATTTATATTCTATATTCTGCAGCTTATTTTACCAATATGCACACTACATCATGAACCCAAGGATGGGAAACACAGCCTACACCATGCTGCCTTTCACCTTGACCAAACCAAGGTAAAAACAAAGCTTAAAGTTGGTATCTATGAAAAGTCCTTATAGATCGATCACCTATCCAGCAGTGTCAAAAATTATCTTGCAGCAGCCATCTGGTGCCTTTTGAGCAAGCTATAAAAAGGCATTCTTCCTGCAAGACACTTCACTGCAAGACACTTCACTTCACTGCAGACATCTGCAGGAAATCACCCCAGTAAGGATAAATACCTAGTGTGAACAGAGACGCCCAGAGTTATGCAATGCGGGACCTAAACAGTTAACTGTACCTGGTGTCCCTGCAAGAGACTCCACCCAGAGTCACTGTTTCATTTTTCCATCCTTACTTTAAAGGTAATTTTTCCCACTCAGTAAGTTTGTGAGATGAAACCTACTTACTGAAAATATGGTTATTTCCTAAATAAAATGAGACAGTTTCTACTCCAAAAAAAAAAAAATTATCTTGCATATTCCATCTGTACTATCAATTAAACAGTACTTTTTTTTTTGCATGGGCAGCCACCAGAAATCAAATCCTAGACATTACTTTTTAAAAGAACTCTTTTCTTAAATTTTACAAGGCAATTTTGTTCTACTACCATAAACGGGAAGTCAACATTCCTTGCCACAAGGAAGATAATCAAAAATTTAATATAATACAAACACAGCACTATTTTAAATCTAGAAACTGTTACATACCAAAAAGCTTTGGATTCAAGGTCTGTGCTCTTTAGTGAAAAAAGTAACACCAAAGCAAGTCTAAAACTAACACCAACCAGAATTTTCCTTTGTTTAATTAGGATGATAGAGTTGAGAAAAAGGAATGAATTTCTCACTGTATTATTTAATATCTTGTCCTGTATTAACTAAAATTATCTTGAGTGACACCAGTGATATGGTTTCCACACTTTGGGAAACACTGACCTAGTCCAATTCTTCCTTTTACTGTTGAAGAAAATACACCTCAAAGAAATGAGGTGAATTGCTTATTAATGGCAGAGCTGAATCTAGAACCCTTTCTAGACCCAAAAGTAAGCGCTTTTTCTCAACACTTCTCATTTGAAAAATATAGTGACATTTAAAAATTATTTTTAGTCTCCCAAATATGCTATTTATTAGATTATTATTGATTGACCTGCATCATTAATTATTTGTCCAATAATCCAACTCAGAATTCTTCTTATGCTAAGATTATCTCTAAAAGGAAAGGAATAGTTCTTTTATTATAAATGATAAATAAAGACTAGTGTCACAAACAGGGAATAAATATTTCACATTAATTTGGTTATACATTTTTTCTCCATCAGATTTGCTTTTATTGTGCAATATATATAAAAAAGCAGTAAAATTTCAAGTACATTTTAACAAGTACTTATAGAAGAGATTTTAAAGTTTGGTGTGGGTTACAATTCCATGAATTTTCATCTTTTTTTCTAGCTGTTCCAAAACACTAGAGACCAAAAGAAATATCAATATAATGATTCAGCAGTCATACTCATTTGTTAAATCCTATCTCCCTGTTATATTCCTCCTTTATTTTTCTTTTTTTGTGAAAAATAACATATGTAAAGAAGCAATACATTTCAAAGTATATCGCAACAATTAGTTGTAGAGCAGATTTCAGAGTTTGGTATGGGTTACAATTCTACAATTTTAGGTTTTTACTTCTAGCTGCTGTTGGTTATACTCTTGAATCCTTCTCTTGGTTTTGTTTACTCTGGTCATATTCTTTTGTGTTAGCTTAAGAGCATGCTATCTAAATCACCATGGAACTTTTTTTGTTAAAAGAAAAAAAATGGAGCCTTATGGTACAATCTGTGCATTAAGATGTGTAAAATTTAAGCACATTCAGGTACTCTTTTCTGAGAGTCATAATTACAATAAATGAATAGGATGTCATTCTAAAGAAATAGTTTTACTGAATAGACTGAAGGTGAAGCCAGTTAATATGTGTTCCATGATGTGCTGGTTTTCATAGATTTATAATAAACTCTTAAAACACCATTCTAGCCTGTGGACAGGAATAGATGGAAAGACCAATGAAATCAAATACTAATTTTCATATAAAATGTCTGGTCTTTGATTAAAAGATGTACCCCAAATCCAATGTTTGTGTGCTTTGTTTAATCTGTGAATATATTTTCTTATATTGTATCTGTGGTAGAATAATATTTTGATAAAATGTTTGTGCCTTTTGGAACATACATATTCCTTTTATTCAATAATCTTGCCCCCTATTCAGCTAACAAGTACTGTATTCTATGTCAACTATTTCAAGTAAGAAATGACACAGACTACAGATAATAAGACAGATAAATTCTTGAGTTTTGAATCTCAAAAGGACTCGGTCAGAGTATAAACAGTGGATTCTGGAAGACCAGTTGAAAGGTCAAACTAACATCCCAAAACACTGAGTCAGCAATCTCTGGATTGATGGAAGAAAGGAGTAAGGCCGGAAGGGGAGAAGAATGGTGAGATACTAAGGAATTCCTGAGAAGGAGTCATAGTCATAGTCCCTATTTCCATCCCCCAGCAAATCCCAGTGCACAGAGTGGGCAGAACACTGAACCCTCCAGGTAAGTCTGGAGAGTCTGAGAGCATTGGGGATGAATCCCTTTCAGTCCCTTCCCAGGAAAAGGCTGGCAAAGTGTCAAGCCTCCAAGAAGAAATGGCCACCAGCAGACAGAAGGAGGACATTTCAATGTTCTTCAAGCAAGGGGCAGGAAGAAGCAAACAGTATTCCAGTGACCTAAGGACAGCAAGATTGTGACAGAAAGAATGGATGGAATTTGGGAATCTTCTAAGGTTTGGGGCAGGGAGCAGAACATTCCATCAGGACTAATGACTGATATTAAGGGGGAAATAAAGGTATCTTGGCAGGAGCCAGCGTGGGTGGAGAATAACAAGAGCACAACTCCCACTACCCCAGAAACTTTTTTTCACATGACATTGGTGCTCTCATCATAATGAGAACAGCACCAGGGCCAGGGAAGGAGAAGGGTGGAAGGTAGTGATATCCCAAATTAACTGGAAAGTAAGTGTGTGTTATCAAGCAGAACAGATGTTCTACATTTTTTTTTTTTTTTAAGAGAGAGGGAGGAAGGGAAGGAAAGACAGAGAAGGAAGGAAGGATGGAAGGAAGGAAGGGAAACATCTTTAAACATTTTCTTGTTTTATTATATTTTGTTTGTTTGTTTGTTTTTTACATGGGCTGGGGCCGGGAATCGAACCGGGGTCCTCCGGCACGGCAGGCAAGCACTCTTGCCCGCTGAGCCACCGCGGCCCGCCCAAGATGTTCTACATTTTTATTTTTTAAACTTCATTTGTTTTTATTCCATCTTTACAGATTGGAAGTTGTATCTGATATGAATACATTTAATTTGACATTACACACCTGGAAAAAAATATATACTATACTGTTGTAATTTCATTCAGTTGGGAAAAATGGTAGGGCTTTAAATATTTCCTTTAAGCAAATTTTACTTTAATATTTCTTTAAAAAAAAGAATTCGATTGCATTTTAGGTTGGAGCATTTTAGTAAACATAATTTAACTTATCATTAATACAAGCAAGGTGCTACAAAACAATGGTGAAGGAAAGACTCTAAGTCACATCACTTTTAAAGTGACATAAAATCAAGATTTAGATTTTGAAGATCTAAAATCAAATATTGGATTATTTAAAGTAAAGTAATAGAGACAATTCAATACCTATGATCATGGAACTATGACAAAGAACTTGTTGTCTTTACAAGGTAAGCAATGTCTATGCAGAATCAATGCAAGCTAGCTACTAAATTCATTACCAATACTCCAAATATTGAGTTCTCACTAATTAGTACAGGCTATATCTCTCTGACCTTCAGAATGCGAGGAGCTAATCAGGCTCTCTATTTGTAGATCAAAAGGGTAATCACATTTAATGTATATGCCATCCTTTCGAATCTTTGGATTTTTAAAAGTCAGCTCAGGCTAAATTTATGCTTCAGTAACAAGAACCTAGAGTTTCCATAGCTTACAAAACAATTTGCTGGTATCATGACAGAGAGGAAGAGAGAAAATGGCAGAACCAAGCAATGGTTCTTAACGTTTCTGCTTAGAAGTGGCACAAGTCATTTCTGCGCACACTGCATTAGTCAAAGCAAATCACATGATTGTTGACATAAATTTTCCAAAGA
Organism: Tamandua tetradactyla; assembly: GCF_023851605.1. Taxonomy (NCBI): domain Eukaryota; kingdom Metazoa; phylum Chordata; class Mammalia; order Pilosa; family Myrmecophagidae; genus Tamandua; species Tamandua tetradactyla. Next base: position 37,843,391 of record NC_135346.1, on the reverse strand, counting down.
GGTGTAATCTGGGTCCCGTATGCTCTGCTTGGGTGTTCTCCATCTGCTGGTTGAGCTATGAGCCAATCATCCTTCCCATCCATCCCTTATGCACTCCTCTCTGAGACCTGTGAGTAATAAACTATCTTCTTGCACACATTTTGGCTTTGGACTTCCAATGTGTTGTATCTGACCTCCACTTGAACTCGAATTTAAAATCCAACTTAACACATTCAAAACACAGCTGCTGAATGACTTGGATAAGTATGAGGAAAGAAGGAAATTCCAGGTAGAGAGAACACTTTGAATAGTGAAATGAGAAAAAAGCATGGGAAAACTTCAGAGACATATGTTTCACATTCCAGAACCACCCACCATATTTTTAAAGCACTATTTAAAAGTATATTTTTTCATAGTTGATAATAAATGTGAAGTGTATGAGATTTATTCCACCTGCAAGGTAAGAAGAGATATCCTGCCACAGTTTCATGCATGTGGGCTGAAGAAATGAGGTTCCAAGTTCAGGGACAAATGACTTTATTACTCCTGACACAGCAAGAAGCATAAGCATCAGCATAATTAGTGTCAGTTTCCCTTGTCCACATATTCCATGGAATAGTGGGCAACATAGATGGATCCAGCTGGATGGCTTGTTTTACAGGAGAGGAACCCTAAACTGAGGGACCCTGGATCTTTTTTTAATGGAGAGTAATATACCTGCCTTTTGCTCTGGAGGAAGATACCTTTATTTTACTGGACAGTAAACACAGCTTCTCTTCCTTTAAAAATCATAACTTCTAGAGCTGGTCACTATTAAATATCGTGGAGAACATAGTTCAAAACAAAGGGCACCTGGTGTCTCACAAGATTTGCAGAAATACTAGAGACTGATGGAGAATCCTCTCCCACTAATAGTCACAGAAGTAACTGAAAACTCAATTTAAAATACTTCAGTCTTAATTTATTAACCTAGGACGTTTAATTTCCTCTCAAATAGAAATCCTACTGTATCAGACAGAGAAGTTGCATAAAGCCCATTTGACTCTGGAGCTTCCTGAAGAAGTCATTTTCCAAAGAAAGACTATTTTGAGTTTGGTTTCATTAGGTAGAATTTCAACACATTTCTCCATGAGCGTGTTTGGGGATGACAGGGAGGAAAAGTTTCTGCAGTTTTGATGGACCATTAACTACATGCCCAGGTAGGATTGATTATAAAAGGGTAAAAGTTCATGGAGAGAAGGACATTGAGGTGAGAACTAAGGAGTTGGTAAAAGGGCTGGAAATGCAGGGCTGTTCGTTTAGGAGTGGAAAGTTAACCCCAAACAAGGGACATAATGACATGAATGAAGTAAATTTTAGTCATCAGCCCTTAAAAAATGGTTTTAAACAACATTCGAAGTGCTAAGTCACCATTTTTGTATAAATAGCATAATTTAATACCCAAAACAAATTCATCTAGGGCACAGAGAAGGATCAGGCAATTTCAATTGGTTGATAAGAACCTTACCTGCATATGCCTTATTCACAAATATGGCATATAAAAGGGGCAAGATGATTTATATCTCTCAGATTCAAACTACAGAAGCTACCCTGATATAATTGTAAAAAAAAAAGAGGCTGAATTGGTTTTAAAGATTTTCTCTGTCTACCTATTTGAATTGTTTTGGTTTCACCTTTTCACAAAATTATACAGAATTGAGAGAGATTGAATCTGTCGAAGACCTTATTTTTGTCTAAAACAGTTAATGCATGTAGCTGTTACTATTTTTAGGTTTCTTTATAAGTATAAATGGCAGTATTGATTATTGCTTGTCTCTAAGATCTCAAATTCTAAAGGGTACTGGAAATCTTGTGACTGTATTCTACCAGGTCTAAATATATTAACAAAATCCCATTTTTTAAACAGCTTCTCTAATAGAAAACAAAAAATCAAAACACAACTACATCATTTAAAATGAAAATCTGACTAATAACCCTGTTAAATCTCCTCAGAGACTCCCCATTTCACTGAAGATGGTGATTTAACTCCTTAAATCCATCTATAGGCCCTTTTGCTATCTAGTCTTCTCTGGTTCCCCTGCCTCTCGTTCTCTATCTGCATCATCCCCTCCACCCTGATGATTTTGAGAAAAGAAATGATATGATATGGAGACATATAAAATGCCAATTGTGGAAGCAGAGAGACCAGTTAAGAAGATATTAAAATAATCCAGGCAAGATCTTATGTTAGTTTAGAGAAGAACAATAGTTAGAGGTGGACAGATGTTGGATATTATTTCGAGAGGATTTTCGGACAGATAGGCTATAAAACATGAAGAAAGAGAAGATGTTTTTGCCTGAGGAAGTGGAAGAATGGAATTGCAACTTACTGAAACAAGAAAGAATGTAGGGAGGGCATGTTTGGAAGAGAAATCAGTAGTTCTGAGTTAGGGTCTGAAGTACTCATTAGACATACAAATCTAGAGATCAGGGGAGAAGTCCTGGGCTATAAGTAAAACACCACGAGTCATCATCATAGAGATAGTATTTCAACCATGAAACTAGATGAGATCATCAAAGGGGGGGGGGGGGGGAGTGAGTGTAGATAATGACCAAAGATTGAATCTTGAGGTATAACAATGTTTAAAGTTGCAACAAGGAAGATTTAAATTTAAATCCAGCAAACATTTATTGAGCCTAAACTAGGTGCTAGGACCCATGATGCATGTTTTTACATTTCTATCTCATTTAATTCTTATAGCAAATATCTTGATATGCACGAGGATGACTGAGACAAGATATTAAGAGATTGGCAGCACCTGAAGGTAAGCAGGAATGCTACACCCATTCCCCAATTGCCTTGAGGAATGTATAGTCACTCAATAGCAGGATGGTTTGGTTGCCCAGACATCTGTATTTAGACATGCCCTTTGTTCCTTCTTTTTAATTCAGTGGATAGCAAATCTAAAGTACATTAGAATTGTTGTACAGGGTCAAACATACTATACCATATATGTAATTTAAGAGATTTCCACGGGTATTTTGTTGTTGTTACTATACTTCCTTCTCTTGGTCCTACTGACTTTGGAAACTCACTCCTTTATAATTTTCTACTCTTTAGGTATAAGAACTCAGCAAATTTGGGTCGAATGGAAAAACAAATACCTCAATTAGAATAGTTTGTTTTCTGTCTGAGCTACTCAAGAAAACCACTATAGGGAAGTTATTGTGTGCCATGTGGGGATTCCAGATCCTGGACAAAATCTGTGTGTGATTTTCGAGGCCCAGCCAACTCTGCTGAGACTTCCTGTGCCAGTTTGAAACTGTTGGTACCCCAGAAAAGCTGTGTTCTTTAATCCTCATTCATATTATTGGGTGGGACCTTTTGATTAGGTGGTTTCCATAGAGATGTGTCTCCATGCATTCACAGTAGAGTTGCTTACTGGATTCCTTTAAGAGGGAACCATTTTGGAAAAAGCTTCAGAGCTGACACAGAGAAGGACCTTTGGAGATGCAGAAAGAAAATGCCATTTGAAACAAGAAACCAGGGGAGAAAAGCTAGCAGACCATTGCTATGTGTTTTTCCAGCTGATAGAGGTGTTCTGAACTCATGGGTCTTTCTTGAGTCAAGGTTATCTTTGCCTGGATGCCTTCGATTGGACAATTTTTATGGCCTTTGAACTGTAAACTTGCAACTTAATAAATTCCCTTCTTAAAAGCCATTCCATTTCCAGTATATTGCATTTTGGCTGCTTTAACAAATAAAAACACTTCCATAACAGGAGGAGGAGGGGAGACTCTGAAGACACTTTTCTCTACCCTCAGTACTCAGTACTTTTCCATTCCTAGTCCTGGCCCCTTTCCCTTACCCCAGCCAGTGTTCCTAAAACAGCAGGAGACTGCAGCAGTGAGATGACCCCCATGTCTGTGTGGATCTATCAGAACACCCTTCCACCCCCACTCAGTAGGAAGGCAGACAATAGAACAAAGGAGAACTAGCACTTTCTGCTTTCTCTGTTAGTTCCTTGCCTATACAGTCACAGTGATTAAAGAATTGTTATATTTATTTTGGCTTGTAGTCTTAATTGACAACTTTTGACACTTGGCAGCTTCAACTCAGCCCTTTCAGCTCAGCTCAACTGTTGATTTCATGAACTAGAGAGTACAAACAGATGGAGCTCACAGTCTCCTGGGGACAGGTGGACAAGCAGCTAAATTAAGAGACAACAACACAGGCTACATACAAAGATACAGATGCAGAGATGTTGAGGGAAGTTCAGGAATGGGTGATGTTTCAAGATAAGTAGGCCTTATCCTGATAAAGAGAACTGGGGATTGGACTAAGGGTATTCCAGGCAAGGAAATAGGTTGAAAAGCACAGGGTTTAGGAAAAATAAAATCAGTCCTGCAATTACTCTATGTTTTTGACAAGGCTAAATTCACTGAAGGAAATACATCTAAATTTCCCTAAAATTCTTTCATTCAAAATAAAGTCTTCAAATTCTTCACAAGCTTGAAAATGTCTCCCATGGAATCAGCCCCAGATGGATTTTTGCAGTTGGAGGCAGTGATGTAATAAGATGAAAGCTGGTGCCCAGAAAGCACCGACCCCTTGGACATAAAAAGAAACCTAAAGGCTCTCACTCTTGAGTTTCCGAGGACAGCTCCATCTGAAATCTGGATCACTGCCATTGTGGTAAATGCTAAAAAAAAGTCCTTGGCTGCTGAAAAGTGTTGTTGGATATTTCTCAAGAGCCCTGTTCCCTCATCTCATGACCACCCTAAGGAAACAGGTTCTAGTGCTGACTCATCTTTCAGAAAGTCCTAAGTGTGTAGTTGTTGATTTTATGGACTCACTACAAAACTTAACTGCATTTTGGCTTGATGAACTGAGAACTAGGCCCTAAGTCATGGCCCTCTTACTTATAAACCTACTTCTTGATTCCATAATACAAAGTAATACAGAAAAATCAAGAACAATGGTCTTTTGTTTGAGAAGAACAAGCCAATTGCTTTGAGAGATCAGAGAGTGAGATTCCAATTATCACGCTGATGAGCTAGGTAATTTCAAGCTTTAGAAATAGAAAAAAAAAAAATTAACTGAAATCACAATTGGAGCCATCAAACTTTGCAGGCAGGACTGATAGTAAAGAAATGGCCTTTCTTTCTGAACTAATTGATCTCTGATTTTTTTGTCGTGTAGTAGTATTCAATGGCTGTCCCCAGGCTTGACAAAACAAAATGATCAGCGGCATAGACAAGCCTCCCAAGGAGTTTTTACCTAACTCAGTTCCCCTCTTCTCTCTTAAGAAAATGGAGTAGTAAAGTTAGGCCATGGTTTCCACAAAATGAGCATCTCTATATTGATACATCAGATCCAGGTAGAGTCACAGGATGCCACATATGTTAGAGTTAAATATTGGCATGCCTTTGACAATCATCGCTTGTCTCTAGTTCATTCTGTTCTTGATTTTCATCTCACTCACATACACAAATGTCAGTCATAGAACCTGTGAAGAACTCTCTTCTTGGTTTGTTTGATTTTTAAGCTACTACTTAGTGGATATTTCCTATATACTAGGCAGCACACGAAATGCTTTGAATAATTATCTTGTTTAATCATAATATAATGAGGCAGATGCAACCAACAACTCTTCTCTGTAGATGAGAGACATGGAGAGGTTAAGTGACTTGGCCAAGGGCACCCAGCTGATGAGGAGCAAAACCAGGACTCTCTCTAGGCCTGTGCCTTTAACCATTCTGCTTCTCTCTAATGAACTTTCTATATCAACATCCAACAGGGAACTCAGTTGCCTTCTGAGGTAATGAGTTACTGTCGCTAGAGATGCACAAAGAACAATCTGAATACCATCTGTTCAGAAGACTACGGAAGGGGTTCCAGCACCAAGCAGCAGGTTGGAGCAGGTGGCCTCTGAGTCTCTTTCCAACTGATTGCTACATTTTGGTAAATGATTTGCATATTTTTAGAGCTGGAATTGGGGTTCTGCATTGGGGGCCACATTAGATGATTTTGGCAGCCATTAGAGAGAGAACAAACTGGAAAGAAAGGGACAGTCACCCACAGAAATTTTTATTTTTTCAATGTGTTATTCCTGGCTCCTAGCTTGATGAGAAATTGCCAGTCCTGCAAATAGGCTCTCGTTCTCTTTGGGCCTGTCCTGGGGAGTGATTTCATACCTGGAAAGAAAGTGTAGGACACTGTATCCAAGCTTCTGTGATGTTTCTACATTGTCCTATACATGCTGCCAGCTCACTGTTCCTGAGTTAGAGTATAGCTCCCCCACCAAGTTAAAAGATGTTCTCTAATTTATAAACAAGCGGGAAGAACAGCAAGACAGCAGTGTGAGGTCAATTATAGTAGCAAATGTGGATGGGCCATTATCCCCAGACAAAGCCTTCATTACACACTCAAAAACATTACGATTCTAAAAAACAAAATGACCAATCTGAATGGTAACATCCCCTCCTCTCTCCTTTTCCTTATACCTTCTTTGTAGCTTCCATCTATTTTTTTTCTCATGAAAAAAAATCTTAAACTATATATTAATAGGTATATCTTCCTCTATCCCTTTCTGTCTTCCTCTGTCCTTTCATCTATCCACAATGGTGCTACATTGTAGACACAGTGAATGTGTTTCCTGCTCTCATGAAGCTGACAGTCTGGTGAGGAGACAATTTTGACAGCGTGTAAAACATGCTGGGATAGGGAAGGGCAAGTAATCATATGAGTTCACGGCAGGAGTTCTTAAAGCACAGTTGGCTGTCAAGGAAAACTTCCTGGACATAGCTACTGTCTAAAGTGTTTTCCAAAGGATGAGTTGAAATTCTCTAGGCCAAGTACATATGTGTGGGATCTGGGGGAGAGGGGCTAGGAGTGAGTTAGGGAGAGTGTTCTAGTATAGGAAACATAAAAGGAGGACAAAAAATGCAGTGTTCAGGGAACAGAACACTTCCAAGTGGTTTCTATTCTACCTCCTTAAACACAATCAAGGGTCCTGGAGAGCTGTTCCAAGGAGCAAAAGTTATCATACTTCTTAAATCTATGGTCTTTTAAAATATAGCTGAATTGTATATTCACAGAGTAGTACAACCATTACCCTAATATATTTTAGAACAACTTCATTACCTCAAAAAGAAACCCTATGGCCCTTAGCCATCTCTCTCCTCTAACAAGGCAATTGGTTTTAAACCAATTCAGATGTAAAAAAGGTTTAAGTCTTAATTGCTGCCTATAGTTCCAAAGAACAAACAGCTAGAAACCCAAGTTTCTGGAATCAGAGATGACTTCCTATGTCCACTGTTGTGGTGAAGTTTGTGAGTGTATGTGTGTGCATGGCAGGGGGTGGCAGCAGTTACAGGGTTCTGAGAGATCCTAGAATAATGAGTCAGATTGCTCACTTTTAGTTCTAAAAAAAGGCTCTTAAAAGCATTTAGTTGTAAGAACTGATCTTTTGTGAGAGGATTTTTTTTTTCTGTTTTCTGGTTTGTTTTTAAGCCCTAAAATATGGAACAGTAAGAGCGAAAGAGCTTGGGAACTGAAAGCATAAAATGAAAAACATGCATATTTACCTAAGACCAGTTTTCTTACCCTCAAACTGATAACAGTTCAACCAATGGCTGTCAGGAGAAGAACTAGAGAAGGATTATTATCAAAATGTAGATGCTATCTGCGCTGGTTTGAAATGATTTATGTACTCTAGAAAAGCCATGTTTTAACCCTAATCCCATTCTGTAAAGGCAGCCGTTTATTCTAATTCCTATTCAGCACCATATGTTTGAAATTGTAATTAGATTATCTCTCTGGAGATGTGACTCAATCAAGAGTGGTTGTTAAACTGGATTAGGTAGAGATATGTCTCTGCCCATTCTAGGTGGGTCTTTATTACTTTACTGGAATCCTATAAAAGAAGAAAGTTTGGAGAAAGCAGGAGATTCAGAGAGAGCAGAGAAAAATGACATAGCCATGAGAAGCAGAGTCCACCAGCCAGGGACCTTCGGAGATGAAGAAGGAAAACACCTCCTGGGGAGCTTTATGAAATAGGAAGCCAGGAGAGAAAGCAAGCAGATGGCACTGTGTTCGCCATGTACTCTTTCAGCTGAGAGAGAAACCCTGACTGTGTTCGCCATGTGCCTTCTCACTTGAGAGAGAAACCCTAAACTTCATCAGCCTTCCTGAACCAAGGTATTTTTCCCTGGATGCCTCTGAGTGGACATTTCTATAGACTTTTTAAAATTGGGACATTTTCTCAGCCTTAGAACTGTAAACTAGAAACTTATTAAATTCCCCTTTTTAAAAGCCATCCTGTTTCTGGTATATTGCATTCCAGCAGCTAGCAAACTAGAATACTATTTATGATCTAGTTCATGGGCTAGAACATGGGATCAGGACATGGGCTCCAGGACATGGGATCAAAGAATGTAGGATTAGCAAACAGGAACACCATAAAAGTTTTGGGGTGGATGTCCAGAGCAAAATCAATCATTACTTAGTCTCACAGGTATCAGGGGGAATAATAATGCAAAGTATAATTCCAGCTGTTTTTTCTTTCTTTCTTTCTCAGTATCTCAGTAGCAGTGAATGAGTAGTATGACTAGGAAGAAAAGATCTGGCCCCTCCCAAAACCCTGCCCCTCACTGGATAGCTGGATAGTTTCAAGGTAAGGGGCATCCTAAAATTTCCAGAGTATCCTGTTGAGGGGTATAAGTGTCTAGGGCTTGGCTGATAAGCCTTGAGAGGAAGGAAACATGCATGTTTCATGTAGCTGGAATAGGTGCTGTTTTCTAAAACCAAGGCTCACCCCAGAGAATGGACAAGTGCTGATGGCCAGAGACCAGACATCTTTCCCTAGGATGGGAAGATATGGAGTCTTTTACATCTCCAACAAATGAATTCTGTTCATCCTTGAAGAATGAACTCAAATCCTACACCTCTTTCTGGGAGCCTTATTCTACTCAGTAATCTTTCCTCTTTCTAAACTGATTACCCTTGTCTATACCATTCATTTCCCATCAAGAGACTGTCTTGCACTGATCACTTTCCTTTGGGCTTGACTCACATTTAGATGCCCAACTCCATGAATTGTATTCTACTCTAACAGCAGAACAGCCTTTTTAAGTGTTGGGTAAGTATAACCCACTGGAGGTTGAAAACCCTGGCTTTGGCATTAGGCTGACCTTCACTTGGCTGTACTATTTGGGCAAATGATCCAGCCTCTCCAATCTAGTTTCCATTTCTTCAAAATAGGCATAAGAATTCATTTTACTCTGTGTGTTATGAGCCCTGAATGTGGCAGGATAGTATTTTGAAACATTCAACAATGTTTTATCTCATATTTTCTTTGTCAGTTTGGACCTTCCTGCCATTCAGAAGCTTGGCACATTTTCCACACTGTCTCAGGGAAGAGATACTATAAAAGAGAGCAGAGAAAGCAGGAGTCTCTTACTGTCTTTTGAGTTTGAAAAGCTTAGCAAAAAAAGGGAATGGAAAGGACTCAAGACATGATGAATAACAGTGAGTTTTCCTCACTCCTGAAGTAGAAAAAAGTTTACTGAGCTTGGGGAGGGAAGGGTGAGTCTGATAGTTGTCAGTTCCTAGCTCTGTTTCACAGGTTGAGTTTGGGGAAGAGGAAAGAAAGAGAGGGAAAGGTTTATGGGATCCAATTGACCCCTAGTGCTAGAAAGAGCCCAGGAGAGGTAGGACCTTGGGTAAAACTGGCTAATTAGTTTATTTAAATAGTCATGATTACACACTGTTTTCTGCCCTGATGTGATAAGAACAGAAAAAAATTATCTCTGTTCACTCAAAAGTAGCGTGCAGATAGCACAAAGAGTTTTTGATTCTGAAGGGGCCTGGCAGACAAGAATGAGGGATATCTCAATGGTGGCTTATAAAGTTTAGTGACCAGATGAGCAATGGATACCTTGTTGGATATCAGAAGACATCACATCCCTTATGAGCATAATCCCTTTGCAAAGGACAAGGTTTGAAGCTATTATGCACCCCAGAAAAGCCATGTCCTTTAATCCTCTTTCAATATTGCTGGGAGGGATATTTTTTATTGTTTCCATAGAGATGTGACCCACCCAATTGTGGGTGGTAACTTCTGATTAAATGGTTTCCATGGAGATGTGTCTCCACCCATTCAAGGTGGGGTTGCTTACTGGAGCCTTTTAAGAGGGAATCATTTTGGAAAAAGCTCAGAGCCAAAAGAGCCCAAAAGTCCACAAAGCCAGAGACCTCTGGAGATGCATAAAGAAAAACATTCCAGGGAAGCTGTTGAAGAAGCCTGCAAAGAAAGCTAACAGACATTGTCATGTGTCTTTCCAGCTGACAAAGAAATCCTACATATTATTGGTCTTCTTGAGCCAAGGTATCTTTCCCTGGATTCCTTAGTTTGGACATTTTTATAGCCTTGCCTTAATTTGGACATTTTCGTGGCCTTAGAACTGTAAACGTGCAACTTAACAAATTCCCTTTTCAAAAGATGTTTCGTTTCTGGTATATTGCATTACAGCAGTTTACAGATAAAATACAAGGTCTGGGAAAATTATTACTGCCCCAACCGGGTAGTGTAAGTTTCACTATGATGGAATGGGGGTGGGATTAAGTCTCTCAGATAAATAAAGCCATATCTATATCTATCATAGATATATATATGTGTGTGTGTGTGTGTGTGTGTGTGTATAAAATGCTTAATATAAATATATTAACTGTCAGCCAATAGCTACAGCCATGTTAGATTTTCCCTCTGGGGTGTCTACAAACTATGGTCTGTGGGTGAAATCTGATCTGCCATATGTTTTTGTAAATACAGTTTTTTTTTTAACAGTCATACCTATTTGCTTTAATATTGTTTATGGCTGCTCTGGAGCTATAGAACTGAGTAACTGCAATAGAGATCATATAGCCTGCAAAGCCTAGAATACCTACTATCTGTCCCTATACAGAAAAACATTACCAATTCTTGGTATAGAGTCTCAGTAGTTTTAGGTTATCTCTCTAACGCACACGCACATGCACACACATATACACAATGCCCTCTGAAACCAAGGAGAGGACACTCTGCCTTCTGCTCTCCTTCTAAAGATTTCACTCAAGTTCTTGTGATTGGTTTGCAGTTGGTCAGGACAAGAACACACAAATCCTGCATCATATTCAGTTGGTGTTACAGGAAAGAATATATTTTGCTACAGTGATTCCCATCTTCTCCAAGAGAATGGGATTAAGGCAAATATTTCACATTTACACCCCAGTTGTTTGGTATAGCGCTGACTTGAAAAGGCTAAATCCAAGTGGATTTTTATTTAAATCAGCTGGCATAAAAGATGACACATTCCTTTTTTCTCTGTGGGAAAACCAGACGGGCCTAATTAATAAAATGTATCATATCAATCTTCAATTATGTCTCAGCAGGGATGGAGAATGATGCAGTCTGGAAGTCTTTAGGCCCAGGGAATGATATTTTAATTAAATAAACACATTTTAATTTTTGTACTTAGTAAAACAGCTTTAAAAGCAAAGTGTGTGTCTGAGTAAAAGGGAAAAGGCTGAAATGTAAAAATCTTTGTTAAAAAATCCTATTTTTTCATAGTTTTTAAAAGTGGATATAAAAATACCTGTCCTGTCCTTCTCACAGAATTCATGTACAGAGCAAATAATATTTAGAATCTGAAAATTGTAAAAAAATAAATAAATAAAAAACAAAAACAGCCATACAAATATAAGATGATAAAGCAAATGGCCAGAATAATTTAATATTGATATGAATATTGATAGCCAAGAAATTAAAAAATATATATCCTCTGTGAATAGCTGGATACCAAGCCAAAGCAGAGGAAAGGAAGATGTAATTAAACCGAATACAAGATCCCAACACCTTCACCTCAACTCCTAGATCTAGAAGTCAGCATTTCCTCTGAAAACTACACTGGTTTAGGTGAAAAGGCTTGTCCTGCATTTTGGATCCCTAAGTCCCCACTGCTGGAAAACTCTAGGTAACATATTGCAACCTTAGTCATTTGGGTCAACCATAGCACCTCCCAGCCTGAAGGGATCTTAGATTTCATACAGCCCAGGTTGCAAATGCAAATGTCTCCATGGACCAGGAAGGAATATAAGAGTAAAATGTCAGAAGTTATTGCAGATATGATGAAAAATGGCAACTAACCCTCAGTCTCAGGGAGACAGTAAGGAGTAGTGAGGACTGGGGAGAACAAGAGACAAGCCATCCTTTCTGAAGTCAGCAGCTCTACTCATCTAATTCTTGCTATGTAAGAATGGGGGACCAGAAAAGATGTGAAATCCCCCAATTTATTATATATCAGCAACCAATTCAAATTCAAAGCACACACCATAATCCATATGCTACAATAAATATCTACAGGTGATCATTAGCAATTTCTGATAGAGTCTTACCCTTCTCATTTTACTGAAGAGGAAACAAGACTATAGAAAAATGACTTGCCCAGGAGCAATCAGCCAGTTAGAAGTCTTCCTGCCTCTAACCATTTCTTTTCACTTCTATACTATGCTAAGCAGCTGTTTAGATCCTTCCACATTTTAATTATTCAACATAAATACATAACTGCCTCCTAATCTTCCTGAAGTTAAAAAATAATTTATTACTCTCATTTCCACCTCTCTATCCATTTCACAAATTAGAAATTAAGTTATTGTGGAAGATACTAAAGAAGGTACAGAGGTTAGTTCACACAGTTCTTTTCTAAAGTTTAGGCATGTAGGATGCAGTGGTCTCTCTCTCTTTTTTTTTTCTCTTCTCTAGGCAGCCAGAGCATGTAATGAGATTTCTTGCCTTCCTTACTTCCATGGTTATAAATATTAGCCCTAAATTCACTTGTTCCTCTCCAGGTCTCTCTTCATGGTTTTGTGAAGACATATCAAAACTTCATGTAGTTGCTGGATTCGGGTTTCAAAGGCAACTTGAGTAGGAAAAGTAAAATCTACCAAATGAGATTATCAGAAAGCTACAAGGGCTGGTTGAACGAGACCAAAGGAAGCCTATGCGTACCAGGAAGCAATGTTTCATTAAAGCAGTACATTACCCCTTTAACTGCCTCCCCTCTGCCAGCTGAATAACCCCATGTGCATCATGCAGCACACCTGTGTTTCAGTTTGTCCCATGATAATGTCTCATTGGACTCTGGAGAAGATGAAGAGAGGTGACTATGCAGATCATAGTGTCCGGCACGTGGTCACTGCTAGCTAATCTTGAGACCATGGGCATAGTTAGAAGTGCATAGAAATTATGTCTTCAAACTCTTACGTAGAAGTACAAGTTTCTTCAATTACAATGTATTTAATTAAGGGGTTTCTAACTATCAATTTTTAGACTTTCTAAATATCTCAGTCTGGTTTTGCTTTAACATTAAAAACACGGAAAAACATTTAACAACTGAAAAGCATTTATTTTATAACAACTGAGGGATGTAAGCCAGCATTAGAAACTGGTAAAAAAAAAAAAATAGCTGATATATGCTATGATGCCTGTGATTTGATTCAAAATAAAGATGGGAAAGTGAAATAGGATTGAGTATAAGATGATAATTGTTGAAACTGGGTGACAGGTACGTAGAAATACATCAGACTATTCTTTCTTTCGCGTATATTTAAAATTTTCAAAAAAAGAAAGAAAACCTTACAGATAGCATAGCCAAATCTTCAACTGTTTCAAAATAGAGTATTTTTTCCATTGGATCATACTTTTTATACAGGAATGGGGTATACCTAGCACTTGTCCCATATTTCCCCACACTGTCACCCAGGGTAGACAGTAAGAAGCAATTGTGATACTCCTCATCGCGGGGCTCCAGGTAGCTGCTGCCAGTTGATGAGAGTTGGTAGATTAGAAGACAACTCTTCACTACCAATGCTTTATTTAAAAAAGGGGACATCATTATTGCACTTAACTGCAGAGTCTTGGGAAAATTAATGCTTAGGATTGCAAATATTGATATTTTATGAAACTGGGATGAATATGGGACTTTTCCCCAGTGAATTTCTAATTTGACTCTTTACATGATAACAAATCCAGTTACCTAGACACAGGTTGAGATTCTAGCATATTAATGTCAACTCCACACATCAAAATTCCCTTTCCATCATTATATGTTAACAGCCTCTCTTAACCGCAGCTCATGTCATTTTGATGCGCATTTTTATCTGATTTGCATTACCTATCTGGGTGATGAACAGATGAAATGCACTGCTGATAGATATTTTATATTTTTATTCCTTCCCAGCTAGTCTAGTACAGACAGTTGCTGAGGCACAACACTGCTGGCACCCACGAAGTTCCAGTCCCAGGGTCAGTAAACTATGGCCCATGGGTCAAATCTGTCACCTGTTTTTGTACGGCACACACATTAAGAATGGGTTTTTACATTTTCAAATGGTTGAAATTAAATCAAAAGAGGAATACTGTTTCATAATACGCTAATTATCTGAAATTCAAGTTATCACTGCTCAAAAGGAAAGTTTTATTAGAACACAGCAACATCCAATTTTTCACGTATTGTCTATGGCTGCTTTCAAACTACAGTGGTAAAGCTGAGCAACTATAACAGAGACTGTGTGGTACTAAAGCCCTAAAGTATTTTACTATCTGGCCCCTGATGGAAACTTTATAGAAAGTTTTCTACCCCTATATTATTTCTACACAGTACAGTAGGACTTTCTACGATAATGGAAATACTCTATACCTGTGTTTTCACCATAGTAGCTACATGTAATTACTGAGCACTTGAAAGGTGACTTGTGTGACCAAAGAAATGGATTTTAAATTTTATTTAAGTTTCATTAATTTAAATTTAAATAGACCCAGGTAGCATATCAATAGTGCAGGTCTAGTCTTTCTATGACTATGACAAATGGCAATTTGGGTCCAGGTTTCTATGACAAATGGCAATTTGGGTCCAGGTTTGACCTTCAAATATGATACCATCCTGCCATCGCCTTAACTTTTTGACCCTACCAGTCAACCTATTTTCCTCTATCTCAATGAACTTTGAGTTACCAAATCCAGGACACTATTCTTGGCATTCATTTTCTTTGACCTGTCTTGCCTATTAAACTATTTTCTCCTTCCTGTGTTTCTGAAATCTCTTCATATCTTTACTTATTACAGGCTCTTTTTCCTCCCCTTAAAACTAGGCATTTACCCACACCTCGGCCATGTCTTCTATTTAAAGTTGCTCTGCTGACAATACCTTTCCTCCTATGGCACCAGCTGTCACATCCAAGCAGGTAGACTCCAAATATGTAACTCCTGAGCAGTTCCCACAAGTCTAATTGTTTGCTGTACATCACTACTTACATGACTCACCAGCATATAAGCCCAGTTTATCTTTTACCACCATCCTCTGTCCCCCAGAACAATCTCTTATTCCTAAAAATCTCCAGAAAAACTTTCAGTTGTAAGCTCATCTGTTTGGAATCATCTCTTAGTTTTTTTTTCTCTAGCCCCAACTGTATTCATGCAGTTAAACCTTTAGACCCTCAATACACAATCTCTCCCATTCATCCCTCCTCTCTTTTCCCACACTGTTCTAACACTCATTGTTCTGTTCTGCTCAGAGCTTTTAAATAATAGAAAAACAATGCAGTGTGTTGATGAAAGCGATGGATTCCATCCAGATTGCAGAACTTTGAATCTCAGCTCTGTCCTTTATTAACTCCGTGACCTTAGTCAAGTTACATGACCTCTCTGTTCTCTTGTTCCCTCATCTGCAGAATAGGGACAATATAATACCTATCCCCTAAGTGTGCACAGTGTGATGATTAAGTGTGTTAACATTTGTAAAACATTTAAGATAGTGCCTAAGAGATAGCAAGCTTTAAATATGCATTTAAATAAAAATGTCATATTTTTAAAGCTTAAAATTATGCTTTTAAAACTAATAAAAAGATGCAATGAAAGGGATGATCTTTTTTGTAATCTCTCATCAAGATACCACAGATTACTAGAAGCCACAAACCAAATTTCATACCCAGATTTTTAACTTCTTTTATTTCTCTAGAGTTTAAACTCCCAACTCATATTATAGATTGCCATAAATAGCAGCAAGGGTTTTGTGCATCCATAAGATAGCACTCCGTAAGATATTTGGATAAACATAAACTTTCATTGATGACTATTTCCAGTGCTTAAGACACAGGAGTGGTTTGAATGAACTCTTATCTTGAATTTTAAATCACCTTCCCTTCATACTTCCTGCCTCCTCTACCCTGAATCTCTTCTACATATGAAGTAGGAACATCTAGCCCTGACAAGCTCAACAAACAGCCAACAGAGAGGAGAAAATTCTGATATCTCAGTCTGGCTGGTGACATCTTCCATGTGCCTACCTCATTAACCATTTCAGTCTCATTCTGCTTTCCATGGTCCAGGGAATATGCTCCATTCATCCCTCTCCTCTGAGCTCCACATCTCACTATTATCAATGATCAACTGAAATATCACCTTGCCCATAACCCTGCCCTCAAATTTCCTTGCTCCTCTGAGCTTTCTCACCACATTGCCTGACTTTCATTCCCTTCTGATATAGCTGCCCTTTCTAGGCAATCTGCCCTGTTGGTACAGAAGCTGGTGCACTGAGGACCCTGGGAGTTCCATAATGCATCTAGAGAGCCATCAAGAAATATGCATCTATTTGTGCCAAAGAAGCCTGTTCAGAACGATCCAGCTATTTTTAAACACATTTTATATTTGGAATAATTTTAGGTTTAGGGAAAAGCCATAAAGATAGTATTGAGATCCTTGTATTTTTTGTCCAGCTTCACCTACTATTAACATCTTACATACATAGTACATTTGTCAAGACTAAGACATAATATTAGTACAATACTGTTAACTAAACTATAGACTTTATTTGAATTTCACCAGTTTCCCCTCTATACACTTTTCCTATTCAGGATCCAATTTAGAACATGACATTTCACTTAGTAATTTGGTTTGAAGGTTAAATGGACATATTAAATAACTGGCTTAAAGGAAAGAATGTAGAATCTGGAGTAGGAACCTGAGTGATTCAAACCTGAGTTTTTAATCACTTTTTGAAGCTATCACTGTATTCTGAGCCTCAGTATTTCTATCTGTAAAGGAGACATGGCAGACACTAGGGATCTTCTGATTGCCCAGCATATATCTCTTTTTCTTCAGAGCACCCTGATTTCCTTATGAGTAATTATTTCTTTCACTGCCTACAATCAAGTGGAACTATAATCTGGGGCCCACACTCCCTTGTCAAGGGGGCATAGAACCCCAGCTAGGACAACCTGACACTCCCTGCCAAGAAAATGAATTTTGAGCAGGAGAAGGATATGGAACCCAATGGAGTCCCTCCATCCTAGCAGTGGCTTCTTGAGCAACTCTTCTGTTTTATAGATTTTCTATGTCTAGCCTTCAGAAGTTATTGTAATTCTTTCCTGTTTCCAGTCTCATTTTTCATCCTCCCATTGATTTTGGACGTTTCCTAGTATCCTTTCCAAAAATTTCATTCTAGGTAGTTAAGCCAGAATGAGTTTCTGTTGTTTATTACCAAAGAATCTTAAGTTAGATGATAGATTAGCTGCTGCTTTTGGTTATTGTAAAGACAAATAAGCTAATATCTATGAAAGCATGTTAAAAGCTGCAACTATTATGATAGTTAATAAAATTTCTCTGATCAGTCTTTCATCCAACAAATATTTAAATACCAAATATTTATATATGACTGCCACTATGCTAAAAAAATAGCAAATGTTTCAAAACAATTATCAGATAAATTCAAGGTAAAGTATGCTGTAATATTTCCTGTTCTGCCATAAGATAGTTGTATGTGGGTGTGTGCATGCATGAGCTAATTTGTGTGTTAGTGTTGGGACACTGAGTAGAGCTGGAGGTAGATGTCAGCAGAACTCCCATGTTTCCAATAGTGTCTGGATCTTTTTCCTTTGGTCACTGAGGGTGATGAACAGCATATCTGAGAATTGTCCCTATAATGATTATGATTACCACTGTCCCTCTGTCCATGAGCCAGAGACACGGTGATGGGCCCGGAATGAACAAGGCTGACATAGTTGCCAGTACCATGTGAATGGCATGTGTATCTTGTGCTGCAACAAATCTTGGGTTCACATCAGTACAACTTCTCAGCACGTAGCAATTTATGATGTGAACTGGTGCAGATGAAAAGGAAAGTTAGTGAATGGAAGTGTTATATATTTTCCAGGCTGTGGATAATTATTTTACTAGGCACATTATCTTATGTCTTCTTCAATGTGCAGCTTTGATGACAGTGAATTTTTGGTCCATTCAAAGTAGAGAAAAGAGAGTCTCAGTTACTCCATTCTGTGACATAATGTTGGCACAAGTTGAATTTTCTACCTCCAATAAATAGCTCACCTCCCCATTTTTCCTTATTCTCTTTCATGATCCTTGCTAAATGGTTTTTAAAGAGGAAAAGAAAATGGAATGAAAAGACAGTACGTGAAGGAAGTTTGTTCCACTTGATTTTGTATCTTTTTAATTCTGCTGACTTCCAAACTGCCTCCATCTAGATCTGAGACCATACCACGATCCTGGAGATCCTACATTTGCTTAAATGTCAACGCCTTGTGCTATGTGGGTGGGATGCATCAAGATGCTACAGTCCTGTAAAGTGCTAGTTGTGTGTGGTCTGCTTTCCTGGAATTTTGTTTCCATGTTCCTCTGCCTCTGGCCTGCCTTGCCTTTTCTGTTAATCTGTATTCTTTCTTTGTCACAGTAGTGTATTTTCATAAATCCCTTATTGCTCTGTGTGCCAGTTCCCAAGAGATGGGTGCATTGTCTGCTGAGGTATGAACATATCTGGAGCTGCTGATTACATGAGCAGTTGCCTCTGATGGATGGTCAGTGTGCAGAGAGCTGCTTGGAGCATGGGATAGCTTTGAACAATGGGACTGCCTCTGGAGTAAATCAGGCACAGTAATAAATTAGCCATAGTTGCTACATTCTGACAGAAGCTCACAAAGAGGAGAAGAAATGGCCAGTTTTAAGGCCTGGCCCTGTGAAGTCCTCAACAGCAAACTTCTCTTGTGGTTTTGACTTTGCCTGTAGAAACACCTAAAGGAAAGCTGATCATGGTTCAAGCAGAGCCATGCCCAGTTACTCAAAGGAGTTACTCAAATTGGTTCCCTCCAAATATCCTGCTTAAATCATATGATGGATCTAAAGCAAATTTAATAATCAGCTGCAGCTTTGTCCTATGGACATTTGAAAACCTGTCATTGACTGTGTAAGTTCTGTACCAAGTACTATGGCTGTTCTATTTTCTGCAGGAATCTTGTTCAGGGATGAAGACAGCTGGGGACCCCATGTATAAGATATACTAGCCTGCATCCATCATGGTCTGCTGCCAAATGAGGCAGTGCCTGTGCTCATTATAGCAGAACTTTGGTTCCTACCGCAGGTGGAGGGGAAAATGAGGAAAAAGGGAAGAGAAGAGTGCTTTAGCCATGGGCCAGTTTAGCACCGTCCTCGCCTTCCCTCAGTACATGCTTTGCGGAGATGCTGAGAAAAGACTTGTCCTTGTGAGGAGCAGTCAAGCCTAGAGACAATCTGAGTTCAAATGGTAGCTGAGCCAATTTTTTGCAGTACACCACTGGATCATAAGTTCTTTAACGGCTCCTTGCCTCAGTTTTCATATCAATGAAATGGGAGAGAAAAACAGTACTTACTTCAAATAAAACTGTTGCTGTGTTTTGTTTGTCTGTTTGTTTTTTTGACATGGGCAGGCTCCAGGAACTGAGCCCGGTTCTCCGGCATGGCAGGCGAGAACTCTGTCACTGAGCCACCGTTGCCTGCCCCAAAAACAATGTTCTGAAGATTATATGCATGCAGAGTGTTTCACACCATGCTCAATATAGTAGCCATTATCCTTAGCATTTCAGGAGAAACTAAATGCTTTCTACAGTATTTTTCACCCCCTTAAAAAAAAAAAAAAAGAACATGAAAGCCAAGACTTGTAGTATAAATGAGCATCAGCTCAGCTTGACTTTGTTTCAATAAATATTTGTTAAGGAGCTACTGAGAACACTGGTTACTGCCAAGACACTAAAGTAAATGACAATATCCCTGTTGTCTCCCCAACTGTACTGTAAACTTCTTGACAAGGCATGCATGCGTGAGGAAAGCTTAGGAAGAGTTCCAAGGAATCATAAAATGGACAAGCGGTAGGTTCTGCGCAAATTGAAATATCTAAATTCCTAGGAGCTACAAAGAAAGGCAAAAAAAATTTCAACAGGAGTACTGATGGCCTTTTCCACTCCTCTCCAACCTTTCTTTTACATGCTTCATCAAATGTTTGGGAAGCTGTGACAGTATTATTCTTAATTCCATTCCCCTACAGGAAAGTACCTAAGAAACAAACAAAATCCAGTGATGAACTGGAATAACACTAATTATATTGTTTCCTATTCACCTCCCTCAAATTTTCCTTGGCCATCTTAGTGTGCTCTCTTTTCCACTGCCTTCAATGAAGTGGAACTTGTTTTGATAAATGCTCCCCTAGCACTTTCAGTTCTCATCCTGCCATCCTTCTCCCACTGGAATGCTTGAGCAGTTGCCTACACCTCAACCACCCATTTCCTTTCAGCATTTGCCCCTTTTCTTTAGTAATATCTTTATAATATTTACTTTGTAGGGTTTGACAATGTCTACCACTTTGAGAAACAGTTCCCCCTACCTGCCACCTCCAGCTTTTATCACTTACTCCTTTGTCAGCTCCTTTTCATCCTTCTGTTCCAGAAATGTATTCCTATCATTTTGCCTCTTTGTTCTTTTATCTCCCCTGGAGACAGCACCCCACTGCAGCCCTGCCTTCTCTCTTTTGCATTCCTGTTCTATTGCTCACTAGATATTTCTACTCATCTGGCTTTCTATTACTTCAAAGAAAATGAAAAACTGAAATAATTTAGCTTTAAGCCCAAACCATCCCACAGAACCCTCCTATTCCTCTAGCATCATTCTTATCACTTGTTTTAGGCTTGAAATCTTGGGAAAAAATGTTCTTCACTCAATAAATATTGACTATTCTTTGCTAAAGGCTGGGAAGCATGAATGACACATGAACTGTCCCAGTCTTTCTTCCCTGTCTGCTAGGAGGAAATGAACTTATCAGCATGGAAACACAAAAGGGAGGAATAATTGCTACAAGTATGTTAAAGAACAAGACCCATTTTGGGGTTCAGAGAAGTCTTTAGGAGAAGATGGTATCTAAACTGAGACCTAATGAATGAGGAGGAGTTAGGCGGAAAGGGAATATTCTAGCCAGAATACTATTCATGGACAAATGGGAAGAGAAAGTGCCTGAGAAGCTGGAAATAATTCACCATTGCCAGAGTCTACTGTACAGGAGAACAAAAAACAGGAGTCAGATCATGGAAGTCGATTTAGATGCCTCAAATGAGGCATCTAGGACCACAATTACATGGCAGTCAACAATGGTTTACTTTCTTCTCCTCATTGCATTCTTACTCCACAATTCTTCCACTCCTCCCTAAACGACATGACCCTTTATAGGGCTTCTGTAACCTTTAATGGTCTGCTACCATTGCAGAAATGACTGTTCAACTAATTCTAGCTCAATTTGTTTCCTGCTTGATTTTCTAGCTCATATCATTCCTTCCTGGTAAAGACAACTCCGATTTCTCTAAGCCATCATAATTTATTTTTCTTCTGAACTCCAGAGCAGACTGTAAGTATTCAGTTTGGCATTTCAGAATGAACTCATTCATTCATTCATTCATCAAATGTTTATTAATGACTTATGTGCCAGGCCTTGTGCATAGGATTAAAAATACAGCAGTAAGCCCGCCCTCCTCTCCCTCTTTGTCTGCCGGCCCGGTGCGCGGCGCCCACGCCCCGCCTGCCAGCCAGCCCGCCCGCCCTCCTCTCCCTCTTTGTCCGCCGGCCTGGCGCGCGGCGTCCACGCCCCGCCTGCCAGCCAGCCCACCCGCCCACCTCTCCCTCTTCCCCCTTCTGCTCCGGCGGTGCTCCATCCGCCATCTTATCCTTCCCTTTCTCCTCCTACTCCGGCGGCTCTCCAACCACCACCGTGCCCTCTTCCGCCTTCACCGGCTCCTCCGACACCGGTCTCCGGTGAGATCGCCGAGGGGCGCGGGCTTTCCCGGGTGGGACGGCAAGCGGCCGGAGTCCCTCCCTTACTCCTTCCCAGGCCAGCTGGCAGAATTGGTCAGGCGGTCGCCTTGGGCCGCGGCGGCTGACGCCAAACCACGCGAGGCCCCCCAGACCAACTGAGAGAGTTGGGTCGGAAATCCCCAGACCGCAGAGAACGGTGACCGGGGGGTCCCTTCCCGGTCCAGCTGGGAACAGTGCACTCTCCCGGGCTGCGGCAGCTGGCACCCTCCCGCCATGGTTGGCACCCGGGCCGACTAGAAAATTCGGTTGGGCGCTCTCCCGTGCTGCGGTGGCCGGCGACCCTCCCCGCGTTTGGACCCCCGGGCCGGCTGGCACTCTTCCAAGATGCTTCAGCTGCCGAACCTCCCCTACGGCGAGAGTTTTCCAAAGTTAAAGGACCCACAGCAACTTTCACTGGTGGAACCCACAGACAAACGTGTGCCACGAGCGCCACCTACTGGGCAGGATAAGAAAAACAGAACCCAGAGATTTCACAGAAAAATTTTTCAACCTGTGGGGTCCAACACCCAGGGAAATCTGACTAAATGCCCAGACGCCAGCAGAAGATAACGGATCACGCTCAGAAAATTGAAAATATGGCCCAGTCAAAGGAACAAACCAATAGTTCAAATGAGATCCAGGAGCTGAAACAACTAATGCTGAATATATGAACAGAAATGGAAAACCTCTTCAAAAACAAAATCGATAAATTGAGGCAGGACATGAAGAAGACATGGGCTGAAAAAAAAGAAGAAATAGAAAAACTGAAAAAACAAATCACAGAGCTTATGGAAGTGAAGGATAAAGTAGAAAAGATGGAAAAAACAATGGATACCTACAATGATAGATTTAAAGAGACAGAAGATAGAATTAGTGATTTGGAGGATGGAACATCTGAATTCCAAAAAGAAACAGAAACTATCCGGAAAAGAATGGAAAAATTTGAACAGGGTATCAGGGAACTCAAGGACAATATGATCCGCACAAATATACGTGTTGTGGATGTCCCAGAAGGAGAAGAGAAGGGAAAAGGAGGAGAAAAACTAATGGAAGAAATTATCACTGAAAATTTCCCAACTCTTATGAAAGACCTAAAATTACAGATCCAAAAAGTGCAGCACAACCCAAAGAGATTAGACACAAATAGGCGTTCCCCAAGACACTTACTAGTAGAATGTCAAAAGTCAAAGAGAAAGAGAGGATCTTGAAAGCAGCAAGAGAAAAACAATCCATCACATACAAGGGAAACCCAATAAGACTATGTGTAGATTTCTCAGCAGAAACCATGGAAGCTAGAAGACAGTGGGATGATATATTTAAGTTACTAAAAGAGAAAAACTGCCAACCAAGACACCTATATCCAGCAAAATTGTCCTTCAAAAATGAGGGAGAAATTAAAACATTCTCAGACAAAAAGTCACTAAGAGAATTTGTGACCAAGAGACCAGCTCTGCAAGAAATACTAAAGGGAGCACTAGAGTCAGATACGAAAAGACAGAAGACAGAGGTATGGAGAAGAGTGTAGAAAGAAGGAAAGTCAGATATGATATATATAATACAAAAGGCAAAATGGTAGAGGAAAATATTATCCAAACAGTAATAACTCTAAATGTTAATGGACTGAATTCCCCAATCAAAAGACATAGACTGGCAGAATGGATTAAAAAACAGGATTCTTCTATATGCTGTCTACAGGAAACACATCTTAGACCCAAAGATAAACATAGGTTGAAAGTGAAAGGTTGGGAAAAGATATTTCATGCAAATAACAACCAGAAAAGAGCAGGAGTAGCTATACTAATATCCAACAAGTTAGACTTCAAATGTAAAACAGTTAAAAGAGACAAAGAAGGACACTATCTACTAATAAAAGGAACAATTAAACAAGAAGCCATAACAATCATAAATATTTATTACCGAACCAGAATGCCCCAAAATACATGAGGAATACACTGCACACACTGAAAAGGGAAATAGACACATATACCATAATAGTTGGAGACTTCAATTCACCACTCTCATCAATGGACAGAACATCTAGACAGAGGATCAATAAAGAAATAGAGAATCTGAATATTACTATAAATGAGCTAGACTTAACAGACATTTATAGGACATTACATCCCACAACAGCAGGATACACCTTTTTTTTCAAGTGCTCATGGATCATTCTCAAAGATAGACCATATGCTGGGTCACAAAACAAGTCTTAACAAATTTAAAAAGATTGAAATCATGCACAACACTTTCTTGGATCATAAAGGAATGAAGTTGGAAATCAATAATAGGTTGAGTGCCAGAAAATTCACAAATACGTGGAGGCTCAACAACACACTCTTAAACAACCAGTGGGTCAAAGAAGAAATTGCAAGAGAAATTAGTAAATACCTCGAGGCAAATGAAAATGAAAACACAACATATCAAAACTTATGGGACGCAGCAAAGGCAGTGCTAAGAGGGAAATTTATTGCCCTAAATGCCTATATCAGAAAAGAAGAAAAGGCAAAAATGCAGGAATTAACTGTCCACTTGGAAGAACTGGAGAAAGAACAGCAAACTAATCCCAAAGCAAGCAAAAGGAAAGAAATAACAAAGATTAGAGCAGAAATAAATGAAATTGAAAACATGAAAACAATAGAGAAAATCAATAAGACCAGAAGTTGGTTCTATGAGAAAATCATTAAGATTGATGGGCCCTTAGCAAGATTGATAAAAAGAAGAAGAGAGAGGATGCAAATAAATAAGATCAGAAATGGGAGAGGAGACATAACTACTGACCTCACAGAAATAAAGGAGGTAATAACAGGATACTATGAACAACTTTACGCTAATAAATACAACAATTTAGATGAAATGGATGGGTTCCTGGAAAGACATGAACAACCAACTTTGACTCAAGAATAAATAGATGACCTCAACAAACCAATCACAAGTAAAGAGATTGAATTAGTCATTCAAAAGCTCCCTTAAAAGAAAAGTCCAGGACCAGACGGCTTTACATGTGAACTCTATCAAACATTCCAGAAAGAATTAGTACCAACTCTCCTCAAACTCTTCAAAATAATCGAAGTGGAGGGAAAACTACCTAATTCATTCTATGACGCCAACATCATCCTCATACCAGAACCAGGCAAAGATATTACAAAAAAAGAAAACTACAGACCAATCTCTCTAATGAATATAGATGCAAAAATCCTCAATAAAATTCTAGCAAATCATATCCAACAACACATTAAAAGAATTATACATCATGACCAAGTAGGATTCATCCCAGGTATGCAAGGATGGTTCAACATAAGAAAATCAATTAATGTAATACACCATATCAACAAATCAAAGCAGAAAAATCACATGATCATCTCAATTGATGCAGAGAAGGCATTTGACAAGATTCAACATCCTTTCCTGTTGAAAACACTTCAAAAGATAGGAATACAAGGGAACTTCCTTAAAATGATAGAGGGAATATATGAAAAACCCACAGCTAATATCATCCTCAATGGGGAAAAATTGAAAACTTTCCCCCTAAGATCAGGAACAAGACAAGGATGTCCACTATCACTGTTGAATAACTATCACTGTTATTCAACATTGTGTTGGAAGTTCTAGCCAAAGCAATTAGACAAGAAAAAGAAATACAAGGCATCAAAATTGGAAAGGAAGAAGTAAAATTATCACTGTTTGCAGACGATATGATACTATACGCCGAAAACCCAGAAAAATCCACAACAAAATTACTAGAGCTAATAAATGAGTACAGCAAAGTAGCAGGTTACAAGATCAACATTCAAAAATCTGTAGCATTTCTATACACTAGTAATGAACAAGCTGAGAGGGAAATCAAGAAACAAATCCCATTTACAATCGCAACTAAAAGAATAAAATACCTAGGAATAAATTTAACTAAAGAGACAAAAAACCTATATAAAGAAAACTACAAAAAACTGTTAAAAGAAATCACAGAAGACCTAAATAGATGGAAGGGCATACCGTGTTCATGGATTGGAAGACTAAATATAGTTAAGATGTCAATCCTACCTAAATTGATTTACAGATTCAATGCAATACCAATCAAAATCCCAACAACTTATTTTTCAGAAATAGAAAAACCAATAAGCAAATTTATCTGGAAGGGCAGGTTGCCCCGAACTGCTAAAAACATCTTGAGGAAAAAAAACGAAGCTGGAGGTCTCGCGATGCTGGACTTTAGGCATATTATGAAGCCACAGTGGTCAAAACAGCATGGTATTGGCATAAAGATAGATATATCGACCAATGGAATCGAATAGAGTGCTCAGATATAGACCCTCTCATCTATGGACATTTGTTCTTTGATAACGCAGTTAAGCCAACTCACCTGGGACAGAACAGTCTCTTCAATAAATGGTGCCTAGAGAACTGGATATCCATATGTAAAAGAATGAAAGAAGACCCGTATCTCACACCTTATACAAAAGTTAACTCAAAATGGATCAAAGATCTAAACATTAGGTCTAAGACCATAAAACAGTTAGAGGAAAATGTAGGGAGATATCTTATGAATCTTACAACTGGAGGCGGTTTTATGGACCTTAAACCTAAAGCAAGAGCACTGAAGAAAGAAAGAAAGAAGTGGGAGCTCCTCAAAATTAAACACTTTTGTGCATCAAAGAACTTCATCAAGAAAGTAGAAAGACGGCCTACACAATGGGAGACAATATTTGGAAACGACATATCAGATAAAGGTCTAGTATCCAGAATTTATAAAGAGATTGTTGAACTCAACAACAAAAAGACAGTCAACCCAATTACAAAATGGGAAAAAGACTTGAACAGACACCTACCAGAAGAGGAAATACGGATGGCCAAGAGGCACATGAAGAGATGCTCAATGTCCCTGGCCATTAGAGAAATGCAAATCAAAACCACAATGAGATATCATCTCACACCCACCAGAATGGCCATTATCAACAAAACAGAAAATGACAAGTGCTGGAGAGGATGCGGAGAAAGAGGCACACTTATCCACTGTTGGTGGGAATGTCAAAGGGTGCAACCACTGTGGAAGGCAGTTTGGCGGTTCCTCAAAAAGCTGAATATAGAATTGCCATACGACCCAGCAATACCATTGCTAGGTATCTACTCAAAGGACTTAAGGGCAAAGACACAAACGGACATTTGCACACCAATGTTTATAGCAGCATTATTTACAATTGCAAAGAGATGGAAATGGCCAAAATGTCCATCAACAGAAGAGTGGCTAAACAAACTGTGGTATATACATACGATGGAATATTATGCAACTTTAAGACAAGATAAACTTATGAAGCATGTAATAACATGGACCTAGAGAATATTATGCTGAGTGAGTCCAGCCAAAAACTAAAGGACAAATACTGTATGGTCCCACTGATGTGAACGGACATTCGAGAACAAACTTGAAATATGTCATTGGTAACAGAGTCCAGCAGGAGTTAGAAACAGGGTAAGATAATGGGTAATTGGAGCTGAAGGGATACAGACTGTGCAACAGGACTAGATACAAAAACTCAAAAATGGACAGCACAATAATACCTAATTGTAAAGTAATCATGTTAAAACACTGAATGAAGCTGCATCTGAGCTATAGGGTTTTTTTTGTTTTTTTGTTTTATTGTTTTTTACTATTATTACTACTTTTATTTCTTTTCTCTATATTAACATTCTATATCTTTTTCTGTTGTGTTGCTAGTTCCTCTAAACTGATGCAAATGTACTAAGAAACGATGATCATGCATCTATGTGATGATGTTAAGAATTACTGATTGCATATGTAGAATGGTATGATTTCTAAATGTTGTGTTAACTTTTTTTTTCCATTAATTAAAAAAAAAACAAGAAATGGAAACAAATTGGGAGATGACAGTGTATATTGTTTTACAATCTGCTTTTTTGCTTAAGAAACTATTAACATGTTCCATGTAATTACATTGTTTCCTACAATGTGCTTTTGTTGAAACATTTTTTATTGTGAAATATATATATATACATAAAAGCAATAAATTTTGAAGTACATTGTAGCAAGTAGTTATAAAAAAATACAGCAGTAAATGAGAGACTTGATCTTTGGTTTAAGGATCATATAGTTTTTTATAGAGGAGAAAATCAAGTAGGAAACAAATTGAGCTAGAATTAGTTGAACAGCCATTTCTGCAATCTGGTCTCATCTTTCTGTTTGGTCTCTTTGAATCTATCTGAAGCTCCCCAAAGTTTTCCTTGAAATAGTCTATTTTTATATTAAATATCTCTTACATGTCTCGTACTTTGTCTACCAAACCTCATAGAGGCCTTATGAAATGACTCTATTATGATTTGTCTTCTGCAGATGAGGTCACTGAGTATTCAAGAGGTTAGGTGATTTGCTCATGGCCACTTGGACATCATAAGGTACAGCCATGGTTTTAATTCAGGCTTATGTAGTCCAAAGCTCAGGGTACTGTGGAGGTGCTTTGTAAATGCTGGCTTTGTTATTCCTGTTAATTAAATTCCCAGGGAGTTTTTCATTTGTTTGTTTGATTTTGCCTTATAAAGATGTTTAGACCTGTTTTAGACACCATGAAATGTTTTATAATCCAGCAAAATATAATCGGGTCTACAAGATCATCCATCATCTCTCTTCCTTAAAGTTAACCATACCAGCTGGCTCTGTTTTATCATTTGTCTCTCTCTTGTTCAACAAGTATTTACGGAATAATTACTTTGTGTTAGGTGCTGTGTTGGACACTGGCAATAAAATAGAGATGAAAAAAAACTGCCTTTCCTTTGTGGTACTTTCAGCTAATCAGTGATAAACATGAATTAAAAACAAAGTTCAGGGCAGGCCACAGTGGCTCAACAGGCAGAGTTCTCACCTGCCATGCTGGAGACCCAGGTTGGATTCCCAGTGGCTGGCCATGAAAAAAAAATAATAAATAAGGAAAACAAAGGTGCAGTATAAACAGAGGTGAATGCTACAAAGAGAAACATAGGGGTTGTAAGAATTTAGGGCACAGTCTGGAGCCTGAGGAAGTGATGCTTAAGCTCTGTCTAGAATTTAATCAGGTAAAAGGGTAATGGGAAGGGGACTGATGAAGTCTTTGATGGGAAGGTCCAAATCTGTTTCAAGTACTCACACAGCTGATCAACTCAACAGAATCTTATAGAATGGAGGAAACCCACATTCATATATCTCATACAATCCAGCATGGTCCCCTTGGAAGAACAAAGCATACCTAAATCTTGGGCATTTGTACCTTTAAGCCTCACATTTGGCTGTCACTCACTCAGAGACCCTCACCCCCGCCTGTAAGAGAAACAGTGATGGAATCATGCTGCTCTCCTCAGTTCAGGCTTTGATCATTTACCCCAATAGACAAATGTGTCTATTGCTTTACTACCTTTTGCCTTCTTGGGAATTCTAAGTTATAAGTCCCCATGTTAATGTGTGCCAGGAGTAGGCTCCAAGGGGAAAGGAAGGGAAACACTGGCACCAGCTTTGCTAAATGCCTGTTAATCTATGTGTATGTATATGTTGCGTGGTGATGCTTTAGAGACCCTCTGCTCAGATGCTGTATCCAAAGTCATTATTAAGTGCTTTCAAGTGGAAAACTAAGCTTCCCCCAGTCTTTGATCCCTAACACCTCAAAGCCCTCCAGAGCCCAGCCCCTGCTGATCAAACGATGTCTTCTGACTCTTTCCAGGTGGGAAGCTGGTTTCTTCCTACATTTCTGATTAGTTTTCTACCTAGCACTTCAACGTTTCTTGTCATCCTGCATCCTTTTTCTTTATCTTGGTCACTGCATGACGGTCTATAGCTAGCCCTTAAGTTACTGCCTTTGTATCAGAAGCTTAGAAGATTTTTTCATTTATGCATTTGGAGTTTGGAGAATAGGGAGAAAGTAAAAGGCAATAGTTTGTTTGTTTTTTTAAGTTATTGTAGAATAATGTTTTTCCAAGAATACTCTTGTTACTTTCACACATTAGAAACTATCCAACATGTACACTTTTACTGACGCCTTCCAAAATTACCTTTTAGAATATTCAGTTACCTGTGAAAACGTGAAAAAGAACAGGATTTTGTTTCTCAGAGAGAAGGGATCTAAAAACTTACTAATGTGTTTTATAATATTACTTTTGTGTCACCACATCTTTTTTTAAAAATTAAAGTGACATTCTACATTATTTTTTCTCTTTTTGTAAAATATAAATCCTAGAATATATTGGTAATATGTGTTCATACTTGATATTTAGTAAATAAAATCCTGGAAGGACTGCAGGTAGAAAACATATCTAGCTTTTTTTTTCCCCCTTTTTATACACACTAAGCAGGTTTTCATTAAGTCCAGTTGCAGAGAACATGTGATTTTAGCTGCAGGGAACTCCTTCATTACACCAGCCCTCAGTTAAAGCCTGCTGAGATTATATTTTCACTTTCATGACAATATTTGGTTTGGCAACATCAGAAGATGTACTCCATTTTTAGACGGGCAGCTAAAAATCAGGATATTTTTCATCAAAAATCTCAAATTGAAAATAAATTTAGAACACAGGTAATGGTAAAGCATTTACAAATTCCTCTGATGCTTAATGTGGTTCAGCTTTTTTAATTTTTGCTCTTATGTTTGTCCTTTTCTATGGTCTATAAGTTAAAATACAAACTTGTTAGCATGGCAGTCAAGTCCTTTGGTTGTTCAGTTTTCACATACCTCTCCAGTATGGCATGTCTCCAGTCTCTGCCCCAAATGCTTTCTTGACATTTTCATCAAGTTTCCAACCATATCATGTTTTTCCAAGACTCCATGCTGTTCCATGTGCTGTTGCCTCCTTTTCCCTGCTGGCATGTCTTCCTTCTTCTCTTTCTGGTGAATACATACTCACCTTTGAGATCCACCACACATACCCTCTCTTCTATGTCGTCAGCACCTTGTAGTAGTCTATTATAAAACTGACTCTCACACTTACCAGGCGATGGAGTCACTGACATAGGGACTATGGTATTCATTTTTGCATTTTTAATATCTATGCATGCCTAAGACACACTTCCTGGTTGAACGGATGAAGTACAGACGAGCCTATAGCAAGTCTAAAGCACTGACAAGCTTCCCAAAATGTGAAGAGTGTATTTTAAGCCGGATTGTCTTTATCAATGGTATTAGCACCCCATTTTGCAAAAGAGAAAACAGTAGCTTTTAGGGTTAAATTCCTAGTAACAAGTGACAGAGTTAGGATTGTCCAATTCATGTCAAGTTTCTAATAGTTATGACATTAAGCTGTCATGTGAGTAGATTAGAGAGTATGGATTATATAGTGTAAGCGGTAGTCCTGTACTGGAAGACACCCAGGCCTGATTATTCCACTTAGCTCTGTGACTTGAGGCAGGCAGTTTGCCATTCATAACATGGCAGGATTGAACCAGAAAGTATCCAAGGGTGATTGGCATCGTCAACTCCTGAACATTTCCTTCTATTAGTGACTCCTTTCTATTTGCAGTTTACAGAATGTTTACTAGATAGGAACAAGCCACCATACTGAATAACTCCTAATTTCAGTTCAGATATTTTAGCAAAATTTAAAGAAAAATTCTTAAGCCCTCCCTAGAGTTTTCCTTAAAGGAAAGGAACTCTTCTTGTTTGGGAAAATACCTACATATGAAGCTTGAGGAAAAGGTAAGTCCTTAATTTACCTAAGATGCATGGGTCTGAAGAAGCCTGAGCCACAGGTGGATAACTAAACTGAGATGCATTAGAAAGAATTCAGAAACCAGAGGTCAGGAGGATAGATTGTAGAGAGCAGCAAGAAAGGGGGAAGAATTGAGAGAGTAAACAGAGAAACTAGGTAATGTAGCCTGGGAACTTTTAGGAACAATAATGCTTACTATCGAATTTTAGCTTGTTTTGCTTTCTTAAAATTTTAGCATAATCATCTCAAAACCCTAAAGCTTTAGGTGAGCTGTCTTTTTGGTGTATATTAAGTGAAAAGTGCTGAGCTTCAAATCCCACTTGATATGCTACTACATGGACAACCTGAGCAGGACGAGGAGATGCTCTTTCAGGGACTCCATACATTGTTGTACAGGTTGTGCACTGCTCAAGTGTGGCAGGTGTGTGTGTGTGTATGTGTGTGTGTGTGTGTGTGTGTGTGTGGCGGGGTATCATAGATATCTGTACTTCTTATGACAATTTTCCAGTATAGGCAGTGTCTTGTCCAAATAAAATCACTATGTTATGATAATTTCCTGACAGATGGACATAAAGTGACCTGGGGTAGGAGTTTCTTTTTATAATTTGCACAATGGTAATATATGGGTTACTTATGGCATATGGTCTTAATACATTTAGCAGAATACACGTTCAAAATCAGAGGTGATCATGAAAGGAGAAACTGGTCCTTAGGAATGGCATTACATTTTCTAGAATCTGTCAGAAAGAGTTTTGCATCAATTGCACTGATGTAAATTTTAGGGGACAGGATAATTTCAGCTCATATCCAAGTAACATATTGACCAAGCAATACTGGGTACAATGACAGAAGTTCATATAAATGCTACTTTCTCCATGGCTCCCTTTTATATACACAGAGGTGATTGAACTTTTACATGAATAAGAACTAGAGAAAAAGTTGATGTGGCCAGTATGACATTGGCATTTCACAGAATTATCCAAGGGTGTCATAAATGCCTTAACAAGGAAACTATAGGTTGCACAGGTGTGGAAGATACTACAGTGTCTTTCTCCCATCCCTGATTAAAATGTGAATATGGCATAAATGGCTTGTTCTATGTATTTTCTGCCTTTGGAGGACAAAGAAGGAATTCTCGATTGCTCACATAGACTTCCCTTTTATTGCTGGGTTTATGAGCAATCATATCGCTCCACACAAACTATAATTTCCTCTTTGTTATCTTTACTTCTTTCAGACAAACATGATTCATGGAAGAAGAAATAATAATGAACCAATACCTTGGATGTTAACAGCTGCCTGCACTGTTGAGATGAGAGTGTGCCAGGACTGGAGATTAATGCAGTATTAAGGAAAGCAAAGTGAATTTCACATCTAGATGAGGTGAGCGCCTATGGTTTGCTCTTTACCTTTTCATATATTTATTTAAAACCTCTAGTGATTCTCTCTTGCAAGGTAGGAAGTAGAATCTCAATAATGACAAATTCAACTATAAACAGTTGCCTAATAACAGTTGTTTTAAGAACTGAAATTCCAATAACTGTTCTAATCACTCACCTAACCACCCACTACCTCTCCACCCACCCACTTATTCAACCAACATAATTAACATGCGTGAGCGTACATGAGGATGCTAGACACAGTTACAGCTTACAATACGTGGTATGTGTACAGTAGGGACACAGTACCTGTCCTCACAGAGCTCAGTTTCCAACCCTGGCTACACACACCAATCACCACAGCCCTAAACCACACTAATATGTAGGTTATAACTCTGGAGATTTGGCTTTACTTATTCTGGGAGTGAGGATGCTTTTAAGCTTCCCAGGTGGGGTAAACTGCATTATGTACCCCGTGTAAATGAGTTTTTAATCTTAATCCACATTCCTGTGGGTCTGAACCCTTTGTCAATAGGATCCTTGAAGATGTTATTTTAGTTAAGGTATGGCCAACTTGAATGAGGCTGGGCTTTATCAGAATAATTTTAGAAGTACAGAAAGCCTCAAGGCAGAGCTAGAAGTCAGCAGCAACCCAGAAGAGAAAGGAGAAGCCATCGCTACATGACTGGGAAAGCCAAGGCACCCCAAGGACTGCAGGGCTGCCAGAATACTGCTTGCCCCAAGAGGAAGCAAGTCTTCTAGCCTCCAAAACCATGAGACACTAAATTCCTGCCATTTATGCCAACCCATTGTGTGGTATTTGCCATAACATCCTGGAAACTGAGATACCAGATTGTTTTAATGGAAGCCACAGTTGAATATCACTGGCCTAGACCGTACAACTTAGTTAGGGAGACAAACCACAAGCAAGTGAAAATATTAATAACTGCATGATGCAAAAGGTCATGAAAACACGAATTTCACTCTTTTTGGTTTGCTCTAACAAACCTCCATTTTCAGATAAGGCCCATGTGTTAGTTGGCTGTGACTGAAACGTAAATTTTGTTGACCTGTGTTTTCACCCATTTTTGTCATCATGTGGTTGTGTTTATGGTAACAGAAACTTCCCTTGTGGCAGGATATCAGCATAAGCCAATGGCCAGAAGGCTTCACTTAAGATTTTTCTTGCTATGTTCTGAAGTTACTTCTTCTGATGAGAATGTCTAAAAGCCTTTTCTAAATAAATGCAATAGAAGGCATAAGAAATGCAATATGGGTGCCAAAATTCCTTTTGTCCCATCAGGAAGCATAGAGCCCTTTGTGGGTAATGTGGTTTAGCAGGAAGAATAGAGCTGTAAGGTTTACTTCCTACCCCTTTCACCTCCCTGGTGCAAAGTTCCTAAATCTCTATGAGTGTCTGACTCATCTGTAAAGTGGTGATAATTACAGCACTGTGTCCCAGAGGAGGTTCTCCTGAGGTGAGGACTAAAGGAGATAAGATGCTCAAAGGAACTAGACTGGTGTTAGGCATAGGAGTGTGCTGGGTAAGTACTGTTCACATTGCCTAGGTATTCGCAGCTTCCCCTGCTAGAATGTCAACTCTATGAAGACAAGACATGTGTGTTATTCATCCCTCACATATATTCCAGGAACATAACTAGCTGGCATTCAATCATTTGTGGAAGGAATGTATTCATTTGGCTTATATTTATGCATCTCGCCTGCTAGGTTCAGCTAGAATCCAGATCAACTGAAAGAAGATTCTGGCAGCAAATGTCATCACAGGCCTTTTGGATGGATTCAACTATAATGGTTGTTTAACTTATC
This sequence comes from Tamandua tetradactyla, assembly GCF_023851605.1. NCBI lineage: Eukaryota > Metazoa > Chordata > Mammalia > Pilosa > Myrmecophagidae > Tamandua > Tamandua tetradactyla. The sequence goes on along the minus strand of NC_135346.1, from coordinate 37,808,356 downwards.
TCATTTCATTGGGCATGTTCCCAGGTGTCTTCAAGCATTTCAGGTGGGGCACGTATGTGTTGGTGACCAAGGGGGTCTCAACTGTTTGGCTTGTCTCGGGGTTCACTGCTCCCCAGACCAGAACCCTTCAACCCTCCCTATAGAGCCCATGGTTTAAACAGCATTTGGATCTGTGTGCTTTTCATCCAGGAGACCAATAGTAATGTCAGTTCAAATGACACCAGACCTTTGAAAACTACTGTTGGGGTTTGCTTTTAATGATCAAAGGAGTGTATAACTATTATTACCAAAAATAATTAACTTATCTAGAAAAATCTCAGTAGCCATTACAGCTTGTATATTAATTTGGCCCAGTAAGAGGTTGCAGGCAGGAAAAAGGGTTTAATGGCAACAACCTGTGGTTATGAGACAAAATCCATTCAAGCCATATAACCCATAAGGGTACAATTTTAATGGAGGAATCAAAAACTTTATGAACAAATGTGAAAAAAGGTGGGTAATCTCTAGGAAGATGTGAAATACTCAATTTGAAAAAAAGTAACAGAAAATCTCATTAGGGGTTAATGTGTAATTTTATCTTCTTGCTATGGTTATGAGAGAGCCATTGATTTCTGGCAGCACTCTGCAACAGAAATAAAATGTATACAGACAAAGCATCTTGTTTCTGGGATTTTCTGCTTGGTCTGGTCCTCCAAGGAAGTCAATTGAGGCTTCCATCTCCTTCCCACAAATTGCTGAAAGATCCAGGAAGGAGAGTATTTTGGTCACCAGTGTTAGAGTTAGTGGATTTTAAAGCATTTTGACAATTAAATGTTATTCTTCTCCATTTTAAAATAGCATTTCCACCCCCATCCTTCAGAATGCTTTGATTTAAATTCAAAACAACCCAAACACATGGAGTCCAGAATGGGAATGAGGTTTCATAATTCTGTATGACTTAATGTAACATCCCAAGATATCAGCCCACTATGGTGGGCTGATAATTAAAAAGGACTGGTAGAGTCCCTTGAGGGAGTGGAGAAAATATATGCAACTAATAAACTTTCCCATCTAGGAACCCCCTGGTACTTTCTCAAACATTAGGGACTCCCAAGAAAACAGGCCATGCCCTTGATTTTGGCCTTGCCCTTACGAAACTTGTTTCTGTAGTGGAGAAACTAAGACTGTCTATAATTATGTCTAGGTGTTTTTCCAGGAAACCTCATTGGTTATCCAGATGTGGCCTCTCTCTAAACCCAACACTGAAAGAGAGGCTATTTCCCTCCCCTTACAAGGGACATGACATTCAGGGGTGAAAGTCTCCCTGACAATGGGGAACCTGACTCCCAGGATAGAGCCTGGCTCTGGCACCAAGTAATTGATGATGCTTCTGGACTAGGAGGGGGAGGAGAAATGTTACAAAATAGGGTATCAGTGGCTGAGAGAGTTCAAAAGGAGTCAAGAGGCTATTCTGGAGGCTACTCTTATATAAGCTTCAGCTAGATATTGCTACCTGCCATGGTTTGCCATATGCCAATAAATATCCTTCCTGTTAACCCTAAAGAACACCTAGGGTTCTAACTGAGACTCTACAAAAGTTTCATGTACTTCCTGAAACCTGTAACCTCCAGAGCATTCCTAGGTCAGATAAGTCCTGAAACCCAGTGAGGCCAGCGTCTCCAAGAATATCAACAAATTCCATCCCCTAGCCTTACTGTTGATAGACCTTTTCAGCATGAAAAGGTTAGAATGGGCATAGCCCAAAGATCTCTCTAGACTGGGACTAGGATCAAAGAGAAGGAAAAGTTATAACAGAGAAGTTGGGATTTAACAAACCACTATGACTGCTGAATCATTATAATGATATTTCTTTTAGTTTCCAGTGTTTTGGAGTAGCTAAAGAAAAAAAAACCTGAAAATGTGGAATGGTAATCCATACCCAACGTTAGAATCTATTCTGTAGTTAATTATTGAAATGTACTTTGAAAATAATAATAATTATTATTATTTTGTATATATTTCATGTTAAAAAAACATTTTAAATTTTACCATGGAGGAAACCCCAATACTGTGCTAAACATTAAGGACACCCAAACAAATAGGCCAAGCCCCTGATCTTGAGGTTTGTTCTTGTGAAGTTTATGTATGCAGCAGAGAGCTTAGCTTATTTATAGGTGTGCCTTAGAGTCACCTCCAGAGGACCTCTTTTGTTGCTTAGAGGTGGCCTCCCTATCTTCTAAGCCCAACTCTGCAAGTGAAACCATTGCCACACCCCCTACTTGGGACTTGATATTCAGGGATGAAAGTCTCCCTGGTGATGTGAGTGATGACTCCCAGGGATGAGTTGGGCCCTGGCACTGTGGGATCAACAATTCCATCCTAAGTAAAATGGGGAAAAGAAGTGTAACAAATAAGGTATCAGTGGCTGAGAGAGTTCAAATAAAGTTGACAGGCTACATAGGATGTCACTCTTATGCAAGCTTCAGTTAGACAGTGCTACCTATCATAACTTGCCAAACACCAATAGAAACCATTCCTGCCAATCCTAAAGAGCACCTAGGGTGTTATATAAGAGTCTACAAAGGTTCCATGCACTAGGGTAATTTTCCAAAACCTACAGCTTCCAGATGGGTCCCTGGACCAGATAAGTCCTAAAATGCAGAGCCGCCAGTCTCTCCACAAATTCAATTAGTTCCATCCCCGTATCCCATAGTATCAACAGCCCCTTCCAATATGAAAAAAGTTAGAATGGACATAGCCCAAATACCCCTAAAGAATGGGATAAAGACCAAAGATGATGGTGGAGTTATACAGAGAAGGTAGGGTTTAAGAAATGAGAGGGACTGCTGAATCATTACACTGATATTTCTTTTAGCCTCTAGTACCTTAGAGCAGCTAGAAATAAAAACTTAAAATTATGGAATTGTAATCCATACCAACACTGAAATCTGTTCTACAACTAATTGTTGCGATATACTTTGAAATTTATTGTTTTTGTTCTATAAAAGAGAAGGAGGAGTGCATCAGAGAAGATAGGATTTAACAAATGGGTATGATTGCTGAATCATTATATTGATATTTCTGTTGGTCTCTAGTGTCTTGGAGCAGCTAGAAGAAAAAACGAAAATTTGTGGAACTATAGCCCATACCAAACTTAAAAATCTATTCTACAACTACTTGTTAAAACGTACTTGGAAATGTATTGCTTTTCTGTATATTTGTTATATTTCACAATTAAAAATACTGTTAAAAAAAAACCTTGTCTGATAAAAATTCAAAGCAATAAAGTTTTACTTATTAAAAAAGTACTAGGGCAGGCAATGGTAGCTCAGGGGCACAGTTCTCGCCTGCTGTACCAAGGACCAGGGTTCGATTCCTGGTGCCTGCCCATGCAAAAAAAAAAAAAAAGTAAAATACTAGTCTTTTCATTCAAAATCACATTGCTTACCACTTCCTCCTGTCTGTACAGTGCTTACATTTCTTGGTTTTTCCCTTGTTAGAATAAGGTTTTCCTCTGCCATGCCTTAATATGGAAGGTAAAATACCTTTGCTAAAATAACATTTCAAAAGCAGAGTTAAAGTTCACTTTTAATATTGGGATTAACTTAGCAAATGATTCCTCTCCCACTGACTTCACTGCTGTCTTCGTATACTGACTTGTTCAAAGGAGGCTATCAACCTGTTTCTTCTGGTTATCTACAAGGCACGTCATACAGACTACCTAGACATTGGAACAGGCTCCTAGGCCATTCTTATTTCTTATTCCCTTTTCACAAATGAGGAAATTGAGATAGTCGTATTTAAATCACACTGACTCACACCCTAGCAGGTGTCAGAAACAGAATTCAGTGGCTGGCATTCTGGACGCAGAGCTTTGCACCTAATGCTTTCTCTGTGTTGCTGCTAGTGTACAGAGTTTCTGTTCTACATTCTCAGCCCTTAAAATCTTCTTGAGCTGTGGGAAAAGACAGGGCCTTTTCATTATGCCAAATGGGGATGTGTTTCATATCAACCCTCTGTCTACTCATCTGTACAATGGGAACGACATCAATTCTTCCTATCCTGCTTTAGGGTGTTTTTGTGAAAATGCTTTGAAATCCACAAAGCACTATAAGAATTTGAAGTGCTCTCCAAACACCTATAGTACAAGGAATAAAAGGGAATCAATGCTGGTCACAAATTCTGCCCTTCAACTACTCAGTGAAAAGAGCTTTGCAAGGAATTTTAACTTAATGAGAGGTCTTTGGTAAAATCTTATCAATGGGCTACACTTTGAAGCCTGAGTCATAGAATCTTCATATTACAGCGGCTCTGAAAGGTTTCTGAGCCAAAATCTTCCCTCCGTCTGATGCTTTAACCATCTTTATAATAGTCCTATAGTATCCTTGAGGCTTGCCTGGAGCCTTTCTGCAGTGGGAACCTCATCACTATCAAGGAAGATAATTGACTAGTTCAGACAGTTAGAAACTGCTTTAAAAAACTATATTGAGCTGTTTTCTCTTTTGGTTCTACACCCCTTACTCCATAGCCATTCTAAGTCATCAGGATGAAGTGCAAAATTCACTTGTGAGAATATCACATCTTACACAAAGAGATCAGGATTGTGCCTTACATGTTCAACGAACTTAGCTGTGCATTGCTCAAGTATGGGATTATGAGGTGAGAGGAGACAGGACCCATCACACGTCATCCCCTAAGAACTGACTTCTAGCTCTAGAATGAGGTGCAGAAATCTTGAATGGATTATTATAGCTTTTCAAGTGTTGAGAGTGGGATACGTCCCATCTATTACTGTTGTGTGTCTCAAAATGGTCCTCAAAGCACAGCCCAGTCATTTGCTGGGGTGGGTTATCAGAAGCAGCCCAATGCCTTCTGCTCTCCATTTTGTTTCCACTCATCATGCATATTCTCTCTATACATCTGCATTCAAAGGCTGAAGGGCATTTGCATCCTGTCTCAAAGAGCTTTCCATGCAGACCACAGGGAGAACCCTAAACTAATAGACATATGTATCATGTTAGGAAGGATGTCAACATTTTTCTTTAATCAGTATGTTGTCAATATTCTTCACCATGAATAACTAATCAGTTTCTTAAGTCCTTTCCTCAGATGTCATTGCAAAAATCTATCTGAGGAATGTCATCTGCACTTAAAGAAGAGACAAGCATCGTAATTAAGTTTAAAGCAATTTCTTCAGCATGAAGCTGCCATGAAGTGTGAAATGACTATAATTCACATTTTTAAGACCCTGAATTTATTAGCATCTACTTTCTATTGAAGGTTAGGGGTATGGCGTTTGGAATGTCAAAGGATTCAAACTTCTCTCTGCTTTGCTATTCTGGAGTGAGTGTATCTAAATTCAGATACCAGGAAAGGGAAATTATCATTAACGAGTCAGGTTGTATTTGTGAAACAATCCCAAAAATGTGAAGCTCATCTTCCCTTGTAACTAGGAAGTGGTGATCAAATGTGCGCCTGGATGAGAGAGAACTGGCATTTCTCTCTGAAACAGTACAATCATGGTTGAGAACATAATAGGAGCTGCAGGCGACAGGCTTTAAGTTAAGTACGATTCCATTGGAGCATGACTATTGTGCAGGCCATGGTTGAAAAAGGAATCTAAACCTGGAGTTTTGAAGCTGTATGTAAAAGAAATAAATGAATTACTCACTTTTAGAAATGACTTTTCATTACAAAGAAAGAAAGACATGGGATATTAAGTGCTCAGACAAAAATAGAGATATCAGGAGGACTTGATAGTTCTTCACACATACACAAATTGATCTTTATGCTGGCTGAGGGGAATGGATTTGTAGTAATCCATCCAACCTGAATCTCCTTGTGGGCAATGGCAAAGGGAGTATCCAAGTCAGCTAATGAATCAAACAATGAAGGAGAAGTGAGGGTACTCATGCATGTTTGCAAAAGGGGACCACGCTAGGCTTGAGGACATGCCAAAAAGGCTTTCCTTAGGAGGGATGTATGATCAGGAGTATTAATGAGATTCTCCAGAAAGGGAGGAGGGAAGAGTGTTCCAAGAAAAGGGAATAACAATGTACAGGCTCTAAGGCACTCTAGAGAAAATACACAAAGGGCAGAGTAGCTGAAGCATATGGATTAAGAACAGACTTCTGATTAAACAGCAAAGTGAACACACGTTCACCTGCTACTTCCTGAACACAAATGCAATTAATGTAAATGGATCTAAAAAGAAAAAAATCCAATGAATTTTAAAAAAGAAAAAAGAGTAGAGGAAAGATGTCAAAAAAGCCTTGGAAGTTGGAAAGCAAGCAACCAATAGTAAAAGAATTAGCAAGATTACAGGAAACTGAATGCTAAGAACCTGTGGATTTGGCAAAGAATAAGCTGTGAGTTGATTCAAGTTGCAGAATCCTCTCCACAGCAACCTGCACTTCTGTAGTGGGAGTATCTGGTGGGACAGAATCAGAAGGACGGGTTGAGGCCTGTGTGGAAAACTGTCAGGCCCCTAGACTGTCTCCTTACTGTCCTACACGCAGGTCACCAGCCCACCTCATTGTAGAAGACGCCTTGAGACAATGACTTTGGGAAAACCAGATTAGCTGAGGGTAGCATGCTATACTGAAAATGGACAAATTAACAGGGTACTTGTATTCAAGACAGGAAAAAGGGGGAAAGGAGGCAAAACCTTCCATATCTGATGCTTTTCTTATAACAGCAAAGCCTTTCCCAGAAATCTACAGTAGACTTGTGCTCATCCGTTGGCCACAGTATGTAACGTGACAACCACTAGCTTCAAGGAAGGTGGGAAAATGAAGCTGCAAGCCTCTCCAGTCTCTGTAAGGGGAGGTGGAAAAGTCAAAGGATATTTGGAAATAATCATGGGTCAGACAACCAATAGTTTTGCCACAAGTTATAATTGGTGAAGATATAAATTTATATTTGAATTTTTCGTTGTTATATCTTCATACAGCTTTTCTTTAAGCAGCAAAACACACACACAACTCAAAAGACAACCAAATGAAAACCTATGAACCCACTGGCAAGCAGATATATCCCAGAGAAGGAATTAGAAATCCTCTCCAGAGAACTGACCAGCCCATGAGAAAGAACTATCAAGTGTAACATGGGGGGTCACTCACCTAAAAATCCCATCCTGATGGCACTACTTCAAAGCCCACCACCCAAAAAGCCCCATCCATGCATATAAAATGTCCCAAAAGGTTTTTGGTGCCTCTCTTAAAAATAATAGACAGCCATGAATCATCAAACACTTGAAATCACAAAACAAAAAACAAACGTGCAGAACAGAAGGAACTTGAGATAAACTATTGGGAACATAATCAAAGTGGTAAGAGAAGACAGCACATCTATGAAATTAATACAGGATGCTATAAAAAGGAACTATAATAAAATAAAGATGAATTTTCCCTCATAAAATATGAGGGAAAATAAAACACGAGAAATTAAAAATTCAAAGGAAGGAATGGAAAGTAGAGTGGAAGGCAGAAGGAAAACAAAAAGTTGATAGAGAAGGGGAAGATAGTGGGAGAAGATGGAACGTGATTGACCACGTTAAGGATGTGTGTGTGAGAGTTTTTGTTTTGAAACTTTATCCCTAAGTCAGCGGAGCCACTGAAGGACAGGAAATGAAGGAACGACATTTGGCTCAGCGTGTTGCATACTCCATGACCAGAAATGATGTAGTTCTGAGATCTGGTTACCTCAACCTTGTTTATATTATATTCTAACCAACCATGGAAAATTCATGATCAGGAAAATGGGATATCCATTGGAGGACTTGTGTGTGTGTGTGTGAGTCTGTACAGTTTAAATTCCCTTTTAGTTCTCAACTAGTTTCAGGTAAAACTTGATGTCAGCTTGTTCCTGCAAACTCCCACTACCCTTTGGTTTGAAAAGGTTATAACTGGCATAAAACAAGGGTGGCTTCCAGCCAGGATCATGAAGAGTATGATTAAGCAAGAATTTCTGCCTATGCATCCAGCAGGACCATCCTTCTGAGGAGGGGAAAAAAAGGAGATACAAAAGCAATTGTGTTTTTCAAGAATAATAGAACAACATACCCCACACACTTCTCATAATAAATGGCAGCAACTGATATTTTAATCAAGATAAAAACAATGATAAAGTCATAAGACTCTGAGGGAGAAGACAGCCGTACTCAAGGATTTCAACAAATAAACACACATACCCATTCTGCTCCAAAATGCAGAGGTTAGCACCTATTTTAAATGTCAAGCCTGCTCTGACAACATGGGTAAAAGTCCAACTTTATACCCCATCCCCGGCTGTTAAATGACTTTCCCCATTTTAAACCCTTATATTACAAAAATAATCTATAAGATATAATTTAAAATTTTTAAATAAAAGCTATTTGAATGGTGATAGTGATGTTCTAAGTTTATATCTACTGTTAGCTGAAATATCCTTTTTTGGTTATAAAATATTGTTAATAGGAGATGGAGATACAGAAATATTTTCCATCTTAAATGAAAATATACTTTTGATCACCAAGATTGATGGAAAGTTTTTACTAGTCTATGAAATTTAAAATGCTGGGAAATTCTGAGTTTTGGGGCCCTAATTAAAGAAAGCTGTATTCTCCCCCAGCCCTCCCACTAGCTAATATTTGTTCAGCTAATGTTCATCGAGCTTCTTCTATGTTCTAGGTACTGGGGCTAGGAGACAGAAGGAGACTTGCCCAAGCTCACGAAGCAGATATGCCTAGAGGTGAGATTCAAACCCAGCCCAGGTCACCTTCAATGCAGGGCTCTCCACCAGCCATGGACAACGGTTGGTGATTCTTCTATTTTGTTAAGTCCCTGGGGCAACCAGCACAGGCTACTTCCATTCTACTATAATTTGGTCCACTGTCTTTTTTCATTATTCCTTTGAAATCACTCCAGTATTTGTGCTAAATCAATGCCCAAATAATCCTGAATCCTATACAGACAAAACTAAGCAAAAGAAAACTAATGGAGCATCTCTGTGTGTGTATATGTGTGTGTGTGTGTGTGTGTGTGTGTGTGTGTGTGTGTGTGTGTGGTGTGCAGAGGGGTAGGGTGGGGTAAAGAAAATTACAGAACAGTCTGGGAAATGTACAAAGGGGAGAAAATACAAGGTTTTCTTCCACAGTGGAATTGCCCCATATACCTCCTACCCATAGCTACAAAGCTCAATATACAGTGTTTTAAATTAGACTCTCCATCTAATGTATTTGTTGTTGTGACTTTATTGGGGGAAAAAAGGAGTATCACCAAATCTCTAGTTAACTGAACCCTTAGGTTCTGACAGACAGTTCTGACAGCTTAAATGTATAAATCACTGAGAGCCAGTAAATACACAGTTGGCTTCAGACATTTTAAAATAAAATTAAAGAAGGAAATAAGTTCATTTTTGCCAACTTCTGGAAGCCTTGTCTAATCCTTGTTTCCCTATGATGTACACATATTCAAATCTCACGCATTCCAAACAGAATTCAGATTTAGGGCCTTTCCTTAAAAAAAAAAAAAAAAAAAAAAAAAAAACCTACAGAAAGTTCAAGTACATACCTTAGAGTTTTTTTCTGCTTATCATGAAAACCCTGGTTGTATTAAAGAAAAGAAACAATAACAAAGTAATACCTTCTTCTCTATTTGGGGTAGCTGTAGAACAGGTTTCATATTAGTGAATTTTTTTGTTGCTGTTCCTGAATTACACTGCACACTAAGTTTAGAAAATTGCAACAATTTTTAAGGCCTCCTGCAACCATACCAGAAATTGCTTCCATAAAATTTATTAAAGAACACAACTGTAATAAGGAAAATTGCATCACAAACCCTGTCTCTTTTTAAGTAACACAGTAAAGTTCTCGGGAGCTACAAAAATATGTTGGGCTATTTGCCTCTATACTAAAGGGCGCCAGAGAACCATGCTTTTTGAATTTTGAGACCAATTTATTGGGTTTTATCTTTTCCCTTCTTCTTGCAACTAAAATGTCACTTCCTTTGGGAAGCCTTACCTAAGCTAACTTTTCTAGGTAGATTTTGTCATTCTCCGTTTTCTTTGCTTGTGCTTATGCCTCTATCCTGGCATTATCACAAAGCACTGCCTTTTTGGTTACATTTCTGCCTTATTCCCTTACCTATAAATTATTTGTGTACTCATTTTAGTTCCTCATGCCAAGTGTTTAGCACATATCTTAACTACTAATGAGTGGTAAAAAGTTCATTTCCCTGGGCACTATCCTTTGTCATAACTCTTGTGAAATACGAGCGTACGACACATTTGCTGATTGAGGATGCGATTAATTATTTTACAAAGACCTTATAGCTTGCTCTTTTGTGATTCCTGCAAGCTTTTGGTGATATTTAGGAGAACTGATTTGGCTGTATGCGTATACTGGTCTATATAACCACCTCCCTTTTTTTCACATTAGCCATGGCATATGTCCAGGAAATAAGGTTTCACAGTCTACTTCCTGTTCTCATGGGACCAGAATCCTACAAGGAAACTTTACACTTGAAAGGAATCCTAACAGTAAGGTAGGCATTCAAAGGTATCCTCTGTTTTTACAGAAAATACATATGCAAAACTGTATGGTCTGTTTCCTGTCTCAGATCCTGAACAGCCTGAGACCAAGGATTTTTCCATTTGTCTTTATTACAGACTCCAGGAAAAAAAAGGGGGAAAGTGAACATTTAATATATTCACATTTTAAGACTGTGAATTTATTAATATCCCATTGCTATTCAAGAATATATATATTCTTTTAAGGCTGAGTATAGTGCCTTATACTTTTTTTTTTTTGGCAAGGGCAGATACTGGGAATCGAACGCAGGTCTCCAGCATGGCAGGGGAGAACTCTGCCACTGAGCCACCATGGCCCACCCACCTTATACACTTTTAAGTACGGTCTTGAATCTAGAACAACCTGACATTGTTTCAGAATTACCCCCAGGATAAAGTCAATAACCACTGCCTGAGATGGATGTTTGGCACAGACCTTGGAAACACTCTTGTGTTTTTTGTCTGGAGAGAAGCAGCCCCTCTTTTGTGACTTCGAGCTCAACCTTGGATTATTTACAAACACTTTAAGCAAGACTGCAAATATAGTAACTATAGTAACTCTGAAAGGAAAAGCAGTGAAGCAAAAAACTGTAGTGACACGAGAAGCTGCCACTCCTTTAGCTGAGATTTTCCAAGAGGAAGTGCCAGAGGCCTCAAATTTGGTTCTCATTAAATATCAAATTAAAAACAATAAATGAAGGAAATTTGAAGAAACAAAAGTTATCTCCAAAGAGAAGCTACTATTTTCTCAGCTTTGATTGGTTAAGTGAGGGACATGGCTAGTTATATTTTGCTTGCTTATTTTTAAGTTGGTTTATGTATAGAATTCAATTTCTTTTCCTGTCTACTAATAACAAATAAGACTCAGAAAATTCTGGGTGTGGAACATTAAAACACACACACACACTCACACACACATAAGTGCACACTAAAAACATTCCTCCTTAACCACCACAGTTTCAAAGTCAGGTCTCAACAAATAGCTTTTCTGTTGAACTGCTTATCATTACTTAAATTAGAGAAGTTCTGGTTTTACAGAACAATCATGCATAAATTATAGGATACCCATAAACCACCTTATTATTAGAATCTGAATCTTGCACTGTTATGTTACATTTGTTACAACTGGGGAAAGTACATTCATATAATTTCACTATTAACTGTAGTCTATGGTGTTTAACTTAAGGTTCACCGCTGTGCAGGTCCACGGATATTTTTTAACCTATTTTTTAATCTATAAAACTTTCGGGTGACTGTACTCTTTTAAACAAATCTTATATAAAGTAAAATATTATGGGACTATGATGTTAATTTCTTAACTTTTGATACGTATACCAAGGATATGTTAACATAAGTGAAAAGTGGGTAAAGCATGTGTGGCAACAATCTGTATGAGTTTTGCAACTCTTCTATGAATCTAAAATTAATTCAGAAAAAAAGTTAAAAATAATACAGTGGGATTAACTGTCTGGAGCTTGAAGTAACCCAGCTTTTTACAGACAGCACGGCTACCGGATTAGCTCAAGACTTCAAGGTCAGGTTTGCAGTAGGCACCTGAATCTCAACACAGAGAGAGTGCTTTTCCCTCCCTTGTGCTGCCCCAGAAAAGTGGACTGCTGCTTCTGTTTCATCTGAGCATTCACTCATCTCCACGTCCTGGTACAAGTCCAGGGACCTCCCTTAGATACTCTATTTTCCTAAGACTGGAAGATACGCTAGTACAAATATGGCCAAGTAAAACAGATTCAACTCTAAATCCAAGGGTCAAAGACTAAGTCACCAAGTTCATTACTTATTTACTCAATATCCAAGGTCAATGCCAATCATCAGCATGGAGAAAATTGTGGCACCATTAAAAGACACATGTGAACACTCACAGAGACGCTTGTCTGGGATAATCTGTCAACCACACCTGATAATCTTCTCAATCAGTCAGAGACTCTCCCACAAAGTACCACTTGAAAAGAAATTCCAGAAGGATGAAGGGGCTAAATTACCACATTCTAGGCCCCTAACTCAGTCTTGGCTATCAAGTGCCAGTGCAATTTGAAAAACAGGCACAAATAAATGAATAGTTTTAGAACTACATATCCAAATATTTTGATGATTCTAAGAAAATTTTATTTCTAGCCTCCAAAAAATACGCCTATAACTTTAGATTAGCCTATGAAAATGTAGTAATTACCTGATTATTTCACTGCACCAATTGTATGAGATTTACTTCTGAGTTTTGGAAGATTACTTTTTTTAATGACAAGTTCAAGGGTTTCCCATAGGTGTGGGGTTACATCGGTAGCACTATATGATCAAATACTCTGTTCTATGTTTTATGTTCTTTAGGATATGTATCTCTAACAGGGGCTGATGCTTGGAGATTTGGGTTTGTTTTTGTTTGTATGGTTTGGTTTTAACTACACAAAATGTATCTGATAAAAGCCAAGTTAGTATAAATTATTTCCTCTTATAGTTCCCAAGTCTTTCAGGTAAGGAAGTAATTGATCCCTAGAAAAAAAATTCATACTGTATTTAGAGTTCGGCTTATTTTAATACTTTTCTTTGGGTTTATCAATAAGCCCTAATTTCAACTATTCCTAGAAGAAACTTGCTCCTAGGGTAGACTATGAGAAGACAGGGGACCAACCACCCATTAGCTTGTCTTGCAAAAGCTGTGACATCATGAACATGAAGATTCACTGAACTCTTAGAAGATGAGCTCTTGCAGAATCCTAAAATACAAGGGCTCCTTGGGTAGATCTGCATAAAACATTTCAGCTTTATTACCTGTGGCAGATTAAGTTATGTACCCCAGAAAAAACATGTTCTTAATCTTAATCCATTCCTGTGAGTGAGTGTGATATCACTGTAAATAGAATCTTTTGAAGATAGCATTTTCTGTTAAAGCGTGGCCGACTGAATCAGGCTAGGTCTTAATACTATCACTGGAGGCCTTATAGAAAAAAGCCATGGCCTGGAGCTGGAGCTAGAAGTCAATGGAACTGGAGGAGAAAGGACAGGGCATCATCATGTGATGGAAAGCCAAGGAACCCAAGGATTCCTGGCCAGTTAAAACACTTTAGACCAGGGAGGCAGCAAGCCTTCTAGTCTCTGAAACTGGGATCCAATAAATTCTTGTTCTTAAGCCAATGCATTGTGCAGTATTTGTCATAGCAGCCAGGAAACTAATACCTTATATGAAACCAGGGTCTAGTGGCCAGAGGGCCAGGAACTTCATACACACAGAATCCCTGCTGAAAACAGTCAAGCTAATAAAAAGTAAAACTTTGTAGTATGCTGCATAGTCTTAAAATAGGTACTCGTTTCCTACCAATTATCCTCTTACTTTGGCCCAATTTATTTCCCTACATTTATAATGATTTGCAGTCTTTGCAAGAATGTCGTGGGATTTATAACGAGGTGATATATTCTCCACTTACTGAGAACACATTTGTACCTAGGGAAACACAAGCACCAACATGGCTAGTGCTATTTTAGCAAAACATGTACCTTGGGATGCATCATGAAAGTGTAGATATGACTTGTGCAATGCAAATACATTTGCCTATGGTTGATGCTTATTATGAAATAGTCAGTGTTACTTATGGTCATTTGGGTGATTTAAGGTTTAGTTGGTATTAAATAAATGAACTACCAGAAAGGAGGAAAGCTGGTATTCATTGAATTCCTCACATCGATGGTTATACAGTAAAAATTTCAATTATATTTGTATCAACATATCATTTTTATGCATATTTTTGGGTGGGGGTTTGATGGCTGGTATGATTTGTGGACTCCATCTATCTATCTATCTCATCATTATTCTTTTTTGCTGTTTGTTTTCCATAGTTGGTGGCGGTGCGAACACAGCATTTCCAAGTCCTCTGCATACTTAGGAGAGCAGAAAGTTTAACACCAGGGCATGGCATACTTTCCCCACAGGAGGTAGCACTCTCACTGTGTCACCCCAAGTCAGAGGTCTTGGCTCCACAGAAGAAAATTATGTGTTGTATTTAGAAATCAGCCTCTTTTAGACAGCTCTTTTCTTTGAGCTGATTAGCACTAATTAGTGACTAGTTCTGTATAGTTCTGTTTTACTATAGGATGCAAATATTGCAAACAAATTAATCCCAAATCTCACTATTATAAGCTGGACATTTCTTACCCTAGACTCTCAATCTTGCTAAATTCTTAGAGAAAATTTTCTCTCAGTCGTAGCTTATTTTCACCCCCATCTCTCTCCCAGGCTATGTATTCATGTTGTGATACTGTTACATTGCATATTATAATTAATCATCAGTCAGTTGCACATAGAAAGGAAAAGGCTACTAATCAATGTAAAACAGAGTCAGAAAATTTACCTTAGTTCCTTGAAGGGGTCTGCCCTGACATTAGGTGTTTCTATAGATTTAGGGAACACTGTACCCTCTGCTCCTGTAAGAACAAAAGAGACAAGCAAACACATGTCATGTGGGCCACAATCAGCACACCAAGTGGAGCAAAATGCAGTGAATCCTTTTTACAACCCAATACACATCTATTTAGTCACTGGCATTAGGGATTCTTGCTAGGAAAGCATCAAATCAACTCAAGCAAACAACCTTTGGAACAACAACAAAAAAAACACGACGAATTTCTTTTGAAAATGTCCTTGCTGAGATCAGAGTGAGGCCATGAGGCAAATTCCGTATATATATTTTAAAGATGTCTAGAAATGGCTCCATCTAATTCTTGTCTCTCATAAACTCTTTATAGTTATCCAAATAGGAATGTAAAATTCAGCAACTGAAGCCCCCTCATTGCAATGCAGGGCCAAATCACCTAATACATTCAACATCCAAAGAGTGGTTTAGATAGGAGAAACCCTGTAAGGTGTTCACCTAATGACAGCTAAGCAAAAGTTTTAAAATAAAGTTCTACTTTGATATCTTGAAAAGTTAAACAAAACAGAACACTATGGGAAATCATTTGAAGGTCAGTGCTTTTACACTTTGAGTATTAACATTGATTCCCGACTCAATCTAAACGTTTAGCTTTTGACTTTGCTGTAGGTTTTTATCTTTACAACTTGTCAACACCAGCTGAATCTTTCCAGCCATAAAGATTGTTATTATCTGATTTGCCTGCTCCAAAGTGTTTCCAAACCATTTAAGCCTCAGTTTATCACACATAATTGCACTAGATATTAGTTTTTCAAATAAACTTAGCGGATTCGGCTTTCTGTACTTAAAAAAAAAAAAAAGGTGTTCATTTGGTGTATTTCTTTGATGCTGTATGGAAGGGATAGAATAATATCTTGCATTCATGTATGAATTTTACAGAATCCTCTTGCATTGCTGTCATGTCTAGAAACCCTCACTGATTACAATTATTCCAAACCTGGATACATCCTTGCATTCTAATGATTTATAGGAAAATGAATTGATTTTTTTACTTTTGTAGCAGACTGCAGAAATGTTTAATCTTTTGCTATGTATGAGACTACTGAAAGTAAAATCAGGAAATAATGCCTGGTCTTAACATTTTATATGGTCATTAAAGGAATGTCTTGATGAATTATAATAACTGTTATCCTACAGTTAATATTTTAAGTGACTACTGTATGCTACATATCATCTTATATAACTCATGTGTTAGCTCATATGGTTCCTGAAACATCCAAAAACTGACAGAGGCGGAAGGCATAGGAACATTAAGCATGGGGCCATTTACGATCTCTCTTGGCCCCTATGCCTTCTAACTTTTCAAGACCCCTACCTGCATCATTTCAACCATAATAAAATGCACCCATAGTCCTTATTAAATACAACTTTTTCATATAAATTTCATTAGAAAGTTCATAGTTGTTTTGCTACGGATAACATTTATTTTGCTCCTGTGATTCAAACTTTAGGGTGCCATCTATAACTAAATAAGAATGGGTTGGATTGTAGTCAACTATGGAGCATGATGTAGCTTTGGTTAAAATGCATTACATTTGATTTAATATTCAGTATATTCACATAGACATTACTATATATTTTATGACCTTATCATTTTTGTGGGCTTCTGAGAAGCACCTAGGACACAGGCATGGGGGGGACCACCTAACAGATGAGAGACCTGCTGAAGTCACGCGAGAGAGTGTGACATATTGCAATGTGGCCCCAAATTGTCTGAGACCCAAGAGCATGCCTTTTAACCACCTCAAATAACTCCCACATGTCACTACTGCAGTGAGTAGTGACTTGCCTTTGAAATTCTTAGAGAGGCTTAGTTCTCACCCACTTGAACTCTATTTTGAAAAATATATCATTCTTCCTTTAATCTTATCTCAGAAGGGGAAGGACACTAATTTCTGTTTATTTACATGGTCTCAAATCACCCCTCCCTCAACCAAGAATTATTTGAAAACTGTAATAGAAAGATCATGACCTTTTTGACCATCATAGCCATGATCCGGATTAATTCATATGGCAATTAGTCCTGCACAAGGCCAACCTTTATTGCTTCAGCTATTGTTATAAGACTGTGAAGCATAATGTTCCACATTTGTCATGTCCTCTCTGACCCTCATTTTATACGGCCGTTGAAGCCAAAGAACATAACTTTGGACTAGGCAAAGTGTCTGCACATAGTATGATTAAATATGCTAAATTTATTCAGATCAATTATCTAAAAATGAGGAATGCCATCTCTTCATGTAAAAGGACTCTCAGAAGCCTGAGCATCTCTATCCCATCCAGACTTTGGGCGGAGCCTGTCTTTCATTTGTCAGATACAGTGATGAAAACAGCTCTGCTCCTTTCCTTCTTACATCTGGCTGGTCTAGGCTCATGAAGGAAATATTCTACCGAGCTGGTGCCCTCAGTGCTGCCACCTAGTGACACCATGGAAAAAACCCCCAAAGGTCACATAAAGTCATCCAGCACATTAGAGGTGCTCACTGCATGTTTCTGAAAAGAACGTGGTCTCCTGTGAACTCCTTGGCTCAGATCCTCGGCTTTCTCCTATCCGTAGTCACATTTGCTGTTTTCGCAGCTGTAAGTGCCTTGAGGGCCTGGAGTGTGTCTTGTTCTCTTTTGGATCCCCACTGTTGAGCACAATGCCTGGCACAGAGCAGACACTAAACACATATTTGTAAGATGACTGCAACACTCATTTCACACTGCATACACACTACCTGGTATACATTTATCCCATCTCTTCAACTAGATCTTTAGCTCTCTGAGGTCAGGGACATGGCCACGAATTTAGCCAGATTTGCCCTTAGGATTCTAAGGTTTCTACTGGACTCATTTTCAATGGGTACTGCCGCTTCTATAGGAGTACTAATCTGTTGTTATGAATTACTCACACATTGTATTACATTTTTAAATGGATGTTCAGAATCACATTCCAAAAACTATTTTAATTCCACCTCTACAATGAGACCTATGTTAAGAAATGAATGCTCTTTGACCTCAATATAAATAATTACTTAAAGTAGAAAGAGGTAAAAAAGCTTGTGGTTTCTTTCCCAGGCCAAGGAATCTGCTTATCCTAAAAAGAGGATGGGAGGGGTTTAAAACACTTGTGGGACTTGGATTTACATCAGCGGTGAGTGCTAGAGCCAAAATTCACATCTGGGCATCTGATTCAGGTCCACTTTTGACTGTGCCCCAGTGACTCGTTTTCTCAATGCCAGGCCAACGGGGCTCCCTCGTTCCTGACACCTGTTATATAACAAACCATGCCAAACCATAGGAGCTGGGGGCTAACGCCTGGAGGAGGTGGGTGAACTCACAGGCTCCAGATGCTGGACGGAAGTGAAGGGCAAGACACTCATGCTCCCTCAGCTCCCACCTCCCAGGCAGATGCCCTTTGATTTTGTTTTTGTTGTACTTTGGCCACAGGGGCCCATATATTACACATATCCTGGGGGGTAGGCTGAAGGATTTGACTTCCCAGGGGAAGATATCAAGGGTACTCACTAGCAGAGTGACTTTAGGCAAGAAACTCAATCTCTCTGATGCTCAGTTTCCTTCTCTGTAAAGAAGGGATAATGATAGTACATCAACCTTCATCTCTCCCCCTCTTACCCAAGTCCTCTATGACTGTTACAAAGTAAACAAATAAATAAACATTACTAAATGAACTAGGAACTGTGCTGAACCCTTCAATTTTTCATTTCATCTTCTTAACCACCCTATGAGGTAGGGACTATGAATATCTGTTCTATGGATGTAGAAGCTGTGGCTCAGAGTAGTCAGGCATCTTTTTTACAGTCACAGAGCTAAAAGGGGAAGATGGGATTTGAACTCTAATTTTCAGCTCTGGAGCTGATCTCCTTTACCATTGCAGACCGTCTCAGTAGATAAGGTCACTGTCTTCCTTTTTTTTTTTTTTTTTAACTTTTTATTATATAGTATAACATATATACAAAGCAAAGAAATAAAACACAATAGTTTTCAAAGCACTCTTCAACAAGTAGTTACAGAACAGATCCCAGAGTCTGTCATGTGCTACCATATGATCCTCTCAGATTTTTCCTTCTAGCTGCTCCAGAATATAAGAGGCTAGAGGGCTTAAATATGTTTTTATCATCACAATCAACTTTTTTTTCCTTCTTCTTCTGTGAAAAACAACATATATACAAAAAAAAGCAATAAATTTCAAAGCACAACTCCACAATTAATTGTAGAACATATTTCAAAGTTTGACAGGGGTTACAATTCCACAATTCTAGGTTTTCACTTCTAGCTGTTCTAAGATACTAGAGACTTAAAGAGATATCAATTTAATGATTCAGCATTCATATTCATTTGTTAAATCCTATATTCTCTGTATAACTCCACCATCGCCTTTGATCCTTCCGTCCCTCTTTTTAGGGGTATTTGGGCGGTGCCCATTCTAACTTTTTCATGTTGGAAGGGGCTGTCACTAATATAGGGTAAGGAGATGGAACTATCTGATGTTCTGGAGAGGCTGGGCCCTCTAGAATTTGGGATTTATCTGGACCAGGGACCCAACTGTAGGTTGCAGGTTTCTGGAGAGTTACTCTAGTACCTGGAACCCTGGTGGAATCTGATTTATTGCCCTAGGTGTTCTTTAGGATTGGCTGGAACGGTCCTGGTTGGGGGTTGGCAGGTTATGATAGGTAGCAATGTTTACCTGAAGCATCGTAAGAACAACCTCCAGAGTAGCCTCTCGAAAGTCACTGTCTTCTTGCCCATCTTTTTATGAAATGTGAACAAACACCACTGCTTTTACCCTCAACTAATGCTTCCTAAATCCCCAATCACCCTCTTCTAAAAAAATTCACATGCACATGACAATGAAAGGAAATATTATCCTTTTCAAAAAGACTGTTTCTCTCCAAGCCCTATCAGGTTTCTGATTTCCACACCATTTTTTCATTTTCCCAGAAGCTGCTGAGTAGACAAATGATCCTGCAGAATGGATTCCCCCATCCCATTCTCTATCCGTTCAAGGATAATAAATTATTCTCAATTTTAGTGTTTCAAAAAGGTTACTATTAGAGCCATACCTACTGATTCTCTCTTTTGACACACTATAATTTACTGGCAATAAATGTTCATAAACAGTTTGAGTGAAAAATCCATAAAGCCACTTCAGCTTTATTTTAAGTTCCATTTAATGTCCCTCAAAAATGATTTCATCAATGTGTTTCCATTAGTTGGTTCTCTGCCCAATAACTTAATTCCACACAATCAATCAGAAACTTATAAAGCATGTGACAGGATCTATCTAAAGCATTTTGAATCACCATAAAGATCAGCTCAATGGTTCTTCTTCCTACTAGCACAGTTAGGAGCTAAACTTGTCAAAAAAATCTCTAATGCATTCTGCTGCCATAGTAACAAAAGTTAGACTCTCCTATCAGAAAAGTATGCTTGAGTAGGGAACACAGTTTGTTCCTGCTTCCCCCTCAAAGTGTCCTCTTGATGTCAAGAGAACTGAAATCCAGACCTATCTCTCTGATGGGGCAAAACCTCTCTGAACCTCTATTTCCTCAACTGTAAAAATGAGGGATAGGAGAAGAAGTATCATAGGTAAGGTTCTCCCCTAAATCCAAAACTTCATGAGGTTATAATCTAATCCAAGAAGATTACTCTCTTTAGCTTCCTACTGTCTCCACTGGGAAAAGAGAGAAACCCTGGAATATGAAAGGAAATTACTAAAAATTCTTTCAGTATTTAAGAAAGAAATAAAAGCAAACATAATTTTGTCTCATTAAACTGTATTTAACTGGGAGACATAATCACCAGAAAAAAACTTCATAAGAGAGAAAATGGCAGAGGACAAAAAGTATTGTATAAGAAACTAACTTTAAGAAAATAAACACTAAAGAAACTTGCTTGTTATCCTTTAAAACTCCAAAAGTTGACCTGGAAAAACTAAATTTTGGAAAAAAAAGGAATAAACATCAAAGTTCATACAATGGTACATGTTGAAAGTATTTAAGGACTATATAAATACTAAAAGAAAAATTTGGAGCTACAAAATTTGACACAGGAATATTGGACTTAGGAGAAGCACTGGAAACAAAAGAAAAACTGTTATGATAGAAGGAATAATCAGTAAAATCTGATTTGATTTTAAAGAATCAAATACTTATGTACATGAAAAAGAATTTCTCTTAGACAATCATCTCAAGAAAATTGATCAGAAATGGTGTAAGTATTCTAGTTAGAAAATTGGTTAAGCAATTAAACTAACTTAATGGAGTTTGCTTTAATAAATTGTTGATGAACAGTCATTAATATTGGTATAATATGATTAATGATTTTCTATTAATAAAAATGGACACAAAATCATATTTGAGTTTCAATCACAAGGTTAAAGTGTTTAATAGGTTCAAATGGCCGATCTGATGGTCATGATTTGATGTCAAAACACTGTTACATTTTCTAAATCAAACTGGGTAGTTAGTACTTAAATAACCAATCCTTATAACAATAATAATGTCATTTGATAAAATAAAGATATATTTTAATACCAGTATTAGATTATGAAATAGGGAAAGAAGGTCAAACTAAAAATGGGGATATGATATGAGAAGGAATGGTTTGATATAAAATATCAGAGAACTGGTACACCAAAGACCTACTTTTTAGCTCTGATTTTGTAGAAACACCTTATATGGCCTTGGGCAATTTGCTTGTGCTCTCTAGCCTTATTTCCCCATCTGTTATACAAAGAGGACACAGGGTAGAATAGATAATCTTCAAGGTCGCTTCCAGCTTTTGCTATTTTACCATCCTCTAGATAACCTGGTTGGATAAAACTTATGGACAAGGAAAAGAGAAGGAAGGAAGGTTGGATAAACTTTTCTTCTAAAATCAATAGTCGTCTACTGCATGTAAAGGTAAAAAGTATAGGCAAGTGGATTCAGGGTAAAATGACTACAGGAAATTCCTCAGAAACACTTGTTTTATATTTAACTCCTAAAATGAACTTTGGTTATCTCCTAAAAGTGATATGCAATGAAAATTATTTTTAAGAAGGTGAGTTGGGTTATGTTTAACCGAGGATTTAAAACAAAGTGAGGACATTTCTTGGAAGATGGTGAGCTAGGATAGGCTGAATTTATCCCTGCTCTGTGGAACAAAAGAAAGGGCAGTAAAAAAAAACCAGGACTGCAGTTCCAGGGTGCAAGTGACCAAAGTCTTCTGCTCTATATAGGGAGGTCCCAGATGAAACAGTAGAGATATTGAGAAATGAGGTGAGTGAGCTTGGATGTGACCGTACCATGGGCAAACTGCAGCATGTGGCAAAGTGCAGGTCAGAAGGAGTAGACTGCCCTCCACTCCAGCCTACACCTGCAGCTAGCTTGGTAGATCTTCCCATGTAGCTCTGCAGCTGGGAGCTCCTGTGGGGATCCCAGAAACGTGTGCAGTAGCCTGCCGTAAACAGCAGTCCCCCAGGCACCCAAGCAAGTTGTCCTGCCAGATGCCACGAATAGCCACCCTGCCCGTGTTCCCAAAGCTGCTCTGGTAGTTTTGTGATCAGCTGCCTCTCCCCATACTGGTACCAGCTGGCCAGTATTTCCACACTGACTGTGGGCAGGGGCAGCTGAAATATCCAGCCCTGCAGCCCAAAGTCACCTCAAACAGGAGGCTGCAGGCCACCAGACCCATTAAGTCTACAAATGGGGCTTTTATTGAAGTGTACACTGCTCATCTCCCCAGCCTCAGGGTGGCTCTCAGCATGCACCAAGATCAGTGGCCCTGACTGGAATTACATGAGGTCTCCATCTTGCTCTGACAACCGTTGTAGTTGGGGAAAGGCAGGTCTGAGGGAAAGAGGAAGCCTAAGAGAATGGCACACCCACCATGAGATCTGGGCCTTGGTTTGGCTGGGAACAACTGAAAAACCAAGTGCAAAAGGGGCCCTTCAATCCAAACATAAGCAACTACAAAACCTTAGATGAGTGAAGGAAATCATCTTCCAAAACAACCTTATCAAGACAATGAAATGCTCAGAATGCCTCAGAAAATCAAAAGGCACATTTAGAATCGGGCAAATATGGCCCAGCTAAATGACCAAATTAAAATGCCAGGGGGACACGGAATTTGGAACAACTTAATCAAGGATGTTCATCAGGACATAAAGGATATCAAGAAGAAAATGAAAGAGCGTAAAGAAGAATATGAAAGAATAAATAGAAACACAGCAGATCTCACTGAGATGAAAGATAACGAAGACCAAATTAAAAATACACTAGAGACCTACAACAACAGATTTGAAGAGGCGGAAGAAAGAATAATTGAGCTAGAAAATAGGACAATTGAACTCAAGTACACAAAAGAACAAATGGCAAGAAAAATGGAATGATATTTTAAGGAAATGATTGACAACATGAAGAACACACATTTAAGAAGCATTCAGCATCCCCAAAAGAGAAGAGAAGAGAAGAGGCGAGAAAAGGAGAGAAAAGAGCTAGGGAGGTTAGTTGAAGTAATGGGAGAAAATGTCCCAACTATTTAAAAATACACAAATGTACAAATCAAAGGAGCCCAACAAACTCCTAATAGAATAAATCCAAATAGGTCTACTCCAAGACACATACTAATCAGATTGCTAAATGTTGAAGAGAAGCAGAAAGTCCTGAGAGTAAGAAGAGAAAATTATTTCACTACATGCAAGGCAAACCACAGAATACTGAGTCCAGACTGCTCATGAGATACCATGATGGTGAGAAAGCACTGGTGTGATATATTTAAGATACTAAATGAGAAAGACTTCCAGCCAAGAATACTTTATCCAGCCAAACTGTACTTCAAAATTGAGGGGGTGGGTGGGCCATGGTGGCTCAGCAGGCAAGAATGCTTGCCTGCCATGTCAGAGGACCTGGGTTCGATTCCTGGTGCCTGTCCATGTAAAAAAAAATAATAATAAAAAAATAAAAAAATAAAATTGAGGGGGAGATTAAAATTTTCTCAGACAAACAAAGGCTAAGAGAATTTGTCAATAAGAAGCATGTCCTACAAGAAATACTAAAGGAAATTCTGTTGGGTGAAAAAAAAAAAAGGTAGAAGAGGGAGGTCCAGAGGAGGGCACAAAATTGAAGAGTAACTTAAAGGATAAAAAGAGAGAGAAGGAAAAGAGTGTATATATCTGACAAATAAAATCTAAAATAAGATGGTAGATTCAAGAACTGCTCTTAGTAATAACTTTGAATGTTAATGGACTAACTTCACCAATTAAAAAATACAGATTGGCAGAATGGATTAAAAAACATGATCCATCTATATGCTGCTTACAAGAGACTCATCTTAGATCCAAGGATACAAATAGATTGAAAGCAAAAGGATGGCAAAAGATTTTCTATGTAAGCTACAACGAAAAGAAAGCAGGAGTAGCTATACTAATATCAGATAAAATAGACTTTAAAAATGTAAGATATAAGAGATAAGGAAGGACACTACATATTAAGAAAAGGGACGATTCACTGAGAAGAAATGACAATCATAAATGTTTAGGCTCCCAATCAAGGGGCTGCAAAGAACATGAGGCAAACATTAGCCATACTGAAGGGAGCAATAGATGTTTCAACAATAATAGTAGGAGATTTCAATACACCACTCTCCTCTCTAGATAGAACAACCAGACAGAGGATCAACAAGGAAACAGAGAACTTAATTTGATAAATGAATTATACAATAGGCACATATAAGTCATTACACCCCAAAACACCAGGATATACATTTTTCTTTAGTGCTCATACAATGTTCTCCATGATAGATCATATGCTGGGACACAGAATTGATATCTTCAAAGCACTTTATCTGACTACAATGAATGAACCTGGACATCAATAACCACCAAAGAACCGGAACTTTCACAAATACATCGAGATTAAACAACACACCATTAAATAATCAGTGGGTCAAAGAAGAAATTGCTAGAGAAATTGGTAAATATCTGGAGACGAATGAAAATAAGAGTAGAACATATCAGAACTGATGGCATGTTACAAAGCAAGTGCTGAGAGGGAAATAATTGCCTAAATGCTTATTTTTAAAAATGGGAAAAAGCAAAAATCAGAAGAAAGAAAAGCAAACTAACCCCAAAGCAAATAGAAGAAGAGAAATAACAAAGATTAAAGCAGAAATACACGAATTGAAAAACAAAAATCAATAGAAAGAATCAACAAAACCAAAAGTTGGTTGAGAAAGTCAATAAAAATTGATGGACCCCTGGTTTAGACTAACAAAGAAAAAAAGAAGGAGGACTCAAATATACAAAATCAGAAATGAGAGGCGGATCATTACCAGGGATCCTGAAGAAATTTTAAAAATCATAAGAGGATACTATGGACAACTATATGCCAATAAGCTAGACAATTTAGATGAAATGGATAAATTTCAAGAAATACATGAACTGCCTATACTGACTCAAGAAGAAACAGAAGATCTCAACAAACCAATTACAAGTAAAGAGATTCAATCACTCATCAGAAATCTTCCTTCAAAGAAAAGCCCAGGGCCAGATGGCTTTACGGGGGAAATTTATCAAACGTTCCATAAAGAACAAACACCAATCCTGCTCAAACTCTTCCAAAAAATGCCTAACCCATTTTACAAAGCAACCATCACTCTAATACCAAAACTAGATACAGATGCTACAAGAAAGGAAAACTACAGACCAATCTCTCAAATTAACATAGATGTAGTAGGAAAAAAAGGAAAAAAATTAACATAGATGTACAAATTCTTATCAAAATACTAGGAAATTGAATCCAAGGACAGGTAGAAGAATAATACACCACAACCAAGTGGGTTTTTTTACCAGGAATGCAAGGATGGCCCAACACAAGGAAATCAATGTAACACAGCACATTAAAAAATTGAAAGGGAAAAATCACATGATCATTATCAACTGATACTGAAAAAGCATTCAACAAAAGTCAGCATCCGTTTCTGAGAAAAACACTTTAAAAAGTGGGAATTAAGGGAAGCTTCCTCAATATCATAAAGGGCATATATGAAAAACCCATAGCCAGCATCATACTTAACAGTAAGAGACTGAAAGCATTCCCACTGAGACTGGGAATGAGACAAGGGTGCCCATTGTCACCATATTATCCAACATTGCATGAGAAGTTCTAGCTAGTGATCAGGCAGGAGAAAGGAATAAAAGGCATCCAGATATAAAAGGAAGAATTGAAATATTCATGATTTACAGATGACATGATCCTATACTTAGAATATCCCAACAAATCTAAGTCAAAACTACTTGAACTAATAATTTCATCAAAGTGGTGGGATACAAGATTAATGTACACAAATTAGTAATGATTCTATACACAAGTAATGACCTATCTGAGGAGACAAGGAAAATGTTCCATTCAAAATAGCAACTAAAAGAATCAAGTATCTAGGAATAAAATTTAACCAGGGATATTAAGAACCTATACACAGAAAACTAAAAAACATTTCAAAAAGAAATCAAAGAAGATTTAAATAGGAGTAAAGACATTCCGTGCTCATAGGAAAGCTGAACATCGTCAAGATGTCAATTCCAGCTCAATCAATCTACAGATTCAATGCAATATCAATTAAAATTCCAACAACCTACTTTAATGACTTAGAAAAGCTAGTTATCAAATTTATTTGGAAGGGAAAGAAGCCTCTATTTGGCCTCTTTGCCAAATTTATTTGGCAAAAGTATCCTAAAGGAGAAAAGAAGTGGGAAGACTAATATGTCCTGATTTTAAAATTTACTATTTAAAAAACCACAGTGGTCAAAACAGCATGGTACTGGTACAAAGATAGAAATATTGACCAATGGAATTGAAAGGAGAGTGCAAAAAAAGACCACTAACTCTATGGTCAATTGATCTTTGACAAGCCTCCCAAATCCACTGAACTTGGACAGAATAGTCTTTTCAATCAGTGGGCATGGGAGAACTAGATATCAATAGCCAAAAGAATGAAAGAGAATATAAAATAATTTAAAAAGGATCAAATACCTAAATATAAGAGACAGTACTATAAAACTCCTAGAAGAAAATAGAGGAAAATATCTTTAGGACCTGGTAATAGGAAATAGCTTCTTAAACTTTATACCCAAAGTGCAAGCAATGAAAGAATCCACTGATAAACAAGAACTCAAAATCAAAAGCATCTGTGCCTCAAAAGACTTCATCAAAAAGGTGAAGAAGTAGCCTACTCAATGGGAGAAAATATTTGGAAATCACACATTGGACAAAGTTTTGATATCCTGTGAATACAAATAAATTATACAACTCAACAACAAAAGAATGAACACCACAATTATAAAATGGGCAAAGGATATGAACAGACATTTTTCCAAAGAGCAAATACAAATGGCTAAAAAGCACATGACGAGATATTCATCTTCATTAGCTATAAGGAAATGCAAATTAAGACTACAATGAGCTATCACCTCATACCTATAAGAATGGCTGCTATTAAGCAAACAGAAAACTGCAAATGTTGGAGAGGATGTGGAAAAATTGGAACACCTAGTTATTGCTCATGGGAATGTTTATTGTACACCTACTGTGGAAGACACTTTGGTGGTTCCTCAGAAAACTAAATATCGAATTGCCCTATGACCCAGCAATACTTAGTATATCCCCAGAAGAGCTGAAAGCGATGAACACAAACACATTTGCACACTGATGTTCATAGTGGTACTATTTGTAATTGCCAAAAAGATGGAAACAATCCAAGTTCCCATCAGCCCATCAACAGATGAGTGGATAAACAAAACGGGTATATACATATTATGGAATATTATGGAACAGTAAGACAAAATGATGTCCGGAAGGACATGACAACATGGATGAACATTGAGGCTATAATGCTGAGTGAAATGAGCCACATGCAAAAGGATAGCTACTGTCTGATTTGGCTATTTTAACTCTGATATAGGTACACTCAGAGGTTTACAACATAGATTATGGGGAACTTAGAGGTACACAGAAGTTAGAGATGGGTGAACAGTTGCCCAGTGAATTTGAATTTAATGTAAGGGAATGGATAGAAGTGAACATAGTTCATTATTGGAGTTCTAAGAAACATTGCTATATGGAAAGCGAATAGGGTTGAAAAGGATTGTATAGAGTCATATATTCCACTGATTAACTAGTTATAAAATAAGTTCTTGTGTGAACTAATTCAAAGGTTTGAATTTGTACAAAGAATCAACAGTAGAGGAGTATAGAGGGAAAATAATATTGCATACTGTGACCTGTGGTTAACAGGAAGACATCAACAGTAGCACAGCAATACCCGGGGTAGACAACCAGGGTGGAGGGATGGTTTAGTTTGTTAAATGCTGTTGGAATTCAATACACCAGAAATGGAATGGCTTTTAAAAAGGTAATTTATTAAGTTACAAGCTTACAGTTCTAAGTCCATAAAATGTGCAAACTAAGACATTCAGAGAAAGATACCTTTACTCAAGAAAGGCTGATGTCTGTCACATGGGAAGGCATGTGGCTGGCGTCTGCTGGCGCTTGTTCTCAGTTTCATTACTTCCAATTTCTGATACCAGTGTTTCCCCTCACTAAGCATCTGTGGGCCTTCACTTCGCTCCTCTAGGGCATAACTCTGTTCTGGTTTGCTTAGCATCTCATGGGA
This sequence comes from Tamandua tetradactyla, assembly GCF_023851605.1. Taxonomy (NCBI): domain Eukaryota; kingdom Metazoa; phylum Chordata; class Mammalia; order Pilosa; family Myrmecophagidae; genus Tamandua; species Tamandua tetradactyla. Next base: position 37,779,737 of record NC_135346.1, on the reverse strand, counting down.
AGGCACAAAGCGATGTCTGCTGAGCTCTTTGTCTCCAAATATCCCTGCCTAGGCATCTGCTCTCTCTGTTGGCATGCCAAGCATCTCTAAATGTCTGTGCTTCTTTTGGCTCTGAAGCAACTGTTATCTCCAAAATGTGTCCCCTTTTAAAGGACTCCAGCAAACAAATTAACACCCACTTGAATGGGTGGAGTCACATCTCCATCTATTTTAAATGCCACACCCACAACTGGATGTGCCACATCTCCATGGAAGTAATCTAATTAAAAGGTTATACTCATGAGTGGATCATTCTCCATGGAAATACTCTATTCAAAGGTTTCTACCCTACAATATTGAATTACGATTAAAGAACATGGCTTTTCTGGGGTATACATACTTTCAGACCAGTACAAGGGATAAGTTATGATGGGAAGTTTAGGTTTGCTATCTGGTGAGGCTATATTTATTGAGCCTTTGTCCCTTTGGACCAATGAAAACTGCATAAAATTGAGAGTGCTGATGATGGTCCAACTAAATGAGGACAGTGTAAGACATGGACTGTTTATTTTGGACATTATCCATGATGCATAAGGCTAATCAATAAGATTTGATCTTTACCCTTATGGACTTTTAATATAGCTCCAGAGAGGCAGATACAGAAAAGGAATTTAAATTATCTAATAATTATTGCAAATCACATAGTCAGAATGGGGGCAATGTCATACCCAAAAGGGCAAAAATTGGTTCCTAGGAGGCCAATGTATATAGCATAATAAATACATATTCATAAATAGATAGTTTGTGGTATAATAATTTCATGGGGAGCAATTAGGGAAACAATATCTATAAAGGTTTCTTAGAAGACTGATACTGAGAAAATGTTTGAAAAACACTGTTTTAAACACTATGAAGTAGTTCAGGGAGCTAGTAGAACACTGAGCTTGCCCTACCATGGGAGAGCTGAGAAGGCATTCCTGGGGAGGTGATACCTGCAGGAAGAGGATGAGGAGGTACTCAGACAAAGAGATGGAGGGATAGAAGGAGAGCATTCTAAGAAGGCTGGCATGTGTGACGGTCCTTAGACAAGAGGTAGCATGCTGCTCTTAAGGAATTTTAAAAATTCTAAAAGGATCAATGTAGCTGGAGTGAGAAGAACAACAGAAAGTATAACATGAGATGAGACAAGGTAGTCAGGGGGCAATATCATGTAGACCACACTAAAGTTTGCAAATTGTATCCTAAGAGGATAAGGAAGTCATTGAAAGGCTTTAGAGAGGAGAATGATCATATGTTTTTAAAAGATTACTGTTGCAGAGAAAGGGCTCAGACTTCAACTAGAGATATGAAGGAAGCTGATCTGGATAGGACTAAGGCAGATCAGAATACAGGGTAGAGGATGATATTGTCCATATTTTAAAACTTCAACTTCTGTGTGAGACCAAAGGGAGAGAGTTTATTTGGTGCAAAATTTATAATTTGGGTAGTGCATTATCCAATTTAACTTGTATGGTCAGTTTAGTTGAACACCATAAGTGTACAGAATCTTGAATAGGATGTGAGATTTTGTTGGTTTGTCTAGATTAGTGTGATGCCCTGATATATCCCAGAGTAATATGCACAGTGAATAAAGAAGTATTTGCAAAGTCCCCTTGGTAGACTGGGGAAAAGCAGGAAATATTCAACCTCTTAATCTGGAGAATTTCTGACATTCTTACAAGCAGTGGGGACAATAGGCTGAACCCTGGATCTTGGGATCTGTCCCTATGAAACTTATTCCTGCAAAGGATAGGCTAACCTACTTATAATTATGCCTGAGAGTCACCCCCAGGGACTCTCTTTTGTTGCTCAGATGTGGCCTCTCTCTCTCTAAGCCAACTTTGCAGGTGAGCTCATTGCCCTCCTGCCTACTTGGGACATGACTCCCAGCGGTATAAATCTCCCCAGCAATGTGGGACAGAATTCCCAGGATGAGCTGGCCCCCAGTATCAAGAGATTGAGAAAGTATTCTTGACCAAAAGGGGGAAGAGAGGAATGAGACAAAGTTTCAGTGGCTGAGAGATTTCAGACTCGAGAGGTTATGCTGGAGGGTATTCTTAGGCATTTTATAGCTATCCCTTTTTAGTTTATAGTGTATTGGAGTGGCTGGAGGGAAGCACCTGAAACTGTTGAGCTGTGTTCCAACAGCCTTAATTCTTGAACACGATTATATAAAGATAAAAACTTTTATGTGAAACCTTGTAAAAAGGTTTATTGAACGTTATGTCTGATGCTCTTTTTATCCAGGGTATGGTCAGATGTATAAAAAAAATATGGACAAATAAATAAATAATAGGCGGATAATGGGTAAAATAAATTGGGTAGATAGAAATATTAGTGGTTAGTGAGAGGGAGGGGTAAGGGGTATGATATGTATGAGTTTTTTCTTTTTATATCTTTTTCTAGAGTTATACAAATGTTCCAAAAAATGATCATAGTGATGAATACACAGCTATGTCATGATATCGTGAGCCACTGATTGTATACCATGTATGGACTGTATGTGTGTGAAGATATGTCAATAAAAATATATTTAAAAAAAACTACTGCTGCAGATACTAAGCATTAGCTACCCAAATGTTAAACCTACTGCCATTCTCCCTTGACTTTCTCTACTCTAGAGGTTAGAAAGTTGAAATATTCAATTTTCCAGACCCCCTTGCAGCTAGCTATACATAGCTAGGACACAGTTTTGGGCAATAAATGTAGGTGGATGTGTCTGAGAGAGATTTTCTTCCTAAATAAAAAAAGCAAAGCCTATTAAAAGTTTTCTACTCTTTACAGTTTCCCTTTCTTCTGGAATACAGATGCAATGTTTCAAGGTCCAGCAGTCAAATGTGACCATGAGAATTAAAAGTCACAAAATAAAGATGAGAGACAAGGAAGGTTGAAGGAACTGGTCTCTTTAGGATACTGTTGATCTGCTAACCAAGCTCTGGATAGCCTATATTCAGAATTCTTATTATATAATAAATAACCCGACACCTATTTTAAGCCACTGTTTGTTGAGTTGTCTCTTGCCAACCAAATAGAATCTTAGTAGTCACAAGGATCAAACTTATACTATGTAGCATGGATTACAGGGAGTCAAGAGAAAATGCCAGCTAAAATACAAAATTAGTCTAAAGTGAATAAGCTGTAGGGGGGAGGGGAAAGGAAAGGGTGAATTTGAGAGCTATTTCAGAGGTAGAGTTGAAAGAAGTTGGTGATGAAACTGATATGAGGGGTTAGGAAGCAAGGGATGCCAGGTTCTGATAAGAGAGTTACAAATTCAATTTTGGAAATACTGAATTAGTGTTATCTATGGAGCTTCCAGATTAGCATGTAATGTAGCGAACTGGACAACCAGGTAGACTGCTCAGGGTAGAAGTCTAAATTACTGGTGTATAGATTTGAGAGACAACCATTGAAACAAAAAGAATGGATAGAAAAAGAGATGTAAGAAGAGAGGATGGTCAGAATTTTAAGAGACTCCAACATGTAAAGTTTGGAACAGGAATATCAGCCACAAAAAAAAAAAAATCTGAAAATAAATGCCTGATGAGATAAAAGGAAAACCAGGAATACAGTAACACAGGAAGACAAGAGAAAAAGATATTTCAAGAAGGCAGAAGTGACTACCTGTGCTAAATGGTACTGAGAAATAAGGAGAGGAATTAAAATGTTCTTGGTTTTAGCAAGTTGGAGGTCATTAACATCATAAGAGCCATTCTCTGAAGAGCTGGAGGCAGACTGCTGTAGGCAGAAGAGTAAGTGGAGGTGAAGGAATGGCTGAGACAAGTTGCGTTAGTGAACAAGAGAAGAACTGTAGACTGACTGGATAGAATGGATATTGGGTTTTAGACACTGAGAGCAAAGCTACGGTTAGTAACCACACTCACAGGGGTGCCAATCTATTCTGAGGCACAGGCAAGACAGAGGCTCATGTGCTCAGCTGCCTGGATGCAGGCACACCAAATGTGCACATATGGGCTCATACAGCCCATGGGATTGGCAGTCAGGAGCACTGAAAAGCGAGTATAACAAATTCAAGTTGTGCAGGAAGACTGTGAAGAGAAATATGGTATTGGGCAAGTTATTTGGCTTCTTCTTGACTCAAATTCCTCATTTGTAGAATGAGGATAATGCTAGCATATCTCTCATGAAGCTACTGTGAGGATTATATATATATATTTATAGTATATATTAAAATATATTGTATATTTATAAATATATTAACATATGCCTAGTACATCAAAATGCTCAATAAAGGGTAGCTATTACCGAAGGGATGATGATGACAGAAGATAAAGCCAGAAAGATAAATTAGGATGCCTTTAAATTATTTGAATGTTACCAATGGAGAAGAATAAAATAAGATGCGTTCTCTTCCAAATACTCTAATAGCTTAACTGAATCAGCCATACCATCAAATTTCACAGTTTAAGCATTTGCATAGAATGTGAAACCCCAGGGCAGATTAAGATTCACTTATAGAAACATCTTGGCAAAATGTGAAAAGATGAGTAGTTTAATTAAAAAAGATCTACTCTAGAAACCAATAGACCAAAACTCATGCTTGGTGTATCATTAAGCCGAAACTGGAAAGAAGAAAAGGAACCATTCAAGCAGCAAGGAACCTCATTTCAGGTTTCTTTCAACTACATTTTTTTTAATAGTAAGTAAAACAAGTAATTGTGTATTACTTGTGCTAAGGATCGTGCATAACATTGATGAAATTCTCTGGAACAAGACAGCTTCTAGGTTAAGACAGTGTACAAACCACTAAGCATCAGCAATTAGCTAAGAAGTCTGCTTTGACGTTTATGGGAGAGGGTAGAGCACTTGGGAGACATTTTGGTTCTCAGAGATAATACACTCTGAGTCCAGTGAGTGAGACAAAGGTCTTACTCCATCCATACTCCCTTCCCAGCCTCTGTAGGACTACATGGCCAGAATCAGACCAACAGTGCAGAGAAGAGGGAGCAAATGAATAAGAACAATGCAAACAAGTTAGAGCAGTGGTTCTGCCTGTGCTTCCACAACATGAGGTCAGACCTCGAAGAGAGGGTAAGATGGGAGAATTGAACACACTGTTTACTCAGTGGAGATCTCAGTTCCCAAGTGTCTCTCACAGTTTGAGAGCAGTTAAGACTCAGATAGTCAATAGACACCAGTGAGACTTAAGAAAACCACATGCGCATAATTTTAAGGGTTTCCCAGTCATTGAAAAAGAAGTGGAACGCCTTGTTCCTGTGGCCGAGCAAGTGGGTGGTGAAGCTTTCCTATGGAGAAAGAAATTGAAACATTAATTGAAGACCACAGAGAAACATTGTCAGAAAAATAATTGGACAAACTTATAAAATCATTTGCAGAAGATGAAGATGATGACTTGAAAAGCAAGAGCCAGCAAGCAGAAATCTTAATAAAAGTGCTGAAGTTTCAGAGAATTAAAACAAACTTGAATGATTTAATTTCTTTATGTAGTTTTGTTATGAAAGAATGGCCACACTTTACAGTGACTTAATAGGTAATTTTGATTATATGATTTTTACCTTATTCACTGACTTTTTCCCCAATTTCACCAGAATCGATTTCCCCCTTTTCCCTTGTCCACCAAATCTCACTATTATTCATGGGTGCAAAATACCCAACTAAAGAAATCACCTTACGACCTCTGCTTATGCTAGAGGTGGCTTGAGATGTAGGTTGAAGTCTACTGGAGAGGAGCACTGGGCAAGCTTTTACTATCCTAATAAAAGAGTACCCATGTAGATAACCCCATGCCTCTTTTTTCTTCCTACCTGAAAACCAACATGATTAGAGGAACTGTAAGAGTCATCTTCCAACCATGAGAGAAAAGCCAAGAAGATTTCAGATATGTGGCTCCTCACACCACTAAGCCACCACTAAGTGTTTCCAATGGATTCATTCTTATGGGACAAAAATAAGTCTCTATTTATTATACTTGTTTGAACCTCTTTGTGAGAATTCTTTAATATGCACAGGTCTCAGCTTCAATACTACTCTACCCAAGACCAAGGAGAGAGAAGCAAACCAACCCTTCAAGAAGGTCTTAATCTTCATATAGAGACTGTTTGAACTATACCAAATGACCAAAAGTTGAAAATAACTATTAATGTATCTTTATACTGTACTAGAGTACCTTGTCACTGGCTGCTGAGTGACTCAGTTTACCCATTCCCTTGCCTTTGCTCATGATGTTCTCAGCAAGAAAGTGCCTTTATTCTCTTCTTCAGTGCATCAAATCTTTTAATGCTCAGTTCAAATGCCAACTCCATAATAAAGACTTTCAGATCCTCCCCCCATTATCACTAATTGCTTCTCCTTTTGTGCTCCCATGATATGTAACTTATTTACTGGATGAGCATTTATTGCATTCTATCTGGTGATATGGGTAAGTCATTGTGTTTTGCCTTCACCACAGTGTAAGTTTCTTCATGTCAAGGACCACATCATGGGCATCTTTGTGTTTATCTACACAGGTAGCATGAACTTAGAAAATGTTTTGCATTCAATTTCACTGAGGCAAGAAAACTTTCAGAATGAAAAAGGGGCATCCAGAGGGAAGAAATATTAATTGGTCCATATCAGCTATATCCACCACTTTCAGGCTACTGCTATACGGTTTCAGAAGACTGCCTAAAAGTTCTTCCAGTTTCTAAAAGCTCCTATTTGCATCAAATGATGGCATTCAAAGAAACTACCCAAGCCTTTAGTATGCAGGCCTTTTGGTCTGGTTTTCAATCTTTTATGACTTTCCGTTTTCTACAATAAAAAGCCCATCTTAAAAAAAAATTATATATATTGTTGGTTTGCAGAAAAGTCATGCATAACACACAATAAATACAGAGTTTCCTAATACCTCCTGATATACCTCCCAAAAGTGGTATATTTGTTAAAATTCATGAATAACTATAATTACACTATTACTTATAGTCCATCCTTCACAACAGGGTTCACTGTTTGTGTTGTATAATCCTATGGGGTTTTTAAAAAATTTTTATTCTAGAAACATATATACAACCTGAAATATCCCCTCTTAACCATAATCACATCTATAATTCAGTCTGCTGATCACATTCACAATGTTGTGCTGCCATCACCATCCTCCATTAACAAAACTTTACAGTCAACCCAAATAGAAACTCTGGACAACTCAAGAATAACTCCTCATTCTCTACTCCCAATCTGGCCTCTCTAGTAACCAATTCTCCAGATTCTGACTCTATGAGTTTGCTCATTGTAATTATTTCATATCAGTGAGATCATATAATATTTGTCCTTTTGTGTCTGGTATATTTCACACATGATGTTGTCAAGGTACATACATGTTTTTTTTTTTCATACGTGTCAGAACTTCATTTCATTTTCTGGTTGAATTATATTTGACTGCATGTATATACAACATTTATTTATCCATTCATTGGTTGATGGACACTTGGGTTGCCTCCATCTTTTGGCCACTGTGAATAGTGCTACTATGAATGTCAGTGTGCAACTATCTGCTGAGATCCCTACTTTCAATTCCTTTTGGTATATACAAAGAAGTGGGATTGCCAGGTCATATGGTAATTCTATACTCAACTTTCTGAGGAAATGCCAGCAATGAATGAGTATTCCTATTTCTCCACATCTTTTCCAATACTTATTTTCTGTTTTTTTAACAGTAGCTAAATTAAGACTGTAGTCCTAATTTGCATTTTCAAAATAGCTAATGATGTTGAGCATCTTTTCATGTGTTATTTAGAAATTTGTATACCCTCTTTGGAGAAATGTCTATTCAAATCTTTTGCCAATTAAAAAAAAATGAGTTTGGTTTTTTACCATTGAGTTGTAGGATTTCTTTGTATATTCTGGATACTAAACTCTTACCAGATACGTGATTTTCAAATCTTTTCTCCCATTAACTACGCTGTCTTTTTATTTCATGATAAGTTCTTTGGCACACAAAAGTTTTTAATTTTGATGAGCTCCCAATTATCTATTTATTCTTTTGTTGCTTGTGCTTTGGGTTAATCTCTAAGAAACCATTGTCTAACATCAGATCCTAAAGATGCCTCCCTATGTTTTCTTCTAGGAGATTTATAGTCCTAGTTCTTTTATTAAACCTTTGGCCCATTGAGTTAATTTTTGCATTAACTGTGAGACAGGAGGGTCTCTCCCATCATTCTTTTGCAAGGGATATCCAGTTCTCCTTTTTTTTTTTTTTTGAAGAAACTTTTCTTACCCCATTGAGTACACTTGGCAACCTTGCCAAAAATTAATTGACCATAGATGTGAAAGTCTGTTTCTGAATTCTCAATTAGATTCCATTGGTCATATATCTACCCTTGTGCCAGTAACATGCTATTTTGGCCACTGCAGCATCATAATAAAATTTAAAGTCAGGGAATACGAATCCCCCAACTTGTTTTTCTTTTCCCAAGATGTTTTAGATATTCAAAGCCCCCTATGCTTCTAAATAATTTTGATGATTGGATTTTCTATTTCTGCAAAGAAGGCTGTTAGAATTTTGACTGGGTTTGTGTCCACTCTGTAAATCACTTTGGGAAGAATTGGCATCTTAACAATACTTAGTCTTCCAATCCATGACCAAGGAATATTCTGTTTATTTAGACATTCTTTAAACATAATTTTATAGTTTCCAGTCTATAAATCATTTACATCCTTGGTTAAGTTTATTTTTGAATATTTGATTATTTATTTGCTATTGTAAATGGAATTTTCCCCTGGATTTCCTCCTGACATTGCTCATTGCTAGTATAAGGAAACACTACAAATTTTGTTGCTCTTATACCCTACCCTGCCACTTTGCTGAATTCATTTATTAGCCTCAGTAGGTTTGTTGCAGATTTTTCAGGACTTTCTATGTACAGAATTACGTTATCTAGTTTTACTTTCTCCTTTCCAATTTGAATGCATTTTATTTCTTTTTTCTTGCCTAATCCTCTAGCTAGAACATCCAGGACAAGGTTGAATAATAGTGGTGATGGTGGGTATACTTGTCTTGTTCCAGATCTTATAGGGAAAGCTTTTAGTCTTTCACCATTGACTATCACGTTAGTCGTATGTTTTTCATACATGCTGTTAATGATGCTGAAGAAGTTTCTTTCTATTCCTATTTTTTAAGTGTTTTTCTCAAGAAAGGCTTCTGGATTTTGGCAAAAGCCTTTTCTGCATTAACTGTTATGATCATATGCTTTTCCCCTTCATTCTGTTAATGTGGCATATTACATTAATTGATTTTCTTATGTTGAACTACCCTTGCATACCTGAGATAAAGTCCATTTGATGATTGTATATAATCCTTTAAGGGGGCTGTGGGATTTGATTGCTAATATTTTGTTGAGGGTTTTTACAACTATGCTCATAAAAGAAAATTAGTTTGTAGTTTTCTTTCTTTGTAGTATTTCATCTAACATTGGTTTTAGGGTGATGTTGGCCTCATATAATGAGTTATGTATGAGTGGCTCTATGGTCTGCCTCCATGTCAGGAGGTCTCTGGGCTGTGCAGCCTTTGTGTGATTCTTAAGCTGGGTACAACTGAGTGGAGGGAGAGGTCTGTACTGGCAAGTCCCAGTTCTTAACTGTCTGCCTTTTTGCTTTTCTTTTTCCCTCAGTTCAGTGTTTATGGAGTCCTTCTCCAGTCTCTATCATCCTCCAGAGTTGGATTTGCCCTTTTATTAGTTGTTTCTGATGGGAAATTTTCCCAAAGGATGTCCTATATCACTATGTGAATGACATCGCCTCTGAAAGGCCAACTTTATAACCTGACATGTTAACACATTTAACTTGAAAAAAAAACCCTTTACCCCAGTCCCAACCTCTGGCTGCCACTCTAGTCATGTAAATGGAATCTTTCAGAATGTAATCTTTTGAGTCTGGCTTCTTTCACTTGGAAAAGTGCATTTGAGATTCATGATGGAGAGTTTTTATTGAATTAAAATCAGACACTACCTTAAATCAACAGTTATTCCTGTCCTCTGTAAAACACTAACTTTAGAATGTGCTGCTTATTCTGCAGGGAAGGGGGGAGAGAGAGAGGAACACCTTGAAAGGAATCAAGGGAAACAGGGAGCTTTTATCCTTGACTTAGAAGAATTTAGAAATCTGGGGCCCTTTGAGTAACAAAATCCAATCGTGCACCTTCGCAAGAATCCTTCCTAGGGAGTTGGTAAATTCTCAGAGGGGAAGGCTGTATAGTAACCCCAGGAGGAAATACACTGGAGCCTTAGCAAAGATTCTGAGGCATGAAAATTGAGCCAACATATTTCAATTGACCACATGGACCTGGGAAATGATGATGTCAGAGGTGATCTTAAAGGACCAATGACTAGCAGGGCTGCCCATATTTTCTTAGTATTATGTATGCTTCCTCAGTTCTTGAGCAACACAGAAACAACTGAGATGAAATTTCCTACCAGACTACTGTGGTGAGAGCTCGCAATCAGATTAGCAAATAAAAGTAACATCAATTGCTGATATCTACTGAGTGCTTACTATTTACCAGCTTCAATAAGGAGACTGAAGCTCAGAAATGTTTCACAGAGAGTGAGTGTCTGAAGCATGATCTGAACACAAACAAATCTAGCGGCAGAGTCCACGCTCTTAATTCTCTGCTATACATATTATCTCTCTACTCCTGAGTTTGAGAATTATGATTCAGATTGCATACATCTTCTCCAGGAAAAGACTACGACAGAGTAATAATGTTTGGTTGTGTGAATCCTAAGCACAGTTTATTTCTCTCTTGGAAGGGCCAGTCTGTGGGGTCCTATTTGAATTGCTGCCTGTTCAAACCAAACCAATCAGATCCTAACTTGAGAATTGAAACAGTAACATAGAGGACAGTGCCAGTGAGCAACAGGCCCCGGATAATTACAACTAGCACTGAGGATCAAAGTGTATCATGCTACACTTTGCATGTATTATCTCATTCAATATTCACAGCAACCTATGAAGTAAATCCTATTGTAGTCCATTAGGTATTAATAGCATGATAGAGTCCTGGCACTTGTCTGCTGTTCAAAGCCAAAGGACTCCTTGTAGCACATATGCTCTGCTCCCATCATACATGTTTATGAGAACTATGTACATCTCCATGAATGTTAACGTTATACTCAAAGACTAATTTTTGCTTCATCTCACCTCCAGATGATCAGACCGAGACAATCCATGGTAAGAAGATTCGATCCTTAGGACATATGGGCCCAGTGAAAAGTTGGTAAATTGGGGGGCCTAGAGACTTAATAATTATTGTGTACCATTATATCTGCAGTGCCTAGGACAGTGCCTAACCCATAGCAGACACTAAATAAATGTTGACTGAAGGAAAAAATAAAGAAAGGAACTAACAAGTAAATGAGCAAACTGAACATATCCACCTATCCCAGTCCAGGAAGGGCAGTGTATGGCTACAGATTTTCTGAGTGTTAACTTAATAGGTCCCATGGGAGACTGGGATATAGATCACAATATAAAATAATGGGAGATGTCTGATCTACTTACTGCTGCCTTGAAAGCTGAAACATTTTTATAATGCACCAGAAAGGAATTTTTCAAGACAACTTGGTAATTCATCTTTATTTCCTTGAATATCAGTGCATTCCATTAAAAAAAAAAAAGACGCAAATGCATTTAGGTGAAAGCATATGGATTTACAGCCTAGGATGAAATATATACATAAATAGCATACCTTAATCCTGTTTAGGGAAAGGGAAGAAGAAACTTGCATGAGATTAGTATTAATTGTTACTTGGACTGACAAAATAGCACACAGTACACTTAGCAAATACCCAAATTGAGCTAAACAGCACTAAGGATTTGGGTTTTGACATTTGCTCCCTCAACTCCCTACAAGATAATCAGTTCAACATCTAAGAAATGTACTCTTTGGCTCTGAATAAATCAGACCTCGTAGGTATTTTTTTTTTCTTCCTGTGTGACATCGGGGCTGTTTATTGGAACAGAGGAAAAAGCTATAAAAACTCACAAGACGTGCCTGCTTAGGATTGTAACCATCAGACTGTTAAAGGCTCTCAAAGGCGTCTTAGACCATTCAGACCCAAAGAAGACTTCGGAGTGCACTCGCTTTCACAGCTCTTGCCTGGAATAGTGAAAACTGACTGGCTTCTGTTGCCCTGTGGATATCGATTCATATTAAGCAGGCACTGGAAGTTGAGTCCTATATGAGTAATGGTCACTGTCAGCCCACTCTTGTTTGGGGGCTCCAGAGGTGAGTTCTCTGAGCCTTGGTGAGGTGGATTGTTAGGGACAGGACAGTCAAGGCAGAGAATTCTTAACCCAAGGAGGAAAATAATATATTGTTCAGGCTGCTTTCAATTGCAAGTGACAGAAAACAAAATTAATCTGGCTTAAGAGAAAAAATAAAATTAAAGGGAGAGACTTTGCTCATTCATTTTACTGAAAAGTCCTGACACGGCAAACTGTTTTGGTTTGAAACTGTTATGTACCCTTTTCCCAGTACAGAGGAAGAACTGATGAATTGTAAAAGAGATCCTATTGTCCATAAGGCGAAGATATTTACTCTCAGGCACATTCCAGAGAAAGTTTGCCCACCCCTGGCCTGGATTACAAATGAATCCTTGTATTTCCTTAGTTTTTCCACTTTATTATCCCTTGAAATTGAAGTAATAAAAGTGTGATGGCTTGTTTTCATAAGCCAATCAGCTATTTATATCTGATGACAACCCAAAATGTAGAAAAGAACTTTATGATTTTGACACAGCTGATTTTCCTGGGTCAATTCCTTCTATTGTCCTCCATCGAAGGCTGGGTGACCTTGTGGAAACTTCTACCCAAGCGTGAACTCACTCTTCTCTGGTCGTGCTACTCTGCTCTTACTTATTTTCTCCTTATTATGCCCCAAACGTTTTCAGCAATCCCTGGTTCCCTTATGATCTCATGCTTGGCTCAATTTTTTTCCCCCCATTATGTGACTCACTGGGCAGAGAACACCATTCCTGTGTTTTCTTGCTAGAATTCTTTTTGATTATTGTTACTTGGGATTTTTTTAAAAAATTGTTATTGGGCAGTCAGAAGCTTTCTTTATTATTATTTTGTATGAGTCTATCATCACGTTTTAAGGATTCTTTTTTTCTAGCTGTTGACTTACAGGAAACATTCAAGATTCTAACAAAAATAATGATTGTCTTTTACTCCATGCCAGGCATTTTACATATATATCTTGCCATTCAATCATTCTAACAACTGAGGAGATAGACAATGTTACCATTTTCATTTGTAAATGCACAAATAGGTTTTGAGAGAGATAATTTGATTTTTAAATTGACAAGAAAAGCAGTCATATTTATTGAGGACTTAGTATATATGAGAAACTGTAGTAAGCTTTAGATGAGATATCTTTTTGAATTCCCACAGTGACTACCTATGACCACAGTACTGACATCTCCACTGTACGCCTGAAGCTCAGCCAGCTTCCTGCCTTGTGTGTGATCCCACATATAGAAAGTGGGAGTGCCAGGGCTTGATATGAAAATCTGACTACGTGTTTTGTTGCAGAATGAGAAACAGGAATGTGTTGGACAAGATGGATGGATCTACAGAAAGTTGTAGAAGTCTGGGTGGAAGTGAATTATACTGGTTGTGGTTGAGGTTGGCTAAGGTTTTATAATTTTATAAGATTTTTAATAGTTTTCTTATCAGATGTCTCCTCATGCAAAATAAGAATTTGGTTTTCACTCTATTAAAATGATAATACTTTACTGAATTATTTGTTTGTTCTTAGAAGCTATAAAAGGTTTTTAACTAAAAAAAAAAAATCTGACTAAGGAGAGGAAGGTCCTCAGGACACTTGGTTCAAGCCTAATCTTAGATCCATTTACAAGGCCATACTCACAATGGTGTCTGTTATGCCATCCCCTCATTATTCAATTCAATTTAAACAACATTAAAACATTTTGATTATTTCCTTTCCATGACTGAGTGATTAGGATGGTAGAAGGAAAAAACAAAAGTTGGCATGGTGATGACTTCTACTCACATATGAATTAACTTTAAGCTCTCAACAATGACTGATCCCAATTACTCCTTTACTATCTCTTATTTTAAAATGAATCCCAGCCTGTGTTATGATTGGAACTCCTGTCTATTAAGAAGTATATGCTCTAAATGAGAAGTTACCAATGAATCACTGAATTTGACTAAAGATGCATCCAAGATTATCCCTCCAACCCAAACTTCTCAAGGGATTTCATATTCTATCATTTGATAGCTGAATGAAGATACTGTTGGCTCCTGCCATTTCATTTTTGTGGAGAAAATATATGGAACTTTGCATATTATGCATGATTTTTCTGTAAACTTATAAATTCTTTCATAGAAAAGAAAAAGGCAAATGAGAAAATTTTACAGTGCTTGTAACAGAAGGAAAACGAATATACTAATCTTTATCAAAAAGAGGAAAAAAAATAGTCTTTCAAAATTGCAAATTTTGATTCTATACTTTACCAAGCAGTGATATATCTAACATTTATAGTAACATTGATACTAGACCTTAGGTCTTTTAACTAATGGTTTCATTTCTGTCTATTAAGACATAGAAAGAAGTTTGGGGGCAGGGGGTGGAGACAGCAGAGTAGTGAGGGGTGGAATTTGGTTCATCCTCCAGGGCAGCTAGTACGTAGCCAGGAACTTAATGGAAAAATTTGGGGGTGGACATCAATGACTGGACACACATTGTACACAAGTCTAGATCCCACACAGAACTGTAAATCTCTCAAACTGCAGAGGCCAGCACCCCTACCCCCATGGGCACGAAGTCTGGTTCCAGAGGGAAAAAGAAAAAGACCTACTAGGAGCAAGGAAGGCAGCTTAACCAAGCTCCAATCGTGGAGTTAATTAACAAGTTCAGACTGCTGAAAAGAGGCCCCGAGCACAGATAAACCTGGAATAAGCACTAAAGGAACCTGAAGTTTTTACCCTGGCAGAAAAGGGGTGGGAAAGATGGATAAAACAAAAACACAACAGAGGCTTTTTGAGTTGGGACAGTACAAAACACTAGAAAAGGTAAATGAATGGGAGCACCTGCCATGTTCATGCATCAGAAGAATGCATATAGTTAAGATGTCAGTTATACACAAATTAATTTATAGATTCAATGCGATACCAATTAAAATCCCAACAACTTACTTAGCAGAAATAGAAAAACCCATAACCAAATTTATTTTGAAGGGCAGGGTGCCCTGAATAGCTAAAAATATCTTGAGAAAGAAACATGAAGTAAGAGGTTTCACACTACCCGGCTTTAAAGCATATGGCAAAGCTACAGTGGTCAAAAAAGCAAGGGAGATCTCCTTAAAATGAAACACTTTTGTGCATCAAAGGAATTTGTCAGGAAAGTAAAAAGGCAGCCTAAACAACGGGAGACAATATTTGGAAGCCTCATATCAGATAAGGGTTTAATATCAAGAATATATAAAGAGATTCTACAACTCAACAGCAAAAAGACAAACAATCCAAATTAAAAGTGGACAAAAGACCTGAACAGACATTTTTCAGAAGATAAAATACAAATGGCTAAAAGGCATATGAAAAGATGTTCAACTTCACTGGCTATTAGGGAAATGCAAATCAAAACTACAATGAGGTATCATCTCAAACCCACTATAATGGCTATTATCAAAAAAAAAAAAAACAGAAAATGACAAGTGCTGGAGAGGATGTGGAAAAAGAGGCATACATTTACTGTTGATGGGAATGGAGACTGGAGTAAGTGCGCTGGAAGGCAGTTTGGCAGCTTCTCAGGAAGCTCAGCATAGAACTGCCATATGATTCAGCAATCCCATTACTAGGTATCTATTCAGAGGAACTGAAGGCAAGGACATAAGTGACACATTGATATTTACAGTGGCATTAATCACAATTGCCAAGAAATGGAAAAAGCCCAAATGCCCATCAACAGACAATTAGCTACACAAGCTGTGTACATACATACAATGGAATATTATGCAGCTGTAAGGCAGAATAAAATCATGAAGCATGTAACAACTGGGTGAATCTTGAGGACATTAGGCTGAGTGAAATCAGCCAGAAACAAAAGAAAAAATACTGTATGGTCTCACTAATGTAAACTAACATGAATGAGTGAACTTTGAGAATTAAAGTTAAGAACAGAGGTTATCAGGAGATAGAAACAGGGTAGAAATTGGACAGTTAGTGCTGAAGGAGTACAGAATGTGCAACAGGACTGACTGTAAAGATCAGAAATGGATAGCACAATATCATCTGATGGTAGCACAGTGATGCAAGTACACTGAATGAGGCTGAATGTGAGCATGGTTGAGGGAGAACAGCATGTATAACCTCAGAAGGAACAAGACTGAGATGCTATAATTTAGAAACGCCCATAGTGGACAATGATGATGATTAAATGTACAAATATAAGACTGTTTTTGCATGAGGATGAACAAATGAATGTCAACATTGCAAGATGCTGAAAATAGGATGGTATTCAGGAAAAAATACAATCAAGGCAAGCTAGAGTCTATAGTTAACAGTAATACTGCAATAAGCTTCCACTGAATATAACAAAGGCAATATGCCAAAACTAAGTATTAGTACGTGGGGAATACGAGGAAGGCTATGAGACTTTGCAGAAGATATGGAAACATCTTCATATAGATTGTGGTGGCAAAGGCTTGGCTATGTGATTATATCAGGAGTCACTTGATTTTTCACTTAGGTTGGATTGAGTGATGTGTGAATAAAACTGTTTAAAAATGAACAGGGAGATACAAGTACTGGAGAAAATGCGGAGAAAGAAATGTACCTATTCACTGTTGGTAGAGGAGCAGAGTGGGACAGCTCACCTGGAGGACAGTGTCATGGTTCCACAGGAGGCTAGAGGAGGGATTACAGTATGATACCACAACCCCATTGCTAGGTATTTACTTGGAGGAACTGAGAGTAGGGGCATGGATGGACATTTGCAAACTGGTGTTTATGGCATCAGTGTTTGCAACTTGCAATGGATGGAGGTGGCTTAAGGTCACATCATCTAAAGGATGGAAGGGGGAACTGTGGTATATACATGTACTAGACTACTGAGCACCTGAAAGAAGGAATGAATTTGTGAGGAATACAACTAGGTGAATGAACCTCGAAGACAGTATGTTGAATGAAATGTCAGAAACAAAATACAAATATCATCATGCTTCACTCATATAGACAAACTATAATAAACAAACCCAGAGAACTGAGGTTGGGGCCTATTGTGAAGGGTCCTATATTATAAGCTCTTACAGCAGTCACATCTGTTCTGGAATTGTAACTGTTATTTCTAAATTCCAAGATGCTGAACTATTTGTGTACAACCGTGCCATTCCCTGGAACTTTGGGTATTTGTGTGACACCTGAGACTCAGAGTTGGAACTCTGAATTTATGAAAGTCAGCATTATCCCATAGAGCAACTGTTAAAAAAATTGAAAAAGTGATCAGACTTCAACTAGAGAGTTGAAAGAAGCTGATCTGGATAGGACCAAGGTAAATCAGAAAACAGGTCAAAAGATGATATTGACTATTTTAAGAATTCAACTTCTGGTTGAGCCCAAAGGAAGGACTGTTTATTTGGTGCAAAATTTATAATTTTGGTAGCACATTATCCAATTTAACTTGTGTGGCCAGTTTATTTGAATACCATAATTACATAAGGAGTGAGATCCTGTTGTTTTTCACAGGTTAGCATGATGCCCTGAAACGTCCCAGAGTAATCTGGGCGGAAAATAAAAAATTCTTTGCACAGTCCCCTTAGGGGACTGGCAAGAAAGGAGAAAATATTAAACTTCCCCATCTGGGAATTTTCTGATATTCTTGCAAGCAATGGAGACAACCAATTCAATAGTCTGAGGCTTCCAACTTGGGGCTCACCCCTATGAAACGCATTCCTGCAAAGGAAAGGATAGGCTAAGCCTACTTATAATTATGGCTAAGAATCACTACTAGAGAACCTTTTTTGTTGCTCAGATGTGGCCTCTCTCTCTAAGCCAACGCAGCAGGTGAACTCATTGCCGTCCCTGCTACGTGGGACATGACTCCCAGTGGTGTAAATCTCCCTGGCAACGTGGGGCAGGACTCCTATGGATGAGCTGAGATCTGACATCATGGGATTGAGAATGCCTTCCTGATCAAAACGGAGAAGACAGAAATGAGACAAAATAAAATTTCAGTGGTTGAGAGTTTTCAAACAGAGTTGAGAGGTCATCCTGGAGGTTATTCTTATGCATTATATGGATAACTTTTTTTACATTATGGTATATTGGAATGGCTGGAGGGAAGTATCTGAAACTGCTGAACTGTATTCCAGTAGCCTTGATTCTTGAATAAGACTGTAAAACTATATAGCTTTTAGAATGTGACCATGTGACTGTGAAAACCTCATGTCCGATGCTCCCTTTATCCAGGTTATGGACAGATGAGTAAGAAGATAAGACCAAAAAATAAATAAATAATAAGGGGAATACGGGGTAAAAAGAAAATGAGCAGACTGCAATAATAGTGCTCAATAAGAGAGAGGGATAAGGGGTATAGGACGTATAGGTTTTTTCTTTTGTTTTTCTCAAGTGATGCAAATGTTCTAAAAATGATGATGATGATGAAAACACAACTATGTGATGCTATTGATTATAAACTTTAGTTGGACACTGTGGTGCGTGAAAACAGCTCAATAAAAATATTTTTTAAAAATGGAATTTTATTTTCTATTCTTATAGAATAGTTGTAGCCTAGTTTTTGTAAATATGTTGGGATTTGGGGGCTCTCTTTTGGATTGCAAAAAATAATGTACCGTTTAACTCTAAGTATTTTAAGTGCTCAGGGATTAGTTTCTGCATCCATAAAGTGTGCATAATCCACTGCCCAGCCTATAGTTCAGGTTTACTGTGAAGATCAAATGAGACATGAGCAAGCTTTTCTAACCTCACAGCAAAATACAAATGTTACTGATAAAAAGCACCACCGAGGGCCATCTACCTGGCCAACTAGACTATTTTAATCTTTAAAAACTGCCCCCTTTATGAGTAGATCCCCTTAAAGTCAAAAGAGGAAGCTATATATGATTAATTTAAGATTAAAGGCAAGACTTCCATCTAAGTCTGTTAAAAGCAATCTTATACATATGTTATCACTACTCTCAAAAAATCCCACCCCAGGGTCCAATTTTAGAGACAGCAGACACTAACAAATCAATAAGACTAGGATCATATTTCTGAAACTTCTTACTCAGGCAATGCAAAGACCCCTTCCAGATTTTCATGATGAATGGAAACAACTGAAGTAGAAGGCTCACTAAATGGATGAAGCTGCCATTTCCTCTAATCCATTATAGGCTAGGATTTTCAGGGACCCGGGGACCTCATGGAAAGTATCTTCCCACAGGGCAATTGATTATAACTTGAAGAATCAATTCAGGATTTGGACAAATCAACCTCAAAAGAAGAGACAGAAACATCAAAGATTCTGACAAAATTAGAATATTACAGAATCAGATCTAATGGTGAGATTACACTCGTGTCACTGTAGTAGGCTGCAAGGCATGCTTCACAAAGCCTATAGGTTCGTGTTTGCCATTTTAAATGCCTGGGATGACAAAGTCCAGCTTGACCTATCCTTAGCCCCAGTAAATGTAAGTACTTGTAACCTTGTAAATGAACCCGGTCCTCAATGGGAAGGGATGCAGGAGAAGTATCAAGAACAAGTCCTATGTCATGGGGTTGAGTGAAGTCATGAACGAAAATACTATAAAGTATGCTAAGGACATGCTGGGTACTCAATAAATGCCAGTATTATAAATACTTTCTAAGGTATATTTCAACTCCAAGAGAATATACTTTAAGGGGACAGGATAACTTTCCTTCATGATAGGCATTCCTTATGCTGTACAAAGAAGAAATGAGACTTCCCATTAGGAATGCGTTGCCAATGCTGCCACGTTCGTTGCCAATGCTGCCACGTTCTTTGTTTTATAGACAAAAGTAGGCCATCATGCTCCCACAGCCCTGAATGAGATTCAAACCCTTTTCATGTCGCTTCGGTTTTCTGTGCTCCAAAAAGCCATCTGCTGCAGACCTTGCATCCTCAGTTCCTTGCTTCTGCCTCTACTTTGGGTCTAAAGCTCAAGCTGGAGGGACAGCAGGATCATCTTTACCAGTGGCTAACATTAATTGTGCACCTGCTGTGTGCACGTCCTGGCACCAGACACTATGGAGAGGGAAGCCAGGAGGAACAAATGTAATCTGTGCCCTTGAAGAATCAGAAAGAGGGACACACAATCATCCAAGGGGCTGGAGAGCACAGAACCAGGGACATACACATTTATTTACAGTGGCACTCTACTCAGTGTTTTTTACATGCTTTCTCTGCTCCACGGTTTGTCACCCTTGATGCTACTGACATTTGAGGCTGGACAATTTTGTGTGTGTGGTAGTGGGTGCGGGGTGCTATCCTGCATTGTAGGAAGTTGAATAGCATCCCTGGCCTCTACCCACTAGATGACAGTTGCATTTCCCCCAGCTGTGACAACCCAAATGTCTCTGGACATTTCCTAGGAGCAAAATCACCCCCAATTGAAAACCACTGACTGGTGTGCTTTAACAGTCTCTTGCCAGCTCCAGAATTTGTCTGAAGTTTTCCATATCAGAATTTAATGATAGAGCTCTGCACTAAAAGGAGACCCTTCAGTCTGGCTTGCAGAAGTGAACGTGAAAAGACACATGCACACCTCATGGTTTTGGGATCATGTCCTATTCATTACTATATTCCAGCCAAATTTCCAGCTTATCATATATGAGCATATGTAATAGGTGCTCACTCCACACTCAGATTAGGACAGGGGTGCTTTCTCTGGGGATAATGGATGCCCTGATTCATGGGTAGGACTTAGCTGGTCTGTGAACATGAAAGGGATAAATTTCACATCATTTCCTTTAATCTCCAACTAATATCTAACATTTCCTTTAATTATGAATGTAGATAATGAACTGAAGTAGCTACCCATAATTGTGACTCTGTCGCCAATGGAAATCAGATGTTTCATTTCACAGTAAAGTTGTTGCATCGATCTCAAAATATTGTGATGTTATGAATTATGCTCATTATAACTTTGAAATGATGGGAGTTATTAGACATGTGACTAGATTTTTAAAATGTCTTTAACAAAGAAAGACATGTATTACTACATTACAAAGTTGTTTTCTTACATGTTGATGTCTGTATTTCCATGTTGCTGATTTTCTTTGGCAAAAAGAAAAGTATAATTCTGAGGAACGGGGTCCATGGGTTTCAAAAGGCTGACAAAAGGGTCCAGGCAGAAAAAGCTGAAGAGACCCCCGCTTTAAAAGGAGCACCTAACATGAACATCAGGTAAGTGTTCACAGATCACAATCTATTTCTTAGCCCTCCCTGCATCATCCCGGGAAAGGTTTGCTATTTTGCCTTGGAGATTCAAGTGAATTCTCCAGGTGAAGCCTCTGTGAGGTTCAGGCTGGCCCTCAGCATACTATTTTGCCTTTATAGCCTCTGTGTCTCTATCTCTAAAATGAAGCTTTCTCTTTTCCATCCTGAGTACCTGTAAGGACGATTCTGAGAATTTCATAAGATGATAGCAAAAAAAGGTACCAGTATTCTGATCTTACTAACGTGCTACTATGCAGATAGTGATATGTATTCCATTTCCTAGGATTTCATTACAGCTTGGTTATGAGTCCACTCCTGATTTGTGGCAGCACAGCCTTTGCCCATAACTGGCTTCTCTCACCTCTACGATTTTTCTGCCTGGGAATCACGGAAGTAAATAAGGAAAGGAGGGTGGGAGGCAGATAGGGAGAGAAAGAGGAAAGCGATCATGTTAAAAACCAGTCCATTCAACTTTCATCCTGAAATTCATTTTTTATCCCTTAATTTTTCAGATGACAGGACTAAACTAATTTTTAACTGAAATTTAGTTACAAGACTGAGACACGAGAGTAAGACTGGCATTGCATATTTTAATTTTTTTCCAGTCAGAACACTGTCTCCTGTTTCCCCTACCTTCACCTACTGAAACTTGTTAAGGGCTATCTCAAATCTCCACTGCAGGTGAAACCCTCTCCTTGGGATTTCTGTGGCCACAATTCTCTGGGCCACTTTTAGGGCACATGACCTTTTCCTAATAGTTAGTCTCTCTTATAATGTTTCTCACATCTCATACATGAGCATAAATTCCCGAAGCAGAGATCAGGCCTTATAAATAAAGAGTCCCGGCCCCTTCCTCACGCCCCCAGAAGGCTTAGCTCAGCCTTTGATAAGGAAATATATATTTTCAAAACCTTGGGAGGAAGAATTAGGGCAGAGGAACTTGCACAAGTACTCACGCAACAACACCCTCATTAAACAAACAGCTGAACCATTCGAGCCTGAACACTCCCCAATAGCCAGCCAGCTAGGCAGAGGGGAAGTTGAAACAGAAAGTCATTTTCCCAGGCGGCTGAGATGCATTTAACAGCCAAAGAAGTAAAGCGCATTGCCATCCTCCACACCTCACAGACATCCTGCGCATCGATTTCACATCACCTCTCTCCCTTGTTTGGCTAAATGCAATCTTTTCCACAAGTCCATGATACAAGACAAGTACTTCAACTGTGCTCTGACCTCTCATCAGCTCACATCAAGCGACTTAGTTGGAAGAGGAATGCAGTATGTTCAGCATGTTCTGCCATGCCGAGGCTCTTTCCCGCCACTACTTTCCTTCCCTTCATCCTAGGACCAGCCAGCTTCCTCTGCTCTGAGAGTGAAAAGCAATGCCGGCTGCCTATGAGTGCTACAAATCTTATAAAGCAGGCTGCGTAACTTTCTTTTTGCCCAGGGATGAGTCTGGGCCTGGTACCGTGGGATCAACAATGCCACCTGACCAAAAAGGGGGAAAGAAGTGTAACAAATAAGGGGTAAGTGGCTGAGAGATTCAAATAGAGCTGAGAGGCTACTCTGGAGGTCACTCTAATACGTGCTTCAGTTGGACAGTGCTACCTATCCTAGCTTACCAAACCCTTTAGGATTCTTGCCAATCCAAAAGAACACCCAGGGGATTATATAAGATTTTACAAAAGTTCCAGGCACTAGGGTTATTCTCCAAAACTTACAACCCCCAGATGGGTCCCTGGACCAGATAAGTCCTGAAATGTGGAGGGATCAGCCCTTCTAGAACATCAACTAGTTCCATCCCCCTATCCCATAGTATTGACAGGCCCTTCCAACATGAAAAAGTTAGAATGGACATAGCTCAAATACCTCTGAAGAATAGGAGAAAGATCAAAGGTGATGGTGGAGTGACACAGAGAAGGTAGGGTTTAACAAATGAGTATCAGTGCTGAACCATTATACTGATATTTCTCTAAGCCTCCAGTACCTTAGAGCAGCTAGAAATAAAATCCTAAAATTATGGAATTGTAACCCATACCAAACTTTAAAATCTGTTCTATAACTACTTGTTAAAATGTACCTGGAAATTTATTGCTTTTTGTATATATGTTATATTTTACAATAAAAGAAAGTTTATAAAAAATGTCTTTTTGAACTAACCCACTGGCTGAGCCTCCTCACAGTATCTGGAGGTGTCTTTCCAAAACACCAACGGATCTTGTTACCCACCCAGCCCCAGTATGAAACCCTTCAATATTTTCTCGTTGCCAATAAGATAATGTCTAAACACCTTCATATGACACACAGTGCCCTCTATAATATCATGGCTATATATCAGATCCATATACACACACATACCTATTTCTGTAACAGATGCATATCCATTTACCTCTATATAATATATACAATGTACATATATATAACGTATCAAATTACAAAAAAACAACACAGACAAAACATATAACATATATGCATATTTGTGTCTCTGCATATGTGATATTTGTTAGAAGCACAGGCTTTTTATACTAAAAACCATTGAACTTTACACATTACGTGAGTGATCTGTACGATATGTTAGTTATATCTCAATGAAGCTGTTACAGAAACAACAAACAGAATGCAGTTTTCAGAGTTCGATACTTGTGTTTGCATATCATTTCTCCTATTTCATGTACATGACTTTAGAGAACTTAATTCTCTGTCTCAGCTTTCTTGTCTGTAACGTACATATAATAATAAAACTGCTATGAAAGAGCTGCTGTGAGAATTAAGCAAGTTAACACATGTAAAGGGATTAGAACAGAACCTGGTACTGGAGGCATTAATAAATGTTAATTATAATGATGACCTCTTCTGTTTCTCATCTGGCACTCTGGTCCCTAACATCTGCCCTTGGCCACGTTGGACTTCAGATCTTCCTTAGGCCATGCTTCCCTAGGACACAGTACAAGCTATTATTCCACATGCTTGAAACGGTAGCTCCCCAACAGCCCTTCCAACTCCCTTTCCTGTCTACCTCCAGTTCTTCAATACTTCAAGTCTTACTTCAACTATTACTTCCTTCAGGAAGCCTTCCATTAATTGCAAAATTAGGTTAAAATCTCCTGATTTTATGTTTTCATAGCATCTTCTACTTCCCTCATGATGAGATATTCTTCTTAGGTGAATGTTTAATATCTGTCTTTCTAGCTTGATGGTGAATTCCAGAAAGACAGGGACCCAGGTGCCCATAGCATGGCCATTGGCCAGAGTAAGAACTCCACTGGTATTTATCGATTGCAGCTGAATTTCTTTTTAAATGAGAACCATTTAAATTATGGCTTAAATAATGGTAAAATGCTTCCCGTTGATGTCATGCCTTTCTTTCTTGAACCATGAAAGAAGTTTTTTTTTTTTATATACATAGTTATAATGTCTAAGGTTCTAACTATACTTGACTTCTTTCTTTGGCTTTCAGAACAAATATAGTATCAAATATTTCCAAGAAAATATCAGCCACATGCTGCACAGTACACTGCAAAGATGGAAAGTCCCTCAGAGACTCTGGGAGAATCCTGAGACATTTCCTTAACTGAGGCTTTTGGAGAAGTAAGCAACTTCTGTTTACTGTATGCTCGAAACGCTACCCCCAAAATAAATTCACATGTGCCTGTTTGCTGGGGAGACCGTGGCAGTTCATCCAGACTCCTCTCATTCTCTTTTATCTGTTAAGTCAAACCCTCTTTTCCTCCTCTATCCTTTCCCTCAGTCTCTCCTCCAATAATTCTCTCTTGACTACCTCTACTGGCCTTGGTATCTACTAGCGACTCTTCTCAGCACATATTGTGGTCAACTATGTTATATTTTTGCATATGTTTTAATAAAAGGTTTAAATAAAATAAATCATACTGCTATTTAATATTCCACTTAGGGATGCGCTTGATACCCCCACTAGGCTACAACCTACCTGAGATCAACAAACTTTTATTCTGTGTCCTTACATTTCTGCATTGGAATTAGGCTGGCAACAGTTTTACAAATGCTGTTCAACAGGAATTTGTAGCAGGAACCATGACAACAGGCATTATACTGTACACTAGCTATCTGTGTGGCACTCTGCCACATGCCTTATATACAGTATATGAGCGTTCTTATCATCCCCATTTTACAGATGAGCGACTGGAGGCTTTTGGAGATTTAAACACTGCAAAAGGAGGCCCCACGAGGAACAGGAGTGGAACCCAGGCAGTCTGTGCCTAAACCCCACACGCTCTTAACCATTCTGCTACAACTCAAAGGGGAGAGATGTGGGCAATTGCTTCTACTTTGTTCCCTGAAGGGTTCTGGATGTTTCCCCTACCCTCCCTATTTCCTTCGTTGTTGGGGTTCACAATCACCACCTTACCACAATTCCTAGAGAAGCCAGGGTGCACAAGGGGTTAAGATTAGAAGAGCAATATATGGCAAAAGTGTGGATCTAGATAAGAGGGGAGGTGTTAAGATTCAAAGGGAGTATTTTCAGTACTTTTTCTCCCAGTCAAATAAGCAGAATGAAATTTAAGTGTCTCCAATAAAGGAGAATGAAGTTAATTTTCTTCCCTCTTCTGAGCCCTGAAAGTGTCTGATTCACATTGTCATCTCATTAATTCCTAGTGTCCCTGTGGAATACCAACATCCCCCTTGGCTTCTGCTGGAAAGAAAGAACGAAAAAAAGAAAAACCCTCCCACTCAAGTGACTTTGGGTTGCATAAGAATATTCTGTGACATCCAATATAATTAATGACAAAGGAGACAATGCAGCTAGAATGTATGGAAATCTTCCTGACATTGAAGATAGCCTGGCTGAAGTTTATCACCTCATTTGAAAACACTCTATTCTCGGTATTAAGTGGCAAGAAGAAAACTTTGAGGATAAAAACAAACCAACAGATGCCTGAAAGCATATTAGCTGTGGCTTGATAGAGAAATCAAAGCTGCGTCGGTTCCACAAACAAAACAACAAAAAAGACACATCTCCCTTCTTTGGCAAGTGCTGGAATTGGTTCCCTGCAAAGCAGCCAAATAATGAACCTCATCCACTCTTTCATCAAACTAAAAAGCTCACAAATGTCCCAATTGCCTTTTCTCCTCCCCTAATCCCTGCACCCCTGAGGGAGACAATGGGTGAGTGGCTGGGAGCTCTGTTAAAGCAGCACTGATGGGACAGCTGCGTTTGTACAGAACAATGAATCCATCACGCTCAGATTAAATCACATCTTCCTCCTTGCCAAAGGGAAAAGTGTGGGGGGCCCAGAAAATGCCTTTCCCTCCTGCTTCAATAATTAACCCCTCAAGGTTGAGGGGAAAAGCTGAACTCTGGCAGCATTTTTTTTTTAGCTAAACACAATGCAAGTTTATTTCTTGTTCATCTAACAATCCAAATTGTTAACATAGATACTGGCCAGGCAGCTCTCCTCCAAATAATGGTGCAAAGACTTAGAGTCTCTGCATATTTGGCTCTGCCATCTTCAGCATATGACTCCCAGGATTGTCCTGGGGGTCTGGTCATTTCCATTCCAGCCAGTGGGAATGAGAAGGCCAACAGGGAGGATTCCGTTGGAAGATTTTGATGGGCAAGGCTATAAGTGGCATATGATTTTTCTTTTTATTCCTTATTGCAGTAAATTACAACTCAAAATTTCCCTTTTACCATTTTCGCATGTACGATTTAGTAGAACTATTTATAGTCACAATATTGTGCTACTATCACCATATCGCTTCCTTCAACTTTTTTATCTTCTGAAACAGAAACCTTCATCGTACTCAGCATCAAGGGATTGAGAAAACCTTCTCGACCAAAATGGGGAAGAGCGAAATGAGACAAAATAAAGTGTCAATGGCTGAGAGATTCCAAACAGAGTCGAGAGGTTATCCTGGAGGTTATTCTTACACATTAAATAGATATCACTTTGTTAGTCAAGATGTAATGGAGAGGCTGGAAGGAACTGCCTGAAAATGTAGAGCTGTGTTCCAGTAGCCATGTTCCTTGAAGATGATTGTATAATGATATAGCTTTCACAATGTGACTGTGTGATTGTGAAAACCTTGTGTCTCATGCTCCTTTTATCTACCTTATCAACAGAAGAGTAAAACATCTGGCATAAAAATAAATAATAGGGGGAACAAATGTTAAAATAAACCTAGACTGAAATGCAAGTGATCAATGAAAGGGAGGGGTGGGAGGTATGGTACATACAAATTTTTTTCTATTGTCTTTTGTTTCTTTTTCTGAATTGATACAAATGTTCTAAGAAATGATCATGATGATGAATATGCAACTATGAGATGATATTGTGAATTACTGATTATATATGTAGAACGGAATGATCATATGTTAAGAATGTGTTTCTTTGGTCACATTTTTAAAAAAAATTTAAAAATTAATAAAAAATGTTTTAAAAAAAAGAAACCTTCATTGCAGCTTTTATTGCTGGACTGCATGGGTGGGTGAGTGCATGAAACCAGGCAGCTACAGCACTTGGCCTTCTGGACTGGCTTTTTTTATTTTTATATTTTGGAGAATTATGAGAGCCATATTCTCAGTACTATTTCCAATGAAACCCCATGATTATTTCTCGATTGTAGAATTGTACTTTTTCTCATTAAGGACTTCTGGTTTATTAGGTTGAGGTTGTTCATCTGAGACTCTTATATTTGGCTTTCTCACTGCATTATTTATAGGAAACATATCTTTATGATCTAATACATTATTCCTGTATTCCTGTAAATAATAAACCAACTTGGAATGAGGTGCCAGAGAAGAAGTATAAAAGCAACAATTCTTTTTAAACAACTGAATCCCCAGCAGATTATCTCTGCTAATGAAAAAAGAGAGGGGAAGGAAAGCCCTGGCAAATTCTGAGTTCCTCTGAATTGACACCCAAATGTTCCTATTAGATTGGGAGACTGCAATTTCCCAAGGACCAATGTCTGAATTATCTGGCTTTTACTACCATGAAGGGGAACTGTGTACCATTCTTTACTATAATCCTTCACCTTCTCTCCTGATTTCTTCTGTTCAGGGATGAGATACTTGAGAAAGGAAGAGAAAGACGAGAAAAAGAAGGAGCAAAGACAAAGGAAAGAGAAGGCTGCTGTTTGTTTAGAACCTAGAGTCACTGGCTAAGTGATCTGAGTAACTGATGGCCAAGGCCATACAGCCTGTGTGCCAGTTTGAATCTGTGGTGGACCCAGGAAAGCCATGTCCATTGATTCTCATTCAATATTACTGGCTGGGAGCTTTTTGATTGTTCCCAGGGAGATGTGACCCAACCAACTGTGGGTGGTAACTTTTGATTAGATGGCTTCCATGGAGTTGTGACTCCACCCACTCCAGGTGGGTCTTGATTAGTTTACTGGAATCCTTTATAAGAGGAAGCATTTTGGAGAGAACAATGAGATTCTGAGAGAGCAGAACCAAGACAGAATGATGAGAACCATGAGAGCCCATGCCACCAGAGAGACCTTTGGAGATGAAGAAAGAATAAGTCCCCAGGGGAGTTTTTCATGAAACAAGAAGCCTGGAGAGAAAGCTAGCAGACATTGCCAGTGAGTCTTTCCAATTGAGAAAGAAACCCTGAACTTCATCAGCCTTTTCTGAGTGAAGGTAACCTCTCATTGGTGCCTTAATTTGGACATTTTTATAGTCTCGCTTTAATTGGGACATTTTCTTGGCCTTAGAACTGTGAATTAGCAACTTATTAAATTCCTCTTTTTAAAAACCCATTCCATTTCTGGTATATTGCATTCCAGCAGCTAGCAAACTAGAACAGCTGGTAAGGCCGGACCCATTTTTGTTACATCCTAAGGCCTCTGAGTTTCTTCACATGGTCATGGTGAAAGGTAGAGAGGATTAGGAAAAACATAAGGGACAGGGCCCTAAACTTCTGAGGCTGCCTCAGGGAGGGCAATCATGGCAATCAGGGAAAGAAATGGGCTGGATGGCTGAGGGCTGTTTGTGAAGCTCTATTAATGAACTCCTCCATTCCCCCTCAGGCCATCTTTTCTGGAGTCCTTCTATTCCATCTTTGTAGATGATTCTTGGAACCCTCTACTCAGCCTTGCCTTTTGAGGGCTCTATCCTGGGATTTCCCACTGGACAGTGAGCTTCCCCCTTTCAGAGGCCCCCAAGCTCCAAGCCTCAAAGCACCCAAAACTGCACTTTTCACCTTTTGATATCCAAGCTGTCGCTCCTATAAATTTCTGCTAATGATGTCACTGCTGTCTGCCAAGGCTCAAACACAAGAATCTTCTCTGACTTCCCTTTGCCTTGATCTTCCCCACCCAGTGAGTTGCCAAGTTTCATTCATAATACATCAAGGTGATCCATCCTATTTTAGGTCCATACAAATCCTCAACCAAGGTATTATAGTATTCTCCCAACTTAGGGGCAAGTTCTCCATCATTTCCACTATGCACACTGATATCAAATTGGTTATAAGTCATTCTAGTGTACAAAATCCTTCAATTCACTCATGCAGCAAATGCTACTGAGCACTTTTTATGTGCAGGCATTGTTCTAGACTCTCTAGAACAAGCTTCTGCTATCGCAAAGTTTATATTCTCATGAAGAGGAACCGGAAGAAAATAAATACATACTATGTCATGTTGTGATAACTGCTATGAAGAAGAATACAGCAGAGTGAAGGTATAGTCTAGGGCTCAGCAAACTTCTGTATGGGGCCAGAAAGTTAATTCTTCAGGCTTTGTGGACTATTTGATCCCTGTTATAATTACTAATGTGTACCCTTGTGTTGCAAATGCAACTATTAACAATACTTAACCGAATAAGCATGGCTATGTCCCAATAAAACATCATTAATAAAAATCAGGTGCAGAGCCTTGCTTTGCCTGTGGTCTGTAGTTTGCAATTCTTGCTATACAGTGATAGTGATACTGTTTTCATAAGGTGATCAGGAAATAACTCTTTGATGCATGCAGTTCAAAAGCAAGAGACCTATGAGCATATCCTGAAAAGAGGATTCTAGGCAGGGGGGTACAGTAAGTTCAAGTGCACAGAGGTGGAAACTTGCCTGGGGTGTTCAGTGAGGAGGCTAGTGTGTCAGGACAGAGAACTTCCAAAGTTATACCCGTCACAATTTCTGCATCCAACTGCTTCATCTATTGCCCAAGTCATCATGATTTTCTACAACCTTTGATTGTCTGGGTGAATTCTGTTATCTTTCCTTTCCCAGCATCCATTTCCTCCCTTGGTAACAATACCCCAATTTTCCTTGGGAGGACTGCCCCATCTATCTCACTCTCAGGCAATATATGGATGACCCAGTCCTTTTAACTGGCATATTCCATCACCCAGTCACAGGGATTGGTCCAGGAATGGGCATATGGCACAAGTCAGAACAGTCAGGGTAAAACCCAGGACTTTGTTATTACCTCTACATTAGGAGGTGAAGCATTCTTCAGTATTTAATTCTGCAGCCAGTAGAATTGAAGAAAGGATACAATATTAGGAAACAGAGCTGAGCGACAGTAAACAGGAAAGAGACTAAATTTTGGTTGCATTCTTTGAGCCCCTGAAATTAGTCTTAAGCCAGCTATACCTGGACTTTTTGATTACATGAGGCTATGCATTTACACACCACCACCTTAAGTAGGGTTTATATCACTTACAAGCAAGAAGGTCCTGACTGATACCCAAGTGCTATTCCTTTCACAAGGAAAGCACTCTCTGCCTCCCTACATCTTTTTCCTCTGATCCATACTCAACCACCCCCCTCATTTAAGATGCTCTTTACACTCTCCCACCCCACCACAGCTGGATTCTACAAACACTTTGATTTTATTTTTCTTAGGCAGCCTATTTCCTTCATACACTCGCAGCCCTCTGCATGAGTGTCTCATTTCTCTTAGGAGATGAGAGCTCCCTAAGAGAATGGGAACAGTGCCCAACTCTGTATCTTCATGGTGCCAGTAGCTGTGATTTGGAGATTATTTAAGTGTGTGTACATGTATGTACACATCTACATAGTCAATGAATGAGCACTACTAAGAATAACCCAATCCTTGCATCCTAATTTTCAATTGCCAGGTTGCAGTAGAGTTTTGCATCGAAAACTAATTCAAAAGACTGAATAATATATCATCTGATGTAGTTCTGAAAAAAAAAAAAACTAAGTTCAGCATCAGGCCATATTTAAATTTCTATAAATCTTATGCTAATTTAAATGGCTTTAGATTTAATTAAAATGCTTTTCAATTGTTAATAATGTAACTCAGATAATTAGCATC
This sequence comes from Tamandua tetradactyla, assembly GCF_023851605.1. Taxonomy (NCBI): domain Eukaryota; kingdom Metazoa; phylum Chordata; class Mammalia; order Pilosa; family Myrmecophagidae; genus Tamandua; species Tamandua tetradactyla. The sequence continues at coordinate 37,748,020 of NC_135346.1, read as the reverse complement.
AAGTGGATCTAGAGGACATATTTAAAAAACTAATCTAGTGTATAAATAGACCTAATTAACAAATAGAATCACACTTTATAATTATGCTTTGTTTATAAATGCTATAATGTCCAATTCTTTGTTAAATGAAATAGGTCATTAATGAAAATCAAAGTTATGTTTTCCCTGGTGTCTCCATGAAGACGCTTTAACTTAGATGCCCTGGCTTTTACACTGCTTATTTTCAAGCTGCCTTTTAAAGGCCATTTCTATCTGATATTTAATAACTTGGTCCTGTAATTAAGGCTAAAGTGTTCCATGCCTTACCTTGCAAACTAATTTTGGACTTTTTTGGTAATTAAATGGATGGGCCTGTCTACAAAACTTAATTCTTATGTATCAGGCCTAAATAGATACCTTTGTCACATGGAAATCCCGAATATGTCAAAGATAGTCATGTACATAAGAATGACAGGGCCTGGCCACAGACTGAAAGCCAGGCCTTGAAGACTGTACCCCAGGTCTAAGACTAGGGGAATGGAAACTCCATAAGGAGAACTGAGGAAGTGGGGAGGGGCAGGGAGTTTGAGGGAGGAGACATGAGTTCAGTTGCAGTAATGAAATGGAAGGGATGGGAGGACCTCTATGCAGAAAAGTGTAGGCTGTTGGGAATTCGCAATTAAAATGAAGACAATTCAGGGCTAATACAGATTTGGGGGAGCATCTGAAAAGAAGCAAATGTTGAAACTGTGGGTAGGTGTGGGATTTCCTATAGAAATGCGAAAAAAAAAAAAAAAGAATGACCCTGGGGTGGTCCACACATGACTAAGGGAGAGGCTACACGATCTACTAGCTGAAAAAAGAGTTAGTGAGGGAAGCAGAGGGACAGTCAGAGACGTGGGAGAACTGCAGGAATAGTAGATGGGGGAATATCTGGGAAATGTTGCACTGTTCTTTTTCACTCTCATCGTGATGCCAACATGCTATGGTGTTCCAGGAGGCTGAGGATCACGGTGATAGAGAAGAGGGCATGCGGCGGAGGCACGACCTGTCTGGATTCAGATCCTGGCCATGCCACTGGCTCTCTACGGAGTCCTGGGCAAGTCATTTTACTCTGTGCCTCACTTGGCTCATCTGTAAATGAAGGTGAAAGCCTGTACCCTCTTCAAAAGGCTGTTGTAAGAATCAAATGCATGTAAATATGATAAGTGCTTAGTGTGATGCTTTACACAGAGTAAGCACTCAGTGCGTGCGTGCGTGTGTGTGTGTGTGTGTGTGTGTGTGTGTGTGTGTGATAGCTTTTTTGGAGCAAAGTAGTAAAACTGGACATGAATTCCCCTGACAGCCACCAACCAGGGTGTGGTAAAATGATGTAGCTCTGATTATTTTGGCTTGGTGATTTTCAAGCTTTAGTGTACATCAGAATCATCTGGATGGCTTGTTAAAACGCACCTTGCTGGGTCTCACTCCCAGAATTTCTGACGCAATAGGTCTGGGATGGGGCTTAAGAATTTTCCTTTTTAACAAGTAGACCCTAATTCATACTCCTGATTCAAGGATCATACTTTGAAATCCATTGTTTTAATAAGACTGGGGAGAGGCTCTACAATTTTGGAAATTCAACCCAGGCCTTCAATTACTCTTTTACCTGAGTACAACTGGAGAACAAACACATTAGTAAGACCAGCCTCACCTGCACACATGTGAAATGGGCCATGCAGAGTTTTCTAGGCTGTAAAGATGTTTTCTGGCCTTGGGCATGTCCAATTTAGCCACTAGTTTAATCTCATCTGATTTATGAATCCCTTACAAGTCCTGGGCCAACTTCTCTCCCTTTGTGAACACATGTGCTGGATACAATTCTGGACTTGATGGATCCCCAAAGCCCAAGTGGAGCCACAGAAACCATCACTGACCAGACAGTGATGTGCATGGAACGAGTCCTTCCTGTGCACCACGCCTGTGCTATCCACTTTCCACACACCATGCCACGTGGTTCTTCCAACAGCTCTGAGAGCCAAGCTCATCACACTCACAACTCAGAGTGAAAGGATGCCTAAAAAGGTGAAGAGATATATCCAAAGGCTTATAGGCTGGTGTTAACTATAAAATATGTGCACATAGCAACTCAACTACACTGCTTTTTGCCTACTTTCTTTTTCCCCAAGAAAGACTTGCATAAATGGAAGACCAGTGACAACTGTCTGCCTATGTTTACTCCCCCATATCTTTCCCATGATGTAAGTTTCCAGATAATCAAATCATTCTTTATGAATCATTCTTGTTCCTTTGTCATACTATCCTTTAAGTGTACTTAAGGTAATCATTGTCCTGAAAACTGTATGGTGGGTGTAATTATGCAGAGAAGAATTTGAAAAATTATGAAATTGTTCTGAATCCATGAGTTATGTTATCACATCCAAGAGGCATTATCCTTTTTGGTTCTTACTATTTATTCCTATTTATTTCTACTCAATTGACAACTAAAAAACCAGCTTGTGTCTGTTTCTTATTGTATTTATTCATTCATTCTTCCTTTCATTGTTTCTTTTGTTCCTCTCTCTTTGTTGTGGTTATGTGGATACTAAAGCTTACAGAAGAAATCAGACATGGCTAGGGTCACAGAGATCCTAAGTGTTTGAGTAAGGTTTCAAACCCAAGAATGTTAGACTCCACCATAAAATATGCACCTAGATTCAAACTTCCTGAGATACTAAACTCAAAAAGATAAACTTCTCACTAAGTTGAAAATGAAACTGCCTAAACTTCTCATTCTACAGCACGTGGTTGAGTCTCAGCTGACAGAAGATCATTTCTACCATATGCTAAATTCATTTCATGAGTAGATTGATGTGAGATTCGTGGGATGGTCCTTTCCAAATCTTTTTAGCATGGGCAGTAACAGTGATGTTCATATGACGCTTTTTTTCCCATTTTTACTTAAAAAAGAAAATGCTTCCAATCATTGAGAGAGATAGATGTTACCATACATTGTTCCCTAAATAAAATACCAGGACCACTACCTTCAACAAAAATATCCACCTGCGTGGAAGTGGCAGGAACCTACTATCATCTTCAAGCCAGTAGTTTACACGGAAGCAAGGGAACTCTTAAGATATACCAGAAGGTATTATAGAATTCTGTATGTTTAAATTAAACCAAAAATGTTTGGGCATCTAAAATTATCCTGTAGTTTTGCAAAGTCAGACATTAAAGCGATGAGGTAACTCATGAAACGCTGAGAAATTACAAGAAAGTGCCAATCCCACTTGGAGAAAAACAATCTTGAGGCAGGATCACTTCTTCCACTGGGGAATTATTTTAGAGCTGGTATAGCAAAGTACTCTTGAATAACAGGCTGGCCTGAAGCTCTTGTTTACTCTCCAGTCTGGGTTGAACTAAGACACGAGTGCCATTTCGACAAATAATAGAGAAAAGCACAAATGGTGGGATTTGGTAGAGGTCTTAGAACGAACATTTATGTTGTGGTTAAGTACCCTGATGCTGGAATCTGCAGGCAAGGATTTAAAAGTCATCTGACCAATTGCTGGGTGCTTGATCTTGCACAAGATAATTTACCTTTTCCAGCCTCAACTCCCTCATTTTAAAATGGGACTAATCGGAGGGGACAGCAAAGTGTAGTTGTTTTAAAGTGTAGTGCTCTGCTGATGGGAAGTCCTGGGTCTCATTCAGTTCTGACTCCCCCCTCCCTATGGCTCAGTTCCATCATCTATAAAGCATTGGTGATAAAAAGGTATATTTACTACTTTTCACAAGTAGTAACAAATATCTTGGGAGGTATAAAATGAAGGGGGTACGACGCTAGTTCAGTGGTGTAATTCCTGCTTGCCATGTGGGAGACCTGGGTTCAATTCTCGGCCCATGCACTTCCCAAAACAAACAGACAAGCAAAATAAACAAAAAACCAAACCAAGCAAAAAAAAATTAACAAACGGTGCTGCAAAAAGGGGATAAGCATATGGAAAAAGAATGAAATGTGACCTTCACCATACAGCATACAAAGCCAAAAAAAAAAAAGTAATAGCACATATTAAACATAGTACCTGGATTGGTAAAAAATACTTAATAGCCTTTAATTGTTTAAAACTATCCTTCCAGGTAGTTTTGAAAATAAGTTCTAAAGGGTCCATAAAGGACATGGCGGGGGAAAGAATGAAAATTATGACTCCCCCCACACATACACTCCCCTCCCACTCATGACCCACAGTGGTCATGCTTTTTACTCGATTTTTATCTATTTTGGTTCTGGACGAAATTTATATTTTAAAAATTTTGGTTGCTAAAAAAAAAAAGCTTGTACATTTCTCCTCTAGACGACTCTTATTTTACAGGTAGAAGAAAGCAAAACTCCTACAGAGGGAGTTTTTCCAGATCCCACAAGTAAGAACTGACCAGGCTTTGCACTGGCCCCTGCCTCGCTGTCTCTGTATCCTGCAGCAGTCATTTCCATCTCCTGACTCTGCTGGGCCTTATCATCAGGCTGACGTTACTGTTTCGAAACTGGGAAGAGGGTTGCATAATAGATCTAGTCAGAGGGATGTCAGGGGCAAATAAAGGTTAGGGAATGGAGGGTGACAATGATGGTGATGTGTATGTGTGTGCGTGCATGTATGAGCCGATTATGCTAAGTATCAAAATGCACTGAGTTTGAGAAGCTGATGCAATATGTAGATGAAAAGGTAAGTCTAGAACTCAGGGAAGATGCCAGGACTGGGGATGAAGATCTAGGAGTGATCCAGCAAGGAAATTAGATGTGGTGGGGACTATATCTATTTAAGCATGTGCACACACACATATACATTCATATACACACATACATGCATAGTCATATATCTGTATGTATGTGAATATGCATGTACGTATATATAAAAATAAATGAAGCTCAAGATATATATAAATGAAACTCAAACTCAAAATTTATATATATGAGAGATAGAACGAAACAGGCTGACTGGAGGTAGAAGTGGTCAGGCTAGCAGCAATGGAGGAGAAAGATTAGAGTGCAAATAATAGTACAAAGAATAATTTAAAATAAAAACAACTTAATAACAATAATAATTTAAGATAACACTGGCACTTACTGAATATTTACTGTTTTTCAGCCACCTAACTACTCCACATAGGTTATTTCATTCAATCCTTCCAATAGTCTCTGAAGGTAGACATTTCTATTGCAACAATTTTACAGACAAGCAAATGTAGGCACAGAGAGGTTACATAACTTGCTTAAGGTCACATAGCTTGTAAAGCACAGAGATGGGGTTAAAATTACAATGAGCTAATTTCAAAGCTGGAGTTTCAAATATTTTGCTCTAATGAATCTAAGGGAACAAGAGAAAAAACAAATAGTATTTGTATAAAGAGTAGTAATAGTAGCAATAGCTACTCAGTATTGGGAAACATGCCACAAAAACTTCACAATTTGAGAAACTTCTGCCAGGGGAATCAGACTCCATGGGGATTCCATTGCCTGCTTTGAAAGAATATAGGCAACTGGCCTAAATGACATCCTCTTCTAGATATTGTTTTATTTTTCATCTAAAATATACCCAACACATCAAACCAATTAAAGGATTAAAGTTTCCTTACCTAAAACTCGTAACCTCTCAGCCCCTACGACCACTTCATCGTCATCTGCAGAGAAGAGCAATTTTCCAGAAACCGTTTTTACCTCAAACTTTTTGCCATAAGCTTCGACAGCTTTGGGGCCTAAAATGAAGAGAGAGATTCCATTAGTCTCATTGCATTTGATGATAAAAAGCTTTTCATAGAACATAAATATTTGACAAGATTGTATTGAACTTTAATGTAAGTGCATTGGTTTTTAGAAGTCAACAATGAAAATCAGTCTTGTGGTTTCAGGCATGACTCATCCTTACTTTTAATCACATGCTCTCAGGCTATGATTTTAAAGACCATCGTATCTTTCCTCCAAACTTGAGCAGGAACATCAGAATATTTCCCTCAGCTAACCAGCAAGTTTTTGTCAAATAGCTGTAGATATCTGTCTGATCATTTCGATACAGGGGAAGATCATCACCTCTTGAGCAAATCTGTATTCTGTGCATCCTTGTCCAGTTCTGCTGAAATCTCCCTTACTCTGCATGCTTGACCTGCTGGCTGCCTTTGACACCAGACAAGTCCATTTCCTCAGTATGTAGATCACTTCCTGGCAGAAAAGGCTAAAACATAATTCGTTACCTTGGAAGTTGTCAAATCTTTCATGTTAGAGGCTCATTTAATAATAGAAAAAAATGTTTTGAGAGTTTATCCTGTGAAAACAGATGCCATTCTTGAAGGTGGGGCTATTACAGTATATAAAGAAGACAGGATCCTTTATTTCATAGCACTTATATTCTAGTGAAGAAAGAAGACCAATACAAATTAATAAATTTATCAATAAATACATTTGAAAAACACAGCGAGTTTCAGGTACAACAGAAAAAGTAAAGCAGATTAGTGTGTCTGAATTTCTATAAAGAAGGGGCATTTCCCTCTATCTGAGTGAGATTTACTAGAAGCTTGGGTCATTCCCCAAAGCTGGTCTACAGAAAGAAAGCAGAATAATGTAGGATGTAATCATCCTTGTGGAACCTAGCTGAGATAAAAAGGAATTCATCTTCTGGTCTAGAAATTCTTACAAAAAACTTCAGAAGATAGATTCCAGAAATCTTGTGTTTTTCCAGCCTCTCTAGGAGATTTCAATGTAGGATTTGTGTTTCCTTCTAAGTAGCTTTCAAAAGAGTGTCACTTAATAATACTAAGTTGTAATGAAAAGGCCCTCTCAATGCTTTCCAGTCAAAGCCTGCTAGTCTTGTACCTGAACAAGTTAGGTCATTACTGGCACAGAGAGAGAGAGAGAATGCATTCCATGGAACTATGGGACAACTCAGTAAGAGGGTATTAGTAAAGGGATTTGTGTCAGTTTGAATCTGTCATATACCCCAGAAAAGCCATGTCCTTTAATCCTTATTCAGTATTGCTGGGTGGGACCTTTTTGACTGTTTCCATGGAGATGTGACCCACCCGATTGCGGGTGGTAACTTTTGATTAGATGATTTTCATGGAGATGTGTCTCCACCCATTCAAGGTGGGTTGCTTACTGGGGACTTTTAAGAGGGAACCATTTTGGAAAAAGCTTTAGAGCCACCAGAACCGATAGAGCCTCAGGGAAGCCACTAAAGAAGCCTGGAGAGAAAGCTAGCAGATATCACCATGTGCCTTTCCAGCTGAGAGAGAGAGAATCTTGAACATCATTAGCCTTCTTGAACCAAGGTATCTTTCCCTGGATACCTTAATTTGGACATTTTCACAGCCTTAGAACTGTAAACTTGTAACTTAGTAAATTCCTCTTTTTAAAAGCCACCCCATTTCTGATATATCACCTTCTGGAAGCTTTCAAACTATAACAAGCCTATTATAGGATTTGGCTTATTTTGGGTGGTTTGGGGGAGGTGCTAAGGGAGGAAGGTTGGACTGAATACTGTCAGGAAGTGGGGATTATGATTTAGAATCTTTACACTTACCTAGAAGTAGCCCAGAGCAAAATTAAAGCTGTAATGGATAAAGAAACAGCTATTACTCATATTTGCCAGCTTGGTCATTTCTGTGGTTTGGACAATGTTTTTCTCCATGATCAGGCATGAAATGAGCTGTCTGTCACACAGTGGCCGTGTCTGATGTTGTTCTGTGTAGTTGATTACATTCAACAGGAGACTAGCAAGGCCTGCAAACAGTGCCAGGCCTGCTCCTGAGTGTCAGGGGCAGCGCGCCTCTTTCTCAAGGCTACTGGACTATGAATCAGAAGATAGGAATTGTGCCTCTGTTCCCTCTCTCTCATTTTCTGGCAATATGACTGGGCAAAAGTTGCTCTTGCTGAACCTCAGTTTCTGCGTCTGTAAATTGGACTCTCATGGCCCATCTATATCTACTTCACAGAAAGGTTGAAAGGTTCAAGTGATATTGTGTTTGCCAAGAGAACCTTGTAGATTGAAAAGTCCTGTGCACTGTAAGAAGCTGTTCTTGTCATTATCATCACTGTCATCGGTGCCATCACTGTTTTTCTAATGCAGTGGTACATTAGACACCCTGCAAAGAATGAATGAGTACCTCTTAGTGCACCTTCTCCATTCACATAATCGTGTTGATTCAGCAGACCTGATCTCTTGCCAATATAGCTGACAAGAGAAAAGAACATTGGAAAGGCTCCTTAATGAGCAGCAGTTGAAATAGCAGAGAGCACAAAATTCATGACATGGGACTTGGTTACTTTGTCTGACTGCCTCGTGCTATAGGTGAAGAGAATAAGTAACAGCAAGGCTACAGCTCTCACAAGGTCACCAAGTGAGCTAATGGTAGATCTAGGTCTAGATTTGAGCTCTCAAAATTGTTCCACAAAATAAAGGGAGAAAGTAGCAGGAGGAGGAGGCTGAGGCTAACAAGGCTGGGGGAGCTAAGAGATGAGCTATTTGGGGATAAGGAAAAGAAAAAACCTGGAGACAAGGACCAGAGGAAGTGTCTGAAAGAATAAAGATGTATGATAATAACTCGGACTACAGTTTTCTTGTAAGGGCTAAGATGCAGCTGTCTTTTTGGTTCCACAGCCAATACCTTCTGTAAAATCCATATTACTTGTCAATGCTTGGGGCTGTTATCTATTTTTCAGTGGGGAGTGCAGGCCTGGGAGATAATGAAGTGCTAATGAATGAAGGAAGGGCCTCAGGATGGGTTTAGGGTGGCCACAGTTTGCCCACTCTGGATCCAGCCACATGACAAAATAAGGGCCAGAACTGTTTGAGCGTACAAAGCCCAGTAACTGGTAATCTCAGTCAAAACCCACAGACTAGCTGCTGGCCTGATGGTGCAAACAACATGTCCTTTCATCGATTTTACCTGGGGCTGCCAAACTTCCCTGGATGTGGTTGGAATTTCAAAGAATGATCCTGGAGAGAAAGGCAAATGGAGCTGGAGGTCTCTTGGTGAACCCACTGTTACTCTCTCGGATGAGAAAAATTACTGTTTCATAACTTGAAATGAATTGCAGTTAATCCCTCTCTGTGCTTGGTAGTCAATGTGTGAGGAACCTCCCGAATTAATCACCTAAGCAGGAAGGAGAGCTAGAGTCTACCAGATGCAAGGCAGTCTCCACGGCTAAACTCAGCCACAAATCCTGGGAGCTAAAGACAGTGGGTGGTTGTCCTGCCTTAACTGCTTTCCCCAACTTCCTTGATGCCGGGCCCTTCCCCACACCTTCATAATGCTACTACTGAAGGCTCCCTTACAACTGCCTCCCTTACAGGTAGGGTCAGAGGGTTCCCTGAACAGACTCACTGTTGATATGATACTAAATCAGTGGCATTATGAACCAGACATATATTTGTGTCCCAGCCAGGGGATCTAACTATCATTTAAAGCATTGTTTCTTGCAAAAGGAGTACCTGAGTTGCTAACAATCAAATTTTTAATAGACTGTTGAGACATTCGCTAGATAAGAAGGGGGATTCTTAAATCTTCAGCATTGCCCTTCTGGAAGAGCCCTGCTGTTCCAGAAGTAATTTGCTCTCATATATAAGTGTACTCTCACATAAACATACTCTCATACAAGTGCACTAATGAGTAGAATGCAAGAGACAACTGGGACTGACCAGTGCTTTCCACAGTATATGCATAAACGTAGATGGAAAAGGAAAACCTGAAAAGAAAACTGGAAGGGACTGTGTGTGTGTATGTGTGTGTGTGCGTGTGTGTGCGTGTGTGTGTGTGTGTGTGTGTGTGTGAGAGAGAGAGAGAGAGAGAGAGAGAGAGAGAGAGAGAGAGAGAGAGAGAGAGGAATGAGGAGAAAGAGAGTTAAGAATTCTATTTCTAGCCCATCTGCTCTCTCTCTAGAAATCATCTTGAAAGGCTCTTGCTGGCTGACATGGGAATGACTTTCTGCCCATCCCATTTTAATATTAGCTATCTTGCAGCTTAACTTAAGAGTTAAGGAAAGCTGTCACTCAGTTTCCTTGAGGGCCCCTCTTGGGCAAGAAAGAGAGAGAGGGGCAAAGGAAAAAGTGAAGAAAAGTTAGAAGAGGGAGGGAAAGGGGTGAGGGAGGAGAGAAAAAAAGCAGGACAAATGGGGAGAGAAATAGAGAGAGAAGAGGCTGACAAAAGGCTGGTGGGAGAAGGGAAGGGCAGTGGAGGCGGAGGAAAGGTAGAAAAGGTAGAGAAGAGGAAAAGAAGAAAGAAAAAGGAAGGAAAGGGGAAAGACAGGTGAAAGAAAGGAGGGGTTCAGGAGAAAGGGCAAAAAAGATGGGGAAAGGGAGGGGAAAGCAAGTGGGAAGAGAGAGGTGGGAGAAGAGGGAAGAGGAGAGAGTGGAGGAGAAGGGGGAGAGAGAAGTGAGGGGGGTAAGGAAAGAAAGGGGTGAGAGGGAAAAAGAGAGACTGACTCTTTTGTCGAATAATAGTCGTTTGGGCAGTTTCAGCTTTTATCAAAACAAAATCTCCCAAGTAAATGAAATCTCCCACTGCAAATAAATGGCAAATGATCAACAGGCTAAATAAGTTCCTTTTGAATGCAGGAATCTGGGAGCTAGAGGTTGGATTTATTTCCCTCCTGGAAGCAATTTTCACACATGCCACTTAAATCACTGCTTACTGAACTTGTTTATTTAATTATTTAGTGCTGTGACTGCGGGCCAGATGTTGGAGATGCAAGGCCAACAACTCAGTGGCACGTAGGAACCGCATGTTTATGGATTATGGGCTCTTGTGTGCAGCCGTCCCTTCAATCCCTCAGTTCCTCTACTGGGGTATGTCCCAAGTCACCCACTGGTCATGAATCTCTTGACATCCATATGCAGCACTCCTGGGGGGCAGAGAGTGGGGCTTCTCTCCTTAGCAGAAAAGACTCCGCACACAAAGGCACCTGTTACCCTGTGGCCCATTTATGAGTGGGGCTCCAGCTGTTGTAGGCACAGTAACCTTCCAAGGCATTTGGGCAACTGGCTTCTCAAAATGTCCATCTGGATACGTTTCTTTTAGCCCCAAGGCCAAACAAATGGCATTTTCTGTCTGGAAATATAGCAACGTCAGCCAGACCCACACACCCTTTTTCTTCCATCATGAAGACGTAGAATGCCTCCTGCTTACCACCCGACACATGATGGAAGGACATCAGACATTGCAGCAAACACCTTTCACAACACAAGGCCGATGTTATCATCATCGTTATTGTGACTAATCAATTCCTTGCTTAAATTTCAGAAATATTCAGCTCCAAACCCAGTGGGTACTTTCCGCAGCTGTTAGAAGCAGATCTGTGATATTAAAAGGGACCATATAAACATATCTATGGTGATGCACTTGCATCTCACAATCGAGTTGGATTCAAACTTAGCACATACGGCAAATATGGCCTGGCTTCAAATGATCATTGGAAATCCCTTTTAAAACCCATAAAGTATGTTGTGCATGCCTCTGTGTGTACTGTACTCTCCCAATTGATCCAACAAAGTCCGTTTTTCCTCCAGCATTGGGACAGAGAACTGGTCTTTGGTTGATCACTTTTGAAGTAGTTGGCTATTTCAGGGACCATGTTAAATGAAAAATGTTTTTTCCCTTCGAGGCAAGTCTAGTTAAATTTGCACTAGGTAAATGTGCATTTAAGATGGGAATAGACATTTTATTCTAAAAAAACAGGATGTTTGCTACATTCTCTTTTTCAACACAGTAAACACATCTCTTTCTTTAGTTCACATGGTTTTCATTCAACCATCAATTCTACATATTCTGAGTGCCTTTCATGAACCCACCACTGTGCTAAGTTCTTTCTTTCTTACCTGTTATCAGCTGAGTTAGCACTTTAGTCTGGTCATTGAGAATGTTCACTGTAACATTTCTGGCAGATTTGAAGTACAGGGCATTACCCTACAATAAGAAAACAAGAGAAAAATGAAAATGACAGCAAATTTCTGAACCCAAACTGCAATCCCAGCTTTCAAGGAGCCCGAACTGCTCTCAGCAAGTCCCAATTAATTTGTCTTTACCTGAAACTTCAGATGCTTAACAGTCTCCACATACATGATAATTAACAGATATTCATCTAATACATATCTCCCCCAAAGAGACAGGCGACACAGAAACACACTCTTTCTCTCTCAGTATTGATCTCCTGAACACACACACACACACACACACACACAGGAAAGCACACATTAATATAGTTGAGTCAACTGGAACATAGAGCCCTTTAGATGATCTTCGTGTGGATATTAGTTATCTTGGTACACAGAATGATCAGTAATGACTGATATCTCTTAATCTCATCCTTTCTATTTTACATTTCTCCAAAGGAGTCACACAAAGTCCTTACTAGGGAGCAGAAAGCTCTTCTAAAATACCCAACGTCTGCCCGTCAGACACAACTACCAGCTATGAGAACCCTGGGTGGTCTCCAGGAAGGCTGAAATTTTCTCTTTGTGGAGATACTTGCTACACAGGGATGGTTTGCAACAAGAAAATCTGCTATCTACAAGCACGCCTTTGGCTCCCTTTTCTTCCTCTTCTTGTTTCTGGATATCTTTTCCTCCAGGCATTCTGGACCTACATATATTCTCCCCTTTATCAAGCACCCCAACCTCTCTTCCACCTTGTGGTACACATTTCTGAGAATGACTCAGAACAGGGGTCAGCATGTATTTCATACAAAGTTCATGTGTTAAAAAATATTGTAATTCCTTTTTTCTTCATTCAAAATGTCAAAAGCTTTCTTCATTTGTGATGATTCAAAAATAGGCAGCAGGCCGGATTTAGCCCACAGACTGTAACTCACTAACCACTAGAAGGTCTCTCCTTCCTGGATTACATGCATTTGAATGGGAAATAAAACCATAAATTTATGGATGAATCTCTGACAAAACGTGTCAGTAATCAGATTGTCGTTATTGAAAGAAAAGAATTGAGGCAGTCATTCCGGCCCTTCTAACCTCTTGGTACCACATGGCACATACCTGCCTGAAAATTCATAGCACTGCTATGCATCGAGTCCAAACACTGTCCTACAAGTTGTGAGAAAACCTGAGATCAGTGAGACTCAGCCACCACTTTCAAGTTCTTATGATCTAGCAGGACAACTAGATGGGCAGAAATATATTGTGAAGAAAATAATAAGAGTTATTAGGGTGCTGCAGATGAATACTTTGGGGGACTTTCCAGAAGGGTGGGCTGATTTTTGGCTTAAGGCCGTGGGGAAGGAAGCAAAGGAGATTTCCAGGAGTTATACAATGGTTAACAGTTAGCTGAGCTTTGAAAGGTAGATAAATAAGATTTTACAAGGTTAAAATGAAAAAGTGTGGGGTAGGAACTAAAGGGAGAGGAATGGAGGAGGGAAGGAGAAAACAGGAAGAGAAGGAGAAGGGGCAGTGGGAAATGGAGAAAAATGAAGATGACCTTTTATTTTCAACATTTTAGGTTCCCATATTTCAGAAGTCTTTATATGTCATTGGCTTGTCATTGTCTTTCAAATCCCAGTATCTTCAAATGCTACCTGCCTGCTGCCCTTAAAATTATTCAAATAATTCCAGTGCAGAAGAATCTCATAACAGCTTTCAGATTTACAACAAGAGAAACAGTAAAACCATCCATTACTTTTTATTACCATGTCAAAATATTCTAGTTTAGCATTAATTGTTCTAATATGTGAACACCTTGGGAAACAGAATCCTTGCTTTGTCTGCATTTAAACAAGGGCCTTCATTCTTGCCTGGAATCTGTTGCTGTAATACTTCCATAAATCTGATACAGAAAGATTACCAGGAAAAAAAGCAGGAATTAGCTAGCAAGTGCAGAGAGCCTTCACCCAGAATCAGGGTCAATGTGGCTTTTGTTTTCCTCTTTGAATCTGCCTACTGAGAGTAATACAGGAAAACACCAGCTAAGCAAAGCATCCCTGGGGTCCCTACGGTATTAGAACAAGTAGGGTAGCTCTTGTATCTTATGAGAAGCCGAATTCTGCTCTCTCAGCCTCTTCTCTTTCTCCTTGTTTCCCTCCCACTCGCTACTGAAGCCTCTGGGTCTGTGCAGGTTAGTTTCTACCAGGGGATCAAGACCTGAGGCCATGGAACTTTCACTAACCAACTTCCAGTTATCCGTGGCCAAGGGACTTGCAGGGTAGAGCTCTGGCAAATAGAAAGGAATCTCTGGTAGAAAGGAGCCGCCTCCATTCCCGAATGGTGACAAAGAAAGCTCTGGAAGGGATCAAGTCAGTCTGCGGCCAATTAGTTGCAGCTGTAGTGGAGCCAGGGTGAAGCCACGTGGGAGATATAGACTGGAAGCAACACACCATCTCTCCCACACTGGGGAAGAGGGACGGTCCACATCAGCACTTCCCACAAATTACAGCATGTGGCATTTTCCGCTGAAATTCTTGACACTACCATTTTGATGGGCAAATATCCCTTACCGCATCTGTTTCATTAAAGCAGAATATGCAACAGGCTCAAATGTTTCCTCCGGTTACTCTGAAATGAACATTTGTTCCACTGTGCCCTCAAAGGGCTACTGCATGGATGTGGCTATTTGAACATCAAAAGCCTCCATCATGCTGACATTTAAAAATTATTGAGTCTGATTTTCAAAATGCATTATTAACTTTATATCAAGACAGAGAATGTCAAAATCAAATTTGACAAGGCTGAGAATGAAAAGCAGCAATCCACACCTCTCATCTTTGTAAGAGTTTTCAAATAGTCCGCATGCTCCTTCAAGTATTTGCCATATATGTCCCAGAATATGCTTCCATGCTATCACTTGATTTGTCAACTGCAGATACTACGCCCTGAATTTTTTTAATAGAAGATGGGAATTTAAATCTCTCTCTTACACACAGACACACACACTCACACACACTCACCTCATACTCTCCAGAACTTTGGCTAAATCAATATTCATAATTTGTATTATTATGATTATGTGCATGCTGTCTGTAGCTGAGACAAGAAGCATACTTTGGCTCCATTTCATTTTTCTTTCTTGTGCAATCACATTCCCCACCCCACCCCCCAGCATCAATAAATGCTTGGTTTTTAAAAATGTACTAAGTTTTCTAACTCTCTTATTGCTCAATTATTTTTCCTTTGGTTCTACTTTCTGGGAAATATCTTCAACTTTAAGTTTCAATCTTTCTGTTGCTTTTTAAAACAATGTCTACTACCATACTTTCAATTTCCAGGTTTAAAAAAATTTTTTATTCTTTGAACGTTCCTTTATAGTTCATCACTTTATTTGATGGATGCACCTTCTCTCTTAAGCTCAGCAAGTGGTACAGGTATTTTTAGTTGTTTCTTAATTTTTCCTGCTGCATAAGCATTCTCCCTTTCTCCTGAGTTCTTTTTTAGTTTTTTGTTTGTTCTGAGTCTTGTCCCTCAGACTAGAGGCTTTCCTTAAATGTCTGGTGTTCCTTGGCTGTCTCTTTATATTTGGGAAGGAAGCTCTGTGCTTCTAGAAGGGTGAGCCTTGCCATAGGATACAGTGGTGGGGATTTAGCTAATTCAATGGAGAACATACAAATGTCAATATCTGGGGGACAGTCAGTAAATATGGCCAGTTTCATCAAAGAGGGATTCTCTAAATTCCTACTAGGAAAGTGATAGCTATAGCTTTATATGTTCTTTAGATGTTCCAGGTATCAGAGGGGAAAAAATTGGGTATTTTCGGCTCAGAGGAGAGATATGCAATGAAACCTGCTTCAGCACCTCATTCCTGGCATCATCTGTGATGTTTATTTCAGAGCCCAGAGCTCCTCTAATCCAAACATTCCAGAAATTAGTCACTCCTCCTATCATCTGTCAGGCTGTTACAAGGTACCTGCCTCCCTGGATCACCTGGATATGAGATCTGGGCACAGACAGGAATCCAACTGGTCTATGTACATTTTCAATCTCTTCTTTAGCCCCTCCAGGACTGCAGTATAACTTTCTTTCCTGGGCTCTAGGTACCATTCTTGGCAGGCCTAATGGATAAGTCAGCTGGGATCTATGCCATACCCTGAACTTCAACCTCCAGTAGCAACCAGTTCCTGAGTCTTTCTGGGGTTGGTACCCCAGAAAGAATGGTTCGTATTCCATTCTTTGCTTCCCCCACTGAAAGTCTGTAGGGTTTCAGCTTTCATGGCTCTGTCAAGTCAGCTACTTCTCATCAATCTACTTTTCATCTTCCAAAACTTTGTCATCATATCTTGTCTATATAAATCTCCCTTCCTCATTACCATGTGAGTTAACTCCCCCCCTCCCCCCCCCCATTTATTGCCTTCTTCAGAGGGGTTTTTCGAGTGGAGCAGAGACTCCACTCAATCAGTTCTCATTGCTACCAGTTTGCCTTTCTTTGGAGCAACCTCATATTCACCTCATACCCAGAGGAAATTAAGTTAAAATTGTGTGTAAACCAAGAGCAGATAAATCTCTGATCATGGACCCTAGCTTCTCCCAAGCATTCTGACTGCCTAGAACAAGCTGCATACTCTCCCAGGCACTGGAGAATGCGGAAGTCATGATTCCTATCTTTGAGAAGCTCCTAGCACAGGGGCCATCTGAGTCTTCACAAAATAAACACAACAAAGAGGTGGTACCACTTCAAAAGAGATGTGTGCTCTTCTGGTATAAAAGGCACAGATTTTTAATATTTGCATTTTATAGCAGCCATATCACCAACAGTCTGATTTGAACTGATGAGGCTGCCAGGAGTTACTTGTCTTGATAAATCCTCTACTGTAGTATATTTTCCTTGTCCCCTAACAATCTGATTGGGGAATTTAGGTAAACAGAGTGAATCATCAGAGAGCACACAAACAACTTCCACACTCAGAGAAAGCTTATACCTCCCGGATGAATGAAGTTCCAAGAAGGAAGGAATCAGTGTGGTTGGAACCAGAGGGGAGTCTTCCTAGAGGAAAGTTCCTCTGGCTTTAGCCTTCTCTCCTTAAGCAAAAGGCAGAGTGGTTCACAATAGCATAGTTTTGCTAATTAAGATAAGAAGGGATTTGGCCTTGTGGAGGAAAGGTTCAAAGTATAAGTTTTTGGAGTCAGAAAGATTTGGGCTTGAATCACAAACTCTACCTGTTTTTATTAACTGTGTGGCCTTTTATAAAATTTGACCATTTATATTCTTTGAGCCTCACTTCCTGCATTTATGAAATGAAGTTAAAGGATACATAACAGTGTTGATAGGAGGGTTACAATGAAGAAAGAGAATATGTGTAAAAGCCCATCACAGTGCCTACAAAAATGCTTCACAAACAATAAACAAGCAAGCAAAGAAACAAACACAACTACATCAGGAGGGATCTTGTAGAAATAGCTGACTCTAAAATCAGGGCAAGAAATTTCTATAAAAGAAGAGCCTGGAACATCTTGTAGTTCCAGAAAGGAAAGAAGTGCTCAAAAACAAACAATAACAAAAAAAAAACATAATGATACAGGCATGTCAAAGGGACGCAGGAGATAACTCAAAGAACTCCCAATTATAGCCCAAAGTACAAAATAAGTATCCATACTGATTAAGTAAATAAATGGAGAAGAATAGACAAATCTCTCAGGCAGAAAAATTCCAAATAATATACGTAGATATGTCCCATCAAGAAGGTTGTGCTGGTTTGAAACTGCTATGTACCCCAGAAAAGCCATGCTCTCTTAATCCTAATTCAATTTTGTGGGGGCAGACCCATTGTTGGGTGGGACTTTTTGACTGAATCGTTCCCATGGATTTGTGACCCCGTCCATTCAAGATTGGTCTTGATTGGTTTCCTTCAAAAAGGAGTTTGGAGTTAGTGCCTTAATTTGGACAGTTTTGTGACCTTAGAACTTTATAAATCCCCTTTATAAAAGCCAATCCATTTCTGTTATATCGCATTCCTGCAGCTTTCAGAACATAATTCCCCACTCTTTAAGGCAGATGGCGGTGGAGGTGGGGTGGGGACCATTCATAGTGATTTTATTCCAAAGAGTAAAGTACAGAAAGGGGGAAGAAAGAGTAACTTCACAGTGGAGGAATTTAACAAACACTACCCCATGTAGGTGATCCTGGTCAACAACAAAACGGGTAAGTTATGCGGAGAACGTGCACCCTGGACATGATGTGACGGGACTACGACTTTACCTCTGTGTGCTTTCTCCTCAGAACCCAGAACCCCCGTCTAATCATAGGAAAAACACCAGACAAATCTCAATTCAAGGTCATTCTACAAAATACCTTTCCAGGGCTCCTCAGAACTGTCAAGGTCATCAAAAACAAGGAGAGTATGAGAAACTGTCACAGATGAAAGGAGTGTGGCAACTAAATGTCATGTGCTATCCTGAATGGGATCCCTGGGCAGAAAGAGATTATTAGGTAAAAACTAAGTAACTCTGAATGAAGTATTGACTTTAATTAATTAGTAATAATGTATCAATATTGATTCATTAATTGTGACAAATGTACCAGAGTAAAGTTAAATGTGAATAATTGGGAAAAACTGTGTGTCGAGAATATCGGAACTCTCTCCACTGTATTTACAACTTTTCTAAAAATATAAAACTATTGTAAAATAAAACATTAAAAATATAAACTCTTTTAGGCTGTAGGATTCTAGACGTTTAGGAAGAGTCCTTAGAAACACAATCCATCTCTGCTTAGGCAGGGAATTTACATCATTGGCATCTGATTCCAGGTTCGGATTAGTTGAATTATTAGGAAATTCTTATGCTGTGACAAAACTGATTCCCATGAGCCTTTTGTCTTTAGGTATACTGAACTAAGGCACACGGTTGTCTCATAGCCATTCTCTACCCACAGCTATCTAGGAGTATCATCATTCATCTCTGGTCAGCCTACAGACAGCAGGGTAATAAGAACTTACCAACTGCTTTGTAGCAGGCATCACTGCATTGGCTGCAGCGATTGATGTTTACTAAAATAATATCATTTTGATATTTTCTGGAAAATAGTGGGCATAAATGTAGATTCACTATTAAAATGATCTCAAAGTGGACAGTTTGGAGGTTTATCTTCAGCAAGATTTATTATTTTTAATAGATGCTTAAGTTGTCTTTTGACACTTTTAAAAGCATGGCAAGTATTTTAAAACAATTCTATAATACAGTTATTTCATTTTACTTTAGAATATTTCTGTATAAAAAGCTTGGGTATCTTTCTAATATTTTGAAGAACTTTTCTGGTTCATGAAAAATGAAGCTATAGAACTTACTCAAAACAAACTGAGAAATGGTCCAATTTTCCCATTGTAGCACTCCTGCTCAGCTGCTCTCTGCCCTGTGCCCAATTTTGGGTGCATTTAGGTTTCTCCCAGCACTTAAATAAGCTGAGATATTTTTTCTCAATGATTCCTTTGAGGTGTCATGTTACCCTGACAACACAAGGTAACTGCCGGCTTTTTAGTGTCATGCACACTTCTCACACCCATTAGACTTTCAATCAATATTTGTTGAATAACTGAATCCTCAGATTAAATTAAGAGTCAACAGAGAGAGAGAGAGTTGTGAATAAAAGAAGTAATTAAATAAAGGCTGACATGAACCGTCAAAGGGAGTTTTCAAAAGGCAAGCCATAAAGTATGGGTGATGTATAAATCAACACGTGGAAAACTGAGTGTGGTGGGAGGATGTTGCACAGGTATGTATAAAAAACATGGGTTTACCACATAATGCAATATAGGCCATACAAATTAGACTTGAGATGTGGAGTCTCTAGATGACAGGAAGAAGCAGTGGCACAAATCATTGCCCCCAGTTCTTGCTGACAATAGAGGTTAAGCAATGCCTGGATTTTTCCCTGGGCATGACATTTGGTGTCAAATGTGCCCTCTTTCAATTGCCCCCCAATTAATTCATTTTGTTAATGTTTTTAACCTTCTATACATAAAGTACTGTGCAAAGTGCTGAGCATGTGACCCCTGCTCTACTAGGGCACAAAGCCTATTAAGGAAAACAGACATTAAGGTAAGAGTTCCAGAAATAATTGCATAATTACAATCATGATGTGTGCAATGAACACAAAGTAGAGGGGGTAAAATGAGAGCACGTGTAGGAGACCAGCTGTAATCTGTGAGGTTAGGGGAAGCCTTTCTGAGGAAGGGACGCTTCAGCTAAGATCACAGGGATGAGTGGGAACTACTTAGCTGAACCAGAGGAGAAAGAATTTTCAGACACAGTGATGGGCATGATTCCCAGTCCTGGGGCAGGAAGGAGCTTGG
This sequence comes from Tamandua tetradactyla, assembly GCF_023851605.1. NCBI lineage: Eukaryota > Metazoa > Chordata > Mammalia > Pilosa > Myrmecophagidae > Tamandua > Tamandua tetradactyla. The sequence continues at coordinate 37,727,799 of NC_135346.1, read as the reverse complement.
CATGTTTAAAGAAGAGAGAGAAAGGTAGGCAAGGCTGGAATTTAGTGATCGGGGATCACATGCGAGATATATGTCCCCACTGGCTTTGTTAACAATGGCCATGCTGTCCTCCAATGAACAGAAATGTCTAATTTTTTTTTTTAAATCTACCAGACCCAGTATGAGTTTAAAAAGGTCATAGGATATAAGATCAGTATACAAAAATCAATTGTATTTCTACAAACTAGCACACACATGCACAAAAACACCCCAAAACAAAATTAAGCAAATAATTTCATTCACAATAGCATAAAAAAGAAAAAAATTAACAGAAGAAAAGCAAGACCTGTACACAGAAAATGACAAATCACTGCTGAGAGAAATCAAAGATCCAAACAAATGAGTAAAATTTCATGTTCATAGATTGGAAGATCTAACATTGTCAAGATGACAATTCTTTCCAAATTGACTTATTATAAACTCAATAAGTTATTCATGAAAATTACAGAGGTTTTGTTGAAAATGATAAAATGATCATAAACTTTATCTGGGAATGCAAGGTACCAGGAATAGCCAAAACAATTTTGAAAAAGAACAAAGTTGGAGAACCTACACTACTCATTTTAAGAATTTACTATACAGCCAGAATAATAAAGTCATATAGATCAATGGAATGGAGGAGTCTACAAATAAACACATATTTAATGGTCAATTGATTTTTTCTGACTTATTACATTTTTTTAATTAGAGAATTGTAGGTTTCAGAAAAATTGTGTAGAAAACAAGAATTTCCATATACCACCCCTCACTTACAATTTTAACTATTACAAACAGTTTGAGTTAGTGTGGCACTTTTGTTACAATTGATCAAACACTATTATATTATAGCTTACATTATGGTTCACTATCCATGTTGTACAGTCCTATGATTTCTTTTTTAAAATTTATTCTATTAATATATACAACCTAAAATTCCCTCTTTAAAGCACATTAAAATATATAATTCAGTTATGTTAATTACTCACAATGTTGTGCTGCTGTCACCACTAACCATTACCAAACGTTTATCACCCCAAACAAACCCTGCGCCAACTAAACATTAAAATTTCCCATTCCCTTCTTTCACCTGAGCCCCTGGTAACCTTGTATTCTAATCTCTGACACTATGAATATGCTTATTCTAATTATTTCATATCAGTGAGATCATACAATATTTGTGTCTGACTTATTTCATTCAACATGATATTGTCAAGATTCGTCCATGTTGTTGCATGTATCAAAACCTCATTAACAAAAACAAACACATATGTGTGTGTACATTTTGTTTATCCATGCATATGCCAATGGATGTATGGGTTTGCTTCCATTATTTGGCAACTGTGATTAATGGCACTATGAACACTGGTGTGCAAATATCTGCTCAAGTCCCTGCCTTCAATTCTTTTGGGTTTATACCTAGAAGTGGGATTGCTGGGACATATAGTAATTCTATACTTAACTTTTTGAGGAATCACCAAACTTTTCCACAGCGACGTCTCCATTTAACATTTCTCCTGACAATGAATGAGTATTTCTATTTCTCCATATCCTTACTAACAATAGTTATTTTGAGTTTTTTCTTCTTAGAAATGTCTAATTTTGATGGAAAAGAACTTGTTTCTTCTTATGGATGGTGTCTTGGGGTTTCACGAACTCTTTTCTGTCGTAGTTCATGCTTTAGATATTCCTCTATCAATATTTGATTTTTACTTTTCACATTCAAGTCTTTATTCCACCTGAAGTCCACTTCTATATGTAATTTAGAAAGAAATCCAAATGGAGGTAGTTTTCTTAAGACCATCTACCAAACAATCATTAATTTCCCTACGATATGTGGTGCTACCTTTATCATATATTAATTCCTAAACATACATGAGTCTGTCTCAGAAACTGCTAGTCTTTTCCACTGCCTGTCTCTTCTTACACCAATACCATACTGTTTTTATTTCTGCAGCTTTGTAGTATGTCAAACATCCAGTAGCCATGTTGATTCTCTTCGCTCTGACAGGCCATCTTAAGGAGTGTGAATTTTTCCCTCCCATTCTGTTGCCACGGAATGTGCAGAATAAGCTTTAAATGTAACAGTTGTGATGAAGGAATGACCACGGCAGTGGTTTGGCCTGGTAGGGATATTCTGGAGGGATGAGAAGCTTGGCCAGGGTTTCTGAGAAAGCCAATGGGCAGACAGACCATGCAGGAAGGCAGTTCAATTTTAACTCCTTGAAGTCAATTTGATTCCCATACTAAAGAATTAAAACTTAACAGATAAGACAAATAATTTTCTCACAGTCATTTTTCATAATACACAAAGCAGCACAGGCAGAAACTGTTCTGCCCTCTTCTTTGTTGTAGAATCTTTGTAGGCCAAACTCCTCTAGCATTTTGGCCATATTTGCAAACAGGGCTCTTCCAAAGCACGGGGTTCTTGCCCTTACTGTGGATGCAGAGCATAATTCCAGTCTCAGTGGCTGGCCTCCACACATTCCTCAGCTCTCTCTGTCCATGTTTCCTCCCTCTATTCACAAGGATGCTTTGCTTTGGATCTTGACCTTCTACATAATGGTGCATAGCATCCAGGAAGTCAAAAAGCAGCTCTCAGGAAAAATTTGGGTAAAGATAATGTTTTGGTCTGTTAAAGCTGCCAGAATGCAATATACCAGAAGCAGAGTGGTTTTTAAAAAGGGAATTTATTACATTACAAGTTTACAGTTCTAAGGCCAGAAAAATGTCCAAACTAAAGCATCCAGGGAAAGATACCTCAACTCAAGAAAGGGCAGATGATGTTCAGGGTTTCTTTCTCAGCTGGGAAGGCACATGGTGACACTTGCTAGTTTTCTCTCCAAGTTCCTTCAAATGGCTTCCCTAGGGGCATTTTCTTTCTGCATCTCCAAAGGTCTCTGGCTGTGTGGGCTCTGTTGGCTCTGTCAACTCTGTGGCTTCTTTCAAAATGGCTCCCTCTTAAGGGGCTTCAGTAAGCAACTCATCTTGAATGGGTGGAGACACATCTCCACTGAAACCACCTAATCAAAAGGTCCTGTCCACAACTGGGTGGGTCACATGTCCATGGAAACAACTTAATAAAAATGATCCTACCCAACAATATTAAAACAAGATTTAAGAACATGGCTTTTCTGTGGCCTACAACACCTTCAAATTGGCACAGATAATGTGAGACTCTCACAGAGAAATAACTGAAGGCTAAGATTGGAGTTACTGACACAGAGAGGAAAAGCAATTGCAGCACGGGGTCTGGCTATGTCCATGGGAGATTTACAATTTACATTGTTTTAGAGAAATACACCTAGCCTAATGATAAATGTCTTGATGGAGGCTTTGCCTCTCAGGAATTTATTTGTGGGGGATATAGGGAATAAGACCAAACAAATCCAAAACTACTAATGCTGGGGTGATTGGAGTCTGTGTGGTGAGATGCGTGGTTAAGCAGGCTGTGGAGACATGTGGTCCCGGGGTGCTTTGCCATTTCCTAGCTAGCAACTTACACTACACACTCTCAGTTTACTCAACTGGAAAATGAAGGTAATATTTACATTGAGGATGATGGAGTATGATGTTAATATTACAGACCCAGAAGGATTTTAAAAAACAGCATATGTATTTTCAGCATGATTTTTCTGTAAACTCACAACTTTTCTATTACAGATTTATATATGCACTGTACTTTATCCCTTTAAGCCTATATATCTATATCAGAGAAATTGCAGATCTATAGAAAAATCATGCAGAAAATACACGATTCCCATATGTCACCCGATTATTAACACCTTGCATTGGTGGCATACCTTTGTATAATTCATGAAAGCACATTTTATAATTGTACTACTACTACAGTTCATGATTCAACTAATGATTAACTGTGTTGTGAAGGTTCATGGAATTTTTTAAAAATAATTATTCTAGAACCATACAGACGACTAAAATTTATCCTTATAAGACCACCACCCCATCCATTATCAGAGTTTTTTCATGGTCACCAAGAGAAAATTTGTATATTTTAATCCTCAACTACCTATTCCCTACCCACAACCCATCTCCTGGTAATTTATACTCTATTTACTTATTCTAATTACTCCATATCAGTGAAATTATACAATATTTCCCCTTTTCTGTCTGGCTTATTTTAGTCAACATTTCTTTATCTTCAAGCTTCATTCATTTGGTCACATATATCAGAACTCCATTCTTTTTAATGGCTGAATAATATTCCATCATATGTATACCCCACACTTTGTTATTCATTATTCATTAGTTAATGGATACTTGGGCTGCTTCCGTCTTTTGGTAATTGTGAATAATGCTGCCATGAGTATCAGTTTACAATTATCTGTTTGAGTCCCTGCTCTCAGTTCTTCTGAGTACATATTTAGTAGTGAAATTGCTGGGCCATCTGGTAATTCTATACATAGCTTTCTGAGGGACCACCAAATTGTCTTCCACAGTAGTTGCTTCATTCTACTTTCCCACCAGCAATCAATGAGTGCTCCTATTTCTCCAGATCCTCTCACATACTTGTAATTTTCCATTATTGTAATAGTAGCCATTCTAGTGGGTATGAAATTGTATCTCATTATATTTTTTGATTTGCATTTCCCAAATATTTGAGATTGTACACCTTTTCATGTGCTTCTTGGCCATTTGTGTATCTTCCTTGGAGAAATATCTATTCAAGTCTTTTACCCTTTTTTTTGGCATGGGCAGGCTCCAGGAATTGAATACAGGTCTCTGGCATGGCAGGCGAGAACTCTGCCACTGAGCTCTTTCACCCATTATTAAAATGGGTGCATTTTTCTGTTGTTGAGTTGAAGGATTTTCATATTGCATATGTGGCTTCCAAATATTTTCTCCCATTATACAGGTTGTTGTTTTACTTTTCATGATAAAGTCCTTTGGGGCAAAAAAGTATTTTATTTTGATGAGGTCTCGTTTATCTATTTTTTTTATTTTGTCACTGTGCTTTAGGTGTAAAGTATAGAAATCATTTGCCTAACACAAGGTCCTAAAGATGCTTCCCTACATTTTCTTCCAGGATTTTAATAGTTTCAATTGTAATATTAAGGTCTTTGATTCATTTTGAGTTTATTTTTATATATGGTGTTGAGGTAGGGGTCCTCCTTTTTTCTCTTTTTGCTTTGCAAATGGAGATTCAGTTTTCCCAGCAACATTTGTTGAAGAGATTGTTCTTCACCAATTGAGTGTGCTTTCCCCACTGTCAAAAATCAGTTACCCATAAATGTAAGGGTTGATTTCCTGAGCTCTCACTTCAATGCCATTTGTCTATATGTCCTTGTGCCAGTACTATACTGTTTTGAGTACTGTGACTTTGTAATACATTTTAAGATTGAGAAACGTGAGTCCTCCAACTTCATAGATCTTTTCAAGATGACATTGACTATTTAGGGCCCCTTACCCTTACATATAAATTTGATGATTGGCTTCTCCATTTCTGCAAAGAAGGCTATTGGACTATTGCTTGGGATTGTGCTGAATCCTTAAATCACTTCGAGTAGAATTGACATCTTCACAATATTTAGTCTTCCAATTTCTGAATAAGGAAAGTCCTTCCATTTATCTAGGTCTTTGACTTCTTTTAGCAATGTTTTATAGTTTTCTGTGCACAAGTTCTTAATAACCTTTGTTACTTATTCCTAGATATTTGATTATTTTAGTTGCTGTTGTAAATGGATTTTCTTTTATTCATTTATATTCATTTAATTGCCATATGCTCATACAATGGAATACTACTCAGAAATAAAGGAGAATAAACCACTGATACAGGCAACAACATGTTTGAATCTCAAAAATGTTAAATAAAAGAAACAGTACAAGCACTGCATATTTTTATTTATATGGAGTTCAAAATGGGCAAACTAATCTACTGTGACAGAAACCAGAGTGGAGTTTACTTCAGAAAGGTGGATATATTCTAAATCTTGTTTGAGTTATTGGTCACACAGGTATATAAATCTATCAAAATTCATCAAACTGTGCCTGGATGTTTTATGTCTTTTACTGTATGCAAACTGTGCTTCAATAAAAAGAAATTTTCCCCTAGCCAATCCAGGGAAAAAAGCAATTCCAGTCAAAATCCTAATAGTTTTTTGCTTGTATGTTTTTGGTATGGAATTCAATAAGAAGGTTCTAAAATTCATGTGGCAGTGGAGGGCCAGGAAAGGTAAGATACTTCTGAAAAAGATAAGGTGAAGGGACTTAGTTAAGATGTAATATAAAGCAATGGTAAATTAGATAATGTGGTACTGACACAGACAAGACCAAAAGAACATATATGGGTGTCCAGAAACCCATGTATATATGGAAACTTGAAATATTTGATAGGTGGTACTGTATATCATGGGGGAGAGGATATATTATTGCTAGGACAACTGGATATCACATAAAAGAAAAAATAGGAAATTGAATTCCTATTTTATACTGTGCATCAAAATTGAATCCAGATGAATAAGGATTTAATTTTTGCCTTTTTAAATATGGAAGGTATTACTTTACAATGTTGAGAAGAAAATATGGACATATACTTATGATCTTAGGGTATGGAAGACTCTCTAAAATAAGATATGAAAAAGCACAAACCCTACAGAGAAAGAAAGACAAAGGTATCCATGTTAAAATTTAAAACTTCTGTTCTTCCAAAGACACCGTAAAGAAAATGCAAGGATGTCAGTAAAAAAGGGGGTGTAAGAGAAAGAAGACCCTGATATCATATGCCTGACAAAAGAACTCCTACAGTATGAAAATGACAATCCAATAGGAAAATGGGCAAAATACACAAATAGGGATCTCAAAAACAGCAAAGGTGAATGGCCAACAAATTTATGAAAAGATGCTTGATCTGATTTCTCATAGGGAACTGCAAATTATAACCACAATGAGATTTCATTTTATAATGACGACACTGACAAAATATTTGAAGTCTGATATCAGGTGTTTGCAAGAAGCTGGTAGAAGCTTCTAAACTGGTGAAACCATTTTGGCATTATTAGTAAGCCTTTGACATTATTTACTAAACCATGTACCCTACAGAATATATTTCATGTACAGTAAGAAAGTTCTTGGTAATCCTCTTTGCAATGGGAAAAACTGGAAACTCCAGTTTCCATCAATAGGATAGAACAGTATACAGCCATCAATAGGATGGAATAGTACACAGCAGTGAAAAAGAATGAACTATAACTACCCATCTTCACAAATAAGTTTTAAACATGATGTTGATTGGGATTGCAGAACCCTATATTTAAGGATCTGTATGATTCAAAAACATGAAAATCCAAATAATATGTAAATAGATTTTTTCTTGAATTTTTCTGATTGTTTTTTGTTAGCGATTAGAAACACCTCTGATTTTTGTATGTTGATCTTGTACCCCATTTCTTTGCTGAATTCATTTATTGGCTCTAAGAATTTTGATGCAATTTTCTAGGGTTTTCTGTATATAAGATCCTATCATCTGCAAATTAGGTGGGAAAGTTTTACTTCTTCCCACTTTGGATGCCTTTTATTTCTTTCCTTGACTAATCATTCTGGCTAGAACTTCCAAATAAAATACTGACTAACAATGGTGACAGTAGGCATCCTTGTCTTGTTCCTGATCTTAAAGGGAAAAATTTCAACCTTTTACCATTGAGTATGATGTTACCTGTGAGGTTTTCATACATGCTCTTCATCATGTTGAGGAAGTTTTCTTCTATTCCCAGTAAAGTGTTTTTATCAAGAAGGGGTGCTGGGTTTTATCAAGTCCTTCTGCATCAGTAGGGATAACTGTTTGTTTGCTTTTTCCTTCATTCTGTTCATGTGGTATATTACATCAATTGATTTTCTTATGTTGCACCACTTTTGCACACCAGGGATAAATCCCACTTGACCATGGGACATGATTCTTTCAATGTGTTGTGGGATTTGGTTTACTAGCATTTTGTTGAGGATTTCTGCATAAATATTCATAAAAGATATTGGTCTGAAAAAATATTTTAAAAATATTGGTCTGTAATTTTATTTTCTTGTGGATTTTTATGTCTTTGGTGTGAAGTGATGTTGGCTTCATAGAATGTAATAGGGAGTATTCCCTCCTCTTCAGTTGTTTGGAAGAGTTTGAAAAGTTTTTCTGTCAATTCTTCTTGGACTGTCTACAAAAATTCCCATTGTGAATCCACCTGGTTCTGGGATTTCTTTGTTAGGAGGTTTTAATTACCGATTCAGTTTCTTTACTAGTTATTTTCTTGAGATTATTCTATCCTTCTTCAGTCATTGTGTGTTTCTAGGAATTTGAACCTTTCATCTAGGTTATTTTATTTGTTGACATAAATTTGTTCATAGCTTCTTCCTGTAGTTCTTTTCATTTCAGTGGGGTTGGTAGTAATGCTGCCCTTTTCATTCCTGATTTTAGTTATTTGTGTCTCCTCTTTTTCTGTCTGTCCAGCTGAAAGTTTGTCAATTTCATTGATCCTTTCAAAGAACCATTCTGTGTTTTTAAATTTTATTGTTTTATTATACTCTATTTCATTTATCTGTTATTTTATTTCCTTCTTTTGTTCACTTTGAGTTTAGCTTGCTCTTCTGTTTCTAGTTCTTCCAGTTTTGAGGTTATGTATATGACTTGAAATCTTTATTTTTTAATGTACATTTTCAGAGATATAAATTTCCCTCTCAGCACTGCTGTTGCTGCATCCTATTAGTTTGTGTATGTTATATTCTCATTTTTATTCACTTGTAGATATTTAATAACTTCCCTTGTGATTTCTTATTTAAATCCATTGGTTGTTTAAGAGTACATTGTTTAATTTCAGCAAATTTTGAATTTTTCACTTCTCTCTCTGTTATTGATTTCTAGCTTCATAACATTGTGGTTGGAAAAGATTCACTGTCTGATTTCAATTTCTGAATTTACTGATGCTTGTTTTGTGACCTAAGATATGGTCTATTTTAGAGAATGATCTATGTGCCTTCAAGGAAAATGTGAGTTCTGTTATTGTTGGGTGAAGTACTCTATATATGTCTGTTAGATCTAGATGTTGTAGAGTATCATTCAAGTCTTCTATTTCTTTATTGATCTTCTGTCTAGATGCTCTATCCATTATTGAAAGTGGTGTATTAAAATCTTTTACTCTTTCATAATGAAAAACCAGCTATTGCTCCCTCAGATCTGTCAGTATTTGCTTCGTCAGCTCTGTTGTTAGGTGTATGTGTGTGTGTAACTGTCATATCTTCTTGTACAAGTCTTATACTTTTATTTGTCCCCAATTCTTCTGTTACAGGCTTCTTTCATATTTATTTGATTTTATGTGTGTTGCACTATATTGAGTGCCTTCTCATTTCTCTCTGCATGTATTTTTGATATATATTCCTTTTGGTTATCATGGGGTTAAAATTTAACATCCTAAATAACAGCAATCATATTTGATTTTATACCAACTTGACTTCAATAGCGTACTCATACACTGTTCTTCTATCCTCCATTCCCCTATCTTTTTTGCACTTGTTACAAATTATATCTTTTTACATTGTATGTCTAAAACCAGAGATTTATCATTACTTTTATGCTTTTGCATCTTGGAAACCACAAGAAGTAAGAAGTGGACCTACATACCAAAAAATATAACACTATAGAACTGGCATTTATAATTACCCAGACGATTTATCGGAGGTCTTATTTCTTGAGTCTGTTTTGAACCACTGTTCTTTCTTCTCAATTTAAAGAACTCTAAGGCAGATCTAGTTTTGTTCATCTGAGAATGTTTTAATCTCTCCCTTCAAAAAAAAGTCGGGCCGAATATAAAGTTCTTGATTAGCAGTTTTTTTTTCTCTCAGCATTTGAAGTATTTCTACCCATCACCTTTTTGTCTCTGTGGATTCTGATGAAGTTGAGGGGAATATAATCTAATTGTGAAATACCCTGTACATGTCATGTTACTTTTTTCTTTCAGCTTTCAGAACTTCCATTGTCTTTGCATTTGATAGTGTGCCTGGTATATGAACGGTTGTCTCTTCCAGTTTATCATTTTTTGGGTTTGGTGGACTTCATGGATGTGAATGTTCATATCTTTTGCTAAGTTTGGGAAATTTTCCATAATTATTTCTTTGAGTGTTCCTTTGGCCCCTTTCTCTCTTTCTTCTCCTTTTGGGATTCCCATAATGCATGTATTTAGTTCAGTTGATTGTATCTGTTCCAGTTTGAAAGCTGTCAAAATGTGACATACCAGAAACAGACTGGCTTTTAAAAAGTGGAATTTATTAAGTTGCAACTTACAGTTCTAAGACTGTGAAAATGTCCAAATTAAGGCAAGGCTATGATAATGCCCAGGGAACCCACGGAAAGATACCTTGGCTCAAGAAGGCCGATGACATTCAGGGTTTCTCTCTCAGCTGAAGAGGCACACGGTGAGATCTACCAGCTTTCTCTTCAATGGCTTCCCAGAGGTTCATCCATTCTGTTGGCTCTGTTGGTTCTCTTGGCTCTCAAGCTTTACCCAAAATGTTTCCCTCTTAAAGGGTAAGCAACCTCACCATGAATGGGTGGGGACATATCTCCATGGAAACCATTTAATCAAAAGTTACCACCCACAACTGGGTGGGTCACATCTCCATGTAAACAATAAAAAATATTGTTTCTTCTATAATTCTTTTTTCTTTCTGCTTCTCAGCCTGACTCAATGCAATCATCCATCTGGTCTTTGAGTTCACTGATTCATTCTTTTGCCAACTCCAATCTGGCAAAAGAAACCCTCCTGGGAGTTTTTCATTTCACTTATTGTGGTCTTCAACTCTGGTAGTTCTGTTTGATTTCTTTGTAAAACTTCTTATTTCTTTACCGAAGTTCTCATATTGTTCATTCATTGTTTTTGTTACATTCCATAGTTCTTTGCCTGCATTTTTCTCATCTCTTTAAGCATGTTGGAGATCATTTTATTAAAAGTTGTCTGATATGTCCATCAGCTGATTTTATACCAATCAGCTGATTGATATCAGCTTTAAATAAATTGATATCAGCTGATTTGATACCAATCAGCTTTATTGATATTTTCTGGATTTTTATCCTCATCCTTGGGATGAGCCATCATTTCCTGTTTCTTTGTCTTGTAATATTTTGTTGCATAGTATATTTTAAAATACTAACTTTAGGATTTATTCCTGGAGATGACTTGAGTTTTTTCCAACTAGTTATATGCCAGATTTTCTTGAGTGTCAGGAGCTAACAATACCAAGCAAACCTAAGTAAAATACACCTTTCACCATCTTTTCAAATTAGCTTTGAGTTGGCGTGTGCTCCATCAGAGTTCAGCCCTCCTCAGGAGTGTCAGCTCAAGGCAACTGCAAAGTGCAGGGTCCTCTCTGTTTTTCTGGGTCTGTGTCTCCTCCTGGGCTTGTGCTGACTAGTGGTCTCAGGAGTGCCCGTTTTAATGCTGCTGACTTAGAAGTTCTGGGAACCCCACAAAACTGAAAGAGACATTAGGATGTCAGCTATTTCTGCTATTGTATGTGGAGCTAAAGAGCATAGATTTTAAACATATGAGTTGGGCATGGAACTTGGCTCTCCAATACATTTGCTGATGAACACAGATGGGTAATATCCACTCTGTGTGTCAGTCTCTTTATCTATAACATAGCGGGGGAAGATGTGCCTATCTCATAGGTTGCTGGGATAACTTAAGAAAGATAATTTAATTCAAGACATAGAGTGTCTAACAAAGTGTAAGGTCTCAACATATGGTAATTGTAACTAATATTAATGAAGAAGAATGTCCTACATAGAATTTTTTTACCTAGCCAAAGTAGGTGGTTTTCTGATGCATTTGAGGAGGTATGAAAAGGTACCTTGATCATTAAAGGTGTCTGGAGGTCCTGGAGTGGAGCCAGTTTCTAACACGTATGCATCAGAGAGGAAGAATGCACTTCGCCAATGGCCAGGGAGGACCAGGTTTGCAGAGAATAGAGATAGACTCTGGAAATGTATAATGTGGGGACATGAAATGCTGAGTTCAGCTCGGGTCCTGAAGCCAGGTTCCATGGGGTGGAGAATTCATGGAGGGTAGGTAGGAAAGAAAGGGGATTATTCAAACAAAACATTTCATCACTTGAGGCATAATGTTGGCATTTTTGCTTTCATGTAGCTATCAGACTTCATACGAGATTAAGTGATAAACTCCAGGTCACACAGAACCTGATCTTGAGCCCAGGTTTATACTTCACAATCCAGTGCTGTGATCCTTCTGAGGCCTTATGGCTCTTACAGAGTTTTAGATGATAAGTACTTTTAATTTTCTGATTCAAAAAAAGAAGAAATGAGACTGTGTTACTTTTATGATCATAAAAATCATGAATATACAATATATTCATAATAATGAATATCATGAATATAAAATATATATTCATAAAAGGGCGTGAAACATTATTAAGCAAGGAGGTATTGAGAAACTCAGGCAATACATAAGTTTCTTAATTAGTTTTGTGTGCTCTTAATTTCTTCTTTCTTGGCAGGTCAAAATTTCTAATTTATTGAGCAAATGCAAAAGGAATGAGGAAGGATGGTTTCGCAGTTATCACTGATACTTTGAAAAGAAAGTTCAATTTTTGTAGAAAAAGCATATGTATTCTCTACGTCTCCCACTTAAATGATATATTATCTGCTTTATATTTGTTTGATTGAAAAGGGGTGATGTCAAAGTAGGAAATCAGCTGAAGTAAACTTTGATTAAATTGGTGTAGGTACACATCACCTCGCAAAGATATCTCCTTCAGAAAAGTAATAGTATTATGTGGTCAAGTTATTTTACCTTTAAATGCTTAACTCAGTTGTCCACTTAGGAAACATGGAGAAACTTGGACGGAATTTTATAAAAGCCTGAGAGAGTTTAATTGAGGTGGAGAGATTGGGTCATGCTTTGATGTAGCTCTCTGCTTCAAGCCTATACCAACATTAGGGTAAAAATCAACAACAAATCAAAAACAGTAATTATGCTTGCACTATAAAATAATGGGATACTCACAGAGAAAAAGAATGTAATGTGACTCCCGCCATACACATATAGGGAGAAAAAATTATAGTTACACTAAAATCAGAAAACCCTTCACACTCGCTAGGATGATGTTGATCAGAAAATTAAAAGGTGAGAATGTGGAGAAAGTGGAACTTTTCTACAATTCATTGTAAGAACAGAAAATGGTGCAGCTACTGTGGAAAATAGTTTGGGGATTCCTCAATAAATCAAACAGAATTACGATAAGACCCAGAAATTCCATTCCTAAGTGTGTGTGTGTGCATATGAAATAATTGAAAGCAATTATTCAAACAAATGCTTGCATACAAATATCCATACTAGCATTATTCATGACAACCAAAGGTGGAAACAAGCTAAATACCCATCAACTGATGAATAAATAAATTGTGGCATATCTACACAATGGTCTGCTATTCAACCATAAAGAGGAAAGAAGTTCTGCTCTGTGCTGCAACATGGATGAACCTTAGCAACTACATATTGTATTATTCTATTTATATGAAACACTCAGAATAGGTAAATCCATAGAGACAGAAAACAGAGTGGGTGAGGGAGAAATTGGAAGTTAGTGCTTAAAGGGTTTGAGATTTCCATTTGGGGTGATGGAAAAGTTCTGGAATTAGCTAGTGGTTCTGGTTCCACAATATTGGGAATGTACATAATGACACTGAATTTTACACTTTAAATTGGTTAAAATAGAAAATTTTGGGTTAGTGTATTTTACCACAATAAGAACAATGGGTAGTCGTCTTCTTGGGCCAGAAACAGAAACACTAAGTCGTGCGTGAGGGTCAGCACCAGGGTCTGATAGAAGACAAAAGCAACTGCATGCTTGGCTCAGGAACAGCAAAGGGAAAGCAGAGCTAAGCTTACTGTTGAAAGCGTGTGGTGCTGAGGGTCAGGTGGGGGTAGAGGTGTAGTTTGTATGTTGGAAGGAAGGGAGGAGAGGGTACTAGGAAGGTCAGTGGATAAAGCGGACTGGTATTTATGCCATATTTAGGAGGGAGGCTATAGCTACTTAATAACTGCACATGTTAAAAGTTAAACCAATCACAGAAATAATAGAAATATATCTGTGGTCCTAAAACCAATAGAGGAAAAAAAAGGAATTTTAAAAAACAATATTATACAACAGAAGGAAAGACAATAAAATTTACAAAATAAAAGGAAGGAAAGAAATTAACAGTAAAGAAGAAACACAGACCAAAATGGGAAAAGAACAAAATATCTATTATATATTTATATATAATCTAAGTAACTGCTGTCTCTAAAAGACATAGTTAAGACAAAACCATATGGAAATATTGAAAATACAGACATGCTACAAAGATACCCCACGAAAATATTCACTAAGAGAAAGCTAATGTATTAATGTTAATATCAGTAAAATAATACTTAAGGGCAAAAGTATTAATACAGCAAGCTGAAACTGCATATAAAATTAAAAACTCACCAGGAAGCTACATAAACTGTAGCCAGGTACATGTCCATCAATGTGGCTTAGAAACACATTAATTAAAAATTGCCAGGACTGTAAGACAAACATATCAAACCCTAGCTGTCAATTATTACCAAAATCTATTAGAGAATGACAGATTCTGATAAACAAATAAAAATGATAGCAAGGATGTGGATGATCTGATCAATATCCAACTAGTTTGAACTCGCAGATATGCAGAACTTTGCGTCCAACAAATTGAGGATCTATGCTATCTTTAAATACACTAAAGCATTTGTAAGAATGGGTATTTTGTGCTAGTTCACAAAAGAATTTCAAACAAACAGCCAGTGACATACAGAACACATTTTCTGACCACAGAATAAATTATAAATCAAATAAAGATAGTTGAAATACAGCATATCTTAGAAATGTAGACATATTGTTTTAGTTCATACTGATTGCCCTGCTTCTACTATCACCCTCCCAAAGTATCTTCACAGCAACCAGAATAATCCTTTTTAAGTTCAACCCAAATATGTAGCTCCAGTGGAGTGGGGGAAATCCTCCAATGGCTCTTGTCACAGTGTGGTCTAAATTAAACATCCTCACCACAAGACCTTACATGTTGTGGCCATTCTTTATTTCCTATCAGGTTGTTTCTACTTCAGAGACATTGGCCTTTATCTGTTCCTAAAATAATCCAGGTGCTTTACCTCCTCAGGACATTTGCATGTCCTTGTTCTCTGTGCCTGGAACAAGTACCCCCTAGCAGTTTGTTACAGTGTAACACAGTAGCCTCTTCATTCTCCATCCTCTTCCTCTTTTTACTGTTCCTCCATTACACTTAACACAACCCAACATTTTATTCCCTATGTATCTGACTGTTTCTTTTTTTACCTATCTCCTTTACTGGAATAGATCAATGAGGGCAGGAACATATTTTGTTCACTGCTGTATCCCCAGTATCTCATACAATAATATCTCATAGTAAAGTAGGACTCTGTTGCAGTCAGTGGTTATCAGAAAGGTCCAAATGTTGTTATACTATATTAAGAAAACAGTGGTACCCAAAAAAGGCAGGGGGTGATGGTCCTGCATTCTCACAGATAGCCAGCACACCTGGAGTAATGTCTTCAATTCCAGACCCTACACTTTAAAGAACAGGACATAAAAAGGTGAACAACCAAGATGTTGTATGGCCATAAATTCTGTCAACATTAGAAAATATATATAAATAATGATTTCACGGTATTATAATTCACAATGAGCTCAATGACATTACATGATACAGGCAACCTGTTTCTCCTCATTAGCGATGCATAATTTGATGCATTGTGAAAAACTGCAGTAAATATGGTGTATTAATGAATGGGTTCTCAACCTTGCACTGTGTTTCTGATTTTCAATGAATAAACCTGCATTTTAGCATGTCCCCGAAAGGTTCAAATCTGGCAAGCATGTAGCTCACTGCACACATCCACACTGCCCAAATCCAATTTGGGTATTGGACCAGAGCACCATTTTCTTGGAACCACACTGAGTGACCTACTAGTCAATCAAGTGTGCACATTAATTGCCTAAAATGTTGAAACATGTCCAACACTCACCTGTGTTTCCAGCCTTTCTGGTTACCCTATATACTTTCTGCAAGGCTTTTCACTGCGTCAGCTGGGGAAGAGAGAAGTGTCTACTATTTATTACAAGGACCCTGGAATCAGACTACCTGAGACTAGTATCCATTATCTACGTCTAGGAACCTCTAAAGAAACCTAGATCCATTCACTAGAATAAAAAGTTAAATCTACCTTACAGGATACTGCGAAGATTAGGCAAAACCAGAAAAGCAAAAAGAGCGGTGTTTAGCAGACAGCACACTCTTAATCCATAGTAGCCATTGTTGTTGACATGACTAATATTAACGATCATGGTATCATTATCATCATCTAGCACCCATCACTGAGTGGCCAGAATCCCTGTTCAAAATTTCACGAGAATATCCAATTAGTCATGGGCAGGGGTCTACCAGTTCAATAAGTTGCACACCACATCTTGGACAAATTACTTACAGCTCTGAGCTCACATGGTCAGATATTATACTTAAGACATGATACTACCAATGGCAGTAAAAATAGTGGAGGGGCAGAAAATGGGTGAGTACTACTGAATAATTATTTCATACCGGGAAAAAAGGGAAGAGATGAGGGAGCCCAGCCAAAAGAAGCAAAGGTTGCTTGTATAAAAGAGGTGTCTTTAAATGGCCAAAATATTGTCATAGAAAAGGGAGACTGAACTTGATTTTTTTGATGGCTCTGAAGAATATAGGTTAACTGGGAGACAGACAGATGTAAATTTAATGGGAGAAGAACTCTCATAACCAAGCTGTTCCAACAATGCAACGAGAGGAAGAGAAGACCCAATCCTTAGAGGCAGTATTTCCCAAAGTTTAGGAATGAGTGGTATGCAAGATGATTTTAAGTGTGACAGAGCATGGCTTCATGTGTGAGAGGGTCATTTTCATTTCCATTCTCCTTAATATTTTTAATGATCTTAAAGACAATACCTATTATGACATTAATACCTTGGGAAGACTTCCATGTCTCCATTTATATCAAAGACAGACTAGACTGACTTCAGGCTTAATATCTCACTATTTCACTATTTACAGTTATTCTTACATCACCTTCTTCTATTTACGGAAAATTATGCTGGTTTTTCACTTGATGTTATATTTCTCTTTAAATAAATGTATTAAAACTGAGTTCATTGAAAGGAAAGTTCTAGGTAAATTCTAGTAAACAGGGCACAGCACAACACAGGTATTCAGATAACTAAAGCCTGGGTAACACAAATCAGATAGTGTTCACGCAAAGGCTGGTGGATCAAAGACCACTAAATGGATTCAACCCAAGTCGAGTATGGGGACTAGATAAGATTTAGTGTTTCTTGCAACCTGAGATTTGATGATTCTGCAACATGTCAGGCCTGTAAAAATATCATGCTCTTATTCCAATAGTAAAAAAGCATGATATCTAAAATAGGTAAAATAAGTCATGTAAACTTTTATAACTAAGCATTAGAATTATCACCATATGAAAATATCTCTATTGTGGTAGATACATATGAGCCTTTTTAAATTGAGTTTATGCAAATTTTAAAATAAAATCTGAATAAAACACAAAAAATTAAGTATTCACTGCTTTAATTCTTATAATTTTGTCAACCGTTATGATGGACAAGTCTGTTCAAAGGGTTGAAAGAGAATAATCCAGAGCCTGCAGGTGTTTTTTTTTTTAATGGAAATTGAAATGACTTTCATTTATAATTAGTTTCACACATTCTTTTAAGAACTGTCAAATCACATTTTCCCAAGGTTAATATTTTAACAAATCTATTACTTACTGTGGGAAGTAAAATTTTTACAAGACCTCCATACAACTCAAAAAGCAAATTGTTGTGCAAACAAAATGATTAGCTTTATTTAGGAGAAATGAAACATAATAAATGAGATGGAAATGTACAGGAGGAAATGCTCCACATTTATGATTCAATAAAAGAAAATTCAATTGAAGTTTCTGTTCCACAAATTAGGAGACTGTCCTGTTAATTTAGACAAATCAGTGGCTGAGCCTCTGATCCTTTAAAGCTATGCTTTTTACAGGCAGGCAGCAGGGAAGAGACTGTTTAATTTGAGTTTCTACTTGCATAAAAAGTGAAGTGACTTCTAAAATTCAAGCAGTTAAGTCAATATGCTATAGGATTCTTAAGATGTTTTATATAAGACTGCTTGCTCCTTATTTTTCTTATTTTCCAGTAACTAGATTCACCAACTAAACTTATTAACCAAACCTAAAATGTACATTTCTTCTATTATTAAGTATTTCATTTAACTTCCTCATTCTTTGATGATTATTTCAGACTGGAAAGGGGCTGAGTTCGGCAAATATCTGTGATTTAGTCAGAAAAAACCTGTGGAGGAGAGGGCAGACTGTCTTCAGGGAAAAGAGCAGCAAGGGCTCTTCCTACTACATAAACCACAGTTTCATAACCTAGCTCTAGAGACTGGCTGGGCCTGAGTTCCAATACCATCACTTAGGAGGTGTGTGAGCTTGTATACATTACTTGATCTCTCTGTGCCTTAGGTTCATTCTCTGTCAAAAGAGTTAACAGTTACATCCATTTTATGGGATTGATAGATACCTAGCACAACGTCTGCTTATAAGTAAGTGGCCAGTAATTGTCTGTCATCATCATCTTTCCTTTGTTAATAGCTCTCTGAAGTCGAGTAGGTACATACCATTAAAATCCAAATCATTACAGGTAAATGAGAAGAGGGAACTTGACATTATACTCAGAATCCAAACACCCTGTGAGTCAGGCCACCATCAGCTGTCACTTGGAATCTACAATGGCCACTACTGGTCTTCCTTCTTCTATCCCCAGCCACTATCCCTGCTCCTCCCCCCATCCCCCAGCATTTTTCCAAAACAGCAACAGAGTGGTCCTTTAAAAAAACATAAGTCAGAACATGTCTTTCCTCTGCTCAAAATCTTTCAGCTCTTCTAATTCCCCTCAACGTTAGCGCTAAAGCCCTACAGTGCCCTATGAGCCCCCATGAGGGTCAGGACCTCAGCAACTCTCTGACCTCACCTCCTGCTACTGGCACCCTTGGTAACTCCGCTCCAGCCAAACTGGCTTCCTTGCTGTCCACAACATGGCAAGCAGGTTTCTGCTTTAGGGCTTTTGAATTGGTTGATGCCTCAGCCAGCAACTCACTTCCAACAAATACACTCATGGCTCCCTCACCTCCATGATATCAGTGCTCATATTTCACCTTCTCAAAAGCCTACACGGACTGCCCTATTTAATTCTACAATCTTCCTTACACATCTAACCAACTCACTTGACTTTTTATGTACTGCATACCAGTTTTTTTTCCCTTTGTTTTCCACAATGATTATCAACTTGTCACTAGCATATACTTTACTTACATTATTATGTTGTCTGTTTCTCCCCAATAGAAAGTAAGCTCCAGAGATACAAGATCTTGGTCTGTTTTGGTGTTGAATGTACCCTAATTACTAAAACATTACTCGGCACATAGTAGGTGCTTAGAAGATATTTGTTGAATGAAAGAAGAAATGCATGAGTAACCAGTTACTTACTTATTTGCTTGTTTGATTGGTTATTTATTTGGTGCCCACCATATACAACATATGTGCTTAGGCTTTCCATGAGTTATTTATTCCTCATGGCCAGCCTTCAATATAAATCACAATAACCCCACTTTAGAGGTAAGGGAGCCAAGAGACAATGAAAGAAGTGAATTAACTTATTCGAGATCATGGGCACGGGAGCTGGGAGTTAGAGCCAAGCTCTTAACTCTGAATTTAGCTTCTTTCCATAAGACCATGTCTTAAAATGCCAATGATAAAAAGCAAACATTGGTCCATTTGCAGGTTGTAATCCTGCCAGAAGAAGTGACCTGAGTAGCCTTCTCAGACACTGGAAAACCACTTATTTCCATTCAATACCATAGCTTGATTGTTTCTTTGTTCAGATAAGCAGGGGACAAAGGCTGTGCCCTAACAGGAATAGTTTGGATCTATGTTTCTAACTCATCAAAACCAAGTTATCTGCCTGAAGCATCAGGAAAACCTTCCTTTGAGTTTCACTGCTTTGCTTGTAGGACTAACATAAGGTTAGGTATATTTTAGTCCCCACAGGGCTCTTGCTACTGCCTTGCTGATTGATACCTTTCAGATGAAGAAAACCATTCATTATTTCTCTCTTCTCAGGCAAGGATGATTATTTCTATCAGTGGCTTCAATAAGTAGCCTGGAAACAATCCCAGGAGGACAATGAGACAGATCTGAAAGTGTCCTCAAGGCCCTCTAGTCTGACTTCTTAATTGACATATGGGGAAACCTGAGAGCCAGGATTGGGAAATAGCTTCCAAAGCTATACAAAGAGGGATCAGATCCTGGCAACAGAAAGACTTTGAGATCCCATAGGCTGATATGAGTTAATAGAATGATACCTTTTTCTAAATTTTCCTTAATTCAGTCTTATTGTCCCTTTTTTGGGGGGGGAGGGGGGACATGGTCTGGGAAATGAACCCAGGTCTCCTGCATAGAAGGCAAGCATTCTGCCACTGAACACGCACCCCAGTCTTATCCTCCTTTAGGACTGGTTTTATTTATGTGTTTTTCTCTTTCCCCTGGAATGGATTATAATTACAGAGGGTGTTATGGAACCTCAATGCCTAACATTTATTCATAATAGTGGCTATTATTATTGTGTATTTACTATAGGCCAGGTCGAAGCTTTACATGCATTGGATCATTTTGACCTAACAACAATCTCATCAGTTAGGGACATTATTATCCCTCATGTATTTCGAATGAGAAAAGTAAAGACCAGCAAGGTAAACTGACTTTCCCAAGTCTATCCACAAAACTACAGGCAGAATGCATGTTTGAATTAGGTAGGTGTTTGTCTAACTCCAAAGACATTGCTCATAATCACTTTACTAAACTATACTGCTTATTATCAAAATTATCTTTAGTTATGTGATTTCCCTGAAACACAGAGGATGGGTGTTTTGCTTTGTAAGCTGCCAGAATGCAATATACCAGAATAAGAATGGCTTTTTTGGGGGGGGGAGCACAGTCTGGGAGTTGAACGTGGGTCTTCCGCGTGGAAGGCAAGCATTCTACCACCGAACCACCCATGCACCCCGGGATGGCTTTTAAAAGGGGAATTTAATGTCACAAGTTTACAGTTCTAAACCTATAAAAATGTCCAAACTAAGGCATCCAGGTAAAGACACCTTAATTCAAGGGAGGTTGATGGGTCAGGAACACCACTGTCAGCTGAGAAGTCACATGGCTGGCATCTGCTGGTCCCTTGCTCCTGGGCTCCTTTGCTTTCAGCCTCTGTTCCTGTGGGGGCTCCTCACTTTGCTTCTCTACAGCTGGCTTTCATCTCTTGGCTTGCCTTGGCTCACTCCAGGTTTTTGGCTTGCTTAACATTTCATGGCAATGGCTGCTGGACTCCAAGCACCTCCAAATATCTGTGTCTCTGTTCTCCATGTATCAGCATCTGTGTCAGCTCTGCTCCAAAGTTCCTGTCATTTCTGAGTCTCTCCAAAATGCTTCCCCTTTTAAAGGATTCTAGTAAACTAATCAAGACACCCCTGGAATGGGTGGAGTCACATCTCCATCTAATCAAAAGGTCACATCCACAATTGGGTGCATCACATCTCCATGGAGATAATCTAATCAAAAGTTTCCAACCTACAGTTTTGAATTAGGATTCAGAGAAACAGCTGCCCCCACAAGATTGATTCAGGATTAAAACATGACTTTTCTGGAGTACATAATACTTTCAAACCAGCACAATGGGGGAGGGAACAAGAAGTATTATCTTAAACTGTAAGAAATGGCTAGTATTAACTTACTAATGGGTTGTAAATTATGTCCTTCTCTGAATTTTAAACTTCATTTTATAATATAAAGGCTTTCAGCATTATGGGATTCCATAAGCCTCCTTCCCATGGCATAAATAGAGCCTGTTCTTGCATTAATGCCACCATCATATGGAAATCTCATGTCAGCACTTAGCAGTTTTTCTGGGTGCAGTCTAGAGCAACTTTCAGAAACTAGAGAATTCCTTTCCAGATTTCCGTCTTCAACTGGCTGATGCAACATAATTTAAATTTAATTACTTTCCACAGAGAATAAGGGCTTTTCCACCTCCACGGGCTGTGTTACTGCTCTGCAGCTGAGAATTCAGGGGAGGTGTGGTTTTGGAGGATGGAAGAAAAATTACATTGTGGCATATTTGCTTTCATTAAGAGATGTAAGAGGAGACTGTTACATCTGGTTCAGTTTCCTTGCCATGGTCTTTAATTGTTTTGCAATTTGAGAAGATCAAAGGTGACAAAAGAAATCTGATAGAAATAACTAGCCACAAATGTAGCAAGCTCTTACCAGAAATCTAACTCCATTACCATGGCAATACATACTTATATTTCTAACCTCTGGCCTCTATTACCACTGGAGGCTTGTTAAGGAAAATTCTGATATTATCTTTTTACCCCTCCCCATTGGAGGCAAAAAAATATAGAGAACCATAATTTTCACTTCTTAGGGTCAGTAAATACCACTAGCCGTAAAGTGATACTGCTGTACACTGAATGCAATGTTCTTGGTACACTCACAATCTAGAGCTAAAATGGTCTTGAGAAGTTTTTCTTGGAACATAAACAGGCATAGGTCTCTAACAGGCAAAAGATTAAGGGATACCCATCCTTCCTGTGGAGATTCAAGAATTCAGTGTCTTATTTAATAGTCACTGTTACTGAGAACTATGCTGAACTCTTCAATTCTCACAGTAACCCAGGGATGTGGCCTTGTCATTCCCACTTTACAGATGAAGAAACTGAGAGGTTAGGAACTTGGTCAAGGTCTTACAGCTAGAAAGTGGTGAATCTGAAACATATTCTCTGGTCTGCATTTAATTCTTTATCCTAATGAATTAATCAATATTACTTATTCTAGTCTATTAGGTCATGACAGATATTTTTATACAGATTTAGTCATGGTATCTTTCTGGAGAGCAATCTTTTTCATGCTCTAAGATATACTATACTCAAGTTCCACTTTGCAAACTTAATAGTACCAATGAGATGGTTTTATCTTCTCACACTGGTGTGTTCATAGCCTATAAAAGAAGCCACAAAGCGATGGAACTGGGGGAAGGGGACAGTAGCAAATGCGGTAGACCCAGCTCAGTTGGCTTTATAACAGAAAACCTGCTCTTAGAGGTCCAGTGTGCTTATTTTGTAAGTTTTTTTTTTTAATTTTATTTTGGGATTATATATTCCCAGAATGAAAAAAAATACATATTTCACAAGTATTCCATTTTAACCATGTTTAAGTGTCAATTCAAGGCATTCACAATGCTACGCTACCATCATCACCATTCACTGCCAAAATTTTTCATTACTCCAGGTTCAGTACTTACTCAGTAATAATTTCTCTCCCTCCCTCCCTCCCCATCCTCAGTAACCTCTTATCTACTTCCTATTCCTATGAATTTGCTTATTTTAGATATTTCATGAAAGCAAATTTATACTGTATTTATCCTGTTGCATCTGGATTATTTTACTCAGCATAATGTTCTTCAGGTTCACCCATTGTAGTAGCACATATCAGAACTTTATTCCTTTTTATGGCTGAATAATATTTCCTTGTATGGATATACCATGTGGCTTTTAACATTGGACCAGCATTCCTAAGGCTGGAAGCTAAATCCAGGACCAACCCTCACCTTCCTTCAACCAGAAAGTAGTTACCTTCATACCCTCCTACTCTGGATAGCTAACACTTATCTAAATGCCCTTTGCTCTCCCCATATATAACTCATACTCCCATGTTAAAGGTAACGTTTATAGAATTCTTTCCATAAACCAGGCACTGTTAAACACTTTATACAGTATCCTGTTTAATCACACAACCACCCGGTGACACCGATACTATTACCATGACTATCTTACAGACAAGAAAACTAAGACTGGGAGAGAAGAGGTGACTGCCCAAGGTCACTTAGCTAATGAATAATGGGGCTGGGATCCAACTCTGTCTGTCTGATTCCAGATCAGGAATTCGTAAACCTACCTATCCTTGGCATAATAATAGCCTTCTTAATCTGTCCATCGAATGCTTGCTTTTGTCTTCCAGATTACTGATGCCACATTGTGCGATCAAAGACGGATATGTGCATAACCTTTCCTCAGGTCAAGAAATCTGAGCATTGTCTTCAATCAGGACCTGGTGCAGATACAGGCAGAATCAGTGTCTCTGAGTGCCTTGGATATCAGGAGGTCATCTGCTCACAATTCTTGACTCCTTGGCTGCTGCATGAAATTGCTTAGATACAGTATAGGGTTTTGCTCTTCTTTCATCATTTAAATACACTAGGTAGTACAGTAATCCTTGGTGATTTTCAATCCTTGACCACTTTCTATGCCTGAGCTATACACTCTTTCCAAAGTGGCAGATTTTTGGCTCAGTGAACTAGAATATGAAATACCTATGGACCATGATGACAGTAGATTCATCTTTCTGTCCCCAGTGATTGACACAGAGTAAGAGCCAAATAAAAATGGGTGTTTGTGTGACCGATGCATACATTTATATATGCTAGTGATAACTTGGAAGTGTGGCAAAAGGAACAGTGACATGACAGGAAGTTGACTTTTGCTTAAAAGACATAGTGACAGTCACCAGTAATGGCCATCATATGTTGAATATTTAGTATGTACCAGATGCTATGCTAAAACCCTCACATGAATTATATCATTTTGTACTCCACAATCAGAGAGGAGGGTAGTACTATTGTTTTCTCTGTCATACAGACAAGGAAACTGAAGTGGGAGAGGATAAATAACCCAAATCCCAGAGCAATAAGTGGTGGAAATGAGGTTTCACCTTTTGGGATCAAAGTCCAAAGACCACATACTTAGACTTTATTCAAAACTGTCTTTAAAGAGTCAAATAATATTTTCCTTTACCTCTTTTAATAACTCCTTCAGACAACTGATTCATTCAATATCGTTGAGTACATTATTTGATCTATGTATAGTTTAGATGCTAGAAATACAAAATAATAATAATAATGAGTCCTCCCCCTCAAGGATAAAAATGTTTCATTTACTATTCTCTTTGATGCACAATTCTTTAAATAAGGACATAATTTCACAATCTTAGAGGAAACAATATATATACATTTATAAGTAGGTTATTAAAGATCATAAGATACATGCATTAATTGAGAATTACCCACAGTATTAGAAGACAGGAATAGAGCACAACACTCAGCTTGATGGCAAGGGCATCATGTAAGACTTCCTGGAGGTGGTGATGCTTTGGTGTAAGTTAACCTTTTCAAATCTAAAATAGACATGTGCCTCACATGAAGGCCATTTAGATACAGTGTGAGTACAAAATCTTCTAGTATAAAAATCAGCATTGTTTTTCTGTAAAAGGATCTGATAGAATTTTCAGCTCTTCTATCTTTGTCATCACTATTCAACCCTGCTGTGTCTTTAAAACATCACAGACATAGCATTAATGAATGGGCAAGACTATATTCCAATAAAACTTTATGTATAAAAATAAGCCACAGGCTGGAGTTGTCCCATGGGCTGTATTTTATCAACCCCTGATGACAGTTGTACAAGTTTCAACTTCCTCCAATTTTATGGATACACACATGGCCAACAGTACTATTGGAGCAGAAATTCTGGGGAGTCTAAGCAGCTTCTGATCCCAGCATGCAACTTGCCTAATCATGACTAACACCTCCCATCTTTATCTGGGAGAAAACACTCTGCAAACTGACAGATGGTATTGCTACGGAGTCTTCAACATTCTCCTCAGCTGCAGATATAAGTATGCGGGTTGCGAGCTGGAAATGATCAACCAAACTGATGGCTTCCTGGGAAAATATTTAAAAGATAGAAATATTCTGCAGATGGGAAATTGAGGGCCATGGCTGATTTTCTCAAATCAAGAGAAAGTATCCATTAGCAAAATAGAAAAATCAAAGGTGGTAGTCTTTAATAGTTAGGAAATCACTAAAACCAGGAAAAGCCCAATCAATCTAGAATAGACAAACGAAGATGTGCTTGTCACTTACAATAGTCTCTTAATTCCAGGCCCTATGAAACTGTCTATCAAAACAACAGAAACTATGTGACAAAACATATGACTCTTTATTCGTAAATATGACTAGTATAATCCATGACTTCAGTTTGAGTAAAGCAGGTATTTTCCCTAAGCCTGTGAAAATTCTCACATTATATACTGACTTACATAGCTGTTCATCAAAAGAAAAAATGCTTAGGAAGGGGCTAAAGTATTTCTCAGCCAACCTAAGAGTAAAATGCATATTACTTGACTTCCTATTGGCTCTTACCCTGGCTTAAAATGTCTTGGGTCTCATTTTTTCCTTTTCACAAATATTGATCGCACTCCACCAAACCAGAGAAGCTATAGGGATGTAAAAACTAACCAATCCTTACCACTATAAGGACTTTAGCATTAGCTAGAAATAATTTTCAGCAATTGCAGACAGTGGATGATTTTCTTGGATTATTGACTAGCATTAGCTATCTGTAAAACACAGAGGGAAGGAAAGACAGAAAGGCTAAGGTGAACATAGGATACGGTGAAGGCATGAAAACAAAGGAGCATAGCAGTAGCAGAGAAGCAAAAGGAAGAGCAAATCCAAGTAGGATACGGGGATAGTGAGAGCAGGAAGAAAGAATAAATTCTGGAAAAAGATCCCTCAAAGGAGAGACAGGGTGACAAAAATCATGTGGAAGTTTGTAGGTGAAAAATAACTATGGTAATTTAATTCTATTAAGATGTCTCTGTTCAACTAGGAACACAGTAAGATTTGACTGGTATTAGCTTATTTGGAGGGAGGTAAATTAGTTAGTGGAGGCTGACTCTGGGCCAATCCTGGCATCTGCTTTTTCTCCTCATCTACACTGCAGAGTGTTTTCTTAGATATCTGGTGTTCAATCACTGTTAAATGAGCAAGGGAAATGCAATGACTGATTTAAGATAAGGGAATTTTCAGGCATAAAAGATGACTCTTCCAAAGGAAAAATATTTAAAACTTGAAAGATCAGGAAATAGCATAAAATTAATAAAAGACATAGGAATATGTCTAACCAAGGAAATACAAGTGCATACATAGAAAACTATACATTTATAAAAAAAATTAATGAAGTTCTAAATAAATGGAAAGATAGTTCAAGTTCCCAGATTGGAAGTCTTAATACTGTTAAGGTGGCAGTACTCCCCAAGTTGATCTACAGATTCAATGCAACTGTTATCAAAATTCCAACTGCCTATTTTTCAGAAATTGACAAGCTTATCTTAAAATTCATAGAGAAATGAATAGCCAAGATAATCCTAAAAAAGTACAAAGTTGGAGGACTCACATCTCCTATTTTATAATTTCTACAAAGCAACAATAATCAAAACAGTTCGGTGTTAACATAGCATAGATACATAGGTTAATGGAATACAATTGAGAGTCCAGAAATATATCCATACATTTATGGTCAACTGATTGCCAATAAAAGTGCCAAGACAATTCAATAAGAAAATAATAGTTTTTTCAATAAATGATGCTGGGTCATCTGGGTGGCCATATGCAAAATAAACAAATTTAGGCACCAAAGTCACACCATATACAAAAATTAACTCAAAATGGATTTGACCTAAATGCAACGGCTAAATCTAGAAGATTGTTAGAAGGAAATATAGGTGTAAATATGTCATTTTCAATTAAGCAGCGGCTTCTCACATACAACATCAAAAGCACAAGAAAAAAGAAAAACAAGTTAGAATTTAACAAATTTTAAAACTCTTGTGCAAAGAACACTATAAAGAAAGAGGAAAGAAAACCCACAGAATAGGAGACAAATTTTGCAAATAGTATATCTGATAAAGATCTAGAATCCAGAATATATAAAGAACTCTTACAAGTCAAGTACAACAACAAAAAATACCCAAATAAAAAACAGGCAAAAAATTTGAAAATGCATTTTTCCAAAGAATATATACAATCAGTCAATCAGCAAGATAATCAAAACTAATAATCACTAGGGAAATGAAAAAATAACCACAACAGGATACCACTTCACATTCATCACGAACGGTATAATAATAATTTTGAGAACGGAAAATAACAAATGGCAAGGATGTGGAGAAATTGGAATTCTCAGACATCAATGGTGAGAATGTAAAATGGTACAGTCACTGTGGAAAACAGTTTGGTAGTTCTTTAAGAAGTGAAACAGAAATACCATAAGATCCAGCAATTCTGCTCCTAGGTATATATCCGAGATAAGTGATAACATAGGTGCATGCAAAATCTTGTGTAGAAATGTTCTCAGACCATTACCAAAGGTCAAAAAGTAGAAATAACCCAACCATCCCTTAATGGATGGATGGGTAAACAAAATGTGTTATACCTATGCAATGGAACATTGCTCAGGGATAAAAAGAAATGAAGTACTGATATATGTTACAACATGGATGAACCTTGAAAAGAGTATGCTAAGTGAAAGAAGTCAAGCACAAAATGCAACCCATTTTATGATTCCATTTATATGAAATGTCCAAATAGATAAAAAAAATTCCTGGAGATATAAAGTAGATTAGTAGTTTCCAGGTGTTTAAGAGAGGAGAGAAGGGAGAATGACTGCTGATGAGTAGGAGATTTCCTTTTGGGGCTAATGGAAATGTTCTGGAATAAGCTAGTGGTAACGGTTGTACATCAGAATATACTAGAAATAACTAAAATTAGCAATCCCTTCCCTATGCTAGTAGGACCAAAAATCCTGTATTTTTGTTTCTGACTAATTCAAAGCATGAATGATGTCTATTAATCATTCATCATTCACTGAGATCTGACTCTGAATCAGAATTTCTGAAAAATAATCTAAATCTGTCAGGGTGATGATAATAAAAGAACAGCTGTACTCTACTATAAAATGATCCATGCTATTATTAGTAGTAGTATCATTAAAATTATCATTGCTATCTCAGAAAAAAAGTAAGTAATGAAAATAAAAAAGTAAAGTTATAAAAAAAAAGTAACGGTATGTTCCCCAGATTGACTGCAGGAGCAAGTTCTTACTTTCTAATGAGCTGACCCATATTCTTAGGGGGTCAGGAGCATGTCTACATTCATAGGTGCTACAAATCTACTCGTACTTGAACCATACATGTAATAAAGAAAAGTCTTCTATTGAACTTGGTTTTAATGAAAGGTTAATGATTAATAGAAGCATGCTTACTTTGAATCAGTTTATCAGAAATGAAATACAGAATATTATACTGTAGGGAAGGATGGCGGACATGAAACCATGGCACTACCACAAACATCCCCCATCCTGTGCCTACGGCAGCACTGCTCATTGAAAACTGTGTGCTTTCCCCAGTGGGCTCAGTTCAGTTTCACAATTTCTCTTAAGCCAGCACACCAGGCAAACAGGACCACTTCAGCTGAGTTGGTAACCCATAGGAGATCTGTTTACCTATGTGGCCTACAGGCTCTTCTGATGTAACCAGGAGGAAATGAACAGGGAAGTGGTGTGCTAGAGAGAAACACCTGCCTGAGTGTCTTTGGCATGAGTTGTGGAGAGTTCTAGTATTTTCTCAATATTTGAATGGCCCAAATTCATGGAAAGGAAGCCCTGGTTACAGAGTCCATGCTACGGACAAAGGCCCAGGCAGTGCATCACAGATGTCACCCATAAGAGTTAAACAGGCCAAATTAAACATCCTGGTGTGAGTGATTAGGTCAAGAGAAGAAGAAAATAAACAAGAACACCATTGGTTCAGGTTAGTCAGGAAAGACCTTGTAGCAGAGGTAACATCTTCATCAGGGCTTTGAAGAATGGGAGGGCAATGGTAGAAGCTGCTGGAGAAAGCAGTATGCGAGGACACATGGAACGGGAAAGTTGGAAGGGATGGGATGGCATCCTCGACAGATCATGAGAGATTATCTTTTAGAACAGGAAGTGACAGTGACTGGGTTAAGCTAGCAAACATGGAAGAAGAAACACTCATTGTTTCTTTCTATCTTTCTTTCTTCCTCTTCCTTCTTACTTCATTTTTACTTTCTTCCCTCTGTCTCCTCTTTTCTCCTTCCCTTAGTTCTTCCATTCGTTCAGTGACTATTAGTTTCTCACCATGTGCCAGACACTGTCATAGACTCTGGGGATATAAAACACAAAGTAGAAAAATACCTGCCCTCTTCCTCATGGACAGATGTGTTGGAGGGGAGGAGCAGGGAAGGACAGACTTCACTGCTGACCTCACAAGAGCAGGAATCTAGAAGAACAGAGGTGAGGACCTGGTGTGTTTGTGCGTGCACAGAGGGGGCGTAGAGCTGCAGAGAGACAGACGGAAACCAAATAAACATATGTCTCATGGTGATAAGTGTGAAGAAGAAAAATAAAACAGGGTAAATATTGGACATAGCATTTTTTTTTAATAGGAAAAACACTGAAATAGTGACAATTTGGGCAGAGACCTACATGAAGTGAGGAATGAAACAATCTGATAAAACTGTCTAAGGCAGTAAGGGCAAGGGGCCCAAGGTGAGAGACGCTTGCGTGGCTGCAGGGATGGGGCTAAAGGACAGAGGAGGAGAGAGTGGGGGACGTTGTCAGGAAAGACCTGGGAACAGGACCGTGTTTCGGTTTGAGGAGTGACCCTAACAGCAGAGTCTGGGTGAGACACTGATGGCAAGACAGTCAAGTCCCAGAGGCACATGTGCACCCAGTGAGGTGCCTTTGGAACATCGCCTGTCTTTGTCTCACAGCTATTTACTTCATAAAAGCAAAGAAAACCTACAAAGGCAAAAAAAAAACAAATAGTGACCACTCAATTACCACCTTCTGTCTGTATGTGTATTTCTGAATCCTTCTGGAACACATTTAAAAAGCCACCCAAGCAGTGGTGGCTCAGTGACAGATTTTTCACCTGCCACGCGGGAGACCAGAGTTCGATTCCCAGTGCCTGCCCATGCAAAATAATAATAATAATAATAATAAATAAAAATAAAAAATAAAAAAAAGCAATACGCCTCCAATTCACATACTTCTACAAACCAAAAAGGGGATTTCTTCAGTCCACAAGGGAAAAGTGCTCAATTAGATCATGGCTTGAGTCTTGCCTCTGAGGAAACCATGGGCCAAGGCTGGCGGCTCTGGGAGAGAGAATCTAATACTGATGTTTTATTTCAAATAACTCTCCCACAATGGAAGCTGCTTGTTCGTACAAGCAAACAAATGCAACTGGGTCATCAACCTGCCTTCACTGACTGGGAGCAGGAGTGCTTGGTGATATATCTGTAGACCTAAGGATCTGAGGCTAAATCAAAGGTCATAAAGTCAGCCCTCACGGGACTGATGGAAGAAATGGATACAGAGCACATGGGGGTGAAGCGGGAGT
Organism: Tamandua tetradactyla; assembly: GCF_023851605.1. Lineage (NCBI taxonomy): Eukaryota > Metazoa > Chordata > Mammalia > Pilosa > Myrmecophagidae > Tamandua > Tamandua tetradactyla. Next base: position 37,696,267 of record NC_135346.1, on the reverse strand, counting down.
GAAGCTGTCCTATGGCTTATCACAGAATGTAGACTGTGAAACAATTACCCCACATAGGTGCCAGCATCTCTTCCTCTTTTGCTCACAGCTGGAATACCTTTCACCTGGAATGCTCATTTCCCCACCTCTGCATAAGCAAATGCTCCCTGTAATTGAATCTTATTTACGCCTCCCTCCCGGGGGATAAGAAATACAATTTCTTTATATTCCTCTTAGATCCTTATCACTTGTAAACTTGTGATATGGTTATGAGAGGTAGCACTGCTTGGAATCAAACCCCGTAATCACTTCTTTCTAACTCTCTATGCCACCATTTTTATTTAAGTGCTCTATGCCTCAGTTTCCCTTATCAGTGAAACTGGTATTCTGATGGTAGAAATGGCATGACAGCTGTTGTAAAGATGAAATGGGTTAATGCAGGCAAAGCGTCTGGAATGATGCCTGACTTACAGTAAGGTTTCAATACTGCTAATTATTATTTTTATGATGATGATTACTCACGGTCTGTTTTAACTCTCCTCTGAGATAGGAAATTCCTTGGTGGCAGTGACAACTTGTCCACCTCTAAAGTAGAGTTATTTAGTGACAAGGGTTTGTTCACCATGGTCAGGAAGACATGGTTTAGAGTTTCAGCTCAACCACCTACTAGCTCTGTGAATTCAGGCACTGGCAGAGGAAGCTAAGCATCAGAGAGGCTATTAATAAACACTCAGCATTTGACCAAAGTACCCAGGAAATTTGTAGCCAAAGAAAAACCGGGGACTCAATTAATAGTAAACACAGTGAAAATGACTTAATACCACAAAACGACTATGTGGGCCAGATGAAACAATATATGCATTTCTATGCAGCATGTATTTCTAGCTCATTTACTGGAGAAGAACAGATACTAAATAAAAGCCTAATCCTTCTAGGTCTCTATTCCCTACGCCCCCTAGGAGTCTCTGTACCAGCACCCAGCTAAGTCTATAACCTGCCGTAGTAGATGCGTGATAAATGTGTGCACAATGGAATGTGGAATGGATGAATATATGTAGCCAAGTATGCAAAACAGCAGAATAATATTTTTAATGAGCTTATAGAATCCAGGGCTTGAAAATATTACCACATTCATATCTTGGCTGATAAAATGAGCTCATCGTGCTTTACATTCTGTTTTACTGAAAACCCCATGGAACAGATGCTTTAATACCAATCTGTGAACAAAGATGATATTGTACCTTGGGCAAGGTAATACCAAATGTAAATGCTCACACAATATTAAATATCCCTGTAAACAATATATTCCAGATTTAGTTTGATATTATAAAAAAGAATTTAAATAACTAAATTTTGCCTTGTGACATAGGGTAGGGAATGAGGAGATGGAAAGAGACGGGTGATCTAAGGAGCTTTCTGTCTATACTGGCATATTTTGTAAGTTGATAGACTCTAAATTGCTCAGGGCACAGCATGATGCTTACACAGAGAGAAGGTATTTTATAACATTGTTTGAAGTTCTTCAAGGATGCTCTGGGCAGCCACTTCCTTCTGCAAGATTGGAGAAACCGACCCTGCCCTTCCCAGCCCTCTCTACAGTCCCCTTCAGCTGGCTCCTCCTGCTCAGTAAATGACACTCCGTCCACCATCACCTGTGATCGCACACCAATCTCTCTAGTGCCCACGGACTTGAGTCAGTGCGCGGTATGCACAGCTTCATCTGCTCCAGCCACCAGCATGATGAGGAAGGGATTATTCTCCCAATCACACCAATAATGAAAATCACAGAAAGGAAGAGGGACTTGGCCAAAGTCATACCAAGTACCTAAGTCAAGTCTGTTCAGAACCAAGGCAAATGCTCTTAATTACTGATATCCAATTTTCCCCAAGATCATGGTTTTTCATTTTCTGTGCTCTATTCTTTCTTCACATTTCCTCAGCACATTCTTCTTTGGGATGTTTCCACAAATCAACTTGTACTCAATTTGGTATTTTCACTGACCCAAACATTAAATCTATTTGAATGGCGATTGGCTCAAAATGTATGAGTTGCCGCACTGAACTTAGTGGATTCCATAACTGTCTGATTATGTCTTTTCCTTCCAAACATGGTGTAGGGGACACTGCAGTTAAGAACCAACATCCACTTTATGCAGCTGAACTTATACATCATGAAGGCGAGAAGCTCTGGGAATGGGCAAGAAGGGTAGAAGGTGACAGCTAAGGCAATTTGGGCCACTAACCCATGAAGGATTTCTGGGAAAGAAGCATTCTCACTCTCTAATGAGTCTGGCTGTGCATCTACCATCTACTGCTGACATGAAAAAGGAAGTCGTGAGACACAGTTGCCTCTGGTAGCCACCTTATAACCCCATTGGGAACCAGCCCAATGCTATCTATGGTGGATGACACAGAGGCCCAAAGAATCTGGAATCTGGGTCCATGATGGAACTGTGAGCTACTGAATCAACCTATCCTGGAGTCTGACTTGCCTTGAGACCACCTATTAAGTGAGTTAATACATTTCCTTCTCGTTTAAGCAAGTTCAAGTTTGCAGATTTGATACCGGAACACAAAGCATTGCAACTAATATAGATTCTGGTCTTCTTCTAGTTACAGAGGCTCAGGTTCTTGAAGACAACAGTCTTTCCAGTCTTTCATTTATGCAGAAATAAAAGCAATACTGCCACCCTATTTCGGAACAGTGATTTACTCTTTACAGAGCACCTCTTCAACAGTGTTGGTTCAGTCAGGGGCAACTTTGCCCCCAGGGAAGACCTGGCAATGTCTGGAGACATTTTTGGTTGTCACAACTGGGAAGGGGTTGCTGTGGGTTTCTCGTGGCGGAGGTCCGAGATGCCGCTCAGCATCCTATAACACCCAGCACAGCCCCCACAACTAAGACTCATCTGGCCTCACATGTTTATAGTGCCAAGGCTGAAAAACCTAATGTAGAAGGAAGCAAAAGACAATGGTAATTACAATTGTTCCTGTGCATAGGGACATGGGTAGTCGAAGCAGATGGGTGCCCAGGATTATTACAATCATTTTGAAATAAACAATTAAATTAATTATAAAGTATACCAGATGGAAAAACTAAAGATTTGGGATCCAAATGCATTTTTTCATTTGAAATCCAATGTATTATTTTTTTTTCTGCCTGATAATGTGTTACTGTATCCTGACACTTTTCCTGGGATTATTTCTAGGGCCTCTTACTAATCTTACCTCCCAGCTCTCTCGACACTAAAACTCATTTTCACCATACTATGTCTTTACTCAGTAACTTATGATGACTGCTAGATCCCCTGTAACAAGTCAAGATACTTTCCCTTCCCTTCAAATCCAGGCTCCATTCGTGTCTGGCCATATAATTCCTACCTGACAGCACCATGTTTCACACATTTTTAAGGTCTAGATAAAATTTCATTTATTCTATAAAGCTTTCATCACCCATCTCTGGCCACAATGACTCCTCCCTCTGCCCCTCTGTAGCATTTAGTGCCACTGAATTGGATGAAATAAAATCATCTGAAACCTTAGGCATTAGGATTTACTTCATAGAGAGTAAAGGCCATGATGGACGTTAAGGCACTATAGTTTATATTCTTCCATGGTCCACAGAACCTACCACAGTTCTGGGCACACCATTGTTCAAAATAGCTACCGGTAAAATACACACACAAATGGACGTATCTGCTGGTCCACAAATTAAAAGGGCAAAGTTAACTTCATGAGAGAAATAGAGAATGGAATGAAGCAAAGAATAAAGAAAATGACCCCAGCACTTATAGATATAACACAGACAGATGACACTTTGGAAAAGGTAAATCACAATCTCTCTTTATAATTTCTCAGAGATCCACACTGTCTAGTCCTAGATTTCCCAATTGCATTTCTGAAGGTATCAATAAATATTCCAGAAACAAAATGGTTCTATGGTTATATTAATTTGACAGATGAATTGAAATTAAATGTTTCTTTCTTGACTGCACAACATCTCAGAATACACTGGAGCACACCGTGAATCTCTAGGAGAAGGCTAGCATGGACTATGCTTTCCCAATGCATGTCGCTCACCCATTTTTGAGGGCCACTCACCCTTGATAAACAGTTTCAGAAATGCTCATTTATACGAACGCTTCTATTTTTCAAATGAAGAAACTGATACTCACGTGACACCTTGGCTAATTAGTTACAGAACCAGGAGCCAAGCCAAGTTTCTTGCTGTGGAATCCTCCCCCATTCCATTTATTTTGTGCCCTCTCCTTCTCCCAAACTTCCACAATGACCCTCTTCCCCCAACTGCACACACACTTTCATCTCCAAATCCTGTGTGTTGACCTGGTAAAGTGAGATTCCCATTTGCTAGGTGACAAAAGTGAGGCCTCAGACAGGCACAGGAGTTTTGTTCAGGGCCAGGGACGCAGTTGCACAACCCAGGGCTCCTGACGCCGTGCTAGTCCGCTGCTCCCTCCACGCTCCTCTTTTGTGTCACTGTAGCAATGGGCTTTGTGATAAAGTTTGGGAGGGAGACCTAATCGGCTGCTCTGCATTAAGGGAAAACACAGACAACTCTCTTTACACTACTAAGTGTTTCATTTCATGGGATAAACAACAAACAAACAAAAATCACCTAGAATAATGTACTATTAAAACAAGGAAGGATTTCAAGAACTATCTGGTTCAGCCTCTTTACTTAACAGTCACAGAAACTGACGTCCTGAAAGGAGAGTAAATACCAAGTTAGGGGCAAAAGCCAGGGCTTGTGTAGTTCATCTAGAAACTTCTCCTTTCCTTTCTGGAGGCACAAAATGTCACACAGCCCATGTACAACCATGCCTGATGTGTGTGAAACCAGGCTCCTCTCCTTACCTGCTGGGTGACCCTGGACAAGTCATTTCACCTTGCTAAATACCATTTCCTTTTTCTATAAAGTAGGAATATTAAGATCTACCTTGAGTGCTTATTACGATTAAATGAGATGATGTTTAAGCAAGTTTATACACGGAATGATAGTAATGACTTTATTACTTTTATCTTATTACTTTGATGTATGCACACATAGTAAATTATAACCCAGACTAATTTTAACAGTTATCATTATCACCATTATCTCCTAACAAGACACAACGATTTCTATATTTGTGGGGGAAATAGACAAGCCTTCTTTGGCTACGGTAGTTACTGTTTTTCAATCTTTTTACAAAGCTACTTTTGACCTTCTTGGTCAAAAGTAAAGTCATCCTGACCTTTATTTTTGTTTTCTTAGTACATTTACTGCCCTAACTTTCCAGCACTCTATTTATTTCAAAGTCAGTGGAAACAAAACCCAAATGTCTTTGTGGTCCAAGCTATGGAGAGCAGGATGCCAGGACTTATAGTCTGTATACATGACACACGTAAAGGTCTTCAAATTCAAACATTCTGAATACACTGGGATGGCCAAACGCTAAACCATGAGGGCCGCACATAGGGGCTGAACCTGAGAAGCCGACTGAATGCAGAACAATCACCTTTACTCTTTTGCACTTTAGAAATGCTCTTTCTTCTTCTTTGATCCCTTGCTGGGTTCTTCCTCCAGTCCCTGGAAAACACTTACAGCAATATCGTGCTTTCCCCAATCTACAGTGCCTACTTGTAACCCCGAGGAATAAAGTCAATGATTCCCCTGACCGGCTAAAGCCTACTCCTTGCTCTGGAAACTTCTGGAGGCTTCGCTCTGCATTTCGTTTGGGGAGCTCAGAGTGGGCAACGTGGACTGGAGGGAGACCACCGGCCGCGTCCAGGCTGACGTTCCCGACTCGTAGGTAAGGCAACGACGGGAAGCTGAACAGAGCCGTTTACTCCACTCACACGGCTCTCCCTCAGCCTGGGGCATCTGCTCAGGCCTCCGTCTTAGAAGGCTTAAGACCTGGGGCGTGTATAACCTTGACCAATACCAGTTCTGACAAAGGTGATCCATACGTGACACTTGCATGTCACTTCTCAGCAACTCATGTCAATCCGCCACCATTTCTTACGGGCCGCCTTAGAGCCAGCCCAAATGTGTGGGGGGCGCTGGGGTTGGCGGCACGTCTCAAGTCAGGCAAAGTTACACTTGCAGATTTTCTGACTCAGAAATTTTCAAATTTCACAAACTGGCAATTTTCAAATAACCTTCCTAAATTATTTAATTGAGAAGTAAACTGATGTCTGTCTGGGTAGAATGACCTTCCAAAGTTCCCCCAGGAAATTACCAATAAAACAGAGGATGAGAATCAGTCCTTTTAACTAGCTTTTTGCTTCATGTTTTTCAAATTTCTCCCCTTGGCTAAGGAAGGAGGGAGAAGGTTGCAACTTGCCTGTTGCCTCTTTTTGATATTCTTGCTATTATCACCTGGTGATTTCAGTTAAACTAGGTAACCACATACTTGTTACCTTGAAAGTGAGTTCCCCTCCTCACTTCATACACATATACACTCCTCGCTCTTCATAGAGAGGATTTAACTCAGAAAATTTCTCTGCAGAATAAACCCAACTGAGCTTTCCAAGCTGCTTCCTGAAGACATGCAGTTAATCTTTTAAATCCTTTAATCACAAAATTGCAGTGTAAACTAAGTTAGCCCATTCCTTTCCACAGCCTCCACAGGGTCTACCAGAGTTTATGGAAAAGTTGCCCTACGATCGAGGGAGAACAACCACTTCACTGGACACTTATTTGGTCCTTGTCTTCAAAATAAAGCATTAAACGTAGGTTCAGCAACCTCAGTCTCAGAGGACTAGAGGATGCCTTGGTTCCCTTGACTGTGAAGCCAAACATACCATAAAGAATAAGGCTCACCAGGGTGCTTGGCATGTGTCTAGCACTTGGCCCAGCCTCTTACTTCCATTACCTCATTTAAGCCTCACAACAAACCCAGGTGTTAGGTATTACTACTGCTATTATTATTATTATTAACTGTGGTTTGCAGAGAAGGACTTGGAGAGAGTGACTTGCCGAAAGCAAAGATGTCCAAACTCTAAGTGGATTAGACTCAGAACAGTCTGATGCAGAACTCATGCTGTCTGAAATTGCCAGAGCAGTATTCTAACTTAGGAATCTGGCTTTCATACTAGGAAAAGGACCTGTAATCACATGATATGTAAAACTGAGTTGTACTTAACAAGCACCTGTTGAATAAATGAATGGACTCACCTGCATTCTTGCTTCATCTAGATGAGTGGTTATCAGTAGGTGGAGGCAGTGTGGCCATTTGGCAATTACTAGAGACATTTTTTGATGGCCACAGCTGTGTATGTGGGTGCTCCTGGCATCTCCTGCACAAGGGCCAGTGATCCTACAATGCACAGTACAGCCTCCACAATAAAGAATTTTCCAGCTCAAAATGGCAATAGTGCTGAGGTTGAGAAACTCTGGTCTAGATGAACTAGCCAGGGCTCCTACTGATACTTACAGATCACAAAATTACTGCCTGCCTTGAGAAATTTCTTAGACTCAGAACCTTGTGTGGTTTTTAGATCCATGACCTGGACTTCCCTTCATCTGCATTTTAGTCTTTTCATCTACATCTGTGATACTTGCACTTATTTAACTGGTTTCACACAACTGCATTATGTGGTCTGCAGTTGCCAATTTCAAAAAACTGTGAACTAGCTCTTAGGTTTCAGAATAAATTCTTGCTCTAAAGTTGACCCTGGTTTGCTGTGATACTCTGTACGATTCTTTATCTTGAGCCAGTGTGCTGTAAGGCAACATAGTAGAAGCCACAGAGTCAGTTATTGCTAAGGGGAGGAGCACAGGAAAGAGGTTGAGGCTTGCTTTAAAGTCAGACAGCCTAAGTGAAAATGCTGGTTGTGTAGCTTACAAGCTGTGAAACACATCACTTCATCTCTCAGGCTTGCTTTCCTGTTTTCTTACCCGTAATATAGGGATAATAACAGTATTTCATTCATTGGGTTGCTAGCAGCATTACATGGATTAATACGTGTAATGCATATTGCTTAACAGTCTATCAAAAAGAGCTTAACTTAATTTTTTTCCAGAAAGCTGGTTACACTCATAAAAGCTGGTTCCAGAAAGTGAGGCTGTAGTCATATAATGCAGATAAATCATTCCTATAAATTCTTATATTTGGATGCAGAATTCACAGGTGACTGTGTTTAACATAGCCACTACAAATTAAACAACACAGAGGGATAAGACAGTATTGTAAATAGGTGAAATGGTTGGGGTAAGATAAAAAGGAGTGGTGGGGCTGTGCCAATCTAGGGAATGGCTTACCTCACCCAAAGGTACTTTTATAAAGTTATTTTCTGCTCCCTCCCCAGACAAATACCTGTGCATGCGCGCACACACACACACACACACACACACACACACACACACAAACCAGACTTCCAAATGAACCTGGTGTCTTCCATTTTGTAAACTCCTACCCAGACAATATTATCTTAGTCTATAAAGGTAATTATTAGTCTTAGTATATAAAGGTGTTCTTTTCTGTATATATTGCATGTAAGGAATTCGCTAATGTAAAAATGCTCAAATCCTATGTGGATTAGACTCAATGTATTCCGACTCAGAGAATGTTATAAAGAAACATATACAAAGCCAGATGAAAAGAAGTCATCTTTCTAAGCACATGATTTAATCCTATGACCAGCTTAGCATTCTCTGAATTGTCTCCGTTCCACTCAAAGCTTCTGACACCTACTTTTTGACAATTAATCTCTCTGTTAGTACCTTTTAGTATAGCTTGTGTTTAAAGTTCATTTTTTTTCATATTTGAATCTGTTTCATCTCACCAGTTTGCCTACAAGTTCATTTGGGTGAAGAGTGCTTGCATATTATAAATAAAATATACATAATTGTTTCTGCTTTCCCCCAATTTTGCCAATTAATATCCTGTTTACAGTTTTGATCAACCCAACCTGAAATACACTGTAGTTTATAGGTTCACTAGCCTCCAAAGCTTTGGCATTTTTCCAATTCTGTTATTTAACCTGTATTCAATGAGAATTAAACAGATGCCTAGTACAATGCTAGTCACTTTTTAAGAAATAAAATATTAAGCTGTATGACATTATCACAGATCTCAGAAATAGTATGATATTGTAGAAAGAGACTTTGGAGACAGATCTGGTTTCAATTTCTGGTTCCCTTATTTGCCAGTTCTATCAACTTTAGTGAGTTATTTAATTGTCCTAAGGCTTCATGTCCTTACATATAAAATGTGTATGTCATAATTTTTACTTTATAAGATTGCTACCAAGTAGAAGATTAAACAGCATATGCAAGGTTAGCATACACACTTTAGAGATCCCATAAATATTAGCTGTTCTTTCCCTTTTCTTCTTGCCAGGCTCCTCTTTGCTGTGTTACATATGCTAAGGACATAATTTATGGTCTAGGCAAGACTAACATATAATTTTTTTTTTAGGGAGCCAACAGAAATGGAGGAATCATCCTTGATTCCAATCGTACCTCCAACATATATGATAGTTCTTAAGTCCCTCAACCCTCCATCTCCTCTGCCACCATCCTATTTGACACCATGTCATTCAAGGTTGCCATCGCCTCTCACCCGAACCCTAAGCAGCCCTCTCCCTGACCTCCTTTATTCCCATTCTGGTTTGATCAGCCACCATAAACTCTGCAAGATTTATACACATCCTCCCCAGGTTAAATCCTGCATTGACCTCCCAGCTCATCTAGGATAATTCCCCAGTCCTTCAACATAACCTATACAGGTCCACTAACTCAGCTTCTGCAGCTCTTCCCTTCCTTACTCTTCCCGCAGTATTAGCCAACTTTCTGCTCACAGAGCTCTTTGCCCTAGGGGTTGTGCATTATCTCCTTTCAGCCTGAAACATCTACCTTGCTCTCGCCACGGCTAGCTTCTTTGCGTCTCAGAGATACCTTCTGTACAACAGAATCTAAATGAAGTCTTTCCCTGCATTCTGTCACCATCACATCATACTTTGTCTTCTATACAGCTTTTAACACAATCAATGCTTACCTCTTTGTTGCTGGCTATTTATCTTCACCACGAGCTTATTAGTTCCAAGAAAGCAGAAAAAAGTTTATCTTTTTCAAAGGTATTTCCACAGCCCATAGTCAGTGTTCAGTACCCAGCAAGTTTTCAATACAACTTTGTTGGATAATTGAACAATTGATGTACCATCAAAAGTATGCACAACCATGGTGGTTTCAAAGCAACTGGGTAAATACCGCACTTTTGAAGACTTTATGCCCCTGCCATGGAGAACACAGTCTTCAGGATTTGATCAGTAATCTGGTATGTGGTGACTCAAAGAGGCAAATTGTATGGTGCAAAGTAAGAGTCAATAAATACTTGTTAAATCAATCAAAAGTTTAATATCCACCAAGGCACAGAAGTAAGTATTTAAGGTCCAGGATTCTCACGGAAATATTGAGAGAGGAATGGGACTTAGAAAAAAATAATCCAGAGGGAAATTTTAATTCTATCCTCTCCCTTAGATTAGTAGCCATTAAATAGAGAAATCATAAGTAAAGTAAATAATAACATTAGCTTCCTACCATTTGAGTGCTCAGCCCATGCTAGGAACTGTATGATATGCTTTATACCCAGTATTTGTACTATATTTCTAGCCATACTAATTTAGTTATGATTAGGCCATATAGAATTATGGCTAAAAATTTAGAAGAAAACAAACATGAAGCAGGTCCAGCAAATTGGACAACTCCCTGGCTCCAAAGCCTGTGCTTTTTCCAACAAACCCTGCTTCCCTTTAGATGAAATCTACCTTTTGTAATGTATCAGAGCTGGACTCACAAAAAAGGAAGAACAACTGGGCCAAGTTCAACAAGCATCCGCTTTTCTTCCTTCTGCAGCTCCACTCAACATTCACAGGTTAAACATATATTAGGAGTATAGCTAGTGGCATTTTTGCCATCATCTTAGAAAGGACCACATTGTATCCTGTATCAGCGTCTCTCAAGTGGCTCTACCAAAGGGTCAAAAAATATTATTTTATTTTTGGGGATTCCCTCTAGTCCTTTGCCATAGTACAAATATCCCTTGAGTTTTTCAATTCAAACTGTTAGCTCTTATCTATAGGAACCGAGAATAGAACAGAGAAATTTTTAAAAGATGAAAGGATGGTATAAACCTTGCATAATAGGCAAGGGCTCAGAATGCCCAAGGGCATGGCATGCCCCTCTTCACTAATGTCTTCCTCCCTGAACTCCCTCCTGACTTGCTTCCATTCATTCAATAATCACTGAGTACTTACTCTGTGCCATGAAATGTATCCAAACACTTCACTCAATGTGTAGCAAACATAGAATTCAGTGTCGCATACAAGCCAATAGAGGGCACAAGTAAATTAAGGTAGCTCATTTATATTAATGCCACAAACACCTGCTAGGTGCCTGCTTTTGATATTAGGAATCAAGTAGAAGAATCACGAAGCTCTAGAAATGAAGAGAATGGGGATTGAAATGGAAGCAAACTCACAGGCAGCATCCTCAGTCAAGTTTGAGAAAAAAGCATCCAGGAACAGAAAGTAAAAGCCATTCTTACCCCTCATTCTCATATACTCCAAGATAACCAACTAGCAAAGTGAGTGTCAAAAGAAAGCACCAAACAGAAAGGGAGGGCATATTCACCTCTAAATTCTGGTCAGTTTCATTGGAAACAACATCCTTTCTGCAGTTTTTCTCTCCTCCTCTCCAAATACTTGTTTTCCATTCAAAACGAAATAAAATAAAATAAAAATAAGGTGAGTTGTTCCAAACGACATCATCATAGCATTTACTGTGAACACCTTCAACAGGCTACTTACTTTATCCTTATCCAATGACAGTTTTTGTCAAATGTATTGTTCTAGAGACCCAGGGGCCCTGAGAAAGCCAAAAAAGATGTATCAATAACCAAGATGCCTTTGGAAAACACTCATAGACCCATCAAAGCTCAACTGTTTTAAAAAATGTATCATTTCTCTTTTAGATAACCCTTACAGAAACAAGGGTCAGTGTGCGACTCAGATCTGTGAAAATACAACGAAAGGTCTGCAAACAGCAATATTTCTCTTCTAGCCATGTGTGTCTTTGGTTTTCTTTCCATTCACTTGTTCATCCTGAGTAAGTATAACATGTTCCTTTTTCCATCATGGAGTCAGGAAGCCTAATTCATTGGATGGGGTGGGCCTAGCTGAGGCCAATGTCTAGCTATTTAACTCTGAGAGTTATCCAATCATGGGGGCATATTTAGGAGGACGTTAAAAATGAGACATCAAACAGGCATGAACGTACAACTGATGTGACAATTCTAAGTAAAGTATCCCATCAAAACATGCAGCATTTCCAGAGGAAATATCTAAGAGCGTCCTCACTGGTTTCAACAAGATATGCTGGGGTAAGGAACTAGAATAGAGGAGATTTATGAACATATGTGTTTGAATTGAGGTTGCTATTTTCTAACCTAAACCTGTGAAAAGGGGCTTCAATGTATTCAATCTAAGATTTTGCACGTCTTCTATACCCACATGGCCATCACTTGGAAATGCAGAGGGTGAAAAATGGGCTGACTACTTGCTTTGGTATTGGAGGCAGGAGAGGTTGCTTCTTAATCTCAAAGTAAAGGACGTATGATCACTGTCCGTAAAAACAGGTGGGCCAAGTGGGAGAGAGAGCCATCCTGGAGATATCTGAAATCCTGCCCACCAGGACCTCCTGGGAGGCTATGAATTTCTGCATGGGATGGAAGAAGGGATGAAGCAGTCTGTCCAGGAATGGAATGCTCTGCCTGCTTTTTAAACAGGAGTTGTAGCAGATGTATCATAGTTCTAGGGCTGGCTGGGAATCTCCAAAGGATCCAGAAAATGTCACAGATGAGAAGTCAGCTACCAGTTTCAGAGGGCACAAAGTTTCTCAGCCAAGTAAGAACTCCTCACCATCCACCCCTACTACCACCACCACAGTAAGGCTTTATTTTTTTTTTTAATTTTTAATTTTTTTTTTTTGCATGTTGTATGGTAGGGTCATATTTCATTCTTTTTCCATGTGAGTATCCCATTATTGCAGAACCATTTGTTGAATTTTTTGTTTGTTTGTTTGTTTTGCTTATTTGTCTTTTGGGGGAAGTGCATGGACCAGGAACTGAACCTGGGTCTCCCGCATGGCAGGGGGGAATTTTATGATTGAATTACCCTTGCACTCCCCCCCATTTCCAGCCTTTTATGGACAAACTAGAGTCAGCAGCTAGCAGGTCAGGCTAAGGTCTGTATCTGGGGAAAGAGAAATGAATACTTACCTGTGAGTGAGGCTTGAAATGATGATAAATCTCTAAAATTTCAGAATGGAATCTGTATTTTGTTATTTAAAGTACAAAAAAAGATTGTCTACAATCTTTGAGTAGGCAGAAAATCCACTGGATCTGCCCAAGTTGTTGGGGTGGGGGTTGGGGGAGCAGGGAAACTGAGAAGGAAGTGAAGAGCACCCCCAATCAAATTTCCAAGACATAACGAAGATAAAAAAAGTTTCATTTTAATTATGCTATGAGTTGTTTTTATTTAATAAATAAATTGCATGTATATTCAACAAATATTTGCTGAATGCCAAGCACTGAGACAGACAAATGGATACAATGGTGAACAAGTCCTACACAACTTCTGACTTGCAAAAATCTTGTGATCCGGAGGGATAGAATTGGCTAAGCCTTGACACAATCCATTCTCCAAAGCAAGCTAGTAGCTAAAGCAGATAGAAAATACATGCTTTGGGGTAGCTGGTGCCTGGCTTTGAACCCCAACTTCCCCATAATCCAGTTAATAAAAATTTACCTATTTTGCTTCTCAGATCTCTCCACGTATAAAATGGTGATACCATTGTTTATCTTGTACTATTGTCAGGAGGATTTAAGGATATTATAAAGAACATAGTATATTTCTTGGCTTATAAGACCTTAAAAAGTGATGGGGGATACCAATGAGATGGTGGTATGGCCAGCCACCCTCTAGAATCAAACAGAAGAAACAAAATGGATAGTCATTAAACATCCCCCAAACAAAAGTTAAAATGAAAGTATTCAACATAATTTATTTATTCTCCCTTAAGAATGTGTCACTATTCATCTTTTTCATACTCTACAAAAATTCCCCACTCAAAGCACTGTAATCTTTATTTCCTCGACTCTTATTGTATAAATAATCAGTACCATGTAATCTAGGATTTAATCACCTCGTTCCTTACGCTCTGTCTTCTTATATGAGGCCTCATCTTCCAAGTCATATTGCAAGAGCTCACTGAAGGCAGGGCAGGTAACAATATTTTGGCACATTTGCTAGAATATAGACTGAATGGAATAGAAAGGAATTAAGTTTTAAAATTTGTCAATGTGTGAAACTCTGACTATTCTGAGCTTCCACTGTAAGCATACAGAACGGGAGAAAGTTTTGTAGTAGCTTCTTAAGATGAAGAAAACTCTCATGGCCAGAGCAGAAACACTCCTTGATACCTACAGATCACCCCCTAAGTGATAAGGAACTTATTTTGGACTTGAAGTCGGTCCTATGCACTGCAAAGACAGGCTGATGGTGGGCAACTTTTCCCAAACAATTCTTTAAGTTGAATTTTGATATGGAATCTCATTGAGTCTGCCGATGGCATTTTGAAAAGAATTTCATTAAATGTTGCTAACATGTCATAAGCTCCCTTAAATGGAAGGGTAATGGTTCATAACATTTGTAAGCTTTTTAATTTCATGGAATGTGAGCAGCATAATCAGGACCTATTAAAGTCAATCAACTGTACCAAGCAGGCCTACCCACCTTTGCTTTTGTTTCTATTTTCCTTGTGGGTACACCCTGTGAACCTAGAGGCAACAAGCTCCAGGATCATTCTTTAAGGCTAACACCAGTGTGTGATATTCTGAACAACCTCTGGTGAAACTATCACAGCTGGATTTGCATGTGTGGGTTGAATAGACATCTCCTGGGTAATGGCTTTTGGCTTCTGGGAAAGAAAGATTTCCCTTTCCATTTGCTTCAGCTCAGCAGGTACAATTCAATTCTGTTAGGATTTAAAATCAGTCATGTGGCCAGCATAACCGGAATTAATAAACGGAGATGAATATGAGCAGCATTATTTATATTTTCAATGTTATGATGCGTAAACCACCATTCTTTCAAGACCTGTCTCAGAGTTTACTTCTACCTTGAAACTTACAATAATAACAATGGCCACATATAGTGGGCTAAGTAAGTGGCAGGCACTGCATTGTTCTATGCACCATGTATATATTTCTCATTTAATTTTCAAAACAACTTTATAATACTATCAACTAATTTCATATTATAGGTAGAGAAACTGAAGGGCTGAGGAGTCAATTAATACATACCTCAAGTTATAAAGCTATGTGAGCAGCAGGGCTAAACTTCCAACCAAATTTTTGTATGACTAAATCATACATACTTTGCTACTAAGCCATGTTGCCTTCACAAGCATCCTGCTGCAATTCTTCCCATAGAAATGGGTGTACCCAGAGAGAGAACTTCTATGGGGGTCTAAGCAGGACACAGTGAGACTGATATCTAGGATGGCTGAAGTCTATAGAGTTAAACAGGGAGAACGCATACTGCAACAGAGGAACTTACAGGCCAAGTAGGCAGGAGCAGAGATCAGTGTAAAGAATCAGAGTAGGGCAAAGTTAGAAACAGAAGGATGGTTGAGAAGTGAGGAGGGCTGAGAAAACGTCAGGAAATTGGATATAGGATTGGCTGTGAGCACATGGAAATGTTCCGTAGAGGTCCACCTTGTGCACTGTTGGCTGAATAATGGATGATTCATGTCTGATGCTAGATGGAGCTGGGTAGGACCAGAGAAGCTCCTCATGTTGATTTTCACAGAAAAAAAAAAGCCAGAATGATGGGTACAAAGAATTGTGCCAAATATATTAGCTAAATTTAATTATAAATTACACAAGTGGTCAAGAAAATACTCCACTATTCCCTAGACAGCCAATAATGACTACTAGACAAGAAAACATACAAAGTAATGGTGCTCCCTTGACTGACATGCCCACCCACAACAACACTTGAAGGAGACGAAAGGAAAGCTTTCATCTTAGAGGGAAGAAAATCACAGCCAAGAACATTTATGTGTATGTATGTGTACTATGCTCTCAGTCTTATTGTTACTGTATCACTTTGGGTTGAAAAGAAGTGAAGTAACAGGAGAAGGGATAAGAATGATAGTAGGTTCTTGCGCTTACTATTTAGCGAGGAATTTGTAAGTCATTGAATTTATAATGAAGACGGCAACCCTTTCATCAAAGGGATTCTCAGAGGAAATTAACCCCTATTGCTCTAAGGCATCTGTTTTATATTATGACTTAACTTTTCTCCTATGCATCTAAAATCATACTAGATATACTGGAGAATTTGAAGAGTTGAAAAAATAGTTACTCATATTTTCTCTGTTCTCTAGTTCAGATGAAGAACCCCAGTTAAATATCATGTCACCGCTTTGGAATTTTCATGAGATTTTATGACTTCATAATTATTTCATTTTGGTGGGCTTAAAATGAGAACCAGCAGAGAATTTAGGAATTCCAAAAAAAACTTGCAGTCCAAAATTCTGGAGGAAAACATACCTAAAGAAAACAAGATCTCTGGAATATCCTGGTGTTTTTCTTGAGATGGTAACTTAATTTGCACAAGTTTCTGATTATTTACAAACAATTCCAACAAAGGGTGTGAACAGAGTGAAACCGTGGTCTAAATGGTAGGTGATACAATTCAGGGGATCTGTAGTTTGAACAGGAAAATTACAGTCACAGGAAGGTGAGTGAGACTATATGAGGAGATATTTCAGAATAGTAGCCATCTGTAATGGAGGTCAGAGCACTTGGCAGATGAAGGAAATTAGATACTCTGATCTTCATGAAACTGGGAAGGTTGTTATGTGTTTCCTTGGGTTTCAGAGAAAGCTCGCCAAACAGTATAGGTCAACCTGTAACCACTGTCTACCATTCAAAGACACAGGCTTTGGAATCAAGCTGGGTTAGATGCATTCTTCCTAAACCTTTCTAAACCTGTTTGCTCATCTCTAAATGAGAGATCAGAATGATAAATCTTTCATAGGGTTAGTGTAAGGAATAAATGAGATAATTTTATATTAGCATTGTATCAATATGATATAATGTTACAACTATTATGTTAGCATTGTATTGATATGATACAATGTTACAACTATTATGTTAGCATTGTCTCAACATGATACAATGTTACAACCACTATATTAGCATTGCATCAATATGATACAATGTATAACTGTTACAATATGATGGTCTAATCACAAGATTTAGATTCAGTTCCCCAAATGTTATGAGTAGTTCCAATGGGCAGCCCCTCAGCTATCACTTTCGCACCTATTAACTCATTTAATATCAACAACAGCACATCTATTAATAAAGTATTAAAATTACAGATATTCAATATTAAAGCAAAACACCAAAATTCTGCAAGCACTTAGGAACCCTTTAAATTGTCTAGCCATCTACCCAATCCTTGTTAGGAGTTTGTTAGTTATCTCAGCTGAATGGATGAAAGCGCAGGCATCTACATAGAGTCTTCTGTTCCTTTGCCTAACCTAGCCTCACTGGCTCTCCTGGACTTTAGATTTATTGCACAAGTAAATATGAAGTCATAAGTTCTACACTCTGTGGGCGATTTAAAAGATTTTCTAGGGTAATTTTTAAAAAAAAAAAACTTTTTTTTAATGTGAACTATAACACACATACAAGAAAACAATAAATTTCAAAGTACATTGTAACAAGTAGCTATAGAACAGATTTCAGAGTTTGGTATGGGTTCCAGTTCACAATTTTAGGGTTTTCCTTTTAGCTGCTCCCAAGATACTAGAGGCTAAAAGAAATATCAATTTAATGATGCAGCAATCATACTCATTTGTTAAATCCTATCTTCTCTGTTATAATCCTGCCTTCTCCTCTGATTCTCCTCCCAATCTTTAGGGGTTTCTGGGTGATGCCCATTCTACATTCTAACTTTCTCATGTTGGAAAGAAGAGTCAATAGTATGGAATAGGGAGATGGAAATAATTGATGGTCTTGGAGAGGCTGGCTCAAGGGTAACTTTTTAAAAACAGATATACTGTTTGACTTATGGCCAACTAAAAATCATAAATGAGACTCTACTGTATAATAACACTGCTGGGTCCCACAGGACATGGCCCTGTGGGGAGTTACTGTGGGGGTGAGAACCATGATGGAAAAAGTTCCAGCACCTTCCCCCACTGAGAGGGAGGTGGTTGATCTGACCATCCATAACCGTGTTGAGGTTGGTCCCCTTTTCTATACTAACTTCTGTCATCCTACTATTTAATCTTGTTTTCTTTTCAATAAACTTCTTCCTGCACCTCCATAATCTTAGTGCTGCTAAGATATGATGATGAAGAAAAAAAGGCATTGTAAATTAGTGAACTCTTTATGGTAGCAATGGAAGTCCTGCACGTGAATTCTGCATCTCAGAAAATTGTCATGGTAAAACAAGACAAGAAATTACCTGGGACATTAAAAATAAATGTAAGATTTGGATTATCAATGAACTGAAGCCAAGTCCCACTGAGTTACACCAGAAATATAAGTTAGTTCTGGCAATAATTACTTCAAAGATATGATTCTTGTACATAGAGTGTTTATGTCCAGGGTACAGGGGGAAAACAGCTATTGCATGCTGTGAACCATGTTCAAAAGGAAACCATCAGCACTACCACAGGGACAGTAGAGGTAAATAATGGGGGGAGGGATAAGACTTAAGAGGAGGGTTAGATTTCCTATTCGGCAAGGGTGTGTGTATCCGTTTTCTTTCTCTTGGGAACAATGAAATTATCCAAAATTGAAAATGTTGATGGACTGTGGGCTTTGGGCCTTCTACATGATGCCTGATGAACGCAGGCAGCTGAAGGATACACTGACAGAGTAGATTGGCGAACGATGGTGTATACTTATGAATGAAGGCTGTGCTGCTAAAAAAAAGAAAAGGAACAAGTCGTGAGACACGCAACAATGTGAATGAAGATGTAGGACATTTGGTGAGGCAAAATAAGACAGAAACAAAAGAACAACAACAGTATGGTCTCCTTTAGGAAATGCTTATAAGAAAACAAGGACCTAGACTATAAGCTTTTATACTAGACACATCACGTCTGGAGTGATAATTAATATCTCTGGATCTAGAGAGGTGAGATATACATATATTTAACCTGATATTTAAGAGATAAGAATGAAGCCGATCAGATTGGGGTTAAAGAAATTCAGAACACAGGGGTAAGGAACACAGTGTCTATATTTTAGAACCACACATACTCTTTGAGACCAAAGGAAGAACGGTTTGTTTATTTGGCCTGGAAATGAAATTTTCTCACACAATTTAACTCAACCTACCTGTATAGCTCATTTCAACAACTGAAACACAGGAAGCCCAAAATAAGAAAGAGGTCCTTTTGGGCCGCGGTGGCTCAGCGGGCAAGAGTGCTTGCCTGCCATGCCGGAGGACCCCGGTTCGATTCCCGGCCCCAGCCCATGTAAAAAACAAACAAACAAACAAAATATAATAAAAAATAAGAAAACGTGTAAAGATGTTTCCCTTCCTTCCTTTCATCCTTCCTTCCTTCTCTGTCTTTCCTTCCCTTCCTCCCTCTCTCTTTAAAAAAAAAAAAAAAAAAAAAAAAAAAGAAAGAGGTCCTTTAATCTAGTACAGCCTAATGTAATACCTAGATACATCCTAGAGTATGTTACGCAAATAATGAAAAAGTATTGGCAAAGTCCCTTGAGGGATGGGAGAAAAAATATGGAACTATTTAACTTTACCATCAGGAAATCCCCTGATACTGCATAAAACTTTAGGGACACTCAAATCAATAGGCCATGCCCTTGATCTGGAGGCTTACTCTTGTGGAATTTATGTAGGTAAGGGAGAAGCTTAGCCTACCCAATGGTATGCCTAAGAGTAACTTCTGGGGACCTCTTTTGTTGCTCAGATGAGGCCTTAATCTCTCTAAATCCAACTCTGCAAGTGAAATCATTGCCCCTCCCCCCATGTGGGACATGACATCTAGGCACCATTGGATGTCTCCCTGGTGATGTGGGAGATGACTCCCAAGAATGAATCCAAACCTGGCACAGTGGGATGAACCTTTCCATCCTGACCAAAAGGGGGAAAAGAAGTATAATTAATAAAGTTTTAATGGCAGAAAGAGCTCAAATAGAGTTGAAAGGCTACTCTGGAGGTTGCTCTTACACAAGCTTCAGTTAGACATTGCTACCTATCATAACCTGCCAAACCCCAACCAGGACCATTCTAGCCAATCTTAAAGAATACCTAGGGCAATATATAAGATTCCATAGGGTTCCAGGCACTAGAGTAATTTTCTTGAAACCTACAACCTCCAGATGGGTCCCTGGTCCAGATAAGTCCTGAAACCTAGCCCAGCCTCTACAGAACATCAGATAGTTTCATCTCCCTGACCCATATTAGTGACATGAAAAAGTTAGAATTGCCATTACCCAACTACCCCTAAAGAGAGCGATGGAAGGATCAAAAGTGATGGTGGAGTAATACAGAGAAGATAGGATTTAATCAATGAGTATGAATGCTGAATCATTAAATTGATATCTCTTTTAGTCTCCAGTATTTTAAGAGCAGCTAGAAGTAAAAACCTAGAATTGTGAATGGTAATCCACGTGAAATTCTGAAATATGTTCTACAACTAATTGTGGTGCTGTGCTTTGAAGTTATTGCTTTTTTGTATATGTGTTATTTTTCACAAAAAAAGAAGGAAAAAAGTCAACTGTGATGATAAAAAAATATTTACACCCTCTAGATTCCTACATCCTGTAGCAGCTAGAAGGAAAAATGTGAGAGGATCATATGTTAGCCCATGACAAACTCTGGGATCTGTCCTGTACTACTTGTTAAAGAGTGCTTTGAAAACCACTGCTCTTTAATTTCTTTGCTTTGTATGTATGTTATACTATACAATTAAAAAAAAGGAAAAAAATCCCCATCCTTTTACATAAAGTAATAGATTTGCTACTGCAGTGTAAGTTTTCTTATCCTGATTCATTCATGCTCTGACTATTACCTAGGTTAACCAGCTTATATTGCCTGGTTGTACTTTGTCAATAGTTTTCTCATTGACACAGTTTGTCGGTTAGTCACAAGCTTAGTTTAAGAGATGTTGCATTACCTGTGGATCCATTTGTGAGCTGGAAATGCTGCTTCATTTGATTTATAATTCATATTCTTGAGAAAATTGAAAAGCCCATTTATAATAATTTGTTAATATGTTACATATTAAAACTAATCAAATCTTAAAATTATACTAAGAATCACTGTTTTACAAACAGGAGAGAATGACAGAAAAATGCTTATTTGCATACTGGTATAGTAGAGATTGAAAATTTGATCCTAATCCTTAATTATTTGAAGAACTAAATTTGACCTGAAGTGAAGTGTTTCTGCCACAACATCCATACCTTTGTAGAATGTTTCTTTTGGCACTATATTTCTAAAAATATTTCATTTTAAAAATAAAGGAATCCCAAATCATTATGTAAAGCTGAGATTCACTGCCAACTTTAAGATATGAACTTAAACATTTTTATCAAATGAAAAAGAAAGTTTTCAAAAAAAGACTCCAACAAAACAGAATAACTCATGGAAAAGGAAAGTCCCACACTCATAATTTAGGCAATTGCTATTTAAAACATCAAAGCCAATAATTTATAACTGCATCAAAAGGTTTAGTTAGCTGTGGACAGAGAGACATCACAAAATCAAAGTAAGAAAAAGTATTTGATTATAATGTCACATGATAAAGAAGTGGGTTTTTTTCAACCTCTGAAATTGCCTTTTCTGAAAAAGTCAGTTTTTGACAATGCACACATTTTTAAAAATTAAGATTAACAGTGTAACATACCACAGCATTTCTTAAGCACTGGGTACAAACAGAGTTGCCAGGAAATGAGTATGTTTGATTAAGCACATAATTTTTTTTAGAGCACCATTTTTTTTCATTAGCCCTTTAGGAATGAAGGAGAATAAAACTTTTAAGAATATATTCCTTGAAGCTACCCTCCCTCTTCATTATTCTCCCCAGGTACTCAGTAGGTATTCTCGCTGTGAGATGCCACCTATCTGAAGTAGAACTCTGCCAACCATTAAAGGGGACATAAACCAAGTCAAAGTAGACCCTGGAGTGTCTTTTCCCTAATTAAATGTTATGTGTGAACTAAGGAAGAAGCAGTACTTATGACTATATATGAACAAGGAGTTATAGGTGGCTGGGATGTTCTTGAAACTATAAGTGTCATATTTATGCTAATATGCCATAGTAATGATGAAGAGAAGCCCAACAATTAGAAGGAATGGAAATGCTATTTTTTGTTCTGTTAAACTGATCCTGTCTGTGACACACAGATCTACATTGGGGAGCTTTCATTAGCCTATGGAGGTTATGAATCAATGCTCACAGGAAAGTGAAACTGCAACGTAGGGGCAGATGGGCTTTGAATACGTTTAGCACGACTTCTATCTTTTCTACCTACTCTGTTACCATCCCACCAGGACCTCGCTCTACGCAGGTGTTCATGCCATCTTCTACAAAATTGAATACTCAGCGCATAGGTGATACAGATAATTAATTAATCTGCAAGGTCCTATTAAAGAGAAATTTGTCTCTCTCTCTTTACCTGAGTGCCACTCATAGAATCTTTGAGCCAGAAGGCTCCTAAGAGAACATTCATTCATTCAAAAAATAATTTTCCCTACCACGTGACAGACACCAGCTCAAGATCTGGTATACAGTGCTGAACAAAATAATGGTAATAATAAGTTATTATACTCAAATTGTATCTACTGTTTTATGTACAAGGCATTGTTCTATAAACTTGACATAAACTAACTCTTGTAATCCTATAATTAACTTACAAGGAAGTGTTATTATTATGCTCACTTTACAGATGAGGAAAGTGAGACACAGAAAAGTTAAGTAATTTGCTCAAGCTCACACAGCTAGAAAATTATGCCATTTATTTGAATCTAGGAAGTCAATGCTCCAGAGCCTGCTCTTAAATACCTCTTGTTACTGCCTTTCTTAATTCCCTGCCCTCACGGAAATGATCTAGAAATAGGGAAAACAAATAGGCAAGTACATAAATATGGAATAGTATAATAAATAGCATAAATGAATATCTATAAATATATATGCTATGTTTTAACATAACACTGCATGACATGCCATGATATAGGAAAATAAAGCTACTATGTAAAGGGTACATATTTCAGATTGGGTGTTAGAAGAGGGCTCCATGAATTGCTGCAGAGAACTGAATGAAGTAAGGCTGGGTTTTCCTCTACACTTGTGTTCTTAGTCTGTACTCTGTGGAACCCCACCTAGGGACTTGGAAACCTGTGGATGGAGACAGGGTACAGGGTGGGAGGGCTCTATCCCCTGTCCAATCACACCAGTTTACCCTCCATCTGGCATGAATTTTGGAGTTCCAAGTAAAAACTGTCTTTAAAAAAGGAATTCGATGGTTTAAATAAAAGGTCAAAAACCACTGATCATGTTTAACCTCTTCAGTTCACAGATAAAGAAACTGGGATGTGAAGAGAAGTGATCAGTGGCTCACCCAGGAAGAGGACCCAGATTTCCTAACTTTTGATCTAGTGTGCTTTCTAGAATGCCAGACTGACAACCTTAACGCTCCTTCCCCTCCCCTTCTGGAAGAATTTTCATTTAGTTTCCAGAAGGCAAAGCAAAAGTTCTCATCCAATCATGTCTCTCTGTTTGGAAACTTCAAAACCGAACTCTACTCTTAGAGAAAGCAACTACATGGGACCTTCTGGCCTATTCTTCCATATCCTATTACCTCTCCCTTCTTTATCTCCTAATCTAATTTATTTTTCCGAGTCTGAGCTCACTGTCCTTTATTACTATATTACTATATATATTTCTTATAAACTACTTCAGATCTTTTGTAGAACTATATGTATGTATGGTAGCAGTGGTGTCTGCATAGGGGTTTGGCATAAGTGAATTTTTTGAAATACTGACTTGGGCGTCTTCAGATAAATGAGATTGTCATGGTAGAACTCAGGAAGCACCACAACAGGCAGTACAAAATAATTTGGGGCAGCATACTTGTCCAGTGCCCATCAAATCATAGCCATCAGTCTCAGCCTTATTTTAAGTTTGGTTCTATTTCTTCTTCCAGAAACTTGGCTGATAGAGTTATAACAAGGTTCTGAGCAAAGCTCTCTGTATTTCTTATATTTTCAGCCCAAACTCCATTTAAGAAAACCATGCACAGTCAATTTCTACCAAATTAAAGAAACAACAAAAACCCCTTCAGTCCATTTTAACTCAATGGAAACAAAAAGCCTTCAAATAACTATCTGTTTTCCAGGATAAACAAACCAACTGACCATACTATTAAGTGCTAATCTATTCAAAGTTTGTGTGCCCATTTAAGAAAAAAAAATAGCAAGCAGATGGTTTATACTATTGTCCACAATAAACATGACACGTAAAAAGACAGATACATTTGGGAAAACGCAATCAGCTTTGCAGTCCAGATGGGCTGATAGATGACCCTTTCAATTTTAATAATCTCCATAATTTATGTGTGAGCAAAGATGTCTAATGCACCCCTCTGACTTAGTACAAATCACTTTTATTTACTTGGGCAATACTTTATGGTCCAGTTAACTTCTTAATTAAAGACAGCAAGATGCTCATGTTCCATGCAAGTGGCATGGAAAATACTGTTTTGTGTGCAATATGTTCAGCTGGGAGTCGAAGCTGTTTTGCTTGCCTATGACAACCCACCACAGTCTTCATTTGGTTTCTAAACTAACCAAAGACACGGCCCTGCTCATTGCAATGAAACTGACAATGGAGCCTCTTCAGACAAAACCGGTGTGTGTCTGTCATCCCATGTCAATTCTGGATTTTTTACAGTTTGTGCAGAATCCAAATTTTCACATTCTCTTTTCCCTTTCTCCCTTTTTCCCCCAGCTCATGCTCTCTAGTCATTAGAAGAATAAACACACAAAGGAGACATTTTTTAAGAAACTGAGAGTGGGGAATGGCCATGGTGGGCCATAGCCTTGGCCTCTAGAATCTTTAACACCACTACCCTCTACCATTGAGCTTGCATAAGACTTCATCAATCCATAGGAGTTGGACCTTTTGATGATTTCTTACCAAACACGAGGATAAATGAGTTAACAAATGAGAAGCAAGGAACAAAGAGGATAAGTGAAAATTAACTTTGAGAAGTCAAACTAATTTCCTCATCCCTGCATGGCCAAGGGCAAGACACTACAATTCTATAAACAGTTCCTGAAATATTTCCATAAACATTCACAACTCTATAAAGCAAGGGCTGCACGCTCATGGGACTTCAGGGACCTATAACACAAATGAGTTAAGCAGGCTAGGTATGAGACAATAATCATGGCTAACCAAGAATAAAATTTCCAATTATTCAGCTCCAACCTTTGGGGGTATCAAAAACAAACAAACAAACAAAGGAAACTTTGTCAGATTTTCTGTTCTTCCATGAAAATCAGAGAATACAGAGTTTTTAAAAGTATAAAGTATTTAGGTGTTAAATATTAGAAACAAACGCCTGTCAACGAGAAATACCATGTAAGGCCAATCAACTATGCCTGTGGTCTGGATCCCATTGTAACTTCTAGGTTTAGCTTTCCTATCAATAGAACCCTTACTAGTTTATTAGGTATGTTACTTATGTTGTCTCATTTAACACTCACAAAATTATAAAGTAGAAAATATCTTGGTGATGAGATTAACCATAATTAATATGTCTTTTTGCATTATCTACTCTCCTTTCTGGTTTCCTTTCCCTACTACTTTCAATTTTTCATCTTCTCAGGGAGTCAGTGTATCTTCCAAAGGTATTCCTTATGATATGGAAATGGCCATTCATCTCCTACTAATACAGTGTCAAGAGGGAATTAATTGCTACATAAACAGTGCACTGAAGGAGCAGAATACTGGAATCCTGGATTTTAGTTCTGAGTTTAGCTGGCATAACTCATTTCTGGGCCACAGTGCCCCTACTTTAAATTAAAGGAACATCTTTTTTTTTAATAATTTCAAACTTGGAAGACAGTTGTGAAAATAATATTAAACCAATAAGAGAACTCCAATAAGACACCTAACCAAACCAGATACTTAGTTTTACCAATTATTAATATTTTGTCATACTTGCTGTATCTATCAATCTGTCTATTTTCTAACCATTTCAAAGTAGGTTACATACCTCTTGCTCCTTGAACACATCATACTCCCATGCATATTTCCTAAGGAAAAAGCTTTTCATTTATGTAATCAAATCAAGGAAAGTTATTAAGATCAAGAACTCTAATATCAGTATAAAGCATACGGTCCATATTCCAGTTTTTTTTAAATGTCTTGGTAATGAGGAATGTCTTTTTGAGCATTTTCTCCTGCACTATTAGATACAGTCAGGATCACGTTACAGTAAATAGTCATTTTCTTTTTAGTCTCTGTCAACTTTTTATTAATTTTAGTAAAATACTTACAACATAAAATCTCTTATCACAAACCACTCCTAAGCACCCAATTCAGTGGGATTCATCATGTTCACAATGTTATTCTGTCCTCACCAACACCCATTACCTAAATTTTCCATCACCCAAAAGCAAAACCCTGCACCCAATATCCATTACCTCACCCTACCCTCTATCCCACCCCACTACTGTAACCTGTATTCTAGTTTCTGTCTCTGTGAATCTGCATATTCTAATTACTTCACATAAGTGGACTCGCACAATATCTGTCCTTTTGCATCTGGCTTATTTCACTCAATATGATGTCTTGAAGGTTTATCCATGTCATACCAAGGATGAGAATTTAATTCCTTTTTGCAACTGAATGATATTCCATTATATGGATATACCACATTATGTTTACCCATTTATCTATTGATGGACACTCTGAATGCTTCTAGCTTTTAACTATTGTGAACTGTGCTGCTACTGACACTGGTGTACAGATATCGGCTCAAGTTCTGCTTTCAATTCCTTTGGGTATGTATTTGGAAGACTGCTCAGTCAAATGGTAGCTCTATGTTTTAACTTTTTGAAAAACTTTTGAGGAAGGCCCAAAATGTTTCCCTCAGTGGATGCACCATTTTATTATTCCACCAAAAATGTTCCACAGTTCCCATTTCTCCACATCCTTGCCCACACTTATTATTTTCTGTTATTTTAAGTGGTATCTCATTGTGGTACTGGTTTGCATTTCCCTAATGGCTAATAATTTTGAGGATCTTTTCTTGCGCTTGGTGACTGTTTGCATATTTTCTTTGGAGAAATGTCCATTAAAGTTCTTTGCCTATTTTTAAAAAGGATTGTTGGTCTTTTTGTTGTTGAGTTGTGGTAGTTCTTATATATTCTAGATATTAAGTCCTTATCAGATATATGGTTTCCATGTGTTTCCTACCTTTCTGTTGATTGTCTTTTCTTTCTTGATAATATCCTTAGATACACAAAAGTTTTTAATTTGATTAAGTTCATTTTATTTTAAATTTTGTTGCTCATGCTTTTAGTGTAAGTCTAAGAATCCACTGTCTAATATGAGGTCCTGAAGATATTTCTCTATGTTATCTTCTAAGAGTTTTATAGTTTCAATTCATACATCTAGGTTGGTGATCTTTTTTGAGTTAATTGTTATGCATTATGAGAGATAGGGTTTGACTTTCATTCTTTTACATATGGATTTCCATTTTCCAGCACCATTTGTTAAAGAGTCATTTTTACTTACTGAGTGGACTTGGTTGGCACGTTTGTGCCACACATCTTGGTCATAGATATTTGGGTTAACTTCCAATTTTATTTCATTGGTCTATATGTTTGCCCTTGGCCAAAAGCATGCTATTTAAATTATGATAGCTTTGTAATAAATTTTAAAATCGGGAAGTATGAGTACCCTAGCTTTGTTCTTTCATTTAGAGATGATTTTGTCTATTTGGAATTCTTTGTTCTTCCACATGAATTTGATTATTTGCTAATCCATTTCTGTGAAGAAGACTTTTAGAATTTTGATTGGGAATGCATTGAATCTGTAGATCACTTTGGGTAGTGTTGTTATCTTAGTGATAATAAGTCTTCCAACCCATGATGGGATTTCTTTCCATTTGGTTTGGTTTTTAATTTTTCTCAGCAATTATGTGTTATTTTCCATGTATACATCCTTTACACTCCAGGCTAAATTTATTCCTAGATATATGCTTTTAGTCATTATTGAAAATGGTATTGTTTTCTTGATTTCCTTTTTTTGGATTACTCATTGCTAAGAACAAACACCACTGACTTCTGTGTGTTGATCCTGCACTCTGCCATTTGGCTGAATTCAGTTATTAGCTCTACTAACTCCCTTGCATACTTTTCAGGATTTTCTGTATATAGGATCAAGCATTTTGCAAATAGGAATTTTTCACTTTCTCCTTTTCCATTTGGATGCCTTTTATTTCTTTTTCTCGGCTAATAGCTCTGGCTAGCACTTCCAGTACAATGTTCAATAACAGTGGTAAAAGTGAGCACCTTTGTCTTGTTCCTGATCTTAGGGGAAAAACTTTCAGTTTTTCACCAATAAGCATGCTGTTAGTCGTGGGTTTTTCATACATGCCCTCTATTATGTTGAAGAAGTTCCTTTCTAATTCTAATTTTTAAAAATGTTTTTGATGCTGAGTCTTTCAAATGCTTTTTCTGCATCAATTCAGATCATCATGTGTTTTTTCCTTCATTCTATTAATGTGGGATATTAGATTGATTGATTGATTTTAGCTGCACCATCCTCATATTTCTGGGATAAATTCCAATTGGTCATGGTGTATAATCCTTTTAATGAATTGCTAGATTTGGTTTACTAGTATTTTGTTGAGGGCTTTTGCATCTATATTCATAAGGGAGTTTTAGTCTCTTGCAACTCGTTATCAGATTTTGGTATTAGGGTGATCCGGCCTCATAGAATGACTTTCTAATTTTTTAGAAGAATGTGAGCAGTATCCACGATAAATCTTGTAATGCTTGGTAAAATTCACCATTGAAGCCATCAGATCCTGGAATTTTCATCTGGAGGTTTTTGATTCCTGAGTCAATCTCTTGGTTTGGGTGTTGAGATCTTTTATTTCTTCTTGAACCCATTAGTAAAATTTGTGTTTTTCTAGGCATTGAACATTTCACATAGGTTATACACTTTGTTGGTGTATAAGTTTTCATGGTATCAATTTATAATCCTTTGAGCTTCAAAATGTCAGTGGCAATGACTCTCTTTCATTTCTGATTTTTGATAATTCTATCTCCCCTCTCTCTTTTCGTCCTTTGCCAATTTAGCTAAAGGTTTTTCAATTACATTGATCTTTTCAAAGAACGAACTTTGGCTATATTGATTCTATTTTTTATTATTCTCTATTTCATTTATTTTTTACTCTAATCATTATTACACTCATCCTTCTTCTCATTTTCTGTGTGGTTGGCTTTTCTTTCTCTGGTTCCTCCATGTATGAGATTAGTGTTACTTATTTGAGACCTTTCTTACTTTTTAATATGAACATTTATGGCTATAAATTTCCCTCTCAGTATTGCCTTTGCTGAATCCAATAAATTTTGGTATGTTTGTGTTTTCATTTTCCTCAAGATATTTTTTCCTTGTGATATCTTCTTTGACCCACAGGTTGTTTAATAATGCCTTCAAAAATTTCCACATCTTTGTCAATTTTTCAGTTTTCTTTCTGTTATTGATTTCTAGTCTTCCACTGTGGTCAGAAAAAATACTTTCTATGACTTCAATCTTTCTAAATTTATTGAAACGTGTTTTGCAACACAACATGTGGTATATCATAGACAATGACCTCTGTACACTGAAGAAAAAAATGTCTATTTTGCTTTTGAAGCATTCTCTATATATGATAGGTCTAGCTGATTTATAGTACTGCTCATGTCCTCTGTTGATCATCTGTCTAGATGTTCTATCCATTATTGAAAGTGGTATTTTGAAGTCTTTCACTATTAAGGTAAAATCATCTATGTCTCCCTTCCAATCTGTCCATTTTAGCTTCACCTATTTTGAGCTTCTGTTGTTAGGTTCATTTGTATTTATAAGTGTTATGTCATTGTTTCACTGACCTCTTTATCAATATATAGTGTCCTTCTTTGTCTCTTTCAACAGCTTTTGACTTAAAGTTTATTTTGTCTGATATTAGTATATCATCCCCACTCTCCTTTTGGTTACCATCTGTTTGAGAATTTTCCCCATCATTTCACTCTTAACTTACTTGTATCTCTGAATTTAATGTGAGTGTCATATAAAGAACCTATGGTTGAGTCATGCTTATTTATCCATTCTGCCAATCTCTGCCTTTTGAGTAGAAAGTTTAATACATTTACATTTAAAGTAACTGTGTTGGTTTAAAAGGATGTATGTACCCTAGAAAAGCCATGTTTTAATCAAAATCCATTTTATAAAGGTAGAATAATCCATATTCAATACTGTATGTTTGAAACTGTAATCAGATCATCTCCCTGGAGATGTGATTTAATTAAGAATGGTTGTTAAGATGGATTAGGTGACAACATGTCTCCACTCATTTGGGTGGGTCTTGATAAGTTTCTGGAGTCCCATAAAAGAGGAAACATTTTGGAGAATGAGAGATTCAGAGAGAACAGAGAATGCTGTAGCACCACGAAGCAGAGTCCATGAGCCAGCAACCTTTGGAGATGAAGGATAATGCCTCCCGGGGAGCTTCATGAAACCAGAAGTCAGGAGAAGAAGCTAGCAGATGATGACATGTTTGCCATGTGCCCTTCCAGCTGACAGAAAAGCCCTGACTGTGTATACCATGTGCCTTCTCACTTGAGAGAGAAACCCTGAACTTCATCAGCCTTCTTGAACCAAGGCATCTTTCAAGATACCTTGAAAGATGGTATGGATGGATACCTTTGATTGGACATTTCCATAGACTTGTTTTAACTGGGACATTTTCTCGGCCTTAGAACTTTAAACAAGCAACTTATTAAATTCCCCTTTTAAAAGCCATTCTGTTTCTGGTATATTGCATTCCAGCAGCTAGCAAACTAGAACAGTAACTATTCATAATGAAGGACTTTCTTCTACTATTTTACTATTTGGTTTTTGAAGTCTTACACATTATTTTGTCCCTCTCTTCTTTCACTAGTGTGCATGTTTGTATTTAACTGATCTTTTTGCAGTGAGTCTGCCTTCTCATTTCCTTTTTGTACATTAAAATTATTTTTTCTTTGTGGCAAAAATGAGGCTTAAATTTAATATCCTAAATATGTAGCAAATACATTTGGTTTGATACTGACTTAAATTCTATGGCATATGCACACTAGGTTCCCAGACTCGTTCCTCATACCACCTTTATGGTATTCCTCTCAAATTATATCTTTATACATTATGAGTCCTAACACAAAAAATTTTATGCATTTACATTTTAGACCATGTAAGAAATAAAACTGTAGTTACAAACCTAAAGCACAATAATATTGATATTTATATCTCCCCATGTCATGATCTTTACTAGAGAGCTTTATTTTTTTTCACATGGTCTTGATCTATTGTCCAGTACTCCTATTTTTTTCAACTTGAAAAATTCTCTTCAGTATGTCCTGTAGGGCCAGCCTCATGGTAAAAACCTTTCTTAGCTTTTCTTCATCTGGGAACGTCATATTCTCTCACTTTAATTTTGTAAAACCAGTTTTGCAAAATGCATAATCCTTCCTTTGTATTTCTTTTTCCTTTCAGCACTTTAAATATGTTATCTCACTACCTTCTTTTCTCCATGATTTTTGATGGATAATTCACACTTAATCTTACTGAGGCTCCATTGTACGTGGCACGTTGTTTCTCTCTTGTGGCTTTCAGGATTCTCTCCTTGTCTTTAAGTTTTGCAGTTTGATCACAATGTGTTTCAGTGTGGTTGTATTCAGGTATATCCCATTTTAAAGTCATTCAAGTTTTTGGAAGTATATTTTCATTATACTTGGGATCTTTTTAGGCCTTATTTCTTTGAATGCCATTTTTTTCCTTTCTCTCCTTCTTCTCCTTTGAGACTTTCATGATGTTTATACTGGTATGCTTGGTTGTGTCCCACAAATTGTCTATTCTTTCTATTCCTCAGATTGAGTACTTTTAATTACCTTATCTTCAAGTTTATTAATTCTTCTTCCAACTTCAAACTGATGTTGAAGCCATCTAGGGAATTTTTAAAATTTCAGTTATTGTAGCCTTCAGCTTCAATATTTCTGTTTGGTTCCTTTTCATGATTTCTATGTCTTTATTGAAATTCTCTTTTTTTCACCTATTGTTTCCTTGATTTTTAAAAATTCTTTATGTTTTCCTTTAACTCTTTAAGCATATTTAAGGATAGTATTTTAAAAGTCTTTGGTATGTTTAAGGGTAGCCTTTCTCATTGAGGGTTTCTAATACTTTATCTTGTTTCTTTACATGAGACATCATTTCATTTTTCATTGTGTGTCTTGTAATTTTGGTTGTGCACTAGACATTTTGATATTTTAATGTATTAGCTCTGTAATTTAAGTCACTAAGATATATTTTCCTTAAGCTTGTACCCAGCTAGTGTTATGATAGAAGATTCCTTAAATGCCAGGAACCAACAACAACAAATTAAGTAAAGAAATCCCCTTTCCCAATCTTTGAAGATTGGTCTGTTCAAGTGCTCTTCTTTAGAGCTTAGTCCCCTTACAGTGAGTTCAACAACAACTCACAGTGGAAGCATAGTGTTCTCCCAAGTTTTTTCTGAGTGTATGCTTTGTCCTGGGCATATACTCATGTTCCTAGGAATACCCCCCATTTACACAGAACGGAATATCCCATTTTCCACAAGGAAACAGTGTTTCCTTCTTGTCGCAGGTACTACAATGCATTTCCCATGGCTACCAGTCCTTTGACACAGGCAGCTTCAGTGTGACTAATCTCCCACAGCATGCTAGCTGCCCTGAAAGCCACCTCTATGGAAAGGGGTGGGCTGGGATGGTTGGCCTACAATGAATGCCCTACTTCAACCCTTTCAGCTGCTATTGGATGGATTAGCACACACATATGTACCCTATTATCTGAACAAAGGTACTCTGTTCCCTCCAGAACCAAAGCCAGTCATTTGCAATGGGAGCACGGGCCAACTCTGCACTGTACTTGGGAAGGGTGGGGAAGATCCAGCAAGGGCAACATTGAATTGTTCTGGGTTTTTTTGTTTGTTTGTTTGTTTACTATTTTAAGTTGCCTTTTTCTTGATTTGGTACTTCCCCTATTACTCCAAACTTTTTAGCCATTTCCACAGCTTTGAGAAAGATGGCTCTGCCAGTTTTTGCTTGGTTTTAAATCTTCTGTGTGGGAGATAGAACCTTGGAGTTGCTCTACCATCGTAGTAATGCTACTCTATCATTTAATTCCTAGTTTTTCATCCTCCAGCCTAGAAATAATTCAGGCTGCTGAAATAAACCTCAGTTCACACGATACTAAGATCAAAATAGAATTCAGAAAATGCCATCCTTCTCAAAAACAAAGATATGGTAAATCCAGATATTAAAATTCATGGTAAGGATGACTTGCTCAGAGCCCAAAGAATTTGCAGGTCTTTCTCACAAATATTGATCAGCTTAAAAACCTTCAAATCTAATTTCTATCCTGAGTTCATACTTTTATATGAACCAACACTTAGATTGATATTTATACAACATTGGTATATATGTATGCTTTGATTTTTTGTTATTATTATATCTTGTCTTTACCATGTTTTATAGAGTGAGTGGAAATATCACTATTGGATCAAAGTATAAACATTTTTAAGGTACTTGACACATAATGATAAACTATATTTAGGAGACTGTGCCAGTAATCTATGCATTCCAGAGCTATGGAAAAAATCAGGGATAAGAATAAGAAAAAAGTGAGTTGGACACGGGAAGAATATAACTCAGTGAAAAAAAGAGAAATTTAAAACAAAATCTACCGATTATGCAGTAGGTTTTCTCAGAGGGTAGTGAGTTTGTCATTAAGAACATATTTAAATGGAGGCTAAGAGATTACTCATTCAGAGGATGTTTGTCCTACCTTGCCATTGATTCAAGGAAGGTTGCTAGGGCTACCCCAACAAAGTACCACTAGTTGGCTTAAACAACGTAAATTTATTGTCTCACATTTCTGAAGGCTAGAAGTCTGAATCAAGACATTGGCAGGGCTACACTTCCAGTAACATCTATAGATTGGCAGCAGCCAACAATTCATGTCGTTTGGCTTGTGGCATAACTCAAATCTCTGCCTCAGTCACATGGCTGTCTCCCTCTCTATCAATATTTTATTGACCATGTCCAAACTTATACATGTGTAGAAATACACCAGTCATACTGGATTAAGGGCACAACCTAATCCAGTTTGGTGTCATCTTAACTAATAACATTTTCAAATATCCTATTTCCAAATGGGGTCATATTCATGTGACCAAGGGTTAGGAACTGAATATAACATCTTGGGGGATGCAATGCAAGCTATAAGAAATTTCAGATGTGATATTTGCACTAGATAATAATGATAAATTTAATACTGATAGCTATCATTATTGAGAGAAAAAGGTAAGTGTAGGTTTTACCATTTCTGGAGTACTCATTTCATGTCAATTTCTATATTGAGTACTTAGTAAGCATTATTTACAACCCTTATGAGGTAGTTATTTATATCACCTCAATTATACAGATGGAAAAAACAGTTTTCAGAGGTTAATAAATTTGTCAAAAATCCCCAGCTGGCAAATGGTGGCAATAATTGTCACTCAAATTCAACAATATAGCACATCTCCTTAAGTATGTGATATATTGCTTCTTGATAAAAGCAAACTCTAAAAATCCCCTTTAGGCAAATTTCATAACTCTGTAGGCAGATTTTGGTAGATGGGAAGATTTTAGATTATTTGAGTTTGTTTGGAGCAAATATTTTTTAAAAACACATAAAAATGCTCTTAAACCTTATATAATGGCTTTCTACTTTACTCTCTTAACTTGAACCAATTTTTTTATCCCTCCTCCAACTTCTCATGCTATGGTCTTGTCTCTTGAACTTCTAAATCCAAAATATCTGTGGGTTAGGAGCCCTATCCCCACCTCAATTATAGTTTGAGGAGCGTTTATTCTATCTCTTTCCCATGGTTGTGGGTCACTTCATTTGAAGTCATCACCGTGAATGGCACACAGTAAGTGCTTGATAAATGCTAGTTTCCTTTCCATTGCCAGTTCATATTAAATTATACAAAAACATCCAGTTTCAGCATCATGGGAACAAGAAGCCTCTCTAAAAGAATGGGAATCTGCCACTCCTGTCCTAAAAGATAATTTGTGAGTAAAGCTCTTCTTAACGTCTATTAATTCAATTTATTTATTTGCAGCTACCTGCTAAAAACTATAGTTGTTTTTATCCATTATAAACATGCCCATCACACAGAAATAGGGATTCAAATATAGAATTCTCTGTTCTAGAGCCCTTAAATTTACAAATCTCTGTGCAAATACATTCAAGTGGTATCTCAAAGGTGGGTCTTTGAATGCCACGATAGAAGAGTTAATTTATTATACGTCCTTCTCAATCTATTTTCTGAGCATCATGATACTTTATCACTTAGTAGAGCTACACATCCACGTGGCCAAAACTAGAAGGCCCTGGGGCGTTCATCCAATTCCCAGATGGAAGATTTTATCGAGATGTACATTTTCTCATTAGCTTATCTTCCTAAGTGATTGATAGCGCACTAATCAATTTGTAGTGATTTTACCCAGTTGAAACCTTGAATAATGAAATCAGATACAGTATTGAACATTGTGTGCATTACTTAACCAATCTCAATTCCTCTCAGACCACTGCAATGCAAAACCAAAATGAATTCACTATTGCTTAATTAGTTGTCCTCACTGAGAGTATCTGACTAATCTCATTCAACCAGACATTGATATATTTTACATGGGAAATGCAGAAGGAGATGCCCCACAAGATAGAAGAAGAAGCTGTGATCTACAGAGAAAGGACATTGCAGATGATACAATAGAGAAGAACCTTCCAGAGGCCTGCAAGCATTGGTCAGGTGCATAAGGGAAAACCAACAAGAAGCTGATGACAGAAACAGAAGCTGTTAAAATGTATTTAAGTACTATTTTCGAGGTTATGATTCATTAAGCGTTGCAGATTCTACCAGTTGCCTGTCCATGAGTTACTTCCCTCAACTTCTTTACTACTAGAAGCTCAATTTCGTGTAGCCAGAAATTACAAAAGAAGGGTCCCCATAGACTAAATCAAGATCTTCTAATATTGGTCTTTCAGCTTTTTGATCCAACATATCTGCTTTCACTTTTTGTGACAATTCAAAGAGAAACTACTTCTACCTCTATTACCATACCTAATATGTTAATTCTCCATTTCCTTCTTTGTGCTTTGAAGTATGAAAGGTTTATGGCCTGAATCAAACCAAAACATGCACCAATTGCTGGGGGAAAAAAACCTTCTTCTTATTAAAACTGAATAGTAAATAGCTGGTTAAAAAAATTCTCAATAAAATGACAGATACTTACCTTTAATATTATTTAGTTATACATACTATCTATTTCCATTTATATAAATTCCAGCAAATGCAATATGCATAGTTACAGAAAACAAATCAGTGGTTGCCTGGGGATTGGAGTGGGGAGGAGAGGGGGGATGCGAGGGATAACCAAGGGGCTGGGTGAAGCCCTTAGGTGTAGTGGATGTGCTTATTACAGTGACTGTGGAGGTGGTTTCAATCATACATATATAGGCCAAACTCATCAAATTGAACACTTTAAATATGTACAGCTTATTGTATGTCAATTATACCTTAATAAAGCATTTAAAATATAAAAATAGTACTTAGTATATTTTTGTTTTTTTATTGTTTTATTTCTTGTGGGGTTTTTTCCCATTTCTACTGTTAGTATATTTTGAAGGAAAAAAGGGACAGAAGAGTATTACAGTAGGGTTTTCTTAAAATATACATACTCATGGAAAATGTCTGGAAAAATATGCTAAAATGTTAACAGTGCTTAACCCTTTAGGGCAGATTTAAGTGACACTCATTTTTAGTGAACTGAATTCATTTATTCAATTCCACAAATACATATTGAACATATACTATCTACTAAGACAAGAATTAAGGATTGGAGGAAACAGTACGGAAAAGCCAGCCAATACCCTGCTGTTCCAAATGTATGTAATTCTTGCGTGTGTGTGTGTGTGGGGTGGGGGTTTTGCAGAAAAACAAAAAAGAATGTCAAATGATAGTTAAATAGGAAATAATAACATACATTAAAACTCGGGGTGATATTTTATATAATACTGTTGCATTAAGGTTTGGTCAATGAAGATCTTTCTAAAAGGTGACACTTAATCTGAGACCAAGATGATCAGAAGGATCCCCATGAAAAATGGCTGATGGGGAATTTTATAGGTCTTAATGAGGAGTCTGAATTTTATTCCAGGGGCTATGGGAAGCCAACGGAGAATCCTCTGCAAAAGGGTGGAAGGACTTGAC
The DNA here is from genome assembly GCF_023851605.1 of Tamandua tetradactyla. NCBI lineage: Eukaryota > Metazoa > Chordata > Mammalia > Pilosa > Myrmecophagidae > Tamandua > Tamandua tetradactyla. Next base: position 37,658,615 of record NC_135346.1, on the reverse strand, counting down.
TTGCATTTTTAGAAGATTGCTTTGGCTGCAGCAAAAGAATGGATAATGGATAATGAGGCTTAGAGTGGAAGGCAGCAGACCAACAAGGAAGTTCTTGAAATAGTGCAGGTGAGAGAGGGCGGTGGAGGGATGGCAAGCGATAGAGAAAAGAAGATAAATGTGGGATAAGTTTCAGGGAGAGCTTCCATGACTTCACTGATGGATTTTATTATATATGCATATCTGGATGTCTTTTCCTCATTAGTTAGAAAACAATTATTTGTTATCAGGAAAGAAAATAAAGCTTCAAAGCTTCATTTTTTTTCTCTGAGCTGGGTGTCAGCTGACTGTCCATCTTCAGATAGACATGCTAACATATTTCCAAAGGAGCAAGCACTTTTTTTTTTAAGTCTTTCAAGACACATTTCTCAATTCTTTTATATGATTCAAATTTAAGACCAAGAAAACTCATTTCATACTCTTTTACTGAACATACAGCCACTATTCAACCCACGATCTTAAAATCTGCCCTCTCAAATCACATGTAATCTAATCATCACATTTATATATTTATGCAAATATTACTAATACAGATGAGAAAGGTTAGCCTGCTTTAATGTGGCCCTTGACCTAACTATGGTTTTAGCATTTTTAAAGTGTTAAAACAAATAAGCCTAAAATATATTTACTAGGTTTCTTCAAGAAAGCCTAAGTCCTTTAAGAAAAGATAAAATAAAATTTTCACTGCTATTAAGGAGAAATAACCAATCCAAATTAGTAAGTTATATAGATAGTATTGTTAATCTAAAGTTCAATCACTAACTAAAACCAATAACTTAACAACTGGCAAGGGTATCAGAACTAAATATAGCTCAAGAGCAATGTATATAACAGATATTTATTAAATGCTTGAAACTGTCTTCATTCAGTCCAAGGCAGAATCATGACCAGGTATTTATTAATAATCAAGGGCTGACTCAGTTCATTACAGGTTCATCCCACTACTCCTTTAGATAGAGGCTTCCTGAAGACAGAGACTATGCTTAACGGTACTCTGGGTACCCAAGCATGTGTGTTACAATTTATTGTTAAGTTTTAGAAATAATTACTAGATGATTGATAAGTGATTTACTATTTAAAACACTTTTAATATCATGGAATACATGAAGTCAACTTGTTGGCACTTCTATAAGTATACTCAATTTAACATAATTCAGCAGTTTAGATGGCATTCAGAAAAAATAACCACTCCACCAAGCTGCCTGAATTTCATAATTATGCTAATCCATGCACATAATACAAGCGATATTTGGGGGAACTTTCACGGTACTCCTTGTTTGCAGATGTCCACAGCTCGATCCCAAGCACAGCAATACTTTTTAACCGGTAAATCCCCAAACCCCAGCAGAAAAATAAAAATAAAAATAAATTAAAATGAAGAAATGACAATCAACAACAAAAAACCGTCAAAAACAAAATGAATTTTGATGAGATAGGTTGATAAAAGCAAGATCCCTAGGAATCATTCTACTATGACTTTTTTCAGGAAAAAAATCAACTTAGGTAGGAAAGTGTGGTTAACAGAAAAAGTTTTACGGTGAGACTTCCTGAGATCAAATACTCACCCTGCTATTTGCTAAGTATGGGACTTTGAATAAATGACTTCTCTGAGCCTCAATTTCTTAATCTGTAAAATGGAGGCAACGATAGCTTTCCCAACCCACCTAGATTATATAATTATAATGCATGCAACGCTTCATGCTGTACTGGACATAGAGGGCATACATGTAGCGACTATGTAAATAGCATATCAGGCCATAGGTGAAATAGAATCGATTTTGATCAACATTGTCCACATAGTTCAAATTCCTAGTTTAAAAAAATGCACATTCTAGTTCTGTGTTTCCAAAGATGATTTTGGAAGTACATGGCCATTTTTTAAAAAATGATAGCAATACTAACTTGCACTTGCATAGAACATTTATTTTCTTGCCTTATTTGCAGCACAACCTGTAAAGTTGGTTGGCAGGGGTTATTACCCTCTATTTGGCAGAAACAGAAAGTGGCATATAGAGTACCCTCACTGGCTTAGCAACACCACTACTGTGTTTACACCCAAGACTTTGGATTTGAACATCGTGTTAATTTCATTACACCTCCCTTCTCCAACCCTCTAAAGTCTCTGACAGCAGGATAGATTTCCCCAGATTTAGATTCCGGAGGAACAATATATTCCTCCTCTCAGCGAAAAAAAACTTACTGGTCGGGACTGGATTTCTTTGGCGTAGAGAGGTTGTAAGAATTCTGAGTCTCCTTCTAGCTTTAGACCTTTTTCTGTGATTCTCAAATTTCCCATTCCATCCTGAAATAGAGGCACACAGAGATAACAGGGAAAATGCAATTAGCCAAAACTTCAAAATACCCCAGGCTGTCAAAAATTGAAACAAAGTTATTGCCTCTCTTTTTTTGTTTTGTTTTGTTTTTCTTTTTTGAGGGTGTGGAATAAGGGGGAATCCAAACAAATACATAAAATAGTTGGAGGCACTGTCCAAAGCAACTATGCATATTATCCTCTTTGTTCATTTATTCTGAGAAAATACTCTTTCAAGCAATGTGCAATGCCCCTTAGTCATTCGTTTGCAAAGAAGAACAAGGTCCTTTTCAATAAACATGTAGAAAGAATTGAGACAGTAGATGAGTGGGAAGAGAGAAAGGGATAATTTCCTTTGTCAAAGTGAAAGTGCCTTATTTCCCAACTCTGTACAAATGTTTCAAAGTGGCAGTGTGTTAGTCAAACCTAGCCTTTTGGTTTGTTTGGCTCATAAGAAAATTAAGAAATTGAATTAATGGCTAACATTTTCCCTAATATTTCATTATAGAAAATTGCAAATATATACAAAAGTAGAAAGAATAGACAGCAATGATCTATGTACCTATTACCTATTTTCGACAATTATCTCATTGCCAATTGTATTTATTATACCTGTATTTCAATTATACCTTTGTTTAAACACAGCCATATCATTACCACACTTAAAAAACAATGATTTATCATCAAATACCCTTCCAATGTTTAGATTTCATTAATATTTATTAATTCTGTTATTTGCTTACATGAATTAAGTTTCCTACTGCAAGTGGCTGATCTATCTCCTAAGTCAATTTTTCTTCCTTGCTGTCTTACACACACATGTACACACGCTTCGGTAAATAAATGTCATTTTTCTAACAGAGTTTCTCAGAGTTTATATTTTGAGGGATGTTTCCACGGTTTCACATAATACATTCTTCTGTCCACTGCATTTTCTGTAAATTGATCTAATTCAAGAGGCTTGATTGGATTCAGGCTTGGTTTTATGGAAAGAATACATCCCAAATGGCCGGCATATATTTTCTAAGGTTGCTGTAACAAATTACTACAAAATACATGGCTTAAACAAGACAACTTTATTATTTAAGACTTCTGTATGCCAGAAATCTGACACGGTCCTCACTAAGCTAAAATCATGATGCTGACAGGGAGACTCCAGGGCAGAATCTGCTTCCTTGCCTTTTCCAGCTTCTCGAGTTGGCTATTGTGTCTAGGCCCTTTCAGTGGGCAGGACTATGAGGTAAGTTGCATGTGAGTCTGGGTGTGTTTTAAGACACAGTACATCATGAGTCCACATGATACTTCAACTCAAATTTAGGGTTGGAAGGTTTTATTTAACTTTGTGGGTCTTATAATTTTATTACTTTTTTTTCCATGTCTCCCCAGTTTTGAATAACATCAACATAACCACTCATTTGATTTAATGCATCATAGACACGGAACAGTTTCAGAACAATAATGCTACCGCCACACTAAAATGACAACAAAAATAATTTAAGTTGATTGTCTTTGTTTTTTAACCTTTAATGTCTATCTTACTAGGAAGCAGAGTCAAATTACTGGGTTTCAAAGTCACTTGATGTAATTTCTAATGCAAAAGGAGGTCCATTTGCTTCGTTTTTTTCCTTTCAGTTTTTAATGATTGCTTTTTCAAAATCTAATTTTGTTTTATAAATTTTTAAAGTTTACATCACATCTATACAAAAAACTCTAGCTTCTGCCATTTTCCCCTCTAGCTTATTTCCTCTCTCCGCCTAAAAGTAATGTGTATATATATTTGTTTTAAGTTTTGATTTATGCTTCCATTTTTTTAAAAAACATTTGAAAATTGGAAAGTTGGAATGAAAAACCCAGGTTTCCAGCTTTTCTCGAAAACTAGAAGCCCTGGCAAATGTGGGTTTGTTTCCTCATAGCCTCTGTCTGTTGCAGCCGAGGAGCTGCCACCATTTTGGACAATACTATGTGCTCTCCAGTTTACCAATCTCCACCCAGCCTATTCCACTCAGTTATGTTAAGTCAGGTGCCTGACTGAGTTAAAGGTGGAGTTGTCCACCACATCAGTTATAAGAGCATTTGGGTCTGAGACTTCTTCTCTCTGGCATTACCATTGTGCTCTGAACCTTTATACATTTGGCAAAAATACCCTACAGGTGGTTTGAATGACCAAATGATAAATGGTTATTCCCCACCCCACCCCCCCTTCTTTAACAATTCCACTTCATCCTGTGGTTTAGCACAGATCTTACAGGTCAACACTGCTCCTTCCTGATTAGCAAGCCATCTGCACATTTCTATTTCTGGTACTTATGGGGATAGCCCTGCTAAGGGATCCCAGACTGTGCATTCAAACCCAATACGAGGGGCAATCACTGGAGGACATATTTATATCACACCAGCAGCAGGTAAAATATTCAACAAAGGAAAAAAAGAAAAAATCCAGGGGTAACTCAGAACCCCAAAGAAAAGATATGCTGATTATCTGTTTTTAATTATTCTGGATTATTTCCATCATCCAGAGAAGTAGATGAGTACTTTTCTGCAGAGACAAACTAAACCTGATATCTGTAAACTGACTAAACTACTTTTTGGCAGGTTTGTGTTAGGTATGCTTATAAAATGATCAACATTTCTTAATAATCATAAATAAGAGATGATACTTGGGGTAATCAGCAAGTTTATTCCAAATTAGATTTCTTTCTCTCCCCACTACTGCCAATTAAAATTTATGGAAGACTTATTATGAGGCAACTGTTACACTCTCTGCCTTTCATGCTTTATTTCCTTTATCTTCATTATTACCAAAAACTATCAGGCAATCACCTGGATTTTATCATAAGGAAATAAACATATAAATGCAAAAACATTTTGCTATAGAGTTGTCCACCACATCAGTTATAAGAGCAAATAAAAATATAATTCACAAACTATATTAAGCTGTAATTGAATACTCTATAATGGAATATTATGTATACCTTGTAAAGGAATATTTAAGTACACAGAAAAAATGCATAATGCATAAATTAAATAATCAATTAACTACGAACACCATTGATACATATGCTCCCAAATAATATGCTCATCTAACAGGAAATATTCTAGAGGAAATTTTCTAGGGGAAAAATATTTGGGGGAAATATACCTAAATATAAAAGTTAATATTAAATATCTTTGTGTGATCAGGTCGAGTCCAAGGTAATTCAGAACACAGGGGTAAGGAAGATATTGCCTATAATATAGAACCTCACCTACACTTTAAGCCCAAAGTAGGAAAGGTTTATTCTGTCCGGAACCTAAATTTTCTGTAGCACATAATCTAACTCAACCTGTCTGGATAGCTCATTTAAACAACTGAAACACAGGGAGCCCAGAATAAGAATGAAGGCCTTTAATCCTGTATAGCTTAATGTTAATGCCTAGATACATCCTAGAATATATTAGCAAATATTCAAGAAGCATTGGCAAAGTTTCTTGAGGGATGGGAGAGAAAAGATGGAACTATTAAACTTTACCATTGGGGAAACCTCTGATACTGTGTCAAATATTAGGGACAAATCCAAATCAATAGCCAATGCCCTTGATCATGAGGCTTACTCTTGTGAAACATATGTATATAACAGAGAAGCTCAGACTACCTATAGCTATGCCTAATTGTTATTTGGAGGACCTCTTTTGTTGCTCAGATGTGGCCTCACTCTCTCTAAGCCCAGCTCTGCAAGGGAAACCACTGCCCTCCCCTCCTACAAGGGACGTGACATCCAGGGGTTAAAGTCTCCCTGGTGACATGGGAGATGACTCCCAGGGATGAGTCTGGTTCTGGCACCATGGGATCAACAATGCCATCTGACCAAAAGGGGGAAAAGAAATGTAACAAATAAGGTATCAGTGGCTGACAGAGTTCAAATAGAGTTGAGAGGCTACTCTGGAGGTCACGCTTACACAAACTTCAGTTAAACATTGCTACGTATCATAACACGCCAAACTCCAACCAAAATCATTCCAGCCATCCTAAAGAACATCTAGGGCAATATATAAGATTCTACAAAAGTTCCACGCACTAGAGTAACTTTCCAGAAACCTACAATCTCCAGATGGGTCCCTGGACCTGATAAGGACTGAAACCTAAAAGGGCCAGCCTCTCCAGAACATCAGCTAGTTCCATCTCCCTCCCCATTACTGAAAGCCCCTTCCAACATGAAAAAATTAGAATGGCTATAGCTCCAAAACCCTAAAGAGTGGGATAGAAAGATCAAAGGTGATGTGGAGCTATACAGAGAAGGAAGGGTTTAACAAACGAGTAAGACTGCTGAATCATTATATTTCTTCGAATCTCTGTATCTTAGAGCAGCTAGAAGTAAAAACCTAAAATTGTGGAATTATAACCCGTACCAAACTCTGAAATCTGTTCTACAATTAACTGTTGTGCCATGCTTTGAAATTTATTGCTTTTTTGTATGCATGTTATTTTTCACAAAAAAGAAAAAGTCAATTGTGATGATAATGAATATATATTTATTCCTTCTAGCCTCCAATGTTCTGGAGCAGTTAGAAGAAAAAACCTGAGATGATGGTATGGTAGCCCATGACATACTCTGGGATCTGTCCTTTAACTACTTGTTGAAGCGTGCCTTGAAAACTATTGCTTTTTCTTTCTTTGCTTTGTATATATGTTATACGACAAAAAAGTTTAAAAAAATCTTTGTGTGCCTGCATTAAGAATACTTTCTATTTTCTACTTTTTGCATATTTGCACTTCTAAATTTTTCTATAAACACCAAGGAGGAAAAACTTAAGTCATAGAATTAAAGTTTGTCTCACTGATTTATTTTTAAAAAATAACACCAATATTTCATCTTTCATGTCAGCTCCTAACCCCTTTCATCACCATTTTAAACAGGTTGTCAGACTTTGTAATTACCGGGTTGAGAGATTGTGAGAGCAAAGAAGCAGAGGCAGTCTGATCATAGAGCAGTCTCCTATCTTCTGTCAAAGGTAAACCTCATTGAATGCCCTGCATTAGATGTATTAGACATAGAGACAAGAAGGAGAAGGGAAGGTGTTGACTGACTTGAAGAGATCTGTGAATCCCATGAGCAGTGGGGGCCATTGTCCTACTAGTGTCCCCTGGAGGGACAGTTTCAACCTCGGAAGGGAATGGCTCCATGGCTCCAGCCTCTCCAGAGGTTCCCTTCCCCAGCCGTGGCAGCAGGCAACACAGCTGCTGGACCTAAAGGTGGGACCACAGTTCTCTCAGCCACAATCCACGTGGGTTAGTGACCAGAATCCCCAGGGGCTTTCCCACTGGTGCTAGGCAAGACACCAGAGACTCCACAAAATCTTGAGAGTGGCTGAATTTCCTCCTGGCATCGAACTGGGTCTGGGAACCAGTGTTATGTTGACTTAAAGAAAGTGTTATTTCTTACGTCTCTGATTTTCCTGTTATATCAGCATCAGACGAATTTTTAACTGTCAGCACATTTTTCAGGCTTGAAGTAATGCCAAGTCCTGTTTTAGTAAGGCAGTCACAAGAGTGTCTCTCTTGCTGGTGCTGTTTCAATGGCAGACATTACTTAGCATAAATTCTCTACCAGGGTGATATAGCCCCTAAGAGGGGAAAACTGTTGATTGGGGTGGTTAAAAAATCGTATTCTTGTTATATATAAAGCACAATCTTGTTTATGTATACATTACAGTATCTGTGGTGTTAAGGTTTCATGTGTCTGACAATTAAGGATTCTTTTTTCATGTCTAAAAACACTCCTATGGGTGGGGAAGAGGCAAGAGTGGGGGGAAAAAAAGGTTGAGAGCCACTGTAATAGAGTATTATCAATTTTAAGTCAGCTGTAACATTTCTGACTTTATTGTATAAATGGCCACTCCTGCTATTCATGTATAGAACATCATCTTTGTAGTTCCTCAGAGTTTGTGATGTTACAGAAAGGTAGCAACCCAGGTAAAGAGCAAACTTTCTAATGGAATATTTAAGATACTACTTGATCTGGTCCATGTCTACTTCTCCAGCTTCATTTCTTGCCAGTCGCCTTTCATTTTTAAAATAAAATGCTCACAAGTCACCCAAACTCTTTCTCTATTTGAGTCTTTGTAAATACTCCTGGCCACCAAGGACATTCTCCCCAGCCCTCCTGCCCCTTGCTTCAGTCTCTTGGTCCTGGTTAGATGTGTTGTCTGGGTCAGACCCTCCTGTGGGCCCCCTGTGTATGTATCCCGTGTGCACCTCAATCATGGAAAGCCCCCATCACATGACACTGTGACCCGCCATTTACACCTCTGTCCTTCCTCCCTGGGCTTCCAGTTCCCTAAGATGAGACACTGCAACTCACTCATTATTCTACCTGCAGGACTCAGTATACTTTTAACACCTAGAAATGTAGCTGAACAAGGAAAAGAAAAAGTAGTACAATAAACAAGATATGGTTTAGACAGTGGCCATGGATACAGATTTAGAAACAATAATTAAAGCTACCATTTCCATATGTATTAGACAAAGCATCTCATCAGCTTCATGAATCCTAACAAAAAAACTAGTCGTTAGGCACTGCTAGCCCCATTTCTCGGTTGAGAAAACTGATGACACACTGACTCAAAGCAGAACTACTTAACTCCCACACTCTATACTGCACTGTTAAGCTCCAATTGTTTGCCCAGCCCCGTGCTTGCTGCTGAGTGAAGGAGGCATTAATGGTAGCAAATAGGTTCCTTCCCTCTGGGAGCTTCTATTCTAAAGGAAAGAAAAGGAAAAAAAAAAAAAAAAAGAGTAACACATGGTAGTGAGGATATGGAAAAACAGGCGCACTCATGCAATACTAGTGGGAATGCAAAATGGTGCGGCCACTTTCAAAAAAGTCTGGCTGTTTGTAAAAAGTAATGCAGAGTTTTCACTTGACCCAACAATTCCACTCCTAGTTATCTATCCAAGATGAATGAAAACCTGTGTCAACACCAAGAGTTGCACACCAATGTTCACAGCAGCATTATTCACAATAGTTAAAAACTGAAAACAACCCAAATGTCCATTAAACAAATGTCCATGGGTAAACAAAATATTCTAAATCCATGCAATGGAATAGTATTCAGACAAAAGAAAAAATGAATGATGTACTGATATATGCTAAAACACTCAAAAACATTATGTTGAGTGAAAGAAGTCAGACATGAAAGGTCACTTGTATGATTTCATTGCTATGAAATGTCCAAAAGGCAAATCTATAGGGATGCAAAGTAGATTACTGGTTGCCTGGGACTGGGTGGGAGAATAGGGAGTGAATGGAAATGGGCTCAAGGGAACATAACGAAGTTATGCTTAAGTTCTTTAACTGCATTGTGGTGATGATTGCACAAGCTAGTAAATTTATTAAAAATCACTGAATTGTACACTTAAAATGGGACAAATTTTTATAGCATGTAAACTTAACTTTAATAAAACTGTCTATATAAACAGTAACACATGTGAAAAGATGCTCACAGAGAGCATCATGCTATTAGGTGCTTTGAAATTCCCAGTACCAATAAAGAGAGCTGGTTCAGAGATGTGTCTAGGGGAATGAGGTAGTAGCATGGAAGGAAGTCAGGTGGGAGGTGACTCTGGTTGTCTATACTTTGGGTGGAGTTATTAAAGGAAAATGCTCACAGATGTTCTATTTTCATCAAGGTTCAAGCTTGATGAAACAAACTGGAGGAAAGCAAATACAATTTAAATTAGACCCAGGAAGTGTTTTATAATAAAGGCAATTAAAGTGTGGGATAGGCTAACAAAGACAGCTACTTGTCCTTTTTTTTCCCAGGGAACATTAATAGATGGAACCATCAGTGCTGATGATTCACACAGCAGCAAGGGAGAAAGCCAGGAGAGCCCTCAGTGTCTGGGCCACAGCCTCTGAACCTTTTTGTCATTCGCTATGTAATCTCAGCTTCATCATGTATTTTTCTTTCCTCTCTTTACTTTCCAGTTATAACCAATATAGAGAGAGCTCATATATTGGTTATAACCACGTGTGTGTGTGTATGAAAAAGAGAGAGAGAGACAAGGGGAGAAGTCGGGAGGGGAGGGCTAGGAGCAGAGAGCAGAGAGAGAATGCAACACATACAACTGCTGTTAAATTGCTTTGGTGCCTCAGTGGATCAGGGCTGTGATTTCTCACTTGGGTTTTATAACATCTTATAAAGTTGCTTTAAATGACTCACAGACCCAAGGCCATGGTATTTGAATCATTCCATATTTCCTGGTTGTCAGTAGTAATGTATTATGGGCATCCTTTGCTTTATACTTTTCCTAGGGTGAGTAAATCAACCAGAAATGGGGGAATAACAGCCTGATACAACCCTTCACACACATAGAGGGTATAAGATTATTTCTCTTAATTTCTAAATTGTCCAATTCCTACTTGACCAATGGCCTCAACTATCAGTTTCTTTGTGAAGCCTTTCTTGATTCTTCTGTTTTAGCAACTTTCTTTCCTTGGAAACTGGAACACACACACACTCACATGCACAAACACATATACACCATATTGGTATTGGCTAATAACATCAGTTCTGGAATCAGACTGGATGGATTAGAATGCTGGCTTGATCACTTATTTGCCTTTCTAAGTCTCAGGCTCCTCATATGAACACATAGGTGATAATATCCTCTAAATGAGGATTCTATCGACTTACCCATGAGTATCAGTCAAAAGAGGCTAGGCCATACTATGGTAACACAACAAAACTCTCAATAGCTTCAAATAAAAAGATTCTTTTCTCATTCAAGTTTCATGCCCATGGGTTTGCAGTGGGTTCTGCACACTGTGGTCACTCAGGGACACAGTATAATAGCATGGCTATCATCTTAACCACTGCAAGTGCTATGCAGAGGGGAAGGAGAAGGTGACGGTGCACATGCTGGCTCTTAAGGCATCTGCCCTGAATTGATATATGCCCTCGTTTTCTTGTTTGTTTTTCAATCTAAAGCATGTCACATTGCCACACCAGTCATAAATTGGTGGGGAAGTTCAATCCTACATATACCCAAAGAAATGAAGAGTGGGAATATTTGTAAACAGTCCTAAAGAGAGCAACATCACATTTAAGGCTTAGTACAGTGAAAAGCATATAGTAATTATTTGATAAAAATCAGACTGTACCATTATCACTCTACTGCTGCTCATATTTTACATTTTTACTAACTTGTACTCTAATTCTTTAATTATTTTTTCTCTCTTTAGACTGCAAGCTTCTAATAGACAAGGGTCATATCATAGCTGTCTTTTTGTCATTTCATCAGTCATAATCGCTGACAGTACATTCTGACTGAATGAATGAAATCTTCCAATAGTCACAAGAACCGTAAGTACAGCTCCCAAATGAAGTCAATTCTGGCTTAAAAGAAGTCAAGAAGCCCTGGGTAACTGAGCTTGCTGGCCACTGAGAAAAACAGCTGCAATCAATGGGGACTGCTAAACACTTGTAGACCTTAATAAAAGAGTACCTTTAAATGTTTGTATGGAAATGTAAGCAGCATCCATGGGATGCAAGGGTTCTGTCCTTGACCCTTCTACTAGCTCCCTGTGCAAAATGGGCCAAGTCTAACTTCTCGGAATATGTTTCCTCACACCATAATGGGTAGTTGGGCAGTGAAACATTGAGGTCCCCTCTGTTTTTGTTTTGTTTTAAATCCTATTCTGTGATGCAAAAGGTGGGATGCTATATGGACAACAAGTCATAGCTGCACCTGGGAATCGGAGCCCACCATTCAGAAAGACTGTAATTAGGGCACCTTGTATGACTTACAGCCTTACCAAGAAATTCTTGCAAAATTTCTGCAAATCACTCCAAATGTACATCCAGACGCGGGGACGTTTTAGGTACAAAGACCACTGCCAGCACATTGCTCTGAAACAGAAACTCGTAGGCAACCTTGAAAAAGGGACGTTGGTGGAGACTTTATCAACTGTTTGAAGGGGAGAAAATAAAAGATGGATAATAAGGGTATGTTGCTATGTCCCCTCCCCAGGTGAAAAAAGGTGAACTTATGAATCCTGAGCTATTGTTGATAAAGGAATGGACTCATTTATCTTCAGCAGACACGGAAAAGATAATAAGTAAAAGAAGATTAGGCCCATGCCAAGTGCTCAGATTTAATTCCTACCTTGGTGATCCCTGCTATTAGGTGAGTGCTTCCCAAGCAGTACAGCCCGGTTAAGATGCTGGCTTGACTGATATTAAAAATGCATAATGTGAAAATTCCTCCTCAAAAAGATCTTTAAACCAGGGTAGACACTCCATAGGAGCTACCTGTCCTGTCTTCTATTTTCATTAGGAAAAGTCGTCAGTTGTACATGACAGTGTGTTTTATGAGACTTCAAGTTACAGCTTCAAAGGGTCCAGTGCTTTTTTGATACTTGTGAGAAAGGTTGCCAGAGATAAGTTCAGAAATAGGAAGGCAAGGACCTGCACTCCTGACACTAGCACCATCCTACCTATTAATTCGCCCCTTCTGCTGAAGTTTTGATATTCAAATTGGTCTTCCAAAAGGTTTCAAATTTACAGTCCATCTTTCGGATAAGTTGCCAACTTCAACAATTATGCTTAGCCTTAAAGGGAAGTAGCAGTTTTCTGGAGAAGACAGCTTTGCTGTTTCCCTCACTTACAAGACAGCTTTGCTGGCTCCCCTGCTTGCACCTGTAAGCCCCGAAAGTCTTCCTATATTTTGAGAGTGTTTTCCAAGCAGCAGAAAAATTGGCATGAGGAATCTTTGAATCCTTGGAGAATCCTGTTTGCCTAGTGGACTTATTTTGTTGCCATTGTGTAACTCCGAGCACTACAGTCAGAACTATGAAGTACTGTGAAGAAGAAGGAGGTGGAATAAAAGAATACCACAGTACAGATGTTGGGTATGCTTTGACGTGGGAGCCAGGACATTATCTCTGAATAGACACCAAAATGAAGCCAGAAAGCCAGCCGTGAGAAAAAGTATGAAAAGGTGAAATGAGTTTGGCATGCTTGAGAACATCAAAAATGTCAATGTGACAGAGGCTGAGTGTACAAAGTCAAGAGTAGTAGGAGTTGAATCGAGAGAAGTAGGAAGGGACCAGATCAACAGAGTATCCTGGAGTTTGTGTTTTCACTCTGTATGTGATGGGATACCACTGGAAGGTATTAGGTAAAGATTTACATTTTACTTTATATAAATCCCAGCAAGACTTCCATGGAATTGCTAAACCAAACTTTGATGAACTTACCACCTTAGAATTAATTGCAAAACAATTTTCTAAAGGAAATTGCAGAAAATAGTTTCTATGATTCTGTTCAACTTGAAGCTTTTCTCCCTCTCCCTCCCTCCTCCTTTTCTTTTCTTTTTTTATTTTAATATCCTCCCTGCTTCCTTTGCGTAGCCACTCAACGTAACAATCCAGAGCACAGGTTTTGGATCAGAAATACATAGTTTTGAATCCAGGTTCAATTGCTTATTAGTGATAGGACCTTGAGAATCTGATATAATTTCCCTGGGCATTTTTCATCAGTAAAATGGGGATCATAGTACTCCCTTTTGATTATATATGAGCTTACATTTGATCTGCTTAGCATAATGTCTGGCATCCTGTAAATATTCAATAGCAGCCCTTTCCTGAACCATCCATCTCCCAGTCTCCTGCCCTTCACATCCATCCCCTACTTGCTTCCTTTTCTGACTATGCTCTCTGGTCTCCTATGGCAGTTACACTCTGCCACACACAGTTTAGCACTTACTTGATTTGACATGCTCTGAGAGGCTCCTGTAAGAGGAAAGAGAAAGAGAGTCAATAATGGAGCTGCCAGCAACAAGAGGATGGAGAATGAGGGAGATAAAAGGCAGGTATGAAGATGCTAAAAGGAACTTGCCAGACAATTTCCTAGGAGAAAATTCCTAGGAGAAAGTGAAAGGATTAAGCCTCACTCAGAAGCTGATTGCTAGAAATCCATAGGTAAAGAATGGGAGAAGGGATGTTTGAGAGTCTTGCAAAACTGTAGTTGCTTTCTCTTTGGATGAGACAGTATTTGAATGATTTTTTTTCTTTTTTTTTTGCATGGGCAGGCAGTGGGAATCGTACCCAGGTCTCTGGCATGGCAGGTGTGCTGGTTTGAAAGGAAGTATGCCCCCCTAAGAAAAGCCATGTTTTAATATAAATCCCATTTCATAAAGGTAGAATAATCCCTATTCAATCAATACTGTATGTTTGAAACTGCAATCAGATCATCTCCTTAGATGATGTGATTTAGTCAAGAGTGATTGTTAAACTGGATTAAGGGACGACATGTCTCCACCCATTTGGGTGGGTCTTGATTGGTTTACTGGAGTCCTATAAAAGAGGAAGCATTTTGGAGAATGAGAGAGTCAGAGAGAGCAGAGAATGTTGCAGCACTATGAAGCAGAGTCCACAAGCCAGCGACCTTTGGAGACGAAGAAGGAAAATGCCTCCCGGGGAGCTTCATGAAACAAAAAGCCAGGAGAGAGGGTAGCAGATGACGCCTTGCTTGCCATATGCTCTTCCAGCCGAGAGAGAAGCCCTGACTGTGTTCACCATGGGCCTTCTCACTTGAGAGAGAAACCCTGAACTTCATCGGCCTTCTTGAACCAAGGTATCTTTCCCTGGATGCCTTTGATTGGACATTTCTATAGACTTGTTTTAATTGGGACATTTTCTCGGCCTTAGAACTGTAAACTAGCAACTCATTAAATTCCCCTTGTTGAAAGCCGTTCTGTCTCTGGTATATTGCATTCCAGCAGCTAGCAAACTAGAACAGCAGGCAAGAACTCTGCCTGCTGAGCCATCGTGGCCTGCCCTTGAATGATTTTTAAGCGCAAGGACAAAACAAAACATACACACCAAATCTTTAAATATTAAGAGATTTAAACTACTGAAGAGAATTTTATTTACCATTTCTTCCCTTTTAATTACCCTGCCACTGCTCTACCCCACTCTCTACTAACCACACTGGCGTAAACCACCATGCTGCTTCCCACAGCATCATCTAAGAAGGGAATCTTGAACCATCTGAGCAGTTTCTATCTTGAGGGACCCAGACCTAGGCAATTCCCTGGCAATCAGTGGGAATTAAAAATCTACAGTGAAGCCAATCATAAACATTTGTTTTAACCTTACTTGGTATGGTAGTTTGGAGCTTGCACCCCAGAAAAACTTGTTCATCTTAATTCATCCCTGGGGTAAGAACCCATTGTAAATAGGATTTTTGATAAGGTTTCTTTAGTTAAGATGCAGCCCAAATGAATCAGGATGGGTCTTAATCCTTTTACTGGAGGCCTTACAGAGAAGGCCTTAGAGAGAGAAGCCATGGAGCAGCCAGATGGTGGTAGTTAATGGAACCCAGCGAGAAAGGAGAAGATGCCACCACATGCATTGCTATGTGACAGAAAAGTCAAGGAACCTCAAGGATCACTGGCAGCCAGTCCCAGCATGCCATAGTCTTCTGGGAGAAAGTATCACTTTCCTGAAACCTCAATTTTGAATTTCTCCTAGCCTCAAAACCATGAGCCAGTAAATTCCTCTTGTTTAAGCTAACCCACTGTCTGGTATTTTTTTTTCGCAGCGAGGAAACCAAAACACTTGGGATTGGAGTAGAGAAGTTAATCTCCAAATTCAGTCTAGAGAAAGAGAAATGTATCAAAAACAAAGTGAGCATGACATCGAAATAAAAGAAATTTTCCAAAAGGATCCATATGAATTATATAATCTCTACAATCATCATAACCTCTTGAAGGTTTGCAACCAACCTTTCTCTGGGAAAGGACACAAGATATTGTTAGGTTTTGCTTTATAACAATAGCCACAGTTGTTACAACCTGCCAGTCACCTCTGCTTCTCATGAGTAGGACACCAGGAGGTTTTATAACCCAAGTTAGAACTTTTCCCAATTGTAATTGGAAATTACAATTAAAATTGTAGGAGTTTACAATTACTGCAGCCAACTAGAAGTTGGAAGTAGGGGGCTTCTATTTGTTAGGTTCGTATCCTATGTGCTTTTAGAGGGATCTTTGAAGATGTCCCTAAATTTTATTAATAGCTTTCTCTATATTCTTTGGTGATATCAAACACATAGCCAGTAAGATTCATTTTTCCCTACATTCTCTATAAAACAAGTATGTCAGAGAAGTTAACATGCAACAAGCCTCCCTTTCTTGTAACAAAGTCTGGGAGAAAGAAAGAGGTACATACATTTAGCACAATTTAGCATATCATCCCTAATTCCAGGCTTAAATGAAGTGGGGGAGACTGGAAAATGTTACCTGGAAAATGTTCTTCTTAGAAACATCTTCGCTCCTCACTGGTGTCAGATATGTGCATTATGGTAACAACTTCTCACACTTGTAAAACTCTTTATGTATTAAAAAAAAAAACTTGCTCCCTAAAGGTTAAGTGGCAGATATTCCTCATTTACTTTACCAGCACTTTCAATTTCAGCCTGAATCCTATTATTCAGGAAATACGAATTGACCAGTGGGAACATTTCCAGCAACAATATTACAGAATTCAAATCTAATTTAACAAGGATGACCTCTGGAAATTACCTAGCTCAGGTAAAAAGAAACTCTTCAACATAAACGACCACGCATTATTCATTCCATAGGAAGGGCGTGGGGTAAACCTTCCAATCATTTTTTTTAATACCATCTAAGCCTCTTTTCTCATTGTGCAATGGCTGGTAATGGGGCAAAGCTTAAAAAAAAATATATATATATATCGACAAAACTGATATATGTATGAGAATGAGACCAGATGTAGGAAACATACAAAGTCATTTCAGAGTAGCCGAATATGAGGGGAGTATGAATAACTTGAAAAATACACAGTCTAACAAGTAATTATACACCAAAGACATTAGCATAAGGAACAACAACACTTTTTTTATTCCTGAACTTCAGGTTTAAAAAATCTTTTTTATAGAGCCATGTGGTAGCAGCCTTAATGTCAAAAAGACATAGTTTATTATGGGAAATTATTATTGGGAAAGTGATTTAATATTTTGACCCTCAGTTTCCTCATCTATAAAATACAAAGGTGAGTGTGTGAGTATACTTAACAACATGTTTAAATCACCTAACATAGTATGTGGTATACCATGGGTGCTCTATAAATGCTTTCTTCTTTTGGTTGAAAAAAAGTATAAAGAGATTTGGCCTCAACATGCTCTGTGTTTTTAGAAGAAACTCTTCTATTAAGGATGGAGAGTCTTGAGGCTAGTTTTATTTCAAGCTTACTCTTTCTTTTATAATAATGTCATTTACTGCAGCACGAGTTTTTTTGGGCCCTACACTGAAACCCACAGTAATTTCCCTTCAGTGGACGACCAACTCGTGGGGTTCACCTGAGTTAACTTACCTGTTTATTAGAAAGACCGGGCTTCTGGGATGTCCATTTCAGACCAGTGAAGCCTTCACATAGTTTCTTTCTCTTGCTATATTTAATCTGCAAATCCTGAAACACATGGTATCTGGACCAAGACGGCCTTTATCACTAGTGTTGGGTCACTTCCTTTCTCGCCTGGATTTAGTTCCCAAGTCCAGCTTACAGTGTGTTCAAGACTTACTCTGAGTTCTGTGACAAAGCTGATGCTAATCTCCTGGATGATGTGAACTTTGCAAACTTGAAAAAGAGAAACACTATGAGTATCAGTGTTTTACTGAAATTAAATATCTAGAATTCTGCTTTCCATATCAGTTACAAAAAATAATATCAAAACCAGGCATTTTAACCAGCAGGAAATTGGCTGGAATGACAGCTAGACAAGCATGAATTTCAATTTCAATGGCTAAAGTACAATTTGACTTTTGTTTTGGGAGTCACGATATGCTTTACTCAACACTTAGCATATTGAAGTTGCCACTCTAATTATTGAGGTTATTGCTTCCAGAAGAGAGACTAAGAAATAGACAATGAATGAAGAAACCTGGATTCCCCCTGCGGATGGCTCCCTGTCCACACAAAGCTGCTAAATGTCTGAACTTTCCCCTCTATTTTGTTGTCTGGGCACAAAGACGACCTAGAGGTAACATCTGAATCTGTGCATGTTGCTAGAGTCAGTGAGCATTTAAAATGGGCATCCTGTGTCAACTGCAATTTGTATCAATTCTCTCTTCATAATCTTGAGGTGACTCCTTCTGCCACACAGTCAAATATCTAAGATTTGTTGTCTTCTAATAAATGTCACAGTCTCCTGTTAAGTATCAAGAATGTACAGAACAAAAGGAAGAATTCTACTTTAAGGCAAGTTGCATGGTCTTGAGGGCCAGGAACAAAGTGAAAAGACACAGTGGCCTCCCTGCCACACTGGCCTTCTTGCTGGGCCTCCAGCCAAATAGGTCCCAATATGTCCTACCACAGGGCCTTTGTACTTATTGTTCCTCTGTCTGGAATGCTCTTCCCAAGCTCTCTGCATGGGTGGCTTCTTCACTTTATTCAGGTCTTTGCTCAAATATTTTCCTCTTGAGGCCCTCTGTGGCCATTCCATTTAAAATGACATCCTTTGCTCCATCTATCCTGTTACAGTGCTTTATACCAAAGAACCTATGTGTTTGCTTATTACCTCCCAAAAGAATATAGCTCCACTGAGAAAGGCACGTTATTTTTAAATAAATGTGCTATCTTTGGCAAATTACTAAAACCAAATCTCATTTTTTTTCATCTATCAATTGAAACAGTAATGATACCTACCACCATAAAGTTTGGTAAAGGAATTAAAATAACTTAAAAAAAAAAAACTACTCAGCAAATGATAGAATGCATGGAAATATTACTCATTTCTATTATTATATTTATTGTCAACTAGTTCTATCAGAGCCCCAGTTGAGAGATTTTGAAGCTTTGGCTTGTTTTATAAACCTGTCAATGAATGGGTAAACTCCTTGAAAGTAGCAACCATATTTTCTTATTCTTTTCTTTTCAGTTTGACCCAAAGTAGGCACCTAACACATTCATGTTGGATAGATGGATGGATGGATGGACAGTGGATGAATGGAATAAATAAGAGACCTATAGAAGTGCAACAGGAGAGGAGATGGGGCCAAGTGCATAGTTACAACTCATGAAATTGAAAATTAAGACAAAACACTGGATATGGAAATAGATCCACACCCAAAGACCCCCAAACTAGACAAGTGCCTGGATTGGACCCCAATCCAGAGGTCCAAGCTGAATCAACCAAACTGTCATGATTAATTAAATACTTTAAAACAGGAGGGAAAACCTGAGCCAGGAATCCTGAGTCTATTAAACTGACAACTGATACAAGACTCCATGGAGAGACAGGAATTTCATTTAAGGGTTGAAGGAACAGCACAAAACCTGGAGGAGGCAGCAGGTGCATTAAATATAACAGGAGAGAGAGAGAGACAAGCTTACTCACATAACTGGGTTTACCAATGTGTGGTCAGAAAAGACAGTAGACTCATTCTGGAGTGGATGTGGGAATTGCAGATGATCTCCTTCAATAAAACACATGTCTCATCACATTCTCTATCATTTCATCAAATTCATAGGAAACACAGGAGATCTACTAATTAAAACAATTTATTGCCTGTGAATCTGTTTCATAAAGATGAATTAGATCAGAAATGATCTGCAATTATCTGGACTTGAAACTATGGAGGTTAAGAGCAAGAAAAATCATTGGAAATCATGTAACCTAATCTTGTCATTTAACAGAAAAAGGAAGTGGTGCTTGAGGGACACGGTGTCTTGCCCACAGATCCACAAGCCGTTAATGGTAGAATGGGGGCCAGAATGTCACCATTCTGTTAGTGTACTGAATGCGGCCCACACCAGGCAGACCTTTGGAAAATCACCAATGAACAGAACAATACAAAATGTCAAGCAAATGAATTAAAACGGGCACCTTGCCTCACCCTAGAATTGTGACTTCAGAAACTTACACATTTAAGGCATCAGTTATACAGACACTTCAATATTCCCTCAGTTACTGAGAATTTACTTTACAGCTACAAGGCTATGCAGAAATAGTTAAAATACAGATCCCTGAGTGATGGAATCAGGCTTAGAGAGTTTACTTTCCCAGTATCATACAGCTGGTGAAAATGAAGACTCAAGATTCTCTGATTTACAAAAAAAAAATGATTTTTAAACTATTTTATCCAGGTGGCCCCAACTGTCTGGGACTCTGGGTCCCAGGGGTGGTTTTAAGAAATTTTGTATCATTCTAATCAAACAGAGTGGACCTGCTAGAAGAAAATGGAACAATGGAAGCCAAAAGCAACTACCATTCAGGAAAAACATTCTAGTAGAGGTTTGTCATTTTTTCTGTAACAACTGCAAAAGCAGTTCTAGTTTTCACCCAACATGTGAAGCACACCTAGGTCAGATGCGATTCCCCACACCCGTGTTTAATAAGGGGCTAAAGGCACTAGGAGGCACGCCCATCGTCTCACCAGCAGTAGACACATAAATCTTGTTGGATGGAAAGATGAATAAATGGATGAGCGGAAGAACTAAAAGCCCTACAGGAGAGATGCACAATGAAAGGAGATAGGGCAAAGCATATGAAATTGGGAATTAAGGCACAACACTGGGTACAGTACAGACAGGCGCTCAGAAGAGTTCCCTAATGCAGAGCTCCAAGCTGAACTATCAGTTCAAATGAAGAACAAATGTCTTTAATTTAATACACATCAAGTTGGTGGTGGGGAGGGAGAGAGGACACAAACAAATAAAAATAGCCTTTGCTAGACTAATGCTTTGATTCAGTAACGAAGCAGACTTCAAAAGTCACAATTCAGAACACAGTTTCTTAAAACACTTTAACACTTTAATAGTATTTGGCTATTGAAAGTTTTGGGCCGCTGGGGGGATCCAATCCCAAAATATTCTGACATTTTAATATATGAACTATACCTGTTAACCAAAAGCCAAGATTAGAACCAAAAAAAGCAATTAGTGGGATGAAGTAGGGTAGATTGGCCTGAAGATCAGTTAGATGGTGATGACAAGAATGGATATTTGGACTGGCTGAAAAAATCCTAGCACAGTTGGCTCCATCAAAATCTAGGCACCACACACATCAAATGTAATTACAAATTGCAGTAAGATGTCACTGAAAGACTCCTGCCTCAAACTCATCTTGTTATCAATGAAACATTATTTCAGATATGAACACTGCCAGTCTGGGTTTTTAACAGAAATGCACTCCATCCCTCCATCCTTTCACAGCATCTGCATCAGATAAGCTCATTCCCACCTATCTTCTTTTCCTTGGAAATCCCCCTCCTAGCTAGCCCTTCTGCTAGCTCCCTATTCCTACATAATAATATTCTTTCTGCCTTCTTAATCCCACCACCCTGTTTATTTCTGTGGGTACTGGAGGAAAGCTGGAGACCAAGCTTCCATGGTAAGTTTTTTCACTAACTGTCTGGCCCTAGACCAGTAGTTCTCAATGGGGCTGATATTGCCCCCAGGAGACATCTGGCAATGCCTGGAGACATTCTTGGTTGTTAGGAATGGAGAGAGCTGCAGCTACTGGCATCTACTGGGTAAAGGCCAATGTGGCTGCTGATAACCTATGATGCACAGGACTGCCCCCTTAATAAAGAATTACCTGGGGTGCAAGGGTAGTTCAGTGGTAGAATTCTCGCCTGCCACACAGGAAACCTGGGTTTGATTCCTGGCCCATGCACTTCCCAAACAAACAAGCAAACAAACAAAAACCAGCCAAACAAAAATTCAACAAACGGTGCCACAATAAGAGGATACTAACATGGAATAAGAACAAAATGTGTCCACTCTGCCCCCCGACCATACAGTAAACAAACAAACAAAAAAGAATTACTGATCCAAAATGTCAAAATCGCTGAGGTTGAGAAGCCCTGTCCTTGACAACTGAAATACTTCTAGGCCTCAATTTTTCACTGACCAAAAGGCTCTGCCTAACTCACTGTCTTATTGCAAGGATGGAAATTGGCACTGTGCACAGAAGTGTTTGGAAAAGTGCCTTATAAATGCTCCTCTTCCTTTTTGCTCTTGATACTTCTTCAGATCACATGAGGAAGCTTAAAAGGCACTTATAATCTTACTCATTTATAAAACAACCATTGTACTTTGACTTTTGAGAGCATATTTATTCTAAAGAGAACACAGAGCTTCCTATTCATGAAAGCCTAGTTAGCAAGCATGAGCATCCCTGATACTGAGATGAAAGAATTGGTACAAGGAAAATTGGACCTTTTCCTCGTTACTTTGTTCATTGATTCAGTAATTAGTGTTTGGCGTTAACAGGTATAAAATAATAAAAATACAATGAAAAAATATTCTTTTCAATCCCTCATTATATACACCAGACGCTGAGCTAAATGCTTTCTCTATGCCAACTACTTACAATGACCATGACTTAGGTCCCATTATTATCCACATATGTAGATGAGGAAATTAAATCTCAGAAGTAAATTATTTGCCCAAGGACAAATCACTAATAAATGACGGGGCTGGAATTTGAAATAAAGTCTTGTCTGACTTTATTGGCTGTACTACGCCATACTGTGCTGGCACCGAATCTGTGCTCTAGGGATTGGAAGAAGAGCAAAAGGATGAGTCAGGCAGAGATGCTGCCCTCAATTAGTTAGCAGTCTCCTGGAGAGGATTAGATACAAACACAAAGGAAGAAAGTCTCGAGTGAACGACATACTGGAATCGGAATCTAAAATTTAGCACATCAGGATATGAGGACTCAAAAGCACTGAACTCAGAATGAGGGAGAAAACAAAGAAATGGAAGGAAGGCACCAGGTCCATGCAAGGCAACTCCCTCAAGTACTTCATTTCTTTCAATGCCTCTCAAACTGCTAAGTTCTAATAATTCAGACTATGTGATTTGAGCACTATTTTGATGAGGCCAGAGGTCTCTGTGTCACCCTGTGGATGGGTCACGTTATTTTGCCACAATCCATGGCCACAGACTCTGTCAAAGTTGCTAAATGCTGCCTTAGAGTGAAATTAAGTCAAAATTATTCTGGAAAATCTCTTAAAATGCCCATAAATATGCAATACATAGTTCCTAAATATGATCCTATATAGTATCTGAAAATATATTATGTACAGTAATTTCTCATATAAAAATAAGCATTATGCAAGCATGATATTGATTTAGACTACCTTTCATTTACATGAAAGAGCCTGGACAGTTGAAGTAGCGTTAAGTTAAAAGTGCATTTAAAGTAACTTTTCTGTATAGAGAGGTGTCGATCATTGCTGTCTGACAGAAGTATAAATGTGAGTCATGTGCAATTTTAAATTTTCAAATAGCCATATTTTTTTAAAAGTAAAAATAGGTAAAAATAATTTTAATAACATTCGTATTTTACCTAACCCACTATATCAAAACATTATCACTTCATCTACATTGTGAGCAACACAAAAATTATAAATGAGGTATTTTGCATCCTCTTATGTACTAAGTTTTCAAAATCTCGTGTATATTTTACATTTACAGCTCATCTCAATTTGGATGCCGCATTTTAAGCACTTCACAACCTCACACGGGGCCAGCACCTACTCCACTAGGAAGTGCAAATCTAAGTAAGTATCCTCTCTCCTTTAGATTTTTTTTTCTCCAGGATTTTAATTTCTGAAAACTTCCAGCAAGAATCCAGAACACTGTGATGATTTGGGGCGTCATAACCTTACATGACCTCCTTCACTGCAAATTACTGGAATCCAATACCTGATTCCTCAGATTTACTCTTGGCTCAAAGGTTAATGTTTCAATCACAGCAGCTGCCCTAATTTTCCCAGCTAACATCTCATTAAAAACCTGACAGTTGAACTGAGGCACCCAGCTGTGGAAGTGGAAATGGGAATGGAGAAAGTTTCTTCTTTGAGGGCCCTCCTGATTGCCAGCTCCTGAGTCCTGCTGACTTCTAAGCCACCATCAACAATAGCACAACAGGTGGTACAAGGAGGAGGTGTCTTTGATCAGTCAGGACAAAAGAGGCAAAAGGAAGGCTGGGGTCTCTTCTCATACATGCTCACTGAGGCCACAGGTGGTAGCGAGAACTGACCTTGGGTGCCCAACCCTGGGTGCTCAGGGCTGCTCCTTACATCTGACGCCTCTCTATCAGTCTCCTTTCACAGCTTGCCCTTTAGAATAGTTTCTCACTGTAGAAACATTTCCCCTCTTATTCTTCCCTCAAATCTTAAGCAGGCAGGTTCTATTATTATCTCCTCCTTTTGACAGATACAGATGAGAAAAATCCAGGCTCATGGAGATCAGGAGACATATAATAGCAGGTGTTTCAAAACTAGGTGTCTGTCGGCTATTCTAGGCCATCAAACATGTTTTTGGATCCACATAGTGTTTTAAATAAAATAAAGCAAAAAGTAAGACAATTGGGTTTGGGTTTCATTTGAAAAAATCAGAAGATTTAGCATCAGGGTCCAAATTCTCAAATAATTACAATTGGTTGTGACTGAGTTGCCACTTTTCTTTCCAAGTGGGCAGGGATTCCAGGTGCAGAGTGTCAAGGCCTCCCCCCAAACCCAAATAGTCTTCTCTCACCCCTTTTATCCATTTGTTACTTGCTGGTTCTTATAGTTTTTGAGTTTGAGGCCTTGACTTTAAGGGAATATGCATTTTTCAAAAAAGGGAAAACTTTAAACTAAAGGAATAAAGGCCTGATGTTAGAATGTCATATACCAATCCTTTAGATGGGAGAAAAATATATTTTTTTGAAATGAACCTTCACTATGCTTTGAAACCATATAACTTATCCAATCTTCTCCCCAACATCATGGAATCCATCCTATTATTATGCTTTCAATGTGTTCGATGACAAAACCTTAGAGATTTGTTCAAAACTATGACCATGTAAAACTGTTAGTGGATGAGTTGGGATTATCTCTCTGAACCATCTTTCCACGACTTTATGGTGCATCTCACCCAGTTCTCAGGGAACATAGTGACATAATTTTCTGCAAAGAATGGTCTTTGAAGTCAATAAAATCTGAGGGATAAAACCTTATGGGTCTCTTAAATCCCTCACCTTCCCTGAGTTTTAGCATTCAACTCATTTCTGAGTTCAAGAAAACACAACTGATTTTTAGTAGAAGCGGTTATGAGGTAGGTAAAGCGCTCAGTATTATTCCTGGAACAGAGTAGGGTTTCAAAAAATGCTAATCCCCTTGCTAGAATAAAGTCGACTAAATAAGCTTTTGGAGCACATACTGCAATTGCCCATCTATGGTAGCAGTATGTGGTTTGGACAGAACAGATACCTCTCCCAGTTCTAAGGGTAGACTCTGACCAACTCAAACCCAGGCTCCTCTGATTCCCCTTGCACAGTGATGAATTTATGTTGGGCAAGCAAAATAAGCTTATCCAGTCTGAGTAAAGACCAGAGTTTTATTCAATGGGGAGAGAAGAACTGTTTCGTGCATTGTTTGTATGGCATGCAAGTATGATGTCTGAATAGCCGCTGCCATTTGGCTACCATGTGCGAAAATATTTGAGGCGAAGCCAACTAAAGAAAATAAGTAAGCTGAAGGAATCCCAGAAAAATGGAATCAAAATTCTGGTCAAAACCTCACTACCTCTGGACTTTCCATTAACTCTCAGCCAAGTGTATTTTCTCTAATCCAGGGAGAGTAGTTCCGTACAGATGAAGACACTCTTATGGGTAAGATCAAAATAGCAACAATTTGGCAACCTCAGGATCAAGAATACATGCTTACCAGAGTATTTCCCTGCTGGCTGCTGAGAGAATTTGTGACAGTAACTTGTCTTGCTGCTGCTCAGCCATCCCAGTGGGAGTGGAGGAGAAGAGTGAGACAAGGCAGCTGGAGGGCTGACCCCTCCACCCCAGAGGCTCCTTCTCAGTCCACACAGTGAGCAAGACAGCAGCTGGTAGTGTTTGCTTTGGTTTGAAGTTGCAGCAACTTCATATATTCAGGTCAAATCAGTTCCCTTCTTTATAGAAAGTGCTGGAGACCAGACTCTGGCACTTGCTTTTCTATCAGTCAAGTGACCTGTGAGTGGGTGGCTGGTGTCAGCTGCAAAAGCCTCTTCACTGTGACTTCCCTCCTTCTCTAGAAAAATACAACTGTATAAAGAAGGAGGAAGGTGAAATTGCAACCAATTCCTGAAAGCAGGTGCTGACAGATGTTTCTATTGTATCTTCTCTATCTCTCATGCCACTGTATGGGGGCAAACAGGACCTGATGGGGCTCTTGGAGCTGTGAGCAGGGTACGATAACCGTGAATATGAGCAAATAAGCAAATCCTCCTCAGGTCCTAATGCTTTAATTTCCAAAGCAGGGGTTGCACGTTCCAAGGCCAGAGAAGCTGGAAGGTAGTTTTAACAAATGCAGTGGCACCCAGATAGAGACCTGGAGAGTCTAGACACTGACAGGGGTATGGCTGGCTGAGCAGCTCCAAATACCATTTTATAGAATCTTGAAATCTGTTTTTCGGTGTTTTTTTTTTTTTTTTTTATGTAAACTTGCTTTAATTTAGAAATTTATATTCTTTTTTTCTCTCAACATCGAGTTGCTCAAATAAAAACCTGAGTGGATAGATTTTGGCTCTTAGGCTAATTGAGGGCACTGGCTGGTTCATGAGAAAGGAGTAAGAGGTGGTAGATTTTGGCTTCCACAGATTGCAAGTGGAGAGAGATTCACC
Source organism: Tamandua tetradactyla (assembly GCF_023851605.1). Classification (NCBI taxonomy): domain Eukaryota; kingdom Metazoa; phylum Chordata; class Mammalia; order Pilosa; family Myrmecophagidae; genus Tamandua; species Tamandua tetradactyla. Next base: position 37,631,597 of record NC_135346.1, on the reverse strand, counting down.
AAGACAGAGAAGGTGGTGGAGGGCTGTGGTTTACCTGGGGACACCGGGGTCAGGATTTCAGGTGGGGATGACTCTCTGGAGTCCTACCAGAACTGAAAGCTAACTTCAGAAGTTTGGGGAGCTTCCACAAATACCCCTATGGCTACACTCAGCCTGCAAAGCCACCAGCCCTCAAAAGGAGCAAAGGACTCGCTGGCAGGGGATTTAACATCACCACAGGCTACCATCAGGTCTCCTGGAATCACAAATTTCCCAGTCTTGGTGAGGGAGCACTCTGGACATAAACAAAGATAAGTAATGAAAATAAAAAAGTTTGACATGCTGTGGGACTGTCATAACTCCTACAGTAGGAATTGTTAATTCTGCCTTACAGAAAAGGAAAACTAAGAATCAGAAACGCTACATCCCACCCAAAGTTGACTGACTTAGTGAAGGGATGGGGCTGCTTTTAAACCCTGGACCACCTGACTCCATCCTCAGTGATCCATCCTTCCTCCATCATGTTCTCCCTGCATTTCTCCCTACTTTCTGTTCTATATTATATCCTTCTCTACTTAGAGGATGATGGCTGTTTGATCCAGAGATTTCAAAAGTAGTATCTGTCTCTGGAAGAAGAGAGTGCTCTGTAGCACATGCTTTGAGAATGCTGTACTATGCTTCTAATGACACAAAAAATAAATGATTGAAGTTAAATTTCAAGTGCAAATTTTAGCTCCACTACCATTAGTTGAGGTCATCCAAAGAAAATTGTGATGAGGTGTCTATGCCTATGACATCACTTATTTTGTTGCTCTTAAATATCTTAACCTATATTTGCTGTGAGATTCTGAGCTCAATGACTGTATCTAGGACCAGTTTCCAATAAAACCTTTTTTTATCGACTTTTTTTCTTTCTTTTTTGTGAAAAATTACATTAAAAAAGCAATAAACTTCAAAGCACAGCACCATAATTAGTTGTAGAACATATTTCAGAGTTTGACATGGGTTACAGTTTCACAATTTTAGGTTTTTACTTCTAGCTGCTCTAAGATATTGGAGACTAAAAGAAATATCAATTTAATGATTCAGCAATCATATTCATTTGTTAAATCCTATCTTTTCTGTATAACTCTACCATCACCTTTGATTTTTCCAGCCCTCTCTTTTAGAATGGCTATGGCCATTCTAAAAATTTTTGATACTGGAACGGTCTGTCACTAATATGGAGTGGAGATATGGAACTATCTGATGTTCTGGAAAGGCTGAGCCATCTAGGTTTCAGGACTTATCTTGACCAGGGACCTATCTGGAGGTTGCAGATTCTTGAAAGTTACTCTAGCGCATGGAACCCTTGTGGAATCTTACATATTGCCCTAGGTGTTCTTTTGGATTGGCTCGAATGATCTTGGTTGGGGCCTGGCAGGTTGTGATAAGTGGCAAGGTCTAGCTGAAGCTTCAATAAGAGCAACCTCCAGAGTAGCCTCTTGACTCTATTTGGACTCTCTCTGCCACCGATACTTTATTAATTACACTTCTTTTCCCCTTTTTGGTCAGGATGCAATCAAGAAAAGCTGTTTTAAAATTGTGAAATAATATTATTAAAGTAATTCATACAAAAACACTATAACCTAATATAAACCTTGAATTTAAAAAGTTACCTGTCTTGGTTTCCATAGATTTAACACATCATACAATTACCAGTTTTAGAGAACTTTCATCCAAAGGTTAATTTTTGCCCAATCTTATCCCAAACTATAGTTTTCCAATCAGGATAAGGACTTAAATAGAAGTAAGGACTTGCTAGGTCAAGAGCAAGAATTTTTCCATGCAGGGAAAACAAAACAAAACAATGTGGTTTATTTGCTGCTTTTTAAATCAGAGGGTCATTTGTTAACCATAATCACGACTACATTACAACCACTACCACCCCAAGAATAAATTAACACCTGAGAGGAATGGTCCTAGGTTCTTTGCAGAGTAAAAGTGAAAACGCATGCAGCATCTTATGAGGTAAAATTAGAGTTCCCATTTATACACAGGTAAATGAAAACTTAGGAAGGCTAAGTAAGCAATTCATTTTACATTGCTGGGAGGTTGGTAGACCCAGGAAAGCTCTTCCCTCCTCTCCTGGCAAAGTGAACACTTACTATCCTTTAGCTTGCAGCTAAAACATCATTTCCACAGGGGGAGCTTGCCCTGGTGATACCAAATCACCATTCCCTCCCTTGTTGAACTTGACATTGACATTGGCAATTGTACTTGGACATCGATTTGCATAATTATTTGGCCATCTGTCTTCTCTGCCAGAGTTTATGGCCTATGAGGGCAGGCACTCTGTGTGAGCCTGTTCTATCAGCAGCGTGTAGCATCATGCCTGTCACACAGCGGTTGCTAAATAGGTATTTGTTGCTCAGTCTATTTCCATAGCACAAGCTTATAAATACGCTGCTGCGTTGCCTTCCTTTCAAGAAGTTTTATATCACCCCAAATGGTCCAATGCCTGATGGTAGAACACACCATCCTGAACACCAAACCTAACAGAAGTGGGTAGCCAGGGAACTCAAATTAACTCATTCACTTTGAGTGTGAACTCAAAGCATTCAACCTTTGTGTGCCTCAATTCTCTCACTAAGATGGAGACAGGTGAAACACTGAGGCCAATGAACAGAAAACAATTTACACACACATTGTTTTAACACAGATTTTAGTGTTTTATTTTGATTTCTGGGTTTTAATCTGTCAAGCACATCTAGCCTGAATTCAGAGACTGAAGTCATGTCTGGTGTGGAATGTGTGGAACTGGGGACACTGTCAAGTCCAAAGAGGGCAACTGCTGCCCAGTTTCAGCTAATTGCCTTCATGCGAGAATCAGAGGCCAGGGTTACCCAGGCTTCTGATTCTTCTAAAGAAGCTTGAATTCTGGAATTTGATATGAAATCTTTTGAGTTTTAAATATTGGCAACTCATTCTCATTTCTCAAAAAAAACAAATGTATGCACCAAACAACACGTGGGTGTGTGATGTATGACCCCTTGGTCATCAGCGGACCCCTAGTTTAGACAGGCACACTGCCCCTTAGATGCATGTATTAAAATGAGTCTTGGGATGAGTGAATATTTATCTTTAAATCTTGAAGGAAATCAGAGAGAGAACTGGCAGAATCTTCATCTTAAAGTTGCTTAGTGAAGAAATGAAGTTCTGATACATGATACAACATGGGTGAGCCTTGAAAACATTATGCTGAGTGAAATAAGGCACACACTAAAGGACAGATACTGCCAGATTCCACTTACATGAAAAATTCGGAATAAGCAAATTTAGAGACAGAAAATAGATTAAAGTCTATCAGAGGATGAGGAAGGGGAATGGAGAGTCAATGCTAATGGGTAAGAAGATTCTGTTTTGGATGATGAAATAGTTTTAGTAATAGAAGATGTTGAAGGTAGCACAACATTGTGGAAGTAATTAATACCACTGAATTATAGACTTAAAAATGGTTTAAAAAGGCAAATTTGATGTTATATATATATATGCTGTTCCCCCAGATTTACTTAGGATGATGCAGAATCCCTAAAGGGACAGGATATTGGCTATTGAACACAAACTGGATAGACATCATAGCAGGGCATTTTATTTGAAAATATAAAAATATAAAAAATCAGAGTAATCATGAAAATCATGATCCTATTGACAGCAGTAACAATCGCTACCATTTGTTAAGTGATCATAATATGTCAAACCACTTGCATACATTAATGACTTAATATGCTAATATACATAAGCCACTTAATATACATCACCATAGTTATTTCTTTCAGTCACCCCAATAGGAAAGGGCTGTTAATCCCATTTTATGACGCTTATTGCCAAATATCAGAGTTAGAATTTGAATCTGGGTACATGTGATTTCCAACGCCATGCTGTTTTAACAAGATTGTAAAATGGGATCCTTCGTTACAGTTTCTGTACAAGTCCTAAAACAGGGATCAGCAAGTGAGGACTGTAGGCTGACTCTGTCCTGGTCTATTTTTGTAAAAAAGAAGTTTTATTAGAACACAACCATGACCAATTATCTACTTATTGTGCTCTGGCTGCTTTTGCACTTCCACTGTGAGCGCCTTAATGTTTACTATCTGACCAGTTATAGAAAGAGTTTGTCAACCCTTATCTAAAAAGTCAGAAATAAAAGACAGATCACAAATATTCCCATACCCCAAAGGGAGATGCACACCTCCTCAGCAGTATAAGGAGGTGGTAGAAAATGAGGGTCTGTGCTCCTTAATTCATCTCTTTAATTCTAACCTTTAACAAAATTAGAGAGAAGGGATGTAACAATTGGAAGCAACATTTATCTGGAGAAACTTATTTGGGTGCTGTGCCTACCCCCTTTACATGATGGCCAGGGAAGAGGAGGAGACACTGTCTTCTCAAGTGAGATAGGTTGTAAGAATACTATTGGGAGAGTTTGAGCAGAGTTTCCTGTAGTTTGGGGTTTATGGAGGAGAAGTAGGACACAGCTGAAAAGATGCCCCTATTGAGAAGTGGGTGAAGCGGGCTTTGGCAGCAGAGCAGAGAGCTGCATTTAGTACTGGCTTCTGATCCCAGGTGTGGGCCATGCTAGAGAGAACATCCATTGGTCTTAGCCACCACCCAAGAGGCCCACGTGGGAAGCTAAGTCCCCTCAGCAGAAACAGGCTGTGGAGTCACCGAAGGTGACGGAGGGGGCATCATGGCAACCGGCCAGGAAGCTGCGACTGCCAGTAATAAGGCAGCAGCTAGTGAGAGATCCCCCTCGGAGTCCCTCACAGGGGAGCATCAGTGTTATCAGGGCCAAGCACACAGAGGGCACTGGCACGGGCTGCAGCAGTCCTGGTCAGGGACACAGGGGACACAGTCTACGAGCTTTTACATCTTCTCCCTGAAATGAGATTGTTTTCATATCTTAAAGTGTCCAGATGACTTCTCATTATCTGCGAGCAGTCAGACAACTCAGGGGGCCTGCCCAACATTTCATCCAAGGGCAGGGGGTTCTAATGGGGTTTATTGTGTTGAGGAGAATAACCTCATTGTTTGGCTGCATCTTGTTCAATGTACCAGATACATTTTTATGTGTTTTATGTATTACATAAAAACATCTGCATACCTAAACAAAACCTTATTTTGCTTGTACTGCTGTACTTACTGGGACTTAATAATACCAAAGGATTTTTTAAATGTAAAAGCAGGATATAGAAAGATCTAAGTCTGAAATATTCCTTCAAAATACTTTTCAGTTCATTTAGCACCCACAATTGTATGGGTTTCCCTTTCTTTCTCTCTTTTTCTACTTACGTCCCTGAAGTAACACTTGGCATTCCTCACAGTTCAGGGACATGGTGAATTTCAACAAAGCTTCTTGAAGCCCGTCAAATATCTTTCTCTAAAAAAACAAATCCTTGCTGAGCTCACAGTGCTAAAATCTATTTCGGGCCAAACCTCTGATTTAGATTGGTGATATAAGCTGGCCTGGACGTGCATTTTTAAGGCCAAAGGGTTTAGTTTACCTATCAGACTCCTGATTTGGCTTCCCAGAGTCACTGTTACAACTGCAGCAACTTGCATGAGTTCATCCCTCAGGCGACAACTTCCCTCCACACCAATCCTGCTGAAGAAGTTTGGGATTTCCGATCCACTGCGTCCCAATCCCCCTGTCTGCAGCATTTAGCTTTGAATTTGAAGGCATTTTTCTTTTCTTTTGTTTTCTTTAGTCTCAAATATGGTTCTTTTTACCCTGACCTCAAAGTTAATTTCAAATGCCTCCCTTTAAAGGTCTTAAACTTGAAGTCGGCCTTATGGCCACATCTGCAAATAATGACTACATTAGAAATTTGTCTTTCTGGATGTAAGGGAAAAAAAAGACTTATGATTACTGCATCTTTCATCTCTTCTAATCCTGTCTTCTCCCCAGCTCCTCTACCAAATGAATTCTGCTTCCATTTTGGCTGCTCTCACTTGTGCACCTTTTTCCTAACTGGAATCCTCTCCATTTCCCCTTTCTTACAAATTTTATTAATTTTTCAAAGATTAACTCAGACTCGCTGCTTTAGTGGGCTAAAATGCAAACCTCAGAACTACAAGTGGATACTGTCAACAGACAGGCAGGCCTCCAGGTCACCCAGGCAGTATACTCTCCTACTATATCCCAAATTCAAGAAGAAGCCAAGTAGACAATCACTCTGAAGGTACACCATTCTTGGCTTGGTTTGATGGTGAATTCCAGGGATACTAGGGTAGCCAAGAATGCTTGGGAATTAGTCCTGACAAAAAGAGGCTACAGCTATCACCTTGGTCAGGGCAAATCACAGCAAAACAGTGATTTTTCCCACCAGTTTCTCACACTAGGGCTCTTGGGAACTTAACTGCCTGTCAGACCCAGTGTACCTACTCCAAAGAATATGCCTACTCTCTTCTGTATCTTTACTTTCTCCTCATCTTTCTGCCTTCCCAGTGTTTGACCTCGTCCACCAAGAGCTCTACAGTTCCTCCTTTCATGGCCCTGCCCCAATCCTCTAAGAATCAAACAGGCCTTCTTATAATTGTAATATGATTGGAGGGCATGAAACTCCCAAAGAAATCATACTTGCATTGAGTCTTCCAGGAGCTGTTTCCAGCTTTTTGGAATGTTAGAAAGCCTTTGCTTTATTCCAGGGTGACTTGCTAGAAGTGTTGTTTTATGGTAGGGACTGGGGAAAATGGGAGTTTTAGAGTAGCATGTCTCCCCTACCTTTTGGATGGATTGAAGTCACTTTGAAGAGAAGACTAAAGGAATAAGCTATAGTAACAGTCAGCACAGATATCTAAATGAGAAGTGCTGCTTTGTGGCCCATAAGGAGAAAAAAAAAAAGAAAAGCACAGTTGCAAGGAGATTTTCTTTCCACTTTTGCATGGGTCCCAGAAATGCTCTGACCTCTCCAACATGACCAGCCTCAGGAGACCCCGTAACCTGGACCTTCTGCCTAAGTTTTGGCATTCTGAAGGCACACCACAGAGGAGGAGTGAGAGCTCCAAATGGGTTTATCAGCCTAGGTGAGAAAAAATAGAAGCCAGGGTAATGGCAGTAGAAGCTGAAAGGCTGATTCATGGGTATATGGAAGGGACCCCTTTGGGGCTAGCTAAAAATAGCCGAGTAGGGTCCTTTGAGGAATGGCTAGCTTGATGTAATTAAGGCAGGGTGAACCTGTGCAAGCATACAGTTGGTATCAAAAGGAGCATGTGAGGATTATTGCCTAGTTGAAGGCTGGTAGAGGTTGGTACAATTTGCAAATTAGTGAAAAATAAGAAAATAATAGCACTAGCACTAAAATCTTTCTGTATCTGCATTAACACATTTAATCTTTACATCAACTCTATAGTGTTGCTTCTATTAGTTATCGGCATTTTGTAGTTGAGGAATCTAAGATTTAGAGCAGGTTAGTAATTTACCCAAGGCCACTTAGCTAGGAAGTGCTGAGTCACTGGGACCCAGTATCTCCTACTTTGACATGGCAAAAATGGGCCAAACTGGCTCTGTGGCACTCACTGAGCATCTATCCTTCCTTATTTCCTGAGTTAAGATGTTCCCTTTCTACCTGTTATTCCAATTATCCTTTTAAGAATCCTGACCTAGAGAGGGCACATCTCTAAACTGGTTTTGGCTTCAATTGGGAACAAATTTAAATCTGTTTCCTTTCAAACCCAGCTGGCTGTCTCTTTCTGTGACCAGCTGGAGCATCTCCCATCTCACCAAAGAGCGCTATCGGCAGGCTTGGGGTGGCTACGCTCAGGGTTCCGTGCTCTGCCACTGGCAGACGCTCTGTCAAAGAAATGAGATGAGCTGCCATGAAAGCACTAAGGAATCAGCCCAAGCTGCTTACAGGAAAGGGCTTTCTGTTTCAGCAATGGGAAGGAGTGTCTACAGACAGGCCTTGGATGTGGAGCCAGAAAGAGCATGAAAAATCATATAGTATAACTCCAGAGAGTTTGGGGAGCATTCCTGACAAACTTGCTAACCCAACCTGAATCATTTTGAAGAGCAGGTGGGGCCATTAAATTCCATATAAACTGTTCCAGGGTTTCTCCACCACAGCACTACTGACATTTTGGGCTGGATACTTCTCTGCTGTGGAGGCCTGTCCCACACACTGTTGGATGTTTAGCTGCATCCCTGCCCTCTACCCACTAGACCCCAGTAACCACCTCCACCTCCATCAACTATGACAATCAAAAATGTTTCCACACATTGCCAGGTGTCCTGGGAGGGGCAAAATCACCCCCACTTGAAAACCACTGCACTTTCCCATCTTGACCAAGCTGTGATTTGGCAGGGAGAACTCGGTGAGACTGGGAGTTAGGTGCTCTGAATCTCAGGCTCTGTTCAGCCCTCACTAGATATAGGATCTTAGGAAAGCTCCTTTTCTTCTCTGGGCCTCAGTTTCCACACTGGTAAAATGAAGAAACAAATTCAGGCATTGTTGAAAACTAGTGCCAAAGTGATTTAAACTCATCTAGTTTACTTAATGAGCAGTGCTTTGGTTTGCTAAGGCTGTCAGAATATAATATTCCAGAAATGGAATGGCTTTTAAAAAGGGAACATACAAAGTTGCAAGTTACAGTTCTATGGCCATGGAAACGTCAAATCAAGGCGTTAACAAGAGGTTACCTTCACTCAAGACAGGCTGATGCCATCCGGAACACTTTTCTCAGCTGGGAAGGCACACGGCAATGTTGTCTAGCTTTCACTACAGTCTTCTTCAAATGGCTTCCCTTGGCGGGGGCGGCTTTTCCTTCTACATCTCCAAAGGTCTCTGGCTCTGTGGGTTTCTAAAGCTTTTTCCAAAATGGTTCCCTCTTAAAGGGCTCCAGTAAGCAACCCCATCTTGAATGGGTGGAGACTCCATGGAAAACACCTGATCAAAAGGCCTTTCCCACAATAGGGTGGTCACATCTCCATGGAATTAATCATTAAACATCAATAAAAAACTTAATCAAAAAGATCCACCTAGCCATATTGAATGACGATTAAAGAACATGGCTCTTCTGGGATACGTAACAGTTTCAAAATGACACAAGCAGCTTATTTATTGGTATATAACACTCAAGGCTTGTGGACATGATATAACAATTCAAAGAATGTATAGATCAGTGTTTCTCAAAAACTGGTCAGTGGACAATCGCCTGGATGCTACTTGAAAACACAGATTCTTTCGTTGATAACGAATCTAAAAATCATTATACCTATAGGGTGAGGCCTGAAAATCTATATCTTAATAAACTCTCTGGTGAATTCTGATTCACATTATTAAAGTTTAAGAATCAAAGATGCAGACGATGTTTCCAGGGGATTTAGGTTTTCTTTGAAAAGGTGGGAAACACTTGGAAAAATCTAAAAAGCCAAACATCTTTACATAAAGGTAGTAAGTACTGCAAAGTCACTAAGAGATAGGAAAATGGCTGAAATAATGAAGTCTTTAAGGAGACTTCAGTTGGAATTTGACGGATGTGTAGGCATTGGAGAAGTGAAGTATATAATAGATGACTTTATCTGAATCTTATCAACCAAAATTAACTCTTTTTCTTTTTGATTGCAGGAAAATGTACATACAGTGAAATGCAAAGATTAGAGGTTTATAATTCAGTATGTTTTGATCAATGTATGTACCCATAAAACTACCTCAATCAATACAATCATCCCATGAAATCTCCTGAGATTCCCAGTCAATTCCTTCCTCTCATTGTTCTTTCTATCCCTCAGATAAATTTTACTTTTTCTTAAATCCATAGCAATGCAGATAAACAGTATGCACTGCTTTGTATCTGGTTTCTTTCACATGATGTATATTTTTAGATTCATCCAAATTGGTATAGGTATAAATAGTTCAGTCTTCTTTTATTGTTAAATATGGATATACCACATTCTCTCCATTCTTTAGTTGAGGGATATTTAGTTCTTCACAGTGTTCAGCTATTATGTATGAATAAAGCTGCACAAACATTCTTTTCTTTTAAAAGTCCTTTTGTGAATATATGTTTTCATTTTTTGTACCTAAATACCTAGGAGTGGAATTAGTAGAACATCAGGTAAGTATATGTTTAACTTTGTAAGAAACTACCAAACGAGTCTCCAAAGCGGCTCTATTGCTTACATTTGCACCAGCAGCGCAAAAGAGTACCAGTCATTCCATATCATCAATATCTGATAAGTCAGTCTTTTAATTTTAGCCATTCTAGTGTGTGCATGTGTGTGTAATAGTATCTGATTAGGGTTTTAATTTGCATTTTATTGATGTCTAATGATGTAAAGGACACTTTCATATACTTATCAACCATTCATAAGTTGTATTTTAGGAAGTGTATAAGCTTATGGCTCTTTTATTGAGTTGTCTTTCATTGTTGATTATAGGAATTAGTATACATTAATGATATAAATCTTCTTTCAGCTATATTTGTATTGCAGATATTTTCAATAAATTTGTTGTTGCTTGCCCTTTCACTTCCGTAATGGTATCTCTTGATGAGCAGAAATTTATATTTTTGTCTTCATCAATTAACCATTTTTTTATGTTTAGTGATTTTTATATCCTAAGAAATGTTTGCCTAACTCAAAGTCACAAAATAATCTCCTGGATTTTTTTTATTGATGTTTAATGATTAATTTAGTCTATGATCTGTTACTTTTTGTATATGCAGGGTGAGGTAGGCGTAAATTTTTTTTAAATAAGTTTATCCAGTTTTTATTGGAACAATTTGGAGAAAAAAACCTTTCTTTCCCCTAACAGAACTGCCTGGGCACATTTGTCAAAAATTAGACTGTAGAGAAAGCTAGAAAACATTGCAAAAAAATACACCTATCGGTCAATTTCTGGACTTTCTATTCTGCTGTGTCAATCCTTATGCCAACACCAAAAATGGATTGATTCTGTAGCTTTATACTAAATGTAGTAGTGTGGATTCTTCAAGTTTCTCCTTTTCCAAGTTTGTTTTCATTATTCTTGGTCCTTTGCATTTCCTTATTCATTTCAGAAATACATCAATCTTGTTTGGCATTTTGATTATGATTAAGTTAAAACTACAGATCAACGTGACGTGAGATAGCATCTTATCAATATTGAGTTTTCCAGTTCATGAGTATGATATGTCTGTCCATTTATTTACATCTTTCTAATTTTCTCTTCTAGGGAATAATCTCTCCCATTCCATGCAGGTCCCACTATGTTCGTTTATCAAGGTGACAACCATCCCTAGAAAAGATTAAGAAATCACCCAATTAAAGCCATCCAAATACTTAAATACTTCCCTCTCTTGGGAATTTAAGTTTGAGGAGTTGAATCCTTCAAATTCAGTATTTTATATATGTGTGTGTGTGTGTGTGTGTGTATATATATATACACATATATATATATGATATATGGATTTTATCTGAGCTCCTGTATTTCTGGTGACTTTGATTGCTAAGCTTTCCCTTCAGTTTAGCAACTTCCCCAATAAATATCCTTCCAAGCATTTTCTTACATAAGATAAACTGTTTTCTTTGTGTGTGACAAAGTAATTCTATTATAGCAATTAACATTATTGCAGATGAATGTGATTTGAACCAAATCAATCCTTACTATGATTGCTTTTGAGATAGGCCACGTTGACTCACGTTTAAATGTCTTGATATGATACACATTTATACCTTGGCAAGATTGTCCTTTTGAGAAAATTCAGAGCTAAGGAAGGATAGAAAAAAGAGAAATCTCAAAACATGAGAACCTTCATGAATTGAATAAAAACCACTCATAGTCAAATAGAAGCACAGCTTCAGCTTGTGGATTACTTCTTCCATTTTAGTAGTCTTCTCATATGATATCCAAGAAGTGAGCTGAGAAGCTAACGGTGAGCACACATTTTTTTTTCATATATAAATGGCTCTTTCCTCCAGGGTACTTAAGTAGAGGTTATTATCCCATATAAGACAACTTCTTTTCCCAAGGACCTTTGGTTCTTAGTCTGTCTTGGAATTATTATATATATGTACAGATAATTCTCTAGTAGAAGATTTCTTCTTTTCTTCTGGTTTCTTCAGAAAATGTATCCACCTATAGGACCAGCACATTTTGTGAATGTAGCAAACCACCATGAACTTGGGACACTCCAGGATGAGCATCATCTGAGATCTTAACTTGACCTGGCCCATGTCAGCACCTCTCTGAATGACCCACACAGCATCTCTCCTTACAGCAAGTCCATCCAAGTCATCATTATTAACCATACCTAGTAGAATCACTTGGGTTTTTTTGGTAGCTGTTTTCGGTCTCCATCAAATAGGTGTCAAGGTATCACTTGACAGAAACCCACAAAGAATTTATATCAATCAAGAAACTAGGAATGATTATGAATTACCCTAGGGCTGTCGCACAGACTAAATGCATGGACTACATATAATTTCTTTAGAAAAGTATCTGGAAAATTGGAAATGCATAACAGCTATTGTTAATATTTTTAAAAATTTTCACAATGGCACCATTGTTGTGAGATGAACTGTTTCGTTTGAATTGATTTTTCAAAGTACTGAAATTCATACTCTAATCAATTTTATTCTTTTACATAAAAATTAGTTATGTAGTATCTAGAAAAATCTAGTTGACTGACTATGTAACCTTGGGTATCTCCTTAAATTTCATACGCTAATTTAAATGAACACTTTCCTGAAACCTTGGGCTATCACCATAAGCAATTATAATACAGGCTATGACAGATGCTCTCCAAGCATTATGGACCGTTTGCTCTAATGACATGGTTCTTAAGATCTTTTAGGCTGTGGATCCCTCTGAGAAGTGGATGAAAACTATGGACCTTTACTTCAGAAAAATGCTTATATGGATGGAACAATCATAAGCACTGATATACACAATTAAAAGGGGATTCATGCATCCTTAAAGGTCACCATACTTCTCTAGGGAGCCCCTGGATTAAGAAACCAGCATTACACTAAGCTATGATGATAGAGAGGTAAATAAACATTTATAATATGCCATGCACTTTGCAAAATACTTTATATGCATTAACGCATTTAATATTCCTCACAGTCTTTTGAGATATGTTATATTTTTATATGCATTTTTTTTTCAGATGAAGAAACTCAAGATTAGAAATAGCAAAAAACAAAAACATGTATGGAGTAACACCCAACAACTGAATAGAAGAAGTGTCAAATCCTAGAACCCAAAGTTCTAACACCTGTGCTTTCAGTGGGCACCCTTTTCCTTGCCCAGCAGTGATTACTTCTACCTCCAATAAGAATCAAAGTATGAACATTTATTGAACCCTTATTTCGTGCCAATCAATGGCATAAAGACTTCGTATAATCACATGTAATCCCCTTGGTTGCCACGTACAAGGCACAAAGCAGGTATTCTTGACCCCAGATTTTTGTTATGAAAACTGAGACTCAGGTTTACATAACCTAAAACCACAGAGCAGGCAAATACCAGACTCTGGATATGAACCCAAATCTACACCCAAGGCTATGGGCTTTTCCTCTTTCTTCTATTTCTAGTAGTTAATACTATTGTATACACACTGGGAACAAGTTTAGCTATTTGTTCATTAGGCCACAGTTGAGTACAACTATTATTTTGGTTTGGACAAACTGAAAAAGGGCCTTTCCTCTACAATGAAATATATATACTTTTAATCTGGGCTCAGGGCCTCTATCTCAGAGGCTCTTAGTTCTCCATACTTGACTGAGGCTTAGGGTGTAAGAAGCCTGTCCTGTACCTTACATAATTCTCAAATAGCCTCTCTCTTTAAATAACTGCTTGATTTGCTAGAGAAATCACAGGAAGAGATTTTTTACCACCTTTGATTGCTAAAGAAGTTACAACATAACTGGATGCATTGCCATGTTCAGTTTCTGTTTACATGTTTGTATAAATACACAATCCTCAATAGATCATTTGCCTTTATGAGTGTTTTATTTTCCATACAAGGGAGTCTCTGGGAATGCTGAGGTCTGACCACAGCCTTTTTTCCAAATCTTATGGTTGGCTTCACTCTTTAATATAGTGAAGAAAAAAAAAAAGGTCCAATCCAGTTATGCAAATCCTAAATAACAAATTTAATGGAGTTATACTATTTTGGCTATCTTGAATACCCAAAGGGTATCACTTATTTCTTCCCTCCTTGCTTATGGTCTCATGGAGTCATTTCACAGATAACTGTGTGAATAAAACTTAAATTTTTTTCAATAATATCAATAGAGTATGAGTTTATGTCAGGAGGCAACAAACTTAGGCCTGTGAACCAAATCCAGCCCGCTGCTGCCCATTTTTGTAAAATAACTTTTACTGGAACACAGCTATTCACATTTAATTATGTATCATTTATGGGTGCTTTTGCAGTACAATGCAGAGTTGAGTATTTGTCACAGAGACTGTCCAGCCTGAAAAGCCTTAAATATTTTTTACCTGGCACTATACAGAAAGAGTTTCCCCAAAGCGTTTTAATGTTAATACCTGCTTCCCATGGGCCAGTTTTGTGCTAAACCATTTACATGTACCCAGGGCCATATTATGATGTTTATGAGCCTTAGGAAACCTTAGCTTGATGGATCTCTTCACTCTCAAAAAAACATTAAATATTATATTTTATGGCTGCACTGATAACAAAGACAAATATAGTAATATTACATATTAAACACTTTTTTTAACCTAAAAGTTCATTTTTTCCCCTTCTGATTTTAAATGAAATTAAAATAACTTGTGGGTCCGGGACAATGCACCCACTAGGCCTAATGGAGAAGTCACTCTGCCTATATAAACCTCCCAGCAGCCCCTAGAGTTGAGGAAGCCAAACATTAGAGCATCTGAGGTCATCTGTGCAAGGCTGCACAGCTACTAAGAACTCAAACCCAGGGCTTGTCGGACACTGGACTATGGGCTCTTTATCACCTGCCCATAAAGTCTCCCGCGTTGCCTTATCCTGAAGTGACCAAGGGGAGAGTTAGGTAAATAAATCAGGAACTACCAGAAATAGAAGAAAAGCTTTTCCATTATGGTATGAGGGCTAATTGAGTGTCTTGTGGTCCTCATTACTCTTAAAGCTAGCAGGCAGTTTAATTGGGGTTTGCAAAGTGTTCTGAAAACAAATAGTTGTGGACAAGGATTAAATATGTTTATTTCTTATAATGTTTCGCTCCCTAGAGTCTTTGCAGAAGCCTTTACCAAGAACAGAGATGAAATGACGTCCCTGGTCACCTCATCCTTCTCTGCAGTCCCCAGTTAAAGAAATACTGAACTTTTATAGTTGCATCTGTTTGCTAAAATATATGACTTGACGTTTCTGCTCTCAGAATATATTGAAAAATAATTTAAGCTGCCTTCTGGTGTTATGTACAACTAGTATATGACACTGCTGGCTACAGAGAAGGCTCAGGAGGCTGCACAGAAATGAGAGATTTGAAAGATATTGTCCCAAAGGGGAAGGAATAAGTATATTGCTTTCTTTTTCTTTACAAACATATACCAACAAAGAACTTCTGAAAAACAAAAAGAAAATGTCTGTTAGCATGGAGGCCTGATAGAGCCCACAGTAGCAAGTACAAAGGACTGTCTGCCAAATGGTTAGAGCAATCGTTCACCTAGTCTGGTTGCTGTGAAGACTAACCAGCATCCTGTGGCACGATTTCGGGGTTCCAGAAATTCCCTCTGCTCCAAATTCTCTTTCCATCCAACATCCCTGAATCAATTGTCTTTGAAGAAAGGCTTTACACTGATTAGTCCAACTTGAGAATGTGGGACAAAACAGAGTTAACTTTGGATGTGGGTTAGAAAGAGAGAGGGGTGGGAGAAGTCTTGGTGATGTGGAGCCACGTGGGAAAAGTGGAGAGAGGCTTTCAGAAGCCACTGCGTCAGACGAGCATGGATGCAACAAAAGGCAAGACCACGTACTGTGTGTTTATAAGGCGAGACTATGTACTGTGTGTTTATGGGGATATGTAAATACAATTTACCAATTTCAAAATGGTCCCATGAACCCTACTGCAACTAACTATACAAAGTTGCCCACGGTGTTTTTTTTGTTGTTGTTGTTAAGTAGCCATATTTCACCAATTTCTTCAACTAGGATACAGAAGTGTCAGTTAATACTGACACTCAAAATTTCCAGCATTACCTGGGAACATGTTAGAAATAAGGCTCTACTCCAGGCCTACCGAATTAAAATTTGCATTTCATTTGACAAGTACTACTTTAGGACACACCTGAAGTGCTAACTTAGTGTGGTAGTTAGATTCAGTTGTCAACTTGGCCAGGTGAAAGCACCTAGTTCTGTTGCTGTGGACATGAGCCAATTGTAGGTGAATCTCATCTGTTGCTAATTTCCGCAGTCGGCTAGGAGGCGTGTCTGCTGCAACTTAATTGGCTTGTGCTTAAATGAGAGAACGCAATGTAGCACGTCTAGCAGCTTGGCATTCCTCATCTCAGCACTTGCAGCTCAGCTCGGGCCCTTGGAGATGGAGAAAGAAATCACCCCGGGCAAAGTTGTTGGAACCCAGGGGCCTGGAGAGAAGACCAGCAGAGACCATCCTGTGCCTTCCACGTAAGAAAGAACCTCAGTGGAAAGTTAGCTGCCTTTCCTCTGAAGAACCAACAAAATAAATCCCCTTTTATTAAAAGCCAATCCGTCTCTGGTGTGTTGCATTCCGGCAGCTAGCAAACTAGAACACTTAGTAAGAGGTATAGGAACCTTACTGCAAGGCAATGACCTTGACCGCACCCCTGACCTTACTAGAGGGTGTGACTTTGACTTGACCCCTGAGCTTACTGGAGGGAATGTTCCTGACCTGAACCCTTAGTAAACTTTACTTCTGCACCACAGAACTGCGAGATTCCAACAGTATCCAATTTATTCTCGAGTCGCAGCTTCCACAACGGAGACTTTGCTTCACACAGAACTCAACAAATCTGAAACGTACAGAATGACCTTATCCTATGTAGCATTCTGGCTCAATTGCAGAAAAATGCTGTAATTAATGCTAGAGCCAGGGAACTGATGGAGCTTTGACTTGAGAAAATCAATAACAATACAAAAGCTTTTCAATTATTTGGGGGCTGAAAAACCTCTGTTGCACTCTGTCCATTCGCAAATGTCACCGCATTATTTGCCAAACATAACATGGTACATTCATGAACTGTGGTGTGTTGTACATGCCATATACTTTTAGGGGAAAACGATCGCTTAAAGAGGGAGTGAAAGCATTATTCCCAGTTTGCTTTTATAAAAAGGGACCTGGTGAGTCAAGCATTCTTTCCTGTCATTGCATTGATTTAAACAAGAGCTTTAAAGTAATGATGAAGTAACAATCCTCTGCATTTCTTATATAAATGCTATTATATAAATGCTTTCATATATAAAATGGTAGTTAGGAGTATAGATTCAAATCCAGCTTTTTCCACTTAGTAGTACTGTGATTTGGAGCAAGATATATGATCTTCCTTAGTCTGTTTCCTCTTCCGTAAAATGGAGATAACAGTAGCACCTATTGATAGGTTTACTGTGCATTTTAATTAAGAAAGTGCACAGAAAGTGCTTAGCACAGTATCTGACACAGAGAGCAAATTTAGTTAAAATGTGGCTATCATTATTATCGGAATTATTAGTCAGTTTTTATTTCCCCCATTTTGAGTGGGGTAATTGAGACAGAGGAGCTCAGTGACTAGCACAAAGTAATATGCTTTTGAGACTAGGAGAAAGACAAAAATCTACTCTTGCTTCACCTGACACTCCCAGTTGGAGCCCATAACTCAATTAACCCCACACTGACCTCAAGCAAACAGTATCTGCATATTAATTCATCCAAAGACACACACAATTCAGACAACATTTGGGGCTTATTTTAGCTACTTGTTTGTTGTAGAATCTCATTGCAAAGCCAAGAACTGTATGTCTGATCCCTAAAGAGGACTTCTTTGGGAAAAATCAACACCTTTTCTTTGTTGCTGTTAATGCACTTTTCATTCTGATGTTTCCCAGGGCTGGTCATTCTTTCTAAAGCATCAGCACAATCTTTCTAAATGTAGGGAAGAATTTGAAAGAAGAGAGAGAGGAGCATATTGCATAGCTAACTTTTTCTCATGGAGAGCAAACTCTTCCCTCTTTCCTGTTCCCTGTCTCTAGTACCCTCTCTACCCCCAGCCACTCAAAGCTCACTTAATGTTCATTTACACACGACTCTAACAAGCCTGGCTATCTGAATTCTAAGAATAGTGTAAGGAATTATATATTAGAATTAATGAGGCCAAAATTCTATCTTCCTTCCCCAAATTCAGTAAATATTTAAGCTTCTCTTTGGGCCTTGATTTATCCAAAAGTAAAGGGCGGTAAACTAAATAATCTCCTTTGTCTCATTCAGTTCTAAAATACAATCATCTGAATTTCATTGGAGGAGCCTTCAAGCAGGGACAGGTATTGGAAAGCAAAAGGTAAGGTAAAAAATATATATACATAAATATACACAGATTAAGCTAATCTTTAAATTTCCTTAAATTAGCCATTAAAGCCAGGAAATGGATTCTTAGAAGTCCAGAGTTAGCTTCTTTTATTTCTGTTTGCATTTTGGTTGTGGGTTCCTGGTTCCTGAGACTACAAAGGCCAGCATCTCATTTGAACAGGAGAGGAACACCATATATAAGATTATTTTCCTCTCTCCCCACACCCATCCTCTCTTCCTCCTTGCCTCCCTCCCTCCCTCTCTATGTTAGAGACAATATAATTGAATTTGGTAATATAAAATTCATGTTTGATGCTATTCTAGTGTACACATCTTTCACACATCTCCTCCTTCACTCACAGGTCTTCCCATGACCTGGTTCTATAATACTTGTAGGAACTATTTAGATAGGAAACTCAAGGACCTGAAGTAGGATTAGGGATCAAACTTACTTGACACAATATAGAGGTCTGTTAGAAGGGTAAATTTTCAGGTAAAAGGGTAAATTTGATGTATGTTGCTAGAATATGTTTTAAAAGAAACATAGGACAGTACAATACAGTGAGTCCAATTATAAACCATGTATTATAGTGTATATGGTTGTATATAGTACAACCATAAAAATATTCTTTCATCATTTGTCACAAATATACCATACTAATACAAGATGTTAATAGTAGGATATGGTAGTATATGAGAACTCTTATTTTCTGCATAACTTTTTCTATAAACCTACAGCTTCTCAGATAGAATGTTGTCTGAGGACACTGCAAACTTGATTTATCCAGAAAGGAAGGAAATAAATACATTTGGTCAAATCACAGATGATATTTTCAGGAAAAGAAAGGCAAAGGAATCAGTATGGGATCCCAACGGCATGTTGCCCTCCCCTGTAAGTGAAATCTACTCAATATATTGAATACATTATAATAAAGGTGGGTTGAGGTTTAGTTGTTTGAAAAGAGATTGTGAAAATTAACACCAGAATAAAGTCCCTGTCTTTCCTGGAAAACGAAGGGCAAAGGACCAAGAAGGAAAGTGAAAACTCAAGACCAAATGAACAATGTTTCATATTTGAAAAGTAATTTACAAGGAGTTTTCTTCCTATTAGAATTGCATTATATTTTAGCTAACTTTAACAATTAAAAGTTTTATTTTAGTCAATTGTTAGTCTCATTGAAGTTTACTCTCATTTAACAGAAACACAGTTCTCATTTTCACCCTTCAATAATTTCTGGTGATGCTATTTTGTTACAGAAATTCCTATGATAATTATGATGTTTATTCTACATTTTTTAAGGTTAATTGGATAGGAAAGACCAGACACATCAAATTGCCTAATTATATATAATTGTTTTACCATTAAAAATGACATGTTTTCCAGAATGCAATGCACATCGTATGGTATAAACTCTGGTATTTTCAAGGGCTACTTAGAATTGATGTTATTAAGGGGAAAAGTTACCATAAGAAATTTAAATTCTGGGTATAGGCAAAAGCTCATTGAAAGGTACTCATAGCTTTAATAAAATTCTAACAAAAGAAAAATCTGCTTTTGTGAGCACTTCCCAAATCATGCCCTGGAAATATTTCCTTAGGAGATGCTTGGCCAAGTAATTTGGGGGACTGCTATATCCTTTATTAAAATCTTCAAAAATGAAAAGTCAAACAGCCCACTCAAGGAACTGAAAAGCCTGCAATGAAGTGTGACCTGTTTCACCCAGTATTTATAAACTTAACTGGCTAGAGAACTCCTTTTCATCTTTGAACATCATGTAGAACAAATCTCAGGAAATGTTGTTACGATATATCTCTTAGTATGGAGATATGAATCAGGCTATGGAATCAATGGGCTTATAGATAACAAACACTGGAAGATCTTTCATTCAGCAACTGTGCTGGTCTGAATCTGTGGTGGACCCCAGAAAAGCCATGCCCTTTAATCCTCATTCAAAATTGCTGGGTGGGAGCATTTTGATTGTTTCCATGGAGATGTGACCCACCCAAGAGTGGGTGGTAACTTTTGATTAGATGATTTCCATGGAGGTGTGTCTCCACCCACTGAAGGTGGAGTTATTTATTGGAATCCTTTAAAAGAGGAAAAATTTTGGAGAGAGTCCCTTTTTGGTAGAGCCACGAGAAAGCCAGCAGACACCGCCATCTTTGCCATGTGTCATTCCCGCTGAGAGAGAAACGCTGAACGTCATCGGCCTTCTTGAACCAAGATATCTTTCCCTGGATGCCTTAAATTGGACATTTCTATAGACTTGTTTTAATTGAGACATTTTCTCAGCCTTAGAACTGTAAACTAGCAACTCATTAAATTCCCCCTTTTAAGAGCCATTCTGTTTCTGGTATATTGCATTCTGGCAGCTAGCAAACTAGAACAGCAACACTGATTCTTAACAACCTGTTAAGACTTCCCTACACCATCATTTTCTTGTCACCCTGTCTGTGTCATTGAGACTGCACTCCTTTTCTTTTCAATTCTTCAAAAGTCCTGATCATATATACTCCCTATGAGCTAAAGCAATGCCTACTATCTGAGGGACCATGCTCTGAATTCTAAAAGAATTTACATACCTTCAATTATGATGATTTCTAAATCTTTTAATGTTTTTAAGTCTTGATTTAATGCCTAAACTTTTAAGCTTCTAAATGCCAAGGTCTATAATTCATATACTTCAATCTCATAGGCCTAAAATGGTTCTGGGTCCAATAAATCATTGTTTGCTTGACATATGAAGCAACATTGTATTCCTTGGCCATATAAATTACATCATTCTGGACTGCCCACAGTTGAGGACAGGTGTCCCCTTCCTTGAAATACAGCAATCAATACCGCATTTCCTAGTCTGTATTTATAAACAGAAATTAACTGCCTTCCATCATTGTTCTAATTGACCTTCAGCTTTGGTTTGAAATGAATGACCTCAACCCAACAAGAGCCTTTACTGATGGTATTAATCTATCGTGGTGCCTTTGGTTTCATCATAATGGGCCATATGCAATAAAGAAACACATTTCAAAGGTCTAGGGCAGGGGTGAGCTATAAAAAAGGTCTCCCTGTAAATGAGTAGAAAACCTTACTGCCCATTTCAGGCCAATACTTTATCTCTTATTTGAGATCAAATCTCCAGGGAACATAAAAAGGAAATCCTAGCTAACACGTACAGGAAAACAAACGTAGGTAAATGCATGCAGCACAGGTAAACCGAGGCCTTTCCAAATCAGTTCAGTTAATCCTTTAAAGCTTCCTTAAGTTAAAAAAAAAATGTTTCTGAGCACAAATCCAAAATGATGTAGTATGAAATTTTACAGATGTTCCCTCTACCGTGTAAATGAATGAGCCAAGAAAGAGATTGAAAGTAATTGGGTGGTAACCCTGGAACCAGACTGGCCATTTAGAACAATCACGGGAGTGTCAGATGGAAGGCGTGGCTGCTGATATTGCAGCTTTCATTAGTGAAGGTGAGTTTGAATGAGCAACCACTCTCAGTTCCTTTGAGGCAGCTGTTGAAAAATGGAGGCAGCTGCAGAAATGTGTCCCAGTTCTAGAGCATCAGGCTGGGGTCAGGGGAGAGAGAGAGGGAACCTAAGCCTCCAAAAGTTGGGCTTGGAAACCAAGGTCAGTGTGGGAAATCCTAAGGGACCAGTGTGGATACTAGCTTGGTTTCAACCCTCTGAGCAGCAACAGCTTCTGGGATTTCACCATCAGCACCCACTGGAATTTCAAGAACCAGCGTACCTCCTTTTGTTGGTTCTTTCTTTTCATGCCAGGGTTTCTTGGTCTGCTGCATCTTGAGAATTGAGTGTGGCATTAGCCTAGGTTTTGGTAGAGAACTGCAGCTTGCATTATGCAAAGAGCAAGCAATGGGCAAGAGAAAACCTCTTCAGATCTTGAGGAGGAGGCTGTGCTTGGACCTTGACTTCTGAGGAACTCCAGTGGAGCCAGGAGTTCTCTAAAAAATTGAATGAAACATTGTGATACAACTGGAGGCCAGATGAGAACTTTCTGAACCAAATTTTTTTCTTATTAAGGCTTTCCATTCAATGTACTAAGAATGGCAGGTATGAGCCCAGGCAGTCTTTAAACACCTAAGTTTCCTTCCTCCATACCTGGGTTCCCACAGACATTGTGGATATGAAAAATGGAGTGTTTTGGACAAACACATAAAAGCTGCCAGCCAAGGTGGCACATCCAATCTCCAGGAAAAAACTGGACAATTCAAATTGCAGTCCACTGAAACTTTGAGAGGAATAAGACAGGACAATATAGAAATATCACAGTGACTGTTATTGGGGCTTATCCAGCCGGCTCCAGGGTGTGTAGGGTATGAGGGGAGGGACCCCAGATGCTCTCATCCTCCCTCCCATCTGCAGAATACAGTTTCAGGCTTGCAGTAACCAAAAATTAATATAACCATCCATCTTAGCAAGCCCAAGTAATCCTGACCTTGTACATTCAGCATTAACAGCAGCTCTGGAGAAATTCTGAAGTTGGGCAAGTTTTTATTCTATTCTCTTCATTTCTTATTTCCTTTCTCCTGGTAGATTCTTAGGCCACCTCCTTACCCTTCCTTGCCTAAACCTCTTCACTTCACTTACTTGCTCTCTTATTCGTTCCTTCATTCATTCAATTGGCAAATACATACTGAAGTCCTTAGTTCATGGGATTCAACACTAAGTAAATTCCACTTTAGTTCTGCCCTTTTGTAGCTTACAGTCTAATGTGAGTAGCAAACATGAACTAAATACTTTGATAAATGAAAGTAAATTTGAAATGGAGAGTAAAAAAAAAAAAATCCTGAAGTAAAGAAACCTGTTGAATTGCATTTAATAAATGCATGTGGCCACAGAATGCTTTTTTGGATTAAAATCTGTTCAAGCTTACAGAACTGAGCTTTTTGATGAACACACTGTAAGAAGTGCAGCCTCAATCAAAGAGAAGGGGCAGAAGTACAGATAGTCTGGATGCTTTTGCAAGGCCCTTACAGAAAAGCAAAATAAGGAAACTTGCAGCCTTCTCGCATGTTTTTAGTATTCCTGCGGATGAAGCTGTTCTTGCCCCGACGTACCACCTCGGGCGGCTGTCTATCCTATGGATGCGTAACTTCCAGGATGATGTTTGTGCTGGCGCAGAAACGCCCTGAAAATTAATTCTCGGGCAATACGAGGGAACTTTGACCACATCCTTCGGACTCATGCTGCTGCTCTCTGTGAAGAGATGGGCTCACCATTGGAGTTCTTTAGTGTTTTTTCGTAGACAATGCTAATAAAGAAATTAAAGAACTACTTTCCATTGCCATGCTCTGATCGAGAAATCAATATAATTCATCCTCAAATGAGTGTTCTAATTAATGTGATTTCATTTTACTTAACACAAACGTATGGGGCCCAAATCAAAACTGATGCCTTAAGCAACAAGTCTAGTCCAGGGCTGAAGCAATGGACAGAGATGGAAAATGAATGGGAGGCACTTTGGGGTGTGATATTAAGACAAGCTATTGAACATTTGCAACCAACAAAGGATAGTTTTGCCTCAGGAAGTGCTGAGTTCCATTCACTGGGGGGAATTCAAGTAGAGAGGATGGCTAGCATTGAGGAGTTTGTAGAAAGGGATTTTAGAAAGACAGAGAGATAACAAGAGTTCTAGCTTAAATTCACACAGACCTGGGTTCAAATTCTGTCCCCCTGGTTTGAAAACTGTGAAAATGTCTTAATCATATTGACCCTAATTTTCCTCTTCTATAAAAAGGAGATTAATAATAGTGTCTACACCTCATAGGGCAGTAGGGAGAATTAAATGCAACAACGTAGATAAAGCACTTCGCGGTGGTGCCTGACATAGGGTAGGCAATCAATAAGAGTTGAAAAATTACAATTCTATGTTGGAAATACATCCATCCAGGTTTCCCACTGGAGTATTTATATTCTGTGGTGCTTATCAAAACTACAAAAGAAAGATAAATTGTGATGAAGGCAACGTGCTCATTACCAAGAAAAACCCAAACACTTGGCTAGGGGAGCCAAGGAGTATGAAATATTCCTGGTTGCATTGTTATGCCATTAGAATATCAATATTCCTTCACATGTTGTATTATATTTGATTGAAGCTTAGAGATATTTCCATTTTTATATGTCCCAAATGGTCAGATATTGACAATTTTATCAGGTTCACTCTCTAAGGGGATAATACCCCCTAAGTCCCCTAAATCATGCCTTACCATTTCCTGGTTTAAGGAGAGATTTCATGGCGAGGAGAAGTAGAAGTATTTATATCCTTAATTTGATAGGGCTCCTGATAAATCATTGTGGAATTCTCTGTGGATTTTTTAAAAAACTACTAGACTTCATCCCTGGAGTCTGGTCAATATCCATTTAGCATTCTTCCTTTGTTCCTTTGACCTGAACCCTGCTCTAGGCACAGCATATATGGTCTCTGCCCTACGGACGGATGCCTGGGCTAAGATCCTGGCTCTGTCACATCAATCAAATTGATGTATGATTTGTGGTGACTCAGTTTATCTGGGTCTCAGCTTCCCCATCTGTAAAATCAAGGGAGTTGGGGTGGAGGTCTCCTGTCTTCTTCTAACTCTAAAATCCCATGATTTTACATACAGCTGGGTTTGGTGTGAGGGGAGCCTGGGATTAACTATTCTCTCCAGTATTACCTCATCCTCATAAAATCATTCCATTCCAGGAATTTTACCAAGGGCCGATTTGCACAATAATTATTCCTACCCGTCCAGCCTTTTCCTGGACTGACTATTTAGGCCACAGAAGGAGGAAGAATTCTGGCCATCTGTCCCTTTATACTGCAGAGTGTGTTTCTGAATGGTTGCCTAGGATAAATTTAATTAGGAAAGTAAACCTGTTGGGGGAAATCACAAAATACACTGCAAAACCTGAAAATAAGAGGGACTTTGGAAGAAGACATGTTTTCCTCTACAATTCTAGTCTGGTGCTGGCCAAAAGTCTGGACTTCTCTGCTTTACAAAAATAGAGTTGCCTCTTTAGTCATCAAAACCTTACCAATACTTTAGGGTAATGTTTCACTCATCTGGAGAAGCATCTCTTACCCTTTATCACACCGTGACTGCTTTTATGATTCACTTTGTTTCATGACACTCTTTCCGATGTACTTTTTAAATTCTCCCAAATATATTTAACTTTTTCTGTGGGAAAAGGGAGACAGACACTTATTTTCTCTCCCAGCACCTACTCAGTCTTCTTTTGGTTAAAGCAAGCCAACTCTGCTCTGGGGGAAGCAGCCTCTGCACCTGTTTCCTGGGGCTCTGGGATGGAGCGCAGGGCTTTGGCTGACCCAATTAATCCATTCGGCAAGTATCTTCTGAGGTCCGGCCACGTGCCAAACACTGAGGACATTGGACTATAGAGATCAAGCCCCTGCTTTTTCAGAGCTCATATTCCTAGAAACTGGAAGCTGTGTTTTTACATTTTCCTGCCCCTAACAACTAGCATACTACATTGTACATAGCACATACTTGAAGAATGAATGAAAGAAGTAATCTCAACAGCAAGTAATGGTGGAAGCCTAATGTGTGTTTGTGTGTGTGTGAGAGAGAGAGAGAGATTGAGATTGACATTATCTAGTGATCATTGTGCATCCGAGCTGTTCCTGTAGGTTTATCTGGATTAATACATTGAATCTTTACAGCAACTCTGGATGATGGATACCGTATGTTGCCTGGTTGACTGCAAAAGAAACCAAAGCACAGAGAGATTAAGGTCACCAAGTCAGCAGACAGTTGAGGGAAGATTTAAACCCAGGTGGTCTGGCTCCCTCGACCACGCCTAAAATTGCTCTGTTCTCTCTTCTCAGTCTCAACTATGGGCACCAGAGGGAAGTAACAATACAGTAATGGTGGGCATTTATATTTCTACTTCTCTCTTCCCATCTAAAAGATGACGTCATATATTTTTCTCATCTGTAAATCAAATAAATACTCCTCCAATTTTGTAACAATTTTGACTTTCAGATTCTCACTTGACCAGGAGAGTGTGATGGTCAAAATCTGTGATTTTGACTAAATATGGAAAATTTTATCAAGTACAGAAAAAAAGTCAATATTTAAGATAAAATACATCAGTACATAGTACACACACATAGAAAACAGACACACACACAACACAATGAAGACCGAGATCCTGTTGCCTTTTTGTGGAGCCCCACAGACCTTTCTAGAATCCTCTGGATCAGAGAAGACAAAGATAAGGACTAGAGACCAGGAGAGTTTCTAGAGTAAGCTCGCAAGTTAGGTCGCTACGTGGCAAAGAAAAGCCATTAGTTAACATTCCATGGAGTCCTGTTTACTGTGTGCATGAACCTTCACTGGGCTATTATGGAGAACGCTAATGCTCTCAATTACACCTAAATTAAGATAAAGCAGTAACCTAGTTACTGTAAAAGTGGTTTTATTTATAGACAGCAATTTAATCTTTAATATGCAACCACCATCTGTAAAACTATTTAGCCCCATCTATCCCATTTATGTCTTTATTATCCTTTTGTAAAAACACATGGAGCATTCTTGGTTATAGATGCAAAACAAGTTCTTTCTCTAGCACTTTTTCAGGCTTAAAATGTTGATGTAATTACAGCAAATGGATACATTTTTGTGCTGAATGTCCTTCATCTATTATATGCTATAATGAAATTAACCGCAATCCCCACAGAGAAGAAAAGTTATTTACAATAGTCAAAGAGGAAGATCATTTTCCTCCTCCAATAGAAGCATTTATTTGGGTGGCAGGGAAGTCTGGAGGTGAGGATGGAGGGGTTGGGGGTGGGGCATATAAAAAGTCACAAGCTCAGGACTGGCAACCTTTACAACTAAATCACCCCTTAGAAAAAAGCAGGCCTCTAAGTACATGGGGCCAGCTGTGCGACCTCAACCAGCATTGTTGGAAGCCCAGTTTTGAAAGTAAAATCTCTCTCCTGCATGAGAGCACCTCTGGAAGCCTAACCCAGCTTCAGAAAGCTAAGCATTTCAGCAGAGGCAGCCAGGCAGCCTGTCTATTGCAAAGGATGGAAATGCTCTTTTCTGAGCAGGGTTCCCAGGCTCTCAAGGAGCGATCCAATGCCTGACAGTCATTCCCCTAATGATGATCATTTGACAGCTGCAGGAAAACGCAAGCAGGCAGGCGAACACACACACACAGAAAAAAAAAGTCTTGAAAATTTTATGGGACTTTCACAATCAGATGTATCTGTTTTGTTCAGGCAGGTCTTTCAAATGCAGAAAATCCCAATTAACTGAAAATTTCATTTATAAAGGTAGCACAGTATTGAACTTAGAGAAGCAACTAAAAAGATTAGATTCCCTAAGTCTTGACTGGAAAATACAAAAGTCAAAGGTGTCACACCTTCCCCTCTCCCCTCCTTGCCAAAGGCAGACAATATAACCAATCAATTGTTGCATCTTTTCTCACTGGGCACTTACCCAGTTTTCCATGCCATTGATAGCACATAGGAGGAAATCTAGGAGTCTTTACACACCAAACACATCCCCTCATTTCTACAGCGGAGGACCTGAATCCCAGAGAAATTTAATAAATCTCTTAAAGACACAAGGCAAATTAGTGGCAGAAACTGAGTCAGAACTCAACTGTCCCCACCTCCTGGTCCTGGATTCTTTAGGTGTCACAAGAATGTTACTGATACCCAATCAGCAGTGACCCAGCGACCCAAGGTGTGGGAAACAGTGCTAACTTGCAAACCAAACCACGGGGGATAATCCTGAGCCCAGCCTTTGCTCCGCCCACTTCAATCCCAATACCTGCAGTTCTGAAAACTGGCCCAAGACACTCGGCCTAATGATTTATTGGGTGGGGGCTGCAAAACCGCACACTGACGTGACTGACTCATGTAGGAAAAACTGTTTCTGACACGGATTTACTCAGGCGCTCTACCAAGAGCTTGTGAAATTCTTGATATCCTTTGAAATTTTAGTCTCAGATTTGTGCACATATACTAAAAGGAAATAAACAGTCCTCAAGAATGTGGAAAGGGAAGCTATACAAGTATGAAAATAGACATCCTCTTTAAAGTAGATTCCTTCCCTCGTTTGCGCTGTCACAGCTGTTTTTGTCCTGCAAAACATCAACCACAGTCAGAAATGATTTTATTTTCTCGTCTACTACCTGTCTTTCTCATAGAACATAAGCTCTGTGAGGGTGGGGGCCTCATCTGCTTTATTTTCTATCACATCTCCAACAGCTTGAATGATAACTTTACACGGCAAATCCCTACACTACATTTATGGACCATAAAAATGAATAAAGTTCAGAGGCACTTATAGTTGGAAAAAAAAGGGGGTTTTCCCTAGATGAACAGCTGGGGAATGGGAGCTTATTAGACACTATTATAAATGATAATTGCAAAGATTACTTGAAAATTTAGGGAAATGTAATGGAAAGAGAAAGTGGCTACCATATTGTGGGTTGAAATATACTTGCATACTTTTCTACTGTATGCTGTGCTGTATTACAGCCTTTTAAAAATGAAACAGCTTAACCACCACCAAATGAACTTTTTCTCCCATGCTCTCATAGTAGAGTTCATAAAATAAGTTCCAGTGATTCCCAGACATTTGCAAGATCCAGAGGTAGAGAATGACAGAGCTGAGTTTGAAATGAGGGTCTCCCAAACCCATTTCCGTGCTCTTTCAACTCTATTAGCCAGGCTTAAGGAATTGAGAGTACTTTCAGAGCACTCAACTCTTAACTCAGTTAATCTGTAGGACAAACTCAACAGATTTCAATGTATTTAGTCAGCTCAGATATGAAAAAAAAAATGCACAATTTCTTAAAGGAATTATACTCAATCACCTCTAGGCTCCTGCAAAAAAAAAAAAAAAAAAAAACCAAAAAAACCCTCCTGTCACATTCTGAACGAAATCTATTGTTTTCTCCTCCTAAATCCTGCTGAACTGTTAGCTATGGCCCAAGCAAGTGCACGATTATTTGGCCAAAGTGGGCTGCCAGATTTAAGGGCTCCCTACTCTAGAGCAACAACCTGCTATATCCCCACGTGGATAAGAAGTTCATTTCACACTGAAAAAGTGCTCTTTTGACAGTGCACAGAGTCACAAGTCATTCCTTCCATCCAAATCAATCATTTTCAACTTGGGTGGCTGTGAGCAACTTAGCCATTTACAGCACCCAGGAGGTGCCTGAAATCAACTCCCAGGCCTGATTACGTCCTAATAATAAATTGCTGAGAGCTGAGGTAAGGAAACAGCTTTGGCTGAATTCCACA
The DNA here is from genome assembly GCF_023851605.1 of Tamandua tetradactyla. NCBI lineage: Eukaryota > Metazoa > Chordata > Mammalia > Pilosa > Myrmecophagidae > Tamandua > Tamandua tetradactyla. Next base: position 37,601,847 of record NC_135346.1, on the reverse strand, counting down.
CACGTTTCTAGGTGAACTTGCCTTACGCTTATACAGGTAACAAATAGAATCCTCGTTATAACACCCACGGAGAAAGACACAACTGAGTTACATGGAAATAGCAAATTTTGCTTGCAAATACAGAGGGCTTATATGTGCAATCTTCTTTCAGTTTGTCACACTAAAAGAGAGGGACTAATGAACAGAGAATGTAGAACCAATGATCATGGGGGTGATCACTCATTTTTAGTTTTGTAACCTATAATGATTAATAAAGAATAAAGTAATACTTGTTAATAATATAGATAACAATGATAACATTTATCAAACATGTGCAATGCACTAGACGCTGTAATAATCTACTCACAAAGCATCCTCATGAAGGAAGTTACTATCAGGCTCCCCTTATAGAAAAAGAAAACCAAAACAAGTTCATTCACTTGCTCAAGGGCACACAGTCAGCAAGTAAGTGCTAGACACAAATTCAGGTCCGACTGCCTCCAAAGCTGTGTTTGTGGCCCATGTGACACACTTGTTACAGGATTATCTCCCTCCATCTCTGTAGACTGGTGAATTCACGCTGTGAATGCAGAAACGCAAATGCATTCACAAAGCACCTTCCAGCACCATCCAGAGCTAAGTGGGTAAGCGGATGGATGCCTACCATTCTTAATTCCAATAGGGCAGGTTAATATTAAACTGTGCATACTAAAAATAGAGAAGGGCCCCATTCTCACCTTCTTTCTTTCTACTCTACATCAACCCCTTTGAGATCTACAAGCAGAACAACCTATTTAGGTTTCACTTCTGCGGAAATGAGGGGCTGTTTTGCTCTGTTCAGAATCCTCCATTTAGTTCTACACAAAAATTCCTATAAAATACTGAAGATTACAAAAGAAACTTCGGAAAACATATTTAAGGTACCTAATGTTATAGATTATAAAAATATTTTGCATGTGTTCATTAAATGCCCTATATCCTTTGCATCTTTAGTCTTAAAAAATTAGAAATTCCTGTGTTTCACAATGTGCAGTCATAAGACAGACCTTTAGTTCCTCTCAAGGGACTGTACTTATTAAGTAGGTCCATGGTTTCATAGTGGTTTTACCTATAATTTGAATGGGTGGCTGATGATGTGTCAATCTGAAGGACGCTACTGCAAGGCCACTCCTGCTAAAATGAGTCTCGACCTACTCTACTACAAGACTGGTAATGACAACATTAAACTTTCATTATTTTGAATTAAGGGTGAATACATGCAAGAATCCCATTAAAATGCCAGTGTGTCTTAGATTTGACACTAAAGGTACAAGCAATAAAGTAAAAAGCTAGGTGAATTTTACTCACTGAAATTAACAACTTTTGTGCTTCAAAGATGCCATCAAGAAAGTAAAAAGAAAAACCACAGAATTAGAGAAAGATCGGCAAATCATAAACCAGATTTACATGTCAACCAGAGATAAATAACTCAATAAAAAAATTGCAAAGGATTTCAATAACCATTCCTCCAAAGATGATATACAAATGGCTAATAAATTTGTAATAAGGTGTTCAATATCATTAGTTATTAGAGAAATGCAAATAAGAACCCTAATGAGATACCAGTTCTAACCCACTAAGATGGCTTTGATAAAAAAGATGAACAAAAGAAAAGCATTGGCAAGGATGTGAAAAAACTGGAACGCTTATACATTGCTGGTAGGAATGTAACATAGCACAGCCTCTTTCGAAAATATTTTAGCAGTTCCTCAAAAAGCTAAACATAGAATTATTATATGAATTGGTGTGTTGGTTTGCAAGCAGCTGGAATGCGATATACCAGAACAGGAACAGCTTTTACAAAGGGGAATTTAATGAATTACAATTTTACAGTTCCAAGCCTATAAAAATATCCAAACTAAGGCATCCAGTAAAAGATACTTTAATTCAAGGAAGGCCGATAGGTCAGGAACACCTCTGTCAGCTGGGTAGTCACGTGGCTGGCATCTGCTGGCTCCTTGCTCTTGGGCTCCGTTGCTTTCAGCCTCTGTTCCTGTGGGGGTTCCTCCTTTTACTTCTCTGGGGCTGGCTTTCATCTCTTGGCTTCCCTTGGCTCTCTCCAGGGTCTGGCTTGTTTAACATTTAATGGCAACATCTGCTGGGCTCCAAGCATCTCCAAACATCTCTGTTCTCCCAAATGTCAGCTTTTGTGCCAACTCTGCTCTGAAGTGTCTGTCGGCTTTCTGTTGGTTCTGAGGCTTCTGTCGTTTCTGACTCTCTTCCAAATGTTTCCTCTTTTAAGTGATTCCAATAAGCTAATCAAGACTCACCTGGAATAGGCGGAGTCACATCTCTATCAACTCAAATGTGTGGAGATAATATAATCAAGTTTCTCACCTATAGTACTGAATCAGGATTAAAAGAAACAGCTGCCCCCACAAGATTGGATCACGATTAAAACATGGCTTTTCTGGGGTACATAATGCTTTCAAATTGGCACAACTGGCAATTCCACTCCATACTCAAGAGAACTAAAACATATGTCTGTGCAACGATTTGTATGCAAATGTCTGTGGCGGCATTATTCATTACAGATAAAAAGAGGAAACAAACCAGATGTTTATTAACTGTTGAATGGATGAACAAAATGGGGTATATCCATACAGTAGAAGAGTATTTCAGCATGATACATGCCACAAATAAACATGCTACAACATGGAAGAACCTTGAAAACATTATGCTGAGTGAAAGACGTCAGACTTAAAATTCCACATATCATATTTTTCAATTTATGTGAAATTTCCAAAACAGGCAAATCCATAGTGGCAAACAGAAAGTAGATTATTGTATACCATGGGTTAAGGGCAGGAGAGAATGAAGAGTGACTACTACTAAGGGGTCTTGTTTCTTATGGGGATGATGAAAATGTTCTGGAATGAGATAGCAGTGATAGTTGCACAACTCAGTGAATATACTAAAAACTACTGTATCATACACTTCAAAAAGGACAAGTTCTAACTCAAAACTATTTTTTTTTAATGTCAAAGGGATACATTATGAGTAATTAGCTCAATTTTGTGGGGTAAGGGAGACTAAACTCTGCTTGAGTTTGGGAGAGAAAAAAAGATTTAAATCAATGTGTCATTTGTCAATGACTGGTAAAAAGTAACCGAGCAGCTGTTGGATGATTCCTGGGGCAGCTCTTATTACCAGTCTGTCTTTCATTATTAAACCAATTGCTATAAAGGGTACAACAGAGTTTAAAAGATACAGAAAATGGGATGCCATTTAGTTAGGTTTCTCTCTGAGGAATGGAAGAGGAGGAAAGAAAGGAGATGGTATACAATGACAAATTGATACATCTTGCAGAAGAGACAGCAGCTGTGCACGACTTTATAAACAGGAGTGGACAGCATGAGCTGGGGTAAAGAAAGCTTCCTGGGAGAGCTGGGAGTTGAGGTGAAGATTCCTTTCTATCATTTAGAAACATAAATCTCTCTCTTTAGCCATGTTCTTCCTTGCTGCTGAACATTAAAACAACCTTTTGAAAAAGATCCTTCCATCTTTATTTAACTTCCCACAGGCCTCCCTCCTTGGCTACAAATTGCCCACATGAAACATGTAGTCAATGGAGTCAAAGTCCACCTCACAAGATAATAGGTCTTTAAGCCACAGTGAATGCCAGAAAATGCAGCTTTCAGAGCAGAAGCATATGGTGAAAACTGCAAAAAGGCAGTGGTAGTTTTTATAGCCGGTTATTACTACAAACCTCCTTTGAGAGGCCAGTGCACAGCTTGTCCTGAACACTCCATTAACTCATTTATGGATTTCCCAAAATGCTCAACGTCCCACTGCCCCCACAGCTGACAAATAAGCTTTCCTAATTCAAAGTCCTCATGGAGATCTCTCCCAGTTGACTGTGGTGCCATTTCAAGGTTGCAAATCCACCTTGTCCAAAGCATTCTCTAGGTAGCACACTTAGGAATAAATCTTCAAGCCCTATAAACCTAAGTTTCTTTAGGCTGCTAGATCTCTCTCAGCTTCTCTGCTTCAAACCTAGAAAACATGCCCCTGGAAACTATCTGGAGTACTCATTAATACATCCCCTCATAAAAGGCCAAAAGTACTGATTCTAAAATTTGAAATTAGTTATTTCCAAAAAGTAAAAACATATACATTTTCTTCTTCTAACAGAGTAAATTTAGCTGCCTCTCTTTCATTTCTCAGGAATTGTTATCTCCCTCTCCAGTTCAGATTTAAGTATCCAGCAGCTAAACTGCAACTCCCCTGGGTTGCTAGATAAATATCAATCATTTCTATTTGTTACCAGGACTCTGTTTTCTTCACTATATGAATTTAGATGCTAATGCAACACTGTTTGCACTGTTTAATCACAGCGATAAACAGCCTTTATATGCTATAAATGTTCCAGAGATACAAGGAAACCTTAATTTTTACCTTACTAACATTATGCCATCCATCATTCCTTAAAGATAACCAAATAGCTCTGGGGATGATATGAAAGTAGAAGACACTCAAACATGCTTTATCACAGACAATATTTCAGAAGAATTAATATGACTGTATGGATATCATCTTTATTTTCAATTAAATTAGACCATGAAACACTATTTTCTAATGTTTATAGACACCCCAACCCTTGGGGTATAATGGGAAGATCATAAAATACCACTGACTCAATGAGGAAGGTGTATCTAAAAACTTTAACCAAGTACCATTTGTTAAAAAATATGGTTTCAATGGGAAATGATGGCATCTAAAATAATATTTTACAATATGTATTAAGAAAAAAAATAACTAGCACATCAAACCCAAGATCCAATGAATTCTACTCTTCAGAACAAATCCAATATAGATATTTAAGTTAATTCAAAGTAATTTTTGACATTTTTATATAACAAAAACAGTGAGGATTGAATTAGGATGGATAAAACATGGGGCACAGTGGAAGTGAGAACCTTTCTAGTCATAAGGTGCTCCAATTCCATAAGACTGGACTTCCTAACTGTTGATTACAACTTGAAATAATGAGCATCCTGGCATTTTCACATGAACTTCTCCATGTATTGGACTTGGTTGAGTTGCTTAGCTATGAAGGAAATGTCTGGCAGGAATGGATATCAGCTATCAGGAACTGTCAAATATGTTTTTCATTTCTAATTCACTGTAAAATAGGAAAGTAAGAACAACCTTCATTCTTTGCTGGCTAGAATTGCTGTTGTGCAAGCATAGTGTAATAGGAAAGACCATGGACTTACATGAAAATGTGAGTTTTGATTCAGTTTCTCAGTTAATGTGCTCTGTGACATTAGGTAAGTCATTTTCCATCTGTTCATCTCAGTCACAGGTATGGACTGGAGGATCTTTAAGATCAATTTCAACTTGCAAAATTTTATTACTTGTAAGCTTCTGTAGCATCAAAGATAATAAGCAGGATCCTATGTTAGCAAAACCATGTGTCAAATTCTGAGAATGATTTTGCTATATATATATTATCATGCAATAAATATATAGAGAGTCATTCCTCTGAGCCAAGTCTATCAAGGAACTAAAGGAATAATGGAGTGTTTTCAAATGTTATGATACATAAGAAACACCTACAGTTCATAGTTCGTAGTTCTTCTCCCAATAGGAGTCTGACTAGCAAGACTGGGATTGAGAATTCAAGAACTGAATTTTTAACAAAGAACCCAGGTAATTTTGAGGTAGGTGATATCTGAACCAAACTTTCAGAAACTGTGGTCAAGAAAAATGACAGTTAATCAAGCAGCTACTTTAAATCAGTGAAGCTTCCATGATAAATGTTGGTATATAGTACTGGGGCACACAGATGGTATCCCTACCCAGTCTTGGGAGCAGGGATGCCTATTCAAAGGAAGGAATATTCAAACTAAGCACTGAAGAATGGATAGATTTTCACCATATTAAAAATAAAGATGAAGGGCATGTTAAGTAGAACATAGTGTGGGCAAATGCTCAGGACCAAGAGCATCTCTGCTACCCAACATAGAGAATTTTCCAAAGGATTAAACTGAACAATGGTTCCTCTCCAAAACCCTCTCCAGAAGCACTTATGGAATTAGTGGACGGATGGATGAATTTATGAAGTAGGTATTATAAGATACTTGAATTATGGTGACACATGCCAGTAATAGGATGTAGGAACTTTTAGGATGTGGAACTTGTAAAGGAATGCCTGTATCTTCATACCACTTGCCAAAGAGATAGTCAACAGTACATGTGGAGGAAGGATTGTGGAAAGACCGTGGAGTAGGAAGCTTCATAACTCGGTCCCTTCACCAGGTCAACTATTAAATAGGCAGGGACTGTCTGGATCAACTCTTTTCAAAAATTTGGAGTCCAACAAAACACTGTACAACATCCAGAGTAGAGCCAGAAGAAGAGGCTGGTAAATTACAGTAAATACCAGTAAATTACTTTCTCTGCTTGGTGATAAATGTTACCCATCCCCTCCACTCACAGCAGGCAACAATGGGGCCTACACCCTCATGTAGTTTGCTAGTGTAAGAAAAGGAGATAAAAATTTAATTCCCCAAGATTCAGAGTGGGGACTGGCTGATCACTAATCACAGATTTTGATTGGATCACTAAGGGCTTGGCTTTGAGAGTGGCTATTGGTCCAAACCACTTAGGACAAAAGTGGTGGAGGAGACTTAAAGGCAGAAACTTCCTCAGAGCTGTGGAGGAGAGATGAATAGCTGCATTTGCTGGGCAGGTCAAAAACACCCAGCTTTGGGGAGCCATGGAAGAAGCTCTCCGCATATTTCCTGGATACCCCTCATCCATTCTCCAGGGAATTATGAAGTCAGCTGGCACTACCTTTGTAGGTCCCTCACCTTGTTCCATCTAGGGAATATTGAATTGGGAAACTCCTCTCTGTTATGCCCCAATCCCAGAATTTGCCATCCAAGCAAAAGCAGTTTGAGACAATGAAAGCTGTTTAAGAAACAACTAAAGTGGATGCCCTAGAGCAAAGTCTTACCAACTTTAAGACCAACCATGGAACACTCAGGAAAGAGAAAAGGTCTCTTTCTAGGTAAACAGAGGCTGCATACAAACTCCTCTAACAGGGGGACACCTAAGGCCACTAGCAAGTTTAAACACAGGACAAGACACAGGTCAGATAAGACAGGAAGGGCGTTGAACTTTGTATTTGCCTTGGGCAGATCTGGATAGGGGAGCTGACAATGCAAGAAAATCTCTTTCGTATCACCAGCTGGTTACAAACTCAAGAAAATGACTTAGTGAATAAATCCCAGCATTAACATTTTAAAATATGAAATTATGTAGTGTGCAACAAAAGATTATGAAACAAACAAAACAATAGAAAATGATGACCCATCCAAAAGAAGATGGTAACATCCACAAAGAAGATCAGACTATAGACATACCAGACAAAGACTTTAAGAAAATGGTCTTCGGTATGTTCAAAGAGATAAAGGGAAATATAAAGAACTAAATATATCAGCAACACAATTAATAAACAATACAACAATCTCAATCAAGAGATAGACATTCTAAAAAAGAACCAAACAAAACTACTAAATTGGAGACCAGAAAAACTGAAATGAAAAATTCCCAGGTTTTCAACAGCAGCATTGAGCTGGCAGAAGAAAGCATCAGCAAACTTGAAGAAAAGATGATTGAAATGACTCGGGGTAAAGAATGATTAAAAGTGAAAATAGTCTAAGAGGCCTCTGGAACACCATCAACCATACCAATAAGCACATTATGGGTGTCCCAGAAGGAGAATAAAGAAAAATATGAAAATATATATCCACATAAAATTATAAGGTACTCAGTATTGTAAAATATGGAAAATCAGTTAAATATGAAATTAGGCATTAACAAAGAATTGAGGGGCAAAAAGTATAAGACTAACAAAGACTAAATGGCAAAATGGTAGAAGAAAGTACTGGATTATCAATAGTGACTTTAAATATAAATGGATTAAACTCTATGATCAAAAGATAGACATTAGCAGAATGGACAGGAAAAAAAGTATGAACCAACTACATGCTGTTTACATATGATACTCATCTTAAATTCAAAGATATAAGTAGGTTGAAAGTAAAAGCCCAGCAAAAACTGTACCATGCAAGTAGTAACCAAAAGAAAGCTGGGGTAGCTATACTGATATTCAAGAAAATAGATTGAAGTTAAAAACAGTTATGGAGGACATAAACAGTCATTAAACAAAGGTGTCAGTCAATTCAACAAACAACAATTATAAATATATATGCATCTAAGAGCAGAGTCCCTGAATATATGAAGCAAATATACTAATAGATAAATCTGAAGAGAGAAATTGATGGTTCTATATTAATAGGAAGTTTTAACACACCACTTTCAATAATGGATACAACATCTAGATAGGAAATCAATAAAGAAATAAAAGATTTGAACGATTCTGTGAACCAAGTAGACCTAACAGACAGAAATAGAACACTTCATACAACAACGAGAGAATACACATTCTTCCTGAGAGTACATGGAGCATTCTCCAAGATAGACCATATCTTAAGTCACAAAACATGCAACAACAAATGCAAAACTCTGAAATAATACAATGCATTTTCTCCAACCACAAATGAATGAAGCTAGAAATCAGTAACAGAGGGAGAAATGAAATTTTCACAGGTATGTGGAAATTAAACAATGTACTCTGAATCATTCAGTGAGGTGAAGTGGAAATTGGGAAATATCTTGAGGCAAATAAAAATGAAAATACAGTATACCAAAACTTGTGAGATGCAGTAAAGGCAGTGCCCAAAGGGAAATTTATAGCTCTAAACAGTTACATTAAAACAGAAGAAAGATTTCAAGTCAGAGACTTAATCTCAAAACTGGAAGAACTAGAAAAAGAATAAAAAACGAAATCAAAAGCAAGCTGAAGGAAGGAAATAAAGTTTATAGCATAAATAAATGAAATAGAGAATTTTTTAAAGACAGAGAAAATCAACAAAACCAAAAGTTGCTCTTTATGAAGATCAATAAAATTGGCAAATCATTAGCTAGACCAATGAAGAATAAAGGACAGGATACAAATGAGTAAAATCAGAAATGAAAATGGAACATTAATTCCAACCTTGCTGAAATAAAAAGGATATTATCAATAACTAAAATAAAAAAAGTATATTATCAATAACTGTATCACAACACATTACATAACCTAGATTTGTTTCTAGGACACATTACATAACATAGGTGTGTTTCCAGGACAAATTCCTAGAAACATACAAGGCATCTACACTGACAAGAAGAAACAGAAGATCCCAACAGACTAAGAACAAAAAGGTTGTTGCAAGGTTTTTGATGACTGATTCAAAGAAAAGTCCAGGACCAGATGGCTTCACAGGGGAATTGTAATAAACATTCCAAAAACATATACCAATCCTGCTCAAAATCTTCCAAAAAATTGAGTAGATGGTGAGAACACTACCTAATTCATTCTATGAGGCCAATGTTACCTGCATACCAAAGCTGGATACGGATATTACAAGAAAACTACATTACAGTTCAATATCTCTTATGAATACAGATGCCAAAATCCCCAACAAAATATAAGCAAACCAAATCCAACAACACATCAAAAGAATTATACACCATGAACAAGTGGGATTCATCGCAGTTATAAAGGTGGTAGAACACAAGAAATCAACTAATGTCATACACCACATCAAGAAATCAAAGGGAGAAAGCACATGAATATCTCAATCAATGTAGAAAAGGTACTTGACAAAATCCAGCATCGTTTCTTGATTAAAAACAATTTGCCAGGTAGGAATAGAAGGAAACTTCCTCAATATGATAAAGGGCATATATGAAAACCCCATAACTAACAACACACTCAATGGTGAAAAACTGAGAACTTTTCATCTCAGATCTGGAACGAAGACAAGGATGTCCACTATCACCATTTTATTCAACATTGTGCTAGAACTTCTAGCTAGAGCAGATAGGCAAGAAAAAGGAATGAAAGGCATCCAAAGTGGAAACGAAGAAGTAAAACTTTCACTATTTGTAGGCAACATGATCCTATATATAGAAAGTCCTGAAAAATAAAGCTACTAAATCTAATACACAAGTTCTGCAAAGTAGCAGGGTACAAGATCAACATGCAAAAATTAATAGTGTGTCTATATTCTAGTAATAAGCAACCTGAGGAAGAAATCAAGGAAAAGATTCCATTTACGTCAACAATTTAAAGACTTGAATATCTAGGAATAAATTTAACTAAGGATATAAAGGCCTGTACACAGAAAACTACAAAACACAGCTAAGAGAATTCAAAGGTAACCTAATTAAATGGAAGGAAATTCTGCATTCATGGATTGCAAGATTAAGTACCACTAAGATGTCAATTCTACCCAAATTGAATTACAAATTCAATGCAATCCCAATCAAAATTCCAACAGCCTCTTTTGCTGAAATGGAAAAGCCAAATTTATTTGGAAGGGTAAGAGTTTCTAAATAGCCAAATATATCTTGAAAAAGAAGAATATGGTTGGAGGACTCATACTTCCTGACTTTAAAGCATATTGCAAAGCCACAGTGGTCAAAACCACATGGTGCCAGCATAAAAAGTTCAAAAATAGATTCTTACATCTATAATCAGTTGATTTTTGAGAAAGCTGCCAAGTTCCACCCAACAGTTGACAGAACAGTCCCTTCAGTAAATGGTGCTGTGATAACTGGATAACCACATACAAAAAAATGAAAGAGAACCTTGTCATGGTCAGGCTCATATGTCAACTTGGCCAGGCGGTAGTACCCATTTGTCTGGTTGGGCAATTGCTGGCCTGTCTGTTGCTATGAGGACATTTCATAGAATTAAATCATGATCATGTTGGCTGCATCCACAGCTGATTCCATTTGTAATCAGCCAAGGAGAGTGTCCTCTGCAATGAGTGATGCTTAATCTAATCACTGGAAGTGTTTTCAGGAGGATTCAGAAGAACCAGACTCTCTTCCTGCTTTGGCCAGAGACCCTCTCCTGTGGAGTCTATCCAGACCCTCCATCAGAGTCATCAGCTTCACAGCCTGCCCTACAGATTCTGGATGCTACATTCCCACAGTTACATGAGACACTTTTATAAATTTTATATCTACAGATATTTCCTGCTGATTCTGTTTCTCTAGAGAACCCTAGCTAATACAAACCCTTACCTCACACCATATATAAAAATTAACTCAAAGTGGCTCAAAGACATAAATATAAGAGTTAGGACTATAAAACTCCTGGAAGAAAATGTAGGGAGGTATCTTCAATGTCTTATGGTAGGAAACATTTTCTTAGACTTTATACCCAAAACATAAGAATAAAAGAAAAAAAAAATAGATAAATGGGGCTTCCTCAAAATTAATTACTTTCAGACTTCAAAGGACTCTGTCAAGAAAATGAAAAAGACAGTCTATTAAATATTTTGAAATATATCTGGAAACCACATATCTGGTAAGGGTTTAATATCCAGAATAAATAAAGAAATCCTACAACTCAAAAATAAAAAGACAAACAGCCCAATCAAAATGGGAAAAAGAATAGACATTTTTCCAAAAAAGAAATACAAATGGCTAAAAAGAACTTGAAAACACATTCAACATCACTAGCTACTAGGGAAATGCAAATCAAAGCCATAACAAGATATTTCACACCTACCAGAATGGCTAAAATTAAAAAAACAGAAAACTACAAGTATTGGAGAAGATGCAGAGAAACAGAAACACTCATTCACTGCTAGTGGGAATGTAAAATGGTGCAGATGCTGTGGAAGACAGTTTGGTGATTCCTCAGGAAGTATAGTATAAAACTGCCACACTACCCAGCAATCCTGCAATCGGTATATACCAAGAAGAACTGGAAGCAGAGACATTAACGGATATTTGCACACCAATGTTCATTATGGCAATATTCATAATTTCTAATAAATGGAAGCAATCCAAGTGGCCATCAGTCAACGAAGGGATAAACAAAATGTGGTATATACATATGATGGAATATTATTCAGCTGTAAGAAGCAATGAAGTCCTGATGCATACTACAACATGGATGAACTTCTACAACTTTGTGTTCAGTGAGATAAGCCAGATATAAAATGACAGTTTTTGATTTCACTAATATGAACTAATTATTTAAGCAGACACATAGAGTTAAAATCTAGAATATAGGTTACTAGGATATAGGATGAGGGTAGAGAATGGGGAACCGATGCTTAAGTTGTGCAGAATTTCTAATTAGGTTGATTGGAAATGTTTTGTAATTGATAGAGGCGAGGATAGCAATTTATCGTAAATGTAATTAACAGCACTGAATTATGAGTGCAACTATAGTTGAAAGGGGAAGTTTAGGGTCATGTATGTCACTGGAAGTAAAGCTAGAGGATAAAACACTGGACTTTATAACACAGTGAATCCTGTTGTGGACAATGACTGTGGTTAACAACCCCAATATAAGAATGCTCTTTCATGAACTAGAAGAAATACATGTCACTATTACAAGGTGTTAACAATAGGGTGCTATATGGGAAAGAAAATACATGTAACACAAACTATGGACTATAGTTAACAGTAATATTTTAATATTATTTCATCAATCATAACAAAGGTAGCACACCGATTTTGCTATGTGTCACTAATAGGGGGTTATAAGGAGCATGCAATTTTTCTTTTTGGGGTAATGGAAACATTCTCAAATTGACTGGGATGATGAACATACAACTCTGTGATTACACTGTGAGCTTAGCCATTCGTTGTGCACTTCGGATGGATGGTAGGTGGTGGTTCCCCACGTGGTAACAAGGTGGCCGCAGCAGTTGTTGACTTTGCTGTTTCATAGCAGCAAATGCCTCAGGAGAGACAGAGCCAGCATCATACATGACACAAAACAGTCCTTTCAGTATTGCTTCATTATTGGTGATTGTCCTCAGCTGATTACATGCCCAACTGTAAGCCAATCACCGTTCCAGCAATGTCAAAGGCTGGTGGTCTAGATTCAGGCCACAGTCCACCCTATTACCTGAGAGGAGAACCCACACCATCAGAACCACTTGGAATGGCGGTATGGCAGGTGTGGGTCCTGAAGAGACTAATACCAAAAGAAAGGAGATTATATTGGTAAAGACTGAACGGTATCCTCTCAATGTTATATGTGTGTAACGTAATAATAGTACAGCATCATAGACCTAAGATAGCAGTGTGTTCTACAACCTCACGGTTGTGCAACAGGTAAAACCAGGATCTGCTTCTCCAAGCGTTGCATTTAGAGGGAACGGCACCTCCCTGTAGACATACCGATTATTAAACGCACAGAGGAGAAATGCGATTCAGAAATTCACAGACTCCCTCCCCTTCCATCTTCATCTGAGGCTTTATTTTCCAGCCATTATCACACTGCCCACTTAGGGAAGGGTAACTATGTAAGCTAATTACAAAGATGATAGTATTTAATTAGTTTTGGTTTCAAATCAAGGTAATCTCTGCAAACCTGGCCAGCAATGCTGATGAACTTTAATGAATGAAACCTTGTGATTGAAACATCTGTCACTGTCAAGCAGGGTCGACTGGGGTGTAGGAGAATGGGGTTGGCCCATCATCGGGAAGGTAAGGATGGCCACCGAAAGCCAAATTAGCCAAACTTAATGTTCTCCTAATCATTAGCCAATTGAGCTGACAGTGATTTGTCGCAAACATGCAGAGATGAGCAGTAATGAAGTTGCTACCAGATCAGTTCAGCATAGGTTTTTCATGCTAATTAGCTAAGCAAAAATGTTAATTTAATCAAAGAAACATGTATTCATTAAAGGTGTGTAAGAGAGCTGAAGGAGAAAATTGGCTCAGTCAGTCATTGAAGAGGTAAAATTATAGCTGCCAAGAAAGTCATCTCGCTTCACAAAATCATTCCTCAATTTACAGTATCTCTTAGAAATCAGTCCAGTTACACTTAAGCAGTTCACTTTTTTTCCTTCCTTCAGATGTGATTATTGCGAAGGAGAAATCATCTGCAGAGCAATGTAGAATAAACGCACATGCTTATCTCATTTTATCTCCCCAGAGGATTTATTAAATTCCACGAGAAATGTTCTTTTACTTTGATTCATTAAATGTTGGAATAGAAACACTTCTTAGGGATTATCTAATTTGTAACATTCTAGTTACAAGAAAAAAAATGAGGCACAGAGAGGATATACACTTGCTCAGGGTCACACAGCTAGCACATTTTAATTGTTGCATTAGGTACGAGAATTCCTTTGTAGTCAATGGAACATGACTTGTGAGTTAAGTATTGCAAATAGCATTTTTCCTTTTATCACTGTGTGAAGTACACCCTCACACATTTTTACTGAGACATTTATCTACATTTGGAATTTATAGGAAAATGAAAAAAAATTGAACAATGGACAAGAATAATTTATTTATTGGTACGAGATGACACGTGAAAGACCTCAAAGTAATAAGTGCTACTTGGATACCAACCCTGGCCACATAAAGTTCACCAAATATTTTCTGCATGTAGATTTTGCTTTTCGAGAAGGTGTGAGTTTACAGAACAATAATGCAGAAAATATAATACGTTAATATACCATCCTATCGTTTTCTTGTTGATTGGCTTTGCACTAAGTCTCTTCTTTGACACTTGGTTCAACTCATTCTAGACCTTTAGAATACTTTGCTTTTAACTGACCAGAATTTTTCAGCTCATATTCACTTGATTCGTGCCCTGGATATACAGTACAATTTTTGAGACTGCACTACTTGTGCAATTGTTTCACCCTCAGGTGAAATCTTTCTTTCCTTTGTTCCTTCTCTGGGAATGTTGACCTGTTATGTATTTTATTTCCCTCTATAGTCTGGCAACACTCCTTGTCTCTAGTTGTTTCTGCCTAGTGGGACTAAATTCTGGGAGGAGGATCAATATTTCCTAGTCAAAACAGGGACAGGACCCATGAAGGGGGCACAGATTGGTTCCAAAGTATCCAGAAGGATAGCCAACTTCCCTTCGATGGCTCTCCGAATCTGTGCTTTCCTGGCCTGCGCAGCAGATGGTGCTCTTCAGCAAATTCTTCCCAGCAGTCCTTAGATGATAGCGTGCCTTTAAATCTCCACTGACTCTCCTATTGGGAGCTGGACTGAAACAGAGGCTCCTTGCTGCTTTTGTTGGCACAGGTTGAAACCACAGCTCAGAGCTGGGACCCAGTGATTCAGATTTGCTAATGAAAAGCTGCAATGTATGCTCAGCCATGGTCCTGTCCTCCACTCCCTTTTTTTGAGGATGAGCTGCCCTTCAGCAAACTGTTCTCTATAGCCCCCAAGAAGGCACGGTGTCTCTAAATCACCCCTGCTTCCATTCCTTTAGGGGGTGGGGTTGAAAGAGAGGTTGCTGGCTTTTTGTCCCGGACTGGCTGAAACTGTGGGAGCAAACAGTGATACCGTTTAGGACGCTTTGTTTCTTCCTTACACAGCCTGACTTTTGTTTTTACTTTGGTTCCTTCTCACTAAAGCCATTCCCCCTATTGAGCAGTTCTAAGCCCTTGAAAAGCAATTGGTATGGGAAAAAGCGGCTCTGTGATAAGATCAAGATATTTAGTATCAACTCTGACTACTGGGTGATAAGTTTAACTTTCTGACCTTCATGGGAAACCACATTAGTGAAGTGCTGATAAAACACTTTGAGCTGCTGGGCGGAAGGTGTACGTTTCAAAAAGTACTTTGCGGACTCACAGGCTCAGCATAATATGAAGCTGTACTTATCTATGTAATTTCCAGAGGGCACATGCTGTCATTTCGCATTTATCCCTATGCTATGCCTAGTAAAGTTTTGCTGATTGGGTGTTAGGGATTTATACTTAAACCAGAGCCTAACCAGAAAACTTTCTAAATGCAATAAGGAGTAAGTGCAGGAATTCCCCAAGCTTTATAACTAGCATCTGCTATTTCATACTGGGTGGCTCCAGGCCACAGCAGAGAACCTCAAGTACTGCTAAGGTTCTCATTTGCTTAAGGACCTTTTTAACAATTCAAATTCTCTGGCTATCGACATGTGTCCTGTCTGCTCCTGTGGTCAGCCCCCCTCCTGCTCTCAGGTTCCCTAAGTACTCCACACTGCAAACACACTTAAAAGGCGATGCATGAGCATAAGTTGGTTCTATGCGGTAGTCAAATCCCGGGTGCAACTGAGTTTCCTTAGTCACAAGGATGGTCCTGCTGCCTAGGTTTGCCAAGTTCCTTGGCTGCTGTGCAGAAACTTTTCAGCAGCTGTGGAATAAAACAATTATAACTCTATCGTTTAGGGAGCCAAACACCAGTGGCAATATAATGGGGAGGAAAAACAAAAACAAAATGTTAACAGTAAGTACTAGAGTTTTTCTAATAGAGGTTTTTTTGTATGTGCTATAAAAGTAGACTGTGCTGGGTGAGGCAGGTAAGGAAAGCCTCAGGCACAGGGACCAGAGGAGAGGGAGGGACTTAGCAATATGGCAAAAGGTGGATCCTCCAGAAAGAATCTTAAACATCTGGTATGGCCACAGCTGAAGGAATTCTCACAACAGGAACATCTGCTATTAAATTTTCATTAGTTTGTGATGTAGGCTACCCCTGAGATCCCAAATCACACCCTTGTGCAGGGGAAAATCTGGGGGAAAGATGGTTTGGAATGCATCTAGGGGACAGTATGGGCTGATAAGTGAGAAGATCCATAAGTGGCTCTAATACAGGGAAAACAAGATTTCTGAGCTAGAATTTGAAAGTATAAACATAGGTCTTTTTCCTCCAAGGACTCCTGATGAAGGGATGGTGAACTACTAAATCAATGCAGAAAAGTAGGCTTAAGTCTATTTAATTTAAATCTGAAAGCATGGTAGGCTCCAGCAGATATCTGGGATACAGATTAATTGCTATTAAGCCTTTATTATGTTATAAGCTTCAAAAGGGCAAGGGCAAGGACTAATTTTTGTTGCTATAGGTTGTTTTTCTACCTGAAACCCCTATGATTTGTGCAGTACCAGGTACATCATAAAGACTCAATAAATATTTGTGTATAGATGAAAAAATGTGCTACCAATTTACAGATGAAGAAGCCATGAGTTCAACAATCTATCCAAGGTCATAAAAGTTTGTAGATTCAGAGCTGATGCATATTTATGCTGTCAAAGCACTGCTCTTTCCTGCACACCATCAGAAGTTCTGTGACCTGATTACCATAGTGCTTTAACCAAGCGGATCCAGAATAAAACCCTTAAGTAAACTGGGTAATCAAGACTGGTTATTCACCTTATTAATGAAGTGTAGAGGGCATGAGAGAAATTTGATCATTTCCATTCTAAAACCTTCTGCACACTTTCTTTGTGCCTTATCATTTTCTGTAAAGTGTCCCATCGAGACCATTTGGAGTTTTGAAATTTTATTTTATTTATTACTATTTGTTCATTTTCAGGCTCTGCTGAGCTAAGCATTTGATTTAGGGTAAGTAACAGGTTTGAAAGAAAGATATCAGGAAACTTAAACATAACAGATGCTTGTTTGCAGACACCTGATTTAGCTGAATTGAAAGCCCCAGTGTATATCCGAAAAGCCATAAATGCCAGTTTACCAGAACTGAATCATAAGCACTTTGAAGCATGGATCACCAACAAATAGCCATTTCAGAATCACAACATCCAAAACGGCCTTCATCTTGTCAGCACTACTGAGGACATAATTCTAACAGTGCCAAGAGACACTGTTTCTAAGAGACAGCAACTGTAGCTTGTACTAATTGTCTTGGCAATTACCCAGCAGAGAATCTCTTTAAAAAACCACGAGAAAATATTACATTGATCTCTTATCTCAGCAAAAACCTGAACTCAGGTGCTCCGGCACGCTGAGAAGAAGTACAGAAAGTTTCTTTGTGAAACAGAAATTGAAATTAGGAGATGGCTTCCGTTGAGATGAGTTTTTATGTAAGTGGTATAGAAATATTAGATAAAGAAATTCTCAGTCTTGTGAAATTCACACAAAATTCGCAACTTGAATTATCTGGCACGTTATAAAGAATTCTTTCAATATTCTCTAAGCTCCTAATGTTATTGGCTTAGCAAAAATGCCCCAAGAACAGATTTCATTTGATACTTTCTTCATGCTTCGCAGAACTATTATGCACTTCACCTCTGAAATAGCTTCCCTTGCATTTATGACACACCAAACATTTGCAGACGTGAAATCAAATGGTAGGAATTCATTAGACTTTTTTTTTCTTTGTTATTTACTAGCAAGCATTTATTCAAATGTCACTGGACTGTTTTAATCTAAGTCCATTCATACCAGAACGATAAATCCACAGGTGCTCTACACTCACACGGAATTAGGACACTGTTAATACTCCCAGAAGGAGGGCTTGGGTGTGTTGTGAAGGGAAAAAAGATGGTCAAGTTGATGGCAAAATCTCAGAGCCTGTATTTGGAATGTTCCTTTGAGAAGAGGTTGAGAAGGCTAAAGCCAAGATATACCAGGACCAATATACTCGATTCAAAACCTGGGGCCAAGGGAGTGGGGAGAGACTGAGAAGGTGGCTCAGGCAAAGTTTTGTCTCAAGACTTCTGCTCCATTCTTCCATCTGCTGGCATGGAGCTATCCTGGGCCAGGATAAGGAGAAATCTAATTAATCTAATCTAGAAATAAATTCATGCGCATGCTTATTCTAAAGGCTTAAGGCACACTCATACAGATATATACGCACCCTGGCAACTATCGTTAACTGAAATAGCATGCCCATTCTGCCGTTTAACCATAGAAATGAGCTTAGGTCTCAGTCCAAAAATATCTTAGTGAAAGATCAAAACAGTCCTCAGTTCTCTCTTGCCTACGTGTGAAGACAAGCACTGTTGCAAATAACCACCCATCCATACCTCCTCTTGCTTGTTGAAAACCAACCCCTAACCGGCCCCCCCACCATCTCACCCATGTTGCTTACCGGCAACTAGACAATTGTTCTATATTCTCTTTTTTTTTTACTTTTTTATTCTATAGTATGACATATATACAAAGCAAAGAAATAAAAAAGCAATAGTTTTCAAAGCCCTGTTCAACAAGTAGTTACAGGACAGATCCCAGACTTTGTCATGGGCTACCATACCATCATCTCAGATTTTTCCTTCTAGCTGCTCCAGAATACAGGAGTCCAGAGGGCTTAAATATTTTTTCATCACCACAACTGACTTTTTTTGTGTGTGAAAAATAACACATATACAAAAAAGCAATAAATTTCAAAGCACTGCAGCACAATTAGTTATAGACCACATTTCAAAGTTTGACATGGGTCACAATTCCACAATTTTACGTCTAGCTGCTCTAAGATACTGGAGACTAAAAGAGATATAAATTTAATGATGCAGCATGTTCTATATTCTTAGACCCATCCATGATAAGCAGGCAGGTGACACTGTGAGGGACAGGATTCCTATTCTGCAGAAAACGTAAATCTGATCCTAAAGAAAGAAAGCAATAGAGGTGCTGGTATCAAGGACTAAATAAAGGTCCATGTTATTTCACCAACTGAACATTGGTTCCTGAGCTTCCCTTCTTGGCTGCACATGGCCATGGGCTACACAGTAAAAGGTTACATACCCTATTGTATTAGTTAAGGTTTTCTAGAGAAACAGAATCAACAGGGAACACTTGCAAATATAAAATTTATGAAAGTGTCTCACGTGACCGTAGGAACGCAGAGTCCAAAATCCACAGGGCAGGCTGCGAAGCCGATGACTCCAATGGATGGCCTGGACGAACGCCACAGGAGAGGCTCACCAGCCAAAGCAGGAATGCAACCTGTCTCCTCTGAGTCCTCCTTAAAAGGCTTCCCATGATTGGATTTAGCATCACTAATTGCAGAAGACACTCCCCTTTGGCTGATTACAAATGGAATCAGCTGTGGATGTAGCTGACGTGATCATGACCTAATCCTATGAAATGTCCTCATTGCAACAGACAGGCCAGCGCTTGCCCAATCAGATGAACAGGTACCATAACTTGGCCAAGTTGACACCTGTCCCTAACCATGACACCTATGTAACTAGAATCACCCACAGACACCCAATCTGGGACCACAATATCACTGTTGACAAATTAATTATTTTGGGGTAAATAAATACAGCTCTTCCTGTTCAAGGGACAGAAGATTGAGATTGTTTCTTCTATTGTAGCCAAATCCACAAGTCTAAAAGTGACATTCAAATACACGGATGTGCATATAATTTCCTGGTAGTCAGATCCCAAATGAACAAATATGCCTGCATTCTATGGGCACTGGAAAGAGTGCACTGAGATTTCCCTCCACTTTTGTGACCTAACAAAGCAGGTTAATAAAGTTTACTTCTCTTCTGAGGTATCCAGGTTACTGATATTATCTCTAGAGCTTCAGTGGGAACGGAATGCTGAAATCAACATATATAAAAGAAGAGAATTCAGTACTTGATTCCATTCTGAATAAGAACAGAATGGGGAAAATAAATGGTAGGGCCAAAAGAAAACCAGTCTAGGAACAGACTAGAGAGTTTGAGAAGAAGCTAAAAGATGAAACTTGTTTTTATATAATTTTATTGAGATATTGTCACATACACTACAATCATCCAAAGTGTACAAAATAATAGTTCACAGTATCATCATATAGTTGTATACTCATCACCACAATCAATTTTTTAACATTTTCATTACTCAAAAAAAATAATAAAAATGATAAATAAAAATAAATTTATATATTTTTTGTCTTTATCTTCTTACTCAAAAGATGGAACATTTCCTTGAAATGATCTACCCTGGAATAAAACAACTTTAACTGTACAGCATCCCACAGCTGCTCTTGGGATGGAGAGCAGAACAGATATTTGGTTTTGCTCTATTTTGTTTTCTGTTTGTCCTGAAGCAAGCTACTTTCTCTTTGGCGGCTTTCCCTATACATATGTAGAAAGAGCCCACTTTCCCTCATGGAAGGTACAGAGCTCCGATCATCCCTTTTCTTTCCCAGGCAGGAAAGGCATAAGTGCATGATCTGGAGCAGGGTGGTTGGAAGCCTTGTCCTCGGCAGACCTCATATGAGCTCCCTCAGAGAGAAAGGAATGGTTTGAGTTCAAGCCAGGTCATGACAGGGAAGGTCTGGTCCTCCAGTGAGAGGCAGGGTGGCTTCCTGCTAAATGATGCTAGTGGTACTTCCTGCTCTGTGGCCTGCCTGAGTTTCCTTGGCCCCTGTCCACTCACCGGATGGGTCATACCCCTCACTGATTCTTTGGGCATCTAAAGTTCTTTTTGCTTAGGATTCAGTCAAATTTTGTGATGTTACTTGTAACCACAAATATCCTAACTGATATCAAGATGATTCAATGAATCAGCTGATAAGGTTTTACACCTTTCAGAACCTCAATTCCCCATCTGAACACCGGTGCATAGGATTTGGTCTGGATGATCTCTGAGGTCATCCTATGATGACCTCTGATCCTCCCAATTCTCTTTTATGGTTGACAAGTAGGTGGACAGAATTTACCCAACTCCTGCCTTGAATCTTTTCACTGATCCCATGCGTCCAGAGGGGAAGACTGAAGGCAGATCTGATGCTCCTGGGCCAACTATGACAAAGGGTGAGGGCAAGAAAGTGCAATTAGCAACTGAGCTCTAGAGGTGCAACAGTTCAATTTCTGTATATGCAGTCAGGACTTTCCCTGAAAACTGCATGCAAATACTAAGCAAACTTCCAATAATTCATTTGCTCTATCATTTTCCTGTGAAGTATTCTTACCATCATTACAGTATTTATGTAGCATTTTGCATTTCCAAGGGCTTACAATCACTTATTAATTACTAGAGAGGTATACTACTGCCTTGTTGCTTAGGACGTTACCTCCAAAAGTGAAACAAGGATGGGAAAGAAACAAACATTTGGCTTTCGGAACATGGTGAAGATAGAGAAATTGAGGATTTTCCTTGGAGAAGGAGATGAAGTAACTCAATCAAAACATTTGATGCATCACTGCATTATCAATGTGCAATGTGTTGTGAAAATATTTTCTCAAATAGTTTTCTTCTCCTAAAATAAATGTTTAGAAAAGCTTTGTTCTCTTCTGCCATTTCTTCTACTTCTGCCACTACAAAATAATTTTCTTAGTAAAGAAATTCTAAGAACATTATAGGGAACTGAAACCGCATTTGACTTAGAGTCCAACATTGTGCATTCTTCAAATTCACTAATATAAGAAGAAAAAAATAAAGTAACCACTTAAAATATTTCACTCACTTAAAATGACTAAAATTTTAAAAGAGATGCAGAGTCCTCACTGGTAAGGCTTTGATGTAATTAGTACTCTCAAAGACCGCAAATGAGCATTGCAAATTTGCCCAAAACTTTTGGACAGCAATTTGGCAATATGGCTTTCCAGGAGCCTCCTGAGGCTGTGAATGTCCTTTAAATGATTTTCTTGGTAGGTCAACAGGACAAAGGAGAGCACAGCCTTGAAGAAACTTGCCCCAAGGTCATATAGCAAGTTAATAACTCCTATATATATCCCCAGCATATAACACAGGGCTTGTGATATTATGGGAACCTTATTCACCACTTGTAAATAAGTGAATAAATAAATGTGGGTGCTAAAGCACTTTACTTCTTCCTAGATATTTCTGCAGGGTAGTTAAAAGGAGGACAAATTTGCATGCCCAGTGTTATTTATTGGAGAGTTCATTATAACTGTAGAAACATGAGGAGACTATTTTAATTGCCTTCAAATAGAAAAATGGCTTAATACATTTTTTTCTAGGAACTTGATGAACTGTTAAGGCATCCATTCACTAAATACGTGCCAACCCATGTTTCTGTATTTGAACACAAAGTATGTAGGTGAAAATTTTAAAGAGACATTTCTTTAATTAGGAGTAAATTAGAAACCATAGCTCCGATTCATTTAATTGCTTTTTGAAATCCACTGATCACAGGATTCACTGATGTAAGAACATTGCAAAGTAGAAGAAACATCTGGCTTGGTATTCTGCAGCCAAGCAGAGGGCAGGATCAACAATATTTCACAGTTGAACTTCTGCTGCCATTTTCATTAAAATAAGCGCTAACCTGGGCTATATATTAATTTTCTTGTTCTCTCAACTTGACATGGATGTTAAATCACAAATGCTGAAGTATGTTCATTCATTTCATCTCAAGACCAAACACACCCACTGCCGATTGGGAGTTTGAATCCCATCTTCAATATTGTTATTAGGCAAAAAAAATAAAAAATAAAAAATAACCATGGAAAACAGACTTTTAGGCAGGCAGCTTTCTCCTCTCCATTGTTTTTTTAATGCCATATTACAGGATAAACTAAGGGTACCTGTTAACCTAGGGAAAAGTCATATAAAAGAAGGGTGATGCTCTGATAACACAGGACTCAGTTTGCAGAAAAATCACAGTTTTCAGGTGTAGCTCTATTTTTAAATTTTCATTCTCTAAGTGGTTGCATAATGGTTCATCTTCTTTCAGGATTTGAGATCAGTATATAATTTAAAGAGTAGTGCACTGAGTGTCTAGATACTCCTTTGACTCAAGGCTATGAAAACTTGGGAGTATCTTCCTTGTTTATGTTGATTAGAGTCCTCATGTTGATTAGAAAAGCAAACATTGTGTATTATAAAACGCTAGTGAAATCACAACATCATTCCATCCCTAAAATATAAGCAACAATAAACAGTTTGGTATGTATAGTCCCAAATGGTTAATGGTTTAATTACAAATTAATTCACTTTCTACATATTATCTGACAGGGGTTGGCAAACTATAGTCTGTGAGCCCACTGTCTGTTTTAGTAAATAAAAGTTTTACTGGAACACAGCCATGCTCATCTATTTATGTGTTGTCTATGGCTGTTTCCACGCTAAAGCAGAGCTGAGTAGTTGCAACAGACACCATATGGTACATAAGGACTAAAATATTTACTATCTGGTCCTTTACAGAAACAAGTGTATAGACTTCTTCTCTATAACCTTAATTTGCTGTCAACATTACATCAAGAATATACTTTTTATGATCATTTTATCCAAATCTGCCTTATTCTTTTCAATAATTTAATATTATCCAATTTTATGGAACTTTTATAATTTAACTAATACCCTATTGGTGGACATTTTAAATCATTTATAAAGGGTGATTTTATAATTTTCAAGTAAAACAGAAAATCAGTGAGACTTCTGAAGGTTATGCCTGATAGAAATGTACAAAAAAAACTTGCTTTAGAAAACTACAGTGAAGGGTTTAAAGAATCATTTGATGATGGATTTTTCCCTTGGTGCTTGGTGATGGTTAAAATATTTAAAGTAATATTCAATATTAAAGTATGCCACCAGAAATCCCAGGAGTAGAGAAAGAGACTGCTAGGACACAACAATATACTCAAGTTAGGAAATGCATTTCCAAGCAAAGGCAAAAATTCAGCTTTTCTCACAGTTCAGAAAATTTGCTTCACCCAAATTCAAATGTATGGGTTTTATCTCTCCATAGCCCCATTTGAAAGAAAGCAGCCCACGTGACTCCCTTCCCCGAAGCCAAAGCACTATATTCTTCATTTAATTAGCTCCAAGCTCTCACTCAGGTACTTGGTTCTATTCAAAATTTTCTAGCCTCAGTCATAGGAGGCTAACCTCCATTTTTCATGTCCTGATGATCTGTAAAGACAAAGTTTGTTTTATGGGCTGAAGAGACTCAAGAATGAGGGGGCTGGCTTGTCACATGGCTGAGCAGCTGCTGTAAGAGTCCAAGTTTTCCACTGTGAGAAAAGAACATCCCTACCCTTGCACTTACAGGAAGCTCTGTTGGCCATTTATAAGTTTAAAGGGTACAACTCCATCTTTGTCTAAAGTAATGCATTAGGTTGATTTTCTCTGAGCCCTGTGCCCCTACTGAACAGCTAAACTGAGGTGTCGTAGACGTTCCAGGTACCTCCTTTTCAGCTTTTGGTTCTTGGCCTAAATGCCACTCCTTCAAAGAGGCCTTTCTTGAACATTGGATCCAAATGGGGCCCTGCCCTGGCCCATTTGTTCTGTCTCAGGACATGCTAGTTTCAGTCACAGCAATTATCACAATATGCAAGTATATTATTTCCTCTCTCATGAGTGGTTTAGACAGCTATCCCTCGAGCTATGTATTCGAGGAGTGCCACAACCATGCTCTAGTATCGCCCATGATTCCCAACACCTGACAAAAATAGGTGATTAACAGATATTTGCTATATGAAGGAACCAAGAAATACAAAAACGAAGGACTTCTGTCTATGCCCATTAAGTGTGTCCACTACAGAATCAGTCTGCCCACATTTGAATACTGGTACTGTTCTTATTAGGCCTGAGACTTTGGTCAAAAGTAACTTGATTTCTCTATTTCTCTTGTTTCACATTGAGAAAAGGCAAAATAATAATAATAATAATAATGCCCAAACCATAGGATTCTTTGAGTTTCAAAATAGCTAGTTCATGAGGCATACACAAAAGAATACTCTCAAAAATGTGTATATCCTTATTTGCTACTTGTATTCCCCTGTTATTTTCCAATTCATGAATATGGGTAAAAAACATTTTTTTATTATTTGCATTCATATAGAACTACAATTTTTTACAGTACTTATATATATATATATAGCCTAATTTTATATCTAGAAATCCTTGTAAGTTTGATAAACTGAGGGTTACTCTAACCATTTTGCAGATGAGGAAACTAAAGGCTGCAGCGTCAGTGCATCATCCAGGTAGGATGTAGCCAAGTTGGGTCACCCTGACCCACACCCCATCCAAATCTTCAATATCCAGTTTCCCTAAGTCACTTTAAACTGGTGAATATAAAATACAAAGATGAAACAAACATTCCATTGGGGTCCATCTGGAAATGCATGACTGAAAAAATATTAGCCAAATTCCAGGCACGTTTATTGAATTCTCTTTAAGGAACATAAACAAATGTTCAACTCCCTTGAAAATACAGCATAACTGGGAGAAAGGTAATTTCTAGACTTTCCTTTCCAGCTGTCAGGAAGGAAGTAACAAAAACAGCACTAACTCACAGATGTAGTTTATCAAGTTTCCCTCCCATTAAGCAAGAATAGCAAAACAATCAACTTTTAAAAATGATTTTACAACAGGCCTGAATGTGGGTAAGAAGCTATTTGTAACGTCTTTGGTGCATGCAACAATAAGCGCTTTGGTGTCCTCTTTGGGGGATACCCAAATATGTCTAAGACTGAATAATAATAGTAGCAAATATCTACTCTGTGCAGGAACCATGGTAGGGGCTTTTCATACAGTCTCTCTACTCCTACAACGCAGGTATTGTTATCACCATTTTACTGACTGGGAAACAGAGATTCAGAGGGGTTAACTGACCTGCCAAAGGCCCAGCACACAAGCACAGCCAGCGTTTGAGCCCAGTACTGACTCTGCACTGAACAGACTGCCCCTGCTTAATTTCTCAAAGTTGCCTTGAAGGTTCATATGCTGAACCAGGATTTAGCAAACTTGAGCCTACTTCCAATCCCCTGACCACTACCTCCATTCACCCCAAAGTGAATGCCCTTCTGCTTTTGCAGTTTACAAGGAGACGGGGAAAGAAACGACCTGTGGGCTAATATTTTGCAAAGATGGAATCTCTTGAAGAAAAAGTTCTACGCAGGGGCCAAGAAATAAATGGCACAGCCTAAGGATCAGATAGTGCATAAACTGCAAATTTCATGAAAATCAGCCTAAAAAAATCACCAGTAGGAGTGATGATAGGATACTATAGGAGAAATCAGGTAGCAAAGATAAGCCCACACAGAAAAATAAAACATATGGAAAGAATACAATCATTAAAAAATACCAGACCGTAAAATCATGTGCTTATATGATTTGTTTATATTCTAAATGTGAAAAAATCAAATAACAGACTACCATGGTAAGCTCTGGATTAGTAACATTCTTAAAATCCCTTGTACGTTTTCATTTAAAGAGGTGGCAACTGATCTGGCTGTGGGGGAACAAGAAAATTTGGTAGACAGGGATGGCACAAGGAGATGGCATCCCAGAAAGGTGGACTGGGAGAAATAGGACAGAATTGAGAAGATCCTTTACATGGGTTAGACACCTCATGTAAGGGGAAATCGGGAAGTAGAAGCAAAGTTAGCTAGAAGGAGACGCCAGGTTGCACTGTAGAAGCTTGACTGATCAAGCTTTCAGAAGTTCATTCTTTAAGTTAAAGAGATCCCCTTGTATTTGAACAGGAGGCTGATTTAATACCAGTTGCTGTAACAGACTCATTGTGAACTCTATACGAGGTCCTGTGCTTGGGGCTTAATATGTTTAATTTCTAAACCATGGGTAGCATGATAGCTTATGACTACGTTGATCTAAAAGATGAGGCAACTGAAATTCAGAAAGGTTAAGAAGGCAGAGCAAAGTTACCCAACTAATAAATAGTAGAATAAGAATTCAAGCCAAGTTCTGCCAACTCCAAAGCCTACATTCTTAAAGTAATAACATATTACTCCCTAAATCTTCTCCCTTCTCAACTACAGTATAGTAAAATTGATCTGGCTTTTGTACAAGGGTTCTAGAGTATTAGATTGGGAGAGGGGGAGAAGGTATCATAATAAGATTAAAGCAAGATGACTGCCTCTTTTTCCAGTGAAACAAGCCTAACCAAGACGTTGGGGTGCTAATAGGGTAGATAAAGCTAACATTCATTATCTATTTACAATATTGAAGGACTATCTCATCATTATTTTAATTTTCACAATAATTGAGGTAGAAAAAAATTATTTCTATTAAAGACGAGAAAACTAAAGCTCAGACAAGTAGTTTGCCAAAGACCCTAAAACTATTATGAGGCTGTGGAATGTGTGGGACAATGGCAGGGAGTGCTAAGGACACAGGGAGGACACATTGAGAATGATGCAAACGGGTGTTCACAGGATCGGCAGACTGGTTGGGGGCAAGTAAAGAAGAGATGAGTGACGCAAATGGTAAACTGTAGTCTGAAGCTTGTGAAACCAGAAGAATTATGCTATCTTCAAGAAAAACAAGGAAGAATCTCTCTTTTGGACAGAAGAAAAACCAATGATCACAGTAGTTTCAAAATAGAGGAAAGTGACCACTGCTGTGTAACCTACAGAGACATCAAGGAGAAGGAGAAAGTTTCCGCAGAGAGAGGAAGGAAGAAGGGTGTTATAAGGTGTTAAGGGTGAGTGGGTGCGTGGTGAGCCCATAGAGACAGAGAACAAGCTGTCTTTCCTGCAGCATAGCCAAAGCAAAGAGAAAATAAGATGACTCAAGGACACAGAGTAAGAGTCAAAGTTCGTTTCTTTTTAAAGAAATAAAGGAGCTCCCAGCATCTTCATTTTCTTTGTAGGTATATTTTATGATGCTTATTGGTTAGTTTTTGTCTCTCCACTGCTAATAGAATATAAGCTTCATCAGGGATCTCAGTCTTTTCTGTTCACTGCTGTGTTCCAAGCAACCAGAACACTGCCTAGTACATACAGAAAAAGGTTCTCAGTCAGTATGTACTGAATGAAGAAATGAATGACTGGCAAGAAAAGAAGGCACTGAAGGTCAGGGCATGAGACTGACCAGCTTTTAAGAGCACCAGATGCAGACAAAGTATGGAATCAACAATACTGATGATAATACAATCATCAAATAATGACTATTTGTTATTGGGTGTATGCTCTGTGCCACCACCTGTGCCAAGCACTTCGCAGACACTCATTTCAACACTACAGTGTCTCCTGTACCAGGCAGAAGCCTTAAGAGGGAATAACCAAGGCTGGTTTGAATACCAGTGTCAAGCGCAGTAATTTTTTGAGTGCTTCCTTGTTAACTTTTTAAATTTGTAAAGATTTTTATTATTTATTCATGGGGGAGAAACCACACAACAGGAGAGAGTGGAGAAGTAAGCAATGGGGGGGGGGGGGGACCATGTACCTTTTCAATGGATGTGGAAAATGAGGCTTAGAGAAGCTCCGTGGCACATTTAAAACCACAGTTTGCAGGAAGTGAATCTGATTCTAGAGTACTCGGTCTTCAGCCTTTTCTTCCCTGGAAAGGAAGGACACAGCTTCCTTGGAAATGGGGAGGAGGAAGAGCATGACTAAAGGTAAAGAAGTGCTTTGAGAAAGTAAAGAGAACGCAATGACAGGGAAGAGGGGGAACCTGGAGGAAGGTGGTGCAGGGCAAAAGATGACGAGTGAACTAAAACCAATGTGGATTCCTGAGCAGGAAGCTGATGAGGTGAAACAGAGCTTTCAGAACTGCTTCCATTGGAAATTGCTCTACTGCAGATCTAGACAGTGTAAAAAGGGGGCGACCTCACTTTGTTTTTACCGGATGTTCTTTTATCCCTTTAAAATGCTGAAATCATTGAGAAACATTAACACTTAAAGATGAAAGGGCAAAAGCGTAAAGGGGAAGTGATGAACTTCTATTAGGTTGTGGCATGATTTTATAATTTCAAAGGTAATACTAAAGGGAGCATGTAAATATTACTTTCAATGGCTCTTTTCTTCCCTCAGGTGGGCATTTATATTCCAAAAAAATTCAAGTATTAAATGTCATCACCCTCAGCTTTAAGGCAAAGGCATTCTTTTTTCCACGTGTTATATATGATGCCATAAGGCAGAAAGTTTGTGAAAATGAACTTTGGGAATAGAATGTCTTAAAAACTATTCCTCAGAATGCTTCAAAATGGCATAAAAGGCAAGCTTCACCCAATATTTATTAATAAGCAGAATTAAACGTCGATGATATAATCAAAACCATACGCTCATGAGAGAAATGGGTTCTTTCCCCTCTTTATTTCCCCCAACCTGAGTGGACTTTTCTGTAATTCTCCTTTTCTGATCAGTGAAACAAAAGTTCAAGTCAAAGGCATGCCTAGCAAGGTCTATAACGATGTCACCATGGAAAGTTTAATTCTGATCAGCATTTCCTCCAGATGTTTCTTTCCTTTGATTCATGTTTCCCTTGGCCCACTTATTTTAAATTCTCCATTTATTAGGCTCAGATGTGTCCAACATTTTATCTGGCTCTGGGGACATATGTTAAGACAAGGAGAATATGATTGCTAACTCATTATGGCCCACCGTCCAATGAGGGACACAGACTTGAATGCAATCCCTCACAGCCAATGCCAAGGCACCGTGGGGATCCAAGCAGCAGCATAAGCATGAAGGCTGAAAAAGGGACTTCATATTTGAAGCATGAGCTTTGGATTAAAACAGTCCTGAGATAAAGGCTTGGCTTAGTAGCTATAAAACTTGGGCAGGTAACTTAACTTCCTCAAGCTGTGACTTCATCCTCTATAAAAATGGGGATAATGCTCACCTCATCTGGCTGTTGAAGATTTATGAGGGATGGTGCACATAAAGTACTTAGCACAGGGAAAGCATTCAATAAATGTTTGAGGAAAAGTACAATCCCAAGGGAGGTCAGGAAAGGCTTCATTGAGGTTATACTGAAATCGAGTCTTGAAGGATAAATGGAGAAATCAACAGATGAACCGAATTGGGGGAGAAGCTGTAGGGATATTCACTCCACAACAAGCAACTGCATGCACCACATTTAGAGGGAAGGAAGGCCATAGGCATGAGGGAAGCTGCAAGCAGATGAATAAAACTAGATAACAAGACTTCCTGGGGACAGTGGCAGGGAAGAAACCAGAAGGGGATGAGAACCTGGTGTGCCACGTAGAGCTGTTGGCTGTTGCCTTTGAAGGGATTCAGTACTCACAGCCCAGGAATTGCAACATGAAGCCTCAAGGAAGGAAACCACCCCTAGCAACCTTCTTCTCTGCTGTCTCTGAGGACTCTGGCTCTCAGGTCACTCCTTGCATTACACAGAATGCCTAATAAGCCAACCATAGTCTGAACACATTTAAGTTATTCAATTTTTAATGCCATAGACCTGCTCTTCTAAAAGTATTTCTCTCTTTTGTGCCCCAAGAGTTGTTTTTTTTCTTTAGCAAAGATTGGGCCAAATATAGTAGGTGGTTTCTAAACATACATGTGAATGTAGAATCCAAGAGGTGAGTTTATAAACTATTTAGTAGGCAGTTTTGGCCCTTTGCTTGCAAAAGTCAGTCAATTCAAAAGTATAAGGAAACCCCAAATGTGCATAAGGTACTAGACTAAGACCAGTGTGGTTATCAAGGACTAGAAATCATGGTCTAGCCTCAAGGCCCATACTTGGGGAGGCAAAAGAGAAAACGTAGGGGATATTATACCCTATGGTGTTTAAAACCACCTTGACAACAGTCTGTTAAGGTTCAGCAAAGGCCTGGGGCACAGGCATTGAGGAGTCTTAGAAGGGAAGACTCGTGTAATTAAAATTTTAAGTCCTTCGCTGTGGGAGGTGAGAGGTAAACCCCTCATTCTGACTGCCCTATGAAATCTTCACTGCAATCTACATGCTTTTCTATAATGCATTCTGTGTGACTGGGATTTCCCAGACAAATGCAATGAAATACTGAGTTCTGCATCAAAGATAGTGTGGGGCAAACCCAGGGAGAATGCATCTGAGACAGCAACACGGTGACATGGTGCACACTTGCACACAGGAAAGCTGAAGGAAATGGAAACAACATTAATACGATGTGTGCTCGATTCTGAATATTCTGGGGGGAAGTGAGGAGATGTCTGGGAATATGAGACTCCTCTTGTTCAGGTGCAATGACATCTTCTCCCCAAAGGTCTGAGAGAAAAGAACATCCATAGAGCAGATGTTTAACTGTAAAGTCTATAGATGAATGTCAAGTATTAGATCAATCCCCACGAGCACTGAGGAATTTATCTGAGACTGCTGTTGGGACCAACCTTTCGAGATGACAATTCTAGACGTGGACATGAAAACATAGGGGCAAGACATTGAAGTCCTATTCAGCCACGTGAATACCCTGCAGAAAGCTTTGCAAACACCCTTCGGTCTCTCATTATGTATCCCTTAACACCTGCTCTGAAGGGCGTCATTACAATCATCTCAGTGAGGCAGAAAATGTGAGGAATTGTACAGGCTTAACCACCTGCCCCAGGGCTGCAGCACAACACCAAGCAAAGCTAAGATTAGACTCCCCAATGCCTGTGCCCCAGGCCTTTGCTCAACCTTAACAGAGCCAAGTTCTCTAAACCCAGCATATTTTCCTCTAGGGAGTGACAAGAGGATAACTGAAAATTGTACCAGGGATGGAGGGACTGTGATTTGGAGGAATGTATTATCGGCCAAGGGACCCGGGGTTCACAGCCTTTTGCCTCTCAAGTTCAAAAGTCCAAAAGCTAAACTGGAGGGCTGTGGCTTTTCCCTGCCGAGGATGATGTGTGGAAGGAAGCACGCGTGAAAGAAGGGGGATTCGGGTCTTGAAGCTGCTGTGAGTTCCCCGAGTAGCCAATCGCAATGTTTTTTAAACTATTATGTCTAAAATATACAAAATCCTTAAAGGAGCGATATCTAACTTTTTTCTGGCCCTCTGTTCTCAGGACCTTGACTACTTATTTCCTATACATATCTCCACCAGACTGTAGGACCTATGAAAGGAGAGCCACATGTTTTGTTTGTTTATCATATCCCCAGTGCCTGGCATATAGCAAGCTCTCTATAAATATGGGTTCTGAGAAACTGTGGCGGGTAGGGGTGGGGTTGCTTGTTTAAGCCTTTAAACATGTAACTTTGGAAATCTCTTCTCAATTACTCCAAGTCTTACTTCCAAAATCAGCTTATAAACTCCATGCGGGCAAGAAATACGTCCTATATATTTTATATTTCATCTACAGTGTCTAGGAGATTACAAGTGATGAATTTAGTAACTGATATTCATGGACATGAAACAACCCTGGGCTATTCTACTACTATCCGAACATCCCCAAACGAAATGACTCAAATGCAGATCTTCATTTTAATGAAAAACAAATACATGCACACACTCAATATATATATTATATATGGTATCTTGAGAAATATCAGCTACAGCTAATTATGCCTTTAAGTCCACATCTGCTCTTTCAAACCCTAGGAACTCAGCAGACATATGAATAACACATTCCAAATCACAGGAGAGTTCAAGTGGTAAAATGCTGCACGTTGTCAAGGCCAAGCAATGTGTGCTTAAACTAGAACAGCTGCAGACACAAATAATCAGAGTTTCTTTACCAACAGTAATATCAATGTTTTGCATTACAAACAGTTCTTTTCCAGGTAGTATAGCTTGTGAGCCATCCCATTTTATAACTAGGAGGAGCAGATGATTTTTATTTTTGATACCCCCACCCAAAACTTTGTCCCTCTCATTTTGGTAGCTGTCTAAATTCTATCAGAAGCATGAGATTAGCTGTGGTTCAAATAGTGCTCTGCTATTTAAAATGTGGATACATTAATTTGTAATTCATCAATATCTTAGTATGAGTTAGGTCAGCATATTGTAAACATGAAACCCTAGGTTTAAGAAGCGATTTAATCAAACACTTTTGAGAAGTTATGAAAACTATCTTTTTTTCCCTCAGAGAGTCAAAAACACAATTTCCCAGTGATACTTAAAATGTGGTTCCCGGACCAGCTACTTCTACGAACTTGTGAAAAATACAAATTTGCTGGTTCTGTCCCCAAACCATTGAATCAGAAACTCTGAGGGTGGAGCCCAGTAAGCTGTGTGTTAACAATTCTTCCAAGTGTGTCTATTGCTTACTGAAGTGTAAGAACCACCATATTAACATATTAATGGCCAGAAGTCCTCCAGTAACTTATTATACTTATTTCAAGCAACATGACTCGAACACATTTGGCTCCACGTCGCAATTTGATGTCACACCTATTAACTTCCCACAGAATGGTTCAGAGGAGTGCATTAAAAATCACTCTGCCAGGGCATGAAAGCAAAGGATATTCCATTGCACAACTGGCAATATACAAAGGCAGTGACAACTATTTTTTGCCTTATGTGTCAGTCCCTGGAAACCCCATCGTAAACTTGAGAGAGAAAATCCCTTCCTCCCCGGGGTGTTGAATCCAGTGATACAGACAGATACACAACGAATGTGTGAAGAAGGTTATGCGTTCAAGTCCATGCAGTGCAGCAAAGGTGAAGGCACATAAAAGAGACTTTAAACATTACTTGGATCGTTAGCTTGCCTTGCAAGCTATTCTCATCCTTCTCGTCTTCATTGACTTAGCCAAAGGGACTAAGGTGCCCGCTTCCTGCAGCTGAAATGAGACTAGTGTACTCAAGTACACTCTCACAAAGTCCCAAGAACAAGAGCTTAGGAGAGGGAATGGTCATCAACTAACCTACAATGCACATCCTCCCAGACAGGCCTGTTTTCTCCTAGGGCATTATTTCCATTCAAATCTTCTGAAACTCCAAAATCAAGCCTCTGGATTGATGGCCTGCTGCTGGGAAAATATTTGAGTTTGGGGGAACTGGTAAAGGAGAATGATAGTACTGCCACAGGACAAATAAAAGTCTGGATTTGCACTGTGAGAAATCCTCCAGTCATGGCTCTTGGCCTTTAACCATGAGCTCGTGGAGCACACCGAATTTTATCTGTTGTGTTTATTGGTATATCCCCAGCTTCTAGAAGAGTGCCCAACACATAGCAGACACCCAACAAATATTTGTCCTTGATGCTTCAGCAAGCCCTCCCCATTAGTCTTGTCTTGACCTGTGTATTAGTAAGAATAGGCTAATTTATAAAACAAATAGTGCCAAAATATACTGCAGGTCGAATACAATAGAGCAGAACTAGCCAACAGGACTTTCTGCTAGAATGGGAATGTTCTGTATTTGTGCTACATGTAACTGTTTGAATACTTGATATATGAGTAGTATGATTAAGGAAAGGGAGTTTTACTTTTGAGTTTTAATTAATTTAAATAGCCTCATGTGTCAAAAGGTTACCATATTGAACAGTATAGAAGTAGATATTTAGGACCCAAGAGAGTCGTTATTCTCAATCTACAGTGTTCAAGGTCACTCTGGAAGCTGCCTCCATCTAGCAAACTAGAAGAGAAAAAGAGCTAGGAGGAGTATGGGGGGGCAATTTTATGGGCAGGTGTGTACAAGGAACACATTGTTCACAATTACATTCCATTAGTGAAAACTAGTCACCTGGTCATAGCCGGATCCAAGAGAGTCTGGGAAATGTCATCCCTGGGCATGCAGCCATCCACCAGCAAAAACTCCACATTATGGAAAGGGAGGCAGATATTTTGGTGAACAGCCAGCTATCTCTGCCTTGCATGACTAGAAGTAAGAAGTTTGTTTTCTAGGGTGCTCTATCACCCCCTCTCTCCCATCACTTCGGTTATGGAATATTAAAGTTGGATAAAAGCATCAAGATAGTCTCATTCAATTGTCCATCAGATGCTCAGGCTGCTTATGCTGGCACCTTCCCAGTGACAGGCCCTTCTCACTCTAAGTGGCTTACTCAAGAAACCTGCAGCATTCTCCCCACGGCTTTCTTCACCAGTGTTTGAATTTCTCTTTCCCCTCAAATTAAACTTACCTGTGCTCTCTCTTTAGAGCCCTGGTGGATGGGATGAACCAATTAGGACTGTAGTGTAAATAAGAATACCCACATCCCACCATTCCCTTTTATCAAGTCTCCAAGATGAAGGGTGTGCATTAAATAAAGGACTTGAATGCCTAAGCAGAAACAAGGACCTGTGGAGGAACTTAAGGCAGGGCCTTGGAGGAGATATTTATTTAAGCAGTAGGGAAAGCTCACAAATTCCCCCAAAAAACTTGTAAAAATGAGTTAAAAAGATTTAGATGTTGGCCCCAAAGCATAAGGGCTCTGTGCTAAAGTTTCCCTCCACCAGCTTAAGGACAGATTCGAAATCATCCCCCAATGAGCAGGAGAGATGGAGAATAACAGATTCCTTTGCCCAAGAACTCAGCTAATGTGCCTCTGCTTGGTTAGGAACTGTCAAAATCACCTCCCCACAGTAGTCCCTGCTTCCTTAGAGCTCAGCATTTAAACATCAGTCATTTCCTGGCAATTACTTAGGTACTGTTTGTGAGAGGGCTCTGAATTGCTTGCTCTTAACAGGGATTTGAGTCTTGCCTCTCCATAGACTCTCAGGTGCTAGAGGAGGCAGAGCCCATTCAACCCACACATGTACATCTCCCAAGAACTCATGTGTCTTGCATACCACAGCATATAGCAAACATGCAACTGCTCAGTTTGGTCAACAGGACCCATAAAGATGTTCTAGACAATCTGAATTCTGGCTCTGGCTGTGTGGTCTTCGGCCAATCACTTCTCCTTTGAGGTTTCCATTTATCTTCTAAAACATGGTTCAGCAAACTACAGTCCACAGACCAAATCTAGTCTCTGGCCTGTTTTTGTACAATGTTTAAGCTAAAAATGTTTTTTTATGTTGTAAAAGGTTTATAACAAATAAAACAGAATGGGAGAAGAATTTGCTACTCATATATCTGAGAAGAGTTTAATACTCAGAATACATAAAGAATGTTTACCACTCAATGCAAAAAGACAAACCACACACAAAGACTTAACAACTTAAGAGAAACAACTTAAGTCAAATTTCTCTAAAGAAGACATGGAAATGGCCAATAAGCACATGAAAATATTCTCAACATCATTAGTCATTAGGGAAATGCAAATCAAAATCACAATGAGAAACCATTTCACGAGAATGAGAAAACCATTTCTCATTCTCACGAGAATGGCTACTATCAAAATAGAAAAAGAGAAAATAGCAAGTGTTGGTGAGGACGTGACGACTCTGGACACTTGTGCCTTACTGGTGAAACTGTAAAATGGTGCAACCACTGTGACAAATTTTGATGGTTCCTCAGAAAATTAAATGCATCAATTCCACTCCTTGGCATATACCCTCAAAAACTGAAGGCAGGGATTCAAAAAGACACTTGTGCACCAATGTTCACAGCAGTATTATTCACAGTAGTCAAAAGGCAGAAACAACGAAAGTGTCCATCAAACAAAATATGGTATAACACATACAAAGGAATATTACTCAGCCATAAAAAGGAATACAACATCGCTGAACCTTGAAAACGTTATGCTGCGTGAAATAAACTAGACACAAAGGACAGATATTATATGATGCCACTTGTAAGAAATACTGAGAATAAGCAAATTCACAGAGGCAGAAAATAGATTAGCAATTACCAGGGGCTGGGGAATGAGGATGGGGAATTATTGCTTAGTGGGTACAGCATTTCTATTTGGGGTGAAGACAATGTTTTAGAAATGGATGGTAGCACAAAATTGTAGATGTCATTAATGCCACGAAATTGTATACTTAAAATGGTTAAAATGGCAAATTTTACATAACATTTATTTTACCACAATGAAATTAAAACCAAACCATACCAAAACAAGAAATGACAATAGAACCAAAAAAATGTAAAACAACAAAAGAAGAGTCTGTGGCAGAGATCGCATATGGCCCTTTATAAAAAAAATAAAATAAAATAAAAAGTTCGCCGATTCCTGCTCTAAAATTAAGTTGATAAACTAGAAAAAAAACTGTGTGTTTTTTTTTTTTGGCAAACTTTCTTCCCTCCCCACTCCCCACAGAACCCCTCTCTCTAAAGGTGGTCTCACAGGGAGGCCAAATAGTAAGCACCAAACCCGAAGGCAAGCTGCTCAGGCTGAGGTGGCAGTGAGAATCTCAGCAACAACCTCTCCTCCAGGGGTCCTTGGAGAACCCCTCAGGCTACCGCAAGCACCGTTTGAAAGCCACAGACCAACATATCAATACAGTCCTTTATTGGCATTGACCTTCTCTGTTTCTGGGAGTCAACAGAGCTTGGTGGTTAGGGAGCAATCTTGGGGACAGGTGTCTGGGCTGAGCTCTAGCTTCATCTAACTTCAGGCATTGCTAAGTTGCTTAACCTCTCTGAGCCTCAATTACACCAATACGGGAATCATGATGGTACCCTACCTGCAGGTTTGCAGTGTTGCAGTGATGGTGAAGGGCAATAAGACATGGAGAGCATTTAGCAGAAGGCCTGGCAATATGATGTCAGTCATTGTAAGCTATTATTACTCCCGTGAGAGCACGCTCTTTCCTGCTCTTTCCCAGATACGCCTGCCTCCTGAAACAGCTCTCAACAATACTGCCCAGAGGTCAGCAAGTCATACATTGTCAAGTATCCTATGGTGCTCCACACCAGGGAACACTCAATACATATTATCCAATCAATACTGTTGGCAAAGGGCTCAGCATTCCTCAGCTGAGAAGCCCAACAAGGGCAGGAAATATCTTCCCTGAATTTCTCTCTGCTTACCTATGCCTCAAGCCTTTCCGATAGCTGCTGCATTGCCACAATAAAAACACACACACAAAACCACATACATAAATAAAATATTTTGCTGCTAATGAGAGGCAACCCAGCAGTTTTCTCATCACTCCAGTGACAAGTTTATGTGCTCTACAATTGCAGTCGAAATATTTTTGCTATTTTCATGATTTTCTTGGCTTCCTTCCCAAGGAATTAATCATTCTATAGCACTGGGGAGAACTGAGAAATCACAGACATGACTGAAAGACATGATAGTACATTCTCTTCGCCCACACCCGAGTCTCTCTCTCTGCACAAAATTAAATCGTTTCAGGGGAGAACAGCTTGCTGTGCTGGGGAAATTATGGACGTGTCACTTCTTCCAGGGCTCTTGATCCATGGAAAAGAAAGGTTCAGTTTGCTAAGTAGATTGATTTCGGTTCTTTTGAATTTCCCATATTCGAAGGGAAGAAGTATGAATAGCCACAAGATCCCATGGAAACGCCTAAGTAAAACTCACAATTGCCAGGAAGCAGTTGTTCTGATGGAGCAGTTGAGGCTATGACCGAGAAGGGGGCCCCTTGTAGCCAAGATTTGAATCAGCAGCTTCGACCTATATGAAACTCTGGAGATGATCTTATCTCTTCATTTTGCAAATGACAGGGCTATCCCTCAGTAGAGTGCAGTGGTTAAACCCACAGGCTTTGGAGATAGACGCATGCGTTTGAAACCTGGCTCTGACTCTTACTAACAAGTAACCTGGCCTCTCTGAAGACCAGTGCCCTCTGCAGATGTCAGAGTACCTTTTTCACCAAGTTACTCAAAGGATACGATATAGTTTAGCAAGGGTTTGGTACCTGCACAATCATGTAGATGAAGTCATATAGTGAATGAAGATCTGATACATCTCTTAAAGGCCAGTATTATGATTTTCACTCCACTGATAAAGCCAATAGGAAAGAAAGGACTCACCTTCATATGATTACTCAGGCCTGGTCTATCCAATATGAATTCTAAAAAGACTGTATGCTTGCACATTGCGCAATCAACAAAGAGCTTATCCAACTGCTCCTCAGTTTACTCATCATCTTGTGAATGGGTCAGAGGCAGAGCTGACTTACATTAAGCCCAGTAAGCACAGTACAAATGGAGCATGAGACTTTTAAGCATCCACAAAAATGTCTTAAACTCTTCTAAGATAAGGCCAAAAAGGGAACATTTAATAAAAAAAAAAAAGTGTTTCACATTTAAACATGTTAATCTTTTTTTAACCAATATCATTATGAAATATAACTTCAATATATTTTTATGGATGAAGGGACCCACGAAGTCAAAAGAACCTAGGGCCTTTAAAATTTCCAGCTCTCTGGTCAGAGGAAATAAATAACATTTGTCCTTTTGGTGGATGAGAAAGGAAATGGTCACTATCACTTGTGCATTTAAGGGTCCCCTCAAACTCTCTCTTCTACATGGCAGAAATTCTCAAATTCACCTTCCAGCTATTTGGGGGGGGAGTCTTTTATCCTTTCCCTTCATCCCTTCCACTACTATCAGAGCTAATGTGTCTAAAACATAAAAGAGATCACCTAACTTCTAAAAAAATAATTTTAAGATGTTGCTATTGTTCCACTACGGCTTACCACAGTCTGGTCCTGGCTTACATTTATCCACATCCACTGCCCCTCGAAGTGCCTCATCCTTCATCCAGACATGACTAAATCCCACTGCCAAAGGCTGTTGTTTTCCACCTGCTGAGAGCCAGTGATTTCCACTCAGGTCCTAGGCCACATAACCACAGCCTCCAAGAGTGCCATTTCCTGCCAAGTGTCTAAAATGAGAGGTTTCCTCATCTTACTCCAAAGCACCATTAGATCAGAATATATGGGAACTAATTAGATACATATCTGTCTTTCATAGCTTAGAATACGAGCTCCTCAAAAGTAGGAATCATTCTAATGTATTCTTTTTTTCTTTTTTGAAATATTGTCCAATAAAATTGTACATTTATAAAGTGGCATCCCTGAATGTAAAAGTCACTAGGAGCAAGCTTGGTATTAGAGCCTGAGTTGGCTGGCTCCAGGGTCTCCTTCTTATTTCATCCCACATCTCAGCAAGTGCGAGCCTGGCCCGAGAGGCTGATAGAAGCTGTGGATGTTTCCAAGTGAAAAAGTGCTGTGATAGTAAATGTCTCCTGCTATTCTCACCCAGGTTCTCCAGAAAAACAAATAAACAACAATAACACACACACACACACACACACAAACATTCATTTGTAGTATTTACTAATATTCCCACCCAGTAATATTCCCATATTTACTAATAATACTAATATTTACTATTAGTAAATACTAATATTTACTAATAGCTTGGCTGATTTCAAGCTATTCATGTGACTTCACTGAGCACACAGAGTTGGGAAGGGATGCATGGTGGCACACCATAAGGTAATGTTTCCTCCATACAGATACAGCCATACAAACCAAAAAACCTTCAGGGCATCAAAAACAGAAAAACATAATAAAATAATGAGGAAGCAATGAGTTTTGAGTATTCATTATCTTTGATTTTTGTATAGCTCATTTATGTTTACATGTGAGCTAATTTTTTTTTTTTTTTGACATGGGCAGGCACCAGGAATCGAACCCGGGTCCTCTGGCATGGCAGGCAAGCGTCCTTGCCTACTGAGCCATTGTGGCCTGCCCTGAGTTAATTTTTAATAATGGCAATGTTTAGCAACTGGATTGCAATATTCCTGAAAATTCAGCAATCGGCTCTCGTGAGCCAGCATGAGCTAGCTCCAATATGCCACTGAGATTACACGTTGTTTGACTGTTGCCTTCATGAGTGTTGTAAATAGAGACACCCATGGCATTTGAGGGCTTAGATCAATAAGCTAGTGAAAGCACTGCTTTGATCATATATCATTTATTCAGGCAGTTCTTTTCTGTGCCTGTCCTGTGCTCCCTTACTAGATGCTTCTGGAGAGCCCAGTATGTTTTATGTTTCCTTTCATCACAATTGTTCTAGGCTTACCTGCCCCACGACTATAGGATCTCTGAGGTTGAAGATCCAGCCTATTCATCACCATTTTATTTCCAGTGTCAGGACCTCAATAAATGTTTGATGAATGGACGGAGGGAGTAAATAAGTGAATTCTCTTTGTTGTATCTTGTTACTCAATTCCTCTCGCATTACCATCATAGCAGTGATACTGTTAAGAAAGACAGCAAGAGACTTGGAGTTTGAAATAGAAACTTTAAAAGACTAGGTCTCTGTATATCACTGTGACCTGAGCATGGATTTGAGATAACCCTGAAAATACACCGAGTAAATGTGTTAATAAAAGGGCCAAGGATGCAAATAGGGGCCAGTTACAACACTTCATACAAAGCATTAGTCATTAAATATGAATTAAAGCAGAACAGCAAGGAAGCTGTTGTTAAGAAAACTACAACAATGCTGCAGAAAAACAAAGCTTAATTCATTTCCACAATTGAAGGGAGAAGATGTAACAAAGAAGATGACACTAAGACTCAGACCGTATTTTTGCCCTGTACAAACTCAGATACTAATAGTAGC
Source organism: Tamandua tetradactyla (assembly GCF_023851605.1). Taxonomy (NCBI): domain Eukaryota; kingdom Metazoa; phylum Chordata; class Mammalia; order Pilosa; family Myrmecophagidae; genus Tamandua; species Tamandua tetradactyla. The sequence continues at coordinate 37,559,993 of NC_135346.1, read as the reverse complement.
ATGCTACTATGTCCCAGGCACTATTCTAGGAACTTTACATGTATTAATTCATTTGGGCACACAACAACCCTCTGGTGTATAGGCTATTATTATCATGAGGAAACAGAAACACAAAGAGATTAAATAACTTGGTCAAGGTCACATAGTTTGAAAGTGATGGCAGTTTGGCTGCCGAGTCTCTGTTCTTAATCAACATGCCATGTTACCACTGACAAAACTAACAGTGCTAAAACTCTCAGATATCCTTGGAGTTTTATTCTTCTGCAATGTCTCATTGCTAGAAGAGGAGTTTTAATCTTCTTACGAGGTCTCTGAAGTAGGCATGCAGTCTCTGGATGAGGAGAGGTAATATGATTCCTAATGGTTGGATATTAAGAATGTTTACCCTAAACAGTGAGACACAGTACAAGGAATTCCCGCCAGGTACCCACTGTTCGGCAAGCACTCCAGGGCACCGTTTCAAACGCAGATAGGGCTTAAAGGGAGAAGAATTTGTTAGGCCTCCATTTCCTCCCCAGAGATTTAGCAAGGGTTACTTCATCAAATCAGAGGGCCAAAAAAGGCTATGGGAGACTTCCGGAGAAGATGGCGGCTTAGTAAGACGCGCGGGTCTTAGTTCCTCCTCCAGAAAAGCAACTAAAGAAACAGAAACAATACGAAACAGCTCCTGGAGTCACGACAGAGACCAAAAAAGACAGCGTACCCCATTCTGGAACGGCTGAACGGGTAGGGAGAATCCACTGCTGTGAGAAACCCAAGGGGTGCACGTTTTCCCGGCTGGGGTGGCTGGCGTCTGGGGTCCCCTCCACGCACGTGGCTCCCCGGTCTGACTGGGAACATTGGATAGCGGGGCCCTCCCGTCACGCTTGGCGTCTCGGGCCAGCTGGGCAATTTGGACCGGCACTCCCCCAAGCCACGGCCAGCGACCCCCGCCTCCACACGCGGTTTCCCTGGCCGACTGCCCCGCAGACAAACGACCGCCACGAGCGCCACCTACTGGGCAGGAAAAGAAAAACAGAGCCCAGAGATTTCACAGAAAAACCTTTCAACCAGCTGGGTCCCACACCCAGGGAGATCTGATCAAATGCCCAGACACCAGCAGAAAATAATGGATGACGCTCGGAAAATTGAAGATATGGCCCAATCAAAGGAACAAACCAATAGTTCAAATGAGATACAGGAGCTGAGACAACTAATGCTGAATATACGAACAGAAATGGAAAAACTCTTCAAAAACCAAATCAATAAATTGAGGGAGGACATGAAGAAGATATGGGCTGAACAAAAAGAAGAACTAGAAAATCTGAAAAAACAAATCACAGAACTTGTGGGAGTGAAGGACAAAGAAGAAAAAATGGAAAAAACAATGGATACCTACAATGGTAGATCTAAAGAGACAGAAGCTACAATTAGTGAACTGGAGGATGGAACAACTGAATTCCAAAAAGAAACAGAAACTATAGGGAAAAGAATGGAAAAACTTGAGCAGGGAATCAGGGAACTGAATGACAATATGAAGCGCACAAATATACGTGTTGTGGGTGTCCCAGAAGGAGAAGAGAAGGGAAAAGGAGGAGAAAAACTAATGGAAGAAATTATCACTGAAAATTTCCCAACTCTTATGAAAGACCTAAATATACAGATCCAAGAAGTGCAGCGCACCCCAAAGAGAATAGACCCAAATAGGCGTTCTCCAAGACACTTACTAGTTAGAATGTCAGAGGTCAAAGAGAAAGAGAGGATCTTGAAAGCAGCAAGAGAAAAACAATCTGTCACATACAAGGGAAACCCAATAAGACTATGTGTAGATTTCTCAGCAGAAACCATAGAAGCTAGAAGACAGTGGGATGATATATTTAAATCACTAAAAGAGAAAAATTGCCAACCAAGACTCCTATATCCAGCAAAATTGTCCTTCAAAAATGAAGGAGAAATTAAAACATTTATAGACAAAAAGTCACTGAGAGAATTTGTGACCAAGAGACCAGCTCTGCAAGAAATACTAAAGGGAGCACTAGAGTCAGATACGAAAAGACAGAAGAGAGAGGTATGGAGTAAAGTGTAGAAAGAAGGAAAATCAGATATGATATATATAATACAAAAGCCAAAATGGTAGAGGAAAATATTATCCAAACAGTAATAACACTAAAAGTTAATGGACTGAATTTCCCAATCAAAAGACATAGAATGGCAGAATGGATTACGACCCAGCAATACCACTGCTAGGTATCTACTCAAAGGACTTAAGGGCAAAGACACAGACGGACATTTGCACACCAGTGTTTATAGCAGCATTATCTACAACTTCAAAGAGATGGAAACAGCCAAAATGCCCATCAACAGACGAGTGGCTAAACAAACTGTGGCGTATACCTACGATGGAATATTATGCAGCTTTAAGACAGACTAAACTTATGAAGCATGTAATAACATGGATGGACCTAGAGAACATTATGCTGAGTGAGTCTAGCCAAAAACTAAAGGACAAATACTGTATGGTCCCACTGATGTGAACCGACATTCGAGAATCAGCTTGGAATATATCATTGGTAACAGAGACCAGCAGGAGTTAGAAACAGGGTAAGATAATGGGTAATTGGAGCTGAAGGGATACAGACTGTGCAACAGGACTAGATACAAAAACTCAAAAATGGACAGCACAATAATACCTAAGTGTAATGTAACTAGGTTGGAACACTGAATGAAGCTGCACCTGAAATATGGTTTTTTGTTTGTTTGTTTGTGTGTTTGTATCTTTTGTTTTTGTTTTTTTCTTTTTCCTTTTTATATATATATATTATTAGTATTATTATTTTAATTCTCTTCTCTATATTAACATTCTATATCTTTTTCTGCTGTTTTGCTAGTTCTTTTCCTAAATCGATGCAAATGTACTAAGAAATGATGATCATACATCTATGTGATGATACTAAGAATTACTGAGTGCATGTATAGAATGGAATGATTTCTAAATGTTGTGTTAATTTCTTTTCTTTTTTTTGATTAATAAAAAAATTAAAAAAAAAAAAAGGCTATGGGAATGATACACAAGGAAGGTAACTTCTGAAGAGGAGTTGGAGAGGTGAAGCTTCAGAAGGCTACGTCTCCTCAACGATCTGAGTGTGTATTGTGCCCGTGTTTGTGGGAGGGCGGTAGGAGGGACTGTACACGTACTGTGTCAGACTTACACTAGATAAAGATAGCACTTTCTAGATAAGGCTCACACCTTCCCTCCCCTCTCTTACCCATTACAAAATCAAATCAACACTTCAGGTGTGCATGGCACGTGGCTGATGTTTTAGTAGGTTGTACAAACAACGTTGATTTTACAAGACTGGCACTGAGATCTTCTGATTTCAATATTCTATTTCCAAAATAATATCTGTTTTAGGTTTTCGTCTTTGTTTAGGGAGATATTTCAACTACAATTGGTTTGCTAACGTTCCTATTCAGTTGCTAAAAGTTAGAGATTAACTAAACCAGGAAAGTTAGCAGAAGTGGGAGTGAGGAATACTGAGAACTTATTTCAAGAAGAAAAAAAAAAGATGTAACAGTGTTTTAGTTGCCTAGCTGCTAAAACAAATACCAAAGGACTGGCTTACACAGTGGAATTTATTGGCTCCCAGTTCTGAAGCTGGGAGAAATCAAAGTTGAGGTATCAGCAAGACAATGCTTTCTCCCTGAAGACTGCGGCTCTGGGGTTGGCTGCTAGTGATCCCTGAGCCACGGCTTTTCTGTCGCATGGCAACATACACGCGTCTTCTATTTTCCTGTCCAGGTTCCATCGACTCTTGGCTTCTTTCCACAGCTTGATTCTCTACCAGATTTTCACTCTGCTGATAAAGGACTTTAGTCATCTGGATTAAAGCCCAAACTGATTCACTTGGGCCACACCTCGACCAAAGTCACATCCCGCGGAGATCTTATTGACAACAGACCCATGCTCACAGAATGAACACCAAGCTCAAGAACACATCCACACATTGTGGGGTACACAATCCAATCCACCACCTGGAGCTTTTCTGAAAAACCTGGGGCCTGGCCTAATTAACTGGTCCAAGTTCCTAGCTGTGTTTTCACATAGCCCATTGCGGATTCTGACACAATGGGATTTTCAGGCTACCAAATCCAAAATCGATTTGCAGGAGAAAGAGCAATCATTCATTAATTGATTTCTAATTCCATTTCACTTTAAGTTACAGGATATCTTCAGGCCTTTCCAAACGAAATAACGATCACTGATTGGGAACTTCTGATAGCAATTTCATTGTTGTCCATATCATACCATGGAGTTTGCCAAAATCTGCCACTCCATTGTCAGCCAGTAGATGAATGGATCAGATGTCCATGTTTAAGTTATCACTGGTCTTACTGTTAATGGACCAAGGTATAAACAGAGGTACTCAAGAAAAGGGGACTTTTTAAAAGAACAAACACAGTTCTACCTACATCTTGAATTTCTCAACAGCCCCCCTGCATTGTAAAGGCCCTTCCATTATACCTTTATTTCTGGTGGTAATCTTGAGTCACAGGTTGGTGAATACTACCAAGAAAAATGGACTCCCTCCAAAATTTATGTATGACTTCTTTGCAGCTTCCACATATGAAATCCAACTTGCACAGCTTCTCTGGCTAGACATCCAGTAAGCATCACTGGGCCTGAAGAGATGAGTGAGCAGAAGTTCCTGCCTACTGAGTCTTAGAAGTTCTCTCCTTCTCTTTCTCTGTCTCCTACTCCCTCTCAAAGATAAGCAGCTGAAACAGACAAAAATTAAAGGAATCTTTGCTTTTAGAGATATGATGAGGTCAGTTTTAGGACAGTAATATGAATGTGGGTAAAGTAAGACTGATGTCCTCCACAATCTGGTATATTTTGCTCCAGGCCAAACACAACACACTTCTCTTTCAACCCATAAATTCTCCTAAATAAATATATATTTCTTGAGATTGTTTTTGGGTAATTTTTTTCTTTTTTGAAATGTATTTTCTTTCCAACCTCTCAGAAAGTTATTTAGAGACCATAGTCTATGCCAAACAATAATTCTGCTATTATAAAACAATGTCATGCTTCAACATCTAATTCTTCATCTGCTAAGACACAGCTAGCTAAGAATATTTTATCTTCAGCTACACCCTGTTAGTCCTGAGACTGAGCTTATAGGTGCAATACATCATGCCTGGAGGCCCTCTGGTATGATATAACCTCCCATGCATAACTTAAATTAGCAAGAAAATGACATATTTATACAGCAATTAAAAATATGTTTAGCATTCCCTGAGGTGCCACCCCTTCCAATTATTTAAGTCAAAGGCACATTAATCATCCAGCAGGCTGCAGTACAATAGAGACAACAGTTGTTTCTGTATCCAGTGTTTAATTCCACATGTGGAAATGGAATGTGAATTTCCGCAACCTTGAAATGTCACCACACATTGATTATCCTTATGCCTAAACACAGCGTGCTCTTTTAAACAACACCGTTTGGAGCTGTCGCACGACGAAACACACGAGGCTCATGTGCTTTGTGTTATCCACTTCACAATAAAAGCATTTATAACTAAGCAGGAACAAAAGGGAGAGGGGAAGCAAGCTCCTTCCCAAAGGCCTCCTCGATTTGACAGGTTAAGCTAGACAGTTCTCCAGTGCTGTAAAAGCCCAAATCCGTTAGCCATTCTGCAATGTTTGTTCCTGCCTGCTCATTCATGATACTATTTTAGCAGAGCAGTTTTAACTCCTCAGTACTTTTCCAAACAAAATATAACATAAACAAGGAGCAACGATTGATAAGCACACCTCCACTGGATGATCATTTAGAAGCAAATTAGAAAAGTGCTGAAAAATGTTGAAATACTGGGAAGAGACTGAGACTGATCCCAAAGGAACAACAATTAAACAAACATAGCAACAGACACCTGAGCCACGTCTTCTCCATTATCTGGCACATTCCCAAGCTACAGAAGTGAAGACAGTGTCCTGAGGAGTTTGTCATCATCAAAATACTACCATGGCAAAGTGTGAGTTTTGTTGTTTCAAAAAACATTTCCACACATTTCATTTCATTTAAGCACACAGCTGTATTAGGGATCTCCAGAGAAACAGGATGGATATTTATATTTATATTTTTATATATGTTTGTGTGCACGGTACTCGTGTGCGTGTGTGTATAAATATTAAGGAATTCGTTATAAGAATCTGCTCATGCAACTTCACGGACTGACAAGTCTGAACCCTGTAGTGTCAGCCACAAGCTGGGAACTTGGATGAAGTTTTGATGGATTCTCCAGGGGACACTGGCTAGCTGAAGTAGATAGAGCTACTTCTTTCTAGTTGCTGAAATCATCAGTTCTCCTTTTAAGGCCTTTAGCTGATTGGATGAAACTGCTCTCATTGCTAAAGGCAATTTCCTTTGTGTATTATAGATGTGATCAGCCATAGGTGCAATCAACTGACTAATGATTTAAATCCACAAAATACAATAATAATCAGGCCAGTACTTGCTTGACCAAACAACTGGACATCATAACTAGCCAAGATGACTCATGAACTTAACCATCACAACAATATCATGAGAGGGCTTTTATGACACTCACTTTACGGTTAAGAAACTGAATTTACTGAAATTTATCTGACTTTTTAAACAGCACACATTAAAGAGTTGCAGTCAAACTCAGGTATTTACCCTGAAGTCCTGTACTTTGTCTATGAAATGTGATAATGCAGCTGTTGATTATAACAATCGGCCACATATACTATGTTTTCACTGTGTGCTCTGTAATGTCTGTATTAAACATTTAAACATATTAGTTAATTTAATCCTCACCACCCCCATTATATCAATGAGAAAAATCTAGACTCAGAGAGGTCAGGAGACTCACCATGAGTCGCAAGCCTGAGGTCAAACCCCCCCAGACTGCTGAGCCCACATTCTTTACCATGCACACACGCCATCCCTCCAGATCATCCTGCTGCCTCCACAACTGTCCTCAGCACTGGGACCTTTGGCATTTGAAGAATACTAGCTGCGAGGGCTGGGTTCAGGTGTCAACTTGGCCAGGTGTTGGTGCCCAGCTGTCTGGTCAGGCAAGCACTGGCCTAATCCTTACTGCAAGGCTATTTCCTGGCTGGTTTATTAAATCAGTCAATTGATTGCAACTGTGACTGATTACATCTACGCTCAGCTAAAGGTGCGACGTCCTCAATGAAAGAGTTTAATAAGTTGGGTTTAATCCAATCAGTTGAAGATCTAAGGGAGAAGAGAGAATTTTCATTTCTTTTTCAGCCAGCTAGCCTCCCCTGTAGAGTTCATCTAGGAACTTCAATGGAATTGCCAGCCTTGCAGCCTACCCTAAGAATTTTGGACCCATGCATCCCCACAGTTGCTTGAGATACTTTTGTAAGCCTCATATTTACAGATATCTTCTATTGGTTCTGTTTCTCTAGGGAACCCTGACTATTAGACTGATGAACATGTAAACTAAGGGAAGTCAAGTAACTATAGACTCACTGAGACAAATTGGAAGGTTTTGTGACCAGTTTTACACCTAATGAAATAAGAAACATTTTAGCCACTTTTATCTGTTAGTCTGGAGTTAAGGACTTGGAGTTCACATTCTGACTCTCACTAGCTGGATGAGCTTGGTAAAATCACCATTTCTCCCTAAATCTCCTCTTTTGCTTACTCATACCATGAGGGTGGTAATGAAAAAGACCTCTCAGGTGTACAGGTGATCACACATGTAAATCACTTAGCAAAATGCCTGTCCATTGTTAAATGCTCAATAAAAGGGAGATCTATCTATCTATCTGACTGTCTCTATCTATCTTTTTTACTTAACATGGCATCTAAATCCATTGCTCTGAGCATGCAAACCTCTGGTTCTTTTGTTCCCTCAGCCTGGAAGGCCCTACCCTCCACTCTCCCCACCTATACTGTAATCATTGGTTAAGGTCCTTTTCTTTTTAGCAGGTCCAGATAATCACTTACCTCCTCCAGAAAGAGCTCCTAGATTGTCCAAATTGGAACACTTCTCTCGCTCAGATATTTTCACACACTTTTTAAATCCAATCTTCCAGACCTTGGCAGAGTGTTTTGTCAAAAGCCAACACCAATAAAGACTGTTCAACTTAAAGTAACTTTTCCTCCTTTGGTTTTAATTTTGCCTTCAACACACAGCCCCCTTGTGAGGAACTCCATTACCTGATGGCCATTCTAACACTCCCACCCCACTCTCACTCTCATCTTCCCTTGGTCACTATAGTCACTATAGCACACCAACTTTGGACTGACATGAGTCTTAAGCAGAAAATACATACAAAACCAGGGGTGTTGGTCTCAAAGTCTCCCACTGACAAGAAGCTAACTTGATGTTCTATTGCCTATATACGGTGAATTCTAGACTTTTAAATTTAGGGGGTGACCCAATCTCCGCATTTTACATTTAGAGAAAGGGGAACTAGAGATGGGAAGTAGTTTGTCAACAGTCACAGGTCTGCTTCCTAGCCATGGTGAAATTAGAACTCCAGTCTTTTGAATACCTGGATTATTTCTTTTGCCACAGGACTTGACTGCCACCTGAAGGCAGATCCTTTGTTACCCAGTCTTTTGCCTGGGCTTGTAGTACTTGAAATGGTCCATGTTTCTTGTTGGTTTCCTCAACCCTCTCACCCATGCTCCAGAAGTCCTTCTGCCCAGCCTGAATGACAGTGTGCTTTTTCTTCTCATTGTGGCTGATCTGGCATCTCTCCTACCTGCATTCCTGGACCTCTCTGCTCCTTCTACCTCACCTGATTACTCTGGCTTTGCCTTTGCGCCATCTGACCTTCAGTAGGAGCCCTCTCTATTTAAGCCTGACTTGCTGTCCAGGCCAAATCTTTTCTCTACTCACTAAAGGCCCAGGGTGACAATCAAACTTTGCACATCAACATAGCATGACTTGGATTCACAGTCTTGCATTAGAGGACATGATCCTAGAATCCAGAATATCTTAAAATCGCTTAGAATCTACTCCAAAGCACATGTGATTCTACTAGCAATAACAGTGACAGGAAAACATTTGGGCATTTCATTAAGATAAAACTTTTTTTAAAAATTTAAATGTCATTTATTATGGAAACTTTCTTAGTGCTGTCCTGTGCAGATTAAACCTGGAAGATTTTACTGTTTCTTAGTATATAACATTTTTATTTATTTGTGCATTTGTTCAATTATTTAACATGTTCATTATTCTGTATCCACTGACCAGCACAGGGTCTGGCATACAAGACAAACACAATAAATGATGGATAACGTTCATATTCTTACTGAACCCCTAGCTTAGTGGGAAAGGAGCCAAGTCTTTACACTACAGCATGAGAAAGGTTTGGATAAGAGACATTTAGAGATGTACTACTGGGGCATTTAACTTTGATTTAAGAGTCAAGGAAGGTTTCCTACAAGAAGAGACCTCTGTGCTAAAATCTAGTTGAAGAACAGGGGCTAAGCAAGTAAAGAAGGAGCCAAGGAGAACAACGTTCACTTCTTTCGGGACCTCTTCTTAGGCCTGTTTAAAGTCTCGTGCAGCTTGCACACATTAAACCAACACAGATTCAACAGTACATATTACACCCAAATAACCCAACCTCAGCAACTAACAATGCACCCAAATATGTGTACACACACACACACACACACACACACACACACACACACACAATATAGAGTAAGCACGAGAGACAGAGGAATTGATAAGCAGTCAATTTCTGTCCCCTCATCTTTCTCCTACACTGAGCCTCTTGCCACACATGGGTATGAGTCTAGAATTTAGTGAAATTTTTTCACGGTTGCCCCTAAACACAAGCCAATTACTACATCTTGTACTTAATTGAAGAAACCCTGATCTGCTCCAATACTGGAGGAATAAATCTGGCTGTTCTGGAATTCTGGAAAGAGAGCATGGACATTTTCAATGTGGCACGGTCCCGGCCACCGTCGGCGCTCGGACTTATAAGCACTGGATGGACTTCACTTCAGACTCCAAGGGAAGGTTCCATTTCACAGACGACACCATCAAGGGCTAAGGGGAACAGTGAACCCCGTAGATCCAGGGAAAACTAGAGGAAGAGCAGTCCCAGGAGACCTGCCTGTCCATTAAATTACCACATCTCCAATTTCCCACTTCCCATGTTGAAGAACTCCAGGGACCGGCACAGAAATTCTCACCTGATGCTGGGCTCAGGTTTCACAATAAAGGTTAACCTTTCAGACTGCAAGTCTTCCTTTTTATAAGATTAGTCTGCCAAACCAGGTAGCATTCATCAATGTGTATCTTCTCCACAATGACCTCTAATAGAAAAGGCTGGTGGGCTTGTTACATAAGAATGAGCTTGTAGTTGCTAAGGAAACAACCAATTATACTAAACATGGCTATTCGCTATGAATGAGGTAACCTTACCGTACTAGTTACTTAATGCCTTTATCAACCAGATTAAAATCTAGTAGGCGTTTTTCTTCCTAAAATAGTGCTATAATCTTTGAAAGTCTATAAACGTTCTTATGTAAATCACCAGTTCTAGCTACCCTTAAATGAGATGTGAGAAATCTGCTTTATTTATATGTTTCGGTGAACAAAATTCAGTGAAAACTGACAAACTAAATGACCGACTAAACCCTCAACTGACTTTAGAAAATGTTATACCCTAGCTAATACCCTTTTACCAAACCAGGCTGAGGATTCCTAATTATTATTACTTTAAAAAAAAAAAAACAACTCTTGAAAAACCAGTTTTTAGGTTTAGGTTTTGAGAAACAATTAGCATTTGAATGAAAATGATATAGAAACATTTAGTAAAATTTAGCCTTGATCTGCAAATGAATCAAGACACAACCTTATTCTTTCCATTACTCCTTGTGACCCATCTTCTATAACTTTGAAGCCATTAAACCTGGCCCTCTGCTTTTTCATGGTGCTTATGTCTGTATACTTCTTGACAGACTTTTCACTTTTGTTTCCAACAAATAGCAACATGGGTGAGCTCCTGCAAGGCTTGGAAGCCTGTAAAACAGCTTTGCAATCTCTGCTCATTTCTAGCAGGGGCCACTGGAGGGTAGAAAAAAGCATGGAAATATGCCAGGTGAACATCTAAGAAGCAATCAATGCTGAAGTACCTGGACACTGATCAGTGAGCGCTGTCGTTGCTTAAGAGGATGGATTTTAGAACCAGACACCCCTGGGTTTGATTGCTGTCTCCACTATTATTACTCATGTAATTTAACATTCTTGAGTCTTTAGCTTTACAACTGTAAAATACAGATAAAAACAGGGCATACTTTAAGAAGTTATTGTAAGAGTTAGAGATCATGAAAAATAATGTGGCAATCATAAAAGCATATATTGAGCCCTTACAACGTGCTCAGTGTTTTACTTAGATTGTACCCTCCCATTCTCCTTGAATAGTCCATTTTAGGGATGAGAAAACTGAGGCATGGGTGTTTAAATAACTTACCCAAGGTCACAGAGGTTTAAACGGTGGAGCTGAGATTCATGCCTCAGAATCCACAGTTATAACTGCACTCCTTTACTGTTACATATCAAATTCTATATAGATCCCTTTCAGTTAAATGCTATGAATTTATGACTCTGTAACCACAGAACTATTAACACAGACACTGAAGCCTTAACCAGCTGTGGTGCAAAGCAATATATATATATAATATAAATATATATAAATATAATATAAATATATATTATATATATATTTATATATTTAGTCATACACATGAAAATAATAGCTTCACTAATCAATTTGATATGGCTGAATTTCTCTTTTCCCATGGAACTACAAAGAAGAAACAGAGAATTGAGCCAAGAGAACCGAGTCAAGCTGACCGACCAATAATCCTTGAGAGTGCTCACTAAGACCTCTGCCCCTACAGAAAAGATACAAGTTTGCTTATCCTCAGCAGATAGCCCCATTCCTGCAAGACATCCTGACTGTCCAAGTTGCAAAATTAATGAAACATGGCCCAAGGACACCCCCCCAAGAAACTTTTGTAGCTCGCTCTCCCTTGCTCCCCCTCTCCATTCCCTTATTCTCCCTTTGTTCCTAGCAGCCCTATGCAGCCACATACAACCTCCCCAAATTTGCCTTTTGAATAGTAACCTTTTGTTGCAGTTCCACATTCATGCTAGTTCAGTTCAATAAACTTCTATACTTTGGTTTTCAGAGTCTGTTTCTAGCAAAACATACACTGCACATTTACATGAGGGCATATATCTATCTCAGCAAAGTTCTGTACTCATACAGGCACCTAATGCTTAGGGATGGGTTATAGTAAAATATTTATCCTGTGCTCCTGTGCCCAGCCCCGTAGCACCACCCCTAGGGAAAAGAGGGATTGTTGCATTCAGTGTAAAAGCTGAAGACCAATTTTCCTGCCCAAAGAGTGAAAAATGATACTCTGTCTTGATTAGGCTTTGCAGAAGACATCCATTCCTCTGCATCAGCAGCCATACATTTCCCTGCATTGGTGAGACTTTTTTTTAGTTTCAGAGCCAATTACATAATGATGAGAGGAGTGCTCAAGCCAGTTTTGCTTTCCAGCCGCAACATTTCCTCACTTCATAACTCTCATTACTTTTATTTAGAGGTTCTGAGAACTGCTAGAAAGTTGTAGGCAATTCACAAACTTGATTGCCTTGGCTTCCATTCTCGCTTCTATTGATACCTCTAACTCGATTCTTCCTGAAATTTTTCCTTCTGTGATTTCTCAATTGCCATTATTTTTAGCTGATGTCAGGGAGATGAAGGGGAGAGACTATTTGGAAAATTGTATTATTTACTTTCAATTTATTCTGTTACCTAAGCTACTGAAATAGTATCTCACACTCCAGCGATACCACAGAAGACTCCATGACGAGAAAAAAATGTACTGCTTCTACTCAGCTCACCAGAGAAAAAGAAACATTTCTATAGCCCTTATCTTTGCATATTTATGTACATCCTCACAAATTTAAGATTGGAACAAGAGCCACAACCTACCTATACGTAATTTCAGACTCTGTACTTCACAGTTTCTTATATTAATCCATTTGCTTCACAGAACAATATTGTGAATTAGTATCACTGTCCCCGTTCTACAGGAAAAAGAAGCTCAGAGAAGATACGTAGTACCTTATGGTTAGGAAGGGGCTGGAATGGTATTTAACCCACATCAGTCTTAGCCTCTAAACCCACTTTCTAAATGTCTGCTACTCAGATGACACCCCTCCTTAAAAACAGACACAAAACCTCCTAGCCTTGTAAATCACAATGCCTCCCACCAGTTATTTGGTAAGAATTTCTTTGAATGAACAAATGAGGAAATCCATGCTCTTCAGCTTCTGATCAACCCTTTTTGTCATAGGCTTGAAGACAAAGATTGTATTCACATTGTAAGGTTTAGGAGGCGAAAGAGAGAAGTGGCAAGAAACCTTAGAGTGAGCGAGTTTATTCTTGTGCTCCCAGGCAGAGCTCACAGAACTCAAGGTAGGGCTACGTATCTTCTCTGAGCTACGTATCTTCTCTGAGCTACGTATCTTCTCTAAGCTCGCCGCTGGGTCCTGGTGCAGGCGAATTTAAGCAAGGGGGTTAGGTGATGTCTAGAAGGGGCAGCACATTTTACAGAGCTTGAGTCATGGTGACCTTCCCTGTTCCCCCGACCTAACACGTGTTTTTTTAAAATAAAAAGAAACACAAAACACATTATATACTGCTCATAACTGACTTTGGTAAAGCCTGTACAGTACATTAGTTTATTACTGTGGCAGTTTCCTGTGAAACCCAGAGGGAACCCAGGTGAGCCCACAAGACCCTGGGAAAATAATCTAAAATAGATGCTTGCTGTGTGATTTCCACCAAGAGAGAAAAATTAAAGGGTAGGGTTGAAGACCCAGCCACCTATAGCTTTAAGGAACATTCAAAATCACAATATGACACCTTGAGTGGGCTGCAGATTTGAGCAAGCCCAAACAAAAGGAACTCTTTGCTTTGGTTCAAACACAGGAAAATAGTGCTCAACCGTGGGTATCTAAAGCCTACAACAAGCTCTCACAATGGGTCATTCATCATGAACACTAGGCTTTTGCTTTCCTTTTCTTTTCCTCATAAGATAATATTCTGAAGGAATTTTCACAGTACAGTGCTTGGTGGCCACATGGATTCCTCTCTTTTCTCTTCCAACTGGCATCCAGTAATCCTGCCAGCATGACCTTAACACTCTATCTTAAAAATAGGTTATGGGGCCATCTCTGATTGAAGTCACTCTCGTCTCACATCTGGATCATTGTAGTAACTTCTTTTCTTATCCTCCCTGATTCTCCCCTTGCCCTTTGCAGCGTTTTCTCATCACAGCTGTCAAAGTGATTCTGTTGAATCAGAAACCTGATCATTGCTCTTTTGCTTAACACAACAACAGTTTCCTATGCTACAAAGAATAAAAGCCTAGACTTTGCTCTGACCTCTGCACTAGCTCCGGCTAACTGTCTAGTCTTGTCCCTGTCACTCCCTATCTTGTCACACAGCCACACGGAAGCATACATTCTACGGGTCCTTGAACATGACACCCCCACCTCAGGGCCTTTGCACATGCTGGTCTTTCCACCTGAAATGTTCTTTCCCCAAACATCTGCATGGCTAACACTTCCACTTCCTGTGGGTACTTACTCAAGTCATCCCACAAGTCTCTTCCTGAACTATCACAATGTTTATTCCTCCAATCACATTTCCTAACCTCCATCCATAACTTATTTTTCTTCCTCAGCAATTATGACTATTTAAAAGACAATGCATTTCACTCTTTTTATCTAGCTTAATTAATGTAAGATTACACACACACACACACACAAAAGATAAGCTTTATTAGGGCAGAGATTTTTGTCTGTTTTGTTTCTTTTGCATTTTAGGACCTAGAATATGCCTGCCTTATGGTAGGTTCTCTTAATAGCTAAACTGTTAAAATAATAAATAATTATTAAAAGAATAACTAAATACAGTAACGTATAGCTTTGCAAGCAGGTAAGTAGACAAAAAGAAAGCAGAATCAAATACTTGGCACAAAGTGAACCTCCAATATATACTGAATGAATTAATGGATGAAAAATGTGTCTTTTTATCATTATTTTTCATGAATGATCAATTTTGGCTGGCTATGTATACCCAAAGTGAAGCCTGGTGATTCAAAAGCTCCAAACTAGTACTAGTTTAGTCATGGCCTGTCAACAAATGAAAATGATTTAAACATCAAAACCCCAACTTTTTAAATTATACTATTCCAACAGAGAGTAGCTTGTACAATTTCTTACATTAATTCCTCAGTGAATTAAAAGAACGTAGAAAGTTCAGTAAATCCTTCTCTTAAAAGTATAAATTTTTCTTTAAAAAGTATAACAGGCTAAAATGTAAAGATTTACAAAGAAAAATAATTAGTTAGGAACCAAAAAATACAAGTCTGATACATAAAAACCTCTTCATTCCACTCCGAACCCTTAACTCAAACCTTGGTTCCTTCATTGTAAAATGGGGTTACTTATACGTACCCTACTGATCTCGATGGAGTTTCAAAAAAGTATCAAATGGAACAACGTATTATAAATGCAGAAAAATAACAAAAACACACTTGCTAATTATATTTACATGCATACAGATTTCCAGACACAGCTAGGTGTCCAGGGATTTATGGGCCATATTGTATTTTGAAGTTGTTACTTGGAAGCAGCCATCCAGCCAAGAGCTGCATTTCCTGGTCCCCTTCCCCTCAGTTCAGATCACGTAGCTGAATTCTTGTCAAAGTGTGTAAGTGATATGTCAGTCTCATATAAACCCCTTCCCACCCACCCTCTGGCCCAATTTTCTCTACTCTTACCCTTTTCACTAGCTAGAAGTTGACACGCATGGTGATTTGGGGAGCTATTGCAACACATATGGCAAAACGTCCTTCAGCCTGGGTTCTTGAGTAACTCTAAGGAGCATAGCACCTCATCCCAAGAAACCAATTCTGTTCTGTTAAGCCACTGACATTGGGGGGCGGGGGGTATCCATTTCAGAACCCAGTATTTACCTGACACAGGATGACACTGCAGTGAAGACATGGGTCTTGATCAATACTTGCATATATAAGTGAAATCAAGAATATTTTGAACATATAACACACATTTTACTGTAAAATGTTGCAGGATTGACTGGATCACAATTTTAAAAGAGAAATAAATTTTTGAAGTGAAATAAATAATGCTCAAATCAAGCACAGCCTTTCCTAAACTGAACTAGGTGGATGATAATATATTGGATGGGCGGTCTATGGCCAACTATGAGAGATTCTGGATTAAACAAATACTGATGTCTCCTTGTGGGGCAAGTGCTTTTATGAGCCAATGTACACTGACAATCTCCAAGAGGTGAATGGAGTAGGTGAGTGAGGTTAAGCTTTTCTCTACTTTTCAACTCAAAATCTTTATTTTCTCTAGCATTTCTTGGAGCAAGCATTTTTCAGAGCATACTTTGGGAAATGCTGGCACAGAGTGTCCATATTCCTGAGGTTAATGTTACAGAAGGGTAGCTATCCTGCCCTCTCTCCACAAGTCACTGGGTCCTTATAAGAGCCAGGCTAGGCAGTCACAGATAACACTACTACTGCTCTAAGGAGGGATGCAAAAGAGAAAAAGGTGGGAAAAAAAAACCTGTAAAGAACATTACTGGAACAACTGATGAACTATGAATATGGACTGTGGATTAGATATTAGAACTGTACCAGTTTTAAATATTCTGACTTTTGATTATTGTATTATTGCTATATAAGATAATATTCTTTTTCTTAGGAGTTGTACACTGAAATATTTAGGAGCAAAGGGGCATGGTATTTCCAACTTACTCTCAGAGGGTTAAAAGCAATCATATATATATAGAAGGGGCAGAAATGAACAAAGGAGGAGAGAAGGAGAGAGGGAAGGGAGAACAACAGATGGAAAAAAATGTAAGCAATTGATGAGTTTTAGTAAAGAGGCCTCAGGAATTCCTCTTTCCCCATCTGGAGAAGACATGATATTCTTGCAAGCACTGGGGACTGCCACGTTGATGGGCCAGGCCCTCAAACCTAAGGCTTGCCCTTATGAAACTATTCCTGCCAAGGAGAAGCTAAGCCTACTTATAACGATGCCTGAGTCACCCCCAGAGAACCTCTTTTGTTGCTCAGATGTGGCCTCTCTCTCTAGGCCAACTCGGCAGGTGGACTCACTGCACCCCCTCTACGTGGAACATGACTCCCAGGGAGGTAAATCTCCTGGCAATGTGGGATATGACTCCCGGTGATGAGTCTGGCCCTGGCATGATGGGACTGAGAAAGCCTTCTTGATCAAAAGGGCAAAGAGAAATGAAGCAAAATAAAGTTTCAGAGGCTAAGAGATTTCAAATAGAGTTAAGAGGTCATTCTGGAGGTTATTCTTATGCAGTATATAGAAATCCTTTTTCAGTTTTGGGTATATTGGAGTAGAGAGAAATACCTGATACTACTGAACTATAATCTAGTAGCCATGATTCTTGAACATGATTGTATAACTATGCAGCTTTGAAGATGTAGCTATGTGGTTGTCAAAACTTCATGACTGATAACTTCGTTTATCCAGCGTATGGACAGATGGGTATGAAAGTGAAGACAAAAAATACATTTTTCAAAAAACTGCCCTTCCCAGAGCTGACTAGGGCACCACCAGCAAGAGAACACCTGTGAGTTTAGCCTTAAGATGCCCCCACCCCAACACCCTCCCCCTGCCCCACTGGAGGGGACATATGCCATAAGTTTTGTGGCCAAAAAAGGGAGAGTTGTTGTTCATGCATATGGGAGGCTTTTCTACTTTAAGAAACCATTCAGATTTTTTTCTTTAAGTTTGCTTTGTTTTCTGCAGAAATCAACAGCCTCTCACATTTTTTTCCCCAGAAATGAACAGGCTGAGAACTGAAAAGTAAAAATCCCAGACAAGTTTCTAGGTCTTTGTTGGACTTAAGGAGAATGATTGAAAACCAAAGAAAACTATTAACATTTTGCCACCAAGTCAATACAACTGGCAGTGATCACCTGCAGATTACTTTTAAGTTATGCTATATGCAGTCCTCTGTTACATTCTGCATAATAGCTTTAAAGATCCCAAGCCCCAGTTACTGTTACCAAACCAGGCATGTGGGTAGCTGGCTTGATGGACATCTTTTGTGATAGAGTTTCTGACTAAGGAATTCTGTGAGGCTCAAAAATACATTTTAGACTACAGAATGAACTGGATAGTCCGAACACTGAGGCTGCTGATGCGTACTTTTGAATATTAAACCATTTCTCTCCTTCTCAGGCTTTCGTGCTCTCTGTTTAACTTCTCTATTCTCATCACAGTTACCACCTATCTCAATGAAAAAGAAAATGTCCCTTGCACCCACACCACCTTAGGTACTATTCAAATTCTCTAATCTACTTCTCAGCAAGACTTCTGGAAAGGGTTATCTAAGGTCTCTGTTTTCATTCCTTCCCTTCAGCCTAATCAGGCTAACTGGGCTTCCCTTACCCATCCCTCCCGGCTGACCACTGGCTGACGTGCAATTCTTGATAGCCACAAACATAAAATGAAACCAAACAAAAATATCCACTAAATTGTGACACTCTTTTGGCTTGAGTTAACAATAGCACCCTTTTTGCGTGTGTGCCTCATTGCACTATTTAAATGGCTTTAAACAATCTGAAGATTGGTAGTTGTATTCTAATTACAATTGCTATCCATTCATTTTCTCTCAGTGCTGGAATTCTATAAATCTTAAACATTATTATTATAGTCAGAATCATGGTAATTTCTGGAAAGTTTTGCTCACAATGGCATTCTCTAAAGTTAGGTTTAATTTCTTCTGGATAATAAATGCTTTCACAGAGATGGAAAAAAAATATATCCTGGTGAATTTCCAAGGTAAAATGTGTAATAGACTCTTGTTAAATTAATTCGTAAATGGAATGATTTTTCCAAATATAGGCTAGCCTTGGGCAGTCTTAATGCATTACTTACTTTTAAGTGATTAAAGGTAACTCTTACCAAATCAATAGCAGAAGAGATACCAAAGAGGGAATATTAAAACTAAAATTAGCATTGGCTGAGGATAGATATAAAAATAATGAGATCATGTTTTTCTTTAAAAGTCCAGCAAAATTATTAGAGGCGATAGAAAAATTATGAGAAATTGGAATTATAATTGGCTTGGCAAGTGTCCTTCCTTACAGATATCTTTTAGAGGAAATTGTACTCTTCTCTCATAAATTATCTAAAAGGCATGAATGCTAACACCAACACAAATAAAACCTGCTCTAATGTCCAGACAGCTAAATTATCATCAACTGTCAACTCTGTGTTTAAACAGCAAGGATCTCAAATGATCAAGAATCACTATTCTATCCCTCTGGAATAGTACAAAAGAAGATACAAATCAGTACGTTTTATAAAATGTCATCTTCATTAGGACGTCTCAGGCAGAAAACACAGGGCAAAGGAATGACACATGACTGAAATCTAGAGAAACTTGAAGGGATGAGAAAAAGAAAACACTCCCTCCCCCATTCAAAACTCTGTAATCTTGAAAGAGATGCATTTAGCATGAATGAAAAAATAATTTTGACGCCTGGTGGGTATTAAACTGAAGGGGTTCAGAATCTTTAAAGAATACAGAATGCTGTTTTAAAAGCTTCAAAATATTTAATTCATAGGAGTCAAAACTGCCCCACAATTCTGAGGTAACTAGTTAAAATAAACCCAATATGGCCCCAAAGTATGCATTATTCTGCATAAAGTGTGATCTCTGCCTTCAAGGAATTCACATGTCTTCACGAGCCAAGATGTATATACAAAATAATCCACAAATGAAGGTTAACTGTGATGATAGATATTATAATGCTAAAACTGCTCAGAGGGAAGAGAAGATGAAATCTACAGCAATTGAAGCTTTCTTGGAGAAGGTAAATAAAAATGAGTCCTGACTGATAGCTTTTTAATGGTCTGAAGGGAGTTGAGACATCACAAGTGAGAATAGTAGTAAAAGATACCCATTTGTTGGTGGCACAAACCTTCTCCTGTTAAGCATCACACATCTGTGAAACGGCATGTCAGAGTAAATTACGCTAGTCAAATAACAGATGAGCAAATCATAGAGGTGCTACAAAACAAAACCCATTGTGCCACACCTGTTGGAAAAATCAGCCAGAGGCTTATTTCCTGCATTTCGCCATGTTCTTTAAGTTTGCTCTTTTCTATTATCCTTTCATACAATCAGCTAGCTTAAGTCCAAAGAGGGCCCAGTGGAGGATATAGGTTCACCACACCCAAAGATGTCCAATTTTGCCTTTCCTAAGTTGGAGAAGTTTGCTCCTCATCTTTGATATTGTCTTATTCTCCAGTTACCAAAATAAGAGTATTACAGAAAAAATGCAGTGTATTTTTTTTAAATGATGGAACAAACTCTGCAGCACTGAGAGAGACTTGGAGCGAGCACTCACCAACAATAGCTTGGTATGTCAGTTGCTATACAAGTCAAAACTCAACCTGTGCAAGGCAGTTTATTGTAATCAACACATCCTCTTTCTTTTGTTCTATAAAAAGTCAAAGATTTGCTGTAAACATCAAGCCCAAAGAGCTGGTGCTCAGAAGGAGGGCATTTATGGGACCATGAACACATCTCCCTAAGTGGAACGGGGGAGCATTCATTGAAGACTGTGAAAAGCCCAGCGCACAACTGGAGGGGAGCTTGATTAGAGAGGCTTCCACGTGAGGCAGAGGAACTGTGTCTTTACATAATTGCCTATTGGGAACCCATGGTCTTTGAAGGGGGACGTGCCACCTGAAAGCAGCATTTAGAAAGGTTTAGATGGGCAGGGCATGGTGTGCAGGAGCCAGTGGGAATCAGCTGATAGTAAGAGAGCTGGAATTCGAGTGGTGCCTGTGAAAATGGAAGACAGGAAAAGGAGAGGAGAAAAATTTTAAAGGGGAAAAAACAATCCTCCTGTGCGATCAGAGACAAAATGCTGACTCAGAGTCAGTACTGCAAACTTTGAGGTCTTGAAGGAGATGGTTAGAGATCAACTAGGAGAATCACATTGTGTCTCCAGGCTCATCTTCCCCCTTCTCTCAAGGAGCAACCCCAAGAGCAGGGAGATGGCGTATGACACTGTTTCCTCTTCTCTCTTTCTGGCACTTGTCCTAGTTAGACATGACATCCCAGGGATAGCCTGCAATATCTGTCATGCCTGTCCTAGATTTACAGTTTTTTTGTCTTTCACTCCTTGAAGTTATCATTAAAGGAATTAACAGTGTTCCTTACATAAATTCTAAAACCGTTTACCTTAGCATAAGACAACCTAATTAAAGATTAATTTACCCCTGAATTTGCAAATACACATATATATATATTGTATAATGCAAACAACAGAGACTGCCTATTTGAATGACTCTCAATCTTGCTTAAAATAATCCATAAGCATGAAAATATAGGCTATATTTAGCAGAAAGGTAAGAAAATGAATTCAACACATTTGTAGTTACAGGTTTCTAAATAAGGGGGAAAGACATGCTCAGGGACAAATCTAAGTAAAAATAGAAACCTAAGCTGGTAACTGCATAACAGTTAAACACACACACATATCGTTTTTTTTCCTCTAGAATATGAATCATCTACTTGCTGGTTTGCAAATGGAGAAAAAAAATAATAATCATCAATCAGTCTCCCACAGAATCTTAAAAATTAGAGGCCAATTATTTTTAGATGCATATTTTAGTGACTAAATTAATATTCCACTTACTCATCACTCTTCTTCTGTGGGTTCACAAAATCCAAGCCCTATTTTTTTTTTTTTTTTGGTTCCTGTCAATGGCATGAAATGATCTCTCTTTAAACTCCATAAAAAAAAGAAAGAATAAAAATTAAACACAGTGTCATGCAGAAACCGCATTCCCTCTTGGAGTGTCTATGTTTCAGCCTTGTAGGTCGTTTTACTGACAATTCCAACAGGTGACAAAAGGATTCTCGTGTTAACATTTACCGGAAACTTATTTTCAGATATCATAACATCATAATAAATGAATAAAATGCAGAAATCATTCCTCAGGCTCCAGTGTGTGGAGAGTAGTAATATGGCTTTAGGGAAATATTGCGCAACTCTGAAATAGCTCTTATCCAGGCAGGTTACCTCACCTCTCCAAGTCTGGGTTATCCTCATCTATCACTTAGCCAAAACAGTGTTTCCTTCCCAGGCTTCCTGTGAGCATGCACTGAAATAAGGTCTGGTCTGCAGGGAAATAAGATCAGGGACTGGTCTGCAGGGAGCACTCCACCTCTTCATCAGCACCATGCATCCCGTTGTTGGAGATGTGTCCTCCAGTCGTCAGCCTCCACACCTGAAACCCAGCAGTCCTGTCTCTCACTGGCCTGTCTGCTCCTCCTGGCACTACCAACAAGGATCTCCCTCCAAAACACTGTTTTCTGAGTCTCTTGTCAAACAAATAATTATTATCGCAAGGTCACTGGAGGGGATCTGCAAACTTAATCTTGAAGGCTGATTTCGGAGAGTGACTGACCTTTAAAGGAAGGTTCCCTCAAAGAGCACCTGACTCTAGCTGTGAATCATTAATGATTTAAAGCAGAAAAGAATTTAACCAACTTAGACAATGTGTACCAGCTCCTGTGAATGGGGCCATTGGGGCCATTTTGGTGCAATTCACCCAGACATTTAATGACTGTGAAGAGAAGGCTCCTGAAAACATGTAGACCGAGACAGCTTTTCTCTCCCCATTTAAAAACCCATTTGGAATTTCCCTGACATGCCTTCCTAGGTTGACATTTTTCCCCCACATCAGTCCATTCTAATTAGTAAGATAGTTTTTAACCTCTAAAGTCTATTTAAAATACCTCTGCATACCAACTGCTCAGAGTCTGCTCAGAGCAGAAGCAATGTTTGAAATATAAAATCCACATCACTCCCCCTCCTTTTCAAAATTCCTATTAAATATCTATAAGGCGCAATCAAGTAAACATACCTGAGTGATATGGACTGGGGTTATGTAATAGGGAGCATGGCAAGAACTGTGTTCAAAGGCAGGGTACGTTTATCTCCTCTAAAAGCTTGCAAATAAAAATAAAAATCATAAATGGTATAGAGATTTAATAACACACTTCTGCTAGCCAATTTAGCCAAAAAAACAGTTCATAATTCCCTGATCTAATCTAAACATTTGATTTCATATATGAGGAAACTTACCCTAGGAACTCTAAACAGATAGATTGTCTTCACACATTATGTGCAGATCTTCTTGGCAGGGGGATATCTTGATTCTCAACCAAAAGCCCCCACATGACCTTCTTCTACTTACTCCTATTATACCTAAGTGAGACATACACAAACCTAAGTCTCTAAGGAGTTTAACTACATTTACAATTCAGTGCTAAACCTGAGGGTGGGTAGAAATAAAATCAATTAATGGTTTCTGCTCTGAAGAGGCTAATAATCTGCTGCTAACAATCTAAACTCACCTACAAAGCACTTGAGATGAGAACTGGGAGGAAATTCAGTGAAACATCTGGTCTACCTCACGGCCTTCAGGCATATAAAGCGTTATTACTATTTTGAAAATGAAGCTATGGAGTCCCCAAAAGAATAAAATTAAAAGAATTTTAAATCTTGTCTTTTTCGATGTTTCCCTGGAAAGATATTTCATAACTTGAGATAGAATACAACAAAAATAATTAAGCATTAAAGGCTACATACATCACAGACTCTATAATCTGAAGACTTTGAAGAAAACTCCCAATGTCAAGAAGGGTCAGTAAAGGCTGGAATGGTGCTGCCTGGACAGTTTTCCACTTTCTAAAAAATATGTGTTCTAAGTGCCAAAGAACTATAAACAATGTTTTCCACAAAAGGGCACAGATTCCACAGCATTCTGAAGGTCAAACTTAGCTCCGATAAATCACGCGATTTGTCTCTGGCACAATGTGTATATGTCACCAACCCTGCTTGGTTCTACCAGAAAACAGCTCACTCCCACAGCAGAGTGGAAAGACACCGGACAAGAGTCGTCAGAGGGTGGCAGGGCCTCAGCCAAGTCCGCCAGTAAATCTTCCTGCGTGTGGTGAGGGCACATCAGCAGGGCTGTGCGCTAGCCCACACGCAGGGCAGCCTGCCAAATGCCATCGTCTACAGGTCCCTTTATCCTCCAAAGTTCTATGACTAAACGTTCCGCTTATTCAGATATGCCATGAAAATGCATGCTTGTTTCCACATTAGAATTAGCAGATAATTGGATTTTCTTTTTAACTTAATCTGAATACCCTTGTTTGTCTGATTGGTACTTTCTGTCTCTTGTTTTTTAATTTTTTTGTGGGGGCGGGGGGAATGGTTAGAAGTCTGAGTATTCAGAAAAAAATTTTTCAATCCCCATTTCTCTAACCATCCAAATGAAGACAGAAACAGCAGCTTCTGAACTGCTCCTATGTAATGTGTTCAAATTTATATTTTCATGCACTGCTTCACAATGCTTCTCTGGTTTCTGTGGATGTAACTGGGCATCTTAGACACAGATTTTAAAAATAATTTTCTGTCTTTATTTTTTCAACTTTTTTTACAATTGAATTTCATAATTTGCAGAAAATGTTTAGAACTTTTTCATATTTGAATGGTTCTAAAGCTTACCCACCAGTCATTTTATATCACAACCCTCCTATTCCAGGGTTCTTGACTTTTGTTTTCAGTAGGCTGAGTCAAACAGGGATGGCAGAGGAAGGCTTAGAGGCACAGCTTCCTTCACAGGAGATAACTTCTCTGGCAATAACATTCTTGGGATTCACTTCTCCATTCCAAAATCTCTATATGCTCAATTGTTTTTTTTTCGTTTTACCATCATGGAGAATTCTTTGATTAGCTTGTCTTTTGCTCTTTTGTAAGATTTTTCTATCTTCAAACTTAAAGCCTATATTTTGCCAGGGCATGTCTAGCTGTGGTTATTTATTCATTTACTTCATCTGACTCAAATGGCCAGCTCAGAAAAATCATCTTCAATTATATGTTTGAATGTTTGAGGTGTTAGTCCCAGTTCTTAGTCATGTCCTCAAGGAATTACTATATTCTTAGGAATTTCTAGAACTCATTCTCTAGCCTCCAGTGTAATGATCTTTATTTCCTTCTACTTTCTGACTTTTCTTCTTCCTTATCAATTCTGGGAAAGCACCTCATTTTTATTCCTTACATAGTGATTTAATTTTCTTCAATGTGAATTTTTTGCCTTGCTCATATCTCATAACCCCTTATCCCATCCCTCCTTTATTCTACGAACTTTTTATCTCTACCTGATCAGTTCTTATGGATTTCCATTCTTATTCATATAAAAATCACTCCCTATTCTCCATCCTCCATGTCCCCCACTTACCCCACTTTTTTTTTTCCAAATCTTCCTTCTGACTTGTAAGACAAATTATTTTCAGCAGTGTGCTCTTCTCTAGGTATTCAGGATGATGTTCCTTTTCCTTATATGGGAGTATTTCCTATAGACTCCATGTACCTTTCTGTAGTGAGTTGAACAGTGTTCCCCCAAAATTCATGTCCATCCAGAACCTCAGAATGTGTCCTTATTTGGAAACAGGGATTTTGCAGATATAATTAGTTAAGATGAAATCACACTGGATTAGAGTTGAGGCACAAGTGCAATGACCAGTGCCCATATAAGGTGAGACACAGATAAACAGGGAAGGAGGCTAAGTGCCCATGGAGGCTGAGATTGAAGTGAAACAGCTACAAGCCAAAGAACGCCAAGATTACTGGAAGCCACCTCCAGAAGCTAGGAAGAGGCAAAGAAGGATCCTTCCCTAGAGCCTCAAGAGGGAGCACAGCCCTGCGGACACCTTGATTCCTGAATTTCTAGTTTCCATAACTGTGAGACAATTGATTTCTGTTGTTGTAAACCACCTGGCATAGGACAATTTGTTACGGCAGCCTCAGCAAACTAACACAACAAATCAAGGAGAAAAAAGCTATCTAGAAGTTGGGCTGCTCTCAGTTCCATACTCTGTCTATAAGGGCACTAAAGGAATGCCCTTCTCACATCCACAGCTTAAGGTTTCCACCTGGGGTCAGGTAGGTTTCATCTTTGCCACTCTGAGCAGGTAAAACTGATGAAGAACAACATTTTCCAGTGTGAATGGCTACACATATCTTCTGTAGCTGCCCTTGTTTGCAGAGCTTTACATGTGAGAGCTACATCTCCCTAGTGACAAGGTGCCATTGACTGGCTCTGCTATGTCTCTAGCTCAGTTGTTTCTTAGGGATTGTAGCTTCTCACAACTATGTGTATATATTAGTGTACATGTGCTTGTGCATGTAGTATGTATATATGTATGCGTGTGTGTGTCTGGGTGTGTATCCCCTGAGGAGGATTGGAACTGAAAAGCAGACTGACTCAAACACATCATCACACAGAAGAGGGGATGCTTCACTTTCTATTTGGTATGAAAACTGGATTTTGCATCCATAACACAAATAATTGATCAAAAGATAAAGCATCTTTTAAAGAATTCCTGGTGAAAGGAGGAATTCTCTATTTCTCATGGCTTAATAATATGCAATATCTTTAATTGTATGTTATAATACAGTTCCTTAAATCTTGGGAGGTTTACAAAAAACTCCCCCCAAAGTTTGGCAAGAGTTTAATTGCCATTTCTAAATTTTGAAGATGGAGTGATTTTTCATTCTTTGTTTTATCTTAGACTTTTCAGCGGAGGGTCAAGAGGGGCTGAGTCAGATTCTTTTTTTAAGCCCAAAGTCCCTTTGTCACATCTCCCTATTGCAGACATGTACAACCTCAGAGAATAAAGCCATCTGAGATATAATTTGGCTCTGTACACCTTTGCAACTCTCCATTTTATCAGTGTTTACCATGATTACCAGAGGGAACAAACCATGTGCTCAAGATTCAGGGGCAAAGCCTGAACCAAAACTCAGGTGTCCTGATACTGAGAGTCAGCTCTACACTCTATGTAGAGAAAATGGTAATGATGGCTAATCAGAAAAAGCTAGGAAGTCCATGTGTGCTTTTGCTTTACCAACCTTAGAGTCACTGCTTCATTCATCTTGAAGCACTGCCTTGTCAATAACAACAGCTTGCCTCCATTTCCTATCTTCTGAAAGGTGTAAAAACCCATAAAGTTAAGGGAGGCTGACTTCTGACAAAGACAGGGAAAATGACCTTCCTATAGCCTGTGTTCAAGCCTAAAATGGCATTTAAATTTATAGATCCTTTGCAAGTCACGCACATACTGGATTTCTCCTTTTTTAACTGCTTTTGGCTAGCTGAAGCCTAGAGATGGACCAAGGGTTTTTTCAATTCATGCAAGTTTTCCTTCCAACGTAAGTCCTGCAAAGCCCCCAAAGCCATCTTTGCAGAGCACCACATTCTTTCTAAATATTCCATGGATTTCATTATGCATTTAAAAAAATGTAGCCCTGGAGCTAATAATAAGATGGGCACCAAAAACATGTTCCTTTAGAATTGGTTCTATAACAGTGGGTGTTAATGAACCTTGGAGAAATATAGCAAGGAAGGACACTTTTCAGATTCAGAAATCACATACACTGACCAACCTGAAGTAAAAGTCTCTCTAAAGTCAAAAGTTCCCCAGCCTTCTACTATTACAATTCTATATAACTCAGTAAATTAAGGTCTGTGAGATGAACCTATGGTTGCCTTCCCAACACCCCTTGCTCCTTTTCTCAGGTGCACCCTCATTGTCATTCTGCTGCCCACACCTTCCCTGCAATGCCCACAGGTCTTGTGACTCAAGCCCAACCCATTGACTATGGCCACATTACAACAGCAGGTATTAGTTCAGAGATCGTCAGGCAACTCCATTCAGGCTAGAGAGATGGGGGATAAGTTTTGCTGGATGCCCCTGGGAAAGAAGCTTCTTGGTCTTATGTAAAAGTACCTGAAGCATTCTTCCCTCTTCCAGAACATGAATAAACAAGAGAGAAAAGGGGAGAATTTCACCAGTCTCAATCTGTATGCAAGCCTTATGTTGAGGCTTGAATCATGTGCTCCACAAGACATGTTCAGGTTCTATGTGAACTCATTCGTAAATAGGATCTTCGAAGATCTGATTTGGATGAGGCCAAGTTGGGTCAGTGTTGGCCTTGATCTATTATGACCAGAGTCCTTCTAAGGAGAGGAAATCTAGACAGGGAGATTATTACTGAGTAGTGGTAAAAGCCACAGGAGGAGATAGAGGAGTCAGAGCCCATGTGATGGAGGTAGACATTGACTGCCAGCAAACTGGCACCAGGACACTTCAAACTTCAGAGAAAACACAGCATGCTGCTATCTCGACACTGGATGTCTAGTGTGCAAAACAGAAAGAAAAACGCCTGTTGTTTTAGCAAACCTGTCTGTAGCATGTGGTACAGCAGCCCTGGAAAACTAAGAAAATTTAGATGCTAATCAAATGCAAAGCTGTGTTTTAAAAGACTAATTCCTTAGGATTAAAACATGGCTTTCTAATGATCTCTGCTAAGGAAATAGTAAAGGCAGCAAAGAAATCTGAATCTGTGCATGGTAAAGTTATCATTCCTCTCAGGGACAGAAATCTTGGAAATATTAGGATATTTTAAAAAAACAGCTATTCTTTTTGACATCTTTTTTGATGAATATAACTTGAACTGTCATTCAAATCGACTAAAAAAGCCTAGGTAACTTTATGAAAAGTTGTGAATTTAGGAGAATATACCAAAATCATATTTTTAATTTTCTTGATTCTATCAAAACTAAAGCAATGATATTCCAATATAACATTTTTATTGTATTTTCAAAACATGAATGGCAGAGGCAATCTCTGGCTCCTATGATAAAAGTCATAAATCAAAGGAAGGAGTGATAAATAATTTCAGAATTATGCAGATTGAGTTAGCATTGCCAGAGAAGGCTGAAAACACAGATAAATTGAAATGTGATGTTTAGAGGTCAGCAGTGAAAAGTTTGCTGTTTGCATGGAAAAGCTATTTGTGCAATTAACTGAAATTATCTATGCTTGCATACATCTCATAAACACATCACAGATCTGTAGTTTTCACTAATTAAGCACTAATATAGTCAGGAAAACTAAACCATGTAAGCTTTTATGAGAAACTGTTGCGCACCCATTAAAAGAAAACAGGTAAAATCATAGTTTTTAGGAATGCTCTGGAGAAATAAACAATTTAGGGAAAGATGTAAAGACAGAAATTATAGTCAATTATCCAAGATGTAACCCTATATTTTGAGGTTATGTTGTCCTGCATTCTTTCACAAGTAGCCCTTAGTTAAGTGCTAATAACCAGAAATGGCACTTAACAGATTACTATAATTCCCTGATTAGATAGGAGAGCCAGTTTACAATATTTAAGGTTGCAATGGACTGTCAGAAAAACCAAACGGTATAAGTATTCATAAGTTGCTCTAATACGCATCCTTATTGGAAGGGCTTTCTACAATGATGCCATCTTGGAGGCTTGCCATGACCACTTGTTCCAGGGCATTTGGACACTCAGTCATCATTGGCACACAGAACTATTGGTTTTGTGTACACCAGCTACAGAGGCACAGTTTTCAGACAGTGCAGGTTATTTTTTTTAACAACCTGGTGCATGTGGCCCTTTAGACAAACCAGGAACAAGCTATTAGAGGTCAAATTGCCCTTCATGGATGAGTTAGTGCAGAGGGTGTCTGAAATTCCTTCCACTGCCTCTTTCCTAGGATGTGTGCTCACACAGTGGGTATTGTCAAAATGGAATCTCCCTCTTTTGGCCACTGCATAGTAATGGTCTTCTCCAAGTGTCTTCCCCATCAGGGCCTTTGAACTTGCCTTTTCCTCTGCCTGGTATCTCTCTCAGCTCCTCCCCTGGCTGGCTGGATCTCATTCTTCTGAATTACATTAAAATGCACCTCCTCTAAGAGGCATATGCTGACCTGTGTCTAAAGAGAGCCAAACCCAATTATGCATCATCACATCTACTTCCTTCAGAGGGCATCTCACAATGAATAATTATTTTGTTTACTTAGTAGTTTGCTTCTTTGTAGGCTTTCTCAGCCACTAGAACAGTCATAGTTTAATCTGTTTCACACAACTCTAAATTGAATCAGCAATAATGTATACATATAAAATATATAAGCAATTGTAATTCCTACAGTAATGATGGTTTTCAGCAACACCAGAATTAAACATACTTCTAAGACTCCATTAGTTATTTCTTTAAAAGTGAGAACTGAACCCTTTTTCCTGTTGATGAAATAATTCTCCAAGTATGCAAGTCGAGAATAACAAAAACATTTACAGAGTGCCTAGGAAACTCTGCTCTGCCATTGTCTCTAATTTTATCACAACCCTCAAAGTAGGTATTTACCAATTCCACTGCTACAGATGAATGAAGTGAGACTCAAAAATTAAGCCTTTTGCCCATTTTTACACAGCTCTTCAGTTACAGAGTTGAGGTGTGAACCCAGCTCTGTCTCCTCCAAAGTCTGCTAAAACACACTGCGCTTTCCAAGACCACATTTTTCTTCCACACATCAGGATCCTTTCAAGGCATCAGTTGGCACCATGGCTTCAGAACAATTCTGAACAATGAGAGATTGATGGAAAATGAGCCAAGATGCTGGGCGGTCTGGATAGGGAGGGTCTGCTCCAGTGTAATTCCGCCTGCTGGTTGTGAGGCCTCTTAACCTAAGTCCAATAAGTGATCCGTCCAATAGGAGAGAAAATAATCAACGAGTGCCATTAGAAAACACAAAGAGAAGACGATTTCTCAATAAACAGTGTGGGAGGCACAGAACCAGCTGGGAATAAGACATACTCATCCCAATATGTGGACATTAAAAAAGTTCTGGAAATAAGTGCACTTTGGGAAGGAAAAGAAAGGAAGACAGATTAGGGTAAGAATTTTGTGTAAGGACCATCAGCCTTCCTCATGCGCCCTGCTGTTGAACCACCCTGTTAACTGCTACAGTATGTGGACTGAGGTGTGCAGGGAGCAAAGGCAGTGACTGCAGTCTGCACTAGAGGACGGCATCCTGCATTATGCATTCTGGATTCAAACTGGCCTCATATCCCAGTTCTGTCACTCCCTGTGACTTTGGTAAAGAGACTTGACCTCTCTAATCCTTAAATTCTACATGTGGGAAAAGGGGATAATTTAGAGTATCCATTTCCTAAGATTGGAAGGATTAAATAACATACCCCATGTCAAGTGTTCAGGACATGCCTGGGACAGAATAAGCTCTCAACATATGCCAATTCAGGAACCACAATAATCTATTGTTCAAATTCTATGGTCAAGGTAACTGTGACCTGCCAAATGCTGGATTGTGCCAATAATTAAAGCAAGAGGCTTGTTACAAATTAGCATCATTTTCCTAAGGTAGAAAGTGTTTGTATTAAGTGCAGGAAATTTCAGTGTATATTTATCCTTGGAGGTGAGATCCCCATCAATGAGAAAGTAGCCAAATGGACCCTTAAAGAAAATTCCTACCCTCATTTGTCTTTCTTTTCTGCTTACTTTATGATTTTTCTTTTATTTTTTAATTCAATTTCTTGAATTCCACAAGAATTATTTTGCAAAAATTTCAATCACATAGGGAAACGAAGGAAAGTCACCCTCTACCGGCCTCTCTCACCTGCCTTCTCTCCACCCTGATTCAGCTCTTCTCACCAGAGGAAACTGCCTTTATCAGAATTTTTAGGGGTCTGTGACCCTCTCCTCAACACAACTCTTCACCCAACAAAGGTCCATTTTGGTTCTCAGAGACAAGACCAAAAAATCTATCATAGTCTCAATACCTTACCAAACAGGAAAGCTGCAAGGAGGAGAGGAGGCAGAGAATGGGAGTATGACAAAAAGGCACTGAGCAAGTGTACACATAATTCTGGGGGGGTCATCTGCGCAGCATATGAGAAAGTTTTATCTCCTCTTCCCGTTAAACTCTATTTTGTTTGTTTGCTTGTTATCCTACCTAATCCCATGTCTCCGGATCCTGAAATGCATACAGGCCACAGAAAAGAAAAAGCAAAAATCACCACAGGGTAAGGAAGGTTGATTTTTTCAGAGTCTTACTTGGTCCTTCGCATACCAGACCGATCTATCTTTAGATAGATAAAGACCTATCTAAGAGGTGGGATTCTAGACCAGTGCTGTAATAGAACCTTCTACAGTGATGAAAACATTTTAGAGCTGCACTGTACAATATGGTAGCTGCTAGCCACATGTGGCCACTGAACATTTGTTCTGTGGCTTGTGTGACAGAGGAACTGAGTTCTTAAAATTGTAATTCAACAATAGACAGTGCAAATCCAAAAGAGAGTCACAGAACCAACCAGAGCCTATAAATCTTAACTAATGCCCTCAGGCATTTCAACCCAAACCTCCTCAAATATACTGTGCTTCTTTCTACAGTTGACATAATCTAAAACTGCCCCACCTCCACCCCATACTATGGAAGGACTGGCCCTCAAGTCATCTGTTGTATCATGTCCCTTGGGGTTTAGAACTTCTCTCCTACAACTGCTTAATGCATCAGTAAAAGTGAAGCGATTCCCAGGGGATGGTCACAACTTCTGATTGCTCAGAGTTATTCAGAGTTCACAGCTGCGTGACTGAGAAGAACTAAAACTTTCATGTCTGAGCAGCTGTGTGTGATGTATGATGACAGATATAGTTTCAGGCAGATTTTCTAACATTGTTTTTGCTTTCTCGACTTCAGAATCATAATGAAATACATTTTGAGTCTATGAAACATTAATAAATTGCAAAAGAATACAAATATCAACCAAATAACAGAAGAAAGTTGCACACAAATTTGTTTATAATTGAAACTCAAGCTTCTCAGTTGGCCCTCTCGAGTATTCATACTTTGGAACCTGTTCAACCAATTCTGGAACCACAGTGTCTGAGGCTTCCCAATCACATTTGAACTCACCTGCTTCCTGGATTTCTCTGCTTTAAACCTCTCAAAAAGGCCTTTTCCATTTTTTAAGTTTCAACTCAAGAAGCCTTCTAACGCTGTCTAGTTTCAACTGATTTCTTCTTCCATGCTTTCTTAAAATACATCATTCTGGAACGTATTAAAATTACTCATCTATTCTTTTTTCCTAGTAAATTATGATCTACTAAAGCTGGAGGATAATTTTTTAATTATAAATTTAAGTGTTCATAAAAAGCACAGTGCATTGCACAAGTAGTATGCTTAACAGATACAGACTGAATTGAAGCAAAGATGCCGAATACACTGTATAAACTTAAGGGAAGCTTGGTTTATATCATTTATAGTGAAAACCCTGCCCAAAATCATTCTTGATGATTAACATTCTGGTAAAGGTATAAAATGCAGCAAGCTTCAAACTAACAGGGCATTACAGAGCAATACTTTGTAACTGATCACCAACACAAAATGAATTTTTGTCTTTTTGTTTCTACATTACAATTTTCCTGCCACCTTTAAAAAAATAACATTGTGGCAATTTTTCAGGGTGATAAACTTGAATTAATGGATTACAGGTGACCACAAGTGTCAAAGCATGGAGAAATGGAAGCATGATAGTCTCAGTATAGGATGTCCCTCCAGCTCCTCAAGTCAAGCTGTTATCTGCACTAAAGCGGATGCTACTCACATGCACAATATATTTATTAAGAGTATTAAATGAAAAGCATAACTAAAACCAATAATATCATTTTCCCTGACTTGCTGAACAAATCTGTGTATTAACTAGGATGCAGTCTCCTGCTTCTAATCTATTTTGTACTCCATTATCACTCTTCTCTTCTCATGTAATTAAAATATAGCAGGCAGTTGATACCCAAGTGGGAGTGTCTATATTAAAAATACACATTTTCATAATCAAATTTAAGTACTCATTTTCTTATGCTCTGTCTACCTCAATAAATCACCTAGTATTTCATTTTAAAAGCCATATAAAGCTCTATTTACCTATCTTTATATATGATAATTTAAAGTAACTGCTTTTCATAATTTTTCCCACTCATTTATTCAATAATCATATTTTAAGTATCTACTACGTGCGAGGCTAGGTGTATAAAGCAGAGGATAAAAAAGATGGATAATGTTAAGGTTTCTATCTCCCCACAGTGTAGTAGAGAGACAGAGGGGAAAATAAAAAACAAAAAACACTGCAGTACTGCATGGCCTTCAATTGCCTAACACCAGGTAGAGATCTAAGAGTAAAGGAAGGAGTCACTCAGCTTGTTTTGCGAGACTTCAGACAATTCATGAGAAGCTAAAGCAAAAGCTTAAAAAGCCAGCATTTACAGAAGATCAAGCACGTTAGGTCTGGTAGATAAGATACTCAAGTGAATTCTGACCTCTCCAATGGGAGGGGAGTCCTGGAACAGCTACTCAAACAGCGAACACTGCCAACCGTGGGAAACTGCCCACCCCTGCCACAGCGGATTGGGTATCTGGCTGTTTATGGTGTGCAGGCCACTTACAAGCTCATGTGCAAAACTAGCACATGCCATTCCCTCTCTAGATTTCACCAAGAGCCTGGGACAAGTGAGGACGGGACCTGGTAAGGGCAAATCATTATATCGGGAGGGTAAAACCCAGATGCAGCTGCGGCATGAATATACACACGAGTTCAATGGCAGGACAGCAACAGTAGAGGGGCTCAAGCCTGCGCACAGAAATGACTCTTCCAGGGTGAGACCTCTGCCACGGAGGCCAGGGAGGAAGGGGGTTGGGGGGTCTTCCCCAGATTGGCTTCGGTTCCCGCTGGCATTCTGCGCCCCAACCATGTCTATACATTCCCAAGAGATCCTTCTCCCTTCCTGCAGCTTGTCCATCCTCACTCCCCTCTCCTTAAATCACTTTGACGGGGGTCACCGTTCTTTGAACTTCCTCAAACGCCTGAGGTGCCAGTGTCCTGGAATTACAGAGCAAATTGGCCATTTGCTTTGGCTTTTACTGTTTAAAATGTGTCCAAGTTACAAGTATTAGAATGCCTTCTCCTGACCCCCAGTGGATCTTTATCTTATTTTAGGATAAATAAATCATGTTTTGGGCATTGCACTGAACAAATTCAATTTGTCTTCAAGAAAAACAGCACTTGGAACGCGGGCAGCGGCGTGTATTCACGAAGAACGCGGACCCTGGAGCCAGCCGCGCTGTGCTCGGTCTCAACTCTTGGCTCAGGGACTGCGCGACCTTTGGCCAGTGACTACATCTCACGCAGCCTGCTTGTCCCCTCAGCTCTACAACAGGATAATGACGGTGCCTCCCTTGGGGTAGGGGGGGATTTATGAAAATTATAAAAGTAAATGCTATGTGAGTATTTATTAAACAAATGGAAATTCCTTTCTGACATAGTCACAAATAACAATGGCTTGAATTTTGGAATCCCAACGAGTGGAAAGAGCATGAAACCAGAAACTATAGATATCTATTTATCACAGTTATATGTATCACAATAATTTATAGAGGACCTACCATGTGCCTTGGCACTGGCCAGGTAGGTCATCTATTATCTCATGTGTGTTTTTAACACTTAAATACATTATCTCATGCGTGCTTAACACTTAAACACATATTAAATGCCAACTGTATACGAGGTACAGGGATAAGGCTACAAAGACGAACACCACATAATCCCTGCTCCCAGAAAGTTCCTGGGGTGGCCGAGGTGGTGAGGCTTGGTCAGGAAACCTCGCTATCCACTTTGGTTTCATCCCCTGTAAAATGAGGATGTTTGATGAAGTGACCCTACTTCTCTGCTTCATCTGACAATGGCTTCATTTGCACCAGGCTAAGAGATCACGCCACTTATCAGTAAACCCCACGCCTTTTAAAGTTTTGCCACTTAACTACCTGTGCTAAATGACAACATAGGAGATCAATGCCTGCAGTATTTCGGGAGGTCTTTGAGGCCAGGTTACTAGGACTGGACTGCTAGAATGCCTCAGGGAAAAGCAGCCGCCCCTACAAAGGGAAAGACAAAAAGACACAAAATCATAGTGTTCAAGCAGGCAGATACTTTAGGGGGCGTCTTGTCAAACACAGTCATTTCTACACTGAGTCTCACAGAAGAAAAGTTATATAGTTCAAGGCTGGCTAGGACGAGGCATCAGTGCCCTGCCACCCCAGCCAAGCATGCTATACTGCTCCATAATATAACAAACTGGCTGTCATGGATAGAATTGTGGTTCCAAAAAGATACGCTCAGGTCTTAATCCCCCCGTCTGGTGAATGTGATCCTATTTGATTATAGGATCTTTCAAAGTATTATTAGTTAAAATGAGGCCAAGCTGGTTTAGAGCAGGTCCTAACCTAAAGCATCTTTTCTCCTTCTAAGGAGAGAAAATCCAGACATAGAGAGGCAGAGAGTGAGATGGCCATGGAATGGAGGCAGAGATCGAGTTAGACCACAAACCCAAGGAATGCCACTGATTGCTGGAACCTACCTCCAGACTCCTACAGCATTCCGAAGAACGGCCCTGAAAGCAACATGATTCAGACTTTTAGCCTCCAGAACTGTGAGAGAAGACATTTCTGCAGTTTAAACCATCCAATTGGTGGTATTTTATTAATGCAGCCCGAGCAAACTAAGACACTGCCTATCAGACCAGGCTCAGACAGTCAAAATGCTTGGGTTCAAATATCCCATCTGCCACTTTATTGCTGTGTGACCTCAAATTGAATTACTGAGCCTCTACCTTCACTTGTAAAATTGGTATCATAATAGTAGTGACCTTCATAAGGATCAAGTTATATAGTAAGTGCAAATTGCAGCAGTATAGCGCCTGGCACAGAACAAGCCTGTAATAAATGATGATAATGAGAGCAAAGGCTCATATAAAACCCTCATTATGTGCCAGACCTTGGTGTAAGCACTTCACATTCTTAACCCCATTTAATCTTCACAACAAGCCTGAGGTATGTACTGCTATCACCCTGAGGAAACTGCAACACAGAGAGGCTGAGACACTTCCCAAAAATCACACAGTAAGTGGCAGAATGCAGATTTGTACCTAAACCAGATATCTCCAGAGTCTGAGCCATTAACCACCACATTGTCATATAGGGTGTCCCATGACTTTCTGTTGCCAATATTGAGTGTTCCTCTGTGACAGGCTCTACTATAAATGCTTTACATGGATTAAGTCATTAAGCCTTTATACCACCTATGCCTATGTTTTACTATTGGGTTTACATACAATGTTTGCCTTGACACAACAAAGGGTAAATAAGAAGACCGAGAGAGAGTGCAGGAAGAGGGTCATCAGCTACAGTGCAAAGAGAAGTGAGAGAAGGTACTGAATATTCAGAACTGCCACGGTGTTTCTCTGGGCAGAAAAGGTCACTCAAGTGGGAGGATAATTTTTGACCAGATGACACGCAATGGGAAAGAAGATAATGAACCATTTTGTCAGCATCAGAATTTTGTCAGAGCCAGATCATTGTAGCAATTAGGAATACAGTGTAGTAGAAAGGACTGGGCTTTAAAGTCAGACACCAGCTCTTCTACTTATGAGCTGGGTGTCTTTGGGCAAACCACTCAACTTCTCTGAGCTTTGGGTTTCCTTTTAGTAAAATGGGATAATGATGTCTGTTTTGGTTTCCTGGCTGCTAAAACAAATATCATTTAATGAGTTGGTTTAAACAATAGGAATTGATTGCCTCACGGTTTTGAGGCTAGGAGGCTTGCTTCTTCCTTGACTTTTCTGTCCCATGGCAATGCACATGGCAGCACCTTCTCCTTTGTCTTCTGGGTTCCATTGACTTCCAGCTTCTGGCTAGTATCCATGACTTTGCTTTCATTATACAGTTTCCTTTGCTTATAAGGACCTCAGCCATATTGCATTAAGGCCTGCCCTCCTTTGGTTTGAGCCCAAATTAACTAATAATGTTCTCGAAGGTCCTATTTACAAATGGCTTCACATGCATAGGACCCAAGGTTGGAGACCTGAACGTGCCTTTTGCAGCAGTCATGATTCAAACCCCAACAACACCTACTTTGTTGAGTTGTTCTGAAAATTAAATGAGATGAGATTTTAAGTGACAAACACACACGGAGTAGATGATAGATAAATATTAGTTCTTTTATATGGCACAGTGTGCAATAATCTAAGGGAGTTTGATTTATGGGTGTTTACAGTAAAAAACCAGGTAAACCATGCACAGGAGAAAATCTAGTACTAAAGCATAACCTCACTTCTCATCTGGTAATAAACACCAGAATATTCTGCTAGGAACAGGAGGAAAAAAAATCATTTCTCTTCTGATTTACAACTGGGACAAAGAAAACTTTGGTTGGATATTTGTCTGGATCACTATATTGGAAGGAATCTTTATGCACACATCCTTGGAGATGGCACAGAATGCAAATCCATTAATAAAGTAAAATTCTACATTGACAAGTCCTCAGAAACACTTTCAGATAACATCATTATCTTGGTTTAACATTACACAGAGGGTCTGAATACAGTGTCAGCTTTCCCTATACCCCAAATTATTGAAAAATCCAAGTGTAGAAAATAATCATTTTTTCCAACTGAAATATTTTAAGGCCCTGCAGAAAAGCCTTCAATGTGCCTTCAATATTCTCTGACTGATTTCTATCCTCTCCATTTGCTATTTCACCCCACGTTCCCCAGTACAACATTGGTTAATACCTCATTCTTCTTCAAGACCTTCAATGTCAGGAAATTACTATTTGTGCAGTAGAATTATAATTCTAAGAGAATATGTTTTATACTCTGATTGATGGAAAAATATGTTTTTAACTCACAGGGTAAGACCAATTTTCCAATAATTCAGCTCTATTTGCTTAAAAGTGTTACTGCTATAAAGTACCAATTACTGCTAATAATAGCATTACTCTCCCATCAGTTAAGTATTTGGACTTGGAAAGGTCTAACGACGCTCAATTTTGGCAATCAATTTCGTTAACTACAGGAAATAGCTGATTTCATATAGATTATTACCTTAATGCCACATTGCTCCCCAAGCTCACACACTCAGTGAATAGCCACTTCATATGCATTATACACACTTTTACATAAACTTCCTAGTATTAAGCTTGCCAGATAAAACATCCTCCAAAAGCCATATTTGTATACTATCACAGTTATCAAAATTTGCACTCAAATTTCCACCCCCTCTTCACTAAATTTTTCAGCTCCTTTAAGTAAAAGTCATGTTAGAGTAGGTAAAAATTAAAAAAATATATATATAGCTAAACAGGGGTTATTAGGATACACAACTTCTAGAGACGTGCCGGTGGAAAAGCAATGAATTTCTTGGTTTGGGGGCCCCATCATCCAACCATCTCACTGGCAAGAAACTGGAGTCTTTCAGAACATCTTCCTATCCCTCAACCCTACATCTAATAAGTAGCCAAGTCCTGTCAAGTCCACCTTTTAAATGTCTTTGAAATCTTTATTCTCTCTGCTACTGCCCTGCCTCAAGATTTCTCTTATTTAATATTAAAATACAAAAGCTTTTCTACTATACAAGCCTTTGAAATACAGATAAAGAATATCACAGAACATTCCTACACATCAACAGATGGCCATTGCAGTCACTTGGTGTGTCAGCTTCAAGTTATTACGTACCCCCGAAAAGCCATGTCCTTTAATCCTCATTCAATACTGCTGGGTGGGACCTTTCTGATTGTTTCCAGGGAGATGTGAAACACCCAATTGCGGGTGGTAACTTTTGATTAGGTGGTTTCCATGGAGGTGTGTGTCCACTCATTCAAGGTGGGGTGCTTACCAGAGCCCGTTAAGATGGAATCATTTTGGAAAAAGCTTTAGAGCCACCAGAACCAACAGAGTCCACCCAGCCAGAGATCTTTGGAGTTGAAGAAGGAAAACACCCCCAGGGTAGCTTCATGAAGCAAGCAGTCAAGAGAGAAAGCTAGCAAATGTCACCATGTGCCCTTCCAGCTGAGAGAGAAACCTTGAACTTCATTGCCTTTACTTGAATGAAGGTAATCTCTTACTGGTCCTTAATTTGGACATTTTCACAGTCTTAAAACTGTAAATATGCAACTTAATAAACTGCCCTCTTTTAAAGCTGTTCATTTCAGTTATATTGCATTCCAGAATTTTGTAAACTAGATCACTTGGCTTAAGACCAAATGAGCCCAGGTCATCCTTTAGAGCCTCAACCTGTAGAAAAACTTTTCTAGACTTCTGTCTCCCCCATTCTATTGTATCCTTCCCTATTCCACTGCACCCTCTCCTTGGGCAAGCTCTCCAGATATACACATCTGTTCACCTCTGTATTCTCTGCTTAAAACCATTCTCTGAATTTCGTTTGTCTTCAAAGAAAGTAAGGATAAGCCCAGAAACCAAAGCTAATGGCCTATAATACTCTAGAATATAACACCTTGGACCAACACCGTGGAAACTGACCTGTAGAGTCTTCTAAACTGAGGAGAATTAGACTTCATTTTTCCCCTTGAGAAAGAAATCTCTGATAATTTGCAAACTTAGGGTAATTTTTCATTAGCTAGTTTCCTAGTCTCCTTAAAGCTGGGAGACTAATACATCTCCAATCTTGGCTGAGGGTTCTAATTAAGTCACGTACCACCTAAGTCAAGACATTGACCACAGGCCTTGAAAGAAAGACACAGAGGAAAGATTTATTCTTGCTCTTCTCAAAATTCAATCTGTCTGGGAAACACACATTAAAATTATTATCTGGAGTGATAAAGTATAACCAGAGATACATACTGGGAACAACAAGAAGAAGGGGTTCTATCCAGGAGAAAAAATATATACAACAGAGAAAAGCAGCCCAAGCAGAAGAACTGCGAGTGAAAGTGTGACTATGGAATCAGGTATCGAAGATAAAACATGGACTTCATATTCAGAAAAAGCAAAAATCCACTACCACATTTGGGCTTCTCCCACTAAAATCTTACTGCAAATTTTGTTACGGTTACATTCCTTGATCAAACAAGAGTTATATTTATTGCCAACCTAATTACTTACTTTGACATCAGAATAAAAAAGGAAAGTATTCTCAGAGCAGCAGATAACTGTTCACTATCATCTCATCAGTAAATTAAATTGCTCATATCACTAGAATAGACCAGGAACCTCCAGGGCAGAGCCTCAGGGTAACTCTGGAAGTCATTCTGCCAAGATTTTCTTTTCCTTTGAACTTCAATGAGTAAATGTCCAGTCTTTATAGTGGCCCGTAAGCCCCAACAGCAATGATTTTTTCAAAGTGCAAAAACAAATTTAAAAAAAATTAAGCATTGTCACTGCATGACTTAGATGGAAAATGAGAGAGAACTGCTCTCCTGAAAATTGAAGCGGCTCTCAATTAACCAGAGACGGGTTACCAGCTATAAATGGACAGTGAGAATTCTTGATAGTCCCCAACACCAAATTTTACTCAAATGTTTCAACTTTTTACCTTAGAAAAACCTCTTATGGTCACTACTAAAATTTGGCAAAGTGTAATACTTTGAATTTATCCCACATTGCTTCCTGCATTATTTACTCAAAGTGCTTGTAAGCTACAGAACAATGACACACAACTAACAGCAACAACAAAAAGCACATAACAAGAGATCCCAAAGGAGTAATCTGTCTCTAAACTTAATTATCAGCCTCTGAAAAATTGAGATTGGATAGGAGCTGCGTCCTAAATTTAATATGAAAAGAAATCCTTTTTAGCCAAAATGCCAGAGTGCCAGATATTTTGTAACCTATTCCCACAACTTCTCCACCTTCCCTCCTCTTGCTCCACAATCCCTCCCTCCCTTTCCTCAAGAGGGGCTGAAAGACACCTATCATACTTACAATTGTGAAGTTCATGACTTTGAGAATCCAGATGGTCATGGCCAAGTTCACCAGGATTAAAATCATCAGGAGTAGGACAAAGAAATACAGGCATCTCTTGCGCCAGCCGTAAATGCCCACTTTGTAGACCTGTGGTCCCTCGGAGCCGGGCATGTTGCTTCGGTGGTGTGTGTACTGCTCCTGAGGCATCTGGAAGAAACGAGGCGAGAGAAGCACTCACATTAAACTGCTGAGAGGGGAAAAAAAGAGAGAGAGAAAAAAGAAAAAGCAAAAATCAACTGATGAAGAGATATGGCCGGCTGCTGTCTGTGTGTTTCCTATTCTCCTGACAACACTGAAAACCCATTTCCTCTGGACCAAAGTGGCTCCTATGGACGCCTGCTTTAGCCCCTCCTTTTATACAGCCATCCCTCATGATCTCTATTAGGACATCCACACAAACACCACGTCAATGGGAGGAAAGGGACTCCCAGGAAGCCATTTTCCAAATGACACAGAGAATTCCAACATCTTTATGAGGGAGGCACTCAAAGACCTATCAAAGGACTGAGGATCAAGTTTGGAATTATTTTGGGAAAATAAATCCATCCCAGCAGCTCATCTGCTGGCTTAATAATATCGTTCATACAATTTATTGAGGGGGTTAAAAAAAAAATCTCAAATGCAATCACTGTATATTGTCAGACAGGTGGTGACAAAGGAAGACAATTTTGATCTTCCTTCCATTTCGGAGTTAGAAGCGGTCCTGATGGACATGGCCTCAGCCTCAATGAACTCAAGAATCTTCAACAAGTGACAAGGCTATGCTGAAGTGCCCCCCTTGGCAGAGAGCTCTGAGTTAGCCCTCATGAGGGTTATAAAATTCTAATTGTATCAATTGACTCATTTATTTAATTAACATAAAGGTGGATAAGAATTGAGCAAGACATGAACAGGCCTTCCAGGAGTTTACAGACCAATGCGAGGGATGAACTAGTTAAACACTGATTATAGTAAAGGGAGCCAAGTTAGGAAAATATTTCTCAATCATATGCAATATAACAAACCCCTTTAAAGTAAGGAAGTTTTCACAAACCCCCAGAGTTGACAAAATTTATTTTTATGCTAGTATTTTCTGACAAAAATCTAGGTAAACTTACCACTTGTATAAAATTCTACAACTCAAATACATTCTTAAATTAAATTAAAATGAAGCTATAAAACCCCTATCATTCAAAATGGAAAATAACTGAGTGCTACAAGGAATGACGATTTGATGCAATTAAATAGCATGAATGTGGTACCAAGTGCTTTAGCCCAGTCTTCTGAGTGCAGAACCCCTGCTGAGCCATAAACCCATGTGACATGGTGATCCCTTATTGCTTTTCTCTACTCAAATTATTTTACTTATTTTGACACTTTTATTTCACTTGGTCCTCCTGTGGGCATACTGCGTTCCCTACAAATAAGGGCTGCCTTTGTTCATTTTCTTATATTATTAGTCAATAACCATTGAATGAGTAATATGTGGTGCCAAAGTGGCCATGATGATAAACCAAAATCTGCACCCCCAAATCACATTTTTGGTTTTTAGGTCATCTTCCAGATTGTTCAGAATATGTTTAATTTTATGGTTCTAAGGTAATCACTGAAATCTATACTTTAAAAATAGCATATGCCATCTATCTGAATACATCAACGCTTCTAGGTTTTAAAACTTTTTGTGAACTCCAACAGCAGGTACACAATGGTACATAATTAATAGCATAATTTTTTTTTCAATGAATGAATGAATAAACATCGAGCCAACACTAGAAAGCAAAGCACATTCTCTAATAATAAGCAAAGCACATCCTCTAGTAATAAGCAAAGGACTGTAAGATCAAAAGGTAAGCTTATACAACTTGCCTTACTTTCCAAAGACTCATGCAATTATACCAATACTAAATAGACTTAAGCTCAAAGTATTATTCTACACTTGCATGAGGCTATTTTCAGCGTTCACCTGTTTATAAACAAATGAAGTTGACTTAAAGACAATCTGCTTCTTGCACACAAAATGCGATAGGATTATGTTTTCTGGAGAATGACTGTATTAAATCTTTGCATCACTTTGCCATTAGATAGGGAGACACTACCAATTGTCAAGGCAGTGTCATAATATAATGACTACCCATAATCACAGACTAATTAAATAGTTGCCTAATAAAACAGGTATAGAGTGTCCAGAGGAAGTCATTCCA
The DNA here is from genome assembly GCF_023851605.1 of Tamandua tetradactyla. Taxonomy (NCBI): domain Eukaryota; kingdom Metazoa; phylum Chordata; class Mammalia; order Pilosa; family Myrmecophagidae; genus Tamandua; species Tamandua tetradactyla. Next base: position 37,515,910 of record NC_135346.1, on the reverse strand, counting down.
GATAGACATATTATTAAAGCATGGTCTTGAAGGATGTTACCTCATCATCTCACAGTGTTCAATGTTTATACCTGGGATTATGAAAGGCTGACATTAATTTAACATGGCAGCCTCAAGGAGAGGATTCGTTTTAATGATTTAAACTCATGAGGACCCTTTCCATGGGCTGGGTAGCCCTGCTTCACGTCTGCCACTGCAGCTACCACTAATACCTCAGAGACTTCTTCTTGCCCATGCAACTTCTTCCAATGGCTTCTGAAATGCCCACATCAATCACAGAAGATTTCCAATTTGTGTAAATTTCACATTCAGTACAAAATTGTCACAGGGAACCCTGAGCCAGGCCCAACTAAAGAAGTTCCTGGACCCTGTAGCAATTACCCCATCCCCATGATTAAGGAAGCTGAATTTCTAGTTTAAAGTTTATCTATACTGAGCGTCAAAATGATGAGACCCCATTTTTTCCAGCCAAGCCACTGGCATCCTAACAGGGATACTGGCCTGAGAACACTCAGATAGTGATAAATTTTACATCTTGTTGACTCTCCTTTCTAAATTTGGCAGGTAGCAAACAGCTACTGTGAAGTTAACCTCTTATTGCCTATCTTCCTATACTTATCAGTAGACACAGGAACGGTGTAAGGTCTTGGGATAGAAGCACAGTCACTCATATTTTGTGAGGCTGAGCACATATTCTAATCTAACACTGTCAGAAACCATCACTTTCTGTCTTATTTCAGTGTTTCTATATCAGCAGGGTTCTCCTTCAGGAGAAGGGCACATTTACCTTTTTTCCCTCCAAGTAAAACAGCTCTCTGGAAAATAGTTACAGTATCTGCCTTATCAATCTGCTGTTATCAATCTACTGTGCAAGAATGTATTATGTTTTCTGGGATGACAAAAAGAAAAGACAGTAAATTTTCTAAAGACACACCAATGCTATCAAGTTTTCCGATGATTCTTCTTTCTGGCCTGTAAAATATTAATGAGCCATGATCAGCCTTCCTTATAAGGTACAGTCAAGAACAAGGAGGCATGGACGGGCATTTCTCTCATGCTGGCTTGTCTCCATTACTCATTAAGCTTCTTAATATTTTGTTCCATGAAAGAATTTGTGGGACTCTAATGAATGGTGATCTCAGATTAACTACACACCATGAGAGTAAGAACCATAGGTAAAGTCTAGACCCAATGCTCAAGAAAATCCCAATCCTAATTCTTTTATTCAATGCTAACAAAAATATGTTCTGACCACCTACTACTATGACCAAGCATCACAATAGACCCTGGAGATACAGACAGGTCTTCAAGAGGAGACTAATCATATTCATGCTCTCAGGGAGCTTCTAGTTTGATGGTTGATGTGGATAATAAACAAGTCCATGACCAAAACCATCAGAGATAATGCAAAGTGATATGGAAGAAAAAAAAAAAAAAGAGGGTTCTGTAATAGAGAATAGAGGAGTGAGTCACTTATGTCAATGGAAGGCCATTCTGAAAAGCTGGTATTTAAGTGAAACCTAGAAGAGGAACAAATTTTCCTGACAGAGGGCATAGTAGGCACCCAGGCCTTGAGAAGGTGCTCAAGTTAAATAGGATGGCCAGCATGACTGGAGTTGATTAAACTCAGCAGAAGTGGTTAGGGTTGGGACTGTGGAAAGAAGGGGGGACCCGAACAAATGGGGTCATGTAGGTTAGAGCAAGCAGAAGGGAATAAACACAGCCAGACTCATAACAAACTATATTATCTTACGTAGGAATAAGACAAGTGACAAAAATTTTTAAAGCTAGGGGTTTTTAATGATGATATTACTGCATGTTAAAATTTCCAGCAAAAGTCACATAAATTTCAAAGTGAATGTGAATACATAACTGTATATGATTATAACAGTTAATATAAATAGTAGGCATAAGTTCGGTCTTACTTATAGCCTCATTCTAGAGGTTGTTGAGGGTTCTGAGTCACTTTAGGTAATCCTGGCACATAAATAGTCTTCTGTTAACCATGTGAATTCTGAGGTCTCTGATTTTAAACTATCTCCTTTCAAAGGCAGTTCTCCTTCAGCCATCTATATAAGGCATTAACCTTGGATTGCTGATGTTTGGGACAATTTAGGCAGTTGTAATGAACTCATTGCTTTTAGTTCTGAAACAACCAAAAATTTTTTTCTTGAAAATTCATCCAAAAGAATTAATGCCTGCTTATGTGAAATAGTCCAGAAATGGCATCTGTTATTTAAACAAATATTTGGATTAATTAAAAAGTTAAGTAGTCCATCTCTCAGTTTTCTAAGAATGGGACTACCTAACGTTAAAAGTTTGTACTGAAAAAAAATTGAGATGAGGGCATATACTTAAAAGAACCAAAGACTATACAGTTAAGAAAATCTCTTTCTTACTCCTCACTTTCAGCCTCCCTCCCTGGCAGGAACCACTATCACCAGCTTCTTTCCCATCTGTATTGAAATGTTAAAAATATGCAGGCTTTATTGAATATATGTTCAATGTAGCCACACATATTTTGAGTTTTTTAAACACAAACAGGAGCAATTTTTCACCTTGCTTGAACTTGGCCCACTTTATAATACAGCTTAGGGATTGTCCTGTTCACAAAGAACCCAGCTGCCTTAACAGATGCACTGTATTAAATTGCAGGGACATAGAGTACCTAATTTGAGGAACTTCTTGGTGACAAATGTTGAGGTTGTTTCTGGTAATTTTTGTTTCCAATGGTCATTTAAACACTTAGGCATCCAGCAGTTGAAAAAATGGAGAGAAAGAAAAAAATCCCTACCCTGTGGGCCTCACTTTCTAATAGAGGAAACAAAGAACAGAACAAAAATCCCATAATTTTTATCCAATTGGGAAGAAATTTCACAGATGATATAAAATAAATCAGGGGAAAAGGACATAAAAATGACTGCAAATTATTGTTTATGGGATGGTCAGTGAGTCTAGATTTGAGAAAAAGGCATGGAAGAGCAGCATATGGAAAAAGTATCACAATTGATGGGAATGGTACAGGGAAGTGCAAAGACCCCAAGACAAGTAAGGGACTTGCTCAGCATGCTGGAAGGAAAACAGTGGGGCAGGAAGAGTGAATGCGGGCGAGAGTGTTGAGACGTGAGCCTGGAAGCACAGTAAGAACCTTGGGTGGGACACTAACTGTGGCAGGCTGAGGCATGGGGGTCAGATGCTTTTCACTTCTCTATCACTCGAGCTGCTCAGCGGAGATGAGATGGGAGGGGACAAGAGTAGAAGTGAGACACCAACCCTGGGACCCAGAGAGAGGTACCAGTGGCCCAGACCAGGGCAGAAATGGATGTCCAGTGGAAGTCTGCTAAATCTGGAATCTATTTAGAACAATATTCGCTGCTAGATTGGATGTAAGGTAGGAGAAAATGACAGGAGTCAAAGAGAATGCAAAATTTCTGCTGCAGGCAGTTAGGTGAATGATGGTGCAGATTAGTGGGATGCGGACACTGTGGAATAGCTCCTAGGGCAGGACGCTGGCAGAGCAGGAGTTCTGCTTAGTCATATTAATTTTGAAATGCATATAGGAATCCAAGGGGCTGGCTCACAACGGTGCTTAGAAATAGAGACTGGAATTCAGGGGAAAGGCTCAGATAGAGGTGTAGACATGTAAGTCTTCAGCATATGAGTGTTAATGAAGGCCAGAGGAAAGGGGCATAATGTACAAATACGTCTTTCAGAGAAGCCTGGAGAAAGTACATTGCTCAGTCAAGATACGTATACATTTTGTTTTCAGGGATATTGTCAAAGTACTCCACCAAAGTACAATATATGCCTTCAATTTAAATTTAAAATATTTACCTCTAATAAGTCAGATATTTCATCATTGTATGCACATCCCTTCTTACTGCCCTAAAAATGCAGATGTGTGAGCTGACAGTTGAGGTAGTTTCTGTGAAATACATTCCTAATTATACCAGGCGTTCTTGAAAACACTCTGAGAAATCAGTATTACTAAAACTATTTCACAACTGAAGGAACTGAGGACCCAAGTTATAAAAGAATGCCCTCGGGATCCCCCCAACCAGCAATTTGGTTAGGGTCTGGATTCAAACTCAGGCCAAATTTTCTTTCCAGTGGGAAAGAGGTAAATACTTCACCTTCCCTCAATAAGATATTCTGCATTTAGAATTGTCATGCAGATGTGTTTACTGTGGAACACTTTTAAAAGGGCAGAAACACTGCCACCACTTGTCAAGTAGGTATTTTCTTTCAGATCCTCCTAGTGCACTGTTCTAGGCATCTGGAGTATATTAAAGAACAAAGCAAAGGTCACTGGTCTCCCGGTAGCCAAAGGAGAGCCAGACCGCAAACATGTAAACCAAAGCAAGTTATACTTATGTTATATATATAGCATATATATATATAATAGAGGATCAGCAGTGCTAGCGTAGGGAGGAGAACAGGTTCAATTTTTAAAAGCATGGGAGGGTTGACCTCCTGGATAAGGTTTTATTTGAGCAAAGACTTGAAGGAATCCCAAGAATTACTGAAGATTTGGCTCTGTATGAAACCCTCAGTTATCATTCAAAACCTGGCCTTTTATGTTGTAAGTTGAGGACCAGAAAAGAATGAATAGGGGGAATTTTCAAACAGCTGACCACAGATTTGGTAGTGTTGTTTTCACCTGCAAAGGACACTTTGCATCAAAACCACACCCATGACCAGCTTCCTTAATAGGAGCTGCTGATCTTTTCGGCAAGCCTGGGTTCTCCAAGGCCAGCACTTTAGAAATCCCCATGGATGATTCTGAGCCGAAGCAGATAATGACAATCACAGTTGAGCTACTACAGCTCTTCTGTGACTTGGGGACCAAGATATGTGACGAAATAATGAACATGACTCCACCACTTAAGATCAGAAAATGAGACACAAAGCTTGAAGAGAATGTGGACAACATAAGTCCCAATCCTTATTTAACCAATGACAAAAGCAGGTTCAGGGAGGTGAAAGAACTTAATCAAAATTGCAGTGTAAGTTAGTGCCAAAGTTGAAGTCCGCTAACCTGAAAATGGGTTGTTTCCATAAATGCCAGTCTTCAGGCTTTTCTACTTGAACTCCTGTTTCACATCACTCTTACATTAACCACCGTATACACGCTGTTCTGGCCCAGCCCAGCACAAAGACCAAAGAATACTCCAAGGAGAAAGTTAGATGTGGGTTTTACTTGGGACTTATTAATAGGGGATGGTTCCTGCCCCTCCCCCCCAATGATGGTTGGTGGACAAATGGAAATCAGTGATCCAAGAAAACAAGAGGAATGGGGATGCCTTATATAGTTCAGCAGAACCTCATGAGATCTGGTTACAAAGAAGTTTCAGTAGAGTCTGGTGAGAGTTGATTACCAACAATGATTAGGTTTAATGATCTTCATGTGTCTGTGCCCTGGTCACGCTGGCCTCTGCATGCTTAAGGCTCCATTTCCTTCCCTAAGGGTGCGGGGTCTGATCCCTGGGTTTGCCACACATGCCTTTTGAACAGTACCCAAAGGCAAAAAACAACCAAACCATCACTTAACGTTACAATAAAAAATGATGGCAAACATTTGCCTAATAGTTACTGTGTGCCAGATACTGTATTAAATACTAACTTATTTAATGCTTATGGTTATATGACAGTGGGGTAGCTACAATTATCTCTATTTTATAGTTGAGGCAACTCACACACAGAGAGGTTAAGTAGTCTGCCTTAAGCCGCTCAGCCTGTTAAAGACATAGCAAGAATCTGAACTGAGAGTAACCGGCTGCAGAGTCTGTTCTCTTAAGCGTTAAATGTCTCCAAATATATGTGGAGACTTGGAGAAAAATATGACTACTGCTTAAAAATGTATTTTTATAATTGTTTTAGCTAGAATTTGTCAACACAGATGTTGATTTCAAGTCAATACATCAAATACTTATAGAGCGGATACTGTACTTCAGGCAAGGAATGTGTTACTCTATGTATAGGCATTTTCTCCCAGGTAATAAACTATCTTTGATAAGTCTCTGAAACCTTTAAATTTTACAACATCATGAAAAACTGGTTACGACAAATTAGGCATGGCCTTCTATGGTGATTCAATAGTTCCATTAAATTATCATTGATTCAGGAGACTCTCCCTTGACAATTGCATTGGGCAAAGATCGTTAGCTATTACCTGTGCTTGCAAATGCCTGCAATAAAACCTGTATTCTAACAGGAAATGTTCTCTCCCACATTTTTAGTCATGTTATTTGTTATGTTATTTGATTTTTAAAGAATAAGCAAAGTTTCCTGAAACAAGCACGACAACGGTGAAAAGTTATTATGTAATTACTGTGCACCAGATGCTTTGCTTGGCACCTCGCGTGTATGCATGTCTGTCTATCTGCAGATCTACTGAGATCCAATTTACTTAGAAAGAAATACACGGTCCTGACAACACTGTTCAATGAGTATTTGTTTTTTCATTTTTTGTTGTGATAATATATAAATAACAACCTTTTTTTGTAAATAGAGAAGTTGTGAGTTTACAGAGCAGCCATGCATAAAATACATTATTCCTATGTACCACCCATTATTAACATCTGACATTGGGGTGGTACATTAATAATAATCACTTTAACCATTTTCAGCACACAATCCTGACATTAAGTGCATTAACAATGTTGTGTAACTTTCACCACTATTTCTAGAGTATTCATCATCCCAAACTGTAACTTGAACCCATTAAACCACAATTTCCTATTCACCCCTCCCCTCAGCCTGTGGTAACCATTAGTCTGCTTTCTGTCTTCATGAATTTGCTTATTCTAAGTTAATTCATAAAAATGAAATATACAATATTTTTCCTGCGTCTGGTTTATTTTACTCAACATGATGTCTTCACGGTACATCCACGTTGCAGCATGTATCAACACTGCATTTGTTTTGATGGCTTCTTTTGCCTGTATATAACACGTTTATCCATTCATCCACTGGCAATGATGAATAATGCTGCGGTGAATGCTGGTGTAGCAAAACTCGTTGGATTCCCAGTTTTCAATAAGTTTTTTAAATCCACACAATTGGGTAAAGAACATTCAAACAAGATAGAGAATGTTTCCATCACTCCAGAAAGTTCCTTTATGCCTCTTCCTAATCAGTCCCCACTCCCAGCAGCAATCATTTCTCTGGTTTTTATCACATTTAACATTTTTAATCCTAACTAAAACCCTCTGTGGTGCTTATTCCAAGGACAGTCTAACTTTGAAGTGTATACTCTTGGCCATCACACTGTCCCACTGCACCTCTGCTCAACAGAGGCTTGGTGCATCCCAACTGGGTTCTCCTGGGCATCTAGATGGGTGCTGCATAGACCACCTGGAGTAAAGTGAAAAATGATCACAAATCATTCTCTCCATTCTAAGGTTCAGATGAGAAATCACTCAGAAAAACAGAGCTTACAAATGTAAGCATCTGCATTTCCCAGAAAGGTGGGACAGATGAACAAAGGGAGCACATGTCCTTAAGAGGAACAAAATTTACCAGTAACTGCTGTATCTTGTGAAAGCAGACAAGCGAGGCTAATCTTCAGCTTTTTCTAGAAACTGAAGAAGTATCTGGGTTTTTACAGATCTAACTTTTAGATGCTTTGTAATTAATTCAATTTCAAAGACTAAAATAAACCTCTATAAGCCAAGGGTTGCACCCACAGGCCAACTCTTGGGTTGCTGGTTTGTGACCTGCTATTCAATCCTCGGCTTGGAAAATATCAGGAAGAGTTTTGACAGAGGCAAGGCCAAACAAATCTTCGAAGGCCACTGCCAACTTTAAGAGGCAACATTTGGCGTTGGATGGGAAGGCAATTCTGTCCAGACTCTGATGTTACCAATACACTTGACCACTAATAGAATGTACAGTGATTTGAGTAAACACATACTGAACAAACAGAGAGAAAAGCAAGTGGTGATGGGAAAATGGAATGGGATAAAGAAACAGGGGAAGAGCAAGAAAGACGACAGAGGAGACAAGACAACCATATAAAAGAACAGGAACTAAAGACAGGCAGGCTGACTCTGTTTCTCAGCTGTCTCTACTCTTAAGAAACCTCTCTAACATCGACTACGCCATGCCCAGCAGCACAACTCTGATCAGAGCTAATAAAACAGGAGGCTGTCAAATTATTTACTTGGAGAAGGGAGCTAACCCTGACATTTACTTATGGTGAGCTCAATGAAACCCATTTCAGTGGCTGCATATTTTGACCCCGGCAAGTAACTGCACAGTTTCCAGCCATTCAGGCAAAAATATTTGGAAGTCAGGGTGCTTTCATAAGAATCTGTTCTGAATGGAGGGAGTTTCTAATCCCTGGCAATGCACTTTTTATCAGGGAATTGTGCTTGCTTTAAAAGGTGCCATTGCTTTATTGGTTAAAAAGAAGAAAAAGAGAAAGCGGTGGTACCCACAGCCCCCACATCCAGAGCTCCATTAGCACAAGCACCAGCAAAGATTTTGGAGCAAACCAATCTCCCAGGATTTATATACTAAGTGACCCTTGGTGACATGTCCTCCCCCAGGCTTGCAGGCCTGTTGAGAGGCAGGCCAGGGGCCATGGCTTACACGGCTTCCTTTATATGAGGTGGTTCACACTTTGCAACAGGAATCTGAAACAAAAATGAAAACTATCACCTTTCTGTGTGGCAGCAAAAGCGAAATAAAAGGGGTAGTGGAATCTGCAGAGGAATCTCAGCAACACAGAAAAACCTGGATGATTCAGTGTAAAACTCCCTCTCCGTTAGTTGACTGTCTCAACTCTTCCTTTTATCCTGACTAGTGTGCTTCATCTTTTAGATGAGAAAACTGAGGTCCAGAGATCAGAGGCATTGGTGGAGCCAGGCCTCATCACAAGATGACTTCCACCTTTACCCCCTCCCCCCACCCCAACTCCACACCAAACACCACCACTACCATCATGTGTGGCTTAGGAGAGTGCATCAGGGCCACAGGTGAGGCAATTACAGAGAGGCAAATTTGGCTCAATCTGAAGAGGCTTGAAATGAGAGAACAGCAGCCCGGGCTTCCCTGCAGTACAGTGAGGTTTCCACCACTGAAGGTGCTGATGTCACATCTGGCTGACATCTGCCAAGAAGAGTACCCAAGGGAATCCTGCTGGGGATGAAACATTTAACCACAAGTGTTTCGCAAACCCAATTCTGTGGACTAATGTCTGGCTGACCTCATCAGAGTCACTAGGAGAGATTTTAAAAATATAAGGATTGCCAAACATCTAACCTCAGAGATTTTAATTCAGTAAATTTAGAAACCATGGAGGTAGGTGAGATTTAAGGAACCTCCCACTGCTAAGATTCCATTATAACATTTCTTTCTCTAACATGGTTCTCAGCCATTGTCAATAAACCAAGTCAGCTAACATAGGGCCAACCCCAGATGAGAGTCAAGGACCAAGCAGCACTGCCTTTGCTTGAATTATTTATATTCTGTAGGCAAACAAAACATCATCTCTGGTCTTAGCGTACTCTTCTTTAAAATACAAAAATTGCATTAGAGTAGGTTTTAAAGTTTTATTCATTCATTCCTTCATATTTTTATGCATCTGTGGCCAAAAATGTAATTGCCTCCCCACAGATATCCTCCCTGCTCGTCAGTAAGAGGAGAAGTCTGGTTTTTGTTTGTTTTTTGATGTGTTCATTCTTAGGAAGAAAGCGCTGATCTGAAATTATCGCTTCCTACTCCAGATTCAAATGGTGAATGAAGATTGGCCTAAATTAGTCAGGATAATATCATTCCATGGGGCCACTGCCTGATGTATGGTCATGTGATCTAGTCCCAGCCATGTGTTTGGAGATGGGGTTAATTTACAAGGGAATGTGTCCTTCCTGAATAAGGGGACAACAGAAGGCGAGGAGAAGTATTTTTTCCCTTAAGGTTCTTCCACCTTGGGCCAAATGTGAGCGTGACGCAGCATGGGGATATGAGCTCAGGTGCTGAGGATGGTTAGAGGAGCCTTGGTCCTGGTGGACACTGCTGAGCTGCTGCAACTCTCCTAGGCCATTCATATCTGGTCTACATCTACATGCGAATCCAGGACATCCCTATGTGTTTAGGCTTTTCTGAGCAGTTTGTTACTTGCAGCCAAAAGTAATGCTGACTGAGCCAGCATTACAATTTTCTTCTCAAATGAAATTTCTAGTCTAGTGTATGAAACAAATAGAAGAAGCTGGAGCCACAGTAGAAATGCAGATGGGGTGTGCTCAGAACCCAACCCCCCCCCCCCCCCCCCCCCCCCCCCCCCCCCCCCCCCCCCGCCGCCCCGAGATTCCTCCAGGGGTAGCTCCAGGGAACAAGAACGGCCAGGAGCAATGTCTGCAATCTGCAGCCCCAGAGTACAAGGTCTCCCCGGGCCTTCTCAGGGTCTGGGATGTCTCTATCAAAGCTGTTTTACATGCTCTGACTGCTTTTTCTTTTTTATTTGTTTGTTTTATTAAACATATTCCATCCTAGAACATTTGGATCCAACTTACGACCAAGGGTTGAGTCTTCACTTATGTCCATTTTATGATCATCTCAACAACAAGTGGTTCTATTCCAATTGTCACGAATAATGAGAAGGAAGCAGAATGTGTTGTAACATTCCTTCCAGGTCAGGTCTAAGGACATCACGGCAAAGCGCAAATAGAAAAGAGAAAATTAGTGAAAGAATCAACTGTTCACCTAAGATACATCAGTATGAGAGTGTTGGAATCCACAGACTTCTCCAGATAGCAGTCAGTCCCATGTTCATATTTTAAGCCTTTTTTTTTTTTAATACCAGTAAAGCCCTGTCTACTTAAGAAACAAATTTTAATAATTTAAACACTATCGTAAACAGTTTTCTTTAATTTAATTCGTAAATTTGTTTTAGTGTTCTAGTCCCTCAAGAATGCTTACCATAAAGAAGTAACATCTAGGTGATATTTTTGGTTTGGACATAATTATTTTTATTACACTATTATTTAGATAAGTCAACAATGGGGACATGGATTTTTTTTCTTTTTTTCTCTCCTGTTAAAGGGGGTCTGCATATAACTCACATTCAAGAAACACTGGACTACAGGGTTGCTAAAGTTCCTTCCAGCTGGTCAAACCTATGATTCTATGAACTTCCTAATCACCTGAGACCAATGTTAAAAATTACTTTCACCAAAAATGTAGTAATGCCCTTGGAGTTGTATCCTTTCACAGAAAATAATAAATAAAATTAAAGAAACCTGTTCATTAAAATAAAGTGCATGTAACATTTCACAATTCTTTTCAGAAGTCCGTCTCAATAATAAAGTGTCCAAGGGCGGGACCTTGAACAAACTTTACTCCTGGCAATCTCTCATCCTTCTCCACCTGGTCCTTTCACTCAACATCCCTAGCAGAAATATCTCTGGAAGGAACAAATATGGGTTAAAAATAAGGCCTTAAGAGTCTGCCCCCACCCTGCTTAGGAAATCTAAACCCTTCGGCAATGGCATTCTTGCAAAATGTGTTCTCTGGTTACTTCCAGAAAGTGTGGCAGCACAGGCCGAGTGTGAGGTCTCCTATTCTAAACAATGCCCTGCCCTGAGGACTTGAATTATCCAGACTCATCAAGTTGAACAAATAGGTGCCTCACGGCACTGGCTCCGTTTCTAACCTGTGTTTCATTCCTATGTGTGGAACTCACACTCTGCCACCCAGCCTGTGATGTGGCAACTCCTCTTTCCTAATGCCTACACTCTGCCCTGGATGTCTCTCGCTCTTTTTTTTCAAATGCCACGGGAGGCGTGATTCCACCCTCCTCCACTTCTGAAAGAGAGAATCTACCTAGAGTTTCTTCCAAGTTATAGGCACTGCTCTTCATAAGCTTCCAACCTAGAGCTGCTACTTGATGACTCTTCTGCTCAACACTCAAAGGGCACTAAATTTAGAAGAGTATGACGCTGGCGTTCAACTGAGTCTCCTTTTCACCCACACTGGGCTTGGCTACGGTTCGTGTCAGTTCTTAGTCTCCCTTGGCATTTTGTTCACTCAGTAGGGACTTTAGACAAAAAAAAAAAAAAAAAAGAACAAAGTCACAGTGTATCCAATTGCACCCTTCCTTATCCAAACTCCTGCATTTCTAAAAGATCCCCCTTCCCAACCCAACCCTAAGAAGAGTTTGGTAAAGAAAACATTCACACCATCTGAGAACAAGAAATCCTGCTGCTAGCCATATCTCAATTCCTTTCTCCAAGAACGAAAAGTGTGAAGAAAGTAAAATTGTTCGTTGAATATCTTGAGCTTCCGCCAACAGACAGAACTTGTGCCTCAACTGACTAAAATCTGGTTTCTACGCATCCTGGTACGAGTCTACCCAAAGAAATTTCTGAGAATCTCCAGCCCTTCACTTTTCACTCACTAACCTTACTCTCTAATGTTAGCTATCTCTTTAGAGATTTAAAAATACTGAAGTAAACACACACCTGTTCTCATAGAGCTCACATCCCAAGAAGTCTAGTCACTCTTTCAGTGTTTAAGAAGTATCCAAGTGTCCACTTACTCATCCATCTCCCCAGCCAGACTCTTGGCCAAGCCCCCTTTGAAAAGCACCATACTCTGCCAGTACGCATAAAGTAGCAATGAGGCTTAGTCCAGCTTTATCTGAGCTGAATCCATCTCTGAAAAGCAATTACATTATACTATGTGCTTACTAAAGGCTAAATATCGAATAAGATAAAGCTTTCCTGGGGGAAATAAATATATCTTATATGTATATTTTTTTTTTTTTTTTTTTTAAAGGAAAGACAGAGAGAAGGAAGGAAGGATAGAAGGAAGGAAGGAAGGAAGAAAGGGAAACATTTTTAAACATTTTCTTGTTTTATTGTATTCTGTTTCTCCGTTTTTGTTACATGGGCTGGGGCCGGGAATCGAACCGAGGTCCTCCGGCATAGCAGGCAAGCACTTTTGCCCGCTGAGCCACCGCGGCCCGCCCTATATGTATATTTTTATATATATGTATATATACACATAATATATATATAACATTTATCTGATACGTATGAAGAGTCAAAACTGAAAAGGAAAATTTGAGATCCCTCTTTTGATGAAAATTACTTTAAATTTGATTTTTAAAAAGCACTCGATTTTAGTAAAGTGTAAAATAAAACCAATTAACCAATAAAATAAAATTCAAACCCTTATGTTTCCGTCTTTTAACAATGATTTTGAGCAAACTACAGTTTCTTGTTATTCTCAAGTGGTCTATATTTCATAAAAATACCAAATTAGGTTTTGAGAGTAAAACTGCAAGTTACTCATTCAACAGAGAAGAAACTAAAATTACTATAGAAGCACGATTTTAAATGTTGATCCAGCATATTTCTAGGTAGATGTATCAGTGGGCTTGACAACTGTCAAAATCCCATAAAAAGATGCCAGACACCCATATACAGGTATCAGCTCCTCCACTCTAAAAGTGTGATCCAAAATAGAAACTTAAAGCTCCGATCCCCTCCTAAAACGAGGGCCATCTTCTGTTAAAAATGTCTCTCTCAAAACTCTTATGAAGTAAAGCATACAGACAGTTGCATCTAGAATTATCCTTCCTGCCAATGAACTGTCCTTCCACGCAGAAATGAAAGTTACAGAAGACTGGAGCCCGGTGATACTGCAAGGAATCCACAGACTTTCCTTTTTCACAATAGCCTTGCCAGCTACATCTTAACTTTTTTTTTTAAAGTGTCTCTGCCCTGCCGAAAAATCAGATCTTGAAGGGTAAGTTTCGGGACAGCAAAAAGCGCAACCCCACATCTAATGTCACAGGGATCCATCTCTAACTTTTTCATGAGCACACACCAACATGCACACCCCCAAAACTCAGAGTGCCTACGGACAGACAGCGGAAGTGTAAGAACTTCGCAGTCTCCTACCTCTCGGGGCCGGTTCCCAGAGCCGCCGGTGGCAGTCGCCTGCGCTCCCTGGGTGTGCCGGGACGCTCCGGAGGCGACGGCAGCTCGGCCGGCCCGGTGTGAGCAGGCCCAGCCTGTGCTCAGAAGCTGCCCCAGTCAGATTTTCCAACTGCAGAATCGCAGCCAAGTCCCTGCCCATGCCTGAAGAATTTCCTGAACAGCACTGCCGTTCTTTTTCTGACTGCTTTGAAACCGTACTCTGTTCTTCAGTACGGCTTTGTCAGGCCAACTCGCAACGACTGGGCTGGCTCCAGCTATCAATGGGAAACACATGTGTCAGGCACAGGCTCGGCCCCTGCCACGGCGTCCACGGCGTCCGCGGCGTCTGCTGGGCTCACACTCGCAACCAGAAAGGAAAGCGCTTCTAGAACCAGCTCTGATTTTTCGGCCATTCTCCACACGGGCTATGCTCTGTGGTACTAGATGCTGGAGATAATTCCGCTCCTTTTTTTTCTGCCCCGCGCTACCCCTTTTTAACTTGCTCCTTCCACCTGGAGTCCCAGGCTGACCCCCTCTTAGCCCCCTGAGCTCTTGCCGGTCCTGATAACGAGCCTGTTACAGCTGAGAGATATGGATTCTAATTTGATCTCCCTACCTGCCCCCGCCTAAGTTCTTTGCTCGAAATTTCAGATTGCTGGAGGGGGAACAATATTTTTAGCATTTCCGAATTGGTTCAGCACTTCAGAGTTATCTCCTGTCTTGATACATGCACCTATCGCGGCTGCAACTAAGAATAATGCAGTTATTTTTCAGGCACTTTTGTTGCTCTCTGCTCTTTAACTATATTGGTCCAAAAATGTAACATTTTACAGGCTGGTGCAATGTGTGCTTTGGTTCTGGGAAATAGAAGAGAAAAACGAATGTACCTTTCATCAGAATGCATCCTAATTCTGTGAACCTGTGACTATTTCTAGATGACATTCCACCAAGATGTCCTGTGTACAGTCTGCTGGATTTTGTGGTCTACGTTTGACGTTTCCTCTATCCATGACGCAAGAGGCAATCTCAAAAAAAAAAAAAAAAAAAACACACCCCTTGTCTCTCACACTGAAGAGAAAAAAAGCCCTTATCTAAAGAGCCAAAGCTAAGTTGTCAAGGAAACATTGTCGAAAAGAAACAATTTAAATAGAGCAGCATGTGTTTTGAGTTTTCTCTTTTTTTCCTCTCTCTTTTTGTATATTAACATTTTACTTCCAAAATTCACACCCCATTAGCAGCTTATTCTAAAGAATTTGGCTTGCCAGATTTTAAAAGTGTTGTTTGTTCCTGAAGTGCTGTGATAAATAATAGGATTTGGTCAAGGCTTGGGTTTAGCATTAAATTGCAATGGGCACGTTCAGTAGGATTAGTTTTTTGCCCTGGTATGGAGTGTTTGTATGAGTGTGTTAGGGGTGGGGGATGGGTATACACATCTAAGGTCAGGATGCAATTATAGAAATGGAATCAGAGAACTTTCAGCTGGAAAGAACCCCAGAGACCACCCAATCCAAATAGTTTCTATCTTTCCTTTTACAGAGGGAAATGGAGGCCCAGACAGATGAGATGACCTGTCTAGCATTGCAAAGGCAGTTAATATGAGAGCTGAGCCGAGAAAATGGGATTCTTGGTATTTGTCTATGTACTCTCTCTATATGTCCCAGCATCACCTTAGGGTGGCATTATCATGTAGCTTATAATCAGATGGTCTGGATCTAATCTTGGCTCTGGCCCTTGCTGGTTCTGGATCCCAGTCCACTTGCATAACCTCTCTGGGGCTCGGTTTCCTTATCTGTAATAATGGAGACAATACTAGACTATACCTAATAGAATTGATGAGAAGTAGGTAAGATAATGAGATAATCCATGTGAAAGGTTTATCACAGTGCCTGACCATTAAGTGTCCATTACATTTCAGGTTAGTTTTTTGTTTGTTTGTTTTTTGTTTGTTTAATGGAACAAAACCCAGAACCTTTTTTATTTTTTCAACCTAAAAGCAAAAATGTACTTTCACATCTGGGGTGAGTTCCAAGGGTGATGGATTTGATTGACCTAGTTAAGTTTTCTGCTCCTTAACTTTACATAATAGGGACTCATCTCATCACCTTAAACCCAGGAAGCTGGCCTAATGCCTGACTGCAACGTTAAGCCAACCCCACAGCTATTTTTCATTTATTTCCTAAAGTTGACACTGAAGTCTTTCCTCAAGATTAGCTCACAGGAGAGGAAAATGAAGAGACCAAATCTGTAGTCGGTTTCATTGGCTAAATCAAATGCCATACGCACAGAACTGGACTTTCTTTTCATGCCAAAAACGCTTTTTAGCATTCTAAAAAGAGGAAACCATTAACAATTGCAATTCCCGTGTTTGGAAACGGCAAAGTCCTAAATTAACAACAACAACACAGTAAAACCCCACAATGAAATGAGGAATAAACTTTGCTGAGAGAACAGCAGTTACAAATTCCAAAGAAGCTCATTCCTGTCTGGAGTTCCCTAGCCTTTGCCTTGTAACAAATTGTAGCAAGTGGTCAATGACCCATGGAGTCTTTATTAATCATGTTTAGTGTGCACACCCAGCTTCTTTGGGGGAAACAAACAAACAAAAATAAGTAGTTCTTAATTCCAGTGCTTTAAAATTGTTCTGGTAACCAATTAAAAAAAAGAATAAAATAACTGGAAAAACCAGGCTCATACTTACACATATGCAAACAACTGTAATGTGATCCAAAGGACCCTACACTATGGCTTTCCAAAGACTTATCACACATCTCTCTGTGCTGTGAGTAATTAGGAAGAAATATACATCAGTTTGAGATCCAGCTTCATTGCTACTAGCTGGAAAATCCTGAAACGTGACTTCATTCTTCTAACGTTAAGAAAAATTATCAAGACTTGGAATGAAGACCACAAGGTAGGCCTCGTGTTTGTTCAACATCATTTGTGGACACTGTTTAACAGGCCCCCTCAAAGATTATTTAAGGGGAATATGTTTTGTTTAGCTCGTTGCTATTGACTAAAGATCCTGGGCTCCATAAAGTTGCATGTCAACCTGGAGATTTTTGTCCAGTAAAAATTCAAATAATTTCTCTCCAGTAGAAAAGATGATACCAAATGTGATGGTGTATTGCCCTATAGGAGATATATAATCTAGTAGTCTTATGCTAACATTCCTTTATTAATACACTTATAAATACTGAACTTCCCAAATGCTTTTAGAAAATCTTATTACGAGCATACGATCCCCTTATTACTTACTGAGTCAAATCAAATCTTGACGTATCTTATTAGCTATAATATAGTTTATAATTATTACATCTCAATTTATAATCAATAAATATCATAATATTTGGTTTTCACTTTCATAAAGATTCTTCTTTTTATACCTTTTTGTCTTCCCCATTCAATAACTGAATCCCTTCTACAATGGCCTCTGCTTGAATTCTTCCACAGACTCTTCACAAGTCAGATTTCTAATTTTTAATGTTATAAAATTGTAACTGAAATATGTTTCCCTAAAATATGCAGATTTTATGACTGTTAACCACAAAGGTCAGTTAAAAGTACTGACTTCAAGGATTTTATGAACTAGAGAAGTTTATTTCTTTGACTAGAATATAAGCTCCCTGCAGGCAGGGAGTTTTGTCTGCATCATCTCCGTCCATATTTCCAATACCAAGGACCGGTACATAAAAGGCCCACATTTTTACCCTTTGAATAAATAATAATCTCTGGCTTATTTGAAAACAGGGGTCCTAAATCATCATTATTGTTTGCTTTGTTTTCTTTGGAATTCCTTTGACTATAGTTTAATTATATCCAGCACCTTTCATTATTTTTCCACACTGTGGTTGAGATTACTTTTTTTCATTTTTTAAACATTTTTATTTTATTTTTTGGATGCATGGTCCAGGAAGCAAATGAGATTCCTTTTATCACTTGGTTTGCTCTCCCCTGAGAATGTTCCAGTTTGGCTCAGTGTGGTGCTGAGAGGTGAACACATTTTTCGGGTGTGGTGTGTCTAATGTAGGACACAGAGGAACAATAACCTCCTTCATTCAAGAAGTATACTTCTATTAATGTGATCCATAATAATATTAAGTTTTTGGGCAGTAACTGTTATTTTTACTGAGAAGTCAGCTTGACTCACTATTTATCACAGTAACTGCTATAAAGCACCTCTCCCACATAATTGACATTTGTGGTTCTAAGGCCTCACTTTATAATGAAATCACCTGCAGAAGCTTTTCAACTACTAGGACCAGGATCACACCTTGGAGATTTCAATTGTATTGGAATGGACAGGACTCAGATAACAGTACTTTTTTAAAGCCCCAGAAGATTCCACTACGAACAAGGTTTAAGAATCACAGGTTCCATGGTATATTAAAACATAAACCTAATCTTGGCACCCTGTGGACTAGAATTCTCAGCTGGCCTGCCAGTGGCTGAAAGCAAAATGCAGCAAGCCTCACTGG
Source organism: Tamandua tetradactyla (assembly GCF_023851605.1). Classification (NCBI taxonomy): domain Eukaryota; kingdom Metazoa; phylum Chordata; class Mammalia; order Pilosa; family Myrmecophagidae; genus Tamandua; species Tamandua tetradactyla. The sequence continues at coordinate 37,497,507 of NC_135346.1, read as the reverse complement.
GCCTTGAAGTCCATGTTGACCTGGACCACTGTTGCCTTTTCTGTCTCTCCAAGAGCACTGACTTCCTTCAGTTTCTTCAAATCAATTATATAACTGCCCATTTCAGCATCTGTGTGAAAGCTGTTCTCTTTCTGGAAAGATCTTCCCTTTTCCCAGAACAGTTATACCCTCACTCTCATGCTTTCATCCATTTAACTACAATTCAGCCTTCAGATTTATACTCCAATTTTACTTCCTAGGATTTAGTCCACCTTGAACCCTCAATTCTCAGGTCCCCTGTTATATACGCCATAGACCAACACTCATTGCAGAAGTGATTGTATATTTATTTGCATTTTTGATTCATGTCAATCTTTCCTGATAGACAATAAACATTCTCCATGAGGGCTGTTTGCTCCTTATAGTCATTTGCATCCTAGTAATTTGCACCATGCCTGGCTCATAGTAAGAGCACAAACAGATATCTTTAAGTAAGTGGATATAGTTGCTTTTTCTTTTTTGTTTGTTTGTTTTTTGAACCCAAATACAGGACCATATATACAATCTTACTTGCTATATCTTGACTTTTAGATTTCATTACACCCTTCTGACCTTTTAAATTATTGTTTTTCCTAAGTTCTCTTGTAAGAGGTAAATATTTGCCAAAAACAAATCAAAGTCACTCAATGAGAAATTACCAAGTTAGGTACCTGCTAAAACTGTAAAGGCCTGAGATATAAGGCTGGGACACTGGGATTTCTGAGGAAAGGGTGTGACCTGCCATTGACTCAGGAGGGCAGGCTAAGATAAGATAATACAGTGAGGGCAGAAGCACAGAACTGTTATAGGACCAACTTTAAAAAGATAAATGCAGAACCTTTTTGGTTATAGTGGGTGGAATTCATTCAAATTAGCTTAGGGGAAAATAAAAGGAGGAGGGGTTTACTGAATAATGTAACTGTAAATCCAAGTGGTAACTCTTAAGGTGGAACTGCATTAAAATTTGGTCAAGATTCTATCTCCCTCTCCTCTAGATTTCTTGTCTTCATTCTCAGTTTCATTCTCTCCATAAGGTAGAAAGATGTCCACTGGTGATTCCAAACTCACTTTTACAGAGAAGGTAAAAGATCTTTTCCACAGAAAGTTCGGGTAGCCCAGCTTGAGCTATGTGCACATGGCTGGACAAATCTCAATGACTAGGCAGATAGGTTATTTGGTTTGGCCATGTTTGGCTTATATGACAAATCTGGACCCAAACGGGAAGAAGATGGCTCTGCCTGCATCACCTTGACTGAGTAAGATTAGTAGAGGATTGAGAAAGGGTGGTGGGCAGACAAAAATCCCATGTGTACTTTGGATGATAGCACACTCAACACATACTTCATCGTTTTGCTCAGGGGAGAGAAACGTTTTGTGGCAATATTTAATCAAAGAATAGAACAAATGTTTACAGGTCCCAAACAGTTTAATTACAGTTAAACCAATAGCAGAAGATTAGAATAGTAACATTAAACCCATCTTTCATTTAAGGGGTTCTTTCACAAGTACATTTCACTTGATGGGAAATGATATCCACCCTGCTTTAGCGATTCAAAATAGAGCAAATCCAGTGCAGCTTTTCAATGGGCAAAGGCAAAATTGTCTGGTTGACTTTGAAGAATCTTTTTGTGGAGGAACTTTGGATCAGGAGGTTTGGCTTAGTAACAAACCACTGACCCACACGTTTTGAGGCTATCCCCATTGTCTAGACACAATGTCTAAGCTGAAGTCATCTTCTGTTTTGGAAATTCTAAAATATGTGTGGTACTCAGTGAATGATTCTCAAGATAATTCATTACTGTGAGAAGGAATCAATACATTTGATAATTAATTTAATGTGACTAGTAACAGAACCAACTGCAAATGCATCTTTTTAAAATCAAACACTAGCATGGTTGTATGCACTGTCATACATTCTTTCCTTCTCAGTGTAAAACATGGATCAATTATGTTAAAATTCTTTCTGGCCCATAATTTCTCGTTTCATTATAGCTTCCAGAAAGTAAAACTCTTGAAATATCATGTTTTTATTTGGAAATAAAATGAATGTGTTTTTCATGGAAATAGCCAATTAAATTAATCATCTATTGAGCAACAAAAATGGAGCAGACCCCTGCTAGGAACTGGGGAGACAGACATGAATAAGACCTATGCTTAAAGAATGCACAACATCACTCAACTTTATTTCCAGAATCACATCAGTGTTCAAAGGAGGTGTCATATTCTTGGTACAAAACACAACTGTTGGATGAGGGAATGCAGGAATGCCAAGCTCCTCTTGAAACCAGAGGCCAAGTTCTAAAATTCAACATCAAAATCCAACAATTGCACACCAAAAACTCAAAGGCTGCCAAGGAGAGGAAATCGACCATTAGCATTCCAAATTGTTTGATCTTTAAAAGGAATCCATTTAGATATGGGATAGATATAACTGGCCCAGCGTCTGGCTCATAAGAATTGCTTAATAATTGTTTTGCTAATAAAGAACCTCATTAACAATAATAAAACAATTCCTGTTTTTGCAGTAGAATTCAAACAAGAGAATGTTATACAATTTTTAAAGCTCACAAATGGTGAGCTGTAACATATTCTGATCTAAAAGGTGACAGTAGATCACAAAGTCCGACCTCTTCATTATTTAAATGAGAATATTGACACTGAAGAGAGGGAGTGACCTTTGCTATTGTCACACAAAAAGGTAATGAAGAAGTTAGACAGAATTTTCATGTTTTCTGATACCTAGTTGCTTCTTGGCAAAATCATTGTGATCCTAGGGGAATATTCATTATATCATTTCTTTTCTCATTTGGGTAATTTCTACTGGAATTAACTTCCCGAAGTACCATCTGCTCTCCAAGATGCATTGTCTAGACATCTATTTCTCTCCTACCCCTTTTTAAGCCAGGAGCAGGAGGTCCTTTTAAGATTTTCTAAGTATTATGATAATAAAAATGAAATGAAAATAAAGCTTTTAAAATAATAACTGTGAGTCTAAAGATAGAAGGCTATCATTCCAAGTTGAAAAAAGGCAAAACTTGTCTTATATACCCTTAACCCTGTACTTAACAGAGCCACTGCTCACTATATGTCTGTTGGAATACATTGGGGGAAAACATTTCCTGATCTTCAGTACATTGTCAGGTTCAAGAGCTAGGCTCTTTTCTCTAAGGCTTCCATCTTGATCAACTTCATTAAAATCTTTTAATAACTTGAGGCTCATCACTCGTAATTAGCAAAGACTGTTAAAGGCAATAGGCAGGGTCAGTCTGACTGAGCTGCATTACAGTCAGGTCTTAAAGGACCTCAGGGTGGAATGCTGATAAAGTAGATTCATAGAAATAAATTTCAAATAGAATGTCATGTTCTGCTCCCCACCTTCCACAGCAGGAACCAGAGATATCCTCCTGAGAAATTACAGCCTAAACACAAAATGGATGAGAACAGAAATACAAAGGTTAACTCAGAGACTGATTGGATACTTGAAAGCATATCAACCCTAACTTGACTATACTGGTGTATCTCATGAAAGAACATGCCAGTCAAAAACTCGTTAATGGATGCTAGAAGACAGGAGTGAGCAGAATTTATTCAAGCACTTAATAAGGGTCTTAGCCAATGGACTCCACTCATATTTATTGAGTAGCTTTTGTGTCCCAGACATTGGAAATACAGGAGATTTAAGACGGAGTCCCTCCTTAAGGCACTTATAATCTTTCTAGGAAAGACTTGGAGTGTCCCTGGTATCTTTGGCAAAACCAGCTGTAAGCTAACTTAGCCTGATACTATTAACAAATCTTTTTCATCTAACTCTGTCCTGATTTCAAAAGCATCAGTTATCCTTCTCATATTGTTCCTTCTTTCTGTGTAGATCTTCCTAGCAGGAGAGAAGATGCATCTTCATCCATGGGACACTTATTTCTCATTGTAAATTTAAAAAACTGATATTTCTCATTTAGTCATCAATCTCATGAGGTTGGTTTGTATGCTTCTGCAAATGAGAGGAAAAAAAAAGAAAAATTTCTCTTTCTGAGCTGAGAGAATCAGCTTTCTAAACCTGCTTATTGAGGTTATGAAAGACATTCTGTGAAGACTCTAGAGAAAGAGATTTCCCCATGAATAAATCACCATAACATCTATAGATTGCCAGACTTAGAATGTAGAATAATGAATTGGTATGGCTTTATAGACAGAAAAATGGGTCAATTTTTTTCACCACTCCATTTAATACATTTATAAGAGATCATGGGAGCTGAGCCACTTCATTCCATCCTCTCTCACTAAGATATTATCGTGTATCAATATTTTATTCTAAAGAAAAATTCAAAGAATCTCCTATTAAAAGAGCGATAGCAATATTGGAGCTCAGTGTGAAGGATAAAGTCAAACGAGTATGTAGTGCATTATTTGTATCAACAAAACCTCTTCCATTTCTTAATAGTCAAAGTCAAATATAAGAAATTTTCACATTGCACGTTGTTAGTGGTAGTGTTGGTGGAACTGGGGCACTTAATACAAAAATTACATATTTTACTTGATGCTTTTGACTTATACAGTTTACATCTTGAAATTTTGATTTATTTTGTGCTCTGCCTAAAATCTAAAGTGTTTTCTGACCAGTGAAAATCCCATCTAAAGTTTGATTTCTGGCTTATTCTTTGTAAACTAAATTTCAAAAGACAGAAAACTTAAAAAAAAAAACAACTGCTGTATTAATTAACATCTAGAAACTGTTTCAGCACATCTGAGAAGTTCAAGAGGAATAAACTGCCCACCAAGGCAGTGACCTTCCTCTATATTTAGTCTTTAGTTTATGCTTAATTAATTTTATATATTTGACTAAATTGGCTTTTTCCTTAAGAACTTTTGCTGTATTTAATTATGGAGAACTTGAGATCTCTCATCACGATTTCAATGTTTATAGAATTGTAATTTTTGGAGTTTCAGGAACTGTGAACCAAGGTTTTCAAGCTGTATGAAAAGGCAAAGTTAGAACAGATGCTTAAATATCCACTGGAAAAAAGTCAGGATGCCATGCCCCATGCTGCATTTCATATGCACATTTGCACAGAAGCCAAATTGAACTGCATTTATAAATTCAAGAATGAGTTTCATTAACAGAGAAACCACAAATTTGAATGAGGAGTCTACATTTAGATAAAAGAAGAAAAAATCAAACTGTTACTGGAATACATTTAATGGAGGTAGCAACCATCTCAACAGATGGCAACTGTCTTCTCTGTACCCCCAAATTTCATGAACCAATAGTGCCAACCATTAAAATAACATTTCCTTTAGGTCTTAAGACTCAGAGAGTTTTCTACCTCAATTCTGATTTCCCATAGCTATTCAGAGGTACTCGTACTTATTTCAGGAAACATTACTTTATTGAATATTATGTTTGTAATTAGAATTGGAGAAGAAGCACAGAATCTGTTTATTCATAGAATATTGTCATAGAACCATAGTGGCCCCATTTATTGAGCGTCCACTGGATATTAGGTACTTTATTTGCAATATCTCTCTTCATCTCATCAAAACCCTGTGAGAGGTTGACACACTTTTGCTGTGAAGGGCCAGAGAATTAATATTTTCAGCTTCATGGGCTGCACGATGTCATAGTTACTCAATTCTGCTGTTATAGCATAAAAGTAGTCATTCACATTACATAATGGAATGGGTATGCTCTGCTCCATTAAAACTTTGTTTAGGGACCCTGGAATTTGAATTCCACTTATTTTTCACATCATGAAATATTATTCTTATTTTGTTTTTGTTTTATTTCCCAATCACTTAAAATGCAAAATACATTCTTAGTTTATGAAACTAAAACAGGCAGCAGGCCAGCACTGTGGTTTGCAAGCCCCTGTGCCATCTAAATGTTTGGGTGTAGGAAATTGAAGCTCAGAGAGACACTAACTAAGAATTATTAGTACAAAGCAAAGAGCCGATTCCAACTCTAAGGCTTCCTCTCTGTTTGATGTCGTATGCCTCTCCCTGTGTTCTGGCTTATATTTACTGAAAAGGCTAAAATCTTCCTCTATTCAAGGCCTTAAAATGACTGACAAATGAGTGAATAATTATGTACTCGTTTCTTCTACGAGTACAATGAATTCAGCCAAAGACTTTTGTCTTCAACATACTTCGTATTTTACTTGGCAGGGAAATGGTTTTGGCAAATCGAGGCTAATAAATTATACTTGTATTTCCTCATTGGTCCTTAAAATTTTCCTAGTACTATATGTTTTATTTATGAATGCTGGGATTGTTAAACAACTTTTTAACATTTTTTTTGGTTAAAAACTCAAAAGGCTTTTGAAGCCAAAGTCTTCTAAAGAAAAAGGGGGAAAATGAGGAAGAAAATCTGTGGGAAATCAAGTATAAGTTATATTTCATTTTTAAATTGTCTTTTAAATTTGGATCTGTGGGTCTTAGAGAAACATATTTACAGCTTCCAAGAAAAAGCTATGGGAATATCCTATTCTTGGGAATATCCTATCTGAAACTTAAACTTGCAAAATCATGAATCAATGATTAACCGTTATTTGTTGTTGAAGTCAATCAACAAACTTTCAAGGAAGAGGGGAAAGTGGAAGGAAATACAGAGTGGGAAAAGAAGGAGAAGAAGAAAAGGATGCCTCAATCACAAGGGACAAAGTTATATATACGTATAAATGGATCTGAAACATGTTGGTTAGAAGAGATGAGAAGGTAAGGAATGTAAGGAAATCAAATGGTTCCTTGGCCAGATAAGTTATGAAACACAGAGGTGCCAGTCTCTCTAAGAACATCAACCAGTTCCATCCCCCTGTGCTATGTTGTTGATACTCCTAATCAACATGAAAAAAGTTAAAATGGCATATGAAACTTAACCCTGCAAAGGATAGGCTAAACCTACTTAAAATTAGGCCTACGAGTCACCCCCAGGAGAACCTCTTTTGTTGCTCAGATGTGGCTTCTCTCTCTCTCAGCCAACAAGACAAGCAAAACTTACTACCCTCCCCTTCTCTACATGGGACATGACTCCCAGGGGTGTGGACCTTTCTGGCAATGTGGGATAGAAATCCTAGAATGAGCTGGGACTCAGAGTCAAGGGATTGAGAAAACCTTCTCGACCAAAAGGGGGAAGAGCAAAATGAGACAAAATAAAGTATCAATGTCTGAGAGATTCCAAACAGAGTTGAGAGGTTATCTTGGAGGTTATTCTTATGCATTAAATAGATATCACCTTTTTAGTTAATGTGTAATGGAGAGGCTGGAGGGAAGTGCCTGAAAATGTAGAGCTATGTTCCAGTAACCATGTTTCTTGAAGATGATTGTATAATGATATAGCTTTCGCAATGTGATGTTTGATTGTGAGAACCTTGTGTCTGATGCTCCTTTGATCTACCTCATTGACAGATGAGTAAAACATATAGATTAAAAATAAATATTTATGCTGGGGTTGTTGTTGTTGGTGGTGATGACATTGGTGGCAGCGGTGTTGGTGGGTACCCAGGTGATACTGTTGATGATGGTGTTGCTGGTGATAAAAAAACAAACAAATAAATAAATAAATAATAGGGGGAACAAATGTTAAAATAAATTTAGTAGATTGAAATGCTAGTGATCAATGAAAGGGAGGGGTAAGGGGTATGGTATGTATGACTTTTTTTTCTGTTTTCTTTTTCTGAATTGATGCAAATGTTCTAAGAAATGATCATGATGATGAATATACAACTATGTGATGATACTGTGAGTTATTGATTATATATCAAGAATGGAATGATCATATGGTAAGAATGTCAGCGTTTGTATATTGTTATGTTTAATAAATAAATAAATAAGTTAGAATGGGCATAGCCCAAATATCCCTAAAGATTGGGAGAAGGATCAAAGGAGGAGAAGTTATAACAGAGAAGTTAGGATTTAATAAATGAGTGTGACTACTTAATCATTAGATTGATATTTCTTTTTAGTCTCCAGTGTCTGGGAGTAGCTGAAATTGTGGAATTGCAATCAATACCAAACTTTGAAATCTGTTCTATAACTACTTGTTAAAATGTACCTTGAACTTCATTGCTTTTTTTGTATATATATACATTATATTTCACAATTTAAAAAAAAGTCAGGAAAATAAAAACAAACCTGAGATGGAAGAGAGAAGCCTCTGAGGGCTTTTTATACAAATTAAGTTTGAGACAGGCTAAAGATTTAAAGAGCAGTCACTTAGCCAGTGACTGTGGAATAAAAAAAGCTTAGAAAATTTTCTTACACAACCAGTTAAGTTAGTACAGGTGAATGAGATGATTAAAATTCCAAATTATTTTTTTAGAGGTAACCCTTTATTGGTGTTGTGTTTAGTGTTCATGTATAATTTAATAATACACCAATCCTATGAGTTAGATGGCAGAATTATCTCCAATTATATTTGGGGAAACTGAGGCATAAAGAGGCTAAGTAACTACCTCAAACCACATAATGGATAAGAATTAGAGATGGGATTCAACTCAAGCGGTCTGATGACAAAGTCTGTGTCCTTAATTGTTATGCTAAGCTGCTTCTCATTCCTATTAATGAATATGAAATTGAAGTGGAGTGGTGTCATGGATTTAATATTTTATATGAGTAATGGACTAATGTAATTTTAATAGCTCTTTGTAATTTATAAAATGTATTCACACGTACAAAGTTTTACTTGAGTTTGACAGTATCCCTAGCTAAGGATTATCTTCTTTAAGTACATTAGAGAAGAAATCTATGTTTAAAGAAGTTAAATGACTTGTTCTAGGTCACAGGACTGAGAAATGTTGGCGTGGTGGAAAAGATAGAGCTGGCTAGATGTATCTGGATGAGAACTCGGGCTCTGCCACTTCTTGAGTGTCTTTGGACAAAGAAACCTTTCCAACTTCAGGTGCAATTTCTTCTTTGCACCTGAAGAAATTCTAACTTCTCAGTTGTTCAGAGGATAAAACTCTTTAAACTACATGAGTGCCTTTGTCACATGTATTCATGCAATAAATGAATTTCCTTCCCCTTCCACTGGCATACTGAGTGTCCCAGAAACAGCCCTGGAATAAGGGTAGGAAGTTCAGGGATCTTTTCAACTTTGCCCTCAGCCAGCTGTGACAGGAGGCTGAACTTGACATCCACTTGTAAACACAGGGTGGTAAAGTGGCTGTCCAGGAATAAAAAAACAAAAACACAAGCAACACAACAAAGAGCAAAACAAAAAAGGAAACAAAAAACAAAGCCCCTGTCATGGTTAGGGACAGGTGTCAACTTGGCCAAGTTGTGGTACCTGTTCATCTGATTGGGCAAGCGCTGGCCTGTCTGTTGCAATGAGGACATTTCATAGGATTAGGTCATGATCATGTCAGCTACATCCACAGCTGATTCCATTTGTAATCAGCCAAAGGGGAGTGTCTTCTGCAATTAGTGATGCTAAATCCAATCATGGGAAGCCTTTTAAGGAGGACTCAGAGGAGACAGGTTGCATTCCTGCTTTGGCTGGTGAGCCTCTCCTGTGGAGTTCGTCCAGGCCATCCATTGGAGTCATCGGCTTCGCAGCCTGCCCTGTGGATTTTGGACTCTGCGTTCCTACGGTCACGTGAGACACTTTCATAAATTTTATATTTGCAAGTGTTCCCTGTTGGTTCTGTTTCTCTAGAGAACCCTAACTAATACAGCCCCCTCTTAGCATTGACTAATTTAAAATAACCAATGTGATGTCACCCAACCTGGAGTTGGGAAGAGATGCACACAGTTGATTCTCTCCAATAGATAATGTGCCCACTTCAGCGCACCACTGAGAAACAAGATTAGATTGGTTCAGTCAAACATTTTGCTAAAAAAGAAAACTCCTTTTTTTTTTTTTTTGACCGACGGTGAAATTACATCCAATTCAAACACAGAATCCGACACAATTAGAATTCTGCTGTGTAGGGCAGAGCTGCGGACCAGGAGCCCTACCCTGGCCCCACCTTCTCTCCTCCTCTGAAGCTCTCCCTAAGCCATTTCTGAAGAACCTGTTCAAACAGGTCTCTTCCAGGACATGCATTCTGTAATATTATATTTTATGATACTATAGGGCAAAAATATCTGTTTTTTCATTTGATAAACCTTTGGAAAAGATTTAATCCAATACATTTGTATCATTTTAGTAAAGCAATCGGGTTTCTAACGATCAATGCAATAGAGGTTTTACTGACATTGAACACGCCACGGTTTCCTGATTAATTGTGGCACCTTGATCACGCAAGTGCCCCTGCTCTAGCTGCACAGAGCTGCACAGCCACACCCCACACGGCGACACTGAGGTTTTCAGATGAAGACACCAAGGCAGCAGCACAGCGCATGGACCGGGGCTCTGCAGCCTCTCATATGAAGTGACAGACTTGGAGACAGCAGGGAATCTGTCCTCACATAGGGAGTGGGAAAAGAGCAGGTATCACAGAGCTGGAGGAAAAGGAAAATATTTCTTTGAGAAAACCACCTTATATTTGGTATAGCATTTTATGATTTTAAAAACACCCTTCACCCTCAATTTCTTCTACCTTTAAAACAATTCCGTGAGTTAGGTAGAGCGCCGTTTTTGTTTGCTTCTTAAACTCACCCGGTTCCTTCTCGCCCTGGGGCTTGTTCATGTGTTGTCCCCTTTAAAGGGAATACTTGTAAATGCTGCCTCCTGTTACCAGGTCAACACCAGGAGACACTTCTGTGTTGCCTCTCACTACTTATATTTCCCTAGTAGACACCATCATAAACCCTTTACTCCTCTGTAGAATTACAATTGTGATTTTTTGTTTGTTTGCTTGCTTGTATCTGTCCTTTCCTTGGAATAGAAGCTTCATGAGAGCAAGGACATCCTCTCTTTTATTATTTTTTTAAACACTGGATTGTATTGCACACTGTCAGAAAGACACTCAATAAATAATCTATTTATTTACCGATATATATATATATATAAAGAATAAATGACCTAATAGATATACAGGTTATATTTGGAGTGAGTTTTAAAGAAAATCTTTGTTATTTTAGATCAAAGTTTAGGAATCTGAGGTTAGTTGGCTAAACCCAGACCACAGACCTTGTTTTTGTAAATAACATTTTATTAGAACACAGTCATGCCCATTTCTTTAATATGGTCTTTGCTTTCACATTACAATGTAGAGTTGAGTAGCTCCAACAGAGATTGCATGGCCTGCAAAACCTAAAGTTATTTACTATCTTGCCCTTTACAGAAAAAGTTTACTGACCTCTGTTCTAAAACTATGGACAGAACTAAATGTGAAACCAAACGTAGTCAATGAGAAACTTTTTTTTTTTTCATTTTTATTTGTATTTGTATCTTCTCAGGATCCTATTAAAAATGGGGGTGGGGTGGGTGGTGGAATCACATGGAGAGAGAAGAGGTATATTTATCAAAGCCAGGGAGTAATTGCATTTCTATAAAACTACATGCTGCTTTATGTAAAATCTAACATTTAAAACTTTCTCACAGCTACCAAATATTGAATATGTAATTTGTGCCAGAACCCATGTTTGATACTTTATGTGACACTTAATGTCTTCCTTATCTAACTACCAATCACATTTGTTCTGGAGCACATGGATCCACACGCAATTATATATAATTTGGCATTTTCCCTATTTATAAAGATGGGGATTTCTGGAGACTGGAAACTCAAGCTACTTTGCTTACAGTAACTGGTTGTCTGTAATTATTGAACTAAAACTAGCTGCAGGGTCCAAATGCCATAGAGCAGTGTGTCTCCAAGAGTTCTTCACAACAAAAAGGATGAAGCCATGGCAAGGAAGCTCTAGACAAATTTGTTGGAGTGAAATACGATCTTTAATGCTGGATTTCTCAGAGCTTTAGTATCCAACCTGCACACTGAAACTTCAAGAGGGGACTAGCACACGGTGCATTTCCTCAGCTTATGTGACCACAGACTCTTATAACAGAGCATTTTACAGGACTCATCTTTTACAGAATACATTTTGGAGATACCTGTTGCAGAGGAAATAAGGTGAACTATCAAAGACTCTAACTCTTTGTTTAAATTGGTGAAATCCAATCAAGCAATTACCTAACACCAATAAAATACCCAATAGTGCTAGGAGGCTATGGAGGAAAAGAAATGGTATGCATTGCTCTTCTTACAGGAGGTTAAAAATAAAAAAAAGGGTACGCCATGGAAATGAACTAATGATGTTAGGTCAGAAAGTGCGGCCTAAGGGGTCAGCTTCCATATTCTACAAAATAAATCAGGGTGTGACATTCTTAAAATCAGAATCAAAGCATGAAACAAATATACTTTAGCAAATGTTGGGGATCTTAAAAGACAAAAATCAGGGGAAAAAAAAAAAGGGAACTAAAGACATGTTCATTTTAGAGTCAAATTTTTCTTTTCCCACCTGTAGGGAGGGACTGAGGGCACTTCCTTTGCTCTTCAGTCCCGTGAAGTAGCTAACACGTTGACAGCGCCATTCTATGTCTTTGACTCTGCTGGCGATTCAATTGAGTCTGAGAAATAAAAAGCCTTGTTATTTCTCCCTTGGACAAACACTAAACATGGCAGTGCTCTTCAGGGTACCACATAATGCTTATTGCAAAAAATGAACACTCAGAATAGGCATAAAAAAATCAGAGAGGCTGCCAAATAATGCTCATTTCAGGTGGGCAAAGGAAGGTTTCTTACATCTTGGGACACTGTTGAAAACAGAAAGGAGCCTTAATGGTACAAATGGAAATAATGTAAAAACTCATAGTTCCACTATGTTAGATATTTTATGTGCAAATGATAGGTTCAGAAGTATTGGTTTCCTCAGGTCTTTGACAATGACTCACAAAACACACAGGAAGAGAATTCAGTGGCAGCTCCCAGGAGTTCTACCAAAGTGACTGTTTCTCAACTGTTTCCTGTCGTGACAACTGGGCTGGCATATGTCTATATCCAAAAGATGTTGTGAAGCACACAGCTAAGTGTCAAGAGCCTCCCTTTATAGTGGTTTTCTTAGTCATCATATAACCTTGTGAGACTGATTTTAAAGTCAACTTTGCCTGCCTGCAAATCAACTGCCATAGCCACCCCCATTTATGACCGAGGCACAGGGTTTGGTCCTGGGCATGTATTATCTCTAATCTTTAAAACAGTATCAGCAAAGAGGATGCCTACACATAGATCCTCATTATCCAGAGGTGGAAGTAATATTCCAAAAACCTGCATAACATGTCCAAGGCCATGTAGCTGGTAAATAAGATCCAGAAAACCCAGGTTCCTCAGACTACTCTACCTATACTGTGTCCACCTGGCCATTTTGCTTCTGCTTTTTGCTGTACCTCTCCCTTATATTTTTTAAGTCCTCACTTTTTTTCTCCTCTTTCTGTCCATTCAATTATTCTTTTCCACACCCTAGCCACATTACTAAGCCTTCCTACTACCCTCTAGTTCACTGCTTCTCAGTGAGGTCCAGAAACCCATTTGCATTAGAATCACTTTGGGTCCAAAGGCCCACAACAAGGCTCCACACTTCTGAATAAAAATATATGGATATGGAGTTTGGGAATCTGAATTTTAAACAAGTTCCCCAAGGGATTATTTTGTTGGGAAAAATTTGAGAAGCAAAAACTATCCTAGTTATTATAGAAGCCTATTACTATTAATAAATTAAAATTGATTCTATTCATACACAAGCCCCATCTACTTCATTTTTTTTCTTATCCCTTATCATTACCTAATGGGCTATGAAGTTTACTCTCTTAGTTGTCTGTTTTTCTGCTGGAATGTAAAATCCACTAAAGTATGGGTTGTTCTGTTGTTTTGTTAGCTGCTACATCTCTGCATCTTCTATAATGCAGTGAAATACACATAGCTGCTTTACAATTTTCTGTGCTCCCAATGGTAGAAAACATTCTTTAATCAGGCCAGCCACAATCATGTCTGTGATCACACACAGAAAAGAGTCTGTGGTCACATAGGTTGAGGAAATGCACCGTGTGCTAGTCCCTTCTTGAAGTTTCAGTGTGCAGATTGGATACTAAAGCTCTGAGAAATCCAGCATTAAAGATCGTATTTCACACCATAGTAAAAAGTCTTCTCCAACAAATTTGTCCAGAGCTTCCTTTCTATGGCTTCAGCCTTTTTTGTTGTTGTGAAGGAACTCTTGGGGCCACACTACTCTATGGCATTTGGGCCCTGCAGTTAGTTTTAATTCAATAATTACAGACAACCAGTTACTGTAAGCAAAGTAGCTTGAGTTTCTAGTCTCCAGAAATCCCCATCTTTGTAAATAGGGAAAATACCAAATTATATGTAATTGCGTGTGGATCCATGTGCTCCAAAGCAGCCAAGATATACCTGTTCAATAAATAAACAAATGAACATGAACCAGTGTTTGCCTAACCTCTTTCCTCAAATGCCAACCCTCCCACCCCCCACCCCCAGAAGACACCCACTGAGGGAACTGATCACAGCCCTCTAAATGCCTTTTTAACCAAATGGCATCACCCTTCTATAAAAATGCCAACAATTTTTCATGTGCATGCACATACTCAGACACACAAATTAGCAATTCAGGAAACCACAGTTGATAACAGTTAAATTAGCAGTCCATTCCCTAAATAAAAGAAATGGGATAGACCTCAGAACTTCTCATTCAAAATCGAACTCTCTCCTCAATATACCAAAATGACCATCATCATAATCATTTACTTCTTTGAGGTTGAGCAGTGGTTCTCAATGTGTGGATCCCCCCCACACACACATTACTGAAAATTTATTTGAAAAAATTGGGTTGGGGGAGAAGGGCAGCAATCTGTTTTAACAATCCCCCTAGTTGATTCAGGTACATGTTCCAGTGTGAGAACTTCTGAATTAAGGCAATGAACCACTGTGAAAATGGAAATGCTATATCCAGGGAAGGATGAACTAAACTATGACAATCACTAGCTAACAGTGCAGGTAAAGAACATCTTGAGATTAGACTTAGCAGAGATCACAGCATTCGTTGATGTAGGGAAATGTTTGGCATGGGACCCACCTTATAGAAAGTGCCCCAAAAAAGAGAGAAGGGTGAACAAAACAAGCAAGTATTGACAGCTGTTAAAGAAAAGGACCAGGAGAAGTATGGATAAACTTCTACATTATCATTCTGGGTGGGACCAATCTATCCACAACAGTAAATCAGAATAAAGCCCCATTTGGGGCTAAGAACAACAAACTGGTTTCCAAATACCATTTATGAATGAAATCCATATGCATCTCTTTCCCTAGGACCAATGCTGCTCATCTTTCCTTTAATAGACTTCCTGGCCATGGAGAAATACTAACCACCCTCCCTGTGACCACTACCTGTGAATATGTACAATTAGGTAAGCAGCCCTATTATATGTTCAGTCCTCTTAGAAATAATAAGGAGTACAGGTCTGTAAAGTTGGTTATTAGCCATAATGATGTGTTCCTTTTCATCTTTTTAGCAATACTAATTTAATCACCCAAAATCATTTCTGAAGTACAGTAATTGGGCTAAGAATTTCAGGCAATGCTACCATGTACAGAAATCTTCAAAACTATTTTTCTGTAGTTCCCTCACTTAATATATTTACATGTTGGATAATTTACCTTCATTAAAAGTAAATAGGGCGGCAAGTGTTTAGCTAGCCAGCGGATTCCTTAGTAGACCAAATCTACCACTGAAGTGTGTGTTCTGAGGCATATACCTTGATGCTTAAAAGAAGTCTTTAATGATTTGTTTCATCTTTGCGGATCTACTTTTTTTTTTTTTTTTAAGAGAGAGGGAGGAAGGGAAGGAAAGACAGAGAGAAGGAAGGAAGGGAGGAAGAAAGGGAAACATCTTTAAACATTTTCTTGTTTTATTATATTTTGTTTGTTTGTTTGTTTTTTACATGGGCTGGGGCCGGGAATCGAACCGAGGTCCTCCGGCATGGCAGGCAAGCACTCTTGCCCGCTGAGCCACCGCGGCCCGCCAACGGATCTACTTTTTAAACCTTCCATCTCTTGTAGTTTAACAACTCTGTATGTACTTGGCCTCTAGAAATTATTATGCTAAACCAATTCAATGGGAGCAAATATCCATAGGGCTTATTTTCCAAAGAACAGTATTGTTTAGAGTAGCACAATTCTAAGACTGCCTATGCTGTTGCAATGCAGAGCAAACACTTAGCCGGGCTTCTGAGTGGAAATGTAATGTCCTATCCATTCTGCTTAAAATGGTGGTAACACATAATGGTGAATAAAAAGAAAAGTTGTATGAAAAAACAAAAACCTAAATAGGGCAGGCAACAGTGGCTCGGTGGCAGAATTCTTGCCTGCCATGCCAGAGTCCCGGGTTCAGTTCCTGGAGCCCGCCCAATGCAAACAACAACAACAACAAAAAGTTAATAAATATTTTTAATTGTAAATATTCAACTGACTGTCTCAGTGTGGACAAACACAAAGCCTGCCAATTTCCCTTTAAAGAAGGGGATTTCCTTTTCCTTTCTAAAAGATTTTTCTTTAATATCTATAAACCAAACACAGAGAATAAGAGTAAAGGATAAAAATATTCCTTGGCCCAACTATGAATTATTCCACTAAGTTTCCAATAGCAACCAACCATATTACAACGAATTGAATCACTTCTCGTTCTTTCTTCTATAATGCAGTTAAATACACATAGCTGCTTTACAATTTTCTGGGCTCCCAATGGTAAAAAACATTCTTTAATCAGGTCAGCCACAATTATATTTCAAAATATTTATGAATTGGCTCATTCTTTTAGTAGGCGCTTTGGAATGCCTACTGTGTTCTGGGAACTATGCCAACCATGGGTGAGACAATGCTCTACAAGACAAACCTTCCCTACCCACGTCACAGAAAACATTACCCTGAGTAAGATATAGCGTAGGAGATGCCTATTGATTTTGCATTCCCAGCATTCCCTCCTCCTTCATGTAATAGGAGAAATCTCATTTAGGTTGGAAAAATGGCCCCTTCCATGATTCCTGTTTACTTGGTTTGTTTGGGGCTGGGTTCAGCCCTTAAGCCAGAAATGGTCACAGGACACAGGTCTAGCCTAGCAACACTCTGTCCATCAGCCAAAGTAATTGGTCTGTGATGGGGATATGACCCAAACCATGCTAAGACTCACATTTTTTATTTAAGTTAGAACTTCTAGGAAGTAGATGCTTTGCTGACTTTGCTAGTTTTGGGCGATGAAAGCTAGAAAGTCATAGTAGTTCATATAGTGAGAAAGCCTATGGTAGATGAAGAAACTAAGCCTGAGACAGACAAATGAAGAGTGATAATGATATATTTGATTCATTAACACCATGTCTGAAAGTAGACTTAACCTCTGGATTTAAATTACAATGGCAACTCCACATGCCTACATTCCATATCATCCTCCCTTTTTTATTTCATCTGATTTTCTGTATACTTTACATATTTATTAGCTGTTGGCACCTATCCCACTATAACATCCATGAAGTCCTTTCCTTCCCTTTCCTTCCATTCTCTCCCTCCTTTCCTCTCTCCCTTCCTCCCTCCCTCTCTTTCTTCCTTCTTAGAATATGGCTGACACTCAATAATTATTTGTTGAAAAAATAAATGGGCATGATTTCTTTCCTAACCTTCCTTTCCATTACTGCCATCACTCCCTTTCCCACACACATGCAGACAGGATGCCCCCTGTAATCTACATATCTTGCTATGATTACCTGAATCCGCTTTGGGTCATCATTCCTCTCATTCAGTTTACACGTTTTTCACGTTTCTTTTTTTTTTTTTTTTTATTTTTTTTTTTAAGAGAGAGGGAGGAAAGGAAGGAAAGAAAGACAGAGAAGGAAGGAAGGATGGAAGGAAGGAAGGGAGGAAGAAAGGGAAACATTTTCTTATTTTATTATATTTTGTTTTTATTTGTTTGTTTTTTACATGGGCTGGGGCCGGGAATCGAACCGGGGTCCTCCGGCATGGCAGGCAAGCACTCTTGCCCGCTGAGCCACCGCGGCCCGCCCGTTTTTCACGTTTCTTGATCTCTGTTCTTTTTAAGAGATTTAAGAACTCAGTAGCCAGAATTTTTTTTTTTTAACATAAATCAGAAAAAAAAGACTTTTAATAGTTAAATCAGTAACTCAAACCCTAATAAGTGGGCTGGAATTAGACCTCAGCACGGACATTTCTAAATGTAACATGCCCCAAAATAACAACATGTAAGTTTCACTCCCTCTTCCTCTCATTCATTTTTGCTTCCATATCACCAAGATAGTCGCTGGAATTCTGTATATACTCAATAAATGTCTGCTGAATACTGAATAGATGTAAGTTAATTGGTTAAAATTTCACTTTGTAACACTATATTGGGTTTTCACTAATGCTCATGTCTCTAATTCTGAGAACTGCCTCCTAATTAAGCAGCCTCGCTCTATGGGTTTGCTCTCATAATGGCTTTAGATTCCAATTAATGCAATGCAGTAGGAAAAACTAATTCACTGTAAAAATTTCTCTTCATTAAAGGGAGAAAGGGTGGGGCAGATAATGTCTAAAATGTTGCTGGCAAGAACTGCCTTCTTAATTTTTTTCCCCTGCACTGAAAGAAATGTGCCCCCTGTATGGATTGCCCGTGCTTGTACTAACTATGTAAATACATCTATGATTGATTTTTAAAACAGGACACCAGAGTACATTCAGCCCCCCAACAAGAAAAATATCATTCAACTGTAAATATCCATTGGAGCATTAAAGCTGTTTCTTCTCTGTCCTTTATAATTGCAGAACCCAAAGACAGAAGGACTATTTCCTAAAATCTTGCTTCCCTTTAGATTAAATAAACATCAACTCGAAAACCAGAAAACGAAAATGCCATTACGAGGTCTTCTGAAATATAAAATATTCAAATGCCTCTGCCATTCAGGAAGAATTCCTGAAACTGCTTGGCACTTTCCAGTTTGAACCTTCAGGTGAATGTCTTAAAACTTTCCATTCTAATTGCACATTGTTATGTATACACTCTTTTTCCCAAAGCAGACACACTCTATGGGTTTCTAGTGATAATGGTATTGGGTGCCTATTATTACAATGCTGTGGAAAAACCAATCTGTTGGATAAATAGTTCTCAGCATCATAACAGGCAACGTCGGGGGCACAGCACAGTTGCCAGTTGTTGGCCAATGTGGGTTTTTTTTTTTTTCATTTTCATTAAAACAGAAACAAAATGCATACTGCTGAAGTAGGTACATAATGGTCAATCAATGTGGCATCTCATTTTGTCTTGGAATAGGAAAGCAACATTCAGCAATGCATGTAGAGAACATTTCAGCAGAAAAAGATAATAAAAAAAAAACCCAGAAAAATCAATTTTATCTATGCTATTGAATAGTATGTGTTAGTATATAATTTAGGCAGCAAACAGTTCACAGACCAGTTGATTCGTATGTGAATTACTTCTGTGACAGCACCCATGACCTTGTTCTACCTGGGGCCATCATTTTTGTCTGAATTTATAGCTGTTCTCCTCTTAGCAGCTTTTTGAAGATTTCTATTTGTGGAGAAGTGATATTGAATGATGCCCCCCTACATTTTATCCACCTCCTCCCTAATAATAATAAGACATTGAAAAGAGCATGGAATGACCATTCCTCATTGGGGGAAGACACTTGCACTTCCCCAACCCCTTTCACAACTGCTATACCTAAAAGAAAGAGAAATAAGTTCTGATGTTTACAAGAAGCCAATGTCACCCACGGCATCAGTCTGCTGCGGATGGAACGGGAGACCCTAGTTAGGACATGGTCTCCATCTTGATCTGCAATTCTAGTGGGTGTGGATCCATTGTGAAACCATCTCTTAAAGACGTGACTCCGGTCTGAATCAGGTTGTGCCTTAATCCAGGTTACTGAAGTGCTCTTTAGGCAGAGTCAAAGTCAGGTGGAGAAAGAAGGTAGGAGAGGCTGCCATGTGCACTGCCATGTGACAGAAAAGCCAAGGTCCAAGGATGGCAGGCATTCAGCCCCAGAACCCAGTCACGGTCTCTAGGAAAAAGCATTGCCTTGCTGATGCCTTCTGGGCTTTTCCTAGCCTCAAAACCGTGAGCCAATATATTTCCTTTTCTAAGCCAACCTACTGGATGATATTTGTTCGTGTAACCAGAAAACTAAAACAGCGTCCTTTTGCATGCCCTAGATAGTTAGAGTTTTTAACAAAGGTTGGGTGTATTTGATATGCAAAAAAAGTTTTGTTTTGGGTCCCTTTGATTATTGAAGTTCTTATTACATTTTCCATGTTTGTTAATTTTATGCATTTCTGGGTTTTTTTTTTGTAAACTGTCTGTTCAAACTTTGTCCATTTCTCATTTAGGTTGTTCTAGGAAAGTATTTCTCATGCTATTATGTTAAGACAAGGGGACAGGGTAGAGGCCTAATTTGGGAGAATCTTGAAGAAGCAGCTATTGAGAATAAGCTCTAAGTGGTAGATTTTCTAACAACTTGTTCTAAATTTGAAATATGAGCTATTTATTATTTAAATTTTCATTAATAGAGTCTCTAGCTCTATATTTCATTTCCCACACCTAATTTTAAAAAAAATTTATATTCAAAATGATAGAGAATTGAAAGCTCTGGGCATTGTTGCAAGTTTCTGGAGGCTTGAAAGGATTTAAGACCCTTTTATATTTTTATCTTACCTACAGTGGAATATAATCACTAATAGAGGTTAAGTCCTCTCCAGCTAATACAGAATTCCAGAGCCAATAAACATTTTTCTAGTTTAGGTTTTCTCAGCCTCAGCACTACTGCCATTTGGACCAGATTATTCTTTGCTGGGGGTAGGGGCTGTCCTGTGCATTGTAGGATATTTAGTAGCACCTCTATAGGATGTTTAGCATCTACCAACTAAATGTCTGATGTACCTTCCCAGTTATAGCAATCAAAAATGTCTCCAGATGTTGCCAAGTGTTCCCTGGGGAACAAAATTTCCCCCAGTTTAGAATCACCAGTACAGTTTATACATAGAATAGAAATCTTTAATAGTCTTCAAATGGGAATTCAGTCCCTGCCATAGAAAATCATTTTTAAAAATGCACATATATATTTGCCTTTGCAAAGTGCAGCAACTGGACCATGGAAGAATAAATTGGAGTAGAATGTTGAGTCCATCTATACTGCAGAAAACTTTTGAAAAGGTAATTATATTATGCAGTATGCACCTCATGAAAAAAAAGGAAGTAAAAAGCAACCTATGTTTCCAAAAAGAGAGGCCTGAAAGGTACTTATGAATCACCACAAAATGACTACATCATGAATTACATCCCTAACACAACAGTGATTGGAGTTCCATGTCCCACAAAGACTCCTTTTAATTCACTGCTGACTTCCAACCCATCACCAAGTCTCCTTGATTTTGCCTGGAAAAAGAAAAGTATCTTGTGTTGATGGTCTTTTCTCCACATCCTCTGCCTGCTATATAGTGAGTCATCCTTATCTCTTGTCTGACAGTTGTTTCCTGAGTAGTTCCAGGGATCAATGTTTGCCCCACTCCAAACCATGCAACCCAAAGCAGCTAAAGTAGCCTTGAAAAAATGAAATTTCCATCAGTTATTTTCGTGCCTTAGACTATTCAATAATGTCCCATTGCGTTAGAATGAGACTATACTCTCACTGTATTCAAATATGCTGCAGGGCTCAGGTCTCTGGCTACATATCCATTTTATTTCCTGCCCCCTTTTTTTCTTGCTCACTATGCACCAACCACACAGACCTTCTTTCAGTTACTCTTCTATCTCAGGCCCCTGGTGTATGCCCTTCCCTCTTCCAGGAAGGTCCTACTTCCACTCTTCACATGACTAGCTCCTTCTCATATTTAAGTTCCAGCCTCATCACCTTCCCTGACTTTCCATTCTGAGGTCTTTCCCCTGCTTTGTTCTCGCTCATTTCAACCTACTATTTTCCTTCCTAATACAAATCCCAATTCGGTGCTTCATTTACAATTTCTGCAATTGTATGCTTAATATCCATCTCTGAGATCAAACTAAAAGGTCCAGGAGACCAGGGGCCACACTCATCTTGTTTGAGTCTGGTGACAACCCAGGACCTCAGCCATAGCAGGTATGTGATACAAATGGTCAGAGAAATGAAGGCTCAATTATTTCCCCTTTACCACCCCTACATCTCTTAAACATAATGGAAAAGGCTCACTTACTTTTAAGGTTAAATGCCCGTTACTGAGGCTAAAACAACCTACTTATTCCAAGGGAGAAAGAAAAAAAAGAAGAAGAAAATCCAAACGTTCTTTCTTTTCAATGAAAGCTTGATTGCAAAACCACTGGGGGGGGGGGTCTTCCTCACCTCCTCAAATGGTGGAACAGATCTGTCACTTGTCACCTGAGTCTTCTTTTTTCTGCCTCTTCTACTCACCCATGCTTCATTATGCTGTGGTCAATACTCCTCAGCAAATCCTGCAAAGGTGAGGTCCAGTCCAGAGAACCCACGACCCTCTTTGCATTTTGATGTCCTTTACTACAAGTGGACTGTTTTTATACCTGTTAGACGCTAACAATCAGCAAAACCTCAGGATTGGAATAAAATATGACAAAGGCCAAGAGAGGCAATACCAACAACATTGCTTGTCCTGCAGCCAGCCTGCCATTAATAACAGCAGGAAGAGGGAACAGAGAGGAGCTGGGAAAGGTTTTCGGAGGGAAGAGAGGCTCCTTGGAACTGGGCAAGGGCATTTTCTGAGGCGGGTGGGCAGAGAAAGTTTGCTTGCCAGCCCAACACTGGGATGCAGCTCAGTCTCTCTCCTCTTAACCTCTGGCCTGAAATCCCTTCAAAATATGATGACTTAGAATTAGAAAAATCTAACAGCTTGGCAGAGCCTTGTATTTCACAGTCCAAATAACCATATGGTATTTGAGTACACACTTGCAAACACTGTAAGTGCCATTCTGAAACTTCTCAAAGTTCTTTTAAGACAGCATATTTATTTGCACATGGGAGGAAAGGGGCATTCACAAGGATGCTAATTGCTTTGTGATGGAATAGAAAAAATTTGAAAACAGACTAAATACGTCTCAAAAGAGGAATGTTAAATAAATTATGGTAATTTTATGCCTTAGAATATTGTTGCATCACTAAAATTATTATTAATTTTACACATCAGTTATTGCTAGCTGTCATTATATTACACATTTTTAACTGTACTTAATGTCTGTTTGCATTACTGAAATGTGAGTAACATGAGGGCAGAAATCTTGTCCCCAGAACAGTGTGTGCATATAATAGGCACACAATTAATGTTGGTTGAATGCATGAAAATTAATTAAAACTATGTCCCTATTAGAAGCATATAGGAAATCCATATGAACTGATGAGAGATAATTTAAAACTACTCTTACTTGTGAAATAAAACACGGGCTTGTGGTAGGTACCTGGAGATCTGGGAAATGTGGTTTTTAGCTTCCCAGCCTCTGCAGCACCGAAGGGCACACTAGAAGTCAGGGAAAACTCATGCCGACTGCCCAATTACCACATGTTCTGCAGGGTGAGCTTGTCTATCCCAATGAAAAATCAGGGAACTTGGTTGAGGTTTTAAAATTCAAAGCCTTTGATAAAACCAAATACATATTGTCACAGTCTTCTATTGTAATTTTGATTTGCCTCTGAGTGGGCTGTTCCCTACCCAACAATGACACCAATGGTTTCCTTTAGAGTAAAGTTGACAAAGCAATCAATGCCCAGCCTCCCTATAAACAGAGACCCCATGCTGACTGCTGTTGCCTAGCAGCCTGTGCCCCATGTACTGAGCTGGTTTGAGACACAGGAAGCTGTAGAGTGAAATGATCATGAGCATAGTGTTGAGAGTCTGATGGAAATGGATTGAAATCACTTCCCAGAGCTATGTGGCCTTAGATAACTCACTTACTCTCTTTGAGGCTCAGCCAACACCATCTTAGAGTATGGACATAAAACCTCACACTGACACAGGATCATTCTAAGAATTAAGTGAATGTATATATAAATCATTTACTTCAGTGCTTGGCACATGGTAAGAGTTTGTTAATGGTAGTTAGGTGATTTTATCTGAGGCCCCAACAAGGAAATTCATGTCTATTTAATGTAGCTGTGTTTACCAGCTCCAACCAACAATGCATGCCAAAAAGGACAGATACTACACAAAGAAGGACCCAACTTGCACAGGTAACGGGCAGCTCTGAAACCTACTTTCATACCAGAAAAGCATGTCTCCTGGGATAGAATATTTTTCCTCTCCCAGTGTTCACTGCTTTCCATCCTAGAACGAGGCACGTACTGAAGGAAGGATCACAATGTCACAAAAGGCACGCTAGCAGGAACCAAATCCAGGTACTCTGAGACCTGATTATTATAGTTTAGCCCTCTCAATTTTTTTAAATTGTGCCCCACTATAATAAAACTGTTTTAAGCATGTATCTCTACTCTATGAATATTTATTTATAAATTATACACATGGGCTATCTACTAAAATGGTATGAATACTATAAACTTTTAAAATAAACATTTTCAAAGAATGAGAAAAATTACGGTAAATCTAAGTCCTGGCATTTACTTTTTTTGTAAGTGGCTGTTGGGGATTGAATCGTGTACCCCACAAAAGACATGTTTAAATCTCAATCCATGTTGTGTTGGTATGAATCCATTTGTAAATAGTATCATTGTGTACATTAAGGTGAATCATGATCTTCAAAGATCCTGTTTAGGTGTGGCCAAGTTGAATGAGGACAAGCCATGATTCTTACAATTTTTGAAGCCTTCTTAAGAAAGGAAATTCAGTTGCAGGCAGAGAAGCCAGAAGGCAGAGAAGGTCACAGGAGAAGAGAAAGAAGCAGATTGCCCTGTGACTGTGCACCATTGTTCTAGTTTGCGAGCTGCCAGAATGTGGTAAGCCAGAAACAGCTTTTAAAAGGGAGAATTTATTAAGTTGCAAGTTTACAGTTCTAAGGCCATGAAAATGTCCCAATTAAAGCAAGTCTGAAAAATGTCCAAATTAAGGCACCAATAAGAGGTTACCTTCACTCAAGAAAGGCCAATGGCATTCAGGTATTCTCTCTCAACTGGAAGGGCACATGGCAAACATGACAACATCTGTTAGCTTTCTATCCAGGCTTCTTGTTTCATGAAACTCCCCTGGGGGAGTTTTCCTTCTTCATCTCCATAGGTCTCTGGCTGCGTGGGTTCTGGTAGTTCTCATGGCTATCTCTTTGTTCTCTCCAAAATGTTTCCTCTTTTAAAGGAATCCAGTAAACTAATCAAGTCCCATGTGCAATGGGTGGAGCCACATCTCTAACTAATCAAGCTTCCAAACTATAGTGTTGAATGGGGAATAAAAGATGTGGTTACTCTGACAAGATTGGATCAGGATTACAACATGACTTTTCTAGGGTACATAATCCTTTCAAACCAACACAACTTACATCACCAGAGTGCCACCAAGCCCAGCAGAAAGTGTAACCTTGCCAATGATTTGAGTTTGGATTTCTGGCCTCCTGAACTGTGAGACAATAAGTGCTTGTTTTTAGGCCAGCTCATTGGTAGTGTTTGTCCCAGCGGCCCTGGCAAATGAAGACAACAGTGGATTGTCTTGTGTACTGGGACATGAGTTTCCCACACTGAAGAACACTCTTTGAGATTTTCCTCCTGGGAAAATCCTCAAGATGGAGTTTCCCTCTCTCCCTACCTAGCCCTAATCAGGGAAGGCTAAATAGAGAAAGCAGTTGAAATGAGAGGCCAAATCTTCCCTCACATGTTTTATTTAGTGCCATAAAATATATTTTTTGTTTCTTTATCTTGTAGAATTAGTCATCAACATTTAAGAATTCATCTAGTTTTATTAAACATTCTAGCTGTATTTAAAGAATGAAAAGAAACACTGGGTCCCCACTAATAATTGGTTGGCCAAGTGGAGGCAGGCATTATTCTTTAATTCTGTCTTTATCAAATCTACTTTCCCTTATTTACGATAGCTTCTCTACATATATAGAAACTTGAGTTTGCAATTCCTCATAGATTGCAGGGCCTCAGTCTATGTTTGAAACAGGAGCGATTTCTTGAGCAGCCAAGACTCTTTATGTACTGGGGAAGTTAGCAGTGTGGCTGAACTGGACAGGATAGAAGCCATCCCTGGATTTTGACTCCACTATGATCTCTGGTGATTTTACCCTGCCACTGGAACCTGGAATAAGGAACGGTTGTGTGTTCTTCTTGATCAAGTGTTTGTGCTTATCTAACTACAGCAAGACCAGTTTGTTATGATAGTATCAGGTGCTGTAGAGACTATCGGAAACTGATGCACAAGGAAAAATGTGCACCCCATAAACACTTATTGAAATATCCTCTCAAGGTTATTGAAATTCTCATGTTGTCCAGTCAATTTGTAGACCATTGTCAACCCTTCTAAACATGCGGGTGTGGATCCAAAGGCCATCCCAGCTGGGGAACTGTGCAGGCTGACTAGAAATGCCTGTCCCCATTGCATGATAGTTCCGAGTTGTAAAACAATACTGGCCTATCATTATTTGAAATCACTGTATTTTGTTCACTATGGATTTTTGCATCATTTGGATTTTTCAAAAATACAGCTTCAAATATGATTTTATTGGTTGCTGAGGCTACCGGAAGTCCCTTAAATTTTGGGTTTGAGACCAGTGCCTCATTCGTTCCCCTTGATCTGAGTCTCAATGAGTTGCCTCCCTCCCTTGCAATGGGCCCACAGTGGAGGTGAGGTTTTCATCCTGCCCCAGGCTGGTCTGCAGCACTTCCCCAAAGCCAGGCCAGCACAGCCCCAGCAAATGCCAGTGTGGTGCCAGGGTTGCTTCGAGGCTCAGGTTCAGCAAGGTGTGCCAACATGCTGCAGTCAGTGCCCTCAGAGTTATGTTCAGTTTCCACTGAGCACAGAATTGGGTCTGCTCATTTATCTACACCCCCCAACAAGAAGATCATGACAACCTTACAAATGCAGTAGCTGCTCTCACACTACTAATTTTAGCAACAGGAATTTTTTTTTTAAGTATTTATCAATTTTTCTCAACCTTCTGGGATCTGTGATAACCCTCAAGTGACTCATCTCTATCCCCCAGCAACGGTTACTTTCTTGCTTTAAAAAAATTCCAAATCCAAATTTTAAGTCCTGCAAATCCGAGTTTCCTCTTCTCCCTTGGTAGAAGAGGTGCTAAAAATTCATTCCTTCTATATTATCAGATCCTTTCAAAGGTCAGAGGAGAAATAAATTTAGCTCAGGCACTAGAATGGAAAGAGCCCATCCCAGAGTTACACCAGAGCCTGATTAAAAAGTTATGCTGGTGGGAAGCCTTCTCTATTGATCCAAAGTGAAAAAAGTCACGGGTGTGGCAGTGAGCTGACAATGTGCTGTGAGAAAAAATATATCCATGTTGTCAAAATCTCTCCTTATAGCTAATCTTAGGCATTGCTTCCTATTGACTTACAAGACAAATGAGTTCAAATCAGCCTGTTGGGGTGTTTGTTCTTTCTTCTAACTATATGTGAGGAAAGATATACTATAAATAAATATCACAAGTATAAGCAATTATTTTGCATCTGCTTCTTTCAAGCTAAGGGAATGCTTAAGTGAAAAAGGTGGGACTGAGATTTTTAATCCTGGAATATAGTAAATGGGTAAAAAGAAGCAAGTTCTCCTTTCAGTATCCCTACTGTCCCTTTGTGCCCTTTCCCACCCCCATCTCCACTGCTTCCACTCCTGATATTCCTCTCTCCTATGTATAGGAACTGATCGTGGCCAAAGTATAAGAAAAGAAAACGTCAAATTTCTCTAGAGCAATTTTTCACCTTCTCAAGTAAGGGCCTGCAAAGTCTTTTCAGTAAAGGGCTGGATATTAAATATGTTTGGTTTTGCCAACGGACATGTCTTTGCAACTGCTCAGCATCACCACTGTAGTGATCTAATGAGCAAAAGCAGCCAGAGACATATGAAAGCAAGTGGGCATGGTATTAAGATATAAAAGGCGGGGGGATTACAATAACAGGCTGCTGGCTGGATTTGGCTGTGGTTTGCAGTTTGCCCCTTCTTGCTCCAAACAGTAGCTGGCAATGTATGCTGCTTGACTCCTGATTATTAAAAACAAGCAGACACATACGCTACTCCTAAGAAATAGAAATATAGAATCTTTAGCAGAAAATAAGAAGGCTCAGTTCTTTATAAGAACAAAAGGCATTCCTCAGCTTTTTAGAATTAATCGGCACTTTTTTTTGTGGGTGTCAGTTATAATGGGACTTTCATGGGACTTCATTTGAGTGGGAAAATCAAGGCCAAATGGAATTTTGCTTCTGCTAAGAAACTAGAAAGAAAACTTTGACATGGGATCTCTCATACCTCCCTCTTTCCGACTTAAGCTTTAAGTCAGAAATTGTTGGAAGCTGTATTTAATCGCTCACAGTAGTGGTGATCTGCCTGGGAATGAGCTGTCTATAAAGTATGGCAACTCAGGGGCTTACCCAGTGCACCTGTTGTGAAACTTTTGCCTGAACTACTGCTGTGCTTAGCAAGCTAACTTTGGACTGTGAGCAAGAGGAGCACAGGAATCCAACATGCTCTCTGGGACATGCTCCTTAGATCATGGTCTATTTAAAGAAATAGCTCCCAAGTACTATTCTCCGTGCTGTATGAAAAGTAATGGACACAAACACACATGGGCACACATGTGCACGTGTCTCTTTGATGTTTCAGCTGAGAGACACCCCAAAGTAGTAGTTTTTCATATTTTAGAATCAGAGACTGCTTCAGCTATTTAATAGATGCTATATACCATGACAATGAAAAACAAAAATACACTCAATTGTCTATACATATTTCAGAAGAGCAAACTGCTTCCCTACCCTATTCCCAGCCTATACATGGATCACAGCACAAAAAACATCCTGCCCCTGAGTGATTAGGATTTTGCCTAGCATCAGGTAAAACAAAAGCAAAGGTCTAGGCCAGCTCACTTCTTCCCACAAGCCTAATAATATCTGCAGGCCCGATGACAACATACCAATCTTTCCCCCCTTTAAACACAATGGAACCTAAGCCCTACGTGACACAGCTTTCTAGCCAGACCCTGTTTCAACTTCCTCACTTTTGATGTTTTCCAGGAACATCCTGAAAGTGGAGATATCTTTTACAAAAAGCAATGAACAACTGATTCTTCACAAGAATGTCAGTAAGAGCAGGTGATTTATTCATGTGGAGTAACTTCACATAAAGAACTGTGATGATCTCCTTTCTTCCCCAAAGCTACTTCCGTTACAAAGTCTATATTTTTGTCTAAGCCATTTTATCAATGCTAATGTTATAGGCAACATCTTTCAGTCATTCTAACCATTTGCATTTGCCTGATTTTGGCCCCAGAAAAACATGTTCTTAAACATAATCCATTTCTGTGGGTGTGAACCCATTGTTAGTAGGACCTTTTAATGAGGTTACTGCAGCTAAGACCCATTAATCAGGATTCCCATTCCTGGAATCTTTTATAAGCAGAATAAAACTCAAACAGAAAGAGAGAAAGCCACACTTCTGGGGCTGAAAAGCAACTGAACCCAGGGGAGGACAGAGAGGTCAGGAGAGGTCACCATGTACATACCTTGTGACAGACGAGCCAGGGACCAAGGGCTGCCAGCAGCCAGCCCCAGCACACTACAGTTTTCAGGGAGAATGCGTCACCTTGATGATGCATCGACTTGGACTTTTTCCTAGCCTCAAATCTGTGAGCTAATAAATTCCCATTGTTTAAACCAGCTCATATCATGGCATTTGTTTGAGTAGCCACAGGAAACTAAAACACCTGTGAATTGGATACATCTTTGACAAAAAGCAATGAACAACTGATTTTTCACAAGGATGCCAATAAGAGTAGGTAATTAAGTGGAGTGACTTCAAAAGATCTGTAATGGTCTCCTTCCCTCCAAAAAGCTACATCTATTATAGAATATCTTTATTTTCACTTAAGCCATTTTATCAATGTCATTGATGGAGGCAATATCTTTCAAACTTTCTAGTCATTTGCATTTTGTTAAAAAGAAGCCAGTTCAGTGTTTCCTTTTTAGAGAAAGGTATATAAAGAAAGGATCCTGGGCTTTTAGGAGACATGATGGCTCTTTCACCATCTTTGTGACAATGGACCTAAATAATAATAGTTAACATGTTTTGAGTGCTTACTGTCTTCCAGGCACTCTGTGAAGGGCTCTCACAGCATTATGCAAAGTAGTCTTTCCCTTCCCACTGTCCTATCCAATAGGTACTGTCCCTGTTCCTGTTACACAGATGAGGAGGCTAAGGTTGAAAGACAGGAAGTGATTTTCTTCCTATCACATAGTTGAACAGCAGAGGGTTGGAGATTGTCCAGATCCTCTGGCTTTTTGGTCTATGGTCTTATTTATACCAAATATACCACAAGCCTCAGGAGTCTTAATCCTAGTCAGACCTCTACAAATATTTAATATCTAATTTATGTTCACTCAATCCCTTTGGGCTTCAGCTGTAAAATTAAAAATTGGGACAAGACAAACTTAAAGATTCTTATCCACTATTTTGTAATTTATGATGTTTAGACTACCTTTAACATTACCACTGCTTAAACATGGCTTGCTTTTTATATTATTGTGAATTAAAACAATCCACAATTGTTCTAGTTTCCTTTGGCTACTCAAGCAAATCTATAAAATGAGCTGGCTTAAACAATGGGGATTTATTAGCTCATGGCTTTGAGGCTGGGAAAAAGTCCAAATCAAAGCATCATCAAGGTAATGCTTTCTTTCCAAAGACTGTAGCAGTCTGAAACTGACTGCTGGTGATCCTTGGTCTCTAATTCCCCCATAGCAATGTGTGTGGTGGCTTCTCCTGACTACTCTGTTCTCCTCTGGGTTCAGTTGCTTTTCAGCCATGGGAATGTGACTTTCTCTCTTTCTGATGAATTTCATTCTACTTATAAAGGTCTCTGGTAATAGGATTAAGGCCCATTTCTGAATGAGGTGGGCCACAATAAAGCAAGCTCTTTAAAAGGTCCTCCTTACAATGGGTTCACACACACAGAAATGGGTTGAGCTTAAGAACATGTTTTGTTTTTTCTCTGGGATATTTTCAGCTCCGAGTCACCACTTCAAATAAGAACAAAAGATAGCCTGAGAGATCAAATTCTAATCTGGAATTTTAAATTTGCCTAAGTTAAATTTTGCAGATCTAAATTCTGTTGTGTAGGCTTTAGTTTTGTCAGTTTTACTTGGTGATGGTTTTATCTATCAGGATACCCAGATCCTTATCAACATGCAGTTATATTTTTGTAGAGGTTTAGATCCTACTGTCTTTGGAGCTGACTTCGATGGGGCTGGAGAGGAAGAAGGGAAAGAGACTTTAGAAGAGTTGGTATCACTATTCAGGGTGCTTCTCTGTGTGACCAGGGAGGGAAAGCAGAGCTTCTTCTCAGGCTAGACTCTGACCACATGCTGGGAAATCTGGAGTCAGGGTGGGTCAGAAGTGTCCAGCACAGAGCGCCATCCATTTGCTAATGAACTTAATGTTTTGATTCTCCTTTCTGCTGACGGCAACTCTAAATTTCCTTTTGTTGAGTAGGGTGGGACTGAAGAAACTATTCAGAGCAGAGAGATAGTTATGAGACATTACAGGATCTGGAAGGAAACCAGGTGAAGAAGAGATTTTAAGAGAAGTCTTGGAATGCAAAGAGGAATGGTGAGAATTCTGGAACATAAGCAAGGCAAAGACTTAAAAAGGGGACAGGGCAGTTACCTTTATTGCAGAAGACATCATTTGTTAAGCGACTGGCCATGTGTCAAGCACCTGATACCTGTTATCTAACTACCTCTGCACAGTGAATCAGTGAGATTTGATATCCCCCATTTTACAGATAAGGAAACAGAGCCTGGATGAGTTCAGTCATTTGCTTAAGAGTTCACAGACAATAACACACATTACTGTTTTGAGCCAGCCATTGGATCTTGAGGATGACTTAACTACCAGTTTATGGACACACCTGTTTATGTATAACTATAATTGTACCAATGCAGACTATGTTTTATTGAGAAAGAACTTTTTTAAGTAAACTACATTAAGCCAATTTAATTTTTTGGCCAATGTTCTACCCAATACTATAAAATAGTTATGTTTTCTTTCTATTTCCTTTTTTTATTTTGTCAAAATAAATTTTTAGCAGGATCAAACCTTTTCAGTGTAAACCTCATGGGGGTGGCATTTATTAAACATTTTGACCATATCAAATATCAAATCTGAATTTTCTTTTGACCAATATTTCTATCCAGTACAAATTTCCTCGGTCAAAATTTTGTAGATCTAAATGATATCAAACGCCAATTAGTCTTGGCCAACTTTTCTTCTTGATGACTATATCCATCATTATTGGTCATCATTTATTAGGTAAAGAGCCTGGGAGTATGCTTTAATGTACTAGCTGATTCATGAGAAAATTAGAAGAAATTGCCCTTAACTATTCCAGGGTTTCTCTGTCAAGAAACAGTTCATTAGGTCACTTATCTAGATCTTTTGCATGCATTTATGCTTATGCAGTTGATAATTTGTGAAATAAAGTATCTTTGCTAGGGTCAAAGTGGGAAGGGAGAAGGCCACTACATTCTCTTTCAGAATGAAAAACATGCTATTATAATGTAATCATATTTTTTCTTGATTTCACTGGATGGAAGACAGAGGAAAGATATTTAATTGTCTTGCTTTTTTTCCATTACACAGACAGTTCAAATATTAGTCTTGTTTAAACAGTCATTGGCAACCTAACCTAGAGATCTGTACCCTACAGAAAGTACATGAACAAAATCAATTGCATTTATAGTAGTCAGCTTCTCAAAAAATCTTGTATAACCACTTCCTCTAATTTAGCAATTAGGAAGCAAATTTTCTTAGACTTCCTATCTATCATTAATGCTAACCATTGGTTTCATTTTGGAACTTTCCATGGACTCAAAAATATACTGGTGACTCCAAACTTTCCTCCATGTTTGTGAACTGTCATTTCTCTCTTTTTCTTTTATTTTTTTTATCTCTAAGCTGACTTTTGGAAGAATAACCTAGTGGTATCTTCCATTTTACTACGCTTGCTTGATCAAAAGTTCTATATTAAAATGTTAATCTACTAAATGTATTTAGAAAATGTAGACTCATTTGGCATAGAAGGAATTGGTTTCAGTGAGTCCTAGTCAATTTCTTTCCCAGACTATAGCTAATAAGGTAACCGATTGAATGAATGAAACATAGTTTCCCCATCATACTGAACAGTTCCATGCCAAGTTCTTCAATTTGGAAAGGAATTCCAAAAGACAACTAGCTATGCAATTAACCATCTAAAGGAACTAGGGTCAGTTCCTACCATAATGCTGAACTTGCAACTGCTGCCTCCTTTCTTTGAGATAAACCCAGGAGTGATTATAGAGATAAAGCAAAGAAAACTGTGAAAATACCTACAATGAAAGGAGACTGTTTTGAAATACTGTGTATATGATAATGACCTGGCCTGGGACAGGATAAATATTTAGGTAAATGTAAAAGAACTAAGTCTTAGTTAACTTTATATTTATATATTTCATTAAATCTGTTAGAAAGCTATTGATGATTTTAAAAATAGTAATAATTTGTTTTGGGATTTTTGGCATATGTAGTAATAAAATATAAGGCAATAAGAATAAAAAGGGCAAGAGGAGGCAAATAAAATAGTACTGTTAAAGATTTTTACACTGTTTATGAAACCATAAACTTAAAAGTAGACTGTGAAAACTTTAATATTATAAGGTTCAGAACTGAAAACATAACACAAAGAAAAAAAATCAATACAGGAAATAAAATTAATCTCTCTCTGTCTCTCTTTGTATATATACATCCAAAAGATGTCAGAGAAGAAGGAACAGAGAACAAAGGAAATATATTTTAAAAGGGAATATAATTAAAAGATAGGAAGCTTAAACCCAAGCATATCAATAATTAAATTAAATGCAAATAGCCTAAATACTCCATATAAAAGGCAGAGATTGTTAGACTGTATAAAAAAAGCCAAACCCTATAAGATCTCTATGGGAAGCATATGTAAATTATAAAGATACAGACAGGCTGGAAATTAAAAAGAAAAAAAAATTAAAAATATATACAATGCAAACACTGAGCAAAAGTTTTGTATAGCTATATTAATGTATATTAATGTAAATATCAGATTGAAGAAAGAGTATTAATTAAAATAATGATAAAAGGATTATCACTTAATCAATAAAACATTTATCAAATTAATCAATAAAACATAAATGAATAAAATAATAAATATGTATATACCTAACAACAGACTTTCCAAGCTTATAAAAGAAATAGTGTTAAATTTTATCAAATGCCTTTTCTTCATCTAAGATAATTATGTATTTTCTCTTTTATTCTATTAATGTGTTATATTTCCCTGATGGATAGTTTCTATTGTTATATCAACATTGCATTTCTAAAATACATCAATTTGGTCATTATATATAATCCAATTTATATGTTGCTGGATTATATTTTCAAATATTTTCTTAGGATTTTGTATCTATGCCCAAGGGATGGGATTTCTTATAGTATCTGTTGGGGGGGTTAATTAACAAGGTTATCCTGGCCTCATAAAATTCACTGAAATTGTTTTCTCTCCTTTTGAGTTTCTGTAGTATTAGACAGAATTGTGGATTTGGTCATTTTATTCCTTCAATTCGATAGTGTACTTTTACTGGAGCTCCTGGACAGTGAAATAAAGCAAGAAAAAGAATCAAAAGAAAAAATTTAGAAAGACAAAATCTTTTTATTTATAGATGATGATTATATACTTTATTCAAAAAAAGCTGATATCTATCTGAACTAAGAAGTCAATTTAGCACTGTCACAGGATAAAATAACAATATTTAATATTTAATAGCATTAGGCATCTAGAAAATAAACTTAATTCAATTTACAGTAGAGTCAAAATATTAAATATCGGGCAGACCATAGTGGCTCAGCAGGCAGAGTTCTAGCCTGTCATGCCAGAGACCCGGGATTGATTCCTGATGCCTGCCCATGCAAAAAAAAAAAAAAAAATCAAATATCTTGAAATAAGTGAACAAAATATACATGGTTATACTGAAAATGATGAAGTATTGCTGAGCACTATTGAACACAACCTGAAAATGGATATCTACATAAATGTTAACATTTGAGAGATGCATTATTGCTAAAATATCCTTTCTCCTTTAGTTGATAGATAGATTCAATGTAATCCTTATAAAAATTCCTGAAGGCTATTTGAGGAAATCATAAAGACTATACTAAAATTAATATGGGAGAGCAAAGAATACTGAATAACCAAAAGATTTAAATTTAAAAAAAGTGAAGCTGAAGGATTTACACTATTTGATTTAAAAACTTACTATAATGCTGAAATAATTGAAACTGTGTGTTATAAAGATAATTATAAATGACATAGAGGTAAGAAATAGAAACTTAGATACATTCAGTGAGAAATGTTTTTACCTATTCTAGAACAATTGTATATCCATGTGGAAAAAAAAAGAAACACAACTGTATTATTTTCTCAATCCAAGTACAAGAAATAATGTGATGTGGATCACAGACCTAAACATAAAACCCAGAACCTAAAGCTTTAACAAAAAAATAAAGGAGAATATATTTTCAACATCTGGGTAGACAAGAAGATCATAACATTTTTTAAAAAGAGATAAATTAGAATAAATCAGAATTAAACATTTATGCTCAACAGTCGATACCATTAAGAAAATGGATAAGCCATAGAATAGGAAAAAAGGCATTCACAGAATATTACCTAATAGAAAACTTGTATTCAGAACATATTTAAAACTTCCACAAACAAATAAACAATAAGAAGATGCATACTCCAATAAAGCAATAGGCAAAAACTTGAGTAGATAAATCACAAAAGAAGATACAGGAATGGTCAATTCACATAAAATAATTTTCAACTACCTTAGCAATCAAAGAAATGTGATTTAAAACCACAAGGAGATATGACATCACACCCACTAGAATTACTAAAGGAAAAAAGACAACAAATGTGGAGAGAATGTGGAGAAACTGAAATTCTCATACATTGCTTGTGAGACTATAATACGATACAACCACTAAAGTCCTACCTGCTTGGCAGTTTCTCATAAAGGAGAGGTTCTCAAACTTTTTATCAGAACCCTTTTATCCTCTTAACTTAAAGAGCCTAAACAACTATTTTTTGGTGTGGTAAATATCAGTATTTACTGTATTAGAAATTAAAATGGAG
The DNA here is from genome assembly GCF_023851605.1 of Tamandua tetradactyla. Classification (NCBI taxonomy): domain Eukaryota; kingdom Metazoa; phylum Chordata; class Mammalia; order Pilosa; family Myrmecophagidae; genus Tamandua; species Tamandua tetradactyla. The sequence goes on along the minus strand of NC_135346.1, from coordinate 37,461,192 downwards.
GAAATTTAAGTATTTCCTTATTAATTTATTTTAAAATTATACTAATTAGCATAAGTACTGTTTAATGAGAAAGAACTGTAATTGCCCAAACAGAAAGAGTAAGAAGACTGGCATTGTTTTGTACTTCTATTAATCTCTTTAAAAGAGAGCTGATTCTCTGGTTTCCCTCTTGATTTGCTGTGTTGATACTGTTTTGATTAAAGTATATGAAAAAAATCTGGTTTCACATAGAAAGGTAGTTTGGAAAGAAAGGAGTATTTTAATAGCCTTTCCCAGACAACTGTGGATATTTTTATTGATGCTATACTAACACCAAATCATTAATAAAATGTTTAAAGTAGTTGCAATGTGGAATCAAATCATCAAAATGAACTTTTTCTATTGGAGTACATTAAAATCCATTGGCCTATCTTGCGCTTTGAATTGATCTTTAACTCATATATGATTTGAAACATCATGAGTTTTTCATTTAAAAAGTACTAGCTAACCGAGTTATGTGGATTTTCCAAAGGTAGATTCATTTCTTTATACATTTGCTATATCACATTTACTAATATCACCAGAAAAGAATATAAATATAAAAAATTGGTAATTTTATGGTGGCTGATTCATGTTTTCCAAAATTTTTGCTTGAAAATTTGAACTTTATGGCTGGACACAGATAATTGTCAATTTCTTGAAGTGACGCAATTACTTTATTCATTTACGATAAAACATCTGCCAAAGACAAAAGTCTGAATAACCATGGATTTGTCCATCAAAAAAAATAGCACCCCATGAAAAAAGCAGCAAGTTAAGCTGAAACAATTGCACAAGTGCTTTCACTTCAGACAACCATTGTATTTCAGCATGCAGAGGAGCTCTCCATGCGTGCTTCCCATCTCATCATACAGATAGAAAGAAAAGATTTTTTCTATACAGACATAAAAGATTAGTACTCAAAAATTGAGTTAATAAAACTAATTATGCATATTGATTCATTGATGACATTCTTTAATTTTTTTAATTAGAAGAATTGTCAGTTTATAGACCAATCATGCCTAAAATATATACACCACACCCACCTCCAACACTTTGCACTTTTTTGTAATTGTACTGTTTGTTAACATTAGTTAACTTCTTTACAATTGATGAAAAATTATTAAAATAGTACTATTACCCAGCCTTTCCAGAACATCAGAGAGTTCCATCTCCCTACCCCATATTATTGACAGACCCTTCCAACGTGAAAACGTTAGAATGGCCATAGCCCAAATACCCCTAAAGAGAGGAATAGAAAGATCAAAGGTGATGATGGTGTTATACAGAGAAGATAGGATTTAACAAATGAATATGATTGCTAAATCATTAAATTGATATCTCTTTTAGTCTCTAGTGTCTTAGAGCAGCCAGAAGTAAAAATCTAAAATAGTGGAATTGTAACCCATGTCAGATTCTGAAATATGCTCTACAACTAATTGTGGTGCTGTACTCTGAAAATTATTACCTTTTTGTATATATGTTATTTTTCACAAAAAAGAAAAATGTTGATTGTGATGATAAGAAAATATTTAAGCCCTCTAGCCTCCTATATTCTGGAGCAGCTAGAAGGAAAAATCTGAGAGGATTGTATGGTAGCCCATGACAAACTCTGGGATCTGTCCTGTAACTACTTGTTGAAGAGTGCTTTGCAAACTATTGCTTTTTTTCTTTCTTTGCTTTGTATATATGTTATACTATACAATAAAAAAGTTTTAAAAAAAGTACTATTAATGATTATCCAGAGTTTACGCTAGGTATATTTTCTATATACTATCCTATTATTAACATCTTGTATTAGTGCTATGCATTTGTTGTAATTCATGAGGGAACACTCTTATACTTGTACTATTAACTACAGCCCATCCTCTATAATACGGCTCAGTGTGTTACACCGTCCTATGCTTGATCTTTTAGTTGTTATTCTAGCAACATATAGGATGTAAAGTTTCCCATCTTAACCACATTCATCTATATAATTCAGTGCTGTTAATTATACTCACAATAATGTGCTACATAAACATTGTCCATTTCCAAACCTTTACAATCAACCTCAAATACAGCATTTCTATTAGGTTGATTAAGCATCAACTCCTCATTCTCTAATCCCATCCATTCCCTAGTAATCCATATTCAAGACTCTAACTCTAGAAGTTTGCTTACTATAATTAGTTCATATCATTAGATCATACAATATTTGTCCTTTTATATTTGGCAATAGCATTCTTAATTCAAACTCACATTTATTTTTACATGAGGGTGTGTGGTGGAAAATAACGTTAACACCATGACTACTGGTAAGGTGCCATTCATTTTTAACTTAACATTGCTTTTGCATAATTATTGTAAATGTCAACTTGTTTAAAAGGCAAATATTGCCTGTTTTAGATTGTAAGCTACAGGTATGCAGAAACGGAACAGCTTTTAAAAAGAGAATTTATTAAATTGCAAGGCCGTGAAAATGTCCAAAGTAAGGCATGCAGAGAAAGATACCTTAACTGCAAAGAAAGGACTGATGAAGTTTGTGGTTTCTCTCAGCTAGGAGGGCACAGCACAATGTCTGCTAGCTTTCTCTCCTCATTTTGTAAGGCTTCTCCAGGGCTGTTTTCCCCCTGCAACTCCAAAGGTCACTGGCTGTGTGGGATTTGTTGGCTCTGAGCTTTTTCCAAAATGATTTCGTTTTAAAGGACTTGGTTAAGCAACCCCACTTTCAATGCGTGGAGACACATCTCCACGGAAACCATCAAATCAAAAATTACCACTGGGTGGGTCACATCTCCACGGAAACAATTTAATCAAAAAGATCCCACTTAACAACACTGAATGAGGATTAAAGAACATGGCTTTTCTGGAATACATAATAGCTTCAAACCAGCACACTACCTTGGCATTATAACATGCAAAAAGGAAAATTAGAAGTCCATAGATATAAATGAAAAAAAAACTTTAAGATAATTTATCAAATCAAATTCAACAGTGTAATATTTGAATATACCATGATAATGTCAGGTTTATTTCAATTCTGAAACTGGTTTATTGCTAGAAAATTCATAAATGTTTTTCACAATAATACCAGACTTAGAGAGAAAAAAATCATGATTTCCTAAATGTACAAAAACGTGATTGGATTTAACAACCATTTAGGAAAAAAACAATCCATACTATTATTATTAAATAAAGAACAAAGGAAAACTTCCTTAACATGATAAACAATTTTTATTAAAAAATAACTGGAAGAATCATCATTATTCATAGGTAAAATGTTTGAAGCATTCCCTGTGAACTAAGGAATGAAATTTGGACACCAACTATTACTTCTACTACTCAAAAATTGTATTGGAAATCCTAGCCATTACAAAAATCAGAGATGAAAGGATTAAAAAGGAGGGAATAAAACTGGCATTATTTACAGATGAAATGATGGTTTACCTAGAACTTTCCTTCCCAAGGATACAGAAAAATCATTAAAGGCTATGGAAGATTTTGGTAAGGTGGCTAGATACAAAATTAATATAAAAAGTTTATTTCATTTCTATACACTGACAGCCAACAACTAGAATATATAATTAAAAAGAAGACTCCACAATTATATAAAATAATATGAAATATCTTTGAACAGATCTAAAAAAAGATATGCTTGCTTATATATAGGGAAAATTAGAAAACTAAATAATCGGAAAGAGAGAACAGAACAGTTCATGAATAGGTTGCCTTAATATCACACAGATATCAACTCTGCCCAATGTATAGATAAAAATAATAAAATTACAAAGAAAAATTCAATGGGATTTTTATGGAACTTGCTGAAGTGAGTCTAGTATTTATTTTGGAGGATAAAGAACAAAAAATATCCAAGAACCATTTGAAGTAAAAGAAAAGGAATGAGAACATTTCCTATGAAATATTAGTACTAAGCTATAATAATTAACAGTGAGGTATTTGAGCAGTGAGAACCAGTTGGATCCTTAAAATAGAACACAGAGACCTGAAAAAATAGCCTCGCATTTATGGACTTTTGGCATATGATAGAGGTGGCATGACCATTGGGGATCAGAGGAAATATTTCAAAGAAGGAATGAGTAAAAAGGTTAACTGTATGAAAAAGGATTAAATGTATATGGATTCTTATATCACATTACATAAAATCAATTCTAGATGGATACAGGACTGAAACATGAACACACACACACACACACAAACACCCTTTTAAAACACTATAGGAAATGGAAGTCATTGTCTTTTAGACTTGGGGTAGAAAAACTTTTTAAACTAAACCTGGTAAACCACCCAAATGGCCACCACCTGGAAAGCAAATGGATCCATTGTGAGGTATTTACACGAAGAATATGATGAGAGTTGAAACGAATGAACTACAACAACCTGCAACAATATGGTTGTGTTTGGCTGTTTGTACTCATCACACTCATCATATGTTTCTGAGATACATCTATAAATAAAGTAGACTTTATTTGTGTATTATTAATTCTTATTGCTTTTATAGTATCCCTTTGCATATAGACCTCACTTCATTTATCCATTCTAGCATTGGTGGGCATTTGGGTAGTTTCCAGTTCTGGGCTAGTAAGAATAGTAATACTAAGATATATGTCTTTTGTAAATATATGTACACATTTTTTATTGGGTATATATCAAGGAGTGCAGCTGCATATCTTCAGTTTTATACTGTCAAATGATATACAAAGCTTTGGGAACAATTACACTCTCACTAGCAATACATATGAAAGTTCAACAGGATCTACATCTTTTCCAATGTTTTTTATGTCAATCTTTTCAAATTTGGGTGTCTAGTGCTATCTCATTATGGTTTTAAACTTCAGTTCTCTATGCTTAACAATAATTTGGGGCATATGTCATATAATTTGTTGGTCATTTGGATAGCTCCTTGTTAAGATGCTTTTTAAACATTTTGCTCATGTTTGTATTAGGTTGTCTGACTTTTCCTTATTGGGTTGTAGGAGTTCTTTTTATATTCTGTATATGAAACTTTTGTTGATATATGCATTGAAAATTACCTCTCCTTCTCTATGGCTTGCCTTTTTACTCTCTTCATCTGTTGATTGATAAATTCTATTTCTTTTTCACTAGTTTTTCTGCTGCAGTTACTTTAACCCAGAGACTAAGTTATTGGCCGTACTTTGTTGTGGACAAGTATATCTACTTACAGAGTAAACGTGAGGAGATTATATTTATATATTTTAGCAACTTTTATTATTTTATTCATTGACTATGACTTCACTGATCTTGCTACAATCAGCCTAACCATTTGAAGAAAGTTTAGGTTTTCTTGCATTAGGAAAAAAAAATTATTTTCCCCCTTGTATTAGCTGACCGAGTATAAATGGTGCTTATAGCAGAATTGTATTCAGAACACCTCACTGAACTGGACTTAAAGCTCAAGGACACAATTATTTTACCATATTCTCTTCTTTAACAGTTTACTAGCTAAGTTTCTGTTACCCAAAGGAACTGAAAACAAGGCAGGTACATTTTTAATATATTCATTTACTATCTATTATACTTTATGATGTTCAAAATAAATATTTTGCATGATGGGAAGTTATACAGCAATGGAAGCCCTTCTGGATGACTTGAAGGCAGTGGTGTTTATTACAGGGGAACAGAAATATGCTAACAATACCTTTTATTGGCTTTATTACTATTATTATTATTTTAGTCTTGTAATCTTACCCCAATTCAAGGATACCCATGTTTTGGGACTTATTCTGAAGTATAGTTGCTGTCATGGGAATATAAAATTAAAATTGAAAAATGCGAATTCATTTCCCCTGGTCATTAGAGTGCAAGGCATGTTAATGAAGGAGTTGTGGGGACACACTGCATGTTGGATCGTGGTCTGCCGAGGGATACAGAATCATGTATCACATGCTCAAAGGAAATTTCAGAGAAGCAGTGAGCCCTAGACAGGCATGGAGTAAAACCCAAGTCCCCTGGGCTCTACCCTTTCCAGATCCCAGCTTCACTTCTTCATGGAGGCCAACTCTACTTTCTGGCTTGGAGTCTGTGAGATGCCCTTGTTTCTGTTTAGTGCATCTCCCCATCCCAACAACACAGTATTAAAAATAAAGGTTAGCCTGTGTGAGTTTCTGTTACTTGTAAACATAGACGATTTATAAAAACGTGAAAAATAAGATCTTGATATATTACAAGGTTATTCTACTTAATAGGTATTAGGGACTTTGCCAGACACTTCTAAACAGTACACCTTTTAAGGTAGAATTATGCATCAGTCTCTAACTGGGGCTCATGGACTCCAAGGATATCCAGCAGCGCACTAGTGGGCAGGCATTCAAAGCCACAGGGTAAACATGCTGCATCTTATTGGAGTGTCAAATTTACTAGATAGTCAGTAATTTAAAATATCCTTTTTTTTATTAAATTAAGACTTAGCATGAATATTTAAGAGAAAATGTCAGACTTCAAAGACATTTCCTGCTTGTCGAAAGACTGCTTAAGGCTAAGATGGAGTCTCGGGGGGTCTCCAACTACTTTCCTCTGTCATTAGAGTTTCTTTAGAAGAAAAGTTTGCAAAACACTCATGCATTATAATACTAATCATCAGAACAGTCCAAAAAGTAATTCTATTTGCAACATTTATAATTTGATATCTGATCACCTTGACAATTAAACCTCTCATTTCACACACACACACAAAAAAACAACAGACTGTCTGGAGGTATGCAATAGAATCTAGGCAACATTCAGTATTATTTTCTCATGCCTATTCCACATGTTGATATTACTGGATCAAAAATAATAACAGCAAAATGAATATAATGAATATAATCAGATCTTAAGCATATTTCAGGTTGGCATTTTTTTTTTTTTTTAATTAGAGAAGGGGAGAGTTTACAGAAAAATTATGCATAAAATACAGGAAGCCCATATACCACCCTATTATTAACACCTTGCATTGGTGTGGTACAGCTGTTAAAACTGACAAAAGTGCATTTTTATTAATGTACTATTAGCTATAGTCCATGGTCTAATTTAAGGTTCACTGTTTGTGTTGTACAGTTCCATGATTTTTTTTTTTTAGATTTTTATGCTAGTAACATATAAACAACCTAAAATTTCATCTTTCAAATTTATTTTTTATTTTCCTGCATTAGAGAAGTTGTAGAACAATAGAATAATCATGCATAAATACAGGATTCCCACATACCACCCCACTACCAATATTCTTCATTAATGTGGAACATTTGTTACAATTGATGATAGTACCTTTTTATAATTGCACTACTAATTAAAGTCCATGGTTTAATTTAGGATTCACTGTTTGTGTAGTGTCGTTCCAAGGAATTTTTAAACATTTTATTCTGTTCCCATATATACAATCTAACATTTCCCCTCTTGATCTTATTCAGGTATATATTTCAGCACTGTTACTTGCGCTCACAATGTTGTGCTACCAGCACCATCATCCATTACCAAAAGTTCCCCATTGTTCAAACAGAAACTATGTATTATTTAAGGTTTACATCCCTATCCCTGCCCCTACCCTGCTCCCTGGTAACTTATATCCTAGACTCTGACTCTATGAGTTTGCTTGTTCTAATTATTTCCTATCAGCAAGATCAAACAATATTTATCCTTTTGTGTCTGGCTTATTTCACTCAATATGAGGCATTCAAGGTTCATTCACATTGGAACATGTATCAGAACTTCATTGTTTTTTAGGACTGAGTATATCTCCATGGTATGTATATATCTTTTTTTTTTCCCCATTGGTATCATGTGTGTTGCCTCCTTCTTTTGGCAACTGTGAATAATGCTGCTACAAAAATCAGTGAGCAACTATTTTTTCAAATTACTGATTTTAATTCTTTTGAATAGTAGAGTGGGATTATAGAGTTATGCAATAATTATACAGTTACTATCCTCAGGAACTACCAAACTGTCTTCCACAGAGGCTGCCCCATTTTACAGTTCTACCAGCAATGAATGAGTATTCCCAGCTCCACACATCCTTTCCAAACCTTGTAATTTTACAAATACAAGTGGGTGTGAAATGGTATCTCATTGAGGTTTTGCTTAGAGTTTACCTAATGTCTAACGATGTTGAGCATCTCTTCATGTGCTTTTTAATTATTTGTATATTTTCTTTGGAGAAATACTTATTCAAGTCTCAGCCCATTTTTAATTATGTTCTTTGTGTTTTTGTTCTTGAGTTGAAGGATTTCTTTATATATTCTGGATATCAGATCTTTGGTATCCAAATATTTTTTCCCATATATCAGTTATTGTTTTACTTGCATGATAAAATCCTTTGAGGCACAGAAGTTTTTAATTTTAATGAGGTCCCATTTACATATTTTCCTTTTGTTACATGGCCTTAGGTATAAAGGCTGAAAAATAACTGCTTAATATGAGCTTGAAGCAGTTCATGCAGACCAAATCTGTGAAAATTTAAAAATTAAAACAAATAATAGTAACGAATTGTTAACTCATTTAATAAAATAGGAATCCATTAGCCCATAAGTTTTTAAAGAAACAATTGCTTAATTCAAGGCCATGAGGATACTATCCTACATTTTCTTCTAGGCTCTTTATGGTTCTGACTCTTATATTTAGGTCTTTCATTCATTTTGAGTTGATTTGTGTGTATTGTATGAGGTAGGTCTCCCCTTCATTCTTTTGCAAGTGGAGAACCAGTTTTCTCAGCACCATTTGTTGAAGAGATAATTCTTCCCCTTCTGGGGAGACTTGGCACCCTTGTCAAAAATAATTTGGCCATAGATGTGAGGGTTTAATTCTAAGCTCTCAATTTGATTTTATTGGCTCACATGTCCATCCTTGTGCTAGTACCATGTTGTTTTGATTACTGTGGCTTTGTATACATTTTAAAATCAGGAAGTGCGAGTCTTCCAATTTTGTTTGACTTTTTCAACCTGGCTTTGGCTATCCGGGGGTCCTTCCCTTTCATATAAGATGATGATTGGCTTTTCAATTTCTGCAAAGAAGGTTGTTGGAATTTTAATTGGAATTATGCTGAATCTGTAAATTGCTTTGGGTAGAATTGATATTTCAACAATATTTAATCTTCAAATCCCTGAATGTAGAATTTCCTTCCATTTATTTAGCTCTGCTTTGATTTCTTTTAGGATTGATTTTTAGTTTTCTATGTATAAATCCTATACATACTAGGCAAGATTATTGCTGGATATTTGACTATTTTAGTTGCTATTGTGAATGAAATTTTTGTCTTCATTTTTTCTTCTGATTGTCCATCACTACTCCATAGAAACACCACTGAATTGGGGCTGTTTATCTTGTACCCAATTGCTTTCTTGAATTCATTTATTAGCTCTCAATTCTTTTCATGGATTTTTCAATATAGAAGTTCATGTCATCTGCAAAGAGGGAAACTTTTACTTCTTCCTTTCCAATTTAGACGCTTTTTATTTCTCTTTCCAGCCTAATTGCTTTGGCTAAAGCTTCTAGTATAATTTTGAAATCAGTGGTGACAGTGGACATAATTGTCTCGTTCCTGATCTTAGAGGGAAAGCTTTTAGATATTCACCATTAAATTTTATGTTAGCTGTGTGTTTTTCATATATGCCCTTTACCATGTTGATGAAATATTCTTCTATTCTTAGTTTTCTAAGAATTGTATCAAGAAAGGGTGCTGGGTTTTGTAAAATGTATTTTCTGTGTCCACTGAAGTGATAAAATGGTTCTTTTCTTGCATTCTGTTAATGTGGTATATTATAGTAATTCATTTTCTTATGTTGAGATGAATTTCTTCATCTACTTGAGAAGAATTTCACTTGACCATGTGTGCTGGTTTGAAAGGATGTTTGTCCCCTAGAAGAGCCATGTTTTAATCTAAATCCCATATCACAAAGGCAGAATAATCCCTATTCAATACTGTATGTTTGAAACTGCAATCAGATCATCTCCCTGGAGATGAGATTTAATCAAGGGTGGTTGTTAAGCTGGATTAGGTGACAACATGTCTCCATCCATTTGGGTGGGTCTTGATAAGTTTCTGGAGTACTATAAAAGAGGAAACATTTTGGAGAATGAAAGAGATTCAGAAAGAGTCGGAGAAGAATGACATAGAGCTATGAGAAGCAGAGCCCACTAGCCAGTGAACTTTGGAGATGAAGAAGGAAAACACCTCCTGGGGAGCTTCATGAAACAGGAAGACAGGAGAAGAAGCTAGCAGATGGTGCCATGTTCACTGTGTGCCTTTCCAGATGAGAGAGAAACTCTGACTGAGTTTGCCATGTGCCCTTCCACTTGAGAGAGAAACCCTGAACTTCATCGGCTTTCTTGAACCAAGGTATCTTTCCCTGGGTGCTTTTAATTGGACATTTCTATAGACTTGTTTTAACTGGGCATTTTCCCAGCCTTAGAACTGTAAAATAGCAACTTATTAAATTCCCCTTTTTAAAAGCCATTCTGATTCTGGTATATCGCATTCCAGCAGCTAGCAAACTAGAACACCATGGTTAATTATTCCTTTAAAGTGCTGTTGAATTCAATTTACTAGTATTTTATAGAAGATTTTAGCATTTAGATTCATTTTCTTTTTTTCTTTTTTTTTTTTGCATGGGCAGGCACTGGGAATCGAACCCGGGTCTCCAGCATGGCAGGCAAGAAAGGAGGTATTTTCTTTTATTGTGGCATCATTATAAAGCTTTGGTATGAGGGTGATGTTGGACACATAGAATGAATCAAGAAATATTCCCTCCTTTTAATTTTTTGGGGGAGTTTGAGCAGGACTAGAGTCAATTCTTCTTAGAATGTTTGGTAAAATTTCCTTGTAAAGCCACCTGGTCCTGGGCTTTTCTTTGTTGGGAAGGTTTTGATTACTGATTCCATCTCTTTACTGATTATTGGTTTGTTGAGCTCTTCTATATCTTCTTGATTAAAAGTAGGTAGTTTGAGTACTTCTAGAGATTTGTCTATTTTAATCTAGGATATGTTATTTGCTAATGTACAGTTGTTCAAAATATCCTCTTATATAACTTTATCTCAGTGGGGTCTGTTGTAATGTCTCCCTTTCCTTTCTCATTTTAATTATTTGTGTCCTCTCTTTGTCTTTGTCAGGCTAGCTAAAGGTTTTTCAATTTAATTAATAATTTCAAGTTTAAAACTTTTGGTTTTGTTGATTCAGTTCTTTTGTGTGTTATTATTCTCTATTTCATTTATAACTGCTCTAATTTTTGCTATTTCCTTCCTTCTGATCATTTGGGTTTAATTTGCTCTCCCTTTCCTAGTTCTTCCAGTTTTTAGATTAAAATCTCTAATTTGGAATATTTCACCTTTTAAATGTAACCATTATAATATCAATTTCCTTCTCAGCACTGCCTTTGTTTATATCCCATGTCTTGTCATGCTGTGTTTTCATTTCATTCATGTCAAGATATTTGCTAATTTCTCTTGTGATTTCTTCTTTAAGTAACTGGTTGTTTAACAGTACATTGTTTTCCTTATGTATATTTGTGAATTTAGCATTTATCCCTCTATTATTGATTTTTAGCTTCATTTTATTGTTGTTGGAGAAGATACATTATATGATTTCAATATTTTTAAAATTTATTGAGGCTTGTTTTATTGCCTAATATATATATTTGAGGGTAATGTGTATTCTGTTTTTGTTGGATGAAGTGTTTCACATATGTCTCTGAGGTATAGTTGGGGTAGAATAGCATTCAAATCTTTTATTTCCTCATTGAACTTCTGTCTTGATTGGTCTTTCCATTTTTTAAAGTGTTAAAATCTCCAATGTTAACATAGAACCATCTATTTCTCCCTTCAAATCTGACAGCATTATCTTCATATATTTTGGGGCTCTACTGTTAGGTGCATAAATATCTATAATTGTTATATTTTCTTGGTGAGTTGACCCCTTTATCAGTATAATGGCTACTTTGTCCCTAGTAACAGACCTAAAGTCTATTTTATCTGATGTTAGTGTAGCTATCCACACTCTCTTTTAGTTAGTAATTGTATGATATATTTTTTTCATCCTTTTACTTTCAACCTACTTATGTCTTTGAATTTAAGGTGAGTCTCTCTTAAACAGCATATAGTTGGCTCACCCTTTTCTATCTATTCTTCCAATCTCTGCCTTTTGCCTGGAGACTTTAATCCATTTACATTTAATGCAGGACTTCATAAATTTTATACCTTGAATATCCCTGAGTTCTTTTATTAATGTCTACATTCATATTTATTTGATTTTTTTATACTGTAAAATGTTTAGTGCCTTCTCATTTCTATTATATTTCTCATATATTTTCCTTGTGATTACCATAGGGATAAAATTTAATATACTAAATATATAATGATTATTATGTGATTTGATGTAAACTTGGCTACAATAGCATACACAAACACTGTTCCTATATTCCTCCATTCCCCAACTATATTTTGAACTTGTCACAAATTATTTCTGTACATTACATTGTACCTAATGTACATACCATAGATTTATCATTATTTTTCATTCGTTTGCAGTTTAGCAGCTGTAGGGAGTAAGAAGTTAAGTTCCATACCAAAAAGTAAAATACAATATTATTGGCATTTATAATTATCTAAATGGTTACCTCTACTGGCAGTCTTTATTTTTTTATGCCATTTTGATCCAGGGTTTAGGGTCATTTCTTTTCAGTCTGAAGAACTCCTTTCAACATCGCTTGTAGGGCAGCTTTAGTGGTTATTAACTCCTTCAGCTTCTGTTTGTCTGGGAATATCTTAAGCCTTCCCTCATTTTTTAGAGAAAGTCTTGCTGAATGTATATTTCTGGATTGGCTATTGTTGTTTTTTTTTTTTTTTCTTTTTTTAGTTGGCAGATGTTAACCCACTGCCTTCTTACCTCCAGCGTTTCTGATAAGAAATCAGCAGCTTACCAAATTGTTATTCCCTTATACATAACATGCTGCTTTTCTCTTCAAACTTTCAGAACCATCTCCTTGCTCTTTGAATCAACAGCTTTATCAGCATGTGATGGGACATGTTTTTCTTAAATTTTATCCTACTGAGTGTTCTCTGGCTTTTTGGATGTGCATATTCATGACTTTTGCTAAGTTTGGGAACTTTTCTGTCATTGTTTTTTTTTTTTTTAATATTCCCTCTGTCCCTTTCTCTCTTTCTTCTCTTTCTGGGATGCCCATAATGTGTCTATTAGTATGTGTGATGGCATCTCAGAGATCTCTTAGGTTAGTTTTGTTTTTTATGATTCTTTTTATTTCTTTCAGTTTCTCAGCCTGCCTTATTTCAATTGTCTTGCCTTTGAGTTTGATGATTCTTTTCTGCCATCTCAAATCTGCTATTGAAAACCTCTTGGGAATTTTCCATTTTTGATATTGTGGACTTCATACCAGTAGTTCTTTGTGATTCCATTTAAAAATTTCTATCTGTTTATTGAGATTCTCATATTGTTCATTCATTGTTTTCTTGATATTCCTCAGTTCTTTCTCTGTATTTTCCTTTATCTCCTTGAGGATGTTGAGGAATATTTTTTGAAAGTCTTTGTCTGGTATGGCCACAGTCAAGTCTTTTTCACTGATGTTTTCTGGATTTTTATCCTCTTCCTTTGGATGAACCATCATTTTCAGTGTCTTTGTTTGGCTTGTAATCTTTCATTGGACTCTGGTATATTTTAATATTTTTAAATGGTAAAATTGGGACTTATTCCCTGAGATATCTACTTCTTGAGTTTGCAACTGGCTGGTGCTATGAAAGAAACGTTCTTGAGGGTCAGGAGCTAATAAAACTAGGCAAATCTAAGCAAAAAACATCTTTCACTGTCTTTGTAAGGTGTCTTTGTGTTGGCTGGTACTCTCCTTCAGAGTTCAACCCCCTTATCATGAAGGTCAACCCTAAGCAAATGCAAAGGGCAGGGTCCTCTTGATCTTTACTGGGCTTGGGTCTATTCCTGGGCTTGTGCTTGCCAATGGCCTTAGGAGCTCCCCTGTTTATGGGAGTTTGAATACCCCCTCTATTTCCCAGGAAACATCTCTTCTTCTCAGGGTCTTCCACTGCAGGAATTAAAGCCAGTAAGCCTGTGACTCAACTATTTCTTATGCTGCTTTCATTATCTCAAGATGCTTTTGCTTGGAGGGCAGATTCTGGGAAGGGGATAGGCTGGAAATTTGTCAGACTGTCTCACTGGGGACAATGCCAGGGATCAACAAGGGGAATGTTGATTGGCTCCAGACTGCCCTAGGGAAGAGAGGCGGTGGGGGGGGGGGGGGGGGGTGCAGGAAGATGCCAACAGCTTCTTCCAAGCCTCTCCAAAGTTTTGCTTTCTTCATTTGGTACCTACTCAGCCAATATAGCCTTTTAGCTGTCCTCTGCAGCTCTGCAGAAGCATGTCATCTTTAAGTCTCCTAGGTCACCTTTATCCTGGTTGGATTGGAACAATGGCCATCCTCAGAGCTGGGCCCCCAGTAAAATGAAGTAGCTAATCAAAAGCTGTGGTCAGCAATTGGTCCCAGCCCACATTATTCACCACCTGATCTTGGTGAAGTAGATTTTTATGTCCTTCTCCTGGTATTGGCAAGCTACAGAGGCACCAGACCCTACTGCTTCTTACTCCATGAGGGAGGAGAGTGGGAGATGGGCACTGAAAAATGATGCATGAAGAGAGCAATGTACTGGTATTTACTGTAATTTACTTGCCCTCCTCCTGCTCTTCTCTAGATGCTGTACAGTGTTCTACTGGACTCCCAAGTTTCAAAATAATTGAGTTAGACAGTTCTTGTTTGTTTAATCATTGCTCTGGTGGAAGGATTGATTCCTGGAGTTTCCTACTCTGCCATCTTTCCACAATTCCTCTCTGGCTAGAATTGTCAAGTAAAATTAGGTTGTTGGTGACTTGGCACTGCTGTGTCACAGTTGCCGCATTGGCCACATTTGCTACAGGTGTGAAGCCCGGATGACAGGTTAACTGAGCTTCAAAGCATCAATGGGAGGACAGACTGACTGATGAGATGCTGCAGTTCCACAGACCTTCACTTATCGCTCAGCAGCCTGCTCCAGAGCCCAAGTCTGATGGCATTCTGGTGATGACTTTCAAGATTTTTCTTCTTTTTGCAGAACTTACGGTCAAAGTTCCTGTGGGGTTATATTTTTCCTGTAAATTACTCCTTTTTCAAAGTCTCATATTAATGTCCCCTGAAAACAGCACCTTTTATGCAACCATTGTCACAGTAGTTGGGCTTCATGTGGTACTGGCAATTTTTGTCTTCATGGTATAGAAGGAGGGCTTGCCTCAGTGGTGGAAAAGCAAACATGATTAAAGCAGCTTCTTCTTTAGAGCTGCAAACATGGGGGTGGAGGAGTACTTAAAGGGTTTTTTTTTTCCTCTTCATATTAATTTTTTTTAAGGGGAAGGGTGGATGGCTAGGGGAATTCAGTATTTACTGCATTTGAGACTTCAATAAAAATGGGGTGGGAAGGGTGGGCTGAAATTTTTTGACCACCTATTATGTGCCAAGTGCTTATTCTTTTAGGGACCTAACATTTTTGGCTGAGGATCATGTTGGACTGATGTAAATAATAATACCAAATTAAGCAGCTAGGATGAAAGTAACACTAATTAGGAGTGAAACTTAATTATTTTCTACTAAAAGATATGTTGTGACGTAATCTTTGTGGCCTGCCTCCAGCAACGATATTCAGAGTACAGCCTCACTGATGCTACTCAGAGATGTGGATGTGCTGTTACTGCTTTCCAACTCTGCCTACTATGTGGCCTATTATAATGATGAAGTTGATAAAGTAAGCCAATATCAACGATTAAGTCTGGAAGACCTGGAAAAAATAGAAATAGGTCCTGAGCCCACTCTTTTTTGGTAAATCAAAGTTCTCCTGCAAGCGATTGCACTACAGACATAAAGAAGCAAGTGGCTATTTCCACACACTGAGACCTATGATACTTAATCCTGAAGAGGACAGAAAAGATACCCTTCAGTGCATTGCAGAGATGTTGCAGATCACCAAGCAAGCCATGGAATTGGATATACCTATAATTGAGAAAAAACTTCAGAGGAAGATCAGTAAACCTCATGGAGATATCATTGGTATTAGATCTCTGAACCAAGGCTCATTGGCCCAAGGGAAGAATTTTCTCATGAGCAAATTTTCTTCTCTAAATCAAAAAGTAAAACAGACCAAATCGAACATAACCATTGGCAATCTACAAGAGCGAGGAAACTTTACAAAACCTGAAATGAAAGGTAACTTTCTGAAACCAAACTTAAAAGTAAATCTTTGGAAATCAGATAGTAGTCTTGAAACCATGGAAAACACAGGTATTATGGATAGTAAGGACCAGGCAGAGTCTGAAGGGAAAATATTTTCAGATAATGACTCATACCACTCTGATGAAGTCCTTAGTAAATTCCAAATGTGATGAAGACAGGCAGCTAGTTAATTCTTTAGAGCATGTAGGGCTAGTAGACTATGTTCTTCCTATTTGTGGTATTGTTGCTTCAGCACCTCGATTCAGCAGTCAATCCCAGTCTGTAAACAGCACTGAAGTTAGCATTCACATTCCTTCTCAGAGTAGTATGTATCATGAAAATGAACTTGGAAAAGACCATGAGTCTCCTTTGAAGAAAAGTCTGTCTGCTGACAGTGTACACATACTGACTAGCTTCACCAAGCCTGTGGATATTTACTGCTAGAGATTTGTACAAGATGTGCAAAGCAAAATGATCCACCCTTCAGAGACCAGGTCTGTTTCTCAGTAGGCTACTGAGGAAAGAAATCAAATGACCAATCAAGTTTCTAGTGAAGACACCCAATCTGAAAAAGTAAGACAGACATCTTCTTGACCCTCTCAATTAGATGTGTCTTTTTCTGTGACAGGCCCACAGTTTTTGTCTATTGAACCAGTACATTCAGTCATATCTCCAAAGAGCCCAAACTCTGGATCCAGTATGCTTGAACTTGAGACAGGGCTTCATGTAACCTCTTCTCTTTCAGAAAGCAGTAGCAGCAGAGCTCTCTCTCCCTTTGCAAAGATTCGAAGTTCCATGGTCTAGGTTGCTAATATTACCCAGACTGGATTAACTCATGTAATCATGTAGTGGCAGAAGTTCAAAAGAGTCCTGCAGAACCTGAAGTAGTTAATGAAGTCCAGC
Source organism: Tamandua tetradactyla (assembly GCF_023851605.1). Taxonomy (NCBI): domain Eukaryota; kingdom Metazoa; phylum Chordata; class Mammalia; order Pilosa; family Myrmecophagidae; genus Tamandua; species Tamandua tetradactyla. The sequence continues at coordinate 37,444,030 of NC_135346.1, read as the reverse complement.
AAAATGAACTTAAAAATATGTTTACACAATGCCAGATCTGAATAATTCAGATTTAGATTTTAACCACAAAGAATCCTTACAGGTGGCTTTTATTTAATCCAAAAGGTTTCCCATATTATCCTCTTATAATTGTACTATCTTTGCATATAGGTATCAAAAATTCTTATTATTTTTATTGGAAAATGTTTTAAAGGGAGTCTGATCCTGAGTAGATATTCAAAGTTGAGAGCCAAGACCACAGAAGTGTATCATCCGAGAATGTGTAGGCTGAGTAGCTTATACACTACAAAGCTATTGAAAATAAATCGGAATAATTCACTTTGAACCACTACTTAAACCTTTTTGGAGTGAGGTGGGTGGGCACAGTGTTTGCAGGATGGCCATGGACACATGGAGAGGAAAAGCATTTTTCATCATTTGTTCATTTTTGTGTGGAGTGCCTCCACAAGGTAAATGCTATTCCGTTTTAGTGACTTTAGTATGGAAATCATTTGAACATAAGAAAAAAACCTTGGTTCATTTTAGTGGCTTAACTATTCCTTATGAAGTTAATTGAGAGTTGACAGTATAGTCAAGAAACGTGCCCATGTGATCCTAATTTTTCTTTTCAACTTGAACAAATTTAAACACTCTACTGTCTTGTATACCCACAGTCTGGAAGCATTAAGACTCACCAGTCATAACGTAGTACATTGGATCTGTATACCAACACCATTAAATTTAATCCTGCTGTTTTCAGGAAGGTAAGAATATATGTATATTGACACTACTAATTATAGAAGGAAATCTTCAAATTCTTTAAAAAATTTTTTCTAGGAAGGCATTTGACATCTTGTATAGACTATCACAATTATAGAAGATTTAGTCTGAAGCACAGTTGTGTTAAAGCTGGTTTTATGGCTACATTCTGACCACAAAGAACCAGTGCTTATTCTGTGAAATCCATGCAGTCAGAAAGATGCACGTTGTATTCTAAACAAGTGTTGGTTTGACTCTTCGAGACTTACGCTATTGAAGCAATTCTCAGCTGAACATTATGGCTGTTGTAACTTTGATAAGCACTTCCACTTTTGTTATTTATTAGTGGTATCTTTCTTCTAAGTGTCAAATCTTGTGGCTTTAAAATAAAATACCATTGCAATTAAAAAAAATTAGCTTGTTAACTTTCTATCTAAACCTAAGTGCATCTTCAAGTGAAGATTAAGTTAGAGGTTAATGAAACTATGGTATAAGAGTAATATATAGCATAGAATATACTTTAAATAGAGTTAAATAGTAAAAGTAGATCTCTGAGACATAGAATTGAAGTTTTTTTAAAAAAAGTAATTATAGACAAGTTTCTGTATGTCATGTAAAAACAATTTCAAACAAAAATACAAAATGTGCAATAATTGCATTATTTTCCATGGAGTGTGTGGTGGCTTAGAATTTTATAATTTAGGAAAAAAATACATGCTTAATCCTAATCCTTTTCTGTATATGTGAATCCATTGTTAATCGGACCTTTTGATGAGGTTGCTTCAGTTAAATTGTGGCACAACAAAATCAGGATAGATCTTAATCTTATTACTGAAAGCCTTCTAGAGAAGACTACAGAAAAGGAAGCTGGAGGGAACAGTCAGAAGCTGGGAATCAGTGGACCCCAAAAGAGAAAGGAGAAGATGCTGCCATATGCATTGCCATGAGACAGAAACATCAGGGACCCAGGATTGCTGGCAGCCAGCTCTAAAACCCTACTCCCGGGAGAAAGCATTGCCTTGCTGATGCCTTGATTTTGGACTTCCCCTAGCCTCAAAACCATGAACCAATACATTCCCGTTGTTAAGTAATGGTGTTTGTTTTAGCAACCAGGAAACTTAAACATATGGGTATTTATATTTAAGAGTACAATCCATAGCAAAAGTTCTGGAATGATCCATCTCAAACTTGTAACCACAGTTACCTTTCTGGGAATAGAAGGAGTCTAGGATTGGGAAATGGTCAGAGGGTCTATTGTTTTTTCATTCACACTCCTTTGCATGCATGCATGGTTTTCCTCTCCATAAACAACCACTTTGCAACCAAAATGTTCTCTGATCTGCTTAGGGAACTGTGTAAGAGGGTGGAAAAAATCCCTGATAGTGCCGTCTACAATGTACAAATAAAACCTATATGCAAAACAGAAATGTGGTATGTGGCTGCTTTGTTTTTTAAAAACATTGAGATTCTTTAATGATTTCCTTTTGCAATTTCTACTAAAATTTTATTAATGTAAAATGTGTTTATATTTTTATAACATTTTAAGCTAAGTCCCTAAGATAAGAGTAATTTGGTAAACCATAAAATTGAGCTAAATTCAATAAACTAAAGCAAAAGAAATCATTAAATTCTCTCCAGGGCAATGCCTGTTTTCAAGCTTCTGGTTAAGTGTCTATAAAAAGAGCAACAAGATACTTAGTTGTCTCTTTATTACTATTACTTTCGCATTGACTTACAGGGTAATTTCAGATATGCTTTATTTTCAGTTTGGATTCATTTTTTTATTGGCTTTAACTCCAAACAAAAGCATTTTAATTTTCCCTGATCACTAACTCCCAACTTCCAAGCCTGTGTCAAACAGTCAATTATCTATAAACAAACTCTAAAACACACTAGCAGAGCCTTCCTTAAAGGGATTTCGGGATTTTGTTATACAATCTTAGAGTTGGTGAACGTTAATGATAAAAGGAACACGGGTTCTACCCGCTTTTTATTTTAATTTAAAAATTTATCTTATCTGTCTCCTGTTCTTAGAGCAAACTGAAATAGAGCAGTGTGGTGCCTTACCACTGCCGTAGGGCAGATTCTGGACACCAATATCCAGCTGAAGTTGTTCTTATGCTTTCCTGCCTTGGGTATTATTTTGAGTAAAGCAAATTATTTGGGGTTATATACACTGGATTTTGACATTTTTACATTGACACCACATTAATTTTCTCAGGGAGCCTCCGGGTTTCATACCTTTACTATATTGATCACAAAAGAATAACATCACTTCTCCTTTGTACAAAAATCAGATTTCATTTTATGAAGGTACCTGACTTGTGATAAAAGTAGTTTTCAATGTTTCTTCATAAATTACATCCGACTTCATAGCAAATACTAACAAAGAGGAAATCAAAATTGACAATGTTGATTTTCATGGATATGAAAGAATATTCTTGCAGGAAAGTGATTCAAAGTTTCTATGTTCATTATAGTTATAAAACTCTAGGAGAACCAAGAGACAGCAACATCACACAAAACAATTTTTTCCTTATCATTATTTAGTGTATAAGATCTATGTGCATGTGCTTTAAAACCCCTGTGAGCACTCAGCCAGGGAATTGTTTTCAGAGATTAGACAGTCAGATTTGTTAGGTATCTATTTATTACACATTTCTTTCTTAAAAATAAAGTTTATGATTTTGATTTTTCTATGATTAAAGGAGTTATGATATGCTTTTTAGAGGATTTGGGAAAATGAGGAAAAAATAAATGTCACTCTCATGAGCTGAATACTTTGTATGTACCAGGTACTGCAATACATTATCTGTTTTATTCTTTACAATAACTTTATGAAGTAATTATTTTTATTGTAATTCTTCTGGATAGAAAATTGAAGCTGATTAAAGAAAGAAGAAATGAAAGGACCTGTCTGAAGTCACAGGGTGGGTAAATAGAGGCAGCAAGACTTGAAATCTAATCTTAGGTCCAAAGTTTTTTTGTCTTATATCATGTATTTGTGCAGAATTTGTCAGTATCAGAGCACAGAGAAAATTGAAAGTCTCTTTGCCCAATATCACCTACATGGGAGAGATTATTACTGCACTCCAATCTAGCACTTGTTGATAGTCTAACATTTTTCAGTCCTCATCTCTTAATTGAGCTCTCCGTGAGGTTTGATGCTGTTTACCTTTCTGCTTGAAATACTCTCATCTCCTGGCTTCCATGGCATCTCTGTTGTTTACTTCCTACTTCTCTGGTCCATCCTCCCTTCTCTCCATTACAAGCTGATCTTCCTCCATCTACATTAAACAAGCTGATCTTCCTCCATCTACATTAAACACCAAAGCTCTTTGAGGCTCAGTCCTAGAATCTCTTCTCTTTTCAATCCATACTCTTATCATTCATAGCCATTGTTTCAGTTTCCACTATACACATATGTCTACCCAGGACCTTTTCTTGACACTCCAAATCCTTATATTCAAAGCCATATTTAATACCTTCAGTTGAATGCCTGAGTGACAACTCAGAAATCAATGTCTCAAAGAAAACTGATTATCTCCCATATCCAAACTCAGTCTCCTTCTATGCTTTAATAAATTGGTGAGCAGCAATTTCATTCCATTCAGTTACACAAGCCAAGAAGACTGGAATCACCTTTGATGCCTACCTGTTATTTCCCTACCCACGGCCTCCCAATATCCAATTCATACCAAGACCCACCCAGATCAACTCCTTTTTTTCCCCTACACCTGCTATCTTTATCTAATCCATCATCAAGTACCCCAAGTACCTCCATTGCCTCCTAACTGCTTTCCCAACATTTTCTTAATCCATGTTCCATATGGTAGCCAGAATCTTCTTTTCATACTTCTGTGGCTTGCTATTATCTTAGGTAAAGTCCTAAATCTGCATTATTGTCCCACAAAACCCAGCAAGAGCTTACCTTTCGGTGGGGGACTGGGGTTCATCTTGTACTCCTCTCTCCTCTTTCTTTCTGCACTTTACCTCCTTGGATTTAGTTTCTAGAAGGCATGCTTCCTTTAGGCAAAGGGACTTTGTAGTTAATTTCCCGTTACCTGGAATATCCCATTCTTCCCCAAAATGTACACCCACATGCACAGTACATGTTACACACTTTCTTTTATTTAAATCTTACCATTTATAACTAGCTCAATAGACACTTCCTCTGGAAAACCTTTTATCATTGCACTTCTTTGCCTCTGGCAAGTTTATTTGTTACATACTCCCAAGGAAATATGCACTGTTCCTTCAGGACATGTATTTCAGTTTATAAGTACAATTTGATTACTGTGACTATCTGTTTAATGCCCATTTCCTGCATGAAGCAGGGGGCTGGGTCCCCAGAGCCTACTACAGAACAAGACATTGTAGGTACTCAGTAAACACAAATAAATGAATCAATCACTGCTTTAAAGAGAAGCCAACATGACAGCAAGGGAGAAAAGTACAGCACTAAAAATGAAAAGGTAAATTGTTTCCAAAAACCATTATTTTAAATAACTAATCTCCCATTTTTTATTTTAATTGCACTAATTGGCACCATGATCTATCAAAATGTCTATGTTGGAGGTTAAGAAATCCTCCCCAATTTTTCCCCTACATTAGCTGGTCTTGCTGAATTTACTTCCAATATGCAGCCTGGATTCCTTCACTTCTTTTCTCACTGATATCACTGAAACCACCTATTTCTGAGTCATTACCATCACTTGCTCAGATGCCTGCAATGAACTCTTAAAGTTTTTTCACTTTAGCCTTTTTTCTCCTAATATTATTCCTCTTCTCAGATACTAGAATGATTAGTGAAAGTGAGCAAACCAGATCACTTCAATCCTCTGTTTATAACCCATTAATATTTTTAAAAAATTCTTTTTCAACACTGTTACTCTTTTTCATGTCATCATTTATTCCCTTTATCATTTACCATTATGCCTAATTGTGTACTTGGTTATCTTCTGTCCTGCTGTAACAGAACGTAATGCTGGCAAGCACCTGCTATTGCACCTACATGCCCCAGGCACATGGTAAGTGCTAAAAACTATTGTTAAATTACTGAATAATGCTATTATTTATTTTGCCGAAATTGTCTCTAAGGAAATATTTTAAGAGTTTGCTTTTTTGTGTAAAGTCAGAGGCCCTTTTTACCCAGAGCTTCAAAAAGTGGAGAAAGCTCAAGAAGGGGCTAAGACATGACTTCTAGTGATTAGGTCCCATCACAGTGCTTCCTACACCTGAATAAAATATAGTTAACAATACATGACTTTATGAAAAAAGAGCTAATGCAGTTCCAATTTCTTATTCTCTCTAGTCCTCCAGCTAAGTGTGACTAACAAGGCAGAGGGTAATAATCTTCATTATCTCTTTCTCTTTTCAAAATTGTTCACAGAGTGCCGCAAATGAAAAGGGGCCCACTGGTGCCTGGGATGGAGGGACAAAGTGGTGCTTTTTTTATTTATGCTAATTAAGTAGGTTGCAGACTCAGGACCTAGCAATATCCTTCATTGAGATGCTGAGTACTGGGACTTAATTATATGTTTCTGGTCTAAAGTTGTCATTATTAAGATCTGAGCAGGGGATAAGTATGGAGGGGATTCTGCTCTCAGTGCTTCTGGAGTCTAGCCTGACATATCTCCTGGAAAGATAAGAACCAGTTATGAGAAGATATGTTGAATGAAATAGTGGTGTCTCACTACCTAGTGGCCCAAATTGAGCACACAAAAGGACACTATTTTTTAAAACAAAATTACGTTAAAACCTCTGAATGTAGTAATACTATATCCTTTCTCCTGCTGTTGAACAACTTTTCTCTGCTTTAGTATATTCCTTAGTCATATGAAGCAGTTTCCACTCTTGCCTTCAACTGGTATAAGAACTTCCTAAATCAATCTGCTCAGCGCACGTGAAAGAACAACTGCATTAAGAATCAAATTTCTCACGGGCTTTAACAGAACCCATCAATAGCGTGTGTTAGGGGAAAAAAAAAATCTATAAACCTATTTTTTTTCCCCAAACAGAAAACAAACCATTGATTTTTCACAATCAAATTTTAACATTGTAAAGGTTCTTTTCTTCCTCAAATATCCGTCTCTTGCCATTCTCTGCATGGCAGATACGCACATGTGCTGATTTTATGCAACTACAGCTGACACTAGAGAGCTCTCCACAGAAACAGAGCAAACAAATGTAAGCAGCATAAAATATTTAGATCATAGAAACATTAGGCACGGTTTTGGTGCTGGCCATGATTATGCGTAGTGGAAGGACCTTGTAGGTAACAGCAAGAAGCTGATAATCCTCCCAAGGTCCTTACAGAAAAGAGAGACAAACTACAGCTCAGAATACAGGGCTAGACAATTGCCACATTGGGGAGGCAGGAAAGGCAGCCACCATTTATGTGTATCAGATGCATACACATTGTAATCTGAACCCTGGCACTGTAGTTATGTGTGTTTGTGTATGTTGTATTTTTTCCCCAAGGATAATTGCTCAGTGTTCATTTTTGTCTCTGATTAGTGAAGTCTCTGCATATTTACCTTAGAAAATGTGCAGCAACTCTTTCCTTAAAAGCTGCTGGGACAGTTTGCCAAACCCCATCCAACATTCCTGTTGACCCTAAAAAATACCCAGAGCTTCATCTGAGATCTTATAAAAGTTGCATGTACTAAGTTTACTTCTCAGAAACCTAAAAACTTCAGATGGTTCCTTGGCCAGATAGGTCCTGAAACCCTGAGGTTCCAGGCTGTTTAAGAACATCAGCCAGTTCCACCCACCCCCATCCCATATTGTCAACACCTCTTTTCAACATGAGAAAAGTTAGAATTGGCATAACTGAAATATCCCTACAAAGTAGGAGAAGGACAAAGGTGAAAGAGGAGTTAGAACAGAGAAGGTAGTAGTTAACAAATGAGTATGACTACTTAACCATTATATTGATATTTCTTTTTTAGTCTTTAGTGTCTTAGAGCAGCTACAAGGAAAAACCTGAAATTGTGGGACTATAACCCATACCAAATGTTGAAATCTGTCCTATTACTACTTGTGAAAATGTACTTTGACATTTATTGCTTTTTTGTATATATGTTGTATTTCACAATAAAAACTGTTCAAAAAAAAAAAAAAAAAGCTGGTGGGAGACACACATTTGGTTCAAAATTTTATTCCCAGTGAGAGCTATAGTCAGTTGCTAATTACATGAGGAGTGATCACTGAGGATGTGACGAGGTTGGGAGGGGCACACAGGGAGACTGGAGAAGGAGATGAGAACATTATAAAAGGTGCCAATCGCCCATTCATAGTCTCTCTGACACTTATCCCACACCACTACCTCTAACAGTTTTTCATCAATCTTAACAACTGTCCTATCATCATATTACCTTTAAAAGTTTTGGTGATTGTAAAAAATGGGAAAGTCAAACACTTATTTGGTCTTTTTTGTGTGTGTCACACTTCAGGGTAATCAAACGTTTGTTGAGATAAAGATAAAGTTATTCTGGGTAGACAAATTCCAGCTAAAAAAGGAATGAGGAACAACAGAATTTGAATATTACTATTTAGCATCCCCTAAGGAAACAGCGAACCCAGGAAATAATGATCAAGGACTTCTAAAACCAGAAGGGAAAACACTATGGAGAATTTTATAACTTGATGAATTAGATTGATAACACAATAACTCAATGATTAATTTTAACAAAAACAGTGAATACTGGACTGTTCGTTAATGCTGCCACAATGCAATATATCAGACATGGAATGGCTTTTAAAAAGGGAATTTATTAAGTTACAACTTTGCAGTTCAAAGGTCATAGTCCAAATTAAGGCATCCAGAGAAGGTTCCTTGTCTCAAGGAAGGCTGATGTCTGTCACATGGGAAGGCTACAAGGCTGGCATCTGCTGGTCCTTGTTCCTGGTTCTGTTGTTTCCAGCTTCTGATGGCAGTGGTTTCCTATCTAAGCCTCTGTAGGCCTTTACTTAGCTCCTCTAGGATACAACTTTGGGTTCAGGCTTGTTTAGCATCTCATGGAAGGCACGTGGCAACATCTGTTTGGCTCTGCAGTTCCAAACGTATGTGTCTATGTGTTTGCTCTCTCTGTTGGCACTCCAAGCATCTTCAAATGTCTGTGTCTCTATCAGCTCTGAAGCAACTGTTTTCTAAGCATCTGGGCTTCTTCCAAAATGCTTCCCCTCTTAAAGGACTCCAGAAAACTAATCAAGACCCACCTTGAATGAGTGGAGTCACATCTTCATCTAATCAAAAGGTCACAATTGGGTGTATCACATCTCCATGGAAACAAACCAATCAAAGTATCCACCCTAAACAGTAGGTCTGCTCCCACAAGAAAGGATTAGAAAAGAAAAATGGCCTTTTGGGAATACATGGACATTATGTATCTCCTAATGTAAAGCAATAAGAAATACACAAACTATCTTCAAAATAAATAAAAAACTTGAACCTAAATCTAATGAGGCCTCTAGTCTCAAGAGAAGTTTAAGAGAAATACAAGGGATAAAAAAGCATGTTAAATGACACCATAGTGATGCAAGCAACAAAAGTCAAGAATGAGAGAGAATACACAGGACAATAAAGAGCTTGAAAAAGAGAGGGGCTGGTGGTGGGGATGATGAGGGGGTTATAGATTAATAAACATTTAAATAATATATTAAAAAATTGCAATGTGTGGAGATATTGATTTTTGTACTATGTTGAACAAATCAACTCATTTATGAGAGAATTGGAGATATTTGCACCCTGGCTGCTTATTTGCAATAGTGGTATCTTGGTTATATCTGAAAAATGAACAAGTGGTATTTGGGTTATCACACAGAGACAAACACTGAAATGTTCATGGATTGACTGATGTCTGCATTTGCTTTTAAATGATCCCTTGTGGGGAGGGAGGAGGTATAGATGAAACAAGATCGGCCATGCTTTGAAAATTATTGAAGCTGGATAACGAGTGCATGGGGTTCATTATACCACTCCCTGCTTTTATGATTAAAATTATTTAATCATAAAATTATTTATGAATGGTTTAAACTAACAGATTACATTACAAGTTCCCAATTATAATGTACAGATAATTTGCTTCATGCTAATATTTATAACCATCAATTCAGAAGATTGCGCTATTAAAGGCTTCCTAATTCTGGCTTTTAAAATTGTTCTTTATTTTTATTTGTTTATTTATTTTTTAATTTGAAACCATTTTGAACATAACAGAAGTTTGCATATAGAGAACAAGTAACTAACTTTTTTTTTACACCAAACCATTTGGGAGTAAAGTTTCCAATCCAATGTGCCTTTCCCGTTTAAGGGGAGTATTTCTTACACTATTCCATTACGCAAGGACATTCTTTCTTACATAGCACATATTCATAAAAGTCAGGAAGTTAGCACAGATTCATCAATACATTCTAATTCTCACTCCACTAAAGTTTTGCCAATTGTCTCCAAATGTCTCTTATAGTAAAAGAACCCTGTTGGCATGTGTCTTTAACTCCTTCGGTCTAAAATAGTTCGTTAGTTCTTTCTTGACTTTCATGATCTTGACATTTTTGAGGATTATAAGTTAGTTATTTTGTTAAATACTCTTCTGTTTGGATTTGTCTGATATTTTATCTTGATGAGATTCAGGTCTGCCAGTTTGGCAGGAATAACACAGAAGTGATGTTCTGCTATTCTTATTGAATCCTACCAGGTAGCACACAATTTTGATTTGTCTCATCACTGGCCACTTGGATTGCTAAGTTAAGGTAGTATCTGCTAGGATTCTCTATTGTAAAGTAATTCTTTAAAATCAATAAACAGTTTAGAGGAAGGCATTTTGAAACACTATAACTATTCTGTTCCTCATTAATCTTTAAATTTAGTAATTTATTTATATTGATATAGACTCATGTGTTTCCATTTTATTCAGTTTATTATAATCCATCACTATCATTTGCTTTGTGGCTTATATTTTTCCAGATTTGTTGAGGGAAGCCACTTCAAGCTGACTCCTGAGTCTTCTTGGCATGTCCCAGTTATATTAGAGCTCATTCTTGCTTTTTCTTGCAAAATGAGATGCTTATGCCTACTTTGTACTTTCCTTGCCTTAACCTTAGAATCAGTCATTGCTTTAGGGAGTCTTACTTCCCTTTAGAAGAGAACAATATGTAGAAGCCAAAATCTGGGTGAAATGTGTGCATATTGCTGTTGGGGTGTCATTGCTTCCAGATGGAGAGAGGAAATACATGTATGTTCATGTGTATATTGATATATTCTACATATACATTAAAAAAGTTAGGATTATAGCATTATTTCTAATTCCAATCCTCAATGTACAGGATTCATTTTGTTTTTCTCCTTTTCCATATTTTTAACTCCTATAGTGGAAAACCTGGCTGTCATTATCCTTAATATGTTTACTTATTTGATAATGTCCCTGAATGTAAGCTGTCTCCCATCACTGCCACAACCCTCCTCCAGGTGATTTCCTCACCTACACAGGCTCTAACATCCCACCCCTACCTCCAGGCTGCTCTCCTCACTCCGTATGTCTACTCTATCATGTGGAAGCCTCTTCATCTCACTCTTGTTCTGCTTGGATCCTGATTCCCCATTCTGAGCCACCCTCTTACAGGGACACACTCCTCACCCTGCTTGAACCAGGCTGCCCCTTTGTGGGGACACAGTTCTCACTCTTCTTGGGTTCTGATGTCTTCTCATGGAACCACCCTCATGCACGGTCAGAGACCCTCCTCACTCGCCCACATCTCAGGCCACCTGGGCAAATGCTCTCACCTCTCTTACCACACCAAGCCACCCCTCCATGGGGATAAATCTCATCCCAATTGCACTCTGACCCTTGCCAGGTACATCCACCACCATGTGGGTGCCTCCTCCTGCCACTCAGTTCTGAGGCATTATACAGAACTAACCTCCTCCACCTCTAATCCAAGATGGACTTCTTTCTCCTTCTCTCAAGCTCTAACATCACATGTTGGCAGCCTTATACAGATGCCCTCCATAGCTGGCTCCATTCTGATACCCCACACAGGGCAGGTCCCCTAACTACATGGATGCCCTCCTCACCGACTTGGTATTGCTAAATTAAGTCTCTTTATTTTGAAATAATTGTACTTTCATATGAACAGTTGTAAGAAGTACTACAGAGAGTTTCTGTGTCCACTTCACCCAGTTTCCCTTAATGGTAATGCTTTCCAAAACTATACTATTACAGTCAGGAGATTGACACTAATGCTGACTTTATTCACATTTCCCAAGTTTTACGTTTTCCATGCACCTGTGTGTATGTGTATTTAGTTCTATTCAGTTTATCTCAAGTGTAGATTCAGGTATATACCACCATAATCAAGATATGGAGCAGTCCCTTTACTGCAAGAATTCCTCATGATGTCCTTTATAACCACACACCTCTTTGTCCCAAGCCACCTCATTCCAGTCCTTGGAAACCACTAATTTGCCACCCATTTCTGTAATTTTGTTATTTAAAGAATCTCATATAATAGAGTAATAAAACATGCAGCCCTTTAGGATTGGTTTTTATTATTCAGCCCAATTCTCTGGAGATTCATCCAAGTTGTTGTATGTATCGACAGTTTGTTTCTTTTAAATTGCTGGGTGGTATTCCAAAGTAAGGATGTTCCATGGTGTGTTTAATCATTCACATGTTGAAGGACATCTGGATGGTTTTTAGTTTTTCACTAATATAAATTAAACTGCTATAAGAATTTGCATACAAGCTTTTTGTGTGAACACTTGCTTGACGTTGGCACCCTGCATTGTTCTACATTCCTATACGGACATCTTCATCATCTTGTTTGAGAACTAACACCACACCAAGCTATTATGTCCTCCACAGCCCACCTTCCCATACTGCGCTGGTTTGAAAGGAAGTATGCCCTCTAAGAAAAGCCATGTTTTGATATAAATCCCATTTCTTAAAGGTAGAATAATCCTTATTCAATACTGTATATTTGAAACTGTAATGAGATCATCTCCCTGGTTGATGTGATTTAGTCAAGAATGATTGTTAAACTGGATTAGGGGATGACACGTCTCCACCCATTTGAGTGGGTCTTGATTGGTTTATTGGAGTCCTATAAAAGAGGAAACATTTTGGAGAAAGAGGTTCAGAGAGAGAACAGAGAATGCTGCAGCACTACGAAGCAGAGTCCACAAGCCAGCGACCTTTGGAGATGAAGAAGGAAAATGCCTCCCGGAGAGCTTCATGAAACCAGAAGCCAGGAGAGTAAGCTAGCAGATGACACCAAATTCGCCATGTGCCCGTCCAACTGAGAGGGAAGCCCTGACTATGTTCGCCACATCCCTTCTCACTTGAGAGGGAGACCCTGAACTTCATCAGCCTTCTTGAACCAAGGTATCTTTCCCTGGATGCCTGTGACTAGAAATTTCTATAGACTTGTTTTAATTGGGACATTTTCTTGGCCTTAGAACTATAAACTAGCAACTCATTAAATTCCCCTTTTAAAAGCCATTCTGTTTCTGGTATATTGCATTCTTGCAGCTAGCAAACTAGAACACATACCAAGCCTGGATGTCTTCATTTCTCTGCCCTACCTAACTGATTTAGGATGGACCAGTTCAAAGGAGAAATGAGAAAAAGCTTACAAGATTGTAAACATCATGGAAAAGCTGTTCTGGAGCAATGATTACTACTACTTCCATTGCTTCTCCCTTCTGTCATCTTCCTTGTGTTTCCAACACTTCCCAGAACAGTGACTAGAACCAAGTAGGCACTCAGTAAATATCTGCGAGTGAGGGAAGGGATGTTCGTGAATCTGGTTCCTCAACAGACAAGGTGGATACCTTTAGTCTAGTAATTGATGAATGTTAAATCCTCACATTAGGGGCGGGCCATGGTAGCTCAGCAGGCAGAGTTCTCACTTGCCAATGAAGTCATAAAGAGGGAATGGAAGGAAAGTTGGGAAAAGTCCTTAAAGAAGAACAAGTTAAATAGGGCAGCCTGGAATTAACGAACTGCTCCATCCTAGCTACTTTTGTCCAATGACTCTAAGTCACATTCTATGTGTGAATGTCTTCTGTAAACCCACAATGAATCATTCCCTTTCCAAGTGGGAAGGAAAGGAATTTGTGATTTACTTTATCTTCTCAGCAAAGCTTTCTCTAATTCTGGAATGAAGGTGATTCACTGGAAATCAAATTACTATTGAACAATTTTCTAAGGTATCAATTGGCTGAATAAGTAAGAATTTCCTAACCTCCTCTCCCCACCAAGTTTTAGTCCCACTATGACTTCCCGAGGCCATTTAGCTTTGGAAGGGTCAGGGTGGCTCAGATTATGTCAATTTCTCACGTTTTAAATTTCAGATCCTAGGCAGATCTCAATTTCTCAATGGTTTATAAGTAATTGGGTACTTAAATACAGTTTATTGTCTTTTCCCTTAAATACAGCTTACTGTCTTTTATATTTCAGTCAGCTTATGTCCTGCTTCTCATAGTGAAACAGCCTTGATAAATTGTCATAAATCCAGTTTCGTGTGTTTTTACTGATAGCTTTCAAAGAATCGGCCATTTGGCAAATTAATCCATAGCAAACAACTTTCATTTAATTGTGTAAGATGTAAGATGTTATATTACTGGAACCTGGATGAAGAGTATTATGGGACCTCTTTGTACTATAATTGCAACTCTTCTGTAAATCTAAAATTATCTGAAAATAACAAGTTAAAAAAAAATTAAATGCCAGAAACTTTGAGGGGAAAAAAAAATGCCTCCTTCTTATTAGTGAATTTTCTATTCTCCACCTCCTCAAACGCTGCTCTCTATTGGTGCTTCTCAACATATCCATGATGAAGAACAAGTGGGGTTTTGTTTGTTTGTTTTCCCAGTATTTCTCAGTCTTCTGCTGAGAAATACTTTTGTAAATAAAAGAAATATGTATTGCAAGGAAAATGAAATTTAAAAAACAAAGCAAAAAAAAAGATAAACAAAAACAAAGGCCAACAAGATATAAACCCCAATTTTATACTAGCTTCCACAGGTATAAAAACACAGTCAGATTGCTGTGAGAATTTCTCAGTAATTACTGTCAATTTTGCACCTGATTTGCTCATAGATCAGTAACAGCACAGTCTACAACCAGTCTGCAGACCCCAACTTGAGTGGTCCTAGTCTATACTGCCCCATCACAAACTTGATTATATACGGGTTTTTTATCATTGTCTATAACTTCATACACATGCATATGTCCGCAGGGACCTTAGATACTCTTTAAGATCAAGGACAATGTTTTCTACTTTAACTTTCCATAAAACATTCATCCTGACAGTGCTTAATACATTCATATTGACCAACAGAAAACAGCTTATCCTTTCCCTTTGATTTCCCCCTCCTTTTCTCCTCTATTGCATTTTATGTTTGAATATAATTCATTTTAAATCCTTTCGGGGAGGAGGCAGAAGTAACAAATTGGTGGCTTCTAGGCTGGATATGGACAATAAATGAGCTTTGTTTGCCCTGCATAATATTGTAAAGGTCAGCCTTTAACACATTAACAAAATGTGGCAAGCCCGTGCCCATGTTTGCATGTGCCAGCCAAGGGACAGCCTGGAGAGCTGCCCCCTCTAGAGAGAATGAATCCCTCTCGTTCTCTACTTGGCCTATCCACTTGTTTAAATTGCCTAAGTGGGACCTTTAGCCTTTTGAAATTGCAGCCACTCATCTAGATTAATAAATCCGAGGTCAATGAACCCCACAAAACAAAAATAAACTAAAGCACAATCAAAAGAGCCCCAACAGACCATTATAGGAGCTTTTATTTCTATAACAGCTTATTAGATACAAAACACTTTGCCACTTCATTTGAGCCTCATAAAACCAGGGGAAAGAATCTGGGTAGGAATAATTGTCCCCATTTACAGGTGGAATAAACTGGGGTCCAGAGGAGAATTAACATTCTTCAGACTCCACAGCAAGTAGCAAGTCAAATCAGGACTCCAAGTTAATTTGGAGCAGGATCCTGCACAGCCACTAATTTTAGTGGCTTTTTTTTTTTTTTCCCCTAAGTGTTTTCTGCCCTCACTGCAATGAAAACAAGACACTTTTTCTGTATTTTAAAAAACCTATTTTCATACTCATCTATTCAGTCTTTAGTGCAGATCTGTGATAAGGACAACTTCCTTGTCTTCATAGTAATAGATCTGTGTAAAAAAAAAAAATGTTCTCATCCACTGCTTTGCAGTACTGTTCCCCATTGCACAGACCCAACTCAACCCTTTACTCCCAAATCAAAGGCGCTCCACTGGGCCCAGCCCAAACTGGAGTGGTCCCAGGAATGCAGGAGGTCCTCAAAAGTACCCCACATCCTCACATTGCTGAGTCACCACCCAGAAAGTAACTGCTCCAACAACAGAAATGTCAGCTCCTGTCCGTGCCAAGCTCCAGTAGCTCTCTCAGAAGCACCAGGAGAGCCAAGGATGAGGAATGTGATCCTAAGCCTGACATCATAGTAAAAAAAAGCCTCCCTAAATTTCCATTAATGACACCCTGGAATAGGCCGGAAGGTACTAAATTGTGGGATCGTAACACCTGAACAACCAAACCACATTTGAGCCTAAAGGTAAACAAGGACTCTTGGCTTTGTGGTTCTCAGAGTCGTTCTAGCCACTGGTGAAGTCTGGCTGAGCACATTTTTAAAGTATGTGTCTAATAAAGTGGCTGCCAGTGACATGTGGTTATTCAAATTTAAATGAAATTAAGTTAAAAATTCTATTCCTGGACACATTTCAAGCACTCAGTAGCCACAAGGGGCTATATCACATAAGGTTGAGCCCGGGTCTGATACACAGAAAGAGGGCTTGAGCCGAGGGGCTGGCCTTTTTTTTGTTTTTTACATGGGCAGGAACTGGAAATCAAACCCGGGTCCTCTGGCATGGCAGGCGAGCATCCTTGCCTGCTGAGCCACCGTGGTCCGCCCAGGGGCAGGCCTTTTACGCTCCCCAAAGCGTGGTGGGTATACTTCCAGTAGGCAAGGACAACCACTGGGGCAGCTGTAAGCCATGAGCACAAACACTGCTGGTGGTGAAGGCCCCACCCATGAAGAGGATCTAGTAGGCTCTAACACCACCTGCCACACAAGGTAGCGGGTTGTATGATGTTGCTGAATAACAACCACTAAAAACATAAAGTCATGAATTCAAAATTTAACAGGTAAAATCATTCATCTACATCCTTATTAGCCAATCCTTCTCCCCTTGGAAGCTTTTCCGGGTCTTACATTGAGGGCAGGGGCTGTCACTCTTGTTGTATATTTTCTCTCCAGTGCTTGAACACAAATTAGGTATTCAGTAAGTATATACTAAATGAGCATTGACCTTAATAATTATCATGAGAAATGTCATCATTAGGGTGAACACATATTCCATTTTCCAGCTAGAGTCTACTTTATGCCAGTTTATATGTTTATTAATTATTATACTTTTTTAATCACAAAAGCATACTGTATCAATGAAGCTATTGTGTACTCCAGAAAAGCCATGTCCTTTAATCCTCATTCAGTATTGCTGGGTGGGAGCTTTTGGATTGGTTCCATGGAGATGTGACCCACCCAATTGTGTGGGTCAGTTTCCATTGAGTTGTGTCTCCACCCATTCAAGGTGGGGTTGCTTATTGGAGCCCTTTAAGAGGGAACAGTTTTGGAAAGAGCTGACACAGATGCCAACACTTGGGGAACAGAAACACAGATGTCTGGAGATGCTTGGAGCCCAGCAGACATCCTCATGAGATGCTAAGCAAACCAGAACCTGGAAAGAGTCAAGGGAAGCCAAGAGACGAAAGTCAGCCCGGAGAAGAAAAGAGAGGAACCCCCACAGGAACAGAGGCTGAAAGCAATGGAACCCAGGAGCAAGGGACCAGCAGATGCCAGCCATGTGACTACCCAGCTGACAGAGGTGTTCCTGACCCATCGGCCTTCCTTGAATTAAGGTATCTTTCTTTGGATGCCTTAATTTGGACATTTTTATAGGCTTAGAACTATAAACTTGTAACTTGGTAAATACCCTTTTTAAAAGCCATTCCATTTCTGATGTATTGCATTCTGGCAGCTTACAAATGAATGTACATACCAATTCATTTTATAAATTATATGATTACTATAAAGGAATTATAGACAAGATCCTAAAAGAGCAACGAGAATGAGTTCAGCCGCTACTTTAATTCACTCTTTTAGTGCATCAGTATGTTTGACATTTGATCCAATAGTATGAGTATTCCCCTTAGAGGAAAAACACCCCAATTTTATTTTCAAATCTTCTTATTAAAATTTTGGTTCAGCTATATAAATATCTTATTGGTTACAATCTTGTTTCTTTGGTATTGGGAGGAAGGAAATTTAAAAAACATTATAAACATTAATTATACTATCTATATAATTAGTAGTATCCACTTACAATTCAGTTGTATAGAAAAATGATCAGCTAATATTCCTAACTTCAGTGGCAGCAAAGCAAACTAAAAACTCAAACAGCCCTGAAATTATTGTCCTTATGCTAAACTCAAAGAGGGCAATACTACAAACTAAATAAGGTTTGTCTTGAGTGTGAATGGGGCTCATGCTGTGATCTTGCCCCATTCCCAAGAATAGTATATTTTGAAGGAAAAAACAATTATCCATTAGATATTTTGATCAGTTTATGATCTTCTCATTTCTCTATGAAAACGAGAACTTATTCTAAAGATAATATGAATCAGACTTGTCTCCTTTAATTATTTTTCTAAATCATCATTAAGATGGTTTGGTATATTACCACATGTTCTAGTTTGCTAGCTGCCGGAATGCAATATACCAGAAACAGAAAGGCTTTTAAAGGGGGGAATTTAATGAGTTGATAGTTTATAGTTCTAAGGCTGAGAAAATGTCCCAATTAAAACAAGTCTATAGAAATGTCCAATCAAAGGCATCCAGGGAAAGATACCTTGGTTCAAGAAGGCTGATGAAGTTCAGGATTTCTCTCTCAAGTGAGAAGACACATGACGAACACAGTCAGAGTTTGTCTCTCATCTGAAAAGGCACATGGTGAACATGGTCAGGGTTCCTCTCTCATCTGGAAGGGCACCTGGCAAACATGGCATCGTCTGCTAGCTCCTTCTCCTGGCTTCCTGTTTCATGAAGCTCCCCGGGAGGCATTTTCCTTCTTCATCTCCAAAGGTTGCTGGCTGGTGGACTCTGCTCCTCATTGCTAAGCCATTCTGCTCTGCTGTCTCTGAATTGCTCATTCTCCAAAATGTTTCCTCTTTTATAGGACTCCAAAAACTTATCAAGACCACCTAAATGGGTGGAGACATGTCGTCACCTAATCCAGCTTAACAACTACTCTTGATTAAATCACATCTCCAGGGAGATGATCTGATTACAGTTTCAAACATACAGTATTGAACAGGGATTATTCTGCCTTTGTGATATGGAATTTAGATTAAAACATGGCTTTTCTAGGGGACATACATCCTTTCAAACCAGCATACCACATCACCAACTTACATGTTTTTTTTTCACAACAGAGAAGAACTTCACCAGCATATACTTCAGTACTGAAGATGAAATTATGCTCATTTACTTCAAGAATCATTTGATGAGAGGGTAGTAGAATAGAATGATTTCATAAAAATTTTTCTTTCTCTCTGGGTTCCCCAATTTCCATAAGAGAAAGAGAAAGAAAAAACCACAAAACCCTTAGGTTTATAAAGAATTTAGGGAAAATAAAATATTGCACACAAAATAAAATTGTATCCAATTACAACCTTAGTATATGAAGTACATCCCACTTTCTAAAGAATTTCTATATAATAGATTCATATTAATCAACATTTTTAGACTTTGAGTTATTTAATTATAGTGGTTTCAATTTGAAGCCAGTTCATGTACTTTAACCTAAATTATCCGTAGGAGAGAGAAGAAATTGGCTGCCTTTTTCATTAAGAAGTGAACTTAATTCATACTCAACAGAGCACATCAATTTATCTCTGACAAAACTCTGAGTTATACTTTTGCCCAGCAAAGACATGTTTAACATTTGGCTATTAGAAGTATACTGAGGTCAGCATATTTCTCTGGTCTCATTTCCTTTCTGCCCTGTTGGCAAGTAGCTTGTTGAGAATAACAAGACAAACCAAAGGGACCAAAACATTTTAAGAAATGGAGAACTTTATACCCCTGCTTGTTCCTTTACTTTTTCTCTTGCTGCAATGTAAATTATCCAAAAAGTCATTTGGTGCAATATGATGATTTTCCTCCTTGATCCAAAGCTGTGCACCAAATGGAATGATAAAGCCCAGATCAGCTAGGCTGCATGCGGTTATCCAAATCTGATTTGCAATAATGGGCCTACATTATTTATCTCAAGTTGCATTCTTTAGTCACTATGACTGATAGTTTCTCCTCCTCAGTGAAATATCTTTTTCTTCTCATGCCACATAACAGGAAGGGTTAGAAAGGGGGGATAATATTATCAGGTTGTGGATTTTGATGTATAAATAATTCTCACTGGTATTAAGTAAATGTCTCTTTAGATCTATAATCTCCTTTATTAGAGATGAATTATACACTGATGGACTATGTCCATGTGTTCTTGTATCAGGTATAATTATTTTGGTTGTTAAGTGAAAGAAAGTCCAGTTATAGATCCTTACTGAAGGTATGACTTGATTCAGCGGTCCTGATGATGATAAACCTCTTGGCTTTGTTCTCCTCCATAATGGCATTACATTTATTTCATTGTTGCTTCCAGAAGCACCATAATCACATTTAGCGAGTTCTATATCCAGCAGAAAACTATGAGCTCTTACAGGTTTTCTGGTAAGAAACTAGGGATCGTTCCGACTGACCATACTCCCATCTATAAATCAATAACTGAGGGAAGTAGAATTCAATACTATGATAAAGAATGCCAGGCCTGAGTCCCACACCCACACTATGCTCATGGACCATGAGAGAGATAAAATGATCTTCCAAAGCAAAATCAGGTATTACTACAAAAATTGAGATGGACACCAGAGTAAAAAATAGTATATATGTATTGTGCTTCTGACTTGAGTAGAGTTACATTTTCTCCAATCCTTATCTATGCCTGTCTTAAAGCCTTCTTTGATAATACCAAAAATATCAGAAAGCATTGCTTGTAAAGGCTCCTATTAACTAAGGCATTGACATCTTCTGAATTAAATGAAGATGCTCTCTGGTAGTGATATATAAACCATTATCATTTTCTTGAGTTCATTTATTTGGTTATTATACACTCAAAATTCTGAGGGAATGAAGCAAATAAGTTCCAATAGATGTGAAAGAAGAAAAGTTTGAGATTATGATCATTTCAGGGTGTTGAGCAGGGTGTTGAGCAAAAGAAGTCATACTTTGGGGTGAGGACATTGAGAGAATGCAAGGAAGCTCAAGGATGTGAGAATAGAGTAGGAGGCACCCCAAAAAACTTTACCTGCACCACAAAACCCTGCTTCTCATTCACATAGCAATCTTGATTCAGTCTGCAATTGGAAGGCATGTGAAAAACCATTTTGAAGCTTGGAACTCCTCCACAAGATTTCTACCAAAGAGATAACCAATCTCTATTTTGGACACTACTAGGACTAAGCATTATCCAACACTAGGGTTGCCAAATAAAACACAGGACATCTAGCTAAATCTGAATTTCAAATAAATAATAAAAAATGTTTTAGTAGAAATATTGCCGCAAATATGTCATAGGGAATTCCTATACTAAAAAATTATTTATTGCTTATCTGAAATTAAATTATAACTGAGTGGCCTGTATTATATTTGGTAAACCTAATACCAAATATTAGGCAACTCTACCTACTACCCATAACTAGCATTCCCTCTATGCACTATCCTGACAATTTAAATGTCCTTTATGATACCAAGCCTTAAATTTCCAGAAAGGACCCCCTGGCTAGCAAACATAACTCCCTTCAAGTAATTTTCTGACCAAGTGCTTACAGCACTGGTCAGTGTTTTTCAGGCTGGATAGCAGAGTCCTGGGTTTCAATGAGATCCCATATAGGTAGTGGGGAGGGTTGCTAATGAATGAATGTGGCTCAGTTCTCCCAACGAGGCTTCTGCTTTAATCTCAGTTATTTATTTAAGATTCTGGTTAGAAATTATTTTTTTAAATGACTACACAATTTGAGGGAAAAAACATATACTTTTTTTTTTTTTTAAATTTAAGCTGTTATTAGAAACTCCTTTAAGCAGGTCAACTCTGCTCTCATTTGTCATAATCAAACTGTGGCCAAGGGATCCCTTTTAGTTGCATACATAAATGTCAATACTCCAAGATATTGTGTCCAACTCCCACCCCCTCAACTTCTCTGCAACTAATTTAAATTAAATGAATGCTCAGAGGTATCTTTATATATCCTCTCAACCTTTTCTTTTCCCTTCACTAGTCAGCTTTAGGTGTGCCTTGTTCATTAGCAGACTTAGCTGAAGTAAGAGGGAATCCATTCACAGAATAACTGACAGGCAAGCTGCAGTTAGAGAATTCCCGTTATGATGTTTAATTACTGGAAGTTATAGAAGCTTTCAAATATAACATTTATTACCCCAATTTCTTACATTTTATTTCAAAGTCACTGCACAAATAATTGCCTTGCTCTGGATAAAGTCTGGAGCAAATTTTGGTATTTTAAAGTGGCAATGAATATAGCCTACATTCACTTTCTTTTGTAGCATTTTTCTGTCTGGCTACAAATTTCATCATGGCTCTATTAGGCTAGGCAAAATAAACTGTAATTTAGCAAGCTTTTGCTAGTTTTCTGTTGTCAAGAAAATATACATATTATTTTCCAAAGAGGGGAAACTATGCATCAAAAATCCTTTCAGCCAATCCCACAACAGCTCTTCATCTCCAGCTACCATACACCAGAGATGCATTAAAAGACATTTGTTTTGTGTATATAAAAAGAAAATTCCTATATCTTTGTCTCCATTCCTTTCTGATGGGATAAATGGTCCTTTTAACAGGAGTAAAAACACTGGGGAGCAAGCAGAATGTGCAGGAAGAACTACAGACAATATTACTCAATAAATATACATGGAGTGAATTTTGCATAAGGGTAAGGCAGAGTCCCAGAACTGCCTAAAATAAATGTGATGTGTTTATTTTAGGAGATACTAATAGACATGCTAATATCCTCAGAGGGGGTTACAATTCCAGTAAGAGTTCACAGCCTGTCAAATCATTCCAGGTTTGGTGTATATAGAGTCCTAATGATGCAGTTGTACATGCCAATCACAACTCCATAGAAGTTAAAGAAACACAGCTTTTTGATAAGAGTTTCTCATGGAAGGTAAAGGAATAGAGCTAAATCATTAAATAGAATGTGAAATAATCATAAGATGACATAAGTCATTAGATTGTATATGGCCCTCATAGGGATAAATACATTGGTAATACAATAGAGAGATTTCTGCCTCAATATTAGGCAAATGCTCAATCGATGGAACTATTTGGTAGTGAAAGTAAACCTATAGCTTGAGTTATCATGGTACCAACCTTCTTCTCTCAATTCAGTAGAAGCCTGTTGCTTCAGTATTCTATGCTTTGGCTCTAGTTGCTAAATCTTAGTCTAAATTATCAAAATAATCTGAGTGTCTCAACATGGGTCAGTAAATCTTCTAGTCCAATAAACTTTGCAGAGTCACCCCCTGTTCACCTGTATTTAAGGTTGCCAGGGTCCATCTTTTTGTAAGACATGCAGGGATAGGGTTAAGAAAGGGACTCAGGTGATGCTGATGATACTAATTCTAATTTAGCATTTCCAACACCTAGATATTTCTTGTTGTAGATCATGCTGGCATCTCAAACTCACTATACCCCAAACCTAGTTCATTATTCTTCCTTTCCATATTTTTTTATGCCCTCCCCTTTTACAACAACCATTCATTTAGCTTCTGTATTTGCTTCCATGTCTATCCCCAGTTATTTCTTCTCAAATCTTCAAATTCAGCTTTGTTAACTCCTGTTTTTTCATTATATGTGTGGGTGGGGCAAATATTATACAGCTGGCTATTCTGATGGAATGGATATTGAGAAGCCGATATGTATATTTTACTGAATCAGTGAATACACAAATATCCTGTATGGTCATTATGAATCTTGATGGTACAATTTGTGTTAGTCAGATTTCTCTATGGAAACAGAATCAACAGGAGAGATTTGTAAATGTGAGATTTATAAAGGTGTCTCATGCAACCATGTGAAAGGAAGCATCCAAAATCCATAGGGCAGGCTGTGAAACTGGTATGTCCAGTGAAGGGTCTGGACAAACTTCACAGCAGAGGCCTGCTGGTTGAAGAAGCAGTGAAAGAGTCTGTTCTTCCTTAAAAGGCTTCAGCTGATTGGATTATTTTGTGGAGGATGAGCCTTAGTTGAGTGTAGATAAAATCAGCCACAGATACAATCAACTGACTGATGACTTAACATGCCAGCCTCTGGTTCATCAACCAGCCAGGAAATATCCTTGTAGACTACTGGGCCTCATCACCTGGCCATGTTGTCCCCAGAACCCAACCAGCACACAGGTAATGATCAATAAATGTGCCAGGCTTATAGAATCCATTCATTTGAAAACTAAATTTGTATTAAATGTTTACTATATGCTCAGTGCTACATGAGGCACAGGGAACAGACAAGCGAACATTGCTTGTTACATACTGATTTCAGTACTTGCATAAAAAATGATTGCAAATAAATTCCCTACATGCCCAACAGCTTTTCATGTCATTCCCTTATAAAACTAGAAATCATGCAATTGTAGGATCCTCATGGAATAAAAATGTCATTGCTCTTCTGCAATACTGAGGCAGACTACTGAGTAAAATGATATAGGGGCTTCTCTTAGCTTTCAAGTCTTCTTACCTTATTTGTGCTTTCCTCCTCATTTTGAAGCTGAAATAAAAAATTCTTTTCTTCCAATTCCAATAACTATTTTGGTAAATATTCTCACTTCCTTTAATTCAGTGGAGATTTTTAAAATACTGCTTTGATACAGTCCAAAATCAGATTGTGGTTTTACAATTACAGACAACCTTACATTCATTCTTTTAACTAGTTGTTTATTTTTGAGCTAGCAACAGCAGCAGGCAACTGAGAATGCTGAGTGGTCCCAAAGAAAAAATTATGGGAGACTTATAATGCCATTTCATAGTTCTGTATATTCTTCTATTTTAGATTTCCAAATGGCAATGTGCATTCTTTAATATCTTAGTGAAGTAATTTTGACTGTAATTCTCTATATAATATGTAATAATATGTTATGTGTATTGATAGACATATACAGATATGTCCATGTAATCTATATAATAATGAATAATTAAATAAATGGAATAATTTTAATAATAATAAAATGATCTCTAAACAGAATGTGCTGTAAGAGATTTTCTGTAAGTGGCTTCATGTGTTTGGCAACAACCTTGCAAGGGTACCAATTATTTTTATGTGTATTAAAAAACTAACATTTCAAGAGGCATTCATAGCTAGATTTCTTATCACCAAGGAATATTTTCATCAAGAAGCAGATCTTGTACTGGATACTAAAGTTCTCCTAACTCTGAACTCCCTAATGCCAAGGGAAGAATGAAATTTCTCAAGGGAAGGACTCTGCTGACACCTGGGCACACTGGTTTCAACCTGCTCAAATAGACTTGCATTGGAGGTTCACAACAAGGCTGTCAATGAGGAACTCCTATTTCAGAAATGATAAAATAGGTGCAAAGAGGTTAAGGGACTTGCCTGCGATAAGTGAAAGAACCAAATGTAAAATAGACCTTCTACAGTGTCTGACTCTTTTTATAAAATATCTTCATTCAGATTTCCTAAAACCCTAAATTGAGGAAGATTCTGTCTACACTATCTTGTACAATAGGTACAGAATTAATATTTTTTACGATTTTGGAGAAAAGACTATAGACATAGCTCAGATCCTACAAATGGCATTTAATCAAAAGACCAAATACTTGGGACAAAGACATGTGGCCTTTGATTTATTCAGGATTTTGGATTAAAGTTGATCATATGTGATAATATTAATTTTATAGTTGTGTAGCACAAAAACCAGGAATGAGGCCGCAGGCCTCCAGGAACGTTATGCGAAGTTAGAACAGGCTGAGACTAAGGATCCTTAGTTTCGGGAAGCAGGTTTTATTAGCTCATGCACAAGAGGGCCCAGCTGAGTCACCTCAAAAGTCTGAGCCCCGAACAAAAGGCAACCTTAGCTTTTATAGACTTTTTGACATGTTAAAGACAAGGTACACAACTGGCTGATTTAAGTTGAGAATGGCCCAGAGCTGAACCGTTGAGGGGCCCCCACCCCAGGAATGTCTTCTTTTGCCTATGTGCATTTTTACTAGTTCCTGAAGGCTAGGGGAGGGGGTTTCTATACCAGAAAATGAACCTTATCTCACTTGCCTGCAAGGAGAGGGGGTTTGGGAATTTTCCACAGAGAGCACAGCTAAACCAGAAAGAGGGCAAGGCCTGCCTGCTGCAGTTGGGATTACAACACATTAAGAGATGTCAAAGCCACACTTAATTTTTACCAAGAGCTGAAGTACTTTTTTTTTCCTTGATTACAAACTTTGCCCCATAGTTCCTTTTTGGCTTTCTTGGGGTTCATTTGAAAATTGAATTAGTTACATCAAAACCTACTGGTTCTTATAAAACTGCCATTTCACAAAATGAAAATGTGGGCTAAAACATAATTTGGATTTAAATCTCATTAAGAATTTTTTTTTTTTTTTTTGTCATGATGATGATGAGTTTAGATTGGAACACTAAAACCTTATCTGGTTTTTGTTTGCTTGCTAATTTTTTTTAGCTCAAATACCTGCCCCTTTCATCTATACCACTTCCTTACATGCTTTGTCCATTTTCAAAGGCTAATTGAGGTTTAATGGTTTGCCTCCAGGTTAGGTTCTGATCAGAAAAAGCTGCTGAATCCTTAAGAGAATAGGTTCTACATTTGAGAGAATAGCATTAAAATCCTGGCTCTACTTCTCCCCTTCTGTGTATCCTTAGGCAAGATTTGTGCCCACCCACACCTATCCTCTCCCCAACCCAACCTGCAAACCTCAGTGATGCCATCTATAGACTGACGGTGAATATTGTACTGCTGTGGACTAAATACAAGGAAACAAATAAAACATTTAGTAAAATGCCTGTTATACAGTAAGTGAGCAATCAATAAATATGAGTTGTTGTTACTGTTAACACAATCTATAACTTCTTTATGTTGGCACTTGCTGTGACAACCAAGCAGAAGTCAAAGAAGATATAGATCATAATAGGATTCATTAATTCATGAGCCAATTTTAATTTCACCTCCAATGGAAGCATACCTTATCATCACATATGTTGATTCATTTAGAAAGACATGCCCCATTGTGACCAAGCAGTTGTCCTTGGATAGAAAGTAATTGCAACACAATCTACATCATGCTATTCTATTGTCATGTCAACCACACAGCCAGCAATGTCATTTACCTACCCCCTCTGCATTCAATCTGTCACTACATCTTGCTGTTTACTCTTCCATGGCATCACTAATGTCAGCTTCAGGCTTTCTATTCTAGTAAATACAGCATTCTCAGCCCTTGTCATCACAAATTCAAGATAAATCCAACCTCATTCCCATGAGCCTTATCTTGCATGCATCAACTGGCTCCTTAAGAAATCAACCAATCCGCTTCCCTTTATGTTCTTCTAGGCATAAGGCTTACTTTCATATTTATCATAATTATTTTATTATTTACATTTGGAGAAGAAAATCTCAATAGTATGTGTGTGAGATGGGGAAGAGATGGTAAATTGAGTTGACTAGAGAGGTACACAAAAGAAAGAAATTTTAAAATTCCATGGAATAACGAGTAGAAGGTGGAAGTTATAAATATAAGAATCTCAAAATGTAGGATTTATTGATGCTTTACACCATGCCTCTTCCAATCAACACTTGAAAACAGTTCAAACCAAAAATGTGGACTCTTAGCTGTGGTCAGAACTTTAGAAAACATCTGGTATACTATTTCCATCCAGCATGGAAATCCCTTCTACCTGACTATTGTCTGAATGTCTGAGAGCAATCATTTCCAATGGTGGGGAACTCATTCCTTCTAGAGACAGCTTCTGCTTCATAGCCTCAACATTATAGGAGCAGAAGAAAAAATGTCCATGTGTTTTACAAAGACAACCAGACCTGAGAAAGCCTCACTGATTTTCCCATAGCTATGGAGCTGTAGAATGTTCCCCATATCTCCAAGAATAGCGAACAGCCCAGATAACTCAAAACCAATATCTTAATACCATCAGTATGGAACAGAGGATACCAGATCAGATAAATGAAAACCTTAGGACCAGAATGTCACCCTCACACCCCATTATAGCATGATATAAGCCTCCTTTGACTACTGTTCAAATGTCTGAGAGAAATCATTTCCAATAATAGGGAGCTCATTCCTTCTAGAAACAGCCTCTTCTACTTTTTAATGAAAAGAGCAGAAACTGAAACTTTTCTGCTTGTGACATCTACCTGTTGGTCCTGGTTATGTCATATGATGCCTCATACAATAAGTGTAACTATTTTCAATGTTGGGGGCATGAGAATAACTTCCTGCTAGCCAGCAGAAGTATTAAGTTCAGTGTAAAGAACTAAAACTACAAGAGGAGTAAAAATGAGTTTGTGAGCTGAGATTTGCCTGCTAAAGGTGGGAATGCTGCAGGTTTGGGAGTACATCTAGTCTGAGGTACCTGAAGAACAGAAAAATCATCTTCTTGTTTTGATAGTTAGGTATCCATGCCTTAGTGGTTGTTAAATACTTGTCTAGCAGCTCTGGGTGGGGAGTGCGTGGTGGGTCCCAGGGCCCTCACTGTTTTCTAGTAGGGATAATTCAGGTCACAGAATCCTCACTGCTATGAACTGGCTTACCCAGTCCCCATTCAACCATAACATAGTAATGTCTTATCCTTACATACAATCCTGTTTTCTGATTATTTTCAAAACATATTTCATGCCTGTACCTGAAGTTTTTGATTTATAGTGATAAAGACAGAAAAAATTAAGGCAGAAAAGACTCTTCTGGATACATGAGTGTGTTCTTCATAGCAATGGGGCGTGTTAAGATTTAAGCCCCACCCCATTCACACACACATGCATACTTGCACACAGACTCGATATCAAAAATGGATCAAACTCCAAAGTATCTTGCTAGTACTTAGTAGTGTAAATTGAAAACCTGAGGAGCAGCACTTCTTTTGCAATAAAATTCCCCAAATACATACTCATAAAGGCAGAGCTTTGCAAAGCAAATAACAAATAAAACTAGAAATGCTCCTTCCCCAAAGCCTGAATCACCATGACAGCTCCTGTATGTGTGAATTTCCAAATACTTATAAAAATGATACCAGGTTTTAACTGAAAGGAGCAATGTATAAGTATATAGTTCCTCCTAAATTCTGCCTCCAGCATTCACAGAGGAGTTGAACTAGCCTAAGCACTTAAATGTGGTAAGCCTTCCCCTTGGAATTTAAACAAAAAGATGGCATTCTAAATTGACATTGTTGCTAGCAGTGCAAAATGTGCAATAGTTGCCCTGGCACTTTTTGTGATTCATACCTGTGCATATTTTGATCTAAAATATATGTCTCTAATATCAGACCAAATCTGTGAATGCTGCATAGAAGCAGACCTGATTACCAACTGTCTCCCTCCATTTCTAAATCTTACACCTGTCCTCGGCTGTCACTGAATCAACTAGGGTCTAGATGGCAAAAATGGCATTTGTAGCTATGTCACTAAAAGCCAGCAATATAAGTAAGGCTTTGGCTTCTATTTTTATTCTGACCCCAATGAAGTATTAAAGAGCTACAGCCACATCTCAATGAAGCTTAAGCTACTCAAATCACAGGGTCTCATTTTAACAAACTTGGTGATCCCAAAGCATGTGGATTAGGTCAGCATAATTTACAATCTGACTAGCCAGAATGGCAATTCTGCCTGAATTTAGAAAAAAAATGCTGACTGATATAATCAATTTGTTTATCCCCTTACAATGTCCAATTTTACCAAATGAATAAACTTAAAAAAAAAAATCTGTTTTTCATGGCATTTTCAGGACTACTTCTTAATTTTATTCTTATGATGATCCTATAGAGAAAGTTGAGGAGATAGAAGTGTTCTTTGAAAGATTAAAAAAATGAGGTCAATAAAAACTCAATGAATTTTTCAAGGACACAAAGTGAGAACTCAAGTCTCTTTACTTACAGAGCTTTGAAACCTCAAAGCAGTTTTACAAAAAAAAGAGTAAAAACTACCCAGAGCATTTATATGATTTAAGTATATTTCTTCCTTATGAACGACCCCGCCCCACCCCTTTGCTTTTTGGTCAATCATCTACTAAAGGATAATACAGGACAAAACTGTGAGTGAGTGAGTGAATGAATGAGTGAATAAATGGATAAGTTCACTGCCTGCAGAATTTTAGGTCCTGCAGAAAGGGGGTAGAAATGAGAGAGTATTAAAGATAAATACGGGACAGTTCTTTTTTTAAGGAATTTATGTTCTAATAGAGAAAAGAAGTGTGAAAACTATATAAACTATGTATTCTAGTTAGCTAGCTGCTGGAATGTGATATACCAGAAACAGAATGGCTTTTAAAAAGGGGAATTTAATAAGCTGCAAGTTGACATTTCTAAGCCCATGAAAATATTACAATTAAAGAAAGGCTATAATAATATCCAAATTAAGGCACCAGCAAGAGGTTACCTTTACTCAAGAAGGGCCAGTGAAGTTCAGGTTTTCTCCCTCAACTGGAAAAGCACGTGGTGAACATGGCAACATCTGTTAGCTTTCTCCCCAGGCTTCTT
The DNA here is from genome assembly GCF_023851605.1 of Tamandua tetradactyla. Classification (NCBI taxonomy): domain Eukaryota; kingdom Metazoa; phylum Chordata; class Mammalia; order Pilosa; family Myrmecophagidae; genus Tamandua; species Tamandua tetradactyla. Next base: position 37,413,382 of record NC_135346.1, on the reverse strand, counting down.
GTTTCATGAAGCAGCCTGGGGGGTGTACTTCTTCCTCATCTCCAAAGGTCTCTGGCCGTGTGGGCCCTCATGGTTCTCATGGCTCTTGTGGAGCCCCTGGGGTCCGAATGCTCTTAAGGAGGGCCACCACTTGAGCTGGGTCTCACTCTCACTTTTCTTGCGGAAGAGAAGCCCTTTAGGAAATTACCTACTTCATTTGGCTTGTTACTTAGTCTCTCAGACCTATCTTAACTCTGTCCTTACTTGGGTCAGCACAGACAATTGAAAATGCTTGAAGTTTTCTCTAATGAGCTACTTAAAATACTTTTTTTTAAAAAAAAGAGAAGAAAACAAAATAGATAAAAAAAAAAAAAATTCCATTTCATAGCCAGCCCCTGGCTCCCAAGGTCCACCAGTCAGGAACTGGGGTTGGTACCCAGAACTATGTGCCCTTTTTCTTGGGGCATTTTTCCAGTATTCTGAGCTGGCTGCCTTTATTATTATTTTTTTCTTCATTAGCCCCATCTCCTCTTACCAGGGTTACTTTCCTACTTTTTCTGTATTTATCTGTGCTTGGAGTTTGTACTCAGCAGTTCAAATATGTTAATTAAAACTGCAATTAGATCTTGATTGAGCTACTTTCCTTTGCTCCTAGTAGAGATGGCTTCTTTTTTCCCACAGGGAATTGTTTCCAAACTTAGCTTGCTATGCCAGTGAGGGAAGAATGCCAGCCTCCAGCATTTGGGGGCCTTACTTACAGTTCTGTGCCATGATCTCAGCCCTTCTACCCATTCCAGACTGGTATACAAAGTATGTCTGGTCATAGATATCCCCTAAACAGTTGTTCCAGACATTTCCTGGCTAATTTTTAGTTGCCCTAGGGAACTAACTAAATTCCACACCTCCCTATGGTGCCATTTTGCCCTGACTCCCTGAGGAAATTTTGATCAACATCTCTGTTTTTTTTAATTAATTTATTTATGCCCTGACTTCTTTATTTATTTATAAATGATTTATTATCATTATACCAATGATCTGTACTCATGAGGTCATGGATAACTCCTCATTCTACTTTTTTTAACTGTAAAAAATTTATATATATACTATAAAGCAATAAATTTCCAAGTACATTTAACAAGTAGGTATACAACAGATTTTAAAGTTTGGTATGGGTTACAGTTCCATGTTTTTCAATATTTTCTTCTAGCTGCTCTAAAACACTGGAGACTAAAAGAAATATCAATATATTGATTCAGAAGTCATATTCATTTGTTAAATCCTATCTTCTCTTCTTTTTTATTTTTTGTGAAAACATATATACAAAAAAGCAATAAATTTCAAAGTACATTGCAACAATTAGTTGTAGAACAGATTTCAAATTTTGGTATGGGTTACAATTCTATAATTTTAGGTTTTTATTTCTAGCTGCTCTAATTTACTGGAGACTAAAAGAAATACAATATAATAATTCATCATTCATACTCATTTGTTAAACCCAAACTTCTCTGTATAACTCCACCATCACCTTTGGTCTTTCTGTCACTCTTTAGGGGCATTTGGGCTATGGGCATTTTAACTTTTTGATGTTGAAAGGAGCTGCCAATATTATGGGATAGGGGTATGGAACTAGCCGATGTTCTAGAGAAGCTGGGCCCTCTAGGTTTCAGGACTTATCTGGTCCAGCTTATCTGGTCCAGCAGCCCACCTGGAGGTTGTAGGTTTTGGAAAGTTACCTTAGTGCATGGAATCCTTGTAGAACTTTAAATAATGCCCTAGGTATTCTTTAGGATTGGCAAGAATGGTTTTGGTTGGGATTTGGCATATTATGATAGGGAGCAATGTCTAACTGAAGTTTGCATAAGAGTGACCTCCAGTGTAGCCTCTAGACTCTATTTGAACTCTCTCAGCCACTGATACCTTATTTGTTACACTTCTGTTCCCCTTTTGTTCAGGATGGCATTGCTGATACCATGGTGCCAGGGCCAGACTCATCACTGGGGTTCACCTCCCACGCTGCCAGGGAGGCTTTCATCCTTGGATGTCATATCCAACATGGGGAAGTGAGCAATGGCTTTACTTGCAGAGCTGGGCTTAGAGAGAAAGAGGCCACATCTGAGCAAAAAAAGAGGTCCTCCAGAGATGACTCTTAGGTCTATCTATAGGTAGGCTAAACTTCTCTGCTACATGCGTGAACTTCACAAGAGCAAGCCTCAAGATTAAGGACTTGGTCTATTAATTTGGGTGTCCCTAATATTTGACACAGTATCAGGTGTTTCCCAAGTGGTACAGTTTAATAGTTTCATGTTATTTCTCCCATCCCTCAAGGGACTTTGCCGATACTTTTTGATTATCTGCTTATGTAGTAGGCATTACATTAAATGACTTCCTGCTCTTTAAATGTGGGCTGCACATAGTGACTTCCTTCCAAAGAATACAGTATCTTTTTGTTTTGTTTTGTTTTGCATGTGTATATGTATTTTTTATCATCACAATCGACTTTTTTTCTTTTTTGTGAAAAATAACATATATACATAAAAGCAATAAATTTCAAAGTACAGCACAACAATCAGTTGTAGAACAGACTTCAGAGTTTGGTATGGGTTACAATACCATAATTTTATGCTTTTACTTCTAGCTGCTCTAAGTTACCGGAGACTAAAAGAAATATCAATATAATGATTCAGCTATCATGCTCATTTGTTAAACCCTTCCTTCTCTGTATAACTCCACCATCATCTTTGATTTTTCTCCTACTCTTTAGGTGTATTTGAGCTATGCCCATTCTAACTTTTTGATGTTGAAAGGAACAGTCGATAATATGGGACAAGGGGATGGAACTAGTTGATGTTTTAGAGAATACGCCCTGACTTTAAAAAAAAAAATGTTAGGAAGTTATACAAATTTAGCAGCATTCAAATGGTCAAGCATTTCTGCTTTAAAACATCCTCAGCTTTTCAGCTAAAACAAAAGAGATGAACAAGAATTGATGTTTGCGTAAATGTAATGTAACAGCAACATTTTAAATATGATCTTAAAATTGTAAGCAAGCTGGAAATTGTAATAGTAGCCTTAAAATATAACCTTTTAAACAGCCATTAAATTTAACTTTAAAGCTAGAAGCAAGCTGTGAATGAGAGCTCTTAGTCTCACAAAGGAGAAATATATAAACGTAAAGTCTGCAGCAATATGTAAATGTAAAGTCTGCACCCAGATTTGAATAAGCTTTCATCTATTGCTCCAGATGAATAAACTTTCCATCTATCTCCCTAGACTTGGAAGCACCTTTTTCAGGTGTCCCAGAGGACGTAAATCCTGAAGAAGGTAGGAAATAGCTGAGATAAACTACTGAAGTTCCCCAGACCTCTGTTACCTGTTAACTAAGATGATTATCTCTCTTTTTCTCTGATGAGCATAAAAGTCAATTGAAAAATCACTTCAGGGAAGCTGCTTTGGGTAAGAAATTTTCCCAGTCCTCTTGCCAGCATAAATAAACCTCCTTTTTCCCTCCTCAATCTGGTCAATATGTCTGCGTATCTGAGTTGCATGGAGCAATGAACCCAAATTCTGGAGTCGCCCCATTTACAATATTAGGATTTAAATTTAAAATTAAGGGGATGGAAAATCAAAATTTTTATACTTGGTATTCAACTGTAAAAGAAAAGCCAAAAATAAACTAAATAAAAAAGAAAAAGAGATTTATTTATGGTCAGTTTAGAAAATCCAGGGCAAGCATTACTCCTTACTGATATGCGAGGGTATAAAAATATTATACTTTAAAAAATGATTATGATTTTATTTTGAGATAATTCTTAAAACAAAAATATGTTTCATTACAATATGAAAAGTCAAATTAAATCTTATTCATGATTGCATAAATTAAGCTTGAGATCCAGATATTTAAGAGAAGGTTATTTATAATAGCATGCCACTTTCAAACATTGTTTATTTATTTATTTATTTATTTTACATGGACAGGCACTGGGAATCCAACCCAGTTCCTTTGGCATGGCAGGTAAGCCTTCTTGCCTGCTGAGCCACCGTGGCCGGCCCAAACATTGTTTAAAGAGGATGTTTTCTGTTTTCAATCACTAACTTTTTGTTGTTGTTGTTGCCAAGGAACTTTAGTATTAGTATATTACATTCATTTTTACATGCACTTTTTTTTTTTCAAAACACACATGGTTACAATATTCTTTTCCCTAGATTTCTTCAAAATATTTTCATATGCTCCACATAAAAAAATTTTAAGGGCTGAGAATTAATATGACAGAATACAAATTACAAAACTATATCAAATGCTTGTCTCAAATCTCTTTTGAACAGAGCTCATATTTCATTTCAGAGGTGACAGGTGTCATGCAGTGAACTCATGGGAGGTAGCATACAGAGAGGGCTGGGAATAAAATAAGTGTTACTCTGGCTCTATAAAGACATGTACATAACTAAACCAATCTAGTATTTCAAATATAAGAGTTGCTTTTTACAAAAATAAAAGAACCAGGACAGTAGAACATACTCATAATGATGATTTTGAAGAATAATTGTAAGAGCAAAATTGAGTATAATGGGCATCAAAAGAGAAATGACTACATATATTGAGGTGTATCCATTGTTGTTGTGTGTAGTGTGGCTATAAATGTCAATTAGGACAAGCTGGTTTGCAGAGTTGCTCAAATCCTCCACATTGTTAGTGAATTTTTTATTTGCTTGCTTTAACAAGTACTGAGAGAGAGGTGCTACAGTCTATAGTCATGAATATATATTCTACACTAACTTTTCTTTCAGTACTTTAATTTCTTTTCTTTCAGCAGTCTGTCTTTTCATTTTTTCTGATGTCTCATAATTGATCCTATTATAATGTATTGTTTTCCTCTTCCTGCTTTCACAATTTTTTTCTTATTTTTTAGTTTTTAGAAGCTTAACTAAAGGATGACCACATGTGGTTTTCTTTATATTTATTTAGGATTTGCTGAGATTCTTATATCTCTGGGTTGATGTCTTTAATCAATTTTATAATATGTTTTAGCCATTATAGCTTTGAATTTTCTTCTGAAACACACTTCTTCTTGGTCCCAAATTGTATACTTTAGATCATGTGAAATGGTCTTAAAAGTCTGATGCTTGCTCTGCTTTCATTCTTTTTTTATTTCCCTCTCTTTTTATTTTTTCTGTATCCTTCCGTTGGATAATTTGCTGATGTGTTTTCAAGTTTCCTAATTATTTCTTGTGTCCAGTCTATTGATAATCTCATTGAAAGAATTATGTCATGCATAGATATCTTGTTGTGTGTAGTGTGGCTATAAATTTCCCATCTGAGCTCTCATACTGTTCACTTATTCCACTAGATCCTTTACCGTATTTATCATAATTAGTTCAAAGTCTCTGCCTAATAATTCCAACATCTGGGTCATATCTGTGGTTTTTTTTATAGATTCTTTCTCTTTTATGATGAAGCACTCATTTCTTTTTTTGTATCCCTAGTAATTTTGATTCAATGGCAAACATGATATGGTACATAAAAGAACATTTAAGTTTATTCTCTAATGTAGGTTCACATCAGTGGGACCATACAGTATTTGTCCTTTAGTTTTTGGCTAGTCTCACTCAGCATAATGTTCTCTAGGTCCATCCATGTTATTACATGCTTCATAAGTTTATCCTGTCTTAAAGCTGCATAATATTCCATCGTATGTATATACCACAGTTTGTTTAGCCACTCGTCTGTTGATGAACATTTTGGCTGTTTCCATCTCTTTGCAATTGTAAACAATGCTGCTATAAACATTGGTGTGCAAATAAACTTGGAATATGTCATTGGTAACAGAGACCATCAGGAGATAGAAATAGGGTAAGATAATGGGTAATTGGAGCTGAAGGGATACAGACTGTGCAACAAGATTGGATACAAAAACTCAGAAATGGGCAGCACAATACTACCTAATTGTAATGTAATGATGTTAAAACACTGAATGAAGCTGCATCTGAGGTATAGTTTTTTTTATTATTATTTTTTTATTTTTATTTTTTTAATTTTTTCTCTCTATTATCATTTTATTTCTTTTTCTGTTGTCTTTCTATTTCTTTTTCTAAATTGATGCAAATGTACTAAGAAATGATGATATGCATCTATGTGATGATATTAAGAATTACTGATTATATATGTAGAATGGAATGATTTCTAAATGTTGTGTTAGTTAATTTTTTTTAATTAATAATAAAAAAAAGAACATTAAAGATTTAAGTAAATAATATTTGTATCCTAAAAGGGCATGCCTCATCTTCTGTCAGACTATTTCACATGGGTGAGTTGAGCCCATTTAGGTAATAGTTGAGCTGAGTCTATCTGTTGTTGCTTTTATTAAATTCAGTTCACCACAGGCTTTAAATCATTTGGAGGAGGGCTCAGGACCTTTCTTTTAGTGGAGCTTGGAATCTGATTGACTGATTCTCAGACTACAGTTATTGTACCAATTCTTTCTCAGGGTAATTCTTTCTCTGATCTCATGCCTCTCCCCCAGATATAAATGCATACTATTGGGATTTCAGTGCCCATGGAATTTCTCAGTTCTTCCCCCTACTCTAATAATACTACATGCCTATTGCACTGGCCTACTCCTCCATATGTGTTCTCTCTCAGTTCTCATGCCTTTTTCTCAGTCATACACTGTCTACTACATAGTGTAAGATGTGAAGTACTTACGGGTTTTCTCTTAATTCTTTGCTTTCAACTTTCAGCAGGTACCACAAACTGTACTTTAGTTAGATATTTCTAATTTCCATAGCTCCTCCCCAGCTTTAAAGGTCACCTGCCTGAAATTCAGTGTAAATCCTTTGAGCACAATTCTCCTATTTCACTTCAGGCTTTAGCAGGTACCGTGATGTACCTGTACCTCAGAGAGAGGATCTCTCTATTCCCCGACTTTGCTTCCAATCTTTTACATGAGCTCTTAGAGAAGGTCTGTTTAAGACTGATGGTGGGTGCTGACTCCCCTTGTGTCGGGTGTTCCCAGTCCATGCTCAGTTTATAAAAATTGTATTTAAACTTCAGTTGTTTTATGTTCAGAATGGTTATGGTGGCTTCCTCCAGTCTCTACTGCTCTCTCAAGGATGAAAGAGGCTGTGAGTGACTTTCCACTGAGAGAGTTTATTACTTTTTGTATTTTAGATTTCTTTGCAACATTATATCTCTCATAGGCTTTTAAAAAAACTGTGATTTTGTAGGTTATCTGACTTATCTCTGTTAGGATAGACTGCTGTCCCCTGAAGAGTTTCTATGTCTTAAGTGAAAGAAGAAGCTCTCCATAGGATATTTAAATTTAGAATATTATGAATCAATGAAGAGAACAAATTACACACAGATGTACGTCCATGCACACACATGCATGCACACCTGGGAAATATTTACTATATATTGCTAAATGAAAAAATCCATTTGCAAAGTAATGTATGATGTCATACCATTACTTTATCAAAACAAAAGAACAGAGAAGTTGTAGATAATACATAACAAGGTGTTATTTGTGATGATACACATTGTATTATATGTCCACACATGCACAAATTAGCCTTGCTACTGTCCCACAGCAAGTTCTGTTTTTGTTTTCTTATACCTTGCTGATGCCACTTTTTCCCTTGAGCATCCCTGACCCTTTTCTCTCCAGTTTCCAAACCTTTGATTTTTTTTTAAACAACAATGACATCTCTAATTACAATCAAGTTGTGTACCTAATATATGTGAGGCAAATTAGGTACAATTTGCAATTAGGAACAATTTGCAATTAGAAAGACACTTTGGATGTGGTAGGTACTATGATTGTCTACATTTAGAGATGAGGAAATCAGCATATGAAAGTTCAATAACTTTACTAAAGCTATTTGTACAGTAAGTGGGTGGGTCAGGATTTGAACTCAGACTGTGTGACCCAAGTCTGGTCCTAACCACTATGCTCTGCTTCAGGTGAAATCTCAAATTTCCAACCTCCACATAGTGCCAGATCATTCTAAGCCAGTGTTTCTTCCCACTTTTGAACACCTAATGCTACCACATGTACCATGACATATCTTATTTACTCTTTCACATATATGCATTTTTTTTCCTCCCAGCAATATTATCCATACCTTAAAGGCTGGACTTTATTGCATGCTTCACTGTATCCTTTACATATACCATCATACATTTGATGGCAGTAACCATCTCCACAGCTGTCAACCATACTAAGAAGCTGCTTTACAAAATGGTTCTAGTTCAGAGGTTGAGAATTATGCCACTTTAGGACAGAAGCCTGGCACTTAGAGGGAGCTCGAGAGACCATCACTAACCTTCAAGCAGTCCACTTAACATTATCGTCGGAACCAGATAGCTCTAAATCCTTTGGATGGCTGATAGGCTCACCTACACTGCCCTTCTTCATTGTAGCTCTCCTAGGTACTGACACTAAAGGCTTCTAATTTTTAATCAAAGTCAGAGTGATGGCCTGTTCTAGTTTGCTAACTGCCAGAATGCGATATACCAGAAACAGAACAGCTTTTAAAAAGGGGAATTTAATAAGCTGCAAGTTGACATTTCTAAAGATGTTAATATGACCAAATTAAAGCAAGGCTATAGAAATGTCCAATCTAAGGCACCAATAAGAGGTTACCTTCACTCAAGAAAGACCAATGAAGTTCAGGGTTTCTCTCTCAACTGGAAAGTCACATAGCGAAGATCGTGACATCTGTTAGCTCTCTCTTCAGGTTTCTTGTTTCATGAAGCTCCCCTAGGGGTGTTTTTCTTCTTCATCTCCAAAGGTCTCTGGCTGTGTGGGTTCTTGTGGTCTGCAAGCTGTGGTAGTTAGATTCAGTTGTCAACTTGGCCAGGTGAAGGCACCTAGTTCTGTTGCTGTGGACATGAGCCAATGATATGTGAACCTCATCGGTTGCTGATTTACATCTGCAGTCAGCTAGGAGGCGTGCCTTCTTCAGTGAATGATGTTTGACTTAACTGGCTGGTGCTTAAATGAGAGAGTGCAATGTAGCACAGCCCAAGCAGCTCGGCATTCCTCATCTCAGCACTTGCACCTCCCAGGCCTTTGGAGGTGCAGAAAGGAATTACCCTGGGGAAAGTTGTTGGAACCCAGAGGCCTGGAGAGAAGGTCTGGAGAGATTAACCTGAGCCTTTCCACGTAAGAAAAAACCTCAGATGAAAGTTAACTGCCTTTCCTCTGAAGAACTAACAAAATAAATCCCCTTTTATTAAAAGCCAATCTGTCTCTGGTGTGTTGCATTCCGGCAGCTAGCAAACTAGAACACAAGCTTTCTCCAAACTGCTTTCTCTTTTAAAGGATTCCAGTAAACTAATCAAGACCCACACGCCACATCTCCTCAGAGATAGTCTAATCAAATTTCCAATCTACATTACTGGAGATTAAAAGATGGATCAGAATTAAAACATGGTTTTTCTAGGGTACATAATCCCTTCAAACAGGCACATGGTCTATGTCAGTCAACCCCAAAGGATAAAAGATGTAGAAGAAATTCCCTGTGTTTCAGTCACCTAACACAAACAACTATATTCTTGGTATTTTCTCAATACTAATAACTAAAATCTACTATAAGCCTGAGGTTTATTGCATCTGCTTTCCTCTGGGTCACATTATAGCTGAGCTCTTGAGGACAGGACAAATGGGATTTCCATCTACAGTGAGAAACAGACCAATTCCCTCCAAGTCTTGCACCAAAGTTATTCAAGTACAATACGCCACCTTGAATTAATTCCACCTATCCTAAATTTTCTCTTGCACAGTAATTATAATTTGTATATTTAGACTTTTTATTTGCAACTCTTCCTGTGTATTCATGTTTTATCTTTCCTGCTTAAATTATATGCTTATTGATAATGCTGACTTTGTGTTTAGTTTTTTATATCTAACATCATGGTTTTCTGCAGAGAAAATCTCAGAATTGATGCTTGAATTAATAAAATAATATTAGTAAACACAGCAACCTCTTCTGCCTGTTTCCTCACTTTGTGATTTTCCTATTCAGGAAAAAGAAGGCTATCGTGGTGATTGGTTTCTATAGCAATTAACACAACAACAAATGCAGACAGATCACTAAACGATTTCTTATTCCCACTTCTGACTCCTTTCTGTAATTTCTGGTAAATGGTAGCCTCTTTATCTCACAATTTTCAGCTTCTATGTAGATAATAATCAATAGATTATATGCAATTGTTATTAAAATGATAATTTCAGAAGAGAGTTGAAGTGCATAAGACTAGCTAATTTCCACGTAGATTCAGATATTCTTTAGGGATAAGCCTTGGGGTAAATGCAGACAGTAAAAATTCATAGTAGAATTAGAATCAAGAATAAAGTTTTGAACTATGAAGGATATTAAAGATAATCTAGACCAAACTCCTCACATTAAATGACTTGCTTTAGGTTATATAGACCACTGCTGGGACCAATTGCCTTGCTGTTTTACTGATTTTTAGCCCTGTCTACTAATTGTGTGTGTATTTGTTTGTGTGTGTGTGTGTGTGTGTGTGTGTGTGTGTGTTGGGCTGAGTCACAAGCAACCTGAAGCCATCAAATTGCAGGGACAATGGTCTTTGATGAAGAGTGAAAGGGGACATACCCCTTTCATTCTGCTGACATTTTGCCTTGCTCAAAATGTTGGAAACCAAAATTTCCAGAGGAAATATGCCTGCAGATGCTTCTCTGATCTAAATCATCCTTTCTTAATCCACTCAAAATAAAACACAGCTGGCAAGCTCCAAGGGCTGTGCTCATCAGCAAAAGTATATTTTATTAAATGTTTTTTGATACAATAAACAGTTTAGTTTAGGTCTTATCATTCCATCATCCTCATAATGGAACCTGTAAACACATAGATCAGTACACTGTAAAAACTCTCTCTTTTCAAGAGCTTGGGGCAAAAATTTAATTTCTAAAATATCACATAAAGCCTAACCACACTGGTCTTCCATTAATTATAATATTTTACACACTTATTTGTGTGCATAAACACAGATGTCATGATTGTTTGCATATACATACTGTTCTTAAGCCAGAAAATAATAAGATGTTTACCTATGGAACTGTCAGAACAAGGGGAAACCATAAAGAGAGATGGGATTTCTGAGTATAAATTTTTATGCAGCTCTTATTCTAAACATATATTTCATATATCAAAAATTATATAAAAAAGACAAAAAGTTAAATTTAAAACTGAAGACAAAGAGCAATACATAAACCTAACTCTATATCCAATTGATAAGTGGTTAATTCAAGTACATTTCTTAGTAAGATATACTCTCAGGACAAAAGGAACTGCAAAGAAATCTCAAACTTTACTTAGTGTCTATCACTAACAATAAAGTCATAATATTTATATAACAGGGTTTTTGTAAGAATTAAATGAAAAAAATGTGGGTGCCTCACAGGGGAATAGGGCTATAGAATATATAGGAACTCATTGTAGCATGTCAGAGTTTTTCTACAAATCTAAAAAATACATATAAAATTTATTTAAGGAAAATAAATATATGTGCAATACTAAATATAATGGCTGACATATAGGACACATTTTACTTGAAATCACCAAATAGAGTATCTCACAGTCATATTGACCACTCACTAGACATGAAATGCTATATTTGCTGTTTAGCAAATTTGCTGGGAGAAATTTTCATTAGAATCAAATATTTGAATCATGTAACACATTCAACAGCTTTTGAGTGACAGGATCAAGTGCCCTAAGCTGATTCAACATACAGAGGAATCATAGGCATTTATCAAAATCGCCTTATAATTCTATTTTAGACGCTGTGATATTTATTTACACCCATGTACAGATACATATGTGCACACATGCACACCCATTACACAATGGCACACCTATGGAAAAGAATGTAGCGATACCTAACAAAAGAGAAGGGGCTCTTCATGGTTTTCAAAGGAGTTCCAAACGTTAACTTATATGAGCCTCACAGTGACTCAGCAAAGTAGACAGGGCAGGGTAGGTCCTCTTCCTTGAAGAAATGAAGGGATGGAGGTAAGTACATGTTCACGTTCACCCAGCCTATCTGTCAAGCAGTTGGGACTAGAATCTTGACTGGCTCCTGGTACACTGTTTATCCCCACACATGATATAGCCTCATCTATAGATGGGGTAATTAGGAACTATTGAATTGAGCACAGCAAACATTCCAAAGTGTTAAGAATGTGTTGTATTTAATTTAGGGTAGAGGTGACTGTCACTTTATATCAAGTATATCCAGGTTACAGTCTCAGAAGATACAGTCTATAGGCATCTAGTGCATCCAGCACATTGGTTAGAGAACTCATAAATACTGGAAAAAATAAAACATTAAATGTCTTAGGATTCACAATCAAGAAGTGATTCTGAATTTAGAATTTAGAATCCAAAATCAGCAAGTGATACAGAATGAACTACATCTGTTTCACAAAAGCTATAAAGTTATTATCATAGTCACCCTTTCGGAATAGTACTCTTAACTCTGACTATACAACAGAAAGCTGTCTGCTGGCCAATGTGTTAGAGAGAGGTTAAACATCTTATTGTTAAGCAGATTTTTCTTCTGGAGACACAGACTAAAATGAGTTGTTTACATGTAAAAATCCATGTACCTACACATGACGTAGTATTTCAGGGTCAGAACTAAAAACTACAATGGGATGACAACTTCCACAAAACACAAAATTTTTGTTATTGTGAATATCTCCAATAGACAACAAAATAGTCATGATTTACTGGATTAATAAAATCTTATCTTGGGATCTTTCTAAGTTCATTTTTCACGTTGGAGAAATTTCTGTGACTAGTCATAAAAACTCAATGATTAGTTAAAAAGTGTTACCCCTTCAAACTTATGTTATAATCGTATGATACCATATGACACATTGGTCTGCAATCCAAATATCTGAGTCCTGTTTCCTACACTGCTGCTAATTAACTATGTGATATTGGGAAAGTTGTTTTACCACTTGACCTTTCAGTTTCCTACTAGATAAATGAGATATTTGCACCACATGATTGTTTTATCTCTTCCATTTAAATTGGAAAGCTCCCTTCCAGCTGGAAACTTCCATGAATTCTTGATATATGATCTTGATGGAATGTAAGAATGAGATGGGAACAAAGACCCTGTTTTACCCATCTACATTTCCCTAATATACATCATGATATCAGGAACATAGAACATGCTTAATAACTGTAGGGTAAAGGAATAAATGAATAAATAGTCAGACACACAATTATTACAAATCTTTATAATCCTAAGAATTCATAGCCTTATTGCCTCTGAAACAGTCAAGTAAATAGCTCAAAACCCATCCTTTTGATACTACTGTTCATCAGCATCAACTACCAAACTACAAAAAGTAGTCAGTTTTGGGTGATCAATAGGGGAAGATGATTATATTGTGTTTTCTATTATCTTAGTGACCTAGAAGAATTTAAATTCAAAATACCTACAGTCTATGCTTGACCTCCAGAGAGAGATTTAATAAAGTATAGACATAATGCAATTGATCAAATGGTAGTGGGATGCCATAGCAAATATACAGACTAATAAAATAAATGTGGTTTATATTTAAAATTATAGAGCCTGGTTTCTTCAGATAGGTTCTAAGCAGTTCTAATTCTGCAAAATTGTCAGTGAATGCAAAAAGGTTTTTATAATCAGATAGGATGCATCCTTTGATCTCTCTTAGAGTCTCAAAACACATAAGTATCTTCAAGCTTTGAAAAGTCTTACTTTGTTAAATCCAATGTTTTTTAAACTTGCTCGACCACAGGGTCTAATTTTTGTGGAATACATCAATCAAAATCTTTATAACCATCGTCCTATAGAACACACTTGGGAAACACTGTTATTGAACATAGGACATAGAAAAAAAGCAGAGCACATCCTTGCCTCTGTCTAATTGCATTAACTCCAATCAGTTTAAAACTGCAGGGTTTTTAAAAATTAAAAACCTGTGCCATTTCATTGTACTCTCTATGAACCATTCAGTACTTTCCATTATAACTTGACCTTTTTTTTTTTTCTTTCTTTCTTTTCTGCATGGGCTGGCTTTGGAAATCGAACCCCGGTCTCCAGCTCAGCAGACAAGAATTCTTGCCACTGAGCCACTGTTGTACCACTCTATAACTTGATTTTGACATCCTGGATGAAATACTCAATTTCAAAACCTGGGTGCTTTAACCTTATTTGAAACCATGAACCTCTTCTTTAAATGGAATGCTTCAGAAAAGATGTTAAAGGGTTCTTCCAATATAAATATTTCTCTACGGACTTGGTTTATTTGATTATTGAGGGTCCTGAAATATCACTGCTAAAAACAAACTACAATGTTTCATCATTAGCATGGCACCTCTTTCAACTAACCCACAGGCATGATGAGGCTCCTACTCATTCAATCCAAAGTGATATATGCAACATCAGAATCATGCTGCTAATCTCAAAACAGCAAAAGAGCTTGGCCTCCATTCATTTACTGAGCAAGTATTTATTTTAAATTTACTATTTGCTGGGTGTTACATTAGAATAGCACTGAGTTCTGAGGAGTCAAAACTTAGTGCTTTCCTACAGTAGAAGGAAACTATCAGGAGGAGTTCAACATTGGCTGGGGCCCCACCACAGTGTAAAGAGATCATCGTACCAGTGAGGGCCAAGAAAGAAACCCCGATGTGGTGTCTTCCCTCAAACATGGAGACTGCCAGAGTAGTACAAATGTTTTCAGGATTTCAAATGAGAGGTGCTTAGAATGATATAACTTGAACCTGGACACTTGTCTGCAGTTCAGCAACAACAATAAAACAAGACAAAATACTTCCTTCATCAAGTGAACCCAAAGAGTTGTTTTCAAAGTCAGGACCACGAGAGAAGCTGCTCAGATGGCTGCTCTCCTGTGGCCTCATTAGCTGTCTCTCACAAAGCATGCACTGGAGCTATGGCCTAGATTCCCACACATTAACTCTGACATTTATAAAGCACTTTCAGTCCTGACAAGATAAAAAAACTCAGCATTCTTTCAAAGCTTCTAACTCCCAAACATCCTGGCTTGGGCTGAGAAAACTGAAAGCAATAAAGTCCTTATTAGATTAAAAACAAACAAACAAACAAAAAACAAAAAACCTTGGGAATTGTGGGCTTGTCCTCTTCCTTCCTGCAGCATGAGGCATTCATTTGGCTTTCATAGCACATTTTCCACTTAGGAAACACTCATCACATTACCTCCCAGACTGGACTCATTTGCAATTGCCACAGTCGTGTGCTGTTGGCAACGTGACCAGCAAACTGCAGTTTCCCTGTTAAACTGTAGGCTTCCGACCAGTTTGCTCTAGTTGTGCTTCAGTATTGGTGTGAGACATCTTGGCATTGCATGATGACTGGAGCTTTGCTCTTTGCCGCAGTGGGAGAAGGCACATGGGCATGATTAGCGGAACCGTGTTCTGGTCTACCATTTGCACCAAGATAACACTTTCTGTTCCTCAGTTTTTCAAATAGCAAACACGCCACTTAAAAATTATCAGACAAGCGAACATGCTTTGTGCGCCTATTGTCTATGATGCTCTATGCAACTTTAATGGTGTTTTAGTAGTTCCTAGAACATTAAAGTTAAAAGAAAATTTGAGGCAATTATACTTTTCAACCTGATGTTAATAACCGAAGGAATCCATTAGCCCTGGGAATGTCCACAACTTTTTCTGTATTTGTGGGGTGGATGGAAAGACCAATAGTATTCATTCATTGAGTCACTTATTCACTCAGCATTCAAGGATCTAATGTGTGTCTGGCACTTGGAATACTACAATGAAATTGAGAGCCACCGCTGCCTCCATGAATTTTATGAATTTTTGGTGAGTCAGTGGTCAAAAAATGTTAAAAATTACTGCTAATGCAGCAGTGTCATTTTACAAAGGAAGGAATCAAGGCATAGAGAGAGATAAAGCAATTTTTCAAAAGTGAGAAAACCAAAGATGTCATTCAGACTTGGAATTGAGGAGTCTTCAGATTCCTAATTCAGTGTTCTTCTCTTATTCTACTCTAGTCCTGCTATTATTATTATTTCTAATGACGGAGTTTGAGGTTGGCGACCACAACTTATCTTATCATTTCTACTTCTTGAGAGTCAGGTTAAGTGCAAGGTTCGAGGAGAAGGGTTTTGCATGCCTCACTTAATTTATTCCTTCCAAAATTTGTGACATAAACATTGTCTCTATTCTTGAGTCAAAGATTCTAGGAAGGCTGCTGTTGAGTCAGTAGCCCAAGTAAGCAAGCCAGGAAACTCTTTGGGTGTCTAATATGCTTTTCTAATATGGAAATGACTGGAGTAGATGATGAAAAGCAAATTGGCTTTATCACAAGCTCTTGTACCACTCCAATAGCAAGGTAGGCTAAAGCTGCACATTGAAAAGGGCTTCATAGACCATGATCTGACTCAACAGGAAGAAAATACAGATTCAGAATATTTTTTAAGACTGGAAAGTGTGTGCATATGTGTTGAGAGAGTGAGATTGTTACATATATAAACTTTTTTTCATGCCCAGTAGATAATCGCTGAAACACTCAATGGCTAGAAAGTCCTGACTCTAAACATGCTCACCATACTCAATTTATCTCACATCAATAACTCTCTGAAATTATTGAATTTATGAAGCATAGAAGGGGATTCTGCCACATCTCAAAAACAAAGGTTATTATGAGAGATTTCCTACTGATGTCTACTAACACCCCAATAACAATTATGTGTACATACTGTGTCCCCAACAAACAATCAAGAAGAAACCACGAGTTCTTTCACAGTGAGGCCAAGGTCCACAGAGGGCCATGTCAGAGAGGCATAGAGTGGGACAGACTGGGGTCAGCCTTACTGCAAGTCCTAGTCTGAGCACTTACTCACTAAGTTACCAACCCCTCCAAGGTGGGGAACATAATAGCACCTCTTTCATTATACTGTTGCGAACATTGAATGACTAAGTGCAAAGTGCCGAGCACAATGTCTCATATTGCCAGCACTTGTTAAATTACTATTACTAAATGAAAGGAGAAAAACATTACTATTATTTTTCATGTAAATGCAAACAAACAAATAAAAACCAACCCCCTACACACAATTACTGGAAGGCCAAGTTTCGACTTGGGCCTGCTCCAAGAACTCCTAGACTGCTTATCTATCATCAGCACTTGTCTTTATTGGCAAAGATCATCTTCTATGCTTCCTTTGTTTCTTCCATGAATACACAGTATCCTGAGAGTAAATGAAAGAATAAATACAATTGAACAGATGTTGGTGAGTCACACAATGGGAAATATCACCTGAATTTTAATATTTCTCTTGTGCTTACAAAGGCAGTGTAAAGGAAAGAGGGAAGGGAATAGGTACAGAGGTGGTACAGGGTGAATTGTGTCCCCTCAAAAGACAAACTGATGTCCTACCACCAAGTACTTCAGAATGTGACCTTGTTTGGAAAGAGGGTCATTGTAGATGGAATGAGTTAAGATGAAGTTATACTCGCTTAAGGTGAGCCCTTAATTCAATATGATAAGTGTCCTTATAGGAAGTGGAGAAAAGATCCAGGAGGGGAGAAGACCACGGGACAAGCGAGGCAGAGATCAAATCAGCAAGAGAAAGAATGTCAAGGATTGTAGGCAAACCAACAGTATCTAGGAAGAAGTAAGGAGGGAGTCTACCCTCCAGGTTTCAGAGGGAGCCTGGCCCTGCTGACGCCTTGGTTTCAACTTCTATTCATGAGAACTGTAAGACAACAAATATCTGTTGTTTTACGACATTTGGTTTGTTGTCATTTTTACAGTGGCCAAAGGAAACTAATACGAATGATGAGGCAGGGAAGAAGTGAGAGCTAACATGGTTGGGGTTAGAAAAGAGGATGTGTTCTTCCTCTAGTTCCTTTTTACTCTCTTTCTTCCTTTTCTACTTTTTATTTTCTGGTTGTGGTTGGGAGCGTCTAAGGTAATTATTTAAAAATGAACCACAGAGAAGAAGAACTTGGGAGAGATAAGAACTGACATGCTGAGGTAAATAGGCACAAAAATTACATATAATTAAGATTTTCAAACAAGAGAATATAAGCCACAATTTCTCATGGCTTTTGGTGTGAAATTAAATGAACAATATTGTGCTTATTCCTTTCATTTGGCCTTTAGTTATTTTCTGCTCTCCCCTTTCTTATTAATCTCTTGTACATTTTTGGCTCTCTTTCAACCCTAAGACAGTTATAAAAGCAAGCTGTTTACAAAAAAAAAGAAAGAAAATGATTCCTTTCTAAATAATTAATGGAGCTTTAATATGTGGGAAGAGTAATTCAGCAGATGAATTTTTAAAAAGCATTAACCAAGAAAGTACTATGAATTAGGCAAGAAGAATATTTTAAGTTCTTTATGTTGTGGTTTCAAATTAATCAGTGAGAATTGGGAAATTTACATTTTCACTCATTGCCAGTGGAAATGTCCAGAGGACACCATTCCAGAGGGCAATTAAACAGTGTTCCTCTAAGGGCTAAAAAGTCTATACTCTTTGACCCCTCATTTGCACTTTAGGGCAGATTTTCCAAGAGAATCATTAACAATGTATGAAAATATTTATCTATAAGAAGGTTTAAAGGGTTTTATTCTTACTTGGAAAATTAGAAAAGCATAAATATCTGACAATAGGGGGTTATTTAAATAAACAAATTAGCTATTAAGAACCATTTACTGGGAGAGTGATTAATGGCATGTAACAATGTTCATGATAGATTAAGTGCAAAGACATATTATTAGGTATTGTATACTCGATATGCCATTTTAATCAAAAGATTGTGGAATCCTTTTCTTTGATAAATGATGCAAAAGGTGTGCAAGAGTTAAGCATAAATTTTAACCGTAGCTAAGTGTGCTAAGGTAAGTTTTACTTGAACAGAGCTAAAATATATTTAATATATTCCTTATTACATCTGGAGTTTTCATTGTGATCTTTGATAATATATTTCTAACATTTAGTACACTTTACTTATTTTTCTTCTTTTCCCTCATAAGGAAACACAAGCGTTGATTGGCTTAAGTGACCACCAGTAGTAAAAGACATCTCCAACTTTCCTGATCTCCAAATTTTTTCCAACTTAGGTTAAAATCAAGACTAAGTTGTATCTTTAGTATCAACGCTTTTGCCTAGTCTCTTTTCCTTCATTTTTATAAAATAGGGGCCAAATTTATCTAATATTTAAAAGCTGCACAAATGCTGCATAAGATTGTAATCTGACAAGATCGATCATTTGGTTGGGAGACAGCATCGTGATATTATAGCCTGAAATATCTTTTCTTCGGCTGATGCATAAATCCTGAATTGGGATTGTGAAAGGTTTGGAGGCTCATGAGTAATGTCCAAAAACAGGATGAAAAATGAATGAAAAGCCCAAGAATCATCTCTTTAGGGAAGTATGCCAGTCAGTCAAGATTCAGATGGGAAAAAGAGAAATAACATTATTTTAACAGGTAGCATTTAATAGAGGCAAATGGGTAAAGAAATAGGTGAGAACTGGAGAGAAAAAAGGGAATACAGAGCTATGACAGAGGTAGTAACTGCAAGAAGCAGCTGTTGCTTCTTGGGTTGGTGAAACAGAGGGAAGAGGTTGGAATTATCAGGGCTCAGCAGTACCAAGGAAGCACCCAAGGATATAGGACTTAGAATTTTCAGTAGGGCACTCCTCCGTTGGTACTGGCGCCTTCAGAGCTCAAGGGAGGACCCACTAAGCAAAAATCCAGATACCCCGGAGAAGTGGTTGCCATTCTGGGAAAGTAGGAATTAGCTAGATACTGAAACCAACTGATATAGAAATAAACTACTGCTGATGGGGGTAGAGCCCTTGCTTAGGTGCAGCTGATATAAAAATGAGCAAAGACAAGAAAGGAATTCCTATAGCCAGCCTACCACCTTCCAGTTCCCTCTTGCTCCTTCAATTGGCAGACACTACCAGGAAACCAACTGAAAGGAAGGATTATGGTTTCTTGAATCCTAGCCAGAACATCACAAAGCAAGGTAGAGAAGAAGTGGTTTGGAATTGGGAGACAATAGCTTAATAACCAATATATGCATATAAATATACTCAGAAAAAAACACACACAGTATATTCACCAACATCTTAATGGTGATTGTCACTGGGTGGTGAGAGAAGATTACACATGATTTAATTATCTTAGTGTTTCCCTGCATTTTACAATGTTTCTACAAAAAAAGTCATAATTTTCTATCATACAGGAAAACTGACTTCTGATTAAAAGAATGTTAAATGATATCATCTAACATTTGGATTTGCAAATCTCTGGTATATTCATAAGTTTTTTAGAATGAAATTTCTCATTTACACTAATTTCCCTAATGGCATCCAAAGTAAAATGCAAACCTCTGTTTACCCAGCTAACCAATGATTAATGGGAAGCATATGGAAGCATACTGTAAGACTAATGCATAGTTTTCTCTGTTTGAACATGGTAATGACTTTGGGAAATAGCCTGGCACAGTGTGTAAATGAGGTTTCTGGATCAAGACCAAATATTAACCAACTGGTTAATAATTTTGGCCACACCATTTGCAATGAAAATAGGGTAAAACAATTGTCAAAAAATTCCCAAAAGAAGATTAAAATTAACAATAATGCATATTATATCAATCAGTTTTTGTGGCTTGTTTGTTTTCCCCATAATGTGATGATTGCTTTCATCATCATGACCATCACTACCACCAGCATTATCACAGCTATTATTCAATACTCACTACGCATATATGCTTACCTGACTTGACTCCTCAAATGATCCTCTAGTATTTGTGCTATTATTCCCATTTTTTAGTTCAGGAAATTGAGCTATAAATGGTCTAATTATCTGGCTCCAAATCATACAAGCAGCAAAGGCCAAGTCAGGGCTCTAAAGGCAATCTTTTTCAGAGAGGTATAGTATCATCATATTGTTATATTATTAATCAATCCATGAAGGCACATGAAAAGATGCTCAACTTCCCTGGCTATTAGGGAAATGCAAATCAAAACCACAATGATATCTCATCCCACACCCACCAGATTGCCATTATCAATAAAATAGAAATGACAAGTGCTGGAGAGGATATGGAGAAAGAGGCACACTTATCCACTGTTGGTGGGAATGTCAAATGCTACAACTGCTGTGGAAGGCAGTGTGGTGGTTCCTTAGGAAGCTAAGTATAGAATTGTCATATGATCCAGCAATACCATTGCTAGGTATCTACTCAGAGGACATGAGGGCAAGAACACAAATGGACATTTGCACACCAACGTTTATAGCAGCATTATTTACAATTGCCAAGAGATAGAAACAGCCAAAATGTCTATCAACAGACGAGTGGCTAAACAAGCTGTGGTATATACATATGATGGAATATTATGCAACTATAAGACAAAATAGAGTCATGTGGTATGTAAGAACACGGATGGACCTTGAGGACATTATGCTGAGAGAGATTAGCCGGAAACAAAAGGACAAATACTGTGTGGTCTCACTGACATGAACTGACATTAGCGAATGAACTTGGAGAATTTCAGTTGGTAACAGAGATCATCAGGAGATAGAAATAGGGTAAGATATTGGGTAATTGGAGCTGAAGGGAGAAAGATTGTGCAACAGGACCGATTATAAAAATTCAGAAATAGATAGCACAATACTACCTAACTGTAATACAATAATGTTAGAACACTGAATAAAGCTGAATGTGAGAATATTAGAGGGAGGAGGCCTGGGGGCATAAATGAAATCAGAAGGAAAGATAGATGATAAAGACTGAGATGGTGTAATCTAGGAATGACTAGAGTGTATAATGATAGTGACTAAATGTGCAAATTTAAAAATGTTTTTGCATGAGGAAGAACAAAGGAATGTCAATACTGCAGGGTGTTGAAAGTAGATGGTAATTAATATTTTAAAACTTTAACTTATGTGTGAGACTAAAGCAAAAAATGTTTATTTGGTACAAAAGCTATAATTTGACTAGTGCATTTTCTAATATAACTTGTGCGGACAGCTTAATCGAACACCATAGTACTTGGAAACTTGAGTAGGGCAGGAGATTTTGTAGCTTTGTCCAGAGTGATGCCCCGATTAAAAAAAAAAATCAATCCAATATAAAAATCCAGTGTTTTTATATTAATAATCAATTCAAATCCTGTTATATTATTAATCAATTCAAATTGTAATACTTTGTTTAATTGTATTCCTTCATTTGTAGCTTATATAAGTAAAATAGCTTACGTTCCTAAAAGAGAGTGCAATGCATTTCAGTACTTTTTCCCTTAATGCATGGCATGTAAATGAGAAGACGGCTGGTAATTTCCCAATAATGACAAAAACAGAAGAGTTTTTCTTAAATTAAATTAAAGTAAAAATTAAATATATCTTCCTAGAGAGGACATCAAATGCCCAAATAATTCACTTGAAATGATTGAGTCTACTTTAAAATTTTAAATATTCTAACCCTCAGGGAAAGGTCTGTCTTTATTCCATGTGATACCATCTGCAATTCAAAGTGTAGCTGGTCCTCCGGTGTTTTTCTTCTATTCTGATGCAGTTTCTTAAGGCGGGGCTGAGATGTCCACATGAGAGCTGCCACTCAGCTCTGATGCAGGCGAGGCACTCATCAAAATCACTGAGGTCATGTCCATGGAAACCATTTATGACCTTAAAATCTATCAACATGCAACACCACACTCCAGAAAAGCAGTGTATTAATCAGAATAAATATAAAAGATAAAACTCAGTTGTACAGGCCAAGGATAAGGCCCCATCTCTGTGGGTGGGTGGTGGAATTGCCTCTGAAGAAAGTAGCTCTTTCTGGTATCAGTCTTTGGGCAAGAGGGGGATCCTGTGGCAAGGCTTGGACACTAAACCTTGTATTGAGCCATCCTCTGTGGCCTGTGCGATGGTTAGACATGTGGGGACATATTGGTGGGCAAGAGGAATGTGTTCTCTGCCATGCAAAAGCAAGCGGGGCGGTGCAAGGGTAGTTCAGTGGTAGAATTCTAGTCTGCCATGTGGGAGACCCTGGTTCGATTCCCAGTCCATGCACTTTCCAAACAAACAAGCAAGCAAATGAAAAAAAACCCCAAACAAACAAAAAGTCAACATATGTTGCTGCAACAAGGGGATACTCACAGGGAAAAAGAATGAAATGTGACCTCCGCAATACAAAAAAATAAAAGGCAAGGGGGGAAGGTAAGCATCCTGTGGAGGCCACGAAACTGAAGATAAGCAAGGTATCTGTGAGCCAAATTATCAACTTTCACAAATAACAGAGAAAACTGGAAGATAGAATGAAGTCTAGCATAATTATTCAAGCCTGATTGCAGTTAAGCCACATGGCAAAATGGGAGAAGCCATGTGTTTCTCAAAGGCTGGATTAATTAAAGAGGAGGTGGGCCTGGTGATGAAAATAGTGACTTGAGAAAGCCCTTAGAAAAACAATTTTGATGCACAAAAGTCCACTTGCCCCTCACCAGGATCAAGCATGAAAAATTAGGCCTTGATTATATTAAGAGAACCAGTTGATTGTGTTTTTGTTTTTGTTTTTTTTACTGTATTAATAAGGATGAGCAAGTTCAGTTCTGAGAGCTAAGATATTTTTTAACATTTTTCAAGGTTAAAAACAATCAACAAAAGAAAAATATTTAATAGCACATGGAAGCTATATGAAATTTAAATTTCAGTGTCCATAAATCACATTTAATTGGTACAGAGCCATGCTCAATAGTGTACATATTGTCTATTGCTGCTTTCACATGACAACAGAGTGGTGTGACAGAGAACCGTATGGTTGCAGAACCTAAAATATATACTATCTCATCCTTTACAGAAAAAAGTTTGTTACCTCTATGTTAAGAGAACCAGCAGAGCTCCTTGTAGGTATGTTTCCATTATTAGAATTTTCTGATTAATTGAAAGTGCTCAAGTCTCATTGATTAAATAACTTGTAGGGCATCTGTTAGGTAGCCAAGTATCAGAAGACCATAAAGACAATACTTTTTGGAGAAACTTTGCCAAAGTGATCATATATGTACCCTCACCATCTTTCCTTAAGGTTTCACACTCTGAAGTATGGGGATTCTCTGAGAAAGGGAGAAAAAATAAAGATGGTTTTTGTCTTTTTTTTCTCTTGGACCATCCTAAAGTCTCTTTCTACCCAGATTTTACAAGCTGACAACTTCCTCCATCATTATGATTCATTTTGAAAGTGCATCACTAAAGCATATAATTTTGATTATTTTTACAGTTTTTCTGAAGGAAAGACAGATGGAACTAAACCAGGGAATCCCAATCCCCTCTGTTGGTTGCTGATTGCCAGCCAGACTCTCCTACAGCTGAGCTGTGAAAATGATTGGCTGGTTCCCACTGAGCCCCAAGACCCATTGGCTGCTTCCCACTGAGCTGTGATTCTGATTGACAGCTTCACATCACTCTCCTTGAGCCCTGCCTGTGATTTCTTGCCTTTAGCATTGCACCTGTATAACTGCTAAGTGCAGAAATGAAAGAGTCATGTGCCATGTCTCAGTGTTTTATTTCCTTTGTACTCTCTCAAGGAAATGGGTAGGAGGAGGAAGGGAACACAGACAATAGGGAAAGGAGAGAACCAAACATAAAGAACAAACTATTTGGCAAATGCAATTAACATCCAACAACCCTGGGATTTCAGACCCAATCCAACAACCCAACGATATTTTGAACCCCGGTTTAGAATGCCAGGAAGAGAATGCCTTGGACTGTAGATGTACATATTCTGGAAACTGCAAAGATGAGTTCACATTTATGAATTAATAAATTGGCACCCTTATTTAAGGTATCCACTTCTTTGTGAGACTGATATGGATAAAGTCAGTCTTTGGGGCTCATTCACTCATAGGTTAACTGATAAAAATTTAAAATATGGACTCAAGAAAGTCAGACTACACCTTGATATCTTCAAGAACTCACATATGGTAGCTTCACTTCAGTAATGTAATGATCTTTCCTTTTGTCCTGTCAATAAAGTGTAACTCTAATTATTGGACTTGCAATCACATAATCCTATGTTATTATCCCGGATATCATCTACCCTGTAAAACCCCATCATTTAGCTCCCATCTCTCAAATAAAAGAATCCACCTTTTGACATGTCCATTTAATTCACAAGGTTATTGTGAGAATGCATGATTCTTTATTTTGTGTATGATTCATACATGAATAGTATAAAATCATACATGTTCAAGGGGATATTATTTAGGGGAAAAATTTCTCCCACAATCCTACTTCTCTCCAAAAAAGTTAACAACTATTAAGGTTTGGTAGACATTTTTCCAGGCGGATCCTTCCCTTGGAACTACCTAAAATACATGGAGGATTGCTACCAGTTCTTGAACAGCTAAGTGAATTATTTATAAAACATTTCATAAAACATTTATAAAATATTTACCTCTATGTTAAGAGAACCAGCAGAGCTCCTTGTAGGTATGTTTCTATTATTAGAATTTTCTGATTAATTGAAAGTGCTCAAGTCTCATTGATTAAATAACTTGCAGGACATCTGTTAGGTAGCCAAGTATCAGAAGATCATAAAGACAATACTTTTTGAAGAAACTTTGAACACTACCTTAAATAAATGTCATGTGCTAAGCACACTTCTAGGTTATTGCCTTGGCCATGGTATGCTCTCTAGCTAAGACTAAGCATGGACTCATAGACTACCACTACTAACAGAGCAGATTCATTTTACAAGAGGAAACTTCCCAGATCCCCATGACTGAGACAACTAAACTAGTCAGGCCATGTAATGCTGTCTAAGCCCAACTACAGGTAACAAAATGTAGAAAAAAGCCCAAATACAGGTCTTTTATAAATATCAGTAAGGAAACCCAACTATAGGCTTATCTGATTGCTCATCCAGTTCTATTTTTGTCAACAACTTCCAAAGGAAAGCTCCTTGCTGCCTGGTGAACAAGCACTGAGTGAATGAGAAAACTATACCCTCTAAAGCTTTTCTTCAGTGCTCCAGACCACAGAATCAGTGGCCTTCAATTGTAACTCATTTACTTAAGGTAGTGTTCAAAGAAACTGCTGTCATAAGGGGCTTGAAGATGCCCTGTACTCAATGACAGGCTCCTCCATTCATACTAGCAATGGCATAAAATAGAATCTATACAAACATCAGAACTCCTGTGTTTTATATCTTTCTTTATGAATATTTTTTGGCTTCATTTATTTTCCTTGCCCTTCCATGCCCTTGGTCTTCTCTGCTTTCTGTCTTCAAACATCAAATTGCCATGTGTTCTGATGGATAATCCCTTGGCCATGATCCCCTGTTTTAGCAGTAGAGGCCCTCTCCATTTATCAATTCTTTTACAAGGGAGCATTTCCGAAATGCTCTTTACACTCATCATTTCCTAAGGCTCATTTCATATCTGGTTTGTCAGATGATCACCATGGTTCCCTCCCAGTTCTCAAATTCTATGATGTTTCTATATGATAATACTAAGGAGAACATTGAACCCATTACTTTTCTCTGAAATTTTTAGCATTACAGCCTGCTTTTTTATTTCAGTGATATTTTGTAGTCACTGCCTTTAGATTGTCCTCAGAGAATTATTTCCAATGACTAGTTTTTCAGCTAAAAAAAAAAAATAAAAACAGAACATCTGTGTACTGGCAAGTATACTTCATAGCAGGTATTGAAAGGCTACATGTTTTGGTTTGTTGCGTGTTAGAGGAGGCAAATAGAAATAACTCCCTTCTCCCTGATTGAATCCAAGGCAGATATTGCCAATGGAGCATATAACCCACTTTCTGCTGAGGTAGGAAATGGTGTCAGAATCCTTTCACAATAAAGAAGGCTTCGGGTAACCCTTCCTGATGGGTTCAAGTTGATATAGGGGCCGAACCTCTTAAAACTGGCCTGGGTGCTCTTTTCAAACAGATCATCGTGAAGTATGAATTGCTTCCTTTATCCTACTCTACCTTTATTTTCTATAATATCCATTAGCTAACATAATAGATGATTTACTTAGTCATTATGCTCATATTTGTTGTCTCTACTGGTAAAATATAAGCTCCACAAGGGCAGGAATCTTTATGCAATGTGTTCATTGATATTTACCAGGCACCTGATAGAATGCCAAGCATATAGCAGGCACTAAATAAAAATGGTTGATGAATGAATGATTGATTTCTTTCTCTGCCGGCATCAGAACCGCGGGGCCTTGGTGAATAAGGTGTCTAAGGCACACAATTTAAGGAGATGCTCACTCTCAGGGTCATCAAGGCTCGAGCCCACCCTGAGAGTGAGTGTTCACTTGCCTTACCCCAATCTCCACCCTGAGAATCATCACTTGGTAAATATACAATTCCCCTTTCTTTACCCTGTAGTACTTACTGAATTAGTAACTGGGCATCTAGGAGGGAGGGTCCTGAGAATTGCACTTCTACTGTGTTACTCAGTCATTCTTATGCAAATTGTATTTGAGAATCATTGCTTTAGATTAAGCAGTATTTCCATGAAGAATTTATCACTTACCACCTCTGGCAGTTCTCATTTCATTCAATGTCCTTCACAACCTTTACAAAACTTAGCTTTCTCCCATTCCTCCTAATGAAATAATAATAGCAGCTAACACTTACATAGTGTTTTCTATGTCCCAGTTACTGTTTAAGCACTTTGCTATATATAACACACCTAACCCTCATCAACAGCAAAACATAGATTCTATTATTAACTCCATTTATATATATATAAGGAAACTGTGGCACAGAAAGGTTAAGTCATTTTAGCAAGGGTAGAAAGAACCAGGACTGAAACCCAGGCAGCCTGGCTCCAGAGACTACATTCTACACCGCCCTTCTAAAAGACTGATATCAATGTTCAAACTAAAAAGCAGCTGCTTTCATGCAAGCCCTGCATCCTGTCAGATTTCTTCCATCTCTTTAATCAGCTATTTTCTTTTCTGAGAAAACATTTTCCAGTCTCTCTTCCCATAGTCAGCTACCTTCCCATGGAAATACCCATCCTTGATTATGCAATCACATTCCATTTCCTTCATAAAGCCATCTTCAAACACCCAAGTCTGAAGCATCTTTCCCCCTTTTGTGTCATTTAACTTGGTTTCTCTCTTGTTTGTCTATGTTAGGTTTTGTTTTAAAACTAACCAGAAATGATGAGATACACTGAAATACTAATTCTTATCAAGCTTTATTTCTTTTTACCCATCACCACTTTATTAAAGCACTGGCCATGCCATTCAATACTCCTCCAGAGAGGGAAACCTTCCATAAAGGGAAAAAGAAATACATTCTTAGCTTTTGAGTTTCAAAAGCCTAGACAATTCTCCTATGAGAGAACTAAACTTATTCATCAGCAAAGGTAGATTTGGAAAACCCAATATGCAAAGAATACAGATATTTGGTTGACTCTCCATCTCACCCACCAAATTGGTTAGAAATTCCTAACTAGGATGAGGAGTTAGAGGGGGAAGCAAGACATAAAGAGGGATTTCAAGTTCCTGGAAAGGGGAGCCCCTGCTACAAGGACAGAGGACAAATCAGATTAGTTTGGGGAAATGGGAGAGTAGATAGTATCTATATAACAATTCCAGGGTAGAGTTCTAAAATGCAGCAGAACTGCAGGGAAAATCTGGTCACCTTGCGTAAATATCTAGGCAGCAAAGGCATTAAACAGACAAGCAGAATGTTCTAGTTTGCTAGCTGCCAGAACACAACACACCAGAGACAGATCGGCTTTCAATGAAAGGGGATTTATTTCGTTAGTTCTTCAGAGGAAAGGCAGCTAACTTTCAGCAGAAGTTCTTTCTTACAAGGGAAGGCACAGGGTGATCTCTGCTGGCCTTCTTTCCAGGCCTCTGGGTTCCAACAACTTTCCCCAGGGTGATTTCTTTCTGCATCTCCAAAGGCTGGAGATGAGGAATGCTGAGCTGCTTGGGCTGTGCTACTACTCTTGCACTCTCTCATTTAAGCACCAGCCAATGAAGTCAAACATCATTCACTGCAGCAGGCACACCTCCTAGTCGACTGCAGATGTAATCGGCAACAGATGAGGTTTACGTACCATTGGCTCATGTCCACAGCTACAGAACTAGGTGCCTTCACCTGGCCAGGTTGACAACTGAGTCTAACTATCACACAGAATATGGTGCAGGAGCAACAGAAATGACCTGTTTGCCCCAAAGTAGCAAAAAAGAAAAAAAATGTCTTAGAGAACATCACAGATGCTTTCTTAGCAGCAGGATGACCCCATGTGTTTCAAAGCTGTTTGAGAATATACCAGAGGAAGCTTCACTTGAACTGTAGGGACAAAGGATGGCTCAACAGGGGCATGCAAGGACAATAGATGACAGGGCAACAGCAGTATCATGGAAGGTGTCAGCCATGGACACATTCTCATCACCCACTCTGTACCAATTCTGACCCTGGCACCTTGTGAAAGTCCCCCGATATTTATTCCTTACTTTCACTGGCCTCCAGAATGTTTCTTTTGATTACAATCAACTCTCTGGTTCTGGCTCTGGTCCTGGCAGAAGAGGTCCTCAAAAACTATTTGTTAAATGAAAGAGTGACCATCTCAGAAATTTGGAAATGGATATTTAAGCCAGGAAAACCCTGCCATGGGCATTAATAGTTATCAAAGAGGCCATTATAAGAATTTAGAAGAGGGCGCATCTAATAGAATTCATTATTCCCTGACTACATAGATATGTGGTACAGATCAAAAGCACTCCAAATCCTGAGTGAGTTGTGGACCACAGTAGTAATACACGGTAAAGAAAGCACAGATATGGCTATTTTATTTTGGTTTGTAAAAATCACAGATCACTGGTTTCTTAAAAGACTCACAATAGAAGTGACATCCTTTGAGTTCTCACCAAAGACAGCCTTTGTGAAATTTGCTAAAAATGAATCACACTGTTTCTGTCAAGTTTTCCTTAGGGAAAGTTAGATGCTGGATTCTCCTTAACTTCAAGTTAATTTGTACTTATCAGAAAATGGCCAGACCTTTATTTTTGATCAAGGGCAAATAATGAAAATCAATGCAGAGAGGTTTTCTTTCTTTTCCCCTCAAGTGGGAATATATATATTCTGAAGAGTGAGGATAGACAACATGAAGAAGAAATGGACAAAATATAACAGAACAAGTCATATCCTGTCTCACCACTACTCTAACAACATATGGGATTTTGAAGATTTATGGTTTGTCATAATTTCTAAATTGGAATATTCATCTAAAATTCAATTTACTTTGTATTATTTTTATAAATACTCCTTTCAAATAAACAAAGTGCAGGGCTCGATCCCTGGCTCGGGGCAGCAAGCAGGCAGTACCGGGTCTCTAAGTGTGTCTGACATTCATAACCGGGTTGGCTCTTGGCTAGTGAACTTCATTATGTCACCTGTGTTCTTCCCTAGGCAGCCCTGGCTGCCTAGAATTCTTGGCTGCAGCAAACTAGCAGCTAAAATTGGTGGTGGGAGTAAGGGGGTCAGGGTGATCTTCAGAAACAGCATTTTCTTTTTATTCTTATCGAACCAACGGAAGCCTCTCCTTAGTAACAAAACACTCCAAATTTCAGGTGCTTTAGGAAATCGTATGCATGTTAAACAGCAGAATAAAGGGAAAATTAATAAAAATGTGGGGTTTCATTGCAATATCAGGGATTTAGGGGAAAGGTAGAATGGAATAGATACCTTCTCATTCAAGATACTTTATAAAAATTATTTTTCATCAAAATATTATCTATATGTATTTTAAAAAGTCAAGTTAATAAGGCTTAAATGAAAAACAGTGGTCCACTTATTATTCTTCCTCTAATTCTCACACCTCAAATACAACATTTTCAGAATTTTAAGTTCTTTTTTTTTTTTTTTTTTTTTTTTAGTATTTGCCTTCATGGTTCTAGTTGACATGGTATTCTACAGCTATTGATTTTCACTGTCAGCTATTATCCGCTGTCTTGTGCTATGGAAGATGCGCATGTGACTTTCTTATACGGACACCCACTGGCCATTCCAACCTCCACTTACTTTCCCTACATCCCCCAGCTGTAGCTGTATGCCATTGTTAATTAAATCCATCTGTCTGGATTTTTAATAAATCAGTATTATGACTATGTAAATAGTACTCACTGCTAAGCCATGTCAAGTACTAAGATTCTGATTTCATTCCATTTCAAATTTTCATTTTCCTGGAGTTAATTGCCCTTTTATTCTTTATTGTTGGGCTTTCTTTGAAATCTGAAGTCTTTTCAAATGTTCTAAGTTTTTCACCTCTGGGACGGTCTTAGTTGGCACAACTGTCTTTCATTGGCCTATGCTCCACATATTTCCTCCAGCAGGCTAGCCTGGGAAAGTCCTCTTAGTGATGAGCAAGGGAGAAAAGCAGAGGTAGAAATGTGCAAGGGTTTTTTTTTTTCAGCCTCTGCATGGGTTACATCTGCTAACATCTCACTGGTTGTCTTGCAAGAGCTGCTATTAAAAAAAATACCATATACGGATTGGCTTAACAATGGGAAATTATTGTTTCATGGTTTTGGAGGTTAAAAGTTTAAATCAAAGCACTGGCAAGGCCTGATTTCCCCCCCAAATTCTGTTATGTGCTGGTTCTGGCTTGCCTCAATGCTTGGAGTTCTTTGACTTGCATCTTTGCTTTTTCACATGGCAATGTCCTTCATCTCCGCCCGTGGGTTCCTCTTCTGGTTTATACTGATTTCCAGCTTCTGGCTCCTCTGGCTGCATGTAAATTTCCTCTCTTAATAAGAGCTTCAGTCATGTGGACTAAATTAAGGCCCACCCTCATCTTAGAAGAAGATCCTATTCACAAATGAGACTACCCCTTAACTGATACTGGGGTTTATTTACCAATGAGTTCATACCCACAGGAAAATGGATTAAGATTAAGAACTCATCACTGTTGGGGTACATAATTCAATATGTACACCCTGGCCAAGGCAAGGCACATGACCAAATTCAGAATCAAGAAGCAGGGAAATAGACTGCAAATAGACTGAAAAAAACAAACTGTAAAGTCACATTGCAAAGGGGCACAGATTTAGGAAGTGATGAAAAATAGGAACCATTAATTTAATCATTCTACCACAGTCATAAATTATGTGACCTTATATGAATGGGTCTGTTTCTGGATTCCCTAGCTTGTTTTGTTACTCTATTTGTTCTAGTCTTGAGCCTAATATTCTACTGTCTTAATTATTATAAGTTTAAAATACACTGGGAAATAAATGATCCAGATTTGTTGTTTTTCATGATTGCTTGACTAATCCTGGCCCTTTGCAATTCCTTATTTATTTAGGAATCAATTTCCTTAGAAATGTCTGCTGGGATTTTGATGCGGATTGCATTGAACATGACAATGTGAACTTTACCTGAGCCCTGGGCTCCTGTAAAACATCAACAGTCAAGAAATGCCCCCCATCCCTTTTGTGTTCTGGGAAGCATCTTACTGCAAAGAGCAAACCTTCCCCATATAACTTAGACAAGACTCACAGATAACCCCTTGAGTACCTATGACAAGGCCAGAAATACTCTCCAAATTCCCCTTCTTTGCTTCATAAATTATCAGCTGAAGTGTTAGTACGAACTGACTAATCGAAACAAAATGCCCACTATCTGATTATATTAAATTTCGTCAGGCTTTTCTCCTTTCCTCAGACCCCTGAAGTGTGATGTCCTGTAGTTCAGCAACGGAGCAAGGGACAAGAGTGACTGACCATTGGTAAAATCGGGTATGTGGGCAGGAGTTATATTGGAGTTCTCTGTATCAGTGTGCTATCATTTTGCAACTGTCCTGCAAGTTTGATATTATTTCAGAGTAAGCAGTTAAAAATAAATAGTTAAAATTAATCAGCTGGCCATAAAGAAAACATTCCTGATCAACTATGTGATCATGCCACTTACTCACATCAAGTGCACGCCCCACTCTCTCACACACGGGCCTCTCCAGCCTTGTTAATTCCTCACTATAAAATACAATGTGTAGGGTAGGCCATGGTGCCTCAGCAGGCAGAGTTCTCACCTGCCATGCCACACCTGGTGTCTGCCCATGTAAAAATATTAAAACAAAAAGTAAAAATAAAATTTGTGGGGTCACACAGGTGCTTCAGTGATAGAATGCTTACCTTCCAGGTGGGAGACCTGGGTTTGAGTTCTGGACCATGTACTTCCTCCAGAAAATAAAATAAAATAATTTTCTCTGCTTTATCTTTAAGACTTTTGCAGGTTCGAGTGTCCTCCCTATTGTAATACTACCACTCCCCTTATATAAATAATCCTTTTGAATGAAGTGTTTCCTTACCTAAGTCTAGTTATTGTTTTGTTTTGGAAAATCTATAGTTCAGTTGAGGAGAATTGATATCTTTACAATATCAAGTTTTTCAGTACATGAACATAGTCTAGCCCTCCATTCATTAAGGTCTTCCTTAATTTCTTCCAGTAATATATTGCAATTTTCAACACTGAGATCATGTACCACCACTTCCTTGTATTCCTAATTAGTAGATGCTTTCTGATGCTATCATAAATGGTACTTTTTAAAACTCATTTTCTAAATGTTTATGCCTGAAGTATATAATGATCATGTATATTATGACCTTACTAAAATCACTTATTAATTATGTGACTGTCTATAGATTACTTTTGATTTTTCATATACAGAGCCATGCCATCTGTGAATGGTGACATATTTTTTTTTCTTTCTAGTTTTTATATCTCTTATTTTTTCATTCCTTTATTGCTCTTGTTAGGACCAACAATTAAGTTTAAAAATAATGGTCATAGCTGCCATCTTTACCTTATTTTCTATCTCAGGGTAGAAGCTTTCAATAGTTCACCATTAAGTATTACACGTACTATAGTTTATGCGTAGTTTTTGCATTTACTTTGAATCAAATTAAGGAAGTCCTATTGCTAGTTGGCTAAGAGTTTCTACTAATGAATAGAAATGAGAGCAAATACTTTTTTGTTTTGATTTTGCCTAAAATATTTTCATAGAGGTGGATTCTAAAGTATATTATCTTTATGTTACTTTGCAGATTATATGGCAAGGAAGGTGCTTCAGAAATTAGAACTAGAACCATAGTCTTCTAACCTCAGGTCTAACCCTAATATTCTGAGTATTTCCATGACCAGTTCTGTCAAGAAGTATATACTTTGTTTTTTTTGTTTGTTTGCTTATTTTTTAAGTTTGTATGTTTAGCCAACTGTGTGGTGTTATATTAAACAAATGGAAACTTAATGTTATTAATAGAAATTCATTGCAGGTATGTGTGCATGTATGTGTGTGCATGTAGGGTAGAGAATAAATAACGCAACTTTTGGAGGGCAATTT
Organism: Tamandua tetradactyla; assembly: GCF_023851605.1. NCBI lineage: Eukaryota > Metazoa > Chordata > Mammalia > Pilosa > Myrmecophagidae > Tamandua > Tamandua tetradactyla. The sequence continues at coordinate 37,379,006 of NC_135346.1, read as the reverse complement.
TTGAGTCTGCACTAAAAGCCTGATCACTTGTAGATCTACTGACCCTGAAATATTTTTCTAGAAGTGAAAATCCAATCCAATAAGTATGCAGCTATGTAAGTATAATAATGTTACTAAAGTTTTGCTTTTAGTAACTTTAAATAATCCAAATATGTTGCAATAGAGGAATCAATAAATATTTATGGCATGAGAATATAATGAAATTTTATGTAGGCTTTAAAAATGATGCTTACCTACATTTACTGCCATTAAAGATGCTATCAGTATATTAGATTAAGAAAAAAAAAAAGAGCTTTGAAGGAATGAAACCCGTTTAAAAATGCATGTAAATGGGGTGGGTACAAGGGTAGTTCAGTTGTAGAATTCTTGCCTGCCATGCAGGAGACCCAGGTTAGATTCCTGGCTCATGCACTTCTCAAAACAAACAAGCAAAGAAAGAAATTAAAAACAAATAAACAAAAATTCAACAAATAGTGCTGCAATAATTGGATACTCACATGGAAAAAGTATGAAATGTGATTCCGCCATATGGCATACTTAAAGTGTAAAATAAAAGGTGCACAAAATATTAATAGTTACTGTATAATACAGCACATGAAATGTCTATGAGACATATTATTCAAACGTTAAAAGTAGCACCAAAAGTAAGCAATGATGATAGCGGGAAACACTACTGTCATTCACATGTCAACAGCCTTTAATTTTCTTTTCCTAATTTGATTCTGAAAGACTGTCATGCATTAACCTAAAAATGAGCTTTGGCTTTGATTAAACCATACATTTCTGAAAATAATGACAGTAAAATGGACCCTCTGGGGAAATAATACTTATGTGAAATTTCACACATGGCTAGACACTCCAAAAACATATATTACAATAAAAAAACAATGCATATACCTAGTCATAGTCCCAAAATATTTGAAGCAAGCATTGACAAGACAGGAGGGTAAAATAGACACCTCTACAATAACAGTTGTAAAAGTCAATACATCACTTTCGTCAGTGGATAGAGTATCCAGACAGAAGATAAATAAGGAAACAAGGAACTTGAACAACATTTCAAATCAATTAAATTTAGCAGATATATATAGAACATTGCACCCCAGAGCAGCAGAATATGTATTCTTCTTAAGTGCACATGGATTAGTCTTCAGGATAAACCACATATTACGTCACAAAAAGTCTCAATAAATTTAAAAAGATAAAAATTATAAAAGTCATTTTCTCCAATCCCAGTGGAATGAAGCTAGAAATAAAAGAGGGAAAAGTGGAAACTCCACAAATACATGGAGCTAAACAACACACTATCAAACAATCAGGGGGTCGAAGAAGGAATCACAATAGAAAGCAGGAAATATCTTGAGACAAATCATAAGAAAAACATAGCATAACAAGCTTATAGGACACAATCAAGGCAGTGCTCAGATGGAAATTTATAGCTATAAATTTTTCATTATAAAGAAGAGACGTAGATCACTGACTTAAACTCACATCTGGAGAAACTAGAAAAAGAAGAGCAAATTAAACCCAAAGTGAGCAAAAGGAAGGAAATACATGAATTAGAGTGGAGATGAGTGAAAAAAGAAAATAAAAAAAAGAGAATCAGCAAAACTAAAAGTTAGAAATTTGAAATGATCAATAAAATTAACAAACTTTAAACAGACTGAAAAAGATAAAGAGAGAAGAAGGAAATATCTAAAACCAGAAATGAAAGGGGAGGCATTATTTCCTTCCACATAGAAAGAAAAAGGATTATAAGAGGATATTGTGAACAACTGAGTGTCAATAAATTAGATAACCTAAATGAAATTGACACTGTCTAGAGGCACATGAACTACCTACAGTGACTTCATGAAAAATAGATCTCAACAGATCAATAACAAGTAAAGACATTGGCACTGTTATCAAAATCCTCCCAAAAAGAAAACATAGGAAAAGATTTTATGAGACCAACATAATACTCATACTAAGTCAGATAAAAATAACACAAGAACAGAAAATTACAGACCAATATCTTTTTTGATTACAGAAACAAACATCCTCAACAAGACATGAGAAACCTAATCCAATAGCACAATGAAAGTACTATACACCATGATCAAGTGAGATTTCTCCCAGGTATGCAAGTATGGAAGGTCATTCAACCTAAAAATACCCAATTAATGTAATATACTGCATTAATAGAACAAAGGGAAAACTAAAAAAAACAAACACAAGCATAACAATTGCCTCTGAAATGGTATTTGACAAAATCTAGCACCCCTTCTTTATAAAACAAAACTTAGAAAATTAAGAATAGAAGGGAACTTCCTCAATATTATAAAGACTATATATGAAAATCCTACCACTAATATCATACTCAATGGGAAAAGATGGAAAGCTTTCCCTCTGAGTTCAGGAACAAGACAAGGATGTCCACTACCATCACTTGTATCCAACATTGTACTGGAAGTTCTAGCCAAATCAATTAGGCACAAAAGAGAAATAAAAGACATCTAAGTTGGAAACGTACAAGTAAAATGTTCCCTATATATATAGTAAATATACATGATCCTAAACATAGGAAATCCTGAAAAATCCACAGCAAAGCTACTAGAGATAATAAATGAATTCAGCAGAGTGGCAGGATACAAGATTAACCCCAAATATCATGAATGTTTCTATACAGTAATAATAATATGAAGAGAAAACTAATAAAATATTACATTTACAGTACCAACTGAAAGAATCAAATATCTAGGAATAAATCTAAGCAAGGATATAAAGGACTTATATAAGGAAAAGTATAAAACAATGCTAAAATAAGTCAAAGGAGATATAAATAAACAGAAAGACATTTTACCTTTGTGTATTGGAAGACTAAATACTGTTAATATGTCAATTCTACCCAAAGTGATTTACAAATTCAACAAAATCCCAGTCAAAATCCCAGCATCTTTCTTTGCAGAAATGGAAAAGTCAAACCTCAAATTTAAATGCGAGGGTAAGGAGGAGCCCTGAAGAGCCAAACCTATCTTCAAAAAGAAGAATGAATTTAGAGGACCTACATTCCCATATTTTAAAACTTATTACAAAGCAACAGTAATCAAAACAGCATGGTGCTGGTAGAAGGACAGATATATAGCCCAATGGAATAAAACTAAGAGTTTAGCAATAAACCATCACATCTATGGCCAGATGATTTTTGACAAAGGTGCTAAATCCACACAATGGGGGAAAGAACAGTCTCTTTAACAAATGGTGCTGGGAAACCTGGCAAAAAAAGTGAAGGTGGACTTTACACAATAAACAAAAATCAACTCAAAAGATATCAAAGACCTAAATACAAGAAGCAAAACTAAAGATTCTTAAAAGAAAGCATGTAGAAGCATCTTCAGAACTTTGTGTTAGGCAATGTTTTCTCAGTTTTAGACCAAAGAATGAGCAAAAAAAAAAAGAAAAAAAAATTATATATATATATATATTTAAATGGAACTTCATCAAAATTAAAAACTTCTGTACATCAAAGGACTTCATCATAAAAATAAAAAGACAACTTACAAAATGGGAGAAAATATCTGGAAACCATATATCGGATAAGGGTATAATATCTAGACTATAGAAAGCAATGCAAACCTCAACAACAAAAAGACAACTAAAATTTTTAAAATGGGCAAAGACTTTGAATATACCTTTCTCCAAAGAAGATAAAAATGACCACCACATACATGAAAACATGACCAATCTTATTTGCCATCAGAAAAATGCAAAGCAGAATTACCAGATACCATCTCACACCTACTAGAATGGTTACTATTACAAAAAGAAAAAACAAAAAACCAAACACACACACACTAAAGATAACAAATGTTAGAAAGGATGTAAAGAAATAAGAACCTTGGTATATTATTGGTGGGAATGTAAAATGTGGGAAATTCTGCGGAAGAGACTTTGGAGTTCCTTCACATAATTAAGTATAGAACTATTATATGGCTCAGCCATCCCACTTCTAGATATATACCCAAAATAAATAAAAGCAAGGACTCGAACAGATATTTTCACACTGATGTTCAGAGCAGCATTATTCATAATTGCCAAAAGGTAGAAGCAGCCCAAGTGTCCAAGAGTAAATGAATGGATAAATAATTCATTGTATACATACAATGAAATATTATTATGCTCTGTTTTAGTTTGTAAGCTGCTAAATTCAATATACCAGGAATGCAATGATTCTTAAAAAGGAAATTTTTAAGTTGCAATTTTACAGTTCTAAGGCCATGAAAATGTCTAGCTAAGGCATCAACAAGAAGTTATCTTCACTCAAGAAAGGCTGATGCCATCTGGAGCACCTCTGTCAGCTGGGGAAGTCATGTGGCTGGCATCTGCTGGGGTCTCTGGCTTCTGGACACCTCTATCAGCTGGGAAGGCACACAGTGGCATCTGCTAGCTTTCTCTTCTCATTTCATAAGGCTTCCCCAGGTGTACCTTCCTTCCACATCTCCAAAGGTCTCTGGCTGTGTGGACTCTCAAGCTTTTTCCAAATGTTTCCCTCTAAAAGGGCTCCAGTAAGCAAACCCTACCTTGAATGGGTAAGACACATTTCCATGGAAACCATTAATAAAAAATTACCACCCACGATTCGGTGGGTCACATCTCCATGGAAACCATAAAAAAAGATCCCATGCAGCAATACTGAATGAGGATTAAAGAACTTGGCTTTTCTGTAGTACACAACAGATTCAAACTGGCACAGGCTGCAATAAGGAATCTGATGCGTGCTCCAACAGAGATGAACCTTGAAGGTATCATCACACTGTGTGAAATAAACCAGACACAAAATGAGAAATATTGTGTGATCTCACTGATATGATATATTCAGAATAAATTAATTCATGAAGTAAAAACTAAGGTACATATCAGGGAATCCCCTGATACTGTGTCAAACTTTAGCAACACCCAAATCAATAGGCCATGCCCTTGATCATGAGGCTTAACTCTTGTGAAGCTTATGCAGGTAGCAGAGAAGCTTAGACTACCTTTAGGCATGCCTAAGAGTTACTCCTGGAGGCCCGCTGTTGTTGCTTAGATGAGGCCTCACTCTCTCTAAGCAAGTGAAATCATTGCCCTCCCCACTACGTGGGAGAGGACTCCCAGGGATGAATCCAGACCTAGCACTGCGGGATCAACAATTCCATCCTGACCAAAAGGGGTAAAAGAAGTGCAACTAATAAAGTATGAGTGGCTGAGAAAGTTCAAATAGTCAAGAGGCTTCTCTGGAGGTTGCTGTTACACAAGCTTCAGTTAGACCTTGCTACCTATCATAACCTGCCAAACCCAACTAGGACTCTTCCAGCCAATCTTAAAGAACACCTAGGGCAATATATAAGATTCCACAAGGGTTTCATGCAGTAGAGAAACTTCCCAGAAAACTACAACCTCCAGATGGGTCCCTGATTCAGATAAGTCCTGAAACCTACCCCAGCCTCTCCAGAACATCAGATAGTTCCATCTCCCTACTTCATATTAGTGACAGATCCTTCCAATATTAAAAATTTAGAATTTCCATAGCCCAAATACCCCTGAAAAGAGGGATGGAAAGATCAAAGGTGGAGGAAGAGTTATACAGAGACGATTTAACAAATGAATATGAATGCTGAATCATTAAATTGACATCTCCTTTCGTCTCCTGTATTTTAGAGCAGCTAGAAGTAAAAACCTAAAATTGTGGAATTGTAACCCATGTCAAACTCTGAAATATGTTCTACAACTAATTGTGGTGCTGTCTTTGAGATTTATTGATTTTTTTTGTATTTATATTATTTTTCACAAAAAAGAAAGGAAAAAGTCAATTGTTGGGATAAAAAAAATATTTATTCCTTCTAGCCTCCTATATTGTGGAGCAGCTAGAAGGAAAATTCTGAGAAGATTGTATGGTAGTCCATGACAAATTCTGGGATCTGTCCTGTAACTATTTGTTGAAGAGTGCTTTGAAAACTACTGCTTCTTTCTTTCTTTGCTTTGTATACATGTTATACTATACAATAACAAAGTTAAAAAAAAATCTAGGGTACAGGTTACCATGGGGCTAGAAGGGGTAGGGAAGAGGGAGTTAAGGTTTATTTGGTATGTAGTTTCTGTTTGTACTGATGGAAAAGCGTTGGCAATAGAGGATGGTGGGAAACAACTTCGTGAATGTCATTTATTACCACTGAATTGCATATTTTAAAGTAGACAAAATGGGGGAATTTCAGGTTGCATATAAATTATCAGGAAGAAAAAAAACACAGGACTGCACAACACAAACAGTGAACCTTAATGTAAACTATCAACTATAGTTAATTGCAAAATTAAAATAATCATGTTTCATCAGTTGTAACAACGGTACCACACTAATGCATGATGCTAATAATAGGGGAAATCTCTGTGTGAGCTACAGGAGGCTATATGTAAGCTGTATACTTTTTGCATGATTTTTAAACCTACAGCTGGTTCTAACAAAAAAAACCAAAAAACAATCCCTTAGAAATTCAGCTCCCAACTCAAATGTACATAGATATCACATAATAGCTTTATGTTATACACTCTTGATTATGTAAGCATAGATGATTTTCATCATCACATTCAAATTAAGATGGTAAAATCAAGGTATTAAAATATTATTTTATGCTTGATTCATTAAAAACAAAATAGACTAATCGTCATTATGGGTCAATGAGTAGGTGGAAATTTTTAGGGTAGGGAAACTATTCCATATGAGTCAACAAAAATGAATATAGGACAGTATGAATCTGTAAAAAAGTCATAGAAATGTACCCAGAGAGAATGAACCCTAAGGTAAATTATTTGACATTAGTTACTAATGTATTACCATTGGTTTATCAACTGTAACAAATAATATGACTAATGCAAAATGCTGATGGGGGAATAGTGTGCCTGTACATGAAGGGTATATGGAAACATTGCACATTCTGTGCATTTTTTGTGCAAATATAAAAAGCGCTGTAAAAATGAAGCCTATCTAAAAAAACATATATTGACAATCATTAAAAAATTCAAGTGTGTGGGCTCTGATCTTTGCCATACCATAAAATTGCCATAATAATGACTACCAATCATTAACATGTATATGCCTGGTATTTGCTATGTATTCTGCACATATTAACTGTTCCCATTTTGCTACAGAAGAGGAAAACAAAGCTCTGATGAGTAATATTTATCATTTCTCTACATAGATAAAATTACCTTAAGTAATTCATTTAGAACACATAATATGTACACCTAGTCAAAGAAAATTAAATGGAGATGTATATTTATAAGGAGGTCTAATTCCCTAACTTGTGTAAGGGTTATAGCTGTGACCAGTTTCATATTCATGTATCCCTGATATGAAAGTACATTCAAAGATTTAAGCTTTTGACATACCAGTGACTGTTACCAGACATTTTAATAGTACAGGTCAACCTATTTCCTCATAGATCTTCTCTGTCCACATTGATGACCTTGAGGAATTATCAAAATGCCATTATCTTAAGTAGCTATTTAGACAAAGGGTACATAATTCATGCTAAGCCCTCCTCACCCTTAATGTCCTCGAGTGATAACTAGACATTGCTTTCTATGTATCTTGTTAAATTGGTCTGTGTACTGCATTGAGCAAATATTGAATATTTTAAAGACTATCATACCAAACTAGTCTACTGGGATCAAAAGCAAATCACCGGCTGCCTAAAACTGTAGGATTTCAAGGGCAAGGGTGACTTCAAAAGGTCTTCAGGAGTATTTTGGGGGTGTTGGAAATGTTTTATATCTTGGTGATGGTGGTAGTAATTTTTGCATGTACACCACTGTCCTAATAAATTAAACTGTACACTTTAAATGGATGCTGTGTATCGTACATACCTTAAATCTAAATGAAGTTGATTAAACTTCATTTAAAAATGACAAACAATCTTAAAAAAAAACAAACTATCCAGATATGTAGAATAACCTCAGGGGGTCTGTATCAACAAGTAACAGCTTTCTACTAGCTTACTCATGTTTTCTGAAACTTACATTTGCAATTCCTCTACCTTAATTCAGAGATCCAAATGCCACTTTCTGGACCATCAACTCATGCTCCATTTTGAACATCCCCATGATTTAGAAAAGATTGCCTTGTATCCATGGTTTTTTGTTTGTGTGTTTTAGAGCTGACATTCAAAGATCTGTTTATAAAATATATATTGTTTAGAGAAAAACTAGAGCTTCCCCTATCTTTTTAAAAGCCTTATCCCTAACAATTTGTCACCTTGTAATTATCCAAAACAGAAAAAAAACAAGAAAAAAAAAAGGGAGGTTCAAGTGAAGGAGAAATAGTATATTTTTTTGAGGCAGACAAACTTAAACTGAAAAAACTCACAATTTGCTAATTTTTCAAATATATTTATAAAACATATTGCTAGAATCTGTTAGTGATGAAAACATAAAATGAAGAAAGCTCTCAGAGTTCCAAAGGACTGTAAAGTTAATCAGAGCAATTACTACTTTATATTCAGGTGTGCTATGCCTGACTCTTGAAGATTAACACATGGAACCTCTCCATCTCTCCCCAAAGTTAAACAAAGCAGCATGCATCACTTCTTAAAAAAAAAAAAAATCACAAATATCTGAGACTCTAGAACTAGATTGAAATTGGGATTTCAAAAATGGAACACAGCTTGCTATGGGATAGAAAGAAATTGCTTTTTTTTAAGTCTTTTCAAGATTCCTTATCTCTTGGCATATTATAAAAAATGGCCTAAGGTTTTCCTTGGAGATGTTTCTAATCTATTTTTCTTCCAGTTCCTCAAAACTATAGTATATTGCTATTTGAACAAAATCTATAAGTAAATAAATCTATGTACTTTGTGCTTAGAATTGACTGTCTCATAAACATAAGACAGTTTTGCCTGGCTGGAGTTGATAAAAAAGAGGATGCACAATGACATTACAAGTCTATGAATTCAGTGGATTCATCAACTCTGCTGCCAGCAAGTACTGAGTCCACCACCACTGAGGGGAAAAAAAACAATTAATTAATTAATTATATAATTAATATATTAATTTAATTACACATTCCACTACATTAAGTTAAAATCAGGAGAAATTTTAAAGGATTTCAACTAATTTTCCAAATGCAGTGACTTGGCATAGAACAGTAATTTTACCCACACTCTCCCAGTTAAGTGACTAATTATTTATTCTCAAAATAAGACAAATAGCCATGAGAGGGCCTATGTAGGTAAGAATGTGCCCACTAGCAAGGAGCACAAATCTTTACTCTACAAATTAATTGAGGGCACAGTAATTTTGTTCCCTTAAAATATAATCTAATTTACTTCCCTCGTTATTGATTAGTACTATCAAATTATTTTAATTGACCTTCTTAGGAAGACTAAATAACAGTGTATCTTTTCAAGCCCATGACTTCCAAGTGGATTTATTTGGGGCATATTTCCATTTTTCTTTCATGCACATGTTGCTACTGACTCCCTATTAAGTTTTCAAAAGATAAATTAAAACTAGAAAGTCCTTGTTGCATTTTATTTTCCTTTGACTCTCTTAGAATCATACATTTTCTTAGGTTAATTATTATGTCTTTGAATAATATTCTTCACAGGAGGGCAAATAAAGAATATGATTGATGAAAACTGGTTCTGTGTACAGAACAGAGATGAGACTATATTGGTGGTTAAAAAAAAACAGTGTAGTTGTCAATCTGGAAAGCATTAGGATATGCGAAATATTTTCTCGGAATAGAGTTTCCTCACAAAAGAAGATCCAGATGAATTTGTAAATTTTTTCTTTGGTTGATTTTTCACTACTTATTTTATTATTCTTTTTCTTTAATTTCAGAACTGACATGCATAACAGACCTTAAAGAAGTATTTATGTATTAGGAACATTCAGAATTGTATACCAAACTGATACTCAGTAAGTAACACTAAATAAAATTAACCTCAAGCATCCTAGGTCATTTTATAGCTCTTTTCTCTTTTTCACTCACTAAATCTATTCTGTTACCAACTATATTGGTATTACTGAAATTTAATAGTCTCTCCTCAATGGCCTTTTACTGTTACTTCATTCAATTTATCCTCTCATAACTAAATTTTACCCTTTCTCTGGACTCAATTCTCTCAGTGGGTTTACTGTTAATGCTTACTTACTTGAGCTCCCTTTTGATCTTCTCAACTCTTCCTCCCAACCCCCTGACCACAGGCATACCCTAATTTCCACCGATAACTTCTACTCTGTCTACATTCCCTACCTCTGAGAGTTATTCGGATTTCACTGTCTCAGCCATCATCAATGGCCTTCTGGAATTTCTGGCAGAAAATCATAAAGTCGTCTCTGACACTTTTCCCTACTACTAACATAATCAATTATAAAGTCCCCTTAACGGGTCTATTCACCCAGTTGATGATGCAAACTGACAGCCCAGACACTTTCTAATTCCTCTGCTCTGCCCCCATCTCAGTCAACTGCCTCCCACTCTATGCTCACTCACATGGAATGCCCTTCCTCTCTACTCTTAACATTTTCTGTTGTTTAGGAGGAAGTCAATTTTTACATTTTCTCATAGTCTGTGTCAAATCTCAAGGTCATCCAGGATTCTTTCGCAGAGGTGATATGGCACAGAGGCTAGCTCTGTAGGTTCAAAATCTGGTTCCCCTCACGTCCCACAGTGTGGTATTAGGACAATTACTGGACTTTTCTGAGCTTCAAAGTCTTCATCTGTAGGAAAGGGATACTTAAGGCACCCAACCCAAAGGAGTACTCTAAGTATCTAGTAAGATGATCCATGAGAAAAGCTGAGCACAGAGCCTAGCACAGAACAGGAGCTCAGTATCCATCCGCCATCATCATCTGTATTGTTTTTTGTTTTTCTCCCTATCCCTGGAAGATTTTTGTTTTTTGCCTTCTCTGGATTGCTATAATACCTCAAAATTGTAAATACCTTCTTGTAATGGCTAATACAAAGTTAAATAGGCTACTAGTTAACTTTTGGGCACATATCTTGCTTTACCAATTAAATTCAAAGTTTAAAGGACAGAAACCATGTTGTCAATTATTCATCCCCCCTAATAATTATCAGCATCATTAGTATGAACAATCACACCCATTATTTATCGAGAGATTATTATGTTTACATCAGCCACTGTGCTTATCATTTTGCATACTTTAAAAAATTGATAGATTATTTTTAGAGCAGTATTAGGTTTACAGAAAAATTGGACAGTAATTTTTTACTTATCCTTACCCAGAACACAGTTTCCCCTATTACCAACATCTTGCATTAATGTGATACATGAGTTTCAACTGATGAACAAATATGGATACATTATTAGTTAGCTAAAGTCCATAGTTTAATTTAGGGTTCACTCTTTGTGATATAAATTTCTATGGGTTTTGACAAATGCATAATGTCACATATCTTCTATTATGGTATCATACAGAATAGTTTCACTGCTCTCAAAATGCCCTGCATTCCACCTATTCATCCCTTCCTCTCTACCCCCTGGGGCCCTGGCAACCACTGATCTTTTTGCAGTTTCTAGTTTTGCCTTTTCCAGCATACTTTTTTGTTAGGATCATAAAGTATGTAGCCTTTACAAACTGGTTTCTTCTTTTCCCAAGCAATATATAGTTAAGGCTCTTTCATGGATTGACAGCTCATTCCTTCTTTACCACTGAATAATATTCCATTGTATAGATGTACTATAGTTTGTGTATCCATTCCTTTTTTTTTTTTTGCATGGGCAGGCACCAGGAATCGAACCCAGGTCTCTGGCATGGCAGGTGAGAATTCTGCCAGCTGAGCCACCGTCGTCGCACTGCCCTCCATTCATTTTTGAAGGACATTTTGGATGATTCCAGTTTTGGGCAATTATAAATAAAGCTCTTAGAATCATTCATGTGTGTGTTTTTGCATTGACATATATTTTCACCTTCTTTGGGTAAATATCTAGGACTCCAAATGCTGAATTATATATTAAGCCCAAGTTTAACTTTCTAAGAAACTGCCAAAGTGTCCTGAGTGGCTGTACTATTTTGCATCCCCACCAACAATTAAGGAGAGTTTCTATTGCTCCATATCCTTGTTAGCTTTTGGTGATGTCAGTGTTTTTTATTTTAACCATTCTAATAGGTGTGTAGTGGTATCTCGTTGCTGGTTTAATGTGTAACTCCCTAATGACATATAATATTGGGCTTTTTATTTGCCATCTGTAGATCTTCTTTGATGGAGTGTTTGTGCCTTTTTAAAAATTTAGATTGTTTATTACTTATTGTTGAGTTTTAAGAATTCTTTGTATACTTTGAATACACGATCTTTATCAGATGTGTTTTTCAGATATTTTTCCCTGTCATTTTGTGTACATTTTATGCACACAATCATCGTAATACTACCAAATAGGAATCACCATCTCCATTTTGGAGATAAAGAAATCAAGGCAGAAAGAGTTATAAAACAGAGAGCAATGTACACAGCAGGTATTTGCATACTTTTAGAATTTGATTCTATTACATGCCAGAGCCAAAGACTTTAAATGCACTGTTTAAAATGCATTTCATCATCAAGGATTTTTTAAACAGCTTTTTTGTTGTAGCACTGTACTAGGAACTATAGCTGTTAAGGTCATGGTTACTAACACAGAAAGGCTCACGGTTTTAGCTGGCAAACAAAATGGCAATCCAATAATAACTTTTAAATTAAAGTACTCTGATTATTTCCATATTAAGTACCTGATGCTATAGGTAGAGACAGGCAGGGTTTTGAGGAGCAAATGAACATTTGCAAAGCATTCTAGGTAGAAAGAAGAACAGCGGTGGAGATATGGGGGAGTGTATGTAGCGTATAATATGTGACTTAGAGAAGACAGTGAGCTCTCATATGAAACATCTGGGGATCAGTGTGCTGTGCCTGGAGATAAAAGAGGAAAAATAATGAATGGACCCTTAAGTGCCATATCAAGACATTTGGACTTTCATTGGTGATGGAAAGTACAGAAGGGTTTCAAGAAGCTGTGGGTAGGAGTGGGGATGGGGAATGTAAAGGGAGAGTAATGACAAGATCAGATTTTATTTTTGAAACAAGATCTTCAGAGGTTGTTTGGAAGACAGATTGCAAAAGTCAACTTTGGACTCCAATATAATAAAATGATGATGAAACGCAACGCAATGATGATGATGCAAACTAAAATGTTTGCAGTGAGAAGAAAGACAATGCCATAGATGAGAGAGATACAATGGAGGTAGAAATAACGGTGGTGATCACTAACTATGAGTTAAGACAGAGGAATCCAGGAAGATAAGTATTCATCTTAGAACATTCTGCTTTTGCCTACGGATGCCATCTCTGAGAAACTTTGTGGCTATTGTGAAAGAAAGTGCTGATAGACAATAATACTTGAGTAAATCAAGCGAGCCAATTGTCTCACAATTATCTCTGTGCTTGGCCCGTGAAGTTGTATGAATTTCATATGAGAGTAGCGAACTTGTAGGGAATAATTTCAACCCTTAAAATGGATCACAAAACTTACCCAGGATTTCAACATGGCATGCTGCAGAAGGCCTGGCACGATCTGGACCAGGTCTTTACTTCTTACTCTATTTTGCACTACTTTTCCTATACTTTACCATGCTCAAGTCCCATTGAGTGGCTGTTTGCTTCTTAAACACACTCAGTTTGTTCTTCCATTGCGATGCCTTTCCTTGGACTTCCCCACTGCTGACTCTTTATTCTCATTCATGTTCTACCTTGAATGACACCTCCTTGGAGAGCCTTTCTGCAACCACCCAGTCGATAGTGGTTCCCTCCCTTCTGTCAACCCATTACCCCCTTCAGTTTAATTTATAGTTCTTATCTCTATCTGAAAATATCTTAATCAATTTCTCATTGATTATCCCCTGTAGAATTTGAGCTCCATGAGCACAGACAATTTTTCCTTTTCTTTGCTATACCATACTAGCACAGAGTAAGGACTCAATAAATATTGAATGACTGAACTGTTTTCACTGCCTAGAATACAGCTCTGTGTCCTTAACATTGTATTGTCATCCAAGTCCAATAAGCCTGTGATGTAAGTTCAATATGATAATTAGGCCCATTGTCTGCATAAGAAAACTGGGACTCAACAAGGTTTTGTGACTTTGTAAAATTGCAGGTGCAATACAAAAACTTAATTTTCCATATGATTGACTGTCATTAAAAAATTATAGACAGTGTATTTTTTTAATTGACTATGAAAGGGATAAAGATTAAAGGTTAATGGTGGAAGAAGTGATAACTTCATTACCCTAAAGAAAAGGAAATAAATTTAGATAAGTAACACAGTTTGGGGACTTTTAGGATTTCTCTAAGATATTTCTGCATCAAAATTATTTAAAAAGTCATTGGACTGGGGGTGAACCATAAATATGATTTTATGCATGAAAGTAATAATGTATAAACACATCAATTTAACCTATGTATTGAAACAGATGCAAATGCTTATTTGCTTACCGAGTGTATCCCCCCTCTTTCTTCTGGATATAAGAGCATTTAGCAAAATGCCAATTATTTTCCTACTCAATTTCATTCTTTTCAGCTATATAACTGCTTATTTGCTTTTTTCTTTTCTGTTTGTCAAGAATAGAAATGACATTAATTTGGGTGTTTGTGCACTTACGTGCACACCAGTGCACTGAAGCACTATAGCTATCATCAAGATCTTGCAAGAGATGTTAGTAAAACGCATTTAAAAATAATTTTACACTACATACCAGGAAATAATCTTTTTGGCAAGTGCACATGGTTCCTTTTTGTCCATTCATTTTGATTTCATATAATAAAGTAGATTATAATCAAGCAGTATTGAAATTTAAAAAATCTATTCATGTTGGCTGAATTTCTTCCAAGATTCAGAAATCTCAGTTTTTATTACTAGTCTATTCTATTTACTTATGGTAGATATATTTAAAATAGCAAATGGATTAGCAAAGTGATATTTAAACTCAAATAAACAAGATCAATCTCATGTTAATCCATGGATTAGAAAGTATTTTCCTGATTATTTCATACATAAATTTTACTAAAGCAATGGCAACTCCACTCTTACAAACCAACCTATAATGTGTAGCTACTTTCAGAATAGCTTATCACTATCATTCTTTTCTTATTCCTATACCATCAGTAATATGCATCAAGTTAAAAAAATGAACATACACAAACATACAATAAAAATCAGTTAAAAAAGTTATAATAAATTATTGATGATAAAACTCCCCAGAAGTGCTCACATTTCTCAGGACAGGTAAAAAAATAACACAGGAATAAGGAGTTGGCAGGATTATTCAGAAAAAGAAAGGAATGCAGAGGACAACTCAAATGTTGCATAAGACCCCTTCAGATCAAAAGGTTATTTTCATAAGTCTTAAAAAGATTCCACTAGATAGAAAGGTTTAATGACAACATTTCAATTAAAATGTGCTCTCTATATAGGTCATAGAGTCAGAGGGTTTCAGAGCTGGAGGAAGTCTTAAGGGTCATCAAATCCAATCCCCTTATTTTATAAATTAAGGAACGGAGAATCAGAGACATTTAGGGATTTGCCAAGAGCACAGTTAATAAATGCCAGGGCCGTGATGGAAGCAAATGCTTCCTACCCCCTGAGTGAGAGCAGAGACTGTCGCAGTATGAGCACGGGTTAAAGTTCTCAATCTACCATTATTAACTGTTGATCTGGGAGGAGCTATTTCACTGCCCAAAAGCTCAGTTTCCTCACCCTTACAGGGTGGATCAAACAGCACATATCTCATGGGGCTATTATTTTTCTGTTTATGACTCATGCTTTATAACTTTTAGCAATTATTGTTGTCGTTTCTCTGCCACAGCTGCTTCTCTCTGAATTTTCTGCACACAGATGCTGTCTCTAAGGCCCAGACTTGAAAGGGGCAAGGCAGACCCCAAACCAACTCCCTCTATCTCATACTCATTTTATATTTGCCTTTTTTGTTTTGAAATAATTTTAGATTTACAGAAGAATACTCCTGTATGCCCATCACCCAGCTGCCCCTAATGTGAAAACCGTATAAAAACATGTTACGTTTAACAAAACAGCAATTAACACTGGTGTAGTACTATAAACTAAACTATCAAATTTATCTGGAACTCCCCAGCTTGTCTACAAATGTCCTTCTTCTCTTCCAAGATTCAATCCAGGATATCACATTACATTGAGTAGAACTACTTTAAATCAGCGCTTATTTTAGGAAAATTAAGACTGCTAGGATCCATTGATCAAAATCAAGGGGCTCATAGGTAAACAGAGAACATTTGGCAAAAACAAAATTATATCCAAGCAGGACTTACATAAATGAATCCACTTCACCTATTATAATAAACAGCAATCCACCATCGATTGAAATTGGAATGTCATTAGTTCTTCTAGGACCCACTCAGCACAGCACAAATGATATGTTCTGTCTTTTGTTCTCAACTTAATGCTTAAAATATTGAGTGAAAAAAAGGTAGATATGGGCACCTTTGATTAACTGGTTTTGGTATACTATTTTCTTTCTTGGGGAATTACACATTTCTATTTCTAATGCCCAAGCCACAAAGACAGACAGAGAGATCGACAGATAGAAAGACAGAAAGAAAGTAAGAAGGAAAGAAAGAAAGGGAAAAAAGAAAGAAAGAAAGCCTGTCAACAGAAATCAGACAGATCCTAGGAGAGGTCACTCATTCACTGAGGAAGTACAAGATTATTCCACAGCTTGGAAATGACCCAAGACTGGTAGGTACAAAGGATGGTGTCTGGCAACATTTAATAAATGTCCACATTCTTCCAACTAATAATTTCACGTGTCTCAAAGAGAAAATACTTGTGGAGAACTATGGAAAAGCAGCACTTTCTACTCCAGCGAAATCCACTGAAGGATTTACGGGGAGATGGGATGTGATGGCCTCTGCCTGCAGGAATGAATGACCTTCATGATGTAATAGAGGTTTCGCGGTCCCTCCTCCTAATTTGTTTCACCTGACGATGTACTGCTGCAACAGAGGAGTAGAAAGGTTTACAAGAAAGTTTCCTGACTCCTCTTGGTTGTCAGAATTGGAGGGAGAAGACATTGAGTTCTGATTATCATGAAAGCACAGGCTCCCTGGCTAAAGGCAACTGCCATTCCGTTCTTTCATTTCTGTTGCATGGATCAAAGCAACCACATTTATTGAGTACTTACTATGCCCAGACTCTTTGCCAAAGTTTTTTGATATTTAGCAGGGTCAAAATTTGACCACTACACCCAGGAGGGACAACAACAACAACAACGAAACCTACTCTTTATTGTCCGTAAATGACCTTGTCTTGTTTCCCAAGAATGGTATAGGATTTTGATTTCGTGCAAGAAATTTATCATAGTTATCTTTTAGGTTATTATACAATATTTCAGGGTTTCTCCCATGTCTTGGGGTCTGGCATTAAGGGACTCTTACTTCATGGTAGAGAGGGTGGGGACCCAGCCCCAAAGTCTTGTTCGGGCCTCAGTGTCTTCAATAGTGTCACATGAACTGCTCATTTAAGAGGTTCGAGCCCTGTTAAATCTCCTTTCAGCTCTTGCTTATGCTACTTATTGCCCATGGCCTGGCTAGGGAGGCCCTGGGAACTCACCCCTGGGGAGCTTACCAGGTAGCACCTCCAGTCATCATTAGCTCAACTGAGACCCAAGGGAATCTAGATTTCCTTCAGGCTACAGTCAGTTGAATATCTCAACAATATAATATCTATCACATACATATAAACTGCACTACCTGATTCTACCCCCCAACTAGCAGCCAGAGTGTCAATGTTTAGTGTGTCAATAGATCATGTCACACCACTACCCAGAGCCCCTTCATGGCTCTCTGTTTCATTCAGAATAAAACCCACAGCTCTTGCTGATGCCTCTGTAGACTGAACTCCCACCCCACCGTAAATCCTAATTTACCAATCCCCTCTATGCTCACTTAGCTCCTGCTACAGTGTCCTCCTTATTCTTCTAACAAGCCAAACCTATTTCTACCCCAGGGCCTTGGTATATACAATGTTTGCCATTTAACTCACCTCAAAACGTTTCTTGCCACAATCCATTACATTCAGGAGTCTGCTCAAGTACTGCGGTCTTGAGGTGACCTTTTTGTCCACCCTACCTGAAGTAGCATCCTGCCCTCCTTCTCTCCGGCCCCTCTTCATTGCTCTTCACAGGACTTACCACCTAACACCTTATATGCAGATTTGTTTGTTTACAGCTTGTTTCCCCATTCAGAATATAGATCCCGTGAAAGCAGATACTCAAATACTCAGTTTTTGATTTCTCATCAACAACCCTTTGAAGTTGGTATTAACATGTTTATTATTTACAATGTACAGGTGAGGGAATTAGGTTCAGTGAGTTTAAGGGATTTGCAGAAGCTCAAAAGCATGAAAATCATTCCCTTTGTATCCTAAGGGAGAAGAAAAGTACAGAATCTATGGTTATGTAAAGCAGGAAATGCAACAGGAAGTCTGCTGGCAATTCCCAGGGGTATCCTGGCCTGCTGGCAATTCCCTGGGGATCCATGAGCGCCAGGATACCCCTGGCCTGAAGAGGTGGTAAGTAGGACGGCAACTATTCAGCCATAATGCAGCCGCTGCCTGTAAACAAACTTCATTCCCGGGGTCCTGTTCATTTTTCAAGTGGTCAAAGCAGCAGCTGTGTTGCAGATAATCAAGGAGCCTGGGGGCAATTAGTTTTAATGTTTTGACAGTGAAAAAATGGAAAAGCCTTTGCATTTTAGGCATTGTTGTCATGCCTGAGAAGTTCTTTATTAGGCTTCCAGATCATATGTTTCTCATGTCAGCTCTTTGGATACCTACTAACATGGCTTGAACTCTAAGTTTCTCTTCCTCAATAAAGACACTCATTGCCCCCAAGGACAGGCAGAGGGTGTGTGGGATGGGCTCCACTGGAGCATATCCTGCTGTATATGTCTCTTGCTAAAATCCCAGCTCCTTGAGAGCCTGACCTGAGACTTCCTCCTCTGTATCTCCCAAAGCAGCTGCGAGAACAAAGGTGTTCAATAAATCTCTGTTAAATTGAGTTGGCAGTTCACTTAATCAGCCTAGGCCAGGTCTTATCTGTCAAATGGGGAAAGTGAAGCTCTCTACAAGGTTTATTTATATGAATAAACGAAATCAAGCAGATTTTTCTCTTAATGTGACCCGCAAGAGATATGGGTATTTTTCAACTTTAAAACTTAAAACAATTGTGTTGGTGAGCCTTTTTGGGGGCGGGGGGTGGGGTGCGGCATTACTCCACTTTTCTTAGAATACAGTTCTAGAAATGTAAAAGTTCAGACTTTTATTGAAATTACGTATTCATTCAGTGAGGCTGATGCTTAATACAACAGAGGAAAGAAAGGAGATTCGACAGTCACCCATGGTGAATCACATTCAATAAAAGCCATATTGAAAATGGAATCATAATGTTGCCTGACATTAATCTAGTATTACTCACTTGGCTTTGCCAGCTAGTCAGGAAGAAATGATTGTTTTATTTTAGTTATTATTTGATAATTACTATGTACTAGGCACAGTGTAAAACACTTTAAGTAATATTCCATTTGGCCCCCCAAATCATCTCATCATTTATAATTTTTCCATTTCTCTGAAGTGTAGAAGAGAGCTTCAGCTACTTCTGCAAGGTCACACAGTTATGAGACAGAGCTGATAACTAAACCTACACACCATGACAAACACACCATCCAATAAGCCCTCCCTGAAAGCAACCAGGGGAACCATCCATTCATCCATGCAACAAATATTTACAGGTAACCACCTTATACAAGGCTCTGTTAGGTTGCTGGAATCATAATGTTGCCTGACATTAATCTAGTATTACTCACTTGGCTTTGCCAGCTAGTCAGGAAGAAATGATTGTTTTATTTTAGTAACAAATATTTACAGGTAACCACCTTATACAAGGCTCTGTTAGGTTGCTGGGGAATACAATACGGAGAAAACAGTTGCAGGTCTGCCCTCATGGAGCTTGAAATCTAATGTAGGATAACAACACTAAACAAATAATCACACAAACACCTAATTACATTTTGCAGTAAGTCCTGGGAAGAAAAATTACAGGGCAACATGAAAATATACGTTACTGCAAAAGATAGTATAATGGGGGCAATGTGGAAGTCAGGGAAGGGAGGTCAGGGAAAGGTCCTTTAATGGAACTGGTAGGTGATGTGAGAATGGAGAGGTAATGGACAGAGAGGGTGTTGGGTGTGTTGAAATGAGGAGTATGTTCTGTTCAACCAAGAGTCTGTGAAGACATTGAGTTGGAGAAAGGACCTGAGAAGAAGTAGTGGAGAAACCAGAAATTGGAGAGTGGAGAAGGAATGGAAAAAAGTCAGGATGCAAGATCACAGAGAGAGATTTTTTTTGCTTGTTTTTTACATGGGCGCATACTGGAAATCGAACCCAGGTCTCTGGTATGGCAGGTGAGAACTCTGCCACTGAGCCACCGTTGTACCACCTGAGAGAACTTTTTAAAGAAAGGCTTTTATACTGTTGGATCACCATGGGGTATAATTTTCTTCATAATTCAGGTTTGAAAATTGTTCAGTTAGCGAGATGGGCAAGATGGCAATGAAGCATAGACACTTTAGAGACATGGCTAGTTTCATTTTTCAGTGGAAAGGGTCTGACTACTACCTGTACTTTATTTATTTCTTTATTTTTGTTTTGCAGGGGGCAGAGAGATTCCAAATTGTTTTAAAAAAAATCTTCCTTGATACTTCACGCAGGTTTTACTTCCTAAATCAAGAGACATGTTGGACACAGGTCTTTGCTCTACTGGAAAGAAAAATTTCACAGGTCTCTCCTCTAAGGAGTTATAGATAACTTGGTTTCAACCTGTGCTATCTGGAATTTGTGGCACTCCAGCCCCTTCTCAGTGGTTGGCTTTATGTCCCCATAAAGAAACAGTTAGTAATTATTTTTTTTAAAAAGATACATTTCAAATGATGTTGTTCACTGACATAAGAAGAAAAGTACATATGATAATAAGAAGACTCCAATTAAATTCCATAGTCCTCTGATAATCAAAAAAAAAAAAGGCAATAAAAATAACAAAGACACAAGACAGGGAGAAGAAGCTGTAATCTAAGGGACTAAGAAACTTCCAAGAGCAGATATCAGGGGAACATTTTTCTCACGAAGTTTAATCAAGGAGGAACATGCTACCTTGTCATATATAAGCATCTCCCTCAAAAATATTTTTTTCTTATCTTTCCAAAAACTTGAAGAAAGCCTTTGCATAGTGCATTGTTTTAAAATTTTTCAGATGCAGCTGATATTTTTTCTTCTTTTCAGAAATATCTATTACTAAATTTTCACAAACAAGAAGACATGTCAAGATCAAAAGCATAACTAAACCAAAGAAAGTAACGGAATTTCTTCCTAAAATAACTTGTATGTATCTTTCAAACAGTTTGAACCATTTAGCCCTTAAGACTAATATTTGCAAGAAGTCTAAGTATCCATATACAAAAGCTGAAGGCAACTGTCAATATTGTGCAGCACAGGACCTCTTACAAGATCACCTTCCTGCAGCCTTAAGTATTCAACCAGAAAAGTCAACACATTTCCAGGAAGTATGTTGTATGGATGGAAGTATCTGGACTCCATCATCTTGCATTTTTGGCAATAAGAAAATAAAGCCCTAAAGTCACGTAAATAAATGTTAAAATGGAATTTCTGGCTATCTTTCTTACCAGATCTAAGCTAAACAATGTCCTTCCTAAGCTGGATATTTCTGAAATTCAGGCTTAGTCCTTTTTTCTTGTTATTTTCTTAAGAGCTTTTCTCTCACACAATGTTCAGTAATAAGAACAAAGAGCACATGGAACATAAAGGGATGTTGTGCCACAATTTGAATGTTCCCTGGCAGGTCTTTTCTGCCCCTGCTTGCTGCAAACCATTCTTAACAGCCCAGCTAAATTCCCATTACTTCTGTGTAATTCTTTCAAAATGGCAGCCTTCTCTCATAAGCTCCTGCAGTGCTTGATATCATTGCAATTTGACAAAACCATGAATTGTTGTGTGGGATCTCTTTAAATAGATAGATACATATCATGTATTGAACATTTATTACATATTAGGCCCTGATCACATGACCTCACACATTTTACTCATTTAATGAGCACAAGGACTGTAATAAATAGAAAGTATTATCATCTCCATTTTCCAGAAGAGAAAACTGAAGGAAGTATTTTCTTCTATAGACATTAAAATCTTTTCCAGCTACTTAACTGTTTTTGTCTTGCCTCCTCAAATAGTTTGTAAGACCCTAGAGAACCAGGACCCAGGTCACCTAGCTTTGTGTCACTCAGAAAGCCAAGTCCAGCATCTTGTAGATAACAGGTGCTCACATGTGCCAGTGGGTATTGATTTGATATTGAAAAGACCCAAAAAGTAACACTTAGTTAAAGATGCACTCTCTGCAAATGACTGACATTTGAGTTCAATATTGACTTGGAAATAAAATTCAAGACCTATTCATATTCAGCACTAAAACCAAATACCAAATGAATATAAATGGGATGCATTTCCATGTCTTCTGCTCTTTTGGTATTTTCAGCATGGATACGAGCAGGATGAAAGTAGTCAAAAATGTGGGCTTCCGCTACTGTAAAACAATGATGCTGACATTGTTTGCTGCCATTTCATGAAAGGAGCTGCAAAGGTGGGGAACAAGGCTGAAAAGGCAGAGAGGAAAGAAAGAAAGAAAAAGACATTCACATCCTGTGGATTAAAAATTCAATGAAAGGAGAATATGAAGCCAGGCCAGCAATTGATAGAATTTTCAATGCAGTCAACCTAAGCTTCACTATTTATTCCAAGAGGAAAATTGAACCTCAAGTCCAAAAGCGAATCTCAGCAACGATTCTCTGACCAAATACACACACATTTATTTTTATGAGAGACTATGTGGCTAGATTTAAATCCTCAGCTCTAAAAGCTACAAGACTGTAAATACCCTCATTTTAGCCATTTTATCAAATTGTATTAGCTTTCCTTCCCTGCCATTCTCCAAGGTAGGCAAAGTTCAGTCGTGCAGAAAATGTAAATTATTTCTTTTGATAACAACACTGGTAAATTCCCAGCCAGAAATCAGCGCATGCTAATTTCTGAGTGCTTATTGAATGAAGTCTGCTCAGGCTTTGTGCTGAAGGTGTCAATTTCCACAAAAGGAGCCAATGGAATCTAGTACCTCAGGTTAGAAAAGAAAAAAACAAAAATAGTAGCACCATAGAAAGTTTTGGGCCAAAGCCGTTTTGTGAGCGCACTGAGCTCTCCTCTCTCCATGGAGGGAACCGTGTGTGATTCATGATCATTCATGATCATTCATGATCTGCTATGAATTTTGAGACAGAGGAAGTCAGGTTCACTGCCAATGTAGCAGGACTCCTTTGTGAGCTCTGATGTTTACCTGGTTCTTTAAGATTTAATTCTCAAGAGGAGAGGACCTCATTCCCACTGGCCTCACCTCTCAATGCACATACACAAGTCGTGAAATGAGATGCATATTTTAATTATTTCCTCAACTCCCATTACATTAGTATCTCCTGATGATTCCCCATGCAGGAGAGGGGAATCTGGCATTCTCCAAATGGGCAAAAGCTTATCTCACCATCCATGATAGAAAAAAAGGGTCATTAAAATTTATGGCCTTTGAGTTTAAAAGACTCAGCAATCTACCTCCAGACAGGAAAGGTTTAAAGCTTGATTACATTGGTAGCACCCCAACCTCCCCCAGCCAAGCCTAGGAAAGGGAGCCCCCTTTACAAGGGGAGAAGGAGAGAAGTTGGGTAAAAACCAAGATTATTCGATGTGGAAAATAAGGTCCTGGTTTGCCCCCTCTCCCAGGCTTGTTGTGTGTGGAGAATATAGAACCCTGTTTAGGACTAAGGATTTAGAGTAGAGGGGAATTATATGGAACGTTTGGAAACAGAACCTTTTAGATATGCCTTGAATCTGTGCTTTGATGTCCATATGAATCACCTCCTGCTGACCTAAAGCAACATGGGGAAACAGGAAAACCTTCCCATGTTCCAAGCAGGGGGAGGCATCAGTTGAGAGAGCAGGCTATCCAAGTAGTCCTCAAGGTCAAAATGAAGGGGAATGATGACAAGGGATATCTACCATCTCTTCAGAGATGATGGCTGGCCTTCAGGGGACGACTGTACATCTTAATAGAAACCATAGGAAAAGTTGTTCAAAATTGTAAAGGAATTGCCTACTTCACCCAAAATGGACCTAACTTATATTTTGTGCTGGTTTGAAACTGTTATGTACCCCAGAAAAGCCATGTTCTTTCTCCTGATCCAATCTTGTGGGGGCAGACCTGCTGTTTAAGGTAGAACCTTTGGTTAGGTTGTGTCCATGGAGATGGGACATACTCAATTGTGGGTGTGACCTTTGGATTAGATGGAGATGTGACTCTGCTCATTCAAGGTATGTCTTGATTAGTTCACTGGAGTCCTTAAAGAACTGACACAGGAAAGATTCTGGAGAAAGACGAGATGGAGATGTTGGAAATGCAGAAGCCCCAGGAGATGCCATGAGCTGTGAGAGCCATTTGAAGCCAGAAGCCCAGAGAGGAGCACTGCAAAGTTTGCCATATGCCTTCTCATGAGATGCTAAGCAAGGATCCACAATACTGAAAAAGGTAGAACCTGGAGAGAGCAAAGGGAAGCTAAGAGAAGAAATCCAGCTGTTGCTCCAGAGAAGCTAAGAAAGGACCAGCAGACACTAGCCAGGTACCTTCCTGTGTGACAGAGGAAACCTGGTCGCTATCTGGCCCTTTCTTTGGAGTAAAGGTCTCTTTCTCCAGATGACTTAGGTGGACATTTTTATGACCTTGGAACTATAAACTTGTTACTTAATAAATCCTTTTTATAAATGCTGATCCATTTCTGATATATTACATTCTGGCAGCTTTAGCAAACTAAAACATGCTCTTTCTCAGATTTACTCAGTACCAGCCTGCTCCATGGCCCTTGGCCACCTGCTCAATGGAGGGCTGACATGGCCTCATCTACTAAGGCCATATGCTCTCTCAGTCCTCAGAATCTCTAATTCCTGAGCTTTTACACCACCAAACTATAGATGCTCTGCCTTTTCCCTTCCAGACTCACATGAAACACTGCTCATTGGACATGGAAGTAGCTTTCTCAGCAGTTGCCTAGAGAAACTATTGACAAAATCCAGAAGGACAGAGAAAGCTCTCTCCAATGGGAGGGAACCGGTTGTTATTTATTTGTAAAACTGCAGCCAGCTCTATAATCTATCAACTTTAATTTTCTTACTTCCTTTCCTGTCTCACTTCTCTTTTCTCCTTCACTCCAAGGTCTTGGAACTGTACACTGAACTGAATCATTAGCCCATAAGTTTTGCCTCACACTGAATACCATAGTGCTTAGATAACTTCAGAAAGGAATAAAAGTGTGTGTGTGTGGGGGGGCGCAGATATCCTAATCTTGGACTGAAATCACTACCAAATGACTAGATTTGACTGAGTTTAGCAGTAAGAGATTGACCTTTTTCATATATGCAACAGCGGCTTGTGAATAAAATAGCTGCCATATCAGAAACATTAAGAAATTCAAACCTCATGAAAATACCTGCCTAAAGGTTTGAAACATATAATTATGATTCAAAATTAAGGAATATTCAAAGAGGGAGAAAAGAAAAAGAGTAAATGTTTCATATCTGTAATGCTAATGTAGCATAGATCCTCACCTCTTCTTTATTATTCATTCCATGCTCCAGAGTAGAGCCTGGAAGTACAAGCAGTGGTTAAGACACCAACATAGAGGTGAAGAGCAGGAGTTTTTGTTTCAAACATATCCAGGTTTAGTCTTCATTCTGCAATTCACCAGTTATGAGCCCTTGGGCAATTTACTGAAGTTCTGTCTCCTCAGTCATAAAATAGAAACCAAAGAACAGACCTTAAGGACCTGTTGTAAGGATAAAACATAGTTCTCAGTATCATGCCTGGGAAATAATAAGAACTTTGTAAATATGTACCAAGGTGTTTGATTGGGTGCAACTTGAGAGATTTAATAACTAAGAAGAAAAAGAACTTCCCTCAGTGATGCAAAGGTGCCTACTATGGCAACAGAAGCTGGAATAAAGCTTGTACTACTCTCCATTATCCTTAATGATCTTTTCTCGCTTCCTTATAAAACTGAAAATGAGTGTTTTTAATAAAATAGAAACTCCCAATTTCTGATATGTTTTTGGGCATTGAAATGATTTCCTTAATTTCAAAAACATTTGCAGTAAATGTCTGCAAAGAAAAATATACATATCCATGAAGAAAAAAAAAGCACAGTAAAGAAATGCATTATGCCACTGCCTAAGACAGGAATTTGTCCCAAGGGTAAAATTCAGCCTGCTACCTGTTCTGATACATAAGGTTTTATTGGAACATAGCAATATCCATTTATTTACATACTGTCCATGACTGCTGTCTCATACAACAAGAGTTGAGTAGTTGCAACAGAGATCTTATGGTCCGCTAAGCCTAAATTATTTACTATTTGGGTCTTTTGAGGAAAAGTTTGCTTAGACTTCTGATCTAAGACAAGAAAATTAGGGAAGTGACAGGAGGAAAAAAAACTGAAAGGGAAGACTTAATGTCAAGCGAGGTAACTTTAAACAAGAAGCTAATATTTATGTAGAGATGGATGGAGGTGTAGAAGAAGAAAAAAAATAATAAACAATTTCTCCCCTAAGGATCTAAAATAAAAATGCTTCATCATAGGAAAGATGATTAAATAAAGCCCATAGAGCTAAGTGATAAGCTCTTGTATGAACTGAAGAGAACAATAATTGGATTTAATTTGTCATGGTTGTGGATTGATATGATTGCTGCAGAAACATCTTTGAGACTATAAAGATTTTTTTCAAGTGCGATCTGGGGCATTTTCATTTTATTACTTTAATAAATGAATGAAAGGAACAAAATATGAGGAGTAGAGCTTTGTTTTTTTAATAGAAAAAACTACCAAAAAACTAGTATATATAAGATTGATGCTGGAACAGATCTTTTTCCATGCATTGATCCATAATTATAAAAATATTATTTTATATCTAGTTTCCTGTTATAATTTTCTTAATTTAGCTTATTTTAGATAGTGATACATTTCCTTTTCTGAGTTTAATTCATTATGTAATGATTTTATCTGATTGAGCAACATTTGTGGAAAATTCAACTTAAAGATTTAAAACTGATTTAATGCTTGGATTATATTGACTCAAATATTTTATAAAAACTAATTTGCTGAAGAAATCATTTATTTTTAAGAAAAGAAAATTGCCGGTGTTTCTCAAACACTATTCTTCCATAAATACTTAGTAAAGGAAAAAGGTTGTATTTTATTAATAATAAAAAACAACATTCCAAAAATTTAAATATTTAGCAATTCAGGATTGGTTAAAGAAATTAAGGTTTTCTTATGTAGCAAATACAATTATGTTAAAATATGTAATCACATGTAGAATATGTTTACAATGTACTAAAGGAAAATGTCATAATACTTTCCAATTTTAGAAGGAAAAAAATCTGTGTATATTGTTGCAAAAATACACTTTTTCTGGAGTCAGGAGTCTAGGAATGATTTTTATTTTCCTTTAAATATTTTTCTGTACTTTATAAATTTTATTCATCTAACATGTAGTCCTTCTGCAGATTGCAGAAGTAATAAACACTATTAAATATTTCATAAGCAGTATTTGAATATAAAAAAAATCAGTTGGCTTAATACAATTTGAAAGAGTATCACCCCTCTTGAAGCCAAATCTGTGATATTTGTATCTGTAATAGGTAGCTGGAGGAGAAAACATATAATATACATAGTGGCTAGAATTCTAATATTTTGTGGTTATATTTTTAAAAAATTACTTAGACCTTAATTAATAAGATGATAATTAAAAATTAATCATCTCTTTAAATTTAAAGTTTAAATTATTCTAACTAATCAATAGATACTCAGATCATTGAAATACATACACACACAGACACACACACACACACACGAGACGTTCACATACCTTCGTTCTTCAGGTAAGATCCTAGCTTTTACTTATGAATGTATTCTGAAGAACAACCATTTATTTTTGTATATACAGGCTTTTACGGCTCTTTTATTACTTTACTTTATCTTCAAAACAATCCTATGAAGTACAAGGACAGATGTTACCATTCCACAGATGCAGACAGTGAAACTAGTCACATAGCCAGTTAAGTTGTGGAATGGGATAGAAATTCTGAGTTGTATTCTCTTACAAAGACAGCATGCTACTTCTCGAAACCATGATGTGTCCCACCTTGAAGGACTGCTAAAGAAAAATGTGCATCAATCACATTCACATATTTAATAAAAATGATGTGAAGCTCAATGACAGTTCCCATAATACAGATTGAGACTTTCAGTACAGTGATGGGATCTCAGTTCTACTTCTTTCCATCATCCTAGTGCACTATGTGATTTTTTAGAATGTCTCAAGTCTAGGTTTGTGAAATTCCTTCCAGCTTCATCATTCTAAATATCTGCTCATAATTTACAAACAATTAAGCAAACAGATGGAGTACTGAATATCTTCCGTTTGCCCTTGCTGGTTGACTCTTCTTTCTCTGTTGTGCCCAGCACCCTGGGAGAATGATCTGTATGGACTGCATCAATGAATTCTCTTATCCTCAAAAATTCCAGGTGGATTTGTCAATCTGGGGCATTAGCAGATCAGAGACCAGGACACTCCTGCTGACACCTCAGTGGGGTCATGTTACTTAAGCCTCTGGCTCCCTCTCTCCCGGGTGGTTCTGGTAACTACTACACTTGCCTCTTCAGGACTAGATGTAGTTGTAGCTCCAGGCTGTTGATAAGCTTAGAAGCAGCACTATCCAGGGTTTCCCTAAACACCTACATACTCAGTTTGAGTATGCCATTTGTTTCCTGACGTAAGATGGAAAACTAAGTGAACCTTCTTTCTCTTCCCAGTAGATTCCACAGAAAAGAGTCATTAGCTGCCAAACAGTGTCTAGGGTTGGTTGAGACTCATAGGAATCATAGAATGGTAGAGAAAGGAGGATTCCCAAAGATCATCCAATGAAGTTCGTCACCTACATCCTTCAGATGTAGAAATGGTGGACCAGAAGTGTGACTCACTCAAGATCAGTATTTGAACCTCCAGCAGCCAATGTATAGTCCTTTTCATCACTGGGAACTTAAGGGTAAACCTGAGAAGCCTCTGAAGTTCTGTAAACAATAACATGCCCAGAGAGGGATGCCAAGCTCCCACATTCACATAATTCAACACCAACTACTGAAAGCTCATCTTTGCAAATACTAGCAAGATATTTTTGGTTTACTGGTTAAATTAGCACTATCATGCAGTAACAATAAATACATAGGTTCCCATTCACTTGTATCACCAACTTTGACATTATATACCTCTTGAAGAATATTAATTTGGGTGTTCATATTATTTCAAAACCTGAACATAAATCCGTAAGTTAATGCTAGAATATTACATTATTTCAAAATCACAAAATTCAAATATATGAACTCTAATTATACTGCATTTGCTATCAAATTATCATAAATTATCAGCCAGAGAAAACTATTCAAATCACTTAATTATTTTATTAGTTAGAGTTCCTCTTAATAGTCCTTTAATCAAAAAGATCACCTTCCAAAATCCAGCGTGCTGTAGCATGAATTACCAAAGTTACATACATATGAAACAAAGCTACTGAACACTGCCTTCCCCCCACAAAGCCTCCCAGTATGAAGAAAACTGTTTAGATGCTACAGGAATCAGTTTATAATTAAGATTTTACTCCTACTGGAAAAATATTTCCCCCCAACTAAATACTATATTTAGCAAATTTGAGCCCATGGCAAAGTGAACTTAAGGAAATAGAGTGATGCATGGAGATCTGAGCAGGATGCTGAGTGGACCTTTGGCTACGAGACCTACAGAGAAGGCTGCGGGGAGAGCTCTGGAGTTAGACAGCTAGCTCTGTTCATTCCTCTGCTACCCAGGGCAAGTTTTGTAATCTGAGTCTTAGTTTTCTAGTTTGTAGAACAGTGTCAATAATATTTACACCTTATATTGCTCATGAGGACTGAATGAGACGATATATTTAAAACATTCGGTCTAGTTCCCAGCACACAGTCAATTCTTAGTAAACTGCATTGACTGTTTTAATTACTATTACTAAAAGCTCAGCACCTGTTTGTGTCCAGAGATGACATTAAGGATTTCAGTGCCTGAAGTTAAGCATCTCATAAAAAACCTGCTTTCTAATGATTTCAGCATA
Organism: Tamandua tetradactyla; assembly: GCF_023851605.1. Classification (NCBI taxonomy): domain Eukaryota; kingdom Metazoa; phylum Chordata; class Mammalia; order Pilosa; family Myrmecophagidae; genus Tamandua; species Tamandua tetradactyla. The sequence continues at coordinate 37,348,613 of NC_135346.1, read as the reverse complement.
TCTCATTCTGCTTGCCTTAGAGAAAGATCCTGGGGATGTTGCTCACATAATCATTTAGAATCTCAAATGCCATAAATCTTTGAGCACGCTTTAACTAAAATTTGTCAAGCATCAGGGATCCATGACAATAAACAACTTCTCTGCAGTGTATAACAATTTCCTCTTCCTTGGATTTGTCTGAGAAGATAAAAGTAAACCGTTCTGCCTTAGAAACAAATACTGTCAAGAAATGTGAGAATTAAGAGTTCTGCTAAGAATACCTGTGCTAGATCCAGTTTTCTCTATTCTGGAAGTGGAATCACGAGAGGAAGTTAGTGAATTCTGACTTCCAGTCCCTGGAAGGACTACCAAGGATCTGATAAGATACACATTTCTGGTACTCACACCTATTCTAATGCAGTAGGTCTGGGTGTGCTGTGCAGCTGTATTTTTTCTTTCCTTTCTTTCTTTTTTTGCATGGGCAGGCACTGGGAATTGAACACGGGTCTCCAGCATGGCAGGCGAGAACTCTGTCTGCTGAGCCACCGTGGCCCGCCCTGTTTTTTTTGTTTGTTTGTTTGTTTTGCAGCTGTATTTTAATTCTGCACAGTCAGGCTTGTGAATCCCATGAAAAGGGCTGTGAGTAAGAAACTTGAGTCTTACCCTGCCTAACTTAAATTCTCATTCCTCTCTGGCCTCCAACCACATATTTGCAACATTAAGGGATTCTTTAACAGTATGAAGACCTCTTCTGGAATTCGTCATTCTGGAAGCTTGTGATTCTTACTTGGTGAGAGTGAATAGCTAAAAGTAAATGGAATTAACAATGAGAGGGTGGGGTAAGGTATATGGGATGTATGAGTTTTTTTTTTTTTCTTTTTCTAGAGTGATGCAAATGTTCTAAAAAATGATCATGGTGATGAATACACAACTATGTGATAATATTGTGAGCCATTGATTGTGCACCATGTATGGTGTGTGATGATTTTTCTCGATTAAAAAAATGAAAAATAAAATAAATGGAATTGGCTAGAAGGAGGAGGAAATATCCCTGGTAACTGTGGAAAAGGCCATTGTGCATTTGGCCAGTCAGGCGGAATGTTGACAGGTCAATTGATTTTTTTGGTAGCTCTTTGCAAAGCTTTCCCACCACATACAGCAAAAGCATTATCCATAATTTTTTGTTTCTTCTTATCTTGGAGCAGACAGCCTCTAAAGCAATGCTGCCAGTATCCTGTACGCTGAAGTATTCATCAAGTTAAAGTTGATGAGAAACTGAGCCTGGCAGAAAACCCACTGTGGGAAGCCACTGCCCCTCAACTCTCCTAGTCACTAGCTAGAAAGTAGAAGTCAGTCCAAGAAGAGAAAAGAGCCCCTTGGCTCCATCCACTGCCCATTGACACGGACACAGAGCAGTTAAAGAGCCAAACCACCACATTGGAAGCTGCAAGAATTACCCATGAGCAAAATTTGTGAGCTTTTGGTTCTTAGTCCAGCTTATAATGTCCAAGGACAAGATCCATTCCCTTTTAGTTGCTCCATTTGTCCTGCTCTCCATTATTGGGTTTTTGTTTCTTTCTTCACCATTTAAAAGAAAGTTTGTTAGCTGGAGTTTCAATGGCCAGAACTAGATTGAAAACATAATTTATTTGGCCTCTGCAATGTTTTTATAACATTTAAGTCAAGTTGGGAAAATTGGGATATTTCAAAGAAAGGCCAATTTTCAAGATTCTCTTGAAAAACACTCAAGTTCTGACAACACAGGAGCAGCCTCATTTTTGGAGCTGGATTGTTAGCTGCCCCATTTATAGGAAACCTACTGGCCAGGCTACCCTAGACTCCACTGCTCCCTGTTGTCTCCCTGACACTGAAGCCCAATGTCTGTGGTCACTTATCACCTTGCTCCTGATCTCTTTCTTTTTAATTAGTAGAGAAATACTTTGGTCATTATATCTCTAACAAAGGTAGGGAAAATAAAGACTGGTTCTAAAGAGCAGTATGTTTTCAGAAAATAAGATTGCCTGTTGCCCTAAAAATGTACAGATCTTTCTTACATGTTTAAAATGCAAACCTGGCCCATTCACTTATTTGCATTACCTACCCTGTCCCTGTAGACATTGGATTTGTAACCCTTTCATTAAAAGGAGATTGGATAATTATAATAAGCAAGCCATGGAGTTAGAATCTATGATAGAGGTTAAAAAATACATCTAATGCAAATAATGGATGGTAGACAGAACTATTTTAATACTCTTCCATCAATTGTAAGAAAGGTAACTCCTGTTTAAAAATTATATACAATTATTTAAAACGTGTTATCATGCAACAGAAACAAATATTTTACCCCAATGCAAGCTGGTGAAGGGGTGGTGTATGGGAATCTATATTTTATGCATGATTGTCTTCTAAACTCACAACTACTCTAATTAAAAAAAATTCAAAATATAATAATTTTTAGATTTTATAACTGTTATAAGTAAAAGAATGATAATTCTAAAAAAAAAATACAGGATGACTGGCTCTTCTCGATCAACTTATTAGCCTCCTGCCCCCCAGCCTCCCTCACCTTGCCTCCTAATGTGCTTTCTTTTCTTCAAAATAATAATCATTACCTGTCTTTATATGATACTGAATATTTTACTGATGTGCTTATTGTCTGTCTGCACCATAATAACGTAAGCTCTGTTAAGGTCAGGACTTGCCTGGTTTATTCACTACTTTGTACCTAACAGGATCTGGCACACAGTGCTCCACAAATATTTGAAAAACAATGGAAAAATGTATTAATATATATATTTAAATACTTCGAGAGTTCACTTTTTGAATTATAATTTTTTTATCCCATATTAAAAAAAAAAAAAAAAAGGAGGTTGTATCTGTGTGCAGAGGTCCCTAAAAACCCAGGGAATAGCACAAGCAGCAGCATATTGCAGGGTAGTGATTTTCAGCCCCTTGAAATGAGAATCCCTTTTAAATAGAAAAAGTGATTTGTTGGTGAAAAAAAAAAATACTTCTCTTGGTTATTTGTTGAGAGGCAGAGTTGAGTGGTTAAGTGAAAGGTTTTAGAGTCAGACAGCCTTGGTTATATAAAAACGGTCCAGTTACTTAACCTCTCAGCCCCTCCATTTCTCACATGGAGATAATAAATAATCCTTGCCTCCAAGGGTTTTTATGATGCACAAAAAAAATATGTCCAGAAAGCACTAAGTGCAGCATCTGGCATGTAGTAAAGCTCAGTAAGGGTTATTAATATTGCTATTATTGATTGATAAAATGCATAATGACAAAAAGCTGCTATGTATACATTATCATTTTGAAATGTATTTATTTTCCATTAATCACAGTGGCAGCTGCATGCATCTGAAAAATAATGGCATACATAATTGTCAGACATTATTTATCCAGCCCACCAACAACACTCAGTGCTGAGGGAGTTCCAAGCCATCTTCCCCACTGCCTGGGAAAGGTGAGTGGGTGAGCTGAATGGGGGAAGAGCACAACACAAATCCAGGACATCTAGCTGTGAATTCTGATTCTGCTCCTAAACTAGATGTAGTCTTCTCAGGGAGAAAAGAAACAGAGTGCAGGTGGAGAGGGGAGAATGCAAGGAGAAAAAAAATACTAAAGTAACTACATGTTCTTGAGCAAGTTACTGAAAAGGTTAAACCTCAGACCTGTAAAGTGCAGATTTCAGACCCGTTTGGTGGTTTTCAATCAGTTTTCAAGGAGCTCTGTGGTTTCACCGAAGCATCCCAAGGACCACTTTGGAGTAGGGACCAAGAAGTCGGCCAAGACAGTGGGCTTCAGACCCATTCTTGTTTTAGAGCACAGCAAAGCTTTCCATGAGGTCCCACATCATACTTTACATGTATAAAGGGTTTCTCTGCCTACCAAGTGGTCAAAGGATCTGGACAACATAAACTTGAGAGCAGTAATTTTCAACATGGCTGCCATTGGAATCACGCTGAGAACTTTAAAAATACGGATCCATTGGACTTAGCCATGAAATTGATTTACTTGGTCTTGGGTGTGGCCTGGACATTCAGATCTGAAAGGCTTCCTAGGTGATTTTATGTGTAGCTGGCACTGAGATCGAGGGCCAGGCCCCAGAGTCTTTCTCAGCTCTACTGGCTTCTGAGTCTTTATGAATGGCTTTAAGATCCCCCAAGGAGAGGATACTGATAGAGACATAATAAATGCTTCCTAACGTGTGGTGTGTTTCTAATGAAAGGATCAGCCAAGACAAGGCCAAGGGCACCCACCAGTCTGTTAAAGCAAAGATCCCAGGAAACATAAGGGAATAAAAATGCCAATCCCTTGTGAAGCAGAATTTCAGGAGAGATCAGATCATTAAAGAATGTCAGTGATGTTTACTTATTTTCTTGAAGCCTTGATTTCTAATTACTTTCCTTCATGAAGATAGTAAATGTAAATGTAAATGTAGCTTTAAAGCAGTTATGTAAAATCAAGGACCAATAAAGAAAACCAGTCACAGCCCAGATTCCGGTATATAGTCAATCAAGGGAGCTAAAGACCCACTTTTATGAGAAAAGAAAATTAAGCTAATTTTTGATCCACTTCTTTGTGACATTGCTTACATATGACTTGTATGACAGGCTTAAAAGTACTGACATGCACAGAGGGAAAACAAAAGTATACTCAAGGATGGGGACCAGAACATAGTTTGAAACATTTGAATAAGGCAACCCAGCAATTTAGCTATGATGCCTTAGAAGAAATTTCCTGATATAATACGTGTTGATTTGTGTTTATATGGGGTGAGATTTGATATCTTTGAGAAACAGAGATTTTAAATGTCCCTCCCCTTGCTTTTGCTAATCAAAAACATCATGCTCATTTTTTAATTCAGAAAGAGAGAGGGAGAGAGGGAGATATCTTCTGAAGTATCTTTGGTGAATAATAGAAGAACACAAGCAGACACACAAAGAATACCAAATTTTGAAAATGGGTTTGTATTGACTGATCAAAGTAGATATTTAATTGAAATGAGCCACAGTATTTGACATCTGGGAACTTTTCTCATCTGGTTCATAAATTCTGTACTCAGAATATAAATTTAACATAAAGAAACAGGATGTTAAACAATACTAGAACACATTTCTGAAAGGAATAAGGAATCTACTGCTACAAAATGCACAGACTGCAATAGTTTGGGATAGAGATGAGATTCATTAAATTTTCCACAAGTTATGGAATAAGTGCTAATTGGTGTTATTTATCCATGATTGTGTAACACATCAAGAAACAAAGGGCTGAGTTTTACATTTAGCAGCAGTATCCATGGAGGTTGCCTCATGAATGCAGAAACGTTTGTCTCTGTGTCTTTCTTTCTACATCATCCAGGAAAAATGAAGATAGAAAGAGGTGAAAGGAGACTTCCTTGCCTCTATCTCATAGCTGCTTTCTCTGGCTTCCCTGCTTTTTGTTTACCTTCTATTTCTATTGGTTGTCCTCTAAATATCTAGATTAACATTGCTGTGTTACTGAATGCTTTACATTACTTTCTGTTTCTAGTTTAAATGTAGAATAATGAAATGCTTCATGTTTATCTCTTCAAAAAATGTTCACCTACTGAAGACATACTTTCTCTATTCCAATTATGTTATGGGCTCTTGAGGTACAGAAATTTTCAACCTCTATGCTACATGAAATTGGGCTACATACTTAAATTTGGGGGAGTCCTTTTGATTCATCATTATGTCACAAAGGAAATTTAAAGACCACTGGAAGCCTTCCAAGAAAAATAGTGAACAATTCATGACATACCTTGCAGAAAGCAAAACAAGTTCATTTTAAGAAAAAAAGCAAAATTACTCCATGGAACTGTGGCTCCTCTCAGAAAGCTCAGATTTTAGCAGAGGAAGCACCAGTCTAATGATCCTCATGTAGAAGTCACAGCTTCTCCCCTTAAGAAATTCTACATCCTCAGAAAAAGAAATGTTAATTCAATGTCAAGCCATGCTTATTTATTAAGCTCTATACTATGTATGTGATGTGGTGTCAGGTGCTGGAGATAAACCATCAAAGAAGACCAACATTGTCCTGCCCATTAAGGAAAACTACAGTCCAGCAGGAAAGGTAAGCCTTAAACAGGTAAATATAATTAGGGCTTGCTGTGCATTAAGACCTCGGAGGATCAGGCAGCTCTGCCACATGTAAAGCATATAGAACCAGCCTAGTGGAGGGGGTTGTGAAGACCTCTTGCAGCATAACCTAGCCTTGAAAGGCATTTAAAAGTTGGCTAAATGAAGAGTAAGTATGCTAGTGCAGAGGGTAGAGGAGCATCCTAAATTGGTAGACTAAAATTTGCAAGGGCTGGAGCCATTCATGTGGCAGTTTAGAGGAACAGAAAGACCTCACAGAAAGAGGGGAAGAGAGAATGAGGCAAAGTGCTGTGAGAGGGAGTAGCCAGATCCCTGGGGGGCCTCATCAACCATGATGAAGACTTTGGCTTTTGCACCAATTCTAACAAGAAGCTACTGAAGGGTTTTAATGCAGAAGAAATGTGATTAGCTCTGCATTTCTGAAAGATCCCTGTAGCTGCAGTATGGAGAGCAAAGAGGGTTGCAGGGAGACCAGTTAGGAACCTAGAAGGACCCTTGTTTTAAGGCCTAGGTTGGGTTGTTAACTGACCCTCTAGTGAATGGAACCTGCCAATGCATTGTATTGGACCCACAGAACATTTTCAAAATTAGGTGATTTCACATAAAAATTTGCATTTCCAGCATCTCCTGAGAGACAGCCCTGGAAAGCCTGGGCTCACTTAAGCACACAGCAATAATCAGCTGTGGCTGTGCAGTGCTGGCTTTCTTTAGGCAGGGCATAGGCTCTTCAGCTCTTCACAGACCCCACCTCTCCCTGTCCTTTTATATCTGCGCCCTTCTCTAACCCCTATGACACTAGGGTATGTGAGCTCCAGTTTAGGACCATCTAAAATTAAGCACAAGATAGGAGGAGGACTAAGAGAGGGTGTGTGCATCCAGGCTGTGGAGGTGGGCCCTAGACTGGGAAGGAGAGGTCAGGCAGTGGATCACAGAATCTGGCATCCTAAGATAAGGTGAGTGGCTCGACTGGAGGATGATACAAGAAAGTACATGAAAAGAAGTATCCCAAATGTAATATCAGAAGAAACTATTTAAGTGTCACTTGAGAGACCATGATCCAGGTTTATCAACAGGAATCATTTTTTTTTTTTTTTTTTTTTTTTAAAGGAAAGACAGAGAGAAGGAAGGAAGGATAGAAGGAAGAAAGGGAAACATTTTTAAACATTTTCTTGTATTCTGTTTCTCCGTTTTTGTTACATGGGCTGGGGCCGGGAATCGAACCGAGGTCCTCCGGCATAGCAGGCAAGCACTTTGCCCGCTGAGCCACCGCGGCCCGCCCATGGAATCAATTTTAAATAGCTTCAAATGAAGACCTCTGATTCTGGGGAGGTGGTAAGGAAGGAGCAAGTAGGCAGGTGAGAGGTGAGGTGGGAGGTGGCACTTACACATGTTGACACGACAAATTAAAATATAGATGTCAAACAGTTGCATGGGACCACTCTTCTCCTGATTGGAGAGACCTTTCTAGACTCACGAGGTGGGACAGAAAATGCAAGTGCTATTCAAACCCAAACCAGCCAAAAGGCTGAGTTTCCAGGCGTGGTGCTTGCAGATGGTCTGCATGGGGGAGAGAGAGCATTCTAGCAACAGAAAAGCAAAGGTTTGTGATTATGGGCTTTAAGAAAGCATAAGTAGCACCATTTTCTAGCTCCAGGTATGAAGTAAAGATAAGAGCATCTTCTCCCTGAGACTGTCCTTTTTATTTCATTCAGGAATATGTTTGGTATTCAAAGGAAAGGGTTACAAAATATCTAAGGAAGGGAACAGGCTTCAATAAGTAATTTAACCTGGCAGTACTTCTATGTGAATTCTATTTCCTTTAACATCTGAATATAGCCGCATTAAAAGACAGAAGAATATCTCCTAGCTATGTATTGGACAACTTGCAAAATGCCACATCAACAGATTTTGTAGAAGATTTAAGTTTTTCCCTTCTAGCTATTCATTTACTGATCTTTCTCTTCCTGTGTTCTCTTCTCTAATTTCCTGTCTCTGTATTTTAAAGGCAGGCAATAACATTTTAAAGTGAGATCACTAATTCAACAAACATCTTGAGAACTTACTATGTGCTACTTCTGTGCAAAGAAAGCTTGTTTCCTAGTGGGGGAGTGAAATAAGCAAGGAATAATGAGTAATTTTTCAAATGTGGTTATTGCTATAACAGAGTTTTGAAATCCAAGCACAGATGAGGGGAGAAAAATATCATATGTTGAGAGAGTCAGGGAAAGCTTCCTGAGATAATAGCTGAATTCTTTAGAAACAAAAGTTATCTAAAACTTGCCAACTGAGGAAGTAAAACTTGTCCTTTTCAAAGTCACACTGGGACATCATTTAACGAGCTCTCTCAAGGATTATTTAACTTGCTAGGAGAATTTACTAGAGTTGACATTGCTATTTACTAGTTCATTAGATCTCAGAATTGGAAAGACTACTTGCTAATATGTAGATTTATATCCTTTAGAAAAGATAACTCCAAGGGTTACAGTTTGATTACCTTTTAGGACATAAAGTTGTTTTGTCCCTAATTCAAATTTATTTCAAAATACTTTTTGTGGTAGACTATTTCTTTTTTCTTTTTTTTTTTTACATGGGCAGGCACCAGGTATCGAACCTGGGTCCCCGGCATGGCAGGCAAGAATTCTGCCACTGAGCCACCATGTCCCACCCTAGACCATTTCTTTTAAATGATGTTTGAACCCACTTTAGCAACTTCCTTTTTATCCTCATTAATCAAAGAGGTGAATAAAACTTTTGATACATACTCACTATATGTTTTTATGAGAGTCATGTTTTTACTCTTTGAATATTGTGCTTTGATAAACTGAGATTTTAAGGATTAGTAGGAATATATCAGGAAGTCAGGGTAGATGCCTTCTTTGATGTTTTCCCCAAAGGAACACATGTATACAGAAAAAAATAAAATAATAGGTTGAAGTGCAATAGTCTCCTTCCCCATCCTTTCCACTTGGGTTTACTTTCCAGAAGAAATCAACCATATTTAACTGGTTCTGTATTTAAATCCCTAGTGGTTATCTCACTAACTCTCCTTTATTAGGTTTATGTTACTCTTTCTTAATTTATTCTTTTAGAATATTATCTGTTAACTTCCTTTATGAAATGGTAGGATTTTGCTTTCTTATACAATCCTCCCTGGCAACTATATTTTATTTGTTGGTTATATTTATAATTTAAATAATATATGTAAGTCTTTGTCTTATTTCATTAACCTTTGGGGTAAAGAAGAACTTCGCATCGTCCCATTCTGTTAAAGATACTCACATGCTCCAACTTTCCTTCACTTCTTTCCTTTGGCTCTTATCATCATCTGTCAATTGTGTCCTTGCCTTCATCGTCAAGGTATGAGCATTTGCTTAACCATAGTCCTGTTTGCATGTGTGCTTTATAGATTGATTCTAAAGTTGGAAAGGAGAGTTTACTATGAATGTATTCATTGCTCACAGAGAGCCAGGTGGTATATGTATACTAACAGGGCATTTATTTCTCTTCAGATACAGGAAAAACCATAAAAGTCAAATGGATTCTCATCTATATACATATACATTTTACACTTCGTCTGTTGCTCAGAATTACATCACACATTGTTATGCTTCTTATTTGGACCATGATTTCTTTATCTCGTTTATATAGTTTTTGGTAACGGTGTTCAATCTATGGTTTTAATGACCTTTTCTTCTTCTTTAGAAAAGGTGTTTTCTTTACCATATCACATCATGTGGCTCACTGGCCAATTTCTCTATTGGCATTAATCTGTCCTGCTTTTCTTCTCGAAGATATCCTTCTTGGAGTGCTTATTGCACAAATGCCATCTTGGGCTTTTGGGCGGACTCTGTATTTGCTTTGACATTTCCTAGTATCTTTAAAAATTCTTTCTTAAAATTTGTTCTTAATTTGCAGGAGTTTATTCATAAAGGAAGTATGGAAGGTCTAGATCACACGTTTAAAAAATGCCCTTATGTTGTCTTCACCTATAGTTTGACTTAGAACCCAATTCTGGGCTCAAAATAGTTTTTCTTCAGAACATGGAAGAAATCACTCCACTGCCTTCTTGCCTGCAATGTTGCTGCTAAAAAGTTTGATATGGTTTGAAAATCATTCCTTAGCCCATGAGCTTTCCTTTCTCCCCCTTTCCAGAGCTTCTACTCTTTTATTCTTTGAATTGTGAAAACTGAAGATGACACATCAGGAACATGCTTACTTCCAAATTACTTCCAAAGTATTTAACTTGGCTCTTAGTGTATAAATCCAATCTACTGACCTTCATCTCCTTCCAGTTTGAATAATATTTTAAAATGTCTTTAACGAATCCCCCTCCATTTTATCTGGCATCTCTTGAGGTTCTTTCAATGGAATGAAGGACCCTTGCATTGATCAATTATATTTTTTCTCTTATTTTTACTAAATATTCTTTCTCTTTTCTACATCCTAGGAGATTCCTACTTTATTTTTCCAACCTTAAAATAATACTTAATTTATAAGATATATTTCTTATTCTGTAACTGTCCCTTTTGCATGCTGTTTTGCCCTTGTTTCCTAGATGTATTATCATTTTGTTTTTGTTTTATAGATATATTATTGTTTTCGTTGTCACTAAGGACACTGAAAGAAAGTTTTAAATATAACCTTCTGCTCTTCAAATGATGTAGTTTTACTTGAATTTATATCATTAATTTCTAATATTTGCCATTCTTTCAGGATTATATCTTTCCCTTCTGTGCTGCTAGTTTTCCTTATCAGTGTGTTTTTCATTTGTTACTTAAGAATAGGGGAGTGAAAGTTCCACTTTGAAGAATATGAACAACTTTCATTTGTGCTAAAACCGTAAGCAAAAGTCACATAAACTATATGCATTTTTTTTCTTTAAAGACTGAAAAACTGTAGACTCAAAGCAATCTAGAAGACTCAAATTCCAAGGGACAAGCACTTCATGGGTGAGCATGAGAGAGGATGTTCTCATACCTGGGGCCAGTTAGTGAAGTTGTAATAAGGGAGGACAGAGAACAAACATGCAAGAGAAGGATGTCCATGGCTTAGAACAGAAAACACTAGGCAAATTTTTGATGAACCTATTGGCTGAGATGTTGGATTTAAAACTACAGTGAAGCCCAAAACGTAAAGCTTAATTCCAGATAGATACTGAGCGTAAACCTAGAATGCTAAAACTTCTTGAAGAAAACTTAGGTGAATAGCTTTTTGTTTTGATTTAGGCAAGACTTTCTTATGTAGGAAATAAAAAGCACAAATTATAAAAAGAAGACATTAAATTGGACTTCATCAAAATTTAAAACTTCTGTTCTTCAAAAGACACCATTCAGAAAATGAGAAATCAAGTCACAAATCGAAAGAACATGTATGCAGTATATGTAAATAACACAAGACTTGTATCCAGAATATTAAATATGTTCCCACAAATCCATAATAAATAAGACAAAAAAAAAAAAAAACTGGGCAAAAGACAAACACATCTTCAGTCTTCACAAAAGATATATAAATAGCCCATAAGCACAAGTGAATATGCTTAACATTACAAGTCATCAGAAAAATGCAAATTAAAATACAAACCACTGCTTCACAGCCACTAGAATGAGTAAAATTAAAAAGACTAACAATTGCAAGTGTTGCCAAGGAAGTGGAGCAATTAGACTTCTCATGCATTGTAAGACCATGTATGTAAAGCTTTAAAGAGACACAATAACTGGTTGCATAAGGTGTATGAGGGGAACATCAGAACTGACTGGATTTTACTGTTGCTAGTGAAAGTTCCTCTGTGGTTGTACAGTAGAGTCATCTTGCATGATGATTAGGTTGGAAAGCTACCCCTATTACATGCCAAATTCATGTACAGTCAAAATGACCCTTGAAAAGCCCCAAAAGCATTATAATATTTCACAATACACATATCAGAAAAGTCTTCCTCCAGGGAAGAAATCAAATTGAGCATTCTATGAAATAGCTACTTCAAGTATTTTTCATCTTTTGCAACACTTAACACACCTTTAAATATTCAAATTGTGCTCAGCACAGTGAGATGGTCACATGAAGAAAAGCATGAAGGAACTGAGACCTACTAAATTAGCAGCCACATGTCTCCCATCTCACCATTGGAACACGCTTCCACTGAGTAGAATGACAACTACTCAAATTATTCTTCTCAATGTTCTTGACAGTTGTACTGGTATTTGAATTGAGTTAAGTTAAATGTGTGTAACAGATACACTCTTTTACATTAATATCTGTTTTCCCACTAGGTTCCACCCATGAATACACTGAGTGCCTGCCTGGGATCTCTGAGGGTATGAGGGGGCTGGAATACTGGCTGGCTTCACTCAAGGATGGAAACGAGCAGAATTAATCCCAGGCTTGTGTTGCCCCTCGAAGGGAATGAGGGGAAGGGCCTTGCTTGGACACTCATACAACTGAGCCGCTCTAATTATTCCCTTAGGAATTCTTTTCATGCCTTTAGAAAAGAGGCTTCCAAACAAAGGAATGTCAGTACTGCAGGGTGTTGAAAATGGATGGTATATGGGGAAAATCACAATCAATGCAAGCTAGGGTCTATAGTCAATGGTAACATTGTAATTTGCTTCCACTGAATGTAACAAAGGCATTAAGCCAAAGCAAAATGTCAACAGGCAGGGGGATTGTGAAAGGGGTATGGATTCTGGGTAGAAGAAAAGGAAATGTCTTCAGATAGAGTGTGGTGGCAAAAGCATGTCTATACACTTAGGCTGGATTGTATGATGTGTGAATAAAACTCTTTAAAAATAAACAGAGAGAAACAAGTACTAAATAAAATGTAGAAAAAGAGACATACCTACTCACTGTCGGTAGGGAAATGAGAGGTGTAGCCCCTTGGAGGGCAGTGTGGGGATCCACTGGAGGCTAGGGGTGGGGTTGCCATATGATCCTGCAACCCCATTGCTCAGTATATACCTGGAGGAGCTGAATGTGGAGACACGAATGGACATTTGCACACTGGTGTTTCTGGTGGCACTGTTCAAGATTCACAATGAATGGAGGTGGCCTAAGGGCACTGAGGAATGGAAGGAGGAACTATGGTGTACATACAATGGACTACTGAGTGGCTCCAAGAGGAATGAAGTTATGAGGCATACAGCTAGATAAATTAAGAGCTAAATGTTGAATGAAATGGCAGGAACAAAAGGACAAATATTATCATGCCTCAATCATACAGACTAACTTTAGTATAAAAATTTGGTGAACTAAGGTTGAGAGCATGGGATATCAGGATGGGACATATTGTAAAGGGTCCTAGATTGTGAGGAGTACAGCAGTCATATATATATATTCAGGAGGTGTAACTATTAATTCTAAATTCTCAGATACTGAGCTGTTTGTATATAACATGGTCTTTCCCAGAAACTTTGAGTATTTATGAGAAACCTGAGACTCAGAGTTAGAGCTCTGAAGCTATGAAAGTCAGCAGTACCCCATACAGGAACTGTTTTAAAAGTCAAAAAAGTGACCAGACATCGAGCAGAGAGATGAGTAAAACCGATCTGGACAGTACTAAAGTATATTAGAAGACTGGATAAAGGATGATATCACCCATGTTTTAAAATGCCAACTTCTGCATAAGACTAAAGGGAGACAAGTGGAGAATTCTTGATATCTCACAAGCAGTGGGAACAACCAAAGCAATAGGCTGAGGGTTTGTTCATATGAAAATTAGCCCCACAAAGGATAGGTCAAGCCTACTTAAAATTAGGCCTGAGTCACCCCCAAGAGAACCTCTTTTGTGCTCAGATTTGGCCTCTCTCTCCAGCCAACACAACAAGCAAACTCACCGCCCTCCCCCTGTCTATGTGGGATATGACTTCCAGGAGTATGGACCTTTCTGGCAACATGGGACAGAAATCCTAGAATGAGCTGGGACTCAGCATCAAGGGATTGAGAAAACCTTCTTGACCAAAAGGGGGAAGAGCAAAATGAGACAAAATAAAGTGTCAATGGTTGAGAGATTCCAAACAGAGTTGAGAGATTATCCTGGAGGTTATTCTTACGCATTAAACAGATATCACCTTGTTAGTCAAGATGTACTGGAGAAGCTGGAGGGAACTGCCTGAAAATGTAGAGCTGTGTTCCAGTAGTCATGTTTCTTGAAGATGATTGTATAATGATAGAGCTTTCACAATGTGACTGTGTGATTGTGAAAACCTTGTGTCTGATGCTCCTTTTATCTATCTTATCAACAGATGAGTAAAACATATGGCATAAAAATAAATAGTAGGGGGAACAAATGTTAAAATAAATTTAGTAGATTGAAATGCTAGTGATTGGTGAAAGGGAAGGTTAAGGGGTATGGTAGGTATGAATTTTTTCTATTATCTTTTTATTTCTTTTTCTGAACTGATGCAAATGTTCTAAGAAATGATCATGATGATGAATATGCAACTATGTGATGATATTGTGAATTACTGATTACATATGTAGAACGGAATGATCACATGTTAAGAATGTTTGTGTTTGTTTATTGCTTTATTTTTTTTTAATTTTTAATTAATAAAAATAAGACTGAAGGGAGAAATGTTTATTTGGTGCAAAATTTATATTTTGGGTAGTACATTTCCTAATCTAACTTGTATGGTCAGTTTAATTGAATACCATAAGGACAGGGAATCTTGAATAGGGCATGAGGTTTTGTTGGTTTATCCAGATTAGCATGATGCCATAGTAAATTCAGAGTGATTTGGACAGTGAATAAAGAAGTATTTGCAAAGTCCCCCTTGGGGAATGGGGAGAAAGGGGAAAATATTCAACTTCACCATTTGGAGAATTTCTGATATTCTTGCAAGCAGTCAGGGCAACCAAATCAATAGGCCAAGCCCTCAATCTTGGGGTTTGCCCCTTTGAAATTTATTCCTGCAAAGGATAGGCTAAGCCTACTTAAAATTAAGCCTAAGAGTCACCCCCACATCTTTTGTTGCTCAGATGTGGCCTCTCTCTCTAAGCCGACATGCCAAGTGAACTCACTTCCTCTCCCCTACATGGAACATAACTCCCAGGGTGTAAACCTCCCTGGCAATGTGAGATAGAAATCCTGGGATGAGCCGGGATGTACATCAAGGGATTGAAAAAAATCTTCTCAACCAAAAAGGGAAAGAGAGAAATGAGACACAATAAAGTGTCAGTGGCTGACAGATTCCAAACAGAGTTGAGAGGTTATCATGGAGGTTATTCTTAAGCGTTATATAGATATCCCTTTTTAGTTTATGGTATTCTGGAGTGGCTAGAGGGAAGTACCTGAAACTATACAGCTGTGTTCTAGTAGCCTTGTTTCTTGAAGACTGTATAATCATATAGCTTTTACAAGGTGACTGTGTGATTGTGAAAACCTTGTGTCTGATGCTCCTTTTATCTAGGGTATGGACAGATAAGCAAAAAATATGGATAAAAAATAAACAATAGGGGAAGAAAGGTTAAAATAAAATGAGTATATTGAAATACTAGTGGTCAATGAGAGGGAGGGGTAAGGGGTATGGTATGCATGAGTTTTTTCTATTTCTTTTGCTGGATGATGTAAATGTTCAAAAAATGATCATGCTGATAAATACACAACTATGTGATGATTTTGTGCGCCACTGATTGTATTTCATGTATGGAATGTTTGTATGTCAAGAATGTTTGTATGATAGTACGTTAAGTTTTTACAATAAAATATTAAAATTAAAAAAAAAAAAAGAAAAGAGGCTTCCAGTTTTTGCTAGGGGATAAAAACACTCTTATCAGCCTTGTTAATAAGTAGCAACTGAAAAGGAGATGATCAAATTCATCCCAGACAAACTTTCATTTAATCCTTTCTTTTGGCTCCTCTCTTCCTTTATGTACATATTCTTACATTTCCTAACTTGAGAGCCTCTGGTGGGTAATTTTCCCTGATTTACAGACTTAGTTATATTTTAACTATGAAAAAAGTTCTATTTCTTGTTGGTACATTCCAGAGATGTTTTGAAATCTTACCTACTGTTTACCCTCCTTCCAGTCTTTTCAGTATTTTAATCTATCCATTAAATATAAAAAAGGAGAAATGTTTGCTTGAGTTCAATTTCATTCCTTAAAGTAAAATCCCAGATATTATTACCTGGAATATCATTAATGCCAATGATAATTTTTGGTTGTTCCCCATGGTTCTCTATATGTAACATACTTATATGGAGCTTTGAACTATTTTATTTGCACATAAATAATCTAAAAGAGTTTGAATCACAATGCTCTGTATATCAGCATGGGAAAAGTTGCTATCTTTTAACCCATGGTTGGACTTCAGTGGACTTAACACACCCTGAAATTGTATATAGATCATATTTATTTACATACGGTCACCTTTTCCTGGGAAGAAAATCCATGGTTTCTTTATAGAAACTGATAGAATGAAATGTGTTAGAAATAGAATGTTGGAAAGTCAGTGACCATAATAAATAGTCTATATTTCTGTTTCTGGGGAAGGGAGATTTATCAGTTTTATTATTGCTATAAATCAATTTTCATCAGACTTTTTTACAGTCTTTGTTAGACCAATAATAGTAACGGCATTAAAATGTTATTTATAGGTGGGACAACATTTGTCAGAAAACATGACCAGGCACTCTTCAGGAGATCCTCAGAGCCTTCAGGACCTAACTCATAGTTCTAGAATCTAAAACATTTTGAAAATGGTCACTTAATAAGTGCTTTAAAATTTGAAAAATTTGCGGGGACATTAACATTGATTTATACAAAAAGTCTATTATAGAAACAGCTGTGCAGACATTCCATACATGGTTAACTGCAGCAGAAATGCTTCTCAGCTTCGGAAGTCTACAGGGATTAATTCTAGGAGGTTGTTAAACTTTCTCAGAATTCTAAGAGAAGACCCACAGTTTCTCACGCAAGAGGTTATGCTTTGGAGACAAGGAAGTCAAGAGGCACCTAAAATATATTCCCTCTGAAAGCAGCTAGTCTTGACCTCATAAAGAGTAACTAGAAGTAGAGGAAACCTGAAAGGAAAGGGATCTCCCTGTCCAAAAATGGCAAAGGGCTCTACCCTGCTTGCTAGTAGCAATCATTTTCTGGAATGATGTGTTGGGAGAATTCTAGGGCTCCTGGGCTGGAACTCATGACCAATGTCTGCCAAGGACGCAGAAGAGGGGATGGTAGTAAATGTGTTAGGTATGTGCTAACCCTGGCCCAGTTGGAGTGGTGAAGACTTCAGTAAAGGCAGAAAGGACAGTGCTAGAGAGGGAAAAAGGGCAGCATGACGAGATACTGGAGATAAAAACATACAGATAAAAAACCTCTACCATATACTATATAGATGGAAAAATGAAGACATGTAAATAGAAATCAAAATCAAAATAAAAACAACCACCACAAACAAAAGAGTAAGAAATCCAGCAAGAATCAATAAACCAGGAGAAAACGACCTACTTCCAAACTAAATCCATTCTGCAATATACTTATCCACCCACTCAATGTCTACTGAGTACACACTATTTGCCAGGTAGAAAATACTGTCATAAAAACAAGAATCTCTGTACTGAGGAACTTACATTCTACGAGGGAGACAACATAATTATAATAACCTCTTCCCATAAAAGGGTTATAATATGAGCTTGAAGAAGATGCAATGGATTCAAAAGGGAGTGACTTAGGGCCCAAGGGATGTCCAGAAGGCTTCCCCGAACTGGATTTTAAAAGATGAGAGGTTTTCCAGAATTTTGTGAAGATATAAGTATGCACTAAAGGAAAAAGGACCAGTAGGTACAAATGAATGGAAGCTATTCCTAAAATGATAGTGTTCTGAATTTGAAACAAAAAATTAAGGCAAAAGGGGGCTGTCACATATTCAGAAGCAGAACCAAAGAACATTAAAACAGGGGTCCTTTAGTCAGGGAGGACAAAATTTTCCAAAAATGGAATCAGGCCCATTATGTGCATTTTAAGGGCCCAACCCATAGGTTAGATCAGAAAGTCTGTTTTTCCACTAGAATGACTTTACGAAAGTTACTTAACCTCCCAGTACCTCAGTGTCATCTGTAAAAAACGATAACCTCTTGAGTAGCTGCTGGAGAGAGGAAGAAAATAAGGATAGAAGACCTGTAGAATATAGACATAGAAAAAGGAGAGTATAACCCAAATACGACTCTCTGCCTGGTATTCCAAATTCTCATCTAGAGTAAGAGCTAGTCGACAAGTCTTATATAGAGTTGATAGAATTCTTTAGTTCAGTCTGCATGGACTCCCATGTTGCATGTCTGAATTGACCTTACAAATATCTGTCACACACATGCAGTGAGTGTTACTGGGTCACCATTAAGAACTAATTCACTTACAGATTTGAATTAAACTGCAATAGTTACTGAGCTAGGACATCTTCAGGCTAATCTGATTCAAGTACCTAGTTTACATTTGAGGAAAGTGAGATCCAAAAAAGTGGGTGGGTATCATGTAGGTCTCAGGTGGCAAAGCCTGGCACAATATCTGGCATGTAACAGGAACTTGGGGATATACTGGTTGAATAAACAAAGTCAGGTCAGGGAAAAGATGCTGTGGATTTCCTAGCAAGACCCGTCTCTTTTCACAAGAAAGCGCAACCCAGTTTTGCTGATTCTATCATGTTTGGCACTAAGATACTGAAATTTCAATGTGTGATGAATGTCAGGGAAAATTCATAGAGAGTTAAAGAAAACCACAATAGAAGGGCTATCGAAACACTTTGATAAGTTAGCCGCAGTTCTGCAGATGCAGTCTGAGGCACAGAAAATGCAAAAACCATCATTTCCATAACCAAAGGAAACAGGCAAGTGCAAAAGTGAAGCACACAAATATCATCACTTGTACAAAACCAGTGTAGGGCTTTATTGATGAGAATCTTCCAAAAAAGGAAAATAGACATATACACCCCACGTTCCTCCAGCCCCCTGCACCTGAGAGTATCTGAATGGTTTCCTGAACCACGCACATCTACAGACAAAAGCTACAATCAAAAGGGGCTGGTAATTTCCCTTTGACAACATTTCTTAGAGGTGTGTAGAGATTTCCCACTTATGTAGCAGACTGAATAAACGTATGCAATCTGTCAAGGCATTGTTAGCTTGTACATATTTGTAATTTCTCTTTTACATTGCGCCATGGAAATAGAGACTTTTAAAAGCATAGCTAAAATAAAAACTGATGCCGAAGTCGTGTGGAAACTAATATGACAGTAACACAAATTAGGGAGGCGCACAAAGGAATTTGGCTCTTCAAGGCTCGGAAGACAATTAACCTTGCTGATACCTGTTAAACATGCTAAATAGATTCAGGCTCCTTTTCAATCACTGTGGACAGAAAAAGTGAAACATCTAAATTTAGTGGCAGTTTTTTCTCCACACAATTTCCCACATATTAATTAAATCTTTTTCTTTTTTGGGCCAGTACCATCAACTTTGGATGGCAGTTCCAAATTCTCATAATGAAACTGTTACAGTATTTAGAAAACGACACCATTTTGCACTCAACTAAAGTTAAGTCAGGGCATAGATACAGAAACTCTGAGACTCTACACAGAATGAGTTATCCTGTTATTCTCTTTATTATCATTCATAGCACCTCTAAAACCAAAAAAAACAGCAGCTTACCATTTATAGAGGGTTTATAAGGAGCCAGCATGTACCAGCACTTTATAAGCATAATTCCATTTAATCCTCTCTTTTAATGTATCAGGTTGGTATGAGAATCACCCCATCCTCTGAATGATAAATCTGAGTCCTGAACAAATTCAGTGATTGACTGATTGATGGTCACTGGTTGTACTTACAGAAAGCAGAGGTGCCTGATCTAGAGCAAAGCAGCCTCACCCCAGCCCAGTCTCTGCCAGCCACTATATGGTATTTTCTGAGCTGTGTGTTTTACAGCTCTAGCACCACTCTTTATATCATATCCCCTATATAAGAAGGATCACGATGCGAAAACAATGTTCAAGTTCTTTATTGCAATGTTCCTTGGGGTAGGTGTAACATTTGCTATATTTGTATTTCCCCAGGGTTATCGGGAAACTACGTAGCTCGCCCATTTAATAACCACTGTCCTTGACTGGCCATGATAGAAACCTCTTCCAGTAAACTGTTGCTTTGCACCTCATCTGGAAATAAGATGGAAACATGGGTCCTTACTCATGCTTAAAACAGATTTTGGAGGTTGATATATAATGCATTTGATTTCAGCCTCTGTGATCAAGCAGTGTGATTTGGGGTATTCTTTACTTTTCTTAGCATCAGTTTCCACATTATTCCACATCTGTAAATTAAGGATAATAACCTACCCAGGAGATTTAGTTCCAGGATTAAATGAGTTTATGCATATAAAGAAAAAGCACTTTGAACAAAGTACTCAACGAGCAGCAATTTAAAAAAATGTTTAATGCATTTTTAAAAATTGGTTATAACTTACATATAGTAAAATGCTCAGCAAATCTGTCTCTTAATAATGTTTTGATGAATGTATATCAAGTCACTGAACACTCCCATCACACCAAAATTTCCCTTGAGCCCCTTCCCAGATAATCCTCCCCCAGAAAAAGACACTGATCTAATTTCTATTCTCATAGATTAAAATGAAATAAAAAATACGTATTTTTTTGATGTTTTACTTCTTTCACTCAGTATACTATTTTTTAGATTAACCCACACTATTACATTCATCAGTAGAATGGTCTTTTTTATTGTGGACTAGTATTTCATTGTATGGTTATATCAGAGTTTGTCTATCCATTTTCCAGATAATGGACATCTGAATTATTTCTATCTTTCATTTTTATGAGTAAAGATACAAGTATGGATAAAAATGTTTAATCCTCTTGGATAAATTTCTAGGAGTGGAATTTCTGGGGGAAGATGCTTATTTAACTTCTTAAGAAAATGCCAGATAGTTTTTCAAAGTGGTTGGGGCATATTATACTTCTACAAGCAATATGAGAGAGTTCCAGTTGTTCCAAGACCCTTATATTTTGGTATTATCAGTCTTTTAAATGTTAGCCACTTTGGTAGCTATCTCAATTCATTTTAATTTGTTTTTCTTTGGTGACAAATGATGTTAAGCATTGTTATTTGTGCTTATTGGCCATTTTATATCTTGTTTTATGAAGCACATACCTGTTCATATATTTTGCCCATTTTGTAATTGGCTCGTTTGTCTTTTTTATTCTTAAGTTCTACAAGTTTTTTATGTACCCTATATTCTATATGCTTGTCCTTTGTCAGGCCAAGTATCCAAAAAATATGTCATACATCTGTAATATGTGTGTGAATGTGTGTCTGTGTGTGAGAGAGAATATTGCGGTTATTTTCTCCATCTGTAGTTTATTCTTTCAGTTTCTTGGTGGTGTTTTTAATAAGCACTGTTTTTCATTTTTATGATGTTCAATTTATTTTTATCCTTCTATGGATTGCTCTTTCTGTGTCTTTTCTAAATTAGATATTCTAACTTTCTAGTAGCTTTGTTGTGTTAGCGTTTATGTTTTGGTCTCTGATCTGACTCAAGTTGATTTTTGTGTAGGCTGTGAGATAGGGGGTGGAGGACTTTTTGTCCTGCATGTCGATATCCAGGTGTTCCAACACTATTTGTTGAAGCAGTTTTCTCACCCCCTTCAACTGATGTGGTGCCCTAGCTAAAAGCCAGTTGACTGTATATGTGTGGGTCTGTTTCTGAAATCTCTGTTTGTTTCCATTGATCCATTTATTTATAATGGCAGCTCTTTTAGCTTTTATTTTAATTATTTTTTAGTCTATTTTTCACTTTTCTAGATTTTGAATGTAGTGACTAAAACCTCAATGACTTTACGTCTCTTGAAAACAGACATTTTCCCTTTCAATATTCTCTCTGTATCTAAAACTAAGCTGCATTAATCGCTAATATTCTTAGATCTTCCTAGTAACATCTCAGATCCTACGCATCTTTTGCATTTATTTATATAATTTTTTTTTCACAAACTCTCTCCTTTTTCAGAGACCAGGGATCAGGTTTACCAGGTTTTTTCAAATTTCAGCAACACATATGAATTATCTGGAGAACTTGCTAAACCAGATTCTGGACCCCATCCCAAAAGGCTCTGATACAATTAGCTTGAGAATCTGCATTCCTAAGAAGCTGACAGGTGCTGCTGCTGCTGGGGGACCACACTTTGAACAGCATTGGCTTAAAAGAATGAAACAGCTTTTCTAATGTTCACGCAGAACCTTCATTAGAACTCTGATTGTCTTTTCTAAGTCTGGACCTTTAACTACCAACTTGTACTGCAGTTTGATGTAGGAGAGTATGGGAGACAGGGATTATTACGGTAGACTGACAGTCCCAATACTGCTTCGTTTCCTTTTCCCTTGTCCTGGAAATAAGGGGTGGTCTGCGAGCGGGTTGTGCACATACCTTTATATGCTACAGCTGGACTCAGCCTTACCATGCACATGTGATGCCAAGGTGACATTCTTCCCCCCTGGATCCTCTGTCAAAAGAGAGAGCTTTATTTTCCTCTTAAGGGTTGACTGTTCTTAGGACTGGTTTGGGGTTTTTTGGTTTTTGTTTTTTGTTTTTTGACACGGGCAGGCTCCAGGAATCAAACCCGGGTCTCTGGCTCGGCAGGTGAGAATTCTGCCACCACTGCCTGCCCAGGACTGTTTCTAATGGACAACTCCTTGCAAACTTTCTCCCCTGAATTTATGTTTTAAGCAGTTGACATCTAAGTGAATATGCTTAACAAAATATAGACATACTGAATTAAAGTACAACACTCTCAAAGTACAGAACTCAGTGATCTAAATCCCAAACCAAATCCCTAAACCCATCTACAATTTTAGGACAAGCAAAGGAAGATTTTCAGCTTTCTTTTCCACTAGATCAAGGGTGTCTGGGCAGGGAACTGCACTACAGCCAGACATCTATTCTGTAGAACGTTTAAACATGTTCAAAGACTCACAAAAGATACAGTGTCTGGTGTGGTTGTAGTTTCTTCTCTTAGGTCATGCCCAAATTACACGTTTAGTCTTTGAAACAATGTGAAGGACGACAAATCCCTAATTAGTATTTATATTTAAACTTCTTCAAAGACGTCTTTTTACCCAAAGTGGGGAAATAATTCATCTCCCTTACAAAAATAAATTACTTGAAGAAAGGGAGGAGGAGAGTTGTTGCAAATGTGCCCTTCCCATTCTCACCAGTCTCTGAGCTCTCTTTCAGTAGCACTAAAAGTAACATCAGAACGCAGTCATTTCTGTATTGGCATTTGGGGGATTTTACTAGGTGGAAAGTCTATATGCCTCATCATTAAAGGGAAGCCCATTCAAGACCAACTGAAGGCATGCATGACACTTATTCTGGCAGTGAAAAATTCAGACATGAAATGAAGGGTCTGTGGCTGCAGTGCACTTGATTTTCGTCAGCTCTCTATCTCTACTTGCACAGAGGATGCCTGCGGTGTTCTGAGAAGGCAGACAGCCCAACACCAGAGCTGTGGGGTTACATTGTTCTTCCAGCTTCTGGATTTAGAATTCTTTGTGTTAGGACCTTGTTTTGTTTTTTCTTTCTTTTTTTTTTTTTTTTTTGAAGGAGATTAAAACAGCAATAAGTGAATTATTTACTGTCCTTTTAATTGTTATTTAATTGTCCTTTTAATCCCGCCAGTTTTCCTGGACACACCATGTGATCCCAGGCTGTGAAACCATTTTTCTCCAGTGCTTTTAACTAGCAGTCTAAGTTATCCCACGAGTCTATAAAGCAGGTGAGAGCAGAGACTTTGATTCCAAAACGTCTGGGAAAGAATGAGTCTGGCCCCTGACCTTTCAGTGCTGTCCAATCTTAGGAAACTTTGAACTTCTTACCACTCTGGTTTCCCAGAATAGAATCCCTACTCCAGAGGGCTGTCATTAGTGGTACTCGTGTTATTTTTTTAAAGCTCATAGCACAATGCAGATTCACAATAGCCACTCCATAAATGATAATTCCACAGGTTATCCTCCCATGTGTGTGTGTGCATGCTTATAGATGTGTGTGAGTATGTGTATAGATGTATGTGCATAAACATATATATTTAAATACAATTTGTTAAGCATTATCTAATTACTAATTAATCATAATAATTATTAGTGTAACCAGGAAAAAGTTAGACCTCTTGATTCCAATTTAGAACATGGAAATGCATACAGAAGAACTACAAAGACGCTTTCCCCAAGGATATTTAGGAATAATATGAACTTTTGCTAAAATCTCCTGTGGACATAGAGAACAGGAATAAACAGCATCACACTGCACAACATTTTTACTCATCTCTCTCCAGAAAATCTTTTATCACATAGGCACCCAATATAATTTATCCTTTTTCTCTATCAGGGAAGCCTGCACAAATCTCTTTCCATATTACTACGCTGGATCATTCCTGCTTTTTCTTACTGCCCTGGAGCTACCTCTTTATTATTAAAGCAATGTAGGCTTTCTTCAGTTTCTCCCACTTTATCTTTATCCATCCCACAAACCGGCAGCAAAAGACAAATTTTTTCCTTGAAAGAAATAAGGCAGGAAGCAAAGAAAAGGAAGGGGAGTGGGGAGGTTGTGAACATGATTAAATATCTTTATGTCACATTTGTCTTCAAAAATGAGATGCTATTAAAATCACCAGTCCATACCTTAGCAGTCCCAGTGTCCTTGAGTCTTAGATATCAATTTCATGGCAACACTGGGGTTGAGATCATCTCAAGCCACCACCAAAGGGATTTTTTTCTTTAGCTTAACACACGTTCCAGTTCAGCCTTCTCCAAGTCCCTGAGAATGGACTTTTCTTCCAGGTCTTCAAAGCCACCTGGAGAAAAGAAGATGATCATAAAGACAAAAGAAGAAAACAAAAAAAGTGATATTAAATTCAAGACCATTTGTTCTGAAGAGACTAAACAGAAGATATACTAAATTCTAATTGGCATAAAATGCATAATATCCAAAATGAGTTCAGTCTTGATTGGAATCAAAGAATCTCATACAAAAACAGAAAAAAGCCAAAGTATATCAAGGCCAGAAGGCTGCTTTGAAAATGACTGGCTAAATTTGTTAACTTACATGGAAACTGAGCAATAGAGAGGGAAAGTGATTTTACCATGATGATTCATTCCCTAAGGTGTATTTCAATCAGTAAAGCAAGCAAATCCTTGTTAGACACAAACAACATTCTTAACGCTGTGGTCGATGCTAAAGTTAGGCAATGAGAATGAAAAAATAAATAAATCTAGCCCCTGGTCTGCCAGCAACATTTGATAGAACACATCACTGAACCTTGAAATACTTTCCTCACTTCTCAGCTAAGATACTAAACTTATCTTAGTTTAGTATCTTATCATTGGCCGCTGCACTAATATCATTGGCTGCCGCATCTTGGCAACTTTTATCTCTCTACTTCCCAATTCCCAGCACAAGAGTATCCTAGGACTCAGTCCTGAGCCTCTACTCTAACTATACCCTCCAAGAGCTTCCTTTCTGTTTCATAGCTTGACATGCCATTTACGCACTGGAAACTCAAAAATTTATCTAGAAGTCCAGATATATCCCTGAACTCCAACCCCCATATCAAATGACTACTCCACAACTCTACTTGAAAATCTAATGGCCATCTCGAAAGAACATGTCCAAACTGAAGTTATGATTCTACTGCCACCACCAACTCCTTCTCCCCAAAACATAAAATCTAAACTCTTTCCCCTTCTCAATCAATGACAACTTAATTCATCCAGCTTGTCAGGCCTAAAGGCTAAACATTTCTCTTTTATATACACCCCAGAGGGACTATATCGACAAATTCTGAATTTCTCAGAATAAATTGAGCAGCTGACCACTTCTTACCACCTCCTTCACTATCATCCCAGTCTAATGCATCATTGTGGATCGACATGGCCACACATCAGGCAGAGTTGGCCATAGCTGTCCATCTCAAGTAGAACACAAGGAAGAGAATGACCCACCTCTGTTACCAACTTTCACATTACACTCACAAAGTCCGTGTAATGGACCAAGCAGTCATGAATAAAATGGCCCTGGCACCTTGTCTCTTAATCTTTCCCCATGGTTTATTCTTCTCCAGCCATGCTGGCCTCCTTGTTGTTCCTCTCATATATCTGTAATTCTACCTAATCCCTCTGCACTTACTATTTCCTTAACCCTAAACTTTCTTTTCCATCACAACTTCATATTTTCACTCAAATATGTAAAAGAAGTCCTGCTCTGATCACTGTGTCTTAAATTGTGTGTCCTTGCCCCACCTCCTCACTGTCCTTCTTGGCTTAAGCCTGGGTAAAGAGTTTCTAATACACTATAGAGTTTGTTTATTTGTTGTTAGCCTTCCCCTAATAAAATGTAAGCTTTGTGAGGACAAGAATTTTATCTCTGGTATCCTGTGGTATCTCCAGTGCCTCAATCACAGACCAGCACAATGATGGAGCTCAAGAAATATTTTTGAATGAATATATGAATGAATGAATGAACATGAAAGTTAAGTAATTTTCCCAAGTACACTCAATTGATAACTGGCTGAACCTGATTTTAGTCAAAAGCATTTTCTGTTTAACTTTATTGTCCACCTAGTCACACAGATTCCATGAATGATTTCCTATATTAGGGTTAGCAAAAATATAGTGTATTATGGCATATGGCATAGAAGATGGATCTTATGGATATTTGTGGATCTAACAAATGGGAAACCCAAACATTATTTAGAAACACATAAAAATAAATGTCAAACATATTATGATGATCCTCCTTATGCCTCAATATTGCAATCTCATTGTCACTTTCACCTTGTCATTCTCAGTCTTTGCT
Organism: Tamandua tetradactyla; assembly: GCF_023851605.1. Lineage (NCBI taxonomy): Eukaryota > Metazoa > Chordata > Mammalia > Pilosa > Myrmecophagidae > Tamandua > Tamandua tetradactyla. Next base: position 37,321,668 of record NC_135346.1, on the reverse strand, counting down.
GCCTTTTCTTCCATGCCTTCATTTTTTGTACCTCTCTCCTCAAATCTCAGCCCTTGAACTGCTAGAGAGAAAATGAGGAAAAGGGACCCAGAGTTAGGTGAGGGAAAGGGAAGAGATGGGCCTAAGGGAAAGGCGTGGGGCAAAAATCAATGGTGTTTTAATCTTTGTCTAGTTTGGTTACCACAGTGCTGCGTGTTCTTGGGGTGATCCCTTCCCCAGCATGGGAACCTGTTTCCTCATAGGACCAAAAATGCATACCTCTCAAAGAGTCTCCCGGCTCCAAAGAAGGATGATTATTATCTTTTAATTAATAAAAAAAGTCCCTTATTCTCAGGAGCATAAAATATAGGAAATACAGCACAAGAACTTGGCTTTAGGACAGTTTTAGTATTAACAACCTGGTTCCACTACTGTGAAACTTTGACCAAGACACTCAACCTATTATATTATTTTTCTGTAAAGATGAGATGATTACAATACCTATCCCTTTAGTATATTTATCAAAACTAAATGGAGTAACAGAAGTAAATCATGCCTTACTGGGCATTTAATTTAAGTATTTAATACATGTTTACTGCTTTTAATATTAATTCTTAATTTTTATTTTTACAAGCTTTTTGTATTCTCCATGACAATTTCACGATTTTTATCTGCCTGGATTCTTACTCTCTGCTAGTCTGAATTTTTTCATCTTTTATCACAAGGAATTGCTTTTGGGCTCTTGTTGAGTTTGGTCAATTCTCTCCAGACCATTCCCAGCTCAGATGCATGCAGTTACCCCATTTGCCCTCACACAGCAGGGGCAGACGGCAGAATTTTGTACCTTCAGAATCTTTAGTTTTCTGGTTCATTTCTTATCCTCTTGTCGATACCCAGCAATTGAGGGTTGATCTTGGACCTAGTATTATAGCAGGCTGATAATTGCCAAGCCACAGTCTACAATTATTCTAGCATTCCAAAGCCAAGAGACACAACTTTGGAGAGCAAACAAAGCTATAATTCGGCACAATGATATATGGAGCTATTAAAGAAATTGTGCTGACTGCTTTGAGAATTCAAGTTTCTAGTCTATACAAATGCATTTTCTTTTTTTTTTTCCTAACTGATATTAAGAAAATGTCTATGTTTGGGTAGTAAAATCATAAAAAATGTGGCACCTACCTTTCAGATTTCATTATGCAGCAATCCAATAAAAAGTTAAGATACTTCACAGAAAAATGACTTACAGTCCATCCTAAATCTCTCAAGGACATGCTCAGAAATACATTTACTCAAGAAATGTTTATTAAGTGTATAATATTTGTTGTGCACTCTAAAGATTGGAGATATCACAGAGAACAAGAAAGACTTCATAGCTCTACAAAGCTTTCATTTCAACAGTTTTTTCTGTGTATTCTACAATTTCCTAATTTCTGCCTGAATATAGGAAGATATGACAAACTCCTGTAAAGTTGCTGATTCACTTAACTAGTGATGTGACGTATGCCGATGTTTCTATTTGATAGAGAGAGTCAGTTCTATAAGTCTTGGTTCCTCTATAAGGCTGACTGCCTCATTTCCTAAGTTTGTTCCTCATCCACTCCCAATATAAACCTCTTCTTAGTCAATCCTGGTTTATTTCCCTGCCTCAGCAAAGAAACAAAATCATTCACCAAATCCACAGATGTTTATCCATTAACAAGATGCCACTTGGTATGGTTAGAGGCAATGGAGGACATAGCTTCAGAACTAGCTTTTTGAAAATTTTGGAAACTATAATGGGACTAATGCTGTTGCATGGTGCAATATACAGAGGAAGTATATACGAGGAATGCCATCAAAGGGAATCACCTCAAGAAAGAACAATATACATCTTAAATCACCCATGGCTGCATGAGGAGGGCACTAATCACAGAGGTGGGTGGCATCTTTGCCTGTTGGGCACTAAGGACAGCCTCGAATGCTTCAGGGAACCTGGCATTTTTTAAGAGCTGCCAGTTAGCAGTGACCCTGATGGAATCACACCTCTCCAATGGTTGGGCTGAAATGATTCTTGTATGTATAAAGCCCAACCAGGCATCAATCCACAGATGAGAGCACAGACCCACTGGCATCCAGACACCCTCCCAGAGAGGTAGATATCAGAGAGGGCTGGACCAAAGAGCAGGGGAGGGACACAAAGTATCAGGAACTCTTGAACAAATCTTGATTAAGATTTTTGAGTAGAAGGGTACCAGGAAAAAGAATGAACTACGAATTTAAACCCAACTACCTATACCAAAGCTTTTATTCCTACTGGGAATTGGAGAAGCATTGCTTTAAGGACTTACCTCTCAAGAAGATCTGTGACCATAGGTATACCACAAAATAATACAAGGTGTGCCTTACTTACCTACACACAATATTCACGTTGTCAGCAATGTTTCACAATATGCATAATGACCTTCATTTGACCATAAGAAAATTAAGGCTAGGAGAGATTAAGTAATTTGCTAGAAATCACAGTGTTACAGAGTGACAGAGTCAGGATTCAAACGCAGAACTGACCCCAGAGCTTACTGGTGCTGTGTAACTTCCCCAAGTCTGTTGACAATCATGGTGGATTCTTTCCTAGATTTTTATTTCTGATGAAACCTGGTTCCAACATAAAGAAGTACTCCAATTTAAATTCCAAGCGAGGAAGTCAATCTCCTACTAACATAAATGTGAAAATTGCCTTAGCTCAGTCCCTGAGAGGAGAGTGAAAAAGCTCAGATAGGAGAGATCACATTCCTTCCCAAGGAATGGAGGTGGACACACTGTGCCTTGGACCAGGACCAGTTACTTCTTGAGCAGCAGAAATAATGAACCCAATATTTAGTCACCAGTGGTGTTTAGTCTAGGTTTGGTAAATATTTACATTTTCAACCATACTGAGTCACTGAAACAAAGTTGGGCCTATGAAATATGAACAACTTCGGGGATCTAAGTACTCAACTATAACTAGAATCAGCAGTCTTTAGCCAAATATTAAAGGTTTGCCTTCTATTTATCTAAAAGTTACTAAATGGTTTCTATAATCCTTAAGATCAGTCAGCACAGATTTTCTTTTGCTATTCCTGGACACCAAACAATGAAATTGCTAAGGAATAGCAAAAGAAAATCTGTGCTGACTGATTTTAAGGATTATAGAAAACATTTAGTAACTTTTAGATACCTGATCTCTTGCCAAAGCATTAAGCACCTTATTTCCCCTACCTTGTTAGCCCCTAAAATTGAAAGGTGAAATCAAAGGAACTCTTGAAGAAAAGTCATTGAATGGCACAATGGAATTTTAGGAAATTTCCTGGCACTTGGGTTGCTGATCTATATAGTCTTGTCTGCTAATTAATGAGAGATATTTTTTCTCCTAAACTTCACAAAGCTGGTCCGACATCGATCATCTGCAAGTAGTAAAAAAAGTGGTCCTCACAATGTGTTTTAAAATCTAGTGTTTATAGAAGGTTAGTGTACCCACTTACCCTTCTCCACATGCACCTATCCACCCCCCCTTCCACCCTAACATTTGTTCTTTTAGATATATAGACATACTGTCCACCCTTTGTCTTAGGAAAGTGGCCTTTTTCAAAAGAGAAGCAGTCCTGGTTCCCAACCTAATTGTAAATATGAGTCTGTAAATACATGCACCCCGATATATATATCCTGTCACAACTCTCCACAAACTTCCATTCATGTCTGGGCACTAACATACTATGTAGATATCAACAAAATTTGCCCTGGCAGCATGCTACCGAACATGGCCTCAAATCCACTCAATGGGCACTCTATGCTTCCTCAATCCCAGACAGTAGCTGACTTTACCACATCCTTCCTACAAGCAAGCATGGAGAAGCGGTGGGAATAAAAGTTAAGACTGACCAGTGTTTCAATTACCCAGGGATATCTTGAGTTTTCCATCTATCTCTAGATAGATCCCCACAAAGAAAATGGGCAACATTGATGATATTTAAGAAGACTGGGCAGCATTGCCTCCTCCCTAGAATGCTAGCCTCTGATCTCCAATTCTTGGTGACCCATGTTTGTTAGATCCACAATATTATGCTGCAGTAGTAAATACAAAGGAAGGTTGCTCAGCATAAACCTGTCATTCTAGGCAGCTGTCAACAAGGACACGACTTTGTCTTAGTATTATAAAATACTGGTTAAAAAGTACTAGATTTAATCCCTGGCTCAATTACCAGTTAGCTGTGTCCTTGGGCCAGTTTTTTAACCTCTCTGTGCTCATCTGCAATACAGGAATTATACTAATCTATCTCAAAGGGTTCTTTGTGAAGATTAATTGGGTTAATTTGAAAGTACTTAGAATAGTGTCTAGCATGGGACAAGGACGCAAGTGTTTGGTGTTAATATCAATTATTAAATGACAGTTGGTAAGGATTGCTAGTTTTGCTTTAATCAATTCCTTAAAAGGGAGGATAGGAAAAATGCTATTACAGGACATATCATCTAGGCAAGACACGTAATCCCTTGAAAGCTGGATAGAAGAAATTCAGAGCTTGAAATTTCTCATGCAATCCTTCAATAAGCTAATGAGGTAAGCAATATCATGATTCTCATTTTTCAAACGGGGAAGCTGAAGGCTCAGACCATTGAAGTAGACTCTGGATTATACACTTTCCTGTTCAAACCTGAACACATCTTTTATACAAAGTTTTTTTGTTTGTACAAAAATTATAAACCTGTTTTCCCAGTTTGTCATTTGCTTTCTTATATTGCTTATGATATTTTGTTAGGGGTAATCTTTAATTTCATAAGAACACAGAGCTAATATCCCCAATATATAAAGATCTCCTAAAGGTAGAAGAGAAAAATGATCATCTAAAGATAAACTAGAAAAACGCCAAACAAACAAAAACCCTAAGAAAATAGGCAAGGGATAAAAAAAAGAAAGTTCAGAAAAACAGAAGTGCAAATGGCCCACTAGTTTATCATCACTCATAAGAGAAATGCCAATTAAGGATGGGAAAATTACAGCATCAATGAGAATGATGACTACACATGATTAAAACACTTCAGATATATTTACATACATGAGTTTCTAATGACACTAAGAAGCGAAAAAGACACCCTCACAGATCACCGTTGGAGGATCCTAATGCTGGGAACCTACTCATTAGGCAAGTAAAAGAAAATCAAGAATTTGTCCTGCCTTTCCATGTGGCCTGTAATGAAATATGATAAAGGATTGTTTCCCTTTGTATAAGCTTTCTAATAAAAATGAAGAAGGTAAAATTAGAATATATCAACATTTTGTGCCCCCCTCTAATGAAACAGTGGAACTAATCAATAATCATCAATGGCTGTTACCATCACAAAAGAAGGACAAAATATCACTGCCTCCAGATGGAAGTACATAGGTTTACCGGCACAGAAGTCTAGCCAAAGAAATCCCACCTGGATCAGATCATATTTCTATTTCTAATTCCCAATTTATAGGAAATGCACAAAACTGAGGATTATGCCATAAGCAACATCACAGGGATAGAATCAGTAATATCCAGACTATGGGACTATCTGCAGGACAAACAACCCCTTTGTCGTCACCAAATAAATCTACAAGGAGAATGATAGGGAACCTAAGGACTAAAAGAGGCATAGAAGACAGGAAACCCAATATTAATAGATGGAACATATTTGCATCTTGATTTGCAGTGTACAAGAAAGCATTATAATGTAATCAGTAATTGGAAAATATTTGATGATATCAAGGAATTATTAATATATTTGGTGCAATAATGGCATTGTTATATTTATAAGAAGGACCTCACCCTTCAGAGGTAAACACTGAAATACTTCAGGAAAAATTGGTGTGATATGTGGGAATGCGCTGCAGTGAGGGGCAATGGGTGTATATAACAAGATTGGCCAAAATGGGTAAGTCTTGAAACTAGTTTATTGGTTCATATGCTGTTTTCCTCTTTCATATATGTTTTACAGTCTCCTTAATAAAGTTATAAAATAAGAGAATTGTTTGATGGATACAAATATACAGAGCATCTCTAAGAAAAATGATTATCATCTCTGGGCAGTAGGATTATGCATGATTTTAACCAATTTTCAACTTTCCAATATTTTTCTTTCAATGAATGTATGACATATTTATAAACAGAAATGATAAAGTTATTTTAAAAACATGTGTTTTTTCCCATAAAAGGCCTCAAACTCTGATAATATTAGACTGTTTAAACAGTTAAGAACCAAATACTGCCAAATCTTAGCATTTGGTAAAGCAGGATAGCAGGCACACAGATGTTCATTATACCACTTACCTTAGTTTTTAAAAGTCAACATTTCATCATAAACTATTATAAAACTGGAAAATAAAATATAGGTCCTGGTAGTCCTCTTTGGGCATACTGAATACCCTTTCTTCAAAATAACTCATAGAAGCAAAATGTCAGTAAAGAAAAGTTTATTTTATCCACAAATTAAAGAAAAAAGAATATGTACCCATTTATAAATATATATATATATATACATATATGAAAGAGTCTAGGAATCTGTCAAATGCAGAAGTCCAAAAGGATAGTAATCATTCTATATATCTTTAAATAAAGAGATGGCTCATCCCATGCCTAACATTGGAGGGATTTTACTCTAACACTATTACATGCTTAGGTAAAAGCCTTAATCTGTCAGGTTAAAATAACTCAAAGAAAAGAATTAAACAAGGTCATAGACACCAGCTAACTGATTCTCATTATTTGACATATGGGAGAAGCAGCTTGTTCAAAGTCTCAGGGGTGGTTGGAGTCAGATGAGTGACAAGAGCCTGCATTTCCAGTTTCCACCTCTCAAGACCATGCCATACCATATAGCCTCTTACCAAATGCTTCTGTCATCCTGGCCAAAGCACAAATCTCCATTGCCATCTGTAATCAGAAAACTGTCTATACACAGGTTGTAAGAGGAGTTGTATCTGGTGTAGGAGTGCTGATGGTCGGGTTTAATTGTAAAAATCAGCACAACCAATACTACTAGAGTAAAAACCACACAACCAATATCACTCTTGAAAATCTCTTAGGAACGCAAAACATTGAGGCTTTCTGTATTTCAAAAGTACTAAGGTGTGAGCTCTCTGAGGGCAGGGATTCTTTTTACTAGTCCCCTGTTGTATCCCCAGTGCCAAGAACGGTGCTGGTACATAGTGAGCTCTCATTAAATGCTTGTTAAAAAGATGAATACAAAGGGGGAGGTTTTTAGCAGATAGTTTCTTGCTCAACTGAACAAGTGAAGTGAAGACTTATCTTTAGGGGCCATAATATATGAAAACTAAGTATCTCATTCAGTTAGACAAAGTCTTCACTCTACGAGAGATATGAAGAACTGAGATCAAGGCAGAAAAAAGCAGAATCCAGTCTCTTCTCTTACTGGGACCATGTATTCATTGATGGAGCAGAGGACAGATTTTTCCACCCTATTTAATAGTTCTCTCTTTATTTGCCATGCATTTACAGTTGAATTTGCATAAATTAAATGCACATTAGCTGGGACTCCACTATAATTGCAAAACCACTGCATGGGAAATAAGCTCTCATTGAAATCACATTAGAAACTAGAAAGATTAAATTAGATTTAGAAATATATTTAGCTCCATCAAGAGGTAGATTACAGAAAGTTTATATAACAACACAGATACACATTGCAGGCAGGCAAAGCACCTGTCTAGGAGATGCAATAGTGCTGTCAACACAATCAGGAGAGGAATGCTACCATCTAATTTCAAAACATGGACTATGGAGTCCTTCAGATGTTTACACCAAATTCCTACTCTCCAAAGTTAAGCAGCTGTGCAAACGTAAACAGTTCACCTAATCATCCGGCCTCAGTTTCCTAAATTGTAAAAGAAGTATAATAATATCTACTGCATATAGTTGGGGAAAGGGAACAGGTCTAGTGCTCCGGCTCTCAATTTTTGAGACAAAATGACCATAATAACAATTCCCTTACTCAATATATGAAGCATTGGGGATTTATTCCAGTCTTGCTGCCCCCCCCCATAGGTTTGCTGATCCTAAGCCTTCCTAAAACCTTGTGTTTCCCATTCACAGCACAAGCTAAATTGCTATTTAACATTATTAAGATTCCACAGAGTCCAATGAATTACATCAAATACGTGCCTTAGATGGCTGGCTATTATTTTTCCTTCACCCTTCTTACCAGGCAAATGTGAAGCTAAATTAGTCACTTATCATAAAGTTCTCTGAAAACATTAAAGTCTAAAGAAATGCTTGATAATTGTTCATAGCCATCTGGCACTAAGTGATGCTTGTGAACTTATATGAACCATTTGGTAAAAATCCAAAAACGTCTATCTTAATTTTACATCTCACTTACTGAAAGTTCCAAGTTGAGAAATCTCTAAGAGAAAATGGTTTATAAAAGGGAGAACAAATAGGTAAATCATTGAACTCATTCACATTCACATAGGAACACATAAAAAACTACCTATGTCACACTTTACCTTCCTAATACACGTGATACACAGACATGCACACATATATAACATACATTGTAAAGGATAAATTGCAGTTGCTTTTCTCATTTTTCTAAGTTTTTTAATTGTGAAATACGTACACAAAAAACTTGCCTTTCTCTTAAAGCCCTTTCCCACAACCAGAAGCATCATCTTTCTAAGAAGCAAGCAGCTTGTCTACAATGCCTCTCCCATGAACAAGAGCTCTATATCTACAGTGGGTCTTCTCTCCCCCAAGCCTGCACCCCAGACCAAATCACTAAAATTAGATCTCCACGTGCATGGATTATTACAACAGCCTGCTAACTAGTCTCTTATCACCTCATCCTTGGTTGATTTCAGTCCATCCTCTATTCTGTAGTTGGAATGAGCCTTTAAAAATAAACCATTTCCATTCCCTAGCCTAAATTTTCAAAGCCTTCCCACTGCCCTTAGGATAAAATCTCAAACTTTTAAAGTGGCTTTTGAAAGTCTCAGAGACCTGGCCCCTGAACACTTCACTCATCCCAATTTGTCCCACCCTCCCATTCACTGTCTGTGCCCAGCCCACTGGCTGCCTGGCTGGCCACTTATTGCCCTCAGGTCTGCGTGCCTTCTGGTCACAGAGTCTTGAGCTTATTGGAAACAGAAGATGTGATCTTTGTCCCACTTGCTCTCAAAATCAGACATGAATATGAAAAAGGATGTGCGATTTATGAATGACTGGGTAGGAAGGATGGACCACTCTTTTTTTCACTCATGAAGAGATTGGATCCATTGGTTCAAAAGTATTCCAGAACTTATTTAGAGTAATTTCCTTTCCTTCTTTGAGAATATAAATATACCCTATTTGCTACAGCCATATTCTCTCAGAATTTTTTCCCCATTAAAACATTCTCTCTCTTTCTCTCATTCTTCCCTCATAACACCCAAACATCAGACACCCAACCATAATTACTTTCACAATTCATATAAGCTGGAACTGGATGCTCAGTTCATATCTCCAGTGGGGTTGGAATCAACTGAGCCATTCTCTTGGAGTACTTAGAACCTGACTCATCTTTCAAAGATTTTATAACAAGCTCAGCTTCTGAAAATTACCAGATATTTCTCTAAAACTAAAACATTACAGATAAGTATCCTGTAGAATGGAATAAATCATTATATTCATTTGAAAAGTTATCTTGGATTGGGGGAGGGAGTACTTATTTGAAAAAAAATTGTCAACATACATAAAAAAGCTCATTTCTGAGAGGAAACTGGAGAATAAAAACCTGCTTCATGCTTTTGCAAATTCATCATACTGATATTAATAATCAATCCAATGCTGAACAGTTTCTCAGAGACTTCAGTAGGAATGGGAGAAAATATAAGGAAAAGAAACAAAGAACATTATAGGTGAATGAAAGTGTCTTAATTTTGGGAGATGACATTTGGGAAATGTAGAGATAGGACTCTGTATAAATAATTTTGAAGCAGAAAAATAGTCACAAATTGCTAAGAAAGAAATATGAAGCCTTATAGAGAACAGTGAAAGAGAAGAAAAGAAGATATTAGTGAAACCTAAATTCTGTTAATATATATTGATTTATTTATTCCTCCGAACAACCCTGGGAGGAAATGTTCTATTATGATTTCCATTTCACACCTAAGGAAAACAACTAACTTGTCCGAAGTAGCAGTGCTTGGATTTGAAACAAGGTGGCTTTACTCTACAGTCCATAATCAAAACTATCACAGTACCCTGTTTTTCACGTCTAAAAGAAATTCATACTCAGAAAGATATGCAAATATTACACTTTGCCACTGATCCCTAAAGCATAGGTGAATTAGTAGCTCCTGATAACCTAGGAACAGAAACTCAGAATATTGTATAAATCAGGAAAACTAAGCATTAGAGATCTTCAGACTTGCCCCAAATGATGAAAAAACTTAAGACTCCTAACAAGCCATGGTGCCTGATTTTGGTATATATAACTCCTTTGAGATATTCGCCACTTTGTTGGCAAATAAGCCAGACACTGGGGAGTAAATGGTTTAGTAGTTAAAGTACAAGGCCCTGTGGGATCACAAATTAAATAAAGTTCCTTAAAATCCAATATAGAAACATGAGTTACACATTTTGAGAATAAAACATCCTAACCAATCAAAATGGAAAAATAAATTGGGGTGAAAGCATACAGAGCCGTGAGGCTATACCACAGAGTTTTAAGAGATTTAGATATTTTCAGCACTGAAGGAAGGTTAAGAAATTCCCACTGAAATGGCGTCCTTCCCCTCTCTCCTTGCTACTCCATGTTGCCACTCCTACACCCTACCATCAGAAATCAGAGAACCAAACAAAACTGAATGACTGAAATCTTCTCAGGAGCTCAGAGGAAGAGTCTGAAACCAAGAAGGCTAAAAGGCAAAGGGGAAGAGGGAAGAAGAGAAAATGAATCTAAAAGAAGAGGGATTCTATTTCACAAGAAGTCAATTCTAAGAGATGAGATCAAGGAACCAATCAGTGGTGAGTTCAAGCCTGCTAGTGAGAGCTGCTATTTAAATGTTCAGGGATTCTGTGAACTGGTTATTAAATCATTGGTAACTTGAAATGGCAAATGCTATGAAGTAAGGCTTTTCTTTCTTTCTTTCTTTTTTTTTTTGAGCATACGACTGCGTATACCCATTGAAGATTTATTGTTAAAATTGTTGTATTTGGAGGAAATTAAATAGGATAATATAAAGGAGACATTTCTGAAATTTTCCATTATTCCATAGACACTTTATGTATTGGAAAGTATAACAAACTTGAAGTAATGAACTGTTAGACATTCCCCTTTCTTGGCATGGTTCATGCATAGCATGAATTATACTACCCTTCTTTTCACCAATTTCTATCCACTGTTGTAGATACATAGTTCCAGAAATTTTGTGTAATAAAGGCATTTGTTGCTTAGGAAAGGCAGTAAAACTTGGTAGAAATTTCATCTGTGCATCTTAACATTGCCTAAGACAATACCAATGCCCTCAACATTCTTAAAATATATACAAGAGAGTGGGGACACAATTGGATATTTGCACATTGGTATTTATGGTGGCAGTGTTCGTGATTTGCAATGGATGAAGGGAGCTAAGTGTATATTGACTGAGGAATGGAAGGACAAACTGTGGTGGATACATACAATGGACTATTGACAGGCTGTAAAAAGGAAGGCAAGAAGAATGCAATTAGGTGAATGAAAGTTGAGGACAGTATGTTGAGGTGAAATAAGTGAAAAATGAAAAAGCAAATATTACAATGCCTCACTAATATGGACTAACTATAATGTGCAAACTCTGAGAATTGAGCTCGAGAGCATAGGTTATCAGGTGAAGACCTACTGTAAAGGTTCCTAGACAGGAAGCTCTTACAGCACTCACATCTATTCCAGAGTTGTAAGTGCTGAGTTATTTGTGTATAATCTGGTCATTCCCTGTAACTCTGGGTATGCGTGCAACACCTGAGACTCAGAATTAGAACTCTGAAGCTATGAAAGTCAGCATTACTACATATAGCAACTGTTAAGAACACTGAAAAAGTGATCAGACTTCAATTAGAAATATCAATGAAGCAGATCTGGTTAGGACTAAGGTAAATCAGACTAAAGAGCAAAGGATGATATTGACTATGCCTTAAAACTTCAACTTCTGGGAGAGAACAAAGGAAGAGTTATTTGTTTGGTGCAAAATTTATATTTTTAGCAGCACTCTAACTTGTAAGGCCAGCTTATTTGAACACCATAACTGCATGGAACCATGGTAGGGAGTGAGATCTTGTGGATTTGTACAGGTTAGGGTGATGCCCCAATACATTCCAGAGTAAGATGGGTAGAAGATTAAAAAGTATTTGCAAAGTCCCCTTCAAGGACTGGGGGAAAGATGGAAAGAAGATCTGATTATTTTAAGAAACTAAAATATTAAATGAAGAAGACCTAATATTCTTGCAAGCATTGGGGACTGTCAATTTGATGGGACAGGACTTCAATCTTGGAGCTTGCCCTTATGAAACTTACTCCTGCAAAGGAGAAGCTAAGCCTACTTATGATTATGCCTAAGAGTCACCCACAGAGAACCTCTTTTGTTGCTCAGATGTGGCCTCTTTCTTTAGGCCAACTCCACAAGTGAGCTCACTGCCCTTCCCTCCTGTGAGGGACATGACTCCTGGAGATTAGCCTGGCCCTGGCATCATGAGAATGAGAACATCTTGGCTAAATGCAGGAAAATAAATGAAACAAAATAAAGTTTCAGTGGCTGAGAGATTTCAAATAGAGTAGATGTCTTTCTAGAGGTTATTCTTATCAGTATACAAATATTTCTTTTCACTTTTTTGGTGCATTAGAGTAGCTAGAAAGAAATACCTGAAACTATGGAGCTGTAATCCAATAGCCTTGATTCTTTTTTTTTTTAAAGACAGAGAAGGAAGGAAGGATGGAAGGAAGGAAGGGAGGAAGAAAGGGAAACATCTTTAAACATTTTCTTGTTTTATTATATTTTGTTTGTTTGTTTGTTTGTTACATGGGCTGGGGCCGGGAATCGAACCGGGGTCCTCCGGCATGGCAGGCAAGCACTCTTGCCCGCTGAGCCACCGCGGCCCGCCCAAGCCTTGATTCTTGAAGATGTCTGAATAACTATAAAGCTTTTAAGGAGTGACCATGTGATTGTGAAAACCTTGTAACTGACCATCCCTTAATCCAGCGTATGGACAGATGAGTAAGGAAAAAAAAGACAAAACAAAAAACACAATAGGGGGGGGTATGGGAGCTATGGGATGTTATGGGCATTTTTTTTTTACTTTAATTTTAATTTTTATTTGGATTTTTATGACTTTTGCATTAATGAAAATGTTCAAAAATTTATTGTAATGATGAATGCTCAGCCTTATGATGATACTGTGAACTCTGATTTTACACTTTAGATTATTATATCTCAATAAAAAAATCACTGATAAAAAATTTTTTAAAAATCATTAAAAATATAATGAGGCATTTTATATGGTTGTTTCAAGTAAAGGACATTAAGAGCATGTCATGAAGAAAAATATATCTGAAAACTAAATGTCCATTACATTTCATTATTAATGTGTAACAGATCATATTCATTTAATGCTGGTTGTGTGTACCAGATGTCCAGTCTTATAAAGAACTATATTAGGTTATGTCTACTATCCCATTTCACAGTTGAGAAAATTCAGGCTTAGAAGTTAAGTTTCTTGCCCAAAGTTGTATAGCTATTGGTATTCAATAGTTCATAGCTGTGATTCAATAGCAAAGACTAAGTCCAGTGTATAACTACCTTGACAAGGTATTTTGATGCCATTAAGTAATACTAGACAATTAGACAAACAATAAAGTCATTTAATTTACAATTTCGAAAATTACCATTATCAAAATTTAAAAAAATACAAATTACTAGAAAGCATGCATTCTGTTTCACTCCTCTTCTTCTGGCATAATTAGGCAGCAATCCTTTATATTGTCAAAAATGTCCTGTTTTGACGATGAATTTGTATGCTTCCTCTACCTATTATGTTATTGGCTTCTTATTCAGTATCAGAAAGGATTATTTTCCTGTATGTTTTCTTATTGTAATAGAAACTCTTCAGGGGCCTATGATATACCAACTCACTAAATTAAACAATGCTCTTCATTTTTACAAGATATGCTTACTGGTGCCAAGGTTTATAAACAATTGAAGCTATTAGACTATTCTCTTAGGTCTCACACATTTCCATTTCCATCAATTGAGTTGTAGCACCAAACAGCAACTGCGTTTGTTCCCAAACTTGTTTATTTCTGTCATTCTTGTTTGCAATGATGTAGAAGCAGGTTTCTATAATATTTACATTAAATAGAATGTAAATCAATAAAATGCATGAAAAGAAACAGAATTGTTCTTTCTATGACTACTTGGTTGAAAAACAACGGTGGAAGTACAACAAAATTGCATAAGATACTAATACCTATGAAAGATGCATCTATAATAGGAACTCAAAGTGGGTATAACCAAAAGACACTGATAAACCACTTTCAACTTTGGGTGTGTGTATACGGGACAGAGCACATGGGAAGACAGAAAAAACTTCATAGAAATAGTATTGTTTGGTTAACCTTGAGAAATTAGAGCATTTGAGAAGTTGAAATGATAAAAATTTAAGTTAGTATGACAGAGTATGAAACATTGGCAGAATCTAATTCAGAAGGAAACAATAAGCATATTTTTACAGGGAACCATTGAATTATAAGAGAATAATACATTAAGGGAGAACTGCCAGTTGTGGTAATTCTAATTATACAGGAGTTTTAACCTGAAGCCATGGATGGCCTGCAAGAGGTTCCATGAACCCTCAGGCAATTTATGCAAAATGTATTATTTGCATTTTTCTAGGGACAGAGCCCACAGCTGATGGTCTGAAATAAGATTTAGAAACACTGACCTATAGACTTATTCCGAGGTAAATTGATGGACTAATGAGGTAGATACTGCCCATCCTAAAATGCAAAATATTAGAATTACTAATTGCCAGCTTTATTTGCCTTTAGGTATTCATAATAGACATTCAGAAATAATGGGCAGTGATCTGGGCAAGACAAAAATAAACAATGTGGAACAGAAAAATGAGGAGGAGTGAGCACATACCGCATTTAGAAAACCCCTTAATTGGACCTTAGCCTACAAGTACTCTGACTGGGGCTCAAACATCCAGGCAGTTCTGTAATCAGAAAGAGCACAGGTAGTGAATACACACTTTCTTAAAAAGAAAAAAATTCTTTCCAAGTTCAAGAATTTAAGTCTTTCACCTTTAAAATACTGGATACACTAAACTAATCCATTGTCAGAGATTCAATAAATTAAAAATAAATGTCTAAGTGTTGTGTTTTCATATGCTCAACATCAAAGGTGCGGATTAACTTTATGGACATATCAGGGGCATGAGGAAGAATCAGTTGCACCTGTTTCCCAATAAAATTTGTGACATATGTGCCCATTCTAACATGCTCAGAAATTCTTTTAAAACTGTAGAGAACAGCTAAACATAGACCATAAGTCACTGTGTGTTTAATTACATAACAGCATTTCTTGAAGATTAAATCATGTCTTCAGTTCATTATCCCCACCTAGCAGAACCCATTTTCTACTCATTCAGCTTGGAACAGTGTAGTCAGAAGACATATTGTTATAGATTAAAATCTGTTTGATCGTACTCCACTAAACTGATTTGAAAAGAAAAGAAAAGCAATACACTTGCTTCACAGCTCAGGGAAAATACAACCAATGTTTTAAACCTTTCTATATTCATGTGGAGTCTAGCACAAGAGTCGCCCCCTTCAGTCCTTTCTCTCCATCGCTGCTTTCACACAACAATCTCAATTTTCCCACAGCTATGCTTCAAAGTTGAGCTATGCAAAATTGCTAAACATTCTACTTAAATGACCTCAGCTCTGGTTAGGAGGTCCTGTCACTACAAATGAAGCAGATTGTTTTCAGAGATTTGTATTGCTGCACAGAGTTGCCAATGGGGTGTCATTCTGACCAGATCTCAAGCGAACATTTGCAAAGATATTTCATCCCTCAGAAGGGAGGAGAAAATGACAGCATGTAAATTCTGAATTTAAGGTAGAAGAACCCGACAAGCAATTAAAAATATATAAGTGCTGCTTGGAATAATTTATTTGATTATACAAACTGCAAGTATTTCCCTTCATGTTTTTGTAACAAACGTGATCATGAAAAAACAAATTTATGTCTATTGTCTGTGTCATTAGGAGCCGAGCTTATTTGGTGCAGAAAACCTACAGTTTAACTGCTTGATTTAAATTTGGCTAGTAGAATGCAAACGGAAACATTAGTCTTTTAATTATGTTAATTTATATCTGAAAAGCTAAATTTACAAAAGCAATAACATTAATTATTTACTTGCCCATTAAAGTCAAATATATATTACCAAGCTAATTGGGTTCATAAGTTTGCCAAAAACTTAAAAGCAAGTTTGTTCACCGACTTATCTGGAGAGGTTACATATTTTCTTAAGAGGTTACTTGTTTTTACCAAATTACATGAAAATTTGTGTAAAACACTTTCACCTACATGATACTCCATATATCTTCTTGCTGCCTGCCTTGGTTACATTAAAGAATAGGAAAGGAAGGAGCAGAAGCGATTATTTTATATTTTATATTATTCTTTAGATGCATTATCTCATTTAATCCCAGAACAACTGAGTAAAATAATAACTAGCATTATCCCTTCTTTATAGATGTAGAAACCAAGGTTCAGAAAGATTAAATAATTTGCCATGACAATGAACAAAATTATCAATCAAATCCAGGACTAGACCTAGAAAGAATCAAGATCTTACTCTTCAATTCTATCTTGTTTTAGTATCTGCAATTCACTGCAGAGCAGACACTTGCTGACTCATCATATTTCTCTAAGTAGCAGAAATGTTTCAATGTCAAAATCAAAATTAAGATTTTTCATTTTTAATTGAAATCCCCACTGGATCCTTCTCTTGGCATAAAACATAAATCTATGAAACATTCTAAGTATGGAAATAACAAGTTAATCTGTACTGTACTCCAAAGACCTAAATCAGGAATAACAGAAGGAAAAATATCCGGCAAATACACTTGAATCATTAAGATTCAATATTGGGCAGGTTCCTCTGAGACCTTAACTCACCGAAAGGGCTTAGAAAGTAGAGATTATAATGCCTGTATTACTACTCTCTTGGGGATACCGGGCACATCAAATGTGAAGTAGGGTAAAGAAGAGCTATGGAAATTACTAAGCATTATGCAAATGCAAGTTGGTACAATTAGTATAAAACTATTTCGCACTTTAAGAATTTCCATGAAATTTACTCTGAGTTTATGTGGAGACTAAAATTTAGCTGTATTCTCATGTAACCCGAAAGCCTTATAAAATGTATCTGGTATGTCATAAGTTTAGCTTGTACCCGGTCCAGAAAAAAAATAATTAATGTGTGACCTTAACAAGAAACAATTAGCAAGTGGCCTTTAACTAACACTCAGGAAAATAATCTTAAGTGAGAATGCCTTCAAAAGGGTTTGGGTCATTGTATTCACCAATACTTTAAGTAAGTCTTTTTTTTTTTTTTTTTTTACTTTTTTTTATTGTATAAACTAACTTATATACAAAGCAAAGTAAGAAAAAAGCAATAGTTTTCAAAGCACTCTTCAACAAGTAGTTACAGGACAGATCCCAGAGTTTGTCATGGGCTACTATACCATCATCTCAGATTTTTCCTTGTAGCTGCTCTAAAACATAGGAGGCTAGGAGAAATATATATTTTTTATTGTTACAACTAACTTTTTTCTTTTTTGTGAAAAATAACATATTTACAAAAAAGCAATAAATTTCACAGCACAACAATTAATTGTAGAACAGATTTCAGAGTTTGAAAATGGGTTACAATTCCACAATTCTAGGTTTTTACTTCTAGCTGTTCTAAGATACTGGAGACTAAAAGAAATATCAGTATAATGATTATAATGATTTGGCAATCATACTTGTTTATTAACTCCTTCTTTGTCTTTATAATTCCACCATCACCTTTGATCTTTCTATCCCTCTCTTTAGGGGTGTTTCGGCTATGGCCATTCTAACTTTTTCATGTTGGAAGGGGCTGTCAATAATATGGGGTAGGGAGATGGAACTAGCTGATGTTCTGGAGAGGCTGAGCCTTCTGGGTTTCACTACTTACCTGGTACAGGGACCCATCTGGAGGTTGAAGGTTTCTGGAAAATTACCCAAGTGCATGGAACCTTTGTAGAATCTTATATATTGCCTTAGGTATTCTTTAGTATTGGCTGGAATGGTTTTGGTTGAGTAAGCAAGCCTTTTTATATGCAGGAAAACCCAAAATACCAAGTATGCTCTTATACATGCACACTTTAAATAATACAATTAAATTGCTAATGGTTATAAAGCAATTAGGGCCATATGAATACATAATGAAAATGAATGTGTGCATTTTCTAAGAGGCATTTAAATTATATTTTGAATGTCTACTAGTCTTCTGGGAAGTAAACAATATTCCACCTTAGGTGACTTCCTGAACCGTTTCTATTACTTCTATTTTAGAGACTTTTTATACCAAATCTAACATATCCCACTAAATTATCTTAGATTGCTGTGGAATACTTCATATACCATCCATTATGATGGAGTGTTGCTAGAAGTTTGAAACCAATGGATTAGGTTTATATTATAATTTTGTTCATTTGTTTTCAATGTTTAAGCAGCGTTATGCTATTTGTCTGTGGGAAGATAAAGGCCACTTTTAAATAGAGGAGAAGCACCATTTATGTTGTTATATTCCTTACCTCATTAAAACGGAAACTTTAAAAAATTACTATTTGGGTTAAAATAAGAGGAAATAAAGAAATAAATTAATGTATCAATAAATCATTTCCTTGGGCCCTACTAAAAGGATTTTTAATCCTGATATCTCAAATAAAATCTTTGTAATGTCAAGATAACCCAGTGCCATCACTCACAGCAGAATAACAATGTTCAGCATCGGCAGTGGGCATCGCACACTATGGATGCATCTTTCATTTGCATTTGTGAAGTTTGGGGTGGAAGTGGAGTCTGAGATATTACTTTCTATCCAACTCTGTTAATTATTCTGACATCATTTCAATTTGCTAATGTTGACTGAAATGCAATATCCCAGAAAAGAACTGGCTTTTAACAATGGGGATTTATTAGCTTACAAGTCTACAGTCCTAAGGCTGAAAAAACATCCAGATTAAGGCATTAACAGGTTGATGCCTTCTCCTGGAAGAAAGGCTGCTGAGAATCTGGGGCTTCTCAGTCACATGGCAAGGCACAATGCCAGCATCTACTGGTCCTTCTCTCCAGGCTTTTGTTTCTTTTAGCTTCTGGCTTCCTCTCTATTTTCTATGGGTCCTTTCTTAGCTTCTCCAGGGCTTCTTTGAGGACTCTTTTTACTGTCTTTTATCCTCTTATAGAGGGTCTGGTAAGACCCACCTGGAATGAGGTGGGTCACATCTCCATTGAAGCAACCTAATCAAAAGGTCCCACCTACAATAGGATCTGCACCCATGGGAAAGGATAAAAGGAAAGAGACCTTTTCTTGGATACATAACAGCTTCAAACTACCAAAGATACCATAGGACTCTGGATTTGAAATAGAAAGAAGACCTTGATATTCAATAAGAAGTGGCTTAAATTTACCAGATCTAGAAAATACAATTTTTGAATGAATCATTTATGATGATTACTATGAGGAATCACAGAAAAACTTATAGCAAATCATAGTCAAGGCAGTGGATATGGGTGAACTATTAATTAACATTTTACTTGTTAAGATATGTTGAGCACTGGTGGAAAATGCCATTTAATCCAACATGGTATTCTTTTGAATTATAAATGTTTTTAGGGGCAGATTGTGAAAGGGAAAAAGTAAACATATATTCAATAATGGGCCCTCATTGAGTTTCTAAAGGAAATATTCAAATGTTTGTATATTACAAACTTATTAGATACTATAAGTGCTTTATGAGAAAGATATAGAAGTATCTGTCATCTTTGTCAGACAAGGCATCAGCATTGTAGAGGATCCATGGAATCAAATGCATCTGCTTCTGAGCAAACAATCACCAACATCGGTTAATACACGTGACTTCTGAAAA
Source organism: Tamandua tetradactyla (assembly GCF_023851605.1). NCBI lineage: Eukaryota > Metazoa > Chordata > Mammalia > Pilosa > Myrmecophagidae > Tamandua > Tamandua tetradactyla. The sequence goes on along the minus strand of NC_135346.1, from coordinate 37,301,493 downwards.
ATCTTGCAGAAACTGCTAGATTCTGGATATATTTATCACCTGACTTGAGACAAGAACAATATATAGAACTATTTCACTGACAAAAGACATTTATACAACAATAGACTACAAAGGAGGAATCAAAAACTATGAAAGGATTCTTAAAAAATATTGACTGATTCCAAGCAATCAACCGAATATCAGTATGTTCTTTCCAGTGTGTTACACATTCTCCCAAATGAAAGCACAATCAAGAAACCTTCATTTGCAATTGGAGAGCATTTAATGCCCTCCAACTCATAATTAGAGGAGTTATAACAGGCTATTTAATGGAAACTAGGTGGCTTAGATTTTTTGCTACATTAGCAATTCTCTAATTTTGTCTGCTTTAGGCTACCAAGGTAACTATTTGGAAAGAGGCCAATGCATTTTTTTTTTTTAAATCAGAAACTTTCCTAATTCTGCAACAAACATTTATTACACAAATATTTATTAGGGCCATGCAAAATACTGGTGATAACATTGCCTATGACTACGATGAAGGGAAGTAAAAATGCTATGGGGATGGATTCTGAGAGAGAGAGGATATATACAGTAGATATATCCTCTTATACATTTTTAGAGGTTATAATTTAATCAAAGAATTTATGGTCTCTCTCTCTAGGATTATCTTTAGATCAACTGGGGAATGATTCACTTCCAATCTTATGTGGTTGTTGGCAGGCTTCAGTTCCTTGTGGGATATTTAATTAATAGCCTCAATTCCTTGCCAGTGGGCATTTCCATATAGTGGTTTGTTTCATCCAAGCCAGCAAAGGAAGATATTCGATAGTGAGAACCTGCTAGCAAGACAGATGTTTTGTAACCCAGTTCCAGAAGTGATATCACCTTTAGCCTTATACAATTTCTTAAAAGCAGATCACTAGGCCAACCCACACCGAAGTGAAGAGAATCACAGAAGGATGTAGACAGCAGAAGCAGCGATTATAAGGGGTCCCTTTAGAAACTTCATGCCACATTGGGTATATAAACAAATATGGGATCTCATTTTCTTATATGTGCTTTGGCAACTCTGGTTTGTTTGCTTTTTTTTCCCTCACTTACTATATCACGGCCATCTTCCCATGCCAGTATAAATAGATCCAATCTCATTCTTTTAAATAGTGCTGTAGTACTTTATCTATTTAACTAGTTCTCTATGGCATACCTTTACAAACATCTCCATTTCTCCTTGCCTTTTTCATTTCCAGCCCCAGAAAGTGGAGATAATCTTACCCCTTCAGGTTACAGAAGATTACCTTTGGCAGGTGACTTAACTGGGTTGCTGCTACTATTTCAACTTATTTAGGATCCATAAGAATGATTTATACCCAGAGGGGTATAAATAAATATCAAGCTTAATTTCTTCCAAAACAGTCTGGAGAACAAACAGACCTAGAAAGATAGAGATCAGGCATTCCCACAAGTCTACTTATTTTATGTAATTCTACCATAAATTTTATAAAAACTTTAAGAAAAGGAGGAAAGAACTCACTTCCATGAGGAGCTGACTATAGATCTTGTTTCTTCTAATTATTTTAGATTTCACACAATATGGAATGTAGATAGTGTCCTCTCTAGGTGATGTACAGAGTTGCTTAACTTCATAAAATTATATGTAAGTTATAAAGGCCCCATCCGCCTGCCCCATCACCAGGCATATTATGTGTCCAATGACAAATCTGATACTGAAATCATAGGAGTCCCTTCAATTTCTTCTATAAAAGTTTTTACTGAGAACCTATGAATCAGAATTATATTAGGTGCTAAAGAAGAATTGGAAGGCAAGAATTCAATGATAATAATATAATATTTGTAATTTATGGAGAAATATGCATTTTCTGTTGTTTTAAGCTACCTAGTTTATGGTAATTTGCTATAACAGCCTCAGAAAACTAATATAGAAGCTATAACAAAACTGGAATATTTTTCTATCCCCTTACAGCTTATTACCTGGACTTGTGGAATCTAACTGCAAGATGCTCCGTTAGTGTAGTACCTATAAAAATTTGAGTTAAAAAAATACTGGAGGGGATTACTGGGGTAAAAGTAGATTATTTATTACTGATGTAAGATTTAAAGGAAATCATCAAGAAAAGTCAAAGATCAAAATTTCTCACACTGCTAGCTAGCAATTTTAAGAATACCTATGGACGAGTTTTGGACTTTGACATTGCCTCAGGATAATGTATATTTATTTCCCTCACTTCTATCCTCTTCAAATGTCTTAGAAATTCTTGTGAATCCTCCTTTTGTATTGAGGGATTCAATGATGAACTGAGCAAGGTGGTAAAGGTTTTATACTATTCATGATAAAATTATTGTAAATGAAACACCCCATTGGAAAAAGGAACACAATGATTAATTCCTAGAAATCCTTAGAAAGAGAAGCTAAATCAAGAAAAATAAGAGCAACGGAAGGGGGAAAACTCTCCTGCTTATCAAGGTGAAGGCACATGGAGGAAAGGAGAGTCAAAACAAAGTAGATATGACAGAGAATGACCCATTTTAATTTCTCAAGGGACCCAAATCTCTCTTCCTGTCTCAGCATCTTTGAAACAAAGCAGTTTTGCCCGATCTTAGAGCTTACTCTCCAAGCACCCAAATCCAAAATAAGTCCTACGAGGCTACAATATGTCACACATCAAAAGGACATATCTGAAAAAGGTTCTAGTTTTGAAAGAGTGAGCCAGATAAGTTTAGGATTCTGTGTGGAAGCCCCAAAGCCTAAAAGAGCTTTTGAATTGCTGCCTAGATCGTCTTCACAGACAGCAGTTTAGTCTGGAGATGAGCTGTAGGCTGGAAATGCCAGAGATGAAGAAGATCCAATGGACTCGTCAACATATTTTGGCCAACAGCCAGATATTAATTCTGCCTCTGTGAGATATTCTTTGTCAAACTTTCATGTCCTACTCTTGCCACCAATTCTCCAGCCAGCTTCAATCGCTTCATATTTGCAATATTACAAAAGGCTGTTAGTAAGGCTTCCTTTTACCAGCTGAATCCATCAGAAATCCCACTGTCATACTGATAATTTTATAATAACAGATAAACTTTTCTACTTCTCCATTCATAAATCTTTGGACCGGAAAAAAATCTAAACCCTGAATTCTGGTGTTCCAGGTCCCTTAATATGGACCTTACAATCCAATTTAATATGCTTTGACACCCTACGTTCAGTCTCTCATTCCTTCACAAAGTCTTCTGGGTACATAGTGCTAGGCACTTGGGCTACAGGTGATGAGATATACAAATCAATGCCTTGCACATAGCTTCTATTATGGTTACAGGAGACAGACAATAAATAAACAAGTGAACAATTACATACAAGCTGCATAAACCAGATAGCCACATGCCATCAAGAAAATAAGTTAGTCTGTTCTCCTTCATCCTTCCAGTACTCCCCACTCCCTGCCTGTTGCCATCACTGTCTGTTAACAGTTTCTCTCTCCTCTCCATTAACCCGAATCTTGTTCATTCTGCAGGACCCAGCTAAATCCTCTTTCTTCCATGAAATGTCTCCTGAAACCTCTCCCCACCCCTCAGCAGTCTTAATAACTTCTCTATTCTCTAAAGTTTCAGACTTTTTAAGCCATGTTCTACAAAGTCCCAGAACCACTGTTTCAACTGAACATATTGGGCCTTCAGGAAAGTAAGAAATTATATGAAGAAAGCAGTTATGGCTAAAAGTACAGATGAAAATTACTGTCTCACCTTGTTACATATTTTTGCTCATCTAAGTAGCCCCTTAAAGTGGTGGAACATGTCTCGTATTTGCTTGTATTTCTCACAGTGGTGACCATCTAGAACTGGGTCTCTAATCATCCTACCCAATTACTCTGTCCAAGAGTAGAAATTAGAGACCTTTGAGATAGTATCATGTAATGGAGGCAACATCAGAGGAGATTCAGCAGATGGGCCATCTCATCTGACTTTGTCACTTGTTCACTTCTGTGATTTTTCTATAAGCCAGTCTCTTGAACTTCATTCATAGTATTGGTAAGAAGAAGAGGGAGTGGCCATGTTCTGGGGAATCCTAAAGTTCTAGGAGGTATTTCAGAGCACTGCAAGTGGGGAGGAAAGTTGAGAAGGGAAGGCTGTTGGTTAGTCACCTGTTTTCAACAGATTTCTAAAGAAAAGATTCTGACAATTAAAAAAAAAAAAAAAAAAGGAGAACATTGAAGACCCCTGGAATACATTATCCCCAAATATCTGTCAGCTCCAAGTTTCTTTGAATAATTCTAGGACACCATTTGACATAGCTTAGAAGACCACCTTATCACATGGCCCCAAAACTTCCAGAGAATTTATGGAAGGGTTCTGATTAGCTGTTAATTATTCCTGGTCTCTGCTTCTTATTGCCCTTTTACATTTAAAATCAATTTCTCCTGTTCCTAGTTTTCTATTACCTATCAATTATTTAATAGCATTAATGTATTGACCTTCTACCCACACCTGATATATCACGGATTTGTAGTCTTATTCCCACATTTTAACACCACACTTGAAAATAGCTTTATTTCTACTCGGAGGTCCAGTTCATTAACTTCCATGCAATGGGTACATGAATGTACCCTTTAACGCATAAACTATTTGTAATTCTGGTACTCAGGATTGTCAGGTATCAGACAATAAAACTTAACATACAAAATGGACTCTGTGGCATGGGGGCCCACTCAGTTTCTCTCCCTAGGCAGCTCTTCTGACAGGACCTGATGTGACAGCAAGATAGTGACACCAATGTGCTGACACCCCACCCGCCAGAGGCCAGACCAGATAACCATGAGTATGAAGTCATGATCGGCACCAGCCTGATATCTCCCCGCGATGTCTGCAGCCACACGTCACTGCCATCCCTCCTGGAGCGGTTTTTCCTTTAACCACAAGCTGTCAGAAAGAAAGTTGGAGCCATTTTTCCTTTCGCTTTCGCTAGCAGGTTTCGCTGGCTCCCACCTGCCTGTTCTCCCTTTGCTCTCCGTCTGTTTCTATTTAGCAATAAACCCCTTAAGCTTTAACTTGCTGTCTCATGTGGAATCCTTTAACCTGTTATGACCCTGTGCCATAACAAGGATATCATCGCTAGTCTATGAATCTCAAAACATTCTTTAGTCTGCCATATTGGGTTTCTTATCATCTAAAATACCCAGAAGACTCAAATAGCAGTATTAGCCTAAATTTGAATCCACCTGAATTCTTCATATATCCCCACCTACAAAGAACTTAATTTTTACTGTAATTTCTATCTATTCACCAAACCAGCATATATTCCAGCCATTAGTGAGACTACATAGTATTCTCAGTAAGCACCCATTCCTTTTACATCCAGTCTCATCAGTTCAGCTACCCAAACAGCCCTTGAATAAAACTTCAAAATAAAATTAAACTATAAGTACTTCAAAGACCTTCGATACCATCCAGATTCTTTTATGCCATTTTAGTTTCAACGTTCAGTACCTCTGTTCTGAAGATAGAATTACACTCTTAACTGTGTCAAAACCTCTCTACGTCACAGTCATCCAAAAAACTTGAAATCTTACAGCTAGTTCTCATCAGGTCATATTTCTGCTCATTAATTTTCGACAGACCTTTCGCTGCAGAGTTAATGAAAACCATACTTCACAGCCCAGCAATCTAAACTCTCCAGAATCTGATCTAGATTTCCCATCCAGTCTTATTCACTCCTTCCATTCTTGCCCACTTTGTATTCCAGGAAGTTAATCAAATTGGTAATTGGACTCCTGGTGCACCATAAATCTCAGCTTTGAAATCACTTAAACAGAAAGTTCCGGCCATACTGCAGGATAATTGTTCTGTAATATGTGTTTGTATCTTATGTGAGATTTTATTTATTAACTTAGGAGGATCTTGGGAGAGTAAGAGACCTGAACAGTTTTATGACACACATATGCGTGAAGATAACTGATTGTCTGAGAATACCTCAACACTCCACAGGGGAGAAGAATCAAGCATGAGGCCCATTAACAGCTGGAAAGGAGAAAGGAAGAGAAATAGGAAGAAAAAAGTCAGGGAACTGGGGAGCAGTTCATAGATTGGCTTAAATTGAAAGCATGGGCATTTGATTTTCTACTGACAACCACAAAATTAAAAAAAACAAAAACAAAACATTTATTGTGTGCTTACTGATTCCATGTTACTGAGACTGCAAAGTGGTACTATTATTTCTCCATTTTACAATTGGGGAAGCTCAGTTTGGGAAAATGCATACCACTTTATCAATGATACATAGCAGGTAAGTTACAGAGCTGGAATTTGAGCCTAAACTCTGTTGCTTTCATAGTCTGTGGGCTTAAACGTTGCACTTTCATCTTGTACCTCTCTTCCAACTAATCCATGTAAGAAGACAGCAAAATCTACATGGAACTCCAGTCTAGCAAAGTCTAACATTTGTTGAAGTCTTGAATTTCCAATTCACTTTTTCAGACAAAAGACTAAGAGAACTTAATTTAGATTCCGTCAACCTTTCTCTTCCAACTCTCACATCCTAAAAACTTAGATGCCGCATCCTTTACAAAAGGCCAGCAGTGCATCTTCTCACAACACAAGCTTCCTTAGCCGAAGAAGCTAAACAACCTCTTTCCAATTTCTGCTTTCTGTCTCTCTCTGTGACATTAACAATTTAATTAACTTGGGTTCCTCTACCAGGGTTTTGTTTTGCCTATTAAACCTAGTCACTCACCACCTGGGACAATTACTTAATCAATGGGATCTCCTTCAAAAAAAAGACTTCCTTAATTTTAAAAGTAATGTACATATTTGTAGAAATTTGGAAACTATAGAGAAACACAAAGAGGAAAAAATTACTTAGAACCACAATTACATTTTGTATTTTACTCCTAATCTTTTTCTCTATGCTCAGATAATACATATTTTTAAAAATAAGTTTTGCCATGGAAAATTACAAACTTATTCAAAAGTAGGTACAATAGTGTAAATGTACCCATCACTCAGCAAAAACAATTAGTAACTCGTGGTTGATCTTGTTTCATCTATTTCCTTCTTCTGCCAGACATCTTAGCATTTTAACTGTAGATACATAATTATGTATCTTTAATAATTAAACATGCTTTTCATTATTCATAACCGAATACCATTACTTCACCTACAAACTTAACAATTGTTCATTAATATCATCAAACATCCATTTGGTGTTCATATTTCTCTGATTATCTCATAAATTTTTTAGTTACCTGTGCAAATCAAGATGAAATTTAGATCCACACATTGCAATTGTGTAGATATGTGTTTTAAATCTGTTATTCAAGGCGCAGGCAATGACCCAGCAGCACTGGCATCACCTGGGAGCTTGTGAGAAATGCCGACCCCTCCCCACTCCCCTAACTGAATCAGAACGGGCATCTTCAGGTTCCCGGTGGTTCCCACACACATTATAGTGTGAAGAGCCGTAGACGTAAGCGTCTTGTAATCTACAGTCTCCTATTCCCTCTTACTTCAGCTTTTTCTCTTCCTAAAATATTTTTGGAAGAAACCAGGTTGTTTGTCTCCGAGAGTTTCCCACAGTGTGGATATTGATGGTTTTCTCCTCATGGTATTGTTTAATATGCTCCTCTCTCATTCCATTGGTCCATTATTTTATTAGGAGTCATAAAATTGTGATATTCTCACCTATTTTCTGTCCTTATTAATTAGCTCGAATATTTCTAAAAAAGAGCTTCTCTTCCATATCAGTTATTTGATTCCTCTAAGGTACAGTCTGTATAAAAAAGACACGATGAATGCTTGATACTTTCCCTTTATATAACAGTTTTGAAAATAATGAGTTGGTTCCCAACTTCAAAGGTGACTAATGATTTCTTTATATTTAAATTTTTACTAGAAAAGTTGTAGATGTACAGAAAAATCATGCATAAAATGCAGAGTTCCCATATACTACCCTCTTATTAATACCCTGAATTAATGTGGTACATTTGTACACATTTTATAACTGTACTATTTATTATGTAAATAATAAATGATGAAAGCACACTTTTATAATTGTACTATTTATTATTGTCCATTGTTTACAACCTACAAGTGGGATTGCTGGGTCTTAAGGTAATTCTATTCTTAACGTTCAGAACCACCAAACTGTTTTCCCCAGCAGCTGGCCCATTTTAAATTCCCATCAAAAATGAAGGAGTGTTCCTGTTTCTCCACATCATCTCCAACACTTGTTATTTTCATCTTGAATTATAGTCATTCTAGTGGGTGTGAAATGGTATCTTGTGTTTTGATTTGCATTTCCCTAGTAGCCTAATAATGTTGAGTCTTTTCATGTGGTTTTTGGCTTTTATATAAAATCTTGGGAGAAATGATAACTCAAAACCACAATGAGCCATTACAATGGCTACTACTAAAAAAATACATGCAATAGAGTATTATTCAGTCATAAAAGGGAATGAAGTTCTGATACATGTGACAACATGAACAAACCTTGAAGATGTCACATTGACTGAACTAAGCAGAATGAAAGGACAAATAGTATATGGTCTCACTGATATGAAATGATTAAAAGCAGCAAAGTTATGGAGTGAGAGACTAGAATACAGATTACGAGGGATTGGGGTGTGGGTAGAGGATGAGGAGTTAATGCTTAATTGGTGTAGAATTTCTATTTGGGGTGATGGGAAAATTTGGTAATGGATAGTGGTGATAACAGCACAATGCTGTAAATACAGTTTACACCACTGAATTATAAATTTGAATGTGGTCAAAGGAGAAAAATTTAGGTTGATTACATGTTACTAGAATAAAAATGTTCACAAAATCCATAAGACTTATAACACAGTGAACCCTAATGTAAATTATCGACTACACTGAAGAGTAAAATTATAATAATAGAGTCTCACTAATTATAACGAAGTCACCACACTGATGCAAACTGTTAATAACAGGGAAACTTGCATATGTCAGGGGTGTTATATGGGAACCCTGGATTTACTGCATGATTTTTCTGTAAACCTAGCACTTTTTCTAAGTAAAAAAAAAAGTTCTACATTGCATTCTTTCTTTTCCATCTAAAAATGGTAAAGGGACGAGAGAGAGATGTATTTCTTTAATATCAAGTCTCGGTGACTGGTTGAACACAGTCTTCAAGTTCATATTCACCTACAAGGAAAGATTTACTTTTACTATAATTTTGAATTAGGTCCCTACTCTCAGTGGGTTACCTGCAGCACTAGCTGGAAGGGGCAACAGAATAATAATCTGGGGTATTCACTAAGCATGTTTCTAGTTTCCTCTGATATCCTTTGGAAGGGGTCCAATTTAGAAGTGCTCTGCAGAAAAGCACTCAGAGATGACAAAGATAGAAATTATGCCTAAATGAGAAGCCATCCTTATAATACATGTCCATCAGACATTACCTTATTTTGTCCTTTAAGGAAAAAAGAAGAGAAAGGAAAATAAAGCAATAGCTGTAGGGGATGAATCATTCTATGAGGAAAAGAGAGATAAATGGAAGTTAGCATACTGCTAAACGGAAAGCAGGGGAGAAAAGTTTTTCTCATATATCACCTAAAGGCAAACATCTTGTAACTCCTTTGAGTATGAAACTCTGTTTTAAATTATTCTTGGCTCCCCATCACTTATAACAGGGAAAGGGGGAGAGTAGTTGAAATAGCTTCATTTTGAACCGTACCTATAAACTGAGTATGTGAGAAAAAAAGTGAATAGCAGGCAGGCTGGTCAGAATTTTCCAGTTTAACTTTATTCAAGGTAAAGGAATCTGGCCACGCTCCATACTTTGAGTCTATTTCAAGAAAAAGAAATGCTCGGTGTCCCCATCTGTGTATTCATAACACAATGTAGAACACTACACTGTAATTCAGTATAATTTAATAGTTAGCATTAGTTTGACAAACAAAATACTATTTGAAAGTCAGAAAACTGAGAAGAAATGGAATGATGAATATCGTTCCTCAGGCACATATATGAAAAAGGAAGAACTTAGAAAATGTATTAATGTTGCACTCAAATAAATACAAAGGTTTGCAAAAAATGTTTTGAGATATTTGAATACAGATAATTCTTATTTATTTAGAATATAAATCTGCAGATATTTGGAGTGGCTCTTTAGTTTTGTGAATAAAGAACTAATAGAATATCATATTATGATCTCAAAGGTTTCAAAGCCTTCATTATTTCTCTTAGCTGTAGACTGGTAGTTCCAATTTCCTACTTGACATCTTCTCCCAGACATATCAAAGGCATATGGAACTTGGCATAGTCAAACCGAAATTTTCCTTGCAAACTGGGCTCTTTTCAGACTTCCCTCAATAGCACCAACACTGATCAAGATGCTTAAATCAGAAAGGCAGGAATCAAGGGCCTGCTTCTGGCATGAGATCACGGCAGCCACACAGAGTCCGGCTCAGGGGGGCACTGCATTTGGAGTTCATTGCTCTGCAGCTGCCCTCCTGAAACTCTTAATTTTATGTGTGAATTTGTGTTCTATAAGTGAAGTGTTCTATAAGCAATGGGACATTGGAACACGTACCCATCGCTTGACACGGTCAGACTTTGGTTCATCTGTGGTCTTGCTTGCCACCACCTCCCTGTCCCCTTTCAGCCTCATGCTGCCTGCTGTCCTCAGCCCCACTCAACTTCAGCCACTGCCCTTCAACAGCTGTCCCCTCAGCCTGGGGTGACCGGTCACTTTGGGAGGGGAAGCCTGCATTCTGGGGTATCTTCCGCCCCGAGGGAGTCTGCATGTGTCTGGGGGTGGGGAGGAGGTTGGGCACATGCGCCCCATAGCATCTCTGGTAGGACATGGCCAGTAGCCCTAACTGCCCCGGGCTGGCAGCGCCCTAAAGCATTTGCTGCGCTATTTGGCAGGGCCAAGCCTCTTTCCCCATCTGATTCAGATACTGAGTGTGTCCTGGTGCAGAGGTCGCTGTAACACTGGGTTTGGCCTGTCTGCCCTGGGTTGGGAACTCCAGCGTGTGTGGGCACCGCACATGGATCCCACACGGGCTGGAGAGTAAGGCAGCTGGTGACTAGGCACCGGAGAGGCCGGGCACCCCCCGGGGGCTCGTGAGGGATTGCGCTGGCCCTGCAAGCAACCCCATGCCAGAGGGAGCATGCCATTATATAGCAAATAATATTTAATTTGCTATATAATTGAGGGAGGGAGAAAGCAACTACTAATACCTTTAATGGCACTTTTCCAGCTTTTCGAATGTGTTCATTTTACGTTGGACTCCCATGAGGTATGACCCAGCCCTGCCAGCACTCATCGCTCGCACCCCCATGTAGTCTCTATCTGCAAGTCCTATTATTTCTGCCACCAAAATATACTGACTCTGCTTGGCTGTATCTCTCGCCTCTACTACTTCATTAACCTCTCAACTCACTTTGCCCCTTCAATGAACTCTCCTCCAATACCAGAGTAATCTTTTGAGGACCTAAAGTTGTTTTAAAGCCTCAAAAGCTTCCCATCGCAGTAAGAATGAAATTCGAAGTCCTTCTCAGGACCTACAGTGCCCTCTGAACCACTGTCCCGCCAACCTCTCTGCTTGTACCCCAAACCTCCCAGTCAGACCAGCTTCCCTTCTGTTACTTTAACACAGCAAACTCTCCACCCGCTGCTGTGGTCCTCATTCCTTGCCAGCATTTCACGTCCTATCCCTCTATTCCCTGCAATCCTCCCTCCCCACCCTCCCCACCCCAACACGCATGGTATGCCAGACGCAGCAGGTGCTGCTGGCCATGTCCCATTCTTCAGGTCTCTCCTCAAATACAACCTCCCTGATCTTCCCAAGCCTGCTTACTGCACTGTGCTGGTTGTCCCTGCCGCCTATTCTGATTTCTATGTTTGTTTATTTTATTGTTTTCTGTCTCCTCCTCTAGGTTATAGCTTCATGAGAACAGGCCTATTTTCTTAACCAATCTAACAGAGTGCTCACTTATTATTAAATCAAAATATATCAATTCCAGTTGTTTTGTTTGGTGGATTGCATTTCATATCGCTTTGGAGTCTTTGAAAGTTGGAAAGATGGATGTATTATGGAAAGTTACTTTGCCACAAAAACAAATGGCTCCTACCTCTTCTGATGTAGTCAAATACAAATATGTATATCAAGTCTTGACCCGATGAAGGGACTGTACACAGGGCTGCCCGTAGGGGCTTATTTTCATGGAATAAGGGAAATGCAGTGTGATTTTAAAAAAAAGTAAGGCAGATTTTGAGATGAATGGGAAATTATCTAGAGGGATAAACTCATAAAATAAAACTTCCCCGGCAAATTTTCATCCTCTCATCCTTCCCTCCATGTCTTCCTTTCATAACAGTTAATAGCCAGCCCTCAGGTCTCATAATAGACAACAAAACTGTTTTTAAAATAAAATGCCTAATACTTATTTTGGATATTATTTCAGTTTCTAGTAAAGTTTTATGTGATAGGCTGAATAATGCCCCATCTCCAAAGATGTCCTAATCCCTAGAACGTGGGAATACTTTACTTTATATGGCAAAGGGATTTGGCAGATGTGATCGAGTATTTTGAGATGAAAAGATTATCCTGGATTATCTGGGTGGGTCTAATGTAATCATAAGGAGGGAGGCTGGAAGGGCAGAGTCAAAAGAGAGATTGGAAGATGCTTTGCTGCTGGTTTTAAAGATAGAGAAGGGGGATATAAGCCAAGGAATGCAGGCTGTTTCTAGAAGACGGAAAAAGCAATGAAACGAATTTTCCCCTGGAGCCTTCAGAAAGAACACAGCCTTGCCTGCACCTTGATTTTATTATTATTATTATTTCTTTATTTTGGCAGGGGCAGACACTGGGAATCGAACCCGGGCCTCCGGCATGACAAGAGAGAATTCTGCTGCTAAGTCACCGTCGTATTGCCCCTGCACCTTGATTTTAGGACTTCTGAACTTCAGAACAGTAAGAGGATAAATGTACGTTGTTTTAAGCTACCAAGTTAATGGTAATTTGTTACAGCAGCCATAGGAAACTAACACAATTTATAATTAAGGAGAGTTGGATAGTTTATGCTCCTAGGCACAGCATATAGAACAGAAGCATAGATGAAAAAAGCCAATAAATATGAACTACTGTGCTATCTTCTAAACTAGTGTTCAGAGGCACACAGGAAATTTATTGAAAATACGGATGCCCCATGCCCTTTCTTTAAATATTCTGATTCAAGAATTCTGGTCCAATATAGGAAACAAAGCTCAAGAATTGAGAGGATGAACCCAAGGCTGCTAAGATAGTCAATAGCAGGGCTGGAACGAAACCGACAACCCATAGTTCCAAGGGTACTGTTCCACAGTGAGCTATGGAACAGACTTTCTTTTATACCAAATGTGAAAGGAGCCTTATAAATACTTTATAGGGCTTAGAGCATAATTTTAAGTTTTTAAAAGATTAAGAAGCTTTAATGACTCAGTGTGATAATAAAGGAGGGAAGGGAAGTCAAGCTAGATCAAATGTGACTTAATGCCCAGACCACCAGACATACGTGTGGTCCGGGATTGGATACTAAATTAGGCAAACCAATTTTAAAGGTCATTTTTTAATCACTCAGGGAAACCTGAGTGTGATCAGGGTGTTAGATAAGATGAAAGTGTACTGAAATGGCAAAAATGAAGATTATGGACTGAAAACGAACACGTAACAAACAGCTAAGACTACCACTGTCTCATGGGGTAAAAAATGCAAGTGTGTATATCTGTACATATATAAATACACATATATACAGAAATATATACTCTAATATGCTCCCATGTGAATATTTTGGTGGTAGAAATGTGATTCAATTTTGCTTATTTGTATTTTTCTATAATGCCCATGTATTGCTCCTAAAAAAATGATATATTATTTGGAAAAAACTGATGTCGATCCTTCTTTAGGAATAAAATCTGTCAATTTATAGAATGCTTCAGATCTTCCTTAATACCTTACCCTGAACCATTTCCATTGTCCCTCCGTTTTCCCATTGAACTGACTACAATTAGCATCAAATTGCTGTCAGTAAGAAAAGTTGCTAATGGATATTCTGCCTCATGACAAGGGAAAGTCAAGCAGCATCATTTGTCTACTGGGTCCCAAGCATCCCTTCATGTATAGTGGAAGCAACTCATGATCAATCTACCTAATTCAAATGAAACTAGTTGGTTAAATTAATCTATATTCATTAAGAATACATACTTTAAGGAAAACCATCTTCTAGTCTGACACAGAAGTATTCAGAAAACCATCAGACACAGTAGTAGAAGTAGTTTTGGATTTTATTTCATTCCAACGCCTTTATTGAGCATCTAAGTGCTCAAAGCTCTAGGGTGGAACACTACTCTCTCTTACCTGAAATATTTTATTCTTCTTTCTCTACCAGTTATCTGAATCTTAACTATTCTTAAAGTCCCTTCAAGAAGTCTTATCTTATTTTTTTCCAATTCATAGAAAATAGCTCCTCCCTCTAAAAGTACAGGGAGTTAAATATCTTTGATTCCTCAGCAGATATATACACTGTGCTCTCAGTTATTTAAGAATGCTCAACTTCTCCTAGATAGACCCTAGGGCCCTAAAGGGTAGAAATTAAAAAAAAAAAAAAGTTCTCCTAATTCTTCAAGTTTTATACCTAATAGACACTGAATAAATGTGTGTTGATTGATCTGGGATTTGCCTTTGTCTTGGTCCAAAACTGTAGTACAAAATTGCAAATATGCTATTAATGTTATAATCATATTAATAATTAATATTATTATCCATTGAAATGGATGCCAATTCCTGATCTCTAAACATGGTGATGAGCCTTCTTAAAGAGTCTTGGATCTTACTATTTTCTAACTGGCTCCAAAAATGACAGGGCTCGTTTGTTAAGTTACAATAAAAAGAAGAAATCCCTTCTTTCCAGCTGGTACTAGATGGGTTAAAATACTGAATGAGAACTGGAGGTTTCCACAGTCATGCACCAAGCGACAAGAAAGAAGCTTTTTACCAAGCAGTAAAACTGTTTTTTCGTTCAGAGAAAATGCCTTAAAAAACAAGAAACAGCCAGGTTGAAAGTTGTTTCTTCGCCCCCACTTTTCCAGTGCTGAGCCAGAGAAATAAGATACTGGAAAGGTGAAATTTTGCCAAACCCCTGAGAAATGAGGCATTTGCTGCTGGGAACGCAAGAGGATTGGTGACATTTAATTGAGAAATTGCCCAATTTTCCATCTGGTTGAGGAAGAAAAAAAATCAAGGTGAAATGGTTGGACCCAGATTTGTGTGACTGAGCTAGAAGCAGGTGCCATCCAATTTTCATTCTTAAGGCAATGGATCTTAGCAACAAGATGGCTCTGTTCCACAGTCTGAGGATGCAATTAGAAACATGGAAAGTTCATGTCTTGATTCTTGTTCCTCAAAAAGACACACAGATTATGTTAACCTTTGACCTATTCTACTGTGCAGTGAAAACTGGTCACAATTAAGACATGGACTGTGGAAGCAAATAGATTTGCTTTAAATTCCTGGCTCACCATTAGCCGTGTGACACTTGGGCAAGTGTCTTAACCTCTCTTTCTCTGTGACAAGGGCAATATAATAGTAGTTACTGCAAAAATTATTGTGATGATGAGATAAGGCAAATAATGCTTTTAGGGTATTTGACACTAACTCCTTGGAAAATGGAGGTCAATTGTTTTATCCTTGTATCACCAAGAAAACTCCCATAATTACTTGCAAATTCAAAATTCCAAGGATAGCTAATTTTCACTTTGGAGGAAATGGTCTGCCTGGGGCAGTTCTAGATAAGACCAGACCAGTCAGAATCATTAGAATGGTCACATCCAAGGCTCTTGGCACTTACCCAGTTCCATTATCCAAGTGCTCCAGATTGGTCACTGTTCTTCATTTTGGTCAGGCCCATTATACCTTTGATTTGTCATTTGGTTGTTCCCTATTCCTAGCATACCCTTGTCTGCCATTCTCAATCTAGCAGAATCCCATCATTCTTCAAGCCCTAGTCCAAAGGTCACTGCCTTTATGAAGTTAGGCATTCCATAGTCACTCTCTTTCATCCCTAGCTGCAAAGGCCTCATTTTATTTTTTAGGTTTTATCTTTTTTTTTTAAGTGAGCATACTCTCTTCAAGTATGTATCTGTCACACCAAGAAAGTGTGAAAAAAAATGCAGAGCTTTGTACATAACAGATATTCAATAAATGACTGATGATAAATGAACAAATGAATAATATCAACCCTTTGCTCGAGTCAATTAAAGAACTTGATTGATACATTGAGAAGCAAATCCTTCCCAACCCCACCTTCTTTCTTGGTATCTCTACCCTTCCCTGTAAAAGAGCAGCATCTGTCCTTTTGGAAGTAAGGGTAAGAAAACTTCTCCTGCCTGTCTTCCTACCCCTCCTTACTTATGCATCCCCAAATGAGAACGACAGACTCATTTCACCAATAAGGTAAGACAAGACCCAGGCATGAGAAGCTCGACCCATTCCAGGGGCTCCATGCCACCATGTGGCTAGGTCAGTCTGACTCAGAGGTCTTGGGCCACTTTTTCTAGCCAAGCTTATTTGCAAGTCCTGCGTCTATTCTTTAATTTATTTATAATTTACAGAGGGCTCTGCCCCTATATATAATACTTTTGATGGATAATACTTTTGATGCAACAAAGGATAGCAGAAAGAAACAATATTTCAAAATAAGATACTTCAAAAGGAAATACAGAAATATAGAATACTCTTGCAGTTTATATATCAGGGCAATGAGAGAAATCCCAAGAAGCTATAGTCTTCTTGGAACTGAGATTCTAAATCTGATGATGTTTTATTAATAGGTAACTATGAAATCAAAATGGGCCTCAAGCCAGTGCATTTCCTAAATTAGAGGCTCACACATCATTGGAATAAGCTCCATCAGGATGACTCTAGATTCAGTTGAGGTTGCTAAAAGCCCCAAAATAATTTGATGTAAGACTTGCTAGTAGATACCCCACTATAAGAGATTAAAAATGTTATCTAAATGGAAATGAGGGCATGCATCTGTCCGCACTCAGGGGAAAGTTATAAACAGCTGGATGAGAGATCCTAGACATGACAACACAGACCTAACTCTTTGAATTCATTTGCCCCAACAGGAGAAACAGAAGAGTGTAAAGTGGTAGCTTTTCACCGTTGCTGATTTTAATTCAACAAAGGTCTTATAAGTTACTACTTGGTATTCAGCATGCTGGTAACACAGGCTCTCCTGAGGCATAAAAACATGCATCTAGCTTGTTGTGTACTCAGTGTTAGTATTTTTCTTTGGGTTCCTCTACTGGTTCATTATAATCAGGGGCAGATCCAGGTATTGAGCACCTGAAGTTTATACAAGTTGGAGAGGGGGTCCTTTTTAAGAATAACAATACAATATTATTAATAGAAAATTAAATGAACCTCCTTGGAAGGGGCTTTTGCAAGTCAGAAGCTTAAGCTTCATCAGTATCACAATACATCCTCTGGTTATAGTACAGCAATGCTTATAATAAAATCTTCTAGTTAATGGCCTGCTCAGTGTTTGCAAAATGACCATGATCCAAGTGGTGAAAAACAAATATTGATGATGATGACGATGAGGGTGGTGATTTACAAAGGGCGTCCTTCCATGTCACTTGATGCCTTTGCCGTCGGCTACCTGAAACCCATTTCGGAAGCCTAGATGACAGTCTGCTCCTAACTCCTTTGTCTCGTAGCTCCTCTCGCTGCAACTCTCTCCCACATATAACCCCTTGTCTGGAACCTGCTGCTTCTACAAATGGCATGACACTCACTCTAACTTATCTTCACAGTACACCATTCAGAAGAATTTGAAGGGACTGCACATCAATCTCTTTCCTTTCTAGAGCAGTTTAGAAGATTTTTTTTTCTTTTTTACAGGAGTCATGACAAGACCTAACTGAGGCTTTTCTACAAATATAACTCCTGTGATATGTTACTGCTCTCTCTTTCATGATCCTGGAACAGAAAAAGAAAATGACACGATCGGCAGAAAAAGGATCTTTAGTGTATACCCTGCAAGGTATAAAGGCTGCAAAGAGAAAATAAATGTGACAATATGATTATTTCTATCTTATTAAGTCAGATTTTCCAAATGTAGCTTTTCCTTCACTGTCCCGTTGATTTTCAGCAAACCGTCTTGTCTATTTTTCAGCACAAACATATTTATTCAACAAATAGATTAAATATCTACCATGTACATGGTCTGCTGTTAGATCTGGGAATCTAGTCATGAATATGCAGGACAGGGTACGTGCGTAAAAATCATCATGCAACAAGAAAACTGCCACAAAAAACATACAACTCACCTTGTCAGTATAAGTACATGGCATCTATTTTCGGTGACAGGATGCTGAGGGATGGGGATGGGATGATACAGGGATTAAAAATAAGAAAAAGTGTTTTGAGATGCTCTTTGAAAATGGGGAATAAATATTGTCATTTACAAACACAACTGTTAATAGTGTAGTGTAGAAGATAATCAGTGGACAAGTATGCCTATGCGTGCTGATTATTTCACTACTAAATGAGCAAAAAAATCAAAGGACACATTGATTCTTAGGAGTAGGTGGTGAATGGACCAAAAAGGAAATAAGACCTGAAGATGGATAATTCAAGTTTCTGTACGTGTGAAGGGGGGGGATACCACCCTCCAAGTAGATAAAAAGGTCCTGAAGCAGAAAAGTGCATGTCACACTGGGGGAAGGAAAGAAGGCCAGGATGGCTGAATTGTAGAAAAGCAGAAGCTCAACCATGCAGAGTTTTATAGGTCTTGCTAATGATTTAGATACCACCTAAGTAGAAAAGAAAAATTAAAACAGCCTTAATGTGTGATATGGTAGAAAGAGCCCTTTGTAGATACCCCCAAACTTTTTGCAAGAAACCCAGAGAAAAGACCCTCGAGGCTGGGAAATGTTTTTTCATATCCACAGTTTCTGTGCTTAACAGAGTAAGTTACAAAGCAAAACTTTGGTTGGCATGCACATCTCTGAATTGTGGTTTCTTTACCTATAAAGTGAAACCTCTGGGCTGTATCCTTTTCAGTGCATGTAGAAATATATATATATATATATATTTTTTTTTAAATAATTTTAGATATACAGAATAGTTATAAATACAGTACAGAATTCTCATTATATACCTCACCAAGCTTTCCCAGCAGTCAACATCTCACATAGCCATGGCACATTTATCAAAACAGAAGTTAACAATATGATATTATTTGCTGAACTGCAAACTTTATTCAGATTTCATTTAATCAGTTTCCCTATTGATGTTCCTTTTGGGTTGCAGGCTCCAATTCAGGGTAGCCACTGCATTTATCAGTGTCCACCTTTCATTTTCTACTATCTGCAGGAAGGTCTACATCTTTCCTTGTTTTTCATGATGTCGACCCTTGATTGATACAGGTCAGATATTTTGTAGCAGGCCTCTCACTTTGGTGCCTGGCTGATCTTTTCTCATGATTACATTAGGTATATGGTTTTGAAGAACACCACAGAGGTATTACGTCCTTCTTATTGGCCGTATGATTTTGAGCTCCCTACCAACTCTAAACTTTACAAGAGGATTCATTTCCCTGGTCTCTATCTTTGTCCACCAGGTACAAAATAATCTGTACTTGAAAGAAGCTTGAAATAGGACCATCAAGTGAAGTCCTGTGACCTACTGAATTCTCTTTAAGTAGGCTGATTAATCCTCAACCCTACTAAAATATTATTTTTTTCTACTAATTTCATATTGTTTTTTTTTTTTCCTTCCTTCTGTACCCTGAAGCTACTGCAGAGGCAATATGTCTACATTAGCAAGATAAGTATTATGTTTCTTAGAAGAGTTTTCTTTTTAACGTAATTAATTTTGGTCTCTACTGTCCTCTCCCTGTTCCCCACAGGAAATCTCTTACTAGGTTGCCTAGTCTATCTACTCTGGCAAGGAACTGACACATGTAAGACCTGTGTCTGCAAGTTTTGTAGACCTCACTATTTCCTCTTTAAAAAGACAATGACTCATTCCAATTATCTTTTCTCTTAAAGACACAGCTGTCTCCCAGCATTTAAATCTCATCCATCTACAAGCTGCTTAATCTATGGATGGAATCTGTAAAAATGGGACACCCTAGAAACACTATTTCTCTTACCCTAAGATAAGCCTCTAAGAAAGTTTGTATAGGCAACATTTATTTTTAGGTAAATTTGATGGACAGAATTACCCACTTACACTTTAGGGAGTTGGGATCTGAGAACTGTATAGATGCAATCAGAAGAATTCAAAGACTTTGAGCATTGCCTGGAGTATGGGGAAATACTGAAGAGAAAAAGATTGCAACTATTTTATAATCTCCATCACACTTGCTTTCACTTCCTTGAACACCTGGTATTCCCTCCTGTGTCAGGGCTTTGCACATGTTGCTTCCCATCCTCAGAGAAGTCTTTATCCCAGATCAGGTCCTCTTTGACATGCTTTCATATTTTCAAGTGATTTTTTTTTCAAAACACTTAAAATTAATCATCATTATCTGTGTTGCAATTCAGAATCAATAATGGCAGCTAATAATTGTAGAGTACTCCTAGAGACCAAGCACTATACCCCTCAATCATTAATCACAACAGAATTCTGGGAAACCTTGATGCAAGAGAGGTTAAATAAGAAGTTGACTTTGTCTGGCATTTGATTAGACTGTAAGTGACATGCGGACAGGTTGTCTATTTTGCTCTACTTGGAATCAGTAGTGTCTGACACAGTGTCTGGCATGGGAAAGATGCTTCTTACATATTTATTAAACAAATGACCACAGCACAACATAGCAGAAAAAGCATATGCTTCTAAATGAAATACGTCTGTCCTGGGTCATCTCAATTCTGTGATTGGCTAGCTCTCCTGGCAACTTGTTTACCTTCTCCTAGTCTCTGCACCATCATCCATTCACCCTCATTGTCCATGAGACAATGATATCATACTGAAGAGAACCTTTAAGAGAATTCAATGAGGTTTTATATGTGAGATCACATGATAGTGTCTGGTATATATTATATGCTAAGTAAATAACAGCTGCCCTATTCTTTTTTTAACACTATTTCTTAGAGTGCTAGTAATTTGACAGACCATTTCCCTGGCTAAGGATTTCATTATTCCTAAACACCATCTTGACATTTTGTTCTCTGAAAGTCCTGTTCATGAAGGTGCTCACTTTGGGTTCCATCCATGATACTGTTTCTAGAATGACGACAAACATTCCAGGGAACACATGTGTCCAGTGAAATTCCACAGGAAACCAAGAATCATTTTAAAAGTGCACATTGCATTTTGTTCTGCCCTTGCACAACCGTCAAAATAGCCACTTTGTAGGCTTTTAAAGTTCTTTCCTTAACCACTCAGTTAAAGCTATGACAGAAGGGTGAAGTTATATGGTAGATGGTAGAATTCAATTTCAAATTAAAAGACACAAGTGAAAACTGAACGGTGATATTAGCATTTCAAACTAGCAGTGCAAACAGAAAGACTCACAAAAGAAACGTTTAAGAAACACCTTTTGATGGAATTCCTTTGAAGAGCCTTATTTCCTGAAATAAAAGAATGGTTATCTAGCTTTATCCATGATGCCCCGCTAATTATAATTACCTTATGAAACTTACATTGGAAACATGTAGCAGCAGTTACATCAAAGAAACATTGCCAACAAAATATGTGAGATTAGAGGGTGCTCACAGTGAAGAATAGCAAAACTTGCTTGCATTAAGCATTTACAATATGTTGTGATGTTTCAAAGTCCACTGCATAATTTAGGATGACCAACTTTTCCCAGTTTGCCTGGGACTTTCCTGGTTTTAAGCATTGAAAGTCTTGTTATCAGGGGAACCTGCACACTCAGTCACACAGCAGAAGGGGACAGTTGATCAGCTAGCAAAATTGCATAAAAAGTAAATAATAGTAAAAGCCACTATAAAGTGCACAGTTACATGAATTATGGATGATTAGTCCTCTTTTATAGAAGATGAAATTGAGATTTAGGAAAGTTACTAAACTCCTGTTCCTTGCAGTGAGGGAGGGATGTGAACTCGGTTGCTCTGACTTGCAATCACATGACCTGATTCCATTAGCATATAGATAAGATACCTTCTCACACTTTACACTTAACAGCCCAAATCTAAACCTGTTCTAATCAATGAAATGCTTCCAAAAGGTTTGGTGGGGGGATGTGCTATAGTATAAGGAAAGAGAGTACAGAGCAAATCCCTTGGGCCTGGATCCTGAATGTGGCTCTTTCCTGCTCAAAATCCATGAAAAAAAGCAACACCTGCATACCCTCTGCCGTCACCATCTTTCAGCTGTGGTTAGCTCACAGCCAAACAAATGGAAGCATTTTTCAGCTTGACAGGAGTCTTTTGTGGGAGAGGGACAGTGTTTCTTTAAGTGTGAGGAGTGGAGTAGAAGAGAGGGACTGTTAAAAATTGGCAGTGCATACTGCAATAATCTCTGGGCAGAGGGTGAAAAATGTCCTTCCAGGGTCTTTCAGCAGAAGACACCAGCTCGTTTTGGTTAGTAAGCCACAGTTTTTGCCTGGTAAAATCACAGTGAGGGAAGAGTTGTGTATTGAGCTGCATCGAGCAGCTTGATTTGGCTGACATCATCAATAAGAGTTAAGAAACCAAGTGGCCTTGAAAATTGCCAATATGGGGCAGCGAACAGAGACTGCATTGGAATTCCCCTGTCATACATTAACTACAATGATGGCAGGGTCTTTGTTCATTTGGATACTGTTGTGTTTCCTGTATACTGCATGGTGCTTTCCACATAGGAGATGGTCAGTAACACTTGCTGACTGAATGGATGAATAAATGAATGAGTTGGTGAATGAGACAACTGTCCTAGTTTCTAATTTGTGAACATGGGAAAGTTATTCTATGTCCCTAAGCTTTGGTTTTTGCATCTATGAAATGGGAAGATTTCACTGGCTGATTTTTATCCTTCCCAGCAATTACAAAGTTCTATCTCCAGGGTGTGCATCTTGGGTTGGGTCCCCTCCATTAACAAGATGATTCTCAGAAGCAGGAAGTATTTATACATGCCCAACCAGAGAAGGTTTAAACAAATTATGGGATAGTCACACAAAAGAAAAAAATAAATTTCCATTAACAGTGCTTATGGTATCATTAATTTGAAAAACAAGTTATAAAACATCATGCACAGTATAGTGTGATCCATATTTGTATAAATATGCAGGCTTAGAGAAAAATCTGAAACTGATGTGCACTAGCATGTGAGCAGTGAATATCACTGGGTCATGGATTTAAAAGTGGGTTTAATTTTTTAATAGATGTCCAATTTTCCTCTGTTACTTTGTATTGTCATCCAATATACATTGATACAATGAACTAACATCTATGACACAACTAGCTTTTCACTGGTAAAATGTATAATATAGGCGTTAGGGCGTGGGCCCTGGAAATCAGAAGGCTTGTTCAAATCCTAGATAAGCCACTGAGTAACTATGTGACCTCAGGTGAGTTACCCCATCTTTCTTAACTTTAGTTTTCCCCTGTATAAAAAAACAACAACAATAATACGCAATGCACAGATGCTGAAGTTTAACCTAGGTAAACCATGCAAAGTGTCTAGCACACACTGTATACTTGATAAATGTTAGCTTGTGCCACATACAAAGATGATGAAACAACAACAACAAAACCTTTCCAAATGATATAGTTATTATCCCTAGGGAGTTTTTAATTCGGTAAAAATAATTAGACTAACACATAAGAAACAAAAGAAAACATTACAGTTACTACTCAGAACAAGGATTTGGAATGATTTGTACCGTTTCCCTCTCTCTGAGCCTTTGCATATGATAGATCTAAGTTCTACATGCTCTGAAGCTCTTGCTCCATTTTCATGCCTATTGCCAACCGCCTCAACTCATGGCTTATCTTCAGCCTGCTCACTGCAATTAAGCATCAAAGGATTTCCTGGCTTCATGTTTAAAGTTATCATGCCCCTAACCAGTGGTTCTCAAAGTGCAGTCCCCAGACAGACCTGCAGCATCAGCATTCCCTGGGAACGCACCACAAATGCCAATTCTTGGTTTCCACGTGAAAATTACAGAATCAGAAACTCAAAGGATGATCCCCCCGCAATCTGTTACAACAAACCTTCCAGATGATTTTAGTGCACACTCAAGCTTGAGAACCTACGCTCTACACAATACTGTCAGATCAGTCTTCCCCCAACATATATTTTTGTCATTCCAATTTGCTCTGGCTATGGAGTAAATTATAACTGATATACTTATGCTGCTACTGAAGGTCTTCCCTCTATGTTCTAGCCTCAATCTCCCTTTCCATGGTCTCATGTTACACTGTACTTTACACTCACAAAATACCCCAGTAAAATTGAAGAAGCTAATGCTCCCTGGACATAATCCATACTATGATGTTACTATGCACATCCTAATTTCTAAAACTGAAATGTAATTTCTTCTTTCTCCCTATGTTAAATGTTCATATCCTGTCAATCCCCAAGACCCAAGGCTTACCTATCAAACTTCTCGGTTCACCAGCAACTCCCTATAGAGAGGAATGTTTCCTCCTCAGAACATTCCAAATACTCAACTGGCCCTTTCTCTCATGGTCTACCTTGGTAGCACCTGTGATAACTCACATCTATGACATATTGCCCTTAATTGATAATGAACTCCTTAAAGGCAAATCTTCTAGCTCATTCCTATTTTTTCTTCCTCGTGTTTACTCCCAACCCAACCTTCCCAATTCAGAAAAGGAACTCCTTTAAAATACTACTGTTTAATGAATGGAAATCTAAGGACATGAGACAGATGTGACTAAGTAGTACATTGTAATCCATTCAGTTGTGGGAAACTGGGAGATTGCAGAGATCTGAGAGGGTTGGAGTGCTTAAAGAAGGCTTTGTGGAGGAAAAGGTTTCCTAATGAATGGGCAGGACTTGGAGAAGAGAGTCAAGGGGATAGAACTTTAAGGTTAGGGAAACAGTGTGAATCAAAGACTGGAAAATTTTTAAAAATCTGTGTTGGGAGAACAGAGCCCCAGTGAGTACATCTGGAGTGGATGGCAGATATTGGGAAGACATGGGAAAGGATCCACTGCTCATTCTTCTTTTTAGTTCAATGGTCATTGTTTGGTTTCTTCTCTATTTTCCCCGCTAGTTTATTGCTCCCTGGCTGGCTTCTAAATTCTGTTTCTTAGAGAAGATAATTGAGTTGGCAGACAAATGTGCGTGTAGAATGCTGGGCTTCCATTCTCCTGACACTAATTGCTCTCATGTGCTCGAGAGTAAACTAGAGGGTGAGGATAAAGACCATGTCTGTCTTGACTCCTGTAGCATCTCCAGTGCTTGCCTTATAGAACAGGCTCAACACAGACATTCCAAATGAATGAATGGTGAATGAATAACAAGACAATTGTAGGAATGCACTTATGTATGTGTGTGTAGGTATGTATGCATGCATATGTGTGTGTGTGTGTGTGCGTGTGTGTATAAAATCAGTGGCCATTCCACCCTGGTTGCTACAGCTTCCTGCTCACTGGAAAATAACAATTTACGTTATTTACTACGGTATTACTACATTACCATGGGTTTCTAAACTGTAAATTGCTTATTTAACTCCATTTTTAGTTGCTTAGTCTCCAACTTGTTTATATTATTACTCCATTAGACAGAGCCTGTGCTTATTTCTGTTTTATATTCAGCTGAGCATAGCACTTTACTTGATCAACATTAAATATAACAGGCTATCATAATGCAGACTGCTTATATTCAAATTCAAAGCAGATGATGATGATGAAAATGTGAACTTAATAGATTGATTCTTAAATTGTATATAAAAGAGATTAGAAAAGTTTAAAAACCAAGTGGCAAATGTTTGATAAATTTTGATCCAGCATTATACATGCAGTATACACAATTTGTGATTTTGTGCTGAATGGTATGTCCTTCTAATTGGCAGCATTAACAAGCAACAACAGGCTTGGGACAGAACCGTGCTTTATTCTCTTGTGAGGGAGAATTATTAAATTTTTATTTTATGATTCAGATGAAATATTACATTTCTTTCAAGGAAAAAGTTATCCATCACTTTCTCCGATCTTCTCATAATATGTGGTACACACATTTCAATAACTCATATATTACCTTGCCTTCATTATGGATGGAAGCTTCAGAAAAGAAAAAATAATATGATCGATGGAACTGACCATCACCATTATAGCAAATATTTATTAAATAATTCCTATATAGGAGGCAAAGTTTGCAGGACTCATTAAAGCTGAGCACTGAGTTCTCTAATTTAATCATCAAATATGCTATGAATCAAAATTATGTTAACTATCATTTTAGATGAAGGAAACGGAAATAAAAGAGGATAAATACCTTGCCCAAGATTACACAGCTAGCAAGTTGAGGCATCAGATTTTAATTCAGCTCTTACTGACTCTAGAACTTATATGCTATTTGCTAAATCATTCTGTACTCATCTTTGAATTGAAAAAGGGAAACCATAAGAAAATCAGCTGACTTTAGGAAAACAATAATCAGACCCAGAGCAACATTCAGTTGCTATTTCTGGGTTGAGTGCACACTCCACCCATTTTCAATGCCATCACCATGGCTGCCACCAACAACTGTCACTGAATTCAGAAACCGTATAAGATTTTGAAATTATTGAAGTAATAACACATTCTCCGCCCCCTCTCTTTTTCTGTCTCTCTACACATATATGTCAAGATGTTATTAGCCACCATGACAACTATTTCTCTTTACCTGGATTTTGAATATTGACTGATGAATACAAAAAACCCAAAAAACAAAAACAGTAACATCAGCCTCAGCCTTCCTTTAATTCATTCACTCATTTTAAAAGATTTAAATTCAGCACTTATCGAGCACCTACCATTTATAAAGTTTTATGGGAATACCTAACATTTTAAAATGTGACCTTGGCATCTAAAGGAAAGAAAGTTGGAACAATGTTACCATGATATTTACTATTCAATCTTCATCACGTTCTAATAAAATTGGAATTATGGTCAGACACACATGTGTTGTGGAGTCAGAGACATACTTTTTTTTTTTTTTTTTTTAACATGGGCAGGCACTGGGAATCGAACCTGGGTCCTCTGGCATGGCAGGCAAGCATTCTTGCCTGCTGAGCCACCGTGGACCCAGAGACATACTTTTATTAGCCCATTCCCTTACATTCATCCCCAGGTGGGCAGGTCCTCAGAGAGCCTTTCCATTCATTCAAAGCTCATTCTCACAGCCTTTCTTCCTTCCAGAGTGTTAATGCTGAAATGTCTTAAAGTACCTCCCTTTCTGGAAAATGTGGTGTTTAATTAGATTTAAATACTGAAAATAAATAATGTACCAAAAGGGGAGTTTGAAACAACAAATAGGAATGAATAAAGGTGGTTTTTAATGGAAAGGGTCCCAAAGCTTTTCTGATAGTCCTAAAACTGCATTGTGTTTGCTGACCCTGTTTGAAATACCAAAGAGATGTCATTGAAATGCCTTTCTTCATTTGAGAAAAAATTCCCACTGGTTAATAGCAGGTAAAACCAGACGTGCAAGGATTGTGGACTAAGCCAGAAGTCAGCAAACTATGGGTAGGTTTAATCTTTCCACCACTTGATATTGTAAATAAGATTTTATTGGAGCACAGCCACACAAATCATTTTCATATTGTCTTTGGCTACCTTTGTGCTACAATGGTAAAGTTGAGTCATTGCAGCAGAGACCATATGGCTGGCAAAGTGAAATATTTGCTATGTGGCCCTCCACATACACATACAACATCTATATGCCAACGGGTGATCTAAGCTTCCAGTCAGGTTCTTTCCAAAGAGCAAATGCCCCAGTATCTTTGGACTCTCTTGCAACTACCTCTTCAGAGTGGTTATCTGGAGAACTCTAACAGATCCCAGGTTATAGGGAGAACAAGGTGTTGTTGTTCTTGAAATCAACTGTGACTTGGGCTTGATACCACCAGGTAGCTGAATCCTTGACTAGTTTTGGCTCAAAGAAATCTTTCATGTGAAAAGACAGATTTATAAAATTAAAACTGCATAGGGTCATGCAGAAATAATGTCAAATCCTGGGTCTGGTTCCTGCCACTCTGAGATTGCTGATTCCCCCTCATCCTGGGAGCTCAGACTAAGTATCATATCCCCAGGCCACTTAAACTCCCTGCTAGGGGATCCCCCCTCAAAAAAAAAATGTTACCTTAGAATATTAATTCATATATTTTTGTGCAACCTGATTATATCTATGATTATCTGAATAATGTTTGTGTCCAATAAAGTTAAACCTCTACAAGAATTGTTACGATATCCAATGTTGCTCCCTAATGTATTCCCAAAGCTTAAGACAGTTTGGGCACTTAGCAGATCCTCAATAAATACCTGTTGACTGAGCAGAAAAAGAACATTCAATCCAGAACAAGTATTTATTGCTGCTTACCACGCACAATGCTAAGTTGCATATTTACTTGGGCCTTCCTTACAGCCCAACAATGGGCTTTGCATTAAATTCAGCGGCAGATTTTTGATAAATTGAAAACTCACCAAGTTTGTCTAACAACAGTTGAGTAGAGCCACCATTTCTGCTAATTATTTTATAGATGATGATGATGTCACCAAGCAGTTCAAAGAAATTTGGTGACAGCTGTTATTTCACAGGGGTGTTAACATTTTCATCTCCTATCTTTCCAAAATAAAGGGCCAGTGCACTGTTAATACAGCACGAACACCACTGCCACCAGATAGCAGTTCTTGTCACCCAGTAATCACTTCTGCCGTATTCCAAAGACTGTTTGCTTTGCTTTTCTGAATGTGCTCTTTGCAGACATTGAGATTAGTCTAAGAATTACAGTGGCAAACAGTACATTTATAGCAATTTCCATGATAATAAGAGTTTACAATGTTGGGCCATCACAAGGGAGATTAGAAGCATTAATACATATAGCAGTCGTAAGAAAGGAAATGTAGAAATAATCTCTGTGTTTTACAAAATGGCTCCTATGTAATAGTAGGGCTATATGATGCTCCATGAAAAAAAGAGTTCTATGAGCAAATGCATTTGGGAAAAGCTGCAAGAATGGGCCTACCTTAAAGACTGACATTACTATGTCAATGACTCAAAAAAAGTCTTGCAATTAAAAAAAAAAGTTTCATTTGACTCAGGGAGATAGAGATTGTTATTGCTCGTCTGGAGTTTTCCTCTCTATCCTGTGCAAAGGGAATACTCTCAACCCTTGCCATAAGGCAAGGCCCTATGAGTAGTTCTAACTAATGAAATGCAAATGGATGTGGCAGGTGTCACTTCCAGGCAGAGACAGTGAACGTTCAGCTCTGTCATCCCCTATTAGGAGATCATGGCAGCCATGCTGTTAAGATGGCACAGCCACAAGATAGAAGCAGTGTGGGTCACTCAGTTGCTGCATAGAAACTGCCTTAAGACTTTACATAAACAGGAAACAAATTGTTCCCAAGTTAAGCCACTAAGATTTTGGAATTAGTTTGTTATGATAGCATAGCCTATTCTAATATACTCACTGTTCCTTAAACTAATTTGGCCACAGAATTCTTGATTCACCCCCAAAATTAACATTTCACAGAAAAATTATTAAAGGGAAATACTTCTAAGAACAATCATGCTACATAAAATAAAGTTTTCCCAGGAACCATGGCTATAGCATTTTTAATTCTCAGCCATAATGATTGTTTACACAAAGCAAATATGATCTGTGATGGTTAGGTTCTGGTGTCAACTTCACCAAGTGATGATGCCCAATTGTCTGGTCAGGCAAGAACTGGCCTGACCATTGCTGCAAGGTTATTTTGTGGCTGGATGACAAAATGGAAGGCTGGTGTATTAAATCATCAGTCAGTTGATTGAATCTGCAGCTGATTACATCTGTGATCAACAAGGGCGTGTCTCCCAGAAATGAGACAATCCAATCAACTTAAAAGTTGAAGACTTCAAAGAAGAAGAGCAACTTTTTTGCTGCTTCTTCAGCCAGTAAGCCTCTCCTGTGGAGTCTGTCCAGATCTTCCATTAGAGCTGCCAGCTTCATAGCCTGCCCTGAGGATTTGGGACTCTTCCTTTCCCACAGTTGTGTGAGACACCTTTATAAATCTCATATTTACAGATATCTCCTGATGGTTCTGTTTCTCTAAAGAACTCTGACTAAAACATGATCCAACCCAGAATGGAGGATTGGGGGCAGAGAATCTAGAGAACCAATTCTCTTTTTGAGAAAAGTGAAAGAGAAATACAGGAAACCTGACAACTGGGTTGGAGAGCCCAACCAGAGTTCTTTTTGTTTCTGTCATGCCCACCAACTTTCTCAATATTGTAAAATAAATGTTGTCTCTTTCTCAAGAACCTACTTAGTAAGCAATTTTTTGAATGCATCCTGAGCACACCACATGGTAAGAGACATAATTTGTGATTTGTATGCCATAGCCTTTTTCCATGATTATCCACCCTGATGGGCTGACTTCTCCACTGTATTATGCATTGTCTTACTCATTTACTTGGCATTTAGCCCAAGAAACTCTGCATTGATGGTTATCCATTCACTTCTGCAGAGGAAAGGCTTGAAATGACATGGTTCCCTTTCCTCCCAATACTTGGGCCACTATGCTTGCAACTCCACAATTCCTAACCCTGGCCATAGCTTAGTGAATCATGATCATTGTGTAAGACAATGGTAACAGCAGAAAACCACAGAGCAACTGGAGGCATGTGGTGACTCGTCTCAAGATCCTTTCCAAAATGCATGCTCTATACTGGATTCCCTCCAGAAACCTAACTAGACTGTGATGGTTAAGTTCACATGTCAACTTGGCTAGATCATGGTGTCCAGTTGTGGAGTCAAATGAGCACTGGCCTAATTGCTACTGTGAATTAATTTCATGGAGGTAAATCGTTGGTCAGCTGATGGCATTTAAAGCTGATTACATCTACAATCAACAATAGCAATTGCCTTCAGAAATTAGCAAAGTCTCGTCCAATCAGTTGAAGGCCTTAAAGGGAGAACTGATGATTTTAGCAGTCAGAAAGAAGAATTTCAATCTCTGTTTCAGCCCGCCACTCCTGGGGAATTCATCAAAACCTTCACTGGAGTTCCCAGTTTGCTACCCTAACGAATATTTGGACTTGCTAATACCCACAGTCATGTGAGCCAATTCCTAATATAAATCTCATAATATTTACATACATAAACCTCATAATATTTACATATTTCTGTCAGTACACATCTTCTGTCAGTTCTGTTTTCCTAGAGAACTATGCAGAACTGGTGAAACTTAAAATTTGGAAAAATAGCCAGACATATGGGAGCAATAGAGGAAACAGCTCTAGTCAAAACAGAAGTGGATATCAAGATAAGAGACATACCTATGGCCTCTTGAAAAGAAAGCAAAGGTGGATTGCTAGGAAATGACCAGGCCAGCTTGCTAAACAGTGGAAGGGGTACTGAACCAATAAAGCTGCTGTGCATCTTGAAGCTGCTCCAAGTCTCCATGGCTTCTTGATCTGACATCACTGAGACAGTTGCCTGGATGTTCTCACACTTTTTCTAGGGTAACCTGGGCCCATCTCTGTTGTCTGACATCTAAAAGTGCTCTTCAATACTCATCAAACTCATATTCTATGTTGCTTGAGAACAGTGATTGGGTGCTAGTCATTTTTAATCCCCCTAAAGTGCTAGTCACAGAGCTTTATACATGGTAGTTGCACAATTAATTAATTTAAGAAACATTTATCGCAGCATGTAATTAATCACGGCATTTCACAAAGCAGAACCACATTTCACAAGTTCCTGGACTCTTGGAGTTCATATTCTAATCGCAATTTGAACAATAATACATGCTTGGTTGGGTGAGGGGAATATTAAGCCCAGTTCTTGGTGACATGGGGACACTATTTTAATGTGGCTACAAGATATAAAGCACCTAAAAGAAGGATTTGTGCCATGGAGTCAAAATCTAAATCTTAACTACCATTTAGCAAGCTGCTACTAAGTGCTGGGCACACTGTTGGGTGCTCAAATATGCTATCTAATTTATTTTTCCAAGAATCCCAAGAAGAGATGCCATCATTCCTATATCACAGGTAAAGAAATAGCACCTGAGAGTTTAAATAACTCACCCATAGCCCCACAGTCTGTGGGTCACAGAGTCATAGTTCAAACCGGGCTCTTTCTAACTCTATGTTTGTATTCCTCCCAGTGTACTATAATTAGAGGGGGGAAAAGATGAGCTTTTTGGCCAGGAAACAAGGATATGACAGTGGGAATGGAAAAGCACACTCTTGTACCATATTATCACTTTGTACAGTTCATAATAACCTGACAGCAGAAGTGACAGCAGAGTGAGTTCTACATATAGCAAGAAAAGCAAAGTATTTCCCATCATATTCTACTCCTATCACTTATTTTGTAATGATAAAAAATAAAAGGAAAGAGAAAATGAAAAAATAAATAAATAAAAAAGAGAAGGTGATATATACTGAGTTTTATGTTTTAAAGCAATTAAAGATATATACTGGAAGGTAATTTTGCCTCATATTTCCCTTTTCTATAGAAATTGATCCAAATGTTTTCAACAAAAAAATCCCTACCGACCTTAACTAAAACCAATTTTTATTCTTTACAGGGAAGGTATAATGAATGTATATACCTTCATTATATATACCTTCAGCTGTTTTGTTCCATAATTAGAGTTATAAAACATGTTTACACACCATGATATCATTGCCCCCCCCCAAAAAAAGCCTTGAAAAAATGCTGGAGTTATTATTTCTTCAAAGCCAAAAATACGTAAAACCCTGTTTTAAAGGTCACAGTAGGGCATTTATAATAATCCCATAGCATGACATTTGTGTTTTAAGAATAACAATTTATAGCCAGGATACAGTTTCATGATTCTACTGCCTTAAAGGTGAGCTCATCTTAGAAATTAAATAAAGTCTGTGAGATATTTTTGGAAACTGCTGATCACTATACAATAAGGATAAAACATCACCAACATTATTTGGCAATGAAAAAGAAAGAAGCAGTGATTCCTACTACAATGTGGATGAACCTTAAAACATCATGCTAAGTGAAAGAAGCCAGTCACAAGATGCCATTTGCTGTCTGGTTTGATTTATATAAAGTATCCAGAATAGGCCAATCCATAGAGACAGACATTTATTTAGGCTTTAATTGTTGAAGATGTTTCTGCTTTGGCTTACCTTCTTCCTGCAATTGGTAGCATGACACTTAGCATTCAATAGATGCTCAAAAAATACTTAGTAAATCTTTATTTTTTTCATCATAAAAACCTCCATGTCCCTCCTCTCTGTCTCTCTGTCTTCCTATCAAAGAAATATACTAGGATTTTTGTTTAAACTTGGAAATAAACTGGTTATTCTGGAACCAGGTATAAAATACAGATTGTATTTTCATTCAGTGATTTTTTTTTCCAGAAAATGAATACCCTAAAATAAACAAATGACACAATGTGACAAAAGGAAGAATTAAAAAAAATATATATGAACAGTGTTTTCTGTGCAAGTTCCCCTTTTGTTTTATTCTAGGCACAAAAACTCAGCAAATATATCTTAAGTGCTAATGTGTGCAGACAGAGCACAGCTGGTTCGGAGTCAGGGTTTTGCTGTCAAATAAACTGGATTCAAAGGCTGCTTTTACTTGCTTTACTACATCACTTGCAAGTTGTGTGGCTTTTTAAGCCTCAATTTTCACATCTGTGAAGCTCCATGACGTTGTTCTGAAAATGATACCACTTGTAAAGCAGTCAGAAGAGGGATTGATCTGTGCATGCTAGTGATGCTGATAATAACACATTCTACCTTCAGGAAGAGAAGAGGGTAATTCATTCTACTTTCCAGGACATTGGTAGGGAGAACAGTGAGAAGACACTGTGATGCATAAGAATAATTCAAGGTAGAAAACAATCTCATTGCCAAGAAAGTGTCCTACTGAAAATTCTTGAAATAGTTCCACCATATAAACATTCGAGTGTTTTCTATCAAAAACATCATAGTTTATAAAAATAACCAGCTAGGGACAATTGAAATATTTATTAAGATGGGATGGGTTTATTGAATTATGGTGTGTCCATATGATGGAAAAATATCAACTGGTAAAAATATGAAGTGGACTGTTTAAGATCTGTGTAACAGTGAAACCCTCTCTGTTCTCAACCTCCTCAATGAAACCAGGCTTCTGGTTTTCTCTTTAATTAAAGAAACAATGACTTGTTTTTCTTTAAGGCAGCTCAATGAGGACATTTATGTAAAAAGTGAAGAGGACATTTAAGTGTCCAGTTGCTATTTAAATATCTTATAGATCTATGATTCAAGGAAAAGGAATAGAGAAATATGTGTTGCATTAACCCTCTCATGTATACGAAAATACGTATACATAGTAAGTAATATTCAGTTGTAAGGAGCAAAGGATATTTTACAATGGATTTGTACAATTGGAAATGGAGACATTTGTGAAGGGAATTCCAGGCTGAGCAGACAGCATGTGCAGGGGCTTGGAGGTGGAATAGGTTGTGAACACGCACAGGGAGAAGGAGACACAGAGGGTCCAGGTAGGAGCATGGATAGTGGGAGTTGAGTTTGAAAACAAAAGTTGGGGTAGTTGTCTAGGACTTTGAATGTTAGATCCAGGCATCCGTACTTTTATTTAGTAGGTATTTTAGCTTGAAAGCTGCTAGAATGTAATATACTAGAATTGGAATGGCTTTTAAAAGGGGGAATTTAGTAAGTTACAAGTTTGCAGTTCTAAGCTTATAAAAATGTCCAACTATGGCATCAAGGGAAAGATGTCTTAACTCAAGGAAGGTCGATGATTTCTCTCTCAGCTAGAAAGGCACATGGTGATGTCTGTTAGCTTTCCCTTCACGCTTTTCAACCACTTCCTCAGTGCTCTGTCTGTTCTGTTGGCTCTGTGGCTCCTGTTGTTTCTCCAAAACGTTTCTGAAGCTTCTCCAAAATGTTTCTTCTTTTAAAGGATTCCAGTAAACTAATCGAGCCCCACCTGGAATGGGTGGAGTCACATCTCCTTCTGATCAAAGGTTAGTACCCACAATTGGGTGTGTCACATTTCTATGGATATAATCTAATCAAGAGAGTTCAACCTACATTATTGAATCAGGATTAAAAGAAATGGCTGCCTCCACAAAATGGAATTAGGATTAAAACATGGCTTTTCTGGGGTACAGGATATTTTCAAACTTGTACAGTAGGCCTTGGAAATTGTGGAAGTTTTGGAAAGAAGTGAATAATGATTGTAGTTGAATCTTAGGTATGGCCATGTGGAGGGATCTTTGTAGTGGAGAATGGAGGGGGCAAAAATGAAGCTACCATAAATTACCTGGTCCTTCACTCTGAGCTGTGCAATTGCCATGTGGATACAACTTCAGTTTTATGTCCTGACGGGATATGTTTACTGACTTCATAGATTTCATTGGAGTTGGAGATTCCTTTCCAAAATTCCTGACTGATGCACCTCTCAGTTTACAGATAACTGTCCAATATTCAAATTCTTGGCAGATACCATTTTTCAAAGAAAAATTACTTTGCATCTTAAATGAAAAGACGTTAAACCATTAAGACAGTTCCCTAAGTAATGCATTTGAAATGAAAGTCTTTTTTTTAAGCTTTTGGAAGAAATATCAGAAGTTAAACTGAATCAAACATCCAGGGAAGCTCAAATTAAGACATTAATTCTGTCAATATTCAAGGTTCTGAATCCAAGCCTAGATATAAGATAGCATATTATGATTTACTGTTCCTTAGCTATAGTTTTAACTATATACTAAAAATAATGAAATAAAAGTCTCAAGTGACGTTTTCATCACCCTTTCAATATGAAATATATGCAAGTATTATAACTTCTCTGTTTTCTTATAAAGATCAATGATTGTCAAATGTGTCAAGTGAGGATGAGTTATGGAAATAGCTGATTGAGTAATATGTAGTAACTTTGTCTTTACAGTGACAAATTTAATGTCTCTCTATAGACTCCAGATATATTCCTATCTGTTGGATATTTTCCATAAAATAGACAACAAACTTTTCGAACAATAAGTAAGTGAAGCTACATGGTAAAAACACAATGAGAAGTTCTGGGAAGATGGCCAAATAGGGTAGATCGAGTTTAGTCATGTTCCAAAGAAAAGTTAAAGAAGGGATGGGAGGGCGATTGAGATGGTGATTCAAGAGTGCAACTGACCTGGGAGAGCATTCGGCACCACATAGGGTGGCTCTGGTTGCTGCAGCTGAGGAACTGAGAAGCAGAAAACCGGAGTCTAGCATGGAAGTTCGGAGCCCACAGGAGTCAACAGTTGGGGAGACAGGATTAGGGATTAGGCTAAACTGTGTTCCTTCAACGTACTACCCTCATCAGTGCAGCCCCGCAACCCACAACTCACCCTAAACCCCATACTCCTAAACCCTGTCACCCAACCCCACTCCCCGCACTCCAAGTGCCCCCACTCCACCAACCCCCAGTGCACATAAGCACCCCACACCCCAAGCCCACCTCTCCTGCACCCCTTCTGAGCACTGCCTCCCCCTGCCTGCTCCCTGTAGGCACATAAAGGCTGCATGCATAAACCTCCATACCCAGGCAATACCTGCCCCCCACCCATAGTGTTGTACAGCCTCACCCCACCCACCCCTGAGCTCTGCGCATCAGTTGATGCCCTCCTAGACCTGTGCATGTGCTCAGCCCCCAGTCACGTCCCCAGATCTGGGAATATAAATTTATGGCACTCCTAGTCCTGCGCATGTGCATGGCCCTTAGCCACACTTCCCAGCTCTGAGAAAGTGCTGACCTGCACAGTCAGCTCACATCCACCCACAGCTCATGAAGGCATGATGCCAACCTACTGCCATAGCTCTGCGCATGTATACAAAGGGTCACAAGCCTTAGACCAGTGCACACCAGGGTTGTGCCCCTCAGTCCTGTGCACCTGCACAGCTACATCCTCCCTAGCTGCTGGGCGTCCACAAGTACCAGTGTAACATTTCCACCTGCACCTACATCTGGCTGCAAAACATCACCACATTGCTGTGCCCCACCCTGTACCCTACATCCAGTTACACACTCACACTGCAAACACAAGGCCTTAGACTACTGAAGGAAATCAACTAACAAAGTAAATCAATCAAGATATTTACATGCGACAAAAACAACAGAAGATCACTAAGCATATAACACTACAGACAGATAGAGCCCAGCCTAATGACCCAAATAAAACACCAGAGGAGACATAGATGCTGGAACAACTAATCAAAGATGTTCACATGGCTCTACTTAATAAAATATATGGGATGGCTAATGGCATAAAGGAAATCAAGAAGATAGTAGAAGAGCATAAAGAGGAATTTGAAAGAGTAAATAGAAAAATAGCAGATATCACAGAGATTAAAGACTCTGTGGGCCAAATAAAAAACATACTAGAGGTACACTACAGCAGATTTGAAGAGACAGAAGAAAGAATAAGTGATACAGAGGACAGGATGACTGATTTTGAACATTCAAAACAGCAAATGGCAAAAAAGATGGAAAAATTTGAATTGGATCTCAGGGAAAAGACAGACAAAACAAAGTGCACAAATATAAGAATGACTGGTGTCCCAGAAAGACAAGAGAGGAATAAAGGGCTTGGAAGGGTAGTAGAAGATATAATGGGGGAAAACATCCCAGCCCTTATAAAGGACATAAATATACAAGTCAAAGAATCCCAATGAACTGCAAACAGAATAAATCCAAATAGGCCTTCCTGAAGACACACGCTAATCAGCTGTCAAATGTTGAAGAGAAGCAGAAAATTCTGAAAGTGGCAAGAGAAAAACAATCTTCTACAAACAGGGGAAACCATAAGACTGAGTTCAGACTACTCAATATGATATATTTAAGATCCTGAAAGAGAAAGACTTCCAGCAAAGAATTCTGTACCCAAATTGTCTTTTAAAACTGAAGAAGAGGTTAAAATTTTCAGACAAACAAATCCTGAAAGAATTTGTCAACAAGAGATTAGCCCTACAAGAAATACTACAGGGAGTTCTGCCAATTGGGCAGAAAAAGACAGGAGAGGGAGGTCTGGAGGAGGACACAGAATTTAAGACTACCAGTGAAGATAAAAAGAGAAAGAGGGAAAAGATTATATAGATATGACAAATAAAATAAAAAAGATAAGATGGTGGATTCAAGAAATGACTTTTCAGTAATAACTTTGAATGTTAATGTACTAAACATAACAACTAAAAGATACAGATTAGAAGAACAGATTAAGAAAGATAATCCAGCAATATGCTGCTTATAAGAGACTCATTTTAGACACAAGAATACAAATAGATTGAAAGTGAAAGGATGGAAAAAGATTTTCCACAGAAGTTGTAACCAAAAGACAACAGAAGTAGCTATACTAATATTGGACAAAACAGACTTTAAATGTAAAAATATCATAAGAGACAAAGAAGGATACTATATATTAATAAAAGGGGCAATTCACTAAGAAGATACAACAATGATAAATGTATATGCTCCCGATCAGGGAGCTCCAAAGTATATGAGATAGACATTGGCAAAACTGAAGGGAGTGATAGATGTTTCAACAATAATAGTAGGAGACTTTAATACACCACTCTCCTCTATAGATAGAAATACAAGACAGAAGATCAACAAGGAAACAGAGAAGTTAAACAACTTGATAAATGAATTAGACCCAACAGACATATATAGGTCATTATACCCCAAAACATGAGGATACACATTCTTCTCTAGTTCTCATGGGACATTCTCCTGGATAGATCATATACATGTGCACAAAACAAGTCTTTATAAATTTAAAAACACTGAAATTATTCAAAGCACTTTCTCTGATCACAATGGAATGAAGCTGGATCTCAATAACCACCAAAGAATGAGAACATTCACAAATATATGGAGATTAAATAACACAATCTTAAACAATCAGTGGGTCAAAGAAGAAATTGCTAGAGAAATCAGTAGCTGCCTGGAGATGAGTGAAAATGAGAATACAACTTATTAGAACTTATGGGATGTGTCAAAGGCTGTGCTGAGAGAGAAATTTATTGCCCTAAATGCTTATATTAAAAAACAAGAAAAAGCAAAACTCAAGGACTTAATTGCTCAGCTGGAAGAACTTAAGAAAGAACAGCAAACTAACCCTAAAGCAAATGGAAAAAGAAAAATAACAAAGATTAAAGAATGAATGAGAGCACAAAAGAACAATAGGAAGAACCAATACAGCCAAAAGTTGGTTCTTTTAGCAAAATCAATAAAATTGATGGGCCACTAGCCAGACTGGCAAAAAAAGAGAGATGATGCAAATAAACAAAATCATAAATGAGAAGGGATGCATTACCACAGACCCTGAAAATATAAAAGAAATCATAAAAGGATACTATGAACAACTACATGCCAACAAACTAGACAACTTAGATGAAATGGACGAATTCCTGGAGACACAAAAACAAGCTACACTGATTCAGGAAGAAATAGAAGATCTCAACTAACCAATAGATGTAAATAGATTCAATCAGCCATTGAAAATCTTCCTACAAAGAAAAGCCCAGGGCCAGATGGCTTCACAGGGGAATTTTATCAAACCTCCCAAAACTAACACCAATCCTGCTTGAACTTTTCCAAGAAATTGAGGAAAAAGGAACTCTACTTAACTCATTTTATGAAGCTAATATTATTTTAATACCAAAACTGGATAAAGATGCTATAAGAAAGGAAAACTACAGGCCAATCTTCCTAATGAACATAGATGCAACAATGTTCAACAAAATATTAGCAAATTGAATAACAACACATTAAAAGATTATACACCATGACCAAGTGGGGTTTATACCAGGAATGCAAGGATGGTTCAACACAAGAAAATTAATTAACGTAATACAGCACATTAGCAAATAGAAAGGGAAAAATCACATGATAAACAATAAATGTTGGAGAGGTGGTGGAGAAATTAGGATACTTATGCACTCCTGGTATAATGGTGCAGCCACTATGGAAGACTGCTTGGCAGTTCCTTCAGAAAACTAAATATTGAGTTGCCTTATGATTCAGCAATAGTACTACTTGGTATATACTCAGAAGGGGTGAAAGTAATGACACAAACAGACAGTTGCACACTGATATTCATAGCAACATTATCCACAACCACCAAAAGATGGAAACAAACCAAATGCTCATCAGCAGATGAGTGGATTAACAAAATGTGATATATACACACAATGGAATATTATGCAGCAGTAAGATGAAATGACACCCTGAAGCCCATGACAAGATGGATGAGCCTTGAGGACATAATGCTGAGTAAAATAAGCCAGTCACAAAAGGATAAATACTGTATGATTCCAGTTTTATGACTTGGAAAAGGTAAAATCAGAGACTTATAATACAAACTATAGGCGACTTAGAGATACAGAGAAGCTAGAGATGGCTGAACGATTAGCTAATGAGGTTGAACTCCAATGTAAAGGAATAGACAGATGTGAAGGCGGCTCTCTAGTGGGTCTATAAGTAATATTACCATATTGAAGATGAACAAACTTGAAGGAGGTTGCATAGACCTATGCGTCCCACTGATTAACAATAGAAATATAAATTAATTCTTGCAAGAACTACTTCAAAGTATGATTTGTGTACAAAGAGTGTTTAAGTCCAAGGTACAGGGCAAAACAGCTATTGCATGCTATGGGCTATGTTTAAAAGGAAAACATCAGCACTAAGAAAGCAATGGCAGAGGTAAATAATGAGAGGAGAGACAAGAGTTAAGAGGAAATTTAGACTTCCTATTTGGTGAGGGCAAACAATGAAATTATCTACAATTGAGAGTGGTGACAGACTGTGGACTTGGGCACTATACATGATCCCTGATGACTGCAGGTGGCTGAAGGATGCACTGACGGAGAAGTAGATTGGTGAACGATGATGTATACTTATAAATGAATGTTGTGCTGCTACAAAAAAGGAACAAAGTCATGAGGCAGGTAACGATGTGAATGAATGTGTGGGACATTGATGAGGTAAAATAAGCCAGAAGCAAAATAACAACGGTTATTTTATCTGGGACCTAGATTGTAAACTTTTATAGCAGACATATTTAGTCCAGAGTGGTAATTATAATATATAATAATAATTATATATATATATATATATATATATATGTAGATATCTATATCTATATTTATACATATAAATTTATTAATATAAATTATTATTTTTGATGTATCTGTAAGTCGCCTATAGATTATTAATATAAATATATATAAAACCTGATATTTAGAGAAAAGAATGAAGCCAATCAGGTTGGGGTTAAAGCAATTCAGAACACAGGGGTAAGGAAGACAATGTCTATAATTTAGAACCACACATACTCTTTGAGACCAAAGGAAGAAAGGTTTATTTGGTCTGGAACCAAAATTTTCTGTAACACATAATATAATTCAACCTAGCCATATAGCTCTTTTGAGCAATTGAAACACAGGGAGCCCAGAATATGAAAGAGGTCCTTTAATCCTGTATAGTTTAAAGTAATGCCTGGATACATCCTAGAATATATTAAGCAGATAATAAAAAAATATTGGCAAAGTCCTTTGAAGGATGGGAGAAAAAATATGGAACTATTAAACTTTACCATCAGGAAATCCTGATACTGTGTCAAAGACCCAAATCAATAGGCTATGTCCTTGATCTTGAGGCTGACTCTTGTGAAGCTTATGTAGGTAGTGGAGAAGCTTAGCCTACCTATAGGTATACCTAACAGTTATTTCTGGAGGACCTCTTTTGTTGCGCAGATGTGGCCTCACTCTCTCTAAGCCCAACTCTGCATGTGAAATCATTGCCCTCCCCCTCTTCATGGGACAAGACATCCAGGGGTGGAAGTCTCCCTGGCAATGTGAGGGATCACTCCCAGGGATGAATCTGGTCCTGGCATCATGGGATCAACAATTCCATCCTGACCAAAATGGGGAAAAGAAGTGTAACTAATAAAGAATCAGTGGCAGAGAGAGTTCAAATAGAGTCGAGAGGCTACTCTGGAGGTTACTCTTTTACAATCTTCAGTTAGACATTATACATATCATATATCATATCATATCATATCATATCATATCATATCATATCGTATCATTGCTCTTCTAGTTTGCTAGCTACTGGAATGCAATATATCAGAAGTGGAAAGTTTTAAAAGGGGGATTTAATAAGTTGCAAGTTAACAGTTTTCTGACCATGGAAATGTCTCAATTAAAACAAGCCTATAGAAATGTCCAATCTAAGGAATCTAGAGAAAGATACCTTGGTTCAAGAAGGCCGATGAAGTTCAGGGTTTCTCTCTCAAATGAGAAGGTACATGACGTACATGGTCAGGGTTTCTCTCTCATCTGGAAAGGCACTTGGCAAACATGGCGTCATCTGCTAGCTTTCCCTCCTGGCTTCCTGTTTCATGAAGCGCCCCTGGAGGCATTTTCCTTCTTCA
Organism: Tamandua tetradactyla; assembly: GCF_023851605.1. Lineage (NCBI taxonomy): Eukaryota > Metazoa > Chordata > Mammalia > Pilosa > Myrmecophagidae > Tamandua > Tamandua tetradactyla. The sequence continues at coordinate 37,258,916 of NC_135346.1, read as the reverse complement.
TCTCCAAAGGTTGCTGGCTGGTGAATTCTCTGCTTCTCGTGGCTTATGTCATTCTTCTCTGCTCTCTTTGAATCATCCACTTTCTCCAAAATGTTTCCTCTTCCATAGGATTCCAGTAAAGTAATCAAGACCCACCTAGAATGGATGGAGACACATCTCCATCTAATCCAGTTTAAAACCCACTCTTGAGTGAGTCACATCTCCATGGAGATAATCTAATGAAAGTTTCCAACATGCAGTACTGAATAGGGATTAGAAGAAGCAGCTGCCTTTACAAAATGGGATTAGGATTAAAACATAGCTTTTCTAGGGTACATTCATCCTTTCAAACTGGCACACCTGCCAAACACCAACCAGGACCATTCTGGTCAATTCTAAAAGAACACCTAGGGCAATATATAAGATCCCACAAGGGTTCCAGGCACTAGAGTAACTTTCCAGAAACCTACAACTTCCAGATGGGTCCTTGGACCAGATAAATTCTGAAACCTAGCCCAGCCTCTCCAGAACATTAGATAGCTCCATCTCCCTACCCCATATTAGTGACAGACCCTTCCAATATCAAAAATTTAGAATTACCATAGCCAAAACAACTCTCAAGAGAGGTATGGAAAGACCAAAGGTGATGGTGGAATAATACATAGAAGACAGGACTTAAAAAATGAATATGAATATTGAATCACTAAATTGATATTTCTTAGTCTCCAGCATTTTAGAACAGCTAGAAGTAAAAACCTAAAATTGTGAAATTGTAACCCATGTCAACTCTGAAATATGTTCTACAACTATTTGCGGTGCTGTGCTTTGACATTTATAGTGTTTTTGTACATATGTTATTGTTCAAAAAAAAAAAGAAGGAAAAAATGTCAATTGTGATAATAAAAAGGTATTTAAGCCCTCCAGCCTCCTATATTGTGGGGCAGCTAGAAGGGAAAATCTGAGAGGATGGTATGGTAGCCCATGAAAAACTCTGGGATCTGTCCTGTAACTACTTTTTGAAGAGTGCTTTGAAAACTATTGCTTTTTTATTTCTTTGCTTTGTATATATGTTATATTATACAATAAAAAAAATCACTATGAAACTCATGGAGAAAATACACATCTTCAATGGTTAAGATTTATGCTTTCTATTTATTTGTTATTACTTGACACATTGCCATCAGTGCTTTGTTGAGGAAAAAAAGTAAATGCCTGTGTTCCAACCTTCCATGTTCCAAACCTCCAGAGGTTAAATTATTTTAAAAGGTCTTTGGATTCAGAACCTAGCCCTAGTGAATAACACTTAATAGTTGAACAGGAGATATTTACTGGATTGATAGATGAAGGATGATGGATAAATGAATGGGTCTGGTCCATTCTGTGGTCTTCATCCACATTAACCAAATTTCACCAACATTCATGTACATAAATATATCATATAAAAGTATGATATACTTTACATAAATATTTATAGTTTCTATGTTAAACCCACATGATATTTTATATAACATCTGTCAAGCTAGTCTATCTTTCTATCTTTAAATACACACATATTAAATACCTTCATTTATAGTTATTACTATGTTCATTTTAAAAAAGCTGAGTAAGAGATCATCTTTTTAATAATATATAAATACCAACTGTGATACACAATATAGGATAGCATAGATATGAAATTTGATTTTTAATTTTAAGAAAAATTATCTGATATTGACATCCTTAAATTATGAAGTATTATAAGCATTTCCACTAAGGTCAGGAAAAAGATACAAATTTCCATTTTCATAAGAAGGATGTCACATTATTTAAATGTCAACATGAAAGTCCAGAGAGGAGATTATGTTTCACTTGTTTGGTTTTCTTCAATACAATAAATATTATATAATTGTATTATTGCTAATTCAATAAATGAAAAAAGAAATACAAGGTGTAAAAATAAGAAAGAATAATATGATTACGTTCCTACTAATCATGTCGGTTTTGAAGTGTTACTGAAATAACAAGAATGTAGTAAGATAGATGGTCACAATTACAATATAAAAATCAGTGGGGACCAGGATGTCAGCATAAGACTTTCCAGGACTCCCCCATGAAATCTTTGAACATTAATAAAAACTGGCAGAGCCATCCTCCTCAAAACTCTGGAAAATAGTTTAAGAATTGCAGTGGCTGGGAGAGTGCTGAATCAGAAGACACAATTTAAAAATTGCATGAGTAGGCCTGGTGCCTAGACTGCACCAAGAAACTCCCCTCTGGCTCACTCTATCTAGAACTTGCCTTGCATGCAGAAGCATCCTGCAGACCACTATAACCATGTAAGAAAAAATCAAATTGAAGTATTTAGAGGCAAAGGATTATTGCTGCTAAGACATATAATAAAGCACACAAGCGGAAGGGAAAGTCTATTTCCTAAAGAGTAAAAGGGATCCTGGGATTCTTGTAAATGGGAGAATTCCTAAGGCCCCGAGCTCAAGCTCAGGACAGGATGCAGACTCAGAAAAGCAGAGAGGACCCCATGCTTTTGCCTCAGGCTGATCTTGATAGAAGGGCAAAGATCTGAAGGAGATCATCAGCCAAAGCAGAGCCAGTCCAAAGGTGGTGGTTGCTTTTTGTTTATTTGTTTGTTTTGCATCAGTTACTCTGTTTGCCTCAGCTTCTGGCAGTCAAGGAAATCTCTGTCATACTAATAGCTGGATACAAATTTAAGTAACGGGCAGCTCAGGGACCAAATTCCAGGGATATCACATTAAAATAAAAAAAATGTACAATGTGAAGCAAAAGATGACAAGACAAATAAAGAAACAAAAAATGACGGTCCATTCAAAGGGACAAGAGCAAATCAGAAACCATCAAAGAAAAAAACATTGTCCAAAGAATTTGGAAATACCAGACCTAGAATTTTTTTTTATCATCTTTTATATATACGAGAAGATAAAGGAAAACACAGGGAAAGTACTGAAGGATATCAGAAAACTGTGAATAAACAACATGAGAATCTCAGGAAAGAGATAGAAATTTTGAAAAGCTACCAAACAGAAATATCAGAATTGAACACCACAATAACTGAAATTCAAAGCTCCTGGAGGGTTCGTACAACAGATTAGAGTTGTCAGAAAAAAGAATCATTGAATTTAAAGATAAGGCAATTGAAATGATTCATTGTAAGGAGCAGAATGAAACCAGTGAACAGAGAGCCCAAGAGACCTGTGGGACATGATGAAGTAGATATACTTTACAGGAGTCCTATAAGGATATGAAAGGAAGAAAGAGTTTTAGTCAAAGAAACAATAACAGAAATCTCCCTAAATTTAATGAAGGAAATGAATATATACATTTAAAAAGCCCAACAAACCTTAAAAGGATAAACTTGAAGACACCCATGCTCAGACATGTTGCAGTCAAACTGCTGAATGCCGAGGACCAGGAGAAAGTTCTGAAAGCTGCAAAAGAAAAGCGATTTGTTATGGACAAGTGAGTCCCAATAAGATTAAGTTCCAATTTCTCATCAGGAAAATTGGAGGGAAGAAGCAGAGGGACAAAACATTTTAAGGACTGAAAGAACACAATTGCCAATCAAGGATTTCCTAACTGGTTTTTCAAGAATGAGGGAGAGAGTAAGACACTCCTAGGTAAACAAAACCCGAGAAAGTTGGTTACTACGAGACCTGCTCCAAAAACTAAGCAGTTCTTCAGACTGGCAGGAAAGGAAACTAGATGGAGAATTGAAGTGCCATAAAGGAATAAAGATTACAGTAAAGATTACATATGGAATATTATAAATGTCATTACTATTTTCTTGTATTTTTATAAATAACAATATTTTTACTTCTTATAGGTTCTAAAATGCATATATACAAGATGTAGTGATAAAACTATGGTTTCAACAAATGATGAATAAAGATACCATTTATAATAAGTACAACAATCAGATGGGGTATAGGAATAGTTTGTTTATGATAATGAAATTAAGTTGGTTAGAAATCAAATGTGACTGTTACAGCAGGAGAAATGGAAAATTCACAAATATATTCAAATTAAAGAACATGGTTTAAAGTAAACAATGGCTTAGAAAATAAATCACAAGGGAAACTAGCAAATATTTGAGGCAGATGAAAACAAAACACAACATACAAAAACTTATGGGATCAGTAAAGGCAGTGTTGAGAGGTAAATTTATAGCTCCAAATATTTATTTTAAAAATGAAGAAAGATCTCAAATCAGAGATGTAACCTCACACTTAGAGGAACTAGAAATGGAAGAGCAAACTAAACCCAAAGCTAGTGAGAGGAAGTAAATAATAAAAATGAGAGTAGAGCTAAATTAATTAAAGAATAAAAAACCAATAGAGAGAATCAATAAAACAAAAAGTTGGTTCTTTGAAAGCAAACCTTTAACTAGACTGGCAAAGAAAAAAAGAGAGAGGCTGCACATAACTAAAATTAGAAATGAAAGGGGGCGGTATTACTACTGATTCCACAGAGATGAAAAGGATTATAAGGTGATACTTTGCACAATTATATGCCAACAAGTTAGATAAGCTAGATGAAATAGACAAATTCCTAGAAATACACTGACTCAAGAAGAAATAGAAGATCTTAACAGACTAGGAACAAGTTATGTTCTTTATTAATAGAACAAAGGAAAAAATACACAAGATCATCGGAATTGATGTAAGCAACCCTTCTTGATAAAACTTCCAGAAAACTAGGGAGAGAAGGAAACTTCCTCAACATGATGAAGGGCACAGGTGATATATTCACTGTTAACATCATATTCCTGGGTGAAAAACTGAATGTTTTCCCCTAAGTTCAAGAACAAGACAAGGATTCTCACTGTCACTATTGCTAGCTAACATTGTATTAGAAGTTATAGCCAGAGAAATTAGGCAAAAGTAGAAATGAAAGGCATCCAAATCGGAAAAGAAGAACTAATTTTTTCTCTGTTTGCAGATGTCATAATCCTATATATAGAAAATACTGAAAAATCCACAAGAAAGCTACTAGAGCTAATAAATTAACTCACCAAACTGGTAGGGTATAAAATTAACATGCAAAAGTCATTAGTTTTCTATACACCTATAATGAACAATCTGAGGAGAAAATCGAGAAAAAATTACATTTACAATTACAACTAAATGAATCAAATGCCTAGGAATAAATTCAGCCAAGGATATATAGGATTTCTATGTATATAGAAACTCAAAAATATTGCTGAAAGAAAGCAAAAAAAGGTCTAAATAAATGGAAGGACACAATATTGTTAAGCTGTAAATTGTACCTGAAGAGATTTACAGATTCAGTGTTATCCCAATCAAAATTTCAGCAGCCTTCTTTGCAGAAATGGAAAAGCAAATAATCAAATCTATAGGGAAGGATAAGTGACTCCAACTACTTAAAATCCTCTTGAAAAAGAATAATGAAGTTGGAGGACTCATTCTTCCTTATTTTGAAACTCATTAGTGCGACAGTAAGCAAAACATCGTGGTACTGGCATAAAGAAAGACATCCAGATCATTAGGAATGAAACTAAATTCATAAAAAAAATTCTCACATTTATGACTAAATGTGAATAGGGATTTTTGCTTGTATATATGTGTGTGTGTGTGTGTGTGTGTGTGTGTGCATATATAACCAGAATAAAAAATTAAAACAACCATATAACTGTTCAGTGAATACTCATTTAAATTATAGAGTATAATAATAGTCCATTATAATAATATTTCATCAACTGTAGCTATATGTCACCCTAATGCAAAGAATAGTGAAAACTGTGTTTGAGGGGAGTATTTGGTAACAGTACTTTCTGCAAGTCATTTCTGTAAACCTAAAACTTCTCTAATATAAAAAAGTCAATGAATCTCCTATATATCATAAATAATGAATAAGAAAATTAAATAGAATAAGTATTCTAAGTATAATGACTAAAAGGTACAAAATATTTAACAATGTCCTTAAAAGAAATATGTGGGGACTCTGTGGTAAAAATTAGGACACTGGAATAAATTGTAAAAAATAAAGTATACAGTTTACAGAGGAAAACGTGGATGAATTCCTCTATAAGTTAAGGGTAGAAAACGGGCTTCTATCTATGACTCAAAACAATGAAAGAATAGATTGGTGCCTTTGACTACATAAAAATGTTAAGCAAAAAAGTTTTTGTAAGGTAAGAAAATCACTGTAATCAACATCAAGCATAAATGAGAATTTAGAACGAGATATTTTGCTATAATACTCTTACAAAAAGAAGAGTTTTTAAACATTGAGGGAGAATCCCATAATCATATAGAAAACAGGCAAAAGTTTTCACTGCGGTTCTTAAGCATGTGAAAAGATGTTCAATTTCACTCACAGTAAGAGAAATACAAATTTCTACCCATAAGAGTGGCAAAAATTCTAAACAAGTTACTTCCTTGGCAAAGCTATGGAAAAATAGGCACTCATAAGCTGGTGGAAATTCAAAGGTAAAACCCCAATGAAGAGGATGTGCCCATGTCTAACAAAACTTCATCTTTTTTCTTAGATCCAGCAATCACATATCTAATAATATACCCAAACAAATGCTTATAGCAATACAAAGCTTTTTATGTACAAGGCCATTCATTATAGTATCAGGTGCAATTGCAAAATATTAAAAATGATCTTAAATGTTTAAGCATGGAAGAGTAGTTGAATAAATTGTGGTACATACACACAATGGGAACCCTGCAGCTATAAGGAACCCTGTAGCTATAAAAAACAATGAGGAAGATGTCTGTGAACTGCATGGGGCTTGAAAGGACTACTTGCCAAGTCTGGGACAAATGCAGAATCAAAATAATAAAAGTCTCTAAGGGATTTTAACATATTAAGAATTCATGGGTCCATACTGAAAATAAATGGATGGATAGATAGATTGGTAATAAATAAATTGATAGACAAATAGAAAAGAGGGCTCTCTTCCTTATTTTAGACTATCTACTGAAAAATGTGAAGGCAATGGTGGAGCTAGTGAAAATCACCATTTTGCAACAAACTGAAGGTTGGTTCTGTCTAGAATAATCATGGATTCCCAATTTGATGAGATAGGAGAGATTTACAAGGAGCAGGATATGTGCACAGTCTAACATGTCTCCTCAAAAATGGCTTCTTAGTTGCATGTGGAAAAGTACTAACCATCCAGTGGAGAAACCTGATAATACCCTGATTGGTGTCACAGCAACATTACCTACGATGGAAAGACAGTCACCACGTACCTTTGGAAATGACACCCTGGGAAGGACACAACTTATGTAGTATACTACTTGGAAATGCATAATCGGAATCCTTATTATGAAGAAACATCTTCAAACCTAAGCAAGGAATATTATATAAAATAACTGGCTTCTATGTGTCAAAAATGTCAATATCATGAAAGCCAAAGAAACGTTGAAAAGCTGTGTTCTAGGTTAAAGGAGACTAAATAGTCAGGAAAAATAAAATATGTGATCTTGGACTATATCTTGTACTGGAGGGAAAAATTACATAAAGGATATTATTAGGACAAACTGACAAAATTGAAATATGGATTGGAATTTAGATTTTAAAAATTCTATCATTATTAAATTTTCTGAAATCGATATATACACTATGATCATATAAGATAATATTTTTGTTCTTAGAAAATAAGCATCGAAGTACTAAGGTATGTGACATATACAATCTGTTCTCAAATGAAAAAATATGCTAATAAAAATAAATCATAACATCATTTTCTCAAATGAAAAAATAAACAGTGTATATGTGTGATGATAAAGCAAATGTGGGGAATATTTTTGAAAAGTGAATCTGAGTAAAGGATATAAAGGAGCTCTTTTTATTATTCTAGCCATTTTTCTGTAAGTTTAAAATTATTTCAAAATTACAGTGAAGATGTATTCTATAATTCTTTGGATAAAATAGAGAATCTAAGGAAACGTTGAAAGAACAGAGTTAACAAGAGAGACATGCTCTACTGGATACTGAATCTCATTATAAAGTTTTTAAAAATCATGTTTTGTGCTACTCTGAGAATTGATGAAGAAATCAAAGGAAGAGACTCAAAGGCCTAACAGAGATGTTGAGGTTAAACCTTTATCTGCCATAACCTATTAATTTTCTTTCAAATTTTATTTGCCTTTAATTTTATATAGTATTTTTTACATGCAGCAACTTCCCATTTCTATGTCAAAATAACTCTATTTTTTCTTTGACAGTTTTTTGATTAGTTTTTTTTTCTTTTTGCATAGGCAGGCTCCAGGAATCAAACCTGGGTGTCCGGCATGGCAGGCAAGAATTCTGCCACTGAGCCACAATGTACCACCCTATCATTTAGGTTTTTTCTTTTACAAGGAAAGGCTCTAGGAATCTAACTTGGGACCCCATCATTTTTTAAATTTTTTGCCTGGGCAAGCACTAGGAACTGAACCCAGGTCTCTGGCATGGCAGGCAAGAACTCGACCACTGTGCCACCATCGCCTACCCTCCTATCATTAGTTTTTATTCTTTAAAAGACATGCCTCATTCTTAGGTTAGATTTCTATTTTTTTCGGCATTTTTCTTCTGTCTGTATGTATGGGTTTATTTGTATATGTTCGCTTATTTTTACCTGAAATATGTTTTGGTGCATTTTATGAGATAGGGATCTAACTTGACTTTTTCCCTCAAATAGTTAAGAAATTGTTCCAGAATTATTGAAAATATGAATCTTTTGTCCAGGAAAAGACATCCCAGCTTTAATGCATGTAATTATATTGTCTCTGCTGGGGTCTTTGATTCTCTTCCTTTGGTTTCTTCAACATAAAAATGGGCAAAAGTCATATTGAATCAGTTCATAAAGGAATACCAGTAGCCAACAAATCCCTGAAAATATGTTTAAACACTATGGTAGTCGAAGAAATAAAATTTAAATGATGATATGAGCTTTTATTATTAAATTGGCAAAATTTTTAAGAAAAAGCTGTCCATGTTCATATAGTCATATGAAAATAAGCATTCTAAAATCACTAATGGATGGATAAGTTGACACAAACTCTCTTGAGTAAAATTTGACAATATGTATCAAGTGCCTCAAAATTTTCTAATCTCACTTTGATTTGAGATTCTACTTCCATTAAATCTGAAGGAACACCTCAAAGATATTCCCAAATATTAATAAAGAAAGAAACTCATCACTCTATTTTAAAAACACCTAAATGTCCAGCTAAGAGGAATGGAAAAGCAAGGCTCCACAGATGATGGAATGCTATTAAGAATCAAGCATCGACAAATTTTGAATATTATGGAAAAGGTTCATAAAATATCGTCCACTAATCCAACTATAAAACTATACATATATTGATTACAATTTAGTAAAGATCTATAACTCTAGGGAATTGACACAGATGTATATATACACAAATATATGCACACTCTGAAGGATATACGAAGATAATTACTGAAATATTATTGACTTTCAGTAGGTGGTGAGATTATGAGTCATTTATATTTTCTTCTCCACACAATTTTATATCTTTCAAATTACCTACATATTTGTGACTTTTATCACCAAAAAGACAAATGTTATTAAACCACGTAATTACTACAGTAAAAAGCAGTGTCTAGTCATTTCTGTTTTAAAGATGGTATTTTTAATAGGATATATTGGGTAAGAAACTAAATATTATTATGCAAAATGTCGTGACCATTAAAGTGACAATTATCATAAAACAGAAAAATTCCATGATGCATTTTCAAACATAGCATTAAAAGTAGCATATATACTCTTTTGATTACCATCCTTTAACATACTTGTGAATGTGGAACAAAATATGAAGGCAAATATACAAAAGTTTAAGTGGAACTTTTGATAGGGTATATATTTTTCTCAATTGCCTGTAATTTTGGTACTATGTTGTCCTTTTGCTTTTAAAAAAAAATGATTATCTGCTAAAAAAAATATGTGACAGCTAGAGATCTATAGTAATAAAGGTCAACAGAAATTAGAGACAAATACATAAACAAAATGTATTAAATATATACACAGTTTTTATAATATGCATAGTTGTCAGTGACTTATCTTTTCTCCCTCAAATTCTTAATGTGGTACTCAGTAATTAGTCAATAATTGAGATGCATATTCTGGAAGGTTAAATATATTTTATTGAGTTTATGTTTTTAAATCTGCAATTAGAATGGAACTTGCTTGGGGTTAGAACTAGAGTCTATTATAAGCAGCATAGTATTTTAAAAGCTTTTACTGTGGCATTTTGTGTACACGATCTTCATACTAGTCTTCGCAGAACATCCATATGCTTTGTGAAATATCTGAATTTACAGAAGAAAATGCAGTGAAGGAGTTATATTTTATTCAGATTTTTATACTCATAAAGAATTATGCAAATGATTTCTCATTTAGTGGATCAAGGACCAAATCCAGAGAACCCAACCTGAATACATCTCCCATTATATAAACCAAGACACAGCAAACTTTTTCTTTAAAATTCTACAGAGTAAATATTTTAAGCTTTATGGGACATATGGTCCCTTTCACAGCTATTCAATTCTGCAATTGTAGCCATAGTCAATACATAAAAGAATAGGCAAGGCTATGTTCCAATAAAATTTTATTTACAAAAACAGGCAATGGGCCAGGTACTATAGAGAAAGCCCCTTTTGCCTATGAGAGTGAAATCTATACCCTAGAAGTAGCATCATATGGCCTCAGAGAAGTAAGAGAAAAAACAACCCTTTTCCAAGGAATTATAGGATGAGGATGATGAGAGAAAATATGATTGAAGAACAAGAGAACTTTCATTTTCTCTGGCTGGATTTTAGCCTTGAGGTGGGGAGTTGTTTTGGATAAGTTAAGGTCTATGTTGGAGGCAGGGAGCTTTTCTATTCCTACTCATATGGGACATGTGGAAGGGGAACCTTGCAAGTAATCTGCAAAATCCTAGAATGTCATTGCATCACATTGAATGTGGTGGTTCAATATGCTTAGAACAAAGGTTTAGTTTATTGACTCAATCCACCCTCAGTTCTTTAGTGGAATGGACTCTCAGTTAAACAACAACAGCTGGACAAAATGCACACGCTACAGGACAGGAATGAGTTGACATTTAGTTCATTTTTCCCAACTAACCAGTGAGTCAAGGCTCTAGATAAAGGCTACATTAGTGATTGACAAAATAACATATTTCATTTAGACATTTGAATTGCATTTTTGGTTGAATTTTTAGGCATATCATTCCTTTCATCCCACAGGGTCTAGCATGCATTGGCAAGTCGGTGAATATTATTGATTCACACTTGCACATCTAGGTATCCTTGCAGGGTTGGCATGCTGGCAAGAAAGGTACAGAGCACTTGGTGTGATGTCAGGTCATCAGCAGGACCAGAGGGAAGGTAATCAAGACCCTGTGTAATATGACCATGTGCTCACATCACTATCAACTGGGTAGGTTCCATCGCAGGGCCAAAGATGCATAGAAATAGAGGAAGCTGCCAATGCTCCCATCAGTATCCTAAAGGCCCCAAAGAGACTAATGAAAAACAGATGGGAGTCCTTTCAAGTGAGCTCCTCCTCCTCCACTTGACCAAGTTCTAGGTTCAAATCCTTATTCCACAATTCATGAGTTGTGTGACCTAAGTTTAGGGGAATCAGTTAAGCTGTCTGAGCTACAGTTTCCTGATCTTTAACATCAGGATAATACAAATCCACAATCCATAGTCAACAATTCTGAAATAAAAGAGCTCTGAGAACTGAGAACTTTCAGAATTTACTTTGTAGCCAACTTGAGCGGATCATGTGAGTTCATCCATTGTAACACCTAACCTGAATCAACATGGGACTATTTATAATATTAATTTATTCAGTCCAGGAGGACTCTTTGTACGTTTTACTAAATAACTATTGACATGTTAAGTTTGGCCAAAATTTGCCAAATTTTCTTTGAATCTATGAGAGAACTAGCCTTTTTTTGCCAAATGCTGATTCTTAGCTTTCTGCAATTAAGCATTCCTGTTTATGGAGGCCTAAGGATGTGCATTTCAATGGCGTAGTGGATTAACACTATTTGAGGTAGCCCATGACTAGACTACAGTTCAAAAGTTCAGTGGTATCAGAACCACTCAGAGAATAGATTGGACCAATTCCAGAGAGCTGTAAAGATCTTCTAGGGAAGAGCAGGCAATTCTTAAAGACCTGAGCAAAAGATGTGTCTGAAAAAGCAACTGGATTGTTGGAACCATCTGGGTCAGTCATAACATGCTTGTTTATTCAAGTATTTATTGCCTGTCTAATGTGTGCTGAACATTGTAATAGCAGATAACATCGAGGAGGTCTGGCAGCAGAGAATTTGGGAACCAAGTCAAGGAGACTATGATTCAAAGAATACTAGAATTAACATCCCAAAAGATTTGATACAGGAGGTCAAGGACTAAACCTGTAGTCATGAGAAGTGCTGCCCAGTAGTAAGGAAATAAACCTGAGTCACTCCGCCAATGTCCTGAGTAGTATAAGTAGATGACAGAGGCCAAGCTAAGTTTGTATCCCCAGCTATCCAATGGGGATTGGAGAGTTGAGAGAGGGACTTGGACAAGGCATCACAATTTGTAAACTTGGTTGTTTGGAAGGTACATTTTACCCATGAAACAATGTTACACATGCTAATTAGGTTGCCAAGTCAGGCCAGGAGCATATCTAACCAGTGAGGGTGTATGGGATACCATGGGACACATCTTCATCCCCCACCAAATGGAACTAGCAGTGGAACTGGAGATGCCCCTTCCTTCTCACTAGTTCAATATCCCTAAGACTTTCAGGCCAATCTCACTCCTTCTCCCTCCTCCATCCCAGCTGCTTTTCTAGTCTCAGATAACTCTAAAAATGGTCAAAGGATAATTTTCAATAATTTCAAAAGTTACAAACATGACCTTCATATAAACATAGAATGAACACATGCCAACATTTTTATTTAACTCATTAATGAGAGAACAAGTATGATGATAAAGTTGGCTCAAAGAACATTTGAGGAACAGTGTATTTACTGGCATTTTGGGAAAAAAAGGAATCTTGAAACAACACTGTTATACATACAAAACTGATTTTTGTCCCCTTACAGGGCAGTGAAACCATTGACTTAGGGGAGAAAACTCATTTATATTTCTAGTGGACAAATATCTACAAGTTAACACGTAATTTTGCAAAGCCTGGGCTTTTAATCAATAGTGAACGGCAACGCAAACAAAAGTATATTTTCCTTAGATAATGAAATAATCCACATGTAGGCCTGTTAAATAATGTACCGATATGACACTAAGGGACTTTTCCCCCTACCCTACCCCTAGTGACTTAGCTAAACCTTATTCCCAAGATTTGGATGCATTTTTGATAATTCCCTTACTCACATACCTGTTTCACTTGGAATTGGGGTTTACTGGTATTTAAACAATGCCATGAGATGTGTTGGCTTAGACAATGGATATTTATTTGCTCACAGTTTTGAGGCAGGTAAATGTCCAAAGACAATCCTTTCTCCCTAAGAATCCTGTGGCATTCTAGGGCTGGCTGGCTGCTGGTGACTCTTGCTCCTTAGCTTGTGAAATGGCAGTGCACATTGTCTCCTGGTCTCTCCATTTTCTTCCAGGTTTTGTCGTTTTCAGCTTCTGGCTGCTATCTCTGGGGCTTTCTCCTTCTCACGTCTGAATGTATTCCACCTATTCAGGACTCCAGTAATAGGATTAGGACACAACCTGACTGAGCTGGGCCACATACACACTTTAACTGAACCAATTTCATCAAAAGTTCCCACTTAGAATAGGTTCATATGCATAAGAATTCATGGAATTTAAGAACACGCTTTTCTGGAGTACATACAGCTTCAACCCACTACAACCGGTGTGCTAACCTGGACAACCACCTTCTTTCTAAAATCTTGCAGGTGAAGTTTGTCAGCCTGTCCACCACTCCCAGGATTCTATTCTGGTCCCGTCCTGGTAATGATCTAGCTCCTCCTATTTTAATACAGACAGCTTTTTAACAATTCTGTTTCGGCTAGAGAGCTAAACAGGAGGCTTTGTAAGATGCAGCTCATTTCAGCTGCTAAACAAGCAATGCCCTATGATGAAATCCGGAAGTTCAGCCAATGTTAATACAAAAACTTAACTGCTTTGTTTTTCTTTAATTCATTAGGAAGATGAAATATTTTTCCTCACCTCCTAGAAGAATTGGAACTTTAGGCCTATTCTGCCTTCCAAGAAAGGAGACAGGGATCCAATTTTTGCTCAGGATTTGGGTTCAAAGTTTAATAAACAAAAAAAGGTCTGACATAAAAGAACAAGAAGGAATGGGGTAGATCCAACAAATAGACCACCCAGTGTGGCAAGGGTAGTTACCAGTCAGAATGGATGCCGCTGCTATAGGATTGAACCTAGGATCTGAAGGTCTCCTGCTGGGCCAGGGGTCAACCTTTGAGTTGAAGGATCGGGGGGAAATTCAGAGGACCCTGGGGAAGGGACCAGAGCAGCAGAGGGGCACTTGGAGGAGGTGGAGTTGGAATAGAGCATCCCGATTAACCAAGGTGAAACAATTTGAATAGATTCTCAGTGTACAGGTCAACCAGCATGTACCTGCTAAGTACCAATGCTGGAAAAGATAAAGTTTGAGCTGAAACAGAAAAAGAATTAACTTAGTGTAACGAACAAAGGAGAAGGAAGGACTTCCTTGGATTCCCTCAGTGCAACCAAGAGAAGTGCATGGGGCCCTAGGCTCCAGGAGAGGGTGTAGGTTGGAACTTCCCACCACATGAACTTTCCAGGTTGGATTGTCTAAGCTTGAGAACCTGTCAGCTAGAACAGTGTTAAGTGATACCATAACAAGTAGATTTACATGTAAAGTTTAAAATGAAGTAGAATCTACTTATTTATCTTTTATTAAAAATCGTCTCACTCAGTGGTACAATACAAATTGAAGGGTGAAAATATGGGAATACATTTCTATATTTTATCTTCAGAGAGCTGGAAGTGAGGAAGAATTATTTCTCCTTTTCAATATCAAGTGAACAGAATCACAGTTTTCTGATTCTAAGCTATGGTAAATGATTGGAGACAAGACACGGCTCAGTAAAGTAGTGCAGTTTCACTTCCTGGGAGGAATAGAGGTTTAAATACAACAGACAACTCATTTGTAACAGACTTACAGGTGCTTGGGAGAATGCAATCACTATCTCACTCGCTTGAGCAGGTTAGTGAATAAAAGAAACACTTTTGACCTCAAGTTAAAAAACTATATATAAGAGATTTGTCATTTTCACTTTGGTTCTGAATTCAAAATCAATACCAAGACAGAAAACACCATAATGCATATAAATGCTATTGATGACCTTCTTTAGAAAATGGGGTGAAATATAAGCAGTAACTGAATGAAATGGGTCCTATAAAGAGTCAATTCATTTAACCCACACCTATAACAATATGATAATAATGATGGCAGACTTATTGAATGTCTACTCTGTGCCAGAAATTGTGCTAAGGGCTAACTCTGCACTCTCTCATTTTGTCTGCGCTACAGCCACCTGAAGTAGACATCATTAGCATCCCAGTTTTATAGAAGAGGAAAAGTCAGATAAAAGGGGTTTTGTAATTTGCAGATAGTAAATGAAGAATAGAATACAAACTCAGGCCCACCTGACACTAGAGTCCATGCTCTCAACCAGTGTTTGAGATGTTGCCCACCATGTTATTGAACAGCTGGAGAAAAATCAGGGGATGCCACCTAAATGATGAAATTAATTAGGACTGAAAGCCCAAGAGTCTAAGTGAGCTGAGGAAGAGGCTACCCGTATAGTTTAAAACAACCCTTACAATGAAAAAAAAAAAAAGCTGAAGACCAATCTTGGAAGCCTCCTAATTTTCATTATTCCTAAATTTCATTATAGTATGATTTGATTTCTTTCCTGGAGATCTTTCTTAATTCTGTTAGAATATCTTCATTGAAATTCAGACTTGGCCACAGCTGTCCTAATGCAAGCTGGAAAGCAAGATCAATCAGAAGCCCATTAGGAGAAGGATAAGGGGGGAAGTGGCTGAATGCAACAAATGCCAAAAGCCTATTGGCATCCTTCTCAAGTGTTTCAGATGTTTTCAGTGTCAGTAGCTTCCTGAAATGTTGTAACTCTAGAGTAAGTTTCCCATTATCCACCTGTGAATTTCCCACTCAGCAGATTTATCTTAAAGCCTTTGAAGTTTTATTCCCAAAGTGGCTCCCATATCCACCTACCATAAGTCTGGCTTTCTGCTCCCTCCTCCCACTTAGCACTGACGGAAGGTCAGCTAACCAGGCTGTAGGTCCCCTGACTCCCTGGTCATTGCACTATTGAAAAGCAAAGGTCATTCTTTTATTTATACTTAGGCTTGTGCCACAACTGCCTTCCCAGCCCTGTGTCACAGAACCAAAGGAAGGGATATACACAATTTGGGAAACGGGGATTAATTCAACTTGGTTGGAGTCAAATATTCATGTGTGTATTTATTTTAAGAGGGTAGGTTCATTCACCCAGTTTGCAGAGCATTTTGCTGCAAAAAAAGAAACTGATTTGAAATCCTTTGAAAAGACAGCAGGATGGAAACCTATGAAAGAAGATCAAGCATCAAAGTTTGCTTTATCTGTTATATTTCTTTCTTCTTCAAGATACAGAGTGGTAGAGTTGAAAGAGATCAGGCTTTTAAGTGAAACTGATCTGGGTTTGAATTTAGGATACACCACTTTCCAGCTGAGTGACCTTGGATAAGTTACTACTTCTAAGTGTTGGTTTCCTGGTTTGCAAGGGGAACAATAATAGAAGCTATCTTACCTATTGACATGTTAATTCAATGAGATAATATATGTAAAGCACCTCACAGAGTGGTAGGGACATTTCAGTCCTTAAATGAGAGGGATCATTATTAGCATTATCATTAAAGTACATTGTTAGTACTGGTGGTACTGGTGGTATAGAAAGGAGCAAGGTACAAGTTTGTTGGGTACATTTGAGTAATAGTTATCCCCCAAACACAAATATGTTTAAGAACTACACAAATCTGTAGATTTTTAAAATATGCTTTGCCTCTAGCTACGAATTTCAAGTAGCATCTTAAAGTAAGGCCTGACATAATCAATTAAGATGCTTTCCATTTATTTATTCTTTGAAGACACTAATTCAGGAGAATTGCTTAATTTTCTTTTCAGTCTATTTAACCATGCAAAACACAAGTGGATTTCTCTGAGACCTAGATACGATGATAGTAGGCAAGGCCACTTTCTTTTAAATTAAAACAAAATCTATGTTTCTATCTATTTTTCTAATATAGTGACTAATGGAGCCATGACACTTTGATCTCCCACTTGAAAAATATCAAAATATCTTTATTATGGAAATCAAGGCAAGAGCTTGTAGAGTCATCCACAGCAGGACTTCCCCCCTTATAACAGTAATTAGAAAATCTATGTAGACTCTGAGAACTATTACTTTCAAAATAATTTTACCACCGACAAAAATCTATGATCTTATTCTTAGTCATATTACTAAATGAAATTTAGATATTGAAGACTATTGATTTCAGTTCAAAAGCTGCTTTGACCACCTCTTTATCAATCCCCCTGACTTGGAAATCATTAAGTCATTTATCTTGTCAAAAATCTTGGCACATGCCCAGAAGCATCAAACTTCTGGAGGAGGCTAGCTGTAGTTCCTGTTTCCAAAGGGCAACTGACTTCCCATACAACCTGTCAGGCAGCTTCAGCCCGGATCAAGGAGCTCTGAGCAGATTCCATGTTTGGTTAAATCCTCTCGTGGGGCAGTATTCTTTGGGGACTCATTTTTAAAAGCTCAGATTTTTCCAAACTATCAGTTTCCGATTTCTTTGTGCCCAAGTGTTCACATCTCAGATTATCCCTTTCCTCTTGCATTTTACTATAAGCTGTAAGGAGCAACCAGGCTACATTTGGAAATTTCCTCAACTACATGTCCCAGTTCATTATTTTTAAATTCTCCCTTCCATCCAGCACAGGATTCAATTTGGCCAAATTCTCAGCCACTTTAAAACAAGTCTCCTTCCTTCCAGTTTGCAATGACATATTCATCATTTCTAAAGCCTAATCAGAAGTATCTTCAGACACCATATTTCTACCAACAGTCTCTTCAGAACAAAGAAAGGCCTTTCAATCAAACTCCTCACAGGTCTTCCAGAATCTTCCCCTTATCCATTTATAAAGTCATTCCAGCATTTTTGGTATTTGCAAACTGCAGCACTCCACTTCTCTGTAATCAAAATTTGTTTCCTTTTGCTAAAGCTGTCAGAATGCAATATCCCAGAAATGGATTGGCTTTTACAAAGGGGATTTATCAGGTTACAAATTTACAGCTCTAAGGCCATGGAGTTGTCCAAATTAAGGCATCAAGACACCTTGACTCTGAAGAAAAGCCGCTGGCATCCAGGTTTCCTATATTACATGGGAAGTCACATGGTGACATAAGCTGGCCCCTTGCTCCTGGGCTCTATTGCTCTCAACCTCTGTTTCCAGTGGCTTTTCTCTGATTGTAGGTCCTTGCTTCTCCAGGGATACCTCTCTGAGCTCTCTGTGTCTTGCGGGTCTCCTCTCACCCTCTGTACCCTTCCCTTGGTTTCCTCTCTCTGCTCTCTGTATCAGCTCTGTCTGGGTCTCTCCAAAATGTCTCTGGGCATTTCTTTTCTCTCTTAGGTTTTTCCAGGGTGTTTTCTCTCCCTGTTTCTCTAAACATCTCTGGTTCTCTTTCAGAAAAGGCTCCAGGAAAGGATTAAAACCCACCTTGAATTGGGTGGGTCATATCTCCATGGAAACAAAAGGTCCCACCCAATAGAAGGTCTGCAGCCACAAGAACGGATTAGAAGAACATGGCTTTTCTAGGGTACAGAACCATTTCAAACCAGCACAGGTGGGGTGGGAATTATATTCCATTTTAAGCAATGTGATGAGCTCTAAAACACATGTTCACACTCTCAGGATCTATCAATACATACCCCTTCCTTCATTTATTCAATAAATGCTCATCTAGCTTTTACTACATGCCAGGGAAACTGCTAGCTGCTGGGAATAAAGTGAACCAATACAAAGCAAAATAATAAATAAGAGATAAAACCTTTACAGAGCATAAAGAGCAGGCAGAAACTTTATTTACTAAACTTATTTTAGAACTTTCTAAAGTTTAGTTGTAAACTTTAGGAAGTCTACACTAATTGGACAAATAAATACATAATTTTAAATTATAACTCCTGACATGGAGGAAAATAATAGGGTACTAGTAGAGAAATTAATAGGAAAAGTGATGAGATGGAGGTAGGCTTTTCAGAGGAAATGAAATTTAAGGTAAACTATAGGGTAAATGGGATTTGGCTAGAGAGGAAAAGCATACCATCCAGAGGGCACCTATATGGCAGAAAATTATACAAGTTGGGAGAGAGTGGCATGAGTGATTTCCAAGGGATGGAATCATCTCAAGATGAAAGTGTTTGGGTGAAGACTTCTCTTCAAAGTTTCCTTGGCCATGACAAATATTGTAGAACTTATTCTAGTTGCAGTGGGAATGATTATAAGCAAGGAGGAAATATGAGTAAAATAGACAATAAAAACCTAATGGGGGGAACAAAATGTCCTACTGGATTCATTTCTGGCAAGTCTCTAGAATGCTAGGTTTTTCCCGAGCTGGATGGTCTATGGCAGTTTGTATCAAAGGGTCCTTTAGATAAGATAGTAGTTGTTAAAAATACAGAACTGCACTGCAGACCTATTGAATTGGAATCTGTTGGTATGGAGCTTAGGAATACTTTTCAAAGTAGCACTCTGACTGGTTCCAACATGCTCTAAAATGACATGGACCCAGCAGTGTACCATGGGCTAGACAGAGGCGAGTCAGAGTGAGGCAGGGCATAATCAAAGCAGACTGGCATCACAGGGGTGACGGAAACCAGGTGGGCAGAGTTTAAGTAGACATTGAATGGTAGAGGGACAGCTCTCTTCCACAGAGCTTTGTGGCATTCGAAAGCACAACCTCTCTAGCACCCATCTAATTTCACTTCATTTCAGGTTTAGCCTCCATCCAGCAGGAGAATCACCTCTGTCAATTTTGATGTTGGATCTCAGTATGAGGTAAACCAGTCACATCTTCTGACTTATCTTGGGGCTCCTAGGAAGCATATAGTTTCAGAGGGCCTGACAGACTGACTGGGGTGCTTCCTTGTCAGCAAATTTAGTGACCCTTTTGGGTCAGCCTCAAGGGTGTGGGCTCGGCTTGAGTCTTAGCATGTTATACTTATTTTTCATTTTAATCCTTGTAAATAACTCACTTTCCTGCTATTTCTTTATACCTAACCATTTGTTCCTCATTTTAATATAGTCACTTAAAATTGTAATTGCTGGCCAAAATAATGCACTTATCTAATAGACTAATAATACTCAGCTCATACAAATTAGATGTTCAGTAATACCTCTGACAGAACACAAGCATTTGGAAATTGGGTTGTGAATTAACAAAAATATTTTCAAAATGGAAAACATTAACAGTTCAAAATTGTGAATGTGAGGCAGAGGTATTCTATTCAGACCCAAGGTTGTTCTCAACAATATATGAGTAAAATATTATTATACCATTTTTCAACAAATCAATGAAATATAAAACACTTTTCTAACTAAAAATAAAATTCTAATGAATCATTGACAAGACTTTGAAATTCACCCAGTCAGTTCACAACAACACATATTAGGCTTAATTTTGTAACTCAAAAAGTAATGACATTCGATTCCCAGTGCCTGCCCATGCAAAAAAAAAAAGCATTTCTACCCCTATAATTTCGTTTTGTTTTGAAGAATTAAAAGAAAAACTCCTACACAGCTATTTCAGATCTAATTACAAGATTCCAGGGTGTGGGAGAATGTGGTAGACTTCCTCAACTGCAGTCCTTGCCCAGCTGTACATCATCTCCAAGAGTGTGGTGGTGAAGCTTTACGGACCCCAGAACAATATGTTCTTAAATCTAATCCACTCCTGTGGATATAAACTCACTGTTAGTAGGACTGTTTGATGAGGTTACTTTAGTTAAGGTCTGACCCACCTCATTCAGAATGGATCTTAATTCTATTGCTAGAGTCCCTCAGAAATGGAATGAATACGGAGAAAGGGAGAGACAGGAAAAACCTTGGAAGCAAGAAGCTGAAAGTCATGAAACCATGTGGCCAAAGAGCCAAGGATCATGGACAAGCGGTCTTCGGGAAGAAAGCATTGCCTCCATGATACCTTGATTTGGACATTTTCTCAACCTCAAACTATACGCTAATAAATTCCCATTGTTTAAGCCAACCCATTTCATGGCTCTGCTTTGAGTAGCCTAGGAAACTAAAACTGAATTTGGTACCAGGAGAGTGAGGTGTTGTTATTGCAAATACCAAAACTGTGGAAATGGCTTTAGAATTCAGTAATGGTTAGAGGCTGGAAGAACTGCGAGATGCTTGATTAAAAAAGGCCTCAATTGTTTTGAGGAGACTGTTGGTAGAAATGATGCTAAAGATACTTCTGATGAGATCTTAGACAGAAATGATGAATGTGTTATTGGAAACTGGAAGAAAGGCCATCTTGTTTTAAAGTGGCAGAAAACTTGGCAAGATTGAGTTCTGAAGTTGTGTGGAAGGCAGAATTTGAGAGAAATGAACTTGGATATTTGGCTGAAGAGATTTCCAAGGTAAATGTGGACAGTGCAGCCTGGTTTCTCCTTGTAGCTTGTAGTAAAATGTGAGAGGAAAGGGATTAGTTAAGAAATGGACTCCCAGGCACACAGAAAACAGAAATTGGTGGTTTGGAAAATTCTGAGTTGCTGGAAAGCAAATTCCAAGATAGTAATGCTCCATGTGAGGGTTTAACTGAACATGGATCCAGTCAGTTATTTCAATATAAGTCAGGATTGGAGGTGCAGTTATACAGGAAAGATCTGTAGAAAGTCCTACTGTCTGACAGACTGAAACTCTGTGCACTAGATGCAAAACCAATAAGCTTTTTACGAAATCTATATGAAAGGGGCCACTGCCAGCCTGAACTAAAAGGGACAGAAAAGGGACAGATTGAAGGAAAAATCACTTCAAGGGCAGGCCAATGGAAGCTGAGGTCTGGACCAAAGACATTGTATCGAGTCAAGAGAGTGGGCCTACCTGTTATGTTGAAAGGTTGAGTCTGTACTGGAACTTGGAGAGGGAGGGCCTTCTACCCCATGATTAAGGAAGAGTGCTACCACCCCAGTGTTCCCTGAGGCCCCAGGAATTATCAAGAGTGTGGCCTTTACCCGAACACCTGGGTTGGGCTGGTGCTCCATCAGGCCCAAAGGATGAAATATTATTCTGTAGATGACTCAGATTTTGAAATCGAATGGAGTATTTCCCGTGGGGTTTCAAAATTGTTTGGGATGCGTGAGCCCTGCTTCTCTTCCAATTTCTTCCAGTGGGAATGGGAATGTTTATCCTATTGTTTATCAGAAGCAGATAACTTGTTCTTTTTGGTTTCACAGGTCTGCAGATGAAGGGGAATTCTGCCCCAGGACAGACCGCACCCGTAATTTTGATGAGACTTTGTACATAGTATTGTTACTGAATTGATTTGAGGTTTTGGGGATACTGTTATGAAATGAACATATTTTGCATATAAAAAACCATGTCTTTTTGGGATCCAGGGGGTGGACTGTGGTGGTTTGAACTTGTGTGTACCCAGAAAAACATGTTCTTTAATTCATTCCTGTGGTGAAAATCCATAGAGGATAGGATTTTTTAATGAAGTCACTTCAGTTAAGATGTAACCCACCTCATTCAGGATGTGACCTAATCCTATTACTGGAATCCTTCATAAAGGGAATGAATACAGATAGACAGAGAGAAAGCCACAGAAGCAAAAGGCTGGAATCAACGAAACATGGAAAAGAGATACCAGCAGACACAGCCATGTGTCTTGCCATATGCCTTACCATATGGCAAAGGAGCCAGGATTGCCAGCATCCAGTCTTTGGGAAGAAATCATGACCTTTATGAAGTCTTGATCCAGATATTTTCTTGGCCTCAATCTCTAAACTAACAAATTCACATTGTTTAAGTCAACCCATTTCATGGCATCTACTTTGAGCATCAGGAAACTAAAACACAGAGCATGCGACTGGCATCCAGAAACAAGATCATGGGAACAAAATGATGTAACAAAAAAGCAGCAGACCCCAGAGTTTGTCCAACAAAGTTCTTCCCTCTTTTACAGTTTCTACATAGCATTTAATTGATAAACATCACCTGGATTGTTCCAGTGAAAGTCAATAAGCTCTGGAAGTTTACTTGGGAGTTAGCATGGGCTGGATTCTTAGGCATCATCCTCAAATCTAGTGGATATCAAGGTTTCTAAATCAGCAGCATCAGCATTACCTGGAAACATTTTGGAGATGCAAATTCTTAGGTCCCGTATCAGACATGCTAAAACAGAAACTCTTGAAGCAGAGGGAGTTTAGATGAAGGAAGAAAGCCATCTTCCTTGTTCTAACAAGCCTCCCAGGAGATTCTGACACCTGGTCTAGTTCAAACTCAGAGTTCTAAGAGTCCTCAAAAGTGCATCTGACTTTAAGTGGAGGATGAGGGGAAGGGAGAGTAGGGAAAGCTGTAGCAAGGGAGAGAGCTGGTAGAATGTGGACCTAGGGAGGAATCTATTCAGAATCTATTTTAGGCTTCATGTACTGACATCATCTTATGCACTGACATCAGCAGTACTCATGTACTGACATTAGCATCTTACTTTTATATATTTTATAGATTAGGGATTCATACAAGACTGTGTTTGAAAAAGTTACATCTGCTAATTTTTTAAAAAGTTTGACAATCCTCATTATTGTTAGAACTTCCACTAGACTGGAAAACAGGTGCCTTGTCCTTTCTAGGTCCTCCGTTCTGACCACCCTCTGAGCACACCCATCCCTATTTGGCCAAGGGACATGCTCACCAGAGGCCCCAGTTCTTCTAGATTATAATATAAGTATGGAGTCACAGAACTCCCTGCCCAAATATGGCCAACTCCATTTCCTGGGCTCATGCTGGTCTCTTGTCCAGGGTAATCTTCCTAAGGATAGACTGTGTCACCTGTGTGTACCCTGGCCCAAAGGGGTCACCAAGTGGCAGCTGTGGAGGGTTACAGATCCTAGAAATGGGGGCTGGGCACACAAGGTCCCTCATGGTTATGGGTTCAGCCAATTTGGAAAGTGAAAGGGGCAGCTGTGCCCTGGGGCTGAAGCAAGAACTTCTATTTTCAAGTTCCCATCTATAAGGAGTTCAAGAATTCAAAATTTAGATCTAGCCCTTCAAGTCCTTAGGAAGGTATATTTGTCACAGTAGGAATATGAAATCTACTTCAGTTAACATTTTGACTTAAAAGTTTGTATTTATAACTTTTAAATCTTTATACATATATAGTAGGTGGGTCTCCATTTGTACTCTCTCCTCAAGCACCTCAAGGTTTAGGGGAGAACTGGTTACAGGGTGTTTTCATTTGTTAATGCTGCCAAAAATAGGGTGGCTTTTATAAAGGGAATTTATTAAGTTGCAATTTTACAGAGCTAAGGCCAAACTAAGGCATCCAAAGAAAGACACCTTGACTTAAGAAAGGGCTTATGACAATCAGGGCTTCTCTTTCAGCTGGGAAAGCACATGGGGACATCTGCTAGCTTTCTCTCTTGGCTTCTCATTTCAAATGGCTTCCCTGGGGCATTTTCTTTCTGCATCTCCAAATATCTCTGTTTGTGTCGGCTTTGAAGCTTTTTTCAAAATGGTTCCCTCTTAAAGGACTCCAGTAAGACCACCTTGGATGGGTGGAGATACATCCCCAGGGAAATCATCTAATCAAAAGGTCCCACCCACACTTGGGTAGGTCACATCTCCATGGAAACAGATAATCGAGAAGATCCCACCTACAATTAGTGGGTTACAACTCCTGGGAAACAACCTAATCAAAATGTCTGCCCCACAAGACTGGATTAGGGCAAAGAACATGGCTTTTCCGGGGTACATAATAACCTCAAACTAGCACACAGGGTATGAAAACGTAGTGTGTCTTTGTTGTTTGCTTATGGTGCCTTTTATTTTATTCTGTTTTTTTTTTTTTTTTTACTTTATGAAGTAGCAAAATATCTTTCTGCAAGGGGGAGTATCCAGAAGAAATGAAAATATTTCTGCACTCTGCCCCTGCCAATGTATTTCTAAAGAAAATAAAAACCCTTTAGTGTTGCTAAGGATATACATTTAAGTTCTAGTAAGGCAGCCAGTTTTTCAGATGAGCCCTGTAATTCTATTACCAGGTTAGGGAACTTGTCTGTCTTGCTTATCACTATAAACTTAGGGCCTAGTCAACATCCCAGAAAAGACTAAGTTCTTAGTAAATGATTGTTAAATAAATAAAAGAAAACAAGTGAATGAATGAACCAGTTTAAAGGGATCAAATTTCCAAAATTATATTGAGTTCACCTTAACAAACATTTATTGATCCCCTGTTGTGTGCCAGACAGGGCATACTAAGATGGATTGGACATCAAACCTATCCATGAGCCATTGAATGCTTAGTAGGGGAGAAACACATGAATAGATGATTTCCGCAGGATCTGTGGCTATTTATCTTGTCTGTCAGAGGCAGCTATTTATCAGAGTGTTACTCTTTACTATTTACTGAAAACCCTGAGGTAACATCTCCAGAGAGACTACAGGGGTAGGACCCCAGCTGTTGGCAACTAGTCATAAAGATTAGAAGGTTTCTCTTTATCCAGCAGAAACCTGGGCTAATTTGCTCAATCTGAATCATGGGGTAGACATGGGAGGTTGGTGGGGGGTTAGGTTTGCAGGTGAGCATCTCATAAAAGCAGAAAAACCACATCCCTTTATGTTGGCTTTCTGTGGCCTTCCCTGGAAACAATAAGCACTCTCAGAAGCATGATCCCATAACTGCAAATAGGACAAGGTCACAGCTTGGATATTTACTTCTAATGAAATTATCAAGAAAAAAGGAACAAAGAATGTCCACACCATGAGCATTTTAGAGTCATTTTCCATTGTATGTCTGTCTTCAGGGGATCCCAGCAAATAAACCATGAACAGTGTGAGCAGGTGTTTTTACTAAGCCTTCTGCTTAACAAGCCTTCTAGGGTAGAAAGACATTTTATACATGCTGGTTTGTACATCACAAGTATTTTCTTGCATAACCCTACAAGGTGCCACTTTCCAAACTGTCAGACATGAAATCTAAGGTAGATAGGACAGGCCTACTCTATACAGGAATATGTGCCACCAATGGATAAAGAAATAAGTGGATCAATTTTATAATGAGGTCATCAATGAAAATTCTTCACATTTCTCTGATTACAATGTAAACCAACGGAAGGACCCAGCAAGCAGAGGGAAACTGTACTAGTCAGCAATTTTCTGGGGAATCACCCACACAGAATTCTAAATAGGCTCTGAACTGAACTAAAAATTGTCTTTCTTAAATTATTTCCTTGTCTGAAAATAAAAGATTTATTTATTTATTTTAAATCAGATTATGTGCAGATTACCCCAGATTATACAATGTATTGGCTGACTTTAGTATCAGACATTTGGCAAATCCTTATTATTTTTTAAGGACAGAAGAAATCATTTTTATGAAATTTGATTATTCTGTTAAACTGCAATGCTTTCATCATTTTGTAAAATTGTTATGCTACACAGATCTTTATTTTTATTAAACCACAACCAGCATCTTCAATGCCGGAGGTGATGACTGTTGCTGTAATGCAGGTCAGTCTAATCCTACCTAGAAGCAGCTCCTGACTTATGCACACTCAACACTTTGAAGTTTCATTCCAAACCTCATATTCTAAAATTTTAGATTTTAATGTAATCTATGCTGTAAATAGACAATGGGAAAGTTCAAATCCAATGCAAGATGCTGTGGAATGACTGAGCAAAAAGAAAGACTATAACGGAACTTTAAGAGTCAA